>NC_069658.1:3440000-5840000 GCF_027244095.1 Hemicordylus capensis
CATTGGTGAATTCACAGCATAACAAGTTGTTCTAGTAAGAACTAATCTGCCTACTTTCCTTCCACTGTCTCTACAACTCGACTAAATTTGGTACAAATCAAGTTCCACAAGTTAGATCTCTTGACCTCAAATGTTCATGTATCTGCCATCTTGGATTGGGGTGGATGACATCATTACTAACTACACCATTGAATGAGTGGATAGCTTTATTACGACCATTGATCAGTTATATATACAAATAGGTGATACTGCATTCAGATAAAAGTTAAGTCATACAGAATAGACCAACATAGAAGCCTCTTGTAGCAGCATCTAAAAAGAAGGGCTGGAAATTAGCTGTTGGTGGATCTTAACATCAGCCGCACAAAATTTGGCAACATGGTAGGAGATAGAAGGTTTCCTATCTGCCATAAGAACAGCCCTGCTGGATCAGGCCCAAGGCCCATCTAGTCCAGCATCCTGTTTCACACAGTGGCCCACCAGATGCCACTGGAAGCCTACAGCAGAAGTTGAGGGCCAGCAACTGGTACTCCGAGGCATCCTGCCTTGGAGACAGGAGGTGGCCTATAGCCCTCTGACTAGTAGCTGATGATAGACCTCTCCTCCATTAAGTTATCCAAACCCCTCTTAAAGCCATCCAGGTTGTTGGCTGTCACCACATCTTGTGGCAGAGAATTCCACAAGTGGATTATGTGTTGTGTGAAAAAGTACTTCCATTTGTTGGTCCTAGATTTCCTGGCAATCAATTTCGTGGGCTGACCCCTGGTTCTAGTGTTACGGGAGAGGAAGAAGAATTTATCTCTATCCACTTTCTCCATGCATGATTTTATAGACCTTTATTATGTCTCCCCGCAGTCGTCTTTTTTCTAAACTAAATAGGCTAGGTAGCCTTGCCTCATAAGGAAGGTGCTCTAGGCCCCTGATCATCATGGTTGCCCTCTTCTGCACCTTTTCTAGTTCTACAATGTCCTTCTTTAGATGTGGTGACCAGAATTGTAAGCAGTACTCCAGATGTGGATGCACCATTGTTTTGTATAAGGGCATTTTAATATTAGCTGTTTTATTTTCAATCCCCTTCCTAATGATCTCTACCATGGAATTGGCCTTTTTCACAGCTGCCGCACATTGAGTTGACACTTTCAACGAGCTGTCCACCACGACCCCAAGATCCCTCTCCTGGTCAGTCAACAACAGCTCAGATCCCATCAGCATATACTTGAAGTTGGGGTTTTCCATCCTAATGTGCATCACTTTACACTTGCCAACTTTGAACCACATTTGCCACTTTGTCGCCCACTCCCCCAGTTTGGAGAGATCCTTTTGGAGCTCCTCACAATCTGTTTTTGATTTCACTACCCAAAAGAGTTTAGTATCATCTTCAAATCTGGCCATCTCGCTGCTTACCCCTGCTTCTAGTTCATTTATGAATAAATTCAAAAGCACCGGTCCCAGTATAGATCCCTGGGGGACCCCACTTCCTACTTCCCTTCATTGTGAAAACTCTCCATTTATCCCTACCCTCTGTTTCCTGTCTTACAACCAGTTAGCAATCCACACATGTACTTGTCCCCTTATCCCAAGATTGCTAGGTTTCCTCAGGAGTTTTTGATGAGGAACTTTGTCAAAAGCTTTGTGGAAGTCCAGGTGTACTATATCAACTGGATCACCTTGATCCACACACCTGTTGACACTCTCAAAGAACTCCAAAAGTTTGGTGAGGCAAGATTTACCTTTGCGGAACCCATGCTAGTTCTCTCCCAGAAGGGCCTGTTCTTCTAATTTGCCTGGAACAGACGTTAAGCTAATCAGCCTGTAATTTCCCAGATTGCTCCTGGATCCCTTTATGAAAATTGGTGTTACATTTACTACTCTCCAGTCCTCTGGTACAGAGCCCGATTTCAGGGATAAGTTATACGGTATATTCTGGCAAGGAGGTCAGCAATTTCACATTTGAGTTCTTTGAGGACTCTTGGATGGATGCCATCCAGCCCCGGTGATTTGTTAGTTTTCAGTTTTTCCAGACAGATTAGAACATCATCTCTTGTCACTTCTATCTGATTCATTTCTTTAGCCTCCATCCCTAAAAAGCCTGGTTCAGGAACAGGTATATGCTCAGTATCCTCTGCCATGAAGATGGACGCAAAGAACTCATTTAGCTTCTCTGCAATCTCCATATCCTCCTTAATAATCCCTTTCATTTCCTCATTGTCTAATGGTCCAACTGCCTCCCTGGCAGATTTCCTGCTTCTGGTGTATTTAAAGAAGTTTGTGTTATTCCCCTTGATGCTTTTAGGTAAATGTTCCTCAAACTCTCTTTTTGCCTCCCTTATTTTCACCTTGCATTTCTTTTGCCAGAATTTGTGTTCCTTTCTGTTCTCTTTATTTGGACAGGCCTTCCAATTTCAGAAGGAAGTCTTCTTCCCTTTTATGGCTTCCTTGACTTTACCTGTTAGACATGCTGGCATCCTCCTGGACTTAGTGGTACTTTTCCTCCTTTTGGGTATACAACCTAACTGTGCTTCTAGTATTGTGGTTTTGAGTAAACTCCATGCATTCTGGAGCCAAGTGACTCTCCTGATTTTCCCTTTCAGTTTTCTTTTCACCATACTCCTCATTTTAGAGAAGTTTCCTCTTCTGAAATTCAAAATGTCTGTGTTAGACTTCCTTGGTGATGGTCAATGGTTGAACGCCCCATTCTAGAACCGGCCTGTTCATCACTCAAAATACCTTCATTCTCCATCCAGTCTTGCAACTTCCAATCTAAATGCCTTGAGTAAAGCTTACTCGCAACACTCAGCAGGCTAATTGGGCGATAGTTGGCAAGAACATATCTATCCTTTTTTTAAAAACATGGGCACTATTATGGCTATGCCCCAGTCTTCATGTATGAGCCCAGCTCGATCTATGCATGTAAAAAGGGCTGCCAAGACAGGGCCCCATTGATGTGTTTAGAAAACCAAAGAAACTCCATGTTTGCCCAGAATACCTCATTTTAACTTAAAGTAACCCCAGCCCAGCTCAGAGACATCACTGCCTCTCATGATCAACATCATTATCTCTCTCCACTAAATTGTATCTATGAAACTTGGTTCTCACAAGGTTCTCACTGTTCTTTGCTGACAGTTAAGAAAACAGGATTTAACCAAATAAGGAGTAATCACCAGATGAACAATGAATCATTCACATGCGTACTAGATACTTAGACCACCATTCTATTGTCACGTACACTGTGTCTAGGGTGTCAGCATCATTCAGATTGTTTGTATAAATGTAAGATGCACCTATAACCAAACTGTAATCAGTTTGAGAGCGTAAGCCCAGTGATTACCTATTGCTAAACTGCAGTAGCAATAAAAGCCTCTAAATGATTCCCACTGAGTCTGTTTGATTGACTAAGAGGCAGAACCAGGGACGAGCCGAATTCACATCACCACCAATCTGCATTAAAGAAGATACAATGAGCTTCTTAACTTCGGCAACTGAAACAGTCATTCAGGAAGTGGGTCTTTTTAAAAATCTACTGGGACTAGTTCCTCCTCTGCATAGAGAGCTCTAAAGTGTAATTCCCATGTCTCCATAGGGACCTGACTAGTCAAATGGGAGAGACAATGGTCTGAGCAGCCAGCTGTAATACATCAGAAGAGAGGGGAATTCCCTGCTCTAACTGAAGCAGTCAGCCACTCCCAGGACAACCCTTGAGTCTCTCTTTTCTTAGCTTTGATCAAAGATTTATATTGTTTTTTTCAGGACTAGTAGTGTTGAAGTAGTTTCATGTTGAAAGTCTTGCTGGTACAATTTATAGTTTGCCACTAGCTCCTTCTTGGCAGCTACAGACTCTTGGTCATACCAACTTCTAGACCTACCCATTGGCCGGCAGTTATAATTAGTTCTTTCCTGCACAAGATGATCTTGTATCATCTGAGTGTCCCATAATGATCAGTCTCTCCCCTTATTAACTCCCATCATATCATCTGAGTTTAACAAAATGTCCATAACTTGAACCCATCTCTCATCCCACTTAATCCGAACTTCCCCAGCCACCACTTCCAAAGCGAAACTGAATTTATCCTTAGAATGAGATGTCCCAACTGGTAGATTAGTCCTTAGAATCAAAGGGAGATGATCGTTATCAGGGCGAGTGTCAGCCTCCATTTGAACAACACAACTGATCAGGTTACAGGACCTAAGCCAGTAATCCACAGTTGACATCCTGTTCCCAGAACAGTAGGTAAATTCTGCTAGGCAGTCTCCACTCACTGCTCCATTTAGAATACACAAATCAAACCAATTGGCCAACTGGGCCAAAAACAGGCCTGCAAAATTGTATTTCCCATCCTTGGCCAGCTGGGAGTGGGGGGAGGAATGAATCTCCCATATCTTCTGGTGGGACAGCATGGTAATAGGAATATAAAGCTGTGTCATCCTGCCCTGTCCCTGGTGGCGCAGTGGTAAAACTGCCGCCCTGTAACCAGAAGGTTACAAGTTCGATCCTGACCAGGGGCTCAAGGTTGACTCAGCCTTCCATCCTTCCAAGGTCGGTAAAATGAGTACCCAGAATGTTGGGGGGCAATATGCTAAATCATTGTAAACCGCTTAGAGAGCTTCGGCTATAGAATGCTATAGAAATGTAAGTGCTATTGCTAAGTGCTATTGCTGTCCTTGCATTGAAATCACCTCCTGCTAGAATATAAGCTAGGGGGTTGGCCTCAATGCATTCCCCTAGATATTTATTTACCTAGGCTTTGCCACTGCTGCCTTACCAGGGAATGCTTACACAGAGGGGTTAAGTATATATTAATCAGAACCAACGGAACGTGATTAAATTGCAGTAAAACTGCAGTCACCCACTGGGCATAAAAGGGCATGGGGGCAATCTTCACATGAAGTCCTATTGCAATTAATAGGGCCAGTCCTCCTTTGGGTCAACCCCCTTTTTTGCTGGGCAGGGCCCTGACACGTTGTACATAAAAACCATCCACCTCAATCTTATCCATGGCCCATCTCCTGAAGGAAAACAATATCAAATTTAGACAGGTATTCTATAAAAGAGCCATCTCTAGATTTACAGGCCCAACCGGCTACATTGCACATGCAAAGGGAGAGTCCACACTGATCTGATAATTATTGATTATTGCTTTTTTCTACAGGGCCATCGGTATATTTGGAACCGTACAGACTCACATAAGCCAGCAAGACAGCTCCCTGCCCCAGGAAGCTTACAATCTGATTAATGGAAAGTGGAGACTTCAAAGGGAAGAGGATAAATGGGAAAGACAGGGATTCCTAGGGAGCAATTGCTGAGGTTCCTGTTCAAGCTCTCTTCCCATTAGGGGAGGGCAAGGGGATAAGCCAGAAGCTTCCAGGGCACATTCCCACAAACAAGAGTTATGGCATGAAATGCTTGAATGGGCCAGGGAGGGGTGGTTATCTCCTCGGACTGGCCGTTGCTCCCATGAGCCACAGCTCCTCCCCACCAGCCGGCTGCCTCAACCTTTTAGCTGGAGATGCCAGAGACTGACCTTCTGCGTGCCCAGCATGTGCTCTGCCACAGAGCTACGGCCCCTCCTCTTCTGCTGCTGGGATTTTTTGGCCAAGCCACTTGAGCTGGCCTCAACTCTGGCTTAACTTATCTTTGGCCCCTTGAGCTGGCACTCTTGGGTCTGGCCCTCGCGAGGTGGCTCATTGCTCTTCCCATTCTGCAAAGGGGAAACTGTGCTGAGAGACAGTGGCCTGCCCAAGACAACAACAGGTTTGCAGCAGAAGGGCACTGAGCCCGGGGCAATGAGCAAGTGCTGCAGATCCAGCCCCAGCTGCCCTGGCTCTCCAGAGGGCCACCAACCCCCCGAGATGTCCTACCTTGAGCAATGTCATCATAAGTGTTCTGATTGACCATCCGCTCCACTATCTTGGCTGCCTTCGCTACCTTGGTGATGTCATCACTCTGTGGAAGAACAAAAAGCAGGGGGACATCGTCTTACGTCTGACATGAGGTCTCTGCCGTTAGAGTTCCATGCACATTGCTGGCTCTTTGGGAGCTGCACTTCCTAACAGCCAGGGAAACACGGCAGGAAGGGGCCAGTCTGCCCCACTGCCTGTTAGATCACATGGGATTCTTAACGGCTCTGCTGGATCAGGCCCAAGAAGGCCCATCTAGTCGAGCATCGTGCTTCACACAGTGGCCCTCCAGATGACACTGGGAAGCCCACAGGCAAAATCTGAGCTGAGGGCATGTCCTCTCTCCTGCTGTTGTTCCCCTGCAACTGGTATTCAGAGGCATCCATTGATAGTAGCCATTGATAGACCTCTCCTCCATATATTTATCTAAGCCCTTCTTAAAGCCATCCAGGCTGGTGGCTGTCACCACATCTTGTGGGAGAAAATTCCAGAGGTTAATTATGCACTGTGTGAAGAAGTACATCCTTCTGTCAGTCTTAAATTTTTTGGCAATCAGTTTCATGGGATGTCACCTGGTTCTAGTGTTATGCGAGGAGGAGAAAAAATTATCTCTCCACACCATGCATAATTTTATAGAACTCTATCATGTCTCCCCTCAGTTGTCTTTTTTCTAAACTAAAAAACCCCAGGTGTTGTAACCTTACCTCATAAAGAAGGTGCTCTAGGCCCCTGACCATCTTGGTTGCCCTCTTCTGCACCTTCTCCAGCTCTATAATGTCCTTTTTGAGGTATGGTGACCAGAACTGTATGCAGTACTCCAAATGTGGCCACACCATAGTTTTGTATAAGGGCATTATAACATTAGCAGTGTATATATCCAGGACTAGCTGTGTCCCACTGTTCCACCGTTTCCATTACGCCCACTATATCTATGTTTTCATTAGGAACCAAGCACTCCTGCTCACCCATCTTGGCTTGGGGGCTTCTGGCATTGACACATAAGCACCTATATGCTGAATCTCTTACCTAGTGTGTGCTATCATTCTTATGGCCATTTGATCGCTTTGACCCGCTATCACATCCTTCTGTCTCCTTTTTATCTGGTTCTACTCTGTCCCTTTCTGATTTAACAGAAGCATTTTCTCCCTCGCACCTTAAGGGAAGGCATCTGCTGAACCGGATACTCAGGTCCACCTGTCTAGATGGCCGTGTGCATGGAACAGGTAGCATTTCTGGGAATGCTACCTTGGGGGTCCTGTACTTCAATATGGTACCTAGAACCTAAATTTAGCTTCCAGGACCTCCTGACTACATTTCAAATCATCGTTGGTTCCAGCATGCACCACGACAGCTGGTTCCTCCCCAGCACTGTCTAACAGCCTACCTCGACGCCACATGATGTCCACAACATTTGCACCAGGCTAGCAAGTCACCGTGTGGTCTACATTTGAGTCACAGACCCATCTCTCTATACCCCTAGTGATTGAATTGCCCACTATTAGGAGGCCCCCCGACCCTGGAGGAGTATCCCCTGTGCAAGAGGATATGCATTCATCATCCAAGAGGTCCCTTCTAAGTGAGCATTTCTCTCTTCCTCAGAATGATGTCATCCTTCCCCAAAACCTCCATTCTCCATCACAGCAGAGGAGTAAGCAGCCTGGGAGTTGAATGCTTCTATTACATCCCTGAAGGTTTCATCCATGTACCTCTCTGACTCTCTGAGCTTCTCCAGATCAGCCACTTTGGCATCAAGGGAACAAACTTCCAGAGGAGTGTTTACTACTTCTTTAGGAGCTCTAATTATCTCTGAAGTGTTCAAGCTGTGCCTGAGCTGTACCACTTCAGACTACAAATGGCATCTTCTCCCTGCAGTTCAGGCCCAATCCGTTCCTACATCCATGCTGGTTCCTGACTCATTTACTAGCCTTCTTAGACCCTCCCCTGCTCTTCCCCCCACTGATCCTGTTATCTGCTCCAACCCATCCAGACTGCTTTGTTGGAATTGGCCTCAATTGGAAATAACCAGCTTGGATGGCTTTAAAGGGGATTAGACACATTCATGGAGGACGGGGCTATCCATGGCTACGAATCTGGATGGCTATAGGTGCCTCCAGGCTCAGAGGCAGGATACTTCCGAGTTCCAGTTGCAGGGGAGCAACAGCAGGAGAGGGCACACCTTCATCTCTTGCCTGCAGGCTTCCCAAAAGCATCTGGTGGGCCACTGTGCAAAACAGGGTGCTGGGTAGATGGGCCTTGGGCCTGATCCAGCACGGCTGTTCTCTTGGGAGGATCCACCCAGTCAATGCTGTCTGTCCTGCTGCGGAACTGCCAGAAGTCAGACAGAACTGACTGGGTGGATCCTCCCAAGAGAACAGCCCTCATTTACTTACCCTGCAGGAAAGTGCTGAACCCCTCTGAAGTTTGACAGTTCAGAAATTCCTTGTAAGAAAACGCCTCCCGTCCACAGCAGAATTACAAGGTTTTGTATCAGCAATTTAATTCCCTGAGCCAATTAGGATACTCCAGGCAGCAAGAATTCCCTGTGTCTCTGATTGGACTGCCCACTGTTTCCAGGTGTGATATATTTTGTATCTTATTAAAATGAATCTTCAGCAGAACTGATCTGCCTAATTTATCTCCTTTTAACAGCCATTTGGAATCGATTTTCTCAGTAAAGCCTGCTGGCGACCAGCTCCAGGAGCACAAGAACAGGCTCCCCAGCACACTAATTCCTTCCTTCTGGGGATTTTTATTTTAAGCTACATTATTTTTATACATCAGCAATAACATTAATGGAAGCATACATTATGACTGCATAATGGTCCAGAGCTAGGAAAATAAACATTTGGGCCCAGACAAGATAATCATTCTCAACAAAACAGCTTGTTTATCTTAAAGCAGCAGACTGCCTACGACATACAACTCTTCTTTCATGATCTTTTAATTACCCAGAAACAAACGAATTACGGACATAAATAGTATCCAGAATGGAGGAATCTCTGGGAAACCAGTCCAAAAATAGCTCACATGGCCAAGAATAAATGTTATGCAGTTCAGAGAGCCGCATTGCTTCTGCAAATTCACGTCAAGCTGAGTTGTCTAGGGTTGTGAGGGAGCTAGTTCATGCCTCCTCCACCTTGAATTTGAACTTAGAACCATCTGTCACTCGCTGTGATGTTTTTAACAACTTTTTTGCAGATAAAATATCTTGTATTTGTGCTGAACTAGACTGCACAGTTATCGTAGAGTCTATCGTAGAGGTGCCCAACAAACTCCACTTGTAGGATTTAATTGGGTCACTTTCAGTTTGTTCCTTTTGAGGACGTGGACAAACTGCTTCAAACTGTATGCCCCACCACCTGCTCTCTTGACCCTTGCCCAACTTGGCTTATTTCATCAGGCAGTCATATTATCAGAGAGGGTCTGGTAAATATCATAAACGCTTCTCTGAGGGACAGCAGGATGCCTCCTTGCCTTAAGGAGGCTATTATTAGACCTTATTTGAAGAAACCTACATTGGGTCCCTCGGAATTAGCTAATTACAGACCCATCTCTAATCTTCCTTGGTTGGGCAAGGTGATTGAGAGAGTGGTTGCTTCTCAGCTCCAGACAGTTTTGGATAACACAAGATTATTTAGATTCTTTCCAAACTGGCTTTTGGGTGGGCTATGGGGTTGAGACTGCCTTGCTCGGCCTGATGGATGATCTCCAATTGGTGATCAACAAAGGGAGTGTGACTCTGCTGATCCTTTTGGAACACATTACAGTAGTCAAGCATGGAGACTACCAGCATATGTACCACTGTTTCAGGGTCATTTACCTCCAGGAATGGACACAGCTGATGTATCAGCCAAAGCTGATAAAATACACTCCTGGCCACTGCCTCAACCTGAGAAACCAGGGAGAGTTTTGGATCCGGGAGCACTCCTAAGCTAAATACCTGATCTTTCAGGCGTAGTGTAACCCAATCCAGAACAGACAGATCTAAATCATCTTTCAGATCCCAACACCTCACAATCAGTACCTCCATCTTATTTGAATTCAACTTCAGTTTGTTATCCCTCATCCTGCCCATTACCACCTTCAGGCAGGCGTTTAGGGAAGATATGCCATTTCCTGCTGAGGATGACATGGAGATTTAGATCTGGGTGTCATTAGCATATTGGTAATACCCTGCACCCAACCTCCTTATGATCTCTCCCAGTGGTTTCATGTAGATGTTAAAGAGCACTGGAGACAGTATGGGGCCTTGTGGAACTCCACACTTTAGTTCTCGCTTTGCAGAATAGCAGTCTCCAAGCAACACCATCTGGAATCTACCAGAGGTAGGAACGGAACCCCTGTAAAACAGTGCCACCCAATCCCAGCACCTAAGGTGGTTCAGAAGGATATCATGGCTTTCGATGGTATCGAAAGCTGCTGAGTGATCCAAAAGGATCAGCAGAGTGACACCTCATCTGTCAAAAGCCAGTTGGAGATTTTCTATCAGGCTGATCAAGGCAGTCTCAACCCCATAGCCCACACGAAAGCTGGTTTGGAATGGGTCTAGATAATCTGCATCATCCAAAACTGCTTGGAGCTGAGAGGCAACCACCCACTGAGTCACCTTGCCCAACCATGAAAGATTAGAAACAGGTCTGTAATTAGCTAACTCTGAGGGATCCAATTCAGGTTTTTTCAAACAGGGAGCTGGGTCTCACAATAAGTGAGACATGGTTTAGAAGGGTGAGCGGGGAGGGAGCCCTGGGCAGCTGGATCGGCCGCCCACACGATTGCCGGCTCTGTGATGGAGCCGGCAGGGGCTGGGGAGCTCGGGGGCCGCGTAGCCCCCAGAAGCTCTAGTATGCCCTGTGCGAGTGCACAGGGCATACTGGGGAGACCCCCGGAGCCGGGAGGCAGCTTTTCGCCTCCCCTCCGGGGGGTCTACTCATGAGTAACCGCAGCACGGAGTCGTGCCACAGCTACTCATGATCTTTAAAACCACTCGCTCCACAAACCTGGTTTTAGGAGAGGGGTACTTAGGCAGGTTACCCGCCTAGGAACCACCGGGCTTGCAGCCGAGCCCAGTGATTCACACGATGGGGAGAAATCGGGCTAGCGGATTTCGCCCCATCGTGTGACTAGCCTCAAGGTCTAACAATAGCCTCCTTAAGACAAGAAGGCATCCTGCCCTCCCCCCGAGAAACATTTATAATGTCTACCAGACCCTCTCTGATAATATTATTACCAGATCTTCCCATGTATTATTTATACATCTAATTTGCAAAGTGCTTTCTTGTGGTTGTCCCTGTGAGGTAGGTCAAAATATCATTTCCAGAACTGCAGCTGGGATATAGACAAAGAGCCCATTCGCTTTCCTGGTGAGTCAGAATAAAGTTCTTGAAAATAACTATCCTGAGCACTCCCCCTACCCCATCCTAATTTTTACTGGGGCCTGATGAACACAGATAAATAGAGTTGGGGCGGGGGTGGTCCCATGACTAATCTTTTTTTTAAAAATCATATTTATTCAATACTGTCCCAAACTTGCATCTCTAGGCAGTCATATAAACACCCAAATCACCAACATTAAAATCATTTAAAATCCAAAATTAAAAGTATTAAAACTATAAATCTAATTAAAAGCCTGGGTGAAAAAATATGTCTTCAATGCCATTTTAAAAGTTGCCAGAGATGGGGAGGTTCTTATTTCAACAGGGAGCCCATTCCAAAGCCCAGGGGCAGCAACAAAGAAGGCCCGTTCCTGAGTAGCCGCCAGACGAACTGGCGGCAACTGCAGACGAACCTTTCCAGAAAATCTCAACGGGCAATTGGGCTCATGGCAAAGAAGACGTTGTCTTAAAAACCCAGGGAAAAGCTGTTTAGGGCTTTATAGGTAATTGCCAGCACCTTGTATTATGCCCGGAAACCTATCAGATCTGTATTTGAGGATCTGTAGGTAGAAAAGGCTAAGAACCCGTCTGCACACAGATGCCATTTCGTTCACACAAAATAATGTATGAATTCTCACATCTGAAGTGTGGCACAAGTATTTCCTTTGCTGTGAGTAGAAAACTTGGAAAACTGATGTGTACAGGGTGCATTATCTCCTCACAGAAAAGATGCTGGGGATACATGGAGTCCCTGAGCTGACTGCAGAGGTAGGCCTGGAAGGAATCCAGGTAACTCTCAGCGGCAAGTCCAGCTTTTCAGCACTGAACCATAGTGGCTCTGCTTCTGCAGCAGCACCCATATGCCATTCCTTCTCTAGGGTAGTCCATTAATTCTCCAATTTTTCAAAAGGGGCAATGTTTGTGAGGGGAGGACATGTGTTACAAATTTGTACTGGGCCCAGAGAAACGATGCAGGTGCACTGAGGGAAGCTGGGTGTGGAATGGTAAAGGCACCAAAGACTATGACCCCCTGTGCCATGCATTGGAATAGCACCTGAGACTCCAGAGAAGTTAGTTTTCTTCCCCTCATCTTGTCTACTTTCTTTGCAACTGGGGCACTTCGCTTTTCTTTCTCCTTGGACTTTTCCAGTTTCTGGAGTTCCTCCACATAGGCATCATAAATTTCCCACTGGGAGAGACAAAGAGCAGAGTGTCAGAAGCGATATCACTGAAGCAGAGTAGGAAGTGAACTAACAGGTCCGCTAATGCAAGCCTCTACATAAACACAAGGAAAGTATTGTTCTGAAAGCATCTCTAGCAGCAGTGCCCAATTAGGATTGCTATATTCTGGCTTTCGAAATCTGAGTATCTAATTTGTATATTATGTAAATTGGCTTGAGAATAATTTTTGAGCAGAAGAGTGACTGCACGTTTTGCTCCCTAACTCCGCTTCTACAAGGGCAGGAGCTTAGCTTTTTAAAAAAAATGAAATCTGAAATCTGGGAGAATCTGGGTGGACTAAGCAAGCTGGGTGAGATGCTTTAAAAAAGGGTGAATTTTTTTAAGCATCTGGGTGAAACCCGGAATTTCGGAGGACATGGTGACTCTATGCCCAACCAACTTCCCTTCAAAAACTGCCAAGGAAAGAGATCAGAAAGCACAGAAGTTGGAGGGGAATGTTACGCAAGAGGTCACATGCCAGTATGGATGGCAGCACTGTGGAGGGGACACCTGAGCACACTGGGAGCCAAAGCTCAAGTTACCACAGAAATTTATTTATTTATTAAAACATTTTAATACCGCCTAAAACATCCGTCTCTGGCCAGTTTAAAACAGGATAAAAACAAAGTAAAACATTCGTTAAAACAAAAATGGGGAGGAGTGGAACACACACATTACAACAATTTAAAAATTTTTAAAATAATATTTTAAAACAGCATTAAAACCATTAAAACAACATTAATTAAAAGCCTGGGTGAAGAGATGTGTTTTTAAAGACTTTTTAAAAGCTGTCAGAGATGGAGAGGCTCTTATTTCACAAGGGAGTGCATTCCAAAGCCTCAGGGCAGCAGCGGAGAAGGCCCGTCCCAGAGTGGCCACCAGACGAACCTGTGGCAGCTGCAGACGGACCTCTCCATCAGATCTCCGTGGGCGTTGGGGTTCATACCGAAGAAGGCATTCCCTTAAATACTCAGGGCCCAAACTGTTTAGGGCTTTATAGGTTATAACCAGCACCTTGTATTTTGCCCGGAAACATATCAGAAGCCAGTGTAGCTCCTTCAATACAGGAGTTATATGGTCTCTCCGAGATGACCCAGAGACTAGCCTGGCTGCCACATTCTGGACCAGCTGTAGTTTCCAGACAACGTAAAAGAGCAGCCCCACATAGAGCGCATTACAGTAATCTAGTCTGGAGGTTACCAGCAGATGTACCACTGTTTTGAGGTCGTTCACCTCAAGAAACGGACGCAGCTGGCGTATCAGCTGAAGCTGATAGAAGGCACTTCTGGCCACCGCCTCAACCTGGGACACAAGGGAGAGGCTCGGATTCAGAAGCACCCCTTGACTGCATACCTGTTCCTTCTGAGGAAGTGTGACCCCATCCAGAACAGGCAGATCAAAATCGTCTCCCAAGTTTCGACCCTGCACAATGAGTACCTCCGTCTTATCTGGATTCAGTCTCAGTTTGTTATCCCTCATCCAGCCCATCACCGACTCCAGGCAGGCATTTAGGGAGGTTATGCCCTCTCCCGATGATGCTGACATGGATAAATAGATTTGGGTGTCATCAGCATACTGATAGCACCCTGCACCAAATTTCCTGATAATCTCTCCCAGCGAATTCAAGTAGATATTAAACAACATTGGAGACAATATGAAGCCCTGGGGAACACCATACAAAAGTTCAGATTTTGAAGAACAGCAGTCTCCAATGGACACCATCTGGAACCTGCCCGAGAGGTATCAGCGGAACCTCTGCAGAGCAGTGCCTCCCACCCCCAACACCTTCAGTCGCTCCAGAAGGATACTATGGTCGATAGTATCGAAAGCCGGCAAGAGGTCCAGAAGGACCAACAGAGTCACACTTCCTCTGTCAATTGCCAATTGGAGATCATCCATCAGGCTGACCAAGGCAGTCTTCACCCCATAGCCAGCCCAAAAGCCAGTTTGAAACGGGTCAAGATAATCAGTTTCATCTAAGACTGTCTGGAGCTGGGAGGCCACCACCCTCTCAATTACCTTGCCCAGCCTCAGAAGTTTGGAGACAGGCCTGTAGTTGTTCAAGTCCGAGGGATCCAGGGTAGGCTTCTTCAGAAGCAGTCTAATAATTGCCTCCTTAAGACAAGGAGGCATCCTACCTTCCCTCAGAGATGCATTTATAATCTCTACCAGACCTTCTACAACAACCCCCCTGCCAGATAATATAAGCCATGTCGGACAAGGGTCAAGAGAACAGGTGGTAGGCCGCACCATTCCAATCAGCTTGTCCACATCCTCAGGAGTCACAAACTGGAACTGATCCAGCCTAATCACACAAGAGGAGTCGCTGGACACCTCCACATCAGACATTGAGTTAATTGTGGAGCCAGAGTCTAAGTCAGCCCGAATACAAGATATTTTTTCGACAAAGAATTCATTAAAGACATCACAGCGTGTAATTGATGGTTCCAGATTCTGATTTAAGGGAGGAGGGGCACTCACTAGCCCTTTCACAACCCTGAACAACTCCACTGGATGTGAACTTGCGGATGCAATACGGGCAGAAAAGAATCGCTTCTTTGCCGCACGTATCGCCTGAGCATAGGTCTTCAAATGAGCTCTATGTTGCAATCTGTCAGATTCAAGCCAAGTCTTTCTCCACCTGCGCTCCAGTCATCTACCTTGCTGCTTCAGCCCCCGCAGTTCTTCTGTATACCAAGGGGACAATTTTGAAGAAGGTCAGAGAGGACGCTTAGGAGCAATCATGTCTACTGCCCCAGTGAGTTTGCTGTTCCAATTCTCCACCAGGGCATCAACAGGATCACCAGCAGAGCCAACACTAAATCCCTCCAAGGCCACTTGAAATCCTATAGGATCCAATAACCTTCTCAGGCGGATCATCCTAATAGGTCCCTCGCCCCTGTGAAGGTGGGAAGTGATTGTGAGTCCGACCTTAACCAGATGGTGGTCCGTCCATGACAATGGGGAAATCACAGGATTCCCCACCCACGGAACACTACCCTGATCAGAGTGAAAGACCAAATGAAGCGTGTGACCAGCAATTTGCGTCGGCCCTAAGACCACTTGGGATAGGCCCATAGTCATCATGGCCGCTATGAACTCCCGAGCTGCCCCGGACAAATCGGTCCCAAAGTGAACATTGAAGTCCCCCAGCACCACAATCCTGGGGGACTCCAACACCAAGTCCAAGACCAGGTCCGTCAGCTCGTTTAGGGACTCTGTTGAGCAGCAGGGCGATCGGTACACCAACAGAAGTCCCAGTCTATCCCTGGTCCCCAGACTTAAGTACACACATTCAATATGGTCTGACATGCCAACAGGGCTGGAATTGGGTGGCGGACTGGGGCAGGCCCACAAAATGGACTCTGTCCAGAGGCAGAGTCGAGGAGTCTATCCAAGAAGGAGCTGGAGCCAGGATGCAGGCCAGCACCAAGCAGCAGGATAGGCAAGCAGGCAAGGGCACTGGCGGATGGGGAGGGGTGCAGTGAGGCAGAAGAGCAGGCAAGCTGGCAGGCAGAGACTGCCTGGGGCAAGGCAAGGGAGGGAGTTACTTGAGCAAGGCCAGAGCCCAGCTGTGTCCCAGACCAAAACCCAGGCTGGGCCTAGAAGCATTTAGAGCCAGGGCAGACCGGGGGGGGGGGCACACATGATCTCAGGGGATGGAGCCATGCCAGGACCCAGGAAGAGCAGGCTGCCCCTTCGTGCTGTAACCTCAGATCAGGAGGCTCCCAGTTCAAGTCCTAGCTGATTCTCATAAGGAGGCAGGGAAAGAAGAGGAAAAGAACCAGGGCAGAAGGAAGGAAGGAAGGAAGGAAGGAAGGAAGGAAGGAAGGAAGGAAGGAAGGAAGGACGTTTCACATTTATTTATTTATTATTTATTTATTTGATTTGATGGTCTAAAGAGAACTTCTCCAGTTAGAGAGAGATTTTTGCATTTATTTTAGCACATCCGGATCTCTGTTGAAGAGACAAGTTGGATGTAAAATATCACTTAATATTCATTTAATGTCACAGGATAAGAGAACATGGGGAAACATTGTTCTGCAGGCATCTGAAATCTCAGCTCTCACAAAATTAACTAGTTGCTCTTCATCACAAATGGCCTGAAGAGAACTTCTCCAGTTAGTGAGAGATTTGCATTTATTTTAGCACACCCAGATCTCTTCAGATACAAGTTGGATGTAAAATGAAGATGCATCCCCTCCTCCTCCTCGGGAGAGCTGCTGAATCCCAGATTTGTCTTGCATGTCCAGTACATTAGACAAATCAGCAGCAACTTGATCAATTGTCACAGGGACTACAAGGGGAAACAGAGACCATTCAACTTCTAGGCAACAATCACAAAAGAACACTTGGTTGATTGATTGATTGATTGATTGATTTAAACATATTTATACCGCCCAAGACCTATGTCTCTGGGCAGTTTACAACAGAATAAAAACAAAGTAAAACACTAGTTAAGACAAAAATGGGAGGGGAACACACACATTACAACAATTTAAAAAATTTAAAATAATATTTTAAAACAGCATTAAAACCATTAAAACAACATTAATTAAAAGCCTGGATGAAGAGATGTGTTTTTAAAGACTTTTTAAAAGCTGTCAGAGATTGGGAGGCTCTTATTTCAATAGGGAGCGCATTCCAAAGCCTTGGGGCAGCAGCGGAGAAGGCCCGTCCCTGAGTGGCCACCAGATGAGCTGGTGGCAAATGCAGACGGACCTCTCCTGATGATCTCCGTGGGCGTTGGGGTTCATACCGAAGAAGGCATTCCCTTAAATACTCAGGGCCCAAACTGTTTAGGGCTTTATAGGTTATAACCAGCACCTTGTATTTTGCCTGGAAACATATCGGCAGCCAGTGTAACTCCTTCAATACAGGAGTTATATGGATTTCCACCCCCCCACACACACACTTCAGCTATGAAGTGCACTTATCCAAAGAGTGCTATTGTTTCTAAGATGTAGGTTAAAGCGGTGAACCCTGGGGTGCATTGGGCAGATGCTGTAAATCTGCCTCATGCCAATGCCTCCCACAGATGTGTTTTCATTCACACCTGCTCTAGAGAGTGCCCTCCCCAGCACCACCACTGCTCCCCATTTCCCTCAGCAGGCTGTTGCTTGTTCTCCTAGTCAGAAAGACACTCGGGAACAAACACCTTCGTTTCAAGGGTACAGGAGAGCATGTGCCTCAGAGGCTAAGCAACTTGGCAATTTGCCCTTTGCGGATAAGGAAAGCCGACTGTGGATGTTTCAAAGCAAGCCTTCAGGAAATCCAAAGGTCCGATGTGAGCATGGCCTCCTGTACTGGCCCTGCTGCAATTCTCACAGGCCATGAGGAGATGAGCACAAGACCAAGGGGCTTGTAGGAGGGATCAGACGCACAAGCCACCTGGACATGCCCAACGTTAACACGTAAGACGAAAGGGGGAGCACGTACCTGGTTGGCAATGGCGGAGAAGGTCGCCCTCGGAGGGGGCTCCATCTGACAGGCCCTGTCCTGGAAGAAAGAATCACAGAGAGGGAGCAGTTAATCTTGATGCTGGCCTGGCCTTGCAAAAGAGCCTGTTCTTGTTTAGCTCTGTGAAACTTGCCAGTGGGGGCGGGGGGGGGAGAGCAGGAAGAGTGGGAGATCTTGTCTCAAAAGGGCTCTGGGGATGTTGCATCTGTGTAGGAGACTGGCATGGCTTTGTTGCTGGTGACAATGAGAGCTGACCTATTGCTGGGTCAGCTCTCACAGAACCCGCTTTGGAACTCAGGACAAGGAAAAGCAACTAGGAAGCGAGACACGGAGGAAACAGCTGGCTCTGCTTGAAATTATAGCCTGCTCACTTCAGAGGAACAGATTTTATTGCTTCTAAACCAAACCACTGTGTAACCTTCTAACCTAGGACTGGAAAGGCCTGTGTAAAAACTACCTTTAGGAGAGCTGGTCTTGTGGTCGCAAGCAGGAATTGCCCCCTTTGCTAAGCAGGGTCCACCCTGGCTGCATTTGAATGGGAGACTGTGAGTACTGTACCCTGATATTCTGTTTAGGGGATGGGGCTGCTCTGGGAAGAGCACCTGACTGCTTGCATGCAGAAGGTCCCAAGTTCCCTTCCCGGCAGCATCTCCAAGATTGGGATAAGAGAGACTCCTGCCTGCAACCTTGGAGAAGCCACTGCCAGACTGTGTAGACAATACTGAGCTAGATGGACCAAGGGTCTGACTCAGTATATGGCAGCTTCTGATGTTCCTATGTTACCTCTCTATTATGGGATTTTTAGCTGACGGGCTTTATGTTGATAACAGTTTTTTCCTAAACAAGTAGACATTCCTATTCCCAAAGAGTTCCGAAATCAAAATCCTCATGACCAACGCCATCCTGCCCCTCTTCTGCAGTCTCTGGAACTGCCACAATTACAGAGGAGCTGCTTGGTGGCCCACTGCAACAATCAGAAGGCCAGGGATATCCACGGTTAAACAAAACCCTGCTCAACAATTTGGAATATATCAACAGATCCCTCCTTCAAATACTCTTGCCACAGAGATTCCTTTTCCTCATTTCCTCATAGGACTGCCCTTTTGACCTCGCAGTAAGCATGCTAAATCAAACCTCCATGTTCAGAGACAGTGGGCCTCTGAACAACAACAGATAACCCTGTAGACAAGGAGGAGGAGGAGGAGAGAGGGCTTTCTCTCTTATGCTCCACAGGGGAGCCTTCTGGAGGCCACTGGCTGGCCCCTATTAGGAAGCTGGGATAAAGAGAGCCCAGCAAGACAAACAGTCTGTTCCCCCCGTTACGTCCTTGGTGGGGAAACCTCCTGCCTTACTCACACCTGCACTGCTCATAACCAGACAGGGTCGAAGAAGGTGCACCAGTGGCTGAATATCTTCAGACTCAAACCGTGTCAACACTCTCCAGTCCACAGACTCTTACGGCCTAACAAGCAGCTCAGTTCCAAATGGTTGAGGACAGACCTTGACATCTGGCGAGCCAATGCAAAGGGAAGGGGAGAGTTTGTGCACAGGGGCTGCCGAGAATAGTGAGTGTGACAAGTGGTCTCCCTCAAGCACCTGTTGCCAGTTCACCACCCGGACCCATCTTCAGGACACCGGAACTCTCACCCTGAACAAGTGCCACTCATGCTTCTCTCTGTGCTCCTCAGCCTCAAAGGCAAAACTGCACCCACACCCTTCCTTCCCACTAGTGTTTAGCAGTTCACAGTTGCTCTGCACACCAGAGGGACTTTGACCAGAGGGGCAGCAGGGGCAGCCTACCCTCGCAGGGTTGTTGTACGTCTGTGAGGCTCTCTCACTGAAGTTGAACTGGTTGGTGAGCTTCCGTTCCTGCACTAGCCGGGGACGAATTTCTTCATGCTCTTCTATTTCCTCTGGGGCTTTCACCTGAAGCAGGAAGGAATGGTTTAAGGACAGACAGAGAATGTTTCCTTTGCCATGGCTTTGGCACCAGCAATTTCAGAATTTTGCAAAAAAGAGCATTGACCAAGGGACTCATGAGGAGTCTGAAAGAGATGTGACTGGACGTTTCTCATTCTTACAAAAGCATCCAAGGAGGACTAGTTACATGTGGTTTGCTTCTGAAGGTTGAAAAACATTCCAGTAAAAAACTCAATGGCATTTTCTAATGTGAGCAGAATTTTACATTTTGTAAAATGAATGTCAGCATTTCAGTTCTCAAATCTGCAAAGCTTTTCCTCCTGAAGAAACTGCAGAGCTTTCACACTTGCAGTTCAAAATGTGTTGGAATTCTTTTATTTAATATACATTCTTATTTGCCCTCAGAGGCCTGGAACTATTCTGACCACCTAGACTGAGCCAGCTGTATTTTCCTCTGGGTTACCAAGTTGCAGCACCCCACAGATAAGTCGTGCCTCTAGTAAACATCATGTCCTGGCTAGTTTGCCAAGTCAGGTCTCTGCCAGCCGGCCCCCATGCTGCTCACCTGGCTGCCCAGACTAGCTTTGCTCACCTTGCAGCTCTGCGGTGCCACTGCCCATTCCCTTGCCAGACCCTGCAAATTCATGAGGGCGCGGACA
Source organism: Hemicordylus capensis (assembly GCF_027244095.1). Lineage (NCBI taxonomy): Eukaryota > Metazoa > Chordata > Lepidosauria > Squamata > Cordylidae > Hemicordylus > Hemicordylus capensis. Next base: position 3,460,528 of record NC_069658.1, read on the forward strand.
CCCTGCCTTGTTTGGCCTATGCAGCTGGGAGTTAGATGATCAACTTAATGGCCAGCTTCAGATGGGTTTCTGTCTCTCACATGGGACAAGAAAGAGAACAACATCCTGCAAAGCTCCTTCTTGAAGAACATGCAGCTTCTGAGGCTGGTATAAATGCAGAACACTTAACAAATGGGTGTCTTCCTCAAACCCACACAGAACTCAAGCACAAATAATTCAAACTAGAAGTCTGTATGTGGCTGTAAAGCATTACTGGTTGCTCAGCTGCTTCCCCTTCTTCCTCTTCTTCTTCTCCAATTTCTTCTTCTTCTTCTTCTTTGAGTTCTCGGTCCAGTTCATCAAAGTCTAGCACAATGGATGAAACAGGAACCACAACTAAGGGTAAAGAGAATCAAATGGGGTCGGGGTGAGAGAGGAAAAGGCAAGAAGTAAGGCTTCTTTTAACAGTTGTACAGGTTTCTATTGTCAAAAATGCAGAAGGCATTAAAACAGGACAAAATGCTTTCTGTCTGCAGACACACTAGCTATTCTACTAGATGGGAAATGAGCATTAAGACATTAGCTTTCAAGCCAGGAATATGTATGTATTGATTTATTCCTTGCCTTTCCATGACAAAACTGCTTGCGGCAGCTTACACCACTTACAAATAATCAATGCAAAAATATAAATCAACTAAAATCACAGTAAACAATAAATACTGAATAGTAGTGGTGTACATGAACCGGTTCAAAGGCCATTCAAAAGGCCTCCAAACCGGTTCACACAGGCACTGGCTTGGTGGTTTGTCACGGGCGGGGAGGGGGTACTCCCTTTAAGGGCGGGGGGGTGCACTTACCCCTCCCGCCGCTTTTCCCCCGCCGGCACTCCGGCTCCGGTTTTTCGGAAACTTCTTGGGGCGGCAGAGTACCTCCCTGCTGCTCCTTCCTCTGTTCCTTGCCAGAAGTAGTGACTGCGCGTGTGCCCGCCGTGGATGCGCCCGCCACACACATTGCGCGTGTCACGCATGCATGCATATGCGTCCATGCGACACGCACGGCGGGCACATGTGCAGTTTCTGCTTCTGGCCACTTCTGGCCAGGAACGGGGGAAAGGGTGGCAGGGAGGTACACTGCTGCCCCAAGAAGTTTCCTAAAAACAGAGCACCAGTGGGGGGAAAGCGGCGGGAGGGAAAAGTGTACCCTCTTCTACCCTTACAGGAAGACACCCCCTGGCCTTGAACTGCACACCACTACTGAATAGCAACAGAAGCAGCTACAGCATTAAGACAAAGTCAAACATTCCATGTAAAAGGCAGGCCAGAAGCCTAAACAGAAATGTATTTAGACACTTTACACCTACATGTCTTTAGATAGCAGTAAAAGACTGTCAAAGAGGGGGCAAGATGGACCTCTTGAAGCAAGAAGTTCTATTCTGGGCACCACCACTGAGAAGGCCCTTTACACATTGTGAAGGCTGGATTGCACCTGCTAGATGTGTACATTGTATAGTGTCTTAGTGTTGTGCACCTGTCAACATATCAAGCCACTTGGAGATTTAATTGCTTCCCATTCTTGGGGAGGGAGCAGAATTCTAGCAACTCATGAAAAAAACCAGACAAGGCATCTCCAAGAGGCAAAAACAGGGATGGTGATTTACCAAGGATAGATCCCAGAAAACAGATGCAGTTGCGAAAAAGACGTTCTCTTAAATACCCAGGGCCCAAGCCATTTAGAGCTTTATAGGTTATAACCAGCACCTTGTATTTTGCCCGGAAACTTATCAGCAGCTAGTGTAGCTCTTTCAATATGGGAGTAACATGGTCTCTCCGAGATGACCCAGAGACCAACCTGGCTGCCACATTCTGAACCAACTGTAGTTTCCAGACTACATACGAGGGCAGCCCCACATCGAGCGCATTGCAGTAATCAAGTCTGGCGATTACCAGCATATATACCAGTGTCTGAGGTTGTTTATCTCACGAAATAGACACAGCTGGAGTATCAGTTAAAGCTGATAGAAGGCACCTCTGGCCACTGCCTCAACCTGGGACACCAGGGAGAGGCTTGGGTCCAGAAGCACCCCCAAACTGTGTACCTGTTCCTTCTGGGGAAGTGTGACCCCATCCAGAACAGGCAGATCAAACTCATCTCCTGAGTTTCGGCCCCACACAATAAGTACTTTTGTCTTATATGGATTCAAACTCAGTTTGTTATCCCTAATCCAGCCCATCACCACGTCAGGCAGGCATTTAGGGAGGTTATGCCCTCTCTCGATGATGTTGACACGGAGAAATATATTTGGGTGTCATCAGCATACTGATAGCACCCTGCACCAAATCTCCTGATGATCTCTCCCTTTCAGGGAAAACATACTGCAGCTGCTGCATTCCCCGCTGCATCTTCCACAGTTGGTATTCTGCATAATCCTCTGGATATACATTAGTTGGATTATGTCCAAATCAGCAAGAGTGTGTGAGTTCTTTATGCTGTATAAGCCCCTGCGAAGTTGTACATTATTATTTATTTATTGAATTTTTATACCGTCCTTCCAGAATGACATTGAACTGGAGTTTTCCATGTCAGTGGTGCATAACCTGCAGTAATGGCTGTAGGCACCGATCGTGACAACAACAGGACCGGTCTCAACACCACAGGGACTCCTCCTGGATAGCGCAAGGAAGACATTTTATTTGGTAACAACATCATGAATGACATCGTAGCCGTTTTCGATGTTGATGTCAATGTTGTCATCGATGTCATAGTCGAGACTGGAGCATGCTTCGGGGTTGAAGGGATGTCCATTCTATCGACCTCAACAGCATAAACATCAAGGTCGATGGTCCCCCAGTCGTTGATGAAGATGAACTGACACTCTGCAGTCCAGTTTGTGAAGGCTTGCCGCTTTTCGACGTTGATTTCCTCCGGTGTTTCTTGGGTGGCAGAGAATGCCTTTCCTCATCTGAGGAGTGTCTCCGCTTCTTTTCTATTTGCTGATGCCCTGGGTTTGAGATCGCATGCGGCTGCTTGAACTGCAGTTCAGTAGTGGATTTAGACTGTGTCGTTGCAGATCCCAACTGCTCAGTAGTTTTCGGGCACAGCGCTGTATTAGTTCCCGAACCCAATGCAGAGGGGAAACATGGCCTCGGCGTTGGAGGCCAGAGCACCTCATCATAAAGTGCCGCTCTCAATCACAATGCCCGGTTCCTCAAAGTTTGTTTGGAAAACCAGGAGCAAATTTTACAAGCTGCTGGGTTGTGTTGCTCTCCTAGATAGAACAAGCACAAATCATGGTAGTCTGTGCATGGCAATTTTGCCCAACAAGCCACACAGCACTTGAATGTTTTTTTTTTGCTTCCATCATAAGAACAGCCCTGCTGGATCAGGCCCAAAGCCCATCTAGTCCAGCATCCTGTTTTACACAGTGGCCCACCAAATGCCACTGGAAGCCACAGGAAGGAGTTGAGAGCATGCCCTCTCTCCTGCCATTACTCCCCTGCAACTGGTACTCAGAGGCATCCTGCTTTTGAGGCTGGAGGTGGCCTATAGCCCTCCAGCTAGTAGCCAATGAGAGACCTCTCCTCCATGAAGTTATCCAAACCCCTCTTAAAGCCATCCAGGTTGTTGGCTATCACTACATCTTGTGGCAGAGAATTCCACAAGTGGATTATGCGTTGTGTGAAAAAGTACTCAGCAGACACAGCTGAGAAGGTGAGGAAGCCTCTCTAAACATCTAGCCTTTCCCCCTTCAAACAAACTAACAGGAAGAGGGGAGTTTTGCAGGAGCTGTTTCTCTTTAAGGGGTAGGTCTTAGTCTCTCTATCTCTGTGTGTGTTACTTGTTAGGGTTACTTGTTAGGGTTAAGATATCACAGGGCTAGGAGTTCTTAGGGTTACCTAAAGGCAGTGTTTACTCAGTGGTGTGGGTGGAGTCAGCTAGGGCTGGGAGAGGCCCACATTCCTTTCCTGTGACTCACATCCTGTGTGACAGTTGGAAGGCTACTCTACATATGAGGTGAAGGCCCGAGAGCATAGCGAACAGGGATAGCAAACAAGACGTAGGAGTTTTGCAGGAGTTTAGTGGGATGTGTGCGAGGGAGCCTGGAACAAGCCCCTGCGATCACAAAGATCACAAGGAGCCTGGTGGAGAAGAGAACATAAGTATATATCCCTCCGTCGTATCCCTCATATTCTTGGGAAAGACTGTTTGGACAGTTAAATAGTTGACCATTACAGCTGAGACCTATCCTAATAAACTAACTAATAAACGGACAATAAGCTCCCTAAATACTGTAAACAGCCAACCAAAACAGTATGAAGATAGAAGGTCAGCAGGGGAAGGGGCACTTCCCAGTGTATTGCACAGAGTGCCACATGAACGACTATTTGCCCCATGGGCAGAAGTCATGGGTGTGTGCTCGGTGCAAGGAGCTCCTGGCTCTCAGGGAACAAATCCGTTCCCTCGAGACCAAGGTGGAGGATCTGGAGAAGCTCAGAGAGACAGAGAGGCATGTGGACGAGACCTTTAGGGATGTGATAGAGGCATCCCACTCCAGGGCTGGTAGCTCCTCTGCTGTCAGGGAGAATGAAGGTCTTGGGCAAGGAGGATATCGGTCTGAGGAAGAGGGAAATGCTCCTTTAGAAGGGACCCCTTCTGTGGATGATGAGCCCATATCCTCTCGCAGAGGGGATACTCCTCTGGGGGGTGGGGGCCTCCTTGTAGTGGGTGATTCGATCATTAGAGGGATAGAGAGATGGGTTCGTGACCCGCGTGTTGACCGCACGGTGACTTGCCTGCCTGGTGCGAAGGTTGCGGACATTACGCAGCGTCTAGACAGGCTCCTAGGCAGTGCTGGGGAGGAGACAGCTGTCGTGGTGCACACCGGCACCAATGATGTGGGGAAATGCAGTCGGGAGGTCCTGCAAGCCAAATTTAGGCTGATAGGTAGCATTTTGAAGTCCAGGACCCCCAAGGTAGCATTCTCAGAAATGCTACCTGTTCCACATGCAAGTACAGTGAGACAGGCAGAGCTGAAGGGCTTCAATGTGTGGATGAGGCGTTGGTGCCAGGAGGAGGGGTTTAGATTTGTTAGGCACTGGGACACATTTAGGGGCAAGCAAGGCCTGTACAAAAGGGACGGGCTGCACTTGAACCAAGATGGAACCAGACTGCTGGCGCTTAAAATCAAAAAGGTTGCAGAACAGCTTTTAAAATGACACCTGGGGAACAGCCGATGGGAGCTGGGCAGTATCCGGATTGGAAAATGCCATCCCTTAAGGTGTGAGGGTGTAAAAGATTCAGATAAAACAGAAGGGGACAGAGCAGAACCACATAAAGAGCAGACGGGAGCCTGTGACAGAAGGTCAAAGAGTCAAAAGAATAGCATACATCAGGGGAGAGATTCGGTGTATAGGTGCTTGTATGCCAATGCCAGAAGCCTCCAAGCCAAGATGGGTGAGCTGGAGTGCTTGGTTGCTAACGCATAAATAGACATAGTAGGCATAACAGAAACATGGTGGAACAGTGAGAACCAGTGGGACACTGTTATCCCTGGGTATAAACTCTATAGAAAGGGCAGGGAGGGGCGCCTTGGAGGAGGGGTAGCACTGTATGTTAAAGAAGGGATAGAATCTAACAAGCTAGAAAACCTAGGTGGACTGGAGTCCTCCACAGAAACCCTGTGGGTGACTATACAAGGCCGGAAAGGAAACGTGCTACTGGGGACGTGCTATCGCCCTCTGGATCAAAATGCTGACAGTGACTGGGAGTTGCAGCAGGAAATCAGGGAGGCGTCAAGGAGAGGCAGGGCTGTAATTATAGGTGATTTCAACTACCCACACATAGACTGGGTAAATTCACATTCTGTGCCATAGAACAGTTGGTCATGGAACCGAACAGAGAGAAGCCGACCTTGCAGAAGAGGAAACTTCTCCAAAATGAGGAGTATGGTGAAAAGAAAGCTGAGGGGGGAAATCAGGAGAGTCACTTCGCTCCGGAGTGCATGGAGTTTACTCAAAACCACAATACTAGAAGCCCAGTTAGATTGTATACCCAAAAGGAGGAAAGGTACGACTAAGTCCAGGACGATGCCAGCATGGCTAACGGGTACCGTCAAGGAAGCCATAAAAGCGAAGAAGACTTCCTTCCGAAATTGGAAGGCCTGTCCAAACGAAGAGAACAGAAAGGAACACAAACTCTGGCAAAAGAAATGCAAGGTGACAATAAGGGAGGCGAAAAGAGAGTTTGAGGAACATTTAGCCAAAAGTATCAAGGGGAATAACAAAAACTTCTTTAAGTACATCAGAATCAGGAAACCTGCCAGGGAGTCAGTTGGATCATTAGACAATGAGGGAGTGAAAGGGATTATTAAGGAGGATATGGAGGTTGCAGAGAAGCTGGATGAGTTCTTTGCATCTGTCTTCATGGCAGAGGATACTGAGCATAGACCTGTTCCTGAACCAGGATTTTTAAGGATGGAGGCTAGAGAGCTGAGTTGGATAGAAGTGACAAGGGATGATGTTCTAAACTGTCTGGAAAAACTGAAAGCTAACAAATCACCAGGGCCGGATGGCATCCATCCAAGAGTCCTCAAAGAACTCAAATGTGAAATTGCCGACCTCCTTGCTAAAATATATAACTTATCCCTGAAATCGGGTTCTGTACCAGAGGACTGGAGAGTAGTAAATGTAACACCGATTTTCAAAAAGGGATCCAGGGGCGATCCGGGAAATTACAGGCCAGTTAGCCTAACGTCCGTTCCAGGCAAATTGATGGAAAGCATCCTCAAGGATAAAATTGTAAAGCACCTAGAAGAACAAGCCCTGCTGGGAGTGAGCCAGCACGGCTTCTGCAAAGGTAAATCTTGCCTCACCAATCTTTTGGACTTCTTTGAGAGTGTCAACGAGTGTGTGGATCAAGGTGATCCAGTTGACATAGTCTACCTGGACTTCCAAAAAGCTTTTGACAAAGTTCCTCATCAAAGACTCCTGAGGAAACTTAGCTGTCATGGGATAAAGGGACAAGTACATGTGTGGATTGCTAACTGGTTGAAAGACAGCAAACAGAGGGTAGGGATCTGTACTGGGACCGGTGCTTTTTAATTTATTCATCAATGATCTAGAAGCAGGGGTAAGCAGCGATGTGGCCAAATTTGCAGATGATACCAAACTCTTCCGGGTAGTGAAATCCCAAACGGATTGTGAGCAGCTCCAAAAGGATCTCTCCAAACTGGAGGAGCGGGCGACAAAATGGCAAATGTGGTTCAAAGTTAGCAAGTGTAAAGTGATGCACATTGGAACGAAAAACCCCAACTTCAAGTATATGCTGATGGTATCCGAGCTGTCGATGACGGACCAGGAGAGGGATCTTGGGGTTGTGGTGGACAGCTCGTTGAAAGTGTCGACTCAATGTGCGGCAGCTGTGAAAACGGCCAATTCCATGCTAGGGATCATTAGAAAGGGGATTGAAAATAAAACAGCTAACATTATAATGCCCTTATACAAAACTATGGTGCGACCACACTTGGAGTACTGCGTACAATTCTGGTCACCACATCTTAAAAAGGACATTGTTGAACTGGAGAAGGTACAGAAGAGGGCAACCATGATGATCAGGGGCCTAGAGCACCTTTCTTATGAGGCAAGACTACAACACCTGGGGCTTTTTAGTTTAGAAAAAAGACGACTGTGGGGAGACATGATAGAGGTCTATAAAATCATGCATGGCGTGGAGAAAGTGGAGAGAGAGAGATTCTTTTCCCTCTCACACAACACTAGAACCAGGGGTCACTCCATGAAATTGATTGCCAGGAGGTCTAGGACCAACAAACAGAAGTACTTTTTCACACAACGCGTGATCCACTTGTGGAACTCTCTGCCACAGGATGTGGTGACAGCCAACAACCTGGATGGCTTTAAGAGGGGTTCGGATGACTTCATGGAGCAGAGGTCTATCAATGGCTACTAGTCGGAGGGCAGTGGGCCACCTCCAGCATCAAGGGCAGGGTGCCTCTGAGTACCAGTTGCAGGGGAGTAATGGCAGGAGAGAGGTCACGCCCTCAACTCCTGTCTGTGGCTTCCAGCGGCATCTGGTGGGCCACTGTGCGAAACAGGATGCTGGACTAGATGGGCCGTAGGCCTGATCCAGCAGGGCTGTTCTTATGTATTTCCGTTTGCTGGTTCTAGATTTCCTGGCAATCAATTTCATGGGATGACCCCTGGTTCTAGTGTTATGTGAGAGGGAGAAGAATTTAATTCTATCCACTTTCTCCACACCAGGCATGATTTTATAGACCTCTATCATGTCTCCCTGAAGTCATCTTTTTTCTAAACTAAATAGCCCCAGGTGTTGTAGCCTTGCTTCATAAGGAAGGTGCTCTAAGCCCCTGATCATCTTGGTTGCCCACTTCTGCATCCCTGCCAAAGGCCTGCCCGAGGCAAAGCCCCACAGCATGCAGAGTCTTGATTCAAGTCCAAAGTATCCAAATTTAGTCCACACAACAAAAGAATAGTCAAACAGTCTGATGTCAAAAGGAGTAAAAATCGCTCTTCTCTCTGTCTGTCTGTCTGTCTTTCTTTCTTTCTTTCTTTCTCTCACTATAGTAACAACTTGACCCGAGGAGCCAGCAACGAGGTGTTGACACTTTGGCGGTCAAATAGAAACTGAGAAAATGGTGCCTCCAACTGCCAGTTTCAAAGGAAGCAAAGAGCACTTGCACGGCCAAGTGGGAATCACGAGTAGCTAGTCAATCTTCCCGCAAAGTCCCTGTGCAGGTGCAGAACCCCATTCCTTATGAATGCAACAGATCATGATCCAGATCAATTGTTATGGAGCAGCTAACAAATAAATTTATTTATTTATTTATTATTCTTCAGATGAAATTGAAGAGTTAGAAAATAGTAATGAACCTGAATGGAGCCCATATTTTGGGAAGTTTATTATTCATTCATTCAATGGGGGGTGGGATGGAAAGCGAGACAATGCGGCAGAAGGCAGGAGGATGGAAGGTGAGACACTGGGGCAATAGGTGGGGGGATGGAAGGTGGGACAATGGGACGGAAGGCATTCAAGTTTATTATTCATTTATGTATTCATTCATTCATTCATTCATTCATTCAATTTTTATAACGCCCATTCAAAAATTCTAGTTTGACTCCCTGACTAGGAGGAACACAGGAAAGCGCCCTGCCTCTTGAGCCCTATAGCTTCTGACTGCATGCATGGTCTGGTGGCTGTGTACTGTATTATCACAATCACAGGCTGGCCCCTCCCTCTTGAGGTATCCAATGCTCACATGCTGGACAGCAATGCATCTGCATAGAGGCCTATGTATGTAGACCCAGTGTGTCTGCACATCCAGTCATGTGATCTGTATGCCATGGACTTAGCTGTAAGGCACCAGGCGTTTCAAACCAGAGATTCTAGCAGCAGGATTCAGGGGATTTACTTTCTGCACTACCATGACAGCTTGCCAGATGAAGGAGTTGCTTTCTTGCCCAGAAGTGTGCAGCTGCAAACTTAGTGGGGGTCAAGTGGCACAAGTTGGCAATATGGTTCCATCTGGTTCCATAAAACTGCTGATTCTGATGAGGCAGCTCAGGATGGGAAGAAGAGGGGCGGTCACTCAGTGATATGCTCTGCAAATGCAGAAAGTCTCCAGTTCCCAGCATCTCCAGTTAAAAGATCTCAGATAGCAAGGCTGGGGAAAACCATTGCCTGAAACTCTTGAGTGCCATTGCCAATCTAGACGGACCCCATGGTTTGGTAGAAGGCAACTTCATACATGCTCCATCTGAGCATGTGGAGGACTTGTGGTGGAATTCGTGGGGGACTAGTCTATCAAAGGCTACTAGTCTGACAGCTATAGGCCACTTCCAGCCTCTCAATCCCAGTGGCAGGGGAGCGACCGCAGGAGACAGGGCTTGCCCTCACCGCTTGCTTGTGGGCTTCGCAGACGCATCTGGTGGGCCACGGTGGGAAACAGGAGGCTGGACTAGATGGGCCTTTGGTCTGTTTTTATGTTCTTGTGAGCAATCTCTACTCACCTCCAGACCAGCAATTCTGATTGAGCAAGATAAAGCATCCATGATTTTTACTCATGGATGAGGGTTTTCCAGAAAATTATTATTTTTTAAAATAAAAAACCTGGAAAATGTTCCAATGCCCTAAATAGGCTGTGATCTGTGGTGTATTTCTTTGATATGTAAATTGCCCAGAGATGCATATGTAGGGTGGTATAGTTGTTTAGTAAACAAAGCTGAAGAAGTATATTAATTTTATGTGCTGTATAAATATCCCAGAACATTTCCTAATAGCCAAAAGAGATATTTTATAAGAGAGAGAGAACTCAATAAAGCATGTATAATGTGTTTCAAATATTATATTCTAATATTATATTCTAATATTATCTTGTGCATCATCCAGAGCCTTTGGATGGGATGGTCTATAAATAAAATAAAATAAAGAGGCAATACAACTACATTTTACTGAATATTCAATAGTGTTTTATACAACCTAACCTTTTCAGTTCAGCAATATAATGCAACACAGTGTTGTGTGAAGTTTGTAGAAGTGAAACCAAAACTCAGATTTAGTTTTGCTTTCACTTGCAGTCCCATATGGATTTAAAAAACAACAACAATGACAAAAAACCTTTGGCTGTGCAAGTCAAATCAAAACCATTTGGGCAAATTTGTAACTTGATTTTTGGCTTGAATTATTATGTAATAATAACTACAACGACGACTACTACTACTACTAGTTGAGCCAGTGTGGTATAGTGGCTAGAGTGCTGGACTAGGACCAGGGAGACCCGAGTTCAAATCCCCATTCAGCCATGAAACTAGCTGGGTGACTCTGGGCCAGTCACTTCTCTCTCAGCCTAATCTACTTCACAGGGTTGTTGTGAGGAGAAACCTAAGTATGTAGTACACCGCTCTGGGCTCCTTGGAGGAAGAGCGGGATATAAAATGTAGAATAAAACAATAATAATAATTTACTATAAATAACTTATTTATTTATAAAATATAAATAACTGCAAGAAACCTAGAAACACCAAATAAAGAAGAAACAGTGCAATTCTGGGGGAAATTATGGGACAATCCAATAGATTATAATAAAAAAGCAGGCTGGATGAAAGAGGTCAAAAATGTAACCAACAAATGCAAGATCTAATAATAACACCAGAATTAATAAGTGAAAGAGCAAAGAAAATTAAAAATTGGACTGCTCCAGGCGATGATGAACTGCATGGCTTTTGGCTTAAACACCTAACAAGCCTTCATAAACAACTATCAAAACAGTTCAATCACATTTTGCAAGGAGGTGATACTGAACAACGGGTAACAACTGGGAAAACTCATCTCATCATGAAAGACCCAGCAAAAGGTGCAGTTCCAAGTAATTATAGACCGATAATCTGCCTGCCAACCATGTTCAAATTATTAACTGGAATAATAGCAGATGAAGTGATGCAACACTTATTAACTAACAAACAGCTTCCAGTTGAACAGAAAGGAAATTGCCCGAACACCAGAGGCACAAAAGACCAGCTGCTGATTGACAAAATGATTTTAGAAAATTGCAAGAGAAGAAAAACAAATCTAAGTGTTGCATGGATTGACTACAAGAAAGCCTTTGATTCATTGCCTCACACATGGATACTAAAATGTTTAGAAACAACTGGTGTCAGCAAAAACATTCAGATATTTATTTAAAAAGCAATGAGCAGGTGGAGTACACAGCTAACAATCAATGGCGAGACACTTGGACAGGTTAGCATTAGAAGAGGCATTTTCAAAGGGGACTCACTGTCCCCTCTGTTGTTTGTAATCGCCATGACCCCACTTTCACAAATACTATACAAAACACGCCTCGGATACCAAACATGTAAAACATCAAGTAAAATCAACCATCTGCTGTACATGGACGATCTGAAGTTGTATGGAAAGTCCCAGTCAGAAATTGAATCACTGCTAAGCACTGTCCGTATACTCAGTAGCGATATAGCAATGGAGTTTGGACTAGACAAGTGTGTTGCATTAATAATGAACAGAGGAAAAATAAGAAAAACAGAAGGAACAGAACTGCCCAATGGAAGCAACATCAAGAACCTGGAAGAAAAAGAACATTACAAATACTTGGGCATTCTCCAGGCTGATAACATCACACACACTGAAGTTAAAAGAAAAATTGGAAGTGAATACATCAGGAGAGTTAGAAAAATCCTCAAGTCCAAACTCAAAGGCGGGAACAACATACAAGCCATAAACACCTGGGCTATACCTGTTATCAGATACACTGCAGGGATAATAGACTGGACCCAGGCAGAGCTAGAGATGCTGGATCGTAAGACCAGGAAAATCATGACCATCAATCATGCTCTGCACCCCCGCAGTGATGTAGATAGGCTCTACCTCCCTCACAGCTCAGGTGGAAGAGGAATGCTGCAAGTCCATCAAACAGCAGAGGAGGAGAAAAGAGTCCTTGAAGAATATATCAAGGACAGTGAAGAAGATGCACTTCAAATGGTCAATAACACGAAACTATTCAACACCAATGAGACAAAGCAGGCCTACAAGAAAGAACAAGTCAAGAACTGAGCAGAAAAATGGAAAAATAAGCCCCTCCATGGTCAATATTTGCACAATATAAGTGGAAATCAGACATCACCAAGACCTGGCAATGGCTTAAGAATGGCAACTTGAAGAAAGAAACAGAGGGTTTAATACTGGCTGCACAAGAACAGGCACTAAGAACAAATGCAAGAAGAGCAAAAGTAGAAAAGTCAACAACAATCAGCAAGTGCCGCCTTTGTAAAGAAGCAGATGAAACCGTGGACCACCTAATCAGCTGTTGTAAAAAGATCGCACAGACTGACTACAAACAAAGGCATGACAAGGTAGCAGGGATGATACACTGGAACATCTGCAAAAAACACAAGCTACCTGTAGCCAAAAATTGGTGGGACAATCAAATGGAAAAAGTGGTAGAAAATGAAGATGTAAAAATATTATGGGACTTCTGACTACAAACAGACAAACATCTGCCACACAAGAAACCAGATATAACTGTAGTCAAGAAGAAAGAAAAACAAGTCAAAATAATCGACATAGCAATACCAGGGGATAGCAGAAAAGAAGAAAAAGAAATAGAAAAAATCACCAAATACAAAGATCTACAAATTGAAATGGAAAGGCTGTGGCAGAAAAAGACCCAAATAATCCCAGTGGTCATTGGCGCCCTGGGTGCCGTTCCAAAAGACCTTGAAGAGCACCTCAACACCATCGGGGCCACAGAAATCACCATCAGCCAATTACAAAAAGCAGCTTTACTGGGAACAGCCTATATTCTGCGACGATATCTATAACAACAGCAACAACATTGACAATAAAATTCAGCCATCCCAGGTCCTTGGGAAGGACTCGATGTCTGGATAAAACAAACCAGTCAATAACACCTGTCTGACTGTGTAAATTAATAATAATAATAATAATAATAATAATAATAATAATAATAATAATAATATCTATGACAATAAAATTCTGGCATCCCAGGTCCTTGGGAAGGACTCAATGTCTGGATAAAACAAACCAGTCAATAACACCTGTCTGACTGTGTAAACAAGAAATAAATACTACTACGACGACGACGAACAAATGTTATAAAAGCAAAAACTGATAAGACCTAGAAAGACAGTAAGTGTCGGTTATGCAAGGAAGCGGATGAGACGGTTGAGCACCTTGTATGTTGTTGTAAGAAAATCATGCAGACTGATTATACGGACAGACACAACAATGTTGCTGTGATGATCCACTGGAACTTTTGCAAGAATTACAAATTGCCAGTAAGCAAGAATTGGTGGAATCATCCGATTGAGAAGGTCACAGAAAATGAAGAGGCAAAAATCCTTTGGGATTTTCAAATACAAACTGATAGGCATTTAGTGCACAATATGCCTGATCTGACAGTCACTGAGAAGAATCGGGTTCTGATCATTGATATTGCAGTCCCTGGGGATAGACGAGTCGACAAAAAACAATTGGAGAAAATAACTAAATACAAGGACCTTCAGATTGAAATTGAGCGTCTGTGGAAAAAGAAAACAAGAGTGGTGCCAATAGTTGTGGGTGCCCTTGCTGCAGGACCAAAAGAACGTGAATGCCATCTCGTCACCTTGGGCATTGATAAAATTACAACACATCAACTACAGAAGGCCACACTACTCGGGACAGCACAAATACTATGACAATATCTTTAATTTTTCTTTAGTTATCTTAGACCCTTGGAAAGGGCCCAATAAGTAAAGTACCAAATCCAGTCAATAACATCTGGCAGACTGTGTGTAAATAGCATGATAATAATAATGGGATAATCATCTGAAAAAAGTCAATTACAATTTTCAAACTTTCTAATTTGCTGATATTGAATTGGTATCTATTCATCATGTTGCGCTGTTCCATAAAACTACTTCATGGTTGACATGATGAGGAAAATTAATTTCAAGTCCCACTGACATTAAAAGAACAAGTTAGTGCCTAACTGGTCCTTTTAATTTCATCAGGCCTACCAGGAATAATTATCCTCATGTCAGCTGATACTTTTAGAAACAGAAACTTTTAGGCAAACAAATATAACACCACCCCCCACCACTGTTTCTCAGACTACTTTGAATGTCTGCCTGCCCATACCTCTATCAATCAATCCAAATTTATTCCAGCCCATCTATCTACTTTGTCTGAGGCTGTCTGGAAGAGGCTTCTGACAAATCTACCATTTGCCTGCTCATTCATCCTAACGAGCATCCTTTTCATGGCCACAGCATTCCCCAGGCTTAGGATACAAGGGTGCATTTTTCCAACACCAAGAAGAGCATGACTTAATATCTTGCTGTCTGTTGACTCAGAACCTACCATCAGATGAGCTCCGCTTCATACTCTGTCTCCGACCTTCGTCTGAATCTTTGACTATCAGGTTCCCGCTAAGTGTGAAATGGAGGGCCAGCTGCTCCACGACAGTGGTTTGCTTATAAGCTCTCTCCTAGGGACAGAGAAGATAAACACTGATCAGACCACATCCACCCATGCTTTGCTTCAGAAGAAAGAAGCATTAGTCACTCACTATGAGGGCTTCTTTTTGCTGCTGGACCAGAGGACATCTCACGTAGCTTATCCTTCCCACATCTCTTAAAAAATAAATACCTACCAACTCCTCTCAAACTAATGGCTTGCTCCACTAGATCAGCCCCTATCTCAGCCGAATTCTTGACAAACGTCCCCCATTAGCTAAAATATGGAGAACAGCTACGTGGTACCTGACACTACAAGTTGAGCATTCATAAGTCACGTCAGGCCCCCTTCGGCAGACGCATCTTACAGCATGTTCTGACACCCCCACCCAGGGTCAATCAGCTGTGGCATGTCCCACAGTGAGATGTCCTTGTGCCCAGCAGCAGAGAAAGGAGCACTGGTCATTCACTATGAAGGCTTCTTCTTGCTGCTGGACCAGAGGACATCTCGACCCACCTGCTGGGTGTCCACAGCTACTGCTAAGCGCTCTTGTCTGTATTCTATTCTGTACTTTTTTCTCCTTACCATCTAGAAGCTTGGCTTGACTAATCCAAACTGGGAGGGGCTATCCTGTCTCTTAAAGGCTTTGTCTAATTGATTTTATCCTGCCTTCTGGGGCATGTGGGAAGGATAACCCATGTGAGATGTCATCATGTCCAGCAGCAGAGAAAGGGGTAACTTCTGCATAGACTGTTGCTTATTCATATTCAATGATAAATCATGTGACTTTTGTCTTTGTTGCCTGCCATTGATATACCATGTCTTAAGAACCAGAGAGCAAGCAATATAATACACATGGAAGGACTTCCTAAATTATGGATCAAACTCTTACAAAACTAGTTAGTACTAAGCCAGAAAATTCCCCACATGAACAGAAGAGTCCCTGTGATTCCAAGTACAGCATCCCCTAAATGAGCCCTCCAGTGGCCATCACTGCTACCTTAAAGGCCATTAGTTGGAACCACCAGGAGCAGGTGACAAAACCAGCTCTCAGTTTTTCAACCTTAGTATGGTTGAATCAGTCAATCATTTCCCCCTGCTAACTGAGCAAAGAGGCACCTTTTTAAAGTGGTGATTCTCTTTATTGAGCAGGGGGAGAGCCACTGGCCCTATCCAATCCAAGCCCAGCCCAGCATCCCTCAAGTGGCTGTCGTTGGTGTCTACTTTATGTTTCTTTTTAGATTGTGAGCCCTCTGGTGACAGGGAGCCATTTTATTTATTTGTTGGTTATGTAAACCGCTTTGGGAACTTCTGTGAAAAAGCAGTATATAAATATTTGTTGTATTAGTATTTGTCATATAATCAACAAACCCTGTATTTAAATAACCCTATATTTGCTTCACTAGGTCCTCCAAAACGATTGCTCGGCAGGCACCTTACTGTGGTGTACCTGCCTCTCTGTCTGTGGCCCTGCTGCCACCTGGACAGCATATACTGATCCACTGCAGGCTGGTGGGTGGAAAGGGTTAGGGTTAGAGTTTGATGGGAGTTTGATTTCAATATCTGACAGCATTTGATAAGTGATATGCATTGGTTTTTACTAACTGACAGATTACATGCAATAATATTTACTAGTTGACGGTTTCTGATAGGTAACATGCAACTGTTTTCAAAATTTTGACTGCTGAGCTTATAAGACTACATACTGGATGCTTATCAAAACCAAAACCATCCGGAGATGTAACCTGAAAGGATGCTAGTGGGTGCTAGTCGCTTCTCGAGTATTACAGCCATCCCTGGGGCCGGGGAACTGTCTGACTGCAGCCGCCCCTACAAATCTGTCAAGGCCCACTGCTCCTCATCTCGGGCCCTGCTTGCAGTCCCACCATTGACTGAGGCAAGAGACAGAGCCTTCTCAGTTGTGGCTCCTTGGCTCTGGAATGCCCTCCCCAAAGAGCTTCAGCATGCTCCCCCTCCCTTAGGATTTAAAAAAGAATTTAAAACTCATTTGTTTGGAGAAGCCTTTTCATGTTTTTAGTACATACTGATGAGTTTTTAAACATTTAGTTGGATCTGTTTTAGAGGGGGCTTTTAATGGGCTTTTTAATACAGTCTGGGTTTTTACAATTTGTACTTGGGTTTGTTTCAACTGATTTATTTTATACTGCCTAGTGTTTTATCTGTTTTAGTGTGTCCTTTTAAATGTTACACTGTTTTATTGTTTGGTTGTTGTGAGCCACCCTGAGCAATACTGCAATGGAGCGATGCGATAGAAAGATCGTCAGTAAATCAATAAGCCTCAAGTCTTTCATATTTCACATTCTCCACGCAAATTCAAGCTTGACAGGGATACATTAGTGAAGACAGGGTCCATATCCTACATGGATTTCCAGGAACAGAGAAAAAGACTTACTTTAAAACTGTATCTGACAATGTTCTGTGGAGCATGCGGGTTATTGGCTGTCAGGATGCGCGTTATCTCCTCCTTCAGCTCCTGTGGAAGGGAAAGCCTGGCTCATAAATGCAACCCCCTCTATAATGTGTGTTTATTTGTGCCTGCAACCGTGTGTGTACACACACAGACCCCCCAACCGAGGACAACACTTCATGAATCTGAGGAGGCAGACTGTAGTTCATGGCCACTTGTGCTACAATAAATTGGTTGGTCTGTAAGATGCCACAAGACTCTCTGCTGCTTTTCTGCTTTTGTCGGCATGAACATACAATCCCACTAGAAGTGCTCTCTCAGTTCTGCAGAGATTTCCACACTTGCCACCTGCTTGCACGGCAGTTAAAAGGAACTGAAGAAGGAACGCTCCAACCATTGCTATTAATGGTTGTGTTGTCCACGTGCGAGTGATGTTGGAGTGTCATGAAGAGCTCTCGAAGTTTCCTGATCCATCGACTGGGCATAGCAGGCACATTCTAATGTGAATATTCAAAGGATCACGACAAGGGTACAAGGATTCTCCCATTAATCAGAGGCATCTCTGGGTACTTAAAAGATCCAGGGCCTGGGCCCACATGGCATAGCTCAGACCCACAGCCTCTACCCCACCACCCATTTTGATAAAACAAACTAAAACTCTCTTCCATTTTTGAAGCCATTAAATCACCAAAAAATCCTTGTTATAGCTGGTGTGTTTGGCCCACATACCAGCTTTATTTTCAGATTTCCTTCCCTTTTGCAATCACTTCTCACAGTGCTTGTTCCCAATTGGCAATTTCACTGCATGAAATTTGGGAGTGGGGTTTTTACTGTCCATTAGTATTCCACCTCAACTTTACTTCTGGCTTCTTTGCAGCTCTGTGCGCTTAAAAAAACAACACCAGAGGTTTATTTGGTGGGTAAACTGTGATTTGGGGGCAAGCTACCCACCTCCTACTCCTGGGTTGCAACCATCACCTCGTCCACTGAGCACAGGCAGCAACCCACAATGGATGCCCCACCTCAACAGGCTCAACAGCTGGGTTGCCAAGTGGGAACAAGCCCTGCACATCAGCCTTTCGTCGGCCCCTTCACAACACCGGGCAGCTAGGTTGCTGCTGGGCCTGAGGAACAGTTGTCACTCCCTCTGCCCTGCCCACCAACTGAGTCGCCACTGGGCAGAGGAGCTGTCTGTCACCCTCTCCCCCAAGCCTGGCAGCTGAACTGGGTGCAAGGGTCACCCCCCACGAACTCCACCATACTCCGTAACTGGGTTACTGCTGAGTGTGAGGGCTGCCTGCTAACCCCTCCACCATGCCCAGCAGCTGGATTGCCGCCAGGCCAAGGCCTCCCCTCCACTCTGCTGCTGGGCACAAGAGGAACCTGACACCTTCCAGCAAGCCTGGCAGCAAAGTTGCCACTGGGCACAAGGGCCACCTACCGCCCCTCCACAATGCTCAACAACTGTGTTGCCACCGCAAGCAAGACCACCCATTGGCCCTCCACTGAGCCCAGCAGCTGGGTTCCCATGGGGTGTGGGGGGTGTACCTGCTCCACCTCTGCTGTTTCCAACAGCTGAGCTGCTGCTGGGCATGATGGCTGCCTGCTGCCCACTCCCCCCCCCCATAAGCCCCCAGCACCTTCGTAACTATAGCAAGGGAAGGAACAAAGACAGAGAAGATGGGGGGAAGGCACTCAGTTCTGTCCCTCTTTCCTGCTCAGGGCTCACAACACTGATGAATTAGACCACTAGCAGTATTAAGCTTATTTCTGTTTTTAATATCATTTATCCTTGCAACCATCCTAGAAAGTAGATTATTAATTGTCTTGAAACGTCTTCCTTGCCTCCTCCCGGGTGTTTGGGACTAGACAGAAGTTGTGACTTACCTAAGGCCACCTGGTGAATTTTAGGAACATGCAGGGATCTGAAGCTGCTTTGCCCAAACACAGGGTTGTATCCAGTGCATTGTATTTCCCCCTGCTGGGATGCCCTGGAACTGTTGGAACCAGCCCTAAAAGGATTCCAGGACAAATGTACTCACAGCATCCGTCAGCTCCAGTTGGTCCGGGGGCTTGATTAATGTTTTGGCCTGTATCCATTCATCTGCCCCCTCCCCCACTTCAACACCACCGTCTTCATCCTAGAACAAGAAGAACAGAGCTAAACAATAAGCATCAATTTGCTGTTGACTTGCAACTCTACATCTCCTTTTCATCACCAGAACTAGATGAGGCGTGCTTAAAAAAAAAAAAAGGTGCCTGAAATCAGGATGTGAGTTATTAATAAACTAAAACTTAATCCAGACAAAATGGAGGAACTTTGAGTCCATGACTGTTTATCTCTGGAAGATGGTGTGCAGCCCACTATCGCCCACTGGATCAAAACACTGACAGTGACTGGGAGTTGCAGCAGGAAATCAGGGAGCTGTCACGGAGAGGCAGGGCTATAATAATGGGTGACTTCAATTACCCATACATAGACTGGGTAAATTCACAGTCAGGTAATGACAGAGAGGTCCAGTTTCTAGATACGCTGAATGACTGTGCCCTAGAACAGTTGGTCTTGGAACCAACCAGACAGAAGGCTACTTTGGACTTAATTCTGAGTGGAACCCAGGACCTGGTGTGTGCTGTCAATGTCATTGACCCTTTAAGGAACAGTGACCATAGTGCGATCAAATTCAGCATACATGTGGGGAGAGAATCACCAAGGAAGTCTAACACAGATATTTTGAATTTCGGAAGAGGAAACTTCTCCAAAATGAGGAGTATGGTGAAAAGAAAACTGAAAGGGAAAATCAGGAGAGTCACTTGGCTCCAGAATGCATGGAATTTACTCAAAACCACAATACTAGAAGCACAGTTAGACTGTATACCCAAAAGGAGGAAAGGTACCACTAAGTCCAGGAGGATGCCAGCATGACTAACAGGTAAAATCAAGGAAGCCATAAAAGGGAAGAAGACTTCCTTCCGAAATCAGAAGGCCTGTCCAAATGAAGAGAACAGAAAGGAACACAAATGCTGGCAAAAGAAATGCAAGGTGACAATAAGGGAGGTGAAAAGAGAGTTTGAGGAACATTTACCTAAAAGCATCAAGGGAAATAACACAAACTTCTTTAAATACATCAGAAGCAGGAAACCTGCTAGGAAGGTGGTTGGACCTTTAGACAATGAGGGAGTGAAAGGGATTATTAAAAAGGAGGTTGCAGAGACGCTAAATGAGTTCTTTGCCTCCATCTTCATGGCAGAGGATACTGAGCATATACCTGTTCCTGAATCAGGCTTTTTAGGGTAAGAGGCTAAAGAACTGACCAGAGATGTTGTTCTAAACTGTCTGGAAAAACTAAAAACTAACAAATCTCCAGGGCCAGATGGCATCCATCCAAGAGTCCTCAAAGAACTCAAATGTGAAATTGCTGACCTCCTTGCTAAAATATATAACTTATCCCTGAAATTGGGCTCTGTACCAATGAATGAATGAATGAATCAATCAATCAATCAATTTATTACAGCCATAGGCCATACAGAGAACATACAAAGATTAAAACAAGATTAAAAGCAAAATATGCCAGCAGTAATATAATACATAATTATCAGGACAAAACAATAGCTCCTAAGAATTAGATCTTAAACAGGATCTTAGTCTAAAAGCAACATAAAAGAATTTCGCCACCACCTTAGGAACCTCATTATTTTGATCCTCAAGACAAAAATTCAAATAAAAGAAGTCAGCTCTTCCTGGGAATTGCTCTAACAGAGGGAATATGAGTTCTTTCCTAGTATCAGAGTACAGGGAGCAATATAACAGCACATGAGAAACTGTTTCAGGGAGGCCTGCACTGCAAGGGCATAGGCCAAAATCTGACAATCCCTTATTAAATATTTTTTCCAAAAGGGCTGAAGGCAGCACATTCATACGGACCCTAGTGAAAGCTATCCTAAACTTTAAAAAGTGTAGGGAAGCTAAATATTTAGTACCTCTATTCCCCGAAGGGGGCATGATACCAAAAAATAGAGGAGAGCAGGTCCTATTTCCCCTAGAAACAAGATTCTGGTGCTCAATGTCATGAAGGCGTTGTATAAGTGTAACCTTCGCCTTCTCATTCATTCATTCATTCATGAGGCACGGCTACAACACCTGGAGCTATTTAGTTCAGAAAAAAGATGACTGTGTGGAGACATGATAGAGGTTTATAAAATCATGCATGGTGTGGAGAAAGTGGATAGAGATAAATTCTTCTCCCTCTCCCATAACACTAGAACCAGGGGTCATCCCATGAAATTGATTGCCAGGAAATCGAGGACCAACAAACAGAAGTACTTTTTCACACAACGCATAACTTGTGGAATTCTCTGCCACAAGATGTGGTGACAGCCAACAACCTGGATGGCTTTAAGAGGGGTTTGGATAACTTCATGGATGAGAGGTCTATCATTGGCTACTAGTTGGAGGGCTAAAGGACACCTCCATCCTCAAAGGCAGGATGCCTCTGAGTACAAGTTGCAGGGGAGTAACAGCAGGAGAGAGGGCATGCCCTCAACTGCTGCCTGTGGCTTCCAGCAGCATCTGGTGGGCCACTGTGTGAAACAGGATGCTAGACTAGATGGGCCGTAGGCCTGATCCAGCAGGGCTGTTCTTATGTTGTTCTTAATGCAGTCACAATTCCTCTTGAGGAGTCAGTTTGCAGCTTGTTAAATCTGCTTGAGCATCCAACATAAGTCCCAGATCTAACAAGCTGCAAACCTGTATAGGCACATCAGACAAAGAGTCTTTCTTTAAAGCAAAAGTTTTCCCAGGAGGAGAATTCTGTAGCCTCGCAGAGACATTCCCTATTGTACAGTTCTGGGAAACCACTTCGTTATGAGTGCATCACAGGCAGCATGCCACAATATCAACAAGCAGTTATATTTAACAAAGCTCCAAAAAATTGAACCTGAAGTGGCAGTGGGGATTGGAAAACTGGTTGCCTTGTGGCACATGTCCACACTTGCCTTGCAACAAGTCTGCAAAGGGGTAATGGTTCAGGAAACATGGAGTGTTTGCAGTCCTGATCACCCCGTCTCCTAAAGGGCATTGCAGAACTGGAAGAGGCACAGGAAACACAACCAAGCTGACCAAGGGGAGGGGTGCTGCCTTCATGCCCTGCTTCTGGGCTTCCTGGAGGAATCAGGCCAATGGCCACTGTTGGGAAGAGGATGCTGAACTATTGGCCCAATCCAACAAGGCGCTGATGTAGATAGATCTCCACTGAAAGTTGAGCATCTCTCAACAATTAAGGAAACCAACTGCTGCAGGAACTTCTGGATTCCTCATTGTGACCACATTAAAAGAAAGCCAGGTTTGCAGGGACTGTGCCCATTCTCAATGTCTTTGTGTTGTAGTGCTTCATGTCCTTTGTTCAAGGTATGTTTTTGTATGAAATGTATGGAAGGTATGGAACTACCACCACCTCCTCCTCCTCTTATTCTTACTATTACTACTACTACTACAATGACAATGGATATTTATACTGCTTTTTGACAAATGTTCTCAAAACAATTTACATAGAAAGCGAAATCAAACATACACTCAGTCCCCTGTCGCTACCCTACCTGAAGTTGAGTTGGAAGATGCTTATAAAAGAATCTGGTCTGTCCTTCAAGGAGGGCAGGAGGGAAGATCTTTTGTTCTCAACTGGTATTTTTGTCTACCACCTTGTGGATCTGTGATCTGTTGGGATTTTGTGTATTGGTTTGCAGGCAAGTTTTTTTGTTGTTTTTTTAACAAGTGTGACATATAAAGCATTGAATGATTTAAATTAGACCAAACTCCTTCCAGCCATCCCATGACACTTGTCATTTGGCATTTGAAATCAGCCTTTCTAAACAGGCAGTTTGTTAGCCACAAATCGTGGCCTTTCCAGGCGACAGCAAGAGGTGTGGAGAATCATGTGGGAAAAGGACTCAAGAGAAAAATTCCACTCCCAGATGATTTTGCGACTTGGACAACTACTTTTGAGTAGGAAACTACTACTGACGGAACTCAACCAGGTAGACTGCCAAAGTCACCAGTACGCCTATGGATAATTTCTTAGCCATCTTCTTCTACTACTACTACTTAATCATCTTGATGTGAAGAATGACACTTTGAGCTCCTCTGATCATATTCTAAGTTCCTAAACAAGTAATAATTCAGTGCCTAGTCCACTGATGAGCTAGGCTGCAACTACTCAAAGGCTCCATGAAATAAAGTAATTTCAAAACAATTTGAAAGTGTCATTTGTGTGAGACATTTCAGATATGAAACCTTAGGATGTGACACACTTGACAAAGAAATGTTAAGAATGTTTTTGCCATGCTAGATAGATTTGCAATACAGTAAAGGAAGCACTCCTTCTCTAGGCTCACAACAGACAAGATAGAGGCTCATGCTTGGTGGGGTGCCTACCATCTGAGTGCCCCTCTTGATGTGTAGCATCTAGCAAGAGGAGTGTGGCCAGAAGGACATTCCATCCATGAGTCAGTTGCTTCAGGCAGCAGACTCACAGGGGCTGGGGGCTAACATAGTTATCTGCCATTGTCCACCTCTATATCAGGATTGGCCTTGACACCAACCTGGAGGAGTCAAGCTTGGCAGATGGGCCCATCCCCAACAAGCAACCCCCAGCCACCAATACTAGAGTCACCAGAGTCTGCCACTTCCCCAGAGGCTTCAGAAGGCCCAAAAGATCCAGCACCCTCAGTAAGCAGTCGGGCCCTGTTCCAGAACCTCCCTCCTCTCCTCCAAGTCCCCAGGAGAGGAGGTAGCACTGGGCCTATATGGAGTTCCAGCTGAAGAGGTGGAGTGAATGATTAGTTGCTCAGGGCAAGATGTTTGATGGATGGTTGCAGCACTCTTGAATGAAACTGACTTTCTCTCTCTCCATTCACTCTGGTTTCAGTTATCCCTGAGCCAAACGCTCTTTCTTTTGCACTTTTGACTTCGGCATTTCACCTCAGCCCTAGTTTCAGATCTGGTTGTGGCACAGAAAGTGCCTTGGTGCCAGGCTGAGCTGTGGGCCACAGTCTTTGTGTGACACAGAGCTCGGAGCCAGGACTGAGAGAGACAGGCAGGCCCTGGCCAAGAAATCAGGGGCAGGAGATGATGTGAGGCATGTTAGAGCTTGGAAGCCAAAGAGCTTGACTAGCATCACACAGCTTTTCCACATGACCTGCCCTCTGCATCAGAGGACCAGGTGTCCTGCTCTCTGAAGTTAGGTGGGTGGCATCTAGAGAAGGGGCCTTTTCCGTTTCTGGAATGCTCTCTCTGGCATCAACCCTTATGTCTTTTTTGGTGCCAGGCAAAGATCATTTCCTTTTCCCAGTCATTTAAAATACTAGTTTAATTATTTTAACCTGTTGATGTTGATACAGATGTGCTTTATTCGGCTTCTGTGTTATTCTTGTTTTATTTATCCTACGATTGTTGAAAGTATTATTTAATTTTTTTGTGATTCTAATGCTGCCCTAGGAGTATTTTATTTTTAAAGCACGGGAAATAATTATTATAAATAAATAAGGGTTGAGCAGTGGTGGACAACTGGGAGCAAAGGTAGCCAGTATCAAAGCTCCTCCATGCCATGTTTCCTTTGCAGGCATGTTGCAAGAGGAGTGTGGCCATGTGCCGAAAGGCAACCAGTTTCCCAATCCTCACTGCCATTTCAGATACAGCTTCATTAAATTTAATTGCCCCTTGATGGGCTGGCATACTGCCTGTGATGCACTCATAACACAGTGGTTTCCCAGATAAGTGAGCTCTGCAATGGGAAACACCTCTGTGATGCTACGAAATTATCCTACTGGAAAGCTTTCCTACTGGAAAGACGACCCTTTACCTGTCTGATGCTGTGTCTATGCAACACTGTTTGCAACACTGCACTCTAGATGCATACCAACATGCCACCAAGCAGTGCATTTTGCGCTGCATTACAGAACTTATGTGCAACTCACCTGCAAGTTATCACAGACCCAAGTGAGGAGACCGGCAGCCAGGCCTTTCCCCTATGCCACTGAGGCTGCTGGTGTGAGAACTGCAGGAAGCTCAAACTGGGATGCTTATGCCACAGGCCAGGACCCTCCCAGTCCTGTGAATCAGGTGATTCCCAGACTGCCAATCCCATGCCATTGCCCAAGATATATTTCCAGTGTCTGCTTCACTCTTGCAGTCCAGGCAGCTCACTGCTGAGGGCAATCACTAGGCTATCTCCTGCATCTGTCAAATGCACTCCCTGCTCCAGGTACTTGCTCCCTCTCCAGCTGTCAAGGGCCAAACTTCACCAGCACTAGGACCTAGGCACCTGACACACAAACACACCCGGGGACCTTTTCTGACAGCTTTGCATTCCATTGGTAGCAAGAAGCCAACTGCAATGGACATGAATTTAAATTTCAATTCATTACTTATATGCGGCACAAAGTTGCTGATGAAAATGAGTTTGGGGGCTTGGGGCAATTTTGCCCCTTTATTCTGAAAGGCTGTCATGAGCTGAATTTCAAGTCAAATCTTTCTTTTCAATCTAGTTTTCCTAGCAGCCTCGCTTAGACCTGTGCCCCCGTATGGATGCAGCTGGTGTAGAATCCAGGGTCTAATGGGATCTTCCTGTGCATGACTGCTCTCTGCAACGCTGAATGGAATATTGATCAAAGAAGCATTCCATTCACTGTCCAGCCTACACACAAAGGAGTAGGGGAGTTTCTGGGGGGCTCAAACACCAAGACAAGGACTCCAGGGAAGAAAGCTGCCACTCCACTTGGCAGGGTGAGCCCCAGATGTTGCACAATTACACTTTCCACTGTGTCCATGTGTCCTTTTTACTTATGCAAAGCTGCACACCAAGATGCCTGGTAACACTGATCATTCTAATGTGCAGATGTCCAAAAAGTGTGTTGGGTGGGATTGACTGATTGATTGATTGTTAAATTTATATACCGCCTTACAGCAAAAACTTAAACACAAGATGGTAAAAAAGACACAATTAAAATATTAAGTGAAAAATATTAAACAAATCTGATTAAAAATTTAAAACAAAAGCATAAAAGCAATACAGACTATAAAGAGCAGCAGCAGAGAATCAAATAAATGCCTGGGCAAAAAGCCAAGATTTTACACTCTTTCTAAAAGCTGTGATAGATACTGAGGAGCGAATGGCCACCGGGAGAGCATTCCAGAGTCTGGGGGCAGCAACAGAGAAGGCCCTGTCCCGCGTGCACGGCAACCGAGCTTCCCTCATTGTCGGCACCCGGAACAGAACCCCCTCAGATGACCTCTTCAAGCGGGCAGAAACCCTTGGGAGCAGGCAGTCTCTCAGGTATCCCAGGCCCAAACCGTTAAGGGCTTTAAAGGTCAAAACCAGCACCTTGAATTGGACCCGGAAACAAACTGGTAGCTAGTGCAGCTCTTTCAAAATGGTTGTGATGTGCTCCCACCAGGCAGCTCCAGATAAAACCCTAGCTGCTGCATTTTGCACTAGCTGACCCCAGGAAGCTCGCCCCAAGGCTGAGAGCCACAAGGAGAGAGCGCCAAGAGGCTTGTGCCTGTGGCTCAGCCTGAGCTTTAAAGCAGCCCCATAGTTGATACACAACTGGAGAAGGTGGGGTAGAGGCAAAAAGCACAATCAATGCCCTGCCAAAGATGTTCCCTCTTCCCTTTAACAAACTATAAAAACTCCCTCCTATTAGAACAGGGCAGTGCTTTAGCTAGTTTGTTTTGTTTTATGATGCTGTGGAGAAGAAGGAGGAGGAGGAGGAGGAGGAGGATAGAAAAAGGCAAAACACTCCAGGGAGGTATGGAGACTGTTGTCCTATATGTCAACACAACAACAAGTACATCTTGAAAAAGTGTGGGAGATTTTTATAAAGCCCATATTCAGACAGACAGTAAAGTGTACTCAGCAGGGTCACCAGATAAAGAATCAACAGACATGAGCTATGTAATTTGTCTGGAAGAACTGTGGAGAATCAGGGCCTCTGACTCTTGTTAGAACCTCAACTAGCAACGCAGATGCTGCCATCACCTCCCTAACTCTGAATA
Source organism: Hemicordylus capensis (assembly GCF_027244095.1). Classification (NCBI taxonomy): domain Eukaryota; kingdom Metazoa; phylum Chordata; class Lepidosauria; order Squamata; family Cordylidae; genus Hemicordylus; species Hemicordylus capensis. The sequence goes on from NC_069658.1 coordinate 3,487,985, forward strand.
GTGACACAGACCTGAAGGACGGAGAGTCAAATAGCTCACAGGACTCCAAAGAATCTGAAAAGCCATCTGGGGATGAGTAGATGTGGAACTCCAGTACTAAAGGAGCCCCACTGTTGGAGAATCCAGAATCTGCAACTTGGACCTTTCGAATGGCAGCCTGAGCCCTCCAAAAAGCCACCTTGCCAACTGCCCAGGATCTCACCTTTCCCTTTACTGAGACTCCAGCAAATCCCCTTGGAAAATACAGAGCAGCACCAAAGGCATGTCCAGTCCCAAGCCAGGGAATAGCCTTTTTTAAGGGCTACACTCTTCCGTGACAGACTGGAGAGGGTCTTCAGGACTTGCATGACTATGTGTGATACTTCTGTTTCACTTTCTGTTCAAAAATTGGCTTCCAAATTTGCGAACATCACTCAAAATCCGATACCAATTCTACCAAAATGCAGACTGGGGAAGGCGTTCCAAGCACAATGGAAGGTCCAAGCACAATGGAACTAGCAACCACCACCACCACTGTGCCACCTGCAGCAGTAGCTGGGAACAGCAGAAGACGCAAGGGAGGACTTAACTTCATCATCCCCCAGCCTCTCCATTCATGTGGTTTAGGCAGCCCAGCCAGGGTTTTGGTTTTTTTAGGAAATCACGGAAAACACCCCTCCCCTAACTTGAATACTCTGGGAGAGAGGTTACTGCCACTACGTAGTGCCCAAAGGATTTTGCTCCTGTGAGAGGGAAGAACCCCTTCCTACGGTCTCTCTGGTGTTTTTATATTCATAACTCTGTGTTGTGGGTAAGATTTGTTATATGATGATGTTGGGGAAATGGAGCGTTAATTTGAGTCAACAAAATAGTGCCTTTTGTGGTTTAGTGGGGGGGGAGTGTTTTGGTGGTGGTGGCTGGAGGAGAGAGGTATTTGAGATGGGTGAGTCAGGGGAGAGGGCTGTTGGCGCCATATCCTGAACATATGAGGGTGAGGGAGGCATGGTAGTGGGAGGGCAGCAAGGCAGGTGAGAAGAAGAAGGTCAGACAAGTTGTGCCTGTCCTTCTCCCTGCTATTCTTCCAGCCCAAGTCCCCATGTCCAACTCTGGTTTCTATCCAACTCTGCAAGGGTGTGGGGACCCTGCTCTGGTTGTCCTTGCCATCAGAGGTACAGCAGACACCTACTAGGACAGGACTTGACAAATCTCAGGCAACAGGGTGCCTAGAAATGTAACCGTGGTGCCTGGACTAGGATACTCAGAGGCAGAGTTATTTAATAAAATCTTTATTTGTCCCAGGCAGCCCTATTTCTGCTCTAAGCATGTCACTTTAAAGGGGACAAAAGAAATCCATTTACCCTCCACCTCCACAATGGCCATCGCCAGGCCCAGTAATGTTGTCAAGTATCCATTGTACAGCTTCCAAAGTTGGAGCTGGCTCCTAGATCCAAAGAAAATTTGTCAAGGCCTGTACTAGGACCAGCACCTTTTTTCATAATGGCAATGACCTTATAGATTGTGCTCCCGCCAGGGGCCTGTGTGGCAAAATGTTTTGCTTCTTCAGGCAACAGCTGAAAATGCAGCTTTTTTATTAGGCACTCAGAAGGGGTTGAGGTGGACATCTGTTGCAGCTATGTGTTTGGCATTCATTTTTGGTGTTACTGCTGCTTTGCTGTGTTTTTGTTTGTATTTTATTATGTTGGTATTAATTTCTGGTAAATATTAATTTCTGGTATTAATCTGTGGTTGATAATGTTTTTATTTTTCTGTCATTTCTGATTTGAATTGAAAGTGGCAAAAAGGCAAGATATAAATAAATGTATATAAAACAAAATAATATAAAATAAATAAATAAAACTAAAACAAGGGTGCCTGGAACTAGCTTCCCCTCCCACTGTTGGATCCAAAGTGATGACAGCTGGTAGCTGGAGGAAGGGAGGGGAGTTCTCAGATGCAGCTGGATTCAGGCATGGGGTCATGCCTGGCTGCTCAGTTTTGTTCTGGAGGTTGTCAGAACAAGCTATCTTTCAGGGAGCTGTCCAAATACTGCAGACTTGTGTTTGCCTTGCCTCCAATAGCCCATGTCCCTCCTGGGCAGCTCCAGCGTGGATCTCCGTCTCCCATAATCACTGCCCCATGCTTGTCCTGTGCAGCTCTATATCCTGCCCCTTGCAAGACAGGGCAGACCCCAAGAGACTTGGATGACAGGACTCTAGTCCACGTTTCAGCTTCCGTCTATTACTTTTCCTCCCTTGGAGAGCAACAGCACTGCAAGACTCAGGCACTAGATTTGAGGTGCTGTTCAGTTCCAGGTGTCAAGAGCACTTCAGAGGAGGCTGATAAACCAGGAATCAGAGTTATAAAGATGACAATAGGTCTAGAAATCAGCAGGAAAAGCGAAAAGGAGTTTAATGTTTACACTGGCGGGGGGGGGATCAAGGAGGAACAAGATGCCAGTTTTCATACACATGCAACCATGTAAGAAAGAAGGAAAGAACAACTTGTTTATGATACCAAAAAAATGCATGAAAACTTGCCCTCTTTTTCTTCACATTTGATCTGAAATGATCTTTCTATAATTTAAACCCAAGACAGCATTTTAAATTACAGGAGGATTATTAAACATTAGGGATCAGTTAGTAGCTGCAAAAGAAATTCAGCAATAGAACAAAACTCCTCGGAATGTTGTAGAATCGATTTCTTTGGGGAGCTTCAAGGAAAAATCTGGCCAGATAGGATGCTTTGGGATGGGGCATCCTGCTCCAGAGTAGGGCTAGAAAACATAAAGGACTTATTTCTAGTCTCCAATTCTACAAATGTCTTCAGGAAAAGGCTCTTAGGAGATACATTTTTGTGAACATACAGAAATCCATTGAGAAGTTAAATGGCTGACCCTTCAGACTGGCTGACACGGGGCCAAAGTAAATAGGACATTGGAGGTGAGTGAATGAATAGGTGACTCAGTCAACCTCCACTCTGCTCCTTTCATTTTGCTAAAAGCAGCTACAAGTGATCTGAGCTGAACTGGAGCGATGACACACTGGGGAGAGGAGTTGACTCATTTTCCCTACACCGAACAGCCCCAGTTCAAAGAGAAACCCCCAGAATTACTACTAGCTGGAGATGGGAAAACACAGAGGCACAATGGGATGCATATATGTTCCCCTCTGTGGCTAACAGAAGCTGGGAAGGGGTGCAATCTGTACTGGAAAAGTCACACAGTGAGAGTCCAAGAAATCCTCCCACCGTGCCATGACCCTGTTCCAAAATGTCCCCACTGATTTCAGCAGCAACAAGTCGTTCTAGTAAGAACTAATCAGCCTACTTTCCTTTCACTGTCTCTACAAGTGGACTAAATTTGGTTTACATCAAGGTCCACAAGTTAGATCTCTTGTACCTCAAATGTTCACACATCCGCCTTCTTGAATTGGGGTGGATGACATCATCACAAACTACACCATTGAGGTATCCCTGTGTGTCACTCACTACAACTGTACCAAATTTGATTCAAATAGGTTAGGCAGTCCTCACGTTAGTGCAATTGCACCTCAAAGGTTCACACGTCCACCATCTTGGATGAGGTGGATGACATCACCACAAATAACACCACTGGAGCATACAGCTGTTCATACAGCTATAGCAAATTTGGTTCAAATTGTTAGTGTCCACAAGTTAGTGTCCTTGTGCCTCAAAGGGTAGATGACATCATCACAAACTATGCACAAGTTAGTCCACTTACACCTCAAAGGTTCACACGTCCACCATCTTGAATTGGGGTGGATGACATAATCACAATCTACGCCATTGAGGTGTCCCTATGCGTCCCTACTTCTGTAGCAAATCTCGATCAAATCAGTTAAGCGGTTCACAAGTTAACTCACTTGCACCTCAAAAGTTTATGTTTCCGCTATCTTGAATCAGGGTGAGTGACATCATCACAAACTACACCATTGAGGTGTCCCTGTGTGTCACTCACTACAACTGTACCTAATTTGGTTCAAATTGGTTAGACAGTCCACAAGTTAGCCCACTTGTGCCACAGATGTTCATGCATTCGCTATCTTGGATTGGGGTAGATGACATCATCACAAACTATGCACAAGTTAGTCCACTTACACCTCAAAGGTTCACACGTCCACCATCTTGAACTGGGGTGGATGACATTGTCACAATCTACACCATTGAGGTGTCCCTATGTGTCCCTACAGCTGTAGCAAATTTGGTTCAAATTAGTTAAGCAGTTCACAAGATAGCTCACTTGCACCTCAAAAGTTTACGCTCCCGCCATCTTGAATTGGGATGGATGACATCATCACAAATTACACCATTGAGGTGTCCCTGTGTGTCACTTACTACAACTGTACCTAATTTAATTCAAATCAGTTAGACAGTCCACAAGTTAGCCCACTTGGGGCTCAAACATTCACACGTCCCTCATCTTGGATTGTGGTAGATGACATCACAAACTATGCCATTGAGGTTTCCCCATGTGCCCCTACAGCTATCGCAAATTTGGTTCAAATCGGTTAGGCGGTTCACATTAGCCCACTTGCACCTCAAACATTCACGTGTCCGCCAGCTTGAATAGGGGTGGATGACATCTTCACAAACTATGCTGTTGAGGTGTCCTTATGTGTCTCTACAACTGTACCTGATTTGGTTCATATTGGTCCAGGCATTGCAAAGTTGATAGGGGAGAGGACCCATGGACACACGGAATGCCGGGTGATCTCATGAGCCTACTGGAAATTAGGCTTAAAAAGAGATGTCAGAAATGCATTCACACACCTCCAATGTCATGTTTCATTTGCTCCATAGAATTTCCCTGCACTAGGCACACAGTACTGGTTCCTCTTATGTTGTTTAAGCAAGCACAAAAGAGTCTGAAGAAGATTAGGCAGGGCATGAATGTACTGTGCAGTGAGCAGTGCGTGCATGCTCTCTCTCACCCCTACACTCCCTGCACATCTGGCACTAACTTAGAAAGGCTTCTGAAAGTTCTGACACACATGATTCTTTGGACCACTTTATAAAGGGCCCAGTGAAGAGCTATTGCTCAAAATGCATCAGGATCTCAAAATAAAATATTTATTCTACCAGTGGATTGTTTTCTCTTTCATTACACCCAATCCTTCCCCTCACTCCTCCACATTACATATCCTGCACTTGCACAACCATGTTATCTGTACAATTCTACAATGCACGAGGACAGAAACCAGTAGATCAGGCTACTTGTTGGTAGCTACAATTTGAAGGTGAAAAGTGGTAATTCATTGTGATTTATCATAAATAGGCAGGAACCTATTCAAACAGTTATGAAAAGGGGGAATCATATAGAAAGCTTATGGACCATAAATTCTGCTTGTATAAACTGAGGTCAACAGAAGTCAGTGGAACAATTTACTGTATGTCTGATTCCAGGTCACAAGCACGATAGATTAGGCAGACTCTGCTCAAATCATTGGTTAAACCACTAGTAATGCTCAAGGGCCAAGGCTATAACACCTGGAGCTTTGTAGTTTAGAAAAAAGACAACCGAGGGGCAACGTGATAGAAGTCTGTAAAATTATGCATGATGTAGAGTGGAGAGAGAGATTCCCCCCTGCCCCATAACACTAGAACCAGGGGTCAACCCATGAAACTGACTGCCAAGAAATTTAGGACCGACAAAAGGAAGTACTTTTTAACACAACATATAATTAACCTATGGAATTCCCTGCCACAAGATGTGGTGACAGCCACCAGCCTGGATTGCTTTAAGACGGGCTTAGATAAATTCATGGAGGACAAGTCTATCAATGGCTACTAGCCTGAGGGTTATAGGCCACCTCCAGCCTCAGAGGCAAGATGCCTCTGAATACTAGTTGCAGGGAGCAACAGCAGGAGAGAGGCATGCCCTCAGTTCTTGCCTGTGGGCTTCCCAGAGGAATCTGGTGGGCTGCTGTGTGAAAAAAGATGCTGGACTAGATAGGCCTTGGGCCTGATCCAGCAGGGCTGTTCAGAATAGAAAGCATGTTCCGCTGTTCAGCATAAAAAGCATGGCACGTTTGGGGCATATTTCAGGTCCTTTTATAATTTTTCATTTGTTTGCTCAATAGAACACTTAGAAAGAAGAAATACAGTGAGACTTGAGAAACTCATGGAGAAAAACTATTATTTTAAGGTTCAAAATCTGAACTTAGGCTGCATTTCCACAGAATGTCAGGATTGGGGACCTGCTGGGGCTGCTGTGCAACTTGAAAGGCAGCCCCGATATGGTGTAGTGTGATGAGACAACTGCAGAATGACCTGAAACTGCTTCCAGACAGTTGAGCAGCATTGCTTCCAGGTTGCCTGGAAGCAGTTTCAAGTCGTTCCACCACTGCCTTTCAAGTTGCACAGAAGAGGTCCCTAGCAGCAACTGTCTGCTGCACAGAATGTCGGCCACTAGACAGTCAGCCCCTGAGCTCAGTAGACTTAATTATGAGTAAACATAGGATTGCAGAGTTAGTCATTTATTGCTAAGGCAGGTTTACTGGAAGTAATTTCATTGAAATCAATGAGACCTACTCCCAATAAAATGTATTTAGGATGATGGTGATAATGCACAAAAAGTATAATGCTGCTGCCCAAAATCCATTAGTATCATGGCCCTAAACTTGCAAGAAGATGCATTTAGATAGAATATGTACATCTTACCCGTCTCCTTAAAGTTGATCTGGAAGTCTTTAAAGCTGGTGCAATAAAGCTCTAGAAACAAGATAAAAAATAAAATAAAATAAATCATTGTTGGGTGTTACGCTTGATCCTTTAAGAACCAGATAAGAACAGCTTTCCACAAGTTCAACAACATCCATAGTCATTCTTCTGATTTATTTCATTATCCACTAATTCAGTCAGCCCTAGAGTAACTGGTAAGCAGAAGCAATCCGTTGAGATAGGAGTGTCATGCTAGTTCTGAAAAATTAAGGAAAGGGGCCAGAGGCCCAAGTTCAGTCCCTGGCAGCATCTCCAAGTAAGGCTGGCAAGGCCTCTGCCTGAAACCTGGAGTGTCACTCCCAGTCAGTGTAGACCAGGGTTTCTTAACCTTTGGTCTCCAGATGCTGTTGGACTACAACTCCTATCATCCCCAGCCATGGCCTTTGTTGTTGTCCAACAACATCTGGGGACATAAGGTTACGACACTCTGGTGTAGACAATACTGCGCTAGAAGGACCAAGGCGTAAGGTAGCTTCACAAGTTAATAGGAAGGAACAGAGGTAGAGAACTAGGAGCACGGTAAAGAGTTGTCACATCTTCCAAAGTGGGAAAATGCATTCCAGATATGTGTATGTTGCCTATTGCTGGAGGTTGACAACCGCTGGGTAGTCCTGATATTTTGGTCCACAGTCACGAGATAGTTCACAAGACCAAGATGCAATGTGAGCACAAGCCCTGTGCAAGTCAAGTGACATCGGACGGTGGGAAGCAGAATGGGGAAACACTGCCCTAGTCAATCTGAGCAAGGAGGCACCTTTTTAAAGTGGTAATTCTCTTATATTTAGCAGGGGGAGAGAAACCGGCCCTGTCCATCCCCAGCACAGCATCCCGCCAGTGGCTGTTGCTGGGGTCTATCTTATGTTTCTTTTTTAGATCGTGAGCCCTTTGGGGACAAGGAGCTATTTTATCTATTCATTTATATCTAAGTAAAACGCTTTGGGAACTTTTTGTTGAAAAGTAGTATATAAATATTTATCATATCTATATTCCTTCCCCAGTCTTAACAGTCAGGATTGAGGTTACCTCAAGGACTGTCTTCACATACACAAATTTGCTCCTTTTTAAGATTGGTGCTAGAGACCCTGCTCTCTGGCCTATCTCCACTAGAAATATGGCTGGCTGGTACCAGGGACAGGGTCTTCTTGGCGCTGACACTCCACCCATATAACTCCCTCCCAGGAGAGATCCAGGAGGCACCCTCTCCTCCCTTTTTCAGATAGGCCTTAAAATTCTGTTTATCCAGGCAGGCAGTCAATGAATGATCTGTTTAATGCTGCTCTATCTACCCTTGAATTGTTTTATTGCTATTTATCATGTTACTGTTTTCAAAATTGTTTTTATTGTTTATGTCCCCTGCTAACTGAGCAAAGAGGCATCTCTTTAAAGTGGTGATTCTCTTTATTTAGCAGGGGGAGAGAAACTGGCCCTATCGATCCCCAGCACAGCATCCCTCCAGTGGCGGTTGCTGGCGTCTGTCTTATGTTTCTCTTTTAGATCGTGAGCCCTTTAGGGACAGGGAGCCATTTTGTTTTATTTACATCTATGTAAACTGCTTTGGGAACTTATGTTGAAAAGCATAAACATTAAAAAGGTATATAAATATTTGTCGTATTTTTCTTGTATGTTGCTTTGAGTGCACCTCTATGCAGAAAAGTGAAATAAATAATATTTATATGAACAGTAAATAGTGGTATCCTTCTGGAATGCTTTGAGGAGATGAGGTTTGGGCTGCACTGTTTTACAGTGGTTCTGCTCTTTCTTGCAAGGTAGATTCCAGAAGGTGGTGTGTGTGCGGGGTGGTGGTGGTGTCCTCCTTGATACCTTGGCTATCGGCCTGTTGCATCCCATAGCGCTCCATCTTGTTCCCTGTACTTTCTAAGATCTACATGAAACTGCTGGGAAAAATCATTCAGGTGTTTGGCATTCACTGTCATAAATATGTAAGTCACTCATCCCCAGCTGGAAGAGCAGATAACATACTACACATGGTGCTTGGAGACAATAAAGGGATGGATGTGGGTTAACAAGCTGAAATTAAATGCAGGCAAGATGGAGGCTCCTTTAGCCAGGAGACTCAGCAATGGCTTATCAACCTGTTTTTAATGGGGCTGCACTCTCCTTGAAGAAGCGGGTTCACAGCCTGGGAGTCCTCCTGAAGCATTACACCTGGATGTCCAGGTGACTAGCCAAACAGGCTTTTGTCCAGCTCCAGCTGGTGTGTAAGTTATTTCAATTTCTGTCTCAATCAAATCTGGCCACGGTGATCCATGCCCTTGTCACATCTGGACTGGATTACTCTAACACACTTTAAGTGGGACTATCTTTAAAGAGCCTTCAGAAACTTCAGTTGTCCAGAATGCATCCTGAAGAGTCCTAACTAGTACAGGATGCATGGACTATATTACACCTGCATGCTGGGAGCTGCGTTGGTTACCAGTTTGTTTCTAGGTACAATCCAAAGGGCTGATGTTGACCTTTAAAACCTGAAATGGTTTGATTGGAATTAAGATACTTGTGTCTGCCTGACCTTTTAAGAACTTGCAGGGAGGACTTCTATAGACACCACCTCTCTTTAGGATTCATTTGGTGGCCATGCGGAATAGGGCCTTCTCTATGGTGGCTCCCTCTGTGGAACTCCCTTCCCCATCATATATATCTGATCGCTTGCCCCCTCTCTGTTGAACTTCCAGCACTTATTGAAGACGTTTCCTTCTGGCAGGCTTTCCCTCCTTTCACTGTCTGAGAAATAGTCCTTTATAAGTGGTTTGAGGATTCTATGCCTAGCAGAGGAGAGCTGGTCTTGTGGTAGCAAGCATGACTTGTCCCCTTAGCTAAGCAGGGTCCACCCTGGTTGCATATGAATGGGAGACATGATGTGTGAGCACTGCAAGAGATTCCCCTTAGGGGATGGAGCAGCTCTGGGAAGAGCAGAAGATTCCAAGTTCCCTCCCTGGCAGCATCTCCAAGGTAGGGCTGAGAGAGACTCCTGTCTGCAACCTTGGAGAAGCCGCTGCCAGTCTGTGAAGACCAGTGTTGCTCAACATTTTTGGAGTCATGGACTGGTACATTCTTGGTGTGCAGTTTCCCGGACCAACAGTTAGTATAAGAGTTCCCCCCTCACCCCAACCCCAGGCCCCCCAAAGCCAATTTGGGGCCGGTAGGGGCTACCACTGGGAGCCCTCTGGAGCTCATTTCCAGGCAGCCCTCCTTGCTGTATAATGTTTATCTGAGGCAGCTAAATTCACGAGGGCTGCCTGCCTAGAAATGAGCTCCGGAGAGCTCGCCCGGGCTCCATGGATGCCAGGCCTCGCTCCCTACACGTGACGGGCCGGTACCCTCACGGGCCAGTACTCAACAGCTCACAGACCCGCACTGGTCCACGGACCGGTGGATGAGCAACACTGGTGTAGGCAATACTGAGGCAAGATGGACCAAGGGTCTGACTCAGTATATGGCAGCTCCCTGTTGCATTTTTAGTCTTTTGTAATGGTTTTATTGTTTTGCGGAGTTGTATTTTAATTCTCTGGGATATGTAAACCACCTTAAAATATCTTATATGAAAGGCGGGATATAGATTTAAAATAAAATAATCAAACCCTCTAGCTGGTCCCCCCTCATGAGATGACGTCATGAGCCGGAGTGTGACGTCACGCCTGGATCCCGCAGCCGCGCCCACCTGCTTGCGCTTGAAGAGCTCTTTCGGGGGCATGGCGGCGCCTCTCCTTCCACCGGCGGCAGAGCCTGGCCTCTTCCCCGCTTGTACGCTAAGCCTTTCACGCCTTTCACCAGCTGCCGGAAGTTTATTACGGCATCCATGGCAACGAGGCGGAAGTGGCCTCCTCTCTAGTACCCCACACCTATTTGTGGAAATAAAATGGTAGAATCCTCACATCCCTGGGGGAATCACATTGGAGCGGGCGGGGGCGGAGCTCCCTTGTTGAATAATTCATGAGGAGGGTGGGGCGGAGGAGACGGAGTGGTTTCGCGAGAAAGGCAGTCCAGTAACCTGAAAACTCCGCCCAAGTTGCCCATCCCTTCTTATTAATATGCAGATGAGGGGGCGGGGCAGGCTATGAGAGGCGGCCTGAGGCAAAGCGTAGACCATAGAGTTAGGAAGAGGCTAGAGCCTTATTCTAGATCTCTAGATAGACCTTGATTAGCCTCAACCACACTGAAATAAAATTTTGAGCAGCTCGCTTTCGAGTTCTTAGGAACCGTTCATCAGTCTATATGGTGCGAAAAGGAGGAAAGAAAAACGCCAGTGTGTGTGTGTGTGTGTGTGTGTGTGTGTGTGTGCTGTGACTGGGTAGCCTTTTGGATTTTCTTCTACCTACAATTTTTTATTTTCCTGAGTATATGCTGGCTCTGGGTTCAGAGGTAGGATGCTTCTGATGCCAGTTGCAGGGAAGCAACAGAGCTTTGCCTCAGGCCGCCTCTCATAGCCTGCCCCGCCCCCTCATCACGGTGTAGTGGTTAGAGTGCTGGACTAGGACCAGGGAGACCCGAGTTCAAATCCCCATTCAACCATGATACTTGCTGGGTGACTCTGGGCCAGTCACTTCTCTCTCAGCCTCACCTACTTCACAGGGTTGTTGTGAGGAGAAACTTAAGTATGTAGTACACTGCTCTGGGCTCCTTGGAGGAAGAGCGGGATATAAATGTAAAAAAACCCAACAACAACAACAATAATAATAATCTCTGTCTTGCCTGTGGGCTTCCCAGAGGAATCTAGTGGGCTATTACGGGGAAACAGGATGCTGTACTAGAAAGGCCTTGGGCCTGACCCAAGAGAGCTGTTCTTATTTTCCCTTTTTTGTAAAAAGAAGAAGAAGAATACCGCCTTCCGCCTTCCAACAGGTGTATTTTTAAACTGAGAGAATATGTTCTACTGTATGAAAATGGGACTTTACCAACCACTAGATAATACTACGAGTGTAAAGCCCATTGACATCTTGCCTAGTGAAATACTAGGTACTTTTCTTCTGGCTGTTTAGTTTTCAAAATGTTTATTTTTGGCCATTTACTTTTCTTCTGGCTATTAGAGATGGGCGGGGAGGGGCATAGCTCAGTGGTAGAGCATCTGCTTGCATGATGGTGCAGAAGGTCCCCACCTCCAGAGACCCCTCCTGCTGAGACCTTGGAGAAGCTGCTGCCAGTTAGTGTAAACAACACCGAGCTAGATGGACGAGTGGTCAGACTGTATAATGGTTGGAGAATGGTTGGAGTCGGTATAAGGCAGCTTCCTAGGTTCCTATGGGTGCTTTTATTAATACAAGGACAGGACAGAGTAAACAGCAGGGGTTGCCAACCTGAGGCCCTCAAGCTGTTGTTGGTCTACAGCTCTCATCATCCAACAACAGCCTCAGGTTGTGCTAGATCTTGATATTTTTCTAAATGCAGGGATGGAGTCTCTTCCTGCCAGGATCCCTGGTGCCACAGTCTGAGATCACTGTCTCTGAGTCCATCTTCCAAGACTGTCATACAATGCAGACTTAAGGGGGCCCAGCTTGCCTCCCCCACTTGGCTTTTCTTGCCATCTAGCCTGGGAAGGGCTCTCTGGGAAAAGCTGCTTAAGAGCCTGTGTCATCGTAGTCAGTCCCCTAGTCCTAAGTAAGTAAAGAGTGCCCATCGAGTCAGTGTCAACTCCTGGTGCCCTGGGGTTTTTCTTTGGTAGAATACAGGAGGGGTTGACCATGGCAATCTCCCGCACAGTATGAGATGATGCCTTTCAGCATCTTCCTATATTGCTGCAGCCTGATAGAGGTGTTTCCCATAGTCTGGGGAACATACCAGCAGGATTCGAACCGGCAACCTCTGGCTTGCTAGTCAAGTCATTTCCCGGCTGCGCCATTCGGTGACACCCCTAATCCTAAGGAAAGAGTTTCTCGAATGCAGCTTTGCGTTAAGCATGGAGACAATTCCCAACAGCAGGTTTTATGTGTCACACGTGGGCTGGGCCGAATCCAGGTTTCGCGAGCGTCTGGCTTTCAGAAGAATGCTTAGAAAACCCACCCTTTGGAAACAGCCTCTGGGGTAGCCTGCCTGCGGCTCTCCGGCTGTTCTTGGACTGGACCACCACTGACCCACCACTGCGGCGGGAGATGATGGGGGCTGCTGCTGCTGTAGTCCCGCCAGCAGCCGGAGAGTCGTTCCGGGGACGCCCCCGTAGCCAAACCAGGGCTTGCCTAATAGCCCGGAAGTTGGGCACGCATGCCGTGACGGGAGTCCCTCTAACCTTTTGCTATCTCTGGGCGAGCGCCGCCCCGCCGCCCCACCACCCCCCCCCGAGACGCCAAGAGCCGGAAGGAAGCGGCGCGCGCCGGTCTCCCTTGCTGCGCCTGCGCGCCGAGAGGGCGGGGCGGGGGCTGAGTCACCGCGGCCGGCAAAGGTAGCGGCAGCAGCAGCAGGCAGGGCCGCCAGAGCACCCGCCGGCGGTGGCATGAGGCATCGGCCAGCGGCGGCGACGACGACGGGCCAGTCCCTGCTGCGACACTGAGCGGTGGCAGCGGCGGCGGCTCCTCCTCGGCCCAGCAGCCCGCCCGGCTCCCCGCGCGCCTCCTCCTCCTCCGCCGCCCGCCGGCACCATGATGGAAGAGATCGACCGCTTCCAAGTGCCCGCCGTGCGAGCCGAGATGCAGCCCCTGGTGAGCGCGCAGGGCCGGGCGCGGGGGTCCCCGTGAGGGCCGTCCTTGGGGCCGGCCGGGCGCCCTCCGGTGCCTCCAGCTGCGGCTTCCCCGCTCCTGCCCCCCTTTCGCCGGCCTCGCTTGTTCCTCCCGCTCACCGGCAGGGGGCGCCACCCCTCCCGCCCCGGGGGAGGGAGCGGAGGAGAGCCACCCCCCCGCGCGCGCGCCCCTCTTGCTGGGGGCTGCCAGGCCTGTGATGGGAGGCAGGCGGAGGCGCCCCTCCCTCCCCGTGCGGCGCTTGCTGGCGCGCCCCCTGCGGCGGGGCGAAGGGGAGCTGCCGGGGTGCCGGGCGGGAGGTCGAGGGCAGGCGGGAGCGGACCCGCTCTGGGGAGGGAGGGGGGAGGGACCCCCGGCCCAGGCAGGCACCGCTGAACGAGGCTCGGCCTCCGCCCTGGCTTGCGTGCCACCTCGCTGGGAACGGGGGCAAGGCAGCCCCCCCCAACACACCCACCCACGCAGGAGGAGCAAGGCCGGGGAGGGGGCTGCGTGGTCTGGAGTGAGGCGGCCCGGCTAGGATCCCCTGGAGCCCGCCGCCCCTGCCCCAAGCACAGCAAGGTCAGAGCAGAGGCCATCCTCTCCCCGCCCGGCTTCCCCTGAGGAGGCAGGAGTCCAAACCTGGCGCCTCCCTTTGTGCCCTCTTGGGGGCTTCCTTTCCTTTCAGGACTAAAGGGCAACTCTTGCCCTGGAGTTGGGTTGGGCTTGGCTTAGGGCGCTTTGCAATGCTGCCCTAAGGAGGAGAGCCAAGGACAGCCCCGAGTCCTGGCTGGGTCAAGGCCCCTCAGCCCTTCCTGCGGGTGGGTGGGTGGAAATGGTGGGGTTTGTTGAGGCAGGAGTTCTCCCCCCCCCGCCCCCCAGGCTGCCCTTCTCCTCCTCTGCTAGCATCTGCCTTCTTGCTGCAGAGGCCTATGGAGACTGCTTGCCCTCGGTTTGCTGGGCTGGGGATGCTTCTTCTCGGCAGCTCTGCCCAATCTCCCGTCCGTCACCCACCACCAGCCCTGTTCTTTTGGGAGCAGCTGTGATGTGTTGTGAATAACATGCCCAGGGGGTCTGTTGGTCCCAGTCCCCTCTCCTCAGGGAGATGATAGAGGCCCGGGCTCCCTTGCTACTGGCAAGCAGGAAAGGCAAGGAACATGACTGGATGTTTTGGATCCTTGTCTGGCTGGCTGATGACGTAACCCTTCTGTAAGCGTGTGTGAGAGAGGCATAAATATTGCATGTGGGCAGCATCTACAGGCAGTAGAGGAAAGAACAGATTTATTACCACGCTGTGCCCATTCCAGTCCCAGCCTGTGTGTTCAAGATCTTTGCCACTCGGGAAATTGCTCCAGGCCTGTCTGCTCTTAAGCAGGTAGCCTTGGTGCTTGGCCAAGTTTGGGATAAGAGGGAGAGGGGATTTCGGAGCTCTTTGGGTTAGAAGCGTGAGGCCGATTACTAGGTAGCTGTCCCCTGAAGTGGTTCTGAAAGGGCCTTCGGCGAGCACACTTCAGAGATGTGCTGGCTGATGTTCAGTGATTCTCTAGAAGAGAGCAGGCCACTACACCTCCCCACCAGAACGGCTGACTCCGGCTGCATGGGTGGGGCCGTGGGACCCCACCTGTGTGTTCTGTAGTTCACTCCCAGAGGACAAATGTGGTCCTTTGCCCTCCTTCTCATGTCTTGCTGTCTGCCTTACTGGCCTTGTTCTGCTGCTTGCTCCCCAGATTTTCCTGGCAATTGATAAATAGTTTGGATTCCTAAGCACCTCCATAAAATGTTTAGGCCAAAGCCACTGCTATAACTGAAATACTGCTTGAAATGGCTGGATACTAGCCTCGTGTTTCTCAGCTTCGAAGTGATATTTCCAACCATTTTGTTGAGTTTTCTACTCGCTATATGCCATCTTGCTGGCACAGATGTTATGGGTCAGACATCCTGTGCCATTTTCCAGAGAAGCGCTCTTTATTTAGTTGTTTAACACAATTATATACCACCTAAAACACAAGTCTCTGTGCAGTTTACAACAAAACAGGTCAGGTTCTCTGTCAGGTTTAAGATAGTTTGTAATAAAAAATTTACAGAAGGAGAAGGTAGTGATGTATCCCTCAAGTTTCTTTTTCCAATTTATTTTTGGCATTTATATACTGTTTTTCAGGCAAACCTCCAAAAGCAGTTTCTCATAGCATCGGGCATCACTTGCAAAGAACTGGAGGGCGTGTCTCTACTGTTCACCCATCAGTAATGTTATTTGAACATGTAGCTCTGCTGGTATCTGTCCATGTGCAATTTTGGATCTACCTTTTTGTTTCCTTTGTTACATTGTGTTCCTATCCAGTATTTGAACAGTATTCAGTGCAAAATGGGGATTTGGTTTCTTCTGGCCCACATGAGCTTGAATTCTTGCTTGTGTTTTAACCAGGTGATCTTTGTCAAGTTACCTATTGTTTCAACGTCACAATACTCTAATCTCAGTAAGAATCCTAAATTTGGTTATTCCGGTTGGTTTGTGATGTGTCTTGTTCAGAGGCTTAGTTTTGTTTAGTTGCTTGTGTTTCTGAAGTGGGCTTCTGTAATGTATTGAGGGTTGAGGGGCAGTTGCTGTGTTATCTCTGGAATCAAAATCATAATAGCGACTTGTGTGTCAAGAAGTGCATGAACCGGTTTTGCGCCTTCTTTGGGAGCCAGCTCGGGCAACCCGCAACCAAACCAGTTCGGGGGAGCAGTTCCCTCAAGAAGTAGGTAAGCAGGTCATTAACTGCTCTGCTTTTTCTATTGTGGCTCTTGATCTAGCACAGGCCGCGTGCGCTGATGCCACCTGCGCAGGCTTCAGGAAACAGTGCCACAGCCGTGTGCGGCCTTTGCTAGATCGAGCACCGCACCCAGAAAAGTGGCAGCGCAGCAGCGGATAAGGTAAGGACTTGCTTACCTGCTTCTTAAGGGAACCCCACCCGCACATCCCTTCTTGTGTGTTTCTCCTCTGTTTTGACAATCCTGATTGGTTGTGAACAGAATATTGCCGTATCAGCTTACATAGGAACATAGGAAGCTGCCATATACTGAGTCAGACCATAGGTCCATCTCGCTCAGTATTGTCTACACACAGACTGGCAGTGGCTTTTCCAAGGTTGCAGGCAGGAATCTCTCTCAGCCCTATCTTGGAGATGCTGCCAGGGAGGGAACTTGGAGCCTAGATGCTCTTCCCAGAGCGGCTCCATCCCCTAAGGGGAATATCTTACAGCTCACACTTCTAGTCTCCCTTTCGAATGCAACCAGGGTGGATCCTGCTTAGCTTAAGGGGACAAGTCATGCTTGCTACCACAAGACCAGCTCTCTTCCCATAGCTGGGAAGCTTGACAGACTGTCTCAGGTTAATGCAATCTGCAAATTGAGACCACTGAAGCATTATGTCTTGCTGTGTCGTCCGTCCCCGTCCCCCCCCCCCACACTCTACGTTTTCTCCTTTCTAAGACACTTCAGTCTCCATGCAACATCATGGACATTCTGCAGATATTAAGAAATTGCTCCAAAACACAGATCTCCTGACAGATGAAAAATCTAATTGGCCATGGAAAAATTGTGTAGCTGAAGTTGCGTTGAGATTGCATTATGCAAATATGCATATAGTGCTATAGTTTGCATTACGGTATTCAGATGGCAATATCTGGGTTTTGGAAGAGTTTGGAATGATTGTCTAAAACTTGGTTGGTTGAGGATAAGTCAGGAAAGGGAAATAATTTGAGCCAAAAAATGGCTGTGGAGTGGGGTTAGGGGTGAGATGGGTTGAAGGAATCTCGTTATAGGGAATATATAGGGAGCTGTGTAAACCTTGGAAACCCTGGTATCTGTACAGTACACAGTAGAAGTCTTTTTGAGATTCTGTTTTGTACTTTTAGTTTTTAGCAGACAGTACACCTATAGTGTGAAAGTATTTGCTGCTGCAAGGATAGCGAAACTGGCATGATTTTGCAGAGGGCAGGTTCCATTCCTTCATATCTCACAAACTATTAAATCAAGCATATTGTTCCACCTTCTGTGTCTGCCTTTGTGGTCGGTGTCTCTTGATGTATGAGGGAACTTCCTGCTCCTTTATGTTTTCAGTCTTGCAGTCTGTCTGCTGGGAAATGTCTCTTCAGACTCTCAGTATGCACCTCTGGTTCGCATGACCTCATGTCTTTCTTCCCATCTCCAGTCTTCAGATAGCTGGGTGTAGGTGGGGGGCAAATCTTAAATATTTGTTCGCTCTCTGCAGCTTGCAGGTCCTGGCGGTACTGCTGGCAATCACTTTTAAAAGATCCCTCTCACTGCTGCCTCCAGCGCCGCCCTCAGCGGCTGCTGTGTGTGTATGGCTTTGTGTAGTGTGGTGTGTGCCTGATGCATGAACAAACCTAAGCAGGAGCTACAAGGAGACTGGAGCACAAGGGCAGCTGGAGGAGGCACAGTCAAGGCCAGAGCCCCATGTGACAGCAACCCCATTGAGCTTGGTGGGACCCACATTCAAGAAGGTCCCATGTTCAATCCCTGGCAGCATCTCTAGGTAGGTCTGGAAAGATTCCTGCCTGAAACACTTTAGAGCTGCTGTCAGTCAATGTAGACCAGTGATTCTCAAACTTGGGTCCTCAGGTGTTATTGGACTTCAACTCCCATAATCCCCAACCAAAGGCCACTGAGGCTGGGGATTATGGGAGTTGAAGTCCAATAATACCTGAGGACCCAAGTTTGAGAATCACTGATGTAGACCATTCTGAGTTAGATGGCCTAACTAGATGGTTTGTAAATATTTAAGAGAGTGCCTTCTCCGTCGTGAACCCTGTTGCCTATTAAGATAATCTGGAGAGGTCCAATTACGGGTACCACAAACCCATTTGGTGGCAACTCAGAACGGGCCTTTTCTGTGGCTGTCCCAGGGCTTTGGAATGCACTCCCTGCTGAAATAAGAGCATCTCCTTCTCTGTTTGCTTTTAGGAGGACCCTGAAGACGTACCTGTTTTCCCAGGCCTTCAACTGAGATTTGATTTTTCAATTTTAATGTGTTTTTATCTATGATTTTTATCTTTTTATTAATTCTAAATGCGTTATGTTTTAATTCTGTACACCACCTAAAGATTTTTACACTAGGAGGTATATAAATTAAATAAATAGATAATAAATAATAAATAGTCTGACCCGGTATAAGGTAGCTTCCTATGTTACTCTATCTTGACCTCCAAGAACAGGGAGCTTCCTGAGGGAGGAATGCAAGTGGTTATAGAATCTACATAGAATATCCAGCAGAGCCTCCCTTCCTCATTGAGGAGCGAGAGTACTTTAGTACTGATCCTAAAAGACAGAAGCTATCCACCACTTCAATGTCTTCGTTGTCAGTTCCGAGACTGGTTGCTGTACCCATTGTCATTAGTTTAGTCGCCTTTACATTTAATTGTAGTCCCATTTTTCACTGTGCTCCTTGAATTTCATTACTACAGCTTGCAGATCATCAGCATTCTCAGCTATCAGAGTGGTGTCATCAGCGTAGCACAGGTAATTGATGTTTCTTCCTCCAGCTTAAAACCACGCTCATCTTCTTCCAATCCAGCTTCTCTCAGTATATGTTCAGCATATAAATTGAATAAAGAAGGAGAAAGTATACAGCCTTGTCTTACTCCTTTGCCGATCTGGAACCAGTCTGTTTCACCATGTTCCGTCTGGACTGTGGCTTCCTGTCCTGTGTATAGGTTTCTCATGAGAACAGTGAGATGTTCTGGGACGCCCATTTTCCTAAGGATATTCCACAGCTTGACATGGCCGACTCAATCGAAGGCCTTTCTGTAGTCAATAAAGCACAAATTGACTTATTTCTGGTATTCTTTGGCTTTCTCAATTATCGAGTGTGCATCAGCAATGATGTCTCTTGTTCCTCAGCCTTTTCTGAAACCAGCTTGAACATACAGCATTTCGCTTTCCACATAGGGCTCTAATCTGTGTTGAATTATCCTGAGCATGTTTTTGCTAGCATCTGAAATTAAGGATATGGTGCAATGGTTTGTGCAAAGTCTCCTTTCTTTGGTATGGTAGAATGACTTCTTTCATTCTGTTGGCCACTGAGTTGTTCTCCAAATTTGCTGGCATAGTTTGGTTAGAGCCTTGACTGATTCTTCTTCTGTTGCCTGCCATATTTCTATAGCTGTTCCATCAGTTCCTATAGCCTTCCAACTTAGTAGTGACCGGAGTGCTGATCTAACTTCATCTTTCCATACTAGAGGTTCTTGCAAGTAGGGAATATCTTCTAGAGTATCTTGTATGTTAATGTCCTTGCTGTACAGATTTTCAATATACTCCTTCCATCTCTGTTTGATCTTCTCTGAATAAGTTACTATTTGTCCTTTGGCATCCCCTGATAACTTGGCAAAGAGGCACCTGTTAATGTGGTGATTCTCTTTATTTAGCAGGGAGAGAGTAACTGGCCCTATCCTCCCCCAGCACAGTACCTCCAGTGACTGTTGCTGGTGTCTATCTCATGTTTCTTTTTAGATTGTGAGCCCTTTGTGGACAGGGAGCCATCTTATTTATTTATTTCTCTATGTAAACTGCCCTGAGCCATTTTTGGAAGGGCGGTATTATTGAATTAATAATAATAATAATAATAATAATAATAATACACCAGAGGCACAAAAAGACCAACTGCTGATTGAAAAAATGATTTTAGAAAATTGCAAGAGAAGAAAAACAAATCTAAGTATTGCATAGATTGACTACAAGAAAGCCTTCGATTCATTGCCTCACACATGGATACTAAAATGTTTAGAAACAACTGGTGTCAGCAAAAACATTCAGATATTTATTAAAAAAGCAATGAGCAGGTGGAGTACACAGTTAACAATCAATGGCGAGACACTTGGACAGGTTAGCATTAGAAGATGCATTTTCAAAGGGGACTCACTATCCCCTCTGTTGTTTGTAATCGCCATGACTCCACTTTCACAAATACTAGACAAAACAGGCCTCGGATACCAAACATCTAAAACATCAAGTCAAATCAACCATCTGCTGTACATGGACGATCTGAAGTTGTATGGAAAGTCCCAGTCAGAAATCGAATCACTGCTAAGCACTGTCCGTATACTCAGTAGCGATATAGCAATGGAGTTTGGACTAGACAAGTGTGCTACATTAATAATGAACAGAGGAAAAATAACAAAAATAGAAGGAATAGAACTGCCCAATGGAAGCAACATCAAGAACCTGGAAGAGAGAGAACATTACAAATACTTGGGCATTCTCCAGGCTGATAACATCACACACACTGAAGTTAAAAGAAAAAGTGAAAGTGAATACATCAGGAGAGTTAGAAAAATTCTCAAGTCCAGACTCATTGGTAGGAACACCATACAAGCCATAAACACCAGGGCTATACCTATTATCAGATACACTGCAGAAATAATAGACTAGATCGTAAGACCAGGAAAATCATGAGAATCAATCATGCTCTGCACCCCCGCAGTGATGTCGATAGGCTATACCTCCCTCGCAGCTCAGGTGGAAGAGGAATGCTGCAAGTCCATGAAACAGTAGAGGAAGAGAAAAGAGTCCTTGAAGAATATATCAAGGACAGTGAAGAAGATGCACTTCAAATGGTCAAGAACGAGAAACTATTCAGCACCAATGAAACAAAGCAGGCCTACAAGAAAGAACAAGTCAAGAAGCGAGCAGAAAAATGGAAAAATAAGCCACTGCCTGGTCAATATTTGCACAATATAAGTGGAAAATCAGACATCACCAAGACCTGGCAATGGCTTAAGAATGGCAACTTGAAGAAAGAAACAGAGGGTTTAATACTGGCTGCACAAGAACAGGCACTAAGAACAAATGCAAGAAGAGCAAAAGTAGAAAAGTCAACAACAAACAGCAAGTGCCGCCTTTGTAAAGAAGCGGATGAAACAGTGGACCACCTAATCAGCTGTTGTAAAAAGATCGCACAGACTGACTACAAACAAAGGCATGACAAGGTAGCAGGGATGATACACTGGAACATCTGCAAAAAATACAAGCTACCTGTAGCCAAACATTGGTGGGACCATAAAATTGAAAAAGTTGAAGAAAATGAAGATGTCAAAATATTATGGGACTTCCGACTACAAACAGACAAACATCTGCCACACAATACACCAGATATAACTGTAGTCGAGAAGAAAGACAAACAAGTTAAAATAATTGACATAGCAATACCAGGGGATAGCAGAATAGAAGGAAAAGAAATAGAAAAAAATCACAAAATACAAAGATCTACAAATTGAAATGGAAAGGCTGTGGCAGAAAAAGACCAAAATAATCACAGTGGTAATTGACGCCCTGGGTGCAGTTCCAAAAGACCTTGGAGAGCACCTCAACACCAGAGGGGCCACAGAAATCACCATCAGCCAATTACAAAAAGCAACTTTACTGGGAACAGCCTATATTCTGCAACAATGTCTATAATAACAGCAACAACATTGACAATAAAATTCAGCCATCCCATGTCCTTGGGAAGGACTCTATGTCTGGCTAAAACAAACTAGTCAATAACACCTGTCTGACTGTGTAAATAAATAAATAAATAAATAAATAAATAATACCTTGACATAACATTTCAAGATTGGAACCTCCTTCTGAGTTCAGGGATCTTTTGGACAACTTGCTGGTATTTTTCCGTGTCTATTTCCATCCTCAAGGTCATTATAGATGTCTTTGTAGTATTACTCCTTGTCTCTTCTAACAGCTTTCTGAAATTCCCTATTAAGTTTCTTCCTGAGGTCTTTATCTTTCTTGACTTTGGCCTCTCTCCTCTTCTGGGCAATTTCCACCGTCTGTTCTGACATCCATTTTGCTTTCTTCTGTTTCTTGGTCTTTGGCAGTCTCTTTTCACATTCATGCTCAACATCTTTGATTTCATTCCACAGTTCCTCTGGTTCCCTGTCAATGAGGTTCAGAACTTCAAAGTGGTTCTTGATATTCTCCTTGAAAATGGTGGATACATTCTCAAGATGATATCATGGAAGCTGGATAGCTTTGTTTTTCCACTTTAGCTTGACTTGGAACTTGCACATGAGCAGTTCATGATCGGTTCCACAATTGGCCCCTGGCCATGTCTTTGCTGCTATAACAGCTCTTCCATCTCATTGCACCAATAATGTAATCAGTTTTATTTCTGTGTTCCTTACGTATGCTAATTCTTTGAATTCTGAAAACCCTTGAAGAAAGGAACTACAGCACCTTACCTGATACCTGGCAGGTAATGACAGCTGATGGCTTCATATTGATCTCCAGGATGATTGCTAGAGGTTGCCTTCATCTTAATTCACTTTAGTCTCTGGACCTACTTATGTAGCCTGATGTGTAGTTACAGATTTGTTGTTTTTGTTTTTAAGACCTCTGCACATTTTTGAAAGTTCTTGTACCTGTTCCTCGAAATCGAGTATCTGGAGCATTGCAGCCTATGCTTTCTCCAGACAGTTAAGTACATGGATTGCTTGTCTGTTAACTGTAGGGTATTGCATGGTAGCATATTCGCTTGGTTTGGTCACAATGATGTAATATTTAACGCAGAATAAGACTCTGCTTCCTCCCCCTCCCCGCCAGCACTCAATGACTTCCTATTGCTGTAATACAGCAAAGATTTGAAAAGACTGTTCTATATCTGATCAGGTCTTTTTTTCCATTTCTTTTTTCATATGGATCGCTGAAGTAACTCAGCCAAGGCTACACTTGCAGCTAGTTGGGCTAAATAAGATAGTTTCAGATTTTAGAAGTTTGTTGCATATTTGGGTACAGAAGAGGACACTGCAGGCTGGAAGCTCACAAATCTAGTCTTTATTAAAGATATGAGCATTATGAGTGACACTGGAAAGCAGAATAATTGTCCCTTCTTTAAAATTTAACACATTTTAATACTGCCCCATACACAAGTCCCTGGGCGGCTCACAATCTAAAACCACAGCAATGAAAACAGTTTAAAATACAGATAAAAACTCTAAAACTAGAACCTGGAAGTCTGACTAAACAAGTATGTGTTCAGGTCGTTCTTAAAAACATCCAGAGAAGGAGAGGCTCTAATTTCGTTAGGAAGTGTGTTCCAAATTCCTGTGGCAACCCTAGAAAAGGCCCAGTTTCAAGTTGCCACCAACCAAGTCACTGGCAGCTACAACCAGACCTCCTCAGATGATCTTGATAGGCAACGGGGTTCATGAAGAAGGTGTTCTCTTTAATACCTTGGACCCAAACCATTCAGGGCTTTATGGGTTATAACAAGCACTTTGTATTTCACCAGGAAACGTATTGGTAGCCAGTGTAGTTTTTTTAAAATGGGTGTGATATGATCTCTCTGGGTAACCCCAGAGACCAACCTGGCTGCTGCATTCTATACCAGCTGCAGTTTCCAGACTATGTACAAAGGCAGCCCAATGTAGAGTGCATTGCAGTAGTCAAGTCTGGATATTACCAGCATATGTGCATCACTCTTTTAAGCTTGTTTATCTCCAGAAATGGATGTAGCTGGCATATCAGCCAAAGCTGTGATAGAAAGCCCTCCTGGCCACTGCCTCAACCTGAGAGACCAGGGAGAGGTTTGGATCCAGAAGTAACTGCTGCTTCTGCGGGAGTGGAACCCCATCTAGAACAGCAGATCTAAGCCACTTCCTAAGTTCCAACCTCCCACAATGAGTACCTCTGTCTTGCTTGAATTCGGCTGCAGTTTGTTCTCTCTCATCCAACCCATTACAGTCTCCAGGCAGGGATTTAGGGAAACTAGGCCATTTCCTGATGAAGTTGATATGGAGAAATGGATTTGGGTGGCATTGTAAGTATTTTAATTAATTTTAAATTGTTTTTGTTGTTTTTTAGCACTGTGTTTTAAATGGTATGTTTTTGTCTTTTTAAATTTGTTGTACACTGCCCAGAACCTTTGGATGGGGCGGTTTATTATTTATTTATTTATTGCATTTATATCCCGCTTTTCCTCCGAGGAGCTCAAAGCAGTGTACATGCTTATTTTTTATCCTCACAACAACCCTGTGAGGTAGGTTAGGCTGAGAGATACATGACTGGCCCAGAGTCACCCAGTGAATTTCATGGTTGAATGGGGATTCGAACTCAGGTCTTCCTGGTCCTAGTCCAACACTCTAACCACTACACTATGCTGGCTCTATTATTAGCAGCTTTTAGCATGTTGATGATAACCTGCATCATATCTTTTGATGATCTCTCCCAGTGATTTCATGTAGATGTTAAAAAGCTTTGGAGATAGAATGGAGCTCTGCAGGACCCCATTCAGTAGCACTCGTTTTGAAGAGCAGCAGTCTCTAAGCGACACCATCTGGAACCTACCTGAGAGGTAAGAGTGGGAACCACTGCAAAGCTGTGCCTCCCACTCTCAGCCCCTTCAGGCACTCCAGAAGGATGCCATGGTTGATGGTACTGAGAGTCGCCAAGAAATCCAAAAGTATCAACAGAGTTGCACTCACCCTGAATTGGTTGGCCTGTTGGAGATCATCCAACAGGCCAACCAAGGCCATCTCAACCCCATAGCCCACCCAAAAGTCAGTTTGAAATGAGTCCAGATAATCTGCTTCTTCCAAGACTGCTTCTTCCAAGACTGCCAAGAGCTGAGATGCCACTGCCCTCTGTCACCTTGCCCCACCATGGGAGGTTGGAAACAGGCCTTTGATTGCCTAATTCTGAGCGATCCAATGCAGGTTTCTTGAACAGTGGTCTAATAATGGCCTCTTTGAGACAAAGAGGCATCTGTCCTTCCCCAGAGAAGCAGTAATGATCTTAACAAGGCCCATCTAATTACCTCCCTGCTACATTGTATAAGCCATGTCGGGTAAGGATCCAAGAGGACAGGTAGTAATGCGAAGTGTCCCAAGCAGCTTGTCCTCATCCGTGGGAATCACAAACTGAAACTGATCCAATTTAACCATAGAAGAAGAGCTGCTGGACATCGCCACAGTAGGCTCTGCGGTAACTGTAGAGTCTAGTTCAGCTCGAATATGAGAGATCTTACCTGCAAAAAAACTCATTTAAAACTCAGTTATCAAAGGGTAACTGATGGATCTAAATTCTTATTCAAGGGAGGGGATGCATGTACTAGCCTTCTCACAACCCTAGACAACTCTGCTGGATGTGAGCTTGCAGAAGTAATGCGAACAGAATAGAACTGCTTCTTTGCTGTGCACATTGCGAGAGCATAGATCTTCAAATGCACTCTGATGTAATCTGTCAGATTCGAGAAGAATCTTTCTCCTCTTGCATTCTAGCCATCTACCTTGCCGCTTCAGCCCCTGTAGTCCTTCCATATAACAAGGGGCTAATTTGGAAGTGAGTCAGAGAGGGCACTTAGGGAGAATCATGTCCCCATTCCAACTCTAAAATTTTGTGGTGGTTGTCTGGTAGTCCGTTGCTGCTTCTATGTGACAGCCCTTCGGTTATTTGACGATGGCCTTCATATCTCCCATGATAATGTCTTTTCTCCCAGGTAAGCATGGCCAACTCCCTCAACCATTCCTCACAGGGTTTGATTTCCAGACACCTCACCATCTGTGTTGCCATCCTCTGAACCGGTTCCAGGTTCTCAATGTCATCGTCAAAATGCAGGTCCCAGAATTTGACTCAGTTGGACTCGGAGGTCACGCTGAGCAGATGGTCGGGAAGCAGTCAAGCAAGGGGACCTTACTACTGGGGCAAGGCAGGGAGTTCTTATACGCTCTCTGGTTAGGAAAAGAGCCAGTTCTTACAGGGTGGGGCCAGTCTAGGGCTCTATGGACTGCTGTAGTGCAGCAGTATAGGACACCTGCCTAGGCAGAACTTAACTGTATTTAACAGAATAAGACCCCACACAGGAACCCACAAGATAACGCTCACAGGGCTGAGTAGGAGACCCCCCAGCACCACCTTCTGGAATTGCCCTGCTGCGTAGGAGTGGAACTGCCACCAAGCAACGCCCCCCACTCCCTTGACTAGCAGGCCAGTTGCTGCTGCTGTTCACTGAGGTCAGTCAGGCACTGAAATGTCAAATTTCGTTTTTCGAGAGCATCCTTACAAAAAAGAAAAGCACCTTGGCTGAGTAATTTCATGTGCCTACAGCAGATATTTTGAGTGACTCCATGCAA
The DNA here is from genome assembly GCF_027244095.1 of Hemicordylus capensis. NCBI lineage: Eukaryota > Metazoa > Chordata > Lepidosauria > Squamata > Cordylidae > Hemicordylus > Hemicordylus capensis. The sequence continues at coordinate 3,514,479 of NC_069658.1, forward strand.
GCCACTGTGTTAATTTCTGCACGTGCCTTCCTAATGTGGAACCTCAGGCTCCCGGACTTTAGAAGAGGACTCACCAGGTGGTTATAGTTCTGTGAGCTACATATCCACACAAAACAAGCAATTTCTTAAGGTTGCTTGATTGAAACCGCCTTTACCAAAATGGCTTCCTCAACAGGATGCAATCTTCTGCAAATGCTCAGGTGTTGACAGGGTAGCAAAGGATATCTCGTAACACATGGAGAGATGGTGTGTGCATGGTTGTATAAAGCTAGTTTGTAGGTGACTTTTCTAAACATGTACTAGTAACCATGCTGAAGGACTGAAGAATTTTGATAATGCTAAATTCTTTAGAAATTGTAATTGTTCTTAGAACAGTGAGAGCAGAGATATGCATGTACTGGTGCACACTTATGTATATTAATAGTGCAATAACTAAAACCAACAAAATGTATTAACCTTTTTACACTCCTTTCTGTTGTAAGATAAAGCCTGAAGGGCTGTGGTAATCTGTTAGTTCTGGTAACTATTGGATATGGATGACTTTTAATTTAGAATTAACTTTTAAAAGATAAGTTTTTAAATAAAAATAAAACACAGCAAGCTTTTATTCAATTTTTTACAGCTATACTTAGGATATTGGGGAGCCTGCATTTTAAAAATCAGAGATTCTACCCCTCCTCCCTGCCAAGGTTTGCCACTTCTTCTTGGTCATCAGATGGGTCACAGCAAAGCTGAATACTTTAGTAAATATAACACTGAAATGAAATTATATTAAATCTAAAACTGCGGATGAAAGTCTTAGTTTTCTTCCTTTCTTGTCTTGGACTGATTGGTAGATAACCACAACTTTGGCCATCCAGCTGTTTTTGGACTACAACTCCCATCATCCCCGGCCACAGTGGCCACTAGTTAGGAGTTATGGGAATTGTAGGGCAACATCTGCAGGAGAGCCGAAGTTGTGCAGTCCTGCAATTTTTTCTGGAGTCAACAGTGGGATTAGCCCTGCTCACTAAGCAAAGAGGCACCATTCAAAGTGGCTATTCTCTTGTATTTAAGAACATACGAACAGCCCTGCTGGATCAGGCCCAAGGCCCATCTAGTCCAGCATCCTGTTTCATACAGTGGCCCACCAGATGCCACTGGAAGCCACAGGCAGGAGTTGAGGGCATGCCCTCTCTCCTGCTGTTATTCCCCTGCAGCTGGGACTCAGAGGCATCAAGCTTGCTTCAATTTAGCTTTGTATGTTTGTGCTGAGAAGCTGCTATGTTTTATGCCCCAGGCCAGTACAACCTGGTGGCCAGAACAAGAGCACTATTTGTTGGTGGTTTTCTTCTTGCAGAATCTTTGCAGACCTCTGGTATAGGCTGGGGTATGCTGCCAGTTAGTGCTATCAGCAGTGAATCTGCCGTTTCACAAGTCATGGGTGGATGGAAGTCTCTTCTGCAGCTTCAATATTCATACGCTGTCATCGGGGGGGTTAAGAAATGTTGCTTCTGTTCCCCAGCCAGATAATTTTTGTTTTACTCATCATGCTCATTAGAATTTTTTTCACTTGTCAGGCATCATTTTTCACTTGTCACAAACAAGTAGACTAGTGGATTTCCTGAGCCCTGGCTATCATGTACCTTTGCATGCCCATGTGGATTGTGATCACAGGCACAAATGACTGGGACTTTATTCAAGGAGAGGTGGTTAGGTCTCAGACGCTAGAACGGTGTGAATTGATATGCTTTGTTTTTGTTTCAATGAATATGTAAAACCACTGGGGAGCTGAGGCACTTTGTGGTATTGGATATATGCAGACTGATCTACAGTTGCAAAACTAAGAGGTCAGCCTTTCCCTTTATAGTGTTTATTAAGTGGTGTATTTGCTTTTGTTAAATCTCACCCTTATTCGGAGGAACTCAAGATGGTCCTCAGGGTGTGTCCCCCTCTCATTTTCTCCTCCAATATTTAACCACTCTGTCTAATGGCTTGAGCAGTGACTGGTCCAAGTCATTTAGTGGCTGAGTGGGGATTTGAACCCAGGTCTCCCCAGTCATCCTACTCCAGCATTCTCTCCGCTAAGCTGCATTGGCTCTCTTTAGATTATCTCCTATTTAGACAAGTGTTTGCATATGTAATGTTCCTTCTGTTCTTCCCTTGTTGATTTCATTTATCCTTCATTGTTCAGCTCATGTGTGCCATATCCTCCTCTTGGGCTGCACATGTGGGCTGTTAATTCGGGCAAGCTCCTCTCATGCTCAAGTCTCCTCAAGAGTGTCCTGACACTTCTGCTCAATTGTTGCCTCCTGTGAGTGCCAGGGCATTGGCCCAGCTTTTCACGAAACATCTGCAGAATCCCACAGGCCAGGCTACTTTAAGCAAGCCTCTTCCTCAGGAAGTTCCTTTGGCCTGGCTCTTAAAAGGGAAACATCTAGCGGAGCAAAACTGTGTCTTATGCCATTAAAAAAAGAAAACTACATTGCAAACTATGTGGCAGTCTTGCATAAATGGATTCTAGCCCTCAGGTGGTCAGTTGAAGGTAAGAAAGCAAAATCCTTTTATCTTCGAAAAGAATGGTTGTTTGTTTGTTTATTGATTTTGATTGATGGAGATCTGTCACTGGACCATGTCTGCTTCAGGGCCCTGTTGGGAAGATAAAGCTTTAGATGATAAAGGAAGAATTTGCTGCTGGCAACCAAAATCTGTCAAATCCTAAAATGGAAAACAATGTCTGGCCAGAGGCTAAACTTCTAAGAAAGCAAATTGCTGACCAACCATATGGGGCAAAGTTTGTATTGCAAATAGAGAGTGATGAGAATATTATTTTTTTTAGTACTGGTCTGCTTTATAACACTATGTGTATACACCTCGTGAATTGTTGAAAAGCAGTGAGAACATGTGTTCTCCTTCTTATTCCGCCCGTCTTGCTCAGCAGCTTGAGCTCAGGACAGACTGCTGTTTGCAGAAAGAGGTGGCAGGTGGAGGGGAGAGAATCCTGGTGACTAGTCAGTCCCAGACGACCCAAAAGGCAAGTGTTTTTTTTAATTTATGGCAAGGGTCCATATGGGATTAAAATACTTAGTAAATGAAATATTGTAAACAAAACAACTAGTAGACCCTCCCAACATAGAAAGCTCAATAAGAGAACTTTTAAAATGTCCAAAGTGCTTCACAATCTCAGTAATCCTTAACCCTGTAGAGTAGATCCTCATTTATTATTAATTTTAACTTTTCAACAAGAAAACGTCCTCAGTGCATTCTGCATAGCAAAAGAAATGTGAAGATGGTTCTTTGCCTCAAGGGACTCACAATCTCAAAATAACCAAAAAGGGAGACACCCTCAGTAGTCCCCCTGGAGGGAGGCTCACTGGGCTCCCCCCCCCCCCCCGCTTTCCAGCTTCTGGTCCTAGGGAGTCAGAGGATGTTCTGAATTAGTCTCTCAATGTTTGGATTGAATGACGATGATGAATATTTATATACCGCTCTTCAACCAAAGTTCTCAACTTTGAGGGTGAAAGAGATACAGCTAAATTCAGAATGTGCAGAAGTACAGTTAGTTGGGGGCTCTCAGGAACTTGATTAGGTATACAGCCTGTTGTAGGTGGAGTTGCACTATTCTGAAACCTCGGGTTTTAGTTTGGGAGTACTTCTGGGCACAGACCTGCTCCTAGACACCCAAGTGATAACAGTGGCTGAGCAGGGCCGTCCTTAAGGTGGGGCAAGCAAAGCGGTTGCCCACGAGCTCACGCTACTGCAGGCCCCGCGCCTGCCTCTCTGCCCTGCAGCCAGTGTGGGCTCTGAAATGCCCTCTCTGCACCCCATGCACCAGCAGCATGGGGCTGGCCAGGATCAGGAAGCTTGCCTGCTGTTGAAAGTCTCTTGGTGTGCTTCTACAGCCCCCTCTACACCACCTATCAGCTGTTTGGCAGGTGGGTGGGTCTTCTAGAGCAGGGATTCTCAACATTGGGTCCCCAGATGTTATTGGACTTCAGCTCCCATAATCCCTAACCAAAGGCCACTGGGGACCCAATGACAATAACATCTGTTGCAATCTTCTGGAGAGGTCTTCTACACAGACAATCTTCTACACAGACAGGTGTTATTGACTGGTTTATTTTATCCGGGAAGGACTCGATGTCCTGGATAAAACAAACCAGTCAATAACACCTGTCTGACTATGTGTGTAAATAAATAAATAAATAAATAATCAACTTTATTTGTTAGCTGCCTCATTACAAATTGTTCTCTGGGCAGCTCACAACAGGATTAAAACATACAATAAAAACACATACATCAAATCATAACAGACAAAAAAGGTAAAAAGAAAATACAAAACACAAAGCAGTTTAAAAACTCACTTTAAAATTAGTTAAATTTGAAAACCCAAATTTAAAAGGCCTGGGTGGACAAAAAGGTCTTTATTGTATTATTTATTGTTTATTATTTATTGCAGCAAATTTTATTATTTACTTAAATTATTATTATTTTATTTATTTTTGTTGTTGTTTACACAGTCAGACAGGTGTTATTGGCTAGTTTGTTTTATACAGACATCGAGTCCTTCCCAAGGACCTGGGATGGCTGGATTTTATTATCAATGTTGTTGCTGTTATTATAGATATCGTCGCAGAATATAGGCTGTTCCCAGTAAAGTTGTTTTTTGTAATTGGCTGATGGTGATTAATGTGGCCTCTATGGTGTTGAGGTGCTCTTCAAGTTGTTTTGGAATTGCATCTAGGGCACCAATTACCACTGGGATTATTTGGGTTATTATTGTTATTATTATTATTATTATTATTATTATTATTAGCAGCAGCAGCCTTGCCATAGACCAGAAGTCCATCAGATCTGAATTAAATGTGCCTTTGTAACTCTATCCTCTTAAATCCGTGCTTCTACTTCTAGGGAAGTAGAAGGTGCTGGTTGCCTTAGTCTCTCTCAGGCAGAGAGACTCCTGCCTGTGACCTTGAGGAAGCCATTGCCTCAAGGAGACGATTTGGATCTGCCTGTTCTGGATGGGATCACACTTCACCAGAAGGAACAGGTATGCAGTCTGGGGATGCTTCTGGACATAAAACTCTTCCTGGTCTCCCAGGTTGAGGCAGTGGCCAGAGGTGCCTTTTATCAGCTTTGGCTGATACGCCAGCTGCGTCCATTTCTTGAGATAAATGACCTCAGAACAGTAGTACATCCGCTGCTCACCTCCAGACTTGACTACTGCAATGCATTCTATGTGGAGCTGCCTTTGTACGTAGTCCGGAAACTGCAGTTAGTCCAGAGTGCGGCAGCCAGGTTGTCTCTGGTTCATTTCGAAAAGACCTTATCACTCCTGTCTTAAAAGATCTACACTGGCTGCTGATAAGTTTCCAGGCAAAGCACAAGTTTTTGGTTATAACCTATAAAGCCCTAAACAGCTTGGGACCTTGGTATTGAAGACAACATCTTCTTTGCTATGAACCACACCACCCATTGAGATCATCTGGAGAGGTCCTTCTGCAGTTGCCACCGGCTTGTCTGGTGGCTACTCAGGGACGGGCCTTCTCCATTGCTGCCCCGAGGCTTTGGAACACACTTCCTGCTGAAATAAGAGCCTCCCCATCTCTTACAACTTATTAAAAGGCAGTCAAAATGCATTTGTTCACCCATGCTTTTAATTAGACATTGTTTTAAATGTGTTTTAATAGAATTAACTTTTTAAATTTTAATTGTTGAAATGTGTTAATCTTTTTATTGGTTATTTTTATTGTTTTGTAAACCACCCAGAGAACTTATGTTTTGGGCAGTATAGAAGTGTGTTAAATAAATAAATAAATTCATCCATCCATCCGTGTAGACAATACTGAGCTAGATGAATCAATGGTCAATCAACCTCCTGGGTTTCTATGATAGGAGACTTGCTTCTCTCTAGGTCCTCTGCCTGTGAGCCATAAAAGCATCTGAGGGAAGAGAGGGAATTGGTGGCCACCACAGATAATGGCTGGCTAGTAAGCTGAGCCTAACCTTGTAAATCCCTGGTTTCTAATGTGAGAAATTTGAGCGGGTCTGATTCTATACTTCTAAGAACTGCTCCAGGTCCCCAGCCTTTCTAGGTAGCAAATAATTTTATATATCTGAGTAATGGCAATGGCAAATCATCTGTCTTTTATGGGGTACTGCTAGTCACTTCTGATGTGTCGGAGCACAAATGTTTCTGCTGACATGTGAAACTTAGAATGGAGGTTCCAGATTTGTAAGAGATTTTTTGAAAACTGGAATGGATATTAAATGGCCTGCTTCTTTCCAATAGCGTTCTTTTGAAATGCACAGGTCGCTCATGTTGAAATGAAAATGCTCTTCTTCCTGGATCAATTAGTCTACATCTGTATTTGGAAGGTTACTCCTCACAGAAAGGCACTCCTTGCACTCCAGAGCTTCCTCAGTTGGTCTCAAGTCCATTTCTCAAAATACAATGTCAAAATAAATGTCTTTTTTAAAACAAACCAACCTGGAGAGCTGGATCAATTAACCATTTCTAAAGCTCTTGAGGTGTTTTTTTTAAAGGCATTTGTTTTTGACATTGTTTTTTGAGAAATGGACTTGAGACCAACTGAGGAAGCTCTGGAGTGTGAGGGGTGCCTTTCTGTGAGGTGCAACCTTCCAAATACAAATGTAGATGACTAAGTGAGGTTGATATGCTTCTGCCAGCAAAACAGTGTGCGGGGGGTGTGGGGGTTACTTCCCAGGGAGTTTATGTCTTTTGAAGTCTGTATCCCCCACAGATGGCTGGGATGGAGGCTTCTTAATGCAGCCCAACGTGCCTGCACTACTCGATCAGCAGTTCCCCACTAATGATAGTAAGCCAGGAGGGAGATGTCGGTGTTCAAAGTGCCTGCTGACCCTTCTCTGTCAATGCCAGCAGATAAGAAAAGGAAAAGGGCAAATTCAATTTGGCTTGCACAGGCGATTCAAAAGACTTTCTCCCCCTCTATTCAGGAAACTGCTGCTGGTTGCTTAATATGAGACACCCAGTATTTCTCCGTGCAAACGCCTTTCCTACAGAATCCTGTTTCTTCCAAAGAAAAATAAAATGTCAGCTTTAGACTTCCTAAAATCAAATGTCCTGCCAGTAATGTGTATACTAAGCTATTCTCTCAGCTTCCCATTTCAATTGACCAAGGATAGTGTTTAATTGCAACAGGAATATCTATAAGCGGACATTTCCTGCTATATGGCCACATTCTTGTGTGATGAAGAAGCGACCCAGACGGAGACCATGCAGATTAATACAGGCTTGTCCTTGGTGCAGACAGAGGGGCAAAGAGCCGGTTTAATACATATGTGTGTCGGTGTCCTATTCTGTCTCAAAATACAACCTTCTGCTTTCTCCCATAGAAATGAATGGTTGCCATTCATCCTATTGGAGCAAAGCTTCTGGGAACTGTTACATTAAGGCCATGTGAGGCCCCAATCCCAGTTAGCCCTTCCCCCATGGGATGTAATATGTATCTCACTCCCCAGAATCTTTGCAAGACATTAGTCTTGCATCCTCACCCATCATAATGGACATTTTAAATAAGAACTGAATTGCGACAATTCTTTTAACATAACAGCCCTGCTGGATCAGGCCCAAGGCCTATCTAGTCCAGAATCCTATTTCACACAGTAGCCTCTAGGAAGCCCACAGGCAAGAGGTGAGGGCCTGCCCTCTCTCCTGCTGTTACTCCCCTGCAACTGGTATTTAGAGGCATCCTGCCTTGGAGGCTGGAGGTGGCCTTCAGACTAGTCGCCCTTGATAGACCTATACCATAAACTTATCTAAACCCTTCTTAAAGCCATGTGTCACCACATCTTGTGGCAGAGAATTCCATAGGTTGATTATGCTTTGTATTAAAAAGTACTTTTGTCGGTCCTAAATTTCTTGGCAATCAGTTTCATGATTCTAGTGTTATGAGAGAGGGAGAAAAAATTCTCTATCAACTTTCTCTTCACCATGCTATAAACCTCTGTCATGTCTCCCCTCAGTCGTCTTTTTTCCTAAACTAAAAAGCCCCAGGTGTTGTAGCCTTGCCTTGTAAGGAAGACAAGCAGGTATCTTTCAGACCTGATTGAATGGAATCAATTGTAACAGGTAGTATGGCCTCTGTTGTGTGAGAGAAATCCCAGCCTAAAGGCACTGGAATTACGTTTAATTAAATAAAGTGGGGCAAAACTACCTTTTCATTCTTGCTCCCACCTTGGAAGCCCCAGACCAGCATCATGATAAATAAGGTTGGCTTGTTACCTGTACAAGAGTGCGGGCTTCCAAGCAAAACCTCTAGAACCAGGTAAGGCTGACTTCACTCTTTTATGATTCACTTTTGATGATTCGCTTTTCATCTTCACTTTTGCCCTACTATGCTGGGTGACTCTGGGCCAGTCACTCAGCCTAACCTACCTCACTGGGTTGTTGTGTGGATAAACATAACCATGCATACTGCTCTGGGTTCCTTGGAGGAAGTGTGGGTTATAAATGTAAGTAAGTAAAAGCATAACTAAACTATTGAATGATCCTGAGCATGCACTCTTGCATATGAAACTAAGGTGATATGCCTTGTTGGATGAGCTGAAGGTCCATCTAGGCCAGTGTTCTTTGCAAGAATAAAAGAACATAAGAGTCTTGCTGGGTTTCCAGCAACAGCCAGCCAGATTCCTCTGGGAAGCCTGGAGACAGGATTTGTTGGCAAATAGCCCTCTCCCATGGCTGCTTGCCAGCAACTGGTATTTAGAGGGATACTACAGTACATCGGGGGGGAGGGGTAGTGCATTGCATTGCATTGCATCAAACACATAGTGATTGATAGCTTTGTCCACCATGAATTTATCTCCAATTCTCTTTGAAAGTCATCTAACATCTTGGCCATTGTCACACCTTCTGCACACCCCTCACCAAGGCAGCTTGAGCTCTGTGTTAAGTTTGTGCCCCAGCAACCTGTAATTTAGATGCAGTGGGTTACTAATATTGATTACAGGTGCAATCGGGAGGATTAGGCAGTATGGTGATGTTGCCATGGGCAACAAGTACTTGTAACATAATTCACCACCACTACCCGCTGCTGCCCTGCAGGTGGGATCTGTAAGAAATGGGTGGAGATGATGTGAATATAAAATAATGCTGAGAATTCAATTTTAGGGTTTTGCTCTACAACCAGGAAAAAACTTTTTATTTTATTTGCATGCAAAATAAAATATGGTGTTGGTCAATAATTCAGAGGATCCAGGGGCTGCTGCTGTGAATTTATTCTCAGATCTTAGAAGTGTATTGATGGAATGCGTGAGAACTTTTTTCTGTCTGGGGCTTACAAGATGCATTTCCCCACTTGCAAATAGGAGTGGGAAAGCGTTCAGTAGAAGCTCTTCTGATCCTATTGACAGAACTCTCATTGAGTCCCCCAAACTTATGATTTGAAATTTTCAAACTTGTACTCAAATTATTTAATGGCAATATGAAAGAAAAGTCTACCTTCTATTACTACTATGAATGTTTATATACCACTTTTCAACAAAAGTCCCCAAAGCAGTTTACATAGAGAAATAAAAATAAAGATGGCTCCCTGTCCCCAAAGGACTCACAATCTAAAAAGAAACATAAGACAGACACCAGCAACAGCCACTGGAGGGATGCTGTGCTGGGTTTGGATAGGGCCAGTTGCTCTCCCCTGCTCAGTAAAGAAAATCACCACTTTAAAAAGGTCCCTTTGCTCACTTAGCAGGGGCAATCCTGACTTCTGTGTGATGTTTCATCACACAAAAAATGCATTTTGCTACCAGTTTATCACGTTTCACTTCTTGTGAAAGAGGTGAATCCACAATATCAATAGGATTTTCCAGCAGAATTGTAGAATCTTCCCTGGCTCAAGAGTCAACTTGTTTGTCCTTAAAAGTGAAGTCTTTTTCAGTCTTGTTAATGAAAGGTCTGTGCTATTGGTATTGGACTATAGGAAGAGAGTTAACTGTTTGACTTCCCTTGGTACTTAATACACTTTCTCTCTGAAAAGGTTTTGAAAAGCATGCAAACCGGAGTTAAGAAGAATTTAAGGCTGTAGTACAGTACTCATCTGGGTAGTAATGAGCACTGCCATCCTCACATGGCCTTAGTACAGCCCACACATGGCTGCTTGCTTGAGTTTGCTCCATGAAGATTATCCATGAAGATGGGTTGTGTCCCTATATCATGCCTCAGGAAGACAGGAATGTCGTTCGATCTGCATGTGACCGCTGGTAGGCGGAGCTCCCTCAAGACCCCAGTTCCGTTCCTGTCTTGCCTCAGGCAAACACACACTTTGGAAACCTCTTCAATTTTCTCCTTCAGGCTTGTTTTTATCTGCCTCATTTCCCCTTTTTTCCTTTGAGCAAGGGTGGGAAGGAAGCCTTTGTGTATTTTTGCAAATTCCAAACACCTTTTTTAGTTTTTGACTTGGCTAATTGACTGCTTCTTTTTTACTTTCGGTTTTGCCTTAGTTGCCTCTGACTCCCCCCGTTTCCCCCTCTATTATGGATCCCACTGTGGCAGGGGATCGCTTAGCCGCCTCTGTGTCCGAAGGGGCTGGAATGGCTCCAAGCTTTAAAGCCTGCGAAAAAGCTTCCTGCAGCTTGAAGCGCTCCCCACCCCCCACTCTCCGCCGATCAGCTGGGCACGCCGGCAGATGTCTCTAAGGCACAAACGGCCACGTCTCTTGTTGCCCCAAGCGAGCCCCCCAGCAGAAAAGCAGCAGAAAAGACCAAGCATGGCGAACCGGAGGGTGGCGGGTCTTCGGAAAAGCTTAAAAACGCTTCCGACAAACACAAGTAAACCTCCCTGAGCCATTTTGGAAGGGCGGTATACAAATCAAATAAATAAATAAATAAATAAATAAAAATAAGCGCAAAGTGAAACCGCCAGTAGCTCGCCTCAGTGAACGGCTGCTTTTACAAGCCGTCTGCCAACAGCGCCTGCCTAAACGGCTTCCTCAAGCACTCATTTTGGATCAAGGGGGCTCTATTGCTGCTCATATCGGAACGGGCGCCTCTCTCACACCCGCATTGAATGACGCAAAATCCTTGATGGGGGAGGGGGACCCCGGCTTGCCGGCTAATCCCCCCCATATCCCAATCATCATTCTCCAACTCTACTAGCCCTATTGCTGCACAAGCTGGAGCTGCATTGGAAGCCACTAGACAACTGACTCCAACCGTGAGTAATCCTTCTACAGTACCTGAGGGGCAGTTTAAACAGCCAGCACCTGAATTTGAAGCCTGGCTTCAATCCTTTATCAGATCAGAGATGGGGTCTGCCTCACGTGTTCCCGCCCGCCCCGCCCCCCAGGGCTGCACCTCAGATCACTAAGCCCATTTTTCTCTCATCTTCACCGGACTCCAGCCCCACCCGGGGGGTCATTCCATCCAATGAGAGGGGTCCATTCTTATCCAGACCTCCTAGATCATGCAAGTCCAGACGTCCAGCGGACCCATTGCCACTGTCATTCTCCTCCTGATGAAGGGCATATGCCAAATCCTACCAAAAAACAAAAACAAAAAACGGTTACCTACAGCTCCACAAGAGCCTACTCTACCCTCGGCCCCTTCTCCTCCTATCCCTACTCTGCCACCCCCACCTCAACCACAATCAGAGGATTCCTCTTCTTCCTCCTCTACGGAGGAAGGTGAACTATCGCAAGAGGACGAGCAACCTAACCAGGTTAATTCAACATCTCCAGATGCTATCCCCTCATCCCTTCCATCCCTCAACCAAGCTGTCTTCCCTTCCACATCCTCCTCCTCTGTTCCTTTCCCACCTCTCTTTAAAAATACTTTAAAAAATCATGTGAAGAGTCACCTGAACCCTGCCCAAACTCTTCAACATCTGGGGGCAGTTTTCAACACCATCAAGGGCACCATATCTCTCTTCAGAGCGCACAGCAAAGATATCAGACCTAATCAGGCCTCTCCTCCACAGACCTCAGACAGACCTCTCCCTTCTGGCTCAACTCTTGGGCTCCATGGTGTCCTGCATGGAGTGCACCCCATGGTCCCACTGGCACTCCCGCCCCCTCCAAGCCTTCCTCAGACCCTTTCAATATCTCATCACCTCCAAGACGCACAAGATGCTCTGTATCCCCTCAGAGGTCCTCCGATCTCTCCACTGGTGGCTCTCACCGGCAATGCTCAGGGGAATGCCGCTAACGCAACCTCACAGGGTCACAATCACTACCGATGCATGTCTCACTGGCAAGGGAGCCCACTACGGCCACCATCTAGCTCAGGGCACTTGGTCTCCCGTCGAATCGTCAAGGAACATCAACCTCCTGGAATTGCGAGCCATTCGCCTCGCTCTGGTGAGCTTCTCCCCTTTGATCCGGAGCCATCATGTTCTGGTCAGGACGGCCACCAAAGCCTACATTGCAAATCAAGGTGGCACGAGGTCCAAATCAATGATGAAGGAAGCATGTCTCTTGTTTAGCCTGGCTCAAACCCATCTAGCCTCCATCACGGCTGATCATCTGAGCGGTGCGATGAACCTAGCAGCAGACTGGCTCAGTCGCCAGACCTTAGATGTGGCGGGGTGGTCCCTGAACCCAGAAGTTTTTCATCAGGTCACCAGAGTGTTCAGGTTGCCTGAAGTGGACCTCTTTGCATCTCAGAGAAATCACAAGCTTCCCCGATTCTTCACCAGATACCACTCCCCCTCAGCCAAACAGACAGATGCCCTCACAGCAACCTGGTCCCCAGGCCTCCTCTATGCCTTCCCCCTGATGGCCATCATTCCCAGGGTGATCCAAAAGCTGATCCTCGGAAGAGCGGACATGGTTCTAATAGCCCCAAGATGGCCCAGGCGTCCGTGGTTCGCAGATCTCATGTCTCTCTCAATCTGAGACCCATGGCCTCTTCCTCGCCAGAGAGACCTGCTCAGTCAGGGTCCCATACTGGATCCAAGTTGGCTACAACTTCATGCTTGGAGATTGAGCACTCCAGACTAGCTCAAGCGGGTTTCTTGCGGGCGGTACAGGATATCATTCTAGCCTCAAGACACCCCTCTACGGGCCACATATACCAGACGAATTGGGCTGCTTTCTCCAGATGGTCTCGCAAAAGAAGACTGCCACCATCGGGGGCGGGTGTTTCTGAAGTTCTGTCTTTCCTTCAAGAAGGCTTAACCATGGGACTGTGTCCTAACACTCTACACAGGCCGGTATCAGCCCTAGCTGCAGTTCTTCCTCTGAATATAAAAGAATCTTCGTCACTCCACCCTCACATTTCCCGCTTCCTCAGGGGAGCGAACAATTTAGCTCTGCCGCCAATTCATAGGTTCCCTTCCTGGCACTTGAACAAAGTGCTCAACGCTCTTACAAGGCCCCCGTTCGAGCCCATCACCACTACTCCCCTCAAGATCCTATCTTACAAAGTCCTCTTCTTAGTCGCCATCCCCTCAGCTAGACGAGTATCCAAGTTGGCGGCCCTTTCAGCACACAAAGACCTTTGCACCTTCTCAGAGGATGCATCTTATGGCTCAGCTGTCCAGAACTGGGGTCTAGAGGGAGCTCTGCCTACCAGAGGTCACATGCAAATCTAACTACATTCCTGTCTTCCTGAAGCATGATATAGGGACACAACCCATCTTCATGGATAAAATCAGACACTGCGAAAAAGAACCCTCCACAGGTAGGACCAATGTTTCTTTCTCAGTCTAATTGTGTATTAACTATACATTTTAACCTTTTTAAGAACAGCTTGCTGTCACTTTGATGCTGACCAAGTCTCTTAACTTACAGAATTCTCCATTGTCAATGCACTGTACATCTTGGTAGACTTCTTGGTGTGACTAGATTTCTCAGATTCACTCTTTTTTCAGTACTGTCATTAATTTTGACTGAGTGAGCAAACCTTCCACTCTCTCTTCAGGAACCAGTGCCTTCTAAGTAATGGCCCCTCTGTGGTCAAGAACTATTCCTTGTCTGTGCTCCATGTATGTTGGAACAGTTGGCTGCCTAACACTCCTCTGAGCATATAGTTGTCTGTCCATATTAGTACATAACCAGTATCCAGCTTGTTCTATCTTCCAAATAAATGATCTGAACCAAAGCACCATTGTTCAGTTTTAAATGTTCTAGAAGGATTGCAGGAGAATTTACCTAATCAATATGCATCTTTCTGTGGCTGTTTTCCTGTGTCATTGTGCTGAGACATGGCATCGTTGCTGGCTTATCACAAGAGATGACATCTTAATGCAAAACTAGTGGATTTTCTTGGCAGCCCTGTGTTGCTGCACAGGCCAGAATAAAAGCACTGCCACCATCAATTGTTTCTGCAGACATCCCAGACTGATTGCTATCTGGGAATCAAGCAATCTACTTACAAAAGGTGTTCTAGTCTCTGTCCCTTATATGTCCCTTATATTGCAGACATTTTCCATCTCACTTTGATCACCCTCCCCAAAGAGTAAACCCTCGGTATTGCAAAACAAGACTTAAGGCCATGCATATAACTGAGCTTGTTCGATCAGTATGCCTAATCTAAAATGGTAATATAAGACCCAACTGCTTACAGGAACAGGCAAAGTTTAGTATCAAATGGACAGGCGATCCAAACAGAAAGCAGCAATTCATGTCTGACTTCATATACATTTTTATTCCAGTAGTAGCTTGACGGTGACTAAGTAGAAGACGTTGCTTGCACTTTCGTGGATTTGAATCAGTCAAATAAGAGCTGGAAACTTCAACTCTGAAGGGTGAAAGTGGTAATGACACAACTCCCTGGAGAAACCAGAGGGAGAGGGGGAGAGCATGTAAGTGCAAGGCTCTCCTGAGGAACAAGGGTGAAATTTCTAGACTGGAGTTTCTCAAACTCTGCTCCACAAGTCTGTCCCAGTGATCCACAAAGGTTTTGAAACCTCAAGAATATCCATAATTCACTCTGTGCTTTACAGTTGTAGATGCCATTTTATTGCTCCTACTGATTGAGATCTAACCTGAAGGTTTATTACTGAAGGGCAGGATGAGGATATAAATAGCAGAATGGCCACTGACATTAGCGAGGGAGGGGAGCAATTCCACCATATCCCATCTTGTGAGGATTGTGACTGCCATCAAGCTGTCTGTCTGGGAAGAACCTCTAAGCCCTGCTAAATGAGCAAAGAGGCACCTTTTCAAAGTGGTGGTTCTCTTTATTGAGCAGGGGGAGAGCAACTGGCCCTATCCACCCCAGCATCCTTCCAGTGGCTGTTGCTGGTGTCCGTCTTGTGATTCTTTTTAGATTATGAGCCCTTTGGGGACAGGGCTCCATCTTATCTTAAGTATGTATTATTTCTCTATGCAAAGCACTTTGGGAACTCTTGTTGAAAAGTGGTATAATAAATATTCATAGTAGCAATAGTGATGGCTTTCAAGCATTTAGCAGAAGGAGAGCAATTGTCCCTAATCAGCCGCAGTATAACATCCCTTCCAGCAGCTGTTATTCCCTTGTATTTCTTTTTAGATTGTGCTCCTCTTTGTGATAAGGAGCCATCTTCAGGCCCTCTTGTGGTAAGCAATCTGGGAATTATTTCTAACCAGGCAAAGAGGGATCGTTTTTAAAAAGTAGCAGCTCTTCTATTTAGAGAGCAACTGCCCCTCTTCAGCGGAGAACAGCACCCGCCCTCCAGTGGCAGGCATATGCATGTGTGTGTATGTGTTAGACTCGTGAATTGCTTTAAGGGCAGGAGCCATCTTCTCAGGCCTTTTGCTCTGTTAACCACTTTGAACCGTCACTGCTGAAAAGCAGAAAATAAGTATTCTCAAGAAGAACTGTGTTGTTCACTTGCAATGGCTTTGCCACACTTGCTCCCTCTTTTTTTTTTTTAAATCACTGCTGAGTCTTCCACTGTCCTCTCCATCGGTTAAACAGGCTGCCTATTCTAAATATGGGCATCTGAAGACTCTTGGGACAAGTCCAGATAGTTCATCTAAGCAGAAGAGCTACTGGCAGTTTTGTATTCAGCAGTTCTTGATGTTACGTAATACATGTGAGAGCTATTAATTATATAATTTGGGTTAGCTGTGAGGCTCTTCAACCTTCTCACTGGCACCGTAACTTGGACATATAAAACTTTGTTATACTGAGTCAAACGCCTGGTCCATCTCATCCAATGCTGTCTACTGGAAGCAGCTTTCCAAGGTCTTGGGCAGAAAGAGCTCTTCCCAGCCTTATTATCAGAGTTCTTTTGACTGAGATGCCAGGTATTGAATCTGATACCTTTTGCCAGTTTGAATCCCCACTGGTATGTTTCCCACAGATTATGGGAAACACCTCTATCGGGCAGCAGTGATATAGGAAGATGCTGAAAGGCATCATCTCATACTGCGCGGGAGATGGCCATGGTCAACCCCTCCTGTATTCTACTAAAGACAACCACAGGGTTCTGTGGTCTCCAGGAGTTGACACCGACTTGACGGCACACTTTACCTTTTACTTTCTGCATTTAAAGCATGTGCTCTGCTACTGAGTTATGGATAATTGTCAACCTCAGAAATGATTCAGAAGAAAACTACAGATATGTACATAGCCTGCTGTCTTATGCTGTGCTGAGGCATTGACTCATCTAGCCCAGTAATCTCTCTCCTACCTGAAGGACTTATATGAACCTGACAGCTAAGATCTGGGTCAGAGGCCCTAATTCAGGTGCCAGCATCTGCGGATGTGGAGTGGTGAATGGAAACTGGCAGTAATGCCCAATTGTGCAATACTTTCCTTATGGATGCTTGAGAGGCACCATATTTATTAACCCTTTGATCCCAGATGGAGGTCTTTGCTGCTTATTTTTAACTGCTTCTGGCTTTATTTTGATGTATGCTCTCTGCTTTTTTGTTTGATATGTTTTGTTTTTGTGTTGAATAGTAATCTTGTTTTATTTTGTGAGCTGTCTTGGAAGCATTTGAGTGAAAAGCAGTATAAATCTTCTTTAAATACATAACCCTGCTACAAGAAGCTGTTTTAACAGGAGGTTCTGGGGACTGAAACTGGGGTTTTCTTTGTGCAAAGTGTGTGCTCTGCCTCTGAATTATGGTCCTCTTTCCTAATTTTGATTGTGCCTCAATTACACAGTGGTCTTAGGAGCAAGCCGCACCTGCCTTCACTGAGGTTACCTTCTGGACCTCCTACGTTTGTCAGTTTTTTCTGGTGAATTGCTGTTTTGCCTTGGTGAGCTTTAACAACATGTAAATTCCAACTTGAAATATTGATGCTTTTGCACCAGTTTTTTGCTATCATTGTAACCTACCTGAAGATGTAATGTTGGAGGTTTAGTTGTGTAATTTCTGATTATTAAAAGCATATTGGTAATGGCTATTGATAGGGAGAATTTTTAGCTTGATGAAACTTTTGCACAGACCTCTTTAGCAGATATATGATGGTAGGCCATTGTTTTGCTATTTCTGCCCGGAAATGTTTTGCTGCTGTTGTGCTAAAAAGTGGTAAATGGGTAGTGAAGCAACAGTGGAATTTCAGCATGGAAGCAGAATTTAAAAAAAAAAAAAAAAATTCAACATCCTGTAGATTGACATAGTATGCATGTTAAAACTGATAATTCTTGGTGGCCTGGTTTATGTAAAATATATAATCAGGTGAGATTTAATCAATAAGCAGTAAACAACTGTCATCAGAGTGAACATATGAACATAAGCCCTGCTGGATCCGGCCCAAGGCCCATCTAGTCCAGCATCCTGTTTCACACAATGGCCCACCAGATGCCTCTGGAAGCCTACAGCAGGAGTTGAGGGCATGCCCTCTCTCCTGCTGTTACTCCCCTGCAACTGGGAGTAATAACAATACAAAATGATTGTATTACATTGTACAGGGACCTTTGCAGATCATCACTGAGAGATCTGTTTGGTCCTTTAAACCAGCTGAGTAAACTGTCTTGTGGCTTCCTACTTTGAAGAGTGGTGAGTTCTGAAATAAAGATTTATTTTAAAGAACTTGTCTCTACCTGGGGTCATTTATGAGACTTGCCTCAAAATAGATCCTGACCTACTGATGTGATTCTTCTTGTTGAACCTGGTTCAAACTGAACCATCTGAGAACCATCCATCTTAATCAAATACAACTTTTCTTCAGTAGTAACAAGGATGGTAGACTTAGCAGGTCTACCTGCTAATGGAGGGAAGGCTCAGGACTCTCATATTGCCCCCATGATGGCACTCTCTCTGGACATGCCAGGTGGCCTTATTGATCTCTCAAAGTTCTTTGGCTCAGTTCTGCAGGTCCCAAAATGTGTGTCCGGTTAATTCTCCCCACACACGCCAATGATACACATCTGCATACAGCGTTAATCTTGATCGAATGATGTAGAAAACTTAAGAAATCTTGCCAGGGTAGATGGTGAAAGTAGACGTGCTTCCCGAACCAGCCTACCACAGTATATCCTCCAGGTTCAGGGACTGGATAGATGTATACATACACACATCTATACCACCTTTCACCAATATACAAGGTGATTTAGAGCATATTTAAATCATGAAACAAAAAACAATATAAATAATTTAAAATACTATTAAAGCTCCATCTATAAGCACAGAAAACTATAAAATGTCATGCAGCAGATTTTCCAAATTTTCCAAAGGCTGCTTGAAAAAAAATAGTCTTCAGTTGCCTAAAGGTGGCAAGGAGGCTGGTTAGAGAATGTATCTCCTCAGCATGCTGTGCTTGCTCCATTTCCCTGAATCAACTTCCCCTCGCCCTTTAAGGCATGGTGGGGTGGGCTCTTCTCCTCTTACTGTCTTAAGGATTGTCCAACAAATGCGCTGGTCTTAACATATTTCTGGAATATAATGTATACTAGGAAGGAGAATAGTGAGGTTAGGAAGTCTCCCTTCCCATCTTAAAGGAGAGGAGGACATAAACTTCATATTTCCGTGGTGTTTCTAATTTGTGATCACCATTCCCTTCCTAGATACAAAGTTGTGGTGGTAGAATGGCCCTTGGTGAGCCTATGCTATACACTGTTGAGTCCAGACTTGGATGGAGTTCATGTGCTACAAACAGGGTGGCTCTGTCAGCTCCTGGTTTTGTGATGCAAGCTTTGTGCCCATCCAGGTGGATCATGGAACCTGCAGCATCCAACTGTCCTGTTGTGCTGGGGTTCAGGCTAGAAAGAGATGGGACTGACCAAAGTAGATGGCACTAAAAGAGCCGTTGCTTCACTCCCCCAGCCCCCAAGATGCCAGACCCAGCCACACTTGTGCATCCCTTTATATAGTGCTCCTCATAAATTATTCCTGTCCTACTATGTCAAGGCAGAAACCTGCAAAAGAAACTCGGAGGCATCTCTCTGAAAAGCTGTACCTGCCTTTGGCCCCAATGCATGTTGGCTTAGTTGGTGGCTGCCCTTGTTATTGCCCCAAGGGAGAGAGGAAGCAGAAGATGCCATGACTGTTGGCTGGCTATTTTTGTCCCCAGTACTGATTGTATACTGATGAAAAGGTTCTCCCTATTCCTGGGAACTGCTTTTTGCCCCCTTGGGCTATTTATAGTGACAAGTTCTGAAATTCAGCACAGTGGTTGTCCACTTCTGAACGACTTTGTCTGTCCCCAGGCACCTTTGGAAATGTGTGCTGGAGTGACGGAGGGACTCGATATAGTTTTGTTTGTTGAGACTAAGCAAAAACGTTGCTTGAACACAGGGAGCCAGAAGCTATAGACTTATTTTGAGGGCAATTTAGCAGGTAGCACAATAACAGAAGTTTATTTCAGAGCCACTCCTGAGCAGTTGTAGTATCTGGGGAAAGTAGTAAGCAGTCTAGTGCCCAAGGGCAGAGAATAAATTTGGCTGGTTGTGTGACTTGGAGAATTAATGGAGTCTGCATCACAAGCTCAGAAGAAGGCAAGGCCATTCTGTAAGTAGCGGGGGAAAGGAGCAACAGTTAATTGGGTCTGTTTGATGTGCTCCTGTGCAGTTTGTACACAGCAGGTTGAGTCGGGTATTGACAAAGAAACTCATCCGGAGAGCGATAAATCGTTTAGGAGGCAAGCGTTGTTGTGATCTCATTTGAACATTGAAGGATTTAACATGCTGTCTTGAGTAGGAGTACAGGGAAGGGAAGACTCTACTCACACAGCAGTCAGCCTTTTTCTTGCTTGGATAGCAGACCACTGCCACTCCCTGCCCAAGGGAGGCTGGACACAGCCACATTCCAAGGCTGGTGAAACCTATACCAAAACAAAATTGTCAACACATAGACAGTGGAGGCTTGTCTGAGTTAGTTCCTCACTGCCAGTTAGGGCTGGGAATTTTTTTTTTTTTGTTAAAGGTGCAGCCCAGGTAAGTATCTATAAAATCATGACTGCACCTAGTGGGCGGCATCTAGACTCGCTCTCCATCAATGGATCGCCTTGAAAATTGCATTCACGCAAGAGAGCCTTGCCCGAGTGGAAGGAGCCTTTGCATGAGCGCAACACTCCTTCCATTCACAAAAGGAGTTTCTGCTGAAAAGGGGTTATTCAGATGCTGCCCAGTGTGGTGTGTTTGCTATTAGGAAATAGATTTTCATCATGTTGCTTAAACAACTTTGGAATTCTTATAATAGGGGAGTAGTGAATGCTAGCATGCAGCATGCAAGGAGGAGCAACCGTTGAGGAAAGCAGATAGATATGATCCAAGCTGAAATAACACTATTATTGTGCCTGTTAGAAGAATGATGGTGCTTTTACATCCCGCCCCCCCCCGATAGTCTGTTGTTTTATTTAATACATGTATATCCCTGCTATAACAGTAGTCTCAAAGCAGCTCATAATTGGATAAAACCCAATATTTAAAACATATATAAAACTAAAAGCCTGGCTGAACAGGTTTTTCAGCCAGTTTCCTGTCAGCTTTGTCTTCAGTAGTTTCCTAAAAGCTGTCAGGGATGGAGCAGCTCTAACATCAACAGGAATTTAAGGGATGAGTTAGATCTTCCTGTGCTGGATGGGGTCACACTCCCCCAGAAGGAACAGGTACGCTGCTTGGGAGTGCTCTTGGATCCTGGCCTTACCCTACTATCTCAGATGGAGGCTATGGCCAAGAGCACTACCTATCAACTTCGGTTGATTCAACAGCTGCGTCCATTCCTTGAAGAAGACAATCTCAAAACAGTGGTGCATCAGCTGGTAACCTCCCAGCTTGACTATTGCAATGCGCTGCCTTTGTACATAGTTTGGAAACTTCAGTTAGTTCAAAATACAAAGATGCAGCAGAGGAGACAATCACATAAAAGCCTAGGTTAAAAGCCAAGTTTTCACATGCTTTCTAAAAGCCGTGATGGAGACCGAGGAGCGAATAGCCACTGGGAGAGCATTCCAGAGTCTGGGGGCAGCAACAGAGAAGGCCCTGTCCCATGCATACAACAGCTGAGCCTCCCTCATTGTTGGCACCCAGAGCAGAGGAGGTCAAAAACAGTACTTTGAATTGGACCCAGAAACAAACTGGTAGCCAGTATAGCTCTTTCAAAGTGTGTGTGATGTGATCCCAGCAGGCAGTTCCAGATAAAATTCTAGCTGCCGCATTTTGCACTAACTGCAGTTTCTGAATATTCTTCAAGGGCAGCCCCATGTAGAGCACATTACAGTAATCCAGCCATGACGTGACTAAGGCGAGGGTAACCGTGGCCAGATCTGCCCTCTTGAGAAAGGGACACAGCTGGTGCACTAGCCAAAGCCGTGCAAAGGCACCCATGGCCACCGCCTCCACCTGAGCTTCCAAAAGCAGAGCCGGATCCAGCAATACCTCAAGCTGCATACTTGCTCCTTCAAGGGGAGTGCAACCCCATCCAGAACTGGTAGAATCTCCTCATCCCGATCGGCTCTCCTACTGACCAACATTACCTCCATCTTGTCCAGATTTAGTCTCACTTTATTCGCCCACATCCAACCCATCATGGCCTCCAGCCCCCGATTCAGGACATCCACCGCCTCCCTAGGATCAAGTGACAAGGAGAGATAGAGCTGAGTGTCATCTGCATATTGCTGACAACTCAGTCCAAGTCCCCAGATGACCTCTCCCAGCAGTTTCATGTAGATGTTAAACAGCATGGGGGACAAGACCGAACCCTGCGAGACCCCACAGGCCAGTGGCCACGGAGCCAAGCAGTAGTCCCCCAGCACCACCTTCTTGACCCTCCCCCTAAGAAAGGTCCGGAGCCACTGCAAAGCAGTACTGGAGACTGGATGTGGCTGTCATAAAATGGCATATGATCTTGAAGAGAACATATTACTCCTATATTACAGGAGTTACACTGGTTGTCAATAGGTTTCCGAGCAAAATACAAAGTGCTGGTTATAACCTATAAAGCCCTAAACAGCTAGTCCCATGGTATTTGAGAGGTCGTCTTCTTCTTCACGATCCCCATCGTCCACTGCGTTCGTCAGGTTTGTGGCTACCTTTTAGTGGTTTGGTGGCCACTCAGGGACGGGCCTTCTCAGTTGTCGCTCCGAGACTTTGGAATGTGCTTCCCGCTGACATAAGACTCTCCCCATCTCTAGCAGTTTTTAAAAGATCCTTGAGGACTCATCTTTTTAACTAGGCCTTTTAGCTTTTGTAATTTTAAATATTGTAAATTGTTTTTGTTTTAAGCAGCTTTTTTGGAGTTTTAATTGATTTTAATGTTTTATTTATTTGTATAGTTGTTTTATGATTGTGAACCGCCCTGAGACTTTGGTTTGGGGTGGTGTGTGTGTGTGTGTGTGTTTGTATTTGTATTTATGTGTTTAAATTATTTTGCTATTCTGCCATGTAGTGATAAAGGGGGAGCTTCTTTTGGCAATATTGCTTAAATTTTTCATCCACAAATAATGCATGTACACACAGTGCCCAGTTAGTTCTGATATTGATGTGAAAAAAATGAATGTGTGTATTGGCTTGCTCTTATTTGCTGCTCAGATTAATTCTAGATGAGTAATAATGTTGGCTGGTAGCAGCAGGAAAAGGCAAAGTGCTGTGGCTCCTTAGGGACCAATACATCTATTGTGGCATGAGCTTTTACGGATCGCAGCAGCTTGCTGTTTCGATGTTTTTAAAGAATTAAGGTAGTTCAAAGCTGTGAAGTCTTCACTGAATGTATTTGAATGTTTAATCAGCAGTCTATGTCAGGGGGTTTTACTACAAGTCAGTCCCTCTTGGATTTTGTGCAGATGGCCTGGGGGAATGAGCACTCTGCCCTAGAGCTGAAATAAACACCCGAGGGAGCCCTAAACCAAGGAAAGGAAATTCTGTCTTGAGTATAGAAGGGGGGTGTCTAGGAGACGGTTCCATCCCATTCATGTCCAAGCGTTTTGTCCAGGAAAAGGTGGATTGTGCCCAGTCCTGGCTTCAGGTGTCTAGTTAGATGGATGCAGAATATTAAAAAAACAAAAAAAACAATTGATTTTAGTGCTTGGGAATATCAATGGGAAAAGGGTATTAAATTTACCCTCAGCAAGAATTTGTGGGAGAATTGTTATTTAAAAAAATTTCAGTGGTATGTGACTCCTATGACTGTTCATAAAATTGATAGCAGTTTCCCAAAAGAGTGTTGGAAATGTAACCATCACATAGGGACGATTTATCATATGTGGTGGACATGCGATATCACCCAATCATTTTGGAAACAAATACATTGTAAAATGGAGCAAATTTGAGGTATCAAATTTCCTTTTCTACCAGAAATCTTTCTTTTAAGTTTGACAAAATATTCTATTCCGGTGAAGTATACTGAATTGTCTCTGATCATGGCAGCTAGGATTCTTTATGCTGCCAATTGGCGTTCTTCTATAATCCCCTCTTTAGCTGATTGGTTTATTAAATTATGGGACTATGCCTCTGTTTCCAAAGTTTTGGCTCATGTGAATAACTCTTCATTAGAATCCTTTTTATTAACTTAGGAACCTTCCATAAAATATAATGTTCAACAAAGTCATTGTTTCCGAGATCTGCTTTTGATCTGTGATCTAGCATTTCCTGATTGAAATCCAGTTGGTGGAAGTTGTCCTTCTTGTTGTGTTTTTATTTCTCTTTTTTACTTTATCCTGACAATTGATTCTTGGTGTAAAACTTTGTATACTTTGATTTCAAGAGATGGAATTTCTTTCTTCTTTGTAATTAAAAAAATATATGTTTTTTAAAAAAGAAAAAAAATTCAAATGTCTAGTTACAAAGCCATCGCCTTCCTGAGGTGTTAGTCTGTGGGTATAAATTGTGTATTAATTGCTGCTGAGACTGAAAGGGAATCATCCAAAGTACTTTGTGTAGGCTGTCTACCAGCTTCCATAGTTTAATGAGATGGGGGCATGGGCTGTATTTGACCTGGTGACCTAGAGATTCAAGAACCGCAGTTTGCTTCAGTGTTCTGTCATAGAAGTCTGAAGGCCAAAGCATTTAACACACGGCAAAATTGCAGGTGTGCTTAAAGGTCTCTGGACTCCAACATCTGGAATATAAACGAAGCCTGCTTTTATTGTCCCATCAAACAGAGGCCAGTGGACTCTGCTGACTCTGATTTAGAAGGTGGAAGCATGTTAAATGAATTGACATCTGCCCTTGTTCAAACATACCTGATGGCTTTATTTTTCTTTCCACAGGATCCAACGGCGGCCTCTATCTCTGACAGAGACTGTGATACAAGAGAGGGAGAGACGGTAGCTATGAATTACAAACCATCCCCACTACAAGTGAAACTAGGTAGGCTTCATGCATCTGCCCAGAAGAATGCTGGGGCTTGGATACTTACCTATGAAGGAGGGTTGTATATATGTATGTGTGCGTGTATGTGTTAAAGGAAATGTAACTCAAATTTTATGACTATTATATCCATTTAAAAAACAAAACAAAACAGCAGCATGACAACATCAAAAATGCTTAAAATCTCCTGACATATGCCTAGCTATAAACAAATACCATATCCTATGAAAAGGACCAAAGCAAAAGATCGTAATTGCCAAGGTTTGCAGGACCCCCGACATAGAACACAGTGACTATTTATGCATTCCCTGAGGAAATGTCAAGAAGCTGTGGGTTATAGGAAAGCAGATTTTAGATTAATACACAGAAGGGCTTCATAGTGGCCAGCACACATTGCTTGAGGAAGCTGTGGAACATGTCATAACAGTTGGCTTCTGCCAAACTATTGTGGCTCTCATTAGCCTTCAGAATAATGTTATGCTGCCCATTCTTTTTAGCTCTCAGCTTTTTCCTAGAGCCTTCGAGCTCGTTGCAATGACACACATGCTATGTGAGAAGCTACTTCCAAGATCAGGCACCTTGTCTTTTGTTTGGAAATTGCTCTGCTACTGTGATGAATTTTGTGCTCTTTGAAGACAAAGTGACAGAGGAGCTCATTTTAGCAGATGCAAAGCATGAAATTGATACTGGCAAGCCTACAAAAACAAGTCGGAGCTGGGAGGAGACAATGGAAATCGGAATATGCCCTTGTTACAGACAGGGCTGAAAGTCAGTTTTGTAAAGCTAACAGACTCTTTCAGGATGCAGGGAGGAGAATTCCCAAAATTATGTAAACTGTTGTTAATGAAGTTTTTACCATCTGTATTGAACTTCCAGTTGCTAATGAATCTTTTGCTTTATACTGACTTTTACTCAGTAGTATGTGCTCATCTGAACAACTGGGAGGAAAACAAAAGTTGATTCTTTCCCCCCTCCCCCCGATTCGTTCAGCCCCCTCCCTGGCTGCTTAATTTTTTAAAATTGATTGTTGTTGGTATTTCTGTTGTTCACTGCCTAGAGTCTTTGGAGGAGGTGGTATATAAGAAATTTCAGTCAGTCAATCAATGTGAAGTGCGGAGAATGGAACTTGTATGAAAATCTCCCTTTGCCCAGAAGAGAAGTGAAGACAGGAGAGATCTTGCAGACATTCTGCTAATTCACCATTATTAATAGCATGTTCATATAGCACGTTTGTATGGTCAGAGTGCATCATGTACATTGTCTTATTCCTTACCCAACAGCCCTGTAAGGAAGGTGAGTAGTATTAGCATTATCCTCAGACTGCAGAAGTGAGACTGAGGCTGACTTGTCTGCTCCACCTTGTGAATTCCATGACAAATGCCATTTGAATTGAGAGGTTCTTGGTTCCCAGCAGTTCTTATTCCACAAAACCAGCTCAGTTTTTGACTCCCTCCCCCTCCACCTCCCATGTGAATTGGGCACTACAACTCTGTTGTCTCTTTGTCTGTCCTCTTGTCTTTGCTATAGGGAATTCAGAAAGTTTAATGTTGCTATGACTCCTTCCAGAGGCTTGAAATGCAGAGTGCCAGGAAGTCCGTCCCCCCGCCCCATGTCCTACAAGATGAGTCTTGAGTGAACCAAAGTAACCATGAGTTCCCCAGTGCTGACCTCTTACAAGCTTGTCTTATGATGGTGCTGGAATGTTTAGTGCTGGAACAAAAGTTACTTTTTATGGTGGTGTATTAATACTTGTTTAATAAGGGATGGTTGCAGAATCAGTTTCTGGAAGTCATTTCAAAGTGCTTTTACTCTTCAGCACAGAGGATCACATCAGAAATAGATCATGAGTTGGGAAGTGGCAACTAAATTGAAGTGGCAACTTTTTAGAATGTGAGCCCTTTGGGGACAGGGAGCCATCTTATTTGTTTTATTTCTCTTTGTAAACCGCCCTGAGCCATTTTTGGAAGGGCGGTATAGAAATTGAATTATTATTATTATTATTATTATTATTATTATTATTATTATTATTATTAAATTGTGTATACACTGCATGAGATTATATTAATCTCTGAAGCCCAAATCTCCAGAAGGTTCTTTTCATTCCCATATTTCATCATGTGCTGTTGATTGGTGTCAAAACTTTATGGTATAGAGCAGGGGTTCCCATCCTCTATGTTGCTGAACTATAAATCCCATCATCCCCAGCCATAATAACTTGCAGCTGGGGATGAGGGAACTTGTAATCCAGCAATATCTGGAGTACCACAGGTTGGGGACTCCTGCTCTAGAGCAGGAGTAGACAACCTTGGTTCTCCAGCTGTTCCCAAACTACGACTCCCATCATCCCCAGCCACAATGTTTTGTGCCTGGGACTGAAGGGAGTTGCAGTTTAGCAACAGGTGGAGAGCCAAGTTGCCTACACTGCTCTAGAGGTAGATTTACTTCTAAGGAAACCAAGTTACACACAGCCCAACCAAGTAACTCTGCACTGATTTGCCTAATTCAGAATTTAGACACTAAGCTGGGCCCGGATTCCCCTGTGCAATGATAGTGTTTGCTGCAAGCTGTGGTGACCTCAGGTTAATGGATTGTCTTTGCTTTTTTAGAGACTGTCTTTTTAGATGTCAAAGAAATGATATGTTTGGGGAAGCACCAAGGAGACAGCACAGACTGACTTGTGTGTGTCATGTGGTGGTAATTCTACTGTCTCGCCTGTTGAATGGTATTGATCCATCAGAGGGTACTAAATTGCTCTGCTGACTGGAAGAGGAAATAGGGGAAGGAAATACTAACCATTGTCCATTCAGAGGATAACACAGTTCCAGCATTAAAGATAATGGCCTCGTGTTCATGTCTTGATAGTCTTAAAGCTTGATTGACTCCCTGACCTCAGGGGCAGATGCCCCCTCCCACTCCTGGTGCCTCCAACCAGATGTCATTATTCATCAAGATCACCCTTTTCCTCTTGCTTTTGTGAGGGGAGAGCACAGCGGATGCAATTAAATCTTTATCCAAGATCTTTGAGTGTAGCTCTGTTCCCCATTCTCCTTCTCCCAAAATTGGTGCCCCTGTGCAGCCACCAAAAGGTTTGATGAAAAGTTCTAAAAGGACCTGTGAAAACTGATTGTTTGGGTACAGAATGGCAAATAGGTTTCAGTGGCTGACAGAGGAAAATCACTCAAAGGAGTCCCATTGACATTAAAAGTAAATTTTAAGTTTTTTTAATTACTCTGAGTAATTTTTCCTCGTGTCAGCCAGAGAAAGCACAGAGAAAGGGAGATCAGTGTAAAACACTCCTCTCCTGTTGCACGCACAAGATGTTTTTTGGTGTGCACAGCCTTGTTCTGGATGTCAACTAGTTTTAACAATTATTTGGGAGAAGGCTGAAAACATAATGGCAACTGAGCTGGTCTTGTGATAGCAAGCATGTCTTGTCCCCTTAGCTAAGCAGGGTCTACCCTGGTTCAATATGAATGGGAGACGATGTATGAGCACTGTAAGATATTCCCTTTAGGAGATGGAGCCGCTGTGAGAAGAGCAGAAGGTGCCGAGTTTCCTCCCTGGCAGCATCTCCAAGATAGGGCTGAGAGAGATTCCTGCCTGCAACCTTGGAGAAGCCACTTCCAGTCTGTGTAGACAATACTGAGCTAGATGGACCTATGGTCTGACTCAATATATAGCAGCTTCCTATGTTCCTCTGGGGTGGCCATATTGAGAATGCTGCCAAGTTCTACAGTTGCACAGTTTGGAGAAATTGGTTGCAGATTTTTTTCTCTCCTTTTCTCTATTTTATTCATTCATTCATTCATTCTCATAACATTAGAACTTGGTCACCCAATGAAACTGATTAGCAGTAAATTCAGGATATACAAAAAGTACTTCGCTTAACACATTATTCATGTGTGGAATTTGCTGCCACAAGATGCAGTAACCACTGCCTTACATGACAAAGACAAATTCATGGAGGAATTGATCTATCGACACTCTGATAACTAAATAGAACCTCCATGTTCAAAGGCAGTATGCTACTGAATACTAATTGGGAGCAACAGCGAGAGAGGGCTGTTCCCCAGTCCCCTGCTTATTGGCTTCCTGAAAGCATCAGGCTGGCTATTTTTGTGAAACAAGATGATGAATTGGATCCAACGGACCTGCCTCCTCCCAAATATATTTATTGTGGAGCTGGAAAAGGTGCAGAAAAGAGCAACTAAAATGCTCAAGTTGTGTCTTCCCTAAGAGGAAGGCCTGAAGCAACTGGGTTTACTTAGTTTAGGAAAAAGATGGGACGGGGGACTATAGCAAATTATTAAAATATTGTTCTTGCCCTTTCCGTACTGCAGGGCTTCTCAAACTTGGCCCCAGATGTTGTTGGACTACAGCTCCCATCATCCCCAGCCACAGTGGCCAAATACCATTCTGCCTGGTGGTGATGGAAGCTGTAGTCCAACACCACCTGGGCACCCAAGGTTGAGAAGCCCTAAGAACCGAGGTCACCAAGTTGGTTGACATTAGGCAGAGGCTGAAGGAAAGTAATCACTTCTGGAAGCAATGCTTTTAATTCAGGGGATTCATTGCCCCCAGGGTGGTTCTATTTGCTTTGATAATGAAAAATGAAACTTCTGTGTTCAGATGCCGTGCAGCTGAGGACTAGATGTGATCAGCAGAGAGTGGCTGTCCCCACCCGGCCTGTGGCCTTACCACTGTTGGAGGAAGATGCCTAACTAAAGACACCTTTGATCTGTTCCACCAGGATAAATATCTTCTTAAGAGGTTCATGGAGCAAACAACAAGTGCCTGGGGAAATCAGTGCCATTAACGTGCATCTGTTGTTGGTACTTTAAGTACTGAAATGTTCCAAACATTCTTCAGTAACAGGACAATTAATGCCAGGTAGCTATTTTGGGGATCAGGTTATGTGAAAAGCTGCTGTTAGACATCTGCTGAATCCTAGGTTTCCAGCTCCTCTTTGTAAAGCTGCAGCCACTTGTATTCAGATCTCCTTGTTGCAAGGGTGTAAGCAGGTATCATTTCTCCTCCCTTTCTTAAAGGTCTGTACCTTTAGGATCGAAAAGTATTGTAGAAGCCATGATGCACTCGTACAGATCATGGCAGATCATCCTCCTGTAGGGATGTGTGTGGAACCAGTTTGGAGGCCCTTTATGGGCCTTTGAACTGGTTCGAAGAACCAGCGTTTCCGCCGATTCAAAGGTCGCGGGGGTGCAGGGTCGCTTTAAGAGCAGGAGGGTGCACTTACCCCTCCCGCCGCTTTTCTCCTGCCGGCGTCCTTCAGTAAGACAGCTGATTTGGGCTGCAGCGTACCTCCCTGCCGCCCCATTGCCCCCATTGGCCAGTTATGGCCGGAAGTCCCCGACACACCTGCATGCCGTAGCACATGCACAAGCTGGTGGGGGGGAAGTGGCGGGAGGGGTAAGTACACCCTGCCCTGCTCTTAAAGCGGCACTCCCGCTGCCTTCAAACTGCCCCGCTGTGGTTCTGTGCACATCCCTATCCTCCTGATGAATCATGAGCTTTTTCTGGAAGCCATTTCCTCAATCTTGAGCAATGAAGCAGAAAGCCAGGATGTACTCTGGAAAGCAGAACCACTTGGTTATCTCCCACCCCAAAGTGCTGCCCGGTGGGTGGGGGATGCTTTGGCATGAAAGGGATAAATATAGGATTCTGGATCCTGTGCATTTAGGCAGGGGAACACTTAAGACCAAAGACCTTTTCTTTAGTGCATAGCAGCTGGAACTGAGGCCCCTGCAGAGCAGAACCATGGTAGGGGGTGGAGATCAAAGAAAGCCTCAGCCCATCAGAGCAAACACTTGAAATGTCATAAATTGTTTAACTCATCAGGTGTAGATACAGATCATGGCAGATCATCCTCATGATGAGTCCTGAGCTTTTTCTGGAAGCCATTTCCTCAGTCTTGAGCAATGAAGCAGAAATCCAGTTTGTCTCTTCGGTGCTGTTCCTTATTTGATTAGCTCCATGGGATTGTGTGGACATTAATCACTTCTCCATACAAGGTGCTGCAAAGCCCTTGCCTGCGACCATGCACCATGTGGAAGCGAGAGTGCCTAAACACTCCTCCTCCTGTAGAAACATTTGCATACCAGTGCCAACATGTTTGTGGTGGTAGTGGCATTCATGCTTTGTGTGTAGGGGGTGTTTTCATGTTAGTTTCTACATTGAGTCCTGCCATAGGTGAGTGTATTTTGGTGGCTTACATATCAGCAGCCTTATCACTCTTAATTCCTGTAGGACTGTTTGCTTCCTTTACAGTACTGATACTGGGTCATGTTGGTGGTTTATTCTGGTCTTGGGCCAGTTTAGACAACGTGCAGACCCAAATTAAGCCTGGGTTTCATGTGATGCCGTAGAGCCGTGGGAGTACTTGCTCTCCCCTCTTCATATGAACCAAAGGAGAATTCTGCTTCTGTCTGTCCTTAGACAGAAATTAGAAAATTGGCTGAGACATCCAAACTGCTCAGCCCTGACTTTTTCTAACCAGATGTTAAAATAAACTTCAATCTGAGCCCAGGGTTTGGAGCCAGAGGTTTCTTGTAAGACTTCTGGTTTTGGAATATTTGTATTTATATCTGTATACTGCCTTTCATCCTAAGACCCCCAGGGTGGTTAACAACAAGATGAAAAACCAGCAAAGACATGAAAAGAGAACAAATGCAGCTAGACATTTAAAAAGAGCAAGGGGCAGCTCGTTGGCCAAAAGCCTGGATAAAAAGGGCAGTTTTCTTCACTTTCCTCCTAAAGGCTGGAGAGAGCCCTATAAGGCTCAGTAAGCCAGGATTGGTCCGTGGGGACCCAACTGTGGTTAGGAACAAGTGGAATTCTTCTGAGGCTCGTGTGTAAAGGTGAGGGGAGGCGTCACCATGCTTGCCAGGACCAGAGTCCTGTGCATGTGTGCACTCAGCTGTTATGGGCCATTGTCTTGGAAGTTAGGGGGATGATTCTCATGTTCCTCAGGGGAGTCCTTTCCCTACCCCAACCAACTATACTGGTTGAGAAAGCAGGCAGCCACCTGTAGTGGCTTCTGCTGCCACTGCACCTATCAGATTATTATTTCTCTGTGTAAACCACCCTGAGCCATTTTTGGAAGGACAGTATAGAAATCGAATAAATAATAATAATATCCAAATACATGCATTCCATAAGGACTGTTCTCACCATCCTCAATAGGCTAGATGTGTCGTACGCAAGTGCAGGAGCTATGCACACTGTGAATAAAAAGCAAGGTGTGGGGCGGGGAGGAGGGAGTGTTCGTGTGTGAGTTCTGTGCCGGAGGGAGGGGCTCTGCCCTACCCAGCAGCTGTACTCAGCTGTTGAATAAAGGAGGAGGGAAAGCCTTCACACCCCACTGCAAGTCCTCACACACAATCACTTCCTCCCCCTCCTGCCTTGCTTTTTACTTCTACACGATCCTGAATTTGTCAGATGCAACAACAACAAATATTTATACACCACTTTTCAGCATAAGTTTCCAAAGCCATTTACATGGAGAAATAACAAATATTGCACCTCCTACCCTATGGAGGATCATGAGAACAGCTTTCATAATTCTGAAGCTTTTATTCAGAGTTGGTTCTGACTTTATCACCAGCTGTAAAGCAGGGAAGATTGTGCAGCAAAATGCACTTCTGGCCCCCAACCACACTGGAGAATAAGACCAGGTAGCCCCCCCCCCCCCCCCAAATCCATCAGACATCTCAGCCATAAACTGTTTTATTTAGTAGTACATGAAATTTCAGCACTTTTTGATTGAATCCTGGCAATACAGTTTAACTGCAGCATGCGGTTTCATGAGCAATCTGGAAGATTTTTGTGGTTTAGGCTATTCACTGCTTGATCAGCCTATGTCCCTTTCCCCCACACCTTTGCTGAAGAAAGCAAATCCATAGGTTGAAAGTCAGTCTAGATAAATCAAGTTCTTATAGCAGGGCTTAGCTGATCATGGAGGTGGTATTTGACCTAGTCTGGATGGAGTTGATGCACAGCTGGGGCACATTGGGACAAATAACACCAACTTCAGGTATAGGCTGCTGGGATCTGAGATGTCAGTGACAGACCAGGAGAGGAATCTTGGACAGCTCGTTGAAAAGTGTTGACTCAATGTGTGGCAGCTGTGAAAAAGGCCAATTCCATGCTAGGGATTGTTAGGAAGGGGACTGAAAATAAAACTGTTGATATTATAATGCCCTTTTACAAAATGATGGTGCGACCAGACCTGGAGTACTGCGTACAATTCTGGTCACCACATCTTAAAAAGGACATTGTAGAACTGGAAAAAATGCAGAAGGTGGCAACCAAGATGATCAGTGGCCCAGAGCGCCGCCTTTATGAGGTGAGGCAAGGCTACAACACTTGGGGCTATTTATTTTAGGAAAAAAGACGACTGCAGAGAGACATGATAGAAGTCTTTAAAATCATGAATGGTGTGGAGAAAGTGGATAGAGAGAAATTCTTCTCCCTCTCACATAACACTAGAACCAGGGGTCATCCTATGAAATTGATTGCCAGGAAATTTAGGACCTGCAAACGGAAGTATTTTTTCACACAACGCGTAATCAACTTGTGGAATTCTCTATCACGAGTTGTGGTGACAGCCAACAACCTGGATGGCTTTAAGAGGGCTTTGGAGAACATCGTGGAGGAGAGGTCTATCAACGGCTACTAGTCGGAGGGCTATAGGCTACCTCCAGCCTGAGAGGCAGGCTGCCTCTGAATACCAGTTGCAGGGGAGTAACAGCAGGAGAGAGGGCATGCCCTCAACTCCTACCTGCAGGCCTCCAGCGGCATCTGGTGGGCCACTGTGTGAAAGAGGATACTGGACTAGATGCGGGCCTTGGGCTGATCCAGCAGGGCTGTTCTTATGAGTTGCGCACACCCTTCATAAGGATCTGGTTCACTGCTTGGGTGTTCTGTTAGACCTTGCTTTGACTATGAATGCCCAAGCAGTTTATCTCATAGGAACATAGGAAACTGCTGTATCCTGAGTCATACCATTGGTCTATCTAGCTCAGTATTGCCTGCACTGGCATCGGCTCTCCAAGGCCTCAGGCAGGCAGGAGTCCCTCTCGGCCCTACCTGGAGATGCCAGAGAATGAACCTGAGGCTTTCTGCATGCAACCATGCAGATGCTGTTTCTATGGTACCACCCCTCAACAGTTCCCTCTGGTTTTTTCATCTCTGTGCACGATGAGTTCTGTTCTGGGCAGCAATATCAAGGCAGGGTGTGTGTGAGAGCATTAATTGTGGAGCCTTCCAGATTCAACCTGAGCAGGATCTAAAATTAACTGCGCGGACATCAAAAAACTGGTGCGCACATGTGCATGCATTAGAGGGGACACTGCCCCGCAGGAGAATATCTTACAGCTCTCTCTCTCACACACACTGACCTATTCAAATGCAAACCAGGGTGGCTTAGCAAAGGGGGCATTTCATGCCCTGCATAGTCTAGTCCCCTTACTGTAAGTTGCTGAATGTTAATATTTTGACTACAGAGTACACCCAGTCCTGCTTGGTTGGGCGGGCATTATCACCTCTCTGCCTCAGTTTTCCATATGTAGAACAGGAATTCTTACTACTCCGCTGCCATACTTTGGGGGTGAATTATGTGTAAACCATTCTGTGCCATTGAACTGCTATAGAAATGAGGTATATGTCTAAGACTAGAGAGCGAAGCTACTGTTTCTTCCGAGGCTGTGCATGCATTTTCATGGCAAGACAGTGAAGAGCCTCTTTCCGATGCTGGGCGAGGCGAGGCAGCCAGCAGAGGCAGCCTCAGACAGTGCAACCACCTGCCACCAGAGCGGGGGGCAGGGGAGGGTCAATGGCCAGCAGCCTCGGTGGGGATTCCAGTTATAAAACCAAAGTCCGGGTCTGCTTCTCTGATGGATTATTGCAGCTGCAATGTGCAGGCATGTGTTTTTTCCTGCTCTTTTTAGCCTTTATGCTTTTTATTGTGGTGGTTATATTTGGACTTTATTGTATGATTGGTGTGAGCTGCCATTGGCCTGTTTTGGTCAAAAGACATTTTAAACCAATCGATGAATAAATATTCTAATCTGATACATCTGGGATATTTAGCCCCTGACAAGTGCAGTGAAGAGCTGTCACCTGCATTGTTCCCTCTAAGGCGTGTGCAAGCGCTCACACATTTTTAAATGTCCACTCAGTTAATTTTAGCTTCCGCTCAGGTTGAATCAGGAATGTCACACTCTGAATGCACATGCGTGCACACTGCCTTGGTCTTGCCACCCAGAACAAGACTCATTCCGCACACAGATGAAATGTTTTTAGAGAGGACGCTAGTCACCTGTACAGTGGCCATGTCTGCATAAACAAGTTGAAGTTCACACTTATCCTGGACTGCATTTTGGGAATGGGAAGCTGATGCACTCAAGCCAACAATCAGGATGTCCCCTGAGGCAGGGGTTTCCGGCCTTTGCTCATTGTGGCAGGGATGATGGGAGTTGTAGTCCAAGAACATCTGGAGACCCAAGGTTGAGAACTCCTGCCTTACGGATTTAGAAGGCTGCCTGACACAGTCTTCCTGAAGACTGCGGCCCAGCTAATTGGCTGGCTGTAGTTTCCCTTTTATCTTGGCGCTGCTTTCCACTGAAGAGAATGGAAGGGGCAGCAGGAGCAGAGCTGCACAATTCTGCTTCTTCTCTCTTCCTCTCTGATAGGAGGAGGAAGAGCAGCCCTGGTGCTTCACTGTCCTCTGCTGGAGAAAGCAAAAGAGCTCTGGGTGTTGAGTGCCCACCCCGCCTTCCTCAACAGTGCGTATTGCAGAGAGTCCCGTGTCACCTGCCCTCTGTATCCCAAGAGGCAGTGAGCTCTCGGAAGGTCTTCTCTGCTCTCTGGAGCACATGTGCTGAAAGAACAGCACCTTTCCACTCTTGTGAAGTCAGGGCCACTGTGGCAGCAGCCTCTGCAGGGTGGCAGGGAGTGTTCTCTGAAGTCTGGGAGTGCCTCTTGGCAATGTGGGGCCATTAACTGGGTGTAGGAAGGCAGTGGCTGCAGGCTGAGTCAGTAACAGAGGTCCTGGCAGGTTCAGTAATCGGATATGGTTTAGTCTGGCTTGTAAAGCACCTGTGAACTAGATTAAAGAGGATCGGGAAGTAGGGGGCTGAGACAGCACGTGGGTTTTCTAGGCGTTGTACTGCTAAAGCCAATTCTGTATACTCTGGGAGCAATAATGAGAACAGTGCAATTTAAGACTCATTGCAGTCAATTGAACTTACAATACCAAAACTCACCATCATGATCCTTTTCAAAGTTCTGGTTTGCCTCTTGCCCACTTTGAGATGCTGAGAATAAAAGAATTGTGAAGACTCAGGGTGGAAAGGATAGTTCAGGGGACCAAGCGTGGATAGACTCCAGCTTCCAAATTAAAAAAACAACTGCTGCCTCTGAGGGGGTGGCATAGCCTGATCAAGAGCTTGATTACTTTGAGAACACTTAATTGTTTGGGAGAGAAAGTAAGAAGCCTCTTGGGCCCTTTTGGAATTGGCTTCTTTCAGCAGGTTAATAGGAGTGATAAAAAGCAATAAGAACCCAGAAGAAAAGCAGAATGACATAATTTCCCTAAATACCAATCTATTGATCTGCTTCCACTGATGCATTCTAGGAGGGTTTTTAATTTTTTTCCCCTTAAGAAGCTTAACCTGATTAATCAGCCTTTCAGAAAGTGACTTTATTGCTGCAGTTTCCTTTTTCCTGATGGATTTCCTGAAAGGAAATGTCTCTCATCTCTCACATGCCTAGTTTCATCTGAGCTGGTGGAGGGTGCAACAGCTGACGCTTTACGATTTGCAGTCGCTGAATTATATCTGGATGCTATGCCACTCTTTCTCTCTCCTCCCCACCCCTTCTGCGGGTGAAACTCTGTCGTTTAAATATTATGCCACAAGTCAATCACATTAAAGTTAAGTCTTGGTGTCTTGTTAGCCTTGCAATTCCAACCTTCTCTTCTTGCTTTGAAAATATAAATCAATTTAATTAATTAATCGACCTATTAATTTAATTAATTAATTATATCAGCACACTAAAGGATACCACAGCTGGTAGCAGAGGGCCTCCCTTCAGCCAGCCAGGTGGTAGAGCTGAATCCTCAAGAGTGGCTGCAAGCCAAGAAGAAGACTCTGGTTCGACCTCACCTTCGCCATGCGCTCGTGAGGTGGTGGTTCAGGTGCTTATTAAAAAAAGGTTGGGGGGGGGGAACAAGACGGACTTGGCCAGCAGCTTACGGCACAGCTCACCTCTACAGTGTGTCAGTAATAATACTGAGGATATGGGGAGGTGATGAGGGTGCCTGGGGGATGCTTCAGAGGGCTCTGACTATGACGTAGCTCGTCCTTATTTCGTCCTCCTGTGGCGGGATCTGCTGCAGACTCCTTACTGGAAGAACTAATCTGTGCAACAGCCCTCCAGACAGTCTGGTGCCGCTCCGGCAGATGCTGCTCCCATGTCAGAGGTTCCCCTTCAGAATGGATGGTTGCTGCTTGGCAGGGGGGGAGGGGGGGCGGTGCATCGAGTTTGACTTGTGGCGGGCATCTACACATTTGAGAAATGAACTCACTCCACGAGCTGGAAGAATGGAATGAGCAGCATTTTATTTATAAGCTTCCTATCTCACTTTATCCACTAGGCTTAGGGCAGCTTACAACAGTTTTTCCAAATGCTAACATTTCTGCCCCCATGGTACTCCTAATTTAAGTAAGAAAAACTGCCACAGACAATTTGGGGATGGGGAGGATCCAGCTCTTCTTCCTTGGTGGAACTGCAGGTGGCACACATGGTGTCCCCCGGTAGTCTCCCAGCCAGACCCGGACCCAGACCTGCTTGGCTTCGAGAAAGCAGCTGCATCTTTGGCCCTTCAGAACATGCTCTGGGATCTTGGACTGCTTTGGAGAAAGGCTATTCAGCAATGAAGAGCACGTCTTGCAGTCCAGCAAGAAAGCACTGGCCCAGAAGGCCCCAGATGTATTCCTGCTCAGCTGCTTTCATCGGGAGTTTGGTGTGTGGTTTTCTGTGCAGCCCTTTGTCAAATGCGTCTAGCTTCTTTCTTGCAGGCATGTGTGGTTCTTTTGCTAGCTCTCTTGGTCCTGCGCTCCCCACCTGGGATGGGCCATGAGCCCTTTGACTCTCCTTGACTCTACCCAGTCTAGGGCAACGTTTCCCAACCAGCGTGCCACACAGAGTCAGCCGCAAAAGTGGGGAGCTGCCTGATTTTGCAGCCGACTTGCCCCATAATGCACCAGGAGGATAAATAATCATGTGGCAACTTTGTTCCTGCTAAAAGATATTTCTACTCTCTTGGCGGGGGGCGCAATATTTTTTCTTATTCTGAGTGTGCCTCAGATAGGGGGAAAGGGGGAACCATGCTCCAGTGTGACCAAGAAACAGAACCCAGAGTCGGGGTGTGCAGGTAGGAGCAGGCTGGCTTCTCCATGGCCCCTTGTGCAGGGGATCTCTGCCTTGTTTAACCGGATGAATTTCAGATTTGTAGCTGGGGATGATGGGAGTTGCAGTCCAGCAACATTTGGGGATCAAAGGTTGAGAACTCCAGTCTTAAGGTCAACAGAGAGCAATCGGGTCCCTGCACCTTCTCCCATATAATTGAGTGGTTGCTTTGCATGCCAGCAGGAGAAAGGAAGCCCAGCATTTGCCCCCTGCGTGGTGAGAGGAAAAATCATTCTCCACCCTGACCCTGGGTGGGTTGGCCCATGCAGACAGGGGTCCTGGAGGGGGATGCAATGTGTGCCTCTCTCAGGAGAGAACCTGGGGTCCTTGTCATGTAAAGGTCATCCTCCCTGTAAACACACGGACACTTTGCATATGGTTATGGTGGGCACTTTACTTGTCACTACAAAGTGCTCTGAATCCATTATTGTTGTTGTTATTATTAAAATATATTTATACCCCACCCTTCAAGTACACTACTGTTTGGGGCAGCTCACTATCTCAACAAAATACATACAGTGTAAAATAGAACATTAATAAAGTTAAACAAGGAGCCACTCTGGGAAGAGCATCTAGGTTCCAAGCTCCCTCCCTGGCAGCATCTCCAAGACAGGGCTGAGAGAGACTCCTGCCTGCAACCTGGGAGAAGCCGCTGCCAGTCTGTGAAGACAATACTGAGCTAGATGGACCTACAGTCTGACTCAGCTTCCTATGTTCCTAAGTTAAAAGACCAGACTAAAACCATATTTAAAATTACAAATTTTAAAGGTTTCAAATTAAAAGTAATTAATAGAAAGCCAAAAACTGATAACTTAAAAACCTACCAGATATAAGCAGATGATAAAACATTTAAAAGCCTTTTTAAAAATTTGTGTGTAATTGTTTTGTGTTTTTTACAAAACACTGAGGGAGGGAGCATGGCAAAGCTCTTCAGTGAACACATTCCAAAGCCAAGGGGCCACAATAAAAAAGGCCCTGTTTCTAGTCCCCACCAATCAGATCTCTGTTAGTGGCAGGGCCATGAGTAGGGCCTGAGGCGATGAATGGAGTGCCCTGGCAGGTTCATATGGGCAAATGCAGTCCAACAGGTACCCTGGCCTCAAGCTTTGTAGAGTCTTAAAGGTCAAGACCAGCAACTCAAATGTAACCCAGAAGCAGACCAGTAAAAAAATGAAGTTGCTGCAGGATGGGTGTGACACTCATGAAGTGACTTGCACCCATGAAGATCCTTCCAGCAGCATTCTGGACCATCTGAAGCTTCGGAGCTGTCTTCAGGGGCAGCCCTACGTAGAGCACATTTCAGTAATCCAAACAGGACGTTACCAAAGCATGAGTGACTGAGGTCAGGTCCAACTTCTCCAAGTAGGGTTACAGCTGGTGTGAATCAGATTCATCCAGGGCTTCCTGGAGCTGAGACGCCACCACACTCTCCAACACCTTGCCCAGAAGGGAAGATTAGTCACTGGTCGAAAGTCATTTAAATCATCTGGGTCCAATGAGGGGTTTTTAGGAGGGGGCATGTGCAGAGGCTATGTGCATGCTGGCAGCACGCAGGGAGTTGCACTGCCAGCGGGGCATAGCCCGAGGAGAGCACCAGGGTGTCAGCGAGTGGAGGAGGAGCAGGTATGGACCTGCTCTCCTCCACTTTAAAGGGGCTGTGCAAGCCCTCGAATTTAAAGGAAGGTGCCAGCGATTTGGACAGCCGAATTGTGTTTTGGCGCGCGCGCACACACACACACACACACCCCAGTTCCCTGAAGCCAGGTATTGCCCTTCCTTTCACTGACTTCTCTTTGCAGCCCTTCCAAACAAGCCACAGCGCATTGTGAGAACAGGATGCTCGTTTCTCTACACCCAACTCTGTGTTTAAGGTTTCTTTCTGTTCCCTTTTTAATCTCTTTGTGTGCTGGGGACACATTCTCATACCCCCAAAATCTTTTTAAATTTGCATTTTTTAAACTGGTTAATTGAATGTATTGATAAATTATCGTGTGATAATTGTGTTGATGTAATAACACGTTTGGAAACAAGATGCATTATCTCCATGTAGGAAGAGGTAGAACTTGTGAAGTTTCCTAGACGCACATACATGGCCATAGGAGGCTGGGGGCAAGTGGGGAATGCAATTATGAAGTGTACTTATTTCAGAAATAGGGAAATATCCTGTTACCATTGTAGGTGTTGGGTCAGTCCTTTCTTTTGGTCACACTGGTGCATGTCCAAGAAACAAAAACCACCAAATAGCTTTTTATAGAAGATTGCAAACATCCTTTTGATTCTGAAATTTGTAATTCTTTGGTACTAACATAAGAACAGCCCTGCTGGATCAGGCCCATCTAGTCCAGCATCTCGTTTCACACAGTGGCCCACCAGATGCCGCTGGAAGCCACAGGCAGGGGTTGAGGGCATGCCCTCTCTCCTGCTGTTACACCCCCGCAACTGGTACCCAGAGGCACCCCGCCCCCAAGGCTGGAGATGTCCTTCAGCCCTCCGACTAGTAGCCGTCAATAGACCTCTCCCCCATGAAGTTATCCAAACCCCTCTTAAAGCCATCCAGGTTGTTGGCTGTCACCACATCTCATGGCAGAGAATTCCACAAGTTGATTATGCGTTGTGTGAAAAAGTACTTCCGTTTGCTGGTCCTAGATTTCCTGGCAATCAATTTCATGGGATGACCCCTGGGTCTAGTGTTATGGGAGAGGGAGAAGAATTTCTCTTTATCCACTTTCTCCACACCATGCATGATTTTATAGACCTCTAGCATGTCTCCCTGCAGTCGTTTTTTTCCCTAAACTAAATAGCCCCAGGTGTTGTAGCCTAGCTCATAAGAAAGGTGCTCTAGGCCCTTGATCATCTTGGTTGCCCTCTTCACCTTTTCCAGTTCTACAATGTCCTTTTTAGATGTGATGACCAGAATTGTAAGCAGTACTCCAGGTGTAGCCGCACCATAGTTTTGTATAAGGGTATTATATTATTAGCGGTTTTATTTTCAGTCCCCTTTCTAATGATCCCTAGCATGGAATTGGCCTTTTTTACAGCTTCCACACATTGAGTCGACACTTTCAACGAGCTGTCCACCACGATCCCAAGATCCCTCTCCTGGTCCGTCACCAACAGCTCTGATCACATCAGCATATACTTGAAGTCGGGGTTCTTCGTCCCAATGTGCATCACTTTACATTTGCCAACATTGAACCGCATTTGCCACTTTGTCGCCCACTCCCCCAGTTTGGAGAGATCCTTTTGGAGCTTTTCACAATCATTATGGATTTCACTATCCGGAAGAGTTTGGTATCACCTGCAAATTTGGCCACCTCACTGCTTACCCCTGCTTCTAGATCATTGATGAATAAATTAAAAAGCACCGGTCCCAGAACAGATCCCTGCGGGACCCCACTTCTTACTTCCCTCCATTGCAAAAACTCTCCATTTATACCTACCCTCTGTTTCCTGTCTTTCAACCAGTCAGCAATCCACACATGTACTTGTCCCCTTATCCCATAACCACTAAGTTTCCTCAGGAGTCGTTGATGAGGAACTTTGTCAAAAGCTTTTTGGAAGTCCAGGTATACTATGTCAACTGGATCACCTTGATCCACACACTTGTTGACGCTCTCATAGAACTCCAAAAGGTTGTTGAGGCAAGATTTA
The DNA here is from genome assembly GCF_027244095.1 of Hemicordylus capensis. Taxonomy (NCBI): domain Eukaryota; kingdom Metazoa; phylum Chordata; class Lepidosauria; order Squamata; family Cordylidae; genus Hemicordylus; species Hemicordylus capensis. The sequence continues at coordinate 3,556,258 of NC_069658.1, forward strand.
CCTTTGCGGAACCCGTGCTGGTTCTATCCCAGCAGGGCCTGTTGTTCTATGTGCTTTACAATTTTATCCTTGAGGATGCTTTCCATCAATTTGCCTGGAACGGATGTTAAGCTAACCGTCCTCTAATTTCCCGGATCACCCCTGGATCCCTTCTTGAAAATCGGTGTTACATTTGCTACTCTCCAGTCCTCAGGTACAGAACCTAATTGCAGGGATAAGTTATATATTTTAGCAAAAAGGTCAGCAATTTCACATTTGAGTTCTTTGAGGACTCTTGGATGGATGCCATCAGGCCCTGGTGATTTGTTAGTTTTCAGTTTTTCCAGACAGTTTAGAACATCATCTCTCATCACTTCTATCTGGCTCAGTTCTTTAGCCACCATCCCCGAAAAGCCTGGTTCAGGAACAGGAATATGCTCAGTATCCTCTGCCGTGAAGACGGACGCAAAGAACTCATTTAGCTTCTCTGCAACCTCCATCTCCTCCTTAATAATCCCTTTCACTTCCTTATTGTCTAATGGTCCAACCGCCTCCTTTTAGTTTTCCTGCTTCTGATGTATTTAAAGAAGTTTTTGTTATTCCCCTTGGTGCTTTTAGCTCAATGTTCCTCAAACTCTCTTTTTGCCTCCCTTGTTGTTGCCTTGCATTTCTTTTGCCAGAGTTTGTGTTCCTTTCTGTTCTCTTCATTTGGACAGGACTTCCAATTTCGGAAGGAAGTCTTCTTCTCTTTTATGGCTTCCTTGACAGTACCCATTAGGCATCTTCCTGGACTTAGTGGTACCTTTCCTCTTTTGGGGTATACTACATCAAGGATATAAAGGAAAGGTGAGGGTAGTAGTGCCTTTCCCAGGCTTCTTTTGGAGAAAGGCGCTTATAAGTAACCTGTAGGGATCCTTGCTTGTATAACTTGGCTCTAAAAAGGAGAAGCAACATCACTGACTTGTGTGTCACTGTCTGCCTTCCCTCTGCAGAGAAACAGAGAGAGTTGGCTCGTAAAGGGTCTCTGAAAAATGGCACCATGGGCAGCCCAGTTAACCAGCAGCCCAAGAAGAACAATGTGATGGCGCGAACAAGGTAGGCCTCTTCATAATGTGGAAGTGATTAATCTATATATGTGACACTAGGGTGGATTGATTTAGGTCATGATTTGAATCACCAAGGAGAAAAACTCAGTTTAAATATTTTATTTATATTAAACCACATTTCCCACTGATGCATTTTCCCATATTTCTTAAATAATAGTGCAGATCCAACAGGGGCAGATCTTATCTATGGGCAAAGTGGGCAGCACTCACCTTCGGCATGATCCGCCGTGTTGTCTCTGCCTCCATTTTATGTGCCTCCTGCCTCCCTCTGTTGTTCCCTGCTGCTCTGTCCTGCAGCTACTTTAAATGTTGTGAGGCGAGCGACGGTAGCATCAACCTCAAAGAACAAATGAAAAGCCCTGGATCTCTTAAAATATTTATATTAATAAGGCAGGAGCCAATAAGCATGCTCATTTTTGTTTTTGCAAAGTGAGCGGTCTTAGGACTGCCCTCTAAACCAGGGATTCTCAATGTTGGGTCCCCAGATGTTATTGGACTTCAACTCCCATAATCCTCAGCCTCAGTGGCCTTTAGTTGGGATTATGGGAGTTGAAGTCCAATATCATCTGGGGACCCATTGTTGAGAATACCTGCTCTAAACCAATCGGAGAGGGACTAGGCTGATTGAGGGTGGGGAAGTCTTTTTCTTTAAGCTACTCAGAAGAATCCAATCACCATTTTGGTTAGAGGGCAGGTAGGCTGGCTGGCTGTTGGTAAGTGTGATCTTTTGCTGGCTCCTTTGTGTTTGTTTGGAGGGGAGGAATGCAAACTCTGCTTTCTCTCCCTTGCTGTCTGATCTGATCTGTATGAAAAGCATTATGACTCATTCCCAAAATGACATGCCATAAATCATTGGAAGGAATGGCAAACTAAGGCTGGACTAATTTGTTTAGAAACTGGCATAAGCAACTAGAAATTTATTTTAGGGCATATGCATGGATTTCTGAGTCCAAATTACTTTTGAAATAATTGCAGAAGTGGCTTTCCTTGTGGGTGTGGTGTAGAGAAGGAATGGATTCTGTTGGAAGGAAAATAATTTTAAAAATCAATTTGCTGTGCAGAGAGGAAACTAGATTTTTCTCTGGGTTGTGGCCAGTATATGCAACATTATGTCCCCTGGGGGTTATAGTTCATTGGGCTCTCACTCTCTCTCTCTCTCTCTCTTTCTCTTTCTCTTTCTCTTTCTCTTTCTCTTTCTATGTTGCTTGATAGGATGGACACCCAGGCTAAATGGTTGGCACCCAAGGCAGGCAGAGATTTGTCCCCAGCTGTTCAGCAGGCATGGAGTAGGGAGAGGGTGTCCCAATGCATCTTTGCTTCCTGTGTTGTCCCCTAAGTTACAGGAGATTTATAGGAGTTCATAGCTACAGCAAGCATAATTGAAAAACCTGTTGTTTTTCTGTTATTTTTGAATGCATTTTTTAAATAGGCAGACAGAGCTGCCCTTGTAACTTCAGCATTTGTTCTCCACTTTTGTAGGAGAAGCCTGTGGCTTCCAGCAGCATCTGGTGGGCCACTGTGCAAAACAGGATGCTGGACTAGATGGGCCTTGGGCCTGATCAAGCAGGGCTGTTCTTATGTGGTCTCTGCTTTAACTGTGTCTTACATAGATTTATTTGCTTTTATATGTATAGCCTGTGCTTCTTCCAAGAAGCCCAGAGCGGTGCACATGGCCAGGCAGATGATAATAATAATCAGGCAGACAGCGCTGCCCTGGTGACTTCAGAATGCAATTACTCTCCACGGAAGCAACCTTTTGTAGCTGGTCTGTGCTTTACTAGTGGCTTGTACAGTTCTTTTCATGTGTATGTGCTTGTGTTTTGATCATGCTGTGTTTTATACAAATCTACACACTACTGCAGTTCTGTTAAGCACTATAAAACAACTGTTTTCCATATTTCTCTGTATCTCTGCTGATGAGCAATTGAGATTTGCGCGCTTGTGTGTGTGTTTATATTTTGATCCCACTTATTAGCTACAAATCTGCACTCTGCCAGTTATTGCTAAGGCACTCACCTAGTCTTGGCTCTACTTCCACAGCTGCCCACAATTGGCTCCACCTACACTCGCAGAAACCACCAGCCTCTACTGAGATCTGATAACTAAAACATGTTAATTTTACAACTCAATAGAGCATTTACAACATCTAGGAGCTCCCTACATTTATTTTTTAGATAATGTGCTTTTTAACCTACTTTCCAGTAGGCTTATGAGATCACCTGGCATTCTGTGTGTGTGTGTGTGTGTGTGTGCCCGTGTGTCCCCCCTCCACCCCATCAACTGTGCAATGCCTGGACCAATATGAACCAAATCGGATATAGTTGTAGGGACACATAGAGACACCTCAACGGCATAGTTTGTGATTATGTAATCCACCCCAATCCAAGATGGCGGACGCATAAACCTTTGAGGTGCAAGTGGGCTAACTTGTGAACCACCTGACTGATTTGAACCAAATTTGCTACAGCTGTAGGGACACATAGGGATGCCCTAATGGTGTGGTGTCTGATGATATCATCCACTCCAAAACAGGATGGTGGCCATGTGAACATCTGAGGCGCAAGCCGGCTAAATTGTGGACTGCCTAACCCATTTGAACCAGATTGGTTACATTTGCAGTGAGTGGCACACAGGAACACTCAACGGCATAGTTTGTGATGATGTCATCCACTCTAGTTCAAGATAGCGGACATGTAAACTTTTGAGGCGCAAGTGAGCTAACTTGTGAACCACTTAAATGATTTGAACCAAAATTGCTGCAGCTGTAGGGATACATAGGGGCACCTCAACGGCATAGATTATGACACTGTCATCCAACTCAAATCAAGATGACGTACATGTGAACTTTGGAGGTGCAGGTGCACTAACTTGTGGACAGTCAAACCGATTTGAACCAAATTTGCTACAGCTGTATAGACACATAGGGATGCCCCAATGGTGTAGCGTGTAATGATGTAATCCACGACAATCCAAGATGGTGAACATATGAACTTTTGAGGCGCAAGTGCACTAATTTGAGGACTATCTAACTGATCTAACTAGGCACAGGCTGCTGACACGTAAAAGACACGCCTCTTGTTCCCAGTCCTTGGAACCTCAGTATCCTCACCCCAAATGGCCACCCAACGAGCTGCCTAGGCCGCCTCCCCCAGCTCCCATCCCAGGCCCTGCAGCCCCCGAGGACCCAACCATTCCAAAAAAACCCACATGCCTGGTAGCCCCAGTGTTACCAGATGCCTCCGCATCTTCATCTGATCATGATTCAGCTCCAGAATCTCCACAAACAGAGGAGGGAGAACTTTCTGAGGAAGAGACCCCTATTCAAACCTCCCTATCCTCTCGCCTGTTCCTGGCAGTGGATTTTGAGGTTCTCTTGACCAAGGCCAAGCATGCTATCAGGGTTGTGACCATGGTAAACCCTGCCCAGAACCCCTTGTCCCTGGACTAGGGATGTGCACAAACCTGTTCAGAGGCCCTTTTACAGGCCTCTGAACAGGTTCATACCCTGGCCAGCTTGAAGATTCTATGGCGGGGGGTGTCCACCTTTAAGGGCAGGGGAGGATGCACTCCCCCTCCCTGCCAGGTTTCCCCCACCAGCACACGATTTCCAAAAAGTCCATCGGGGCAGCAGCATACCTCCCTGCCATCCCATTGCCCCATTTACTGGATATACCCGGAAGTATAGACACGCCTGCATGCGTCTAGTACTTCTGGGTATATCTGGGCAGTGGGGCAGCAGGGAGGTGCACTGCCACTGCAGTGGGCTTTTTGGAAATAGTGCACCAGCGGGAGGAGTAAGTGCATCCTCCCCCCCAACTGCCATCAAACCGGCCCCTGCTGGTTCCATGCACATCCCTACCCTGGACCAGGAGGTTTTTCCCATCTGGACGTCCACCAAAACAAAGACTTCCTTGCCCCATCATTCAGACCACCCGGCAGATCCCAGTGGAGACAACAAAATAGAAACGCCTCTCGCCTGCAAAACATCAAGCACTTTCCTCAGTCCAGACTGCCCTCCAGAAAACAATGACTCAGCCCCAGTCAGGGGCAGACTCATCTTGTTCGCCCTGGCCTGACGCCTAACCACACAGGATCAATAGGTGTTACAGACAGTTTCAGATGGCTACACTGTTGATTTTTCTGTCACCCCACCTCAACACTTCATTATCACCCCAAAATCTCGAGATCCCTGCAAACATCTCAGAATGGATCAAGCAGTACTTCACCTCCGCCAGATCCAGGCCATAGAACTGGTGCCATCGACCGACACATGTGCAGGTGTCTACTCCATTATCTTCTTAGTGCCCAAGAGGGACAGCTCCTGGAGGGCCACCCTAGACCTGAAGCGCCTAAACAGGTACATCACCAAGCAGAAATTCAGGATGGAATCTCTAAAGACCATCAAAGCTGCACTCCAGCACCATCACTACCTCTCATCAGTAGATCTCTCAGAAGCTTACCTTCACATTCCCATTCACCCGTCCTTCAGGAAATTCCTCCACTTTTACTATGATGGGCTACGCTACCAATATCGTGCTCTTCCCTTCGGGCTGTCCTCCACCCCAAGGGTCTTTACAAAAATCCTGGTGGCACACCTGTGCCTCTCGGGCATTCACCTGCACCCGTTTATGGATAACGTCCTGATAAGATCCCACTCTCAGCACCAAGTCCAAAGGGATCTGGATTCCACCATCCACTGCCTCAACCAACACGGGTTCCTGATCAACATGAAGAAGAGCCACCTTCAGCCGTCCAGCATTTGGGCACCAACCTAGACACCCACCATGCTATGTCTCACTCACCCCAGAGAGAAGAGAAAAACTAGTCTCCCAGCCAGATCCATCCCCTACTCCATTGTGCCTCATCAGAACTGATGCTTCTTTCTCAGGTCCTGGGGTCCATGATCGCCTGCATAGAGTACACCCTCTGGGTGAGGTGGCACTCCTGCCCTCTATAATGCCTCCTTCTTCCCCTCCAGAGCAAGATCCTGACCCACGCACACACGAATGTGAACCTCCCAAACAAAATCAAGCAATCCTTCAGATGGTGGCTATCCCAGGCAGCCACCAGGGGCTTCCCCTTTTCGGAGCCCCAAAGGACAGTCATCACGACAGATGTCAGTCTGACAGGCTGGGGAGTCCACTGCTCCAACTAGTTCACACAGGGATGCTGGTCCCCCACCAAAGCTTCCCACATCAATGGTTAGAACTCAGAGCTACCCGCCTGGCCCTTACTAACTTCCAGCGCTGCATAGCAGGTCAACATGTTATCATACGGACTGACAATGCGACCACAAAATCACACATCAATCACCAGGGCGGAACCAAGTCCAGATCGCTCATGAGGAAAACAGACCTCCTCTTCCGGTGGGTGGAGACCCATATAGCCTCCATATAGGTGGAACACCTCCAAGGAGTAGCCAACGTTCAGGCGGACTGGCTCAATCACAGCAAACGGTGGACCCAGCAGAGTGGTCCCTCCACCAAGAAGTGTTTCTGCATCTGACCTCGATACTGGGGATCCCACAGGTGGACTTATTCGCCTCTCCGACCAATTACCGGCTTCCCCACTTCTTCTCCCGTTTTCAAACCCAAAAAGCCGAGGCATCAGGTTGTGAGTGCAACCAGCTGGCCCCCCAGCCTCCTTTACGCCTTCCCACCTATGGCCATAATTCCCAGAAGATGCTGCTAGAATGGGCAGATTTCATTCTGATAGCACCTCACTGGCCACGTCGGCCATAGTTTTTGGATCTGCAGTCCTTGGCAATTCACCCACCGCTCTTCCTCCCCCCTCGCCCAGACCTGCTCTCACAGGGACCACTACTTCATCCAGACCCCAAGTGGCTCCAACTCTGCGCCTGGAGGTTGAGCGTGAGGCAGTAGCACGTAAGGGATACACCAGAGCGGTCCAAGATACCATTCTGGCCTCCCGCAGGACGTCAACAACCAGAATCTACCAGACTACCTGGACAGCTTTCTTACGCTGGGCAAGTTGGAGGAAACTTAATCCACTCAAAGCAGGTGTACCAAAGGTTCTGGCATTCCTACAATCCGTAGTGGATCTGAAGCGCTGCCCCAACTCCTTGAAATGCCAAGCATTGGCCTTAGCATCAGTGCTACACTTGCCCCCCCCCCCCCCGGATCAAAGGACCTTCAGCCCACAAATCCAGGTTTCTAAGAGGGGCATCCAACATAGTCCCTCCTCCAATACACCATTTCCTTTCCTGGAGCCTGAACAAGGTCCTCAATGCCCTAACTAGAGCCCCCTCCGAGCCGCTCTCAGCAGCTCCCTTGAAGCTGCTGTCCTACAAGACCCCTTTTTTGGTTGCCGTCACCTCAGCTCGCAGAGTTTCTGAGTTAGTGGCGCTGTCGTCATGGAAGGAACTATGTACCTTCATCCCGGACGCAGTCATCCTCAGGGTTGACCCTACCTTTCTCCCCCAAGATGAACTCCACCTTCCATAGAACCCAGGATCTAATTCTGCCGTCCTTCAGCCCCTCCTCTGCCCGCCCCAGGGAGAAAATATGGCATACTCTGGATGTGCGCAGGGCCCTACGCATATAATTTACAGTGTACCGAACCTCTATGCCGATCAGACTCCTCGTTCGTCTCGTTCCAGCGCTCTTCACAGGGACACAAAGTCTCCAAGTCGGTTCTGGCCTCCTGGCTCTGCAAGTGCATATCACTCGTTTACAGAGCTTCTGGTCTGACAGCACTCAGCAATGTTACAGCGTATTCTATCCGTAACACTTCCACGTCAGCTGCCTTTTCTGCATGAGCTCCCCTCACGGATATGTGCAGGGCGGCCACATGGTCTTCCACCACTCCCTTTATTAAACACTACAAAATATCCTCCTTCCTGATCGCTCAGGCCGCCTTCGGGCGTACAGTCCTTCAACATGTGATATTAGAACATCCGTTCTCTCTCAACAAGTACAGCTTGGGCACATCCCATTATGACGGATGGACTATGGTCCCTGGGGGGGAAAGGAACATTGTTTCTTACCGTGAAGGGTACTTTTTCCCAGAGATCGTAGTCCATCCGGCCCACCCTCTGATGTACATAGTTAAGCCTTATGTCAAAGAGGGAGGGGTTCGCTACCTGGGAAAGAGTTGGCCCTGAGTGTCAGTCCCAGAAAATCCTGCTTTGTCTCAGCGTGGTCCTGTCCTCTCTTTCTACCATTGGCATGGTTATACTTCCTGCATTACTAATATCAATACTTAGCCTCTGTGCTCTCTAGATTCTACCAGTGCTGATATGCTCTCTTTTCAACTACTGTCAAGGAACTGGTGAGTGGTGCCACCCACTGGCGCCGGAAGCTAGCTAAAAATAAACTACTTCCTGTCTGCTGTGGGCATGCCCAGGAATACAACCCATTATGATGGATGGACTACGATCCCTAAAAATTACCAATTTTTATCCACTCAAGTAATCAATGGAAAAACAATTGGTAACCTCTTTTGAAATTTGATTTTTATGTAAAAGGCATTGTGGGAAGAAATGTTGAGCAGATACACTTCCCTGAAAGACAGGGGAAAATGGCATCACCAGAGACAAAAGTTTGGGTGGTATATAAATGTGATAAATAAATAAACAAGTAATTGCCTGCTTATCAGCTTGGGAATATGCTTATAATGGGAGGTATAGAATGTGTTTGTCACCTGATGCCTACTGAGTTTATTTTTTTAGAAAATCATATCCCGTAGTGGAAAATGATCTTGCTATATGTGTTGTGGCTGTGCTTCTAAACTGTTGTTTAAACAATTCTTCCCAATCCTGCCTTGCCACTGAGTTCTTGGGTTTGTTGGAGCTAGGAGCATCAGCTCTCATCTGCAGTGTCTCATAGTGACCACGGGGGGCGGGGTTAGGGTCATGTATGAAAGTGCTGGACTCCTCCCCTCTTTTTTCTTCCAGTGTTAGTCTCCATTTTGTCTCTCTAGAGATGGCTGGCTGTTTTGATCTCTCTCTTCAGCCATGAGCTACAGCTGAAATAAGCTGCAGGCTCTTTCACATTTGTTTGTAACCTTTTCTTTAAATAAATCTTTGTAGTTCTTCAATACTAAAGAACTGTCTCAAGACCTCTTGTACAGAGTGTGTATCTGTGCATGGTGGGTAGATAGATACTTTATTTACGGCCAATGGCCAAAACAAAACAACACAAACAATAAACATTATTCCAGCATTCAACATTAACTTAATCGTTAACTTTAGCATCAATCAATGAACTACGAATTCTAATTGCGATGTAACAAAATTTTGCTACAACATGAGAGATGCAGAGTGCATTATCTTCAAGTAAAAATTTCACCAGCAAGTCGTCCGATTGATGTTGAAACCTAGAAAGGAGCGGCAGAATCAAATGACATCTAATATTACTATAGAATCTACAGCGTGATAAAATATGAGCCTTTGATTCAGGTTCACCCAAACCACAAGGGCACAAGTGAGCTTCCAGGGGTAGATGTCGAAATCTCCCCATTAATATAGCTGAAGGGAAGGCATTAAAGCGTGCTCTTGAAAAAGCCCAGTGGAACTTTCTGACAGTTATGGTGGACAAATATGAAGCTGGGGGGAAACCCCACTCTGGCCTTAAACTGACTGTAAAATGCCGGCAGACAGGCCAACTCGTTCTGGAGCTCCATATCATTTAAACGTTGAACTAATTATTTGGCTTTCATTAGGTCAGTTTCTAATAAAAATTCAGGATCCAGGCCAGTACGGGAAAGTTTATCCGTAATCGTTAGCAGCCAAATAGGCCGGGGTGTAGCCGAAAGAATCCTAGGCACAAGTCCCACTGGCTGGAGGTGGAGCTTCAGCCAGTAGAAAATAATCTGCAACCATGCCCTGGTTTCAATCCTCCACAACCCAGCCTCCTGTCATAGCGCCACATTGGGGGTGCATCTAGATGTACCAAAAAGCGCTCTTAGAAAGCCCAACTGAACCCGCTCTAGGGGTGTAAAACTATCAAAGGGGCCCAGTTGAATTCCATACAAAAGTTCCAGTACAGTTTTAGTGAGGAATAATTTAATGGCGGAAGGAATATATCCTTCGCCCTGCGCATGGTGAAATCTCAGAATAGCTACCGCGCTTTGTTGTGCCAGATCAGAAACCATTCTAGCATGAGCATGTTGCCTGTTGTTATATTGAAATATCACACGAAGATATTTGATTTGCTTTACTTTTTCGACTTGATGTCCCCCAACAGTCCATCTAAAACTCTTAGCTTTATTGTTAAAGCAAACTATTTTCGTTTTGAAATAATTGATAACCAGATGTTCCTCCTGACAATGTGTTACCACAGCCCCAGAGCTCTCGTAAGACCTGATCTAGTTTGGGAAAGAATCACTGCATCTTCAGCATACATCAATAGTAGCAGCCTTCTGTTTGCTAATATAGGGGCAAAAGTATCCAATTCCTGTAAATGTTTCATTAAATCATTTACATAAAAATTAAACAAAAAAAGTGCAAATATGCACCCGTGTCTCACACCTTTTGTAGCTGGAATTGCTTTAGATAAGTGACCAGTAGAGTTCAAACGAACACAGATAGAAGAGTTTATTTATAATTTATTTATTATTTATTTAAAAATAATATTTATTTTTATATATATAAAATTTATAAAGTAACAATAAAAGCCACTTATCAATTGATGTATTAGCCAATTTTGCCCACAATAAATTTCTAGAAATAGAATCAAAGGCTGAACGAAAGTCAAGAAATGCAGCAAAAAGCGATCATTTACCCAAGGAGATGTGCTTTTCAATAAGATGTTGCAGGATTAAACAATGATCTATAACAGGATTAAACAATGATCTATAACATCTGCCCTGTCTAAAGCCGGCTTGCTCATCTTCTAATAAGCCTTCCTGGTCCAGCCAGGGACATAATTTTATGCATAGATGTTTCGCATATAATTTGCTTATTATATTTAAGAGGCTTATTGGTCTGTAGTTGGATGGATCTTCTCTTTTCCCTTTCTTGAAAATTGGGACCACCATAGCCCTACCCCAGTCCTTTGGGATGTAGGCTGTCTGATCTATGTAAGTGAATAAAGCAGCCAGCACAGGAGCCCACCAGTCAACGTGATCCTTCAGAAGATCAGAAAGAATAAAGTCACTTCCTGGGGCTTTCCCACCTTTAAGTTGGGAAATGAGTTGCTTGATCTCTTGAAGAGATACAGCAGGCCACTGAGGCAAATCTCCTAAAGTTAGATCCAAGCAGAAATGCACACTCTGATCAGTATATAGACACGCAAAGTGAGACTCCCAAATTTCCGCTGGGATTAAAAAAATCCCTGTTGTCACTGGGAGAATTGGCAGAGGCAGAAACTAGCCTCCAAAAACCCACTGAATCCTTATTCTTGACTGTATTAAGAAGCAATAGCCAATTTTCCTGCATAGAGGCTTTTTTCTTGCTCCTCAAGAGCGCCTTATAGGCTTTCTTTTTCTTAGCTAGTTCCAATTTCAATAGCAGGGTCGGATTATTTTTAAAACTGAACAGAAAAAGAGACCAAACCCCTTTTTGCTACTATACAATCCTGATCAAACCATTTTGGGGGGTGTCTAGGACCTCTTGCTTTGCTGCTTTCTCACCAAACTGGTTTTGCTTTGCTGTTTGGGGTCTGAACTTCCATTCTTCCCCCACAGGGTTAGGATCTGCAATAGTGTATCAGCCACCTGCTAGAACAATAGTATTTTCTTGGAGAGAAAAGTTGTACAGAGTGTGTATCTGTGCATGGTGATCTCTGGGCAAATCACAGAGAGAAATCCTCCCTTCAACAAGCAGGGGACGTCATAAAGGCTGAATATGTGACAACAGTAGGAACTTCAGGGTATGCTGTAGTGATTCTCAGAATGTAGCTGAGAATGTCAGGGAGGGTTCCATGATCCTATAAAGATTTTTACTTAGGTTTTTACTGTAGCAGCACACAGCTGGAAAAGCTCCAGATAGTATTAAGAGGTTTGCAGGCCACTTTTGGAGCAATTACTGGTGTGTTTGTTTGTTTGTTTGTTTGTTTGTTTGTTTGTTTGTTTAAGCATGAACTAAGCATCTTTTGGAGGCATGAGGGTGCTTCCTTCTTTTAAAGGAAATCTGTGTATCTCTAGCAAGTGTCTGTAACCGAACACAACAAGCTAATGAAATCAACGTGGCAGGCTGTGGACAGCCCATAGCAGTCTGGTTGGATTCTGCACTGATGCTGGATTTGCAGACTCTGCCTGCCCATGGAAGGAGATTCCTGCCACTTCTTCCAGCAGCTTCTGCCTTTTGCCCAGCTGCTTTCATACTTAATGTGCTTCCTGATATTATGAAACAGGACAGAATAGCTTCTCTGCTCCCTGCTTATTTTTTGTGTTGAAAGTTTGTCCAGTAATGTGTGTAATAAATATGTATTTTTAAAAAAATTTCAGACTGGTGGTTCCAAATAAAGGCTATTCGTCATTAGATCAGAGTCCTGATGAAAAGCCACTGGTAGCACTGGACACAGACAGGTATGTATTGATATAATTAACAAAGTGTGTGATCTGTTCACATGCATATAAGTGCAATATGTCTTGGGAATGTTCTCCTCACTGGCTTCTGAGGGTGAATCAGATGGTGGCCATAAAATGATCCATACATTAAAGATGCTTTCTGTAGGAGAGCAGCAGTAATAACATTCACTTTTCTAAACTTGTTCCCCTAACTTCCCCTAACTCCTGGTGACAAGCATACATTACAGCGTAAATGTGCTTGCTGCTGCAAGGTGTGGCCATGGCTTAGATGGCATTCAAAAAACACAATGGGCCAACACCTCCGTGCCCTGCTTGTGAGCTTCCTGGATATGTCTGGGAGCCACCGTTGGAAGCAGGATGGTGGAATAGATTGGGCTGTTTGACCCAGAAGGCACTGCTTGTCTGAACTCTGTGAATGCCAGTAAGGTGGCCAGCATGCTGCAGAAGGCAGATCTCGTTGACTGGGTGTCCCTTTCCTCTCTGTGCTTTATTTTTCTCTGCAGTGATGATGACTTTGACATGTCCAGATACTCCTCTTCAGGATATTCCTCAGCTGAGGTGAGTCCCAGTCCCTTCAACTCATTCCCGTCCTAAGAAATACCTTTCTGTTTCCAAAGGGACCCAACTTTTTTAAAGGCACCATCTGCTAAATGATTGTGTTCCTTGTGTTCCGGGTCTTTATCGCTTCCTAAGCCGGAGCTAGGCAGGCCTAAGGTCAGCAGGTACTTTGATGGGACACCATCTGGGATCCTTATCATACCCACTCCAAAATCTTTGGAATCTCAAAATGTTGCACAGAAACATGTTCTTGCCAGGCAGATGTTGATGTTGTCCTTGCACGCGCACACACACACACACACACACACACACATATCAAAATACATAAATGTTCACTAGTTTGGGGGTTCCCAATCTAGGGTCCCCAGATGTTGTTAGACTACAGCTCCCATCATCCCCTGCCACAGTGTCCAAAGGCAGATTGATTGGCAACCCCTGAACTAGACTTTCTAATTTTGCGAGACAACTGCTTACCCCTGATAGCTGGGCAAAGAGGCACCTTTCAAAGTGGTGATTGTCTTTGTATTTAGCAGGGGGAGAGCAACTGACCCTCTTCAACTTCAGCAAAGTATTCCTCCAGTGGCTGTTGCTGGTGTCTACCTTTTCTAAAGAGATTGTGAGCCCTTTGACAACGGGGCCAGCTACTTGCTTTTATTCTTCTTTTTCTTTGTAAGCCACTTTGAGAACATTTTCATTGAAAAGGGGCCCTTAGGATGAAAATTAAAATTATATTTAGAAAGAAAGAAAAGGGGTCCCTAGGAATTGAACCTGGGACCTTTTGCATCTTCAGTTGGATCAGTGCAGACCATGAAGGGCCTCTGCCCAATACTGTCTGTCCTGACTGGACAGCTTGCCAACATCCCAAGTTCCTTCCCAGCTGGGCTGAGACTCCCTTAATTGGAGGTGTCAGGAATTGCATAGAGGTAGCGTTCATGCAAAGGACAGCCCCCGGCTGAGCTGTCTTCCCTCGTCTTCCCTCTCTTAAAATCTGGACCAGATTGCCCTTCAGGGCATTTTGACCTTAAGCAGGTTTTGCTCTGCAGAGGGCAGGAGATGGGGTTGGAGTGTCCGTTCTTTGACTTGCTGACTCTTTGTCTGCAGCAGATCAACCAAGACTTGAACATCCAGCTGCTCAAAGATGGGTATCGGCTAGACGAGATCCCGGACGACGAGGACCTTGACCTCATTCCCCCCAAGTCGGTCAACCCCACCTGCATGTGCTGCCAAGCCACCTCCTCCACTGCCTGCCACATCCAGTAAGGAGGGAAGCCTGGCAAGGGGCGATTGTGCTTTCCACTCTAACTGTAAAACTTAACAGCCATTGCTTCCTCCTATGGTAGGACATGCACCTCTTTGTCTTCACGGAGCCAGGAGAAACCAAAAAACAATAATTCATTTTATGGCCCTCTTCTCATGTTTTATTTTAAAACTACAGCAAGGAAACCATGAGATGGCAGCTGTGGGCCCTTGGTCTGGAAAAAGCCACTGGATCTCCCTTGACTTGGGCACAACTTGTAAAATTCCTAGGCAGGTTTTGAGCAGAACTGGATGAAGCTGCTGCAGTTAGCCCGGCCTGTCACACTGGAGCTGCAGGAAATGCTAAGGTCTGTGACTAGAGGCGGGGATATAGGGGCGGAATTCAGTTTGGAGAACCAGTTGCTTCTGGGATGGCATGGACTCACCCTGAGCAGGGAGGTGGGAGCAGGAATGAAGTACAGCAGCTTGCAGAAGGTCTAGTTTGGCTCAGATGAATTTATATGAAAACCAGGTATAAGCAACACGAAGGTGAGGGGAAAGTGGCATTTACAGCATCCTGCCAAATAAGCCACACTGAGCATAAAATAATGCAGTGCACAGTCAAATAGAACAACGTATCCAAAAGTCCAGCCCAGCCTCTTTGTTCGGCTTTCAGTTTGTGCCCCAGAACCTTGTCTAAGAAAGAAAGCAGTCACAGATGACGGCTGGGATTGCAAGGACATCTAAAGGACAGTTCCCATGAATGGGAGTTGAGGAGAAGCAGTTGCATGGCTCTTGCAGAAGCAACAGGTCTGTGCTTCTGACCCTTTGGTGCCCCCAGAAGAGGGGAGACTGCAGTGGGCTGAACACCACTGCCTGCATTAGCTGAAGAAGAGACTCTGGCACTCCAGGCAGCACAAGACCTTTTTGGCCCAGCTCCTCGCCTGCCGCAGCCTTGGCTTGCTCAGGGCTTATCCCAGAGGCTATCGGGACAGCAGTGTTTGCCCAGAAGCCTCCCCACATTCAAGAAGGGGGATCTGAGAAGCTGGCTCTTGACATCAAGAAGCCCAAACACATTAGCAGAAGGGTTTTATTTTTAGCTGTTGAGCGCTCAGGAGCAGCCCCGGGGCTTCTGCATGTCCCCAATGCAGAAGCTACTTTTCTGTACCAGAAAAGGCTTTGCCTTTGAGGGAAAGTACCCATGCTGCTCTTCCGCTTAACAAAGTGCCTGTTTTACTCTCTGACCCCCATTAGCATGCCACAGACAATAACAGACGTATCTGAGGGGGAAGTGGTACCCATCAGCTGCCAGCTAGTAAACATGGTGGTGCTTGCTGTAGCCTCCTCCAAACCTCTCTAGGACCACAGCTTACCAGCCGTAGTGGAGCAATTAACCGTACTTGGCTGCTGCCCCCTCATATTTTTCTTGCGAACTCGGGCTGTGCCAGTCCTTGTCATAAAGTGGGTGAGTTCTTCAGACAACAATGACTTGGTAATATCCTCCTCTAGAGGGGTCTACCTGGCCAAGCTTCAGATATGCCATTAACGGAAGTGTCCTGCCATGTTTCTGTCATTGCCAAGTTTCCTGCTGTGTGTAAGGTCGTCCCCTCTGGGGAATGCTGTGCTTGTGAATTGTCACACATCGATTAGTCTCCCTCCGTTTATGAGCACAAAAAGCAGACTGTGGTCTCCCGTCCAGGTGTAAGACAGTGTTGTGGCCTGTGGAGTCCGTTTCTCCCACGCAGGTCAGCCTTGCTTTCTTGTGTAGTGGTCCCTGGGTTTTGTATCCCAGCATTGGATGGGAGGACCTCCATTGTTCCAGATGAGCTGAAACTGTGCTTTTCTGCGGTGGGAAACAGGATTGCCAAATCAGTGTATCTGAGAGAAGTGACAATGGGCCTTGCCTGGCTGCTCTGTTCAGTTCATCCAGGTGCTGGGGAAGGCACCACAGGGACAGCACCAAGGCCCAGGCAGGCAGTAGCCTGCCAAAATGAGCTCTAGGTGATGGACAGAATCCTAGCAAAGACTAAACCTTTCACTTAACAAACTCTGAACATGAAGTGAAATTACCTTATCAGGAATAAAACCTAGGCCTTGGGTGATTGACTTGGGAACAGCATTCGAATCCCTTTCGAGAGCTTCTGCCTAGAGATTAACGGATCCATTTTGAGTTGCATATACTGCTTCTTTAAGTCAACCCTTAGACAGTCTTGGGCTTGGGCTTTTGCTTTGCTTTGTGGGCCTTAGGGTATTTCTAGTGAACCCAGTTGTGTATTATCTTGCACCAGCCTTTGGGATTGTGAAAGTACCATGCTTTGAAGTAAACCATTTTTCATATCTGCTCATAGAAGAGATGAGGTTCTAAATATTGCACACCTCCATGCTTACCTGTAAGCTCTCCTATCTGTCTGTGCTTTCCACAAACTTGGGTAAAACTGCAGGTTTTGCTTCTCTCCTTGTTCTCCAAAGTCCTTGATGGTGGCACAACATTCATGAAATCAGTGCCGAGACATAAAATGGAAAAAGTCTTTTGGCTTCTCCTTGCTCCTAGGCTTCATGTCTGTCTGTTTTCTGAGGAGGGGATGGATACGAGATTGGGGGAGTGGGGTGGAGGAGAGTGAGTAATGCGACCTTATCACCAGGAAAGCGGAATGTATTCGTGGAGCCCTACGTGACTGCCACAGGAAGCCTCCCAACCACTCTGCTACACTTCCATTTCTGAGGGCCGTTCCCCACCTCGCATGGAGGCAGACTGCAGTGTGCCCCAGTCCATACCGTCAAGAGGAAGGTGGAGCCAGTCACTGCTCCCTTAGCAGTGTACTTGTGTGATGCATGGGATTGCTTGGGCTCCCACTTTCCATTTTTTAGGTGTACACATATCATCTTTGGTGCATGCCTAAAAAATGTAACGTGCGAACTGGCTGGCCTTTGTAGAGAACATGAAACTGGAGCTTAGATCCCGTTCAGGAAGACGTCTGAGAGAGATGGTTCAGGGGACCTTAGCCTCGTTTTCCTTCCTAGAGCTTCACATGTCGGTCTTGGTGCTGAGCACTTACCTTTTAGTTTTCACATCTTGCGGGTGGGGGCGGGGGACCCACACCCCGAGGTTGTGAGGATGTGCTTGGCAACTCCGTGGCACAAGAAAGAAAGAGGAGGGAAGGGGAATATTCTTGGAGGTTTTGAATGCCTGGAGAAAACCTGAAGCAACTAGAACTCCTCACCCCAAACAGTTCTGTTGGGCAGAGAGCAGCTTGTGCCAAGGAGCTCATGATGGCATCACACAGTGGGAGGGAAGAGCCTGTTCCTCGCCCATGGCCAGCATGTCCATGCAAATTCCTGCTAGCTTTTAAATGCCACAAAAGTACGTTAACCTGTAAGCCCACGTTGGTTTCTCTGTCTTGATGGATGGCAAGCATCCACTTTCATATTAATGAGCTTAGATCGCTGGCTTTTCTGCTCCTGACACACTGCTTGGGTGAAAATTAGGAAACGTAGCAGCCCCCAGCTTGCTTTCAACAAAATCCCTTTTCTTAGTCATCTCATTCCCTTCTTCCTCCAGGCAGGTTCAGAAGAATGGAAGCCAACGCTCACCTTAGCCCAGCCCTCATCATTGGGTGCACTTTCCCCTCTTCACCGTCTAAAGTCCCCGCCTTTGCTGCTGGGGGAAGTGCTGAGCCTTCCTGCTGCATAATGTTGACGGGCCACAGTTTGCATGCAGTGGAGCTGTGGGCCCTCCTGCTAAGCATTTAGTCCTCGTTTGTCCTTTTGTCTGGCCTGTGGGTTCAGAAGAGATACTGCTAGCCTCGTCTGCTGTGTTGGCAGGGGCACTGCTAATCCACAAAGCCCAGGCTCTGTTGCAGCCAGTTTTCCATTTTCCCAAAAGGGCATCTGCCTCCATGGGATGAAGTGAGCGGTGTTTCTTGGCCCCTGCCTTTACTTGGACCTTAAGGAAAACCAGAGTGTCTTTCTATGTAAATGGAGAGCAGGGGAGAGGGAAAGCGGTTGGTCCCCTACTTCCACAATTAAGAGGCCAGTGAGAACAAGTTTTGTCTTTTAGTTTTTAAAAAGAAACTAAGTTAGTCATTTCTATCTTTTTTTTTTTTAGCAGCCCAACCCCAGGGAGACCAACAGCCAGGCTCTCCTTCCTCCCAGCCCTCCCCCACCAGCGTTGATTCAGTGGCGAATGCCTTCGGCTGCCATACAAAGGCACACAGAGGGGAGGCAGCCCCCCGGCAGCTTGCTGGGCAGCACTGTCTTCCATGCCGCTCTTTACCAGCTGGCACCAAAAGGGAGGGACACCCTGGCAGCAGCTTCTGTCTCATGCTGGCTCCTGCTGGGGAAGTGGAGGTGTCCATTTTCCCAGCAGCACAACGGCTTGTGCACCCAGAGTGAAAAGAGGGCAAGGAAAACCCACAGATCAGGGAAGGAGCTGAACAGAATCATTGTCAAATTAGCAGGATCTGGGGATAGCCAGCATGAGAGGATCCTCTGTATGGAAATGCCTGCCATTTCCTCCCTCCCGGGCACATGACAAACTCTGGCAAGCTAGTCTTTTTCTCTTGGACTTCAGTCTTCTTTCCTGAGCTCTTATGGGGTGTTTCTTCATGCCTCGCAAAACTGTGGCTACTTCTGATGGAGATCAAAGTATGCCTTGCTGCATGTTAACTCTTGGGCTTGGTGTTTCAGACCTCTCCTCCTTTTTGCTTCCCCGCCCCCCACTCTGTTTCTGAGCTCTAATGGCTTTCAGTAGTGTATAGACTATTGAAGGAGGCTTGTCATTTTCAGCATGAGATTCTTGCAATAGATACAAAACCTACCATTCCCTCTGGCTTTGCTGATTTGGTTTACAGAATTGAAGAACTGGTACCTTCCATTTTCAGTTTCCTTTGAACATGCAACAAGACTGGAAAACCATGTCCAGGTAGCTCCATTACACTCAGCGCCTAACTTAGTAGATGCTCTCCCTTTCTCCTGTGAGTTTGCTTTGTATTTGGAATTGCAGGTAGACATCTCTCAATTGGAAGCCCTTTACTCTCTTCACTTGTCTTGTGCAAAAAGGCTCTCACCTCTGTGGCAGAGCTGGCCATGGCAGCTTAGATGTGTCCATCAGGATTGAATTTGGTCATCAGATCATAGCCCTGACTTCTTGCGTTCTGGAATCTGTAGCCTTTCACTGAGCCATTTTTGCAGGTGGGAAGGTCACAGTCCAAATTCTGTCGTTCTCTGTCAACATCAGTTTTCATCAGTTCTTTCCAACCAAAGTGTGGAATTTGGAAAATAACAGAAAGCTATTTGGTGCTGGAAAATACTTTGCATCTGTGGGAGAGAGGTGGCAGTGTTGGTGTTTCCAAAGATATCTTTAAGGGAAGATGGAGTTTCAGTTTTACATCTTACTTGTAAGATGTAAATGCTTGGTTATGCTGATAGATGCTTGGCTATGATGCAGCTGTTTCCATAGTGACAAATTATGATCTAAGAGGTAGCCTGACATCAAGGGAAACGAAGATTATGGTGCAGCTCATTAAAATTCATACTGGAAACTGGCACAAAGGCCCAGACGGGGTGGCGCACTCTGAGAGAAATCCCATGAGCTTGGCCTCAGACAGGTCTGTCTTGTCCTTGTTACTGTGAATTTTCCATCTTTAAAGAGTCTGCAACTGCTGTAGCTCAACCTCTGGGCTTCATCAGAGCTTTTGTGTCTGTCTTTGGCTCCTCGTGGAAGAGCACGGAGGTTGACTGTCAGTCTGTCGCTCACCTTTTAATTTCAGAGTTCCCGCTCTTGCCCCAACCCTAGGACCTGGCCAAAGTGACTTGGTGGGGACTGCTGTGCCCCCATGCTCCCTGCTTCAAAGCAGATCAGGACTGCACATCCCCCAAACAGCAGACAAAACACAAATGCACACATTGAGACAGGGGGAGCCTTGAGGACTCAAGGGAGAAGATTGCACTTGCTCCCACACAAGTGGAGAGCCACCAAGGAGACCCAGTACTTGGATATGAGAGCAAAGATGTCTGCGAAACAACTCGAAAAGAGAGCACTTTTTCTTCGTCCCTTGTGATTGTACTGACAGCCATTTAGGTTCTGTACAGATTTAGCTTGGTTGTGCCAAATTGGAGCTCATGTGGTTATGACAGAAAACAGCATCTTCAACTGCAGTGTTGGAGAATTCTGCCTAAGCCTTTGGAAGGACTGGGTGTGTTCTCTGAATGCCCTCCCAAACTCACTCCTAGGGACATGTTGAATCTGTGCTAAGCCCCTCTTGCTGTATGGCCTTGGCCCAAATGTGACCTGCCCTGGGAATATTTGATCTGGGGCATGGGATGGTGGCTTGTCTTAGCTGATCTTTGTCATAATGAGACTTCCTTGGCTTGTATGTAATACATTGACAGTGCTGGCCTCTCTCTGTTCCAGGCTGTTTCCTTCTCCCTTAAGGTTGTGCTTTTCTTCCTGTGTCGTTCTGTTCTCCCCCTTGTTGAAAGGCTTACTGCTATGGCAACGTCCTTTTCGCAGAAGGAGGGAGCTCGCATCCGTTTGCCAAGCAGAGCAGACCCAGCCTGGCATGTGGAGGGAGAAGCCACAGTCTCTGCTCCCCTTCTCACAGGGCCCTGCTGTACCCTGGAGCAAGCGCTGAGACGTGACGGCTGAATACTGTGTAGATATTTGCTAAGCAGGGAGGCCGTTTGTCTGAACAGTCTCTCCCTGTGGCTTTATGCACAGCATTAGCAGCTGTCAGCTCTGAGCTGCATATCTGAGAATTCTCTTGAACAGCCCTCCCCCTGCTTCTAGCAAAATGCTGAGCAAACTGGTTTTCTCTTGTTGTCGTCATGCCACACTAGGCTAGCGGGATCTGACACCCTTCCCTTTTCAGGGTATATTCAGCCAGATTTGGATGCTAGGATTAGGGCCTTCTGTAGAGCAGTACAGGTTGGGGTCTTTTGTTCCAAAGGGAGCAGTTGATGCCACAATCCACAAAGTTTCAATCCGGTTTGGGCCCATGTGGAAAAGCTGGCCTCCTGCTGTTATTGCCCACAGGAGAAGTGGCTTAGAAGGAAGCTGTGGGTGCTCTTGCACGTTTCACTGCTGTTCCCCTCCTTTCCTCGCGGGAATAGTCTCTCCTCGGCAAGGCAGGACCCCTCGGATTCTCTTTGACGTTTGAAGCTGCTCTGAAAAGCAGGAGCCATCTCGCATGTGGTGGTGTCCTGTGTGCAGATCTATGTTGTACATAGGGAAGATCAGGGTAGTGGTTAGGGCAGGGGTGGGGGGTGGGGGGGAAATATGGGCAACTGTGTCACAGCTCTACAGCTTCCCAACCACTTTTAACCACAAGTGTACGGAGGATTAGAGGAGGAGTGGGCCAGTGGGGGGGGGGGCGGGGGCGATGGTCCAAACAGCAGCAAGAGCAGTAAAGGTGTACTCTTAGTTGTTGCCGATAAACCTTGGTATCGTGTCCAGTGGTTAGTTCTAGAATCGCAAGGCTTGTTAAATCGCACACCTCCATTATTCACACCTTGATTTTCAGAGTTAATGCCCTCTCCCCACTCCCCAGAGCTAGCAGTGCAAGGGCCTTGGGTCTTTTGCACTGAAATACGCCCGCCCCCCTCGACACTGTCCTCTTCCCCCTCCGCCACTGCCCCCCTACCCGGCAAGCAGGGCCTGCCAAAACTCTTTGCCCTCTTCCCCAAGCAGCTGCTGCACACGCCCCAAGAGAGGAAGCCCCACAGGAGGGGGGGGCTCTGAGACATCTCTGGGGCACAGCTAGCAGGTGGCGCGTTGCTCTGTGGCGTCTTCTAGGAGCATGGCGGCCCAGGTGGTTGGTGCAGGCAGGCCGGTCCTGCTCCCAAGCTGTCTGGAGCAAATGGAGCTGCAGGCAGCCGTGGTGTGGGCCGCAGCTGGTGGCGGTTGGCTCCCTTGCTCTCCCTCCCTGCCATACTGTTGTGGGCTGGGGGTTTCTGGCATCTGGCTGGTAGTCCTCTTCCCCTCCGTTTCTTAAAGGGGCGGTGCAGAATTCTTTCCAATGTCTTACCTTCTTTGCCCATTGGCGCTAGGCACCTTATTACCGACAGCAAATTGGTGAGATCTGCCCCCTCACCTTTTTCTTTTTAATTTTTGCACACACTGCAGTGCACTTGGGGGAAGTGGATCTTCCTGCCCACAGAAGTAGCTGGCAGGAAGCAGCTGCTATTCCTTTTTCATTTGTGCAGGGCTAGAGAATCCCTCCCCCCCCCCCCGCTCCCGCTTGCACTAAGAATCTCCAGCAGGACATGCTCTGGATGTGAAGTGGCAGATGTTACCTGGTGTGTCTCACCTTTATATTCTCCTTCCTGGAAAATGCGCTAGGGTTGGTTGTATGTAAACTCCTTTGCAGAGTGAGTGGTATCTTCAGGAGAAATGAATTGCCCAGCCAATAGATTTAGAGGAGATACGTTCCCTTGTCTCTCCTTGCTCCCGGTCGGCAAGATGTCTTAAATGCCAGCTTTTTGGGAGCCTCACTTCTCAGTATTGTATCCTGTGGGGCAGAAAAGGGAACTGGCTGGGCATGTGCTAAAATGGGGGTGGCCAAACTGAAGCTCTTGGGTTGTTGGACTACAACTCCCATCATCCCTAGGCACAATAAATTGTAGCTGAGGATGATGGAAATTGTGGTCCCAACACAGCTTTAGGTTGTCTACCCTTGTGATCATATTAAAGAAGAAGCCCCATGCCCTGGGAGAAAACATGGCATCTGCTTTCATCTCAAGGCAGGTTTCAAATTCCCATCAGTGTCCCAACTCTTGTGTGTGTGGAACAGCCAAATGGGAGGTGGTGTTCAGCTTGAACAGTGGCTTAACTGGAATCTGTGTTGAGTTTTGAAGCTTGGCCCTGCTGCCAGGGGACCATCTGGGACTCCTGCCGCTGCCCTTCTAATCACACCACACGCATGGAGTGAAGAGGGAGGGGAAGATCCTCCTTGTTTTGCTTTGGGCCCACTCCTAGTAGGTCAGCCTCCATCTTCTTGCAAACGTTGGTCTTAATTTTTGCTTTCCTGATCCAAACGATGTAGCACACTCCTCCTTTTCCCATCGTGTAGAATACTGCCTTAAACAGATCTGTTTGGTTGTCTTTGGTTTTCTTAATTTACCATCAACTTTATGCATTAATTTATTTTTAAAATGTGGTTTTTGGAAGACATGAAACATGTATAATATTTTTTTAACATTTCCATTGCAGTATTTATCATTGTTACTGGTTGTGTGTAGTGTAACAGAATTAATATTAAAAAGCATACATATGAAACCTGCCTCTGCGGCCTCATTGTGTGACCCTCGGCCGTTGAAAGGATAACTCTTCTTGCTGTAAGACTGGTCGCGGCTTGCCCTCGTGAGCCAGGCAGGTGCCAAAGGAAGCACAGCTGCCTCTGCTTCCTGGCAGCAGCTTGGGTTTCCTCTCTCCCTCCCTCCCTCCCGCCCTGCCAGAAACCCAAACTGCTGCCAGGAACCAGAGGCAGTTGTGCCTCCTTCGGCACACACACTTGCCCTGGCTCACGAGGGCAAGCTGCTGCTGCGTAATACCAAAGGTCAGAGACCTCCCCATGAAGGTTTGGTGGCTTGTCTTTTGAGTCCTAGTTCCCACTCCACGCCCTTTGCCATCAAGAGCTCACAGCCTCTCTTCTGTGCCAAACCCCTGTCCAGCATGTTTCCTGGCCCTCGCTTTTTCAGCCTCTGTCTCCAGGCCCCACCAGCACCTGCCAAGGGTGAGACTTATTGCAACCCACTGGCACGGCCCTGGTCTTAAACCTTGCATGGCTAACCTTCCCCCTTTGGTGGTGGCAAGTCTCTGAACAGCAACAGCCTAATGCTCAGTCCATTATGGGGAGGAGAGCAGCTATCACTCATGGGCACCAAGGCAAGAAGGAGAAAAGAGGAGAGATTCCATCTTCAGAACTTGGATTTCTTTGTCCAAGGTGTAAGCTAGCCAAAAGTTCCTGTCTCCCAAATGCAAGAGGAGGGATGCAGGGGGTGGGGAGGACAGTTTACAGCCCGGAGGGCAGCAGGGTCCATTTACAAGAGATGCCATTTTTCAGAAAGGATGTTCTGCAAAGAACAACAAGCCAGTGGCTGTTCTCAGAAGGTGCTTGGGAGCTGGGTGTGAACCATAAGTTGTCTCCTGGATCACTCCAAGGGTTGGTTCATCTCCTCTTGGAAAGGCATCTGGAGCTGGCAAAGGAAGTGAGCCAGTGTCTTCAAGAGAAGAAGGGGACATATTTTTCAAATTCACTTGGTTAGGGTTGCTGCCTTTACAACAGTCATTTCTTTAACCCTTTTGCCTGCTGTGCATCCCACCCACCTCTTCACAATTCTGTCATGAGGCCCCATGAGCTGCAGAGCAGTTGCTGGAACGCCAGCCTCCCACCGTCAGAACTCATCACACTGCCCCGTTGTGTGCACCAAATGGACTGGCAAGAGTAGATTGTCCTCCTTCCTGGACAAACTTGCAGTTGCCACCCTGAGACCCCTTTTGCAAGTGGTCTGGCCTGCAGGGGGTCAGTGGAGGATGCAGGTCAGCTCTGTGTTGCAAGCCTGGTTTGACTTCATAAGAGGATCTGTATCTAGCCTTGCCACTCGTATAAGGCAGCTGGCCGCCAACTTTTCAGTGTTGCCAGAAGCCCCACCATGGGGCTTCAGAGCCACTCTTTCTCTCACAACTGCAAAAGAGCAACACCAAGCAGGGGTGGGGGGGAGGGAGGGAGGGAGAAATGCCCTGGGTTTCTCTTTCTGCAATGTGTGGTTCTTGGTCAAACCTTTGTCCTCCTAGCCAGTGCAATCCTCCTTCGGGGCTGGGTCACGGAGCTGTGTTGGCATTGGGCCTGTGACTATCCAAGCAAGAAGGGTCGCTTGCCCACAATTTCACAGCTGGAGAGGATTTGAGGTAACCTTGGGGGGGGCTTCCAAGTCAGCTGTGTGGTCAGTGCAAGAGAGCAGAGGCTGTCGAATGACATTCAGGGGGACTCCCCTGCAGGCCTCCCTCAAGGAGTCAAGGCAAGCCAACTTCCCACCAAGGTGGCCTGCCCATCATTACCGTATTTATCCAAAGAGTTGAAGACAACCCCCTGAAATGTGGGTTAAATGTATATGAATAGGAATACAACAAATATTTATATACCACTTTTCAACAACAGTTCCCAAAGCAGTTTACATATAAATATAAACAAATCAATAAAGATGGCTCCCTCTCTCCCCAGGGCTCACAGTCTAAAAATGTAGGTTATACTATTTACCCCAAAGGAAGAGGACGCTGAATTTAAGATCTCTCTCTCTCTCTCTCTCTCTCTCTCTCTCTCTCTCTCTCTCTCTCTCTCTCACACACACACACACACACACACACACACACATTCTATATATAGAAGAGGGTAAGGACCCACTGCATGACCCTAACACTCTAAACTGCATTAACTCTTGGTGAAAGTGAATGTTCGTTTGCAGAAACCAGCTGATTCTGGTCTGTATGTTTGAAACTGGTTATTTAATTGAACAATGCAGGGGGAATTGATGATATAAATAAGTGTCATTGTTGTTCCATAGGATGATACCTACCTGTCATCGTATTTTGAACGGAAAAATTCAAATAAAAATTTATTTAAAAACAACAGCAAACAGACACACCCAAAATCTAATATCAGAGAACTTGGGCAGGGGGGAACTTAGTTTTGAATTCAGGTAAAGGAAGCGCCAGTCTTCTTCTGCACTTCTTCCGCCACAGGGAGAACATTGGGTTGGGTCTCTGCCAGTCCACCCTGGCAGTTTTCAGTGGGCCCCACAGCCCTGGCCTGTGCCTGCTGATGTAGAACAGAATGCTCTGCAGAGGCTTCTTTGCCCCACAAGTTATGGGGCATGGTCCCTGAAGGAAGTGTGGGTTTCAGGCGGCTGCTTTGCCCACTCGAGGGAGCTTGCCCACAGATACGTCCTGCAGCCCTCTTCCCTGGCCCTTCTAAATAGGCAAGCCCACTCCAAGCGCCTTGCAGGGAGAGCTTCTGCTAAGGGTTTTGCTAGTGCAGGAAAGGGCCTCTGAAATGTAGATCCCCAGGTGGACTACAATTCCCATCATCTCCAGTCCCAGTGTCTGGGTGGGGGTGGTGGGAGTTGTAGTCCGACATCTAGGGACCCAGGTTTCAGATCGCCTGGTGAAGGTCATCTCCATCACTGCTACTTTTCGCCTGTTTGAAACTGAAAAACATGGAGAGAGAGAGAGGCTGCCCCCCTCCGAAAAAGGTTCAGAAAGAGAACAGTGTTGCTGTGAAGGGGATTTTTGAAGCAGCCGAACTCCTTTGGGAAGTCAGGGAAGGAGAGCTGGTCTTGTAGCAAGTGTGAGTTGTCCCCTTGGCTAAGTAGGGTCTGCTTTGGTTTGAGTTTGAATGGGTGGCTACATGTGAACCCTGTGAGATATTCCCGTTAGGGGATGGGGCTGTAGCTCAGCAGAAGAGCATCTGCCTGCTTTGCACGCAGAAGGTCCCGGGTTCCCTCCCTGGCAGCATCTCCAGATAGGGCTGAGAGAGACTCCTGCCTGCAACCTTGGAGAAGCTGCTGCCAGTCCGTGTAGGCCATACTGAACTGGGTGGACCAAGGCTTCTCCCACTTTCCGAACCTCCCTCCCAAGGCAATGGCCTCGATTCCAAGAGGAGCCAGCCCTTGGCCCAATGCCTCTGGCCTTCCCTGTGCCACAAGAGCGGCCCCCCACCTGCCCACCTCTGCAGCATTGCCCCTGCCAACTGTGACATCACACATGATGCAGTGGCTGCCAGCTGGGAGGGGCTATGCAAGGGGGGGGACACTCACCAATTTTCTCACCGGCATGCAGAGCCCCTCTTCCTTCCTCACCACTCACGGCAGCCAGAGGGGACGGAAGATTCCCAAACTCCTCCCTGCCGCTGAGGCTCAGGGCGCCTCTGCGGATGAAGTGGGCTGCACCAGCCATCCCTGTGCCCTCGTGCAGATTCCCAAGCTCTCTGAAGACCCGCCAAGCCACACGTCAAGATGTTCCTCTTTGCACGCAAGACCAAGACGCCCATCAGCACCTACACGGACTCCTACAGGCCGCCAAACAGCATGAGGAAGACCTTTGAGGAGGCGCCCGTGACCCTGTGGAGTGAGAACAAGTTTTTAACGCAGGTAAAGCTTGTGGTGGTGGAGGAGGAGGAGGAGGAGGAGGAGGTGATGTCCCCGTACAAAGTACATGATGTTCTGAACAGGGAGGGGCCGTAGCTTGAGGCAGAGCATCTGCTTTGCATGCCGAAGGTTCCAGCTTCAATCCCTCCAGTTACTGCTGAGAAAGGCACCATGGCCCACCAGTGCAGACCGTACTGAACCAAATGGACAGCTCCCTACATGCCTGTATAATTCCGAGCAGCAGGGTGTAGCAAGGTTGAAGGTGGACCCCTGGGCACCCTGCCGCCTTCCCTGCCGCCTTCCCTGCCCCCTAGTCTGCTGCAGAACTACTGTAGGCATGTGGTGAACAACACAACATTCCCAGCATGCCCTTTCTCTTGTTCCTGTGCAAATAATATCACAGACTCTCTGTATCCGGATCAGGAGCCAGCAGCTTCCCCATGAGTCAGGGAGGGAGACCGGAGAGCAGGCCATTTAGCTGGGGGGGGGACAACTGCAAGCCCTCCCCCACTCAATTATAGTTACATTCCTGATTGGAGAGAAACCAGCATGAGGTTTGACTTGCTGGGGTCAGCTGGAGGGCCCATCTAGGTCAACGTTCAGCCAAGCAGATGCTTCTGGGGAGCTCAGGAACCTCAGGAGGGCAACAGCTCTCCTTCCGTCTGGTACCTGGAAACACTCCTCTGCCTTTAAATGTGGAGGTCCTCATAAAGCACAGCCATCAATAGACTGTGTTTTTAAACTCATTTTCTGAAAGGAAGAAAAACATCTTTTCAGTATTAATGAGCATTATACATATAGCAATGGATTCCAAGGGTTAAGTCTGCTTTTATGTGAAGAATGTCTTCTTTTCTGTCCCCGAACGACCTTCTTTGAGTGACCGCAAGTTTGAACATTAGGTTTTCATTTTATTTATCTATCTATCATATTTCTATACCGTCTGGCGTGTGCATCCCCTAGACAGTGTAAGGTAAAAGTAAAGTTGTGCCGTCAAGTCGGTGTTGACTCCTGGTGCCCACAGGGCCCTGTGGTTGTCTTTAGTAGAATACAGGAGGGGTTGACCATTGCCTCCTCCCGTGCAGTGTATGAGATGACACCTTTCAGCATCTTCCTAGATTGCTGCTGCCCGATATAAGAGTTTCCCATAGTCTGGGAAACAGACCAGCAGGAGCCGTAACCAGTCCTCCCCAGATGATCTGAATAGGCGGGAGGGTTCATGACACAGGAGGCACTCTCTTGAATACTTAAATATCCTGGACCCAAGTCTTTATAGGTAAATAACCAGCACTTTGTATTTCATTCGGAAACATACTGGCAGCCAGTGCAGTTCTTGTAAGGTCGGCATTATGTGGTCTCTCTTACGCCGACCACGCGAGGCAAGTGAGGCTGGGAGGTCATGGCCAACCCAAGATGGCCTCATGGTCTGCATGGCTAGAACTCGGGTCTCCTTCATCCAGGATCAGCCCTCCGTTCACTGACTCTCTCCTCCGTAAGGTGTTCATGCAGAGGTCTTGGCTGGGCTTAACGGGAACTGGGGCTCACCTTACAAAATGACATAATAGAGGAGAATGCCCAAAGGCACGTGCAGGAGGCCATTCTGCTGAGCTGGACTCCTCCCTGCCCACTCCCACCGCGCACCGAGGATCCCATGCTCAGGACCTCCAGCAGCGCCTCGGTCTTCCTGTGCATGACTGAGGCGTCGGTTTTTGATATTTGCTGCTTCCATGTCACCAAATCCATGCGATGTTGTTGAGTTAATTAGAAGAAGCTGGTTTTGGTGCTACATTCCACAGGGAGCCCTCTGCTCCTTCCTTTCAAAGGGTGGGTTCTCCCCACTCCTGTTCTCCCCTTCCTGTTTGTTTGTTTGTTTGTTTGTTTGTTTACATTGAGATCCCACTCTTCCTCCAAGGAGCCCAGAGCTGTCTATGTGGTTACGTTTATCCCTACAACAACCCTGTGAGGTAGGTTAGGCTGGGAGATGAGTGGGGGATTTGAACTCAGGTCTCCCCAGTCCCAGTCCAACACTCTAACCACAGCAGCATGCTGAGCCGCACGTGACTGGCTGGCTCTTCCAGGACTCCACTTTAATTGGGAGCCCTGCACACCCCAGAGTCTACCTCCCCACCTGTCTTGTCCCCCTCCAATCTTATCTCTCCAGACAGCAGGGCGGGGAAGGAGGCTGCAGGATGTAATGGGGTGAGTCAGGAAGGGTCCCCGAGAAAGGCAAGTGCCGGTTCCCCCCAAGGTGGTCTCCTGCTCCCGGCCAGCCATGCAAGCAGCACTGCCCGCTCCAGTCCCTGGGCCTGAGGCAGGCTCGTGGGAAATGGGCCGGCTGCTACGGAAACAGGCCAGGCCCTTCCCAGACGTGCACCTGGAACTCCAGGGTGCTCAGCCTGGAGCCCGCAGATGCTCTTGGGCTGCAACTCCCATCTTGGGGGTTGTAGTCCAGCACCATGTGGGGGCCCAAGGCCAGAACCCCCACCCGACTCCCAAGGAGTGACACTGCACTTTGGGGCTGCACCCCCCTCTCTGGCAGTGCTGTGGAGGCACGCGTGTCTGCTGCTGTGTAGTTCGGCCAAAACCATCGCAAAGTCCCCAGAGGGTGGCTTCTGCGTGTTTCTCCTGTCAGCCTTTTGCATGTGAATCCCACTTCAGCGAGACTGAAAGGAGGGAGGGAGGGAGAGGACTTGTCAGAAAGCACCCAACATTCCTCCATGTGATGGGTCCTTGTGCAAGGAGTGCCCTCTGCTGTGCAGTGTGGGCATTGTCAAGGAACCATTGAGGCAAAG
The DNA here is from genome assembly GCF_027244095.1 of Hemicordylus capensis. Taxonomy (NCBI): domain Eukaryota; kingdom Metazoa; phylum Chordata; class Lepidosauria; order Squamata; family Cordylidae; genus Hemicordylus; species Hemicordylus capensis. Next base: position 3,586,559 of record NC_069658.1, read on the forward strand.
ATCACCCAGAGACAAGTTTCTTGCTGCTCCCCGCTTCCTGGGGGTGGGAGGAGTGCCCCCCTAAAAAAAAAAAAAAAAAAGAATCCAGAAGGCGCCTGTGACATTTGCAGGTGTGCATGTCTTTTCCTCATGCCCAACTGCACGGCCTCTGCTAGCACTGCCCTGCGCCTGTGGCACGGGGGGGGGGCGGCGGGGGATGATGGGGCAGGATGTGCAGGACAGGAAAGCAGGCTGCAAAAACGCACCTTGCTGTGCCTGAATAAAAGCAAGATTGTGCTTCCAGCAAACCCACCTTTTCCTTTGACATGCCTCTTGGCTTTCTTCCCTGCTGCAACGAAATCAAAGCACCTCTGATTAAAATGCACCCCTTGTTTATCCCTGCTGTGCTGCCTCCACCCACTCCCCTTCCTCTGTTGCCTCCCCTGCTGCAAATTTGAGATTGGAAACTCCTTGGGGCAGGGATGTCCTCTTACACTCTTTAAAGCACCACACACTGATGTGGCATATAAGTCAGCCAAGGTCCCTGGCCTTGCCAGGTGTGCCAGTGAAAAGATGCAGCCAGGTTGAGTGACCTAAGCACTGTGAGTGGGTTGCTGAACCCCTGCCTACCAAATCTGCCTGGCAGGGGTGTCGCTAGGGGAGAGGGGGCCTGTGTTCATCCGTCTCAATGGTGGCCCCCCAAAGTGAGGGAGATAATGAAGAAAATCGGGAGGGATGGAGCTGGAAGGCCCTTAGGAGCTGGGGGCCCGTGTTCTTTGAACCCTTTTGCTCAATTATAGCTAAGGAAAGGAAATGTGGGGGGGGGGAGCAGAGGTTGCTTCTGTGGGATCTGAGCTGTAGTGGCCTGAATCCCCTTTTGCTTTCCTAACCAGCTCTAGTGCCAACCTAGCTAGATACAGCATGCCATACAGAGCCCCCCTGAACTGTCCAGGGAAGGCTCAAGCTCCCCTAGGTCCTACCTCTCCTCACTACCCTCTTGGCCTCAGTAGGGCTGTGTGACTTGGAGTCACACAGACCCGCGTTCCTGATTAGACCCTGCAACGGGGTCAGGGCGAATCTCTGACGTGTGCTTCGACACTTCCTGTGTTGACACTGCAGTCCCTACGCTGACAGCAGGCTGCCATTCTTATTCCTGATGCCTTGTTTCAAATTTAATCGCTGCAATATAGTGCTATGACTTTTATATCCGGCGTCAAAAAGTCGCTGTTTTTTCGGGTTGTTCATTTTCGTGAGACTGCTCCCCCTGCTGTTTATGTTTTGAATGCAATTTGCCTGAACGGAAGCATTTTTCTGCTGTTGAGTGGCTAATCTGGAAAGCACCCATGGCAGTTTATTCTTGATTCTTATGGGCGATGCTGCAGGGGGCCAAGACAACAGCATCCCATCACTCCATTGTATGGTGATTCTAACTCGATCACGGAAAGGGAAAACTTTGCACAAGAAGGAAGAGGTGCAGACAGACCACAGGGCAGCCTGTACGCTCCTTGGGAGGAACAGGGGAGAGACCCCAACCCGCAACACTCCCAGTTTTCCACCCCAATATGGATGCAAAATAGTGGGATGAGCCAGCACAGGAACTATGCACTGTAGACACTCAGCTATGACTTTGCATGCAATTTGTTGCGTAAACTCACAGAAGCTAGCATGAAAAAGCTCTCTGTCTGGAAATGTCCTCAGTCATTTCCCAGCAGTACCACCTAACTGCCTACGAGGCAATTCATCACATGTACATCCTGCAAACTGCTTCTAAGATGTTAGGGTTGTCATTTTATCCCCACAATAACCCTCTAAAGTGGGTTAGATGAAGAGAGAGTGCACAACTTGCATTAAGCCTACCTAGTATTTGCATAATTAATATGAGTTAACATTCATTTATTAAGTTGCTATGCTGCTTTTTCATGACGGAAGGGCCTCCTATAACAGCCCATATGGAAATCCATGTAAAGCATCAGTCAGTGAGGAAATGTGCTCTAAACCAGAGTGATTGACTACAACTCCCATCCTCCCCAGCCACCATGGCCTTGATGGGCATTGTAATCCAGCACCATCTAGGGACTCAAGTTTGAGAACTGCTGCTTAATAAATGTACCATAAATGTACGAATGTACCAGCAGCAGAGATAAGACTGTTCCTATCTGCGTTTTTGTTGTTTTGGAGTAGGGGGTCAGATTTAGGATATACGGGAATGCCTTTTCTCCAGACTTCTCAAACTTGCATCTCCCAGATATTGTGGGGCTCCAATTTTAATTGTAATCTGTGTTTTAACTAATTGTTTTAATCCTTTGGTTCGCCACCTAGAGGCTGGTTAGTTGAAGCTGTATTCAGATGTGATGATGAATAAAATTCCCAGTATCCCCAGCCATGACTTTTCAGAAGCTTCCACTGATTCAAAGAATGCAGCTGCCAGACTGGCAGGAGCATGCAGCATTTGTTTTGCTCCTGCTGCATTGCTTGCCACAAGCTTATGGTCCCAGTTCAAAGTGCTGGTTTTGTTCTTTAAGGCCCTTTATGACCTGGGGCCTAGGGACTGCCTCCTCCTTCCCCAAACTGCCCAGCCCTTGAGCTCGACTGCTGGGGCCAAGCTTTCTGGCCCACGGCTAGCTGGTTCATTTGGAGGGTACAAGGAACGGGGGGGGGCTTCTCCGCAGTTGCCCCCGTCTGTGGGACTGCCTCCCCAAAGGGATCTGAATGGCCTCCTCACTTGCTGGTTTTTTAAAAATTATTATTATTATTATTATTATTATTATTATTAATTCATTGATCTTTTTATTAATGAAAAGCTTCCTTTTTCTGAAGTTCTTCTCCCTTTGATTGTATCTCCATGCAGTGCTTTGCTGCATTTTGACTCTGCTGCTTGACAGATGATTTTATTGCTTGCCGCTTTTAAATTTCTGAGAGTTTAATTGTACCATTGTTTTATTTTGATGATTTTGTAAGTGGCACAGAGTGGTGCTGATAGTGGGGTAAAAATTCCTTAAACAAAGAAAATAGGCCTAGCGACAACCAGAAACCAGGGGAAATCCTTGTACAGCACTGGTGGTGCCCAAATTGGATGCATCCATCAACAGGCTGATTCAGGCCTAGTTGGAATCCTGCAGCTGGTCACCATCTCTTCAACACAGGATTCCCAGGGTGTGGGTTGGAAGCTTGCTTGTCCATCCAAAGTGCTAAGCAGGGTCTGCCCTGGTTGCATATGAATGGGAGACTAGAAGTGTGAGCACTGTAAGATATTCCCTTCAGGGGACGGAGCTGCTCTGGGAAGAACATCTAGGTTCCAAGTTCCCTCCCTGGCAGCATCTCCAAGAGAGGGCCGAGAGAGATTCCTGCTTGCAACTTTGAAGAAGCTGCTGCCAGTCTGTGTAGACAATACTGAGTTAGATAAACCAATGGTCTGACTCAGTATACGGCAGCTTCCTATGTTCCTAAAGTGTCTCTTGAAAGAACAAAGCTACCCTTTTGGATACGTCCATCATCCTCTGTCCACATAGGCTTCAACTGTCCCTATTTACCAGGAAAGTTCCCTGTCTTCTGGAATCTCTTTGGCAAATCACTGTATTTAATCCCCGTTTTTGCCTCTTTGGGATGCTTTTCTCCGTTCCCCCCCCGCCAAGCAAGTTGCTAGTGTGGTCATTTTTCAGGATTCAGCTTCCTCCACTGAGACTCTAGAGATTAAGTCTCCTCAACGTAGATGTGTGGATGCATCCTGTCTCTAGTGCACAACACTAAGTCACTGTTGCAGCACATGGCATCTCGCAAGTGGAATCCAGCCTTCAGCCATGTGTCATAGTGGGCAGGGTGGGAGGGCAGTCAGTCTTGGGATGACAATTGGTTGTTTCAAGTGTGCCCATTTTCATTTGCAAAATGACTTGGCTCATTTGCTTTGCTAATCTGAAATAATGTGCCTGCATGCGCTTTGCGTTGCTTTCCCTGCTTGCAGTCAGAATTGACTGCACACACCCCAGGTTGCTTGGCCATGCCCTCTGCACATTCTCAAGTATGTCCCTATTTTCGTTGTTGAATTGTGGGAGGGTATGTCTCTGCTGGAGAGGAGACGGAAGCCCTAAGTAGCACTGAGTCTCTCTTCTTGCCACTCCAGAGGTAGTGATTCCACCCCAAGGGAGAGAATGAGGATGCGCCAAAATGCCCAATTCCAGGCGCAAGGGTCTTCCAGAAGTCTTGCCCTGAAAGAGAGCCCTGATGGACCGGGCAAAGCCCTCCTATTTTAATTCTGAACAGTTTGGCCCCGATGTTGGCAGGTAGCACTGTGATAGGCCATCGAAGCATCCCCGGCAGATTCCACAACCTCGATTAGCAGCCTGCTTCATTGGTGGGATATTTTGTGCACTTGGGACATGGTTCACAAAGTTTACCTGAAACCTCCCTTTTGTGCCATGTTTCAGCCATTCCAACTGAGCACGCAACAGAGCCCAGGCCAGGCAGGTTAAAGCTGGAGCAACCTAGAGCAGAATGGGGAAGGGTGGCTGTACAGCTCCACGTGGCAGAGGACGGCGTGGCTCGCGTGCAGAAGGCCCTGGTCCAGCCCAGTCTCCCTTCTCTGCCTGAGGCAAGGTCAGCAGGTCTTGAGGCGAGGTGCCAAATGCTCCTTCGCCCCACAGCCCTGGAAGGGGCCAGCCCCAGTTTCAAATCCAACTTTTGCAAGGGGCAGTGGGGCCAGGGAGCTGTCCCCACCTCCTTACAAGCTCCTTACATGCTGTAGATGTGCTTCTTGTAGCACTTGCAAGGGTCAGGTGGGTCCCAAAGAGCAGCTGCTCCAATGGCAGCAGAGGAGGGCATCTTTCTGCCCTGCTACTCTTGTCCTGATAATCCGCTGACTGAGAACTGCCTCGCCTCACCTTGCTTCGTGAAAAGTCCGCCCTGTTGCCTAAGAGTCTGGAGAATTGCTGCCAGTCTGATGAAGCAAGACTGGTGTAGAAAGACCCACGCTCGAACGCAGCAGAACTCTGTGCTGTTGCTTTGACTTTGCTGCTGCAGTTCTGTAGCCGGCACTTCAAACTTTGTCTTCATACGTTCCGCAAATTAGCATGCATCCAGAGGCGTAGCGACTGTTGAGCAAGGAGGGACAATTGTTCCCAGGCCTCAAGGGTCTGGGGGGATCCTCCAAAGCTCTCCCTCAGCTAGGGTGCCCCCTTGCCCCCTCCCTCACCCAGAAAGCAAAGTGCTTTCTGGCTGGGAGAGCAAGGCACACCCCTCTCCTCTCCAGCCAGTGTTTCACTTTTGAAAGGAGCTCCCTTTCAGCGATTCCACCAACCACTGACAGGGGGGAATGAAATACTGCCAGAGCTGTCACAGCCCCGTTCTCAGCACTGACCCCACCCCCTTGCATCTGATGTCAGATGCAGGGGGCGTGGCGTGTGACATGCAGCACATGTGAGGAAACACCCAGGGGGGAAAGAAGCCGCTGGTCAGACTTTGTCCCCAAGCCCTGGCCAAGCTCCCTACACCCCTGCATGTATCCATTTAATCCAGGGGGAAATGTCACAGGCAATGTTGTCTTTGTGGACTTCCTGGAAACATGTGGCTGGCCACTGTTGGAGACAGGAGGCTGGACTAGCTGAACCCACTTTGGTCCGATCCAGCAAAGTTCCTATCTTTTCTGTCTTTGAAACCCACAGCAAAGGCTTCCATATTCCAAAGCTGACCCTGCCTCCTTGCACCATGTCCTGGACCCCGCTTTTTGCTCACCTGTATTATGGCTTCCCTCCCTGACTGTGACATCACAAGTGATGCCAGCAAGGGCAGTGTCAGGGGAGAGGTGGTGAAATTTGAGAGACATTGACAGGCTGTAGTTTATTACAAGAGTACAAAGTGTACCCTTTCTATTTTCATATCGACAGCGTGAGTTGCTGGTGGATTATTTAGTGTGATATACAAAAAACCCTTTTGCTAGGAAACCTTAGAAAGTAGCAGAACGTTAGTTTAGTCCAAGGCGGAATCTTCAGAGAAGACCAACCTTTGGAAAGATGTTCATCTTTGCGCATAAAACCAGCACTCCTCTCAGCACCTACACAGATTCTTACCGTGCGCCACGCCGCACGAAAGATAACTATGAGGAGCCTTCATTCAAAGCATGGGAGCAGAACAAGTATATCACCCAGGTAAAATTTTATACATGTCTGTAGATAGAGCTTTTTGAGTGTGCGCATGTGCACGTGTACACACAAGAGAGTGAGTGTGTGAGGAACCCTTGGAAACACAATATCAAATATCCTTTTTTAAAAGCAGTAGAACCAAAGTTTGTTTCTTAGCTGCAAGTCCGTTAAATCTCAGTTGGGGGGCTGGGGAGTCACAAGGACCGTAAGAAAATCTGTAAAGAAAAAAGGGTAAATGTGTAAAAAATATATATATCTGTAAGTATTTTTCCTGTTAGAAAAGAAAAATCTGTAAGAGCCAGGTACTGCAGGTTGTGGAATCATCTTTTTTCTTCTAAGATTTCCAAGGAAGAGTTAGATAAAGCTGCATTTGAGCAAGACTGTCCTTTCTTTGGGCAAGTTATTGATTTCTATCAGCGGCCTTCAGCCTTCCAAGACCTAAAACCCCTTCCTAGACCTTTAAATGCCAACCTGCTGTTTTAGAAACAGAAGAGTCTTTCTTGGACTCCTTTTCTCTCTTCTTTCTCTTTCTTGTCTCCCCTCCCCCCAAAACCTGGTGGCCTGATAACATTGGTGCAAGCAACTTCAGATAAGATGATCATGCATTATTTCATTATTTATTTATTTATTTATTGACATTTGTATCCCACCCGAAACATGTTTCTCTGGGCAGCTCAAAATAAAATACAAATCACCACAATAAAAAGGCTAAAACCACAATAATTTAAAATTTAAAACAATGTTTAAAACTATCAACACACTATCTAATTAACAGCCTGGGTGAACAAATGTGTCTTGACTGCCTTTTAAAAGGTTGTCAGAGATGGGGAGGCTCTTATTTCAGCAGGGAGCGTGTTCCAAAGCCTCGGGGCAGCAACGGAGAAGACCTGTAGCCACCAGATGAGCCAGTGGAAACTGCAGACGAACCTCTCCTGATGAATTCAAAGGGCAATGGGGTTCATAGTGAAGAAGGCATTTTCTTAAATACCCAGGGCCCAAGCTGTTTTGGCCCTTATAGATTATAACTAGCACTTTGTACTTTGCCCGGACACTTATTGACAGCCAGTGTAGCTCTCTCAGTACTGGAGTAATATGTTCTCTCCAAGATGACCCAGAGACCAGCCTGGCTGCTGCATTCTGGACCAACTGCAGTTTCCGGACTACATACAAAGGCAGCCCCACATAGAGCACATTGCAGTAGTCAAGCAAGGAGGTCGCCAGCAGATGTACTACTGTTCTAAGGTCCTTTCTCTCAAGGAATGGATGCAGCTGGCATATCAGCCAAAGCTGACAGAAAGCACCTCTGGCCACTGCCTCAACCTGGGAAACCAGGGAGAGGTGTGGGTCCAGAAGCACCCCCAGATTGCGTATTTGTTCCTTCTGAGGAAGTGTGAACCCATCCAGAACAGGCAGATAAAAATTGTCTCCCAAGTTCCAATCGCTCACCATAAGTACCTCCATCTGGATTCAGTCTCAGTTTCTTATCCCTCATCCAGCCCATCACCATTTCCAGGCAGACATTTAGGGAGGTTATGCCTTCTCCCGATGATGTTGACATGGAGAAAAAGATTGGGGTATCATCAGCATACTGGTAACACCCTGCACCAAATCTCCTGATGATCTCTCCCAGTGGTTTCATGTAGATGTTAAACAACATTCAAGACAATATGGATCCCTGAGGGACACCATACAAGAGTTCAGAATTTGAAGAGCAACAGTCTCCAAGGGACACCATCTGGAATCTGCCTGAGAGGTAGGAGCAGAACCACTGCAAAGCAGTGCCTCCCACTCCCAATTCCCTCAGACACTCCGGAAGGATACTATGGTTGATAGAATAGAAAGCCACAGAGAGATCCAAAAGGACCAACAGAGTCACGCTCCATCTGTTAATTCCCAACTGGAGATAACCCATCAGGCCGACCAAGGCTGTTTCCACCCCATAGCCCACCTGAAACCCAGTTTGAAATGCATCTAGATAATCAGTTTCCTCCAACACTGTCTGGAGCTGGGAGGCCACCACCCTCTCAATTACCTTGCCCAGCCACAGAAGATTGAAGACAGACCTATAGTTGCTTAACTCTGAAGGGTCCAACACAGGCTTCTTCAAAAGAGGTCTAATAATTGCCTCCTGCCCTCCCCCAGAGAAGAATTTATGATTTTTACCAGGCCCTCAACAACAACCTCTCTGCCAAATAGTACAAGTCATGTCAGACAAGGGTCAAGAGAACAGGTGGTAGGCCGCACTAATCCAAGCAACTTGACCACTTCCTTAGGAATCACAAATTCGAACTGATTCAGCCTAGCCACATAAGAGGAGTCGCTGGACACCTCCACATCAGACACTGTCATAATTGTGGGGTTTGAATCCAAGTCAGCCCGAATATGAGAGATTTTATCCACAAAGAAATCATTAAACACGCCACAGCAGGTAATAGATGGTTCCAAATTCTGATTCAAGGGAGGAGGGGCACTTACTAGCCCCCTCACAGTACTGAACTACTCTACTGGATATGAACTTGTGGACGCAATATGGGCAGAAAAGAATCGCTTCTTTGCCACCCGTATTTCCTGAGCATAGATCTTCAAATATACTCTATGTCGTGATCTGTCAGATTCGAGCCTAGTCTTTCTCCACTTGCACTCCAGTCGTCTATCTCACCGCTTCAGCCCCCGTAGTTGTTCCGTATACCAAGGGGCCAGTTTTGAAGCGGGTCGGAGAGGACGCTTAGGAGCGATCCCATCAACTGCCCTTGTGAGTTTGCTGTTCCAGTTCTCCACCAGGGCATCAACAGGATCTACCAGCAGAACGAACACTAAAGCCCTCCAAGGCTCCTTGGAATCCTATGGGACCCAATAACCTTCTCAAGCAGACCATCCTAATAGGCCCCCCCACCCCTGCAAAGCTGGGGCATGATCGTGAATCCCACCATAACAAGATGGTGGTCCATCCATAACAATGAGGAAATCACAGGAGACCCCACCCACAGAACACCACCCTGACCAGAGTGAAAGACCAGATCAAGCGTGTGACCAGCAACATGCGTCAGTCCTGAGACCTCTTGGATAAAGCCCATCATTGTCATGGCCGCTATGAACTCCTGAGCTGCCCCAGGCAAATTGGTCCCAAAGTGGACATTAAAGTCTCCCAACACCACAAACATGGGGGACTCCAATGCCAAGCCTGAGACAAAGTCCATCAGCTCAGTTAGGGACTCTGTTGGGTAGCGGGGTGAACGGTACACCAACAGAAGTCCCAGTCTATCCCTGGTCCCCAAACTTATGTACACATATTTTATATGGTCAGACACTTTGACAGGGATCCTGGAAAGAGAGCTGTTGTCCTTATAGACCACAGCCACATCACCTCCCTGCCCACATCCCCTCACCTGTTCTCAAGAGAGTACACTGGATTAACCAGACTGGGCCACTAGCCTCCCGCAACCAAGTCTCTGAAATACATACCAGGTCTGCCCCTTCATCCAGAATCAGATCATGGATGGTTTCTGACTTTTTCTGGACTGATCTGGCATTACAAAGAAGCAAGGTGAGGCATTGTGGGTAGTTAGGAACATAGGAACATAGGAAGCTGCCATATGCTGAGTCAGACCATTGGTCTATCCAGCTCAGTATTGTCTTCACAGACTGGCAGCGGCTTCAGCAGGTTGCAGGCAGAGATCTCTCTTTGCCCTATCTTGGAGGTGCCAGGGAAGGAACTTGGAATCTTTTGCTCTTCCCAGAGCAGCTCCATCCCCTGAGGGGAATATCAGTTGGCACTGCTCCCCAAAGTCAAAGAGCTGGCAGGACAGCTGGAAGTCTGTCCTGCGAATTTGAGAACAGTCAATCAGAGCCGTGGTCCCCAGCCTTGGGTCCTGGGGTACAGAGAGGGGAATCTTGAAGAACAACTTCCCACTTCGATTTGGGGGGGGGCATTGAGAGGAAAGACACTTTTGGGGAGCAAATTTTTATTTGTGGTTTGAAGATAATTAGGTTTGGGGGGAGAGTTCAGTAAAATAAGGGGGAACTCCTCAAATGCTTGGGGAGGGATCTGTACCCCAGCTTGGGTCCTCAGATGTTTTTGGACCACAGCGCCTATATTAAAAGGACAACGCTGGCTACCAATATGTTTTGTGGCAAAATAAAAATGCTGGTTGTAACCTATAAAGCCCTAAACAGCTTTGACCCAGGGTGTTTAAGAGAACACCTTCTCCTTTATGAGTCCTGCCACCCATTGAGATCATCTGGGGAGATCTGCATACGGTTCATCTGATGCTGGCTTCTCAGGGATGGGCCTTTTCGGTTGCTGCCCTGAGGCTTTGGCATGCGCTCCCTGCTGAGATAAGAGCCTCCCCGTCTCTGACAGATTTTAAAAAGATTCTTAGAACACATTTATTCACCCAAGATTTCATCAACTGGAATTGTGGTTTTAAACTGTTTTTTTAAAAAAATTCTGTTTTAATTTGTTTTATGTTTGTTGAAATAATGTAGTAAATAAATAAGCAATCCAACTCCCATCAGCCCATCACGGAACGTTGGAAGCCATAGTCCAGAGACCTCTGGGAAGGGAAGCCAAGGTTGGGAACGCCTGGATGAGAGCTGGGGTGGCCAGCTGGTGGCCTGCGGGCGGAATCTCTCCCCCCGGCAGCGCCATCCCCCCGGCCCCCCTGCCCTGCAGTGCCTGGGGAAGCAGAGAGGGCAGGCAACTCCTGGGGCCCGCTGCAGCTGCCGGGGCTTGCTGGAAAGGCGGGGTGGCTACGGATTGAGAGACCTCCAGCAACAAGGTGGGCTGCAGGGGTGTTGCTGGGCGCCTAGAAAATTTGGGGGCCCAGGCCCACAGCCTCCCTCTTGAGGGTTAATCCTGTGCCGCCAAGAATAATTATGTACATTTTTAAAAGTCTCTAATATACTATTATAGAGCACCTATGGAGGAGGAAGCAGCAGAGAACTTCCTTATGAGGCCTTGGAAAAGAGGCGGCTAAGGGGAGACACGATCGAGGTGTATAAAATTAATTATGCATGGAGCAGAGAGAGTGGGCAGAGAGAAATTTTTCTCCCTCTCTCACAACACTAGGACCAGGGGTCACCCCATGAAACTGAAGGTCTGGGCAGAGGCGTAACTATAGGGGGGGCAGGGGGGGCATGTGCCCCGGGCGCCATCTTTTCTGGTCACGTGGGGGGCGCCGGCATGACAAATTTTTTTTTTAATGTTTGGTTAATTTTTTGTTAATACAAATGTTTCCTGCTCAGTGCAGCAGCACTGCAGCAGTCAAGGGAGCGCATCGGCGCCCCCTCCCCCACGAGCAGTCCCTTCCGCACCGCCCGCGGGGCCCCCCCCATTGCTTTGCTGGTGCCTGGCGACCAGTCAGTGGCCTGGCTTGGCGGCGGCGGCGGGCGCTTGTGAGGAAAAACCTAAGTATAATGTAGTATGTTGGGGGGGCAGGGGGGCGCGGGGGGGCACCATTTCAGTGCTTGCCCCGGGCGCCGTTTTCCCTAGTTACGCCTCTGGGTCTGGGAATTTAGGACCGACAAGAGGAGGCTTTTTCACACAGCACATAATTAATACATGGAATTCTCTGCCACAGGATGTGGTGATGGCCACCAACTTGGATGGCTTTAAGAGGGGTTTGGATGACTTCATGGTGGAGAAGTCTATCAATGGCTTCTAGTTGGAAGGCTATAGGCCACCTCCAACCTCAAAGGCAGGATGTCTCTGAGTCCCAGTTGCAGGGGAGTAACATCAGGAGAGAGGGCAGGCCCCTTTCAACTCCTGCCTGTGGCTTCCAGTGGCACCTGGTGGGCCACCGTGTGAAACAGGATGCTGGACTAGATGGGCCTCCTTGGGCCTGATCCAGCAGGGCTGTTCTTATGTAGAGCTAAGTGAGGCAAGGAACTCTCTCCTCTGGGCAGTGCAAGTGGTGCCTCTACTGCTGCACATCCTTTCTGGAAGAGGTCATGGAGGTGGCTGATGAGATTCGGGGCTCTGAGCCATTCATTAGGGGCCCGTGCCCCATAGGCCACCCCCTAATGATGCCCGTCTCTGGTGGGCTGCATCACAGGGAAAGTGGAGAAGTCCTGGGACCAGACGGAGGACACCTGTGTGTATTCAGGCCTGGGGCTGGGGATGATGATGGGAACTGGAGATCTACGTTGGAGAAACCCTGAAACAAAGAGAACAATAGCTGGGGGGGGGTCCCTGATATCTCAACCAGTGTGATGCCAAACCCCCCCTGAAGTCACCAAGCAGAAGAAGAGCCCTCTTGTGGCAGAGACCCTTTCAGTGGCAAGCTCTGCAGTCAGACAGCAAAGTGGCACAAACACACACACACACACACCATTCACTTTTCACTGTGAATGCCTGATGAGCACTTGGGGGAGTGCCACTTGAAGGGTGGGGGCATCACCAGCTGCCCCGTATCCCATCACGCGGTTATTCCTCAGTAGTATCTGCTCTTCTGGCCAACTCTTGGATTCTGCACATTGGCTCTTGGGATAAAAAATTAAATGGGCGAGTGAGATGTGTGCAGAAATGGACACTAGGGATGCATAGAAAAGGCACCGATCCCATTGCTTAAGAAAGAAAAAGAAAAGGGCCAAGCACAGAGTCGCTCTTTTGCCATGTATGGATGACCCTGCTATTGCTTTTGGCAGTTGGGGAGGGGAGGAACCAACAACATGCATTCTGAAAAGAAGCTTGAGAAGAACCTTAGGAAGAATATGAATGAAGCCACCTTAGACCATTGGTTTATCCTAATGGTGCAGCAGGGAAATGACTTGATTAGCAAGCCAGAGGTTGCTGGTTCGAATCCCCACTGGCATGTTTCCCAGACTATGGGAAACACTTCTATCGGGCAGCAGCGATATAGGAGGATGCTGAAAGGCATCTCATGATGCGTGGGAGGAGGCCATGGTCAACCCCTCCTGTATTCTTCCAAAGACAACCACAGGGCTCTGTGGGCACCAAGAGTCGACACCAACTCGACGGCACACGTTACCTTTACCTTTACCTAGTTTGGCACAGTTCATACTCTGACTGGCAGCTTTCCAAGGCAGGGGCAGAGCCACCACTGGTGAATGGGTTCAAAGAACTCAGGCCGCCGCCAATTAGGGGCCGCGCCTCACAGCCCCGACACACCCCCAGCATCTGACGTCAGATGCGGGGGTGCTGGTTTAGCTCCCGAGCGGGGGCCGTGCAGCCCCCGTTTGGGTGTTAAATGGCCGCTGCGTTTGTAGAACGGCCAGGAGCAGCAAACGCAGCGTGAGCTGGACTCAAACTCTCAAACGGAGACGTGCGGCTCTGTTCGGGAGCCAGACCACGCCCCCCGTGTCTGACGTCAGATGTGGGGGGCGGGGTGAGCGGGGCTGCCACCATGGCTGGACACGGGCCACTGGCGGTCTGGCTCTGCGTCTGCTCCAGTACTCAGGCAGGAAGAAGTCTTTCTAACCCTAATTCCTGGAGATGTGAGGGACTGAATATGAGGCATTCTGAATGCAAAGCATGGCCTTTAAGCACGGCCCCATTACTATAAACGGCTGTCTGCTGAGTCAGACCATTGGTCCACCTAACTCAGTATTGCCTTCACTGGCTGGCAGCAGCTCAGCTGGGCTTCCGGCAGGGATCTTTCCCAGACTGGCTGGAAATGCTGCCAGGGATTTAACCTGGGACTTCCTGCATGCAAAGCAAGAGACTCTTCCACTGTGCTAGGGCCATTTCCCAAATCTCTCTCCCTTTGGTGTGTGTTTAATATATTCACAGCCAGGTAGCTCTTCCATAATTTCAAGGCAATGAAAGAGGAACACAAATAAAGCAAGGCAATACCATCAACCAAATTAAAACGCAAAGCAGCAAATTAAGAGAGCATGGAGACAGAGCCACACTATTAAGAGCAGCAGGCTAATGCCACATAAACCTTGGAATTAAAAGGCCTGGGCAAAGGACAGCATCTTCCCCAGGTACTTACTGCAAGGCCCAGTGGGGAGGGCATTCCTCCCTTGGGGTGCCAGGACACAGGAGGCCTCTCTTCACCATCGCCTGCCGAATGGCCCTTGAAAGACATGTCTGGTCTCTTCCATTCCCCACTGAAATCTGAAATGGTACCCAGGAACACAGGAAGCTGCCACATACTGAGTCAGACCACTGGTCCATCTAGCTCGGTATTGTCTTCACAGACTGGCAGCGGCTTCTCCAAGGTTGCAGGCAGGAGTCTCTCTCAGCCCTATCTTGGAGATGCTGCCAGGGAGGGAACTTGGAACCTAGATGCCCTTCCCAGAGTGGCTCCATCCCCTGAGGGGAATATCTTGCAGTGCTCACACACCAAGTCTCCCATTCAGATGCAACCAGGGCAGACCCTGCTTAGCTAAGGGGACCAGTCATGCTTGCGACCAGAAGACCAGCTCTCTTCCCTGTCTTCCACTACTGACTTGGGGATCCTGGGCAAAGTCCCCTCAGTGACACCCCGCCACCAAAGCTGGAAGAGACAGTGCAAGAAAAGTGGGTTGCACCTCCCCAACTTGAATAATCTCAGACTCAGTTACTGCAAAAGTGGACACTCACGTCCAGAGGGCCCCATGGCACTTTCGGAAGAGCCAGGTGGTTGGTGTTGCCCCTTCCACACGCCTGCTGTGTGCAAAGCAAATGTTGGTTGGTGTTTGCTTTGTATTGTGTGCCCTTCACTCCCTCCGTGATCGAGGGAGGGAGGGAGGGAAAGGTCCCCCCACAGCTCCTGGTTGCCTTGCCTCTCCCAGTGCAAAGCTCTCCAGCTCCGGGGGCAGGGTGTTCTCAGGTAGGCAGGAGTGAATGTTGGCTTGCTTCCCTGCTTTTTCTTGGATTTCCCCCTGAGCATCCAGGGGTAGCTCTCTGGAAGACTGAGCTGTGCGGTGCTGTCTTCCCCCCAATGCCTCTTGGAGGGCTCAAACGCAGCCTTGCTGCAGAAGAGGCTGTGGCTCGCCTGCTCCCCGGTGCCTGAGTGGGGGGCCCACCCCGACCGGGGGGCTCACCAGCGCCCTCCCGCTCTTTCACTTCCTCACAAGCAGCTTTCAGTCTGCTGGTCAAGTTCCGTGTCATTTTGCTTCCTCTTGTATCAAGAGAGTTTGATTCCATGTTTTGTCACCTTAGAAAACAAGTTTGGTTCTGCAGCAAAAAACTGATTAAATGAGGAATCAGTCAGGCCCCCCACGGGTGCTTCTCATCTCAGCTGCTTTCTCCTCCTCCCTGCTCACTCTCAAAGTGGCAGGCAAAGGCCCTTGATTTAACCCCCTTTTGCCCTCTTAGCAGAATCCTCCCTTGGCTGTATGTGCATCTCACCCCCTCTATTCCAGGACACAGACAGAGGATGCCCCACCTGCACTGCGTTATCACCAGTGGCCAGGACAGTCATTTAGGGTGTGTGTGCATCATGGGAGGAGGGCTTTGAGCTCTTTGCCAGAGACTGGGCTTGCATGGGAGGAAACCAGTAAGCAGGAGCTAATGTGGCTGGTTCTACAGTCTTGCTCAGTTCGGACCCATTGACCAGGGTTCGTGATCTGCAACCATGAAGCCTGGAAATTTGCTCCTGTAAAATACATATTTTGCATGCTGAAGTTTCCCAGAGACCTGAGACTGGGTGTCAGGTCCCTAGTGCTTCCATGGCAGCATGCAGCATAGTTAATAGTCCAGTGTAGACACAGATGTAGCATCACATGTACCTGATGTGATCAAGAGCCCACATGGTGCAGTGGCTAGAGCATTGGACTTAAACTGGGGAGACTTGTCTTGAGCTGAATATATGAAGCTGCTTTCTGCTAATCCAACTAGTTCAGTATGGTCAAACTGATTCAACTGGATCGGTTTCAGTTTGTGACTACTGAGGATGTGGACAAGCTGCTTGGGGCGATGAGGCCTACCACTTGTTCTCTTGACCCTTGTCCAACATGGCTTGTTCTGTCTAGCAGGGAGGCTGTTGTAGGCGGCCTGGTGGAAATCATAAATGCTTGTCTGAGGGAGGGCAGGATGCCTCCTTGTCTTAAGGAGGCAATCATTAGACCTCTTCTAAAGAAGCCTGCATTAGATCCCTCAGAGTTGAGCAACTATAGGCCTGTTTCCAACCTCCCATGGCTGGGCAAGGTAATTGAAAGGGTGGTGGCGTCTCAGCTCCAGGCAGTCTTGGAGGAAACTAATTATCTAGACCCATTTCAAACTGGTTTTCGGGCAGGCTATGGGGTGGAGACTGCCTTGGTCGGCCTGATGGATGATCTCCAATTGGCAATTGACAGAGGAAGTGTGACTCTATTGGTCCTTTTGGATCTCTTGGCAGCTTTTGATACTATCGACCATAGTATATCCTTCTGGAACATCTGAGGGTGTTGGGGGTGCGAGGCACTGTTTTACAGTGGTTCTGCTCCTACCTCTCGGACAGATTTAGGTGTTGTTGATTGGAGATTGTTGCTCTTCAAAATCTGAGCTTAAGCATGGTGTCCCTCAAGGATTAATACCTCCTCCAATGCTTTTTAACATCTACATGAAACTGTATAATGCCGGGAGAGATCATCAAGGGATTTGGAGCTGGATGTTACCAGCACACTGATGACACCCAGATCTACTTCTCCATGTCAACTTCTTCAGGAGCTGGCATATCCTCCCTAAATGCCTGCCTGGAAGTGGTAATGGGCTGGATGAGGGAGAATAAACTGAAGCGGAATCCAGATAAGATGGAGGTACTTACTGTGAGGGGTCAGAACTCAAGAGACGATTTTGATCTCCCTGTTCTAGATGGGGTCACACTTCCCCAAAAGGAACAGGTTCGCAGTCTGGGAGTACTTCTGGATTCACACCTCTCCCTGGTTTCTCAGGTGGAGGCGGTGGCCAGGGGTGCTTTCTATCAGCTTCGGCTGATACGCCAGCTGCACCCATTTCTCGAGATCAATGACCTCAAAACAGTGGTACATTTGTTGGTAACCTCCAGACTTGACTTCTGCAATGCGCTCTACGTGGGGCTGCCTTTGTATGTAGTCAGGAAACTTCCGTTGGTTCAGAATGTGGAAGCCAGGTTGGTCTCTGGGTCATCTCGGAGAGACCACATTACTCCTCTGTTGATGGAGCTACACTGGCTGCCAATAGGTTTCCGGGCAAAATACAAAGTGCTAGTTATAACTTACAAAGCCCTAAATGGCTTAGGCCCTGGGTATTTAAGAGAGCGTCTTCTTTGCTATGTGCCCCACCGCCCATTGAGGTAACTTGAGGAGGTCCGTCTCCAGTTGCCGCCAACTCGTTTGGTGGCTACACAGAGACGGGCCTTCTCAGCTGCTGTCCCAAGATTGTGGAATGCGCTCCCTACTAAGATACGGTCCTCACCATCTCTGGCAATTTTCAAAAAACACCTGAAAACACATCTCTTCAACCAAGCTTTCTCAGCTTTTTAAAACTTGTTTTTCAATTGTTTTGTCTATTTAATTGGTGTTTTATGATGTTTTAATTGTTAATTATTATTGTATGCAGTTTTATAATTTCTGTTTTAATTGTTAATTGATTTTAATGGTGTTTTAATGTAAACTGCCCTGAGCCTTTTGGAAGGGCGGTATAAATTTTTTAATAATAATAAATAATAAATAACACTGACTGGCAGCAGCTCAGCAGGGGCTTCAGACCTGGGTATTTTCCTAGCCCCACCTGAAGATGCTGCCAGGGGTTATGTGGGATCATAGGAAGCTGCCTTATTGACCATGGGTCCATCCAGTACTGTCCACACTGACTGGCAGCGGCTTCTCCAGGGTTTCAGGCAGAAGTCTCTCCCAGCCCTACCTGGAGATGCTGCCAAGGTGTGAGCCCAGGACCTTCTGCGTGCAAAGCAGGGGCTGTGCCACTGAATCACAGTCCCTCCTAGAGATCCCTGGATCAAGAAGCCTGACCCACCTTGAAGCTCACTGGATGATGTTGGGCCAGTCGCTCACTCTCTCATCCTGGCCTCCCTCACAAGGCTGTTGTGACAACATGGTGGGGAGGGGTCTGTACATGCTGCCCTAAACACCTTCGACATAGGGCAGGATTTTAAAAAAATGTAACTACCATTAAGAAGAAAAATCCTTCCCCACAACCACCCATCTAACCTAGGTCACCATTTCTCAAACATGGGTCCCCAGGGAGCTTTCCAGCCTACCTGCTCAAAAGCGGAAAAATGCTCCATTCAGGCAAATCACTTTCAAAACATAAAACCTGAAGGGAGAGAAGTCTTGTGAAAACTAACAACCCGGAAAAACAAGACCCTTTTTACGCTGGATAAATGATGTCGTAGCACTAAGTTGCAGCAATTAAATTCGAAACAAGGCATCCGACATACGAACGGCACCCTGGCGCTTTCCCCGGGACTGCCGTGTCACGACACAGGAAGTGTGGAAACCCACTTCAGAGAAGTGTTGTGACTCCGTTGCAGGGTCTAGTCTAGAAAGCACCCAGATGATGTTCAACTACAACTCCCATCATCCTCAGTCACAAGGACCCTCAACCATTGTGGCTGGGAATGATGGGAGTTGTAGTTGGACAACATCTGGGGACCCATGTTTGAGAAACTATGAAGCCACCTTTGACACACCCACACCCCACCGCGAGGGACTGATGAGCCTGTTTGCTGCCTTGTAGGGCTTGACTGTGCCCAGAGTGGAGAGTCGGGTCGACCAAGCCCACCTGGAGAAGATGGTGAAGAGGGCAGTGCAGGAATACTCGTATAAGAACACGATGGAGCCGTCGGCTTACCGGCCATACAAGTACTGGGTGACCAGGGAAGAAGGTACATGAGTGGTTAGGGCTTTTTGCATCTGTCTTCCCTCCGTTCCAATTCTGGCTTCCTTCGTTGGCCCATAACACGCAGCAGTCACATTAAGGGGGCTTCCATTCTCACCCAGGACCCAGCAGAGGCAGCCGGATGCTCCTCCAGACCTCAATGGGTAGCCCCCACCCCACCCCTGCCGGTCCTCAAGCTCTTCCCCTTTGCCCCCCCCCATTACTCCCGCTCTGCACCTGCTCACAACGAAGAAGTAAAGTATCTTTCAGAAGAGGGGTGCATTCTGCACACGCTTAAAGGCACTTTCTCCTTACACAGCTGTTTTCTAAAAAGCTGCTCAGAAACACATTGCTTGTAGGTCCATTCGTGTCCTTTTCAAAAACATTTGTTTCTTTTGTATAGGAACACCTTCGTATCTGTCCAGTAGATCAGGCTCCTCCTAACTTGACTGGCAGGTCAACAAACATGCCGTTTGTTACTGGCGTAACATGGTGGCTGTTGCTAGCATAACGCTGGGCAGACACTGAAAGGAAGGAAAAGTCTAAGGGTGGAGTCCTCCAGCCCACAATAAATGGCTCTTTGTTTAACCTCACAGTTAGCGGAGTGCATTTCTACTTAAGGGGATTGCACTCTGTGCATGCTCAGCAGGGGGAGTCATCTGTGGTGCCATCTGTGATGCCAGAATATTTGAAATCACCAGGAAGTAGTGCTGCCCCTCATGAATCCCACCTGATCCTTCTGGCCTGCTGAGTCTTCAAAAAGCCTCCTCCATTCCTCGCTATGCTTCCAGGCTCCCATCATCCCTTCCCATCTGTGAGCCCACCATGTTCCTAGTCCCTGGTGATCAGCTGCTCACAAATTGGCTCCAGCCATGCTGGGGTTCTTGGCCTGACACCCCTTCCTTCCATCAGTCCCCCATCCCATCCCATCCCATCCCACTGTTCCCTTGGGCCATTCTGACCCGCACTAAAATGTTCCTCTGGTTGCACTGCAGAGAAGTTCAACCCGGTCTTCTGTGGCGATGACAGGTACGCAACGTGGAGGACAGGGCCCTACAACAGCGCGGCATGGAACAGATATACCACCTACCTTCCACGGATCCCCAGGGTAATTATCCCCATGACTCCCTGGAGATTTGGCTCCCAGAGGGGAGGGGGGAGAGCAGGGGCAGAGTGAGGCTTGCGTGGGGAGGACGCAGGCTGTTGGCTTCACCAGTGGGATTCCTTCCTGCCCATGTTACCAAGGGGGACATAGGACCACATTAAGGGAAGCCTACACCTCTGCGGCCAATTCTGGGTTGATTGGCCCTATATCTGACCCTCACAGCCCTTTACACCCCTTTCCCTTTCTCCTGATCCCCTCAAAGGAGGATCTCTCCAGGCACTCTCTTTCCCTTTGTGTCTCTCTCCAGAGATGGGAAGAGAGCTGGTCTTGTGGTAGCAAGCATGAATTGCCCCCTTAGCTAAGCAGGGTCTGCCCTGGTTTGCATTTGAATGGGAGACGGCATGTGTGAGCACTGTAAGATGTTTCCGCTCTGGGAAGAGCACCTGTATGCTTGCATGCAGAAGGTTCCAAGTTCCCGCCTGGGCATCTCCAGATATGACTGGGAAAGACAGCTGCCGGTAGTCTTGGAGAAGCAGCTGCCCGTCTGTGTAGGCAATACTGGGCTAGATGGACCAAGGGTCTGACTCAGTAGGAGGCAGCTTCCTATGTATGAGTTCATGCCTTCTGCCATCCTGTTCCTTATGTGGAGGACACAGCCCCTGCTTGTATCTTCTTCCATGGGGGCCTCCCTGCTCATTGAGATCTGTGATCCAAGCACATCAGCAGAGCAGAGCCCTGCTGGGTTACGGCAAAACTGTACTAGTTCCGCGTCTTGAATTGACCCAGCATCTTCCTCCAATCAGTGGCCAACCGGGTGCCTCAGGGGAAGCCCACAAGTAGGGCTCGAAGGCCAGTAGGAACATAGGAAGATAGGAAGCTGCCATATACTAAGACAGACCAGCGGTCCGTCTCGCTCAGGAGTGTCCACACAGACTGGCAGTGGCTTCTCCAGGGTTGCAGGCAGGAATCTCTCTCAGCCCTCTCTTGGAGATGCTGCCAGGGATGCAACTTGGAACCTTCTGCTCTTCCCAGAGTGGCCCCATTATCCCCTGAGGGGAATATCTTACAGTGCTCACACATCATATGTCTCCCATTCATATGCAACCAGGGTGGACCCTGCTTTGCTAAGGGGACAAGTCATGCTTGCTACAAGACCAGCTCTCCTCTCCATAGTTTCTCCTGCTGCCACTCACCAGCAACTGACATTCACAGGTAGACTGCTTCTGAAGATGGAGGTTCCACAAAGCCAGTGAGAGTTATCCTCCGTGACTGCATCTCAGATCCCCTCTTTAAAGCCATCCAAGCTGGTGTCCATGCCACCCTTTGTGGCTATGAAGCCCATTGCTTTTCCTTCTTGTCCTGCTTCCATGGAAATGGAAGAAGATTCTTCTGCCAGTCTGCAGAAGAGCATCCATGGTGCTTTACATCCAAATGGTGTTCAAAAGTATAAAAGAGTTGATTAAAAAAACCTGTGTGGAGGTTATGGCTGTTTTCAGAGGCATGGAGGTGGGATTGTAAAGCTGATGATGTTCCTGGCAGGGCACACCAAGCCATGTGTTCATGCCCCAGGACAGGAGGGCCACCCAGTATCTCTGGCCGGACTGGTTCTGCTAAAACCCAGGCAGAAGTGTGGCCAGCCACTGATGCAACTGATCAGGCTTTTCATTAGCTGCTCCTCAGTTCACCTGGAGCAGGTAAGCACTGTCTCCAGGTGATCAGGGAAGGACTCTTTGGAAAGCTGAAGGAATCTGGTTCCTTCCTTGCTGCCATTTGAGCTGATATGCCACTAAGTGTATCTTGCCTCTGCAGAAGCAGAAAAGCTAGTCAGACTATTGTTGGCTAGACATTTTTGCAGATATATTTGCATAGATACTTGTCGGTTTTGATGTGAGGGTGACCTCTGCTAGACGTGATGTGGACAGCCACGGTTGCTGATGAACTGGTCCATTTGGTGTGATCTTTCCTTGCAGGAGGCCGGGATGGAGTCCATACTTCGTGGGATGCCCATGCAGTATCCTCCAAAACCTGAACGTCTCAACAATTATGGTAATTGGTCTGCATCCTCCCTTGGTGGTAGAGGAAGGAAGCAGGGTGGACAGAGGAGGGAGAGGGAGAATCTTTACCCATGCAAGGCTCCTAATAACTGCCGAGGTGGCAAAAATATATTTTGTGTGTCTGAGCAGAAAATCCAAGGGGGCCCCTCCCCCATCTCTCCCAAGGTGGTAAAAATCTAATGGTAAACAAAACAATTAATAATTTCCTGCCTTCTAATAAGACCTCCCAAGTTGGCCACTTCGCGTGTTGTTTAGCTTGGGCTGGTCCTGAACAGAATGGTGATAGACTGTGAGCACTGACTGCGAGTATCTACAGAATTTCAGTCGTGGAGATGCAGAGCTGCTGCAAGATTTGGGAAGAATCAGCCAAACCTCCCCTCACCCATATAGAATATGCATAGTGAAGAGATATCTGTATGCAATCTCTTTCCCCTTCTCTCCACAAAAAATAATAATAATCCCAGTTCTCTTATCAGCACTCCATGCTGAAAAAGAGAGAGCATGCCATCTTCATAGCAGCCAGACAGAACAAGTTGTTCCACGAATTTAAGAGGAAAACTTCATATTATATGCAAATGACAGGTGGTGAGTTTGGGGCGTTTTGTTTTGTTTTGGGTTTTTTGGACAAAAGCAGCCTCTGGAAGATGAGGAGCACTCGAATGGCTGGAGGGGAGGGGTAATGAACTGATCCTATGCTGGCCAGTTTTCAGTAAAACTTGCCTCCTGCCAGGGCTTTTTCCAGATTCAACCCTGCAACAGGGTCACAGCGGATCTTGGAAGTGTGCTTCCTGTGTTGTGACACCACCATCCCTACGCAGAAAGCAGGGTGCCGTTCACATTTCCAATGCCTTGTTTCAAATTTAATCACTGTGATATAGTGCTATGATGTCATGTATCCGGTGTAAACAGGTTGCTGGTTTTTGGGGTTGTTAGTTTCTGTGAGACTACTCCCCCCACTGTTTACATTTCGAATGCGATTTGCCTGAACGGAAGCATTTTGCTGCTGTTGAGCAGCTAGTGCCCAGCTGTTCCCACCTTGGTGGAGTGATTATGTACCTTGGTAGGGTGATTATGCACCTAGAATTCCATTAGAAGGAAGGCAACATTCTGAGCAGAAAACGGCTAGTAGAAAAAGTATTTAATGCCCCTCGCCAGCTGCTTTTACATTTAAAGAAATGTATTTGCACATAACATGGAGTCTCCCTTTCATTTCACTTACAGCCTTCTCTTCTCTTTCTGGAGATGCAGCAGCTCTGCATCTCCAGGACTGAAATTCCGTAGATACGGAGAGGAGAGCTGGTCTTGTGGTAGCAAGCATGACTTGTCCCCTTAGCTAAGCAGGGTCCACACTGGTTGCATATGAAAGGGAGACTTGAAGTGTGAGCACTGCAAGATATTCCCCTCAGGGGATGGAGGTGCTCTGGGAAGAGCAGAAGGTTTCAAAGTTCCCTCCCTGGCTTCTCCAAGATAGGGCTGAGAGAGATTTCTGCCTGCAACCTTGGAGAAGTCGCTGCCAGTGAAGACAATACTGAGCTAGATAGACCAATGGTTTGACTCAGTTATGGCAGCTTCCTATGTTCCTATGTTCCTTGAAAAAAGCCCAAGGCAGCTTACACGGGGCTCCCAAGTAGTCTCCCATGGATCAGGTCCTCATGGCTTAACTTCAGCAGTGCTATAACACCAGGCATTGCTCCTTGATCCTTGGGAATCAAGCTGCCCCATCCTGGAAGAGTGGAGTGTGTGGTTGCAAATAAATGGGTCAGGGGCCAGACAAACCTGCATGTCACTAGACCACCATGAAGGTCCTTCTAGTCTAGCTTCTGTTTCCAGTGGTGGTCACCAGCTAGGAAGCTCACAAGTGGGTCGTGAAGCTCATGGCCTGTTCCTTGTGTGTATGTTTGCTAAGCACCCCCAACATGCTCTCTCCCTTGGTGTTTTTGAGAAACAACTGAAGACAAGGCTTTTTGGAGAGGCCTTTAAATATATCGTGTCCTCTGTTTTCTTCTGGTACGTTTTTTAGTGTTTAGCTTTTCACTGGTAACTTTTAATTTCAGTTTTAAAACTTGTTATTTCAATTGAGGTTTAAGCCCGGTCTTCTAACTTTTAAACATTATTAATTTTGTTATCCTAAATTGTATCTAGTCTATTAAAGTTGTAAGCCTCCCCAAGCAGTAGTGCACTGAAGGGGCGGGGTATAAATATTTTTTAACAACAACATCCTTTGAATGTGGTATACCTGCCGCCTCTGGAGGTTCCATTGGGTTTGATGGCTAATAGCGGTTGGTGGACCTCTCCTCTTCCAGGAATTTGACTATTGTTCCCTGGCTGCCTCCACCAAACAGCCCACATTATCTCTTAGTCTCCAACAACAGGTAGATTAGGATGGCAAGGAAGCACGGGGTGGGGAACCAAAGTCAGAGACCACAAGAGATCTGAACCAAGTTACGTCTTTACTTGTGGGGTGGGGGGAGATCAAATTGAGCAACAACACTTTGGAAAGTTTGCATGCAAAGCCTGGGAAGTGAGGCTTTGGAATGCGTGCCCTGCAGAAATAAGAGCCTTCCCGTCTTTGATAAAAGGACGGTTGAGACACATTTATTCGCCCAGGCTTTTAATTAGACTTCTAGAACTTATCATTGTTTTAAAAAAATTTAAATTGTTTTTAACTTTGTTTTTAATCTGTGTTGTTTTATTGTAAACTACCCTGAGACGTGAGTTTGGGGCAGTATACAAATATGCTAAATAAATAAATAAAGTGGGATAAAATCAACCAGTTATCCTGTCTAAAAGAGTGTCCTCAAATGCAGCAGTCTCACCTCAGACCTTCCGTCTTTCAACCAATCTCACCTCAAGCCTCCTTCCTTCCTCCCTTCCTTCCTGCAGTAGCTCTGATCTTTCTCCCTCTAACCAAAACCCCTCCAACTCTGCTTTTTTATACCTTAAAACTGCTCCCCTCTTCTAAAGAAGCCAACCAGGAAGGCAGAGTGGGCACTCTTGGTTTCTGTTACCTGGGCTAACCTTTTGACCTTAAGCTACATTCAAAACATACAATATAACTGCAATAGAGCACAACTGGGAGGACTTCATCTCTGTCTCTGGACTTAATCTACTACAACTCCCACCCTCCCCAGACACAACAGCCGTGACCATTGTGACTGGGGAGGGTGGGAGTTGCAGTCCAGCAATATCTGGGACCCATGGCTGAAAAACCCCTTATGGGGTGTGTGTGTGTGTGTGTAGAATAGAAAAGATGTATTTCTCTATTGTTTGTCCTGAACTTCCTGTCAACAGACCTCCGAGTTCTGGTGCACTGGTGGCTCCTGATAGGGGAACCACCACCACCACTACCATCCCCGCCTTCTCCCTCCAAGTTCTCCAGCGGAACAAATTTTCCTCTCTTTTCCTCCCATCCCCACGCCACCCATTTCCCTCAGAACGAGAAGTTGTGGTTAACATGCTGAACAGCTTGTCTCGGAAGCAGCTCCCAGCTATCCAGCACCAGTACAGTATCCCGGGCAGGATGCCGTACCAGGGCTACTATAGCCCCTGCAGCGGGCGCCATTACTGCTTGCGAGGGATGGACTACTACGTGGATGGAGCACCCACCAACGAGCGGCAGATCAGCCAACTAGTTGAGAAGATTGTAAGGTTCGGAGGGTCTTGCCCCAACCCCTTTCTTGGGGCCCTCCTGGGCTGGGGAGGGGACGGGTGTCCAAAGGGTTCTCCGGAGTTGTGGGGGGGGGCTTGTTCAGGCAGGGGTCCATGATCCTTGGGGAAGGGCCGTGGCTTAGTGACAGAGCACCTGCTTTGCATGCAGAAGGTCCCGGGTTCAATCCCTGAGCAGAATCTCCACCCAAAAGAGCAGGTGATGATGGCAAAGACGCCGTCTGAGGTCCTGGAAAGCAGCAGGCAGTCCTCGGCTAGACTTTGGCTCCATGTAAAGTGTCTGGGTGTTCCTAAGACCCATCTGCATGGAGGCTTGGCAGAATTCAGAAGTGCATCTAACGTGCTTCCACACCCTTCAGGATAGACTTAGGAAGGTGCAACTTGTGTGTCCATCTCGCGCATGACCTTGGCATTCTGTGGAGGCAGGTCCTCCCATCACCTGCATTGCTGTGCAGTCTGCATGATGCGCTTTCCTCCTCTGAAGTCAGGGGAAAGGTGCCTTTCAGGCAGGCGTCTATAAACCCACCGGCCAGTTCACCAGCGGCGGGTGCCCCACGCCCTCTGACACCCAGCACCACAGAGGTCTCATTTCCACTGTCATTTTTGAGGAGGCGAGAAATAGTAGCAGGGATCCTTTGGGAGCAGGAGGAACGGGCACCCACTAGTTCTTTCCCTCTCCATCTCCCAGTGCAAATGGCAGGAGACCCGCTTCTCTCCTAAACCCTCTTCCCACAGGTCCGAAAAGGATCCAAGGGAAGAGAAGGAATTGGTGGCAACCACCAATAATGGCTGGCTAGTGAGCTAAGCCTAAATGTGTGAGTCCCTGCTTTCAGGGACTCTGACCCCCCCCCGCACCACCTCAAGTTCTAAATCAAAAGTGCAAAGTACAGTTCTTCTGAGGGCATTAATGCAGCCCAGCTTTGCCAGAGATGGCTCCGTCTCTCCAGGACGAGCAATGGCCAGTTGCTGGAGGAGGTGTTGGGGCCTCCCTGGTGGGACCAATGTTTATGCTCCCTGGGCTGTGGAACTGCTGCAGAGAGGCCACCTGGGATGATGGTCAGAGGGCCCAGCTCATCTCCCATTCCAACCCTGGCCCTCCCAGGGTGCCAGCCACACTGATCCTGTTCTCTCCCACACAGGGCCAGTTCAGATGACCGAACAAGACAATTTGTTTTGTCGTATGTGTGGTCTTCTAATCATGTGTGTTCTTCCCTCCCTCCATTCCTCCCCTCTTCTGCTCGCAGGCCAGGAAAACCACGGTTTCTTAAATCATAGTTTTGTGACTCATCCAGACCTGGAGCTGTTCTTTAACTGTGGCTTACAAAGCACAATTAAACCAGGATATGAAACCAAGTCTCAACCCTGGTGTCACATACTGGTTCAATAGTCTTTTGTAAGCCAAAAGTTATTATGCTGCAGTTGAGTCGTGGAAATCTGGTTGAACAAACCACAATGTCTGCATCAGAGCTCCATACCAAAGCCCAGGAGCTGAGAGGTGGGGGTGGGGGGAGGGAACGCACAAGCTCAGGAGCTTTGAAGGTTGCATTCACAGCCCTAACCAGCCATGGTTTGTTCATTCTGGATCATTGTTTCCCCATTTCAAAAACCATTAGTGGTGGGACATCTCCCTGCAACAAATGCATGACTTTGGTAACATAAGCATCAGTTCGGGACTGAGCCAGAATCCAGTCTAATTTTTTTAATAGGTTTTATTGTTTTTAATATGCTATGAACCACCTTGGGATTTTTTTTAAAATTAAAACTGATACAGAAATTTAACAATAAAATAAACAAAGGCCCACCCACCCCTCTCCATGGTCCTGTAATGTGCCCCATTCCTTGTGTTGGAGACTGTGTGTGTGTTGTGTGTGTGTAAGGGGAGCTGTCCTCCCTATGGCCCTACAGGTTTGTTCGTTCTCTCTCTCCCCCCCCACCTCTCCTTCTGTGATGGATCGGGGGGTCACTCTATGCTTTTTTCCTTTTAGGTTTCCCCTCTTGTCCCCCAGAGCAATGGCCGATGAGCTGTTTCTGTGATCTGTGGGCTAAATTGCATAATGCAGGAGTTGTGTGATCTGATTGACTCATGTCACATTCTCAGTTTGAATCCAGGCCATGATGTTGGGGGCAGGGGGCATAACCTTTCCCTCCATGCCATTTCCCCAATGAAAATCACCCATCCCAAAGCTGTGAGGAGAAAAAGACTAATTAAAAGCAGTCATGGAGGATGGAGGCAATTTAAACTGAGGAAATGGCACAGAGGGGGAGAGCAGAGTCAGTCTCTCTCTCTCTCTCTCTCTCTCTCTCTCTCTCTCTCTCTCTCCTAGTGCCCTGGCCCTGATCCGAATCAGGGCCCTCCTGTGGTTGTGTTTAATTAGATCTGAACACGTGTCTCCTCCTGTATCTCAGATCATTTGGCCCCTAAGGGGAACTGGGTTTTGAATGGTTTTTTCCTTGACTTAAGGAGGCTTTTGGCTGACAGCAATCTCTGATCCACATGAAGGGAGAGGGGGCAGGATGAAGCAGCATCTAGGGGAAGCCAGTGCCAAATGGATGGGAAGGAAGATGGTTCTGCCACTTTGAATTCCGGGGCTTGTGCCCTGAAGTGTGTGCAGAAGACTGCAGGTGCTTCTGCATGGATGCTCCTTTGGATCAGAGAGGCCTTCATTCAGCACACTTCATATCAACAGGTCACGCATCCCATGTCCCACCGCTATGGGTCCTCAGGGCAGCTGTGAGTCTCCCAGACTCTTGGTGCAGGCTGGCCATGTTTTTCTGAGGAATGCCACATCTCGGCCACAGACTGAAGCACGGCTCAGCCTGACACCCTTTTCTTTCACTGCTTAACGGGCAGGCATTGCTCAGTGGGAGAGTGTCTGCTTTGCGTGCAGAAGGTCCCCGGTCTGCACAAATGGCAGGCATCTTCAAGATGTATGCAGGGAAACCAGCCCTGCATGATGCGGGAAAGAACGTTTCATAAGATGGTGCATTTAAACCATCGGAGTGAGGTGTGCTGTGGAGTTCAGAGGACAGATGCAGACCACCAAGGAATTCAGCCTGGGCGCTTTCCAGATGAGACCCTGCAACGGGGTCAGGACGCATCTCGGAAGTGGGCTTCCACACTTCCTGTGTTGTGACTCCGCAGTCCGTATGCGGACAGCAGGCTGCCGTTCACATTGCCAATGCCTTGTTCTGAATATAATTGCTGCGATATCGAGCTAGGACATTGTATATGTGGCGTAAGAAAGTTGCTGTTTTTTCAGGTTGTTCATTTCCTCAAGACTGCTCCCTCTGCTGTTTGTGTTTCGAATGTGACTTGTCTGAAAGGAGGCATTTTGCTCCTGTTGAGCAGCTAGTCTGGAAAGCATCCTGGGCGCTGTGCAACCCACTCCCTTGCGGCCAGGGGACCCGGAATGCCGCCTCCTCATGCCAGCACGGCATGCCACCGCGGCAGTTAGCCAAAGCCAGAGGGTGCACTCGCTGCCCTAAGGAGTGCTGCAAAGCCGTGAGTTCCAGAGGGCTCAAAGGAGTGAGCTGCACACGCCACAGAGGCAGGCACAGCACAGTAAGACAGGATCCCCAGCCCCTGCCTGGTCTGACAAGCCACAGGTGAGTCCAGGGGGTGGGGAGGCAGAGGTGCACACCTGCTCTCTTGCTGCCACTTGCTGGTGACTGAGCCCGACCTCCTGCCCTCTCCTCTCCCTCCCCAAGAGATATATTGCTGCCATGAGCTGAATCCCGCTGAAGCGCCAAGCATGCTGTGCAAGGGGCCTGAGTCTCGCCCTAGAGAGGCGGCTTCTAGACGGGCCCATTTCCGAGGGATGTTGTGGGCTAAATTCTGCTGTGCACACCTGAAGCCTGTGCCAGGGAAAGGCAGGTTCCCAGCTGCCTTAGACATCCCAGAGTGTTCTGTGTGCTGCACTTTGGCGTTCAAAGGTTCTGCCGTGGGGATGCTGCAGGGCTTTCTCCTGGCCCCCTGGCCCAGTACCAGTGACAGAAAGGGACTGGCCCTCCACCCAGAACACCATCCCGGTCCCTCTCTGCCCGCCTACTCTTAGCACTCCCTCCCTCCTCCAAAGGCACAGACCTCACCAGTGTTCCCTCTCACGGGGCTTCCCAGATGTGGTTGACTACAACTCCCAGAATCCCCAGCTGCAATGGCTTTTGCTTGGGGATTCTGGGAGTTGTAGTCAACCACATCGGGGAAGCCCCGTTAGAAGGAACACTGGACCTAACATGGTCTTCTTATGAAACCGCCACCCGCCTGCCACCCCAACCCTGCCACAAGCCATTGACATGATGTGTGCCCTGAGCATTGCAAATGTGTGTTTGCACAGGGCTTCATCTGGAGGCATCCAGCCTGAGGGCAGATCTTCCCACCTACTTTCCCCCTGGCTTTCGAAACCATTTACCAGTTCCATCCATCTCTCTGTGCTCTTGACGTTAAGAGACCCTTGATCTAAATTAAAAAACACAAACACACCCTGGGATTTCTAAAGGCTTACAGCTTTGCTGAATGAGACTAGAGTCACTAGAACTGGTGTGGGCAATCTTGGCCCTCCAGCTGTGGTTGGACCACAACTCCCATCATCCCCAGACACAATTCTGTGGATCAGGATGATGGGAGTTGTCGTTCAGCAACAGCTGTGGGAGAGGCAAGATTGCCCTCTCCTGCACTGGAACCTTGCTGGGTAAACCCATTTTTGTCTTCAGTCGATTCCCACTTTCTTCACACAACTTAATGCGAACTGATGGAACTCACCAACACAAGACGTACTTGTAGCCAGTAGGTCCACTGGCTTTTCAAAAACCAAGGAAGAGTCTATGAATCAGTGGCCCTTCGCCATGACAGATAAATGGAGCCGCCATACAGAGGCCCAGTATACTTCTATACTGCCATACAGCAACAGGAGATGGCCCACAGGATGACACCCTGGTTGCTGTGAGAGGCATCTGGATAACTGCAGTCCCCATGCCCTACAGCAGTGTATCCCAGCCTGGGATCCCCAGCCATCACTGGACTACAACTCCCTTCATTCCCTTTGGGTGATGGAGGTTGTAGTCCAGCAACACCTAGAGGCCCAATGTTGGGAACTGCTGCCCTACTGTGACTAAGCTTAAGCACATGCAACTAAAATAACAGAATATTCTTCATATAGATAGATAGATAGATAGATAGATAGATAGATAGATAGATAGATATCGGTGCCTCCATTTCCCTGCCCTTCCTCATTTTCGTATCTAGATTGTAAGCCCCTTGGGGCAGGGAACTGCCCTCTTATTCTTGGCAAGCCACCATGCTCATGGATGCTGCTGCTGATTATGCAATAAGAATGGACCAGACGGGCCATGGTCTGATCAAGCAAAGCAGGGTCTTTCTTCACTTTCCTCCCAGTCCGTCTCAGCTCTTTCCCGTGGTTCTGTTACGGCCTGCCATGCCGGCCGCCAAGGCTGCCGCTGCAAGGTGGCCTGGCTGGCACGCAAAGCCCTCTCTGTGCCCACATGGGGGAGTGTGCCGGGCGGGGCCTTCCGCCCCTCCTGACTGCCGCCTCTTCTCCCCCCTCTTCCTTCTTCTTCCCCTTCCAGGAATTTCCCGTTATACGACCACCACCAAGAGATGATGCTCTGTGCTCCTTTGCCCAGCCTGCTGCCATCTTTCCCGTATATGAACCTTAGGTAAGGCAGAGGAAGGCCGCTTCAGTGGTGGGGTGCAAGGGGATGGTTGCTAAGCAGAGCCCTGCAGTGCAGTGGCGTTCAAGCTGCATGCCAGAGAATCCTAGAAGTCGAGAGCCAAGAGGGTCCGGGGAGGCGAAGGAGCCATCACTCAGGGGTAGAGCATCTGCTTGGCATGCAGAAGGTCCCAGGTTCAATCCCTGCCTGGCAACATCTCCAGGTAGGGCTGGGAAAGACTCTTGTCTGGAACTGTCACTGCCAGGCTGAGATACTACTCCTAGTGCAGAAACTGCTCCTGCATCCCTGAAAGAGAGTTCTCCACTGCATGAGGCAGAAGGTTCCACTGCCAAACAGTCTGCTTCCTTGTAATTTCAACCCCTTGGTTCTAAGGAGCAAGAGAACCAGCTCACTTCTCCTATGTGGCCACCCTTCAGGATATACAGGTGAAACTCGGAAAATTAGAATATCGTGCAAAAGTCCATTAATTTCCGTAATGCAAATTAAAAGGTGAAACTGATATATGAGACAGACGCATTACATGCAAAGCGAGATAAGTCAAGCCTTAATTTGTTATAATTGTGATGATCATGGCGTACAGCTCATGAAAACCCCAAATCCACAATCCCAGAAAATTAGAATATTACATGGAACCAAGAAGACAAGGATTGAAGAAAAGAACAATATCGGACCTCTGAAAAGTATACAGTGTACTGTGCTTGATTGGCCAGCAAACCCGCCTGACCTGAACCCCATAGAGAATCTATGGGGCATTGCCGAGAGAAGGATGAGAGACATGAGAACAAACAATGCAGAAGAGCTGAAGGCCACTAATGAAGCATCCTGGTCTTCCATAACACCTCAGCAGTGCCACAGGCTGATAGCATCCATGCCACGCCTCATTGAGGCAGTAATTGCTGCAAAAGGGGCCCAAACCAAGTACTGAATACATATGCATGCTTATACTTTTCAGAGGTCTGATATTGTTCTATTCTTCAATCCTTGTCTTCTTGGTTCCATGTAATATTCTAATTTTCTGGGATTGTGGATTTGGGGTTTTCATGAGCTGTACGCCATGATCATCACAATTATAACAAATTAAGGCTTGACTTATCTCGCTTTGCATGTAATGCGTCTGTCTCATATATCAGTTTCACCTTTTAATTTGCATTACTGAAATTAATGGACTTTTGCACGATATTCTAATTTTCCAAGTTTCACCTGTAGTTGACGGTGATTATGATATCTGCCAACTGTTTGTCTTCACAAGGCTAAACATTCCCAGCACCCTCGGCCGTTCCCTGCTGGATCAGGCCCAAGGCCTATCTAGTCCATCATCCTGTTTCCCACAGTGGCCCACCAGATGCCCCTGGGAAGCCCGCAGACAAGAGCTGAGCTGAAGGCATGCCCTCTCTTCTGCTGTTGCTCCCCCGTAACTGGTATTTAGAGGCATCATGACGCTGAGGTTGGGGGTGGCCTATAGCCACCGAACTAGTAGCCACTGATAGACCTGTCCTCCATGAATTTATCTAAGCCCTTCTTAAAGCTACCCAGGCTGATGGCTGTCACCACATCCTGTGGCAGAGAATTCCATAGGTTGCGTGAAAAGGTACTTCCTTTTGTTGGTCCTAAATTTCCCAGCTATCAGTTTCGTGGGATGACCCTGGTTCTAGTATTATGAGAGAGAGAGAGAGAGAGAGAGAAATTTCTGTCCGTCGACTCTCTCTAAGAAAAAGAGGAGAGGAGAGCTGGTCTTGCGGTAGCAAACATAACTTGTCCCCTTAGCTAAGCAGGGTCCACCCTGGTTGCATATGAATGGGAGACTAGAAGTGTGAGCACTGCAAGATATTCCCCTCAGGGGATGGAGCCGCTCTGGGAAGAGCAGAAGATTCCAAGTTCCCTCCCTGGCTTATCCAAGATAGAGCTGAGAGAGATTTCTGCTTGCAGCCTTGGAGAAGCCACTGCCAATCTGTGCAGACAATACTGAGCTAGATGGACCTATGGTCTGACTCAGTATATGGCAACTTCCTAAGAACATATGAACAGCCCTGCTGGATCAGGCCCAAGGCCTATCTAGTCCAGTATCCTGTTTCACACAGTGGCCACCAGAAGCCTCTGAGAAGCCCACAGGCAAGAGGCGAGGGCGTGCCCTCTCTCTTGCTGTTGCACCCTCGACAAGTGCTCTATGCATAATTTCATACACCTCTAACCTGTCTCCCCGTAGTCTCCTCTTTTCCAAATTAAAAAGCCCCAGAGGCTGTAGCTGTGCCTTGGAAGGTGCTCCAGGCCCCTGATCATCTTGGTTGCCCTCTTCAGGGGCAGAGCCACCATTGGGCGAATGGGTTCAAAGAACCCAGGCCGCCTCCAATCAGGGGCCACGAGTGCGGCCCTAGACACGCCCCTCACATCTGACGTCCAACATGGGTGCATTATTTTGGTCCCAAATGGGGACACACGGCCCTGTTTGGTCCTGAAATTGGCCCGTGCTGTGTTGGGCAGCGTGGCCAGAGTGACTCTCCCTGCCTTAAAGACAGGGAGAGCCGCTCCTGGTCTCGCTGCCAACACAGCAGGGCCAACCAATCTCCCTCCCAAACGGGGCCGAGCAGGCCCATTTGGAGGGGAGATCGGCCCGTGCTGCATTGGCAGTATGGCCGAAACGGTAGGGATGTGCACGGTCCGGAGCAGTCCGGACCGGCACCGAAGGGGGGCCTTTCTTTAAGGGCGGGGAGGGCTTGCTTACCCCTCCCGCCTCTTTGCCCCCTCCAGCGCCCGTATTTAACAGACTAACGGGGCGCTGGAAACCAGCCGCCCCCCGCCGCCGCCCCCCCCCGCCGCGAGCTGATTTACCCACCAAAACTACCAATACCCCTGCCGCCGCCGCCGCCACCCGCCAGCCCTCCCTCCCTCCCTCCCTCCCAGCTGCCCGCCCGCCCGCCCGAGGACTCACCCGATGCTTTAGAAAAAACCAGAGGAGCTACCGGACGGAGCTCCTCTCGCTACGAAGGCCTGCTGCATACTGAAGGCGCTTTGCGCGCGCACGCATGCGCGCGCCGCAAAGAACGCCAATCGCCAGAGGCCCGGTCTACCCGGCCCGGCAGGTAGACCGGGCCTCCGGCGATCGGAGGCCCGGTCTACCCAACCTTTTCCCGGCGGGTAGACCGGGCCTCCGGCGATCGGTGTTCTTTGCGGCGCGCGCATGCGTGCGCGCACAAAGCGCCTTCAGTATGCAGCAGGCCTTCGTAGCGAGAGGAGCTCCGTCCGGTAGCTCCTCTCATTTTTTCTAAAGCATCGGGTGAGTCCTCGGGCGGGCGGGCGGGCAGCTGGGAGGGAGGACTGGCGGGTGGCGGCGGCGGCGGCGGCGGCAGGGGTATTGGTAGTTTTGGTGGGTAAATCAGCTCGCGGCGGGGGGGGCGGCGGCGGGGGCGGCTGGTTTCCAGCGCCCCGTTAGTCTGTTAAATACGGGCGCTGGAGGGGGCAAAGAGGCGGGAGGGGTAAGCAAGCCCTCCCGCCCTTAAAGCAATACCCCCCACCCGGACCCAAACCAGCAAGGGCCGAACCGGTCCGGCAGTTCGGCCATTCTTTAGAATGGCTGCCAGACCGGTTCGGACTCACCCCTACGAAACAGCTCTCCCTGCCTTTAAGGCAGAGAGAGTCACTCTGGCCCACGCTGCCCAATGCAGCACGGGCCGATCTCCCCTCCAAATGGGCCCGCTCGGCCCCATTTGGGAGACCACGTCCCTCGCGTTTGATGTCAGACACGGGAGTGTGGCTAGCCAGCCCCCTGCGTCTGATGTCAGATGTGGGGGGCGGGGCCAGGGGGCTACGGCGGCAGCCACACATGGGCTGCCTCCAGCCTCCTTATGCTCCTGGCCCTCTTCTGCACCGTTTCCAGTTCACAATGTCATTCAAGTCATACAAAAGTTGTATTATGTTAGATGATGTGAAAGGTAACTGATGACCATGAGAAAAGTCAAGGGAGTAGTCCTGGCTCCTCTACAACCCGGACCTTAATTAAGCCCCCCCCCCCATTTCTCCTCCCCCTGCCAAAGGTGCTTCCCACAGACTCTGCTGCTATTCCCCTCAGGGTCTCCACCAATGAACAGGCTCCCGCAACAGACCTGTCCGTCCCATCCCCAGTTCTGAGGACTTTCTCCCACTCTGTGTAGGCTTCTAAATGTCATGGAATGTGACTCTAGCAACAAAGTCTGTGTCCATAGACAAAGGTCATGCACAGGAGTGCTATGTGTCCGAATTACACATACCATTGTGCAGTTCTGAATTTTCCTTTTAAAAAGCCCTGGCTGTTGAAATGCATTGAATTCAGGAGGAGAAATCAAATGCATTAAACTCGGGTTGATGGGTTGGTTGCACATTATTTTTTTAGGGACCACAAACAAAAAGTAGCCTCAGAATAAAAAGCATCTGACTGGGGACCAAACAATGCACCCTGAAAAGGCTTGGCCCCCCCAATGACCACAGTAGTGTATCAGGATGGGATGGATCCTGCACCCTGTCCTTCATGGCTCAGGATAAAGCAGTAAAATGAGAAAGCATTTGTGCTGGTGGCAATTAGCACCTACTGGGGTTTGTTTGTACATTTTAAAATGTACAACCTCAAAAGGATCCAATCCTCAAAGTGACCTGTGGGTGGTGGGAATCACAGTCAAAAGATGAATGCAATTTAAAGTCAGTGAAAAATGAAAAAATATGACATCCCATCTTAAGCAGCACAGAATACAGAGTCAAAAGATCCAGAGGACGGTGCTTTGCACCAAACCATTAAGTACGTTTCATGTAAAACAGTAAGAGGGCTAGAGGAGGATCAGCCTGTGACAAGCCTTATAGGAAGGAATGTACTGAGAGGGATCTGAACCCAAATGCCTATTGAGATCCATGGTAATGCGGTGCTTGCCGAAAGCAAATGTTGCCATCCTAATCCACTGGCTGAGAGGAAGCCCCCTGGATGCATTCCAGGAGCCCTTTGGAAGGAAGCCCTCAACTGGAAGAGGCATTCCCTGCCAATGCTTTTAGTCTGTCTGGACTGTAGAGAGCAGGGTGGTGCTGGACTATCTGGGCCTTTGGTCTGATCCAGAAGGGCTGCTCGTATATATTTCTATTTTCAAATAGAAATATATTAAAATTACATATAATTTTTTAAAGAAACAATTAACAACAATTTAAAAATTTAAAAATATGTTAAATTATAAGTCTGTGTGTGTGCGTACACACACACATATACACACTCACATACTTAGATGATTCAACATTGTGTTTAGATTTTAAATTGTTTTAATGTTTTAATTTTGTTTTGTGTTTTATTGTAAATGGCCCAGACACATGTAAGCAAGTGTAAAGTGATACATTTTGTGGGTGGAGGTGGGGGGGTGGACTTCACATATATGCTGATTTTCCTCCCTCTCTCACAACACTTAGAACCAGGGGTTATCCCATTAAAATGAAGGCTGGGAAATTTAGGACCAAAAAAAGGAAGTACTTTTTCACACAGTGTATAATTAACCTATGGAATTCTCTGCCACAAGATGTGATGATAGCCACTAGCTTGGATGGTTTTATAAGGGGCTTAGACAAATTCATGGAGGACAGGTCTATCAATGGCTACTAGACTGGTGGCTGTGGGCTACCTCCAGCCCCAAAAGCATGATGCCTCTCAATACCACTTGCAGGGGAGCAACAGCAGGAGAGAGGGCAAGCCCTCACCTCTTGCCTGTGGGCTTCCCAGAGGCACCTAGTGGGCCAGTGTGTGAAACAGGATGCTGGACTAGATAGGCCTTGGGCCTGGTCCAGCAGGGCTGTTCTTATGAGTTTGGGGCAGTATATAAATATGTTAAATAGGAACTTGCCTCTTCTAAATATAAAAATGGAAACTTGTGCCAGAGACTGCTTGGAAACACGGCTGACGGCCAACTTGCTGAAGTAAGCTGATCTTAATCACCACCCTTCTCTGAACAAGCAGCCCTGGTTTGAACATTGCCCCCTGTCCACCCTCTCATCTGTGCACATTTACTTTTCGAACCCATTTCTGCTACCAGGCCTTGAGAGTTCGTGATTGTGCAGTGAGGGGCAGGCCATGCTGAGCCTAGCAGGGAGCTCCCTGAAAGGCAGCAGTTGAGCCGCAGGAGACCAGCGAGTCTGACTGAGCTCTGCCTGACCGGGGCGGCCCTTTCATGAGGCGAGGCGAGATGGTCACCTGAGACAGAAGATTTTGGAGACACCTGCAGGGTGGCAAGATGTCCAGCTCCACCACTGGCTTTGGAGCAGCCCTCTGGGCCCCCTCTGGCACTGGCAGGCTTTGCAAAGCGGGGGCCTCCCCTCATCCTCCTTGCAAAGCTTGCTGGAAACATCAGGAATGAAGAGGAGGCAGCTGGCAACCTTCCCTCCTCCCTCCCCCCCATGCCACTTCCATTGTTGGCAAGGAATATTTTTGAAAGGGGACTGGCTCCCCCCAGGGCTATGGGGCAAGGCAGCATTTGGCACCTGCCGGACTGTGGGCTGCCCCGTTGCTTCATCTTCCACCATGCGCTCGAACCCTGGATGTGTTGTCTTGGGAAGCAAGAGCACAGAGCAGTTCTTCCAGCAGTCTGCTTGCTTGTAGAGGCCCAGAAACGGAGCTCAGGCATCCCTGCCTCTGCAAGGGTGTTGGCGAGAGTGCATCTGTCTCTCTCTTTCTCTCTCTCAGTCTGCCAATTGCTAGGGTTAAAGTCTCGGCTCCTGAGATGGGATGGCGGACCCTGCTGCTCCAAGGGTGGGAGGACGACTGCACTTTGGAAAGACCTGTGTGGGTCCGTGCTGACTCTCTTTCTCTGTCCCCGGCAGGTGGGATACGAGTCATTTCAAGAGGACTGGAGGGCCACTGAGGGACAGCTATATAATACATCCTGAGTTTGTTTCGGAATCCCACCCCATGCCACCGTGTTGGTAGTAGAAAGTGGAGACAGGTTGCCATTAAAGTGCCGCTGGTGACTAATCCTTGGGGTTCTTCCTTTGTTATTTATTTATTTATTTACTGTTAGATTTGTATACCGCCTTTCATTAAAACAACCCCAAGGCGTTTCACACAGAAAAATTAAAAACAAGAATATAAAAATGAATAGCCACCGGGAGAGCATTCCAGAGTCTGGGGGCAGCAACAGAGAAGGCCCTGTCCCACATTGTATTCCTTAAGAACATAAGAACAGCCCTGCTGGATCAGGCCTAAGGTCCATCTAGTCCAGCATCCTGTTTCACACAGTGGCCCTCCAGATGCTGCTGGGAAGTCCACATATTTATTTTATTGTTAAATTTATATACCGCCTTTCATTAAAAACAATCCCAAGGCAGTTTACAAAAATTAAAAAACACAATAAAAATGACAGTTAAAGGTATTAAGCTAAAAATATGACAACAAATCTGATTTAAAATATATAAAAATACAAACATAAAAACTGTACAGGGATAAAAACACGTAGAAGCAGCATTAAAACAATCATGTAAAGGCCTGGATAAAAAGCCAAGATTTAACAAGCTTTCTAAAAAATGTGATGGAGTCCAAGGAGCGAATGGCCACTGGGAGAGTGTTCCAAGCTCTGGGGGCAGCAACAGAGAAGGCCCTGTCCCGAGTGCACGACAACCAAGCCTCCCTCATTGTCAGCACCAGGAGCAGAGCTCCCTCAGATGATCTTGTGAAGCCGGCAGCAACCCTTGGGAGCAGGCAGTCCCTCAGATACCCCGGGCCCAAACTGTTAAGGGCTTTAAAGGTCAAAACCAGCACCTTGAATTGGACCCAGAAACACACTGGTAGCCTGTGCAGCTCTTTCAAAATGGGCAGATGATGTTCTTCCTCACAACAGAAACCAAATCCAAGATACAGATAGTATTTGGGGGTGGGGTGGGGAAGGGGCAGGCATGATCTTCCAGCAAGAAACAGTTGCCCTGCAGAAGCAGAAATTTCACCCAAGCCCAGAATTTTGATCACTGGATTCAAAGTCCTGACACTAAACTCTTAGCAGGGCCACTCTTACCCCCCAGACCTTGGGGACACAGTCTGGGGCCTCCAAGGTCCAGGGGGGGCCTCCTGCCACCACCCCACCCCACTGCTGCCGCTCAGCACTGAACCGTGGCACCGAATAGATCAGGAATGATATGACAACATTGGTTTGCGACACTCTATTATAACTGCACAGGCGTGCCGGAGCTTCCTCGCAGTTCTCAAGGGCCGCTGGGCCGAACAGTTAGGCCCAGCAGCTGCCCCCATGGGGGTGGGGGAGGCCTGCTCAGCTCACCCCACACACCCCGGCCGCGCACATGGCGGCTGGAATTATTGAAGGTTTAGCACCGCAGTTCGGTGCCACAAGGCAGTGGCAGGGTGGAGTGACCATAAGAGGCCCCCCTTAACTTTTTATTTTTAACTCGTGGGAGCTGGACTCTGAAGCCCTTCAGGTCTGGGCACCAAAATTGACTCTTGGGGCAACATTTGGGCAGACTGAAGCCCTGAGAATGAAATGGATAGGAACCTTGGGAGTGTGAACAGGATGGTCCTATTGGTGAGGAAATAGTATAGTATAGTATAGTATAGTATAGTATAGTATAGTATAGTATAGTATAGTATAGTATTGTATTTTCTTATGGGTCTGTGTCTTTTAATGGTTTCTGTTGTAAGTTGCCATGGATACATAAATGAAGAATGGTGGCATATAAATCTTGTAAATAAACAAACAAAATTGTTCTGGACGGGGTTATACTCCCCCTGAAGG
Organism: Hemicordylus capensis; assembly: GCF_027244095.1. Lineage (NCBI taxonomy): Eukaryota > Metazoa > Chordata > Lepidosauria > Squamata > Cordylidae > Hemicordylus > Hemicordylus capensis. The sequence continues at coordinate 3,626,656 of NC_069658.1, forward strand.
AGAAGATGCACAACGGAGGTACCCCTCAGGGGTACCTCCAAGTTGTGTATCTGCTCCTTCAGGGGCATCGGAGAGGAGAGCTGGTCTTGTGGTAGCAAGCACGACTTGTCCCCATAGCTAAGCAGGGTCTGCCCTGGTTGCATCTGAATGGGAGACTTGATGTGTGAGCACTGCAAGATATTCCCCTCAGGGGATGAAGCTGCTCTGGGAGGAGCAGAAGGTTTCAATTTCCCTCCCTGGCAGCATCTCCAAGATAGGGCTGAGAGAGATTCCTGCCTGCAACCTTGGAGAAGCCGCTGCCAGTCTGTGCAGACAATACTGAGCTAGATAGACCAATGGTCTGACTCAGTATATGGCAGTTTCCTGTGTTCCTATCATTGGCTACCAGGCTTTGGCTAGCTTGCCAGCTTTAGCCTTTCCTAGAGAAGATGAGCCGGTTATCCACTCCCCTTGTCACACTGCTGGATTAGATATCATGGAGACCCCTACAAAAGCTCCTATGAGTTCTAAAGTTGGGCTTCCCATTACAACCTCTGTGTACAGGAAGACTGAAAGAACCACCTAAAATGCCACAAGGAACAATCAGTGGCAGGAGTTCTCAACCTTGGGTCCCCAGATGATGTTGGACCACAAATCCCATCATCCCCAGCCACAATGACCATCAGCCCTTGTGGCTGGGAATGATGGGAGTAGTTATCCAACAACATCTGAGGACCCAAGGTTGAGAACGCCTAATCGATGGACCTCACACCTGTAGTTTCCCCACTAGATTGATGCCTATGGCTGGCCACTGTGACTCCCACTATTCATACATGTGTTTGTGTCGTCTTCCATCCCACCTCTGCTCACTGGAGACTGGAGAGTCAGCCAGAACAGACAACATGGAGTTTGGATGGGCTAATGGTCCCATCTGGTATGATATAGTTGCATGCAATAACAGAGTGTACATGGTATTTGCATTAATAATGTGTACATGGTCTTCGCCCTAAACAGCTTAGGCCCAGGGTATTTAAGAGAATGTCTTCTTCGCCATGAGCCCCATGGCCCCCCCTTGACATCCCCCGGAGAGGTCCGTCTGCAGTTGCCACCAGCTCATCCGCTGACTATGCAGGGACGGGCCTTCTCTGTTGCTGCCCCGAGACTCTGGAACACGCTCCCTGCTGCAATAAGAGCCTCCCCACCCTCTCTGACAAACTTTTTTAAAAAAAATCCTTAGAGACTTACCTTTTCACCCAAGGTTTTTTTTTTTAATTTAATTGTGGTTTTAAACTGTTGTAAGGTATTTTATTGTTGTGTTTTAATTGTTTATGTTGTTGTGAGCCGCCCAGAGACAGATGTTTGGGGAGGCATACAAATTTGATAGACAGACAAACAAACAAACAGACATGGTATTTGCATAGTGCTTCTACGTGTTCCACGTGCTTCACATCTATTGTCTTGTCAGGCAGGTCCCTTGGCTGGGATGATCCCTGCCTTTGCACACCGCAGGTGTGAGCTGGGATGCGTGTGCAGCAGGGCTGGGAGCTGGCCATCCCACTGCCATCTGTACATTCAGTCAAGCCGCCTGAGCCTCCATGAAGGGCTATAGAATTGCCACCTCTTTATGTAAACAAGGATCCAGTACTTTTAATAGCTTCAGCAGGACAAGCAGAAACTGACGACACATTTTCCCCAGCATGGAAACACAGGGATGGGGAAAGCTCCACCTGTTCACGTCTGCACTAAAAGGTACACCCACTAGTATCATCAATGCCCATAAGAACATCAGATCAAGCCAAGTCCATCTATCCAGACGGCATCCTGTTCCTGGCGGTGCTTGCTTGGCCAGATTTCCTCAGAGAGGCAGGAAAAAATTATAGCTAGCCCTATTTGTCTCTGCCATCTCGTATTCAAAGGTACACTGCCTCTGAACTTGGAGTTTCCATTTCACTCATCGGCAGTGATAGGAAAGTCCTTTGTGGATCTGTCTAAATGATTAGTTCTTTGTCCATTTTGCACCTAGAAGAGTCTAATCCCGTTCGGTCTGCCTATCACTGCCTATACTCCCTCTTAAGACTGTTGTGAACTGCAGACTTTGGGATTCCAATATCATAACTGCCTCTCCCACCATTTTGCTTAACATCCTACCTAATGATCCTTGGAAGCTAGCTCATGAGTTCTTTAAATATATCAGAAGCAGAAAACCTGCCAGGGAGGTGGTTGGCCCCTTAGATTATGAGGGGTGTGATAGGAATTATTAAGGAGGATAAAGAGATTGCAGAGAAGCCAAAAGAGTTCTTTGCGTCTGTCTTCATGGCAGAGGATATACCATATAAACCCACACTGAGATTGATCTTCTCAGGCTTAGAGGCTGAAGAACTGGGCCAATTTGAGGTGACTAGAGAGGATGTTCTAAACTGTCTTGAAAAACTAATCACCAGGAAGTTTTAAAGCCCTATATTGATTTATTGATTTGTTTGTTTGTTTGTTTGTGTATTTATTATTGTTAAATTTGTATACCGCCTTTCTTTAAAACAATCCCAAGGCGGTTCACACAAAAATTAAAAACAAGACTATAAAAATGACACAATTAAAATATTAAGCTAAAATATAAAACAAATCTGACTAAAAAGATTTAAAATACAAGCATAAGAACTGTACAAAATACAAAGAAGCAGCAGTAGACTTGCATCTCCTCCAGTATGGAGGGGGTGCATTCACTTATTGGCCAGATTTAACTCTCAGGGACTTCGGAGTATCAGGGAGCAGTTCACACACAATTCGGGTTTTTCACAGTCGTTAGAATGTAGTCTGATTTATATCCGGGGTAAAAAAAATCCACTATTTGTGTTGGTTTTTTGGGACAACTTCGAGTTTGCAATAAAGCCTCCCAGAAAACTAGCGGTAAAGCCTGCTGTGTGTAAAGGTCCCAGGGCCACATGGCACCTACCCAAGAGTTCTGAAGGAACTCAAATGTGAAATTGCTGATCTCCTAGCAAAACCATGCAACTCGTCCCTACAATCAGGCTCTGAACCAGAGGACTGGAAAGTAGCTAATGTAATTCCTACTTTCAACAAGGGATCCAGGGAGAATCTGGGAAACTATAGGCTGGTTAGCTTAAGTTCCAGGTGAACTGATGGGAAGCATACTTAAGGAAAAAATTGTTAAACATAGAGAAGAACAGGTCATGCTGAAGGAGAACCAGCATGGGTTCTGCAAGCGATGACAGCCAATAACCTGGATGGCTTTAAGAGGGGCTTGGATAACTTCATGGAGGAGAGCTACTAGTCGGAGAGCTATAGGCCACCTCCAGCCTTAGAGGCAGGCGGGGAGCCACCATTGGGTGAACAGGTTCAAAGAACCTGGGCCGCCACCAATCAGGGACCTCGAGTGTGGCCCCAGACACGCCCCCCCCAAGTCTTACGTTAGACACAGGGGCGTTACTTCAGTCCCAAATGGGGCTGCGTGGCCCCGTTTGGAGCCAAAATCAGCCCACGCTGTGTTGGGCAGCATGGCCGGAGGGACTCTCCCTGCCTTAAAGGCACGGAGAGCCGCTCCTGGTCTTGCTGCCAATGCAGCGGAGCCAATCTATCTCCCGCTCAAACTGGGCCGTGCGGCCTCATTTAGCAGAGAGATCGGCCTGCGCTGCATTGGCAGTGCGGCCAGAACAGCTCTCCCTGCCTTCAAGGCACGGAGAGTTGCTCTAGTCCATGCTGCCCAACATGGAGCGGGCCAATCTCCCTTCCAAACAGGGCCACGCAGCCCCGTTTGGGAGGAAGACCATGCCCCCCGCGTCTGACATTAGACATGGGGGCATTGCTAGCCAGGCCCCTGCATCTGATGTCAGACGCAGGGGCAGCAGGGGCCGCACACAGGCCACCGCCAGCCTCCTTACACTCCTGCTCAGAGGCAGGATGCCTCCGAATACCAGCTGCAGAGGAGTCACAGCAGGAGAGAGGGCAGGCCCCTTTCCGCTCCTGCCTGTAGGCTTCCAGCACCATCTGGTGGGCCACTGTGTGAAACAGGATGCTGGGCTAGATGAGCTTCCTTGGGCCTGATCCAGCAGGGCTGCTTTTACTCATAAGAACAGGCTGTTCTTATGAGTAAAAGCACGACCTATCTCTGGCGGCTTCTGCATCTTAATAACTGCCCAGAGACCAAAGTTTGGGCAGGATAGAAGTTAGATAGACAGAAAGATAGATAGATAGCAGATACCTGGGGGCAGGGGCGTACCAAGGTTGGCAGGGGCCTAGAAATGATATTTTAAAATGGGCCCCTCACTGCCTTCCTCTCCTTCTCCTGGCCCGATGTCTCTGCTAACTATCCCAACTAGTTACAAGGTGTAAAATAGCAGCAGAACCAACGAATACAACAGAATCAAGGAAGAACTTTAATCATTGCACATATCAATACTGAGTCTTAAAAATCTTTAAGAGGTAGCAAATTAGCAGTATGAACTCTTTGGATATTCATGCTTCCATTGTTTTAGTATGTTATGGGCGTCTGTTAGCTCCTTTGGGTATTCCGTTTTGAAAATGGAAAAGTTGGAAAGAAAACTTATTATAAATAAATCTGATATAGTGGATGGTGCTCTTGACCTCATTATCTCTTTTTACAAATGTATATATGACCAGAATAGTTTGGTCTCCCCAATGCAGATGATAATTACATCGCCTTTTCATTGAAAGCAACTGAACAGCTTCCTATCTCTGCCAAAGTGTTGGAAGGGAGTAAATGCGAATGGCTAGCAGGTATCATAAATTACTGTTTATAGCTAGGCAAATAAATGACTGTCTCTTGAAAATGGACCTGCTTGTACGGTTAAAGATTAAAGGGATGTTTTTATAGTAGCAATCTATGCCCTTAAAACAACCCTTTAAAAATAGGCACATTGTAGTGCTTCAGCTCCAGTCCTACTCAACAGTCTTAAATCATTCCAATTATTTAACACAGCCTGGTATTTATCAGCTAAAAGAAGCTGAGTGTGGGGCTAACCATACACACCAAAATATTGGGACCCAAATATTCCTGGTGCTTTTATTTTGAAGCTGCAGTGAAGTCCAGCAACTGAGTTTGGAAGTGTTTTGTTTTTAGGTTCCCCCCCACCCCACAGCAGCACTAGGATCAACCTTTTGCTCCACGCCTGCCGGGTCTCATACTAACCAAGGAGTCAGGCTCCATGTCTCTCCTCACAAACACGCCCAAAGCCCCTCTCACCGCCCACCCCCTCACTCGACCAAGCCCCCCCCGCCATCACCTCTGCCAGCTCCACAAATGCCGAAGCCTCTATCTGGCAGCGCACTCGCCCACAGCCGATGCTGCCTCCTCTTGCTTCCCCCGCCATTGCCCACCGCTGCCTTCTCCTGCCAGCCACTCACCCAAGCCTCCGAGCCTCCTCCGTCATTGTGACGGAGCCGTGACACATCACCCATCCGCCGTGCATGTGTGGGAAACTAAATTCTTGAAAAAATGCTCAGACACCCACCACCAACTTCATATTGGGCCGGGAGCAGGATGCATTTTCCTTTGCCCCTTTTAGCAGGCAGGCAGGCAGGGTGCCGATGCGTGCGTCCACCCACCAACGAATGAGAGCCGGATGAGGCCAGGACGGGGAAGGAGGAGCAGGCAAAAGGGTGGAGATGGGGAAAGGAGGGAGGGAGGGAGAGAAGGTCATGGCACAGAAGGAACAGATCTGGAATACTAAAGGAAGCCCAGGTGGCCGCGCTGGGGAGTCATGTGACTTGCCTCTGGTGGGGGGGCCTCGAGGCAGTGGGCTGGGAGACAATTGTCTCCCCTTGCCCAATGGATGGTACGGCCATCAATGGATGGTACAGGCCATCATGCCTGCAGGAGTCAACATCCTGTCCAGGCTTTTCTCTTCCCATGTTTGCTGTTCTGCTTACAGTCCAGAACAAGAAGCGTTCTGTGACACTCGAAGGCATGCTCTTGACTGTGTCACGCTGGAGTCGGTCCTAAGGTCTTGTCCTTCCGTGGCCATAAAGCGAGGCGGGGCGCAACCTTTGCTGTTGTGAGGCAGGCTCGGACTGGGCCACCGGGCAACAGGGCACTTTCCCGGCGCGCCCCTCACCTGTGTGCCCTGACAATGAGCTCCCTCCCTCCGTGTGGCTGCCTGGCCCCTGCCCAGCCTGCAGCTTCTCTCGTGAGTCGCGGCTTTCACCAAGGACTGGGAGGCAGCTAGGCAGGCAGGCAGGCTGCTCTGCTCTCGACTCTGGAGCTGACTCCGAGATGGGGGCAGGGCGGGGGCGGCGCTTCCCTCCCCTCCCTGCTGCTACTGCCGTGGTCCGCTCTCCACTCTGCCTGTTGGAGTCTGGGGGAGTGGTGGGCAGATGGATGGATGGATGGATGGATGGATGGATGGAAGGAAAGCTGCCAGACCCTCTGCTTCAAGATGCTCTTTGAAGGGGTTGCAACAGGAAGTAAACCATAAAATCAATAATGTACAAACACAATAAAACGAACAATGAAGTGCAGTCCCAGCGAAGGATTACAGGTGAGCAAAGAGTGAAACCAATTGTATTCCTTTCCCTATTAAACCATATGGCAGGTTCACTGAAAAGCTCTCTAAAATCAACTTGCCTTCACCTGCTTTTAAAAACCCCCCGCAAGACAGTGTTGTTCTACAGACACATTCCCTAGAAAGGCCTGTAGCTCTCTGTCGAGCACACATGTGGTGGCAAGCCTGGCTTTGCTTCTAAGTCACACAAGAACGTTGGCAAAGCTGCCCGCTGGGTTCGGTTGTGTGAGCATTGGTTGGCTCCGTGCCCGCTGCTGTCACTGGGCGGCCTCATCTGGGGCTCCTGCCTCAGAAGGCTGGGCGGGGAAGGAGCAAGGCTGGTGGGGAGTCCCTGCTTGGAGAAGGAAGGAGCTGCATCTCCCCTGCTCCATTTCATGTAAAAAATGTTGCTTCCTGTACAGGGTTGTCCTAAATATTGCTGCCGTGATATGTTTAAATGCTTTGGAATGCCGTCTGTATTGTTAGGAACTGAAAATAATTTCCCTCTCTTGGGTAGGTGTCTGGGGTGAGGGATGGGAGGGCAGCAGGCGTCTTGGGGAAACTGGTGGGGAGAGAGAACTTAAAGCGGCGCTCTGGTAGGACTGGGGGGGGATGGTGGAGGGAGGCACAGAGTGACTTCAGATGCCCCCCCCCCTTCCGTTTCTTAACCGCCCTGCAGGAACTGGGCTACATAGGAGGAACTCATACAGCCAAACTATGCCATTAGTATAGAATTGTGCTTCTTAATCGTTACAATTACAAGTGCTTCTTCGTTTGAAACATTTATAGTAACCTATAAGTAACGGAAAACAGAGGTCAGATACCAAAAGTTAACAGGGGGAAGAAATGCTTAAATGAAACGGGAAAAGCCTCCCACGACCCACTCTGCTCAAAACCCGGCGCCCTCCTCCCCACATACATCCCACCGCCCTCTCAGGGCCCCCAGCCCACCCCGGCCCGGCCCTGTTGGGAGGAGGACCAAAGAACCAGGCTCCGGCACAGCCGGCAACAGACGCTGGCAGCCTGCCGGGTGCCAAGAGCGACTTTTGCCAAGAGGCAGCCTGGAGCGGAGGAGAGAGCAGCGGGGCGACGCCTTGCCTCCGCGCTCCCCCTCGCGAACTACATCTCCCAGAATCCTCTTTCTCCCCCCTCCCACGCCTTACACCTGAATCGCAGCGGGGCTGGGCTGGGGGGCGCGCAATGTGCAGCTCGGCGCCCGCCCCAGTGCCTGGAGGCGCGTCCTGCGCGAGGGAGCCTGTTGGTGGCCGGAGCGCCGGCGGGGTAAGTCCGGAGCCGCTGCCGCCGCGCTTGCTTGCCCGGGGTGGGGCGCGTGGCGGGGTGGCGGGCTGGGCCGCCCTGCCCGTCTCCTGCCCTGCCGTGGCCCGATCGAGGCTGAGCCGGAGGACAAGCGCGGCGCGGGGGAGAGCGGGCGGCAGGCTCCTCCGCTCGCCTGCTGCTGGCGCTAGCCGCTGCCTCGTCCCCTGCCGGGGAGAGGGGCAGCTCGGCGGGGGCGGGCGGGAGACAGGCGGCCTTGCGGCGGGGCAGAAGATCGCGCCCCGCTCCCCGCCTCGGTCTCCGGCGCGCAGCGGTCTGACAGCCCAGAGGCGGCTGGCTCGCAACTTCTGGCCTCTCCTGCGGCGAGAGTTTCCCCGGCTGGAGGACCCGCCGCGGCCAGGAGAAGCGGGTGGGCTGCGCTGCCGCTGGGGGTGCAGCCCTCCCGGTCGGTGTCGAGTTGCCTGCCTGCCTGCCGTCCTGGCCCCTCGGAGTCTGGGCACGCCGCGCCGGGCACCCCCTGGGAGGGCGCTGGACAGCGGGGGGGGGTCACAGGAGGAGCAAACAAGGGCACGGGGGGCGGGGCGCTGTCTTACCCCACAGACTGGATTTCAGAGAGAGAAAGGGGGGCGGGGGCAAGGCACTTGTTGTATGGCTCCTCCAGCACCCCAAGCCTCCTCCTCCGTGAAGAGCGCGGAGCTGAGGGAGCAAAGCCGGGCGCGGGGGCGGGTGGGCTGGCATGCAGCCGGAGCAGCAGCTCCCTCCCCCCCCCCTTCTGCAGGCGGTGCCCGCCGGAGCAGCAGCTCCCCTCCTGCCGCTTTTCTGCTCGGGCCGAGGGTGAAGCGGTTCGATTCTTCTTGGTTAATGGGTAACGTGCGGAAATGCCTTCGGGCACTCGAAGCTGGGCTCTGCCTCCCGCCTGGGGAAGGCGTTAGTGCTCGCCAGGCCGCCCAGCTGGAGACTAGCTGGCCTCTGAAGTGTCGCCCTGGAGGGTGTCCTGATGCTCCAGGGCGCCTCCTACAGGAACGCGCGCGCTTTTCGGGAGGCGTAGTTAATCCGGAGTAAATAATGCCCGCCTCCTAGCTTGGTGCTCCTCCCAGTCAGCTCTTTCTAGCAAGCACCGCCCCGCAAATGCCAAAGCGTGTTAGGAAGGCGGGGTGGTGGTGGTCTGCTCTGCCCCTCTGATCCCCACCACCGCTCCCTGAACCCCCTGACTGTGTAAACAGAAATGAGCAGGAGTGCCCTCGGCCCGTTCAGGCCGCCAGCTCCGAGAGGCAGACTCCGTTATGTCAAGCAACTTGCTTTAGGAGAAGAGAGGAGACCTGTCTCTGATCTGTCTGTCTCCCCTTTTGCCTATGGCAGGGTTTCTCCTGTTTGGGTCTCCAGATGGGCTTGGACTACAACTCCCATCATCCCAACAACATCTGGAAATCCAAGCTTGAGGAACCCTGCCTTAAGCAAAAATGAAAAGGTCTTTATGGAGGTACTTTTTAAATTTTGAGTGGTTTGGCAAGGGACTAGATCTCCCTCCCCCATCCCAACAGGACTCCCCAACAAAGTGCAGCAGAAGGTCGGTGGAGAGAGGAGGTGTTTCTGGTGGCAGTGCTGGAACCTGGGAGGGGGTGGGTGGGGGTGGGCTCAGTCAGGCTTGCTCCCCAAGCCCCAGCTGTTTAAACAGGCTTTGGATATTTCATGGTTTGGTGCCTTTTGAAAGTGTTCAGTGAAGTAGTTGCTCTAATTGGTTGGGTTCTTAATGGTGTGTTATCGGCCTTTTGGCTAAGAAAGCATTCTCAACTGCTTACATTGATTGTGTTGTATGTGTCGCTCTCCAGATTACACACTACCACAGTGGTAAAATGCTTTGGCTTGGCAGGATTGTATTGAAAACGATCCCCAGAATCTCACACTCTACAACAGGAAAATGCAGCTATTTTTCTGCAACGGACTTGCAACGTTGTTAGCACTATGACGCAAGGATAAAATCCGAAAGGTGGCATAGGAAACGTGAACGGCCCCTTGCTGTGAGTGCAGGAATTGCGGTGTCACAACACAGAAAATATGGAAGCATACTTAGCAGATCCATAGTGACGCTGTTGTAGGGCTTAATCTGGAAAGTGCCTGTGTTTGTCTAAACCACTCTGAATATTAAAAAATCATTACAAAAAAAGCCGGATAAATTGTGGTGGGGGTGATGAAAGTTGTCTACCAGAGAGCCTCAGATTGGCCATCCTTTGCATGAAGGGAAGTGGAGACGGACAGAATATTTTGGGAGCTGTGAGGATGCCCGGGAAGCATCCTTCCTGTATTGCATGCAAATGTATCTTTTCTCTCGGGGGCCAAACTCCGGGGGTTTAAATACCATTTTAAATTTTAAAACAGCAGAACAACAATAAAAACCAACTTCCAGCTGATCAAAGGCTTGATGAAATAAATGCGTCTTGAGCCACCTAATGGCACAGCGGGGAAATGCTTGACTAACAAGCAGAAGGTTGTGGTTCAAATCTCTGCTGGTACTATATCAGGCAGCAGCAATATAGGAAAATGCTGAAAGGCATCATCTCATACTGTGTGGGAGGAGGTAATGGGAAACCCCTCCTGTATTCTACCAAAGAAAACCATAGGCTCCTCCGAGTCGAAATCGACTTGACGGCACACTTTTACCTTTACTTTTAGAGATGGGGAAGCTCTTGCATCAACAGGGAGTTCGTTCCAGGGCCTCGGGGCGGCCATAGAAAAGTCACCTGAGTCACCCCCAGATGAGCCGAAGGCAGACCTCTTCCGAAGCGCTTAATAAGCAGCAGAGGCTCTGAAGCAGAGAGTGCTCTCTTTCTTGTTCCTTCTTGCTGCAAGAAAACCCCAAAACCGGCTGAGACTGAGTTCAGGGCAGGGTGTGCAGTGGCAGTGCTGAGGGAGTGTGGTAGCAAGCATGGCTTGTCCCCTTAGCTAAGCAGGGTCTGCCCTGGTTGCATATGAAAGGGAGACTAGAAGTGTGAGCAGCACTGTAAGGTATTCCCCTTAAAGGATGGAGCCGCTCTGGGAAGAGCATCAGAAGGTTCCCAGTCCCCTCCCTGGCAGCCTCTCCGAGATAGGGCTGAGAGAGACTCCTGCCTGCAACCTTGGAGAAGCCGCTGCCAGTCTGTGAAGACAATACTGGGCTAGATGGACCAAGGGTCTGACTCAGTATCTGGCAGCTTCCGATGTTGCTAGGGTCAGCGGGGGTTGATTGCCACAGAGCTGGTCCTTGCACCACATGGAGGTCTCCAGCTCCTGTGCCTCAACAGAAGTGTTGTCCTTCTGTTGAGAAAGCCTGGCCGTCCCACTGGCCACTACTGACTGAGGGCATCCCCTTCACGGGAATGAATGGGACTTGCCCCAAAGCCGTGCCAGGTGGCAATAATTCCTGTTCATCCGGTGCAGGATCTTGGGACGAGCACTTCTCAGACTCCCGGCTCATTCTAATTAGGTGCCGCGAGTGTCGGATGACTGTAATGTTTTTAATAGGTGGGCTGCGGCGTCTGGAAGCCCTCTAATCTCCCCACCCGCCTTTCCCCCGCTATCGGACTATAATTGTTTAAGACTTCAGGGAACAGCGTGAAGACGGCTCATGTGCAGGCTCCAATTACTATATTTGATCCCAACGAGAGACAGGCAGTGCTCCGGAGCTCCTGGGGCCGGGAGCCTAGTGGCCCACTGGCCTATATTTAGCAGTGCCCTGCCCCACAAGGGCTAGAGAGCTGCCGTGTGGTCTGAGAGTTGCGGCTGGATCAGGGAGACGTGGCTTCCCCTCTGCAAGGGGAGAGGTGACTGTTGTTGCACGGGGGTAGCACGCTGGATCAGGGCCCCACAGCCCCTGGATGCCTTGGCCGGCTGCCTCTCTGAGCTCTAAGCTGTCCTTTAGCATCCTTGCTTTTCCAAGCAGTTTGACCAAGCGATCTGCTACTACTATGAATATTTATATACCGCTCTTCAGCCAAAGTTCTCAAAGCAGTTTACACAGAAAAATATACATAAATAAGATAGCCCCCTAAGAAGCAGAAGGCTGCGGGTTCGAATCCCTGCTGGTACTATATCGGGCAGCAGCGATATAGGAAGATGCTGAAAGGCATCATCTCATACTGTGTGGGAGGAGGCAATGGTCAACCCCTCCTGTATTCTACCCAAGAAAACCACAGGGCTCTGTGGGCGCCAGAGGAGAGCTGGTCTGGTGGTAGCAAGCCTGACTTGTCCCCTTAGCTAAACAGGGTCTGCCCTGGTTGCATATGAACGGGAGACTAGAAGTGTGAGCACTCTAAGTGATTCCCCTCGGGATGGGGCCATTCTGAGAAGAGCAGAAGGTTCCAAGTTCCCTCCCTGGCAGCATCTCCAAGATAGGGCTGTGAGAGATTCCTGCCTGCAACCTTGGAGAAGCCGCTGCCAGTCTGTGCAGACAATACTGAGCTAGATAGACCAAGGGTCTGACTCAGGTCTGACTGGCAGCTTCCTATGCCCCTAAGAAGTCCTATGTTCTACCAGGAGTCAAAATCGACTTGACAGCACACTTTACCTTTACCTGTCCCCAAACGGCTCACAATCTAAAAAGAAACATAAGGTAGACACACCAGCATCAGCCACTAGAGGGATGCTGTGCTGGGGCTGGATAGGGCCAGTTGCTCTCCCCCTGCTAAATATAAGAGAACCACCACTTTAGAAGATGTCTCTGCTCATTTAGCAGGGGCCTTGTTCTAAAGACCCTGTTCCTCCAGTGGAGGGCATGAGTGTTGAGCCTCTGCTTCCTCCTCCCACCCCTTGATAGAGCAGAGATTGTGATCTGGCATGGGCAAGAAGGTAGTTCTCAAGGTACAGGAGGGCACAAGCCATTTAATTGGATGCTTACAAACAGTGCATTATGCTAGGGGTTCTCGGGTTTGGTCCCCCAGATGTTGTTGGACTACAACTCCCATCATCCCCAGCCACGTTGTGGCTGGGAATTGTGGGAGTTATAGTCCCAACAATATCTGGGCACCCAAGTCTGATAATCCGTGACATGATCTCATTTTGGGAGCCAGTTGATGCAGAACAGAACATGGAACATAGGAACATAGGAAGCTGCCATATACTGAGTCAGACCATTGGTCTATCTAGCTCTGTATTGTCTTCACAGACTGGCAGCGGCTTCTCCAAGGTTGCAGGCAGTAATCTCTCTCAGCTCTATCTTGGAGAAGCCAGGGAGGGAACTTGGAACCTTCTGCTCTTCTCAGAGCGGCTCCATCCCCTGAGGGGAATATCTTGCAGGGCTCACACTTCAAGTCTCTCTTTCATATGCAACCAGGGTGGACCCTGCTTAGCTAAGGGGACAAGTTATGCTTGCTACCACAAGACCAGCTCTCCTCTCTGCTGGGAGTGCTGTCTGTGGGCTTGGGGAAGGCCTTTGCAGCTGCTGAACTGCTACTTTGAAGCAGGGTGGATTTGATTTAAATCAAACTGATTTAAATCATGATTTAAATCACGATTTAAATCACTAGCAGGGTGGATAAAAATAAAAAAATCCGATTTAAATCAAAAAATCGGATTTTTTTATTTAAATTGGATTTTTTTTATTTAAATCGGATTTTTTTTATTTTTATCCACCCTGCTAGTGATTTAAATCGTGATTTAAATCAATTTGATTTAAATCAAATCCACCCTGCTTTGAATGCAGTAAGAATGTACACGGAACCGGTTCGGAGGCCCTTTATGGGCCTCCAAACTGGTTCAAAGAACTGGCGATTCCACTGGTTCGAAGGTGGCGGAGGTCTCCCTTTAAGAGCGGAGGAAGGTGCACTTACCCCTCCCGCCGCTTTTCCCTTGCCAGCATCCATGTTCATTAATGCCCATTGGGGCGGCAGCAAGCCTCCCTGTTGCCCTCGTCTTCCGGATATGACTGGAAGTCACTGACATGCCAGCCTGCGCAGGGGCGTTGGCAACTTCCAGTCCTATCCAGAAGACAAGGGCAACGGGGAGGCTTGCTGCCGCCCCAATGGGCATTAATGAACACGGACGCCAGCAGGGGGGGAAGCGGCAGGAGGGGTAAGTGCACCCCCCCCCCGCTCTTAAAGGGAGACCCCTGCCGCCGTCGAACCGCCCTGCCGCGCTTCCGTGCACATCCCTAGAATGCAGAGCGCCAGTGGTATATCGGGCTGGATTCAATGGATTGCTGAGTCAAGCTCCCAGACGGCAGTGTGAGGGGGACTGCTGCGCTGAGCTCCTAGGAAGCCACCATCTCTGGCTCGTGGGTTGTGCTCCGCTTGTTGGTCCCAGGTTGTGCAGTCGGTAGGAGAGGCATCGGGACGGAGGGGCATGGAAAGTGTTAACAAGCCCAGCTCGTAGTGAGGACAGTGTGCTGTGTGTGTGTGTGCGGATGGGGGTCACCTTGAGTCTGCGATTCAGCCACCTTGCTCCTAGCAGCACGTCATCCACCCCGTGACCATCTCTCATGATGCAGGTGTGCTGGATGTCGTCTCTCCGCCCCCCGCCCCCTCGCCCTTGATCAACACTGTTTGCTGATCTACTCTGCACCATGGCGGCGTTGGGTCCCAAACAAGCAGGCTGGCTGTGGCGTGTGCAGGAAGTAAACGCACAGCTGTGTGTTTGCACAGTGCCCCCGAAGTCCTTGAGGGCAGCCTTTGCTCTTGTCACAAGGGCACCAAATCGCTTGAAGGAGGGAATGTGGGCCGAGGCCTGGCTGCCCGGTCCTACTCTGTCCCCTGGGGCTTCTCTTCCGTGTGGAATAGAAACACAGCTTGCCCAAGGCCGGCGTCTCCTAACCAGGCCCTTTCCTTCAGAATGTAATATTAATAACCAACGTGACAGCTCGCTATTTGTGCAGCAGCACTAATGGATGTGGTATGTTCCTAAATGTGTGTCCTTGCTGACCTGCGAGACCCCACCCCCCGTCAGGACTTTTTAGGTGCCGGAAAGTGCAAGGCAAAGCAGAGAGGCAGGATTTGGTAGCAATAGTCAAGGGAATGTTTATTTGGGGAATGAAATGCAGATTTGGGGTCAAGCAGGTCCCCGCTGGTATGTTTCCCAGACTATGGGGACCACCTGTATCGGGCAGCAGCGCTATAGGAAGGTGCTGAAAGGCATCATCTCATACTGTGCGGGAGGAGGCAATGCTAAACCCCTCCTGTATTCTACCAAAAGACAACCACAGGGCTCTGTGGGTGCCAGGGGTCCACACCGACTCGATGGCACACCTTTACCTTTGCCTTTAGGTGCATTGCAGAGAGCAGTCAAGCGTGATTGCTTACATTTCTGTACTGCCTCATTTGCAATAGAACATGAGCAGAGAAGCATTTCATCCAGGGGTGACCAGCCAGGGGCTCTCCAGCTATCACGACTGGGGCTGATAGGAGTTATAGTCCAACAGCCTCTGGAAAACCTCAGGCTGACCTCTCCTGATGAGAGAGCGAAAGAGAGACAGAGTTGTGGGAGGGTAGGAGAAGGAAGATTGGCCTGGGAGCTGAGCTCTCCTTGATCTGCTTTGTCCAAATGGGGTGTAGGTTCAGAAGGCAGCATTGCTAGGGGAGCTCCTGCTCCTGGCAATTCCCCTCTCCACCTGCCTGGCTCGGAGGTCCTCCAGTAATCCCTGGGCTCACCTTGTTTCCCAGTGCAATTAAGAAAGCTTGAAAGGGGCTCCTGGGGTGGGTGCTGTTCGTAGGTGCCTCCTTGCTTGGACTTAAACAGAGGATTGCTTCTTATGAATGGGGTTGATGCAGCAACTTGGCTACTTAGGAACATAGGAAGCTGCCATATACTGAGTCAGACCACTGATCTTTCTAGCTCAGTATTGTCTACCCAGACTGGCAACGGCTTCTCCAAGTTTGCAGGTAGGAGTCTCTCTCAGTCCTATCTTGGAGATGCTGCCAGGGAGGGAACTTGGAACCTTCTGCTCTTCCCAGAGCGGCTCCGTCCCCTAAGGGTGTGAGAATCTGACAGTGCTCACACTTCTAGTCTCCCATTCATTTGCAACCAGGGCAGACCCTGCTTAGCTAAGGGGACAAGTCATGCTTGCTACCACCAGACCAGCTCTCTTCTCCTATTGCTTCCCCTTTACAGGGGGATGGAAGCTGGCTTGGCTTGGCTGGAACTGTGCAGTACACTTGCTGGGAACCTTCCTGGGCAAGCACCTGTCCTCCTTTATTTATTTTTTAAAGCTGACTTGCCGTTTTGGTCAGACTTCCACTTCTTAGGAAAGTGCTCTTGGCTGCCCTGGAGAGGGGCTTCTTGGGCAGAAGTTACACTCACTTTTCTGACTCATCGGGATGCCGATAGAAAGGATGCTCTCTCTAGGACTCTCTTCCCTGTATGTGGGGGAGGCAGTCAAATTCTGATTAGCCAAGCAAATGACTAGCACCCCCAGCAGAAATATTTCACAACCAAGAGGGCTTTCTGCAGCCAAAGCTGCTCTTCTTGCTTTCCGGTTGCCGGGTCTCTCTCTTGGCAAGGATATTGGTCCAGCCATGAACAGGGACACTTCCACACAAAAGAGGGAGGGCCCCTGCCCAGAGGGGCCTATCATCTAAGGCTGTAATCCTGTGCATGCTGACTCTGGAGTAAGTGTCACTGAATTCATTGGAACCCAGTAGACATTCATAGGGTCACGCTGCATATTCCCAAAGCGCAGGAAACGGGAAGGAAAGGGAATGGGAAGGAAAGCATGACTTGTCCCCTTAGCTAGGCAGGATCTGCCCTGGTTGCATACAAATGGGAGACTACATGTGTAAGCACTGGGGGATAAGATATCCCCCTGAGGGGATGGAGCCACTCTGGGAAGAGCAGAAGGTTCCAAGATCCCTCCCTGGCAGCAGCATCTCCAAAACAGGGCTGAGAGAGACTCCTGCTGCCTGCAACCTTGGAGGAGCTGCTGCCAGTCTGTGTGGACAATACTGAGCTAGATGGACTGATGGTCTGACTCAGTTTATGGCAGCTTCCTCTGTTCCTATGCGAGGGGAGAGAAACAAACTGGAACTAGGGGAATGTGGACGGTAATGGGTGAAAAGGGAAGCATGTGAGCAGACGCAGCTTGCCAAGGCAGGGTGCTCTGGTGAGTGGCCTTGTTGGAGAAGGGAAGGTGTTGGAAGCTGCTTTGTGGCAGAGAAATGGCACAGAAGAAATGTGGGGAAGGGGTTAAGCAACCCCTCTCCCTTGCTGCTTCTCCCCTCTCCACTCCCCTCTTCCAAACGGCATCTCTTGGTTGTGCCCATATGGGTTTGCTGTGTCGCATTTATTACATTTGTTTAGGCGGATCTTCTTCCAAGCAGTTCAGTGAGCATTCATAGCTCTCCCCTGCCCATTTTATCCTCGCAACTAGAGGTGCTCTTCCCCCTGGACTTTGGGGCTGAAGTCCAGAGCCTCCACATCCCCTGGGGCCCCCCCAATCCTCTAGTCTGTCCTGGGCAGAGTGGTTTGTGCCTTCAAGAACCTCCGTGTTAAGAAATGGTGCTTAACTTGCAGCCCAAGGCTGCCCAAGGGAACTTCATGGCCGCCCAGGGAACACAGCAGCATCAAAGTGTCCCCATGGGGCTAGCACGGGTGGGGGCGGGCTGGGGTGACGACAGCCCCTAGACACCTGTGCCTGCTTTCATTCCGCACCCACCCACATCCCCGTGTCCTTGTGCACTTTCCTGGTTGGTCCTGCACTCTGCGTGGAGATGGCTGCAGTGTGAGCGCCCCCGCCCCCTCTCATGCCGGTGCAGGGGGGTGGGGGGCAGGCCCTACTGCAAGTTCATTGACATGGAAGCAGTGGCTGCACAGCCCTGTTACCTCCTGTGACTGGATGCACAGTTAGTCCAGATTCCGCACCTTAATCCAATTTTTTCCTCTCTCATTGCTTCCTCAGTTTAAGGTATTCTATTTTTTTAATTTATTTAACAAATTTCTATACCACCCAAAACATACATCTCTGGGCAGTTCAAAATAAAAACACAATCAAAACAAAATTTAAACATTAAAACAATTTAAAACTTAAAAACAAGTTAAAAGTATTAAAACTGTAAATCTAACTAAAAGCCTGGCTGAACAAATGTGTCTTTACTGACTTTTTAAGAGTTGTTTTAAACATGGCAAAATCCAAAGCTTGCTGTCAGAATACACTGTGTGGATGAATGCGAGTTGGCATGAATTGCATCCTTTCGTTCTGGTGCGCCATTGGTTTTCTTAGGAACACCCAGGCCCCCAGTGAGGGTACCCTAGGGAAGCCGTGGCCATCGGTCAGGTACGGCTGGGTTCGGCTTAAAGCCTCCTGGCAGCTGCCTGAAGCTGGCCTTCTCCAGCAGGCTTGTTTGGGAACTTGCCAGGCTGCAGCCGCTCTGCACGCTGCCTTGGCCACTGCTGGGAAACCGAGAAGGCTTCTGGATCCAACAAGTGGCATGTTAGCTGGTCTTATTTTAAAACTTGGTTTCAGATATGCAGAGGAACAGGCACTGCACCCAGCAGCTACGTGAGCTGATATTTAAAGGGCAGCTACAGAACAACGTGGGCCGAGCCGTTGCGAGCCTGTTAGCATACACCCAAGCTTTGCAGCCTCTTTTATTGCAAGTCCCGCTTGTGCAAGGACCACACCACGAAACACTGCTGCTGTGCAGAGGAGTGGGAAACCTGCGGCCCAATTCTCCCTGCAGTGAGGACGGGGCATTGCCAGTTGCTGCTGCCCCCTGAGCTTCCATTTGCTCTGCATTTTCCTTGCTCAGCCTGGAAGTTTTTCACACCCGGTTTTAGCTTGCGTCTCCTCCGGAGTGGGGGGGGTGTTCACATATTGGCCGGATTTGCCTTAAGTGGCACGGCGGGGAAATGCTTGACTAACAAGCAGAAGGTTGCCGGTTCGAATCCCTGCTGGCACTATATCGGGCGGCAGCGATATAGGAAGGTGCTGAAAGGCATCATCTCATACTGTGTGGGAGGAAGGCAATGGTCAACCCCTCCTGTATTCTACCCAAGAAAACCACAGAACTCTGTGGGCGCCAAGAATTGAAATCGACTTGATGGCACACTTTACCTTTACCCTGCAAGCCGACGGGGAGCATTTCACACATGATACAGGTTTTTCATTGCATGCTAGAGTGTAGCCCAATTTATATCCGGGGTTCAAAAAATCCACTTTTTGCATCAGGTTTTGGGGGCAACGTCGCAGAAAACCCTGCTGTCTGGGAACGCTCCTGTGCCTCTCTTGCAAGGCCAGGTGGCTGCACAGATGCCCCTAGCCATCCCAGCCACCTTCCAGCAGGACTGGGACGGGGCCCAAGCGGTGTACACTGGCCGCCGCCACCATGTGTAGGATTCCACTTTGGGTAGGCCATTGCCAACACCTCTTTTTGAGGATTTGCAGTGCTGAAACATGGAGGGGCTCAGAGCTTCCCTGCAGAACTGTGGCCTCTTGGAACACTGCCCCAACTGACACACACACACTCAGGCCTTCCTGCTTCGAAAAACTGGAGGATTGGCTGGTTTTCTTTCAGCCCCTTTGCTTAAGAACCTCACATTTCTGGCTGCCTGAGCTGTATTTATAGGCAGGTCTGGGCGGTATGCAAGTGAAAAAAATGCCCTTTGTACCTTGATCCCTGTCCCTGGGATGCAGTGCTGGTTTTCCTGTGCCTTGTGGAAACTGGAGGCCTAACCCTGCTGCTGCCTTATGTAATGGGGCTTGCAAATCCTGCCAACAGCACTGGCTTCTTCATTCTCACTTGAAAGGGCACAGAGCAGTGTACCGTACGTGCAAAAATTAACAATTTAAACACAGTATAAAAATTCATAAAAATAACTTGGTCAACAGCACAGACAAAGCAGTAGAATTACAGCCGTTGACTAGCTGGCAAATGCTTGTTGAAACAAGGAGGGTTTTACTCCTTGGTAGAAGGAAAGAAGGCTTAAGGAAGCTTGCTGGAAGGGTCTCAAGGGGGCGAGAGTTCCGCAGACCAGGCGCTAGCACCGAGAAGGCTCCTCTCCTATGTTGCCACCCACCAAATTTCCAATGGGGGCACAACCCCGGGCAGAACTGGAGGCAGGTGGACTTTCAAGTACCCTGGTCCCAAACTGCTGTGGACATCTGGGAATCCCTGTTAGAGGGAAGGCTGGTCGTAGGGAGCACTTGGTTGGCGAGAGGACGTAGACCCGCCAGTGGCTCCCCCACCCTCTGTGACTGTCAAATGTGTGTGCACCCCAAGCCAAACCCCCTACACCTGACATCATACATAGGAGCGTGGCCAGTCAGTCCTTGCAGAGCTTCCAGAGGAGAGCTGGTCTTGTGGCAACAAGCATGACTTGTCCCCTTAGCTAAGCAGGGTCTGACCTGGTTGCATATGAATGGGAGACTAGAGGTGTGAGCACTGTAAGATCTTCACCTCAGGGGATGAGGCCGCTCTGGGAGGAGCAGAAGGTTCCAAGTTCCCTCCCTGGCAGCATCTCCAAGATATGGCTGCGAGAGACTCCTGCCTGCAACCTCGGAGAAGCTGCTGCCAGTCTGTGTAGACAATACTGAGCTAGATGGACCAATGGTCTGACTCAGCTTCCTAAGTTTCCCAGTCAGTGGTTGGTTGAAACGCTGCCTGGGAGTGCCTTTCCCTGCCTCCTCGGGAGGCCTTCTCTCTTGCCTGTGGTGGACCACTTTGGGAAACAGAATGCTGGAGCAGGTGGGCCTTGGCTGTGATCCAGCCAGGCTGTTCTGTGATGTCGTAACTTTTCTGCTCGTGATCTGCTGAAGCAATCTTTGCTTGCCTAGAAGAGGTCAGGCTATATTGAATCCATCTCCAGACTGTCCTCTCTTTTCAAGCTGCTGGATCACCTAGCAAATGTTCCAAATAAATCAAAAGCAGGAAATCTGTTTTTAAAAACAGCTGACCAAGGATCTGATGACATTCTTTCGCAGGGTGGATTAGATAAAGAGAAAAGGCTAAAGAGAAGGACCACCACTAGCTAGGCAAATCTGGTCTCTGCACAGCAAGTATGTTGGCTGTGTTCAAGGATCTCGGATGTCTGTCTTCTTCACACACTTTCCCCTCCATTGTAAATATTGACTGGAATCTTTTGACCCTCTACAAAAAGGTGTCACTTTATTTTGCACGTACAACTTCCTCTGTTTTGTGTACCAGGTCCCTGCTGTCCTTGGTGCAGATGCTTCTGATCAAATCAGTTTAAATTTGAACTCTGCTCAGAGTGGACATTCATGCAATCAATTTCTGTGCTTATTTTTCATCTATACATGGTGACTTTTTTCTTCTTCAAAGGAGGTCCGTCATATGTGTATTCATCTCAGATGACAGCAACCTGCATGTGTGAATGGGCCACAAATGGACATGATGAACGCTCTGACACAATACTTTCCAGTGAGTGGGTCAGTTCGCGCATTCAGCCATCATATGTAACAATCAACTCTGAGGGGAGCGTGAGAGCAATTACATCGCTGGCTGATCTAACAACTGTGGGCCAAAAGGGATGGACGGCTTTGGACCTGACACACAACCCTGGCACTGCAAGGATATAATGAGGCTGAAGGCAACTGTGAAGCATTTTGGAAGCTTAAGGGCTCTAGAAATGAAGTAATGGGGCAGATATTTCAAGAAGAAGGCTTGCCGTTCTGCCTGGCTTTGGAGCAGAGCATGCCGAGAACTACCAACCCCACATTCAATTTGGGTTTGCAAGGAGGGGGAAGCTACTATAAATTTGGGATGTGAAAGAAAGGGGATGATATCAGCTCTGACTCACAGTAAACTCATAACACAGACAATTCAAAGAAAGAAAGAAAGAAAGAAAGAAAGACCTTTGATCTGTAGATGTAGCCAATCACACAGGCCTCATTTTAATAACTAATTCCTCATGAACATCTCGTATGATCCTCTTGCAAGAGTCTGAAATATTTGATGTACTGAAGAAACCTTGGCCAGTTCAAAGCAAGCAGATGCCAGACTCCGTGTTGCAATAACAGTTTGTCTTAGAGAGGATTGCTTACAGAGCCAACCCTCTGTTGCCTTTTATTTTAAGCTCCGAATCTACACATGCACACACTCACACACACACACCCTTGTCAGCCATGCTGTACAAATCTGCCTTCTGCTGCACCCACTGAAATCAGTTTGCAGGCATGGAGTGATGGCCTCAGCAGGCATACAATTGTAGGTATCTCAGCATACACTGGGAAGGGCTGCAGCTTGGTAACAGAGTACCTCTTTGCATGCAGAAGGTCCCAGGTTCAATCCTCCAGGTAGGTCTGGGAAAGACCCTCCTCTGCCTGAAGCCCTTGAGAGTGGTTGCCAGTCAGTGGGCACCAAACTTGGATCCCCGGGGCCATTTTGGCTGGGGATGATGGGAGTTGTAGGCCGACAACATCTGGGGACCCGAGTTTGAGAACCCCTGGGGTGGACCATACAGAGCTAGATGAACCAGAGCTCTGACTTGATGTCCTGCAGCTTTCCTACATCTCAGTTGGGGTTAGGATATGGACTTGGCCTGCTACGTTGCTTCCTTTAAAAAAAATAAAAATTAAAAAGGGCCAACTTCACCTCCAAGGAGGAGACCATTAAAGACTCTGGATAATTGGATTTGAGAGCTCAACAGGAATAAAGGAAAAGAACTGTTGCACATAGAACTGAGATGTTTGTTGTTGCTAAAGAGGCATCTCACACTTCCAGCCCTCTGTCGTTTGCTTATATTCTAGCAATGTGGAATTATTTTCCTTTATCTCGGCGGTTTTCAAGCATGAGTCCCCAGATGTTGTTCTTCCATCATCCCTCTGCTAGCATGGCAGGGGATGATGGGAGTTGTAATCCAACCACAGCTAGCGACCCAGGGTTGAAAGTTCCTGCGTTATTGTATTGTAGCCCCTCTTTCTTCCCAAGAGCTCTTCTCTCAACAGCCTGCTTGCAGAATGTTGGGATGAATGATCAGGATTTGGTCGTGGGCTACCCTCTTCGGGGCAGAGGAGGGGCTGCTAAGTCACCACAGGCCACACAGGGTTCATTGTGCAGCCCATGCTGTCCCCTGCATGCTTGGGTTGCATAGCGGGTCTCTTAAAGGGCCATGCTAGGAGTGATGCCCTCACAGGGCTTCGCCCACATCACATCCCAGAGGAGGGTTGTGGCCTCCCTGCCCTTCAAGTGGGCTTCTCAGATGCATGTGGCTGCCCAAGGTTAGAAGCAGGATGCTGGGTAGAGGGACCCACGTGGGTCTGATCCCACAGGGCTTGCTGGCTCATCTGGTCACATCACAATAAGACAACTCCTGCTGGTGGGCTGAAATAATGATTGATTGAATGAATGAATGAATGAATTCAGCAATTTGTGGTGTCCCTTATCAACTCTGCACTTTTGCGCACACACACAAATTGTTATAACCCTGCCTTTCATCTAGGGAGTTCAGGGCCATGTACATTATTTATTCCCCTGTCCTTCTCACAACAACCCTGTAAAATAGCGAGGTCATTCACACAGTCAAAAACTGTATTCTACCCAGGTTTGGGAGCTTTGCGTGCTCCCATTTTTCAGTTGTGTGGAAGCAAGGTAGGAGGAAAACCTGGGTGTATTGTGTGGAGGAAAGATGGGAGGAAAAGCTCCTCCTACCTTGTTTCCATAAAACCGAAAATTGGGAGCACACACAGCTACCAAAACCCCAGGTAGATCAGTTTTTGATTGTGTGAATGACCTCAGTGTCTTTCATTTCATTTCTTTCTTTATTTTTACACTTCTGTCCCGTTCTTCCTCGGAGCTCAGAGCGGTGTACCTGGTTATTTTTATCCTCACAACAACCCTGTGAGGTAGGTTAGGCTGAGAGATACACGACTGGCCCAGAGTCACCCAGTGACCTTCATGGCTGAATGGGGATTCGAACTCAGGTCTTCCTGGCCCTGGTCCAACACTCTAACCACTACGCTATGCTGGCTGCTGAGTCTTACTCACCTAAGACTCGCCCCATGAGCTTTGTGGCAGAACGGGGATTTGAACCTGGGTCTTCCCAGTCCAACAGTGCTGACTTCTTATGCCAAATCCACTGCTTCTACCCCAGGATGTGGCTTTCATTACAGGCAGAGACACACTTGGCTTGCAGACTATGCAATAGCAGCAGCAGCAGCAGCAAATGACTTTGTTTTCAACGGGACAAGCCCTCCCCCTTGATCCCCTGAGCGTGTGCAGCTAACATCCCACGTGCTGTACATTTGCACTGCAGCGCCTTGCTTCTGATCGCAGCAAATCTAATGTGCTAATGAATCTGGAAAGCCTCTGGGTACAGGAAACCTCTTGTAATTGCTCTCAAGTGCACAGGAGCCTCTGGCATCAATTGACCTGGATCGGTTTGCATGTTTTGAAAACTAGTTGCAAGGCAGCTGGGAGTCCGGCCTCCTTGGCTTCCTCCAACTTGCCCCCAACATGATCACAAGATCCTTTGTTGTTGTTGTTATGAAACTCGCGCAGCAGCCTCTGGCAAAGACCGTGGCTGAGACGGCCCAGGGAAAGGACTTTCTGGCTGGAAGGAGGGAGGCTGGAGGTTGGTGTGTGATACAGACAAGAAGCCCCGTCTGCCCCTAAAGCTTGCTGCAGAGAAGTCTCTGGATGCTGTTTGCCCGCCCCCACTTCCGCCGTCTCCTTCCCAGGCCTAGACAGGTAACCAAGAAGACCGAGGGATGGATTTCTGAAGAATGAACGTGAAGAGAACGTGGCAGGCGGAAGAAGAGGCAACACCGCCTGATGGAGCAGGAGGGGCAGGTTGAGTGCCATGTGGTGCCTAGAGAAGCACTGGCTGAGAGAAGAAGCCCTTGAGTCCAGTGCTGCTGCTGCTGCTGCTGCTGTGGGTTTCCTGGGGGGCCTTAATTAAGCAAGCCATTCTTGCTGCCCCTTGGCTCTCAGTCCACAGTCTGAGGACAATCATACCTGTCTCCTCTCCGTCTGCCTTTACTGGGTTGTCGTAAGGACTCTTGAGAGGATGTTTGGAAAGAGCTTGGAACACCCTTAAGGTGCTCTGTGAATGTGAAGGGCTCAACTAGAGGTCACGTAGGAACCTGTGGCTGGAGCTGCCCACATGTTTGGATCGGGATCATGGCTCAGAACTGCAGGATTACATGATCGGGATCACGGCTGAGCACTCCAGTGTGTTTGTTTGCTTGGTGAAGACTGCCGTTCCAATATAAACTGCTCTTTGCCCCGACTGGGGAAACATACAGGCACACGGAGGCTTTTTATTGCTCCAAGAAGGAAGATTTGAATTGGCAAGTAAATGGAAGAACCCACAAACATCCCGAGGTATAGGAATGCGCTCAGAACGGTGGCCTGTGGCTGAAGCTTTAGGGTAAAGTGCTCAACAGTATTTAAGGGAACTGGGGATTGGATTTCGTTCACATCTATTTACATTCCAAAATACAGTATATCATTCTGGAGGTGGAGAAATGACACCCAGGAACGACAAAGTTCATGGGCTGAAATTGGGTGACATCTTCACTGCTTGTAATCAGATAAGCAAGAAAGATGTATTATAAATAATGGTTTATTTGTCCATTTAAAAATAGGAAAGACGATAGGAATGGTAGAGATGCTTGATTTTAACATGAACGTTAGAGGGACAGGAAATTGCAGTGGTTAGCCACTATGGCCCAACTAATGCTCAGTCACTATTTTACAAAGAAGTAATGGTGGCAATAGAGACAGATTATTTTGGCAGGCATTTTAACGGCTGACGGCAGTAGGATGTGGCACAAATGAGAATGTTTCCACAAGGATTCTCTGGAAGGCTTATTTTAGGCGGATTTAAAGAAATAACATCAGATATCGGGGAATATTTCCATAGCAATACTAGAGTCTACATGTTTTATTCTAATACACGTGAGTCTTATTCAAGAATAGATTTCTTTTTAGTTACACCAGGGATGATTTCAGAACTAGAAGCAGTAAAGATAGATACAGTGCTGATGGTTTATCTGAAGACCAAAGATCAGCATAATGTATAAGCCATGGCAGCTGAATGCCCACTTGTTACAAGATGAGAGAGGGGGGCAATATTGATAAGGAGCTTTTTCAGCATCATTGCCCGTGGAGAATGGAGGGAGGAACTGTCCAGGATGCCTTTAAGGCTTTCATTTGTGCATTTTTAATGAAGCAAGTAAAAGGATCAACAAGGTTATGGTAAAAACAACAGGTAATAGGGCTGGTTGGTTGAGTTAATTGGTTTAAAAGCCTTGTTTGATTGATTCATTAAAATGGTGCTCGCAATTAATTGGGCAGCAGACTTTTTAAAAAATGTTGCTTATCTTCAATACAAGTACTTACAAAGCTCATAGGTGGCAGGCACTATTTTGGAAGAGTATTTCCTCTCTCCCATGCAGAAGATGTTGTGCTGGATCCAAAGGAGCCCTTCCAGAAGGGCTGTTTTATGTCCTTGCTAGCCACCTGATGGCGCAGCCGGGAAGTAACTTGCCTAGGGAGCAAGAGATTACTGGTTCAAATCCCCGCTGGGGATTCCATAGTCAGTTGCCCAGACTATGGGAAACACCAATATCGGGCAGCAGCGATATAGGAAGATGCTGAAAGGTGTCATCTCACACTGTGCGGAAGATGGCAATGGTCAACCCCTCCTGTATTCTACCAAAGAAAAACCACATGGCTCTGTGGTCACCAGGAGTTGACACTGACTCAACGGCACAATTTTACTAACTTTAAAGATTTACAAGAGTATGCAGATATTATTTATTTATTTATTTATTTAGCACACTTCTATACTGCCCAAAACTCACATCTCTGGGCAGTATACAACAAGCAAACAAAAAGCTAAAACATTAGTTAAAATAAATGACCCACAATAACTTAAAACAGTAGTTAAAACAAAATAAATGACATAGTAAAAGTTAAAACATTACAACAATTTAAAATGTTTTAGCAAAAAAAATAGCAAAAACATTTCTACCCCCACCCCCACCACCCCCCCGCAATGAGATCGGTGTCATGCAATCCTATATATTTAGCAGGAAGTCTTACTGAGTTTGGGGAGGCTTCCCCGCTGGTATGTTCCCCAGACTATGGGAAACCCCTCTATCGGGCAGCAGCGATATAGGAAGATGCTGAAAGGCGTCATCTCATACTGTGCAGGAGGAGGCAATGGTCAACCCCTCCTGTATTCTACCAAAGAAAAACCACATGGCTCTGTGGTCGCCAGGAGTTGACACTGACTCAACGGCACAACTTTACTAACTTTAAAGATTTACAAGAGTATGCAGATTTTATTTATTTATTTATTTATTTATTTAGCACACTTCTGTACTGCCCAAAACTCACGTCTCTGGGCAGTATACAACAAGCAAACAAAAAGCTAAAACATTAGTTAAAATAAATGACCCACAATAACTTAAAACAGTAGTTAAAACAAAATAAATGACATAGTAAAAGTTAAAACATTACAACAATTTAAAATGTTTTAGCAAAAAAAATAGCAAAAACATTTCTACCACCACCACCACCCCGCAATGAGATCGGTGTCATGCAATCCTATATATTTAGCAGGAAGTCTTACTGAGTTTGGGGAGGCTTCCCCGCTGGTATGTTCCCCAGACTATGGGAAACCCCTCTATCGGGCAGCAGCGATATAGGAAGATGCTGAAAGGCGTCATCTCATACTGTGCGGGAGGAGGCAATGGTCAACCCCTCCTGTATTCTACCAAAGACAACCACAGGGCTTTGTGGGCGCCAGGATTCGACACTAACTCGAGGGCACAACTTTACGTTTAAAGTGCAGTATCGGAAAAGTGGAGCTGATTCCAAAACTCTTCTATTTGCAGAGGAAGAAGAGGCAGGAAGCTCCAAAAACTGAGCCAAAGAGAAAGAATAGCAGGTTGTTGCAGAAAAATGCATGTGTGATTGCAGAATCCCAACACGTTTTGAGCAATATGCTCTTCATCAGGGGAATTAAAAAAAAAATAATAATAATAACAGTGTTCCAAAAAATACACTTGGATGCTAAGAGAAGAGATATTGTTTGGAACACTTATTTTGTATTTTCCCTTCAGGAAGAGCGTATCACTTGAAACACATGGGCATTCTGCAATAAACACACATCTTTCTGCAGCCACTTACTCCTCCTTTGCTTTTTCGCTACTTGCAGAAGCAGAAGCATGAGCATTGCTGTTGAGCCTACCTAAACGCTTGTGGCAGGCCTCGCCATGTCGTCCTTGCAGCTCTTTCCCTTCGACTTGCAGTTCTTTGGATCCACTCCCACCCCGGAATTCTTGCTGCATTCGAGTGCCAGTTTGTTCAGATTTGATTGACTCAGCCATCCTCACGCAATATCAGAAGTCTTTGGTTGGGCGGCATCCCTGAAGGGCTGCTGAGAGAGAGATCTCCCTTCTCTGGCTCCTTCCAACAGCCCTTGCCTCTGTGGGTGGAGTGTGGCAGCTCTTGTGGCGCTTGCCTGCTGCAGCTAATCTCCTCTAATGCCACCTTAATCCTATTACTGAAAACAACCAAAAGGCTAGAAAGTTAACGGGATGAAGAGAGTTATTGTGCGTGAGCTCGGGGGAAATGATTACTACCTTCTCCACGCTAACTGCTGCTTGGGGTCTACAGCCCCAGTTTCTGAAACCATATTTAGATATCTGGTCTGTTTTTTGGGGGGGCCCCTGGCACTCTGATCCCAGCTGGTGCTTCATCTCTCTGCTTCAATTGCCTAGTGACTGGGTTGGTCCTAACCCTAACTGAGTGCCTGGGCTTTAATGCACCCCTTCCCTCTCTCCCCTCCTCCCTTCCCAGTGCAGAGGAGAGGGCAGCCGGCAGTTTCCCTCGGAGTGGAAAAAGAGCTGCCGAAGAGAGTGGACTAGACCTGCTCCTGTTGGGGGAGCAACGGACCTGCAACAGCCCCCCCACCTCTCTCTCTTGCTTCCCAGCTCACTGGCACTGTCTCCCTTTCCTCCAGCATCAAACTTCTGCAGAGGCTGGAGGGGCAGGGAGCCGATGTCAGCAAGAGAGTCTGCTCCTGCCAGCGTTCACAGCAGCCGGCACCTGAGAGGCCAGGGGGCTACTACATGCTCCACTATACATCCTGGCGGGCATGCACTGTGCAGGTGGCTGGTGGCGGCAGCAGCCCTGCAAGGAGGAAGAGGGAAGCGCCTGGACGAGGGAGGGGTGGAGCAGAAGTCGCACGGGCTCCTGCCCTAGAGTGGCCAGATGGGGCCCAGGGTATTGTGGACTAGGAGCATGCAAGCAGTTGGGGGCCAGCAGAGGCGCATTCTACCTCCCCCCAAAAGGCACTGGCCTCTCTTTAGGAAGATAAGAAAAGCCCTGCCGGATGAGGGCCAAGGCCTATCTCGGCCAGCATCCTGTCGAGATGCCTCCGAGAAGCCCACCGGCAAGAGCTGAGCTGTTCACCCTCAGATTGGTGTCAGGGAAACTGCTGCAAGACAACGACTCCAGAATGCAGACACTACCACTGGAAACGGGTTGCTGTTCACCTCATCCAGGGCGCTTTCCAGACTAGCTGCTCAACGGCAGCAAAATGCCTCCATTCAGGCAAGTCGCATTCGGAACGGAAACAGCCCAGGGAGCAGCAGTCTGACGGAAACTAACAACTCAAAGAGACAGCAACTTTTTCACGATGGATATTAATAATAATAATAATAATAACAAAAACTTTTATACCACCCTTCCAAAAGGCTCAGGGCAGTTTACAGTAAAACACCATTAAAATAAGTTAATAATTAAAATAAACATCATAAAGCATAAAACAATGATTAACAATTAAAAACATCGTAAAACAGCAATAATCAGAGCCATTTATAAACAAGTTTTAAAAAGCTGAGAAAGCTTGGTTGAAGAGATGTGTTTTCAGGTTGTTTTTTAAAAATTGCCAGAGATAGGGAGGCTCGTATCCCAGCAGGGCTATACGACATCCTAGCTCTATATCGCGACGATTAAATCCGAAACAAGGCATTGGCAATGTGAACGGCAGCCTGCTGTCTGCATGGGGACTGCAGTGTCACATCGCAGGAAGTGTGGAAGCACACGTCAGAGATTCGCCCTGACCCCGTTGCAGGGTGTAATCTGGAAGGCGTCCAGGACTGCACAGCTTTGGCCCTCCAATGATGGCTGGACTACAACCTCCATCATCCCTGACTGCTGGCCACTGTGGCTGGGAATGATGGGGGCTGTAGTTCAGCAACTGTTGTGCAGCCCTGCTCTAGCCTTTGAAAGCAGGAAAGGCGTTCTGAAGATTATTTTAGTGTTTGGCAGGTTCACGGGGGACCTACGGATTTGGGAGGGTTGCCCTCTTGCTGCGACATGAAACAAAAAGAAGTCAAAGGACTGGTCCGTCCAGCTCAGGATCGACTGGCAGCTCTTCTCCAACTAGGCTAACCACCCAGCGCCATCTGGAGATGCTGCCAAGAATTGAGCCTGGGAACTGCAGTCGTACAGATGCAGCCCTACAACCCACGCTCACCACCACAAGACCAGCTCTCCCTGTTTCTGCTTTCAGGGTGACACCCCCCCCCCCCAACCCTGGATGGTTTCAGGCTGCTCCTCCTCACCCGGTTTTTAAAGAAAGATATTCAGATTCCACCCTTTTGCACCTAGTTCTCTGTGGAGAGCTACCAAAACAGGTTAAAACCATGACTGGAAAAAATGGAGTCTACGTCTTCTAGAAAGCCACCAAATGGCACAGCGGGAAAATGACTTGACTAGCAAGCATGAGGTTGCCGGTTCGAATCCCCGCTGGTATGTTTCCCAGACTATGGGAATCACCTCTATCGGGCAGCAGTGATATAGGAAGATGATGAAAGGCATCACCATCTCACACTGTGCGGGAGGAGGCAATGGTCAACCCCTCCTGTATTCTACCAAAGACAACCACAGGGCTCTGAGGGCGCCAGGAGTCGACACCAACTCGACGGCACACTTTACCTTACCGTTAAGTCTTCTAGACAGGCATTGAGTCATATCTATTCTCACATTCCCTCACCCTCACAAGGTAGGGAAGGCTGTGTGCTATATATGCTGCACTAATACCTTGGGGAGAAATTCTAGATGAGTAACATCTGTTGCAGCAGAAACAAATAGGGGCACCGTAAAAAGCAACAGACTGAGTTGGGCAGGGGTTCCAGACATGGCCGAACCACAACTCTCATCATTCCCAGCCACAATTTATCGTTGCTGGGGGTGATGAGGGTCGTAGCCCATCCCAGCTACATCTGGAGGAACCCAGGTTGGGAACCCCTGGGTCGCCAGATGGGGTTATTATGGGAGGGATGGGGACAAAAGGTAGGCTAAACTATTGTCGGCAGTGAATTGTCAAGTAAATGGAAATACTTCCATATATTATTATTATTTAATAATAATAATAATAATACTTATTATTAATAATTCTATTTCTATACCACCCTTCCAAAAAAATGGCTCAGGGCAGTTTACATAGAAAAATAATAAATAAATAAGATAGATATAGCCCAAGCTATAAAAGTGAAATAAAGTTGTGCCGTCCGGTCGGTGTCAACTCCTGGCGCGCACAGAGCCCTGTGGTTTTCTTTGGTAGAATACAGGAGGGGGTTACCATGGCCATCTCCCACGCAGTATTATGAGATGATGCCTTTCAGCACCTTCCTATAGTGCTGCTGGTTAAAAGGAGGTTCTCTGGTAGAATCTACAAAAGGAACTATATTTATGGTTCTGACAGAGGGAAGTGTTTCACACTACTTTTTAAGGGGAAATTGGAATTATTTATTACTTGGAAATATTTGTAGAGCTTCAAGCAATTTCTGTGAGATTCACTTTCTATAACTTTATTATTTTGTGAATTGTTTGTTTGTAGCTACATTTTAGTACAAATACAATTTGTGAGGCAGTGTGCCCCTGGATGATGTTGTGAGTTGCAAACTATATTCCATTAGGCTGTGGCTTAGAGGATCTTAGGGAAACAAGCGTGTGTGTGTGTGTGAGAGAGAGAGAGAGAGAGAGAGAGAGAGAGAGAGAGAGAACGTTGCAAGATGTTTGCACGGAGATATCCAATCAAGGAAATTGCTTCAAGAGTCATTCCATATCTGGAATATATTACATCAGAACCAGAATGGCTGCTGGGACCTCTTCAGTATTTGCGGTCTGTGTTTGGCCAGAGCAAATGAAGCAACAGCCAAGTGGGACAGCCGAACATCCAGGCATCAGGGAGTGGGAGAACAGGATTAGCACAGCCCTTTGGCGGCAGCAGCTGTTGCTGCTCAGGGCAAGCATCTGCAAATGTGGAGAGGCTCAGTTGCCTGCTAGGAATATTCCCCTGGGAGGCCCCGGGATGGTTAGCAGTCGGAATAACCCGCCTTTTTGCCCAGCAGCGTTGAGCTATATGACAGCCTGAGGAGGAGGGAGGGCTTTCGAGTCCAGCAGCGATCCAGTGCCAGCTCAGGGTTGTGCATTATTGCTCCAAGGATGAAATCTGATCTGACAAGTTTATGATCCCTTTTATTGCAACTCTTGGTTATTGTCAATTAGCACAGCCTAGGTGCTGAGCTTGCCGGCGGTGCTTCTGGCCAAGGAAGAAAATGTTGCAGCTGTCTTTATCGTAAAGCAAATGATCCAAGACCACCTCCTTTTACTTGATGGAGAAGATAAGAGAGGCTGGTGGGAAAAGAGAAGTGTGGGACAAAGATCATGGCGTCAGTCCAAGGGCCAGGCATCCATCCCAAAGGCCGTGGTTGGAGGCCGAGGAGGAGGAGGAGGAAAGGAAGATGAAAGGAGGAGGAAAGGAAGAGGAGGAAATGAAAGGAGGAGGAGGAAAGGAAGATGAAAGCAGCCGTGAGAGAAAATGTGGAGGAGTGGAGAGAGGGAACAGTAATCCAGGGTCAGACTATGAAACTGACTGGTAGTAGGCTGGAACAGATGGGGGGGAAATACTTCACACAGTGTATACTTATGGAACTCAGTGCAACAAGATGTGGTGATGACCAGTGGTTTAAATCCTTTAAAAGGGAATTGGCTGAATTGGAGGAAGAGGAGAGAGGTGGCAATGAGTCATCCCTGCTAACTGGGCAAAAAGCACCTTTCAAACGGTGGCTCTCTTCGATTTAGCATTCAGAAAGCAACTGTCCCAACTCATAGCATTTCCCGCCCCCAGGAGAGCTGGTCTTGTGGTAGCAAGCATGGCATGTCCCCTTAGTTAAGCAGGGTCTGCCCTGGTTGCATATCAGTGGGAGACTTGAATGTGTGAGGACTGTAAGATATCCCTTTTAGGGGATGGGGGCCACTCTGGGAAGAGCATCTGCCTGCTTGCACATGGGAGTTCCCAGATTCCCTCCCTGGCGTCTCCAAGATAGGGCTGAGCCTGAGAGAGACTCCTGGCTGCAACCTTGGAGAAGCTGCTGCCAGTCTGGGTAGACAATACTGAGCTAGATGGACTTATGGTCTGACTCAGTATATGGCAGCTTCCTCGGTTCCTATGTTCCAGCAGCTGGGATCATCCTCCATGGCCGTGGTTCTTAACGTGGGGTCCACCAGAGGTTACTGAACTATCAGCATCCCCTGCCACAAAAATAAGAAATCAGGTTTGGGGATGCTGGGAGTTGTAGTTCAGCAAAATCTGGCGGACCCTGCATTAAGAACCTCTGTTTGATGGTATTGAAAGAGCACCTTTGGAGCTGGGAACTATCTTCCTTTCTCTGCTGTGTAAGCCACTTTGAACTTTTGTTGAAAGCAGCGTATATAGAATCTCTATAGAGTTCAGAGGCAGTGAAGTGGTGCCATGGGGAGGGGTCTTGCCGCCATGCCCGGCTTTGGGGCTTCCCAGAAACATAGCTTACCTAGGAAGCGGCCTTGTACTGAGTCAGGTCCATGGTCCCTCTAGCCCAGTATTGTCTGCACTGGTTGGCAGCAGCTCTCCAAGGTTTCGGCAGGAGACTCCCCCCTCCCCCTGCTTCTTCCAGGGACTTTCTACAAGCAAAGCAGGGGCTGTGCCACAGACCTGGGCTCTCTCCCCAAATATAGAGACCCCCATCCACCCCTGGCAGCTCTTGTCTGGGAGCTGAATCTAGGACCTCTTCCACCCTCAGTGAAAACCAGACCCCTGATTTGCTGCATCTGACTGGCCACTGCAGGACAGTACGGTGTCCAGTTCTGGACCCCACTGGGCCACACACACACACACACACACACACACACACACACACACACACAGTGTCTCTGTGGGGTACCTGAGCTGAAGGTCTGGAACAGAAGAGGGACCCTTGTTTACAAGGGTGGGGAGCATCTGGACTAGGAGCTTGCCCAGGTCCCTTCCCGTTCTGACGTGCTGTGATAATTAAGGAAGACACAGAGGCCTGATTCAAACCTCTTTGCCACGTGTGTTCTGGCCACACAGAAGCCCACCGCTGCACTACGCTGAATTTGTGTGGCAAGTCCCGTGCACAAGGGCACGTGCAGAGTGTGGGTAAGAAAAGTAGCCGTGTTCTGTGGGCAATGAGGAGGGGGTGTTGTCAGGGCCACTCTAGACTTTTTGGACTGTGGCACACCCTCACCCAGCGATCTGTTGAAATTATATTGAGTACCATACAGAATATAATTTTAGCGGAATGTGAGGAGGGACACCAAAGCCATATTTGGTGCCTGGCACTGGGTGGGAGGGGGACAGTGCGGAAGCAGGTGATCCTCTTTGAGGTTCATGAGATCTCCTGTCGCTGCCCCCCTGCACAGAGTCTGCCCCCACCACATCCCCAGCCCCCACTGCTCGGCCAGCCAGTGCCGTGCACAGCGGCCATTGGAGCGGTCAGTCTGGCAAAGCTTTTTCCCGGGCTGGCCCCTCAGATGGCGGCTGTGTGTGCACCCTGGCCAGCTGAGCTGCAGGAGTGGATTTCATGCGGAGCTGGGCAGTGGCAGGGCGTTTCACAAGTTTTTATAGATACCATGTGCTTCCTCACTGCCCTGCCCCCTAACCCAGCCTCTACTGCAGTGGGAGGGGGTGCAGCACCCGTGTCCACACCCCCCCCCAAGGTTTGGCACCCTCGACAACTGCCAAGGTCTGCCTAGTAAACAGGCCAGACCTGGGTGTCATGTTGATTTGGTCAACCCAAAAAGCCAGGCCAACTTTATAGACCACCTTGATGATGCAATAAGCCATTATTTGATGGCAGAAATAACCCTTACCAGGCCACAAACCTTAACATAACAAAGCTTTTTTTTTCCCCTTCCAGATAATTTCATTCTAGGACTGGATGGAGCTACAAAGAAGATGGTGGACATTCTAAGTGAGATGAAAGCCTTGATGTCCTTGAGCAACTGAGGAAGACTCAGTCCTAAGGAGCGAGGTGGGGGAGTTTGCTGCTACAGACCTGTAGATGCCAGACACCTCCAGTCAACTTGATAGTGCCTCTGATTTGAAAAGAGCTTCCCAGAGAGGACAGCAGCACGATGTACACATTCCTGCCTGAGAACTTCACGCCAGCGAAGCAGAAGCCAGCCAGGCCTCTGATTACTGCAATCCTGGTTGGGCTGCTCTTGTTCATTGCGGCCATAGTGGCATGGGGCTACTATGTGGCTTCTCTTCGGAAAGCAGAGAGGCTGAAGACAGAACAGATGGACCTCAAGAAGGATGGGTTCACCATCAAAAACCAGAATGGAGAAATTGTCTTCATGGTGGCCTTCCAGTCAGGAAAACTTGACCTGGAGTCGTGCTCCAAAGAGGAGGAAATTCTCTCTTGCTCCAGGACAGACAAAGGGAAACTCAATTTTTTCATACAGATTGTCAAACCCAAAGACACCGTCATGTGCTACCGTGTCCGCTGGGAGGAGTTTGTTGCGGACACAGTGGTGGAGCACAAGATGTTCTGGGGGGATGCTCATTGGTACGGTGGTTGTGAGATGAGTGTGCAGCACTGGCCAATCAGGCTACCAGGCTACCAAGAGCCTATGCCATTTGTGACTAGCGATGTGTATTCTTTCAGGACTGGCTTTGGGGGCATCTTGGAACGGTACTGGATCTCATCCAAAGCAGCGGCCATCAAGATTAATGACTCGGTGCCCTTCCACCTTGGATTCAATGCCTCTGAAAGATCCCTCTTCTTCCAGGCCAGGTATAAAGATTCTCCCTATAAGCCTCCCCTGGGCAAGCAGCCTTTCCCGGAGCTGAGTTACCGTGTCTGCATAGGCTCTGATGTTACCTCCATTCACAAATACATGGTGCGGAGATATTTCTACAAGCCTTCTAAGATCCCCTCAAAAAACGCCTTCCGGTATCCGATCTGGTCGACCTGGGCTTTGTACAAAAATGACATTGACCAGGAGAAATTGCTGCGCTTTGCAGGAAATATTAAAAAGTATAGGTTTAACCACAGCCATATTGAAATAGATGACACCTACACGCAATATTATGGTGATTTTGACTTTGATCCAGTAAAATTCCCAAATAAGACGGAAACTTTCAAGAAGCTCAGAGAAGACGGATTTGAGGTCACACTGTGGACACACCCATTCATAAACTACAATTCCTCAAACTTTGGGGTGGGGATAGAAAGGCAGCTTTTTATCAAAGAGCCAACAGGGAGGCTTCCCGCTATGGTTGAGTGGTGGAATGGCATTGGGGCCATATTGGATTTCACCAACCCTTCGGCCAGGGAATGGTTTCAGAGCCATCTGAGGCAGCTTCGCTCCAAGTATGGCATATCAGCCTTCAAGTTTGATGCTGGGGAGATAAACTATCTTCCCAAACAGTTCAGCACCTTCCGTCCCTTGTCAGATCCCAGCATTTGGTCCAGGCGCTATACAGAAATGGCCATCCCCTTTTACGAGCTGGGTGAGGTCAGAGTTGGCTACCAGTCTCAGAACATCTCTTGCTTCTTCCGGATCATTGACCGGGATTCAGTGTGGGGTTATGAACTTGGGCTAAAGTCCTTGATACCGACGGTCTTGACTATTAGCATGCTGGGATACCCTTTTATTTCAGCTGACATGATTGGCGGGAACCTCTTTCCCAACAAGACAGATGGTGCCTTGGAAATCCCAGATCGGGAACTCTATATCCGCTGGCTGGAAGTGTCTGCCTTCATGCCTTCCATGCAGTTCTCCAACCCACCCTGGCTCTACGACAGGGAAGTCATAGATATTGCCCTGAAGTTCACGAGGCTCCACGAATCTTTGGTTGCCCCACTCTTGCTGGAGCTGGCCGGGGAAATCACTGACACTGGGGACCCCATCATACGGCCCATCTGGTGGATTTCTCCCAGCGATGAGGCAGCACACAAAATCGATTCCCAGTTCCTCATTGGGGACACCCTCATGGTGGCTCCTGTCTTGGAGAGGGGCAAGCAAGAGCGGGACGTCTACGTCCCTGCTGGCAAGTGGCGCAGCTACAAAGGAGAGTTGTTTGACAAGACTCCCACCCTGCTGACGGATTATCCCGTGGACTTGGACGAAGTGGCTTATTTCCAATGGGTAGCCTAATCCACTCCTGCTGCCACTGGCACCAGCTTCTAAGCTTTGTGAAAGTAACCATGCCTTATTGTAGGAGCGTAACAACAAATACGTCTAATCCATCCAGGGGAGGGGAGGAGACGACTGGAACTGGCTGCACACAATAGAGCATTAAATATACTTAAGATTTAGCTTTAGTTGTGTGATCTAGAAGGGCTGCTCAGGAGTGTCACGAGATTTGCCTACTGAAGCCGTTCTGCCCGCCCCCTGTTCAGAGAGCCAAGAGCAACTCCGTTCTTCTTGTGGTTGCTTGATTGCAATACATGGAATACATAGGTTCTGTGTGGCTGTGGCCACTTGTATTCCCACCCTTGGCAATCTCCGTCCCACCCACAGTCTAGTGCCTATGACTGGATCTGAGCTACAGGCTACTAGTTAGAAGATGCCGGCTGGGTCTCTCTTTAAGCTGCATGGAGCTGTTGCCATCCCTTTTCAAAGGTGAGCCAAGGAAAGTTTGCAGCCTAAAGAATATGTGCCCCTTAGAAAGGCTCCATAGCTCAGGGGCAGAGCAGCTGAACACGGTTTGATCCTCGGCAGCATCTCGGCAGTGAAAAAGATCTCAGGTAGCAAGTGATGGGAAAGACCTTTCTCTGCCCAAAGCTTCTGAGTGCTGCTGCCAGCCAGAGTAGTCAGTAATAAGCTACACAGGCCAATGGTCTGACTCAGCCATTCAGAGAGATGGGCTTGTTTGTGTATTTCAGAAGGTGTCCAGGGTTGCTACAGCACAACTCGCCTTAAGCTTTACAATGCAGCAAGTATTATTTGAAACAACCTTTATTTTCTAAAGAGGATAAATCCAATTATTATAGGCACAGACATATATTTTTCTCCTTGTCTGATGTTGGACAAGGCTGGCAAATAATCTCTACAACATTCCATCCTCCTATGGGTGTTGGGCTGGGCCGGTTACTCAGCTCTGGGGGGTTTGAACAGGATGGATTCTAGGGAGGCTGCATGGCCATGCCGTAGCCCATCCCTTAGTGCTGGACGCCACCTTGCCCGAGAGATGGTTGGCTAGCAAAAACACTTTGCTCTGGAGACGTTGCCCCGGCAGCAGTAGATGTCTTTTAAAGATACATATAAGGGGTTAAAGGTGTTCCTTTGGTACATATATCTCCTGCTGCTGCAGTTCCTTCCGGGAAGTTTTCAAAGATGCCTTTGGAGTTTTGTGAAGGGTTTTCTTTCAACTCCTCAACCCGTTCTGAGGAAGAGTCTTGGACGCCTCCAGACAGACTGCAGGTTCTTGTTGAAGACGCACACGATGACGTATGTTAAGGGGCCAGCTGGGAGGTGGGAGGGGGGCTTTGCTGCTGATTTATTAATAGGACATGGAATTAAACGGTTCTCCCTGCTGTGCCAAATGGGGAAGTTGTGGTTTCTTTTTCCAGAGTGTGAATATACATTTATATCTTGAAGACAAACCTTAAGCTCTTTATTGATGCATTTTAGCTGCATGGAAAGCAGATATATCTAGCATGGCCCGAAAATGAACCGCTCAGAAGCCCTTCAGCGGAGGAGGTTGCATAAGCTTGGTCAGTGTCAGAGAACTGAATACTCTGTTTACATGTATTTGCATTAAACTATACACACAGTGGCCAACATAATGCAGAACATTCTGGTGCCAGAATGTTCTGTACCAGGGAGATGATACACAGGAAGCCCCAGTCAGTATTATAAAAAATAGTACTATTTTTTTTCCCCATTTGTGTGTGGAAATTAGTTTTGTTCTGGGCAGCAGCATCAAGGCGGTGTGCACACACATGCATTCAGGGTGGGGCCTTCCTGATCCAACCTCAGCAGGATCTAAAATTAACTGAGCGGACATCCAAAAATGTGTGAGTGCTAGCACATGTGCATGCCTTAGAGGGAACACTGGCCCCAATGCTGTTATGAACGAGCGGTTCTGCAAAAGGTGCTACCACATTTCACAAACACTGCTCTGGGAGTTGGGGGGGGGAGGTTGTCAGCTGTGTGATGGTTACTAACCAGTAGGCACCTCCACAGCTGGCTTCTCCCTGTTCAAGCCGATGCACTCCAGAACCCTGTAGAACTGGTTTCTTTCCCCCAGAGTTTACCCAAGGATGGGGAAAGAGTGTGCATGTTTGTTTAAAGATTGTCAAAATGGTTATCAAACTGCCTGACAAGGCTAAAGTTGGTTCCTAATTCTTTATTTGTTACAGAGATCAAAAAATAAAAAAACCTGCATGAGCAGGCTGAAAGGAGAACTAAGTTTTCATGCTGCTGCAACCCAAAAGAATCTCTGAGTTACTATGTATTCTATACCCCCAGCACTGGAAGGCTGTCCTCTATTGGATGCACAAGCTGTCAGCCTGACCCCAAGCGTTGCTTTTGCACAAAATGCATTATGACACCACCACCCCGGCAACACTTAACACACAAGGAGCTGGGGTGAGGGGGTGCCCCAGATTTGGGCCACCCTAAATCATACATCCACACAACCAGGGCACTCCCCAGGGAGATGTCCTAGCATGGTGTCGAAATCAGTGCAAGACCGCGCCCCAAACCACTGCTCCAGTACATGTATAGAAGACTAAGAGACCCATGCTGGGCACCCCCAAACAGGCATGGGGCGACTACAAAACTACACCTCCAAAACCTGCAATACTCCCCCATTCACTATTTAACCACTTTCATTGCAACCATAGTTGGGGGTGGGTGGGTTTAAAATTTTGTTGTGGTTTTTCAAAACATTTTAGACCATTCCATAGAAATCGAATTCCATTGTGCCACTCAGGCTTAGACACAAATAGGCATGTGAGGCTTCTTGTTAGCCACAGTCAGTGGCCCACATGAGGCGTAGCATTTCAAAAGTGCAACACTGCACTGTGAGGTCATTGTGAACTTCAAAGGCAGTGTTGCAGCTGGTAAGAATTGGTGGTTGCATACGTGGCCTTTCTGCAGATTTTCCTGTTGGGGAAATTGGCTGAAGTGCCACTTTCAAACTACCGGTTCTTTGCAACCCCACCACTGCCCTTGAAGTCCACAACAGCCCTGCAATGCAGAGCTATGCCTCCATAACATTGGACATCATGTGGGCCAGTGTAAGGATGACGGATATGATTTCCCCCAAGAGCTACATATTTGGTTAAGCTCTATAACGCCAATAAGCAACTGACCCCCCCACCCTTATATTCTCCTCCAATACAATCAATAGAATAAGAATGGAAAATAATTGGGGGTGGACAAGGACAGAAAGAAGCAAGAGAGTGGGAAAATGTCTCATAATAATAGAACCTGTGGGTCATCCATTGAAGCTAAAAGCTGGGAGATTCGGGACAGACAAAAGGAGGTTCTTCTTTACACAATGTGTAGTTAAACTATGGAATTCACTGCCACTAGATGTGGTGATGGCCACTGATCTAGATGATTTTAAAAGGGTTCTACACATTAATGGAGGACAGGACTATCAGGATAGCTGTATAGTGCCATCAGGATCAGAGGTGACATGTCCCTGAACAGCAGGTGCTAAGCTCTATCAATGGAAGCAGAGGTGCGCCTGGGTAATTTTGGAGCCTGGGCCTAAAGGCCTTTGGAACCCAACCCCACCCCCCACTGCCAGTTAAGCATCATCCCCCTAGACACACACACACACACACCCCATGACACATACAGTATTTTTAGCACATGGGTTCTTGGCACAAACAGCAACTGCACTCACAAGAATGTAATCATATAAAACAGGTATATTTATGCGAATATGCATTAGTAGAAATATTTCTATATGCAACATGTTCCCACCCCACTTGGTTATCTCTTTCCCCTCTCCCCACTCTGCCTCTAAAGCAGAGGTCACGCTCAGCCACCCGGCATAGGTCACAGTCATGCTTGGCTGCCCAGCACAGTGCACCACAACCACACACACACACACACACACACAGATTCTCTCGGCCTGGGCTTCAATTCTTCCGCTTTGGCTGGCCTCAGATCCTTCAGCTTCCCACCGTTTGCTTCTTCAATGTTGATTCTCCAACAGGGTCTTCAGAGAGACTCTCCGCCTCCTCTCTCTTTTCCAAAACGGCACACTGACGTTCTCCAGGGCTCCCCCTCCTCGATTCGTCTTGACTCTGACTCTGTCTCTGACTTTCTCCAGGACTCAGTCTTCCACTCTTGGACTCTCTTCTTCAACTCTGACTAACGCTCTGCTAAAGCAGCCTCCTATATACAGTCGTCCCTTGCCAACCGCAGTTGAGAAGCAATTGGAAAGCATTGAAAACAACAGGTCAGGGGAATTGCAATTGCAAAAAGACTGCCCCAAAAAGTTAAAAATAGAAGAAGAAGAAAACACCCCCTGACCCCCCCAAACCACCCTCTGACTTCCAGAAATGACCCCCTGACCCCTGGAAATGACTTCCTGGCCCCCCCACCCCCCCAAAACCCCACAGGTGTCAAAAAAATCTCAC
Organism: Hemicordylus capensis; assembly: GCF_027244095.1. Lineage (NCBI taxonomy): Eukaryota > Metazoa > Chordata > Lepidosauria > Squamata > Cordylidae > Hemicordylus > Hemicordylus capensis. Next base: position 3,668,257 of record NC_069658.1, read on the forward strand.
AAACCATGGATACTCAGGTTGCGGTTGGTGAAACCTGCCACATTTTCCCAGTCGCAGATACTCAAATCCACGATTGGAAAATCCATGGTTGGTAAGGGACAACTGGATACACAAATTGTCCTAACAGTTCTTTTTAAACAATCCAATCCGCACAACCAAATGTTCCCTCCATTTTTCAAAACTCCCCTCCAAAATCAAAGAGTTCTTTCTCATCGTGAAACTAGAAAACAACAGGCATCAGCCTTTGACCCTGCCAGCATTCTTTGCAACATGTGGACTTTGCAAGCATTTTATACATACTATTTACAATAGGAAGTGTTTTAGGAATAACACTGCAATAATGCAAGGGCTTATTTACAAGAAGAAGTTTCATAATATCAATTCAATTCATTTACAATTTAAGGGTTTATTTTTCAAAAACAAAGCGGGCTAGGCCTCATTCCTCCACAGTGTGTACATGCGTGTGTGTGTGCCTGTCTGTGTGTGCCAGTGCCTCTGTGTGTCCGTGCGCCGTGTGTGCCTGTGCCTGTGTGAGTGGCTGCAGTGTGTCTCTGTGTGAATGGCAGTGTGTGTGTACAACTTGCACTGTTTTCTGATGACACCATCCTGAAGGAAATTAAATCAAGCAGGAGAACTGTGAGGTTTATGGGAAATTTCTGGAAAGAAAATCTGTAGTTTTAGACACAGTTGTTAATGTTAGAAGTTGTTGATTTTTACCCTCAGTGGGTAAAACAGCAGAGCACTAAGACATGAGCACACACTCCAGTTACAGAGTAGGTAGCAGAGGCTGGTTTAGTTGTTGCAGCTGTTTAGAGAAAAACACATGGAGATCCTTGTAGAACTAAATACTAAGTATTTATTGGTTAAGTACACTTGGATAGGAAAGACCTAACCGTAATCTAAAGGACTACATAATGAATAGATATGGAGGAAGAGAGATGTTTCCATCTTCTCTCTATGAGGGAAAGGAAGGATTGTGACTCAGCACAGGAAGTGTGGAAGAAGAGTCAGATTGGGGTCATGGTGTGTAGAGACAGGTCGAACAGTTAGGGAGACCCTTACTCACTATCTAACCCTTACTCACTATCTTTACTCACTATCTCACTCACTAATGACCCCTGGTGGTCATTAGGATAGTTGGTGCAAAAGGTCAATGCACTGGAACTCCATTTCCAACAGTTAAAGTGTTTGTTATTTTTAATTATTGTTGTTTGTGCAAGTTTGTTTTTTAAGAAAAAGGGAAAAATTGAGTACCGATCTAAACTGAACACAAATCACCTGCTTCTTATGTTCTTATTCACTGCTGGATAATCATGAGGTGGGATGACACTGTCTCTATTACTGAATCCACTGATTTCATTTACTTGTGTTTTTTCAGGCAGGGGGAAGTGTGACTTTATCTTAGTTGAAGGTTTTACAAAGTTTTTGATGTTCAACATCAGGAAGTTCTACCTTGTGGTTTAGGTAAGCTCTTCCCCATAGTGTCTAATCAGATTTCCCTTTTTCAAATGCCTGAAAATTCAGTAATCCAAAAACCTTCAGTTTAAAATGAGAGCTGCTTTATATTTTCTCTCATGCTCTAAAAAGAATGGAAATTGCAAGTTAAGGTGCCCACCTTAACTTCTGCACCATAAAGAGTCTGGTATATGATGAATCTTTGTAGAGTCTGGTATATGATGATGGCTTTAGAAATTAGGTTCCATTTACCCACACTTTGCTTTGATCAGAGATGCATCAGGCAGAATTTTATCAGGGGCATCTCTAGGAAATGATTAGGGAAACTGCACCTGTTAAATGTCTGCCTGGATGCGTCCCTCCTCAGCCCAATGTCCAACTGAAAGACCAAGGCAAAGTGTGGGTGCGTGGAGCCTCATTTCTAAAGCCATCATCATATATCAGATTATACAACGTCTTTACAGTTTATATTGCACATAAGTGAAGATGGGCACCTTAACTTGCAATTTCCATTCTTTTTAGAACACGAGTGACAATGTAAAGCAGCTTAACTCTCATTATAAACTGAAGGTTTCTGGATTACTGAATCTTCCTTCCATTAATTTTCTAATTATGTTCTTATGTCGGAGGACTATAGGCCACTTCCAGCCTCAGAGGCACAGGATGTCTCTGAATACCAGTTGCAGGGGAGTAACAGCAGCAGGAGAGAGGGCAGGCCCCTTTCAACCCCTGCCTGTGGGCTTCCAGCAGCATCTGGTTGGCCCATGTGTGAAACAGGATGCTGGACTAGATGGGCTTCCTTGGGCCTGATCCAGCAGGGCTGTTCTTATGTTAATTCTTTCATGAAATGCACCATCTGGAAGGTTGGCTGTTCAATTTCCAGACTTTAAGTCACATTAAGAACAAATATTGGTGTCAGTTTTAATCAAAGGTTAGATGCTCTTGCTGCAAAGCATGGAGCGCAGTTGAGCAGGGTGTTCTCCTGCACCAGCCCCACTGAAATGAAGGGCAGGAGTGAAATGAAGGACAGTGTAGAATCCAAGGGAAAGAGTTGTGGTATGCAAGGACAAGGCAGTGGAGTGGAATCAGGAATATTAATAGTTTAATGAAATAGATATTATGTACAGAGAGGCCAGTGCAGACTGCTTTTCCATGCTCTTGCTGCTGGCTGTTTGTTAGCCCCGCCTCTCCTCCAGGACTGGAATACAAGTAACTAAAGCCCCATTCAAAAGCTGGCCTGGATCAAGGAATGGATTAACCTGAAACACTACCGACAGCAGCACGGCTTTACATGTTCTGCTAAAGTGTATCTTGCCTTGACTTTGGAAACGGGAAATTTAGGACCAACAAGAGGAAGTGCTTTTTCACACAGCACATAATTAATCTATGGAATTCCTTGCCATGGGATTTGGTGATGGCCACCAGCTTGGACGGCTTTAAAAGGAGATTAGACAGATTACAGTGGTCCCTCTACTTACGAAATTAATCTGTTCCGAATGCACATTTGTAAGTCGAAAAGTTCGTAAGTCGAAAAGCGGTTTCCCATAGGAATGCATTGGGAACGGATTAATGCGTTCCGGAGCCTAGAAAAAAGACCCAGACCCACAGTAAGGCTTGCAAACTGCACAGGAACATTTCTTTTCAAGAATAAACAGGCAGTAAACAGGCAGGCAAGTCAAGGAAACCGCATGTAAAATTCGTAAGTCGAGGAAACCCCATCTAAAAATTTGTAAGTCGAAAAAACCGCATCTAAAACCGGATCTAAAACTGCCGTTTGTAACTTGAAAAATACTTATGTCGAGTAGTTCGTAAGTCGAGGGACCACTGTAATGGAGAAGAGGTCTATCAATGGCTACTAGTTGGGTGGCTGTGGGCCACCTCCAGCCTCAGAGACAAGATGCCTCTCAAACCCAGTTGCAGGGGAGCAACTGCAGGGGAGAGGGCATGCACATACCTCCTGCCTGTAGGCTTCCAGCAAGAAAAAAAAAATGAGGAGGACACACGGATGATGAAGAAGGAAAGAAGCCATATACATAAGAACATGTATATAAACCGTGTATATAATCTATAGAAATGTTACACACCATAGATTGTTATCATATTGGGGGGAAAACCCCATAGTATCCCCCAAAATGCCATACAAACAAATTTCTTACACATCTGTGATCATTTTCACAATGGACAATTGTATGGACATATTGACAATGAAAAAGCACACAGTGGCAAAGAAAGAGTCCCAAGAGAGTAGCTGAAGAGTCAGAAGGGGATCAAAAGTTCCATTAGATGTATAATGAATCAAATGTTTCCTGTAGGGTTTCACAGGATCAGTTCTTATATTTACTCAGACTAGCTACTGCTCCATAAGATCCATTCTTGCTGTAATTCGTTGTGAACTCTCAACAGGCATCCTAGGCAAGCAGGTATCTAGGTAGTTTCTCGCCTGTTTCCTCCTGCTCTCAGCAGGGCTTCATCAGGAGAAGTTTTTAGCAATTTGTCTTAGTCACCCATGATTACTGCCCTGCCTCTCCTTGAAGCCTCCCTGATTTCCTCCTGCAACTCCCAGTCACTGTCAGTGTTTTGATCAGGAGGGCGATAGCACCTCCCCAGTAGCACATTTCCTTTCAGGCCTTGTATTGTCACCCACAGGGTTTCCGTGGAGGACTCCAGTCCTCCTAGGTTTTCTATCTTTTTAGATTCTACCCCTTCTTTAACATACAGTGCTGCTCCACCTTGGTACACTTCATGCACCCAGCAAGTGGGCTGTAGCCTCCAAAAACATATATTACAATACATTTGTTAATCTTTGGGTTTGCCACAGGACTCTTTATTGTTCCATTTCTGATTCTGTGAAAGAGCCATAATCCTTCTCTATTGGCCAGGAAGGGGCAGAAGGCAGCCTCCTAGCATTTCTACCAGGCCTGGTCAATCTGAGGGAGTCAGTATTGCACAGCCCTGTTCCCTCCCGTCCTGTTCTTGAATTGGGCTTTGTGGCCAGGAGACCCACAGTCCCAGGTAGCTCACTAGGAGAGGTGCCGCCTCAGGGGATGAGATTTCCAGCTTGAACAGGAGGCCAGTAAGGAACTCATACCTAGCCTGCAACATCCAGATTTGCAGTAGCGGTTCTCCTTAACGAGCTGAGGTGGGGGTGCACCAAATGAGGAACCGCTGCCTCTGGTTCCCGGCAGCACCCGTGTTTCCCACCCCAGTGAATAAGGGGCTTGCTGCCTGAAAGCTGCCCATTCATCAGGTAGAGCACAGCTGTACCTCATGCAACCTGCATGCAGCAAGCCTCTTGTTAATGAGAGGGGTGCAGCTGGAGCTATCAGGAACCAGAGGCAGCTATGCCTTGCCCGCCCTGCCCCCTCCGACTTGTTAATTAATATTTGTTTTCCATAATCATTTCCCACTCAGGTTTATACACAAATAGCCATGTGAGGCTTGTTAGAGCATAAGAACAGCCCTGCTGGATCAAGCCCAAGGCCTATCCAGTCCAGCACCCTGTTTCCCACAGTGGCCCACCAAATGCCTCTGAAGAGCTGTCAGGAAAGAGCTGAGGGCAGGTCCTCTCTCCTGCTGCTGTTGCTCCCCGCAGCTGGTATTCAGAGGCACCCTGCCTCCAAGGCTGGGGGTGGCCTATAGCCCTCAGACTAGTAGCCATCGATAGCCCTGCCCACCATGAATTTATCCAAGTCCCTATTAAAGCCACCCAGGCTGGTGGCTATCACCACACCCCACGGTGGAGAATTCCATAGATTAATTTTGTGCTGTGTGAAAAAGTTCTTCCTTTTGTCAGTCCTAAATCCCCCGACCTTCAGTTCCATTGGAAGGCCCTGGTTTTAGTGATGTGAAAGAGGGAGAGAAATTCCTCTCTATCACCTCTCTCCACACCATGCCTATGTCAGTTAGTGAACGTAGCCCTGAGTTTCCCCATCTGCAGTGTGCAGATAATAGCCCTTCCCCGTCATGGGAGAGTGAGATAAAAAGCTTGAGAGTAGCACAGATTCTGCACAACTAAATGCCAGAAGGGGACCATAGCAGGAGTTTATTGCCATAACAAATCTTTGCTCTGAGGAGAAAGAATAAGAATAATAATAATAAAGATAAACAGATTATATCAAAGCCACCTCCAGGATTGCAGATGAGGTCACTGAGTCCTTTACCTGGCCCCAGGGCAGCCTAAGCCACGGAAGAGAAGTAAGCAACTTCATCCAAGTTGACGGAGTAGTCTGTAAGGAGGATGGGGGTCTTTTCAAACAACTCTCCTTTGTAACTGCGCCATTTGCCCGCCGGAAGGTACACATCTCTCTTTCGTTCACCGGGCTCCAAGACAGGAGCTACCATCAGGGTGTCTCCGACGAGAAACTGGGAATCAATTTTGTGTGCCAACTCTTCACTGGGGGAAATCCACCAGACGGGTCTTATAATGGGGCTCCCTGTGTCCGCAACCTCCCTTGCCAGCTCCAGCAAAAGAGGGGCCACCAGGGATTCATGGAGCTCCGTGAACTTCCGGGCAATTTCAGTGACTTGCCTGTCATAAAGCCAGGGTGGGATGGAGAACTGCATGGCAGGCAGAAATGCTGACAGCTCCAGCCACCGAATATAGAGCTCCTGATCTGGGATATCTACAGCACCTTCTGTCCTGTTAGGGAGAAAATTTCCACCAATCATGTCTGGTAGTATGAAGGGATATCCCAAAAGGCCAATGGTCAACACCGTAGGTATCAAGGACTTGAGTCCAAGCTCATGCCCCCAAATTGAATCCCGGTCCATGGCCCGAACAAAGCAAGAGACGTGCTGAGATTGGTAACCTACTCGGACTTCAGCAAGCTCATAAAATGGAATAGCCATTTCTGCATAATGCCTGGACCAGATGCTGGGGTCTGACAGGAACTGGAAGGTGCTGAAGTGCTTGGGAAGGTAACATGTCTCACCAGCATCAAACTTGAAGGATGATATGCCATATTTGGAGCATAGCCGTAACAGCTGGCTCTGAAACCATTCCCTGGCCGAAGGGTTGGTGAAATCCAAAATGGCCCCAACACCATTCCACCACTCAACCACAGCAGGCAATTGCCCCATTGGCTCTGTGACAAAAAGCTGCCTCTCTAGCCCCACCTCAAAGTTTGGTGAACTTTTGTGAACAAAAGGGTGTATCCAGAGGGTAACATCAAATCCATCTTTCTTAAGTTTGTCAAACAATTCTGTTGCGCGTCCGAACTTTAATGTGTCAAAGTCAAAGTCACCATAATTCTGCATGTACATGTCATCTATTTCAAGGTGGCTGTGTCTGAAGCTATAATTTCGAATCATTTGTGCAAATTCCAGTAGTTTATCCTGGTCAATTTCCTTTTTGTACAAGGCCCAAGTTGACCAGATTGGATACCGGAAGATGTTTTCAGAAGGAACCTTCAAAGGTTTTTTGAAATATCTCTGCATCATGTATTTGTGGACAGAAGTAATGTCTGACGCTATGCAGACCTGGTAACTCAGCTCTGAGAAAGGCTGCTGCCCCAGGGGAGGCTTATAGGGAGAATCTTTATACTTGGCTTGGAAGAAGAGGGATCTTTCAGAGGCGTTGAATCCAAGGTGAAAGGGCACCGAGTCAGCGATCTTGATGGCCACTGCTTTGGAGGAGACCCAGTACCGCTCCAAGATGCCTCCAAAGCTGTTCCTGAAAGAATACACATCGCTAGTCACAAATGGCATAGGCTCTTGGTAGCCTGGTAGCCTGATTGGCCAGTGCTGCACACTCATCTCATAGCCTCCGTACCAGTGGGCATTCCCCCAGAACAATCTGTGTTCCACCACCGTGTCTGCTACAAATTCCTCCCAGTGAATGGAGTAGCACATCACTGCAGCCTCAGGCCTGAAGGTCTGGATGAGGAAATAAAACTTCCCTTTGTCTGAGCTGGTACAGGTTAAAGCATCCCCTTCCTTGGAGCATGAGTCCAGGTCAAGGAGGCTTGATTGGAAGGCCAGCTGGATGACCACCTCTCCTCTCTGGCTTTGGATGGTGAATCCACCCGCCTGTAGGTCCAGCTGCTCCATCCTCATCCTGTTTGTCGTCCTTAGAGAAACCGTGTAGCAAAGCACAGCTATTCCAAGTCCCACCGCGAATGCACCTACTCCGAGATGCTGGTGCTGGGACCCCAGAGAGCCAGAGTGGAGTTTAATTCTGGAGCTATCTTCCCTTGGCAACCTCTCTCCTTCTCCTCGAGGACCGAAGGGTTGAGTTTCCATTGTCCCACAGACCTTTTAGCTCTATGGCTGCAAGATGTGCCTAGAGAGGTGTGGGTCCCACTTTCCAGATTTGACAGCTGTCCGTGCCCTCCCTTGAAAATCCCTGCTATCTGGGAACACAGGTCACTGCAACAGAATACGGTGGAACTGGACAGATCCTGTCCAAACCAAGCTCCCTAACAAATGCCCTCCAGAGGGGATAAGGTTGCCCCGGCTGGAACCAGAGCCCTGATTATAGCTCCACTCAGCTCTGCGGGAGATCGTCAGCAGACTGATATGCAAGCAGACTCCCTGGCAGAGAGAGAGGCTGGACGCCCTGCGCAGCCGCAGCCAAGGCACGGGAGCGGGGTGGGGGGGGGATGGGAGAAGAGCAAATAAATAGCTTCAAGGAGAGAGGCCCTGAGAGCAGGAAACAGAGTGGAAGAGACCTACAGGATGCTGTGAAAAGGCTTCAAGAAATGTGGGGCTGGCTTCTGTGGACTCTTTGCCTGGTGGCCCACCTTTCATTAATTTGATGAGTAAGTTTTGTGACAGCAAAGACTCACGGCTGCATTTCTCTTGGCTTCTGCTCTCTGCCTCACAAGGGGCTGATGTGTTCGACTTGGCGCTGGGGTTGGCTCCAAGTAACTGCCGGCTTTTGCAGTCTCAAAAAATAACCTGGGGGAATATCCAGTCCTGTCTCTTTGTCCCAGCAGGCCCTTGGTGTGAAGCTTGTTTTGTACCGTCACAGGTTTGACCCAAATTAAATCTTTTATTGGGTTTGCTAAAATCCTGATCGCTGGAACTGAAAACATAGAGAGAGATGCTTCAGATGATACCAGCCATCCCTGCCCATGCAATTTGGAAGGGAAAGAGCCAAGAATGTGCCTGTGGGGACACCCTGCACAAACATCTGGATGCCCTTTGTGCATGTCCTGAAGCTCTCCTGTATGGCCCTTCATCACATGGGGGAGTGTTCAGAAGAACAGACCCCCCCACATTATAAAGGGACAGCTGGGAGGGGATCTGAACATCTGTGGAGAACGTCCTGATGGCGGCCCGCTTGCTGTGTCCCCTTCCTAATTGTGTGGGTGGGGTCAATAATGCCTCCTGCACTTCATCTTAGGATTGTTACAAGCTGTCGATTTCAGGGCTTCCGTGTCATTCTCATATTTTCCTCTCCTCCATCACTGTTATGCTCAACTTCCAGTCTGAAGCAGAGTTTACCTCTATTAGAACTAATTAGCAAGTCACGAAATTGGGAGCAAGCTTTTGAGTTCTCCCGCGTGCTTCTTCAGGCTGGATGTTAAACAGAGCAGTGAGGGCAGGGGAGAGGGAAAGGCCAAGGTGATGCTGAGACTCATAATCTAATCTAATGTCCTGCTGTAACTTTTGGGCTTGTTGTAATGGACCGACCCACTCGGTTACCAGTTGACTGAGTACCGGAATTCTCCCATAAGGCTGGGGTGTCCTCTGGTGGTGACACATCTCTCAGTGGCTGCAATACAGATGCCTTCTTTGGCATACTCTGCATTTTCCATGTTTTCTCTGTGGCAATAAAAATGGATCGTCCAGGAAAGGGTGCTTGTTCAAGAACAATATGGTTTGTCGTCGTTGTTTGCATAGCAGCTCCAGGTGTTCGGGGCACTTCCCTCACAACAGGGGTTCCAATGCCAAGTTGTTAAAAGGCAAGGGTTCCCAACAACAGGTGCCCAGATGTTGCTGGACTACAACTTCCATCATTCCCAGCCACAATGGCCACCAGGGAGGATGCTGTCCAAACTTTTCTTGGAAGGCCATTATGGCTGGAGGTGCTGGACGTCCAGCAACATCTGGGCACCCAAGGTGGAGAACTCCTCCTTACAACAATCTTATAAGTTCAGTATTATTCAGCATGCATTAGTCAGCATGTAGTTCAAAATTATTATGCCCAAATGAGTAGAACAAAAAGGAACACACATTCTGGCAAAGGAAATGTAAGGACTCAATGAGGGATGTCGAACAAGAGTCTGAGTAACCTGGCTGTGCCACCTCCAGCCTCAGAGGCAGGATGCTTCTCAACACCAGTGGCAGGGGAGCAGTAGCAGGAGAGGGGGCAGGCCTTCACTTCTGGCCTGTGGCCTCCCCGGAGGCATCTGGTGGGCCACTGTGCGAAAGAGGATGCTGGACTGGAAAGGCCTCCTTAGGCCTGATCCAGCTGGGCTGTTCATATGTTCTTATGTATGGCTAAAAACATCAAGGTAGATAATAAAAGTTTGTTTAAATACATCAGAAGCAGGAAAGCTGCTGGGGAAGGAGTTGGACTCAGGTGACAAGGGAGTGAAAGGGATCCGTAAGGATAGGGAGACCCGTGTTTGTTTGTTTGTCAAATTTGTACACCGCCACAAACTTTCATCTCTGGGCAGTTAACCATAACATAAAGCAAGTTTAAACATACACAAAAATCTTAAAACAATGTAGGCAATCTAAAAATTAAAAACAGATTAAAACTTTAAAAGTTAAGAAGCTGAAAAAGCTTGGCTGAAGAGGTTTTTTTTAAAGTGCTTTTAAAAAATTGTCAGAGATGGGGAGGATCATAATTCCGTAGGGGGCGCATTCCACAGTCTCGGAGCAGCAACTGAGAAGGCCCACCCCCATGTGGCCACCAACCAAGCTGGCGGCAACTGGAGATGGACCTCTCCAGACAACCTCAATGGGCGGTGGGGCTCGTAATGAAGAAGACGTTCTCTCTGTAGATAAATTAGTTCTTTGCATCTGTCTTCACAACAGGGGATTCAGGGCAGATACCTGTGCCTGCTTCTCAGGGAGGGAATCTGAAGAACTGTCTCAAACAGAAATGACAAGAGACAATGTTTGGACATAACTCAAATTTGAAATTCCTAATCTTCTAGCAAAAATACATAACTTCTGGGCCAAAGGGCTGAAACATCATGAAACACTGAATTGTTACAAGGCATCCAGGGGGTGGGGCTGGGGGATTCCAGGAAATTACAGGCCTGTTAATTTAATGTCTGATCCAAAATATATTGGTGGCACTCACACTGAGCAGCACTCACACTGTTGGGCAGATGGAAGCCAATTTCCCCACCTTCTCATTGCTGCAATGTGAGGTCAGGCATTGGGAGCTGCAAGTGGAAGGGAGATTCAAAGACATGGTTGGAAACAGGAAGAGTTTTGTGCTAGCGGATCATTACTGCTGCTGCTGCTGCTGCTACCACTACTGTTACTTATATACCACTAGTCTGGATGCCACCCAATACTGCTGAGCATATAGTACATTGTGTACCGCTGCTTCAGGGCATTAAGGTGTTACTCTCAGCTGTCCTAGGGCAGAGCTGCACAACCTTGGTTCTCCTGCAGATCTTGGACTACAAGCACCATCATCTCTGACTCTTGGTTGCTGTGGCTGGGGATGATGGGAGTTGTAGTCCAAAACAGCTGGAGAGCCCAAGTTGTATCCAGTTTTCCAGTCCGCAATCCAACTTTAGTCCTGTAGATGGCAGCAGAGGAAAGCAAGTGCCACCATCCATTTCCCCAAAGCCCCTTCCTGCCTGCATCCACAAATTAGAAAAACCAGCTTTTGTCTGCAGTCCACTTGCCCGCAAGAGCTGGTGGGTGTAGTCTTGTACAGGGCCAGATTATGACATGCTGAAGCCCTAAACTATGTGAAGCTTCAAAAGCCCCCTAGCATTACCAAAATCAGATATTATTCTAACAAAAAGGGTAATGAGAACAGATATAACAAAGCTTTACTTATACATGCCAAAGATGCCACCAAAACTAATGACCTAACCAAAACATTTATCTTGCAATAACCCTATTTGCATTAGAAAGAGCTTTAAATGGAAATACATTATGTAAAACTTGGTTTTTTACATAAAGACTCTCTCTTTCTCTCTCTCTTATTCAGAGGCCCCTCATAATATGAGGCCTTGAGTTGCAGCTTGCTTAGCTTGTGCCTAAATCCGGCACTAGGGCCAGCCCCTGGGATTTTGGCACCCTTGGCAAATATGGCTTTGACAAACACCCAGCTGGGAAGTGCTGCAGAGCCCTGCACATGCCTGGTGGCTAGCAGTGATGTGCACACTGTGGGAGCGAGGAGGCCCCTGGCAGCATCAGCTCTCAGCTGCAATGTCTCATAGTGGCCACTGGGGGGTTTTAGGGTCGTGGATGAAAGTGCCGGACTCCTCCCCTCTTTGTTCTTCCAGGGTTAGTCTCCATTTTTTCTCTCCAGAGTTGGCTGCTTGTTTAGTCTCTCTCCCCTTTCAGCCTTAAGCTCAGCTTTCCTACCCTTTTGTAACTTCTAAATAAATCCTTGTTGTTCTTCAAACTTAAAGAACTGCCTCCAGTTCTTTCTCGCCAAACTGGTTTTGCTCTGCTGTTTGGGGACTGAACTGCCATTTTTCCCCTTCACACATGCACATGAGGGTGAGCAGCCCTCAAGCTCTGAGCCAGTCAAATACAACTAGTAAAATAAAGTGTGCTGTCAAGTCGGTGTCAACTCCTGGCGCCCACAGAGCCCTGTGGTTGTCTTTGGCAGTATGAGATGATGCTTTTCAGTATCTTCCTATATTGCTGCTGCTCAATATAGGTGTTTCCCATAGTCTGGGGAACATACCAGTGGGGATTCAAACCGGCAACCTTCTGCTTGTTGGTCAAGCATTTCCCCACTGCGCCACTTAAGGTGACTTGAATACAACTACCTGCTGCAAAACCAATACTTGCATTTCACACATGTTGGCCTGGGTGCAAGGGGCTGCCGCGGCTGCCTCTCCTGGGGCACACGCCCGCCGTGGCCCAGTCAGGCTCCGCCAGGCACCACCACTACAGCCACGGACTGCCTCCTCCCTGGTTCTCTCTACTTCCTCCATTGCCACGGCCACCTCTTCAGTGAAGGGACCTGGCAGGGCCTCTGGGAGGATGGGGGCCTCTCTTTGATGAGTCACAGCACCTCTGCAGGGACACTCCCCCCCCGCAGGTGAGGTGCTGCAGCCTTCACTCGCCTCACAGCATCCACTGTGGCCTCCATCATGAGCTACACGGAAGCAGTGCCTCAGCAACGGCACCCTTTACAACTTGATGTTCCAGGCAGCTGGCTGGGTTGCCCGTATGAATGGGCCAGCCCTGGCTTCATAAGGAATTGTGACCGTCTGGGACCAGGAGCCAGCCACCACTTGCAGTAGTGAGAGATGCAGGAGAAATGGAGATGTTGGAGGAGGAAGAGGCTCCTCGTTGCTTTAGCCCCAAAGGGAGTTCTCCTTCTGGCTCCAATAGCAGGGGTGTGGGTGTGGGTGTGTGGGGGGCTGCACACGTGCAATTCAGACTGGGGGCATGGGAGGAGCAAAGGAGTAAAGCCCATTTATACCAGGGTCTGGTCTGGATCAGACTCTCTTAGTTCCTATCTATCTATCAGTTCTATGAAAAAAGTGCACATTAAAAAAGCCCACAAGAAAATTGCACACAGAAAAAACCCCACTGCACAGAGTGCAAAAACCCCACTGCACAAAGCACACAAGAAAAATGCACACACAGAACATTGCTCACACAGAAAAATGCTTGCATGGAAAATTGTTCACACTGAAAAATGCCCACATGGGAAAATGCCCACACAGAAAAATTATTGTGTTGGAACGTAGTATATATGTAGGCATTTTTCCATGTGAGTAATTTTCCATGTGGGCATTTTCCCATGTGCAATGCTCTGTGTGCACATTTTTCTTGTGCGCTTTTATGACAGTGGGCTTTTTTCTGTGCACAATTTTCTTGTGGGCTTTTTTCATGTGCGTTTTTTTCTGGTTACTCTATCTATCTATCTATCTATCTATCTATCTATCTATCTATCTATCTATCATATTGCTGTACTGCCTGATATGTACATCTCTAGGCAGTGTACAAAATTTTAAACAATATTTTAAAAAGTAGTTAAAACAAATTATAGTTGATATACTGGTGACACAATACGCATATTGGATCTACACCAAACTCTTCTCCCCAGACCTTTTTAATTGTGTAGATTAAAAGAAAATTAAAAACTACAAATAAATAACAGACGTTTCGACATACAGATGACAACTTCAGTGTTCCATGTCTTACTGTTTCAAATCCACACTCTTATGTCCCAGATAAATTAAAGTGCGCCGTTAATTCCTGGCACCCACAGAGCCCTGCGGTTGTCTTTTGGTAGAATACAGGAGGGGTTTACCATTGCCTCCTCCCTCACAAGATGAAATGATGCCTTTCAGCATCTTCCTATATCTCTGCTGCCCGGGATAGGCGTTTCCCATCATTGTCTGGGGAACATACCAGCAGGGATTCGAACTGGCAACCTCTGGCTTGCTAGTCACTGCGCCATTCGGTGGCTTATGCCCCAGATACTCTCCCTAAATCTAATCAGACGCCTGATTAGCACATGAAAGAAAAAAGCGGGGGGGGGGACGGGACTGATGACTCACAGCTTTGCCTGCTTAACACTAACTCTGACAGAAAAACAAAAAAAGGTTTTTCTTTTGGGGGTGTAAACTAAATTATAGCTTTCCCTTTAATAGCCTATATACTTTAAGATTCCTTTCAGGTTCTTCCTTTGCATTGACCCCCGGCTGTAATTTGTCTAAATACAATGCTTCCCTTATCTTTCTTTTGAGTGCACACTGTTCAGACTCTAAGATACTTAATTTAAGAGGCATTGCTTTTCCATTGTCTTTATTTTTCATATTAACTGACCACGGCCTATCCCTATTTATATGTTTGGCATCTGCTAGATGCTCTTTGAATCTAATAACCAGATGTCTTCCTGTTTCCCCTATATAATTTTCACCACATTCTGTACAGGTTATTTTCTAAAATAAATTATTAAAATGCACTGCGGGACAGATGCGTCTTGAGGGTCTTCCTAAAAACAAACAGAGAAGGAGATGCTCTTATTTCAACAGGGAGCATATTCCAAAGCTCCGGGGCAGCCACAGAGAAGGCCCTGTCCCGGGACGCCACCATATGAGCCAGTGGCAACCATAACCGAACCCCTATTTAGAAAGAAAACAACTACAAAGTACATCAGTTCCAGTGATGCACTTAATGCAAGGTGTCATTTCACCTGCTAAAATAAGGTGTACCTTCTCTTCCAAACTACAAACTGCTGCTTCTTCTCCCACACACTCACCCGCCCCTCCTGCCCTTAGCCAGGACATCATGTTCTGTAAGCTCTGATGGCTTCTTCTTTGTAAACACTGGAGAGATTTCCAAGTGTCCGGAGACCTCCTAATCAATAGCTTCCATCAGCTGACTGTTCTGAGTTGTTAAAAACCATCTCCCTAACAGAAAGGAATGCTTGGCCAGTAGCCATAACCAAGTTAAATGTATATGGTATATCAGTATTGATTGGATCTATCTGTTCCAATATGAACACAAATTCCAATGGGAGATTTTACAGGGTCCCTACATGCTCCATGTGTGCCACCTAATGGCGCAGCAGGGAAGCAACCTGCCTAGAAAGCAGGGGGCTGTTAGTTCGAATCTCCACTGGTGTGTTTCCCAGAATATGGGGAACTCCTATATCGGGCAGCAGCAATATAGGAAGGTGCTGAAAGGCATCATCTCATACTGTAGGGGAGAAGGCAATGGTAAACCACTTTTACCAAGAAAACCACATGGCTCTGTGGTCGCCAGGAGTCGACACTGACTCGATGGCACAAACTCAACATGCCCCATGGAATCTATACAATGCCACATAATTTCTTAGCACCATCTGCTGACTATCCGTGGGGGGGAAATGCCTTTCTGAAGTCAGAATAAACAGATTGTCAGGAGATAGCCAGCAGATGGCACTAAGAAATTATGCAACATAGGAAGCTGCCATGTCAGACCATTGGTCTATCTAGCTCAGTATTGTCTTCACAGACTGGCAGCGGCTTCTTCTCTGCCCTATCTTGGAGATGTTACCTGGGAGACCCCAGTTACCACAAACCAGACAGACAAGGATGGTTGAAGGAAGCAATAGTCACCATTTATTGAACCAAAACCAGCGCTGGTGGCTTTTTCCGGTGCCTCGCGGCCTACCAGGAAAAACGCGCCAAATACCCAGTGCCTTGGGGTTTTATACCTTGGCATTGTTACACAGCTGGGTGTCCCTCATTCAGCCCGAGGGACCAATTAATTCATTACATTTACACATGTGTTTGCCTTGAGGCTGGACCTTGCCCTAAGTTTCGGTTCTTCAGCAGACAGATAAGCAGATTAAGAGAAGACACATCCACATTCCAAGAAACAGAACAGTTACAGTTTGGAATAAGCCGATCATTCAACGCCTATGCTAATGAAGTTTGCAACACCCGTACCCGCTTCCCCCCACCCTGTCTGTCCTTGGCAGATAAGAGACTCCACAGTTTCAGCAGTAGAGAACAATAAGGAATTTTCCATCTCATAGAGATGCTGCCAGGGAGGGAACTTCGAACCTTCTGCTCATCCCAGAACAGCTCCATCCTCTCAGGGGAACATCTTCCAGTGCTCACACATCAAGTCTCCCTTTCATGTGCAACCACGATGGACCCTGCTTAGCTAAGGGGACAAGTCATGCTTGCTGCCAGAAGACCAGCTCTCCTCTCCTGTTTTAAAGGTGTGCTGATGTCCCTTGAAATCTCCCATTGGGATTTGTGTTTATGTTGGAATAGATTGCCGTCTTGTATCTCAGTTCATTTTCTCTTATTTGGCTTTCTTTTTCTTTTTTCTTTTTTGCAGGGTGGGGTGGAGTATGCCTCCTCCTCCATCTCCTTCTTGAAACTTCATCAGGTTTTTCAACACCTCCTTGAATGGGCCACAGTGGGAAACAGCGTTTACTTAGACAGTGTTTCCCCCTCAGCCTCTAGAATCGCCCCTTGCCGTCTCCTGAACAATACTAGGGAAGGTAGTTATTATCCTCCACTATTTGCTGCCAGAATCTTCAGAAAGGATTAATGAGAGAGTGGCGTCAACATGCTTTTATTTTTTAGCAACAGGAACACAGTTAACCAAAGAAAGTTCTGGGGAGTGGGGTGGGCAGAGACAAGTACCAGTTCCCTGAAAGATCTTACAAAACTTTAGAGAAAAAATCCCTCCTTTTGCCAAACTACACTCCATCTTCTTATAGCTATAATAGGGAACTTTCATCAGAAAAGCAATGGGATGTTGACTACTGTATTTCTGGCGCAATCCATCGCACCCCAGCCACTTCTTCCAGTGAATACTTGGTGATGATTAACTGATTCACAATTCCACAGGATTTGGATATATATTGTGAGAAAAGCTCCCACATGAAAAATACATTTTAAAAGACACCCACCCACAACTTTGCATTTAGAGGCTGAGCCAAGAAAATTTCAAACCAATGTTTTTGTTTAATTCACTTTTGTTTGTTGTTACTTTAAGAGGACAATATTTTGGAGGTGTTTAGCCATTAGAGGCACTTGTTTCCGTATGCTTTGAAAATGTCCAGTAATTCAGCTCTTGTGGATTGAATTTCTTTAATCCTTAATATTACTGGAGATCAGATCCTACCTAAGGCACAGGAAACACAGTTGTGTTGTTTCTATGATGTCAACGTTTTTTATTTCGACAGAGGGCCAACATGGACACCGTGCCAAAACCATCATCGTCTAATTTGGGAAGTGTTTATAAATCTTGACATAGCAGTGCATGAGACCCAGTCCAGACTGGGACCATGGCACAGATGCTAATTCCTCCACAAGCTCTCCCTGCACAAGCCCACTCCCCTCCACCGCTCCATTTTCTGCACATGAGTGGGAGGGGGCTTGTAGACAGGCCAGCCTCCCCTGCACCTCTGGGCTCAAGTGCCCCCTTCCCCCCATGCTTGGGCCCTGGCTCCAAGGCCACTGTCAGTGGGGCATGACAGGGACCGCATGCATTATTCCCCAGGAGCATCTCCATGGTCGCAAAAAGGAACCTCAGCAAATGCTTTCAAAACCCAATGGCCGATGCTCTGATTAATGCTGGACTTACAGAAACTTGTGGTAGTGCAAAAAGATTGCATAGCTACACTGTAGGGTTGCCAGCTGTCCCTCATTACGTGGGATGCCTCTCATTTCAGGGATGAAATGTTGGTCCCTATAGGGAGAGCATTTGTCCCTCATTTTGGTGGCGGCATGAGCAGCTTCTTATTTTGAGAAGTTTTTGGTTGAAACGTGCTATAACTTTAATATGTTATATAGTTCAGTTACATATACATCAATGATACTCAGGCTCTTGATTACCACTGCATACACCTCCCGGCCCGGCCCCCCAGCCAGCCCCCACCCCCACCCCCCAACTTGTGTCCCTCATTCTGGCAATGAAATGTTGGCAACCCTACTACACAGTGATCTCAGGGCTTTTAAGAACAGTGCTGTCGTGCTAGTGCACCAGGTTCCCTGCAAGATATATTAAGCTTGCCACAGGTTGCACAAGAGCAAAACATGTTGACACAAGTGCAGCACTAGTCTGGAGCACAAGCACCAGAAATGGCACAATAGCTTTGACCTGGTGCATTATGTCTTTGTGCAAGCACAGCATCAGGGCGCCAGCCGGCACTGTGGGGCAACTGGATCTTGCAAAATACCCAGAGCAGGTCTTTCCATGAAGACCTTCCCCCCCATCACTACCACCGCAAAAAAACCAACCAACCCTGGAATGGCACCCCTGGGAATCCAGTGCTGACTGGCCACAGAGGCCCTCAGCTGCTGAGCAAGCCCACCAGGTCACCTACACTCGCCCCTGGCCTTGGTCTGGCCCCGACAGTTCTATTTATTATTATTATTATTATTATTATTATTAAAAATATTTATACCCCTCCTCTCCAGTACACTACTGCTTGGGGCGGCTCACAACAATGAAATAGATACAATGTAAAATAAAACTAGTAAGATTAACTAAATTAAGTAAATAAGTTAAAAGTCCAGGCTAAAACTACAATCAGAATTAAGTTCGAAATTAAGCATTATTTGGAGCATTAAAGAGCCTCTTTAAAAAGATGTGTTTTTAGTTGTTTTTAAAAACACTGAGGGAGGAAGCAGGGTGAAACTCTTCAAGGAGGGCGTTCCAAAGCCGAGGGGCCATAACCGAAAGGGCCCTGTCTCTAATCCCTGCCAACCAGATCTCTGTTAGTGGCGGGGCCATGGCAGGGCCTGAGATGATGAACGGAGGGCCCTGGCAGGTTCATATGGGTGAAGGCATGTACCCCTGCCCCAAACTGTGTAGAGCTTTAAAGGTCAAGACCAGCACCTTGAATCTAGGCCAGAAGCAGGCGCGTAGCTATAATTGGGCGAATGGGTTCAAAGGAGCAGCCATTCGTGGCCCTGACACGCCTCCCGCGTCTGACGTCAGACGCGGGGGGCGGTAGTTTAGCTCCCGAGCGGGGGCCGCACGGCCCCTTCAGGAGCTAAGACTGGCTCTGCCTTCGCAACGCAGCACCAGCCTTTGTCTAACTGCCGAAGGGGCCGCGCGGTCCCTCCGGCAGTGAAGCTGCTTCTCCCGAACGGAGCCTCAAGGCTCCGTTCGGGAGCCAGACCACGCCCCCCGCACCTGATGTCATACGTGGGGGGCGTGGCTATCCCCTGCGTCTGATGTCAGACGCAGGGGCAGGGCTATCGGGGTGCCCGCCGCAGCCGCACACGGGCCGCCGGCAGGCTAGCTACGCCCATGGCCAGAAGCAGACCAAGGAAGCCATTGCGGGATGGGTGTGACACTCATGAAACTACTTGCACCCACGAGCAACCATGCAGTAGCATTCTGGACCAGTGTTTCTCAACCACCGGTCCCTGGACCGCTGCCGGTCCCCGAAGGGTTGAGTGCCGGTCCCTGACTGGGAGTCAAACCCTCCCCCCCAACTGAAATCAAGGCACTCACTTCCTCAATTTTGCACATGGCACAGAAGAGGAAGAGTATCACGGAGGCATGGGACCCTTCTTGTGCCTTGCCTCCACGTGCTGCTGAGATCTTCCTACAGCTATCTTATTCCCTATCTTTACAGCTTCAAACTGTATGCGATGCGGGGGCATGGAGGAAAAAGTATGGCAGTGGGCGCCACTTGAAGGGCTGCTGGTTCTTGCATGCTCATTGTTTGCAGCCAAAGGTTGGTTGATTGAAACCCAGCTGCCTGTTGTGGTCGAGGCGCCTTGAGAGGGAACACTGTTTCCCTCTTGCATCAGTGGGGCTTGCTTGTATGTTGTTTTCATTGGCCCCGTGTAGCTTTTGAATTTTTCTAATGGCCCAACATCCCCTCTCCATTGAGTAATCACAAGCACCTCCACTCCAGACATACTGGAGACAAATTTGTTCACCCAGGCTTTTAGATTCAGGGGTTCTCAACCTTGGGTACCCAGACGTTGGTGGACTTCTACTCCCATAATCCCGAGCCATAATGGCCAAATGCCATTGTTGTTGGAGGTTATGGGAGTTTAACTGAGGGACCCAAGGTTAAGAACCCCTAATATCCAATGTTTGCAAAAGATTCCAAATTTAATTATTTTAATGCTTATATTATTTTCATTCTAAACTGCCCAGAGATGCAAGTTTTGGGCAGTATAGAAGTCTGATAGACAGACAGACAGACAGACAGATAGACAGACTTGAAACCCCTTTACTAACTGCTGGTCCGGGAAACTGCGCATGAAGAATGTAGCGGTCCTTGAAACTCTGCACGAAGAATTTAGCGGTCCTTGACTCCAAAAAGTTTGAGAAACACTGTTCTGGACCAGCTGAAGC
This sequence comes from Hemicordylus capensis, assembly GCF_027244095.1. NCBI lineage: Eukaryota > Metazoa > Chordata > Lepidosauria > Squamata > Cordylidae > Hemicordylus > Hemicordylus capensis. Next base: position 3,688,657 of record NC_069658.1, read on the forward strand.
TTCTGAACAGTCTTCAAGGGCAGCCGCACATAGCACACATTGCAGTAGTTTAATCTGTATGTTACCAAAGCATAAGTGACTCAGGTCAGGTCTGACTTCTCCAAGTAGAGTGTACCAGCTGTAGCTCGTAAAAGGCACTTCTGCACACTATTTATTTATTTATTTATTTATTTATTTATTTATTTCATTTATAAACCGCCCCAACCAAAGGCTCTGGGCGCTGTACAACAAATTTAAAAAGACCTAAAAACACACCATTTAAAACACAGGTCTAAAAACAATATAAAAACAATTCAAAAATAATTTTAAAAACCATTTAAATCTAATTAAAATACTTTTAAAAACAATTTACAAACTTCTGAAGGCCAGGCCAAACAAGTAAGTTTTTATGGCTCTCTTAAAGGCCGACAGCGAGCTAAAACGGCGGATATCTGCCGGGAGTGCATTCCATAGGCCAGGAGCAGCTACAGAAAAGGCCCAGTTCCAAGTCACCACCAGATGAGACGGACTTCTCCAGATGACCTCAATGAGCGATGGGGATCATACCTAAGAAGGCGCTCTCTGAGGTAGCCCGGACCCAAGCCGTTCAGAGCTTTAAAGGTATTAACCAGCACTTTGTATTTCTCCCAGAAACATATCGACAGCCAGTGCAGCTGTTTTAAGACAGGCATAATTTGGTCTCTCCGGGTTACCCCAGAGACCAGTCTGGCTGCTGCATTTTGAACTAACTGAAGTTTCCGAACTACGTACAAAGGCAGCCCCATGTAGAGTGCATTGCAGTAGACAATCCTGGAGGTTACCAGCCGGTGCGCCACTGTTTTGAGGTCGTCCTCTTCAAGGAATGGATGCAGCCGTTGAATCAACGGAAGCACTAGACATGTCGAATCAATCAATGACTAGACATGCTTGTCTGCATGTTTTGTCTCTATGTGCCGGATGGGGGGTGGAGTCATAGTTTGGCAGCTTCTCAAACTGAGAGGAGCCCTCTCTTTGCCTAAGAGACTGTCAGCTAGTTTATTGTTTTCTTAGCCTATGTTTAATTAATAATAAATTTCAAACCCTCGTTTCTCAGTTGAAGTTGCTTCCTATAATTTCTCTGACAAATGTGATGCAACTCGCTGAGACTGGGGAAAGGGAGAATGAAGAATCCTTCACGCCTCTTAAACGTAGCAGCTGCTGAAATTAACAGTGGAATGAATCAGGCATGTACAAAGTGGGCTTTGGAGAGCCACTGACAGTCAGAACAGGCAGTTCTGGGCTAGGCGAACCAGGCACCCTCCTCTACAGGCGGCCCCCATTATCCGTGCTGGGGGGTGGGGGTGGGGTCTGCCCTACAGCTGCTATCTCTGGGTAGCAACACAGCAGCTAACGAGATGGGTTAATGGGAATTGGGGGGCTAGGCTCTTTGAGGTTAAAAAAGGGCTAAAAACAATCAGAAAGGAGGCGGAAATAAGAGCAACAGAGTACTGTACTATGGTCTCCAGATCTCCAGCTACCCATCAATGCTCCCCAAGCCCCCAATTCCTTCAATTTTCTACAAAAAAATTGTGAAATTTTTTTAAGAGCCACAAAATGGCTTCGGAGGTCATTTCCAGCTATCCAGGAACCGCGGATGGGTGGATTTTGAGTATTTTCTGAACCACAGATAACAAGGTCGGGTCTATATAACCTAACCACAGATATGCAAAGCCGCAGCTGTCAGGACCACAGATAACAAGGGTCACCTGTATTATATATTTTGAAGAGTTTGTTTGTGTCTGTATTTCTGCAAAATAAAGTCATACTTCCCAATGACCTACAGATACAAAATTTTGCATACACAATCCTGTCACTTCAACCTCTGCTAACTTGGCAAAGAGGCACCTTTTTAATGTGGTGATTCTCTTTATTGAGCAGGGGGAGAGTAACTGGCCCGATCCACCCCCAGCACAGGACCTCCAGTGACTGTTGCTGGTGTGTATCTCATGTTTCTTTTTAGATTGTGAGCCCTTTGGAGACAGGGAGCCATCTTATTTATTTATTGTTTCTCTGTGTAAACCACCCTGAGCCATTTTTGGAAGGGCGGTATAGAAATCAATCAAACAAACAAACAAACAAACAAATAAGCTGGATGCACTACTTTTTACACCAGTTTAAAAAAGAATTACACCAGAATATGCACGGTGAACATTTGCTCTCTTTTGTTTGTAGTTTTTAAAAGAAATTTTGAACATCATACTTTCAGATTACCTACAGATAGCACATTTTGCATGAGCATTCCTCCTTCTTAAAGTATCGGAATGCACCACTTTTTACACCAGAATTATTTTATGCTTGGGGACATGTTTAAATGATTTTGAAGTGTCTTTTTTTTAAAAAAAGCAGAAATTCAGAATTAATAATAATATTTTAACTGTTATTGTTCTCAACAGATTTTTAAGACTCAATAACCGTATCAATAATTCCAAAACAACACAATGCCCAAGAAAAGCAGATTCTTTCTCAGATTCTTTCTCAGATTCAAATCTACTACGATTCTTTCCCAGATTCTTTCTCAGATTCATATCTACTACGATTCAAATTTATCATTTATTTATTTATTTAGTTAGTTAGTTAGTGTCTTTTTATACCGCCCCAACCCAAGGTCTCAGGGCGGTTCACAACAAATAAAAACAAACATTAAAATCAATTAAATATTAAAAACAGCTTAAAACAAATCAATAAATAATCCAAAATTTTAAAAGTTACAAAGTTAAAAAGCTAAAAGGCCTGAGTAAAAAGATAAGTCTTTAGAGACTTTTTAAAAGCCACTAGAGATGGGGAGACTCTTATTCCCACGGGAAGCACATTCCAAAGTCTTAGGGCAACAACAGAGAAGGCCCGTCCCTGGGTGGCCACCAGACGACATGAAGCTGGCCACAGATGAGCCTCCTCTGATGTACGCAGTGGACAATGGGGATCATGCAGAAGAAGACACTCTCTTAAGTACCGTGGGCCTAAGCTGTTTAGGGCTTTATAGGTTATAACCAGCACTTTGTATTTTGCCCGGAAACTTATTGGCAGCCAGTGCAGCTCCTGTAATATAGGAGTAATATGGTCACTTCAAGATGACCCAGAGACCAACCTGGCTGCCACATTTTGTACTAATTGCCGTTTCTGGACGACGTACAAAGGCAGCCCCACATAGAGCGCATTGCAGTAATCAAGTCTGGAGGTTACCAACAAGTGTACTACTGTTTTGAGATCATGAAACTCAAGAAACGGACGCAACTGGCGTATCAACTGAAGCTGATAGAAAGTGCATCTGGCCACTGCCTCAACCTGGGGAACCAGGGAAAGGTGTGGATCCAGAAGCACTGTGTACTTGTTCCTTCTGAGGAAGTGTGATCCCATCTAGAACAGGTAGATCGATATCACTTCCCAAGTGACGACCCTGCACAATAAGTACCTCCATCTTGCCTGGATTCAGTCTCAGTTTGTTATCCCTCATCCAGCCCATTACTGCTTCCAAGCAGGCATTCAGGGAGGATATGCCTTCTCCTGATGATGTTGACATGGAGAAATAGATTTTTGTGTCATCAGCATACTGATAACACCCAGCACCAAATCTCCGGATGATCTCTTCCAACGTTTTCATGTAGATATTTAAAAGGAGACAGTATGGAGCCCTGAGGGACCCCATATAAAAGCTCAGATTTTGAAGAGCAACAATCTCCAAGCAACACCATCTGGGAACTGCCAGAAAGGTAGGAGTGGAACCACTGCAAAGCAATGCCTCCCACCCACAACCCCCTCAGATGCTCCAGTCCCAATTGGAGATCATCCATCCGGCCAACCAAGGCAGTCTCCACCCCATAGCCTGTCTGAAAACCAGTTTGAAATGGGTCTAGATAGTTTCCTCCAAGACCACCTGGAGCTAGGAGGCCACCACCCTCTCAAACACCTTGCCCAACCATGAGAGGTTGGAGACAGGCCTGTAGCTACTAAACTCCAAGGCGTCCAAGGCAGGCTTTTAAAGAATAGGTCTAATAATATATGGTCATTATACAATAAAATTAATAATGTTTACAGTTGAAATTCTACAAATTTCAAACTGTTCTTTTACTTCCTTTTGGCAAGGTCATGAACAAATTCTACTACATATATGTTATATCTGGAAGTTTCCCACAAATGTATCTACCCCAAACAACTTTGCCTGTTCAACAGCTGGCCTCAGCTAATAGGAATGGCCATATGTAACCACACCACATCTGCATGGCAACTTGTACAGCAGGGATCAGCAGCAAGCAAAAACCAAAAGTTCAGAAACCAAGTGCCATCTCCTCCTCCTCCTCCTCCTTTGTAGGCTGAAGTAGTTGCCTGGGCCTCCCTCCAGCTCCCAGCAACAACCACACACACACACACACCACAACAGCTCAAGCTTTTTAGCATTCTCCTTGTGAAGCCATCACTATTCAGCAATTGCCGCTTCTGAAGAGCTCAGCCCAGCCGCCTCCAGTTCCCCCACCTGCCCCACTCTGGCTGCATTCACAGTGATCTAGATTTTTACATCCAACTGGATTTGAGCAGTTGCTGCTACAGAGGAAAGGGAAAGGGGGATTCTCCTTCCATCTCATCCTGCCTGCAGAAGAGTTCCGCGATGCTTGAAAGCTTGCATTCTTTTTTATCAGCAGGCGCTGGGTGAAGAAAAGACACAGCTTTCCCCAGAAAGTCCCAATCATCGGGAGAGCAACAACACACAGTGAATGTCCTTCCTTGGATGTGTCTGGTGTTCCTCCCTTGGGGACCAGCCTGTTGCTAACTCTGGCTCAGGGGTGGGTGGGAGGGAGGCAGACCGTATTTTCTTCAATTAAATGTTTGGCTTTTAGCATCCCTTCCCTCTCCTTCCTGTACTGTTGGGTGGAAGGAAACCAGAGCAGCCTTCACTCTACAGGCCAGTTTGTCCCCCTCGACGGAGGCTCCATCCCCCCACCCACCCCGCCTTCCTTTGCTGGGAGACAATGGACCTTTTCAAGGGGAGCCTGGGTTGGCTGCTTTTGCTTCCCTGGGTGCAGCAGGGTAAGTTTGTCTTCGCTGATCCTTCTTTAGTTTTATTTCCCCCTCTTCGCTCTTAAGACCGAAACCCTCAGAATCTGCCACCTGTGGCAAACACTTCAGCTGGCCTCTGCTGGCTGATCTAAGTTTATTTTCTTGTAAAGCCAATTCTCCTGGCGACCAGAAATGTTTTGTATGGAGCTGTTTGTGTTTTCAGAAGGCTGGCCTCCGAAAAGCATTCGTGGAGTGTCAGGCAGACTAAGGGTCCCAGTTATGCAAGTTATGCCTATGCAAACCTGAAATCCTAGCTAGCATACATAGGAGCTGCACAGAGGTGCTCTGACCCCTGGACTTCAGGGCCAAAGTCCAGGGCCTTCACAGCCTCTGCCCCCGCCCCATCCTCTGTAGTTTGTCCCAGGTGGTGTGGTCGCCCGGCCGAGCATGAGGATGCTTCATTTGCAGGGAAGGTTTGCAGGGGGCTTCCAAAGGCCTTGAGCTCCAGGCTCCAAAATGACCGAGAGGCACCTCTGAAGCTGCCTTAAACTGAAATCAGGCCTTTAATCCCTCTAGGGTCTGCACTGACCACCAGCAGCTCTCCAGAGCTTAAGAGAGGGGTATTTCCCAACCTTTCCTGGGGAAACTGGGGTTTGAACCAGGGACCTTCTGTATGCAAGGCATGGGCTCTACTGCTGGGCTTCTCTTCTCCCCACAAGAGGATTCCTCCAGATGCTGCTGACCTATAGGGATGCTGGGAGTGGTGGTTCAGCAACATCTGGAGGAACCCAGGTTGAGAACCACTTGCTGGGACAGAGGATTGGAACTGAACTGGTGAGTCCTGGGTTCAAATGCCTGATCAGTCTTGAAATGCTGGGTGGCCTAAGCCAGGTCACTAACTCTGAAGCTAGCTTCCCCAATAAAGAAGGACTGAAGATAAAAATGGAATAACCTCCTGAGTCCCTTGGAGGAGGAGTGGGCTAGAAATGTGAGAAAGTAATAAATACAGATACCTAACTTGTGTTATATGCAACAGCTCCAGGCCTTTCTAGAAGCTCATTCAGGCATGATGTTCAACACTCGTACAACAAGTGTACAGTGTACACAGGTACAGATCTATTCACATGTAGTGTTGAATGCAGGTACAGAAGTACACTTTCTGTCTGTACCATGCATTTGAAGTGCACTTTTAAAATGAACCCAGGTGTATTCACACAAACACATGTATGAGTGTACAGACATCTGAACACTCATACAGCAGAATGTCTGAATTGGGCTTAGGTGGCAAAGGGGTGTGGTGCGGCTTCCTAAGTTCTGAATGCTATTTTTGCATTAGCCTCAATTTAGCAAAATATCCTGTCATGCAGGCGTGGGCTGCCGGCAGACTTCAGACCTGTGGAATCTACTTTGTTGTTGTTGTTTTGCTAGATCTTCCAGTCCACCAACTAGAGCTAGGTATAAATTAATGGTTGATGAGGGGCAGACACACATTTAGCACAGTGTAACGGGCTCCTCCAGGCTCCTGCTAAGCCCAAGAATTTATTCTCAATGTCAGAGCTGAGCTCACAGGTCTTCCACACAAAAATATATTCCTGGTTTCCCCTCAAGTTTTCTTCTTCTTCTTGAGGAGTTCCCCACCTTGAGTCCTCAGATGTTGTTGAACTACAACTCCCATCATCCCCAGCCACCTCTGGGGAACCCCTGTCTCTTTCCTCTACAAATATACAAGCAGAGCCTATAGAAAGCTAATTGGCATTCCTACAGCAGGCAGCAGCAAATCCACATGGAGATAGCCTCCCCCCATACCCACCTCAAAGTATTTCACTTCCTGAATTCAAACACCTTCTCTGTCTCGACTTCATTCTCTTCGAATCCAAACTGAAAAACAGTCTTTTGCTGCATCTCTGCCCCGTCCCCTCAGCTGGAGGGATGCCACTACCATCTCTACCGATGGGCATGCTCTGATGGGCATCTCATTCCAAAAGCTGAAGAGTGATTCCCAGCTCTCAGGAGACCATCAGCTTATACTGATGCTCTCTGCAATTAGCTCTCACTGATGCAACATGAACTGATTATCCTGAACTATTAGCAAGTCATCAGCTGTACAAATGAGGGTTTGGCAGCAGCTGCAACAGGATTCAAACAAATTCTATAGACCTCATAGGAGTTTGCCAACAGAACAGGCTCTAGGTATAAACGGCACTGAGTTTTTAAAAGCTGGAATGGGATCACCATGTTCATTTTCTGTTCTTTTTGCAGGTGGCACAGTGTGTCATCCCCCCAGCCCCAAGTCCCACATTTCCTTTTGAATCCCTACACAAGAGCTGGCATGACGTGTATCAGGCGTCTAATGTTTTCTTTCAGAAAAGAACCCTTTAATCTATTGTGCGCTTCTTTTCCACCCTGGATTCTGTTTACATTGCTGCGCTGTGGGTTTTTAAAGAGATTGGGCCTGCAGTGATACCTACTGAAAGGTATTGTTCTTGAAGCGGACAGGAAATTCTGTAGCTGCCGCCACTGCCTTTTCCGTAGCCTGCTAACTGGGCAAAGAGGCACTTTTTAACGTGGTGATTCTCTTTGTTGAGCAGGGGGAGAGTTGTAACTGGCCCTCTCCACCCCCAGCACAGCATCCCTCCAGCGACTGTTGCTGGTGTCTGTCTTATGTTTCATTTTAGATTGTGAGCCCTTCGGGGATCCATCTTATTTATTTGTTTGTTATTTCTCTATGTAAACTGCTTTGGAAACGTTTGTTGAAAAGCGGAATATAAATATTTGTTGTTGTTGTAGTAACAAAGAATTGCATGTACAGCTCTGTGTCCTCATGCAACAGCTCTCAAAAGGTAAAAGCAGCCTTCTTTGGGAACGAGAGGAGAGAGAGACGGGCAGCTTGCTCTCTGGCAGGCATCCTGCCCCACTGTTTGCCTTGCTGGAACCAGCCCATTCCCCTCGCAGGTGGTGAGCTACAAGCTGCTGTGTGCCCCACATCTTGCGCTGGTAGGAGGCAGAGGTAGCCCTACCATGACATGGCCTTTTCAGCTGTGGCACCCAGACTCTGGAACTCCCTGCCTCAGGAGGCCCATCTAGCTCCCTCCCACTCAGCCTTGCGAAGGTTGGCAAAGGCTCCCTGATTTAGATGGGGCTTTGATCAGGATTAATGTTGTTGACTCTTGAATTATGGTTTTGTATGTTTTTAAAAAAAAATCTGGTTCAGGTAGCATAGTGTTGCTGTTGCTGTTTTGTGTTGCTGGATGCACTAGTGCAGATGATATAATTTTATTATTTTTATGTGCTTGAATGCCACCTGTGTGCTGAGGGCTTTGCCAAAAAACCAGCCTACATATTTATTAAACATTAATAATTATTTACATATGTCAGTGCAGAATATATCCTCTAGATTAGGAACTACCAGATGGCAACTGGAGTGGCATATGATGAATGTACCTGGGTTGTCCTAAATATTTTTTCTTGTTTACACAGTCAGACAGGTGTTATTGACTGGTTTGTTTTATCCAGACATCGAGTCCTTCCCAAGGACCTGGGATGGCTGAATTTTATTGTCAGCGTTGTTGCTGTTGTTATAGATATCATCGCAGAATATAGGCTGTTCCCAGTAAAGTTGCTTTTTGTAATTGGCTGATGGTGATTTCTGTGGCCCCTATGGTGTTGAGGTGCTCTTCAAGGTCTTTTGGAACTGCACCCAGGGCGCCAATTACCACTGGGGTTATTTTGGTCTTTTTCTGCCACAGCCTTTCAATTTCAATTTGTAGATCTTTGTATTTGGTGATTTTTTTCTATTTCTTTTTCTTCTATTCTGCTATCCCCTGATATTGCTATGTCGATTATTTTGACTTGTTTTTCTTTCTTCTCGACTACAGTGATATCTGGTGTATTGTGTGGCAGATGTTTGTCTGTTTGTAGTCGGAAGTCCCATAATATTTTTACATCTTCATTTTCTTCAACTTTTTCAATTTTATGATCCCACCAATTCTTGGCTACAGGTAGCTTGTATTTTTTGCAGATGTTCCAGTGTATCATCCCTGCTACCTTGTCATGCCTTTGTTTGTAGTCAGTCTGTGCGATCTTTTAACAACAGCTGATGAGGTGGTCCACGGTTTCATCTGCTTCTTTACAAAGGCGGCACTTGCTGTTTGTGGTTGATTTTTTGACTTTTGCTCTTATTGCATTTGTTCTTAGTGCCTGTTCTTGTGCAGCCAGTATTAAACCCTCTGTTTCTTTCTTCAAGTTGCCATTCTTAAGCCATTGCCAGGTCTTGGTGATGTCTGATTTTCCACTTATATTGTGCAAATATTGACCATGCAGGGGCTTATTTTTCCATTTTTCTGCTCGGTTCTTGACTTGTTCTTTCTTGTAGGCCTCCTTTGTTTCATTGGTGTTGAATAGTTTCTCGTTATTGACCATTTGAAGTGCATCTTCTTCACTGTCCTTGATATATTCTTCAAGGCCTCTTTTCTCTTCCTCTACTGTTTGATGGACTTGCAGCATTCCTCTTCCACCTGAGCTGCAAGGGAGGTAGAGCCTATGTACATCACTGCGGGGGTGCAGAGCATGATTGATGGTCATGATTTTCCTGGTCTTACGATCTAGCTTTTCTAGCTCTGCTTGGGTCCAGCCTATTATTCCTGCAGTGTATCTGATAACAGGTATAGCCCAGGTGTTTATGGCTTGTATGGTGTTCCCGCCATTGAGTTTGGACTTGAGGATTTTTCTAACTCTCCTGATGTATTCACTTCCTATTTTTCTTTTAACTTCAGTGTGTGCGATGTTATCAGCCTGGAGAATGCCCAAGTATTTGTAAGGTTCTTTCTCTTCCAGGTTCTTGATCTTGCTTCCATTGGGCAGTTCTATTCCTTCTGTTTTTCTTATTTTCCCTCTGTTCATTATTAATGCAGCACACTTGTCCACTCCAAACTCCATTGCTATATCGCTACTGAATATACGGACAGTGCTTAGCAGTGATTCAATTTCTGACTGGGACTTTCCATACAACTTCAGATCGTCCATGTACAGCAGATGGTTGATTTGACTTGATGTTTTAGATTTTTGGTATCCGAGGCCTGTTTTGTTTAGTATTTGTGAAAGTGGGGTCATGGCAGTTACAAACAACAGAGGGGATAGTGAGTCCCCTTGGAAAATGCCTCTTCTAATGCTAACCTGTCCAAGTGTCTCGCCATTGATTGTTAACTGTGTACTCCACCTCCTCATTGCTTTTTTAATAAATATCTGAATGTTTTTGCTGACACCAGTTGTTTCTTAACATTTTAGTATCCATGTGTGAGGCAATGAATCGAAGGCTTTCTTGTAGTCAATCCATGCAACACTTAGATTGGTTTTTCTTCTCTTGAAATTTTCTAAAATCATGCTGTCAGTCAGCAGCTGGTCTTTTGTTCCTCTGGTGTTCGGGCAATTTCCTTTCTGTTCAACTGGAAGCTGTTTGTTAGTTAATAAGTGTTGCATCACTTCATCTGCTATTATTCCAGTTAATAATTTGAACATGGTTGGCAGACAGGTGATCGGTCTATAATTACTTGGAACTGCACCTTTTGCTTGGTCTTTCATGATGAGATGAGTTTTCCCAGTTGTTAGCCATTGTTCAATATCACCGCCTTTCATAATGTGATTGAACTGTTTTGATAGTTGTTTATTGAGGGTTGTTAGGTGTTTAAGCCAAAAGCCATGCAGTTCATCGTTGCCTGGTGCAGTCCAATTTTTAATTTTCTTTGCTCTTTCACTTATTAATTCCGGTGTTGTTATTAGATCTTGCATTTGTTGGTTACATTTTTGACCTCTTTCATCCAGCCTGCTTTTTTATTATAATCTATTGGATTGTCCCATAATTTCCCCCAGAATTGCACTGTTTCTTCTTTATTTGGTGTTTCTACGTTTTTTGCAGTTTCTCCTTCTATGCTTTGGTAGAAACGTCTCTGATTCGACTGGAATTGGAGATTCTGCCTGTGTTGTGTAATTCTGGCTTCGTATCTGCTAATCTTCTTTGACACTGCTGTTATTTGCTACTTTATTATTTCCAGGACTTCTCTAATTTTCCTTGAATCTAGGTGGTATTTTTGGATCAGATACTGTTTGGTGTTTTCATTCTTCAGCTTCTTGTCTTTCATATCTTTAAGTTTACTAGCATCTGATCTAAGCCAGGAGATTTTATTTTCTAATAGAATCTTCCATTTAGGTGATGTACTGCTTTCTTTTTTGACAGGTCCACTGATCTTATATCCGAGCTCTTGTGTTGTTATTGTTGCTGTACTGTACATTAGTTGGTTTGTTTCTTGCAAATTCTTGGTTGTTATTTCTGCAAGTGCAGCATTGACATCTTTTAATGCCTGAGCAAGTTGTTTTTTGGCAACTGTTTTTAGAGCGGGAAGTCGAACCCTGGTGGTTGTTTGGTTCATGTGCTCAGTTATTTTTTGCTTTAGTTCTTGTTGCTTTTCTGTTAAACGGCATTTGGGTTTTTGAGGTGAAGGCAAAGGGGAGGTTGCCTGGTTTTGATTTTGAAACAGTTCAGCAACGGTGGTATCCTCTATTTCCAACACCTCCTCCATCTGCGCCTGAGCAACTTCTTCAATTGGTGGTGATTCTTCTTCCATATCTTGAGCCGGTGTTGCTCTTTGCAGTTCTTCCAGCTCAACTCCTGTGAATACTTTATTTCTTATTATGAATCTTCTCTGGTCTGCTAGCCTTTGTTCTGTTATTTCTGTATCTGGATGCTTCTCTTTCCAAATTTGGTACATTCTTTTTAAATAACCTCTTCTAGTTGGACCAGACTTGCAATAGCAGATCATTATTTCCTTGTTGGCATTTTTTGTATATTTTTTTTGGTTAAGCGACGTTTCTTCCAGTAGCTTTGCTGTCTCCAGCCCTGGTTGCTCAACTGAAGATCCTGAGTCCTGTAGCCCACTTGCCACCAGATGTCCAGGGACTATAGCACCTGGCGCGGTCCTTGTTGACCCGGGCGACAACCGATCCGGTATAGATTTATTAAAGTTATGTCTCACCATATTGTTGATGGGAGAGGCACTCTTTGTCTGGCTCCTCTGGTGAGACCTGTCCAGTATGGTTGGACCTCTGGCATAGCTCTCACCTTCCTCAGAGCACACAAGCCCCACAACCACGCCAAGGTAGTGCCTCACTGGGGGATGATGATGATGATGATGATGATGATGATGATGATGATTTCATTTGATTTCTATATCACCCTTCCAAAAATGGCTCAGGGCAGTTTACACAGAGAAATAATAAACAAACAAACAAACAAATAAATAAATAAGATGGATCCCTGTCCCCAAAGGGCTCACAATCTAAAAAGAAACATAAGACAGATACATAGTTTGTATACATAGACTATATCAACTCGATGGCACTTCCCTGGGCTAGATTAGCTGCTCCTTCCCCGCTCCCCCAATCTGGCCTACTGCATTAAGGGAAGCATGAAGAAACATGGAGCTCGTTCTCACGGCCATTAAGCCTGGGCCCGTGGTGGGCTGGCGCGAAGGCAGGGTCATCCCTACTTTCCTCCACATGGTTGCCCGTGATCCTGCAGCCATGCTGCTCACCTGCCCACACGATCGCTGTGGTGGCAAGCAGCGTGGCAATCTGGAGTCCAGGGAAATGAAGCCCGGCCTCCAGGAATCCCGCAATGCACCTCACGAGTAGTGGGGTCACTCCTCCCCCTGGCCTCTATCACTCAAAGGGCTGGGCTAAAGGGACAGCAGCTGCCAACAGCCAGCTGCCCACATTACCAGGGAGTGGGCAGTAGAAAACCCAGGCTACCCAGTCAGTCAAGGAGAGCCAGGATCGGTCCTGATCCCGGCAGTTCTCACAAGCCGCTCTACCTGGGTAGGGCTGTGCTAGCCCAGGTGGAGCTGGTCATGAGAACGGCCTCAGGAGCTGGACTTCCTCAGCCACTGAGAAATATTTGCATGTCTTGGCCAGATCCTGTGTGCTCTGACCAGACATTGCCTTCAGGCAGAGGTTCTCAAACAGGGATGATGGGGAGTTGTAGGCCAAGAACTACTGGGGACCCAAGTTTGAGAAGGAGAGCTGGTCTTGTGGTAGGTAGCAAGCATGACTTGTCCCCTTAGCTAAGCAGGGTCCGCCCTGGTTGCATATGAATGGGAGACTTGATGTGTGAGCACTGGAAGAGATTCCCCTGAGGGGATGGAGCTGCTCTGGGAAGAGCATCTAGGTTCCAAGTTCCCTCCCTGGCTTCTCCAAGATAGGGCTGAGAGAGATGCCTGCGTGCAACCTTGGAGAAGACACTGCCAGTCTGTGTAGACAATCCTGAGCTAGATGGACCAGTGGTCTGACTCCATATATGGCAGCTTCCTATGTTCCTAACTCCTACCTTAAGGGAAAGCTATAGTGAAGGCCCACACACAACCATCAGACCCCCCCACCCCAAGCTCACTGCAATGCATGTAACGGATTGTCCTCGTTCCCCACAGTGTCAGGAGCAGGTGGCTTCCTCATCAAGAACGTCCGCCTGGAAAAGTGTCTGCACACCTCCTTCCACGAGACCGCGAAGATTGGCCTGGCTGAATGCAAACCGCGTTCCCCGCAGCACCAGTGGGGCTGGGACGCAGCCGCCAGGGCCATCGTCAGCCTCCACACCCAGCAGTGCCTGACGGCTCTCGAGCCTCAAGAACTCGCCTTGGCTCAGCTGGAGCCTTGTGGCAGCAGCCTGCTCCAAGCCTGGGTGTGCAGCAAGAAGGGCCACCTCACCTTGGCGGGCCTGGGCCTGCACCTCAGCACCAAGCCAGGGGGCCACAAGGCCTTCCTGTCCCCGGAGAAGGACAAGTTCAGCAGGTGGAGGACCCTGGCGGAGGAGACCGTCTGCACTGCGGGACTGGCTGGGGCTCCTCCGGCACACAGCAACCCAGCGGTGGAGGCTGCAGGCGGCTTGGCCTGGGCCCGCGGAAGTAAGGCAGAACGGGTTGGCTCGCAGACATCCACCCAATGGCGGATGACTCCATAGGCAGTATAGGCAGCCACCTACGGCGGCAAATCTGGGGTCGGGGGCGGCATCTTGGAGGGAAGCTTTATAATTTCCTTTCTTTGTTTCTAACCTTTATAAATGGCGCTGTGTAGCAGCAGAGGCTCCGGCGCTACAGAGCGGCATTTATAAAGGTAAAGGACAGAAATACGTTTCCCTCCCCCGCAAGCCCCCTGACTCTTGTCCCTGGGGGGGGCAAACCTTTGGCTGCCTACGAGTGGCCAAAGGATTGATCCGCCTCTGCATCTGTCCCATTCCACTGCTGAGCACTGACCTGGCTGCTGAATGTGGCTCGCTTGCATGCCTCACACTCTGATCTGGTGCATGCATATGCCTGCAACGTAAGAGAGCGGCAGTCTGGGGTCGTGGGCAACAGAACGTTGGACTGGGGCTGTCTGGGATCCACCTGGAATCCGGCTGCAAAGCTTCCTGCATGATTTGGGGCCAGAGATCAGCTTGGGCTAGAATAGGAACCTTGGGCCAGAGGTTTCCAGCTGAGCCTCTGCCTTGCAGGGTCGTTTTGAGGACTGAAGGAGGGGAATAGGTCTGAGCTCTTTGGCAGAGAAGGAGATAGACGTCTGAGAGATGAAGCCGCCTTTGACCGAGTCAGTCCCTCTTGCCCAGCATGGTCTTCTCTGGCTGGCGGCAGCTCTCCGAGATCTCAGACAGACACGTCACCACCCCAGCTCTGCCCTCTGATCTCCTTCTAAGTGGGGCTGCCTTCACCTGGGGGCCTCCTGCATGCAACGCCTGTGCGCTGATGCTCTTCCCCGGATGCATGGAAGTGTCCTAACAGGGAAAACGGACTCCCCGGGCACCCTGGCTTCCCTTCCGTGAAGAGGGAGGGGACAAGTGCTCTGCCCTCCCTTGCTCATCCTTGCGTTCACCTGTGTACAGGGATGATAATCCCATGGGGGCGAGGTGAGGTGGATTATCGGGGCACCCGCAGGGCAGCAAGATGCTCCTCACCACTCTTGGGGACCGAAGTGACCCTTGCAAGCTTTGCCAGGAGCGTCTCTCCCATGCCACTTCCGAGGGTCCATTTTAAAAGGGGCTGGCCCCACTAGGGGCATGGGGCCAGGCAGCATTGGGCACCTCCTCGCTTCAGGTGCCTGGACCCCCCCGGACCTCATCCCTTACTCATCCACTGCTGGTGCAGCACCACCTCCCAAGCAGTGTGGGGCCCGCACAGCCCCGTTCCCCTACCTTGGGGCTACTGTTCCCGGCCTCTAGAGCCTAGATTTCCTTTACTCCTTGCTAAGCAAAATGTTCAGCTGCTATGAAAACCACAGTCTCGGCCAAAACTTGAATTTGGCAGAATATGATAAATATGTACTGTGCTTCATTTGCATTATTTCTTCTGACTGCAGAATGTGGGGTTTCCTTCGTGCAGAATGTGTTAGTACAGGTGACACCGAACCTTCCTTGTCACTGTTCATGGCCAGCCGCAGAAAGAGAAATGCTCGTACACTACACTACACTACAACCAGGGTCATAATCTTCATGGGGGTGGCCGGGCTCAAGCCCCTTCTGGGATTTTGGTGAGCCAGTCTGGTGTAGTGGTTAGAGTGCTGGACTAGGACCGGGGAGACCCGAGTTCAAATCCCCATTCAGCCATGAGACTAGCTGGGTGACTCTGGGCCAGTCACTTCTCTCTCTCAGCCTAGCCTACTTCACAGGGTTGTTGTGAAAGAGAAACTCAAGTATGTAGTACACCGTTCTGGGCTCCTTGGAGGAAGAGCGGGAGATAAATGTAAGGGGACAATCCTCCTGCCGGGCTGCCAGGTTGGGGGGGGGGGGTCAAGCCCTCCCCCAGATTTCCTAGGGGAGGTAGTGCCACCCCACTCCCAGCTGCCAGGTAGCATCAGCAAGCTCTCATGTTCAAGTTCATCAGTCAGTTGAACAACAGTCAGTCCTGTGTTGTCTTTGTAGCAGCTCAGCAAGTTCTCAGCTGCCTCTCCAGGCCCTTTCACTCTATGATTATCTGATTAGAACAAAGAGAAAAGCTAGTGGGGCTCTATGCATGCAGGTGCTCTGCCCAGAGCAACCCCATCCCCTCAAGGGAATACCTTACAGTGTTCATATGTAGCCTCCCATCCACATGCAAACCAGGGTGGACCCTGCTTAGCAAAGGGGACAATTCATGCTTGCTACCACAAGACCTCTCTTCCAATGTGCCTTGTGCCCACCCCCCACCCCCAAATTTGAAAAGCAGGGGTGGAGCCACTGTTGGGTGAAGGGGTTCAAAGAACCCAGGCCACCGCCAATCGGGGGCTACGCCTCGCAGCCCCGACATGCCCCCCCTGTCGGATGCAGGGAGCATTATTCACTCACCACGCAGCCCCATTTGGGAACAAAATCGGCCCGTGCTGCATTGGCAGCCTGGGCTGGAGCGGCTCTCCCTGCCTTTAAAGGCCGGGAGAGCCATTCCTGGCCTTGCTGCCCATGCAGTGCGGGCCAATCTCCCTCCCAAGCAGAACCGCGCCGCCCTGTTTGTGGGGGAGATCAGCCTGCGCTGGGTTGGCAGCACGGCCGCCTTTAAAGGCAGGGAGAGTCGCTCCGGCCCAACGCTGCCCAACGCAGGGTGGGCTGACCTGCCTTCCAAACGGGGCCTCGTGGAGGGAGACCATGCCTCCGCATCTGGCATCAGACACGGCGGTGTGGCTAGCCAGGCCCCTGCGTCCGACGTCAGGTGCAGGGGCAGGGACCGCAGTGGCAGCCAAACACAGGCGGCAGCCAGCCTCGCCCCGTAGCTGTTGAGAAGTTTACGCCCCTGAATACAACCAATATTGATATGCCGCTTTTCAACAAAAGTTCCCAAAGCGGTTTACATAGATATAAACAAACAAATAAATCCTTGTGTTCTGTTTTGCCTAGGTAAAGCTACCGTTCCGCCAGAGGCCTCTGCTCTCTCTGTAGATCCTACCACTGCCTCTCCCACCACTGTTTTGGCGAATATCACCAGCACTCTCCCAACAAAGAAAGAGAGAAGCCTGGGAATAGATCAGGGTGAGTACTGCTAACAGGGTCATCACTGACCACACTACAGGGCAGTAGTGTGTGTGTGAGTGGCATCCCCATGGTGTGTCCCCAGCTTCATGGGCAATCTTGCAAAGAATCCCGGGATAGCTTTCCTGGATCATGCAGTTCAGCTGCTTGGAATGGCCAGATACTGTGGACATGCCCCTGGGTGTTGATTGCACCTCCCAGCAGAGAGCATGGCAGAGAAAAATAAGCCAAGGCAGGGGTTTTCAAACTTGAGTCCTCAAAGGTTGTTGGATTACAACGCCCACAATCCTCAGCCACAATGGTTGAGGATCATGGGGGTATTCCAACATCATCTCGGGTCCCAGGTTTGAGAACCCATGCATGAAATGGAGGCAGAAAGTGACCATGAATCAGAGCAGGGACTTGGGCGCTTTCCAGATGAGACCCTGCAACGGGGTCACGACGTATCTCCAAAGTGTGCTTCCACACTTCCTGTGTTTGACACCACCGTCCCTACACTGACATTAGGCATTTCCGATGCCTTGTTTCAGATTTAATCATTGTGATTTATTGCTATAATGTTGCATATCTGGTGTAAAAAGGTTGTTGTATTTTCCAGTTGTTCGTTCTCACGAGACTGCTCTCCCTGCTGGGCACTTTGCTATTTACGCTTTGAATGCGATTTGCCCAAACCGAAGCGTTTTGCCACTGTTGAGCGTGTAACCTGGAAAGCACCTTGGGGTGCATCTGGGGAAGGCAGACATGAAACTTAAGCAAGGTTGAGCCGTAAGCCGCTGACAAAGTGAAGCCAGAAGCTTTCCCAGACAGCAGGCTTTACTGTGAGGCTTTACTGAGAATTTGAATTAGCCCAAAGAAGACCAACGCAAAGAGTGTCGGGCTAGGCTCTAACGCACAATGAAAAACCTGAATTGTGTGTGAAGTGCTCCCCAATATCTCACACAGACTTCGGCATGAACCAGCTGCTGTGCAAATGCACACCCTCCATTCCGAGATGAAAGCCCCATCTGGAAATGCTCCAGGAGCTGTGCCAGGAGTCAGAGCCACGGAGGGACCGTTTAGCCAGGGAGTCCAGCCAAGAGAAATCAGGGCAGAGGAACAACCCAGAGCCAGCAAGACTGTAGCTGCTGCAGGCAAAGTCCCAGCTTCGGGGCCAAGCATAATGTGACATAATTAGCAAGAGAGGGCGAAATGTATGGGTACAAATTGTTTGGCCATGTTCTTACAGAGGTGATCAACCTGTGTCTGGGTGATACCACTTCAGCTTGTAGGTGGAGAGTCACGTGACAGAATGCTTCTCCTTAAAAAAAAAAATTAATCCTTGTGCATAGTGAATGAGCATGACAGAGAGAAGGCTAGGTGTGTCTCCTTGACACACTAATTTTCTACATGCAAGGATTCCCCCCCCCTTTTTAAAAACAGGAGGAGCACTAATTTTCTACATGCAAAGATTCCCCCCACTTTTAAAAGGAGGAGCATTCAGTCGGATGAACAACCATTACTTTTATTATTTATTTATTTATTGTTTTGATTTGATTTCTATACCACCCTTCCAAAAATGGCTCAGGGCGTTTTGCACAGAGAAATAATAAATAAGATGGTTCCCTATCCCCAAAGGGCTCACAATCTAAAAAGAAACAATCTAATAAGACAGACACCAGCAACAGTCACTGGAGGGGTGCTGTGCTGGGGGTGGATAGGGCCAGTTCCTCTCCCCCTGCTAAATAAAGAGAATCATCAGGTTAAAAGGTGCCTTTTTGCCAAGTTAGCAGGGGTAAAATAGAACAACTATATCATTTAGCAGTACTACTGCATCATCACTATTTATATACCGCTTCCCAACAAAAGCAGTTTTCAAGGGGGTTTACATAGAGAAAAGAATAATAAGGAGGAAATGGCTGCCTGTCCCCAAAGGGCTCACAGTCTAAAAAGAAACAAAAGGCAGACAACAACAGAGAGCTAGTTGCTCTCCCCCTGCTTAAGATAAAGAGAAGCACCACTTTCAAAAGTGTCTCTCTGCCCAGTTCGCAGGAGATGATGCTTCCACCATCTGCTTGAAGTGGTACAGGCCAGACACAGGTTGCACACCTCAGTGACCATTCGGCCCAAGTCAGGTTGTTTCTGGTGCTGCCATCAAACAGACACTGAGAAGAAGGCCTGAAAACCAAAGTGGGGCTGTCAGCTATGTGGACGGTGATGCTTCCTTCTGTTCCATAGCTTAGGTATCTTTCTCCCCATTTCTTTCCCCACCAGAAAAGCTCACACATCATAAAAAGCATGCTGGCAATCAGAGGAAGACTCCGGGTTCCCGACATCCAGGTATGATGGGTGCAAAAAGGAACAGGTGGGAATGCTGGGCCATTAGGAGGGCCTTTCTTGCTCAAACTGGAATTTGGTTTGATTCTGGATCAAGGGCCATCTAGTCCAGCATCCTGTTTCTCATAGTGGCCAAAGAGATGCTCAGGGCCATCAGCCCGTCAACTAGGCAGACCTAGGCAATTGCCTGGGACACCAGTTCTTGGGGGATGCGTAAGCAGTGCCAGAATACAGCACTGCATATTATTTTCTGTTCATCTTGTATTGCACCCCTGAAGCACTGCACAGCGGTGAATGTACCGTATTTACCTGAATAGAAGATGACTCGGTATTTAAGACAACCCCCTTAAAAAATAGAGGTTAAGTTATACAGGTTATACCTGCATTTACTCCAAGGGAAGAGGACTTTGAATTTAAGATAATCCCCAGTTTCTAACAGCAAAGAACCTGGAAAAAACATGTCTTGGATTCAGGTAAATACAGTAAATGCAATACTTCTCGCCTAAAGGGCCTACACACCCTGCACTCCAAATGACAGTGTCTTCTTTTCTCATTGCATCTCAGCCCCCAATAAACAGCAAGTCTCATAAGCTGCAGTCCTTCCCTTGAATATGAATTGCCAGCCTCAGCATTCATTTCCAAAAAAGAAATGGTCTTGGACTGGATTTCCAAATCAACAGCATCATTTTTTCAGCTCTGAATTATTAGTCTTGCCCCATCACAGACTGGGAACTCTCTCCCACTGCATCCCCAAACCAGTGTGGGCTAGACATTTGCCAGATGCTCAGGCTGGTCATTTGGCCCAACGAATGAACAGCCTCGGTAGCTCAAGTTAAAACTGGGTTTCTGCATTTCTCAGCTATGGGGTGGGGGCACCAGAGTTAAACTAGTGTGCCAAAAAACACTAGGGCTGGCCCTGCAGATGCTAGGGAGGAGGAGGAGGAGCAGCAGCAGATCTGGTATACAGAGGTAGATTGCCTCTGAACATGGAAGTTCTACTTAGGCATGATGGCTAATCGCCATTGATAGCGATTGATAGCCCTCTCCTCCTCTTTTAAAGCCATCCAAGCAAGCGGCCATCACCACATTTTGTGTTAGTGAATTTCACAGGTTAATTATGTGTCATGTGAAGGACTCCCTTTGGTCTCATCTTGAACCGATCAGATGGGAAACAGTTATGAGCAACCCATGAGCAAAGTGTGATATGATTACACTGGCAAATGGAACAAGAGTCTTGCTGGCTGGAACTGGGTGCAGTGCAGGGTTCCCTCTAAGGCGTGCACGTGAGTGCGTGCTCACACGTTTTTTGATGTCCGCTCAGTTAATTTTAGATCCCGCTCAGGTTGAATCAGGAGGACCCTACTCTGAATGGGTGTGTGCACTGCCTTGATATTGCTGCTGCCCAGAACAAAACTCATTCCGCACATAGATGAAGATATAAGAGAGAACACTGGTGCAGTGAGTGGCAGGATATACAACGGCCCCCAGGACACTGGCTTGGGGAGGGGGCTTTGGCCTACCCACCCATAGTTTAAGAGCCCTGTCCAGGAAGAAGTTGGTAGGCTGATTGGAGACCACTCTCATGCAACCCTGTGATGCAATTGCACTTCAGGTACCAACTGGAAGACGGTCATGCTTGTCCTGTGCCCGCTGGCCTTTATCCTGGGACTGATCATCCTGGCGCTCAACATCCATTACAACAAGTAAGCAGCTAGCAGGGCTAGGGAAATCTTTTCATTTGCGGATTTCCCGGTCTTATCTTGCAACCCTCTAATCCCATTAGTCAGCCAGCTAGCTTAAGCAGAATGCCAGCCTCCACACTTCCTTATGATACAAGTGAGAATGCTAAAGCGTTGCTCTTAGCACCGCAGGAACCTCTTCTGGCCACTAGAGACATGATGAGATGTTAATAGGTCGGTCTTGGTCAGTTAGAGTCAGTTCAGTTGTTGCATGCTAGTGCCTGTTTGGCGATATTGTTCAATGGGTCTCTCTCAGCAGAGGCGTAACTAGGGAAAACGGCGCCCGGGGCAAGCACTGAAATGGTGCCCCCCCCGCGCCCCCCTGCCCCCCCAACATACTACATTATACTTAGGTTTTTCCTCACAAGCACCCGCCGCCGCCGCCAAGCCAGGCCACTGACTGGTCGCCAGTCACCAGCAAAGCAATGGGGGGGGGCGCGGGCGGTGCGGAAGGGACTGCTCGTGGGGGAGGGGGCGCTGATGCGCTCCCTTGACTGCTGCAGTGCTGCTGCACTGAGCAGGAAACATTTGTATTAACAAAAAATTAACCAAAAATTAAAAAAAAAAATTGTCATGCCGGCGCCCCCCACGTGACCAGAAAAGATGGCGCCCGGGGCACATGCCCCCCCTGCCCCCCCTATAGTTACGCCTCTGTCTCTCAGTATGGGAAATGTTAGTTTCTTTCTTTGTTTTCTGAACTCAGCCTACTGTCTCCAGATAATCTCTCGGGCTGAACTTCTTTACCACCACAGCACACTCTGCTGTATGAGGGGTTTTAATGTTTCTCCTCCTCACACCCCTCAGCACCTTAAGCCTTCCTTCCCACTAATCCGGAAGTTCCTGGCTCAGCTCGCACCCACTAAGTGGGCCTTAGGCAAGCCACTTGGTTCTAAGCTTCAGCTCCACCTCTTCACTGTGGGGATGGGGGATAATAACACTCAAGTGTGTGTGGTATAAATTATTGTTCTTTTAATTCTAGTCACGGAAGTCATCAGACACTGCCAAGTGATGCTAATTAGGTGTTAACAGCTTTGGGGGCTGTGTTGCTCTGGCAAGTTAGTGTAGTGAAACTGAGAGGAGCCAAAAGAATACTATTTTTATCGGGGTCGGCATTCCAAAACAAAGAGACAGGCCCTTGTGCCTTAGGAGTCCAATCTAAATTAGAACTTTCCAAATTCCTCACCAAATTGGGCCCTGGTCAACTTGGTTTTTTAATTTATAAAAAAACCCCAATATTTTCATAGAGCCCACATAAAGCATCCATACATAACGCAGGCATCTAACTTCTAGCCATGTGCTGTCCCACCTTGACAGAAAGTTACCTGAAACTGACAAAACTCACACTTTGTTTCCTTTGAAAAAAATGTGTAGGGTGCTTTGCCCTGGTGAAGCAAAGTTCTCTGGCTAGCTGAGATCCAATGAACACAGTTCAAATGGTTTCACATCCATTTGATGCTCTCACTTGCAAACTGAAATCACAATTCATACTTACTTCCTTAGCAAAATATTGCAGAGAAGGGTTGCCACCTAATTAAAGAGATTTTAGTTCATTCATCGTATGAAATTCAGCTAATTAATTCATTAAAAGAGGAACCTTTTCTATTTAAAAAGTCTATCAAAAAATTGTAAATGGACTAATCTGTTTACTATAGACAACTGTGTCTTACAGCCAAAAGAGCGGCACACAAATATATACGCCTTGAATGGGCTCTACTGAACTTTAAAAAAATAATAATAATTCAATTTTCACATGGTAGGTCAATCCTATAGGTATCCTACTGGGAAATCTCATTCTGGGTTTCTGAGAATTTTAATGCAAAAATATGTTTCTTCCTGCCATAGGAAGAAGAAAATGCTGTATGCTTTGAAGAGCCGCCCAGACAAAAGTTGCAAGGTGGGCCATGATGAGGAGCTTCTGTCCACACCTGGGACAGGTGGCATCAGTCCCAAGACACAGATAATCCCTGCTTCCCCTTCTCCTTCCTTGAAGCACGGCGAGATCTTGATCGAATGGAAAGATGGAACCATCACTCCACTCTTCGACAACATGAACTATCAGATATGCTAAGCATTATTTGAGCTGAATCTCTTTTTCCCCCAGTGGGATCATTGTCACTACCATTGGAGCAGATTGCACTTTTAACCGTCTTGATAAGAAAGCAGGTAATGTCAAGGTAATTTTTTAAAAATCACATTCATATGGCACACTTATATTGGTAGATAGTCTCTCTAAATGTACAAGTGGGTGACCAGGCTTTCTTAATGTACCTGACTATGCTAAACAGTAACCAAGGTCTGGGCCATGTTTGTAATTATGAAACGGTATAGCCCTTATGTGAGGACTATACAGCTGAGAATGCATTTGTCCGAAGCTGACTTTCCAGGCAGAAGGCTAGCTTTCAAGCTGCCTGGCATGAAACATTCTGTGACCTTCACCATTTCAAGCATCACTTTTCCATCCAGGTGGTACAGTCCTCTCCTGAGGACTAGGCAGCTTCAGAATTGCAAATATTAATTAGCCTTAAACTTGGCCATCAACTGCCTTAACAGGGCTGTGCTTTTTACCTCCTGCAGAAGGGTTCCTATTGGGTGCTTATCCTGAGACCACCTCTACCCCATAGACAAGGGTTGGGGCACATATGCCTGTGTTATTCAACTGTGGGTCTAAAAAGGGAGGAAGACACACAATTGTTTTGAAATGTAGCTGTTCTCTAACTTAGCACTCTGTTAACACAGCACTGCGAAGCTAACAGATGATGCACTAATGACTGCAACTACTACTCAGTTTCTCCAAAGGAAGTTGGGCATTGAACAAAATAATACAGGGGCATGAACTTTTGCCTGTACAGCTCTCAGACTATAGGTAAAATAAGGGCTTCATGAGCAGTGAAGCTCAGGGCTTCATGAGCAGTAGGAATGGGGTAGGAGAGAATCAGGTGTTCTTAAGGACTAGTGACTTGCTTAGCTGATCTCAGGTTTAAAGGCTGTAAACCTGCTGTAAACCACCTAGAGACTTCGGTAGTGGGCGGTATACAAATATGTTAAATAAATAAATAAATGATGATGGCTTATAAAAGCAATGCGGACTATTAATGCCATAGAAATACAATAAGAGGCTTAAAAGGCAATGGGAAGATTATGCTGTGAAATATATTGGTTTATACTCATGCTTAATGTACATTTCGCTGTATCACTTATCTTTGCTTTGCTGATCTGGAGGACAGAGACTCCAGTGTGACATGCTCTCCTGGGTATCAGCCTCTGCTTTTACCCAGATGTAATTGGTTGTAAACAAGGTTCAAAATAAAAGACTAAACTTTGAACAGGGAGTTGTTGTTTTTAAACAAGTGGCTTCTCATATGTTTCTGTCTTGTGTGATGACTCTTGGGGAAGACCAAAGGCCTTCTCCTTTCTAACATTAGTTCCTGTACTTAGTGTCAACTATATGGGAGCTCAGTTGCCTTGAAAGCAAGGGTTCCAACTTGGGTCCTCAGAGGTGGTTGGATTACAACTCCCATCATGCCCAGCCACAATGGCCTTCCACAACATCTGGGGACCCAATTTTGAGAACCCCTGAGTTAGGCCATGCTGTTCAGTCACTCCAGCAGTCACTCTTGGTTGCCACGTTTTGAGCCAGCAACTGCAACAGACAGAGCCTGTGGGAGCACAATCCTAAGTTCACTCACTAGGGATTTACTTCTGTTTAAAGATGTAGAGCGCTGTGCTGCATGTTGAACACCTGCCTGGCATTAGACTTAATGGCAGTCAGGAGCACGTCAGGAGTTGGCCCCACAGGAGCCAGGGATGGCCGCAGGGCAGGCCTGCTCTATGCAAAACTCTTTCCGTTTCAACAAGAATGTTGTTGTGCGACTATTCCTCTCCATTTCCACAAAAGGGAGATCATGACACCACAGTGGTTCTGCCATGGTCTAACACAGTGATAGGGGATGAATCTATGAACATCTAAAAGGTGTGAAAAGAGGAGACTGAAATAGGGCCCCCTTACTCTCCAGGTGAGTATTCTTCTGCAAAAACACAGACATTGCTTTGCTGGATCAGGCCAAAAGACCACCTGGTCCATCTGCAACAGCAGCCTGCCAGAAGCAGTACTGTCTGGCTTCTGGCGGGCTGCTGTTGCAAAAGGGCCTCGGGCCTGATCCGGCAAAATGATTTCTATGTTTTTGCAGAAGAATACTCACCTGGAGAGAAAAGGGGCCCTATTTCAGAGATCACTAGGCTAAATTGTTAGCCTTTCCCTATTATTTCCCCCCAGCATCAGTTACTCAGAGGTATACTGCTTCCATACAAAGAGCTTTCATTTAGCTGTCGTGGCCAATATCTATCTATCTATCAAATTTATACACCGCCCAATCTTATGTCTCTGGGTGGCCACTGATAGTTCTGTTCCTCATAGATTTGGACATTGTAGGACTCCATCAACTGCAGACTAGATCTGGATTGTGTATCATACAGAGCAGGAAAAGGTTTTCTCTTGTTTGCATAATACCGGAAACTCAGGGTCATAGGAACATAGGAAGCTGCCATATACTGAGTCAGACGATAGGTCCACCTAGCTCAGTATTGTCTACACAGACTGGCAGTGCCTTCTTCAGTCTCTCTCAGCCCGATCTTGGAGATGCTGCCAGGGAAGGAACTTGGAACCTTCTGCTTTTCCCAGAGCGGCTCCACCTCCTGAGGGGAATCTCTTCCAGTGCTCACACATGTAGTCTCCCATTCATATGCAAACAGGGTGGACCCTGCTTAGCTAAGGAGACAAGTCATGCTTGCTACCATGAGACAAGCTCTCCTCTCCTCATCATCTCATGAAACTGACTTGGGCAGCACCCTACCCTAGTTCAGGAGCTGCATGCACTCCTAACTTTTGATCATGAGTGTAAATCAAGATCGGAGGCAGGGAGAGCTTGATTGTGTGCTAAGCTGCAGCAGGACAGGACAACCATGCCCCACCCAGGTTCTCTCTCCAGCTTTAGACCAAGGGTAGGAGGAAAAACCCTCCTACCCATCTGGAACTTAGCCCATGATGAAGCTCCTCAATAACGCTTGGTCATGGCTACTAGCTCATGGCTGCACGGAACCACTGGCTGACATCCAGACAAATGAAGCACTTGTGCAAACATGTTTCACAACTGCAGGGATGTTGCATTAGGCAGTTGTGCAAGCTTGGGAGCTTGCATTCCAGACGAGTGTCGTGCTAGCACAAACATCCTTGTGCTTGTGCAACAAGGCCCACAACCTGTGTGACACCTCCTGCTGGGAAACCTCTTCCTCCATTTGTTTGCATCACAGGGATAATTTGCACAAGAGCACAACTCTGGGGTTTTGTGTAGCTATACGATTTTCTTGCAGGTGTACAGCTTTGTTTGCTGCACAAGCATTTCGTTAAGTCTGTGCTAAGAGGCAGGAGGAGACCCCACCGGGTACCAGTTCCTGGGGAGCAATGGCAGGAGACAGCCACTGCCTTAATGCCTTCCTTACGGGCTTGCCAGAGGAATCGAGGCAGACACTGTGGGAAGCAGGATGCTGGCCCCTTGGTTCTTCTTCTCGACCATGGATTGCCAGTTATTCATACCTAACTTAAAAGGCTTGGCCAATGGAATGAGGTATGTCCTTCCTAAGGCTACAACTTTTCCAGATCTCTCCAGCTCAAGCTTAAAGCCCACCTCTAAAAACTCACCAAAACAAAAGCATCAGAGCTTGAAGCTGCTTGACGTAATTACAGTGCATTTGTAGGAAGATACTTGCATTTACCAATTTTCTGATTTTATTCTTATAGAATTGGCATGCAAAAATCACCCCTAAAACACTCCTGCACTCTCTCACGCTTGGGAGCAGAGAAACTGCTGTGCCTCTCTAAAGGTAGTCTGCATGTCCTTGTATCCCGCAAGCTTGCAGGCCTCATTGAGGGCCAGCCAGCGAAAGGCCTGGTGCTCTGACGAGAGTCTGATCTCTGCGCTGTTGTCTTTCATTTTAGCCAGCCAGTAAATGACCGTTTTGGGTTTGCCTTTCACGGTGTAGTTCAGTTCCTTCTTAAACCCTTCAAGGATGGTGAACTGACTAGCATCCAGCCCAGCTTCCTCCTGGGTCTCCCGGAGGGCTGTCTGCAGGTCATCTTCCCCTGGGTCCACATGGCCTAAGAGAGGAAGAGAAAGTGCAGGTTTCAGAGAAGCAGGCAGGGTGTTTTGCCTGAAGTACTTTGCACATTGGCACAGAAATGGCGAAAAGATTATACTGTACTATGCTTCACTCAAGAGATGGCTGCATTTAATGGCGCCTTCAATGAGGGTTGTGCAACTTCGGCCCTCCTGAAGATGCTGGACTACAACTCCCATCATCACTGACCATTGGCCACTGTGGGTGGGGACGATGGGAGAGATAGTCCAAAACACCTGGAGGGACAAAGCACTGATTTAGATGAATAGCCTGCCCTCCCTAGAGGCTTGAGACCGGTAGCAAAGCAGAACAGAACGACATCAGCAAAAGAAAATACCATCTAAATCAACTCACTCCCGCCCCCGCCCCCCCGCACTCCACCCCCTTTTCTGGACTTCACCCTAAGCCCAGAAGACTCAACAGGCAGGTCTGACAGTGCCAGGCTTGGGCTTTGTTAGAAAAGGGTTTCCAGTTTTACAGTGTTGGGGGATAGTTTCATCATTAGTATTTATTATTTATAAAAGCACCTAAAAGGTGCTACAATTTAAGTAGCATAATGATCTTATTTGGGTTAACCAAGAAGAAACGCGTTATCAAACAGCAAGCTTTTGAGCCCAGGAGAACTTTTCATTAGGCCAGCCCAGAGGGGTTCCCAGCTTGGGTCTAGTGTTCTCTCTAAGTTTTTTCAATTGTTTGCAGAATGAGTTTTGTTCTGAGCAGCAGGATCAAGGCAGCACATGTGCATTCAGAGTGGGGTCTTCCCGATTCAACCTAAGCAGAATCGAAAATGAACTGAGCAGACATTTAAAAATGTGTGAGCATGCGCACATGTGCATGCCTTGGAGGGAACACAGTTTGGGTCCCCAGGTGATGTTGGACTAGAACGCCCCACTGTGGCTGGGGAGGATGGAAGTTCTAGTCCAACATCATCTGGGGACCCAAATTGGGAGCCCCACTGGGCTAGATGGTAAGCAAAATTATGGGGGGGGGAGAGAGGGACATGTTGTAGGAGCCCCAACAGTCTACAGCTTATAAAATCTAAAGATTGAGTTTTGAAGGGCTTTTAAAAAAATTTCATTTTATTTATTTATTTAACACATTTGTATACCACCCAAAACGCAAGTCTCTGGGCGGTTTACAACAAAACAATAAAAACAACCGATAAAAAGAAGATTAAAACATTTCAACAACTAAAATTTAAACATTAAAACTATTAAAAACACAATTAAAATAATATCTAATTAAAAGCCTGGGTGAACAAATGCATCTTGACTGCCTTTTTAAAAGTTACCAGAGATGGGGAGGCTCTTATTTCAGCAGGGAGCACGTTCCAAAGCCTTGGGGCAGCAACGGAGAAGTCCTGTTCCCGAGTAGTCAGCAGACGAGCCGGTGGCAACTACAGATGAACCTCTCCTGATGATCTCAACAGGCGGTGTGGTTCATAGCAAAGAAGGCATTCTCTTAAATACCCAGGGCCTAAGATGTTTAGGGCTTTATAAGTAATAACCAACACCTTATATTTTGCAAAGAAACCTATCGGCAGCCAGTGTTTCAACAGAGGAGTAATATGGCCTCTCCTAGATGACCCAGAGGCCAACCTGGCTGCTGCATTCTGGACCAACAGCAGTTTCTGGACTATGTACAAAGGCAGCCCCACATAGAGCGCATTGCAGTAGTCAAGTTTCTTGCATGCAGATTTGGATAAGAACTTAAAGTGAGCCCTGCTGGATCAGGCCCAAGGCCTTTCTAGCTCAGCATCCTGTTTCCCACAGTGGCCCACAAGCAGAAGAGAACACCAGCCTCCTATTACTGCTTCTCAGCAAGAGGCATACTGACCATCTTTTGGAAATATAAAACCTCAACATTTACTCAGGCATCTTCAACATTAACCTGAAGCTCAGCAGTTCCTTCCAAGAGGGAGATCAGAAAAAAGCAGAGGAACAGGGAAGGCGTTATGTTCTCAAAGGAAGAGACGCATTGTAGGTGTTGCACTCGGCTGAAAGTCCATGGAAGCCAATACCTTTCAACACTAAGGGAAACACACTATTCAGCTTCCATGGACTATCAGCAGAGTGTAACACCTACCGTGAGTCTCTTCCTTTGAGAATATAAAGCCTTTCTTGTTTCTCTGCCTTTTTTTCTGAGATTGGACACTGTGTGTGTGTACGTACTGAAACTGTCTCATTCTTTTCAGAGGCTGATCCAAGTCTGTGAACAAACCCCTAAGCTTCATCTTCAGATTTTACAAACTGCAGAGTATTGGTGCCCTAAAACACACCCCTTTCCTCCCTTACCATCTAGCCTAATGAAGAGTCCTGTAGGTCTCAAAAGCCTGCTGAACATTTATATACCCCTGCTAACTGGGCAAAGAGGCACCTTTTACCATGGTGATTCTCTTTATTTAGCAGGGGGAGAGTAATTGGCCCAATCCACCCCCAGCACAGTACTTCCAGTGGCTGTTGCTAGTGTCTATCTTATGTTTCTTTTTTGAATGTGAGCCCTTTGGGGACAGGGATCCATCTTATTTGTTTGTTATTTCTCTGTGTAAACCGCCCCGAGCCATTTTTGGAAGGGTGGTATAGAAATCGAATTATTATTTCTTGTTTACACAGTCAGACAGGTGTTATTGACTGGTTTGTTTTATCCAGACATCGAGTCCTTCCCAAGGACCTAGGATGGCTGAATTTTATTGTCAATGTTGTTGTTATAGATATCGTCGCAGAATATAGGCTGAATATAGAATAGATATCGTTGATAGATATAGAATAGATATCGTCGCAGAATATAGGCTGAATTATTATTATTATTATTATTATTATTATTATTTTCAACAAAGGTCTCCAAAGCGTTTTACAAGGATAAATAATAGATAAGATGGATCCCTGTCCCCAAAGGGCTCACAATCTAAAAAGAAACACTAGACAGACAGCAGCAACAGCCACTGGAGGAATGCTGTGCTGGGGGTGGATAGGGTCAGTTACTCTCCCGCTGCTAAAAGAGAATCACCATGTTAAAAAGGTGCCTCTTTGCCCAGTTAGCAAAGAATGCTACTTTGTTTCTTTCTGGTTGGCGCTAATAAAGCTTTGGGTTATAGATTTGGGTTGTAGATTTTTCTTCTACAGGTCCAATCAGCCACCTACAATTTTAAAATATGGTAAACACAGTACAGGAATAAAGTGGACAGGGAACTGCCCTCAACGTCACAATCACTGAGAATGATGAATCACAGCCACTGAGAATGTCTCATTTTGTGCCACTGCAGTCACCCAACAGTATCTCTAAGAGAGCGTCCTTGTGGAACCTCAAGAGGTCAGACAAGGGAGGAGATGTTCTCTAAGGTATGTTAGGCTTAAGCATCAACTGGGGTTTATAAACAGTTACCAACGACACAAGAGTATCACGGGGGGAAAAAATTAAGGAAAAACTAATGCTTTCTACACATTCCCTAAGAGGGTGGACTGAGGGTGGGGGGAGGAGAGAGTGAGACAGAGAGAGACAGACAGACACATGTACATATATCTGGGTAGACCGAACTTATGAGTGACCATGTACAGCCCCCAACCAGCGATGTCACTATTTCCACTACAAAGATCCAATTATAAATCAGGTACAAATATAACCAGTTCTCAAGCTGGCTTTCAGCTTTTCCTGAGAAAAGCCAGACTTTGCTTTCTCATGAATATATTCTGGACAGGAACATAAACATAGCAAATCACATGGAGGTCCAAGAAAAGCACAGGCCCTGAAAATAATGATGTTACTTGTTCAGAAACATACAGCTGAATGCAACAGCTGGACCAAGAGTGCTGATCTGTTGTACAGTGACTCCAAGTGCCATATCCCAAGAATTGATGAATTTAGTCTTCAAGGAACAGCATTCTAGGAAGGTGATCTTCTACCTGCTGAAGATGGAACTTGTCTCTTGGGCGGGTATGTGCCCTCCAACTGCTAGGTAAAGGTAAAAGTGTGCCGCCAAGTCGATTTAGACTCCTGGCACCCACAGAGCCCTGTGGTTTTCTTTTGGTAGAATGCAGGAGAGGTTTACCATTGCCTCCTCCCATGCAGTAGGAGATGATGCCTTTCAGCGTCTTCCTATATTGCTGCTGCCCGATATAGTCCCAGCGGGGATTCGAACCAGCAACCTTCTGCTTGTTAGTCAAGCATTTCCCTGCTGCGCCACTTAAGGTGGCAACTGCTAGGTAATACTAACCAATTTGGTTTCAACTGACTCTTTACCAACTGCATCACCCAATATTAAATCTTCAGCTTTACCAATATTAAGACTACCATGTTCCTCCTCTCTGCCTCACAGGGGACCAGTGTGCGCTACTTAGTGCTGAGGACAGAGCAAAGTAACTGGTAGGAGTTATATTTTCAAACATTTGGGGCAACAGTCATTCTTCTTTCTAGCAGCTCTGGGATCCTAGCAGCTCTGGGAGCAACATGAAATCTGTTTGTACTAACAGGAGCCTACCCAATTAAATCTACCTAATACCTCTTGTACGTCACCTTAAGATGGTTACAAACAGCAGCATTGGTGGCTTCCACATCATGCCTGCCTTCTTCTCCCCACACTTGCTGTTTAGCTTAATATCCAGCCTGAAGAAGAGTTCTAGAGCGCCAGAAAGCTTGCTCACAACTTTGTGACATGTTTAGTTATTATTATTTATTCGAGTTGGCCCTAAAGAGATCACCCTCCTGTGGCTTTTGGATTTTTAGCCTACTTTCCAGTAGGCTTAAGAGATCACCCAGCATTCCATGTGTGTTTGTCCATCCGTGTGTTTGTGTGCTTGTGTGTGTGTCCCCCAACAACTTGAACCAATATGAACCAGATTGGGTCCAGTTGTAGTGAGTGACACATAGGGACACCTCAATGGGGCAGTTTGTGATTATGTCATCCACCCTGGCTCAAGATGGCGGACACGCAAACATCTGAGGTGCAAGAGGGATAACATTATGGATAACATTAGGTACATCATCCTTAATGAGAGGGCTTTCTCTGTGGTGGCCCCTAGGTTGTGGAATGCCCTCCCTTTTTAAGGTGCACCAAGCTCCGACACTGTGTACATTCAGGAGAGTGGTGAAGATGCACCTCTTTACCCTGGCCTTTGACTAGAGATGCAGGGGTTCTTCCCCTCTCAGGCACTGTATTTTTTTATTTTATGATGCTGAATTTTAATTATGTTTTATATTGGTTTTATTGCAACCTGCTCTGAGACCTTTGGGTATAAGGCAGGCTAGAAATGTGAATGAATGAATGAATAGCTTTTAGTAATTTTTGAATGCTTTAAGTTGTTTTAAATTACTGTTTTAACAGTTTGTTTTATTTTGTCTTTATTGTGTTTATTTTTGTGCCTAGAGCTTTTGGAGTCAGGCAGTATACTAACTAATTAATTAAACATCTGAATGAGGTTTCTCAGTCAATGGCGGGACCACAAGCAGAGCCTGAGATGATAAAAGGAAGGTCTTAGCAGATTGGTTGCATCGGTCGAATTAGTTCTGACAGGTTCTGTGACCCCATGCCATGTAGGGTAAGAAACAGCACTTAGAATTTAGCCTGAAAACATACTGGCAACCAGTGAAGCTTCTGCAGGATGGGTGTAATAAGAGGAGTCTGGTGCCCATGAGTCACCTTAAGTGGCGCAGCGGGGAAATGCTTGACTAACAAGCAGAAAGTTTCCGGTTTGAATCTCCACTGGTACTATACAGGGCAGCAGCTATATAGGAAGAAGTTGAAAGACATCATTTCATATTGCGTGGGAGGAGGTAATGGTAAACCCCTCCCATATTCTACCAAAAGAAAACCACAGGGCTCTGTGGGCGCCAGGAGTCAAAATCGACCTGACGGCACACTTTACCTTTACTTTACCCATGAGCACCCTTGTGGCAACATTCTGGACCAGGTGAAACATCTGAACTATCTTCAAGGCCCCACAGACAGCACATTGCCCCCATCCAAACAAATTTAACCCATAAGACGGAAGTGCTCGAGGTAATTAAGACTGATGATCTGAGCAGTGAGATAAATCTGGTCACACTCCTCCTGAAACACTAAGTTTGCAACAGGCGGGGCGGGGGGGGCATCTTCTGGACACACCCAATATTATCCTTCCGCAGGGATCCTCAACATTGGGCCCCCAGATGTTATTGGACTTCAACTCCCATAATCCCCAACCAAAGGCCACTGGGGCTTGGGATTATGGGAGTTGAAGTCCACTAACATCTGGGGGCCCAACGTTGAGGATCCCTGCTTCAAGGCACAGGTGGCAGCAGTGTGCAAGAATAAAATTTAAAAATCTGATTAAGACAGAAACAGCTGTATGTATCTGTAAGAACTCAACAAAACTTACTATTGTTTATGCAGTGTAAATCAACTACACACACACACACACACACACACACACACACACACCCCATTCCAATCCATAATTATCCAAAAATGGAAGCTAATTATAGCATGACTTTGGATGTTTTAGGGAACCTATTATGGCCATAGGCAAACAAAGCTTTAATTTAAGCAACGATTGCATAGAGCTCCAGAGAAACATTGCCATTTAACTCCCAGCCCATTTATTTCCAGTCAGGCAACCTTGCATCTTTCCAGAGTCTCAGACACAGTTCTTTCCCAGGACTACCTGGAGATGCTGCCGCCAGGGGTTGAACCTGGGACCCTCTGCATGCAAAGCTGATGCTCTTCCACTGAGCTACAGCACCCTCCCCCAAAGCATTAAGCCTATGTGGCTTTTGGCTGTAGGAGCTCTGAATTCAGTTTATTGAAATGAGGCCTCTGTTGTCATTGCTTCAGTTGCTGAAAGGTTATAATTATTTATTAAATAGTACCATCTGTATACACTGTGCTTCACAATGTTAAAGAGATGAGGTCCCTGTCCCAAGAGGCCTACAGTTTATAATTCAAGACAGGGAAAACAGAGGAAGGGCATGGAAGTGAAGGCAGAGTAAACAGAGAGGAAGAATATGCCCTTCCACCCAGTTAGACATACTTAGGGTTAGTTACAGTAGGGTATGGGAACTAGAGAGATGCTATGAAGCTTCCAACTGCTCAGAGGTTAGATTAAAAGAAAGGTTATTAAACTAAATTCTTTGATCGGGGTTCGGATCAAAGATATCACTACTGAAAGTATATCTGAATGACTGACAGAATTAAAATCGAGGTGACTCCCTTGAATCAGGATGGGATGATGCACCTTTTGGAGGGGTCCAGTGATGAGTCCCGTAGGATGTTTGCAGCAGAAGATATTCAATGTTGTCCCCGACAGCAGCAGCAGACACCTCGTGCAATTTCCTGAAGATAATCAAGCCACAGGCTCTTAAGGTCATGATCCTTCTACTCAGAACAAACAGAAGTGAGAAGTGTTAGCAACTGCAACCTTTGAGGTGAGGACAGGCATCCTTACCCGGAGACAAAGAGATACTCAAGGGTGATAGGGTGGGGGAACAGAGAGGCCCGATCCTTTACATGCACAACTCCCTGAAACATTCTCCTGTGCAAGCTCCACTAAAATTAGTAGGAGATGCACACGAGTAGGACAGCACTCCCGTTCACAACAATGAAGCTTGTGCAAGTCAGCCTCCTGAGTGACAATGGTAATTAATCAATTTTAAAAGATGTTTAGGCTGCCTTTCAGCCACGGCTTTCAAAGCGGCTTATAAAGCAGTTTATAACCATTTAAATCAGATCCAAATAACAACAAACATAGCAGATAAACACAGCATTTAAGAAAAGGCACAAAAGAGCACTAAAACTACAATAAAACAGAACTACAAAACCAAAGAATAAAAGCAGAGTTTTAGAACTACCCACTAAAAAGCCTGGAGAATAAAATGGCCTTGACCTAGTGCCCCAAAGCAAGAAGAATCAGTGCCAGCTGAACATTTTCTAGGGAGAGCATTCCACAAACAGGGTGCTGCTCTACAATTATATCAGTGCCACCACTAAAGAGGCTGGGCCTCCAATGTCACTTCTGCAGGGCCACAGCACCCACAGTAGGGACTTTGATACAAGTCTTTACAAATTAGACAAGTCCACCCCCTTTCTACAGAGCTTGTATCTAGGAATAACAGTGTCCCACTGGTTCTCACCATCCCGCCAGGTTTCTGTAATGGCCACTATAGCTATGTTTATGTGCAACCAAGCACTCCAACTTCCCCATCCTGGTTCGGAAGCATCTGGAATTGACACATGAACCCCTATCTCTGGTGTCCCTTTCCAGATGTTGTTGGTGTGTGCAATTAAAGCACACACCGGCTGTCTTAATCTCCCATCTGTTCATTCCTAATTGCCCTTTTCTAGATGATCTGTAACATTTACACCCTCATCCCTTAAGGATGATGTTTCCCAGACCAAATGCTGCCCAGCTCCTGTTGATTTCTCCCAGGGATCCGTTTAAAAGCTGTTCTGTGACCTTTTTTATGTTAAGTGTCAGCAGTCTGGTTCCATTCTGGTTCAAGCGGAGCCTGTCCCATCTGTACAGGATTGGCTTGTCCCAAAACGTTCCCGGTGCCTAACAAATCTAAACCCTACCTCCCAGCACCACCACCTCATCCATGCACAGAGACCCCTCAGCTACCCCTGTCTAGCTGGCCTTGTGCATGGAACAAGTAGCATTTCTGAGAATGCTACAGTGGCATATCTGCCCTTCTGCACTCCAGCACTCTCCACCAGCCTATCTGGATGCCATGCAACATCCACGGCCTTTGCACCAGGCAGGCGAGTCACTACGTGGTCTACACAGCCATCAAATACTATGTTCCGAATTATCAAACCACCCACTACTAGGAGCCCCGCATTCCTAGAGGAGTATCCTCTGTGCAAGAGAAGACAGCTTCACCATCCTTTCTAAAGGAGCATTTCTCTCTTCCATGGAAAGACGTCCTCCTCTCCTCGATCCATTTGGACCCTCGATCTCCATGAGACATTTGGGAATGGAACTTTCCTATCATGTCTCTGAAGGCCTTGTCCACCTATTCCTCTGCCTCACTTGAGCTTCTTCAGGCCAGCCACCTAGGCTTTAATGGAACAAACTTGTTCCCTGAGAGCATGCAGCCAGGAGCTCACTGGTGACCAAGGACACATCCACTGCCCAAGTGTAAAATGGGATTTTAAGAATGTATAGGTAAAGTGCCGAGTCAGTGTTGACTCCTGGCGACCACAGAACCCTGTGGTTGTCTTTGGTAGAATACAGGAGGGTTGACCATGGACATCTCCTGCGCAGTATGAGATACACTGTGCCTTTAAGGGGTTTGAAAGTAGAAAGCAGCTGAAAGGAGTCAGTATTTAAGAAGGGCAGAGAGCGGTAGGAGGATAGCTTGCTCAGCTCTTACTATGTAGCCAGCGTGGTGTAGTGGTTAGAGTGCTGGACTAGGACCGGGAAGACCCGAGTTCAAATCCCCATTCAGCCATAAAACTAGCTGGGTGACTCTGGGCCAGTCACTTCTCTCTCAGCCTAACCTACTTCACAGGGTTGTTGTGAAAGAGAAACTCAAGTATGTAGTACACCGCTTTGGGCTCCTTGGAGGAAGAGCGGGATATAAAAGTAAAATAATAATAATAATAATAATGTTCTGTGAAGACTGCTTGAATTGAGGGACTTTGTGGATCTTACTATTCGTTTGTCCTGCATACAACACTAAGCAAGCAGTTGCATGCACAAGGGGAGAGTCCACTTATTTAAAGCTGCCATGCTATACACACCTACTACTAGCTCACAGGGCTTCACTTTGAAGCCCTGATTGAACGTGCAATGATAGCCTGGCTGTTACTCACGAGTAGTCCCATTAAAATTAACGGGGCAAGTTAGCCATGGTTGCTCATAACTTCCCCTGGTTGTCAGTCAGTTATTTTATTTAAAAATACAAATACACAGAAAGGCCACAGAACTCAGCAAACCTACTTTGCAGGGGCTTCCTGCTGACATCAACTGGCTTCCTCAGCAGTAAAGATGGCAAGGCCTGCGCTGCGCTGCGCTGCGCTCCTAGAATGACCTGAGGCCCCTCGCCGGTGCAAGGCGCAGCATCAGCACGTGACGTTCCTCTCGACTAGGCAGCCCAAGGCAAAAGCAAGAAAGCCCCGCGAGCGAGGAGCCGATGCGCCATGCATCCTCCCAATTGGTCTGATGGCCTGCTAATCCAGAGCATTGCCCGAACTAGCCATCTCTATATCCAATCAGAGTCGGCCGCTCGGGACGAGAGGTCCCGCCCCGTGGTCGCGTGGCAACGTCACCCGGGGAAAGCATCCAATCAGGGCGGGGAAAGTCGTGGGGGAGACGGTGCATAGACATGGAAATTTGATTAGAGCGCACATTCTGACCGACAGACTATAGACCAATGGGATAGGAGAAGTCTCCCTCTCCCCCCTTGAAGGAAGCGTTTCCTAACTGGCAGCAGGAAAGATTCCTCCTCCCCGCCGCTACCCAGTGGTGTTGAAATGCGGAAGGAGGACGTCTGTGTTGAACATAGTATGTTCCCGCCTTCTGGTCGCCTCCTTCCCGCCTCTCCGATTGGGCACTTGGGGCTCCTACTCGGCCTCCCATTGGGCAGCTGCGGGAGCGCGGGGAGGCGCGACAGATGAGCGCGAGCGTTCGAACCCAGGCTTGGTGGGGTTGCCATGGGGACGGGGCCTAGTGTTGTCTCGGGAGCCTGCTTCGGTCGGGAACGCCGGGCTTGCGGTGAGGGGAGCAGCGCCCCGGGCTCGTCTGGGAAGCAGCAGCCAGAGAGAGAGAGAGACGAGGGACGAGAAAGCACGGGGCGACAACGGGATTGAGCAGGTGGGTCCCTGCCTGGCCCAGCCTCGGCTCTGTGGTCATGGTGGCTCCCCCCTCACCGCCATTAAAAAGAAAAGAAATAAAATTTAAATACATTAAGGCCCCACATAAAAAGAAATAAGAAGGACCCGCATTTTAAAACCAATTTAATGAGTGGGGTGTGGTGTAGTGGCTAGAGTGCTGGACTAGGACCGGGGAGACCTGAGTTCGAATCCCCATTCAGCCATGAGACTTGCTGGGTGACTCTGGGCCAGTCACTTCTCTCTCAGCCTAACCTACTTCACAGGGTTGTTGGGAGGAGAAACTGAAGGATGTAGTACACCGCTCTTGGAGGAAGAGCGGGATATGAAATGCAAATAAATAAATAAATACAGGCTCTCTCCACCACCTGTTGTTGGACTGCCGCTTCCATAACCCCCAGCTGCAACTTATTGCAGCGGTGGATGATGGGAATTGTAGTACAGCAACAGGTGGAGGGCTCAAGTTGGCTAGCCACCCCTGCTGCAATGCCTAGGTCCCTCCCCACTGCCTCTGTTCACAAGGGACAGTCTGTATTTCCTGGGCACTTTCCTTGGCAAATCGCTGCCCCTAATTTTGTCTCTTGGGGATACCTTGTTCAGTCCTTTCGTGTGAGCAGCTAGGGATGCGGGTGCAGTGCACAGCATATAGCAGGTGGATATAGCAAGGTGCCTGCAGCCTTGGAGAAAGGCCGCTGCCAGTTTGTGAAGACAGTGCTGAGCTAGATAGACCAATGGTCTGACTCAGTATATGGCAGCTTCCGATGATCCAGTCTTCAGCAATGCATAATACTGGGTGTGGGCTTGGGCAGTCATCCTTGGGATGAGAACTGGTTGTTAGAAACATCTTCTCTCTGGTGGAGAAACCTACTGGGTTGGTGGGGCAAATGAAGAGGGAAAAGGAGAAGCACCCTTCACTGGAGGGGAGGAGTGGGAAGAGGAGAAGCTCCCCACAAGAGAGGGTAGGGAGGCCATGCCCCAGAGGTCCCTTAGTTATGGCACCTACACATTCACAGGCATATCCATATTTTTTTGTTTGTGTGACATGTTGGATGGTATGCGTAGTAATGGAGGCACCAGCCTTGAATCTTGGAGGAGCATCTGGCGTGCAAAGAAGTCTTTATGCAAATCAAAATGGAGAGGAAGCAAAAAGCCCCCCACAGATCTGACAGTCTGAAATTAGCCAAAATTTATTTCATTCAATCATTCTTTGTGGATTGGAACATACTTTATTTATTTTATTTATTATTTATTTATTTAAAATATTTATACCCCGCCCCTCCAGTGCAATACTGCTCGGGGTGGCTTACAACAATAAGATAAACACAGATATAAGTAAGAAAATTAATTTTTTTTAAAAAAAAATAAAATAAAATTAAAAACAATTATTAGGTTCAAATTAAAACTGAAAATTATAAAAAGCTAAAGAATCTACCAGATATAACAAAATAATAATGATATTAAAAAGCCTCCTTAAAAAGGTGTGTGTTTAGATTTTTTTTAAAACACTGAGGAAGGGAGAATGGTGAAGCTCTTCAGGGAGGGCGTTCCAAAGCCGAGGGGCCACAACCGAAAAGGCCCCGTCTCTAGTCCCATTATTCCATTATTATCCATTATTCCCTGTCTCTATTTATTATTCATTTTTATCCCAAGGCAGCTTACAAAAATTAAAATAAAACACCATAGAAATCACATTTAAAACCTTAAAATCAATTAAACAGTAAAAACTATCACACACCAAAAAACAATCACCATAAAAAAAGACAAACAGATGCAGGAGAACTGAGAAACCTGGCAGCCCCTATGGGGTAAAAACCTGAACAAATAAAAAGGTCTTTAGTTGTTTTTTAAAAGCAGCCAAGGACCGGACATTCACTGTGAGAGCATTCCAGAGCCTCCGGACAACAACAGAGAAGGCCTTGTGCCATATGCACGGCAATTTAGCCTCTTTCAACATTGGCACATGGAGCAAAGGCCCCCCTGAAAAACTTGTTGGGTGGTTCTCTCTAATTTTTTTCATCTGTGTGTGTAATGAGTTTTGTTCTGAGCAGCAGTATCAAGGCAGTGTGCACACACATGCATTCAGAGTGGGGTCTTCCTGATTCAACCTGAGCGGGATCTAAAATTTACTGAGCAGACATCAAAAAACATGTGAGTGCATGCACACCTTAGAGGGAACACTGTTGGGTGGGCAAAAATCCTTGGGAGCAGATGTGCTGCTCAGGTATTTATTTATCATATTTTTATACCACCTGATATGTGCATCTCTAGGCGATGTACAAAATTTAAGATATTAAAAAAACCAACACATTAAAATATATAAGAATTGCCCTGCTGGATCAGGCCCACGGCCCATCTAGTCCAGCATCCTGTTTTGTACAGTGGCCCACCAGATGCCACTGGAAGCCACAGGCAGGGCATGCCTTCTCTCCTGCTGTTACTCCCCTGCAACTGGTATTCAGAGGCATCCTGCCTTTGAGGCTGGAGCTTGCTTTTACCCTTCCGACTAGTAGCCGATGATAGACCTCTCCTCCATAAAGTTATCCAAACCCCTCTTAAAGCCATCCAGTTTGTTGGCTGTTACCACATCTTGTGGCACAGAATTCCACAAGTGGATTATGTGTTGTGTGAAAAAGTACTTCTGTTTGTTGGTCCTAGATTTCCTGGCAATCAGTTTCATGGAATTTGAAACACAATACTTGTTTTGGGTAGTGAAACCTAAAACAGATTGTGAAGAGCTCCAAAAGGATCTCTCCAAACTGGGGGAGTGGGCGACAAAATGGCAAATGCACTTCAGCGTTGGCAAGTGTAAAGTGATGCACATTGGGACGAAAACCCCCAACTTCAAGTATAACTTGATGGGATCTGAGCTGTCAGTGACTGATCAAGAGAAGGATCTTGAGGTCATGGAGGACAGCTCATTGAAAGTGTCGATTTTCACATGAAACACAGTATTATAAAACAGTTATTAAAACAAATTAAAATTGTTAAAATTCTAATTAAAAGCTTGTGTGAACAGGAGAGTCTTGAGGGTCTTCCTGAAAACACAAAGAGAAGGAGATGCTCTTATTTCAGCAGGAAGCATGTTCCAAAGCCCTGGAGCAGCTACAGAGAAAGCCCGGTCCTGGGTCGCCATCAGAGGAGCTGGTGGCAACCGTAACCTGATCTCTCCAGAAGATTGTAACAGGCGGCAGGGTCCATGACAAAGGAGGCATTCTCTTAAATAGCCTGGACCCAAGCCCTTAAGGGCTTTATAGGTGATAAACAGCACTTTGCATTTCACCTGGAAACATATCAGCAGCCAGTGCAGTTCTTTCAAAAGTGGTGTTATATGGTCCCTTCATGTTGTCCCAGAGACCAATCTGGCTGCCACATTCTGTACCAATTGTAACAATGTGTGAGCACATGCACATGCCTTAGAGGGAACAGTGGCTGCAGCTCAAGACTTACTTTCTACCAGCTCATTCAAAAAAGTGCAAACTCGGCTCTTTTTTCTAGTGTCCCCAATAGTGGTCCCCCCCCCCAAAGATTAGTGGCAGTTACACACAATAGTGATCAGGTTGGCACAGCCAAGCAGCAGTTGTCTCTTATATTGCTATTGGCGTGCCTTCAAGGTGGACTTTACCAGGCAGGGCTGGTTCCAGTGAATGAAATGGTTGCACGGGGAGAGTCCTGCACTAGGTTCCTAACACATCTGTCCAGCTCCATGAGCCTGGCATAGCTGTTCCTCTGTTAGATATGGTGGTGGCAGAATCATCTTGAGGTATTTGGTTCCATCTTGTCTCTTCCCTTCTCATCTCACCTAAAAACATAAGAACAGCATTGCTGGATCGGGCCCAAGGCCCATCCAGTCCAGCATCCTGCCTCACACAGTGGCCCACCAGATGCCACTGGAAGCCTACAGCAGGAGTTGAGGGCATGCCCTCTCTCCTGCTTTTACTCCCCTGCAACTGGGACTCAGAGGCATCTTACCTGTAGCCCTCCAACTAGTAGCCGTTGATAGACCTCTTCTCCATGAAGTGATCCAAACCACCTCTTAAAGCCATCCAGGTTGTTGTCTGTCACCACATCTTGTGGCAGAGAATTCCACAAGTTTATTATTATTATTTATTATTATTATTACTTTTACATTTATATCCCGCTCTTCCTCCAAGGAGCCCAGAGTGGTGTACTACATACTTGAGTTCATCTTTCACAACAACCCTGTGAAGTAGGTTAGGCTGAGAGAGAAGTGACTGGTCCAGAGTCATTCAGCTAGTTTTATGGCTGAATGGGGATTTGAACTCAGGTCTCCCTGGTCCTAGTCCAGCACTCTAACCACTACACCACGCTGGCTCTCTATGCATTGTGCATTGTGTGAAAAAATACTTCCATTTGCAGGTCCTAAATTTCCCAGCAATCAATTTCATCGGATGACCCCTGGGTCTAGTGTTATGTGAGGGGGAGAAGAATTTCTCTTTATCCCCTTTCTCCACTCCATGCATGATTTTATTGATCTCTATCATGTCTCCCCGCAGTCGCCTTTTTTCTAAACTCAGTAGCCCCAGGTGTTGTAGCCTTGCCTCATAAGAAAGGTGCTCTCGGCCCCTGATCATCTTGGTTGCCCTCTTCTGCACCTTTTCCATTTCTACAATGTCCTTTTTTAGATGTAGTGACGGGAATTTTATGCAGTACACTAGGCATAGCCGCACCATAGTTTTGTATAAGGGCATTATAATATTAGCAGTTTTATTTGCAATCCCCTTCCTAATGATCCCTAGCATGAGATTGGCCTTTTTCACAGCTGCCACACATTGAGTCGACACTTTCAACGAGCTGTCCACCACGACCCCAAGATCCCTCTCTTGATCAGTCACCGACAGCTCAGATCACATCAAGTTATACTTGAAGTTGGGGTTTTTCGTCCCAATGTGCATCACTTTACACTTGCTAA
Organism: Hemicordylus capensis; assembly: GCF_027244095.1. Taxonomy (NCBI): domain Eukaryota; kingdom Metazoa; phylum Chordata; class Lepidosauria; order Squamata; family Cordylidae; genus Hemicordylus; species Hemicordylus capensis. The sequence goes on from NC_069658.1 coordinate 3,731,649, forward strand.
CATTGAAGCACATTTGCCATTTTGTCGCCCACTCCCCCAGTTGGAGAGATCCTTTTGGAGCTCCTCACAATCTGTTTTGGATTTCACTACCCGAAAGAGTTTGGTATCATTTGCAAATTTGGCCACCTCGCTGCTTAGCCCTACTTCTAGATCATTTATGAATACATTAAAAAGCACCGGTCCCAGTAGAGATCCCTGGGGGACCCCACTTCTTACTTCCCTCCATTGTGAAAACTCTCCATTTATCCCTACCCTCTGTTTCCTGTCTTTCAACCAGTTAGCAATCCACACATGTACTTCTCCCCTTATCCCATAACTGCTAAGTTTTCTCAAGAGTCTTTGAAGGAACTTCGTTGAAAGCTTTTTGGAAGTCCAGATATACTATGTCAACTGGATCACCCTTATCCACACACTTGTTGACACTCCCAAAGAACTCCAAAAGGTTTGTTAAGCAAGATTTCCCTTTGCATAAGCCATGCTGGTTCTCTCCCAGCAGGGCCTGTTCTTCTTTGTGCTTTACAATTTTATCCTTGAGGATGCTTTCCATCAATTTGCCTGGAACTGATGTTAAGCTAACCAGCCTGTAATTTCCCAGATCACCACCGGATCCCTTTTTGAAAATCAGTGTTACATTTGCTGCTTTCCAGTCCTCTGGTACAGAGCTTGATTGCAGGGATAAGTTATATATTTTAGCAAGGAGGCCGGCAATTTCACATTTGAGTTCTTTGAGGACTCTAGGATGGATGCCATCCAGCCCTAGCAATTTGCTAGTTTTCAGTTTCTCCAGACAGTTTAGGACATCATCTCTTGTCACTGCTATCTGACTCAGTTTGTTTGTTTGTTTGTTTATATATATTACATTTATATTCCGCTCTTCCTCCAAGGAGCCCAGAGCGGTTTACATAGTTAAGTTTCTCCTCACAACAACCCTGTGAAGTAGGTTAGGCTAAGTTCTTTAGCCTTCATCCCTAAAAAGCCTGTTTCAAGAACAGTTATATGCTCAGTATCCTCTGCCGTGAAGACGGACACAAAGAACTCCTTTAGCTTCTCTGCAACCTCCATCTCCTCCTTAATAATCCCTTTCACTCCCTCGTTGTCTAATGGTTCAACCGCCTCCCTGCATGTGACATATTTAAAGAAGTGTTTGTTATTCCCCTTGATGCATTTGGCTAAATGTTCCTCAAACTCTCTTTCTGCCTCACTTATTGTCACCTTGCATTTCTTTTGCCAGAGTTTGTGTTCCTTTCTGTTCTCATTTGGGCAGGCCTTCCAATTTCAGAAGGAAGTCTTCTTCCCTTTTATGGCTTCCATGACTTTACCTGTTATCCATGCTGGCATTCTCCTGGACCTAGTGGTACCTTTCCTCCTTTTGGGTATACAGCTTAACTGGACTTCTAATATTGTGGTTTTGAGTAAACTCCATGCATTCTGGAGCAAAGTGACTCTCCTGATTCTCCCTTTCAGTTTTCTTTTCACCATACTCCTCATTTTGGAGAAGTTTCCTCTTCTGAAGTTCAAAGTGTCTGTGTTAGACCTGCAGAATCTCTCTCTCAGCACCAATCAAAGCTCTGACACTGTAAAAGCAGGAGTGCAGTGCTGCCATTGACAAGCATCAGCTGCTAACAATAGCTGCAGACATGCAATAAGGCTGGTAGGAGATATTTTTAGATTCTAGGTGAATAGGTGATGCATCATCCCAGATAGGACACTGTTGCTATGATCTTTGCTGGCTATACAGGAGTGTTTAGCAGGGGGAGAGCAACTGTCCTTATTCAGCCCAGCACAACATCCCTCCAGTGACTGTTGCAGTTGTCTCCCTTATCTTCCTTTTTAGATTGTGAGCCCCGTTTGAGGCAGGGAGCCATCTTGTCATTTCTCTTGTATGTAAGCTGCTTCAAGAACTTCTTTTTGTTATGAAGCTGTATATAAATATTTGTAATAATAATTGTAAATTTCGTGTCATCTCCACTGGGTTCAGATATCTCATTACTTTCTGAAAAAACCAAGCAGATTAAAATCATATATAAACAGAAGAACAATTTTAAAAAATCAAATAGACAGTACACTTGACAGGGTTAGCATTTCCAGAAAAAGGGGCTAGCTAAACAGTCTAGTTAAGCAGTATGTTATGAAGAGAATACATCTTTGCAGAATGCATTATGACCAGATGTTTTGATATCTCTTATCTCAATAATCTACTAGCTTTCAGTCTTATATGCTATGTGGTATGATAGACTGAACAGAGAGAACGGATTCTGTGTTTTGGTCATGCAGTGTGTGGTTCTGTGTGTTTATGCATGCCCAGGAATTGCTGAAATGCTGTTGCCTTTGGAGGGAGGCCTTGCAGATATTTTAAAGGGAGGCCATGAGCAGATGTCCATTTGATCTTGTAATGGCAAACTTGCTGGATGGCATAGCTGGCCATATTCCTTGTGCTAGAAACACTTATGTCATGGTTGCTCCTTGCTTGCTTCTGGTTTGTGCTTGTGGCACATCACTGTTGGGTCAATGGAGCTAATCTGTTAGTAGCCGTGGGGTGGGGTGGGGCAGTGGAGCCATTCAGTTTGGACCTTGCTCCCAGGCAGAGAGGCAGTGTGCCACAGGGATTCCTCGGTAAAGCATTCATGCCTCCCTCCAGTTTGGATTGTGTTGGATTTCAGAGGAGAGCCACAAGTCATTGTGTTTTTTCCTCCAAGCCCCCCGTATCACTTGAAAGGGCCATTGCTGAGACTTGGACTAGATGGCCTTAAGTTTTATCTCATCTCTATAGATTCTGCGTCAGGCATTGTGGGAGTTTTGCCAGTGGATAGTACCGCTGCTGTACTTCCTGAATACTCAGTGCTGCCTTTTATCCATGTGCACATCTAGTAAAATATAGCATGTTCTTCTATCCTCCCCCTGCTCCCAGGAACTGCCAGCATCTTCATGTTGCAGCATAGCTGAGATGTCCTCTCAGGGCTTTGGAATTTCCTATCCTGAGCTGGAAACATGAAGCTCTGGGTACAGAAGTACAGAAGCTTTCCCCCCACCCTACCCCCTTCATTTCTACAACTTGAAAGGAAGAAGCTGGTTGCCAGGTAACAGTAACCACTAACACAGCAACAGAAACAGAGTGAATGAAGAAATAATAATTTCAAACATGTAACGACAAATTTCTCTTTATGTAGGAACAGCATGAAGAAAACATTCTCTGTTTTTTGAAAGCTTTGCTTGTTGGAAAAGACAAATGTTTAAATAATTGTCAGCTTGCAGATTGGCGCTCTTCACAAACCATGAAGATGAGATGTTTCCAGTCACAACAGCTGTTGTTGTAAGCAGTTGTCCTTTTATCCATTGAGGTGCAGAGGCTTCTCCACTGAGATCATTTGACTAAAATTAATATGATTGGAAGATTGTTCAGTCCTTTGCTATTAACCACCCCACCCCGAAAGCTAGTAAAGACAAAGATTACTGTAAATATGCTGAATATCCCTACTCATTCACCTTCCAGAATTGTTTTACAATATTCAGCAGCATGTTGTTGATGACCCCTGCTAACCTGGCAAAGAGGCACCTTTTAACGTGGCGATTCTCTTTATTTAGCAGGGGGAGAGTAACTGGCCCTGTCCACCCTCAGCACAGGACCTCCAGTGACTGTTGCCGGAGTCTATCTTATGTTTCTTTTTAGATTGTGAGCCCTTTGGGGACAGGGTTCCATCTTATTTGTTTGTTATATCTCCATGTAAACCGCCCTGAGCGGTTTGGAAAGGCGGTATAGAAATCGAATGAATGAATAAATGAATGAATGACCAAAGACACATTGACTCACTTCATTTATTTAGCAAATTTGTATGCTACCTGTAACCAGATCTCCAGGCACTTGACAACTAATTTAAACTTAAAACCAAACAGTTAAACCAGATTAAAGTTTAAAAATCAGGTTTAAAACCAATGACAAGCCTGACTGAACAGGTGCATCTTCAGTGCTCTTCTTGTCACTTGTTAAAATGTCTAACCACATTCTTCTAGCCTGCATCAAGAAGGCCTTGTTCAGAAAGCAACTTAAAACAGTTAAGCCAATCCAATGAAGACTAAATATAAAATAACCCATGGAAAGGGAAGAGCCCAGCTGAGAGAAGTAGCTCTTTTTTTTGGTGTTTTTTTTTGTCAGAGTGGCCATATACTGTTCAGCCGTATGAGGACAGAAGAAGGGCCCATCACAGCAGCTCATTCCTCAGCCCTGTGCCCAGGGATGGAGAAGGGGAAGTGACTTTTGTTTCTCTCACCTCTCTGCAAATGTCATTTTCTCTGCCAGAAATATGCCCCTGTCACACAGCCCCCAGGGACATATTTTCCGGCAGTGAAAAGGGTTTTTGCAGGCGGGGGTGGGGAGAGAACTGAAAATCGCTTTCCATCCCCATGCACTATGCTGCAGAACATCTTGGCTGCAGGGGCTCCAGACTCTCTGCAAAGTCAGACACCTTCTTCTGTTCTTGTAATGCTACACAGCATGTTGCCACCTAACTCTTGAAGAATGAGCCCCCAAGTAGGTAGTGCCTTTTCTTTTGCTGGGTCAACACCTGCTGCTCTCTTTTGAGCTTCACAGAACTTTTTATTTGGGCAGAATGAATGCCTTAAAAATCTACCACCTAACCTGAGGCTGTTGGTTTAAAAAAAAAACAAAAACCCAATGGGCAGATTTGAATGCTTCCCCATAATTAAACCATGGTTTAGGTCAGATCCTGGCTTTTCACAAACTGAAGTTTGAACATAATTTGAATCTAGTTTTTGCTAGATTCGGGTGCAGTGACAAATAGCACTTTATTCTAAACCACAATGGAAGCTGCAGACTTCTCTCCTTGCACACAAGGGGAACGGGAAGTGTACAAGCAAAAGGCTTGTTCTAGTAACACTAAGCCATGGTTTAATCATGGCTTAGTGTGGTGTCTGAACTCACAAATTGAATGGAACAGGTCTTTGGATACTTTGGTTTCACACAGGCTGACATGCACATCCATTCCCTGGTCAAACATGGTTTTATATTCCAAAGAAATGATTAGACTCATAGTAGCATCTCATAGGCTGCATTGCTGTTTTCCAAAGGGCATCAAATCATGCTCATGTATACAATAGAAGACGAGCTTTCAACCTCTGCCTTGGAAGTATTCTCTTCATTCTCCCCACTGTCCCAGTGCATCAGAGTGTCATTAGCTGAGGCAAGAAGGTGGTGCAAGATACAAGTCCTCTGCCCTCCTTTTAACAGTATGCTAGTCATACTCTCCAATGACAGTGGGAATGCCCTCTTGAGTTCACCAACCGGGTGCCATGTTAGGGTAACAAAGGCATGCAGAGACTTGTTCTCAGAGCTGCTTCTCTCAGCTGGTCACTTCCCCTTCTCCATGTGGTTAGACATTTTAACAAGTGACAAGAAGAGCGCTGAAGATGCACCTGTTCAGTCAGAATTGCAATTGGTTTTAAATCTGATTTTAAAACTGTAATCTCTTTTAACTGTTTGGTTTTAAGTTTAAATTAGTTGTCAAGTGCCTGGAGATCTGGTTACAGTTAGCATACAAATTTGCTAAATAAAGTGAGTGAATGTGCCTTTGGTCATCAACAACATACTGCTGAACGCTGTAAAAACAGTTTTGGAAGGTGAATGAGTAGGGGTATTCATTTGTGGCAGCAAGAGGGCAAAAAGGACTGTGGTCACACTGGTTTATTGTGGCAAATCCTTAAACCAATAAACAGCAGCAAATTATCTGGATTACCGGCAGACTTAAAATATAATACTGTTCTGAAGTATATGTGTTTGGACAAGGCAAGGAAACAGGGAGTTCAGTAAAATGCAGTAAAATGGTCCCTGTAAGGGACCATTCTGCTTGGCTTTGTTCTTCTGATATGTGCCCTGGGGCCATTTTGCATTACATACACACAGAGACGGACAGACAAATAAATAGAAGGCAACAGCTGCTTCTTTTGGAACTGAAACTTAAAACTAACCACACATTCCTCACCACACCCCAACCCAACTCCTCCACCCCAATTCCATTTATTCTTAAGAATGAGTTTCTTGGGGGCACTGGCTGTTCCACAATTAGCTGCCAGATGGTGCTGGCATTTATTGCATTTACATCTCACTCTCTAAGGAGCTTAGGATAATGTAAATTGTTCTTTACCCCTTTATCCTCACAACAACCCTGCAGGATAGGTTAGGCGAAGGGATGACTGGCATAAAGTCACCTTCATGATTGAACAGTGATTTGAGTTCAAGTCCAAGCACTTATCTGGGTCTCCCTGGTCCAGCACTCTAACCACTATCCTGCTTAATTATAGTTGCACTTTTTTCTGGGAGTCAGCTTTGCACATTGCTTTTCTTTGTATGCCTGTGAATATCTGTATGCATAATTAAATATCTTGGATCTAACATGTATTTATATTATATAAGGTAGTGCAAGATGCAAGTCATTGAACAGGATAATCGGTCTCTCCCCTTTCCGCCAACAGATGGCACTGAAGACAGGATTGTAGAGTAGTTCTTGGCTCAGTGTAACTTGGAACAAAGCTTGCTGTATTCTGTTTTGAAAAATTAGCTTATCTTTGTGTCTGTAAGAATCATATCACAGAAACCCATGGGGCCACAGGCCATTTTGAGAACCAGTGTGCTGTAGCAGAGAGTTTGAGCTTGGACTTGGAAGACCTGGGTTCAAACCCCCATTCATTCTCTCTCTGCTTAACCTGTCTTCCAGGGCTGTCATGAGGATAAGATGGAGAGTAGGGAAGAACCGTGTATGCTGTCCTGAGCTCCTTGGAGACAGGTGGGATAAAAAAATACAGTATGAAAGGAGAACAAGTCAGAGTAAACTGCCTTATGTTCCAGGATGGTTGACTGTGTAAACAGATTCTAGAACAGGGGTAGCAATGTGTGGCTCTCCAGAAGTTTCCGAACTACACCTCCCATCTTTGCCAACTGTAATAAATATTATAGACCTGTTTCAGACTGGCTTTTAGGTGGGCTATGGGGTGGAGACTGCCTTGGTCGGCCTGATGGATGATCTCCAACGTGGAATTGACAGAGGCAGTGTGACTCTGTTGGTTCTTTTGGATCTCTCCGCAGTTTTCAATGCTGTCGACCATAGTATCCTTCTGGAGCATCTGAGGAGGTTGGGGGTGGGAGGCACTGCTTTGTCGTGGTTCCACTCCTACCTCACAGGGAGATGGTGTCCCTAGGGGACTGTTGTTCTTCAAAATCTACACTTCTGTATGGTGTCCCTCAGGGCTCTGTATTGTCTCCAATGTTGTTTAACATCTACATGAAACCACTGGGAGAGATCATTAGATTTGCTGCAGGGTGTTATCAGTATGCTGATGATACTCAAATCTATTTCTCCATGTCAACATCATCAGGAGGGCATAACCTCCCTAAATGCCTGCTTGGAGGTGGTGATGGGCTGGATGAAAGATAACAAACTGAGACTAAATCCAGATAAGAGAGGGTGTACTTATTGGGGGTTGGAACTCAGGAGATGATTTTGATCTGCCAGTTCTGGATGGGGTTACACTTCCCCAGAAGGAACAGGTACGCAGTCAGTGGAGGGGGCTTCTGGAAACAAACCTCTCCCTGGTGTCACAGGTTGAGGCAGTGACCAGCGGTGCATTTTATCAGCTTCAGTTGATACACCAGCTGTGTCCATTTCTTGAAATAAATGACCTCAGAACAGTAATACATCTGCTGGTCACCTCCAGACTTGACTACTGCAATGCGCTCTATGTGGAGCTGCCTCTTTTATGTAGTCTGGAAACTGCAGTTGGTCCAGAATGTGGCAGCCAGGTTGGTCTCTGGGTCATCTCGGAGAGACCATATTACTCCTATCTTAAAATATCACTGGTTGCCGATATGTTTCCAGACAAAATACAAGGTCTTGGTTATATCTGCTATATATTTAATTCTCTTAGAGATACCTGTCGCTAATCCCATGTGTGGCAGCTCTTGCGAGAGTTTGGAGAGCTGCTGGATAGGGATAGGCGGGGGAAGAAAATTATTATTATTTATGGTGGCAGCCAGCCAGTGGGCCCAGGAGAAGAGCAATGGCCAGCCAGCCGGGAAAATGACTACGGGGCGGGCAGAGAAGGCAGGGCGGGCAGAGTGCGGGCAGCTGAGTAGCGGCCAGCTAGAAAGCAGAAATCCCAGTCAGGCGAGGGGAGAAGGAACCGGCCAGCTGAGAAGCGGGGGAGAGAAGAAGTGGGCCAGCCAGCTGGTCAGAAAGCCATGTCGGGGTGAGGGGGGAGAGAAAAAGGCAGCGTTGGGGTGGGTGGGCCAGCCGGAGGCGCAGATGCTCTGTGCCTGGCCCTGATAGTGTGTGTGTATATATATATATTTCTCTTAGGTGTACCTGTCACTAATCCCATGTGTGACAGCTCTCGCAAGAATTTGCTAGTGAGCTGCCAACAGGGGAAGAGGAAAGCGGCAGACCTGGGCAGGTGAAAACAGCAGCAGGCAGGAGGGAGAAAACAGCGGTGGGTGGGCAAGGAAAATGGCGGCCTAAACAGCTTGGGCCCTGCATATTTAAGAGAATGTCTTCTTTGCTGTGAACCACAACACCCATTGAGATCATTCGGAGAGGTTCGTCTGCAGTTGCCACCGGCTCATCTGGTGGCTACTCGGGGACGGGCCTTCTCCATTGCTGTCCTGTCCATAGCTTTATAGGTTGCTTCTCCATAGCTTTATAGGTAACTAGGCTTTAGAACACGCTCCCTGCTGAAATAAGAGCCTCCCCATCCCTTGCACAGCCACCTAATGGCACAACAGGAAATGACTTGACAAGCAAGCCAGAGGTTGCCGGTTCGAATCTCTACTGGTATGTTTCCCAGACTATGGGAAACACCTATATCAGGCAGCAGCAATATAGGAAGATGCTGAAAGGCATCATCTCATAATGCGTGGGAGATGGCAATAGTAAACCCCTCCTATATTCTACCAAAGACAACCATAAGGCTCTGTGGTCACCAGGAGTCGACCCTGACTCAACTGTACACTTTACCTTTACATCTCTTACAACTTTTAAAAAGGCAGTCAGGAAACATTTGTTCACCCAGGCTTTTAATTAGATACTGTTTTAATAGTTTGATTGTTTTTAATAATTTTAACATTCTAAATTTTAAATTGTTGTAATGTTTTAACCTTTTTATTTGTTGTTTTTATTATATTGTTGTAAACCGTCCAGAGACTTGCATTTTGGGCAGTATACAAATAAGTTAAATTAAAAAATAAATAAAATAAATTGTGGTGGGGGAATTGATGGAAGTTGTAGTTTGGCAACAACTGGAGAATTGCTTGTTGCATGCCCTGCTCTAGAATGTGATCTGCTTGGAATGACCTGGGGCACAATTCAGTGACTAGGGATGCAATCTAGCCCAACTAAGGGCAGTAGGAGATCTGCCGTTGGTTTCAGTGTGAGATATGCTGCACCTTAAAAGTGTTTTTGCATTGTAAGGTGGTCTGGTGCTGCTTGTGGCTCAGATTTAATTCTTCTGCCCATTCCTGGTGGATGCTGGTGTAGTGACTCTCCATGTGGTAAGCTGCTTCTAAATGTCCAAGCTCCAGTTAGCCACATGGTGCTGCTGTCATGCCATCTGGCGGATGTAACATCTGAATTGGCCTCCGGTGCTAAATCCCCTGTTGACTACAATGGGTAGCCTCAAAGAATCGAATAAAGTTGTTTGGGGGAATTCAAAAGCTAGTCTGTGGCTGACAGACTGTGTCTGTTCAGATGAACAGAAAACACATATTGCAAGAGTATTCGAATGAAATTGTTGCATTTTTAGGAATTGGTATCAAATTCAAAATTACTGTTCCATATGCTATTGGCATAAAGAAGATTAGTAAGTAAACTTAATGTATAGGATGGCCAAGAAGAAGCTCGTCTAAATTTAGGCACATAGCTGGTTTATACTTATACTTATTTATACTTAAGTGGGCCTTATTCCCAAATAACTAAGGTCTTAAATCCATACTGTACAAGGTTGCATCTCTGGTGGATCAGGTGAATTTTGTTTATCTCTTTTAAATGCAAATGGACATCACACAGACAATTGTCTGCACTTCATTGTTTAGAAATCTCCTTATAGGAAGTGGCTTCTGGGTTGTTAAAATATATTGCTGAACCAGCCGCATGACTGTTTTCTCTATGACCTAACCACCTCATCCAGTAAACCATTTTAGTCATTATTCTTTGCACCTTTATAGTTTCCTTAATATCCCAAGTGTTCAAGACATTACAACTGAGAAGCAATATTACTGTGCTGACTTACTACAGGACTGAGCCTAGTAGATTCAGCTAAAGTTTTGTTTCTCCCCTCAAATCTAGCTTCTTAAACATCAAATTGCTTGAGCAAATATTCTTTTAGCAAGTCATGCAAACTACATTTAGCATTTGTGTGGTCTGATTTTTTTAAAAAAAGGAAATAACTGCCTCCAAATTTGGGGGCCATTGTCAAATTGTGAACTGACCCTTGGGAGTGTTTCATGAAAATCTGAGAAGAAAGTGACAGTAGCTTGAAATACATTTTGAAAGTATGTCAAGGTCAATATATGCTTGACATTTTAAAAACTGTGCACAATCCAGATGATATCTAAAGATGAAAAAAAATCACTATATAGTCACTCATCTTAAATATATGTAGTTTAGAGTCAGTGTACTTGATTTCAGGCATACCTACAGCATGTTTAAGAATGGAGCAGAGCCTCTTTTGTCTATTAATAAGTGCAAGAATCCTTTTGTCTTTGTGGCATGACCTTTTGAATCCATCCATATCAATTTCTTAGCATTTTGATCATGAATCATGGGGATCATTTGGGACACATGGATGGCCAGAAGAGACTCATCTAAATTTAGGCACATTGCTCTCTGTAGCTGTTGGAGTGGATTTCTGCAACTTGGAATGCTTGTTCTATAGACTTTGCAAGGGTAAGAAGGTAGCAGAAACAAGTAAGTGGTTGTTCGTTCAAGTCTTGGATTTTCTATGTAGTTTTTAATTGTATGGTATGAATTCTTGTACCTTTGTTTTAACCAGTTAATCGATTAATTGATGCCATTTTCATATTGCAACACCTCACTAAACGTTTGTGTGTGTGGCTCTTGAAGGAAAGTGACTCCATATGAAATGAAATACAGAGCATAATAGCATTTGGTTGGAGAAAGAAAATGCATATTGTTTTCATGAAACTTGTGAAGCAGACACTGTTCTGCTCCCTTAAGTTTTATGAGTTGTACTGGTGGCTTCTGGGCTGCAGTTCTCCTCTTCATTTGGTGTTCTGCAGCCATGATTTTAAAGATACCAACTTCTTAATATTGGCCGAGTGATGCAATGCGAGTGGGTTGCTCACATTATGAGCACAGCTGAATACCCCCTCATGAAGGCAGTTGGGGTCCACGAGGTTTTCTTTCCCCTGTTCTTTACTAAGGGAAAATGGCAGTTTTTTGGAACAAAAGGTGGGGGTGGGGAAGAAGGCAGTAACTTACAAAGTACAGACATAACAGCAACACTTAAAGCTTTAATTGAATGATTACTTGACTTACAAGAAATCATAATGCAATTTAAAAATGACATTGGCATGAAAAGTCTTTAAAAAGTAGTAATCGACAGAATAAAAGGGGGAATCAGCCCTAGTCAAAACAACCGCCCTGAGTCACTTCAGAAAAAGGGTGGTATATACATTGAATGAATAAATAAATAAATGGAAAGGGAGCCCAACAGGAACTTCAGCATGCAGAAGTGACCAATAATTTGCGAGAAAGGAAGGCACTTTCTTCAGTCAGTTACTCAATGAAGTGTTTTGGCAAGCCACACTCTGCCTCCCCACAATCTGCACTGTGGTGATGGTACTGGCCTGTCTCCATGGGATTTGTATAAGGGTTAGTGAGATAGTAAAAAGCACTCTCTAAATGCTAAGTGCTGTCATTGCTGGCTGTTCTTGCATTGTACTAAATTATTGTATGGACTAATATTGAAAAATCCAGGTGACTTGGGATTTCAGTCTAGAGTTCAGTGCTCTTTTGAGTTATTTACAGACATCTAGGTTTGTTTGTTATTAAAGCAAGTTAGTTGGGGTTATCCAACACTGGGTTCTTCCTTTCAAGTGCTACTGCTTACATGACCCAGATCCATTTTTGTAACACATGTGCAGCAATCCAGTTATATGAATTGGGTTTTCTGTGGCAGCTGTGCTTGATATATTGTTTCTGCTGTGTTGGTAGCAGGAAAAATTGAAGGAACACACCAGCCTAAAAACACAATTGCTCTTTATTGGTACACTTAGGATCTGCAAAAGCTCCACCCAACAGCTACAGGTGCACCCTGGGCTGTGGAATGTACTCTTGGCAGAAATCTGTAATCTGAGTTCATTATTGGCCTTCAGGAGAGCCCTGTCTGTTTGGCCTGGCCTTCCAGGGTTTTTAAACTGTTTTTAAATTGTAAATGTTTGGCCTGGTTTTCCAGCATTTAAAAAAAACCCTGTTTTAAATGTTTTAATTGTTAATGGTTTTATGTTGTTTTTATAGTTTCTGATTTTAACTGTTAATTGATTTTAGTTGTTTTTATTTTAATGTAAACTACCCTAAGCCACTTTTTGAAGGGAGGTATAGAAATCAATCAAACAAATAAATAAATACTGCTCCCAAAATACTACAGGAGCTGCAAAGGAACAAAAAGTACAACTAAACACCACAGCGCCCCCTGGAACCCTTTCACACAGGGATTTAAGTTCACATCTCCTCCAGAATGGAGGTTTGCATTCACATATCGGCCAGATTTACCCCGAAGTCCCTACGATCTATCGGGGAGTACTTCACACATGATTTGGGGTTTTTTATTGCTCGTTAGAGTGTAGCCCGATTTATATCTAGGGTTAAAAAAAATCCACTTTTTGCATCGGTTTTTTGGTGCAGCTTTGAACTCTCAGTAAAACCTCTCAGTAAACCTGTGGTAAAGCTTGCTGTCTGTAAATGCTCCTAGCATACATAACAGTTTCCATTTTTAAAAACTGAACTTTTCATATCAAAATATTTCAATTTGTCTTGTTGTTTTTGTAGACCTTGAATAGAAGATGGCCTCATGTCTGTATGAATGCCTCTGTGAGGCAGAACTTGAAAAATATTATCCCCATTTTATTGCCCTTGGCTTTCAGAAGATTGATGACCTTGCCACTGTCCCCATGAAAGATTACACTAAGCTAGGGGTACATAATATGAAGGACCGCAAGCGCCTCTTTCAGCTCATTAGGATAATCAAAGTCTTGCAAGCAGAAGAGGAAGCGGCAGAAAAAAACAAGCCGCGTATTCAGGCAGGTGCTCTCTACCTCCAACCTCAGGGAGCTAGACCTGGTCCTCGTAGGCAGCTCCACTTTGATTCCCTCTTGGAGGAAAGAGATGGAGGAAAAGACTTTGAGCCTGGATTCTGCACATCATCCAGTTGCCCTGCGAATGAAGATAAAGATGATTTGCCTGCAGCCTTGAGGCATGACTCTGAGTACAAAAAAGCCAGAAAAGACACTTTGAATGCACCTGCAGCATGGACCGAATACAAAGTGGGCATTCCAGCTATCAGTTCATCTACTGGCATTACCCCTCTCTTAGGGGATGCTGAAGCCCCCATTATACAAAGAGTTGCTCATATTTCAGGTTATAATTATGGAGTGCCTCATTCTTTTATCAGGTAATAGTAATTGATTTATATTCCTTTATTTATAAAAGTAGCCCCCTCCTGCATGCACATGGGGGAAGGGTCAAATTCTGCAGCCAGTGATCCCAAGTACTCTTTTAGGAATACATTGTGCATGTTTTAATCTGGCTAGCTTGGGTTGCCTTTGTTACCACACTCTTGTCTTTCTGTTTTGTAGACCTAATGCCTCTGAGAAGGAAATGCCGTGGACTGAGACGGACAAGATCCGGGTGTGTGTTCGAAAGCGTCCACTGGGCTTAAGAGAGGAGCGACGTGGAGAAGTAAACATCATCACAGTGGAAGATACAGAAACTCTCCTACTCCATGAGAAAAAGGAGGCAGTTGACCTCACCCAGTACATTTTGCAGGTTGCAGTTATGGTTTTTGAGTTATTTTAGCTCCTTAAATTTTGTAACATCCGTTAAAGTGATGGTACCAAGCTGTTCCATTTACATTTGAGCAGGTGACAGAAATGACTTTCTGTTTACATGCGGTCATCTTTGTAAGAGGAAAATAATGATTCAAGGCAATTTATAATACTCAATTCTGAGCATGTACAAATGTCTGAATCCAGAATATTCAGCAAAACTCAGATCAAGGTTTTCCATTGTCTTCTAGGTATACAGTGAATAAAGGCTAAGCATGCCTAGTACAAGAGGAAGTTCCGTAATATGAGCACTGCAGGTTTGTGCTCTGCTGGACCTTCTGCAATGAACAAGTGGAAATGGAGCTCCTCCAAAACTCTTAGTGAATGATCAGGCTCAGCAAGGGCTCATAGTCTTAAAACCGAAGTAGTTGAGAAGTAGAAGTCAAAGCCAGCACGCCCCAGACACGAAAGGGGTGCGATTACAGTTGCAATAACATCATTCCTGTGCACTCTTTGCCACAGTTCCTGACAATAGACAAGCAATTATATTCTGCACTAGCTGAAGCTTCTGAACACTTTTCAAGAGAATCTCTACAATGGTCAGTCTTTGAGGCTTCAGAAGCATGGGTTATAGTTGCTGCGTCCCTGTACTGTAGGAAAGGCTACACCTCCGGTGGTGATGGTAAAACATATTTTTGGTACTTCTGCTCCCTGAGATAGTAATTCACTTATTAGCAGAACACTGTATGATCTTCCTGCTCAAGTAAAAGGGGCAGCCTCATCATCTGTCCACCAGATATTACTCCAACCATTTTTTCCATAAAATCTATTAATATTAGGACATCTGTCTTGTGATAGCAGCATAGAGAGTTCATGTTACCAGAAAAATAATTGTGTGATTAAATACAGCTGTAGGACTGTAATTTCCACCACCTCCCCATATCGCATGATAGCTTTTCACACAAGTTTTTTCAGCGTGAACAGCTGTAGTATGTTAGAAAAGGTCACTCTATGAAGAAGAAGAATCTGGGAAGGCAACATTCTAGTTGCTTGGAAGCCACAGTGGAGTGGCTGTGAGGGAGACATCTGTGCAGCTAGTGCTGGACCAGTTCCTAAAGAAGATCCCAAATTATTCTGCAAGGGTGACATGAACCCTTGCAGTTTTGTTTACCATTCACTGTGATAAACACCCCATTTTGCTTGCCTGAATATTTAAAATGGGTCTGTAACTCCTTTGGACTTTCCCCTGACTTACACCAAATGACAAACTTTTAAATCTAAATATTTAAATGTTCCTAACACGGCTTTTGTTGCCTTTACTGCTAAACAGTGAACATGTGTTTGCTTGCGTCTTATGTGCTGAGCAAAGGCACATTGTGTAATTGGGCTACCCACCTAGCTAATGAATTCCCCTTTTTAGCAACTTCCACAATATGAGAAGACAAGGTTCAGTGCACAAGTTAGATTTTAATGATCAATACACTCACTTTCTCTGTCTACTCAGTCCTCCTCCCAGTTTTTATTCCCTCTTGAGGAACATAAATTTCTAATTAGCAGCCCTAAATCTTTTCTTCTAAGTTTCTTTTGATCCCATAGATCAATTTCTCATTCTGATTGACAGCAGCAGAAAAGGAACCAGTCTGCAGAGCAGCAAGCTATTTGCACACCCTGCATGTAGTCTAGGGACTGAAACCAGAATATCAACCAGAGTTTCAGTGGACTGTTTTCTGTTTGCTTAAAATATGTGCTATAGTTCTATTCTTCTGCCATTCTGATCCTATGAACGCTTGGAAGTCAATCTCATGTTTGACTAGGAATTCTCTGAAATGTCAAATCCTCTCATGGGTATTCAGTGTCTTCCTCTCTCCTACAGGTTTGGCTTGACATTCTCAATAATATAAATATTCCAGAAGTATATTTCAATATACTTTAAGAAGCATAAGCCACAGGAAAGGAAAGATGAGTCAGTGTCGACTCCTGGCGACCACAAAGCCATGTGGTTTTCTTGGTACAATACAGGAGTGGCTAACCATTACCTTCTCCCGCGCAGTCCGAGATGATGCTTTTCAGCACCTTCCTATGTCGCTGCTGCCTGATATAGGAGTTTCCCCATATACTGGGAAACATACCAGAAACAGCGAGGATTCAAACCAACAGCCTCCTGCTCTCTAGGCAGGTTGCTTCCCCACTACGCCATTATCCCTTCTTTAACCAGAATATGCCCTCCGACATACTTTCCACAGTCACCAGTTTGTACTCAACTTTGTCCAATTTAGCTATTCGTATCCCTGACAGTAAATTCTAAGATTATGTAATGCAAGGCAGAAAATAAGCTGACTAATGCCAACACCATGACTTTAGTTGTACTTCATTCCTAGTATATTGCTGCACTGAACTGCTTGGAACGGGAACCTGTTTTCAGCACAAGAACTTAGCATTGGAACATCTAAAACGCTAAAGAAATGGGTGTCTCTGAGCATATTCTGAGCTAGAACGACGCTGGAGGAAGAGTCGTGCCGAATCCGATCGAACACGAGCTAGAGCCCATTTTAGGGACTACTCCGTGGCGGTGGGGGCAGCAAAGAAATGTTTTTTCTCCGCCTCCATTGCATCTGCTCAGTGCAAACAGAGCTGTTTTGTGTGGTAAAAACCTTGCTCCACACATCCCCCCAGACAATGGGGGAGGAATCATCTACAGCTCATTGTGATCAGTTTGCTTGCCACTTTGCAGATAAAGTCGCTCGCATCCGTGCTGACCTGGACTCCAGAGTTTTGGCAGTTCCGGCAGACGTGCCTTTGGTACCATCTGGTCCCGTTGTGTTGGATTCTTTTCAGTTGGTTCAGCCTGAGGATGTGGACAAGATCCTGTGCAGTGTGCGGGTGACATCGTGCGTTCTTGACCCTTGCCCTTCATGGATAATAAAAGCTGCCAGGGAGGGGACAGGCAGATGGTTGGAGGTGATCATTAATGCTTAATTATAGGAGGGCAGGATGCCATCATGCCTCAAGGAGGCGGTCGTAAGACCACTATTAAAAAAGCCCTCCCTTGATCCCTCCAACTTGGACAATTATAGACCTGTATCTAACCTTCCCTTTTTGGGCAAGGTGATAGAGCGTGTGGTGGCGTCCCAGCTGCAGAGGGTCTTGGATGATACGGATTATCTGGATCCTTTTCAATATGGCTTCCACCCCTGATATGGGACTGAAACTGCTTTGGTCGCTCTAGTGGATGACCTTTGTCGGGAGCTAGACAGGGGGAGTGCGTCCCTGTTGGTTCTGCTGGACCTCTCGGCGGCATTCGATACCATCGACCATGGCATCCTTCTGGACCGCCTCTTGAGTGTGGGATTTGGAGGTACTGTGTTGGAGTGGCTCCGTTCCTTTCTTGGGGGGAGGGTCCAGAAGGTGGTGCTGGGGGACTACTGCTCGGCCCCGTGGCCATTGGCCTGTAGGGTCCCTCAGGGTTTGATTTTGTCCCCCATGCTGTTTAGCATTTACATGAAGCCATTGGGAGAGGTCATCCGGAGACTTGGACTGAGTTGTCAGCAGTATGCGGATGACACTCAGCTCTATCTCTCCTTGTCACCGGATCCTAGGGAGGCGGTGGATGTCCTGAATCGGGGATTGGAGGCTGTGATGGGCTGGATGTGGGCTAATAAACTGAGATTGAATCCAGACAAGACGGAGGTGATGTTGGTCAGTACGAGAGCCAATCGGGATGAGGAGATTTTACCAGCTCTGGATGGGGTTGCACTCTCCTTGAAGGAGCAAGTACACAGCTTGGAGGTACTACTGGACCCGGCTCTGCTTTTGGAGGCTCAGGTGGAGGCGGTGGCCTGGGGTGCCTTTGCACGGCCTCGGCTAGTGCGCCAGCTGTGTCCCTTTCTTGAGAAGGCAGATCTGGCCACGGTTACCCACGCCTTAGTCACGTCATGGCTGGATTACTGCAATGCGCTGTACGTGGGGCTGCCTTTGAAGAATATTCGGAAACTGCAGCTTGTACAACATGCAGCAGCTAGGGTTCTATCTGGAGCTGCCCGGTGTGATCATATCACACCTATTTTGAAAGAACTACACTGGTTACCAGTGTGTTTCCGGGTCCAATTCAAGGTGCTGGTGTTGACCTTTAAAGCCCTTAACGGTTTGGGCCCGGGATATTTGAGGGACTGCCTGCTCCCAAAGGTTTCTGCCCGCTTGATGAGGAAGCTGAAAGGAAAAGTTAGGAGGGTCAAAGCACTCCAAAAAGCATGGAACTTATTCAGAACAACAATAATAGAAGCTCAGTTGGAATGTATACCAAGAAGGAGGAAAAGTACCACCAAATTCAGGATGACACCAGCGTGGCTAATAAGGGGACAATAAGGGATGCAAAAAGAGAGATTGAGGAGCATATAGCTAGAAGTATCCAGGGGAATAACAAACACTTCTTTAAATAAATCAGAAGCAGAGCCTGCCAGGGAGGCAGTTGGACCCTTAGATGATAAGGGCATGAAAGGGGTTATTGAGGAGGATAAGGAGACTGCAGAGAAGCTGAATGAGTTCTTAATTATTATTTATTTATTTATTTATTTATTTGATTTAATTTATATACCGCCCTTCCAAAATGGCTCAGGGCGGTTCACAATTAAAACAACTTATAAAACAGTAAAAAGCTAAAACAAATTAAAACAATAAAACAACAGCTAACAATTTAAAACATTTTAAAACAAAAATAAAACATTATCCCCAGACCCCAGCTCAAGAAAACGTAGACTCAGTATAGAGGAAAAGGGCCACAACTTTGTTAACTATTACACACAGCATGGCAGACTGGAACACCAGGTGATTAATCACCCTTAAAGAACAGTGCGGGCCAATAGAAGCAGGTCAGAACTCTGAAATCCTACCCAGCACCCTACTGGGGGGGACACACCCTGGCTCGGGAATGGGCAGGTACATCCCACCCAATTCCTTCAAAGCCAACCCCCCCTTCTGTAAGAGAGGGTCTGGATACTTCTAGGCATTCGTCCACCCCGGACCGCACAGCCCAAGGTTAGAGAAGTCCTGAAGCAGGGTTCATGGCAATCATTCTCCCCGTGCCGCACAGGCTACAAAGGAGCGATTAACCAATCACCCCTTTTACTTATTCAGCGTTTGTCTTCATGGGGGAGGATAATGACTGTATGTATACCCACTCTGGATCTGTGTTTCTCAAGCTTGGAGGCTGAAGAACGGTGCCAGTTTGAGGTGAGAAACTAGATGTTTAGAAACTGAATGTTTCTAAACATCCAGAGAGGATGTGCTAAATGGTCTTGGAAAAACTAAAAATTAACAAATTACGAGGGCCAGATGAAATCCAAGAGTACTGAAGGAACTCAAATGTGAAATTGCTGCACTCCTAGCAAAAATATGTAACTGTCGCTACAATCAGGCTCTGTACTGGAGGACTGGAAAGTAGCTAATGTAACTCCAGTTTTCAAAAAAGGATCCAGGGGGGATCCGGGAAATTAAAGGCAGGTCAGCTTAGGTTATGGGCTGGACAAATTGATAGAAAGCATATTTAAGGACAAAATTGTTAAACATGCTGAAGGAAAACCAGCATGGCTTCTGCAAAGGAAAGTCTTACCTCACCAACCTTTTGGAGTTCTTTGAGAGTGTCAACAGGCATGTGGCTAAAGGTGATCCAGTTGACATAGTACACGTGTACTTCCAAAAAGCTTTTGACAAAGTTTCCCCACAAAGGCTCTTGAGTAAACTTATCAGTCATGGGATACGGGAAAGGTTCAATTATGGACTGGTTCAAGGACAGGAAACGAAGGGTAGGAATAAATTGAAAGTTTTCAAAATAGAGGGAAGTGTACAGGGATCTGTACTGGGACCAGTGCTCTTTAGCTTATTCATAATGATCTAGAATTTGGGGTAAACAGCGAAGTGACCAAATTTGCAGATGACACTAAACTGTTGGAGTAGTGAAATCCACAACAGATTGTGAGGAGCTTCAAAAGGATGTATACAAACTGGGTGAATAGGCAACAAAATGGCAAATGTGGTTTAATGTAAGCCAGTGCAAAGCAATGCATATTGAGACAAGGCCTGGAAATTTAGAACCAACAAAAGGAAGTACTTTTTCACACAGTGTGTAATTAATCTGGAATTCTCTGCCATGGGATCTGGTGATGGCCACTAACTTGGATATCTTTAAAAGAGACTTTGACAAATTCATGGAGGACAAGTCCACCAGTGGCTACTAGTCCTGATAGCTATAGGCCACCTCCAGCCTCAGAGGGAAGATGCCTCTAAATACCAGTTGTAGAGGAGCAACAGCAAAAGAGAGGGCATGCCCTCACCTCTTGCCTGTGGACTTCTCAGAGGCATCTGGTGGGACACTATTTGGATGGGCCTTGGGCCTGATCCAGCAGGGCTGTTCTTATGTCTGCTTGGTGTCCTTGAGAGTAATAAATGAAAGAGAGAGATTTCTTCCCTTTGTACTGGCTTACTCCATTTGTTTGCCATGTCTGATGATGACTGCATGCTGCTATAATGTGGGTTGAACTTGGCTGTGCAGTGCCTGAGCTTTATGATTTATCTTAGCTTTGAATGGGGCCGAAATCCATGCTTATGCCTCTTATAATCGTGGCTGGATGAAAGCACAGTTCTTTTTCACATAAATGTCCCCTTCTCCTTTTCAGCATGTGTTTTACTTTGATGAAGTCTTTGGGGAGGCTTGTTCCAATCAGGATGTGTACATGAAGACTGCTCACCCCCTCATTCAGCACATTTTCAACGGGTAGGGAGTCATTGCATTTACCATTTCCATTGTTCATGTACATCTTCATTGTGCTCTTCCTTCTTTCTCCACTTTCCTTTGATATAAATCACCAACATAGCCTTTTCTACCTTATCCTATATCAGACTTTAAAAAAAGAAAAAGAATGAACTGGAGTAAGAAGTGAATTTGATCCTCTTTCCCCCCATTTTGTTGATTTCCTGTAGGTAGTATCCAGACTAAGTTAGTTGTGACTATATCACATTGAAATTAACGGGACTTAAGTTACTTACTACGACTCATTAGTTTAAGTGGTGCTTAGTCATGACTAACTAATCTGCTAACCCATGTATTTTGTTTTGGATTGATATCTTACCATTTGATTCAGGATCTTTCAAGAAAGCTTGCAACTTAGAACCAGGATGATTGCATAGAATAATCTGAGTAAAATACAGACAAAACAAACCTCATAGGCATAAAACCAGTAACATAGATGCAACACAGCTCCATTTCTTGCTGCCCCTAAAGGCCTACTAACATATTCACTGTTCTCCTGAAGACCAGTGGAATTAAGGACATGTCTTGAGAACGCGATCCACAAGGAAGCCTCTTCTAATAGATACCAGATGGCTGAAAAGTCTGAAACTGAGTCCCTCTTGAAGACTGCAGCACATAGAAAGAGGCAGAGTCTCCCAGGGAATTTGGGGTTGCCAAGGTACAAACCATGCAGTTTGGAAACTATTTGGCAATTGGGGGTTTCTTCACTCTGAATGTTTCATATGCTCTTCATGACTGGACCCAGCCAGTAGCTAGGCAACCATAACCAAAACCTGCAATTCTTGGCTGGCCTGGGTAACCAAGCCTGAAACTGTGGTCACTAGACTTTTTTCTTTCTTTCTGCATTTATATCCCACTCTTCCTCCAAGGAGCCCAGAGCGATGCACATAATTAAGTTTCTCCTCACAACAACCCTGTGAAGTAGGTTAGGCTGAGAGAGAAGTGACTGGCCCAGAGTCACCCAGCAAGTATCATGACTGAATGGGGATTTGAGCTCGCATCTCCCTGGTCCTCGTCCAGCACTCTAACTACTACACCTCCCTCTGAGCCTCCATGTGAAGTTGGGAAGAATCCCTTTCCTCCATTTTCCAATTCCAACTTTGTAGCTGGAGAAGAAGGCAGAGATCATCTCCACAGTTACTGGAGAGGAAGGCTGAGCCTTCGTGTCACACTTGCTAGGGGGAAATGGTACAGCTGCCGTGTTTGACCAGTCTTCAAGGACAGCCCTACATGTGTGTTTTGTGGGGGAAATTCTACGCTCCTCAAACAAACACACCCAGAATGTTTCAAGCACCATGCACAAGGCCCACAAAATGAGTGGGCCAGGGTATGGTAGTGAAGGGTTTTGGGTTTTCAGTTGGCTAGCACTGCTCAGCCGGGTATACATTGGAGCACCTCCTCAGGCACATGACTCTGCTGTGCTTCATCTCTGGATTGGGGCGATTGACCTTGTACCACAGGGGGACATCTTCATATGTATTAGGTCACTTTAAATAGTGTCACACATGAAATAATGAAATGCTGCATTTGGGGTGTTCCATGGGTCAGGTCTTTTCTCTCCCTTTCATCACTTTCCCCCTTTTGTAATACTGCCTTTCTCCCTATAAACTTTTAAAGTGGAGGGTGGGAAAAATACATTCTGTGCACATCGGGCAGCATCCAGACTAGTTGATCAAGACCAAGTACCACTGAAATCAATGAGACAAGTTAGCCATGACTAACAGAAGTCCTACTAATTTCAATGACTAACTTAGTCTGAATGTTGCCTACTGAAAATGTTTGGTGATATGCAGTTATGTGAGAGCAGAAGGTATTTTTTTAAAATATGAAAACTATGGAGTCCCACAGCACATTAAAGAGTAACCTATTTATATGACATAAATTTGCATGGGCTATAACCTGTTCTTAGTCTCTTCCAGCAAAAACAAGCTGATCTCGTGGCTATTTGTTTCTATTGTGAATCTTGGATTTCTGAGATTCCAATGCAGAATGGCACAGCTTCGGCCCTCTTCTAATGAGTCCATGGACTGGGAAACCAGTGCTGGTGGCCACAAGTTATTTACCCACTCACCCTTGACCCATGCTTAAATCCTGCTTTATTTTAATGTAGTCTCACTCTTGGCTAGAAAAAGAGCAGCCTCTTTGGGCCAATCAGGATTTCACATACTAATTCAAAATAAAGGCTCAATATGGAATGAAAACTTGTGCGTCATCAGCATAGCTGGAGCTGATGCCCTCTTAACTTTACACCAGATAAGTCCTGTTAAATTCAGCAGGGACTTGCACTGTATGTGTGTATGCACCAGGGTCTGAAGGTGCACCCCATGAAGCAGAGGAGGCTTTCCCTGTATGGTACTATGGGGCTGGACACTGCAGGGTCCTACTGGTAGTGTTGAAGATCTTTGGCTCTCAGCAGGATGTGTCTGCTGCAGTATTTCAAGCCCCACACATCTGCAGAAGCATTCAGAGAGAAGAAGTATGCAACGCTGAAATGTACAGTGAAACAAATTCATTCTCTAGCATAACCATGGTATCCAATAGATCCTGTTTCAAATTTGTTCTTCAGGTTTTAAATAAGATTCAGTGACTCCATAGTTTCAAAGCCTAGTTGCCTTGTCTTTTCTTCATTCAAGCAAGTATTATTGGCATCCTTCCCTGCTTCTGAAAACCTATATCTTTCTTCTTGGCTAGTGTATTCTGGAGCCTTCACAGCAAGCCCTGAGTGAGTGGGTTCTCTCATGCCACCTCTAAACCTCACATAGATGCTCTGTGCCTGGCTGTCCCTGCTGAGTGCTTTCCTTCTGACCCCTTGCGTTCTCTGCAGATCTCCTTGGTGCAGCCAGTTAACAGTGAGAGCACATGGAGAGGCTTTGTGGTGGCTGCCTCCTGACCTGCATTCATGATTTTCTTGCAGAAGTCATTTTAAGGCCGTTACATTTGGCAAGCATTCTGGGACTGTATTTTTGTATCTTAATGTTTTATATTCTCATGAAGATGACTGGTTTTAAAGATGCTTCTCTTTCTTTTGTTCCAGTGGCAATGCCACTTGCTTTGCATATGGGCAAACGGGTGCTGGCAAGACATACACTATGATTGGCACTCATCAAAACCCAGGGCTCTATGCTCTGGCTGCTAGAGATATCTTCGGGCAACTAGAAACATCCCCGACTAGAAAGGACCTTCATGTCTGGATCAGCTTTTATGAGATCTACTGTGGGCAGCTTTATGACCTACTGAATGGAAGAAAGAGGTACTTAAATCTGTGAACACAACTTTTGAAATAAGAATTGTAAATTGAGCAGAATTAAAGCTCTTTGAAAGAGACATTGTTTGCTTCTAAAGTAAAGGGACACAAAATAAAATCCTGTCCGAAGACCTGTGCAGCTGGTTCAGTGTTCCTCAGGGTCCTTTTGATTTGTCTTTCCATATGCATGTGTTTTAGGGGACACCATCCAGAAGACCCAGGGCCAAGACCAATCCCCGAGGGAGTATCTTGCTGGACCTCCAGTCTCTAGGCCAAGGGAGTGAGTGTGGGGCCAGGTGCTGGCTATGGCAGTGGGAATTGCTGGCAGCCCTGGCTGGGTAGGATTGGCCCATCCTCCACCACCCCATAAAACTAGTTTCCAATACATTTCTTTCAAAAAGCCCATCGAGCACCCACACCTCTAATCCTTTCGTGTGTCTATCCTGGCAACCACACACAACTTTTGAAAATACTTTCTCCTCAGCCTTATCTCTGGTAATTCAGGAATGGAGACAATTAATGTTGGGCTCAGTCACTTTAGCTTTTATCCTTCTTTTAGCAAGGTGACCTGAGAAGTGTGATGAAGTTTGCATGCTAAAGGAATTGCTTCATAGCACAGCAGAATATGTTATTGGTAGGAGCCCTGTAGGGAGGAAGACTGCAAACATTCAATCATCTCTCTGGGTTATTAACTCTGAAACCGGCAGATGACAATTTAAATACCAACATAATTAATTTCCCCCCACTACTGATTGTCCTAGCTGAGATATACTCAGCAACGTGTAGTGCCTCTGCACTTTCCAGTGTGAAATGAAATGAAGAGCCCATATTGGGAAGCTCTCGCTATAAACTGCTTCAGAAGGGGATGGGCTGCAGATTCAAATATATGTTTAAAAAAAACAACAGTTTCTAACTGATGGTTGCGAACTGCCAGCATATCTCAAGCACAGCTGGAATGGCCTCACTGCTGGCTCTGGCAATGGAACTGTGAGTAGGGGATCCATCAATGCATACATTCATTGGATGAGGATTCTGCAGGTCTCCTGCTCCAGCAATGCTTTCCAACCACTAGGTGAAGTCATCAGGGGTTGAGGGTTGGGAACCATCAGTATGCTTATGACACCCAGTTCCCTTTCTCCTTTTCAGCTAATCCAGTTGTGGTGCACAGGTGCCTACAGTCAATAATGAGCTGGATATTGTTTAATAAACTGAGGCTTAATTCAGATGAGACAATTGTGCTCTTGATGGATGGTTCAACTGATCAGAGAGGAGGCATTTAGCCTGGCAGGGTGGCCCTGTGTGCTCCTTCAAGGAGCAGGCTTACAGCTTGGGGGTGGTCTTAGATCCAGCCTTGACTGTGGGTGCCCAAGTGACATCTGTGGCAGAAAGTGTCTTCCGCCACCTGGTATGCCAGCTGTGTCCCCTCTTGGAAAGCAATGGCCTTGCCCCAGTTATCCATACCTTGGCAACATCCAGGTTAGATTACTGTAATAGATTATATGTGAGGCTGCTTTTGAAGACTATTTGGAAACAAGCTGGTTCAGAAGTGGTGGAGCATCAGCTTGCATGCAGAAGGTCCCAAGTTCACTCCTTGGTATCTCAAGCTAGGACTGGAAAACTATCTTGCCCTTGGATAGCTTCTGCCAGTCAGTGTAGATAATTTTGAGTTAGATGGACCAGTGGTCTGACTCAGTATAAGGCAGCTTCCTGTGTTTCTAGAAGACCAGCCAGATGGTTAATGGAGGACCTACCATTATGCTCTCTTCATTGGCTGCCAGTTTGTTTCCAGGCTCAGCTGAAAGTGGCAGTTTTGACTGATGAAGCTCTAAATTGCCATAGGACAGGAGGGATAGTGTTCTGTAACTTACCTCTTGAATGAAATTATTGGAGACCCTGTTCAAGGTGCCCTCACCTTCAGAAATTCAGGGGGTGCTGATCAGGCATGTCTGTGGTGGTGCCCCAATTTATTTTCCTAACTTGGTTAAGTGATTTTATGAACTTCTGCTGGTTTTGCTGCTGCAGTTTCTGATTCAGATTACTTTATTACGGTCACTGACCAGAACCAACAAGCAAAATTAACAAACTGTTGGTTCTGCAGTTTCTGCTTGCCTGACTATTTTTCTGTTGGTTATTTCTGTAGTTCTTTTTATACTGATTTATTTCACTTTTTAGATATATGCTGTAAGCTGCTTTCTATTTTGTGGAAAGGCAGGGATCTAAATCTTTTAAACAATTTTTTAAAAATGTGTTTTTTAAAACCGTAGTTGGAGTGTATAAGACTTCATGTATAAGACCCCTTTGCCAAGACACCCTCTCTACTAATCCATGTGTTTTTCTCTGCAGGCTTTTTGCAAGGGAAGATAGTAAGCATATTGTACAGATAGTCGGGCTCCGTGAAGTCCAGGTGGATACGGTCAGCCTGCTCCTAGAGGTAACTGAATACCTGGGTGCTCCTCCTTGTCTTCCCTGGATTTTGTGATGCACATAGAGCTTATCACAGATATAATTCTTACCTTGGAAAGCTGGACACTGCCACCTTGTCGTGCTAAGTTCAGATCAACCATTAATCCAAACAGAACATGCTGTGTAGATTCCCAGAGCCTCCCACCACCTTCATTGCTGCTACTGCTATTGCCAAAGAGGGTGAATTGAAGAGCTAGTGGCCTCTTTGGGAATGAGAGCTGTGTATGTGATTCTTGTACACAAGTAGTGCATATAGCTGCATTGTAAACTGTGGCTTCTGCCTGGAGACATGCCCTCCAGAGCTATTGCTTTCTAAACCCTCTTGAATATACATGTGTTTGCTAAATGCCCATAACAGCAATGCTTCAGTCTATGTCCTCCTCCTACTTGTACAACTCAATATTTCATTCTCCTTGGCTGTTCTATAACCAATTGTAATTGAACATGGCAACCATCTACCAAATATTCTCAGTGTCTCTTGGAGTGGTAATTAGCATGATGTTGTTTTAAAATTCAGCACGATTGTCTCCATAATTCATGCTACAAGCACTTTTGGGGGGGCAGCTTTACCTCTGTTGGCTTTGGATTTCAACAGATTCCAATGGCATTCTTGCAGTTTCTGAGGTAACAGCTGCTTTAGGGCTGGATTAATACATTCCCCCGGTATTACTGCATCCTTTGTTGTGCTCTTGTTAACTCCTTGGTGAGTTGACTTTTAATGTTTTTCTCCAAAACGCTTCCTGGGATTCTAGAAAACCTGGGCTTCTGCTTGAAGATTATGAAACCAAATGTGTAGGAACTTGGAAGAGTTTTGAACATCTTATAACTAGATGTTAGTTGATTGGTGGTTTTGTTTGTTTTTGTATGAGCCATTGTTTGACTGACACACACACCCAGTTCATACATGATTAGAATTCATTGCTGGTTAAGGGTGTGTGATCTGGCATAGACATTCACACCATGGGCTGGTGCAGTCCACTGTACCTCCTCAAGTCTGTAATGCTGCACCACTTCCTGTGTTCTTTGCAAAAAAATATTTGCACCTCCATTAAAGAAATATAAATTTGTATACAGTTGGTCTGGACAAAAGTGCTGCACAGTTCCCCCACCCCCCACTCCTCCAACATCATTGGATGGACTCTTTTACCCTCTGCTTTTTTTCATGATGCATTTTTGGCATTGTGTCCATTTTCCTCATTAATTTTATGGTTAGAAAAGCTCAACCTAGTTTCTTCATAATATTGCCTTGCAGTTTTCTTTCACTCTTTCCTCCCCTCCTCCATCAAATAGCATCACATTTATCTGGATGTGTATGGGGTACATGTAGGCATTATTAAGCATTTTATTAGGGAATAAAACTACAAATTCAAGTATGCCCTGACTTTCATTTTACTCTTAAGAACCATGGTTTCCAACCGTCTTGCTTGCTGAGATTTCCTTTGAAGATATGAGTACTGGGGTGGGGGGACAGAAGGAGAATTCAAAATATTTTTGTTATGATTTAATTATCAAATAATTATCAGTTATTTAAAATTGTCCTTCTGTCTTTTATGACTTCCATAACTTCTGAGCCCATTTAGTGATATTTTTGAGAATTTCTGTTGAGGGTTTCCACTTTGATAATAATGGTTTGGGGACGAAGGCAGTGTATTCTTCTGGGGTCCCCACCCCACCTCATTGGACTCTCAATGCACAGCTTTCAGAGCTGAACAAACTCCACGTGTTCTTTGTGTTCTTACTGCTTTGAAAACAGGGCGACTCATTTTTCTCCCATCTTTGCAAAAGCTGTCCAGGTAGGGTCCGTTTCCTGACTTCAGCAAATGGGAAAGATCTTTGTCTCGTGTGCTCAGCATAGCCTTGCGTCACCTGGGCTCAGAGATACATTGCTGAGCCATATGAAATCACAGGATTGCCTGGGGGAAGCCAGAGTCTTAGCATAGATTCTCCACATGTGTAAAAAATACTGAAACAAAACCAGGAATAGTTGGGATCTCCCTCTCAGGTTCATTTTTGGGAATGAATATGATAGGAATTGTACAACACTTCGTATACTGCAGTGCATCTAAAACAATTCTGCAAAATTCTAGTCCGCAGAGTCTCTGCACTGGTTCCCATTCTTCATTCTGTTATATTGAGGAGAAGTTCCAGTTGCCACGGATTGTTTCAGCCTTCTTGTTTGTTTTGACAATGTTTGCCCTGCTGTTTGGCTGTGGAGATGGATGAGCAGACTGGCATTTCACATTGCACTCAGTTGCTTGTGTGCCTCTTCAGTTTCTGGCTCACTAAACCCTTCAGTGTGATTGGAACATGAAGGGGGCGGGGGTGAGGGGTGGGGAGAAAAGCACTGTCTCATTCATGTACAGCTTTTTAAAAAGACACTTTGCTGTTTCCACTGTGTGCTTATTCCACATGAGTAGGTTTTGAAGGAGTTTTACAGATCACCTCTGCGATAAATGAGCCATGTGCAAGGACCCTGCAGAAGTGAGGAAAACCTGACAAGTGTTGCCTTTACATCTCTTCTTCCTGGCTTTATGACGATTCTGTGTGTTAACTGTTGATAGTAGTAAAACTTTGGGATCAAAACTGTGACTGCCATTAATCAATTACTCATCCACAGCCGAATATTTTGTAGTTTTCAAAGCAAAAAGACACAAGGTGGAGAATGATGTTTAAAAGAGAAAAATGTGGAAGATTATTAGAAATAAAAATTGTTACTGAAATTGTGATGTGCTAAAATTAGATTCAGACGTAGTACTGTATCACATCTAGGAGAAACTCAGTGGATGGATTTCGCTTGATATCCTGCTGGGGGACTGAGCACCAGATATCTGGTCATCTGGGAATTCTTCACGGGATTATTGCTAATATTTGCTTGGAGAGTCTACAAAGTTCAGACATCTTATAGAAAATGAGACTCGAGCCATTTTGCCATAAAGCACAGGCCATGATTGGTCAGAAAAGACAGTCAAGGGAAGGGGAGTGGAGGCAACTAGATCAATTGGAAAAACCCGAGTAAAAAGGCAAGTTGTCCTCAGGTTTTTAAACATACCTGTGAAAGGGGCCAAGTATCAGGAGGTAAAGGGTTCCAGAGTCAGGAGGTAGAGGAGGAGGATGGGTGTAGTGTGGTAGCTTACTTGCTTGAGTTGTCTGGGACATCCAGGGCTGCTACAGCTAGAGGTGTGATATTGGGTGGCATGAATTGGTGCCCAATGATATTTCCTTGTGTTAGTCCAGCAGATGGGCTTGCATAGGTCTGATTGATCTCTATATTTGGGTCTGCTCTGTGACTTTTCCCCTTGCTTCCTCTCCCAGCTGCATATGGCTTGAGTCTTCTGTAGCTGATCTTCAGTGCCTCTTGTCATGCACCTGCTTTGTAATCTGGATTCCATAGTTGGCCTGGATGGGGCGGATAGATTTGCCTTTAGAGCAGGGAGTTGATCAAGATTGCCTTCTGGTCCACTTCAGATTCTGTCTGGTATTTTGCCCGGTGTTCCTTGTTTGTGTCTGCTTGTGGCATAATGGTCTGCTTAATCTGGAGGGGTAGGGGGGAGAGATAATTCTGACTGTCCATGGGCTGAGGTTGAGGATACTGTTAATTTTCAGATTGTGCTTTCTTCCCTTCTTGTGCATCTGCAACCTAATTTTCCAATTATAATATGCTTCCCCCACCTCAATGATGGCTTCAGTCCATGGTGTGTATAATACATGGTGAGATACATTTTAGGAGATGGAGGCATTTTTACAAGCCTGCTTCACAGAGCTGCTTCTTTCTTTGCCCCTCAGCCACATACTCCCGCACCCGGCACTAATGGGTTCAAATCAGCCCTGAATGATTGGACAATCATTCCAGTCAGTGATCTGTCTGCCTCCCCATCTCAGTGTACCGTGTACTATAGAATATAAGTGCAAGCAGTTCCTAACCCTGCCAGCAAGAAAAGTGTTTCCTGTTTCCTACCGAGGCTATAGAATTTGTTATAGAAGTTACAGAATTTGTACTAACTAGCAGTAGTCCAGGCAACACTGAGGCAAAGAAAGGAGGAAGAGAAACAAGTCCAAGTTTGGTGGTGTGTATAACAAATGGCAACAGTGATTTCCATTTTCTTTTATAAGTTAGCACTGCATACAATACATGGGGGCGTATTATAATTGGAAGTTTGTGGTAATTTGATTATGTGTGAAATGTGCTTAACTTGCTTTTTATGTTTTCCCAGGTTATTTTGAAAGGTGGGAAAGAACGCAGTACTGGGGCAACTGGAGTCAATTCGGATTCCTCCCGTTCGCATGCTATTATCCAGATTCAGATTAAAGACACATCCAACAGAGTGTTTGGGAGGTGAGCTGGAAAGCTGGAGTGGGGTGGTTGTACATCTGGCTCCCTTGCGCTTCCAAATCCACAGAAACCAGACAGGTGCACAACGTGGGGCCCCCGTCTCTCAGTGTAGCCACCGCATTGAAGCTGTTTAGCACTGCCTTTGTTTAGCATGGCATGAAGTGGTTCTACATGGTGAGCCATTTCATGTGTGCTGGCTGAATTCCTAGCATATGTGAATTCCATATGAATTGAGGGAGACCATCTGGTCTGTCTCCACATCATGCTAAGTTATAGCCAGGAATGCTAGCGGGCAGCACAGCTTCTCTAGGTCTCTGGCCCATAATATTCTATGGGCCCCAAGCTCCTCTCCACTGGTCCATGAAACACAAAATGTCCCAATTCAGAGCAGGGCAGAGGCAACACATTGTGCACCCCCCCCCAAAAGCATGCAGGTTGACCAAGCTCCTGCAAAGGTGCTTGGCTTTATAACTGGGGTGATCAAGAGCGCCAGTGGGTTTGTTTACTAATCAGCAGCCCCACACAGCAGCTTTGATGATCAGGAAAGCAGTGCTGATGGAGCAGGTATTCAACCCTTTCTTCTTGCGCCATTTCCTCAGTTCAAATCCCCTCAAATATGTATTTGTTTTGTGGGGGGAAACAAGGCAAACAACAGGTGGTGGTGGTGGGGGTTTAAGATCAAGGAAAAATCCAATCACCTTCTTTCCCAGCACCATTTCCCTGATCTTTTGAGTAGCTGTATTTAAAAACAAAACAGAAAAAGACCTGGGTGATCCTGACCACAAATCTCCTGCTTTATGTCTAGGCTGGCCCTTATTCTGTCTGCTGGATTTGGAATCTCCTCAGAGCAAAATTCCTTAGTGACTGGGCCCATCATATAGACTTTAAAGTGAACTGCAATTCCACATTACCAAGACAGATTATTTCTAAGGACATCATTATTCAGCTCATAGAGTATATAAATATTCATAGTCATAGGAAGCACACAAAGGAGTACTTGTGATCCATGTTCTTGCCTGGGATCAGTATCCAACCCTGTGATCTTCTGTGTTAAATTTTTCAGTTGCTGCCTTGTTAAACAGTAGTACACTATCCTTTCCAGTAATCTGAAACTGATTCCTGACTCTGATACAGTGCTAGACTTCACTGTCTCTGGTTCAGTAAGCTCTTGGCATATCATTACTGTGATGCCAAGAGGAAAGAGTTGAAAAGCCACTCCATCTGCACTGCTCCCCTGTTAGAAGAGAAGAGGATGACCTGGAGCAGCACCATTGTGGTGCAGTGAGTGAGTGTGATTGCATATGGGAAACTGCCATTTGTATTTCACTTAAGTGGGCTTGAGCAAACAGCTATGTTTCAGCCTGGCCTGCTTCACAGGACTGTTGAAGCTAAAACCCAGCACTGGTCTCCTGGAAGGAAGGACAAGATGAAAATAAAATCTCTAATAATGGGTTGATTTTCCAGGATCTCATTTATTGATCTTGCTGGCAGCGAGAGAGCAGCTGATGCTAGAGACTCTGACAAGCAGACAAAAATGGAAGGTGCAGAAATCAATCAAAGTCTTCTAGCTGTAAGTTGGAAAAGTGGCTTCTTCCAAGATAATTCTGAGAGTTGTTTTTTAGCAAGTGGATTTGTTGCTGGGATGGGAGCTCTGCTGAGGGCTGCTTGTACTTAGTGCAGTAGAGCACCAGGTCTGGATGCTGTTGTAAGAGCCCTACAGCCCGTCCAGGGATTCTTGGAGGCAGAGAATCCCCACTTGCCTCCTACCTCACCTCTGAAGGCAGTGGTACCTGGAGGAGGGCCTCCAAAGATTACCTCGGAGCATATGTAGGGCCACAGAGGAGCAGGCATTCCTTAAAGTACCAGGTCCTGATCCATGTAAGGCTGGAAAGGTAAGAACCAGCACTTTGAATTTTACTTGGAAATAGACCAGTAGTTAGTGCAGTTTTCTTAGCACCAGCAGAGAATGTTCCCAGCCACTCTCAGTTCCAGTGTGGCCAGAACCTAAGGGGATATACCCGTGAGTCAAATGGGCCGTAACCCAAAATTTGGCTTTAAAAAAGCCAAATCTGGCAACAGAGCTCAGTTCAGAATACAGGTGGCAGAGGCTGCTCACTAACTGCAGTTCCTGAATAGCCTTGAAAGGTAGCCCCACATACAACTAATTAGTCAGTCCTAGAGGTTGCCAGAGTCACTGCTCTGTTGTTGTTGTTTGGGGGTGGATCCCACCTAGGGTTAATGCAGAAAGAGGAAGTTTACACTCTTTCCCTTTCACTTTAGGGGCAAGCAGCTCAAAAGAGAGGAGATGGCTTATAATGGCTAATAATATGAAATGTGTGTATGTGTGGGTGGGGGGTGGGAATAAAAAACCCAAAGCCATGCTTTGGAGAAGAAAGCAGAAGGATGTCCCATTGATGTCAAGCACCGACAACCAACACAAGAGTTGGTATCCTAATCTCTGGCCTAGTCAAAGCAATTTTGGACAGAGCCAGGGAAGAGCTCTGGCATCCTCTCAAGCTGTGAGGCCCTTTGACGCTTCAAGACACCCTCTGCTTGTGAGAAAACACACCTGTCTCATACTGCTGTGTGCTGGCATAGTTACAGCCTCTGTACAATGTGAGCTTTTCTTGCTTTTTTCCTCTCTCCCTAGCTGAAAGAGTGCATCCGTGCCCTCGATCAGGAACATTCTCACACGCCCTTCAGGCAAAGCAAACTGACTCAGGTAAAACCCAGGTGAATGCCAGGATGTGTTTCAAATATCCCTTAGACTATTTGAATGAAGCTATTTTCCAAGGTTTGTGGAGCAGAGAGGAGAGGAACAAGAAATGATGGATTCAAGTTACAGAAAATCAGATATGCCTTTCTGTTTAAACTTCTCTACCTGTCCTTGACTTCCCCTTGCCCCACCACGCAATGAATCCTGGGAGCTGTAGTTTTGAGAGGATACTGAAATTCCCCAGGACAGAGTCCCAGGCCTCACTAGCCTAGCTGGATACTGGAAATAAATTCCTGATTTGAAGCATGATTCTTGTGTTTCCAGTGATCAAGCAGCTCGGTAAGTTTCCCAAGGAAGCGGTTTTCTTGCTGGGGTGAGAACACAAGAATTTGGATTGCTTTTGTCCTGGAAATCCTGCAAGAACAAAAACTGGGCTAGATGTGTCCCCATCCAGTACAGTGTATGACAACTGAACTACTGCCGACCGTGATTACATCATATTTAAACTTCTGGACATATATCACCTTTGTTAGTTTATTTAGTTCAGCTGGTATCCCGCCTCTGCCCGAGGAGTTAACAAATTTTTAAAATTGTGTTAAAAGTCTTAAACTGTGTCTTCCTTCCACCCCCACCTCCACTCCTGTGAAGGTCCTAAAGGATTCCTTTATTGGCAACTCGAAGACATGCATGATAGCCAACGTCTCGCCCAGCCACATAGCTACGGAACACACTCTAAACACCTTGCGGTATGCTGACAGGTAAGCCTCAGAACTGAACCAGAACCGCTTCTCTGGAAGAGATTGAGCCAAGTGAGGATCAATGTGGTGTTGTGACAAACGTGGTTTCGTCATCTGCCTAGCAAGGAAGTTCATTTATGAGGCAACATGTTGCTAGTTCAAATGTCACTTGTCAAAAGCCTGAGGTTTTCTGCGGCTCAAAGAGGGTGTTTCTTCATCCTGGGATACATGGTTCAAACTCCTGCTTAGCCATAGACTAAACAGCCTTGGGTAATTCATGATCACTCAGGCTTGGTTCTCCATCTGTGGAATTCAGTGGGGCCATAGTCTAATGGCAGAGGAGATCATGCCTTGTATCCAGAAGATCCCAGGTTTGGTCCCAAGCATCTCCAGGTAGGGCTGAGAGAGACCCCTGTCTGTGACCTTGGAGAGCCACTGTCATTCAATACAAACGATACTGAGCTAGATGGACCATAAGCAGGAGTGCCAGTGGCCCACGTTCCTGGTGAGGGAAACAAGATACATGGCACAATTCATCAGTGGCATCTACATTGCAAGCCTCACTGAAATTACCAAGAGCTGTATAACAAGGAAGATTTTTGAAGAGCTGGGCTGCTGGCCAGAAATGTGACGAGTTCAAACATTTATCTGAAATTTGCAGGAATCTATCTATAGACAGTTAATTAAAATAATCAGTGGGGCACAGACTTATAGCCAACTTATCCATGATGCATGGAAAGAGGAGGTCTTGAGGTTCACAATGAGTTGTTATAAATACCACACAATGTGTGAGAAATTCTCCAGCATGTGTTTAGTTTTTCAACCATGCTGCTTGGATGGCATTATTTTGTGGGGAATGCTAGTTCATTTATTTAGATCTAGAGCCTGCTCTGCCCCAAGAACTTGGAGTGGGTATCTGTAATTGTATCTTAAAAGGCTTTCTTTTTAACATAATGTGTACTAGGTGCTGTATACAGAACCCTGGGTGAGAATTGCCCACCCCGGCTGATTAGATTATCAATGTTGCCAAGTTGTGTGGCTTGTGGAAGCTCAGCTCAGTGCCCCTGTCAGGGAGGCATAGGAACATAGGAAGCTGCCATATACTGAGTCAGACCCTTGGTCCATCTTGCTCAGAACTGTCTATACCAGGCCTGCACAACTCAAATGACCTGGCGGGCCGAAACCAACCGTGACTTGGTTCATGGGGGCCGAGGTCAATTCCTAGGGTGCCGATTATTAGAGTAACACTTAATATCAACCAATCAACTGAATTAAAGTGAAATGAATTTAAAATGAATTTAAAATGAATTTAATCAATATTTAACTTTTGATGTTCTGGCAGGCCAAGATTGATTTAAATTAATATGAAATAAGTTGAATTAAAATTCATTCTAATAATATAAATATTATACAATCTGTACAAAATACATAATAAAATGCATTGTTCTTCCTTTCTACCTCTGCCAAATCATCACACAAAACATGGAACACTTTTAAGGGGGGAAAAATGAGAACCTCTTCTCATAATTTTGGAAGAGAATGGAGAAGGGGAAAGAAAGATGGAAAGGATGCAGTAGGAGGCTTGGCCTGAGAGAGAGAGAGAGAGAGAATGGAGCAGTCTTGGAGGGAGAGAGAGAGAATAGAGCAGTCTGGGAGGGAGGGAGGGAGGGAGGGAGGGAGGGAGGGAGAGAGAATGGAGCAGTCTTGGAGGGAGAGAGAGAGAATGGAGCGGTCTTGGTGGGAGAGAGAGAGAGAGAATGGAGCAGTCTTAGTGGGGGAGAGAGAGAGAGAGAATGAAGCAGTCTTGGTGGGAGAGAGAGAATGGAGCAGTGTTGGAGGGAGGGAGAGAGAGAATGGAGCAGTCTTGGTGGGGGAGAGAGAGAGAGAGAATGGAGCAGTCTTGGTGGGGGAGAGAGAGAGAGAGAATGGAGCAGTCTTGGTGGGGGAGAGAGAGAGAATGGAGTAGTCTTGGTGGGGGAGAGAGAGAGAGAGAATTGAGTAGTCTTGGTGGGGGAGAGAGAGAGAGAATGGAGTAGTCTTGGTGGGGGAGAGAGAGAGAATGGCGCAGTCTTGGTGGGAGAGAGAGAGAATGGAGCAGTGTTGGAGGGTGGGAGAGAGAGAGAATGGAGTGGTCTTGGTGGGAGAGAGAGAGAGAGAGAGAGAGAGAGAGAGAGAATGGAGTAGTCTTAGTGGGGGGGGAGAGAGAATGGAGAAGTCTTGGTGGGAGACAGAGAGAGAATGGAGTAGTCTTGGTGGGAGAGAGAGAGAGAATGGCACAGTCTTGGTGGGAGAGAGAGAGAATGGAGCAGTGTTGGAGGGAGCGAGAGAGAGAGAATGGAGCGGTCTTGGTGGGAGAGAGAGAGAAAGGAGCAGTCTTAGTGGGGGGGGAGAGAGAATGGAATAGTCTTGGTGGGAGAGAGAGAGAGAGAGAGAGAATGGCGCAGTCTTGGTGGGACTGGAATGGAGCAGTGTTGGAGGGAGGGGGAGAGAGAGAGAGAGAGAGAGAGAGAGAATGGAGCAGTCTTGGTGGGAGAGAGAGAGAATGGAGCAGTCTTGGTGGGAGGGAGAGAGAGAGAGAATGGAGCAGTCTTGGTGGGAGAGAGAGAGAATGGAGCAGTGTTGGAGGGAGAGAGAGAGAGAGAGAGAATGGAGCGGTCTTGGTGGGAGAGAGAGAGAATGGAGCAGTCTTAGTGGGGGAGAGAGAGAGAGAGAGAGAATGGAGCAGTCTTGGTGGGGGGGGGAGAGAGAGAGAGAATGGCGCAGTCTTGGTGGGGGAGAGAGAGAGAGAGACACTTAAGAGACTTAACTGCACAGGCGCGCCTCGCAGTTGGGAAGCAACACCGGGCCAAATGGCAGACCCGAGTGTCGCTCTGGTTTCTGCCGCTGTGCGCCACTGCTGCCATGGGGGAGGGTAAGGAAGAACACCTGCACCCCTGTAGCCATCTCCTCGGCCGTGCAACGGCTGAAATTTTTTTTGAGGTGTTTTTTAAGCAGCAGGGGGAGGAAGAGGAAATAGCCTCGGGGGCCAGGAAAAAAGGCCTCGCGGGCCGCATCCGGCCCCCGGGCCGCATGTTGTGCAGGCCTGGTCTATACAGACTGGCAGTGGCTCCTCCAAGGTTGTAGGCAGGAGTCTCTCTCAACCCTATCTTGGAGATGCTACCAGGGAGGGAACTTGCAACCTTCTGCATGCAAGCAGGCGGGTGCTCTTCCCGGAGTGGCCCCATCCCCTAAGGGGAATATCTTACAGTGCTTACATGTAGTCTCCCATTCAAATGGAAACCAGGGTGGACCCTGCTTAGCAAAGACCACAAGACCAGCTCTCCTCCTGGAGACACTCAGGCACCCTAAAGCTACTCCTGCCAGCTGCACCTTTTGTGGTGTGTGTTAGCGGATTTCCATTGACCACTTTGTATTGACAACTATTGGCACCTGGTGATCACTATGGTAGGCTAACCTTGGGCAATTACCATCTAGCAGAATCTGTGGAGGCCTTTATTTGAAGGTGGCTAGTGAGAATAGATGAGATGTGTCACTGAAACACCACGACCCTCCCCTTAATTGCTCCCACATTCCCTGTGCTTGCTTTAGGGGAAAGGCCTGCAACAGTCCAGGAAGGCTCCTCTGGAGCAAGAGCCATCCATTCCCCACCTCCCTCACTGCTGCAAGTGAAACATGTGCATGCAGGATATTTTTGGCCAGCTTACATTTTAAATGACTTTGTGAGTGATAATGAAACTGATCCTGGCTGACACAGTGGGCAGCCCTCTGTTGACGCCAGGGACACAACTTCAGAGGCAGCCTTGATGGAGTAATGATGAGGCTGCTGCAAGGTGATTTGAAACCACTTCCCGGAAGCAGCTCAGCACTCCTTCCATTGGAATCAGGGGACCCTGAGTGATCCTTGGGGACATTTTTCAGGCAATGAAAAAGGCTTTTGCAGGGAGGGAAGAGAAGGAAACTAACTGCTTCTCTGTCTCACTCCCTGCACACTGGGCTGTGTAGGAAGACTTCAGCACAGCTCGTATCTTGGCTCCCAGCGAGAGTGGAGCTCTTGCTTTGCCCTCATCACACTGGAGGATACAAATTGGCAAATCTTACTTCTTACCTGGAGACGTCATGGGATCACTGTCTACTGTAATCAGTGTTCCCTCTAGCAGGGATTCCCAGATGTTGTTGAGTACAACTCCCAGAATCCCCAGCTGCAATGTCTTTTGCTTGGGGATTATGGGAGTTGTAGTCAACAATTTCTAGGAATCTGTTAGAGGGAACACTGACTGTAACTAATTATACTTGATAATGTGTAATTGCTTAATACTGTAAATATGGTCAGTTTTGGATTGCAAACACATGAGTTATAAAAGGTTGATGCTTATGCTTTGAATGGCTGCCATCTTGTTTCAAGATGGCAAATCTCTATAAAAATACTCCCATCAGGATCCCATCCCATGTATCCGACTCTGAACACAAAAGCCGTTAGGGATGGATACACACACAGTGATGGTGATCTCATTAGCCTTCTTTCCTTTGGAAAATAGGTTTTTTAAAAAATCGACAAAGAACTACAGATCACTACAATGAAAAGCCAATCAACAAACAAGAAATCATTACTAAGCATCAGGTAAAACCAGCAGCTTGCTGGGAAAGGAGAGTTTCCAGTTGCTGGCAGAGGAGCCCAAAGGAACCTCCAGGGTCAGGGAGCTGTTCAATCTGGGAACAGCCGCCAGAGAAAAGGCCCTGACCGGATGACCTGAGCAATGAGCAGGTTCACCTAGGGAGAGGTGGTCCTCTAGGGATGGTGATCCTCTCTGTCAGTCCCACATCTGCAGAGACGTATGACAGAGAGAGTAATACCCTCCTCCCTTACAAAGAATTACACTGGCACCTTAAGTGAAGTGCTTTGAGTACTCCAATGGTCTATAGAAATGTTAGGCAGCAGGATTATGGAAAGTAGATGTCTTCGGGTGAACAGAAAGCCTTTCTTTGCCTCATGCCTGGCTTTTCATTCCCAGGGTGAAAGAGTTGAAGAAGGGGATGAAATGCTGCACGCCTGTTGCTTCCAGGCGGCGGACGACAGGACGTCTGTCTCCAAAACGCATCCAGAGTTCTCTTTGTGTGCAAGCTGGAGAAAAGAGCTCCCCCAAGAAAGTCAGGCTAGGGCTGCAGCATTCCCCAGCACCTGCAGCTTCTGTACGGATGAAGGCTTCTCCTTTGCTGTTCCACCTAGGGCACCCCCCTTCCTTTTCTACACCCAAGGGACAGGTCCGCAAAGGGCATCCTGGCACTCCAGGACTCGGCCGTGCCAGCCCACCTAAAGGCTCTCTGAGAGCAGGCCCACCGGCCAAGAAGATGACCGAGGACCCAACGCTGCCCTCTGAGAAGAGCCACGTCGGGAAGGACTGTGTGGCCAGGAAAGAAGGAGGCCAAGGAGACAGGCAGCGGGTCAAGGGCCTGAAGGTGCAGCCTGTGCAGAAGCAGCTCCTTTCCAGAACTGACTTTTGCCTTGGGGACACGGATCATCCTTCAGCCCGCATTAAGGAGGGTGGCAGAGCATTGGGTGAGCAGTGCGCTGTGGCGCAGACCAGTCTTCCACCACACCAGAAAGATAGGGAGCAGCACCTTCGTCTTTACCACCAGCAGTTCCAGCAGCCTCCTATTCTGCAGCAGAAGCTGAATTACCAACCTCTGGAGCAGTTCTTGTCCCAGTACAAGCCTCAGGAGATCCAGGTAAAGCCAGATCCCCTTGGCCAGCCTCCCTTCCTTGTGTCCCCACAGTGCCGAGATGAGACTATGCAGCTAGAGGACCTGGATGACAGCGACTTTAGTGAGGATTCCTTCTCTCCTGGGCCCAGTCAGAGGAAGCCTGAGGGAGACGCTACCGGGGATTGCGTCCAGGGCTCGTTTTTTCTCCATCAGAGAGAGTGTGGGGCCAAAGGCCAGGGTGGACAGGAGCTGTTTTTCAAACAAGATGAGCTTGAGAATAAAGGTGGAACCTCACCAAGGATGGAGAAAGCTGCTAGCTGCGAGGAGAGCAGGAAGAGTCAATCTGACTGGAGCACAGTGGCAACTGCAATGCTAGATTGCTCTCCAAGGAATGACATGCCAGAGAAGCCTTATTGCTCGCAAGATGACAATGCTGTGTATAACAGGATAAGTACCAAAGATGTCCTTGCCAGGCAAACGCAACTCCCATTTGCAGATCTCTGTCTGGGATGCCCTGAAGAGTGCTTCTCCTTGCCAGAAAAGACACTACCAAGTCCACTCTCTGCCCACATGTTGGCATCCACAAGGTGTACTGGTGATGCCCAGAAGGAAGAGTCAGTTAAAGGCAGATGTGCTTCAGTTTCAGGAAATTCAGAAAAAATGTGTGCCGAGACAGGAATGGACTCCTGTGAAGCTCTGGATTTTTCATGGGACTTGCCTTCTGGCATGATGACTCCCTTGACCATGTCACTTCTTGACACTGAGACGACAGACATTCCAGAGGAAGACCCTTCCCACAAGCTGCAAGGAAAGGCTCTTCAGGTGGAGGAAATGGTGGAAAAGAAGCCCTTTAGGCCCAGAAAACAATTGGATGAGGACTACAGCCAGTTTCTTGGAAACAGCATGAATGAAATAGATCACTACAAAAGTGAAGCTGTCCAGGTGCTCTCTCCACAAGCCAAGACCAAGTGCCTTCCACAGTCCTGTTACAGCCCAAAGGTTCATTTCTCCATGGGAGATGTATCACCCTTGAGTGAGGTAGGTGGTTGTATTTGCGGATTTTCTGCTGGAGATGCTGGCCTGCTAGATATTTTCTCTCCATGCACAGAAAGTGAAGGAACTTTGGTTCTTAGTAATCTGCAGTTCAGTGGATATGTGGCTAGTCCACACTATGATGCTGACACTGAAACTACCATGATTGCCTCATTGAACTGCTCAGGACAATTCAGTCTGGATGAAAAAGAGAGCTCCAAGCCCATGATGCAGCTCAACCCTATTGAAATGCTAGAAAAGGCTTCCATTTCAAGTGCATTGTTCATCTCTGATAGTGCAGGAAAAATGCAATCCTCCAAAGAAAGCATGCCACTGCAGTCCAGCTTGGAATTCGGGAAACTGGAGCATGATCATGCACAAGAAGCATCCAAGTTGACATTCAGCAGTGAGGAAATGGCACTCCTTAAGAACAAACTTATTCAGAGAGTGTTCACACAGGATCCTTTTGATGCTGCAGAGCAGGATGCACCAGTTGCTGTTAGGGGGACAAACCCCAGGTCTCCCAAAGACTCACTGAATGTTGGTGGTCAACTGGATACATCAAAAATGCAAAATGAGGAAGCAATGGGAAGGTGAGCTTTCTGGCTTCTTACTCCATTCCTACTTTACTGGAGACAAAGGTGGCCATTGCCGTAGTTGGCAGCAGGTAGGAAACATCTGGATAACTTGCCAGGTCCAAGAGGCCACACCTAATCCCTTCCCGATATCCCACTTCATGGTATCTACTCCTGTGTTTCTAGAGCTGATGCAACAAGATGGTTAAGAGATTGAGCTGTGAACCAAGAAGCTCTCGGTTCAAATATTGCCTCTGGCATAAGAACAGTCCTGCTAGATCAGGCCCAAGGCCCATCTAGTCCAGCATCCTGTTTCACGCAGTGGCCCACCAGATGGCGCTAGAAGGCACAGGCAGGAGTTGAGGGCATGCCCTCTCTCCTGCTGTTACTCCCCTGCAACTGGTACTCAGAGGCATCCTGCCTCTGAGGCTGGAGGTGGCCTATAGCCCTCCGACTAGTAGCCGTTGATAGATCTCTCCTCCATGAAATTATCCAAACCCCTTTTAAAACCATCCAGGTTGTTGGCTGTCATCACATCTTGTGGCAGAGAATTCCACAAGTTGATTATGCGTTGTGTGAAAAAATATTTCCGTTTGTTGGTCCTAAATTTCCTGGCAATCAATTTCATGGGAAGACCCCTGATTCTAGTGTTATGTGAGAGGGAGAAGAATTTCTCTATCCACTTTCTCCACACCATGCATGATTTTATAGACCTATCATGTCTCCCCACAGTTGTCTTTTTTCTAAACTCAATAGCCCCAGGTTTTGGAGCCTTGCCTCATAAGAAAGGTGCTCTAGGCCGCTGATCATCTTGGTTGCCCTCTTCTGCACCTTTTCCAGTTCTACAATGTCATTCTTTAGATGTGGTGACCAGAATTGTACACAGTATTCCAGTTGTGGCCGCACCATAGTTTTGTATAAGGGCATTATAATATTAGCAGTTTTATTTTCAATCCCCTTCCTAATGATCCCTAGCATGGAATTTGCCTTTTTCACAGCTGCCACACATTGTGTCGACACTTTCAACAAGCTGTCCACCACAACCCCAAGATCCCTCTCCTGGTCAGTAACCGACAGCTCAGATCCCATCAGTGTATACTTGAAGTTGGGGTTTTTCGTCCCAATGTTCATCAATTTACACTTCACAACACTGAAGCTCATTTGCCATTTTGTCGCCCACTCCCCCAGTTTGGAGAGATCCTTTTGGAGCTCCTCACAATCCTTTTTGGATTTCACTACCTGAAAGAGTTTGGTAAAATCTGCAGATTTGGCTACCTAGCTACTTACCACTCCTTCTGGATAATGATCAAGAGCCAGCATGGTGTAGTGGTTAGAGTGCTGGACTAGGACTGGGGAGACAGGGGCATAACTAGGGAAAATGGCGCCCAAGGCAAGCACTGAAATTGCGCCCCCCCCCCGTCCCAACATCTGACACGCATCTTTCAGAAAACTTGTCTTTTCAATGAATGTCTGGAATAAACAAATGAGGTAATAAAAAAATTCTTAACTTTATAACAATATTGTAAAGAATGATTAATTCTTTAATCTGAATCCTTGTGATTGTGAGAATTACCCTCATCCTCCAAGTATTGTTAGGGCTTCAATTGTTTAAGTAGATTAATTATGAGAGCTAATTTTAACTAATGATGGCAGATTTTTATCAGTGGATTTGTGAGTAAAGGGGACTCTTTATGCTAGTACCTAGGTTGACATTATGGAGAATTGTAACTTTATTTAAAATCAGTTTAGTGATGCATTAGTTAAAATGCCAATGATTGATCAACTTAAAAATCTAGTTAGCAGCCCTACATTTCCCCCCATTCTAATAATTAAGTACAGAACTGTAGTGCTTATACATGGCATTCTTAGATCAAATTCTTTGCTATGCACTCATATATACTCAGTAAGATGGACTATATAAGTTGTAACTACCATCTGTGGCTTTGAGTGTCTTTGTTTTGTCTGAGAAAAGCCTCTGTTATTAAGACATGGTAGAAACTGAGTTCTTGAACAAGTGTTCTTGTAACATACATTCCAAAGGGAGCCTGTACATTATGCTGCTGTACTTTTAAAACCTAAGCAACAGATATAAATTCAGTAGGAAAAACCTCTCATTATTGCATTTTTATTTGCTGATTTTCTTCTTTTCATAAGGCATTTCAAAGCAGAAGGTGTCTGCCAGTAAAACAAAAACAAATTATTCTATAATGTTTTGTTAAATTTGAGGTGGAAGGCATTATTTCAAAGCACTGCAGTAAAAGAGTCATGCTTACTTTGAGTTTTTACATCAGTTCCTAAGTAATTCCACAACCCTTGTCTACACATGCTGGATTCTATCAAGTGCAATGAAGAACTATACTAAATAACCTTTAAGAAGAAACTGATGTCTGCAGCAGACTGTATCCTTGTTATCTTTGGCCCCTTCCACAGGGGTCTTTAGCACAGCTGAATTCTTACAGCAGTTTTTTGTTTGTTTTTTAAAGCACCACACATGTTAAAGACAGGCACTTTCCAAGTTTGAAATCCCACAAACCTTATAATCAGATTGCTTGACAAATATGCAGATAAAGATAGAGCTCTGTACAGAGAATTAAACAGCATGCAAGTGAATATTTCCATTTTATTCCTTGCCTCCCTCCACCCCCGTACCCTTCAGTTTTGTCAGCTTACAAGGTACTAAACCAACATTGTCTTTTTAAGGGATGTTTTGTCCACTTACTTTTGTCCCATTTATATCTGTTTTTTAAATGCTCAGGTCCATTGCCAAGTTCAAGTTTGTATTCTTCCAACTCCCTAGATCAGGGACAAAACTAGACTAGGGCCTTGCAGAGGCCATTTAAGCATGTGCGGTGGCCATTTTTTAAATGCACATGCTCAGATGGCCCCTGCGAGGTTCTAGGACTTGCCAGGCCTCGCAGAGGCCTTCTGAGCATGTGCAGCGACCTCCAAAATGGCGGCCACACTGATCTTTGTAGGCCTGAACAGGCCTGAAAATCAGACCGGAATGGGCTGCAGCGGTGATGTAAGAGGCCGGCGGAGGGAGGGGGAACCCTTGCAGACCACCACCCCCCTGCAGCCTTTAGGAAGCCCCCCGAAGGGGCTACAGGTTACAATTTTTTTTTTTAAAAAAAATTTAATCGTAAATTGGAGAGGGGGTGGGGAGC
Organism: Hemicordylus capensis; assembly: GCF_027244095.1. Classification (NCBI taxonomy): domain Eukaryota; kingdom Metazoa; phylum Chordata; class Lepidosauria; order Squamata; family Cordylidae; genus Hemicordylus; species Hemicordylus capensis. The sequence goes on from NC_069658.1 coordinate 3,776,474, forward strand.
AGCATGGCACTGGTGCCCTCCAGGGGTGGATAGGGCACGTGCCCTGGCTGCCCTACCCTAATTTCACCTATGCGGGGAGACCCGAGTTCAAATCCCCATTCAGCCATGATACTAGCTGGGTGACTCTGGGCCAGTCACTTCTCTCTCAGCCTAACCTACTTCACAGGGTTTTTGTGAGGAGAAACTTAAGTATGTAGTACACCACTCTGGGCTCCTTGGAGGAAGAGCGAGATATAAATGTAAAAAATAAAATAAAAATAATAAATAAATTGAATGTACAGATCCCTGGGGGACCCCATTTCTTACTTACTTCCATTGTGAAAAATCTTCATTTATCCCTACCCTCTGTTTCCTGTCCTTCAACCACTTAACAATCCACACATGTACTTGTCCCCTTATCCCATGACTGCTAAGTTTCCTCAGGAGTCTTTGATGAGGAACTTTATCAAAAGCTTTTTGGAAGTCCAGGTATACTATGTCAACTGGATCACCTTGATCCACACACTTGGTAACACTCTCAAAGAATTCCAAAAGGTTTGTGAGGCAAGATTTCCCTTTGCAGAAGCCATGCTGGTTCTCTCCCAGCAGGGCCTGTTCTTCTATGTGCTTTACAATATTATCCTAGAGGATGCTTTCCATCAGTTTGCCTGGAACAGACGTTAAGCTAACCAGCCTGTAATTTCCCAGATCGCCCCTGGATCCCTTTTTGAAAACCAGTGTTACATTTGCTACTTTCCAGTCCTCCAGTACAGAGCCTGATTGCAGGGATAAATTATATATTTTAGCAAGGAGGCCAGCAATTACACATTTGAGTTCTTTGAGGACTCTTGGATGGATGCCATCCAGCCCTGGTGATTTGCTAGTTTTCAGTTTTTCCAGACAGTTTAGAACATTATCTCTTGTCACTTCTATCTGACTCAGTTCTTTAGCCTCCATCCCGAAAAAGCCTGGTTCAGGAACAGGTATATGCTCAGTATCCTCTGCCATGAAGATGGATGCAAAGAACTCATTTAGCTGCTCTGCAATCTTCATATCTTCCTTAATAATCCCTTTCACTCCCTCATTATCTAACGGTCTAACTGCCTCCCTGGCAGGTTCCCTGCATCTGATGTATTTAAAGAAGTTTTAGTTATTGCCCTTGATGGTTTTAGCTAAATGTTCCTCAAACTCTCTTTTGCCTCCCTTATTGTCACCTTGCATTCCATTTGCCAGAGTTTGTGTTCCTTTCTGTTCTCTTCATTTGGGCAGGCCTTCCAATTTCAGAAGGATGTCGTCTTCCCTTTTATGGCTTCCTTGACAGTACCTGTTAGCCATGCCGGCATCCTCCTGGACTCAGTGGTACCTTTTCTCCTTTTGGGTATACAGTCTAACTGGGCTTCTAGTATTGTGGTTTTGAGTAAATTCCATGCATTCTGGAGCCAAGTGATTCTCCTGATTTTCCCTTTCAGTTTTCTTTTCACCATACTCATTTTGGAGAAGTTTCCTCTTCTGAAATTCAAAGTGTCTGTGTTAGACTTCCTTGGTGATTCTCTCCCCACATGTATGCTGAATTTGATCGCACTATGGTCACTGTTCCCTAAACGGTCGGTGATACTGACATCACACACCAGGTCCTGGGTGCCACTCAGGATTAAGTCAAAGGTTGCCTTCTCTCTGGTTGGTTCCAAGACCAACTGTTCTAGGGCATAGTCATTTAGCGTATCTAGAAATTTGACCTCTTTGTCATTACCTGACAGTGAATTTACCCAGTGTATGTGTGGCTAATTGAAGTCACCCATTTATTATTATTGTTATTTCTTGTTTACACAGTCAGACAGGTGTTATTGACTGGTTTGTTTTATCCAGACATCGAGTCCTTCCCAAGGACCTGGGATGCCAGAATTTTATTGTCAGTTATAGATACTGTCGCAGAATATAGGCTGTTCCCAGTAAAGCTGCTTTTTGTAATTGGCTGGTGGTGATTTCTGTGGCCCTATGGTGTTGAGGTGTTCTTCAAGATCATTTGGAACTGCACCCAGGGCGCCAATGACCACTGGGATGATTTTGGTCTTTTTCTGCCACAGCCTTTCCATTTCAATTTGTAGATCTTTGTATTTTGTGATTTTTTCTATTTCTTTTTCTTCTATTCTGCTATCCCCTGGTATTGCTATGTTGATTATTTTGACTTGTTTTTCTTTCTTCTCGACTACAGTTATATCTGGTGTATTGTGTGGCAGATGTTTGTCTGTTTGTAGTCAGAAGTCCCATAATATTTTTACATCTTCATTTTCTACCACTTTTTCAATTTGATGGTCCCACCAATTTTGGGCTACAGGTAGCTTGTATTTTTTGCAGATGTTCCAGTGTATCATCCCTGCTACCTTGTCATGCCTTTGTTTGTATTCAGTCTGTGCGATCTTTTTACAACAGCTGATTAGGTGGTCCACTGTTTCATCTGCTTCTTGACAAAGGCGGCACTTGCTGTTTGTTGTTGACTTTTCGACTTTTGCTCTTATTGCATTTGTTCTTAGTGCCTGTTCTTGTGCAGCCAGTATTAAACCCTCTGTTTCTTTCTTCAAGTTGCCATTCTTAAGCCATTGCCAGGTCTTGGTGATGTCTGATTTTCCACTTATATTGTGCAAATATTGACCATGCAGGGGCTTATTTCTCAATTTTTCTGCTCAGTTCTTGACTTGTTCTTTCTTGTAGGCCTGCTTTGTTTCATTGGTGTTGAATAGTTTCACATTATTAATTATTATTATTACTACTACTACTACTGCTACTACTACATTTATATCCCGTTCTTCCTCTAAGGAGCCCAGAGTGGCGTACTACATACTTGAGTTTCTCCTCACAACAACCCTGTGAAGTAGGTTAGGCTGAGAGAGAAGTGACTGGCCCAGAGTCACCCAGCTAGTATCATGGCTGAATGGGGATTTGAACTCTGTTCTCCCTGGTCCTAGTCCAGCACTCTAACCACTATACCACGCTGGCTCTCCTTGAAGCCTCTCTGATTTCCTCCTGCAACTCCCAGTCACTGTCCGCGTTTTGATCCGGAGGGCGATAGCATGTCCCCAGTAGCACATTTCCTTTCCGGCCTTGTATAGTCACCCACATGGTTTCTGTGGAGGACTCCGGTCCACCTAGGTTTTCTAGCTTGTTAGATTCTATCCCTTCTTTAGCATACAGTGCTACACCACCTCCATGGCGCCCCTCCCTGTCCTCCCTATAGAATTTATATCCAGGGATAACAGTGTCCCACCGGTTCTCACTGTTCCACCATGTTTCTGTTATGCCCACTATATCTATTTCTGCGTTAGCAACCAAGCACTCCAGCTCATCCATCTTGGCTCGGAGGCTTCTGGCATTAGCATATAAGCACCTATACACTGAATCTCTCACCTGGTTTATGCTATCTTTCTTTTGACTCTTTGACCAGCTGGCACAGCCTTCTGTCTGCTCTTTATGTGGTTCTGCTCTGTTCCCTTCTGTTTTATCTGAATTGTTTGCACCCTCACACTTTAAAGGATGGCATTTGCTGAACCAGATACTGCCCAGCTCCTGTCGGCTATTCCCCAGGCATCATTTTAAAAGCAGCTCTGCAGCCTTTTTTATTTTAAGCGCCAGCAGTCTGGTTCCATCTTGGTTCACATGCAGCCCGTCCCTTTTGTACAGGCCATTAGCCACTAGGTGATGGTAGGCAAGCCGTAGCCTCCCATCTACAACAGGAGGATCATGATACAGACCTCCATGACAGGGCTTCTGGAAGGGTGACTGGAAATGTGAATGAAATGCTTTGCATGCTCCAGAACACAAAACAAATGGCTTCGTTGTGTGTTCTCGTTTTCCTTGCTCAGAAAAAGGTTTGTTGGCGGCCATTGGAGGTTTCTGGGGAGTTGATCCTCTACAGGTCACATCTGAGGGTTACCAAAATCAGTTGTAGCATGTATAGCAGAAGACTCTACTACTATTTTTTTTTTAATTTTAATATGTGCCCAATAGGCAATTTGTGCTCCAAATCCGTCAAGAACAGCTGGACGAGATGGCAGCCCTGTGTTTCCAGGAAGAGCACTTGATCAGTCAGATGTCAGACTTGGTGAGTGTGCTGAACATCCTTCAAAGCCCCAAAGTGGAGTTCTTCTCCACAGATCACATCTTGTGTGACTACATTGTTTGGACTGCAGAAACTGCATAGTTTGGCCAGAAGCTCCTGAGTACATGAGTTTGTAAGAGGGAATTCATTCAGTAAAAGAATTACAAAGACAAAGTGAAATCCATGAGGTTGGAATCGCTCTGCAGGACAACATAGGCTAACCTGAAAGAGAAGGCAGCTTATTTCCTGATAGTTAGCAAACCGAATACCGAGACTCCGTGGTCTCGGCTATGCATATTTCACATGCTCAGTGGTAGGCATAAAGCCTGCTTTCACAGAAAATAAATCCCAGTTTTCTCTACAGTGTAATAGCCCTTGCCTACTGAGTTGTGGAGGAAATCCTGAAACTGTCTGCCTAACCAGACAGCTTTTAGGCAGGACTTCGGGGAGCTGGGCTGCCGCTGGGCTGTGTGCTCTCTGGCCCCTCTCTACTTGCCTGCTCCTTTCCTCCCCCTCCCATCACCCTACTCCATAATCTGCAGCAACCAGAAATTTCTGCAGGTGAACTACATTAGCATAATTTCTCCTGAATGCATTGCTTTAGTGCAGTTTTATTTGCTTTATTTTAAAACCTGGTGCGTATTGTCCCCTGGGTAAGTCATAATGATAAAGCATGATGCATACTGGGCAAGTCATAATTACGATGGGGTTGTCTGACAGTTATTTCCTCCTCTGGTGTGCTATTGAAATAACCTTCACCTAATGCCATGTTGGAACCCAAAATCCATGTGGACTTAAACTGGGAACAGGAACCGCCTTTGTCTCATGCCGTCTTTGCGGACGTATCTTCCTTAATGTTTGGTTTTGGCATTATGGCCACATTCCAGTGCAGAACGATATGGCTACACCCATTTATTTCAGTGGGCTGAAGTGAGTTTAAGACAGTGGAAGAGTGGAATCAGTGCATTCCTCTAAAAGAGTAATTCTCATACCAGAGAAGGAAATCGTTACAGTGCAGTGCTTTTTCTGTATCCTGCCAGAAATCAGATTTTTAACTGGTTCTCCCCCACCCACTTTCTGCCCAAGTTCTTGGTCTGTAAAAGTAAAGATCCAGAGCTTGTAAACTGCTTTACACCCACCCTTGTCAGTAACAGAACCAAACCCATGCTCTTATTTAATGCTTCAGTCAAGTATCCCTTACCAATAGACCTCATGCTCTTCTCACTCCCTTTATTTCTTATTAACTCTGGTTTTCCTCTTAGGACTTTGAGGCCTTTGTGGTGAAACTAGATGAAATGCTGCTGCTGAAATCCAGATGTATCCAAAGGATGCGAACCCAACTTCAGCCGCTTCTAGCCCCTTCTTTGAATGGGACAGCACTACAGAGAACTTCCCTGCCTGAGCCATGAATTGCACAGCTGCCACTCCATCACTTTCAGTGGCCAGTGCTGGATAGCAGAGAGGACTGTAGGAGTTGGGGGCTTATACTTAGCCTCTGTTTCAGGAACGGACTGAGGACTGATTCCAGATAAAGAAATGCAGCTGAAGTCCAAAGAGGCTGTGGGCCCTAGCATTCACTTCTGCTGTCACTTTCCAAAGTCACACACAGCCGCTGCAAAAATGATCTCTCTCCCCTGCTTCAGGGACCATCACAGCAGGGACAGACTTCTGTACTGCAAAATAACATTTACTTTTCAAAGTGATAGAATTTTTGTACCAGCTTTGTGGTTTCTAAAGGAACTGAAGCTGTCTGGGGAAACAGGGGACCGACTAGTCAGAACTGCAACTAGGGAAGCATGTGAAATAATGCCAGGATGCTTAAATGGCTCCTGAGAAAAGGGCATAGACTATTTTCCCCAACTGTGCTACATATTTATCAGTTGGTACGGTAGCATGTACCTGCTACAGATTGCTTGCTTGCTCAAGACTGTTGGGTTGAGCATCACTTTGGTCTACCTAGCGGAACCTCCTCCCAAGATCCTTGCAAAGAAGAGTTAGAAACGAGCTGCCTTGCTGCTGTTTGCAGCTTTCCCAGCAGCATGGCAACCCTCATCTAACAGTGGTGCTCTCTTGCTTCGTCAGGTAGGATTTCTAACCAGGAGCTTTGGCAGAACTGAGCAGTTTCCCCAAGGTATCAGATGAGCTAGTCTTCCACCAGAATCTGTGAATGTCTGATGTATGGAAACATTGCAAAAAGGAAGCAAGACACCTGGACAGTGGCTTTGCAGACACACTGCCTCATTTGTAGTTGCCAGAGGTTGGAGCTTTGTAAGGAAGAGGTTACAGCCTTTGTGCAAGTAGCAATAGGTGCAAGAGAAGTTTACAAATTTGCTTAAGTACAAAACAGACAAAACATAGAAGCAACTTATTAAATGCAGGTGTGGTACAGTAGACAGGGCAAAGCACTGATGCATTTTTCACTGGGAAATGCCTGGCATGCATCGTGCTACACATCAGCAGAACACAGTACTAATCTAGATGTCACCAACTGCTGCCAGTTTGACCTGTTTCCTTATAGAAATCACAAATGCAGGAATCAAGATTTAGCCTGCCGTCCTTCAAAATACTGAGGAGAATGGGCTTTGAACATCTTGAGCTGGGTTTTACTAATTTGGGAGAAACCTGGGAGTTGTAATTGGTGCACTTTTTTCAGCCCAATGTTAACCTGGATTCGTGAATACTGTATTGGAGCTGGCTGCGCAGGCAACTGTACCACCCTGCCTGGCCTGGTGATACTAGACCATGTCCATTCCCCTCATCTCAGGGACGGAACAGTACCAGCATCTGTGTGGCTGCAGTGGCCAGAGCCGGCTCTCCTCTGTAATCAGTGATGGAGCTCGAACTCATCTCCCGTGCCGTTCAAGCTTTGACCTGTAACAGCAGACATCTCCTTTCATACCTACCAAACACAGGGAAACCAGGACATATTCAAAGCAATAGCAACCAAAAGCGCTATTGCTTTGAATATGTCCCGGTTGTCCTGTGTTTGGTAGGTATGTCTGCTCCACTTCTTTGAAAAGGGGATGTTATAGGGATATGGAGTTCAGCACAGACAGACCTGTGCACCACGGGCAAAGGCCAAAGATTAGGCACAGGCATGGCAGACACATTGCTCCTGCTCTGCAGTAGTGTCTGTCTTAGCAAAACAGTTGAACAGCTGAATGAGGGAGTATTACTCAAGAACTCTGCACTAATGCAGGAGATTGGTTCTAGGAGTGCCTTGTTTAAGAGACAAGTCCCAAATAGCTATGCAAGCTGCTGCCAAGTGAAGCTTTAATACACATCACTTTTATACAGATTTTGCTGAAACCATTTCCCTCCAAATAAAGATGTATTGACTACACAGCAGTCTACAATAAGCTGAACTAAGAAATCTGGTCAAACAGAACCCAGGTTTGCGGGGAGGGGACCACTGGTCCGTTGCATGGAAGTAGTTCCAGGTTCAAGCCCTGACTTCTTGCAGTGCAACTGGAAAAGACTCCTACTTGTAACATTGGAGAACTGCTGCCAGCCAGAGTAGAGAAATACTGAGCTCGAGGGACCAATAGCCTCACTTGGTATAAGGCAGCTTGCTAGGTCCTTATGCAAGTAATTCCCAAGAGGCACAAAGGCCTGAAGATTCAGCAGTAGGAGCTCAGTCAGCATCTCAGATGCATGCCTAGAAACAAGCATGCTCATGCGCAACAGGGTCAGGTGTAGCCTCCAGTCACAGCACTTTACATCAGAGGCTGTCCAAAGAGCAACTCTGATCACCCCTTACTGAAGGGCAGGGAGACTGCCCAGCACAACGGGCACCTAGAGGTTGAAAACTGGACAGCCATTTATGTTGATCTACACATGGTGGTGCAAAACACAGCAAAATACCTTCCTGTACTGTCCAAAGAGATGAGTGTGGCTACATCTCCTGCAGCTGTGGGGTCACCACTTGATTCAGGCCAGGTTAACATGTGCATGTCAGTCATTCCTTTTTACAGGAGTGGCTGCCAAGCATATAAACAGATACGTCTGCCATTAACACACATTTTTGCTCGGTCTCCATTCTCAGATGCTACTTCAGCACCTTGTTTGTGTGATGTCTAATACTTACTCATGCACACCTGTAATGCCATGTTGAAGCTGTTAGAGGAATCCATTCCCTACAACTAAGTCACATTCATTATGGAGGAAGTGGCAGACCAAAAGCAGGAAGTGACTCATAAGTAGCAAGGTTCCTCAAGTCAGGCCAGACAAGTTATGTTATACCTCAGGCATGGGAAAAACCAGTTATAATAATACATTCTTGAATTATTAAGGAAAACACACAGTCACAATTCAAAGGTTACAGGGAAAGCTTGTTATCAGACCAACCTTTTCTGCAGGATTATGTATAAAGTTTGTCTTCATATTTTGAGTTCTAAGTGACTTTAACTCACACCAGATTCCACCCCAATATTCAAATCACAAGAGGTTGATTCAAGTGATAATCCAACCAGCCCCTTTGATTGATATACATGAGGAAGGAGTGTGGACATACCTAGCTATGCTGCTTCCCCCACTTCACAGACTGACCATGCTGCCACCGACTCAGGAATGGGGGACCAAATCAGACATGCACATCCCACCAATGGTTAGACAACCTCTTAGTGGCATGTGGATAAATGCCTGTGCCCATGCTTCTCCAAGAAGTGTTTAGAAAGGGTTGGTCAGACTATTGGGCACACCAGCTCTATGTTACTGTTAACACTGACAAGGTTTGGGGATGTTTCAGCCAGACACTGATAGAGCAAGAAAGCACTGGTGCAACAAGAGAAAAACCTACCAGAACTTCTCAGCTGACAACACTGGTGCACTGGGGAGGTGGCAATTTTTGACACATTCCTCAGAAAGCCCCCTGTGACACTCAAAAATATGCCCTAAGGGCTGCACTTCCTTGCTCTATATTAGCCAGAGTGCTGCTTATCTGGGGTCATTCACAGCTCCATATATTTCCATACTGAATGATGAGTTCCACCAGATCGTAACCACGATCTCTCACTTTAGAAAGAAACGGGAGAGCTATTGATCCTGTTGCTGGCTCTTCCCATTTCTGGCTCCACTTTTGAAGGCATAAGCAAATCAGATCTTGAAGCATGGGTGGGGAGAGATGAGTCAACTCTGTACAGAATAGGCCTCTAGTCCCAGAGTGGCAGACTACAGTAAGCATAGTACAAGGACTTTGGAAGAACCAGTACAAGACAGCACTAGTGCCTTCAGCCTGATAATGATAATACAAGTTACAAACCCCCGCAACCTGGATCAATGAACAGAAAGGATTTCCTAATCTCAAGGAAGTCATGACTAAAGACTCTTGGGCTATGAGGGACTTAATTAGCTACAACCATTTCAGAGTCAGGAATCTCTTCTGCTTTCTAGAACCCAAGAAGAGGATATAATGAGCCACATTTTAAGGTTTTATTAGCATCTCTTTCTGCAGAACCAAAATATTTAGCAAATTACTTCAAAGATCATCAAGACGGTGTATTTTTTATGTAATTAGATCTTCAACCATGTACAACATAATACTCTTTTGTACTATCAAAACCAAAAGTCTGATTGCTATTACTAGATGTTAATAGATTAATGCAACTATAGCAGTGTGAAAAAATGGAAACAATGCAGTGAATTTCCCCCCGAAAAGAAAGTACTTGAAAGATAAGACTTCTGATTTCACACTGTATGTATTCTAAACTGATGATTGGCTGATTTCTCAGAAGGGCCTCTGTTTAAATTAAAAACAAAAACTTTACCAGCCTGAGGAGGACAGGAGATCATGGAGGTCCACAACTCTTCCCCAGGAAGTAGAAACCAGTTTGTCAAGGAGTCCAACTGGGGCTCACAGCTTACCTGTTCTGAGAACTTGGTTTGTCTATTCAAGCACTGGCAAGAAAGAGGGTAGCCAGGGCCAACACAGCTGAGGGAGTAGTAGTGCTGGCCTCTCTGAATGCATAGTGGCAGTTCCAGAACCAGTGTTTCACTAAGTTACACGCTAACCTTCCAGGACTCCCTCTCCCCCAGAACAAAACTGAAATCCCATTGCACTAAAGGTAGACTTCTGTTAACCCTGACTGAAAGTCAGTGTTTCAGTACAAGCAGACACACAACGAAAGCAGCTTCAAGGAACCAAAGCATCATTAGTTTCAGAGCCAAACTGATACTTCTCTGACCAAGTCCAGTGCAAGAATGATGAGGAAAAAAGTTAGCCTGGCCCGACTATGTACAACTCCCATCGAGATTCTCCATGACCTAGCCAAAAAAAAAGGAAACTTAGGAAAGGACACTTAAACTTTAATTGAAGAAAGCAGGTTGAGCTCTCTCCGGTAGGAACGACATACTGGAGTGACGTGTGCCAATGGACCAGCTCTCCCAACTTTGACAGCATCCCAGAGTCTCCTCGTGGCACTCTCCTTCCCATTCTCCAGAGAGAGCCATGAGATGTGGCAAGGGTCTGGTTGGCCGGGCAAGGTGTGTGCTCCTCTACACACTCTTCAACTGGCGCCAGCCCGGGTCATTAGGTCTTCCAGTGCATTGTCCTGGTCATTGTTGTGTAATAATAAAACCTCTTTAATGTCTGTCAGTTCAAATCCCATTTCTTTAAATTTACTCATTAGTTGGAGAAGTTCTGTTGTCTGAGAAAGAAAGAGGTAGAGGAAATGGTTAAAGGCATTATAGGAAGAAACGCCCTACGTGGAAGAAAGACTACTTCAGTCGTACTGAGAATGGGCAAAACAAGGATCCCTCCTTTAAAGGAGGCGCCACTGGAGAGTACCGAGCCCCACTCAACAGCTTCTGCGATAGTTGCTCATGCTTATGATCTAGATCTCATCATGAAGTCAGCTTAAGTCATGTGTCAAAGAATCCAGCTCTTCTACATAAGAGTGTTACCATGAGACTCTTGCTCTTTTCTTTAAGGGCTTCAGGGTCTCATCTAGTATTCTTAAAAAGAGCTGCTAGAAGATTGTAGATCATCATATGAGAACATCCCCAGAATGTAACGTACTTCTTCAAGATCCTCTGAAGGCCTCCTAACTTTTTGGAACCAAGCTGCACGTTGAGTGGATCCAACACTCACTAGACTAGCACTGGCAAATCACTCGCTTTCCAATTACTGCTCACAATCTTTGTATCCATTTATAGCAGCTATTCTGGTTATGTCGTTTTATTATTTATTTATTTAAAATATTTCTATGCTGCCCAAAACTTGCATCCCTGGGCGGTTTACAATTAAAATCATTTAACACATTAAAACAGGCATCCCCAAACTGCGGCCCTCCAGATGTTGCTGAACTACAACTCCCAGCTTACCCAGCCACAAAAAATTGTGTCTAGGGATGCTGGGAGTTGTAGTTCAGCAACATCTGGAGGGCCGCAGTTTGGGGATGCCTGCATTAAAACATTAAAAACCCAATATTAAAAACATTAAAACTATAAATCTAATTAAAAGCTTGGGTGAATAAATGTGTCTTCAGTGCCTTTTTTAGAAGTTGTCAGAGATGGGGAGGCTCTTATTTCAACAGGGAGCACGTTCCAAAGTCCAGGAGCAACAAGGGAGAAGGCCCGTTCCTGAGTAGCTGCCAAAAGAGTTGGTGGCAGCTGCAGACGAACCTCTCCAGATGATCGTAATGGGGTGGGGCTCATGGCGAAGAAAACATTCTCCTAAATACCCAGGACCTAAGCTGTTTAGGGCTTTATAGGTAATAACCAGCACCTTGTATTTTGCCCAGAAATGTATCGGCAGTGTATCAGTGTAGTTCTTTCAACATAGGAGTGATATGGTCTTTCCTAATGATCCAGCGACCAACCTGAGTGCTGCATTCTGGACCAACTGCAGTTTCCAGACTACATACAAAGGTAGCCCCACATAGAGCGCATTGCAGTAACCCAGCCTAGAGGTTACCAGCATATGTAACACCATTTTGAGGTCGTTCATCTCAAGAAACGGACGTAGCTGGCATATCAGCCGAAGCCGATAAAAAGCACTTCTGGCCACCGCCTCAACCTAAGACACCAGGGAGTGGTTCGAATCCAGAAACACCTCCAGACTGTGTTTCTGTTCCTTCCAGGGGAGTGTGACCCCATCCAGAACCTGCAGATCAAAATGATCTCTCAAGTTCCAACCCCACACAATAAGTATCTCTGTCTTATCTGGATTCAGCCTCGGTTTGTTTTCCCTCATCCAGCCCATTACTGCCTCCAGGCAGGCATTTAGGAAGGTTATGCCTTCTGATGATGTTGACATGGAGAAATAGATTTGGGTGTCATCAACATACTGTAACACACTGCACCAAATCACCTAATGATCTCTCCCAGCGGTTTCATGTAGATGTTAAACAACATAGGAGATAATATAGAGCCCTGAGGGACACCACAGGAAAGTTCAGATTTTGAAGAACAGTCTCCAAGAGACACCATCTGGAATTTGCCCGTGAGGTAGGAGTGGAACCACTGCAAAGCAGTGCCTCCCACTCCCAATCCCCTCAGACATTCCAGAAGGATACTATGGTCAATACCAATAATACTACTATGGATATTTATATACCACCCTTCAACCAAAGTTCTCAAAAAACTTAGAAAAATAGAAAAATATTTTTCTATGTAAAATACATAGAAAAATAAATAATACATAAATAAGATAGTCCCCTGTCCCCATAGGGCTCACAATCTAAAAACAAGCAAAAGGCTGACACCAGCAACAGCCACTGTAGGGATGCGCTGGGGTTGGATAGGGCCAGTTGCTCTCCCCCTGCTAAAGAGAATTACCACTTAAAAAAAGATGGCTCTTTGCTCAGTTAGCAGGGGTCATGGTATCGAAAACCGCTGAGAGATCCAAAAGGACCAACAGAGTCCCACTCTCTCTGTCAATTCCCAATTAGAGATCATCCATCAGGCTGACCAAGGCAGTCTCCAGCCCATAGCCCACACGAAAGCCAGTCTGACATGGGTCTAGATCACAGCTTCTCAACCGCCGGTCCACGGACCGATGCCGGTCCGCAACAGGTTGAGCACTGGTCCATGCCTTGGCGAGTTAACACCCCCCTCCTTGCGAACCTCCATGTTGTGTTTTAGGGCTTTGCTTTCCGCTTGCCATCCCCTGCTGCAAACCTCCGTGTATTTTTTAAAATCCCAATGCTGAGGGGATGGCTGCTGGGTGGGGTGTGAGCCAGTAGTCCTTCCACCCCCTGTGAACCTCCGTGTTGTTAACAAAAATCTTCAAATTCCAGCTGCTGTGCGGCCGAGGAGATGGCTATGGGGGTGTGTGTGAGCCAGTAGTCCTACCACTCACACACACCCCGGTGGCGGCGGGCAGTGGCGGTGTAGGATAGCAGAGCGACGCCATGGCCTGCTGTCCGGCCTGCCATCGCTTCCCAACTGCAAGGTGCACCTGCGCAGTTAAGTCTATTAACTGCGCAGGCGTGCCTCGCAGTTGGGAAGCAGCTCCGGGCCAGAAGGCAGGCCACGGCGTTGCCCTGCTATCCTCCACCTCCGCAGCCCCCGCCGGGGGGTGTATGAGTGGAAGGACTACTGGCTCACACACACACCCATAGCCATCTCCTCGGCCGCGCAGCAGCTGGAATTTGAAGATTTTTGTTAACAACACAGAGGTTCGCAGGGGGTGGAAGGACTACTGGCTCACCCCCCACCCAGCTGCCACCCCTCAGCATTGGGATTTAAAAAAATACACGGAGGTTCGCAGCAGGGGAAGGCAAGCAGAATGCAAAGCCCTAATTATTATTATGAGACAATAGTTCCCTTTAAGCAAATTCTACCACCCTATTTGGGGCACAGAGGTTTTGCAATCAGCTCCTCATTGAATCTACAATGTTGTGACACAGATCTGACATGAATAGCAAATAAAGCATATTTCCAAAGGCTTTAACATAAACTTAGTTGTACTTTGAACATTCACCATGTCTTATCTTTGGCAAAGATAAAATTAGTAATTGATACTGCTTCCTAACTTGACAAGATTAACTGCCTTGGCACTTAAATCCATTTCACTCCTGCCCAGTCCTCTCAACCAAACATGCTGTTATTTATTTGTTGTTTCTCTGTGTAAGCTGCCCTGAGCCATTTTTGGAAGGGCACTATAGAAATCGAATGAATGAATGAATGTAGTGAAGTCATCAGAAGATGAACTGTCATTTTCAATGATAAGGTGGTTTGGTGGTGCCACAACCATATTCCATATTCAAAAGTTACTATGTCTTGCAGGGGACCCACACATCTCTACATGTGGTAATGTTTTATTTTACTGCATGGGGATAAACTCACAGGAATGCTAAATCTCATGCAAATGTAGCATGTAGCAAAGAGCCCCTGGTGGTGCAGTGGTAAAACTGCCACCCTGTAACCAGAAGGTTACAAGTTCGATCCTGACCAGGGGCTCAAGGTTGACTCAGCCTTCCATCCTTCCGAGGTCGGTAAAATGAGTACCCAGAATGTTGGGGGGCAATATGCTAAATCATTGTAAACCGCTTAGAGAGCTTCGGCTATAAAGCGGTATATAAATGTAAGTGCTATTGCTATTGCTATTGTCTGTAGAAAATGTAGATGTCTGCATCCTAAGATTAGATCTGTTATTTCAAATGAATAAGTTAACTCCAGTCTCTCTCACCTCTGCTGTCCCCAGCCACATGCATCTCACTTATACACCCATTTTCTCTCTGGCCTTCTACCCCCGCCCCCTGCCGCCCTTCTTCAACTGCTCCCTCAGCTTAACATCCTTTCCTAGGCCTGCCAATTCCCTTGTTGCCTACCCAGGCTCCTGCCTAATTTTGCCTTTTCTATGCCTCTTTACCTAGCTCCTTCTGCAAGATCTGAGCAGCTTAGAGAGACCTTCTCTCTCTCCTTCAAGCCAAACCTACCTATCCTTTTTCCATTTCTTTCTTTTCTAGCTTTTTCTCTTTCTTTCTTTCTTTCTTTCTTTCCCTCCAAGACTACTCCATCCTCTTTTCCTTTTTCCATCCCTCAGAGAGACAGAGGGATGGAAAAGCCAAGCCAAGCCTGCCCTATTCTTTCCCTCTTTCTTTCCCCGTCTCACTTCTCTCTTTCCTTCTTATAAAAGCCTGTGTGGTGAAGGATCAAAGTATAATCTTATCAAAAATTAAGAGAAAAACTCTAATTTTTTCCTTAGAAGTGCTCCGTATTAAGTGTAATGATTTGGCAGAGGTGGAAAGAAAGAACAATGCATTTTATTGTTATGTATTTTGTACAGATTGTATTGTATTTATTTCATTAGAATTTTTAATTCAATTTATTTTATTTTAATTTAAATTAATCTTGGCCTGCTAGAACTTCAAAAGTTAAATTTTGATTAAATTCATTTAAATTATTTTCACTTTAATTTGATTTAATTAATTGATTGATATTAAGTATTACTTTAATAATCAGCACCCTAAAAATTGACCTCGGCCCCCATGAGCCAAGTCACGGTCAGTTTTGGTCCACCAGGTCATTTGAGTTGTGCACGCCTGTAGTATAGTACAAATAGATAAACTTGAAACCCCTTTACTAAATGCTGGTCCGGGAAACTGTAAACAAAGAATGTAGCGGTCCTTGAAACTCCGCATGAAGAATTTACCGGTCCTTGACTCCAAAAAGGTTGAGAAACACTGGTCTAGATAATCAGTTTCCTCCAAGACCGCCTGGAACTGGGAGGCTGCCACCTTCTGAATCACCTTGCCCAGCTATGGAAGGTTGGAGACGGGCCTGTGGATAAGACCAGCTTAACTTTAAGGGATCCAAGGCAGGCTTCTTCAGAAGCGGTCTAATGACTGCCTCCTTAAGAGAAGGAGGCATCCTGCCCTCCCTCAGAGAAGCATTTATAATCTCTACCAGGCCCTCTGCAACAGCCTCCCTGCCAGGTAGTATGAGCCATGGTTTTAGTTTACATCCACTATAGTGGGTGTTTTCTCCCCAATATTTTTCTGCTAATGAAGTTTGTGCCAAATAGGCTACTCAGTATGCCAGCTACTAGAGAATTTCAAAAGACCAGCATTCGGAGGGAAACCAGATCATGAATTTTTAAGAATGTTTTTGACACATGTCCATCAGATGATGCCTACTCCTCCCTATGGGTCAAGGAGAAGTGCAGAGCTGCTGTCAAAGCTTTTACAGAAGAAGAGAAAGAACATTTTTCTTTCAGTGCAGAATGGTAACTTTGAGTGGTAACGGTTACTCCCACTTGCTCCGCTAGGCAGGGCCAATGCAAATCAGGCTTGCTATATATACACCTGAGTGAACGGAGAGCCCACCCAGTTCTGGTCCTTGTGCTCCATGGAACTTAAATTGCTTCCCCTCCCAGCCCTGCCTCAGAGCCAATTCTTTTCACCCCACTTTCCCCTGGATTATAGTCAGACTGGGAGGGAAGGGAGTCAGGTATTCTTTTGGCTATGTTCCCAAAGCCGCTTTGCTTTTGAGATATTCCTATGAGTGCCCTAGGCAGCGATTTGCCTAGGCTACCAAATACAATGAAATAAAAACAGACATCTATACCAGTTACTGGGCACTGCTAGACCACATGCCTGCAGACTGAACAGCTCAGGTTCCAGTGATTAGGCTACAAGGTTGGAGGACTACTGGTATCCAGGAACCAGTCCACAAACAGGATCTATGAAGCCACTTGGAGGGCTTCCAGTAGGTGGCACAGACACTAGTGGGTAAGAAAGGTTAGGGTCAAGCTCATTCTCTCCTTTCGCAAGGACAGCCTGGAATGGGGTCTTTGCCCAAAAATGCTGAAGAGACAGACTGCTGCCCTCAGTTTAGTCCTCAGATTGCTGGGTCAGCTGCCCGACCTCCTTAATTCAGGAGCTACCCTAATTCACCCACCCATGCTCAATACATTCCCTAGGTGGGACTTTCATAAGGTTCTGCAGGCCTCTGACCAAGACACCCTTTGAGCCCATCTGTTTCATTTCCTTGAGGCTCCCGTCATGGAAGGCCCTATTCCGGTGACGATTACACCACATGGAGGGTGCCAGAGTTCAGTGCTCGCTAGACTAGGAAGGAGCTCTGCCTTTGCCATCCCGTCAGTGTAGCCATTCAGATGGGTCTGACATTCATTCCTGAGGTCAAGTCTCTCTCTTATCAACAGCAATGGTTAGCACTACGATCTATCCTTCCAGCCTTGCTCCAGTCACCCGAGGGAGAACGAATAGCACATCCTGAGGACCTTCTGTGCAGCCACAATGTATTTAAGGCACGAAAAGGGGTTTGGGATGCTGGACTCCTCATCCAGTTCCACAGGAAGCTGCCTTATTATACTGAGGGGAACCTCAAGGAAATGAAACCAATGGGCTCAAAGGGAGTCTCGATCAGGGCTAATCTAGTTCAGTATGGTCTGCATCGACTTGCAGCAGCTCTCCAGCATTTGAGGCAGAAGTCTTTCCCAGCCCAACCCCTGGAAATGCTGCCAGAGACTGAACCTGGGACCTTCATCAGCATTCAAAGGAGATGTTCTCCACTAAGTGACGGTCCTTCCCCAGTTACACTGGAAGGAAATTTCCAGAGTTGCTTTATGTAAGTGAATCAAAGTGGCACTTTGTCTAGTTTGAGTCATCCTCCTTGAGGATTTCCAAGGATATCGTGACACATTCCACACAAAGTGCTGACAACACTTCACCTGCATTTTCCACAAATGCTCCAATAGGAGGCATCTCTAGAGTGGTGAGCTGGCTATCAACTTCTACTTTTGTCCACAATTACAAGCTGGTTACATTTGCTTCTGACAAGATGTTCTTCAGCTGACATGTGCTCCAGAGGATTATATCCTCCTAATTTTGGGAGTGAACAAGATGCCAGTCCTGGGATGGACATTCCACTCAGGGATGCCCGTCCACAACTGGGTGAGGTATCCCTCTGCTTGGGAATATATGGCAAGCCTGATTTGCACCGGCCCTGCCTACTCAAGGATACCATCCCCTGCTGAAGAAAGTGAATATATCATTTTCCAATCCAATATTCTTTTCCCTACCAAACTCCCTCTGACCATCTGAAGTGCTGTGGCCTTTCCCCCTCTATCGTACAAGTACTATAGCTGCCAAATCCTAGCCACACCCTAAGCCAAGAAAGTAGCTGGAAGGGGTCGGCACATACCAAGGTAGAAGGGGTGTGGGGAGCTGAAGACCAACTGCAACAAGAGTGTAAAGACAAGGACGCAGGGATTACCACTGATATTCAAATGCAAGCCAGAAGATTCGTTCATCACCACAATGAAAGCAAGAAGATTAGGGAGTCAAGCAGGCAGCACTAAAAAACATCATGCGCTCAATTCTACAGCACTGCTGTTGAAGCTATGCAGCTGAACACTCACCTTCTCCTCTGAACACTGATGCATTTCCAAAGCAGCTTCTACAAGGAGAGGATCAAAGCCCTTCTCACAGAGCTGCCCATGAACAAACAGGTAGTCAAGAACCTACAAGACACAACAGGACAGAGGGATGAAGCAAGGTAGAACCCCAGTGCCTGACCTTTTCTGGCAAAGCTTATCAAGGATTTCTGTCACTGGATCTTGGCCACAGCTCCTCCACATGGAAAGCCCAGGAAAAGACAAGAGGCATGGCCAGAACTGCTTAAGCCATTGGTTTCTCTTCTCCAGCTATTGTTCCTGTGCTTCCTAAATCAAAGAGTGTAAAAACTGCTTATTGTATTAGAACTGCACCACATATAAAGCTGCCTTATAGAGAGCCATTCCAACATTAACTCGGGGCAAATTTATGCTTCATTAAGTCTTGCACATTTCCCCTCTGTACCCAAAGTATGCTTGAGCAGGAGAAACACACACAGACACTCACTCACTCACTCATCGTCCAAGAGCTCTTACCTGCTCTATATTTTGCCCCTTCTTCTTCAAGGCTTTCAGGACATCCTTGTAGGAGTAGCCCATGTTGACCACAGTTTCAATGCACTGCCGCTCACTGGAGGAAAGGGCCTGCATGCCATCGACATACGGAGGGTCACTTGGCCATTTTGCACAGCTGGTAGTATTGGGCACTTTAGATGTTGGGAAACTTTGGTGAGTTACCTAATAACACAAGGAAAACCAATCCTTTAATAGGAAAAGAGGAAGAAGGTGGAAGAGTGCTGGAGAAATCTTCATACAATGCCTGAGATCCAGTATACGCCAGTACTGGATCTGAAGTCAAGTCTGCCCTCTGCCACCAACTTAGCGTGTGGCCTCAGGTATCTCACCCTTTAAAACTTCAGCCCCCTCCCATTAGTAAAATGGCAATCGTCACCCAATCAACAGGCCTGTAGGAGTAATACATTGTGAAGATGGCAAAGGAGCTCACAAATTACAAGTGTTGCAAAATGGTGGACACCACTAGTAGCCGCAACCTCTCTCCTTGTTTTATGAGAATGCATTTCCCTGAAGTGACAACTGACCCCTACTAGGGCCCAAGTGGACAAGAAAAAGTGCTTGGGAGGAGCGCCACTCAGAGGTTCGGTGGACGTAATATACAAGTGCTCTATGGATATCGAGAGTGTGTAGATGATGTTGAACGTCATCTGTGGGGTTCGGAAAGAACACTGGCAAGTTATGTGGCTGTGAGCGATGAAAGGAGGAGATAATCTTAAGTAGGAAGGAGATGTCCATACCGAGGACCACTTTGTCCTTTTGGAAAATGAGGTGAAGGGAGTCCACACGGCCCTGACTTCACCGACACACCTCTCAGAGTGATGGTGATGAGGAAGGCTACCTTACAAGAGAGGAGGGCAGGAGAGGCGGAAGCCATGGGTTCAAATGGAGGGCCCATGAGGCAGGTGAGTACAAGGGAAAGATCCAATGATGGAGCCATAACAGGCGTGTCTAGGTACAGGTGGGAGAGCTAACAGTGGGGTTTCAGAAGTCTGGGAGCCAACTATGGAGGCTTTTTGAACCTTGAGAAAAGATAACTTTAGGCCAAACTCTTTCAAAGAGAAAAGGTAAGTGCAGACATGTTCAGCAGAAAAAGCAGTGGGAAAAGCATCTTTGGATTGCAGAAAATTTAGGAAGCAGGGCCATTTATGATGGTGGGATCTCACTGTTGCAGGTTTGCAGGCTGCTGAGAGGATGTGTTAGAGATTCTGCAGAGAGTAGGCCGGATCCACCACGCACTGAGATGGAGCCAGTCAGTGTTCTCCCTAATTTTTCTCATCTGTGTGCGGAATACATTTTGTTCTGGGTGACAGTATCAAGGCAGTGCGTACACACATGCATTCAGAGTGCGACCTTCCTGATTCAACCTGAGCAGGATCTAATAACTAGTAACTGAGTGCACATCAAAAAACTTGTGAGCACGTGCATATGGGCATGGCTTAGAGGCAACACTGGAGCTGGTGTACATTGGGGTGATGTACATTGGGCTGGACTGCTGAATAAGAAAGGAAGGATGTGCAGGGAGGCAATGGTAGAGGCCAGAGAAGAGGTGAAGGAAATGAAGGAACCATGGTCTATCCCTGCCCCGGAGCATTACTGGCAAAATTGAGCACTGAAGTGGGATGCAAAGAGGTCTATGTCTGGGTGGAACCAGTGGCGGAAGAGAGAACGCAGAGTAGGGCAGTGTAGTTGCCATTCGTGAAAGGCAATGTCAGCCCTGCTGAGGGTACTGGCCTGGACATTGGCTGTGCCCTAGATGTGGATCACCATGGGAGTGATGAAGTGTAGTGCCAGAGTTTGAGGGATAGGTGGAGGAGTGTAGAGGAAGTGGTGCTACCTTGTCTGTTGAGGTAGGCTTTTGCCAGAGGGTTGTCAGTTTGAATCGTGACCACGGAATGAGCAAGAAGCGGAAGAAAGCCCCCTCAGGCCTTGAAAATGTCTATAAAAGTTGGAGGAAATTGATATGATGAGAGGCTTCTGCTGTATTCCAGAGGCCCTGCATAACTACAGTGTTATGGACAGATGGTGAGGTGGTAGTACGCATCCTTGGTGTCCAAGGAAATGAACCATGCACCAGTGTTCCCTCTAACAGGGATTCCCAAATCTTGTTGACTACAACTCCCAGGATCCCCAGCTGCAATGGCTTTTGCTTGGGGATTATGGGAGTTGTAGTCAACAACATCTGGGAATCCCTGTTAGAGGGAACACTGCCATGCAACCTCCTGAAGGAGGGCAAAAATGGTAGGAATGGTGACCATGCAGAAACGTTTCTCTATTATGCAGCGGTTGAGGTTGAAGGTCGAGGAAGGGACAGAGACCTCTGCCAGGCATCAGGACAGTGAAGAAGGTGGAGTGGAAGCCTTGGGAAGATGGACTAAGGACAGGTTCTATCACCTGTTTGTGAGGTGAGTGAGTCAACCTCTGACAACTGGGTGGGAGGTAGCCATGGTAAGGACAAGTGAAGGGAGGGATAGAGGAAAATCCCAGCACGTATCCAGTCTTGTGATTGTGAGGATCCACAAATCTGATTTAATGGTCTCCTAAGTGAGGAGATAAGGGGATAAGCGGATCCCTAGCTTGTGCTGGAGGAGGGAGTCACTGCTTTGGGGGAAAGGTAGCAGAAGGCCTGGACTTGGATGTTGTTGAACTTTGTGTGGGAAAGGAGGAGCGTTCATACGGTTGATATCGTGGCGTGCAAAAAGGAGCAGTCACCCTGGTGGTACTGAGTGGAGGAGTGTTGAGTCTGAGTATGATTCCATTTAGTTGATCTGTAAGGTTTAGATGGTGAGGACTGGTGACTCATGGAGTGAATCATATTGTGAAGGCGTTGGACCTTCTGAAGGGTCTCATCAGTCTTTTCCCCAAAGAGGGCTTTGCCCTTGAAGGGCAGATCTTCTACACGGGTGCGGGCATCATAGGCTAGCACAGAGAAGCATAACTAAGCATGTCTACAGATGGCTACTCAAGTGGCCATAACCTTAGATGCGCACTCCAAAGAGTGGTTTACTGCATGGGATTCTTGCTTGACCAAATGCAACTTCTTTTAGGAAGATCTTAGAATTCCTTTTGTCAGGAGGAAGATGGTCAAGGAAGGGTGACAGGCGTTCCCACAAGAAGTGGCTGTAGCGGGCATTGTAGGCCTGGTAATTAGCGATCTTAAGGTGTAAGACTGAAACGGAAGAGAGGCGCCTGCCAAAGGTGTCCAGTTTCCTGCCTTTTTTGTCTGGGGGAGTAGAAGCAGGGCGAGATCTGTTCTTAGAGAGAAATGATTCGACCACCAAAGAATTAGGTGTAGGATGGCACTGAAGGAATTTTCCTGCCTGCTCCTCCTCAGGGTTTAGAACTCAGAACTCCTCAGAACTTTTATAAAGTTCTCAAGATATTTAGGGGGTTGAGGTAAGGAAAATGGCTTCTGCTAACATGACCTGGTAATTTCCATTAGTGCTGCATTCATAGGAAGAAAAACTGGAGCTCGTGTGTCTGCCTCCATAAGGCTAAAGAGAGAGTCAGGCCTGTTTTGCTGAGACAGCAGTATGCCCGAGAATGTGGCCATGTGGGAAATATAGTCTGTAAAAAGTTTGTAATCCTCAGAAGGTGAGCTTGGATTAGGATCAGAGAAGAGATTGGGTGGGGATGAACCCAAGGAGGTCAAATCAGATTGAGTTGACTGAGCATCCAGATCATCATAGTCAGTGTCTTGATCAGAGGAATGCTCTCTACTGGGCTCTAGTTGATCTGGATTGTCAGCTATAGATTCTTCATCACATGGAATGGGGCCAGGATGCTTGAGTGAGGGGAGCTGTTTTGACTGAGAGAGGGGTTCTGGCAGAGCCTGGGAGAGCAGAAGAGAGGTCGTCCTCAGAGGAAGATGGTCTTGAAGGGTGTCCCATTGTTGGCATGTAATGGGCCTGGCAGCAGTAGGTGGTGGAGGGACATTTGTTTCAACAGCAGAGTTATTGGGAGACGGTGTGTTGTGGTGAGCGAGAGTGGTCCCTGGCAGTTGTTCTATAGTCCAGCTGGGATTGATAGTAACATTGGAGCTGGCCCCTGGCTGGAGGGTGCCACGAGGATTCATAGAGGTCCCATTGTCTGGGGTGGTAAGAATATGAACATAGAAACATAGGAAGCTGCCATATACTGAGTCAGACCATTGGTCTATCTAGCTCAGTATTGTCTTCACAGACTGGCAGCGGCTTCTCCAAGGTTGCAGGCAGGAGTCTCTCTCAGCCCTATCTTGGAGATGCTACCAGGGAGGGAACTTGGAACCTTCTGCTCTTCCCAAAGCGACTCCATCCCCTAAGGGGAATATCTTCGAATGCTCACACATCAAGTCACCCTTTCATATGCAACCAGGGTGGACCCTGCTTAGCTAAGGGGACAAGCTATGCTTGCTACCACAAGACCAGCTCTCCGCTCTAAAGACTGATAAGAGCAATATGTAGGACATTTGTCCTAATTAGCACAGTATTGGTCAATATAAGTGTGCTGGCTGTGACTAGGAGGATAAGGTCTAGAAAGGCCAAAGCCCCTATGATTAGGGCAAAGGGCTTCCAGCTCAGAGTGGAAAGCATCTGCATCAGTTTCAGGTTCATATTGGTGATGTTCTTCATTCCTTGTTTTCTGATCCAAATTGCTGTTGGGTTCGTAGGCAAGGTTCTCTGCCTCAGAATGAGCATAAATTGGGTCCTTGGTGTCGAGGCTGGTTGGGATTGATCATCCTGATCAGGTTCTAGAGTTGGGTCATCAGGGTGCTGTACAGGGCCAATGGGGGTAGAAAAATCCAAATTGCACCAGTTGTTGGCACGAAGGCAGAGCTGTGTGTCAGGTTTGTGTTTTCTCCTTGCTTTGGCCAGAGAAGACGTGTCTTTCACGTCAGACAGTATGCATTTGAGAGACTTACACAGCTCCAAGGTAGTGTTTGGTTTGGCATGGGTTCTTTTTCTTTTATTTATTTAACAAATTTCTATACCACCCAAAACTTATGTCTCTGGGCGGTTTACAATAAAAACATAATTAAAACAAAATTTAAACATTAAAACAATTTAAAATTTAAAACAAGGTTAAAAATATTAAAACAGTAAATCTAATTAAAAGCCTGGGTGAACAGATGTGTCTTGATCAACTTTTTAAAAGTTGTCAGAGATGGGGAGGCTCGTATTTCAACAGGGAGTGCATTCCAGAGCCTCAGAGCAGCAACGGAGAAGGCCCATTTTTAGCAAGTAGTGGACAGTACTGAGGTGGTCAGTACCGAGGAGGTAGAAATAGGAGCTGCGGGCTCTGAAGCCTCTTTTGACACACCCGAGGGCAGGTCATTGGATGGCAACACAGGAGTAGAAGGCTGCAAGCCTGAGCTAGGCAGGGATGTACTGTCCACCGCCTGCACAGTAGAAGGGGTAGACGCCGCTTGACAGGATTTCAAGGATTGTTCCCAAAGCCATGATCTAAGATGGGTGGCCTGTTTCTTTTTGGCCAGTTTGGTAAATTTTGTGCAGTTCTAGCAGGCGTCAACCTTATGGGCCTCGTTGGGGCAAAAAAGACAGTGGCTGTGTCTGTCCGTGGAGGGAAGCTTAGCCCTACAAGGGACACAGAGCTTAAAAGTAACTCTGCTGCCCACACAAAGCAAAAAGGCCAAGAAAAATGCTGATCCTTGGGAAGGGGTGGGGGGACGTGAAAGAAACAAACATGCTAACTGAAAGGAGGAAGGCACCAAATAACTGTAAAGGGAGAATAAAAGGAGGAGAAAATAAGATGGGTATTTTAAAAAAAAATAGCTTGGAGCAACTCAGAGAAGGTGCTGATCTGTTGGAGGACAAAGAAAGACTGAAGAAGAGAGCCCGCATACATTGGAAGGGGTGGGGCTTCCACCCAAATTGCTGGAGACATGTTTTAGCTTGGAGAAACTCCGACAAGGTCTCTGTGCAGCTGCAAAGCCCAATCGTGTCGAGCACAGAGACCATGTAGAAGATCTGCGGTTTACTTCAAAGCAGAAGTAGAAGTGTTCTCCTCTCATGAAAAAGAGGAGGAAAGCACATATGGGTCTGGGGCTCACCAAGGCTAGTTCATGTAGCAGGTTCTCCCATTACCTCTTGACTGGGCCAATGCCTTTGCTGATCCTATGCTCCAGAAGACTTTGGTGCATTTGTGCAGGGTGTCCCGAAGCCTTCATGGTCAGGCAGAGCAGTATGTAAGCTTGCTTTCCAGCACCAAACCTGATGCTTGCTTAGTGAGTGTGTGTGTGTGTGTGTGTGTGTGTGTGTGTGTGTGTGTGTGTGTGCGGAGGGAGGAATTGTTCATATTACATGTTCAAACATGGTTATGATGTTTAATGGTCTGTTGTTTTTTTTAGAAGTCCACTTTACTCCAGTGCTGTTTTTTATTTTTGCTCTGTCGTGTTGGCTTTATGCTTTGTAAGCCACCTTGGGTATAACATGTTGCATAGAAGTGGTGTATAAATAAATACAAGAGAACCCTGCTATTGGGGGGGAGGGGGTGTCCAGATAGTGAAACCATGGACAACAGGGTATTAGGGCAATTGGGGGGTTAGAGTCCTGAGGCAGTGGGCAAAAGGGCAAAAATGGTGCAAAAGGGCTGGCAAAAATGGGGTGAAAACCCAACTGAAAGTGGGGGGGGTGGGGAGGGGTTCCTTGCCATGCTCTATGTGTCCCTAGCTGTCCAGCAATGCCCCCAAGAGTCAAAATAATTCATGGGTTTCTCATGAAAAATAACTTTTCCTCTTTTAAAAAACAAACAAAAACGAGCCACAAAATGGCTCCTCTCCTCAAAACAGAGGGTAGAAATGACCTCCCCATCCCCATCCTGCAGATATGCTAGCCTTAACTCCTTAAATGCCTAACCTTTTCACATTAGTATACCGAGGTTGGGTGGCAATTACCCAGCCACAGATATACAAAGCCTATGGATGTCGGGTCCGCGATCAACAAGGTTCTCCTGTAATACTAATACAACTACTAAGATAATTTTCAGAGAGACTGTCTGTGGAAAGCAAATGAGAGGTGAAGGCCATAGGTAAGAACTTCTGGGCCCCAAACACAATTCTTCAGAGAATCATCTGAAGATAACTGGGCAAGTTCTACTGAGATGAATTGATAAACTCATGATCGGCTAATGCACTGGGCTGCATTAAGAGCCTATGTTTGTGCAATATACAGCTGTCACCTTACCCTGGCTGCTGCATACAGCACTTTCGCCATGGTTTCCTCACTCTATCTCTAGCCTTGGACATCTTCCTAAGTTTACCTAAGGGATTCTTATGAATAAATTCTTTATCCAGCCTATGAATACATTTTTTTAAAACCCAGATCCATTTTATCATCATTTCTGACCACAATTTGTGCAAGATGGCTTTGACAGCACCTAACACGACAAGACAACCCTCTTTGTATCATCTATTTAAAGCTCATGAAGTTGCACTGCCTAGTCACCTTAAGACTATCCTCCTCCTACCATTTGTTTACTCCTTTGTAAAGATTGTTTCTCTCTGTTCAGACACATGTAAAGATTAACGTAGGACACTGGTGTTGCCAAGCAGACTGATTCCAGACACACACCCCAATCCCTTCTGGGGAGTATAAAACAGGCTTCCTGCATCAGTCAGTGCACACAGATCTTGCGTAGTCCTGGGCAAGTCGTAGACTACCCACTAACCTGTAAAGAGAGAATTTCTAGAGGGACAGAGGCAATAAGGAACAGACGCTGTATGAAGTCTTTTATGGGACACCACCCTTTGCTTTGATAAGCCAAGTGCAGCTCTGCCTTCAGTTCCAAGAACTTGGAGCCACAGCATTTTAGAGGTTTCCATCCAAGCAACCAATTAAGAGGAGGATACATTAGCATTGGCCTATCTACCAGCCAGGCAGCCCTGTTTTGTTTGCTAAATCCTGCTGTGGCAGAAGTGCACGGCCCCCTGAAAGCGAAGAACTGAACCCATTTGCGGAGAGATCTATTATATTCTTTGCTGCCTCGTTTGCGATTGCCTTGAGGGATATTTTGAGTGTTCAAGGCTCACTAGACGAGGTCTCTGTTGCTGGGCCTGCTGCCAGCATTTTCGTGCCAGCGGGATCAATGAGTCAATTACACACTAAGGAGATACTAGCTGGAAGGCGGGGGGGGGGAGGGGGATTGGTCCCATGAGAAGATGGACTCCCCAGAAAGAGGTTTCCTAAGGGAGGAAAGGAGGACTCCAAGGAGAAATGCAAGAAGAGCCCTCTGACCTCAATATGGGGCAAGTCACTAAGCAAACTCCCAAACACACATTTCAGAGGCTCCTCTAGAGCAAGAGAGGGTCTGGTACATGCAAGAAGTTATTTTTACAATAGGATTATGCTTAATCTGCACAGGCCAAGAGCCAGGATAATCTCTAGCGAGAAATCCATTCTTAACTCATTGCAACATTTCAGCTTCCTGGACCACTGCTAGCAGGCGCTAGCCGAGAGACTCTCTCAATTTCTAGCAACACAGATGGGGACAGAGCACCCAATAACCCCAAGGCAGAACCAGAGTATCTTCTGGACTCCACCAAATCTCAACCCACGCAATCCTTGCTAGCCCGTTCTGCATAAATACAGCCACAGAAAAGCTATGGGAAAGGACTGCGGCACTTTTGAAACCAAGCAGGAGTTTCTGCAGCTAACAGTCTGAGTAATCAGATGGATGAAGACAGCCCCATCATGGGCACCTTCCGCAGGGACTAAAGACTGTCCTCAGCCTGCTTTTGCTTAGATCCGCTTCTCAGTGTTTTAAGCTGCAGCAGCTACTTTATATTCCATGGCTATGATTAGTGTGTCAATGTTGATCTTATAGATCTGTCATTTCTGTTGCACTGATTTGAATTATCATCGAAAGAACAATTCTATTGTAGGAAGGTGAAACAAGTTACAGCAACCACTGGCAAGAGGACATTCCCCTTTGCAGAGAAGAAAGCCAGATCTGCAAGAGACTCTGAACTCCCCACCGTCCAGTCCAGTGCTCCCCCTGCCCACCCACAAGGTTCAGATGCTCCGTCCCAAAGCCAAGCTTTGTAACATGCTCTGCACTTACCGTCGTGGCTGTGGTGAGAGCTGGGATTTCTTCTGTACACGCTACCGAGGTGGGCAGGGAAGGCAGTCTGGGCAGGGAGGGCCTCGTTTGCGTCTCTGGGCCCCTGTCTGCGCTGAGGTCAGAAAGCCCAGCCCCAGGATGCCCGTTCAGTTCGCTGGCTTTGCTCTGCAAAGAGCTGAGGAAAGTGCCATTGTGGCGGCAGGCTGCGCTGTGGTAAGTGCTCGCCAGCTTCGCCGTTTGCACGTCACTCTCATCCGAGTCTAGCTTTGGGAAGGAGAGAGACTTGATATTGCTCACCGACGTCACGGGTGAGAGGGACACTTTGGAAGACAGCGACATCTTTTCGCAACCCCCCAGCTGTGGCAGAGAGATAAGACCATTCGGCTTGTGGAGGGGCTTGAGGTCCAAAGTGGCCCTTTCTAAGGAAGCCAAAACCTCCTGGTCTTGTAATACAGACTCGGATGCTACTTTGGGGAAGCTATTGTCTAGCAGCTGGGCAACTATTGGCCCTCTTGTACCAACATGGATTTCCAGAATGTTCTTCAGTTCCTCCTTATCATCAATTGTTTTTAATTCCAGTTTGTCAAAGGGGTCTTCCTCACATTCAAAATCTGCTGGGTTGAAATCAGCCTTGGCGTGGGGCGGGCTCAGGACCTTTTGCTTCAGGGTGCTGCTGTTGGCTGGGGTCGGAATAAGAATGTAGTTGTGATGCAGACTCGCCAGGATGGGGTTGATGGGAGGCGGCATGGCGGCCCTCGAGCCATGGCCTTCCAAGATGGCAGCCTGGATCTGCTCCTCCAAGGCTGCCTTGGCGTCTGCGAGGGCCTCCTCAGTCTTCCGTTCAGCCTCCTGTTGGGCAGCCTGGATTCTTTTAATGTTCTCTGCCCACTCAATTGTCCTCTTTTCCAGGGAGAAGTCATACTGGAAGGGAAAGAGACACCAAATGAGTGAGGCAGGGATTCTGACAGCACCCCCATCTTCTAAGAGGCATATGCTTAAAGAGCAGAAGGTTCCCAGTTCCCTCCTTGGCAGCATCTACAAGAGAGGGCTGAGAGAGATTCCTGCATGCAACTTTGGAGAAGCTGCTGCCAGTCTGTGAAGACAATACTGAGCTAGATAGACCAATGGTCTGACTCAGTATATTGCAGCTTCCTATGTAACCCTGTTGCCTATTAAGATAATCTGGAGAAGCCCAGTTACAGTTTGCACTAGCTCGTTTGGTGGTGACTCGGGACCGGGTCTTTTCTGTGGCTGCTCCGAGGCTTTGGAATATGCTCCCTGACAAAATAAGAGCAGCTCCATCTCCATTTGCTTTTAGGAAGACCCTCATGACACACCTCTTTTCACAGGCTTTTAACCAAAATTAGTTTATGCTGTTTAATTATATTTATCCCATGGAATTGTTTTGTTTTTACTCTTTTATATTGGATGTGTTTTAAATTGTGTACACCACTTAGAGATACACATCAGATGGTATAGAAATATGATATGTATCTCAAGGTGGTTACACCATTTAAAACACAACCAATATAAAACAGAGTAAAAACAAAACGATTCCATGGGATAAACACAATTAAACAGCTTAAAATTAATGTTAATTTTAATGGGGGGAAGGTTAGGTTCCTGGTTATTGGGGAAATGATCAAAATTTACCAAAAATTGGCCAAATGGGGGGGGGATGTGGGGGGGCTCCCTAGCATGTGTTGCTGCTCCCCCCCGAGTCACGCTGTGCCCCCAAATTGTCCAAAAATTACAGGTTTTTTCTTTTTAAAACGGAGCCATTTTGAGGCTCTGGAACACAAAATGGCAGCCAGAAATGGCCTCAGGGTCATTTCTGGCAACCCCCAAACTGCGAGGTTGATGTGTCATCGTCCCCGCCCATATACCAAGTTCTGGTATCTTTTACTCGACTGCAGATATTTGAATCTGCAAGTATCGCGGCCCTCCTGTATGCTGTTAAGTACAATAGCAGACCAAGCTCATTAATACAGATCCAATGGTCCTCATTAAGGATGTGCACGGAACTGGTCTGGCACTCCTTTTTCTGGAGTGCCAAACCAGTTCAAAGGTCTGGCGTTTGAGCCGGTTCAGAGAGCACAGGAGTCACTTTAAGGGACAGGGAAAGTGTTTCCAACCTGCCCAGCCTCTCCCCCACTGCCGGCGCTCTCTTAAACAGCGTGAGTACGGGGTTGCAGCGTTCCTGCTTGCAGCCCCATTCAGTGTCTCCACGCTCATGGCCAATGTACATGGCATGCGCACACACGCACGTACACCATGAGCATGGCGACATGTACAGGTCTGCAAGCAGGAATGCTGCAGCCCCACACCCACGCTGTTTAGGAGAGCGCCAGCGTGAGAAAGCGGTGGGGCAGCGATGGGCAGGTAGGAAGCAAATTGCCTGTCCCTTAAAGTGACCCCCTTCCCGACCTCCCGGGAGTGCATGGACCGGTTCCATGCACATCCCTAGTCTTGACTGTTGCTAACCCAGTGGATGGGACTATTAGGACACCACGAGGGGAAAATATAGTTATCCCTGGAAAAAATTTTCAGAACCCCAAGAGGTAGCCTTGCACAGGGGCGAAAACACAATCCAGATACCTAGGCATCAGCTTCAACGTCCTAGATGACCTGGATGACCCTTGCAATTAATCCAGAAATAGAGCAGACTTTCAGTCAAGAGTCACAACTGATAGTGATGCCCACCAGGGGCGTAACTATAATAGGGCAAGGGGAGACAGTTGTCTAGGGGCCCACTGTCTTGGTGGGCCCCCCAGAGGCAAGTCAGATGACTGATTCCTCAGCCGCACACCCGCCCAGGCTTCCTTCAGTTGTATTCATCCTCCGAAATTGATGTGAGTGGTTAAGACCTGGAGCTGCCAGAACAGCATGTCTTTCTCTGGAGCCTGAGAGACAGAGTACTCTAGTTCTCTCAATAATATGTTGACCTGCGTTAATATGGCAGCTTGGCTGGAGTGGGTAACCAAACAAGAATGGCTACAGTTACTTGGGGACCACAACACCACCCAGACGTCTAGTATAGATTTTGAAGAGTTGGTGTGTGTGTGTGTGTGTGTGTGTGTGTGTGTGTGTGTGAGTGAGTGTGTGTGACTGATTCTGCATACACGATCCTGACACTGAAATTAGCCGAATGAACTACTTTCTACACTGAAATATGTTGGGGAAAGGTTTGGAAAAAATTATTTTGAATTTTTTAGAAGAAATTTTAAATATAATCATCAGATTTTAACTGTTGAACAGATTTTTAACACTCAATCAGATCAATAATTCAAAAATGACATCAAGCTCAATAAAAGCAGGTCTGTCTGATTCAAAATTATGATTCAAGTTTACCATATATGGTAATTATCCTCTATAATAAAAGCCTTGGTGTCCGTCCGTGGACTGACACCAAGGTGTGTGTTCGCGCCTCCCTGGCCTGTACTGGGCATGCGCGAAGCGCATGCCCAGAACAGTGCAAGGGAGACACGAACGGCGGCCATCTTGGGTGGCCAGAAGCGGCCGCCCTGAAAAGGCCGGGTGTGCGGCGGGGGAAACTGGCTGAGGCAGTGGCACAGCCGCCGCCTTGGCCGAAAAAGACGGAGTGGAGGCCGGCAGTGGCCAGCGGCACGGAGGCCGGCGGAGGCCGGCGGCACAGAGCCGACCGCGAATGGCCCGGCCCAGCCGCGGAGGCTGGCAGCGGCGCCCCCAGAGTCCGCCCAGCCGCTGATTGAGGGGGGAAGAGGCGGCGGGGGAAGCCGGCCAAGGTGGCGGTGGGCGG
Organism: Hemicordylus capensis; assembly: GCF_027244095.1. NCBI lineage: Eukaryota > Metazoa > Chordata > Lepidosauria > Squamata > Cordylidae > Hemicordylus > Hemicordylus capensis. The sequence goes on from NC_069658.1 coordinate 3,808,253, forward strand.
GCGTGAGAATTTGGGGCCTGAAGCCGGGCGGGGGGGAGAAGCAGGGGGGGAAGCCAGCCAAGGTGGCGGCAGAGCCGCCGCCGAGGCCTGGCGGCGCCGGAGACGGGCAGGAGGGCGAATATGGGCCCCTTCCCTTCCCTTCCTAGCGCCCGTTAATCAACGGGCTAAAATTTACTTGTTATTCAATAAAATGAATGTTTGAAGTTTGACAGCCTACAAATTTCAAAAACTTTTCTTTTACTTCCCTTCTGCAAGCATATTAATAAAAATTCTCACATATATTACAAGCTGTTCTAGTAAGAACTAATCAGCCTACTTTCCTTTCACTGTCTCTACAACTGGACTAAATATGGTTTAAATCGAGGTCCACAAGTTAGATCCCTTGTACCTCAAAGGTTCGTGCATCTGCCATCTGGATCGGGGTGGATGACATCATTACAAACTATACCATTGAGGTGTCCCTGTGTGTCACTCACTGCAACAGTACCCAATTTGATTCAAATGGGTTAGGCAGCCCACAAATTAGCCCTCTTGCACCTCAGATGTTCATATGGTCACCATCTTGAACTGGAGTGGATGACATCATCACACACCATGCCATTTGGGTATCCCTATTTGTCCCTACAGCTCTAGCATATTTGGTTCAAATCGGTTAGGCAGTTCACAAGTTAGCCCACTTGCGCCTCAAACGTTTATGCATCCACCATCTTGGATCAGGGTGGATTACACCATCACAAACTATGCCATTTAAGTGTCCCTACAAATGTACCCAATTTGGTTCATATTGGTACAAGCGCTGTGTGTGGATGGACACACAGAATAACGGGTGATCTCATAAGCCTACTGGACAGTAGGCTAAAAAATTGTACTTATATATTTTTAAGCATGTGCGGATCTGTTTCTGCAAAATAAAGTCACATGTCCTGACTACCTACAGATAACAAGCTTTGCATAAACAATCCTGCTACTTAAAAGAAACTGAATGCACAACATTTTACACTGGAATATGCTAGGGGAAGCTGTAAATAGCTTTTTAAAAAAAAGCAAAATGGCTTTGCCTGGCCAAGATGGACCTCGTTTACTAATCATGCATAAACCAGAGGGGCAGAAAATAACATCTTTTGGGAAGTTAGTTCCAACTGCCTTGGAATTGCAGTTTGCTTTTCAGGAACTCACAAGGATTGTTTCTCTTAAAACTTGGTTTTAAAACTACACAGAAAGAATAAGACGAACTCCTCTGCCTTACTGGATAAAGTTTACTACGTAGGAGCAGGATAAAAAACCCTCAAATGTGTTAAGTTACAGTTTGCAAAGGCCAAGGGAAATCAATACAGGTCAGCTTTGGAAGCATATCCAATGTACAACCATCAGATTTAGAACCACCATAAAATGAGCAGCGGGGGAGGTTCTCCCCCAACTATTAGATCTTGCCAGGAAGAATTTGATACTGTTGGTTGATCAAGCTGGAAACTGGATTTACAACCTGAGCTGCAAATTTACAGTAGGCACAGAACAGGAAATGACTTGACTACCAAGCCAGAGGTTGTCAGTTCGAATCCCCGCTGGTATGTTCCCAGACTATGGGAAAAACCTGTATCAGGCAGCAGCGATATAGGAAGATGCTAAAAGGCATCATCTCATACTGCGCAGGAGATGGCAATGGTAAAACCCTCCTGTATTCTACCAAAGAAAAACCACAGGGCTCTGTGGTCGCCAGGAGTCGACACCGACTTGAGGGCACACATCACCTTTACAGAACAAGCACTAACAAGCTAACAGCTCTAGGGGTGTACAGAACCGTTTCTATCTGAACCTGGTTCGAATACAACCAACCTGGTTTGACCAGTTTTGACTCGAACCAAACCAGACCCCGCAAAAAGAAGTGCCAGTCCGAGTTTGAGCTGAACTGGCCCTGGTTCTAATGAACCAGTTTGGCAGTTCGGGGACGTGCCTGTAAAGGGGAATCTGGTAAGCATTCCTCTTTATAAGCAAAAGAGGAATCCTTGCCTACCTTAAAAACAAATCCAAATAGGGGCAAGCGAGAAGGCACCTGTAGTGTGAGGGCGCAGAGGCACAGCTCTTCCCCTCTGGACCGGGTCTGGAGCGGATGCCTGGTCCACACATGGAACGGAAGCTGGAATTGGGCCATGCTGGAGTGCGCCAGGCCTGGTCTCGAGGGGGCCACACCGCTGCCACAGTGTAAGTAAGCAGAGTTCTCCCCTTGTTTGTAAAGGGGAATCCTCACTGGATTCCCCTTTACAGGCATGCCCCCTCAAAATGCCACTCGGACCGGAGGCCAGTTTGACTCAACCTGGCTCATGGTCCGGTTCGGGTTTGGCTTGAACTCAAACTGAACCACCAGAATTGGTCCGTGCACACCCTTAAACAGCTCCCTTTTAAGGGAACCAAAAAGATTCCGTCCAGTGGAATCTGTGAGAGAGTGTTTAGCATTGCCTCTTCCAAGGTATACTTAGTGTTGATTATGTGTCCATACATAGCAACCTTAAAGCGTAATTATAACCATTAGCATCAGTTCAGTGAGACTTACTTCTGAGGAAGTATGCTTACTGCAATGCAGATCTGTACAATTCACACAACAGGTAAAGACTTACCTGGGCTTCCCTTACAAGCTGCGGAGAGTCAGGCAAGCAGAAGCCAATAGGCAGGCCAACTTTGGCTGGTGCTTTGAACTTGTCTCCTATCTTGAATGGGACGTCATCAAGGTAACTAAAGGGCCCTAATGGAAGAAGTAAAACACACAATATCAACCAGGACTGCACATTGACCCTTCAATACAAACACCCCTTGTGCCAGCCTAGGCCAGTTGTGAGTAAAAATAAAGTAGCCAAAAAACTAAAAAAGTCTGAAACAAAGTGAAATGTAAACCATCATCCAGGTTTCTTCTCAGTTCACAATGCAATGTTCACTGGTTTCATGACCACCTTTCCAAAGCACTGCCATATACCCTTGCCCATGTGGAAAGAAAGATGCCCTATTAACTTAATGAATTCCGTCACAAGACATGGTGATGGTCACTAGCTTAAATGGCTTTAAAGGGGGATTATATTTATCTATGGAAGAGGAGAGGTCTACCAAGGGCTATTAGTAACGATAGCTAAATAGAGCCTCCATGGTCAGAGGCAGCATCCCTCTCATCAAGAGATGCTGAGGGGCAACACAGGAGAAGACTATTGCCATCTGCTCTGCTTGTGGGCTTCCTGGAGGTGTCCATCTGGCCACTGTGAGGAAACAGCATGCTGGACTTTGGTCTGATTCTGCCTGGTTCATCTTATGACTATTTCCTATAAACAAGGAGAATGGTACAAGCTACCAGCCTACACAGGAATACACAAAGATTCAGGACCACACTGTTCTCAGATAGGGCTGTGCAACGAGTTCAGAGGGTCACCTGAGTTAGTGCTGCTTGTAGGGCACATTTTATACATATGATGAAATTGGCTTATTCTGTTGGTCTGTCTAGCCCTCTACAGTTTGATCTGTTTGAGAGCACCTGATAACTGTTCCCCATTCCATGTTCAGTACTAGTACTAACACAAGAGGGAGGAAAGTGCTTTCACTACCTTGGCATGTCCGGTGTTGGAGCCGATATCTAGATGGACTTTGAGGTTGTCTTATACAGAGTCAGACCACTGGTCCGTTTAGTTCTGTCTACTGTGACTTACAGCAGCTCTCCATGTTCTCAGCCAAGAGTCTTTCCTAGTATCTAAAGTCCTTGAGTACTAGTTTGAGTTGCTGGGGCCAGAACCTTGAACTTTCTGCACGCAAATCATGCGTTGTTCCACTGAGTCTGGACCTCTGTTTGACAGGACCTGTAAGGCTTTCCATGCAGAAGAAGACTGTGCACTTGGATCAGGTGCCTTGGCCAACTACAGCACACTCATTAGGATCTTAGCATACATTTGTTTTGTTCTGTACAAAAGATCGGCAGTCTAAACCAGGACAGGAAAACTCTAAAATAATCTTCTACTCTTCTATGGTTTGGCAAGGTGATTAAGTGGGTGGTGGCCTCTCCACTCCAGGCAGTTTTGGATGATACAGATGATCTAGACCCATTTCAAAAAAGCTTTCAAGCGGGCTATGGGGTGCAGACTGCCTTGGTCAGCCTGATGAATGATCTCCAATTGGCTACTGACAGAAGGAGTGTTACTCTGCTGATCCTTTTGGATATCTCGGTGGCTTTCGATACCATCGGCCATTGTATCCTTCTGGATCGCCTGATGGCTGGCACTGTTTTACAGTGGTTCTGTTTCTACTTCTGGTAGGTTCCAGATGTTGTCACTGCTGCTTTGCAAAGCGAGAACTGAAGTATGGAGTTCCACAAGGTTCCATACTATCTCCAATGCTGTTTAACATCTACATGAAACTGTTGGGAGAGATCATCAGGAGGTTTGGTGCTGGGTGTTATCAAAATGCTGATGAAACCCAGATCTATTTCTCCATATCAACTGCATCAGGAAATGGCATAACTTTACTAAATGCCTGCCTAGAGGCAATAATGGGCTGGATGAGGGATAACAAACTGAAGTTGAATCCAAATAAGATGCAGGTACTGACTGTGGGGGGTCAGGACCCAAGAGATTGTTTAGTTCTGCCTGTTCTGGATAGGGTTACACTTCCCCTGAAAGATAAGGGATGTAGCTTGGGAGTGCTCCTGGGTCCAAAGCTCACTTTAGTTTCTCAGGTTGAGCAGCAACCAGGTGTGCTTTTTATCAGCTTTGGCTGACACATCAGCTTGACCCATTTCTGGAGGTAAATGACCTTAAAACAGTGGTGCATATGCTAGTAACCCCAGGCTTGACTACTGTAATGCATTCTATGTGGGGCTGCCTTTGTATGTTGTCTGGAAACTACAACTGAGACAGAATGCGGCAGCCATACTGGTCTCTGAGACAACCCGAAGGGACCATAACACACCAATTTTAAAAGAACTACATTGGCTGCCAATAGGTTTCCAAGCAAAATACAAAGTTCTGGTTATTACCTATAAAGCCCTCAACAGCTTGGGTCTAGGTTAAATACAGGTTATATCCTCATTTAACCAAAAAGAAGAGGACTCTGAATTTAAAATGATCCCTGATTTCTAACATAAAACAATTTGAAATTTTTTTTGGCATGGATTCAGGTAAATACCTATTTCCCCCAGAGAATGGTTAAGTAAGTTATATAGCCCAATTGGTAAGGCTTACAAAATTCACATATAGAAGACAAACAAAATAAGAGATCAATTCTATTTTATTGAGCAGGGTTCTTTTTTTTAATGCAAAAACAGAACTAAAACTATATGGAGTGGCAATTATTATGAAACTCTAATGTCCTAGTTAACTTCCTTCAGGCAGAAATGTTATATTCTCAAGTTGTGATGTTTTAGGGAAAACAGAATTAGGACATCAGCAATCACATCAGAAAACACAGGCACTGTTCAGTGACTAAGATGTCATTCTGACAAACCACCACAAAAACAGCTTCATGTAGCTGCAGTTTCGCAGGCTTATAACAACCATTGATTACAGCCTTTCAAATCTACTGTATTTTCACCTACCCCACTGGGTCAAGGTTATTTGTTAATATGAGCAGCTGGGCAAGTTTTTAAGGTTGACACCACCCCAGAAAAATTGACTCCAGACCAAGTTCATTATAATCAGACCATTAGGTGGAGGTGACTGCCTTCAGGCCAACACCAAGATTTTGGGACTAGAGATGCTGACATCTGTCAAGTCAGAGGCCCAACTAACTAGCCCCATTGAACCATCAAATCCCCTGCTGCAGAATCTCATATCTAATCATCTAAAGGCACTGGAGAATCAAACTAGTCTCCTACTCCTTCTATACCCCCAAAACACAATTGCATTACACTTACCATGAAAGTCAGATCCCGACTTTCTAGCAGCCATTTAGAACCTGGAAGACATTTTTAAAGAACAGTTAGCAACCTTCCAGAAGCATATGAACATGTACTTCCATCACACTTGGATAAGTCATTCTGCAACAATTAGTTCAGTTTAACATATGCTATAGGTAGGTAAACAACTCTGCTTTATCAAAAGATCTGCCTACATTTCATATCCAGAATGTGGCATAAGAATCAAAGCCCTACTACACACACCATAATGAGAAGTTTAAAAATGCACTCAAAGTGTTATGAAGATCAGAAACAAAAGAGGGTCTTGCCCAAAAGGAAGATGCGCCTGTGACTACCAGCAGTCTTGCTAAACTGGTCACTACAGCTTCTCAGACCACTATTTTACTGACTGTTTCCACCTCCAACTCTATGACTAAAGAACTGCAATTCCAATTATGCAGAAAGACACCCATGTAAATTGTGCGATTGTTCAAAAGAGTTATATCAATCTAGAATTATTATGGCAACTGAACTAAAGTTATGCCAATCTAGTTCAGCTGATCACAATAAGTCATGAAGAGACAGTCCAGGATACTGAGGGCAAGATCTGGACAGGCTGTGTGACTGCCCAACTCTTAACTCTGAAGGGAGGGAAGAATCACACCCTCTCTTTCACCTGCAACTGACAAGAACAGCCCTGCTGGATCAGACTCAAAGCCCATCTAGTCCAGCATCCTGTTCCACAGAGTGGCCCACCAGATGCCTCTGTGAAGCCCACAAATAAGAGGTGGAGGCATGCCCTCTCTCCTGCTGTTGCTCCCCTGCAACTAGGATGGAGAGGCATCTTGCCTTTAAGGCTGGAAGTGGCCTGTAGCCACCAGAAAAGTAGCCACTGATAGACTTGTCCTCCATGAATTCCAACACATTTAATTCTACCTGGAGATACTGGGGATCGAACCTAGAACCTTCTCCACAGAAGGCGAGATCTCCATAAAAAGGAGATCTGGTCTTGTGGTAGCAAGCATGACTTGTCCCCTTAGCTAAGCAGGGTCTGCCCTGGTTACATATGTATAGGAGACTAGAAGTGTGAGCACTGTAAGATTTTCCCCTCAGGGGATGGAGCCACTCTGGGAAGAGCAGAAGGTTCCAAGTTCCCTCCCTGGCTGCATCTCCAAGATAGGGCCAAGAGAGATTCCTGCCTGCAACCTTGGAGAAGCCACTGCCAGTCTGTGAAGACAATACTGAACTAGTTAGACCAATGATCTGACTCAGTATATGGCAGCTTCCTATGTTCCTAAGGCATGTATTCTGCCTTTCCCAAAAGAATGCAATTTTTGCCTCTTCAGCAACTCTAACTCTCAGGGGAACAGATACATTGGTCTTAATAAGAACCTTCTAGTTAAAGAGACCAGTTAAACATTCTGCTTTGAGAGCTTAATCTTTCACAAGTGTATCTCAGTATTATGCTCCAAAAGCATTTCTGCATAAGTGAATGCTGAATCCTAGAATGTTAGAGTTGGAAAGGGCCTTGGAGATCTTCTAGTGTGCACCCCTTCCTCAGAGCAGAATTGCTACTGCATCCCTGACAGATGGTCATCTTGCCTCTGTTTGAAAACCTCCAGCACACAGCAAAGATGGTGCACACAGCAAGGCTGAGGACAGAGCCCTATGGCACTCCAATAAATTCCTCTCTGCAAGCTGATGTGGAACCATTAATGAGCACGTGTTAGTTAGGATTGTTCAACCAGCTGTGAATCCATTTAACAGCAATCTCATCTAGCTTACATCACAAGACTGACTGTGCATGAGCCTATGCATCAGGTGGTGATATACAGCGCTTTGGTTGTGAGCCCTTGGGCACTGGCTCAGGAAATTTGTCACAGCAAACCAAGACCTGGACTGACCAGGGAATTTGTCATGGAAGAATCATTACCACTTACTGGCAACAGAAACCTTCAGAATGCAAGCAAGGAACCACATCTACCTATAGATAATTCAGGACACACTGAATATAAAAAAGCACAGTTGATTTTTTTAAAAATGATTTTTTAAATGTTTTTTAAAATTTAAAATCAGTTTTTAAATTTAAACTGGATTTCAAGATTTTCTTAAAACATTTTGTAAAAAGAGAACTTAGATAAAGTATATCTTCATGAATAGTAATCCTAATTATATTCTATAAACATATTTGTTTCAGGCATACACAATTCTGCCTCTGAAATTAGCTGAATGTAAGTATACTTTTTACACCGGAATATCTCAGTGAAAATGTAAAGATCTTTTTGAAGAAATTCTGAATATTGTATTTCCCGATTACCTACAGATATCAAGTTTTGCATGAACAACCCTGCCACAAAGTAACTGGATGCACTACTGTTTACACTGGAAAACATTGGGGGAAAGGTTTACTTTTGTTTTTGTTTTGTTTTTAGAAGCAATTCTGACAATAATAATATTTTAACTGTTATCAGATTTAACACTCAATCAGATCAATAATTCCAAAATTGCATCATGCCCAAGGAAAGAAATTCTCAGATTCATCTCAGAGAGATCATATTACTCTTATATTGAAGGAGCTACACTGGCTGCCGATATGTTTCCAGGCAAAATACAAGACGTTGGTTATAACCTATAAAGCCCTAAATGGCTTGGGCCCTGAGTATTTAAGAGAACGTCTTCTTTGTCATGAGCCCATTGAGATCATCAGGAGAGGTTCATCTGCAGTTGCCATTGGATCGTCTGGTGGCTACTCAGGGACGGGTTGCCACAGTTGCAACCCGTCCCTTCTCCGTTGCTGTCCCGAGTCTTTTTATTTATTTATTTGATTTATATACCGCCCTTCCAAAATGGCTCTTCAGCAACTCTAGCTCTCAGGGGAACATATATATTAATGTGTTCCCTACTGACATAAGAGCCTCCCCATCTCTGGCAGCTTTTTAAAAGTATTTAAAGATGCATCTGTTCACCCAGGCTTTTAATTAATACCGTTTTAATGGTTTTAATGCTGTTTTAAAATATTACTTTAAATTTTTTTAATTGTTGTAGTGTTTTAAACTTTTTGTTTTAACTAATGTTTTACTGTTTCTGTTTTTATTTTGCTGTAAACCGCCCAGAGATGTTAAGTTTTGGGCGGTATTAAAAATATGTTAAATAAATAAATAAATAAATAAGATTTACTATAATCCAAATGTTACCATATGAGGCCATTAGTCCATAAAATGAATGTTTGAAGTTGAAATCCTACATAATTCAAACTGTTCTTTTACTTCCCTTTTGCAAGCACATTAATAAAAAATCTATGACATATTTAATTTCTTGAACTTCTCTATATGTGTAATCTATGCAGAATGATGTATAGATGTATAGAAAAATAGGGCAGCTCCAAGCCACAATTTCATAAGAAAGAAAAATTGGCTAAGACACACAGACATCTTGTTGACCAGAATAAGAAGTTCTGTGTTTTGGCTCAAGCAGCTTTTGTGCAGACCAAGGTCATCTACGCATTGCCCAGTCATTTTAAACCACATGCTTTACATTTGCAAACATAAGTGTGGCCAACTCCATTACAGAGCATGAACAAAGACTGGCATGCACACATTCCATCTTCCAAAACCATCTTTACACCTCAAGTAGCACCCTCTTCCCTGACTAAAACAGAGCTCTCAGATAAACCTGTGAAGGGACACCAACCACAGGTCTAGCTCCAAGATCAGATGGTGGCAAACAACTACCAACTGCTCAATACAGACTATGCAGGGGGACAGACACGCAGACAAGTACACTGCAGCTTGGCTTGAACACACAAAACAGAAATTGATCAAAGTACCTTTAAAGTCAACCAACTACAGACTGGTCGACTAAATGTTCATTAAATCCAGAACTTGTGAAAATGAACCACAGCTACAGAGAATTCACCCTTCTTCTTTTTAATGAAAAAGGGAAAGCTGTGGAAGTTTATCACAGCTGAGGAGCCAAGAGATGCAAAGGAGTAAAATTAAAAATTTGTTTTAATTGAGCTGGAGTGTAAGCACCCTACACATCAGTCACAAATACTCTGCCTTCCTCATCTAGAGTATAGAAAATATATAGTATATCTGATGTAACACTCAGCCGTACCACAGGAGAGAGCTACTAAAAAGATTTACTCTAATATTTTGATTCACAGAAATGATTTAGTAGTCATGATTTTAGAGCAGCTGGTCAGGTTCTATTAAGTTTCTGCAACCAGTCCAATGCAGATTTTTTTTTAGCTCAGTCTGTACCCATGAGCACTACACCCCATGAGCACTGCAAGATATTCCCCTCAGGGAATGGAGCCACTCTGGGAAGAGCAGAAGGTTCCAAGTTCCCTCCCTGGCAGCATCTCCCAGATAGGGCTGAGAGAGATTCCTGACTGCAGCCTTGGAGAAGCCGCTGCCAGTCTGTGTAGACAATGCTGTGCTAGATAGACCAGTGGTCTGACTCAGTATATGGCAGCTTCCTATTTTTCTAACTGCTTCATCAGAATATTCAGGATAAAAGATAATCAGTCTAAAAGCTTAATTACCTGCAAAAATAGCTCCTTAACTAACGTCAACCTCGGGTTTGTTCAAACAATTCAGAGGCTTAATAACTAGAAGAAGAAGAAAAATCTTGGAAGATTAGATGTTCTTGATTCACTTCTGGGGTTTTGTGCTTCCTCCTTCTCCCCTGTTGCCCCGAGCTTAAATATTGGATCAGAGGATTGTATTCTGAGGTGTTTTTAAGAAGCCTGCAGCCAAAAACCAAAACCAAAACAACTACAACAATACCCCTACCATTTTTGCTGCTAGGTTCAAATCAAGATGTGAAAGCCAGCCTCACAACCACCACCAACCCATGGCCTCTTGGCCCTCCTTAGGATTGCCAGGTCACAGTGTTGAAGTGAGAGCAGAAACCAACAAGGGCAGGATTCCCTTTCTATGTTTAAGGCAGAATCAATGTGTGGATTCTGGACCCAGCAACGCTACCCTTGCCTGTCAACAGTGGACACCCCTCTTGTCCCCAGGTGCATCCTCTCCTTGGATCCTCCTTCCTCCAGCTTCATTTCCTTACCAATTCCTGTCCTTGCTTTTGAGCCTTCATCCTACGATGTCCCATATCCTTTGGCAGCCTCCAATGTTTCCTCTAAGGTATGCATGCACTCACACTTTTTTTGATGTCCATTCAATCAATTTTAGATCCCACTCAGGTTGAATCAAGAAGGCCCCATTCTGAATGGACATGCGCACACGCTGCCTTGATATTGCTGCCCAGAACAAAACTCATTCTGCACACAGATGGAAAAAAATAAGATAGAGAGAACACTGACGGCCTCTGCAGCACAAAGTCCCTCTGAAGCACTGTGAGGTTTTAAAATGCACTCCCTCATTAGACCCTTCTCACCTCGATTCCTCTGCCTCCTCTTCCTTTACCTAACCCTTTCCTGAGATTCCTGCATTGCAGCCCACGGCCCACTTCTTTCAGAGCTCTAGCTCCCTGCCCTTTGCTTTCCTCCCTCCTGCAATCTTTTCCCAGTCTTCCCCACAAAGTTGCTTATGAGAGATTTCAATCCCAGCCAATACGGACACCTTTGTCGGGACTGCAGACATTTGGTCACTGCATTCTCGGAAAGTACCAAAACACAATTTGTCTGTCTGAATCGCGGGGAACTCCCTTTAAATTCAAGGGCTTACACAGCCCCTTTAAAGTGAAGGAGAGCAAGTCCATACATGTTCTTTCTCCGCTCGCCATTGCCACAATCCTGGCACTGCCCCCCCAGCTATGCCCGGTGGGGGCATCTCCCAGCTGCCCCTGCATGGCACCAGCACGCACATGCAACCTTGCTGACCATGCAAATGGCCCCTGGGCATGTACAGCAGCCATGTGCATGCTGGTGCCATGCAGGGGCAGCTGGGAGATGCCCCCCATGGGCATAGCTGGGAGACATCCTGCCAGCGCATGGACATAGCCGGGGGGGAGGGCAGAATGGCAGCAAACGGGAAAGGAGAACCTATGGACCTGCTCTCTTCCACTTTAAAGGGGCTGTGTAAGCCCTTGAATTTAAAGGGAGATGCCCTCAATTCAGACAGCCAAATGGCATTTTGGCCACATCCCTATTGCATTACCCAAGTAGATGGATGGTTCATGTCATGATGCCATCACACCAGTTCAGCCAGTCTGTGTCAGAGGCTTCACTGCCACAAGCATGAGGCAACATGCTTGCATCATGCACCTAAATAGTCCTTTGTTCACCCAACTGTGTCATTCCTACAGAGATGGTGGTGCGGGCGATAAGACCATGCTCAGCATGGTGGTTTCACTGCAAAGCACAATTTCAGTTCAACCCATTTAAGTACATCTCTGACTCATTATAAAGTCACGTAGCAGCCTAGAAGAAAGCAGGCCTGTCTTTTTAGGAAGGGCATGCTTAGGAATGAGTGCTGCCAAGTCAGATTCTGTTATTCAGCATGCCCAGTGAAGGAAAGTGGGGGCAGAGGGAAGACTAGATTCATCTCTGTGGGGCACCTTTTTGCTTTGTTAATGTACTCTTACACACTGATGGGATCAGTACTGGTGCACTCTTATTTTTACATAAGTTGGAGAAACAGTAACATGACAAACAGGGTTGATCTAATTTAAATCAGATTGATTTAAATCACATTTAAATCGCTTCGCAGAAGGACTCAATTTTAATGATTTAAATCACAATTTAAATTACTAAGGAAGTTTCTATTTAATCATAATTTTCTATAAAAGTACATTCTTCTTGTCTAATATAACCTTAATACATATTCTGGGACAGATGTGGGCTTCATTTTTAGAAGGCAGGTACCCACTATAACAGGTACACACTTCTCATAATGCTATTTCATTCGGGCAACCACCAGGCTGTGCATTTTGTTGCTGCACTGTTGGCATTTTGCACACATGCCTTTCTTACCCACAAGTACAGGAACTTCATTAAAATATTCCCAAATGGAGGGGTCCCTTTTACAGCCTGCTGCCATGATAGGCATTTCCCTTCTACAATGGAGGATATACTTGGAAACAGTTTGCTGGGGATTGCATGAAAATGTTCTGTTCATTTTTGGTTTCACTTTCTCCTTCCTTCTCCTGTTCCTTCCATATATATCCAGATTCCTCCTCCTTGCTCAGATCTACTCCATCCCCCCTAACCCTCTATTCATTCATTGACTTTCAGGGTCTCTGCATGGGGGGTGGGGGAAGCAAGGGCTTGGCTGTGGGTGTGCACTACTTGTACACCACCTGCAGAAAAGGACTGATCAGGTCTGTTATCTCTCATCCCCTGTTCATAGAATATATTTATGATTAATATTCATGATGATATCTTTGACTAGGGTCTTTAGGAATAGTTTAAACAAATCAATTTAAATTTAAAAAATCAGATTTTAAAAAATCAATTTTCATCAACCCTGATGGCAAATTCCTTTCACCCTTCTAGACCACTATTACCTATTCTACAGGAGTATACAAGTTTCTATAAAACCTGAAGGACAAAAGCTGGTCTCCTAAAAATATGGTGTCATTATCTCTACCTTTAATCAGGGGCGTAACTATAATAGGGCAAGGGGAGACAGTTGTCTGGGGGCCCACTGCCTTGGGGGGGCCCCCCAGAAGCAAGTCACATGACTGACTCCCCTAGCTGCGCACCCACCCGGGCTTCCGTCAGTTGTATTCATTCTCTGAAACTGAAGTGAGTGTGAAGACCTGGAGCTACCAGAACAGCATCTCTTTTTCTAGTACCATTCAATGACTTGCATTGTCCACAATTTACAAAACCTTTTAAAAAATAAATTAGGATGATGTTCTATTGTGGCACATAGGAGATACACACACACACACACACACACACACACACTTTTTTTGTTACCACTGTTCAGCCTCATTTAAGATTTATTTACTTCATGAGTTGAGCTTCAGTGAGGGGGGGCATTTTAAAATCTTGTCTCTGGGCCCACTCCAACCTTGCTACACCCCTGCCTTTAATCTAATATTTTCATGACCACCTCCAAGTCTAAACTGCTGGATATGCAGTAGTCCTTTATGCTGGCTCCCACCAAACAACAATTCTCTTTCCTCTTTCAGGAGGATGCATCAGTGGTAGGCTGAAATCTGCCTCTTTTACCAAGCTGGAATTTGCTAACTAGTGTCACACACAGGATTCCCACTAATGTGTTTGCCTCCATGGTGGAGGGGGAAAGGGTGCTTGAGCCTCTCCCCACTGACCACTTTTCTCCTCCAACCCTTCCTGCCGGGAAATGCTGCCAAGGAAGGTGGTCAGCAGAGCAAAGGGCTAAGCAGCTCCATGTCACCCTCCACGCCCTTTGCTTTGCATGCTGGGGCAGAGATGGGATGGGAATCCCACATTTGCTGCTGCTGCTGCACTTCTAATTCTATCCTGAGGCACCACCTCTGCAGTCTGATCTCCTGCCCACATGCAGGCCCCAAACAGACTTCACCCATATACTTTCCTCTGCATTAATCAAGCATTTAATTTTCAGTTTCTCTATTATACTTTTAACCTGTAATTGGATTTTGTCCAGGGAACATTAAGTCACACATTTTATTGTCTTCATGCAATTGCTATGCAATTTCATATTAATCACCAGCTTTCACCTTCAGCCTCACTGGGGTGTGTAGAACAAGCCAGCATTTATCGTTCACATTAGCAGCTTCTGTAACCTGATAAGAGTTAAGCAGTTGTGTAACACCACTGCAAGACAAAGCCACAATTTCCTCAAAATTAACCAGCCCTTTTCCTCCAGCGTTCTAATGTAACTCAATTCAGCCACAGTCCATTTAACCAAATGAAACCACAAGTAAGGAGGCTAGGTTCCTGGATGACAACGGTCAAACCAGTTACTGAAGGCTGGGCTTAGATAAGGGACATCCACTTCAGCAACGCAACAGTGGCCCGGGGGAGGCACCAGATGCCAGAGACCAAACACCATCCATGGGAGGGCAGCCTTCATGGCCTGCTTGTAAGCTCCCTAGAGAGCATGTGGCCAGCTGCTGGTGGACACCAAATGCTGAACTAGAATGGAGTCAGATCCAGCAGAGCTCTTCTGATGTTCTTGCTACTCGAGTTATATATAGATTGATAGAGCTAGTATGGACTAAGATCGGGGAGACCCAAGATAATATCCCCAGTCCGTCACAAAATTCACTGGGTGACTCTGGGCCAGTCACTTGTCTCTCAGCCTAACCTACCTCACAGGGTTATTGTGAGGATAAACATAACCATGCACCCCACTCTGGGCTCCTTGGAAGAAGAGCAGGTTATAAATGTTCAACAACCTCTGGAGAGAAATTGCTGACAACCTTGACTGGGAAATCGCCTTGTGGGGTTTTCTGTGGTCACTGGAGACTGGGCTGCTGCTGTCTCGGACTCCCCAGGTATTAAGGGCACAGAGTGCAATGCCACAGCATTGGCCCTCCCTTTATACCTGGGGAGTCAAAGAGACAGCAGTAGCTGCTTCAAGCTGGCTTGCAGGTGGGAAAGGCAGCAGTCTGCAACACTCCCACTTCCCCAGCCCCCGCATATTTAACTCAAAAGGCCTGTTCACTCGGGCCTTTTAAATTCTGAAGTCTTTTAGATTGTTTTGTATTGTATATTTTCTTTCCCTCCCCCCCCCTTTTACTTTTATGATTTAATGTGTTGTGTGTTTTTATCTCATGTTTTAATGTTGTGTTGTAAGCCGTCCAGAGAACAATTTGTTATGGGGCAGCTAACAAATAAAGATTATTAATAATAATGTAAATAAATACCAGAGCAGTGCCCAGGAGCCACTTCTCAAAGGAAGCTGACAATAATGCACAACAGTAGAACATGGACATCACACATACACTTATCCAAAGATCCCATACACCAAGGGAGCAGTGGTCCCTCTAATTTTTTTCATCTCTGTGTGGAATGAGTTTTGTTCTGGGCGGCAGTATCAAGACAGTGTGTGTGCACGTACATTCAGAGTGGGGCCTTCCTGATTCAATCTAGCGGGATCTAAATTAACTGAGCAGACATTCAAAAACTTGTGAGCGCGCGCACATGCGTACGCCTTAGAGTGAACAGTGCAAGGGTGTACAATCAATCCTCCCAAACACAGATTGCCTTCTTCTGTACTCTTTCAAGTTATTGAATTATGCAAACGCTTACGGGCATCAGGTGACCCCCAAAACAAAGCAGAAGAATACTGATCACCAAGTGCGATCACTGACAATTCTCATTTAATGGTGAATCCTGCTAATGTGGTAGAGAATCCAGGCATGTTTTCTAATTGCACAGTAATGGGTACTTGTGGACAGTTAACTGTCCAGGGACATGCTTAGAATTGCAGCACAGAGAACCTGGACACTCTTTCCTTTAGGCCAGTGCCCACAGCACAGCTCCTAAACTGCAACACTCAGATCTCCACTAAACCAAACTCTCCACCCTGAAACTTCCACAGTCTCATACCAAGTGTGAGGTAAGATTAGGCTGAGAGAGCCTAGGAATCCACATTTCCTTGTCCATAGCCAATAAGTTATCCTTGAAGCCACACTGCAACAGGACAAACATCTGACCCCCCTCCAAAAAAACCAAACACAAGGAACTAGAATAGAACAGAGCAGTAGAGATATGCATGAGTCAGTTTGGCAACCCCTTTTCCAGACCGACGGACTGGTCCGGAGGTCCAGCAGTGGAGGGTCACCCTTAAGGAGCAGGGAGGCTGCCCTTACCCACCCACCCCACTTTCCCCCGCTGGCACTCTCACCAAAATCGGTGGTGCGGGGCAACAGCATACCTCCTTGCCGCCCTGGTCAGTGTCAAAGCAGAAGTGCCCAACGTGCGCATGCACCAGGCACTTCCAGTTTGATGCTGACCAGGGTGGCAAGGAGATATGTTGCCGCTCCGCCCCAGAGATTTTGGCAAGAGCGCCAGCGGGGGAAACGTGGTGGGGGCAAGGGTAAAAGCACGCTCCCTGCTCCTTAAAAGGTAACACACACCCTGCCGAACTATGCACATCCCTACAGAAGAGCACCTCTTCCTTGTTTCTTCTTCCCAAATCAGGCTGTAATGCCAGGGAAGTGGAAATAAGTCCCTCCCACAAATCTCATGTGTCCTGATCTTCACTATTTTTCAAGTGGGACAAAAACCCACTCTGGCAAAAAACCTTCCATGTGAGAACCACTGACCAATGTGCTGACCCCCACACATTACTGCACTTTTCTCAGTGCTGGGAGGACTCTTTGAGAGAGACAGAGCCCTCTCTTAAGGGCTCTGTGGGGAAGGGCTACACTTCTCAACACATTGTGTATGCCTCCCAAGATGATGCACGAGCTCAGGAGGGCTCCGTTACCTTTAAAGAAGCACTCCCTCGCCTCAGATACTGGGCAAAACACAGAACTGCATGGTGGGGATGGTCATCTCCACACAGTACCAGGGGAGCTGTGCAGAGTATTTGGCTTCAACTGAAGCTTCACAGTGGGGGGAGCCGCACTTAGGCTTGATGGGGCTGCCACTGGCTCCAGGGCCTTATAAAGGAGAACACTGCAAATGGGGATCAACAAGGGCTCTCTCTGGGCCCTCAGCAACTTATCTTCAGAACATGAAGTGGGCTACAGAGGGAAGGGGTGGTTGGCTAAAACCACTCCTCTCCCATCACACACTCGGAATGTTTTTTGACACAACATTAGTCTGGATGTCACATCCAGAGTGGTTAATACCACAGAGTGGATCGTATCTCTTGTGGGCTCAGTAGCAGCTGGGCTTCATTTTGCTTTTGTTAAATTTTCCCTCAGTTGTTACTACACAGTAATATACTGTATTTTTGATTGCTTTTGGATTGTACACAAGCAGTTTATAACTTTCATGAACAGCAGGCTAGCCTTGCGACACGACATACCTCTAGGAGGGGTTGGCACACATGAAATCTGAATATGTTTCATTATAGCTCCAATCATCTTGATAAACTCTTGCCTGAACTAGAAGCAATTGCTAGTGAGTGATGAGATAAAAGACCTCAGCTCCATTTTCGTATATTCTTAAGGATCTCTAGAGGAAATAGGCCAGCCTTCCCCACCCACCCCCACCCCAAGTCTTACCTCACCATGACTGTCTGATTAAAGCTTCAAACCAGGACAGGAGTCTTAATTCAAAACATCCTCCCAAACAGCATGAGCCACGTGACCTGAAGAACCTGGCACAAACAAGCTACAGAGGACCCAGACCTGTGGTTATGCATAAAGCTACCCAACTCTCAATTATATTACCACAGTGCCAGTAATGTTGACTAGTGACTGGCTCTATGCCCAAGTAATGAGTTCAATGCTGTTTTTATCGATGGAAGTCAACAGAAGGCTGAAAAGAGAAAGCTAAGGATGAGAAGCAACATCCTGCGGAAAGCCAAGTTAGCAGGCAGATCGTACTTAGGCTTGTAATAAGAGTACAACAAGCCCTGTCATGGTCTACTCACACGGCTCTAATAACAAGCATTACACCACGACGCACTCCATACCTCACTTCTGCCAGATAGCCCTCAACAGCATCCATTTCCTCATCCATTTGAACATTTTCCAGCTCATTAAAAAGGTAGTTTTGTCCAGTCATACAAACTGCTAAGCTAGAGAGCTGAAAAGATAAAATAGCCTAGAAATCCGCTACATAGCATGCCTACTACTTTCTACGGGCACAGCGTTATGCCAGGGGCACGGCAAGCCTCCCTCCAGGACATGGGTAAACTTCGCTTCGCTCCCACAGCTGGTATGCCTGCACAGTGATGGGGCCAAGGGTCAAAGTAACCATCAGCGCAACAGAGGCAGATTAAGCAAGTGAAGCAAACGTCCTCTTTCCTAACCAGCAGGACTCCAGGGAAGATCAACTGTCTACTACAGTGATTTTTTCCCTAGGTAACAAGACAACTGCAATCTGTGACCAAGGTCAGTGGAGCTTAAGTTGGTATAAATTTGCAAGTATTACTTATACAATGCCTACAATTACTTCACCAATTAGTAAATTAAAAATCACTTTAGTAAATTCCAGTTAGAACAATAAAGGAAAGAAATAGCCTGAATTAGCCTGAAAACAGCAAGTAGAACAAGAGCTCAAAGCAAGAGCTGTCTAACAGAGCGAGACAGGACTGGAACTGGGGATTGAGTGACAGCTACCTAACCCAGCTACTAGCCTGCCTGAAATTTGATTGGTCCTGTATCTGAGCATGCAGAGGCTGATAAATCCATCACGTTGAGGATGACCAACCTATACCATAGAGACCAATATAATGCTACTTCCCAGCTTCCTTTCAGAGTATTACGCTGGGAGAGAGTGCACAATTGGGACTAGAAGTGTGTCCACATTCAAAGCCAAAAGAATGATCTCAGTGAAATAAAGTACATCAGAGCAGCCCTGCTGGATCAGGTCCAAGACGGTCTCTCTAGTCCAGTCTCCGGTTTCACAGAATGGCCCACCAGATGCCTCTGAGAAGCCCACAGGCAAGAGGTGAGGACATGCCCTCTCTCCTGCTGTTGCTCCCCTGCAAGTGGTATTGAGAGGTATCCTGCCTTTGAGGCTGGAGGTAGCCCACAGCCACCAGACTAGGAGCCATTGATAGACCTGTCCTCCATGAATTTGTCTAAGCCCCCTTTAAAGACATCCAAGCTAGTGGCCATCACCACATTACATGGCAGAGAATTCCATAGATTAATAGAAAAAGTACTTCCTTTTGACTGTCCTAAATTTCTTGGCAATCAAGTTTCATGGCACTACCCCTGTTTCTAGTGTTGTGAGAGAGGGGGGAAAGTTTTTCTGTCTACTCTCTCTACTCCATGAATAATTTTATACACCTCTAACATATCTCCCTGTAGTTGCCCCATTTCCAAACTAACAAGCATGTAGCAAAGAGCCCCTGGTGGCGCAGTGGTAAAACTGCCGCCCTGTAACCAGAAGGTTACAAGTTCGATCCTGACCAGGGGCTCAAGGTTGACTCAGCCTTCCATCCTTCCGAGGTCGGTAAAATGAGTACCCAGAATGTTGGGGGCAATATGCTAAATCATTGTAAACCGCTTAGAGAGCTTCGGCTATAGAGCGGTATATAAATGTAAGTGCTATTGCTATTGCTAAGTGCTATTATCCCTAGCATGGAAGTTGCCTTTTGCGCAACTCCTGCACACTGAGTTGACACTTTCAATGAGCTTTATTTTCAACCCCAAGATCACTCTCCTGGTCAGTCACTGACAGCTCTCAGAACCCATTCATGTATATTTGAAGTTGGGGGAGGGGGTTGCCCAAATATGTATCATTTTACACTTGCCAACATTGAACCGCATTTGCCATTTTGTCGCCCACTCACCCAGTTTGGAGAGATCCTTTTGGAGCTCCTCACAATCCGTTGTGGATTTCACTACCCTAAATCACTTTGTGTCATCTGTAAATTTGGCCACTTTATTTTATTGTTAAATTTATATACCACCTTTCATTAAAACAATCCCAAGGTGATTTGCAGCAAAATTTAAAAACAAGATTATAAAAAATGACAACAGTTAAAATATTAAGCTAAAAATATAAGACAAATCTGATTTAAAAATTTAAAACAAAAGTATAAAAACAATACAAAATGCAAAGAGCAGCAGCAGAGACAATCATATAAAACCCTGAGTAAAAAGCCAAGATTTAACATGCTTTCTGAAAGCTGTAATGGAGACTGAGGAGTGGATACCCACCGGGAGAGCATTCCAGAGTCTGGGGGCAGCAACAGAGAAGGCCCTGTCCCGTGTGCACAACAACCGAGCCTCCTTCATTGTCAGCACCTGGAGCAGAGCCCCCTCAGATGACCTCGTCAAGCGGGTAGTAACCCTTGGAAGCAGGCGGTCCCTCAGATATCCAGAGTCCAAACCGTTAAGGGCTTTAAAGTCAACACCAGCACCTTGAATTGGACTCAGAAACAAACTGGTAGCCGGGGCAGCTCTTTCAAAATGGGTGTGATGTGCTCCCACCAGGCAGCTCCAGATAAAACCCTAGCTGCCGCATTTTGCACTAGCTGCAGTTTCTGGATTTTCTTCAAGGGCAACCCCACGTAGAGCACATTACAGTAATCCAGCCATGATGTGACTAAGGCAAGGGTAACCATGGCCAGATCTGCCCTCTTGAGAAAGGGACACAGCTGGTGCACTAGCTGAAGCCGTGCAAAGGCACCTCTGGCCATCACCTCCACCTGAGCTTCCAAAAGCAGAGCCGGGTCCAGTAATACCCCCAAGCTGCGTACTTGCTCCTTCAAGGGGAGTGCAAACCCATCCAGAACCAGTAAAATCTCCTTATCCCAACTGGCTCTCCTACTGACGAACATTACCTCCATCTTGTCTGGATTCAATTTCAGTTTATTAGCCCACATCCAACCCATCACGGCCTCCAGCCCGCGATTCAGGACATCCACTGCCTCCCTAGGATCAGGTGACAAGGAGAGATAGAGCTGAGTGTCATCTGCATATTGCTGACAACTCAGTCCAAGTCCCCATATGACCTCTCCCAGCAGTTTCATGTAGATGTTAAAAAGCATGGGGGACAAGACTGAACCCTGCGAGACCCCACAGGTCAATGGCCACAGAGCCGAGCAGTAGTCCTCCAGCACCACCTTCTTGACCCTCCCCCCAAGAAAGGACCGGAACCACCGCAACGCAGTGCCTCCGATTCCCATACTTGAGAGGCTGCCCAGAAGGATACCATGGTCAATGGTATCAAAAGCCTCCAAGAGGTCCAGCAGAACCAACAGGGACACACTCCCCCTGTCTAGTTCCCAGTGCAGATCATCCACTAGAGCAACCAAGGCAGTTTCAGTCCCATATCCAGGGCGGAAGCCAGATCTAAAAGGGTCCAGATAATCTGTATCATCCAAGACCCTTTGCAGCCGGGATGCCATCACACGCTATATCACCTTGCCCCAAAATGGCAGGTTAGAGACTGGTCTATAATTGTCCGGGTTTGAGGGATCAAGGGAGGGCTTTTAAAATAATGGTCTCACCATCGCCTCCTTGAGGCACGATGGCATTCTGCCCTCCCTTTATGAGGCATTAATAATCACCTCCAATCATCTACCTGTCCCCTTCCTGGCAGCTTTTATTAGCCATGAGGGGCAAGAGCACACGATGTCACCTGCACACTGCCCAGGATCTTGTCCACATCCTTAGGCTGCACCAACTGAAAAGAATCCAACACAATAGGACCAGATGGTACCAGAGGCACGTCTGCCGGAACTGCCAAAACTCTGGAGTCTAAATCGGCACGGATGTGAGTGACTTTATCCGCAAAGTTACACACAAACTGATCACAGCGGGCTGTAGATGATTCCTCCCCCATTACCTGGGAGGATGTGTGTAGCAATGTCTTTGCTACATGGAACAGCTCCACTGGTCTGCACTGAGCAGATGCAATGGAGGGGGAGAAAAAGCATTTCTTCGCCATCCCCACCACCATGGAGTAGTCCCTAAAATGGGCTCTAGCCTGTGTTCAATCGGATTCGGCACGACTCTTCCTCCAGCATCGTTCCAGCCATCGCGCGAGTTGTTTCATCGCCCTAAGCTCCGAGGAAAACCAAGGAGCCGATCGGGCTCCACCTAGCCGGAGAGGGCGTTTAGGAGCAACCATGGCAACAGCCCGGGCCGTCTTTCCATTCCAGAGATCAACCAGGGCCTCAACAGGGTCACCAGCATTGGACACTGGAAACTGTTCGAGGGCCTTCTGGAATCCAAGCGGATCCATAAGCCTACGGGAACAGACCATTCTAATCGGTCCACCACCCCTGCAGGGGGCAGACGGAGCAGTCAAACTAAACCCCACCAGATGATGATCTGTCCATGACAAGGGAGTTATCTCAAACTCCCCCACCTCCAGATCATTTATTCCCTGGTCAGCAAAAACCAGATCCAGAGTATGTCCTGCCATGTGGGTAGGGCCCGATATCAACTGAGATCGGCCCACGGTTGCCATGGAGGCCATGAAATTCTGAGCTGCACCTACTAGGGGGGCCTCAGTGTGGCCATTGAAATCCCCCAAAACAATAAGCTTGGGGGAACCCAAGGCCACCTCCGAGACCACCCCCGCCAGCTCAGGAAGGGAGACGGAAGTGCAGCGGGGTGGTCGGTACACCAGCAGAATCCCCAGCCTATCTCGGAGGTACACCCTCAAGGACAAACACTCAAAATTCTGAGATTGCCTGACTGGGCACCTGGAAATGGGAAACGTCTCTTGATGACTGCAACGCAGCCTCCCTGACCCTCCAGGCGGGGCTGCTGCATGATCAGGAAACCTGGAGGACAGAGCTGATAGAGACCAACCCCGCCCAGCTCATCCAACCAGGTCTCCGTCACACATACCAGGTCAGCATGCTCATCCACAATCAAATCGTGGATGAGAGATGTTTTAGCGTTGACTGACCTGGCATTCAGCAGCAGCAGCCTAATCCTCAAGGGAGTGTTCTCAGAGCTCCCAGGGGTCAGAGGGTTGGGAGAAGAGCTGGGAAAAGGAACAGGCCTCAATTGTCTGGACCCTTTCCCCCTGTAACAGCCTTCCCATCTCCCACCGCCATATCTCCCTCTGCCCACTACCAGTGATATTGCTGCCCCCACTCCATCCCCACTTTTCTGCTCTCTCAGACACATCCTCTCAGTCTGACCAACCACAGCTCCTCTGTTTGATAAAAATGAGGCCCAGGACTCATGCTCTCATGCTGGCTTCTTGATGGAAACGAGGAAGGTCTTCTGGACCCCAGGCAGCTCGCCCCACGGCTGAGAGCCACAAGGACGAGAGCCCTTGTACTCGTGCCAAGAGGCTCACGTCCTTGGGCCAGCCTGCCCTACATAGTAGCAGCAGCAACAGCAGGCCCCAGAGATTACACACACCTGGAGAGAGAGGTGGAGCAGTGGCAAAAAAACCAGCACTTCGCTGCTTACCACAACTTCCAGATCATTTATGAACAAGTTAAAGAGTACTGAACTCAGTACAGATCCCTAGGGATGCAAAGAACTCATTCAGCTTCTCTGCAATCTCCCTATCCTCCTTAATAACCCCTTTCATGCCCTCATCATCCAAGCGTCCAACCGCATCCCTGCCAGATTGTCTGCTTCTGATATACAGTGGTCCCTCTACTTACGAAATTAATCCGTTCCGAATGCACATTTGTAAGTCGAAAAATTCGTAAGTCGAAAAGCGGTTTCCCATAGGAATGCATTGGGAACGGATTAATGCGTTCCGGAGCCTAGAAAAAAGACCCAGACCCCCAGTAAGGCTTGCAAACTGCACAGGAACATTTCTTTTCAAGAATAAACAGGCAGTAAACAGGCAGGCAAGTCAAGGAAACCGCATGTAAAATTTGTAAGTCGAGGAAACCCCATCTAAAAATTTGTAAGTCGAGGAAACCCCATCTAAAAATTTGTAAGTCGAAAAAACCGCATCTAAAACCGGATCTAAAACTGCCGTTTGTAACTCGAAAAATACTTATGTCGAGTAGTTTGTAAGTCGAGGGACCACTGTATTTAAAGAAGTGTTTGTTATTCCCCTTGACACTTCTAGCTATATGCTCCTCAACTCTCCTTTTTCCATTCCTTATTTGTATCCTTGCATTTCCTTTGCCAGAGTTTATGTTCCTTTCTGTTCTCTTCATTTGGTCAGGACTTCCATTTTCTGAAGGAAGTCTTCTTCCCTTTTATAGCTTCCTTGACTCTACTGATTAGCCACGCAGGTGTCCTCCTGAACTAGGAGGTACCTTTCCTCCTTTTCCAACTGAACTTCTATTATTGTGGTTTTAAAGAAGTTTCATGTTTTCTGATCTGACCTTCCTAACTTTCCCTTTCAGCTTCCTTTTTACCAGTCCCTTATTTTTGAGTTTTTCCTCTTCTGAAGTCCAACACATCTATGCTGGACTTCCTTGGAAATGCTCCACTCACATATAAGCTGAATTGGATCACACTATGAACACTGTTCCCCAATGGTTCTACAACTCTGACATCTCGCACCAGGTTCTGGGCACCATTCAGTTATTAAGTCCAAGGTCACCTTCTCTCTGGTTGGTTCCACAACTATCTGTTCCAAGACACAGAAATTCTTAGTATGGACCAAAGAATTAACTCCTAGGTTTTATTTGGAAGCTAAGAACACAAGATAGATCCCATTTCTTCCATCCACAGTATTCCTTATCTTGTTAGAGACTTTTAAAAAAAGCACCCACCCAATTCACACATTTCAAATTACCTAGTAATACTAGGAACAGATAGGTCTACCTGTTCTAGTATTACTAGAACAGGTAGGCTTACAGGAAACTAGTATTTAATTTCATGTCAGCGGCACTACTCTGGGAAGTGCAGACTAACGGTAAGGAATCTAGAGTCTTCAGTAGGTTCAGAAGTGGGTCTAGTAGTGGAAAGATGAACAAATGTGACCTGCCCTCAGAGAGGCCACCACAGTTATTATACGTTGGTCTTCAACTGACAGCTGCTTATCCTATTGATCATCCCTTAAAGCTCCCTTCCAGCCAGCCAAGCAATTTGTGTGTCCTATACATTTCCTAGGGCCAAGAATAATCACAAGGAATGATTCTTGTGTTGCCAAACTGCAGCTATTTACAATTCAATCTACTCTCATAGCATCAGAGTTCACTGTCAAGAGAGAAACACAAGGTGAGATGCTAATTGTCAGTCTGAAGTTTTCCCCTGACCATCAGTGGGAGCTGGAATATAATTAAATACTATCCATGCACACAATTGAAGATATTAGTGTTGTGTTGCATAGTATGAATATTCCCTCACCCCACCTATAATGCCTAAAGGAAGAAGAAAAAATTCCAACTGCTCATTGTACCAGAAATTCCCCCTCCCCACTCCATCTAGTTAAAGACACCATTTGTGAAGCAGAGTGTTCAAAGAAATGCACCCTAACATCTCTCCCCTCAAGGATCCACGACTGATACTGGCAGTTCTTTTTTTTTTTTTTTTTAAATCTCTCAAGTCTGGGTCAAACTGCCCAAGTTCCTTTGGACATTAGCATTCATCTCCAAAGGATGTCAGATGCAACAGAATGCCATTGGAGGAGATTCGAGAGCTGGTCTTAGAGTAGCAAGCATGAATTGTTCCCCTTGCTAATCAGGGTCTGCCTTGGTTTGTATTTGGTTGGGAGACTACATGTGAGCACTATAATATATTCCCCTGAGGGGGTGGGGCCGCAGTTTGGTGGCAGAACATCTTCTTCCATGCAGGAGGTCCCAGGTTCACGCCCTGGTATCTCCAAGAAGGGCTGGGAAAGACTCCTGCCTGAAACCTTGAAGAGCAATTGTCAGTCATTGTAGACAATACTGAGCTAGATGGACTAAGGGTCTGCCTCAGTATAAGGCAGCTTCTATGCGATTAGCTACCCAAGTGGTTAGACAGACGCTGTCTATTTGCAATCAACTGCAATCTCCTTCTAATGTGGCATGCTCCTGGTGAACAATATTTCTCCATAGCAGGCCATAAGGCTAATATTTAATTTTAAAAGGTTAGACAGCTCAGGCCCTGGCCATTTATTTTGTTAACCTAGGAGCCAGACAACTGACCCTTGCCAAAATTACCAGACTTAGTGGTGGATACTGTGGAACTAGAAGACAAGCAGAGCTGCCTTGGGAAAATCGGGATTTCATTAAAATCCCGATTAAAATCCCAATACTCTGCCTCCGAATCTCTTAGTCCAGGCAGCATTGCTAAATTTCTAGGCATCACAGCTCTCTGGCACCTTGGATTTGCCAAGCCCCGAGACAGCCCTTTACCACCACAGAAGTGTGTTATAATTTACTACATTTGCTTCCTTTCTATGTTTCCGAGCAGTCACTGCAAAGTTTGAAATTCTGTGCAACATATTTCTCCTGATTTAAGCCTATGATAGACAGGATGCTGACCTGATTTACAAATTTCCAATACATTACTTTCTAGGAATAGCTTATGTGGTCCAGTATAAAAACCACACATGACGACACACGTTTTTATTTATTTATTTAACATATTTGACATAATGAGCCCCTGGTGGCGCAGTGGTAAAACTGCCGCCCTGTAACCAGAAGGTTACAAGTTCGATCCTGACCAGGGGCTCAAGGTTGACTCAGCCTTCCATCCTTCCGAGGTCGGTAAAATGAGTACCCAGAATGTTGGGGGCAATATGCTAAATCATTGTAAACCGCTTAGAGAGCTCCGGCTATAAAGCGGTATATAAATGTAAGTGCTATTGCTATTGCTATTTCTATACCACCTAAAACTCACGTCTCTGGCCGTTTTTCAATTAATCAAGCTCCACAAATACGCAACTGTTGATCTTTTCAAACTTTACAGTAACAGTTCTAAGAAACTGGAAGGTCAAGTTTTGGAACATTATAGTGGGCAAGACCTTATACAAATAGTGATATGTCAGACCTAAAACAAAACATGTGCAAAGACATTAAAGAGATGGCAAAAACAGCAAATGTCCTTATCAGCTCTGTATTTCTGTGACTTTGTCAAGGATTTAATGTCAACAAGGAAGTATTTTTACATTTTTATTGGCTAGCTCCTATAGGCTTTGTATGCATCCATGGATATGAACATAAATTGCTCATGTATGCCATCCAGAATGCCTACTTGTGTGGACAGCATGAAATTTCTCACCCCTAAATCCTCAGCATATTAGTCTGAAGTAAGCTTCGTGAAATCAACAGAACTCACTTTCAAGCAAACAAGTTTAGGACTGTGCTAAAAAAATTATTGTCCCAAACTGTTCAGCAGTGCACAAGTATCATACCACAGATGAACGCTGACAGCATTTTTCCTATTTGAAAATTGCATTATACAATTTCTTTTAAAAGCTGTCATAAGATAGAAGACATGTTAACATTTGAGACTGAGCAACACTCACTATTCAGATTGCATTTTCATGCTCTTTTCCATGTCACCCTCAGGGAGGAAGCCAAAATACTTTGCATTCTCCTAGCTACCCATAGAAGATCACATTGCGATAGCACTGCAAGCTGTGTATGTTGCTTGTTTTGCAAAAATACCTTGAATAAAGTGTTTTGACCTTCCTTGTCTAACGCCATCTGCATATCAGAAAGACCTCAACAGAAAGTTCTCTAGACGATGGATTGACTTTTTGCTGTGCATCTAGGCAGCAAGCAGTGCACTATGAAGTTGAAAAGCTAGCTTTAGTTCCAGTCATCGAATACACTTTCCTCCAACTTCCTTACACTTTGCTGTTAATAACCATAAACTTTAATGAAGCCAAAAACAAGTCCTATCCATCCCTTCACTGCAACAAAATTGAGCGAGAGAACACACACTGTCTGGACCTTGCAGTACAAACCCCTTGAAGGGAAACAAAAATATTTCTTTGGTTTTTAAAGAGATCCTTGATGAAGGATTGTGTCATGCAGCTGAGAAGACCAATACACTGAATGAAGTCACTATGACTCAACAAGAGGAAGTTTCAGCTGAACATTCCTGAGCAGTGTCATCACCAATCCAGTCCAAAGTCCCTACTGGAAGCCCATCCCAAAGTTGGAAGACAGAAAGAAAAAATCCAGCTCACAGAATGTCACAGCACAGCATTCCTCCCTCTACTCCACAGGACACAGATTAAGACAGTGACCTGTATTTCTCTTGATATCATTGTTTCTACCATCATGTGTTACGTTGGGGGTGCTAACTGGAAATATCTTCCCCCAATGGAATAAGGGGCCTTTATGTGCAGTCCTTCCCCGTCAGCAGGCATAAATTGAATTCACAGGCCTCCTTGCGGAGAACACAGAGGCATTCTTCTTTTACTTGGGTCACGGAAAACCTGCAAAAGTGTGTTGGGACGGGCAATGGTGATGAAGGCTCCCCATTCAGAAGTGGGTGGGAAACAGAAGCATCATGAGGCACCTCCGTGCACAGAACACTCTACTCAAGGCATGGGGCCTCTCCTTAGCGGATGAAAGAAAAGTCCATCTTATCCAGAAAAAACAAGCCTCTCCTGTGTTTCAGGAAACAGTAACACATTCATAAATGATTTGGGGGGGAAACCAAACAGGCCATATTATGAATAAGGTAAACTGGTTTATGTATTAGACAAAAAAACCTCAATATAAGGAATGCAAGAGTTCGCAAGTATGAGAAAGGGCTTCCCCATACAAATTAAGGAAGGCCTGTGTAGCAGCAGCTATTTGGAACTTCAAATGCTCTGTGACATTTTTGGTTTTTTGCTTAGCTGGAGTTTTTCTAAGTTACTTTCATTGCTGGGGTTGCTGCTGGGAAGTGTAAGCCTAGTTTGGAGGAACTACAGAACAATACTTTGTTGTATGCCCTGAACAGCTTGGAATGGTTAGCTCACAGACCATTCTAGTTATAGATGATATAGTTTGATCAATAATATTGTACAGTTTAGAAGTCAGACATTTACAGGACCCTGAGGCTTCGATTACTAATAATGATATAGTGATGTACTTTCCTATGTCTCTTAAGCAGGCATGTTTTGCCCAGCATGGTGTAGTGGTTAGAGTGCTGGACTAGGACCGGGGAGACCATCCCCATTCAGCCATGAAACTAGCTGGGTGACTCTGGGCCAGTCACTTCGCTCTCAGCCTAACCTACTTCACAGGGTTGTTGTGAAAGAGAAACTCAAGTATGTAGTACACCGCTCTGGGCTCCTTGGAGGAAGAGCGGGATATAAATGTAGTAGTAGTAGTAGTAGTAATAATAATAATAATAATAATAATAATAATAAAGTTTGTTTTAATTTGTTGTAGGACTTTTCTTTTACTTGGGGGGGGGTCACCAATCCACTGAGAAATGCCAAGAGACTATGGCTTAAGAGTCTCTACAGTTCCAACATCAATTCCATGGACTGAGGAGAATTGATATCTCTTTAATACATCAGGAACGTAAGAGACTTGTTGCATTTGTGGTCCTTTGAGAAAAGCTGATCTGCAGCCTCCACATACGAGCATCTTAAATGTAAAGTTGTGCCATGTGGGTTTCTTTGGTAGAATACAGGAGGGATCTACCATTACCATCTCCCGCACAGTACTTAGCTCAGTGAAAAAACTTCTCTCAGTACTCTACAGACTTTAAGGAAACATCTTCAGACAGTTCTCAGAACAGCTGCTGATCAGCACTGACTTCTTTGTCTATCTTTTTGTTGTATGAAGCTTTTATTATTATTATTAGTCGAATGCGAGAGAAAGAAAGCCAGCATGGTGTAGTGGTTAGAGTGCTGGACTAGGACCGGGGAGACCTGAGTTCAAATCCCCATTCAGCCATGATACTAGCTGGGTGACTCTGGGCCAGTCACTTCTCTCTCAGCCTAGCCTACTTCACAGGGTTGTTGTGAAAGAGAAACTCAAGTATGTAGTACACCGCTCTGGGCTCCTTGGAGGAAGAGCGGGAGATAAATGTAAAATTAATAATAATTAATAATAATAATGCAGGAGTTCTGAAAATTGGGTTCTTAAGTGTTCTTGGACCATAACTCTCATAATCTGGGATCCAAATGTGAATGGACAATGTGACATCTATTTATTTTTCTATATAAACCACTTTGAGAACATTTATTGAAAAGCAATATAAATATTTATTTGTTTTATCATGTTTGGATACACCTGAATGCCAACATCATTCAATAAAGGAGATTTATCAAAGCAGTTCACATAGCATAGGAATGGTTTGCTTCTGCAGAATGGCTCATCATCTAAAAAGAGACTCAAGAGAGACCAGCAACAGCCACTGAGAGAGACACATTGGGTTGAATAAGGACTGTTGCTCTTTCCCTGCCAAATAACAAGAACCCCAACTTTTAAATGATACCTCTTTACCCAGTTGGGAAGCATAGTCAGATATGCCTCTGCTCTTCCAAACAACTGTAAGGACATACAGCTAAGCAACTTTTGTTTTTACTTTTTCTCCACTAACCATGCCAAATAAGGGTTGTTCCATACACAGATATTCCTCTGTATTAAGAATCACTGTAGTACAGAAACTGGAATGACATTAATCTGTGTTTCCTATAGTTAAGCAAGTCTTGGTTTAGTCATGGAGATCAATGGATGGCCTTAGTCACAATCTCTTATCCTCACAGGCTAGCTGTTAGGCTGAAATGATGCTCTAAGTTTTTTAGGGGAAGAACAAGAGAAGGGGACAAGGGGACACAACACTGACTACATTGAGAGGAGAGCTGGTCTTGTGGTAGCAAGCATGACTTGTCCCCTTAGCTAAGCAGGGTCCACCCTGGTTGCATATGAATGGGAGACTTGATGTGGGAGCACTGTAAGATATTCCCCTCCAGGGGTGGAGCCGCTCTGGGGAGAGCAGGAGGTTGCAGGTTCCCTCCCTGGCATCTCCAATATAGGACAAGATTTTTATTAATTTTCTATAGGACAAGATTTTTTAATTGAACCAACAAACTACCAAAGCATACAGTACGTTGCCAATATAGGGCTGAGAGAGATTCCTGCCTGCAACATAGGTGAAGCCGCTGCCAGTCTGTGAAGACAATACTGAGCTAGATAGATCAATGGTCTGACTCAGTATATGGCAGCTTCCTATGTTCCTATGAAGGGTAATCTCATGAATACCTATTTCCTGAAGGAGGCATCCCTTCTTCATGTAAACCTCCCCAATAACCTGTACAATACAGTCTCCTAATCTCTTACTGAACTGCAATCCGTACAACAACCCTGAAAGATTGACCAGCACAATCATCCCAACAATGCAAGCAGGAAGCTGAGGAATTGTTACTTGCCTAAAGCCACGTACCAAGCCTATGGGAAAGGCAAGATCTAAACACTATTACCACTTGTGTCCGAACAACACACACTTACCAATTCAACACCACTTCAGGTATTCAAAGCATTTCATGTACACTACTACAGCAGTAAAGCAACTGAGCAGTCCAGGAAAAAAGAAACCAATAAGTCCTTGGTTCAAACCCCACCTCTATGGCAAACCTGAGCCATTTTTGGGAGAGTGGTATATAAATCAAATAAAGTAAATAATAAACTTGCCAGGTTGCCTTAGGCAGGCCACTCTCACCCAGCCACCCCAGCCCCAAGCCCTCTACAATATAGGGATAACCATCCTTACCACAACCAACAGAAGGGACAGCAGATTTATTTATTTTATTTATTTAAAGGTATGTATACCCCGCCCCTCCGGGTCACTACTGCTCGGGGCGGCTTACAACAATCAAATGCTCAAGATCACCACACCAATGCTAAGAGTGCTCAGCATCACAATCCTCACAACAACCTGGTAAGGAAGATCGGTATTCCTCTCTCGGGCACGCCTTGCAAGGGTGCAAGAATCAGACAACGACAAGCCCCGTCCCACGCCAGGGGGGCGCCTCGGAACGCGCGCAAGGCGGGGCGAGACTCGAACTCGGGACCTGCCCTGCTCTGCTCCGTCGTGCTGGGAGGCTCCCGGGCAGCCCCTGGACTCCACCAGCCCCCAAGAGCCCCGATCCTCCGGCAGGCAGGCGGGCGGGGCGGGGCTTGAAATCCCCGAGAAGCGACAGGGCGCCCCGTCCCCGAGGAGACTTCGGAAGACTTCCCCTCCCAGCAAGGAAGCACAGCGCGCATGCGCACCCCCTGGCGGAGAGAGGCGCGTCGTCGTCGCCCCCCCCCCATACCCCCTCTTCTCCCTGCTTGGCTCACCCCGGCGAAGGCCGCTTCTTCGCCCGGACGGCGCAGGCGACTTTCGATGCTGCTGCTGCTGCTGCTACTGTTCCTTCTGACGCTCCTCTCCGCTAAGAGTGCCGCCCAGTCACGGCCGCCACCACCGCCAGAACAAGCCGCCAGCCACCTCCCGAACCACCTCGGCAACGGGGTGACGCCATCTTGTCTGCCTGTCCCACACACCCCTCTCCCCCGACGGCGGAGCGCCTGCGTCACGACGCCGGTCACGCGACCCGGAAGGAGGGGACAGGAGAGGCGGCGACGGCTGCGCAGAAGACCAAGGGGCCCAGTCCCGAGGCTGGTTCAACGAGACTTCCGGTGCAGATCCGGGCGGCTCTCGCCCTGCCCCAGTAGTGATCTCCTGCATAGCTTGACCTATTCTTTGCAATTTTCCTGGACTGCGCCCTGAGGGGGTTCGAATAGAAACCTGATATGTGTGGCTGTTGACATGTCTCTTTAGAGCATAGACATGCAAAAAGACTAAGCGGGTTTAGAAAAGAACAGGGGGAGGGAAGGACGCCAGACCCGGCGAGGCGGGTTGGGTCCCCCTCATTCCGAGAGGAGGTGCGCAGTAGGTCTAGTACCTTTGTTTCCCTGGGCTAAATAAATTCAGAGCGCTGTTAAATGCAGAGGCTTGCATGGAAGTTTGCACCTCTGTCCACAGCATGCTTATTTGCGGGTTGTCGCTCACTGGCTGAGCAAGAAGGTGCCGTTGTTTAAAGGTAAAGTGTGCCGTGGAGTCGTTGTCGACTTCTGGCGCCCACAGAGCCCTGTGGTTGTCTTTGGTAGGATACAAGAGGGATTTGCCATTGTCTCCTCCCACACAATATGAGATTATGCCTTTCAGCATCTTCCTAGATCGCTGCTGCCCGATATAGGTGTTTCCCTTGTTTAACAGGACCAATATTGTCAGAGTGTAACCAGCTGGGCTCTTTGATGCTTATTCGTCTGAAGTCATTCCCACTGATTTCTGTGAGACAGAGTAACTCCTATGGAGCAAATCTGCAGTCCAAAAACATCTGACGACCCAGGTTTGAGAACCCCCTGATAGAACAGAAAAGATATAGCTCAGGAATACGTTTAGTGCAAAACAAAGCTGTCTATCGAACATAAAACTAGGTGGAGTCGTAGGCTCAACGGAGCAACCTGGCAGAGAGACGGAAACTGAAGGAAACCACCACGGAACACTCCTAGGGCTGCTGTTTCCCGAGATGCCCTACAGGGGGCTCTGTAACAAACTAACAACAACCCCCCCTACGCGCGCTTTGACCAATCCGCGCCTGGGGCAGGACTGGTGGTTGACGCCATCGTGGGGCGTTTCCTCTCGGCCTCATCCGGTTGCCTAGCAACATCCAGAAGGCGAGGGCCTCCCGGAAGAGCCTTCAGTCGCTTGGCAACCGCGCGCGGCTGTGGCGCAGACGCTGACGTGCCGGAGGCCGGTCCCGGCCGAAAGGAGCTGCCGTAAAGCGCAGCACGCCGTAAAGCTCCCCCTTTCCTGTTGGTTGTGGTTGCCGCCGCCGCTCGGCGCAAAAATGCCGTGAGCGGCGCTCAGTCGCTGGGACGGCCAGAGCGCGCGCGAGCGAGAGGGCGCCCCGGCTCCGTCCCATGCTCCGTCGGCGTCGGTGGTGGTGGAGGCGGCGTCGGCGGGCGGCCCTCTTCTTCCCCTCCCCCTTCATGCGGGGCCCGGGCCGGGGCCGCGCCGGAGACGCCCTCGCCCGCTATGGCCCGAAAGACAGTTAGCAGGAAGAGGAGGGCGGCCGGAGCCCCCGCGGCGGGGGGGCCCGGAGGAGAGCAGGTACGGGGTCGGGGGGAGCGGGGCGGCGGCCGGCCGGGACCCCATCCCCAGAGCGGCCGCCGCTGGCCGCGGGCCGGGAAAGGGGGCGGGCGGGGGGCTTCAGCTTCTGCCCCGGTGCCTGCTGGATCCGTCGGCGGCGGCTCCCCCGAAAGCGGCCCCAGAGGCGGGCCGGCAGCAGAAGCCGCGGGAGGCCCTGCGCGCCAGCCCCGTCTCGCTCCCCACGGCCGCCAGATGCTGCTGCTGCTCGGGCTGCCCTGGGCCCCCCGGCCTTGGTCGGTCTGTCGCCCAGCGCCCTGGCAGGCAGCGGTGGGCTGGCGGCCTCTGAACCCGGGGGCTCTGCCTGGCAGTTCCCCGCGCACTGGGGTCTTCCCCGCGCACTGGGGTCGGCTTCGGAGCGGGGCGACCAGGGCGCGGGGTGGGGTGGGGGCTCCCCGGAGGACACTCCCTCCTCCTCGGCCCACCCCCCTCGCAGCGAGCGGCTCTTGGTCCCGGGGGGGGGGCGTGTCCGGACCCTGCAACCGATTCGGCCGGGCGCGGGGGCTGCTGTTCGCACTCGGGTTCTCCGCTCGTGGCGCCCAACCGCGCCGGAGTCCCGATGATGCTGCGGGCCGGGTGTAAACGGAAGGGCAGGAGGCGGGGCAGCCGGGCCTTTCGCGGGAAAGGGCAGGTCGGTGTTGAGCCCTGCAGCCGGGAGGCGGGCGGGGGCGCGTTCACACACACACACAGGATGACCGCCCCCCCCCTGCGGTGAGCGGGTCTGGTTCCCCATCGTGGTCTCCTTGAAGCTTGTTTCCCCCCTACCGGCAGGTGAGGACTCTGCCGCTTCAGGTTGCAGATGGGAGCTTAGAGGGATGAGAGCTCCTGCATGAAGCATCCCTGTAAAAAAAAGAAGCCGTGTGTCCCAGAGAAGGCTAGGCAGGGCTCTCTTCCCTGACCTGCCAGATTTCGGAGTTTAAAATGCTGTGTGGAAGATCATCTACTCACCTGAGCGCCCCACCTGCAAGCTGAAATGGTGCAGCCCCAGTTAACCATCTTTGAGAGAACCAAATCCCAACGTGTAGCCAGGGCCTGGTCCCTGGATGTTTCTTAAAACAAGGGAGTGATGATGCTTCATTATTTCCTCTTGTATCCAAAGGGCTCAGGCCATGTCAAACTCGACTCTTGTCTTGTTTCCTTCTCGGCATCTCACAGCACTGCTGAGAAATAACAACGCCCCACTTGCATCGCAAGTGGGCTTTGTCATTGAGCCCTTGCCTCCAAAGCTCAGATCGAGCACACTCACTCTTGTTTTGCAGGCTGAGTGAACTAGTTCTAGCCTCCTAATAGAGGGTAAAATTCCCTTCAGTTTCAAGTTTTCCCCTCTCTTAGCTCACAGAGACTTTCAACAACTCAAAAGTAGTTAAAATGCTCAGACCGCTCACTAATTTGATATAACTAAATAATCCTCCTGTTTCTAAATTGGGAGATTGTGTCTTGGCTCAGGGTCAGAAACAAAACAAACTGTTCTGCTTTCTACAAGTGCTCTCAACAGTTCTGGTTGCTGCATCTTGAAATAGATATTGTAAAGCTGGAAAAGATGCAGAAGAGGGCACCTTCCTTACAAGGTAGCACTATAACATTTGGGGCTTTTGAATTAAGAAAATAGGTGACTAAGCAGGGGACACGACTGAGACTTGGTTCCTGCAGTGCAAAGTATGGAATTTGCTGCTGTAAGATGTGATGATGCCCAGTAGTTTAAATGACTTTATAAGAGAATTAGGCAAATTGATTGATGGAGGACAAGTCTATCCAGTTAGCCATTGCAGAGGAAATGGATGCTGGACAAGATAGGCCTTTGGTCTGATCCAGCAGGGCTTTACTTACATGTAAAGTGATGCACATTGGGTCGAAAACCCCCAACTTCAAGTATATGCTGATGGGATCCGAGCTGTCGGTGACTGACCAGGAGAGGGATCTTGGGGTTGTAGTGGACAGCTCTTTGAAAGTGTCGACTCAATGTGCAGCAGCTGTGAAAAAGGCAAGTTCCATGCTAGGGATCATTAGAAAGGGGATTGAAAATAAAACGGCTAACATTATAATGCCATTATAATGCCCTTATAAATTTTAAAAATATGAATTTAAAATTTTGATTTTTTGATATTTTTTTAAATCATTGATTTTTATCCACCCTGATGACAACTCCAGCATTTCTTTCTTGCAGGAGGTCATTCATTACAATGGGGCATGCCAGAGTGGTAATGTGTCCAATTCCATGCTAGGGATCATTAGGAAGGGGATTGAAAATAAAACGGCTAATATGCCCTTATACAAAACTATGGCGCGACCACACTTGGAGTACTGCATACAATTCTGGTCACCACATCTTAAAAAGGACATTGTTGAACTGGAGAAGGTACAGAAGAGGGCAACCAAGTTGATCAGGGGCCTAGAGCACCTTTCTTATGAGGCAAGACTACAAGACCTGGGGCTTTTTAGTTTAGAAAAAAGACAACTGCGGGGAGACATGATAGAGGTCTATAAAACCATGCATGGTGTGGAGAAAGTGGAGAGAAATAAATTCTTTTCCCTCTCACACAACACTAGAACCAGGGGTCACTCCATGAAACTGATTGCCAGGAGGTCTAGGACCAACAAACGGAAGTACTTTTTCACACAACGCGTGATCCACTTGTGGAACTCTCTGCCACAGGATGTGGTGACAGCCAACAACCTGGATGGCTTTAAGGGTGGTTTGGATGACATCATGGAGGAGAGGTCTATCAATGGCTACTAGTCGGAGGGCTGTGGGCCACCTCCAGCCTCAAAGGCAGGATGCATCTGAGTACCAGTTGCAGGGGAGTAATGTCAGGTGAGAGGGCATGCCCTCAACTCCTGTCTGTGGCTTCCAGCGGCATCTGGTGGGCCACTGTGTGAAACAGGATGCTGGACTAGATGGGCCTTGGGCCTGATCCAGCAGGGCTGTTCTTATGTTCTTACATTGTTATAAAGTCAGTGTTATGTCATGGGAAATGTGACTTCTGAAGTATTGTTGAAGGCAAATTCATCGCAGATTGCAATACCATCTGTTATTAAATGATTATTGAATCGTATTTGTATAGTTTTTGCCTATTCTGTGGAGCTCAGTTTTTAAA
This sequence comes from Hemicordylus capensis, assembly GCF_027244095.1. NCBI lineage: Eukaryota > Metazoa > Chordata > Lepidosauria > Squamata > Cordylidae > Hemicordylus > Hemicordylus capensis. Next base: position 3,845,723 of record NC_069658.1, read on the forward strand.
ATCCCCTCTTGAAGGCTCACCTAATAAATTCTGATGAGGAACTAAAAGATTCCTGAACATTAGTAAGAAAACCTTACCAGGTGAAAAAGAGTCTTCCATCCATCAGATGTGTGGGGAAAATAACATTTTAACTAGACTTGTGAAATAATAAAGGTGATGCCATGCAAATGTCTCTGGCGAGGAGACACTTTGGGAAGGCCCTGTCAGAAGATGACTTCTAGGAATGGGCAGCTTCCTTGGGGGAGATACCTTGCAGAACAGAAATTCTCTGGGCTCCGTGGTGAGGAAGTCGTGTCACTTTACAGTGGCTTAAGGTCTTTATGAAGATGTGCTTAATGGCCTGTGCTATTCTTCTGTGTCATGCAGGGGAACCAGATACTGGAATACTCATCTGGCCCAATGAAAGATGCCTTAAGGGGACCTGACATTTAGATTGCAATCCTGTGCCCACTTACATGGGCATAAACCCTATGGAACACAATAGGGCTTACTTCTGAGTAAAAAAGTGTTTAGGATTACGACAAAATTTTTTTTTTTTAGACAGATTGCACAAAATCACTTTGAGGTATTATGCTGTGCATTGTTCATATTTTCCCATAGTATGGCTGGGATCACTCCGTCCACAAAAGGAAGCGGCTGCCCCCAGTTAAGAGGTCACTGGTGTGCTACCTGAAAGGAAGAGAGGTACGGCTGCAGAATGAGTCCAGCTACCACCGAGTGTTGCACGGATATGCAGCCCAGCAACTGCCCAGTCTTCTGAAGGAAAGAGAATTTCACCTTGGGACTCTTAATAAAGTGTTTGCATCTCAGTGGCTGAATCACCGGCAAGTGGTGTGTGGGACAAAATGCAACACTGTAAGTGCAAATCTCCCTTAACTTCCTTCAGCCGATCTCCTCTTGAATGTTGTGCAGCTATAAACAGTAGTTGGGAAAATACAGACAAAGCAGAGAGTGTAAGTGATATTTCCTCTGCATCATCTTGATGTTGGTTGCATTTGCATGCCAGCATTGGTTTTTGCCCTGTGGGGGACACACTATTGCAACTACTCCTGGGGAGGGAGCACAGGCTTTGCAGGCACAAAAAGCAATTAAAAGGATCAGGTAACAGGACTGCACCAGACCTTTGCCTGAGGCCTTGGAAAGCTGCTCTCAGAGAAGACAGTGCTGGGCTAGATGGACCAACAGTCTCATTTGGGATAAGGTAACTTCATATTTGTGTTTGTGGAAGTTGTCTGTATACTAGGTGCATACAGCACACTTTTGGGGTCACCTCACTGTGTTGTGTGAGCTGCTGATTTCAAACTTAGGTACTTTTAAATATTATTTTTTCAAAATAATGCTTCTGTTAGGAGTTTTAAATATCCTTTATGTTCAATACATTTTATAAAATTCCTTCACTGCAATTAGTTGTTTGGTAATGAGAGAGCTGGTTTTAATCCTAGATCAATTTGAGATTTATGTTTCAGTGGGAAGGTAAGAGAAAGATGGCAAATGCTTTGTTCCCTGGTATTTAATATTGGAACTAATGAAATAGTGACATTATGCTGATGTGATACTGGAACAGACTTCTTAATTAAAGAGTGCAAGGCCTGAATAGTATTGGAGTAGCTGATTTGATTTCCATGGTTGGTTTTGGCTCAGTGTTGTGTCTGGGTTTGTTTGTTTTTTGCTAATGTAAGTGAATTGTATTAACTGTTCTGAGCTTTATAAATGGGTGAAAATGGTACATGGCAGTTTTTGATTCAATTTCATTTATGTCAGTAACAAATTGCAGGAAGACCTGCTATAGGTCCTGGTTTGGGGTAGGGATGTGCATGAGCCTGTTTGGAGGCCTTTCGGCTGGTTCAAAGGCAGTGGGGGGGTGTACTTTGAAGGGTGGGGGAGGGTGCTCTTACCCCTCCCGCCACATTTCCCCCGCTGGCGCTGCACTTTAAAGGCATACCTCCCTGCCGCCCCATCGCCTTGTTGGACCAGAAGTGACTGGAAGTACCCGGCGCACACATCGGGTACTTCCTGTCCAATGAGGCAGCAGGTCAGCAGGGAGGTACACTGCTGCCCCTCTGGACCCCTTTAAAGTGCAGCGCTGGCAGGGGAAATGTGGGTGGGGTATTCTCCCAACCACCAGTTCCATGCACATCCTTAGTTTGGGGTACCAGAGGTATACATTTGACATCATGGACTGTGATCTCTCTAGACAGGAGTCATGTCACATTGGTGTACAACATCTGACATGCTTGTGCTGAGCACATATAGTAAACAGTAAGCAGATGGACCCAGAGTTTACTGCATTAAAATTCTGCAGTTCAAAATGCTGACAGCCTTTTTTCTATGAACAGAACAAACCCAGTAAGCTAGGCAGCAGCTGAGCTAATAAACTGTGTCTGTCAGGCATACTTATATGATGTGTCCACAGCAGGGCTCGCCAGTTATCTGAAACCATGGTACGCACACTTAGTTAGTAGTCTTACACACTTAGTTAGTAGTAGTAGTAGCACACTAGGTTAGTAGTCTTACACACTTAGGTTAGTACTCTTGCCTTTGCAAGAGAGCAATAGAGAAGATGGTTTGGGACTGATGGAATGCTGGTGCTGATACTCCAAAACTGTCAAACTAAGATAATTGCTGTGTGGCAGGAAAGCCAGAGTGGTGCTGATGAATCTTTAATATCGAGGCTAGTTTGGTGTTTAAGAAATGTTTTTGGCTACCTTTTTATTTTCTTTGTGGAATATGGGCTGGTAGCATGTGCAACTAGGGCAGCTGGATCTCTAGATGCCATTTCTAGTCTTGCCTAGCTTTTCATCTGCTGCCATGTGCGATGGTTGATTCTTCCTCTGAAAAGGAAATTGGAAGTTGGACTTGTCAGAAATTTGCTGGATGGTGTTGGTGTTTGTGTTAGGAGTTGTATTCAATATTTTTCTCCCTGATCCTGGCTGTGCAGTCAACTAGGGACCTTGCTAATGGGTTTATGTTTTGCTTTTCCACAAAAATACATTGCCCTCTTATATTTGGGTGTAATCTTGAAAGAGAGTCTGTCTGTTGTTACAGACCAGGCAATTGGTTTAAGGTATTTGGTCAAATGGTTGCCTTGGCTTTTAATCAGTAAATCAGTTGGGACTAGTATCCATGTCTTTTAGGAAATAAGGTTTTCTTGGCTAAGTGTGGAAACCATTTAATATTTTCAAACTGAACTAGAATGCATAGTCTGAATCCAAAGACTTCAGCAGGATCTTTACTACAAGACTGGAAACAACTTTGATGTTGGTGCTGAGGAGTCGAACATCTTTGGGTGGCTGGGTGAACAGGGGCCTGAGAACTTTCAAGTTCTGGTTACTCTTCTTTCCTAAGGCAACAGTGGACAGCACGTCCATTTGGATCTACTGGTAGATCTTTGGGTGGTCTGCTGTAGCTCAGCAAGAATTCTAACTCCCAGATGCTTAACAAAAACAAGTTGTTCTGGTAAGAATTAATCTGCCTGCTTTCCTTGCACTGTCCCTACAACTGGACTAATTTTGGTCCAAATCAGTTAAGCAGTTCACAAGTTAGCCCACTTGCACCTCAAAAGTTCATGCTTCCGCCATTTTGAATTGGGGTGGATGACATCATAAACTATGCAGTTGAGGTGTCCCTATATGTCCCTACAACTGTACCAAATTTGTTTCAAATCGGTTCCCACTTGCATCTCAAACAGCGGATGCCAGACTAGACTCCCTACAGGCCTCATCCAGAGCCATAGCTTCTGATATGGCCATTCACTGCTCATGTGGCTAAAACTGGTATGTGGATACTGAATTAAACATGAACTTGGCTTCTCTCCCCTTTAAGAGGAGCAAGTTATTCAGGGAGTCCTTAGAGCCAGTCCTGGTCAAAACCCGCGACATGAAAACTGCCATGCACTCCAGTCATAGGGAGATGCACAAGACCTTCTGCCCTAACCAGCCCTCCTTGTGCCCTTTCAGGAGCATCCCCACCCCCTGGTCTAGGAACAGTTGTTTTTGCTCATCCGGCCACCCCCAATGGGCAGAACCAGATTTAGAACTGCGTCCCATCAGTAGCCCCTCCTCTCCACCCTCAGACCAAACTGCAAGCAAAACTGACTGTCCTCCCATAGGAAGCAAGCCAGAGCACTCTTAATTCCAGCTGGGCCAGCTCTGGTACAGATGTGTGAGTTATCAATACACTGAGCCATGGCTACTCCTTAGATGTACAGGACTTCCCATTCTTCATTCATCTCTCCAGTCTCCCAGAACCCAAACATCTTTTTTAAGAATCGGGCTGTTTAGCGCCAGATTCCGATTTGGGCAATTGAACCCATACAGTCAACAGAGTTATGTCAAGGCATCTATTCTTTTTTGTTCTTGGTGCCCAAGAGAGATGGAACATGGAGAGCAATTCTAGATCTAAAACGCCTCAGCCACTTCATTTGCAAGCGCAAGTTTGGCATGGAGGCGATAGTCCTGGTTGACTTACTCACCTCAGTAGACCTTTTGGAAGCCTATCTCCATATCCCAATCCTTCCAGCTCATAGGAAGTTATTGAGATTATGTTAACATCAAAGCCACTTCCAATACAGGGCTCTCACATTGAGACATTTGGTCTTTCATCTGTGACCAGAGACTTCAAGATCATGCCCTAGTGGCACACATGAGTCCAGGGCCTGCGCATCTATGCATATCTAGATGATAATTTTAATCTGTTCACCCTTGCACCCCCAGGTGGTGAAGGATGTTCACCAGACATCACACATCCTATTTCCCACGACTTCATTGTCAACAAGAACAAGAACCACCTTTCACTGACACAAACTCTCTAGCATCTAGGCGCATGGTTTAACGTGCTCTGTGCAGCCATTTCTCTTTCTCCAGAACAGAGGGACAAGATTGACAGCCTTCTAGCCCCACTTCTGCAGAGCACCTCTGCAGACCCCATAACACTATCCCAGGCTCTAGGCTCCACGATTGCCTGCATAGAGTGAATGCCCTGGGCCCATTGGCACACAGGCCCCCTCCAGTGGTTCTTTCTTTCAGTCCCAGATCATGATATGTGCTCACAAGGCAGCCCACCTTCCCACTCCCATCCAAATGTGTCTATGTTGATGGACCTCTCCAGCCATTGCAAGGGGTCTTTATTTCAGAGAACCACACCCCCCCTCCCCTTGTAGTGGTCACCTCAGAAGCCAATCTCCTGGCCTAGGGGGCCCACTGCATCAAAGAGGTCACCCAAGAGAGGTGGAACTGGTTGGAGTGCCATCACAGCATCAGTTGGTTGGAGCTGAGCACAGTTGGACTGGCCCTGATTCAATTTCAAACCTTCATACTCTGCAGCACAACCGGCATCTAGACCAACTGGCTCAGCCAATAGACCATAGACCCAGCAGAGTGGCATCTGCACCCCAACGCTTTCTAGCTCCTCATACGCCACCTGGGGTTTCCCCTAATCGACCTTTTTGCCTCTCCAGCCAGTCACAAACTTTGTCTGATTCTTCACCAAGTAGCAGTCTACCCTGGCAGAGGACACAGATGCATTCATGTCCCCCGGGCCTTCCTAGTATGCCTTCCCTTCTGTAACCCTCATTGCCAAGGTGCTGGCAAAGAACTAATCCTAGTTAGCCCACACTAGTCCAGGAGACAGTGGTTCTCTGTCGTCCTAGCCCTCTCCATAACCAGACCCTTGCTCCTCCCCAGCGGGCCAGGCCTTCTATTCCAAGGCTCCCTGTTGCACTTGTACTGACTGCAGCTCTACACCTGGAGGTTGAATACTCCCTTCTAGTTAAGAAGGGGTTACTCCAGGGCTGTCCAGGATGCTATACTAGCCTCACACCAGCTTACCACCAATCACATTTACCAGCCACCTGGTAGATCTTCCTACGCTGAGTAAGGAGAAAGCATATGATCCCCCTCTCTGCCAAAGTCTCACAGGGCCTAGCCTTTTAACATCACCACTACTCCACATGCAGCACCTTTACCTCGGCAGCCTTCTCCGTACATGCTGAACTGGCCAAAATTTGTAGGGCACAGTGTTCTCTCTAATTTTTTTCATCTGTGTGCGGCTTGAGTTTTGTTCTGGGCGGTACCATCAAGGCAATGTGTGTGCACCTGCGTTCGGAGTGGGGCCCTCCTGATTCAACCTGAACGGGATCTAAAATTAACTGAGTGGACATGAAAAACCTTTTGTGCGTGTGTGCACACACACATCTTAGAGAGAACACTGGTAGGGCAACCACCTGGTCATCTATTTTATCCTTTATTAAACACTATGAAATAAACACAATCTGCTCAAGCTGCTTTTGGGCAAACAATGCTCCATCAGGTAGTAGCGGTCTGATCCGCTCCCCACCCCTGACACATAACAGCCCTGCTGGATCAGGCCCGAGGCCCATCTAGTCCAGCATCCTGTTTCACACAGTGGCCCACCAGATGCCGCTGGAAGCCACAGGCAGGAGTTGAGGGTGTGACCTCTCTCCTGCCATTACTCCCCTGCAACTGGGACTCAAAGGCATCCTGCCTTTGAGGCTGGAGGTGGCCCACAGCCCTCCGACTGGTAGCTATTGATAGACCTCTCCTCCAAGAAGTTATCCAAACCCCTCTTAAAGCCATCCAGGTTGTTGGCTGTCACCACATCCTGTGGCAGAAAGTTCCACAAGTGGATCACGCGTTGTGTGAAAAAGTACTTCCGTTTGTTGGTCCTAGACCTCCTGGCAATCAGTTTCATGGAGTAACCCCTGGTTCTAGTGTTCTGAGAGGGGGAAAAATTTCTCTCTCTCCACTTTCTCCACACCATGCATGATTTTATAGACCTCTATCATGTCTCCCTGCAGTTGTCTTTTTTCTAAACTAAAAAGCCCCAGGTCTTGTAGTCTTGCCTCATAAGAAAGGTGCTCTAGGCCCCTGATCAACTTGGTTGCCCTCTTCTGTACCTTTTCCAGTTCTATAATGTCCTTTTTAAGATGTGGTGACCAGAATTGTTCGCAGTACTCCAAGTGTGGTCGCACCATAGTTTTGTATAAGGGCATATTAGCCGTTTTATTTTCAATCCCCTTCCTAATGATCCCTAGCATGGAATTGGACACATTACCACTCTGGCATGCCCCATTGTAATGAATGACCTCCTGCAGGAAAGAAATGCTGGAGTTGTCATCAGGGTGGATAAAAATCAATGGTTAAAAAAATAATCAAAAAATTGAATTTTTAAATTCATATTTTTTAAATTTAAATTGGATTTTTAAAATGCTCTTTAAAGAAAACATCTATCTAAAGATAGTTTTCTATTTAAGATACATTATAGTCCAAAGGTTATTCATCATGAAATAAGGCTTAGTTTTTAATTATGTAGCAAGAGGCATATGCAATGTGACATTTTTTGGTAAATGAATTCCATTAATCCATTCACAACGTCATGCTTTTCCAGAGGTTTCTGTAAGATTATTTTGGGCAATTTTTCTATCTAGAAGAGGACAAAAAATGAAACCATCTGCTTGTAAATTAAGATTATACCAGCAAGAATGAGTCTATGTAAAAAACCTTGATTTAAATCTAGTCTTACTGACTAGTGATTTAAATCGTGATTTAAATTGATTTGCTTTAAATCAAATCCACTCTGGTTGTCATTAAGGTTTTTTTCTACACAGTGTGTGGAGGTTATTCGGCCCACCTGTGGATCATTCAGAAACCACAAATAGGTATAAATCAGTGGGCCACTTGGCCACTCTCTGCTTCTATGCTATCTATAATCTGTCTCCTGAAGCTGTAACAGTTATGGAGCTGCAACAGTTAGACACGGGGATCCTGCTAGATATCCCTATCCAGTTAGACATGGGAAATTCTCTGCCACAAGATGTGGTGACAGCCAAAAACCTGGATGGCTTTAAGAGGGGTTTGGATTACTTCATGGAGGAGAGGTCTATCAGTGTCTACTAGTCGAAGGGCTATAGGCCACCTCCAGCCTCCAAGGCAGGATGCCTCTGAGCACCAGTTGCAGGGGAGTAACAGCAGGTGAGAGGGCACGCCCTCAACTCCTGCCTGTAGGCTTCCAGCAGCATCTGATGGGCCACTGTGTGAAGTAGGATGCTGATGGCGTTGGACCTGATCCAGCAGGGCTGTTCCTATGGTTCCTGCTGGATAAGGAGGTAAGGGTAACTTCCTGCTCTCCGGATCAATTTACCTGAGAACCAACTTGTCTACTGGAGCAAGTGGTGGAAATAACCTGTTGCAATGAATTGACTGTACACTGTGTAGAAAGAACCATTCACAGTAAGTCAGTTACTTTCTTAACCTGAGGTCCATGGAAAAAGTTGTGCTTATTTAACTTGCTTCCTGGTGAGCCAGGATGAAGTTCTTGAAAAATAACTGTCCTGAATATGTATCTTCCCCCCGCCCCCTCTAAATTTTCCTGGAGCCTTATGAAAATGGGATGGGGGTCCATGGGTAATATTTAGCGATCTGGGTGATCTGTAGATGCAAAAAGGTTAAGCAGCCCTTGTTTAACTGAATCTGATTTTAATGTATGATCCCCAAATACTATAGTTTGCATTTTATTTATGACCCCATTCAACTTTCTGGTATGCTTTTTAAAAATCAGAAATGAGTGGTTTGTTCTGAACTGGATTCTAGGCAACATTCTTTGCTTCCTTGAAATGACTTGTTTGGTACTTGGATTTTAAGCTTGTGGCAAGGCTTGGCTTCCTGGCTTGCTTAAACATATTCCTGCAAACTCCATTTTGGCCCCATGTCCATCTCTTGAGGATTGGGAATGTAATCCCTGGCCTGATACTGTGCTAGAACCAGCTGGTGTACTGTGAAGCATTGAGGGGTTTGGTTTTACTTCCGGGATGTAGAATGAAATGGACTTCTGATGTGTGCTGCAGAACTGGATTTGGATGCCTGTTCAGCAAAGACCCCAGAGGTGTCCTTTGGCAAGCCATTATGTCTCACAGCCTGAGCTTGAGAGGTATTAAAATGTAAGTTTCTTGCCCCTTTCAGCACTTGGGTTGCACAAGAAAACTATGTGGGGCACAGAGGGTGCTTTTGTTCTGCAATATCTTCCTCTCAGCATCTGAGGTAGGCTGGTGTTTGCCCCTTGGCAACTTAGCTAATGTCTTGCATGGCCTATGTCTTGATTCTCTGTGGTACAAATGGCATCTCCTAAATTCCCTTTGAATATTCTGCAATGCAGACATGCATGTGGAAAAACAGCTTTTCTAGCTTTGAGTCTCCCAGTGGCATTTTGGTAAAGATTGACAAAGTGACTGCTCCCTCATGCTTTCATAACAGGGATGGCTGCCTTGCCATCTGCTAAGAGGTTTTAAAAGCTATTATTTGCATGCTGTGGTTCCTGCCAAATATTACATTTTTAAGGGTGCTTATTGGTGTTTGAATAGTCTCACAATGGAAATTGCACTTTCAATGGACTATGTGCCCTGGGCAGAGGTGGGCCATGCCTGTCCCCAAAGATTCTTGGGGTGGGGGTGGGTGGTGGCAGCTGATGGCCTCTTCTTAGACTTCTGATCATTCCAGTCCTTAGAAATGAATTTCTAGCTCTGATGTGAAGCAGCATCTCTGGAAAGCATCATGGTCATGCCTCATGGAGCCATTATCATTTGATTATATGTTGTGGTGTTTAAAGAGAGCCCCAATTATTTGGCTTCCTGCTTGTCCTGTTTGTAGTGTTCCAATAGAGTGAAGCAGGCGTCTGTTTTGTAGGCTCTTCCTTAGCAGAGCAAGAGAAAAGGCAGCTGAACAGGATAGATCTGTGTGAGGACAGCAGTGCTGGAAGTGTCAAACGTGGCTAGCTGTGCTGCATTGCTGAATATTTCAGCTTCCCCAGTTCCTGCCAAACACTCAAAAGGTCCCCATCCTTATAACTGGGTTCTTGCCTTGGAGGGCACCCAGGACATGCACTTCGCCTTGGAGTTACACTGGAGATGGCCTCGGGAAAGGTGAGAACTGATGCAGGAGCACAATGGCAGAACTTCCAAGCTTATAGCAAAAATTGCTTCCGGGCTCCCACAGAGCCAGTATGTCTGTGTTCAGAATGACTGTGTGTGAGATCAGTGAAAGGATTATGCTAAAAGAGCATTCCCATAGTTTGCAGTCACATGGCAGATATCTAAATCTTTATACTAATTGGCAGATGTGTACATTGGTCCTGTACTAACTTCATTTATTTCACCCATCCCAAGAGTTTAAATTCCACAAATGTGGTCCAGTGATTAGACCTGAACATATCTTCAGTTCCCTGCTTTGGCACAGCTTGTAGTATTGCTCTGGAAAAATGTGCCTTGATATTATCATGCATGTAAAACTACAGTTTTTATTTATTTTATGTATTCATTCATTCATTCAGTTTATAATCCACCCTTCCTAAAGTGGCTCAGGGCAGTTTACATTAATATTAAAAAGCACATGATAAAACAAAAATTATTTTTAAAAAAAATTTAAACCGGATTAAAGCTCATGAAAATTAAAACTAGGATATCATTAAAATGATAGCAGATGCCATCTAACGGCTTTATTTTGAATGTTTTAACTGATTTTGTTAGCCATCCTGTGCTCGTTGTTAACATTGTTAACAAAGAAGGCTGAAGAAGGCTTTTTATGATATTTAAAAAATCATAGTTTTATGATACTAAAGCATTTTGCATGGTAGTACAGTTAATGTACGTTAAGGGCTGACAAAATCCCTGGAGGTTGGTTTTACAGGCACCTAAACATTATATGCTGTTGCCTTGGATCTTTTCATCCTGGTGCCTAGGAAAAGAGAATGTTTCTCCAACTCCCTGTGTTGTAAATAGAGGCTGAGGGTGCTATTTGCTATGCCTGACATTGGGCTTTTATCAGTTCTTGGCTCTCCAGATGGCTTATAGAGAGCTGTTGTTTTATTAACCAGTGGGCTAGACTAGACATGAGGCTTGAATAAACTTGAGGGTGTTGCATGGCGGAAGGGGCCATAGGTCTGCATGCAGAAGGTCCCAGGACCAATCACCAGCATCTCCAGATGGGCCCTTTTGCTCTGGCCTTTGCCTGTCTGGAACCTTGAGGAGCTGCTGCCAGTTGGGGTGACCAGTACTAAGCCAGATGAACCAGTGGTCTGGTTTAGTATATGGGAGTGTCCTACATTCATCAAGTATGTGTAGAAAGATCAACTCAGTTGCTCCCTTACACTTATAGAACTTACTTCTGCTTTCCATTTGGGTCAACATTTTCTGGCTAGAGACTTGACTTTCGGATGGTTGGAACTGAGGGGTTTTGTATTTGCATACCCTCTAGAAGTCTGTCAAAATCCAAGTCTATGTGCCTTTCAGATAAGTTGTTAACACTTATCTGAGCCAGCTTTTAACACCTACTACAGCTAAAATTAACAGCAAGAATTAAGCAGATGTAGGGCTTTTTAAAAGTGCATTTTTGTATAATATATAAAATGGTACCTTTGCCTAGGTTAACTGAACATCCTTGTGACTTTGGTCATGGAGTATCATCTGGCTCTGTAAAGGGGCAGATCTGTCAATATCAAACATAGTACAAAGGTTGTTGTCAGAGTACCTCTGAGACCTCAAGCAATGCAAATGACAACTTAATAGCCTCTTATAATATCATGCCTGTTCGTTAAAGAAAGTGTGTGTGAGAGAATATAGTTCTATGGGTTTTGAAAAAAACATGCAGGAGTTTGTATTTGTGACTAATTTGCCTCCCTGGATAATGCTGAAGACTGTGCTTGGGTTACTCTGAAGGACCTAGTAAGGCTATGGAAAGCTGTCAGTCATTTATACTACATTGTTTCTATGCATGCGAGGAATCATCAGTATTTAATATGGATGAAATCCTTTTTATTTGTTTCTAGAGATCCACCTGAAAATGAATTACCTGAATTGGATGATGCACAAAAACCTACAATAGTACTGTAAATAACTGGAAGTTATGGTCACTATATTTTGACATTGCAAATGGTGGGGAGAGAGATGTGTATCAACAAGGGCTACCCTTTCTTGGGTAACTTGTCTGATTTATAGTGGCCTCTGATTCAATGATGTGTTCCCTCTAACAGGAATTCCCAGATGTTATTGACTACAACTCCCAAAATCCCCAAGCAAAAGCCATTGCAGTGGGGATTCTGGGAGTTGTAGTCAACAACATCTGTGAATCCCTGTTTGAGGGAACACACGTTCCCTCACCTGCTTAATGTGAGAAGGTCTATCCATATCTCCATGCTGAATTGTGGTGTGTCTGATTATCTCATTAGTAGAAACTTTACTACAACTCAGACATGTATGTGCTAAAGGGGTACATCCGGGCTGTCTGAAATGTCTTGCTTGATCACCAGCAATAACTCCAGCATGCTCTCCTGACAGCCAAGAGTTTTGCACAACTAGAAGGGGAAATTACACATTCAGCACACCAATGAATTGCAGAAGTGACCTTGCTGTGTACCTATACAAACTAATTCCTTACTGCTGGCAATGCCACTGGTTGCCCACAGTGCTATTTTGACTACCTTCACTGACACCTACCCCTGTTATTAAAATGTCTGAGCTCATCACCTGACACCCCGATAGCAAATGATACGTAGAGGATTTGCCCTCTCCCCACCCAACTCTTGATAGTACTGCTGTTGCATTGTTGTTGTTGTTTTTTTAAAATATATTTTTATTCAAGTTTCACAACACAAAAGGACAAACACAACTTATACAAACATTCACGAAGACATACGATTGTTGATGCTGATGTGTTTGAAAAAACAAAACTCCTCTGGTCAAAGCTTACTCTGTGTGTGTTCAGCCTGATGAAGGAGCCATATAGATTTGTGTTTGCAACCTTCTGACATGAGTGTTTGGTTTCTTCCTCTCTTTCAGTTATTCGTGGTTGATGTCCAGACTGGTCAGATTACCAAGATTCCCATTCTGAAGGACCGGGAGCCGGACATGGTAAACCAGCAGGGCTGCGGGATTCACGCCATTGAGCTGAACCCTTCAAGGACTCTCTTGGCCACAGGAGGTGACAACCCAAACAGCCTTGCGATTTATCGTCTGCCTACTCTTGACCCTGTTTGTGTGGGAGATGTAAGTTACCTTGCATAGCAGATGGTCTTTAGGTTGCTGCTGTTGACTGTGGTGGTTTCTTATTGAACTGGAATCATTATTGTTTTCAAGCCTAGTGGGCAGTTGAAGCACAGTGGTCTTGGCCAAGGTTGCCAGAACCTAAGGGGTATACTCGTGGGTCAAATGGGCCGTAAGCCAGAATTTGGCTTATAAAAAGCCAAATCTGGCCACTCAGGTCTTGGCTGACTACCTATCTACTTGATTGCAACCCTCTAGTGTAAGAATACAAGAATGACCTTTCTTTTGGGCTTTTCTGGATGCTGATTAAACCAGAGACAGCCTCTAAAGACAGCCTCTGGTAAGGCAGCTGCCTAAGGCAGTGGATTGCAGGGCGGGGTGGCAGCATGCACTCCTGCCATGGCTTAGCCATGCTGTCACACCTGGGCCTGGCTAGTTCTGCCACTACCTGTATGTGGGGTGGTGACAGCTGAGCACACCTGCTTGCACCGGTCGCCCTGCCCTGGCTCCTGAAAAGGCAGAATGCTGGGGAGCAGGGCGGCAGGAAATGTGGAGTGTCAGCAGTTCCTGCTGCTGCATGCCCTGCTTTTTTCAGTTTCAAAAGGTGGGGTGGGACAAGCGGGAGGAGGAAGAATGGCAGTGACTGCCATCACCACCACCCGGTAAGAGGAGATGGGGTGGGGGAGGAAGGGGGACATGGTGCGCTCAGTGCACTGCAGCTAGGGAGGGAGAGAGAGAAAGCTGTGTGGCACTTTGTCTCCTGTTGGAGATCTTGGTCTGGGTGTATTTAGAGGAAATTACTGATCATACTTGTTGAAATAAAACAGAACAAACATAGATGCATTTGATGCTTAAGCAGATACGTGAAACCTTTTTTATTTTCTTTCTTTAGGATGGCCACAAAGACTGGATATTTTCTATTGCATGGATCAGTGATACCATGGCTGTTTCTGGTAAAACTTAAACTTCTCTTTTATGGCTTTCCTTTTGTAATGAGGTGTGACATCTGACAGACTTTTAGTTTCTCTTATAAAATTCCTGAAGTTGCAAAGAAGTATTCGAACTTGTCTTGACTATTCTTTTTCCCTCTTTCTTTCCCCCCAACCCTATCACTTCCAGAATGGAAGCATGGCTGCGAAGGGATTAGAAATCTTTAACATCACAGTATTTGTGGCAAGCTACAATTCACAGAATTCTGTGCAGAAGAGATTGACTTTTAAGTTGATTTGATTTAAATAGTCAAGAGGAAAGACTGGTGGACATCCAGACTAATGTGCATGTTGGAAAAAAATATATACACAATGGGGGAAGGATGATTTTTGCTGACTTCCTCTTTCCTTTGCAGCTGCTTGTGTTTCCTGAAAATATGCCCCAGTGGCCTTGCAGTATTTTTGGAAAACCCTGTGTGTGGACTGCAGAGGGCAAGAAAGATCTGCAAAAATTGCTCCTCTGTTACAATGTGTACAACATGAGCCTGGATTTCAGCCAATGATTTAAATGACATTTTCTATTTTGTAATTAATGTATTTTCCAACAAACTGTGCAGCCTTTAGCCCAGTTTATTTGAAAAAGATAAGATTCCATTTTTATTTATTTTATTATTATTATTACCTTTATATCCCGCTCTTCCTCTGAGGAGCTCAGAGCGGCGTACATTGTTATTTTTATCCTCACAACAACCCTGTGCGGTAGGTTAGGCTGAGAGATACATGACTGGCCCAGATTCACCCAGTGAGTTTCATGGTTGAATGGGGATTTGAACTCAGGTCTTCCCGGTCCTCCTCATTTCAGAAAGTATAATTGTGTGCCTTGTGTGATTCTTGGATTTCTTTCTAAGCCAGCTTTTTTTTTTAAGGCACTTGAACTTTTTAAAAGGAAAAAATCTTTATTTTGATCCACTCCGGTTCCTTGGTGAAAATCCATGGCAATCAAACTGGTGTGAAACCCATGGAATTTTCTAATGGAGATATAGCTTTTACTGGGTTTAAAGCTATGTTTGCACTAGCAGACTGCAGTATTTTTGCCATGGAAACTGCTCCTGTACCATGACTGGTTCCGAGTAGTATTTAATTGGCAAAGGTTACATAACTAGTGCAAGCTCCTCTCAGAACTAGATCCCATCTCCAGCTGAGCACCTGAAGCAAACAGCCACAGTCCTTTGGGAGCATCTCCAGTACAAGCTCCAAGGAAATGGATGGGAGCTGTGGAATAACACAGTGCTCACTCACAGGTCTCTTCTAGGGATGTGCACAGCACCAGGCAGGGGTGAACATGAGAACATAAGATGGGTGGTTCGATGGCTGGGTATGTGTGTGCTGCTTAAGAGCAGGGGAGGGTGCACTTAACCCTCCCTCTGCTCTTCCCCCACTGGCACTCCTTTTTTCCAAAGTTAATCAGGGTGGTAGTGTACCTCCCTGCTGCCCTGTTGACTGGATACAACCGGCAGTATCCGACATGCATGCGCCTGTGCCTCCCAACTGATTCTCCCTGACTGACTCTGCACTATTGGCCTCATCCACATCAGAAATATTTTGAGCTAATGTTTGGATCTGATAAAAGGAAGCAGTAGAAGTGCAGTCAGAAATAGTGAACATAGGCCTGGCTTTGAATAAGCCGTATTCTAAATTGGAGGTTCCTAACAGAGCATGGAGGGAAGCAGTGTTCCCTCTAACAGGGATTCCCAGATATTGTTGATGACACCTCCCATAATCCCCAGCCAAAGGCCATTGCAGCTGAGGATGCTGGAAGTTGTAGTGAACAACCTCTGGAAATCCCTGTTAGAGGGAACAGCGGAGGGGAGACATATTTATCTCCCCAGATAAATACTTCACATACTTCCCAGCCGCAGTGGAAGTGCACAGGTAAGGAGAGCACTGCTAATTAATATTGTCTGGGGTCATGGAAGTAGTTTATTTAGGAAATTGATCAGGGAGGTAGATTGAGACGCACATGCCTTGCTGATAGCTACATACAGGAAGAGGGGAGGAAGGAAGTCTCTCTCTCTCTCCAGGTGATAGAATGAAACCTGAGGCGAACAAAGGGGAAGTAGAGTAGAGAAAGTGTGGTCAGAGAGAGGATTCCCTTGCTCACTATCTACCCCTAATGCCCCTAGTGGTCAGTAGGGTTGCTGGTGCTAAGAGTCGATGCCATCAGAAGCTGTGTCTCCAACACGACCTGTGGTACTCCAGACGTTGCTGAACCACAACTCCCATTATCCCTAGCTACAATTTATTGTGTCTGGGGATGATGGGAGTTGTAGTTCAGCAACATCTGGAGTACCACTGGCTGGGAACCCCTCTTCTAAATGATCTGAAGGCAAAAAAGGCTGAAAGTAGCACAGTAAAGGTGTGATTCAGTACAAACCCAGCTTGCCATACAGTTGACAGTTTCGTGTTTTATGCGGAGGTGGGGTGTTTCACCAAAGTAAGCTGCATCTTGTGCCAAGAATACCTAGATACTGCATTCCTAATAGATGGGTATCATATTTCATGTGTATTTTGTGGCTTCCAAGATCCAGCTGTTCATATTGTTTGAAATCAGGATAGCCAACCTGAATCTCTTCAGCAGTCGATTGCGGCTGAGGATGATGGGAGTTGGAGTCCAACCACAGCTGGAGAGCCTCAGGTTGGCCAGCCCTGTTCTGATAGTTCTTAGTTATCTATAAAGACCACAAAAATGAGGTTTTAGAGAAGAAAATGTGACTTTCTCAGTTTGGCGTCTATTGTGTCCCATAACATATGGATGTGCTAAAAGGGCACTGGCTGGCTGGTTGGCCCAGGGCCTTCCTCACCACCTCATTGCCCAAAGGCTGGAGCAGAGTTTGAGCCCAGCAGCCTTCTTGTGCCTCCACGACACTCTTGCACTAGTCATGAGCCATGACTCACGTTGCACTTCCCTAGGAATTGGGATTATGCTGTGTTACAGTCAAGCTGAGTGAGCTGCAGGGCGGCACCAGCATGGTTCAGCATAGCAGAACTGGCTGGACTTTGTCCTGTCATAATAAAACCATTGGAGGAGTGCCAGGAAGTTACTACATAGCATCCCTTTGTTTACAGCCCTCTGTAGAGACCCTAACTTTATTGTGTGCTGTGTTAGCATCATTCTTCTGAGGTGCTGTATTTACACAGTTTCATAGGGTGTTAATTGGTGTTAAATAAACTGAATTGCAGTAGTGTTGTGGGGGGACCGTTGCCAAAGAATGAAATTCTTACAAGGAAAAACTGAACTTTTGACTGTGTACAATTTGTGTTCTGTGTTCAGCTGACAGAATTTGCACTCTCATTAAAAATACAGGCACTCCTCAACTTACAAACACCCGGCTTCCAAACGGCCTATACCTACAAACAAAGCTCCATAACACATTAAATTAATCAAGTCACCAATTTACAAATGCAACACGCATATACAAACAAGTCCCACAGGAATTATATGAACATCCAACTTACAAGCAAACTTTTGGGACACAACACGTTAGTAAACTGGGGACTCCTTGTAGTGGCTATTCCACTCCCTTGCTTGCTTTGAACATGCTTTTCTTCCTGTTCGTTTCACATGCAGCACCACAAGAGTTGTTGCCAGCAGGAGGCAGCAACAGGTTGTACTACTTGACTTGTCCTTCCTTCCCAGGAGCATGTTCTTTCTCAGTTAGGGAGTCTGGCAAGGAGTGATTATGCATGTTTAACAAATTCTGGGGGGATGCTGTCTGTGCAGGTTCCCGAGATGGTTCTATGGGTCTCTGGGAAGTGACAGATGAAGTCCTAGCAAAGAGTGATGCAAGACGCAACTTGTCTAGAGTCCCAGTCTATGCTCACATAACCCACAGGGCTCTGAAGGACATTCCCAAGGAGAATACCAATCCAGACAACTGCAAGGTCCGAGCTCTTGCCTTCAACAACAAGAACAAGGTCAGTCTGATTAATGGGAGCCCCAAGGTATAAAATAGGAACTTCCTTCTTGCTGATGCTGGAATCGTAGTCAGATGGGGATTGCCTGAGAGAAAATCTCTTTCCTTTTACCTTTTCAGTTCTCTTCATGGGTAGCAAGCTTTGCCATAAAGCAAAAAACTGCTTAGCAAATGGTACAAAAAACAAGATATAAAAGGCCTGGATGCATATTCCATCTAATGCCAGAATGATGGTACCAGGTTTGCCTCCCTGACAAGAGTAGCAGGGGCAGGGCCTTTTCAACTGTAGTACCCCATCCTGGGGAACTAGCCACCTGGCTTCTGAAGGTAGGGCGACCTGCAGAAAGGCATCCATGGCATATCTTAATAACTTAACAAGCTTGCCTACAGCAGAGGGTCCCTAAGATGGTTCAGTTCCAAACCACTGATGGCTTTAAAGGTTAAAAGGAGTGCCTTGAATTATTGTTCATGGTCCGTTAAGAATTTGTAGAGTCTGCTGAAAGCTCAGGAATTTAAAATGGTGTATTTGCGCCTTCCAAGAATTGACATGAGGTGCAAATCCTAAAAAGCCCTGTTCCGTTCACTCTTGGTTTTCTGCTTAGTCACTCTTGAACTCCTCCTAGCATCTTAGTATGCCTCAAAATGCAGTCTCTGTTAGAAACAAAACCAAACATATTTCTTTAGGTGCTGCAGATTAAGGAAATAAAAAAGAACTAGCTTTACCCACGCAGAGCATCTGCGTGCTAGTACTGTGCCGTTTTCGGGCCATTTCAGGCCTCGGAATGGACGGAAAGGGCCCGACCTGGCATTTGGGAGGATGGTGGGCCCGAGGAAGAAGCTCTCACCACCATCTCCACCCAGATGGCAGAGACAGTGGTGAGAGCTCCTTCCTCAGGCCCGCAGATGCCAGGTTGGGCTGTTTTGGGGGCATTTTGGAGGCAGACGGCCCATGGGAGGAGCCCTCGCTGCCATCTCCATCACCACATCGCCACAGCCCTCACCGCCATCTCCGCCACCATCCTGACCACTGTCTCTGCCACCATCTCCGCTGCAGCTTCGTTCACTTGGCAGCTCCAGCATACCACGCATGCGCGTGCTACGTACTGTCTAAGCCATAGATAGATAGATGCGGGGGGAAATTGTGCCATGCTTGTCTGTCTCTACTGCAGAATCTGGAGTTGTGATGGAATGGAAGCAGATTGTCTTGCAATTACTTGCAACTGACATATACAACATATTATTTATTTATTCGATTTTTATACTGTCCTTCCAAAATAGCTCAGGGCTGTTTACAATTAAAAACAAAACCATTAAAACTAATAACAGTTAAAACAGAAATATAAACAATATAAAACATCAATTAACCATTAACACATCATAAAAACAAACAATCCGAACAATTAAAAACCCTGAAAAGCAGGTTACAGCATTAAAACAGTTAAAACTAATTAAAAACCCTGGAAGGCCAGGCCAAACAGATAGGTTTTAAGGGCTCTCGTGAAGGTCAATAAAGAATTCAGAGTGTGGATTTCTGCCGGGCGTGCATTCCACAGCACAGAAGCAGCTATAGAGAAGGCCCCCCTCTGAGTCGGCACCAGACAAACCGGTGGTAACTGGAGACGGACCTCCTCAGATGATGTTAACGTGCAGTGGGAATCATATAGAAGAAGGCGCTCTCTAAGATAACTTGGACCCAAGCCATTCAGTGCTTTAAAGGTAATAACCAGCACTTTTTATTTTGCCTGGAAATATATTGGCAGCCAGTGCAGCTGTTTTAAGACAGGCAAAATGTGGTCTATCCGGGTTGCCCCAGAGACCAATCTGGCTGCCGCATTTTGAACTAACTGAAGTTTCCAGACTACGTACAAAGGCAGCCTCACGTAGAGCACATTGCAGTAGTCAAGCTGGGAGGTTACCTGGTGCACCACTGTTTTGAGGTCATCCTTTTCAATGAATGGACGCAGCTGTCTAATAAGCCAAAGCTGATAGAAAGCACTCCTGGCCATGGCCTCCACCTGATATACCAGGCTGAGGCCTGGGTCCAGGAGTACTCCCAAGCTGCGCACCTGCTCCTTCGGCTGTAACTCCATCCAGCACAGGAAATTCTAACACACCCCTATTCTAAGCCTCCACAATGAGCACCTCCATCTTGCTTGGATTCAGCTTCAATTTGTTCTCCCTCGTCCAGCCCATTACTCCCTGTAGGAAAGCATTTAGAGAATGAGTGCCATTTCCTGAAGATGAAAAGGAGAAGTAGATTTGAGTGTCATCAGCATACTGATAACATCCAGCACCAAATCTCCTGATAATCTCAGCCAGTGGTTTCATGTGGATATTAAAAAGCATTGGTGAAAGAATGGAGCCCTGAGGGACTCAATATAACAGCTCCTGTTTTGAGGAGCAACTGTGACTAAGCTCCACCATCTGGAATCTACTCGAGAGATAGGAGCAGAACCACTGCAAGGCAGTGCCCCCTATCCCCATCTCCCCCAGGTGGCGATCCAGAAGGATACCATGGTTGATGGTATCAAATGCCACCAAGAGATCCAGAAGAACCAGCAGAGTCACACTCCCTCTGTCGATTCCCTGGTAAAGGTCATCCATCAGGCCAACCAAGGCTGCCTCAACCCCATAGCCAGCTCTAAAGCCAGTTTGAAATTGCTTCCCTTGTCTTGCTTCCTTTGTTTAATTTAAATGGCTTACCAGAAGCCCAATTAAAAACCGTTCTTTAAGGTTTGTTAAATCTTTTTTTGCTTCTTTAGAACAATCCTGTAAGGTAAGTCAGTATTGTGCCTGGGGTGCAGATGAGCAGACAAAGGCTGAGCAGATAGTCACTTGCCTAAGGCTATGAGTGCATGGCAAAGGAGACATTTTTGTTGGCAACTTGTGGGAGTGGTTTGTCTCTTAGTGTGGCTAAATTTTGAATCCTGAAAGGAGACTTGCTATTCTGCATGGATGCTTTTTTGAATGACAAGTAGGCAGTAAAACTCTCTTCTGTTCTAGGAACTGGGAGCAGTGTCCCTGGATGGCTACTTCCATCTCTGGAAAGCAGAATGCATGCTGTCAAAGGTAACATTGTTCATTTGCTAACTAGCAGGGGTTTAATCTTCCAGATGAGATTGCCAGCTGTTCAGGAGTGTGGACTTGGGAGATCGTGTCAGAATCCACAGTAAGGACAGGTGTGGAGAGTAAATTCTCTCAAAGGTTTTGAAAGGGGCTGGTTCATATGTGATAAACTGTTTGGACTCTAGTGGTTTG
Organism: Hemicordylus capensis; assembly: GCF_027244095.1. Taxonomy (NCBI): domain Eukaryota; kingdom Metazoa; phylum Chordata; class Lepidosauria; order Squamata; family Cordylidae; genus Hemicordylus; species Hemicordylus capensis. Next base: position 3,866,929 of record NC_069658.1, read on the forward strand.
TCTGAATCCTGTACAGGGCAGTTGGGGGATCTGTGCTATCTGTTGATTCTGCAGAACTGGTTTCCTGAAGCCAGTGTGGGGAAACTGGGGGACCAGGGAGAGAGAAGACACCTCTTTTATCAACAGGTGAAACATGTAGTTCCAGATTAGTGCAATTATAGGATACTGGTTTATATTTAATACTCTATAGCATTTTAAAGTGCTAATGCACATCCTCTTGTATATGCCAGTATTATAATAAAAGCAAGGTTAGGGTTTGTAGGGGCTCTTGATAAACAAGCACTAGTGGAATAACATTTTGAGGCTGTGTTCTAAGGGTGAGTTGATGCTTCACTTTGGAGGGCGTGAGGAATGTGCTGTATAATTCAGTTTCTTGAACCTACATGCTTGGCAGGTGTGTAAAACTGGCTCACCCTCTGGGCAAATGGGATATTTACACAGCTGTTAAAAGCACCCGAGTTCCTTGTGCTTCTGTTACTGGGAGAGCGGCAGGCGGCAGTGAGACTCAGTGGATATGGTGCTTTCCTGTTGGAAGGCCCACAATCAACTATGTGCTCAGTCTTATTGCTTCTTGGACAAGTAGTTCTTGTCTCTTCTTTCTCCTCTGCCACAGTAGCCATAGATCACAAGTCTGACATTAGAATGCAATTTGTAAAGCACTTTGTGCGGGAAAGAAGTGCAGTTAATAAGTAAAACTGGTGCCGTTGCTGCTGCCTTCCCCAATACTACTCCTGGCCCATGACTGCCTTGCCCAGGCCAGCAATTTGAAAATAGTGCCAGGTTACTGTGACCCAGAAAAATGGCTGCATTAGTGGTGGGGAGAAAAATAGCCAAGAGATTATGCTGGCAGGAAGGCTAGAGGTGGGCATGTGCCTTCATTTCAGAGTAGTCAGAAACCTAGGTTCTGGGCTTCTTGGGGGGAAAGTGGGATATAAAATGTAAAAAATAAGATAAATAAAAAATAGTTGAGCAGTGATAACTGATAATGAAGTTGGTGCCCTACCAAGAGGGCTTGGTTGGAAATAAGCCAAATTGAAGGCAAGAGAGCAGACCACAGGCACCAGTTTGAGATCAGCAACATCTCAAACAAGGGCTACAAAGCTATCTTCGAAGTTATTCTTCTCTTCTCCTTGACGCTTTTTCCTCTTACACTTTTCCAGTTTTACTAGATTTGAAATATCGTGTGTGGTGCTGTCTTAATTATGTGTCACTTTTATGCACTGCCTTTCCTGGACTGTCTGCATTGATGCTCTCAGAAGCAACGTCCATCTTCTGGCAGTTGGCTAATCGCCTTCATGGCTTTTATAGTTCACTTGGGCCAAGGGGTTCTTTTTCTTTCCTGAAAAAGCATTCATGTTCCACTACAGATCAGCGAATAGCTCAGTGCTGAGCCTTAAGTGGAATTTCCTTGAATTGTGCTTCAAGAGACTTCTGTTCACTCTCCTCTCCAGTGATTCTCACAAGGGTCATTTTCCTCTCTCCATTTCCCCCCCCAGCTGCTGTCAACAAAGTTACCATACTGCCGGGAGAATGTTTGTCTGGCCTATGGTCAGGAGTGGTCTATCTATGCAGTTGGCTCTCAGGCACATGTCTCTTTTCTGGATCCAAGGCAACCTTCCCACAACGTTAAATCCGTCTGTTCCAGGGAGCGAGGCAGCGGTAAGGACTCCTTATGATAAACTCCTCTGTTGTTGAGGAGGATGCATCTGCACAGAGGTTATTAAAGGGCTTGGTTATTTAAGCCCTAATGCATCTGCACAGAGGTTATGAAAGGGCATTTGAAGCAGAGGTCCTGTGATATGTGTTGGTTGCCTTGTGGGCTGCCCACATGGCAGAAGGAGAGTAGCCAGGGGTCGCCACTGGCTGAGCAATCTGCTTCTTCTGGAGCGTCTGCTGTGATTTTTCCTCACGGCTGTGCTGATCTGCACACAATGCAGGAAGAGTGACAACGTGGGTTGGCTTGTTTAGAACTACTTGCTGTTAGCATGGGGAGGCTGGACTCCCTGTTATAGTCTGTCTTCTGTGTAGCTCTTTGAGTGTTCAGTTGAAGGTTGTCTGGAAAGCTGGAGATGTATATAAAACTTACAACCCCCTGCGCCCCCCCCCCGCCTCCATTCCAAGAGAGATGTAAGCTGCCTCTGTCTCCAAGCTACAACCTGAAAAATCTTTTGAAACTGGATTGAACTTGAACATGTTGGGTCATGATATACATAGGTGTTAATGTGTTCATAAGACCCATTCAGTACACTAGAAATATCTGAAAATAACCGAATAGAAGAAGGGACCATCTCCTTGCCAGAAGCAGGAGTTCTGTGCAAATACAGTTACTTCTTTGAAGAAGCTAAATTTCTTCATGTCAAGTGATGGACGCCCTTAAACATACAGCTGGCAGTGATGCTAAGAACAGCTTCAGTTCATCATCCAACCTCAGTGATTCAGCCACCTAATCCACCTACATACTTGCATCACTTGCCCTTAAAAGCTTTCAGTGCTGGAGACCACTATGCACCTAGGCAATGTGTTCCAGTACTCCTCCAGGCTTGACAGGGGGTTGTCCTACATCTCAGTCAAGCAAGTAGGAGGCAAAAATCCAGGCTGCTACTCCAAGAAAAAAGACAACTGTGGAGAGGCATGATAGAGGTCAATATAGAAGCCCAGCAGAGAGGGAAGGGAGAGTCCATCTATCTCCCACCCAGTGCTACCTGGAGTGAGAGACCAGGTGGGTGCTGGGGTTCCTTCTGCTGTTGCCTGCCTGCTTTTGCTTCCCCTGTGGGGCTGTAGCCTCAGGTTAACATCTGTGGAAAGTGTGGGCAGGACTGGGACCAGCCCCTGAGTGACTCAGCTGTTCCTTGGGTCACCTGCTCAGTTTTGGCTTTATAGGAAGGTTCCTTGTGGCGGTGGGCCCGCCACTGGCAGGGTTGCCCCTTTGGGGGAGTCACTTCGGGGGAGAACAAGGGCAAGGGCTAGAGGGCTTCTGTTTAATTAATTTTAAGCTGTTTTAGACTTGGGTTGAAATTGCTGTAATGTGTTTGGGTTCATCTGAAGATGGGGGGACGGGGTGCTTTCGTTGACTATGGGGCAGCCATCCCGGTGGTGGTGGGGAACAGAAGAAGTAATGTTGGCAGGTCAGCGGGGCGTTCCAGGGGAAGGGTAGTCAGAAATTTAATAGCAGTCTCCCCTTCCGGCTGCCCTGCCAGCTCTTTGACCTCAGGGAGCACTGCCAACAACCCACATAGCTTTTCCCTGCTCCTCTGTAATGCCAGGTCGGTCCAAAATAAATCTGAACTCATCCATGATTTGATCATGGATGAAGGGGCCGACCTATTATGTATTACCAAGACTTGGTTGGGGGAGGCTAGTGGTCCAGTTTGGTCCCAGCTTCTCCCTCCAGGATATTCTGTAGAGGAGCAGGTGAGGAGACGTGGGCGGGGAGGTGGGGTGACTGAGGTCTATAAGGATAACATCTCCCTTACCAGGGTCCCTGTCAGGGTATCGGACCATATTTGTAAGTTATAACTAGCACTTGAGTTTGGGGACCAGGGATAGATTGGGACTTCTGTTGGTGTACCGATCTCCCCGCTGCCCAACGGAATCCCTTACTGAGCTCACGGACTTGGTTGTGGAACTCGCGTTGGAGTCTCCCAGACTCTTGGTGCTGGGGGACTTCAGTGTTCATTTCGGGACCAATCTGTCCAGGGCAGCTCAGGATTTCATAGCAGCCATGACAACTATGGGCCTGTCCCAAGTGGTCTCTGGACCGACGCATATTGCAGGTCACACGCTTGATTTGGTCTTTTATTCTGATCAGGGTGGTGTTCCGTGGGTGGGGACTCCTGTGATTTCCCCATTTTCATGGACGGACCACCATCTGGTTAAGGTTGGACTTACAACCACTTCCCACCTAAGCAGGGGCAAGGGGCCTATTAGAATGGTCCGCCCGAAGAGGTTATTGGATCCTGTAAGATTCCAAGAAGCCTTGGAGGGATTTAATGTTGTCTTTGTTAGTGCTCCTGTTGATGCCCTGGTTGAGAATTGGAACAACTTGCTCACCAGGGCAGTAGACACGATTGCTCCCAAGTGTCCCCTCCTACCCACTTCAGAGTTGGCCCCTTGGTATACAGAAGATCCACGGGGGCTGAAACGGCAAGGTAGGCAACTGGAGCACAAGTGGAGGAAGACTCGACTCAAATCTGACAGATAGCGACATAGAGCACATCTAAAGATCTATGCTCAGGCAATACGTGTGGCAAAGAGGCGATTCTTTTCTGCCCGTATTGCCTCTGCAAATTCACGTCCAGCTGAGTTGTTCAGGGTTGTGAGGGGATTAGTATCTGCCCCCACCCCCGAACCAGAATTTGGAGTCATCAGTTACCCGCTGTGATGTGTTTAAAGAGTTTTTCACAGATAAAATCTCTCTGATTCGGGCCAACCTAGATGGAGACTCCACAATTAATTTGATGTCTGAGCTGGAGGTGCCAAACGACCCCTCTTATGTGATTCGACTGGATCTGTTTCAGTTTGTGACTCCTGAGGATGTTGAATAGCTGCTCGGACCGGTGAGGCCTACCACTTGTTCTCTTGACCCTTGTCCAACATGGCTTGTTCGATCTAGCAGGGAGGTTGTTGTAAACAGCCTGGTAGATATCATAAATGCTTCTCTGAGGGAGGGCAGGATGCCTCCTTGTCTTAAGGAGGCAATCATTAGACCTCTTCTAAAGAAGCCTGCATTAGATCCCTCGGAGTTGAGCAATTATAGGCCTGTTTCCAACCTCCCATGGCTGGGCAAGGTAATTGAGAGGGTGGTGGCCTCTCAGCTCCAGTTGGTCCTGGAGGAAACTGATTATCTAGACCCATTTCAAACTGGTTTTCGGGCAGGCTATGGGGTTGAGACTGCCTTGGTCAGCCTGATGGATGATCTCCAACTGGCAATTAACAGAGGAAGTGTGACACTGTTGGTCCTTTTGAATCTCTCTGCAGCTTTTGATACTATTGACCATAGTATCCTTCTGGAAGGTCTAAGGGTGTTGGGGGTGGGAGGCACTGTTTTACAGTGGTTCCGCTCCTACCTCTCGGATAGATTCCAGATGGTGTCAATTGGAGACTGTTGCTCTTCAAAATCTGAGCTTAAGTATGGTGTCCCTCAAGGCTCCGTACTTTCTCCAATGCTTTTTAACATCTACATGAAACCGCTGGGAGAGATCATCAGGGGATTTGGAGCTGGGTGTGACCAGTATACTGCTCACACCCAGATCTACTTCTCCATGTCAACTTCTTCAGGAGTTGGCATATCCTCCCTAAATGCCTGCCTGGAAGCAGTAATGGGCTGGATGAGGGAGAATAAACTGAAGCTGAATCCAGATAAAATGGAGGTACTTATTGAGCAGGGTCAGAACTCTAGGAATGATTTTGTTCTGCCTGTTCTAGATGGGTCACACTTCCCCAAAAGGAACAGGTCTGCAGTCTGGGAGTACTTCTGGAATCACACTTCTCCCTGGTTTCTCAGGTTGAGGCGGTGGCCAGGGGTGCTTTCTATCAGCTCCGGCTGATAAGCCAGCTGCGCCCGTTTCTCGAGATCAATGACCTCAAAACAGTGTTACATTTGTTGGTGACCTCCAGATTTGACTTTTGTAATGCGCTCTATGTGGGGCTGCCATTGTACATAGTCTGGAATCTTCAGTTGGTTCAGAACGCAGCAGCCAGGTTGGTCTCTGGGTCATCTCGGAGAGACCATGTTATTCGTTTACTGATGGAGCTGCACTGGCTGCCAATAGGTTTCCAGACAAAATAAAAAGTGCTAGTTATAACTTACAAAGCCCTAAACAGCTTAGGTCCTGGGTATCTAAGAGAGCGTCTTCTTCGTTATGAGCCCACACTGCCCATTGAGGTCATCTGAGGAAGTCCGTCTCCAGTTACCGCCAACCTGTTTGGTGGCGACACAGAGACAAGCCTTCTCGGTCGCTGCCCCGAGATTGTGGAATGCGCTCCCTGCTGGGATGCAATCCTCCCCATCTCTGGCAATTTTCAAAAAACACCTGAAAACCCTTCTTTTCACCCAAGCTTTCTCGGCTTCCTGAATTGTGGGGGGTTTAATTTCTGGTTTATTTTAAAATTTAAAACCAGATTTCGGGGATTTTTATCACTGTAATTGTTTAATTGTTTTAAAATGTTTTTAAATTGTTAATTGTTATATTGTTTTTTAATTTGTTTTAGCTCTTCACTGTTTTAGTGGTGTGTTTTAATTGTAAACCGCCCTGAGCCATTTTGGAAGGGTTATGCCCAGTTCCTTTAATTAATGCAACACAATAATGCTAGCTGCTTTCTTGGTAGCGACATTCTACTGCAGTCTTGTCTTCAACTTGACAAATCAAATCAAATAAATAAATAAATAAAATGATGCATGGTGTAGAGAAAGTGGATAGAGAGAAATTCTTCTCCCTCTCGCATAACACTAGAACCAGGGGTCATCCCATGAAATGGATTGCCAGGAAATCTAGGAGCAACGAACAAACTTGTTCACACAACGCATAATCAACTTGTGGAATTCTCTGCTACGAGATGTGGTGACGGCCAACAACCTGGAAGGTTTTAAGAGGGGTTTGGGTAACTTCATGGAGGAGAGGTCTATCAGTGGCTACTAGTTAGAGGACTATAGGCCACCTCCAGCCTCAGAGGCAGGATGCCTCTTGAGTACCAGTTGCAGGGGAGTAACAGCAGGAGGGAGGGCATGCCCTCAACACCTGCCCGTGTCTTCCAGCAGCATCTGGTGGGCCACTGTGTGAAACAGGATGCTGGACTAGATGGGCTTCCTTAGGCTTGATCCAGCAGGGCTTTTCTTATGTCTCCTCTGGGCCAGATAGCATGGGAGAAGTACATCTCGTATCTTATGCCCAGTTCCTTTAATTAATGCAACACAATAATGCTAGCTGCTTTCTTGGTAGCGGCATTCTACTGCAGTCTTGTCTTCAACTTGACAGCATTCTGTCCCTGCCTCTATTGGGTTTTTAAAAATGCACTGCTACTTGCTAGCCAGTAGGTCATTCTCCAAGAAATTGTGCCTAAGATGGTTCTTCCCCAAGTGAAGGATGCAAGTCATCTGACTTCTCCTGATGAGTAGTAGACTAAAAAGATGGTGGGAAATGAGGGCAAACCAAATTCATCACATGTATTTCTGCTCATTTTTCTAGAAAGCATACATAATTTTTAACTGTTTTCTGAAGCGCTTGCAGTCCCCCACAGGTTGATCTTGTCACCTGCAATTTCGTCAGCACACCTCTGATAGTACAGAACACTGTGATACCCCTGTTGCTTTGTCACCCCAGGCAGGTGCTGAACCACACGGTGTATTTTATTTTTTTTAGCGTGTTCTGTACTCTTCTTGGGTCTACCCCCTGTGCTGTTAAGGGCAAGCTATGTAAAACTGGACTCAAAAGGCTTATGTGAATCTGTCTGTCTTCCTGCTTCCTCTGCATCATTATTGTAGAAAGAAAACACGGGTTCCTGTTTGTTCAGAAAATCTATGCTTCTTTTTTCTTTGGCACCCTAAACTATTTGGTTTATTCCTACACTTTTCCTGGGAACAAAGTGAGACAGACTGCTTGAATGTTTCTAAATATTCATATTCATTCTCTCTGTCTGTCTCTCTCTCTCTCTCTCTGATGAGTGATTCATTTGTGCTTCCCCTGACCTCCTTGATCTCTGTGCAGTTGTGAGTGCTCTACCTTATCTTCAGACAGAACCTTGAGCTCTTGGGATGTAGAAGACCATCTGGCTTCTCAGGCTGATTAGCATGCTAAAAGTTGTGTAAAATAGAGGCAGATGTATTGAGGCCCAAGCCAGTGCAATAATACATCTTCTCTGTCTCTGGTTTTTGTGCTGTAACTTACATTTCAGTGTCCAATAAAGTATCTTATCGTGTACTCCAATTGCAGCAGCAAAGCATTCGTACTTGAAGTATATACCCAAAATAGTTGGAGGTGGGGTGTATGTATGTGCGCGCACGCACCATCCCCAACTACGCACACACAAGTTTCCTGGTATAGTTAGTTTTAAAGATTTGATACGCACAAATTGAGCCTCTTAAAGGACCAGTTTGATATACCATAGATATCAAAATGTGCTCTGGAATTCCTCTGCCCCAAATAGTTGGTAAATTGTTTGTTCTTTCAGATTATCTTGTAATTAGGGAGAGGCCCAATTTTTGTTGCCAGCTGGCCATTAAATGCAGCATTTGCATTTTGCCACTGTTTTTATTTATCTGTCAAATTGGTAGACCAGACTTGCTGACCACTCAAGATGGCATCTGTACGTGCTCAGATGCGCTTTCCGTGATGATGCCCTGTGTGCTGCTAGGAGCAGTCCTGCAGCGGGGTGATCAATCCCATCAGTGCCGCTCTAGGGTGTCAGAGGGGCCATGGAAGTTCCTCCTCTTAAGGTGCTTGCTCACCCCCGCCGAATTCAGCAGAGGAAGCTTGACGTGTTTCTGTGCCTCAAAACAGAGGTGCTGAAATGCTTCATCCACATCCCTAGTTCATTTGCCTTCACAAATATGTCATTTTGGAAGAAATCAAGAGATCTGTGATGGGATGCCTCTGGCCCTATCTCAAGACCAGTGTTCCCTCTAAGCCATGCGCGCGCACACACAAGTTGTTTGATATCTGCTCAGTTAATTTTAGATCCCGCTCAGGTTGAATAAAGCAGGCCCCACTCTGAATGCATGTGCATGTGCACTGCCTTGATACTGCCACCCAGAACAAAACTCATTCTGTGCACAGATGAAAAAAATTAGAGGGCGCACTGCCCAAGACCCCTATGCTGCTACCTTTACTCCGCATTTGCCACTGACAATGACCAGCCAGATGTTTTGGGGAAGCTTACAAGTATGACTGCCATACTTAGTGGCAGTAGGGCATACACTGAGGAGAAGGGGAGAAAGTGTTAGTATTAGTAACAAAAGCTACAGCAGAACTGTTGGGAGATCTTTAATGTTGAAGGGAGCAGTACAAATTTAAGTCTGGGTTTGTCTGGAAAACTAACTCCACAGATACATCATCACTGACTTTCAGTGACAAACTATGGAGTTCAGTTTTGAAAAGGAAAGGACACTTGAAATTGTGGAACTGAATCGTAAATAGTTGCATATTAAACCTAAAGAAGAACATCTTTTCTGGAGGTGTAGTAGCACTGTATGTTAAAGAAGGCATAGAACCTAACAAGCTAGAAAACCTAGGTGGACTGGAATCCTCCACAGAAACCCTGTAGGTGACAGTACAAGGCCTGAAAGGGAACGTGCTACTGGGGACGTGATATCGCCCTCCTGATCAAAATGCTGACAGTGACTGGGAGTGGCAGAAGGAAATCAGGGAGGCATCAAGGAGAAGGCAGGGCTTTAATCATGGGTGACTTCAATTACCCACACTGGGTAATTTCACAGTCAGGTCATGACAAAGAGGTCAGATCTCTAGATATGCTAAATGACTGTGCCCTAGAACAGTTGGTCTTGGAACCAACCAGAGAGAAGGTGACCTTGGACTTAATTCTGAGTGGCACCCAGGACCTGGTGCGTGATGTCAGTGTCATCGACCCTTTAGGGAAAGGGTGACCATAGTGCCATCAAATTCAGCATACATATGGGGAAAGAATCGCCAAGGAAGTCTAAAACAGACATTTTGAATTTCAGAAGAGGAAACTTCTACAAAATGAAGAGTATGGTGAAAAGGAAGCTGAAAGGGAAAATCAGGAGAGTCACTTCACTCCAGAGTGCATGGAGTTTACTCAAAACCACAATACTAGAAGCCCAGTTAGATTGTATACCCAAAAAGAGGAAAGGTACCACTAAGTCCAGGAAGATGCCAGCATGGCTAACGGGTACTGTCAAGGAAGCCATAAAAGGGAAAAAGACTTCCTTCCGAAATTGGAAGGCCTGTCCAAATGAAGAGAACAGAAAGGAACACAAACTCTGGCAAAAGAAATACAAGGCAGCAATAGGGGAGGTGAAAAGAGAGTTTGAGGAACATTTAGCTAAAAGCATCAAGGGGAATAACAAAAACTTCTTTAAATACATCAGAAGCAGGAAACTTGCCAGGGAGGCAGTTGGACCATTAGGGAGTGAAAGGGATTATTAAGGAGGAGATGGAGGTTGCAGAGAAGCTAAATGAGTTCTTTGCGTCCGTCTTCACGGCAGAGGATACTGAGCATATACCTGTTCCTGAACCAGGCTTTTCAGGAATGGCGGCTAAAGAACTGAGCCAGATAGAAGTAACGAGAGATGATGTCCTAAACTGTCTGGAAAAACTGAAAACTAGGAAATCACCAGGGCCAGATGGCATCCATCCAAGAGTCCTCAAAGAACTCAAATGTGAAATTGTTGACCTCCTTGTTAAAATATATAACTTATCCCTGCAATCAGGTTCTGTACCAGAGGACTGGAGAGTAGCAAATGTAACACCGATTTTCAAGAAGGGATCCAGGGGTGATCCGGGAAATTACAGGCCGGTTAGCTTAACATCAGTTCCAGGCAAATTGATGGCAAGCATCCTCAAGGATAAAATTGTAAAGCACCTAGAATAACAGGCCCTGCTGGGAGTGAACCAGCATGGCTTCTGCACAGGTAAATCTTGCCTCACAAACCTTTTGGAGTTTTTTGAGAGTGTCCACAAGTGTGTGGATAAGGGTGATCCAGTTGACATAGTATACCTGGACTTCCAAAAAGCTATCAACAAAGTTCCGTATCAAAGACTCCTGAGAAAACTTAGCAGTTATAGGATAAGGGGACAAGTACATATGTGGATTGCTAACTGGTTGAAAGACAGGAAACAGAGGGTAGGTATAAATGGAGAGTTTTCACAATGGAGGGAAGTAAGAAGTGAGGTCCCCCAGGGATCTGTACTGGGACTGGTGCTTTTTAATTTATTCATAAATGATCTAGAAGTAGGGGTAAGCAGCGAGGTGGCCCAATTGCAGATGATACCAAACTCTTTCGGGTAGTGAAATCCATAACTGATTGTGAAGAGCTCCAAAAGGATCTCTCCAAACTGGAGGAGTGGGCGACAAAGTGGCAAATGCGGTTCAATATTGGCAAGTGTAAAGTGATGCACATTGGGACGAAGAACCCCAACTTCAAGTACATGCTGATGGGATCTGAGCTGTCGGTGACTGACCAGGAGAGGGATCTTGGGGTTGTGGTGGACAGCTCGTTGAAAGTGTCGACTCAATGTGCGGCAGCTGTGAAAAAGTCCAATTCCACGCCAAGGATCATTAGAAAGGGGATTTAAAATAAAACTGCTAATATTATAATGCACTTATACAAAACTATGGTGCGGCCACACCTGGAGTACTGCGTACAATTCTGATCACCACATCTAAAAAAGGACATTGTAGAACTGGAAAAGGTGCAGAAGAGGGGAACCGAGATGATCAAGGGCCTAGAGCACCTTTCTTATGAGGCTAGGCTACAACACCTGGGGCTATTTAGTTTAGAAAAAAGACGACTGCAGGGGGACATGATAGAGGTCTATAAAGCATGCATGGTGTGGAGAAAGTGGATAGAGAGAAATTCTTCTCCCTCTCCCATAACACTAGACCCAGGGGTCATCCCATGAAATTGTTTGCCGGGAAAACTAGGACCAACAAACTGAAGTACTTTTTCACACAACGCATAATCAACTTGTGGAGTTCTCTGCCACGAGATATGGTGACAGCCAGCAACCTGGATGGCTTTAAGAGGGGTTTGGATAATTTCATGGAGGAGAGGTCTCTTGATGGCTACTAGTCGGAGGGCTGTAGGCCACCTCCCGCCTCGGGGGCGGGGTGCCTCTGAGTACCAGTTGTGGGGGAGTAACAGCAGGAGAGAGGGCATGCCCTCACCTCTTGCCTGTGGCTTCCAGTGGCATCTGGTGGGCCACTGTGCAAAACGGGATGCTGGACTAGATGGGCCTTGGGCCTGATCCAGCAGGGCTGTTCTTACATTCTTAAGAACTAAATTTTAAACTTTTCAAAGCAGTCTCTGTATGGTTCATTCCCATGCCTTACCTGCTACTACGTATTAAAAAAAAAGTTGAAAGTGATGGCAGTGATGAACAAGGTTAGAAAGTGAGACAGGGAAGAAGCTGAAAGTGTTGCAAGTGAGGTGCAGCTGTCACACCACCCTTCAAGTGTTTGACAGATGTGGCACCCACCCAGAACTGGACTCAGTACTCCAACTGAGCCCTGACTAGTTGGGCGTGGTGGTGAGTGGAACTATTCCTCCTTGTGGTTTTGAAGCAATGGTTCTGTTAATGGTGCCAATATTGCATTAGTCTTTTTTGAAGCTGCATCACACTGCAAATAATCCCCTTAGGGAATGGGGCTGTGCTGGGGAGAGCACCTGCCTGCTTCCATGCAGAAGGCTCCAAGTTCCCTCCCTGGCTTCTCCAAGATAGGGCTGAGAGAGACTCCTGCCTGCAACCTTGGCGAAGCCGCTGCCAGTCTGTGTAGACAGTATTGAGCTAGATGGACCAATGGTCTGACTTGATATAAGGCAGCTCCCTATGTTCCTATATTCCTATGCTGCCTCATGTTCAGGTAGCGATCAACTGCACTCCTGAGATACTTTGAACTTGAAATAATGCCAAGCCAGAATTTTGTTTCAACCGAATTGAAGCAAATTCAAACTGAATCTGTGTCTGAATTTTGTTCCAGCCCAGTTTTCTATTATATCAAGGTCATTTTGAATTGTATTCCTGTTTTCTGAGGTGTTAGCTATCTCTTCCAGTTCTGTGTCATCTGCATGTTTAATTAGGACACCCTCCACTGCTTCATCTAAAGTCATTGATTAAAAATGCTGAAGAGTACCAAACTGAAGACAGAGCTTTGTGGCACTTAACTCAAAACTTTCCTCCAGCTTGATAAGGAGCCATGGTTGCGCACTCTTTCAGTGTGATTGTCCAGCCAGTAGTGAATCCATCTGATGTGTTTAACCAGCTTGCTAACCAAAATATCCTGGGAGAACTTTGTCAAATGCTTTGCTGAAATTAAGATAAAGTATAGTCACAGCATTCCCACAATCTGCTAAACTCTCCTACTAACGGCACAAAGAGGCACCTTCCAAAGTGGTGATTCTCTTCATATTTAGCAGGGAGCAATATTCCCTATTCAGCCCCAAAACAGCATCTCTCCAGTGGCGGTGGCTGGTGTCTCCCTTGTGTTTCTTTTTAGATCAGGGATAGGAAACCATCTTCTTATCCTTTTGCTATATAAACAGTTTTGAGAACTTTTTAGTTGAAAAACAGTATATAAATAAGAATGGGTTCAATTGGTAAACTTAGTAACCTGTTTAAAAAGAGTGAGAGAGGTAAGATTAGTCTGGCAGTACTTATTCTTGACAAATCCTTGCTGCCTTCTACTTATCATTGCATTGTTATCAAGATGCTTACAGACTGACTGCAACTTGGTCACAGTTGAACAGAAGTCAACTGTAGAGTATCTTAAAAAGCTTCCCCCATTTTAATTGGAATTTATTTTTAATGGTAGCTGCTTTATTTTCCATTTTTTAAAAAGTTCTTGTTGATTGTTGCTCTGTATTATTTCATGTTGGCTGCCTTGAGACTTTGGCAAGAAAGCAAGATACACATGCGGGGGGTCATACACTCGGGGTTGAAGAGCACACAAGGCAAACAGAGCCACAACAACCCAGAGTAGGAGGTTGTTGCTCTCTTCTTGGGGAAATGGAGGCCAAGCCCCCCATCTCCACCCCCCGGATCCCCACCCCACCTTTTTGTCCTTGTTTGTTTGTTTGTTTGTTTGTTTGTTTGACCTTAGCTGTTCAGTGTGTTCTTCTTTTGATTGAACTTGTAAACTGGTGACTTGCAGAATCAATTGCCTTTTTCTTGTTATTGGAGGCACGTGAATGCCAGGCTAGTACAGTTTCATTTTGTTTTACCACAAATGGTTTTTCCTCCATTTTAGAATTGGCAGGGACCAAACAGCCACCTAGTCTCTACTCTACAGACAAATGCAGCCAAAAACTGCGAAACATGTGGTCAGCCTGGGCTGCAAGATGAGCCTATAAATTTTCACCTTCCTTTTGTGCAAGTGTGGATCAAAACGCAAGCACTGCAGTGATGGTTTCTTGAAATGTACCCAGTTCAACTCTGTGCAGGGAAATGCATGCCAACTCTACTCCTCTATAGATTCCAAGGCTTCCATAACTTTTACTTGGGGGCAAAAGAACTAAAAGGATCTGTAGGACCTGACTTGGTCCACCTCCCCCAGCATGGGCCCCAGAGCTCTTTCTGGAGTCCGAGATTTCTCTTGGTTTAAAAAAAAAAAAAAAAGTCAAGTCCTGGAGGAGGCGGGATGACGTATGTGGCAGTTAACTGCGTTCACTGAATCTGTGGGCCCTGGGGGGCTGAGTATGTTGGCCGTGGGAATAGTAAGCAGCTGGCTGCTCGGCATCTTCTGCAGAGCCGCTTCACGGAACCAAAATCCCATTTCCTTATTGTAGAGATGGCTGGACTTCAGCTCCCATAATCCCTAGCCACAGTGGCCTTTGGAATTGGCCGTTGTTGCTGGGGATCATGGGAGTTGAAGAGCAGCAATATCTGGGGGACTCAAGTTTGAGAACCCCTGACCCTAGTGGCTGGGCTGTGTGCACTGAGCAGGCCTTGCTTGTTGGGCACAAATGCTTCTGGACGTTAACTAGCTTAGTTGAGAGTAGCCAAAATCTCCTGTGTGCAAAGGAGCTCTGTGTACAGGAACTCCACTGCAGTATTGCCTACCCATTTCAAGGCACGAGCTTTTCTTTCGTATTTGGGACCATTGAGGTCGATGAAAGAAGCTCCTGTGTTTGGAAAGCTACAGAGCAGCTTTCTGCATATCCTGGGCAGGCACTCTGCCTTCCTCTGGTTGCAGTAATGTCCCTCTCCCATGACAGGTATACGCTCTGTGAGCTTCTATGAGCACATCATCACCGTGGGGACAGGACAAGGCTCCTTGCTGTTCTACGACATCCGAGCTCAGAGGTTCCTGGATGAGAAGCCACCCCACAGTTGCTGTGGACTGAGATCAGGAGGAAGCGAAATTCTCAAACTGTCGACTGGCAAAGGTTGGCTGGTAAGTAGAGAGGCAGGCATGCCACAGAGGTTTCCTAAAAGGTAGTGATTAACGCTCTGCTCCTGGCAATGTAGACCCTCTTGAGAGAAGGAGGAACAAGGTGTCCACTGTTCCGGCAGGGAACTGCAGAAAGGGTATTGGCTATTGGATAGCCTTGCTCTGTTCCTCTCTCAAGGAAGCGGCCCTGGGCTTTGCAGTTGGCTGTCGATACACTTCAGCTGCAGTGCTGTCTCCGATGTTCAGCGTCTTGCCCCAGCATCATAGCCTTTTGCAGTGCTTGCCTTGTAAAAATACAGATTTCCAAGGGGAGGTTTTCCATACTGTTGCAGCCAGCAACGCTCATTCCTTTTATTGATGGTGCAAGAGACGTTGCTGGGGATTCCAAAATGCAGGACAGTGGCAGGGAAGGGCTTGACTGTCCAACTCATATGAACTTTCTTTTGACAGAATCATGACGAAACCTGGCGGAATTACTTTTCAGACATCAGCTTCTTCCCAAATGCTGTTTACACCCACTGCTACGACTCGTCTGGCACGAAACTCTTTGTGGCAGGAGGACCCCTTCCATCTGGACTCCACGGGAATTATGCTGGTCTCTGGAGCTAATAACTTTTTCCAAATGAGGATCTCGAGTGCGATTTCTTTTTTCTTTTTTTGTCCCCACACCCTTTTTTGGTTAAAAAACAAACAAAGGAATTGTGTGTTGATATTGTTCTCTTCTAGCTTTGCAACTTGGGGTTAACTTTATTTTATTTTATTTTTTTGGAGGGGGAGCAATGTCAGTCGGTCTCCGAGCAGTTTTGTACATTTTTAACAGCTTTTTTGTTGTTGTTTTGGTCTTTTTATTTTAACCTCCTTGGATCTTTCTATGATGGGTTTTTAAACAACCACCCCCCACTGCATTTCCTGAAAATGACTGAGTCTTGGCCCCAAGCTTAGGCTAACCCACCATATGTGTTCCCTCCTTCCCCTTACTTTGCTGTGAGGTGGGAATCCTCCATTTAGATCGGCTGCTGCCAAGCTTTCTGTGAAAGCCCAGGGGCTGTGTGTGTGTGTACGAGTGTATGTGTGTGTAGGCGTGTGTGTGTACAGGTACTTTGTCGGCCACATTACCTGGAATAAAAGCTACTTGTAATTAAAATGGGGGGGAAATTTAAAAAGTATTTATATAATGAGAGACACTACTATCCACAAAGCCCAGCTTGCATCTGACTTCATGTGATCTTTAAAAGTACAAGTTTAATGATGCTCTTGTGTCACGTGTGGCCTGTAGATGAGGCCTATTGCTTCATTTCCATCTGGATTGCCTGTCTTGTTCTCTCTTTCCACCTGAAAGCTGGCATCGGTGTGGGGGCACAAGTGGCTGATGAGAACACAGTGCAAGTAGTGTACGTAATGGGGCACAGGCAACTTGATGGGGGAGGGGTGCGTATGAGGTTTGCTGGTGAAGCAAGGCTGGTTTGGTGAATATCCATGCTCTACTCCAGGGCTGGGTAGTCTTCAAACTTGCAAGACCTACCTGGAACCCCAGGTCCATCTGTTAAGATCGGTACAGAATGGTGGGTGGAGGATATGCAGGATCAGTGGAAGATCAACAGCATGATGGGCGGAGGGGGTGCAGACATGCGCCGAGAGTTGAGGGAGAGAACATCTCTGAGCCGCATTCTCAGCTGGGAATTTGTGTTCAGCCTCAGAACTGAGCTCACAGTCCTTCCCTCAAGAAATCCACTCCTAGTTTTCCTCCAAGCTTTCTTCATTTTGGCAGCCTAATAGAGGAGAAGGGGAGAAACCCCCCCCCCTTTTTTGGTGCTCTTGTTAAGCAATTTGCCGTTGGAAACACTTGCCGATATACTGCAGATTTGATCTTGGTTTGTAAACCACAACTTCTGCATTCCTTATGACACGTGAAGCTGAGCAACTAACCAGGATTGTTGCTGCAGCTCCACACCAAGGAGAGGAGGAAAGGGAAGTGCAGAGGAAGGGGCTTGCTGGCTCTGTGCTTCATTCCTGCCGCACTCAGGATCCATCAAATCATGGCTTGTTGGATTGTCTGAGCGGGTCTGCTCAGTGCAGTTCTAAAGTATTTCTCATACAGTCTTCAACTGTTGTTAGTTTGTTTGTGCCAACTATGTATAATCTTTCAAGAAAACACAGAGAACTGGTACCTAAGGATGAGTTTAGGTGACCTCCAGCAGTTATCGCTTGCATGGAGGAGGTTGAAGTCTCCATTGAAAAGAGTGGAGGCTGTGTAGCAGCTGTGTCCTGTCAACTCTAATTCTTGGTGTTGGACCATCCAATGATCAAGTTTTGCAACACAGCAGCTGGTGCTGTGGCAAAAAATCCAAAAAATCCAACACATACAAGGGGCAGCTCCCATTGAGCCTCCAGGAAAACTGTGGGCCAGGACAAGCTGGAGCTTAAGCCCTGTGTTTGGTTGACTTGGCTGGCATTCATATTGGCCAAGCAGTCCCCCACCATCTGCCAGGGCCTGCTACGGTGCCTGTGAGCCCAGAATATCAAACCCCGCCCCCCACCGCCCCAGCAGAGGCTGCCTGCTGCATCACCTTTGTATGACTGCTGCTCTGGCTTGGTCTTCTAATAGTGGTTTCCATTGGAAGCTCCAGTGCAGAGACGCAGCAGTGTTATGGCCTTCCACTCACCAGGTCATGATCACATGTTTGGTCTTGCTCCTTTCCAGCCCAGGAGAGTGACTTGTGCAGAGCACCAGGGTCTGTTTTCTCTCAACGCAAATCGCCTTAGTAGGGGCAGGGGAGTGGAGCAGGCTTCCCATGTCATAATGCAGCTGATGGCTGTTTACATGTAGCTGGTATTCTGCTGCTCTTTTGGCGAGTGGCCAAGCATCAAACCTGCCTCCCAGCACAAGCCCTGCTCCCACCCCTCTCTTTGGCTTGGCAAAAGCATATCCATTTTGACATGACCTGCTCCCGTGCCTGCCAGTGAGCAAACTTGGAAGTGTTTCCCATGCCAGGGAGGTCGGACCATTTAAAAGCATTTGTGATGTCAGGTGTTGGCATCTTCACTAATTTGGGCTCTAAACCTACAACTCTGCAAGTCTGCCTTGCAAATTACACAACAGCAAATGTATACTTGCCCGTGCATATCCATGCAGTGCAGTGCTGCAGGCAATACCAGCTCCTGGGCCTGTGTATTTGTGAGGTGCATGTGGGAATACATGGGCATGGGGCAGTGTTACATGTTACCTATCAAATAGTTTGTGCCCATTAAAGCCATAGAGTGTGAGGTGGCCCTTGATAGGGTCTCAGAATCAGGAACCCAATCTCCTCCATTTTTTTCTCTGAAGAAAATTCCACTAAGGCCCATAGGGCTTTCTCTCAAGTGGGGATGGGATTGCAGTCAAAGTGGCCGAGATTCATAGCTAAATCATGAAGCATGTGCATTGCTGCATGCAGGGAGTCTGAGATTCAGTCGCTGGGATCTCCCGTTGAAAGGATGGTGAGTAGCGGAGCTGAGATGGTGAGGAGATGCTGCCAGTCAGAAGGGATGGGCCCCTGCTAGGACCCTGGGGGAGTCTCTTGGGAAGGGCAGTCAGCTTTGCTGCTGGGAAGCTGCATTGGACCAGTGACTGGCTTAGAAACAAAAAACACTTCTTGTTAGGAGGGCTCTACCATTATGCTATGGTAGGAACACAGGTGCGAAAAGATTTCTTGAGTTGATCAGCTCAGTGGCCTTTTTCAGGAAAGGCCTGTGGGTAGATTAGATTCCTGACCAGCAACTGCGTAGGGACCTCTTCAGCAATAACTAAGCCTGTTCTTAATCAGAGGAAAATGCTCATGGCAGAAGGTATTTTCTGAGATGTCCCTGAAATGCACATCTGAGATCAGTTGGAAACAAATCATTTGGAGTCCTTTCCTTTTCATGCCAGGCCTAGATCCGTGTTGATGGATCACGGCTGTAACCTAATAGGTTAATAGGTTAGGTTAATAGGATTTGGGAACATGCTCACCTCTGCGGTGGGGGGAGAGTTTAACACACGGAGTCTCTGTCATAACTTGACATGGAAATCCCTGCAGGACTTGCAAACAAGACCCCTGGCTTTGTTTGCAGCAGTGACATTGAGGCAGCAACAATTTGCTCCCAGAGTCATATTTTATCTTCTCCATTTAGACACTGCCCATCTGCTGAAACATTCTAAGCAGCAAGACATGTAAAGACACACACACAAAAAGCATGAGATCAAAACAATAAAACTAAGAAATCAGAGTAACCAGCTCCTTTTAAAATTAGACTACAAGTAAACCAAGTATTCCAAGATAGGTTTTTAGATTGTTTTAAATTTAACTCCAGTGCTAAAAGATCTCTCAATGTGTTTGGGCCTTAAGTCATTGTGGTTGCTTTCTGGTCTGGCCTCCCTCCATATATCCTAAAAGTTGTGGTTGTCCTAGGTTCCCTTTCCACAAGTAACAGAGGGTGCTGTCTGTCTGTGCAAAAGACAGTGGGCTCACATATTTCTGCCCAAGAGAAGTTACTAACATACCATCTTGCTCAAGCATCCCAGCAAGTGGGCAGCAGCAAACCTTGCAGCAGCAGGACAGTCAACTTATTCTGAACATATGACTTGGTGCCATTGATCCCCAGATGTGGAGGAGCAATTGAACGTCTAGAGCAGGGGTTCCCAACCACGAGTCCCCAGATGTTGTTGGACCACAGTCCCCATCATCCTCCCCCCCCAGCCAAAATGGCCAGAGGCCTTGGAAATGGGATGCTATCTCATGGGGGGGGATAGAGATACAAAGGCACTTTTAGTAAGTTTTCAGCAAGGATCAGAGACCTGATTTTGAAAGGACTAAAAGTTAATTGACAGCGGGGTTCTTTCACAAACAAACCAAAATGTGTGTCTGTGTGTATAGCATCTGTTGTGATTATACATAAACTACAGCAATGTTGTTAAAACACACCCATCATTTTCAGCAACAAAAGGAGTTGTCGGGTCTACATACCAACTTCATAGCCTCATTTCATTGCAATAGATGTCATACTATGTGCAGAAGCGGGGAGGGCTGTTTCACACACTATGCGTGCAAACCCTATTCTTGACGATCGTGCATGCAGCCGCAGGGGAGCCTCAGCCAGTCCTGGATCCCTGGCCAGTAAGAAACAATCGGTCAGTGTCCTTGTAGCATTTGTGTGCCACATTTTTAGGCGTATGCCTAAACCATTTTAGATACACAATTTCAAAAGTACTGTGTGAAACAGCTGGGCAGAAGGCGAGAGGTGCTCTTGAGGAGTAAACATCTCTGCATCTCCTTGTCTCTGCCCTCCTTTAAGCAGTGCACTTGTGGGAGTGTGTCTTCCTTCAGTTCCCTGAGGTCAAAGGGAACGGGTGCTGGATTCCAAGCCTCATTTCAACTTGTACTTTTAAAAATCAGGCCATGCACCGGGTTTCCTCTGATTCATAGCCTCCCACAGTCTCAGGGTTATATGTTAATACAATCTTCATCCAAATAACAACACACAGGACCAATCAGAGGTTAACGTGCCTTTCTTCTACGGTACCTTGATCTTTGTAAAACTGCCTAAAACAGGATTTGCTGTTTGTCACCGTCTTTGAACCAGATACTCGTTTTGTCTTTTTTCTATATATATCTCTATATCTATATATAAATGACACGTTCTAAGCTGCAACCAGCCTGTTCAGTGAATTGTAACTATTTTTTTTTCTTTTCCATTTGATGTTCAGGAGTGTGGTGTATAAAATCAACTGTGTGGATTTGTCTTGAGTGCAAGTTTTTCCACTGTTGTGTCTGACATGTCAAAGAGGCGCAGAACTTCTTTATTTCTAGATGGTGATTTGCAAACTGCTCAGCATTTTTCCCCAAACAGGTGGTGATTGAGCTGATACTCCAGCATGGAGTGCTTTATTTTCCCCAAAGCTTTTAAAATTGGGAAAGTAAGGTATTCTCTGACTTTGGTAGAGCCTGATCCTTGATCGTCTGCACTTTCATGAACTGAAAGGGGGGCGGGAAAGAATAAAAACTATCAAAAATGTGCCTATTGACATGCTTAATTGGAAAATGGAGCATTTAATATATTGCATGCAGTTTGCAATATAAAGAAAGTCTGTAGATGACATGAAGAGCTGGTATTTTGGCATGTGCAAAATACAGAATTTGAAAGTCCTGCTGTTTTTTTAAAAAGACTAAATGCAGGGAGGGGATGCAAGAAAGTAAAATGGCTTCTGATTCCTGGGGTGTGTTTAGGACTTGATCCTAAAACCAATGGTCACCTAGACAGGACACCATTGCATTGGGGCATATGCCATGGGGATATTGTGCTGCCTTTAGATCTTGAAAATTATTCAGCTTGGCTATGACTGGTAAGGGCTTCTGTGATGATGGGCTGTTTAATAAGTTAACAACAACAGGTCTTGGGCATGCTCATTCGGTGCTGCTAAGTACACTGATCTCCCGTCCATCTCACTGGCAGTGGATGCCCATAAGCATTCCTTCCTTTAAAATGAATACGACAAATATTTATATACCGCTTTTCAACAAAAGCTCCCAAAGCAGTTTACATAGATATAAATAAAATGAAATAGTTGCTGGGCTTATCCCACCCTTCCTTAACGGTCTCTAAGTGACAGGTGCAGACAATCCAAGAAGTGTCCTTTGGAACATTGCAGAGAGATAAGAACATAAGAACAGCCCTGCTGGAACAGGCCCATGGCCCATCTAGTCCAGCATCCTGTTTCACACACAGTGGCCCACCAGATGCCGCTGGAAGCCACAGACAGGAGTTGAGGGTGTGCCCTCTCTCCTGCCATTACTCCCCTGCAACTGGTACTCAGAGGCACCCTGCCCTTGAGGCTGGAGGTGGCCCACAGCCCTCTGCCTAGTAGCCATTGATAGACCTCTCCTCCATGAAGTCATCCAAACCCCGCTTAAAGCTTAAAGATGCTTCAAAGAACTTTGGATTGTTTTATTGCAGTTGCTTAGAGTCCCAAAATATCTTGTGCTGTCCTTGCTCTCTACTCGAGCATGTTTTCGTTTGAAATGTGCTCATCCTGTAGGATGCCACTCAGAGTTGGCTCCAGATTTCACAAAAGCTTTGGCAAGCCGCACTCGATGACCCCTCCTTTAGGTGACCCTTATCAGCTGCCTATCTCTGCTGAAGCTTCTTATACCTATCTCATAGTTTCTACGTACAGGGCAGTGATTGCTCTTGGCTTCAGTCCAGATTGCTACCACCTGTTCTTCCTGTATCCTCCCCTAATAAATATCCACTCCCAGTGGGTGTTGGTGGCTGCTCTGCTTCCTCCTGCCCATCCCTCCACTGGCAGCTTATCAGAAGAACAAAGGTGTCACTTCATCACCTGTTTGGTACTGTTTCCTAGGCTTGTGTTGAAGGAAAACACTAGCACAGCCGTACAAGAAACTTCCATGTTGTTGTGGTGTCGTTAATTGGAAAATCATTGCACCATCAAGCCAAGCCCACTGCTCTGGCTCCCCTGTTAATCTGGTCCGGGCTGCTGTGCTTTTAGGAGGACCTCTGAATATGGCTGTGAGACTTCTCAAGCCAATGTGCCAAGAGGTGAAGTCCCAGAGTTACTCCTACCCTCCCACCCTGCAGTGAATTTCATTTTGAGTACAACGTTGGTTTTTGATCGCCATGCTAGGCAGTCGATCTCTGTTGCCATCGGTTTCCAAGTAGAACTTGGTGGGTACAGCCACAATGCTTTATAAATTGTTCCCAGGTTTCCAAAGAATATGTTTGTGTGAGACCGGGCTGCTCGTAGTTGTGCTACACTGGATGCACAGGAAATATTACCTCTTCAGAAGTGATTGCTTTGTGGCATGGGAGCATAGAATCATAGAAATTTAGAGCTGGAAGGGATCTTGGAAGTCTTAATATATGAATATGATTAATATTTATATATGCCTCTTTTCAACAAAAGTTCCCAAAGTGGTTTATATAGATAGAAATAAATAAAATCTCTCCCTGTCCCCAAAGGGCTCACAATCTAAGAAATAAATAAACTTAAGATAGACACCAGCAACAGCCACTGGAGGGATGCTGTGTTGGGGCTGGATATGGTCAGTTGCTCCCCCACCCTGCTCAATAAAGAGAATAACCACTTTTAAAAGGTGCCTCTTTGCTCAGTTAGCAGGGTGTAATCCAACCTCCTGCTCAGTGTGAGAAACTGCTACATTTCCCCTTCCCAATGGCTGTCCCACTTCTGTTTGGAATGCTGTAACACGGGGTCAGGGATGACTCATAGGGGTAGTGGGTGCCACCACCACTCAAGTGTTTTCCACTCCTCATTCACCAGAGTGGAACTATACAGCCAAGGGTCTGGATTTGGATATTGTGGTTGGATTTGTTATTTTAATAGGTCTCAATTATTTAAATACGCTTACCCTAGAACAACCACCTTAAGTGGTGCAGTGGGAAAATGCTTGACTAACAAGCAAAAGGTTGCCGGGTTCAAATCCCCACTGGTACTATATCGGGCAGCAGCATCATCTCATACTTTGTGGGAGGAGGCAATGGTCAACCCCTCCTGTATCCTACCAAAGACAACCACAGGGCTCTGTGGGTGCCAGGAGTCGAAACTGACCTGACGGCACACTTTACCTTTATCGCAGAACAAGTGCAGAAGCCAGTGCAGCAAGATAGGTAGGTTGATGCCTCCCGCCTCCCAGAAGCCAGACTGACCTGCTCCTTTCTGGCCAGGAACTGAGCGGAGTGAGACCTCGTGTGCAGATGGGGTGCAGGGTCATCTCCTCCGCAGATTACAGCTGGCCTGGTCCTGACCTCTCTCCCCACCCCAGTTATTCCTGCCACATGGTCTTGGACTGGAAGATAAAACTCGCCTAGAACACAAACGGGTAGGTTTGGCCTAATCCAAAAAGAGAGTATTTTCTCAAAGGAAATCTGGCCCCTTTTCTGAATGAACTTTGAAATATCAAGGAAGCTTGCTTAATAAGGTAAATACCTGAATGATGTCTTTACCTTTCAGTATTTAAAGCATCACAAAAATCCTTGCTCAGATAATAATGTTCTTTGCCACCCCTTTGCACCCCCAAACTAATTGTTCTAGACCTTGGAATCGGGGGCATAGCTAGGGAAGAGGGGGCCTGTGTTCATCCCTCTCTCTGGTGGCCCCCCAGAATGAGGGAGATAATGAAGAAAATAGGGAGGAGTGGAGCTGGAGGCCGGTGTTCTTTGAACCCTTTCGCTCAATTATAGCTACGCCCTTGCTTGGAATATGTGTGGTGGTTTGCAGATTGCAAGGCCTGTAATTGCCCCTGTGCAGGAGAAGAACAGGGAGCCAGCCCTGGGTTTGGAGTTGGATATGTATTGGTGGGGAAATTCAGATTGGGTAGGTATCCCCTAAATATATGGTGGGCACAGTACAGACTTGACACCAGAACAACTCAGGCATCCCTCTGAAACCACTGTTGCTGAAATACTTGTGGTGTTTCAGCTTCAGAGTCAAGAGCTCATATGTTGGTCTGGGTTCAGCCCTGGTCATGTTTTAAGGAAGTTTTCCCCACAATGATTAAAGGTGGCAAATCTCTATAGGGGAAAGAAGGGTGTTCTGCTTTGAAATGGAAAAGGGGTAGGTTTTACTAAAACAGAAGACACCGCCTAACCATTTGTCCTGTGGGCTGAATGATGGGACGATGCTTTTGAAAGTTAAGAGACTTGCGGAAGGTTGGCGAACTTTAGGGAAGCGAAGATGCAAATGAGGTACTACATCACTGCCTTTGTCTAAAATAACTCTGGGTGGGTTACCCCCAAAGCATGAGAGGCAAACGCCATGACTATCCTTCCCAACAAGATCTGAGGCACCCTTGCCAGCTTTTAACAACATGTACAGAACAAAAGCACTGGATCCATCCTACACAGGATTATGGAAGCACCAAGAGCCTTTGCAGGTATCTGTTATGAGTCCTCCACCCCTGACCCTACACACATGTTTTTCCTGTGGAAGAATCAGTGTTCTATTTCTTTACTAGGGGGAGGGTTACAAATGCAGTGCAGACCAGTTCATGTTGGTTTATTGAGTTCTGTGTGTACAGCTCCACTGAAGGTTGCAATATGTACCAAGATTATTGTGATGCAAAATGTGCCTCAGATATCACCAAGGATAATTCAAATGTCTATTTATCTCCCTCCCCCATTTAAGTGTGTTATAATACAAGCAGGTAAAGCTTCTTGTTTAATTTCATGATATTAAGTGTGAATGGTCACAAAACCTTTTTTTCTTAAGCACTGTGTGATGCTAAAGGGACACACAAGACAGCCCTATCTTTTTGTATGGAAGAGAACTTGGAAACAGGCCCTACACGTTTCCAGCAATGCTTAAAACCTAATGGTTGGGATTCTAGCACCTACATTTACCATTATGCAGCAGTGCAAGGAAGCCACAACAAAAGCCATCATGGTCCCACTTCCAGCTGTTGCAAAATGGAGCATGGCTTTCAAGAGCAGGTAAGAGAGAGGAAGAAATCTGAGGTTTCCTGATTCAAATGGACAGTTAATATTTGGCTGCAATACTGTTCCTTAATCAGCTCCCCAGATGCAATAGGACAGCACCAGACCTCTTGCTCTTTGGAAAACTCTAGTTGGAAAATCAGCAACTCTTCAGCTGGAAAGTGGCCCCATCCCATGCATAATCTGGTTGCACTCCATGCTATTTTCATCTTGAATATCATCATCGCCTTTGCAGCCTGACAACCTAGTCTTTTTATTGTGACCTTGTTTTGTAGTGCAGTGAGCTCATAAGTGCAGAAGGAGCGTTTTCCTCTGCTCCTGTCCCTGCCTTTGCAAGGTGTATGAGTTGAAATCTGGTGAGCAGAAACATTTGTGCATCTCCATGTGGGTATCTCAATAAAATGTATTCATATTGTGGTTCCAGGTGCTTTCTTCCATCCCATTTTGTTGCATGAATGGTGTGCAACTCATTTTCTTCTGACAGTTGAATGAGCAACATGCTGCGATACAGCACCAGGAGTAGGAAGGGAACATCTTATGCCATGAGCCAGGGTTCTCAAGCCTGGGTCCCCAGATGTTGTTAGACTACAACTCCCATCAACCCCAGTATTGTGATGAGAGTTGTAGTCCAACAACATCTTGGGACCCAGGCTTGAGAACCCCTGCCATAAGCAACAAGTGTAATCTTATCTGCCGAACTCCTTTAATAAAAAGGCTTCCAAACCACTCCATCTGTAGGGTTTCAAGTCACAGTAATATGTGACTTGAAAGCCTGTGGCATCATGGAGAACTTAATGTGGTTTCATTTGCAAGCACCTTTGGATTCCAACTCCAAATGCTCCCAAGTTTGTCTTAGCTGTCCAACCAAACCTACATAGGCCTTACCTGTGATCAGGAACCTAGGGGCAGCTGTGATGCCTTTTGACACAACAACTTCATAGGAAATCCCTAAGATAAGATAAGGAGAGGAGAGCTGGTCTTGTGGTAGCAAGCATGACTTGTCCCCATAGCTAAGCAGGGTCTGCCCTGCTTGCATCTGAATGGGAGACTTGATGTGTGAGCACTGCAAGATATTCCCCTCAGGGGATGAAGCCGCTCTGGGAAGAGCAGAAGGTTTCAAGTTCTCTGCCTGGCTTCTCCAAGATAGGACAAGATTTATTTATTTTTAAATAGGACAAGACTTTTTTTTATTGAACCAACAAACTACCAAAGCATACAGTACGTTGCCAAAGCACAATTATATACAAAGTGGTTGTTTGTACATGATATATCTACAAAGATTTACACACAAGGATTTGGAAACCCACAAGGTTATGAAGTATATGCAGGCAGTACTGTAACTCGGGGGTGGGGGATTACAAGGCACATCAGGTAATGGCGGGGGTGCGTGGGTTACGTCCAACGTCCATTTCCACAATTTGTCCCATTGCTGTTTAGAAGAGATACTCTTGTCTTTTTGCACATAACCATACAAACTTTTCCAGAAGAGATTTACTGTCTCATCTGCGTGAACCTCTTGGTCACGTCTTCCCTCCCTATTCCTATGCAGAGCATTGCATAAATGACATACAGGTTTACTAACCTGATTACGAGAAGGGGAACATTCAAATTCCCTAGTATGAGGGCACCCGTTCCATCCCGTTTCCTTGAAGGTTTCTTTCTGGGACCTCGAAAGGAGGTTCTATCACTCAAACCTGAGGTTAGTTCTTCCCAAGTCTGTTTATCCAAATCAGGCCACTCTAACAGCTTGCTTACTCCCTGCCACACTCTTTTGGCTACCACACACTCTTTTAAAAAATGTGAGTGGGTTTCCCTGAATGTTTTATCTAGCTTACTAGCTTTCTGTTTGCAAGTGATTTTAGGGCACTCTTGCTGGTCCTCTGGGAGCCATGGCTTAGCCGCATTAAGTGGTAGTACTTGGTGGTATAAGCGCCACCTTGTTTCCCATAAATGGAAAGGGACTTTTTTCTTCTTAAAGAGAGCGATAGGGTGATCGGGTTGCAACAAGTACTGTGAAGTGCGGTGTTTGTAGCGTTTACGTTCTAAATCAGGTTTTAAGAAACCCACTTCTAGAATCTCTCCATAAATTGTTTTCCTTAGCTGCTTAACTGAGGAGGATCCTTTCAATTGATCTGGTTCAACCTTCCATTTTTAAAGTGTGAATAACAAATCTCTCAAGTAGTCCAGGTGTTCTCTTTTTAATACTTGTGTGATATTACCATTGAAAGAGCCTTTCCCCCACCATGCTATGCCCCATGCTGACTTGTGCCAATGCAGAGCGAAAAGCGAGACCCAGTTTTTTTGCAGGAGGTTGGACATATTATGGACATTCACGAAAACCCAGTTTCCAAAATTGTAGGACATGAATTCAGTTACAAAATAGGGTTGCAGGGCAGGTAGGGCTAGGCCTCCCCACTCAACCTCCTTAAATGCTACTGCACGGGCCAAAGGGAAGGACGCTGTATGCCATACTAGACGGAAGATCTGGCTTTCAACTCTCCGAAGGAGATTGAGCGGGGGAGGATACACTACCGCCAGGTTACGCACTGGGGGTATCAGGTAAGTCCGGATGTAAACCGTTTTCTGGTACATGGCAAGGCTCCATTTTTTCCACATGGTGATTTTAAGCATTACTTTTTCTTCCCAATCTGTCCAATTCCCCCCCCCCCCCCCCGACTTTTTCCTTAATCCCATATTCAATCACCAAAATGTTTACTGTATCTACCCACTTCAGTTTGGACTCTGGGGCCCCTTCGCTTTTACATTCAGAGATGGGTAGGCACGAGAGTTGCTGGTGTCCGGGGTCCATTTTAACAAATACACTTTTGTCAGCATTTAATTCTGAGCCCGAGATCTTGCCATATTCCCAGAAGAGGTCTAGTATTACAGAGATTTCATTTTCATTCGATAACAGCAATGTAATGTCATCGGCATGAGCTACAAATTTTACCCTAAACTCAGTATGCGGTTCTGAGTGGACAGGTGGTTCGGCTATCCCATCACTCTCCCTCCTCCTCCCTCCCGGGAAGATCTCGCAGGGCGGAGGGATAGAGACCGAGAGTCCTTGCAGATGGGGTTCTCTCTGAATCCTGATCAGAATCGGATCCAGGGCAAAAACATGAAGTAATGGGCTCAGTGGGCATCCTTGGCGGACACCCGAATGCAAAATGATCAGGTCGCCCCGCCATCCATTAATCTGTGGTGTCACCTTTGCATTTGTATAGAGCAGCTGTATCCAAGTAACAAATAGGGGTGGTATACCTTTAGTTTTCAACAATGTCCACAGATAATTGTGGTTCACTTTGTCAAAGGCCTTAACTTGATCCAATAAGAGGAGGTGACCTTTCCAACTTTCATTCTGTATAGAGTAAAAAAGTTCTCTCAGCAGACACAATGAGTCTGTCATCTTTCTTCCCGAGATAGCGCTTGTCTGCAAGCTGTGGACCAATTTAGGGGCCACTTTCGCCAATCTATTATTTAGGATGTTGGCAAAGATTCTGTAATAGATATTTGTGAGGGTTATCGGTCTCCAGTTTTGTGGTAAAGGTGGTGTCACCTTTCTTGGGGGGAAAAATTAAGAGGCCGTTCCCAAAGGACCTATTTAAACGCCCATTGTCTAGGACAAAATTAAATAATTTTACTAAAACTGGTAGTAGCTGGTCTGCGTAAATCTTATAGAAAGGCCATGTCAGACCATCAGGCCCCGGGGCCGATGTGTTCTTTCCCGCTGAGATAACTGCTCTGACCTCTTCTATCGTTACAGGATGGGTCAAAGAGCTTTCCCCCCCACCTCAGTAAGGGAATAGCCGAGACCATATTCATTCAGACTGCAGAACCTATCTAGATAGGATTGAATGTCCTTTACAGAAATATCCTTCAATGCATACAATTTTGTATAAAACTGGGCCATGATCTTTAACATATCGTGGGGGTCGGCCATTAGTGGGCTACTTCCATCCGATCGCAGGCCTTGGAATGTCAAACTAGATGCATGTATCTTGTCCTTTGCCCACTCCCCTTTTTCAAGTACAGACCCTTTGAAGCGATACCGCTTATTTTCTAAACGCCTGTGCTGCAGCTCATTTTGAAATGTCCTGATTGTCTCTTTGTAGTGGCGGCATGATTCCACGTCGAAGGCTTCTCCCCTGTTCATCTTATCAACAATCCTCAGATGTTGGGTGATCGCTTTCTGATAATTTTTGACCCCTATCTTATCTGTCCGGCTGGTCACTGCCCTAGTACGGCAGCCCACCCTCTTTTTAAGTGTCTCCCAGGCTCCCAAAAGATCATCTTCTGCCTCCAAGGGGTCTGTCGCCTCAGTTCTGATAAAAGGACACCTTTGAGATATTCATCACTTAACATTTTGGGGTGTAATCGCCACAAGGGCTTACCATGTGGAATTACCTCAGAGAGATTACAAATAAATCCCACAGCCGCATGGTCTGACCATGGGGTAAGAACTAGTTTACACCCATAGACTTCAAAAGAAGGGGGAGCCCAGAGTCTATCTAGCCGGCTAGCTGATCTCAGGTGGTAATATGTAAATTTGACTCCGGTTTTAAATTTAAGTTCTCTTCATGACAGATTGGGGGAAAATCCAAATCATTATATACCCCCAAGGCCTTATCATCTAAACCCAGAGTCTCACTCAGAAAACGTTGGAGAGCTTTTTCCTCATTTGTTAGAGAGGGACTTGAGGGGGAGACTGGGAGGCCTCCCGAAAAGGCTTTCCTGTCACTCAGTTGGGCTCTGTTATTAAAATCCCCCGCGATCAGGAGGTGACGTTTGGTGTCACATATATCTTTTAGTTTAGCCCAAAGAGCCTTCCTAAGGTGTGATTGTACCGGGGCATATATGGCACAGAGTCTAAAGGCTCGGTCGAGCCTTAGAGTGGTTGCCGAGCTTGGGTCACCCCTGACAGTAAAATCTACATACATTAGTCTGCCCTGATCAATTTCCAATACCCTCTCGATTTTGAGATCAGGTCTGTCTTTAAACAATATCGCTACCCCTGCATTGCCGCTCCCATCATAGGACCAGAAGGATGGGCCCACTGTCCATTGCTGTTGTGCTGAAAAGCGGTGGCTCTCATTTTCGAAATGGGTCTCTTGCAGAACATAGATGTGATAGTTCCATTTTGTTTAAAAATGTAGGATCTCTTGCCTACGATTTGGTGACCTTAATCTATTAACATTCCATGTAAGTATATTATAGGAGTTGGATAGAGCTGAGAGAGATTCCTGCCTGCAACCTTGGAGAAGCTGCTGCCAGTCTGTCAAGACAATACTGAGCTAGATAGACCAATGGTCTGACTCAGTATATGGCAGTTTCCTATGTTTCCTATGTTCCTTTCCTATGTTCCTATGTTTTGGGTTATTCTTCTGGCTGTCACATTCAATATCCCTTACACCGCCACCCCCAACATATCAAGTAGGGCTTGCAAATAAATTCCTTCCCACACCCAAAATGTACTAAAGTAAGAAAAAAACACAATTAACTTGCACGCTTCATAAGAAGATCCCCTATACTGCCTCTCATCATTCCTGAAGAGATACATGCCTTCAAGATTGAAGAGTGTAATGCTGAGGCCAGAAGTTGCAATGGGCAAACCCCTTCTTACACACACACACACACACACACATCCAAGCACTGTCCTGCATCATCCACGAATGCTTTGGAGATGGGGTGGGGAAACATATAAAATGCTGCCTGGATACTTTCCTGCCCCATGTCTTACCTAGCTGGTACCCTCAGCATCTATTGTGGGGCTGAGCTCCACTCACCAGATACCCCTCCCCACATCCCTGCATGGTGTGATCCTTGGGATCTGCAGGCCACCCTCCCCCACCACACACTCTCCATCCCACCATGCTGTGCCTCATGGAAAAATAATACTTGCCACAGAGCTGTTTATCAAGTTAAGCACTGCACTGATTCAGTGCTGGCAAGAAATCCCACAGTGCCTCGTCTCATAGCCTGAGGGCTGGTAGGCAATGCTCAGCTTCATCCAATACATGAAGCAGCACATGGAAACCCCCTGTCTGTTTATAATAGGCTACTGCCTGTAGGGAAAGAATGGCAGTTCAGTCCCCAAATAGCAGAGCAAAACCAGTTTGGTGAGAAAGCAGCAAAGCAAGAGGTCTTGAGACAGTTCTTTAGTATTGAAGAACCACAAGGATGTATTTAAAGAAAAGGTTACAAACAAATGTGAAAAGGCCTGCAGCTTAATTTCAGCTGTAGCTCATGGCTGAAGAGAGAGACCCCCAAAAAACCAGCCATCTCTGGAGAGATAAAATTGAGACTAACACTGAAAGAACAAAGAGGAGAGCAGTCCAGCATTTTTATCCATAACCCTAAACCACTACCTCAAGTGGCCACTATGAGACATTGCAGCTGAGAGGTTATGCGGCCAGGGTCCTAGCTCCAACACTGCCCACAATAGCTCATTCCACAGAAGGGACAGCATCAGACATAATCAGATACAGCCAAACAGATGTATAGCCATTTCTAGTGCATGCTTGTCAGTGGTCACCTCGGAAGAGGAACTTGCAAATGATCATCCTACAAGCTGTCGTTCGACTTGAAGAATGTTCTGTTCTTAAAAGACCAGCTGGAGGCAACATGGTGTCAGTGGAGTGGGGCTGGGCCAAAAGACATAGATTCAACTCCACATTCAGCCGTGAAGCTCACCTCATGAGCAAATAATCACATTTCAGCCTGTGGAAGAATTGTGAGGATAAAATAATCATGCAATCTATGAAAGTGAATGGAACACAGAAGCAGGGAATGACAGCGAAAACAAGAGCCAGTCAGTCATGCCAGTACAGAACTGCTCTCAGGACAAACAGCCTGGTGAAGTTCCAAATACTGTGCAGTAGGGTTTGCCCAACCAATCAGAATGCCAATCCTCCCCAAGTTAATCTCCATTAGCCGAATGATACCATTTTTATTGCTTAAAAAGGAGAGCTTGGTCCAGGCTGGGCTTCCTCATCAAGGGACTATAAATTCACAGGCCGTACTACCTTCTACTGGCATTGGTTGCCTTTGCCCAGTGGTGCATTAACACATAGGCAAAGTAGGCACTTGCCTATGGCGGCAAATTTTGAGGAGTGGCCAATTTGCCTATGCATTAATCTGCCACCTGCACTTGGGGGGGCAGGGGAGTTAAATCTACTTTGAAAACTTCTAAAACCGCCCCTGTGGCGGTTTCAACCCTCAAAATGGGCTGAAAACATTTTAAAAGTAGATTTAACCCCCCCACCAGCACTTTACTTGTAAAGGGGAACCCTTGCTGGGGCGGCAAATCTCTGGTTGCCTGTGGGCGGCAAAAAGCGTCATCCGTCCCTGCCTTTGCCAGCGGCAACCCCAGACATCTTGGCAGTTAAGATTCAAACTATGAATGCCTCTCTCCCCACACAGTGACACAAACCTGGCCCTCTCCATGTGGTGCACTCTGACAAACAGCACGATTAAAGATTTGTGTTAAAACAATCCACTCTTTCCCCCATGGTGTGAAACATAACAGAAATTAGTTTATTATCCCCAATCATTACGATTTGCAGAACAGTCCATACAGACATGTGAGATAATAACTTTTTGAATTTTGTGGCAAGAATAAACTCAAAAGAATTAGCCTGCTGCCAATACACAGTTCTATAACATCTCCAGACATTCCCACCCAAGATGGCCATGTAATCCCGCCTCATGTAGGTTCGTCCCCTGGCCTCTGCAGAATTTCTCCTTGCTTGGCAGCTTTTAGCAAATCAAGGGGGCTACTGCTTCTGGGATGGAAAGTGGAAACCTCCCTTGCAGTTATATCCCAGAAGGCTGTGATGTTCTGGAGTGCAGGAGACAGGAGTCCAACTGCAGTTACCACCAACGGAATGAAACACCCTCCTTCTCAGCTTTTGTCTTTGTTGCTGGGTGCTGCTTGCCAACATCCCATCTTCATTAGCAAGGGGATGCCAAGTCACGGTTAAAAGATGCTAATAATACTCATTAACGTGGCACAGATTAAGAAAGCACACACACACATGTTGAGCTTGGCAAAACTGTTCTGAGGCCTGTAATTATCCCCCGTCTCTGGTGTAGAAACAAAGCAAATGATCAGAGTCTTGCCCAAGCCAATGATGATTTCCGGTTTCTTCTTAAATTCAGGATTGTTCCACCCATCCCATAGCACCAGAACTAGTGAATGCTCAACAGAGATCTTCAGCCAAACATAGCTCTGTGATGACTGACCCCTAGACAGAACAACACACTTTCAGCTTTAACCCAGAATGCACCACAACAGCCAGATACAATGGTGTCCCTTTCAGCTCATTGTACAGGGACACACACCTAAAGGATTTTTAACAGGCATTTGTAAAATCGCAACATTCACCCAACAAAGTGAAACAACAGACTGAGCAACCTATTACCGCAGCAGAGGTTTACAACAGGGAGTCCCTAGGTGTTGTTGGACTACAGATCCCATCATCCCCTGCCACAATGGCCAAAAGCATCGAGCCTCAGGCTGGCTGCCCCTGAAGTTTACTTTGTTCTGTCTGCAACTTGAATAAAAGCGTACAGCCCCTTGTAAGGCAGAGAAGAAAAAGAGAAACGTAGGGTTGCTTTTTTATACTCACAGAACTAGAGATGAATTTAGATCTTTGACTGGACAGATCTGCGGGAGCTTTAAGGCTGACACTAAACTAGGCCTCTGGCATTGAACGATGCTGTTTTTAGTTTGGTGCCTCTGATAAAGCGGTCCATAGCCCATTCATGTTTCTGTTACAATTAATGTATTTCTCGTTAAGTTGCCAACAAACCTCTTTGTTATTTTTGTACTAGACATGTTTCTAAATACATCTATGTGATAGACGGAGATGCTCATTGGGGGGGATCGGAATCTAGGGGATGAGTTAAATCTTCCTTTGCTGGATGGGGTTACACTCCCCCAGAAGGAACAGGTACACAGCTTGCGAGTGCTCTTGGATCCAGGCCTCACCATGGTATCTCAGGTGGAGGCGATGGCCAGGAGCGCTTTCTATCAGCTTTGACTGATTCGACAGCTGCGTCCATTCCTTGAAGAGGACGACCTCAAAACAGTGGTGCATCAGCTGGTAACCTCCAGGCTCGACAGTCGACTATTTCAATGTGCTCTACGTGGGGCTGCCTTTGTATATAGTTCGGAAACTTCAGTTAGTTCAAAATGCGGCAGCCAGACTGGTCTCTGGGGTAACCCGGAGAGACCATATTATGCCTGTCTTAAAACAGCTGCACTGGTTGCTGATATGCTTCCGGGAGAAATACGGTGCTGGTTATTCCCTTTAAAGCTCTGAACAGCTTGGGTCCGGGTTACCTTAGAGAGCGCCTTATTTGGTATTATCCCCATCACTCGTTGAGGTTATCTGGAGAGGTCCGTCTCCAGTTACCACTGGTACATCTGGCGGCGACTTGGAACCGGGCCTTTTCTATAGCTGCTCCTGGTCTATGGAATGCTGTCGGCCTTAAAGAGAGCCCTAAAAACCTATTTGTTGGGCCTAGGCTTCCAAGGCTTGTAAAGTGTCGTTGTTTTCTAAAAGCATTTTAATTGGTTTAAAATTGTTTTGTTTTTGAATTGTTTTAATAGCTATAAGCTATAAGTTGCCGCAATAATGTGTGACGAGACCCTAAGATTCTGTTCCACACATGCGTGACACTCAATATAGCTTCCATGAGAACCTCTTCAAGGTCTGTCAAGGAGAGGAGAATGTGATGGCCGGCATTCAGGAATGGGATGGAATGAGTGCAGTGGAATAGCTAAAGGAAAGATTGTGCCATTGAGTTGGTTTCAACTTCTGGTGACCACAGAGCCATGTGGTTTTCTTAGTAGAATACAGGAGTGGTTTACCATTGCCATCTCCCGGTGATGCCTTTCAGCATCTTCCTATATCGCTGCTGCCCGATAGAAGTGTTCCCCATATTCTGGGAAACACACCAGCAGAGATTTGAACCCACAACCTCCTGCTTTCTAGGCAGGTTGCTTCCCTACTGCATCATTTGTTGGCTTTGCAGTGGAATAGCTAAAGGTAAAGTGTGCCATCAAGTCAATTTTGACTCCTGGCGCCCACGGAGCCCTGTGGTTGTCTTTGGTAGAATACAGGAGGGGTTTACCATTGCCTCCTCTCACGCAGTATGAGATGATGCCTTTCAGCATCTTCCTATATGGCTGCTGCCCGATATAGTACCAGCAGGGATTAGAACCGGCAACCTTCTGCTTGTTAGTCAAGCATTTCCCTGCTACGCCACTTAAGGTGACTTCAGTGGAGCAGCTAGTGAAGTATAGACTGAGGAATGGTTGCGGGGATAGAGGATGCATATTTCTGCTCTGTTACTACAAGATATATTTCTGGTACTATCCAGATCGGACTACTGCAATGCACTCTATGTGGGGCTGCCCTTGAAGACTGTTCGGAAATTTCAGCTGGTTCAGAATGCTGCCACAAGGATGCTTGTGGGTGCGAGTTGCTTCACAAGTATTACACCCATCCTACGTCCGCTTCATTGGCTACTGGTCTGCTTCCGGGCTAGATTCAAGGTGCTGGTATTGACCTTTAAAGCTTTAAAGCCTACACGGCTTGGGGCCGGGGTATCTGTCAGATCACATTTGTTCAAAACACATCAATATGAATCTGCCAGTGCTCTCCGATCATCATCTCAGGTCCTGTTCATGACCCCGCCACTAACAGAGATCTGGTTGGTGGGGACTAGAGACAGGGCCTTTTGGGTTGTGCCCCCTTGGCTTTGGAACGCCCCTCCCTGAAGAGCTTTGCCATGCTCCCTCCCTCAGTGTTTTTAAAAAACATCTTAAAACACACCTTTTTAAGGAGGCATTTTAATATCATTATTTTGTTATAGCTGGTAGGTTCTGTAGCTTCTTTCGCTTTCTATAATTTTCAGTTTTATTTTGATCCTAATAATTTGTTTTTAATCTGACTTGTTTTTAAAAATTCAATTTTATTACTTGTATCTGTGTCTATCATATTGTTGAAAGCACTCCCCCAGCAGTATTGCACTGGAGGGGCGGGGTATAAATATTTTAAATAAATAAATTAATAATAATAATAATAAATAGAAGGTTGGGCTTTGAGGTGATGACCTCCTTATAATCACGTCTCCGTGGTTCTTGGAGTTGGCAATCTCTCTTCAGTCTTGTGCGTCGAGCAGCCTGTTTGCAGGCAGAGTTAGGTACACTTAAGCACATTAGCTGCCGTGGATTAGGCACATCAGCCGTGCACACGTCTGTTGGGCTGCCCAGTCCGCTGCCTTGCTCCTGGCTAGGCAGCAGCCAGAAAGAGCGGCTCTCGGTTCTTTCATGACAAGTTCAAACTGTCCTAGCCTTGGGAATGTATTCTGATGAATAAGAATGCTTTTCTGCCACGGAAAAAGGGTTACGAGGCAAAGGAAAAGGAGTGTCAACAGCTTTCCCCACAGCTTGCCCTTGGTTGATTGTATTTCCTTCGAAAGGATAGTTAATATGTTATGAGACGATTAAACATACCTGTGTGTGCTGCTTTTCACAACAAAAAGTTCTCAACGTGGTTTACAGAGCAAAAGGAATGAGAAAGATGATCCCAAGGGGGACTCACTGACTGTCTAAAAAGAAACTCAAGGCAGCAAGAAAAGTACCAGCAACCGTTGCTGGGACGGGCACTGACTGGGCTGGGGTTGGATAAGGACAATTGCTAAATATATAAGAGCGCCCCCCCCCCCCCCAGCACGCCCCGACCTGAGAAGCCGCCTCGTGGTCCAGTTAGCGGAGGTGACGGCATTCGGCTGCACCTGAGTCTTCGCCTTGGGAAAGAGAGGCCGGGCGGGATCTCACACACATACTGCCTCTCCGTCCTGCTTTTCTTCCACTTGGGAAATCAAAGCAGCTAACAGCAGGGAAACACAAAAAATTGCCGGACCTCATAATAAAATCACATACAAACCTCATACCATAAAGGATTTTTTTATGATCATTCTGTATACGCACATGAGCATGGACAGAGTATATTGTTACAGAAGGTGCAACTCTGAAATGTATACTTGTAGAATGATGATGCATAATGCAGTTGTATGTTTATGTATGATGATTACAAAATTATAATACTTATATTGCAACATGCTATCTGTCTCTTCTTTCCATATATCTTTAAAGTGTCTTGATCTTTATTTTTTTACAATGAGCTGTTTTTATACCATGGTTTGATCATTTTGTCTCATTCGTTTGGTTTGCTTTATTTATTTGTAGCAACTCATCACAGCATAACTTGTCCTTGGTGAGGTCTTTGTTTAAAGCCCAGGAAACAAAACATGAAGCAACAATCATATTATAAAAGTGTATTTCTAAGAAACCCTACGAGAAACCGGAGGCGCGCCGGCAGTCGCTGAACTACAACTCCCATCATCCCCAGCAGCAACAATTCACCCCTTTGGGGCAACCACGTGAGCGTGCGTCGCGAGCCCGCTTAGCCCCGCCTCTCCTTGACCAGAATTGAAGTGCTGGAGGATCACATGCGAAGGGAACCTATCCTGGGCTCTTCCTCCTGCTGCTCCTCTTTCGAGGTGAGGCGATGACGTAGGACAGACGCCGCGGCGGGGTGCTTCCTTCTCCACGCCTCCTTTGCCCTTGACGGGGTCACGTGGGGAAGGTGGGGAGCGGCGCGCGCGGCTGCGGCTTGCGTCACGCATGCGTGGGCCCGCTCCGCTCGCGCGCTCGTTCCCGCTTCACAGACAGTCCGCTGCTCCGTCACGTGGTGAAGGAGGGGCGGGGCTCTGCGGCCGCCGGGGAGGGAGGAGGAGGGGGAGTGGAGTCACGTGACCGTGGTGGGCGACGCCGCCGCCGCCTTGTGAGCACATTGGGCAGGTAACGAGCGCGCGTCCGCGGCGGGGTGGGTGGCGGGGAGGCGTCTCGGTGCATCTCCCCCTCCCCGGGCGGTGGGGAGGGAGCCCCGAGGATGCCCCCCGGGCCCCCGCCCCCCCAAGAGGGGCTTCCCTCACAGCCCGTCGGGAGCCTCGCAGCCCCCTCCCCCCTCAATCAACAGGGGGAGGGGGGAGCCACCCTCCCCTCGTGTGGATGGGGAGGAGGAAGACGCGTGTTCCTCGCGGTGGCTTCGGGGGCGAGGAAGTCCCGGGCTCTTGCCCGCCCCGTGGTGGGTTGTGTGCGGTGGAGAAGCGGCCCCCCCGCCTCTGCTTCTCCTCCGTTCGCCCCTCAGCTGGGGGGGGTCTGTTGTTCCCTCTGGCGGCTCCCACAGTCGCCGCGAGTTCCAAGGGGCTTCCTGCCTGCCGTGCCGACTCGGGCAGCAGGAGCCTGCGTGGGGCTCAGCTGCAGGCAGGCAGGGGGCGGGGAGCCCACCAGGAAGACGGCTCCCCTTCTCCGCCAGGTGCGAGGCTCGCTGTCGACAGCACCGCTCCGGGCAGGCTGGCCGGCCAGCCCTCCCTCCTCCTCCTCCCGGCTCCTTGCTCTCGAGGAAGCCTGTTCAGGGTGGCAGGCAGGCGGTCCTCCCACCCCGAGATCGCGGAGGGGGGATGTTCTCCTTCCTCCCTTCCTGAAAAGTTTGCAGCCGCATCCACTCCTCAAACGCACGTGCACGGAGAGGGGGCAGGGAGCGGGCCGGGGTGTCCCGTCCTCGTTTGGGGAGCGAGAGGGAAGGAGGCGAAGTGCTCAGAAGGCTCTCTGCCCCGCCCCTGAAAATGGGGGGAGAAGGCGACTCCTGTGGGAGGAGCGGCCTTCCTTCCCCTGGGGAGGCCCGGGGCTCTCTCCTGGAACGGTGGTCTATATGTTAAAGTCGAGCTTCCCTTCCAGCCTCACTTTCTTCTGGGGGTGGTGCTGGTGCTGATCTCTGAGTTTGATGCCTTTGTGTGCTTCTACTAGCTTTGGCTCCCTGTCCAGTACCAATGGTTGCCGGTCCATCCCGCACTGAGTTCTTGCTGGGAACCGGTTCCTCCTCATATTTGAGTTGCTCTTCTGTGCTTTCTCCTTACTACCTTCCCTGCAATGTGTGTGGTCTCAGCTCCTTTGTCCCACAAAGGAAAGACCTGCTTTCGTTGAGTGCACCTATTGGGTAATACAAGAGGCTTCCATCACATCCTCAAAGAGAATAGAATATTTCCATAACCCCTTCCTCAGACAGGTTCGAGCGGGAATTGGGATTCATGTACATTGTGTTCCTTTGGAGTGCTGAATAAATCACTGGTACAAGAAAAGCTTCTGCAAACAATGGCACCACCTAGGCTGCGGAGGGAGGTCATGTGAGGACAAGACCCATCAACAGTCATCTATGTGCATAGTTACCCCTATATTTTGTCGCCCTTGTCTCTTGTTGATGTCTGGAGCTAGTGAGGCAAGTACAAGCTGGGGCAGGGCTGCATTCTTGCTTTTATTTGCTTTAAAAGCTAATGTTCTCTGCTGTGTTGCTGCTGTTTGCGAAGGAAATTGCAGCAACAATGATGACCCAATTTAAAAAAAAATGAAGAGTTGGGAAAAGAGTCCTCTGCTATTTTAGTTTTGACTGCAGTGAGCGCTGAAAATTCAGCTGAGTGTCAGAGGCTTGGGGAGTAGTAGTCAAAGTACTGAACTGTCTGGAAGTATGGAGCCTTAGGTACACAGCAAGTAAATAAGCTCAAGGCCCATCTTAGGGGTGTGTGCTTACACTTTATTGGTTCCTAAAGGAACGGATGGCCCTACAGAACTGAAACCAGTGCCTTTTTTTGCTTTGAATTTCCTGGTTGTTCACGTGGTCTTTTATAGGCGATTTCTGTTAGATTAGTTCTGTCCTACCCCATTGTCTTGATTTCAGTCAGAGGTGAAGGGGTATAATCAAGAGAATACTCAAGGCAGAACAATCAAGATTGTGCTCAGGCAGAGTTGGCTGACATATTGGAAGAGCCTGTCCTGGGTTTGGAACAGTTGCTTCAATTCACTCCCCCCCCCCCCCGCCTCTCCGCCCGCAGCTTCCAGTAAGAGAAATAGGATCTGAGTGTAGGGAAGATGGGAGGATGAGCAGGCTGAGAAGAGTGCCTCTTTCTCCATGACAGGGCATAATGAAAGGCATTTGTTGCCTTAATATACAAAGGAGCTCTTTTTAGTAGTACCCTAAACTGTCACATGTTTCCCTGGATTCTCTTCTTGGATGTCTACCTGACAGATTCTTTAGAATGTCCGATGCCTTTAACTTTATGTGAAATATATACACCACCAGTGCTTAATCAGCACCTTGCAGTGCTCCAAATGTGTTTCATGGAAGTGTTAAATTAATTATTGTAAACACATGTTGATAGTTGGAGAAGAGATGTTGTGTTTTCCATTCCCTCTCATATTAGTGAAGTTTTAGTTAAACTGTGAATTAGCTTTTCTATATTTGTCTGCTTTTTGCAATTATATGGGAAATGCTCTTTAAAATTACTATTGCTCAAATGGGATAAAAGCCAATAATTCAGGTTAAGCTTTTCTTGCCCTTTCTGCTTGAGTGATAAGTAGCTATGTTCCAAGTATTATTATTTTGACTTTAAATATATTTCAGACTAGACCTTGAAAGTACTGTCAATCTAGAGCGTGAACATTTTAAGCAATAAAATGTGTTCTTTCTTGTTTTAACTGGATTATCTTCCTTTAAACTTAAAAATTGGTATTTTGGAAAGGAACATGCTGAGTTTCAGAGAGCTTCTTCAGCAAACTTGTTCCATGGCTGCTTTAAGGGTTCTTTGTACTGCCATTGCTGGCATCCATCCATAGAGGTCTATTTGCATGGCTAGGCAGTCTCCTATGTATCTGTATTCCAGAGATGCTGTGTTGGAAGTTGTATGCAATGTTTGTCAAATGCTGGAATGTTACAGTTTGCAATTGGAGACTCATTAAAATCTGCAATTGGAGACCCATCCCTTCTGGATTTAAA
Source organism: Hemicordylus capensis (assembly GCF_027244095.1). NCBI lineage: Eukaryota > Metazoa > Chordata > Lepidosauria > Squamata > Cordylidae > Hemicordylus > Hemicordylus capensis. Next base: position 3,908,397 of record NC_069658.1, read on the forward strand.
ATGTCTTTTTTAGCACTGAATGCAGTATAAAATGCTTTAATTTAAATAAGACTTGTGGTTTCTGTTAGGAATGGAACCATTCAGACATTTACACTTTATTCGATCATTTGGAATTTGTGAAGAATTTACAGGAGATTGACTTGGGCTTAGAGAAGGTGCATCTTTCAAAGTTAGTTTCCTCCTCTTCGATCCTTTAAATGGCAAAAAGGCCGCCCCCACCTGCTAAAAGAATCTTTTGGGGAAGTTTAATTGGCCTTTGAAAGCACAAGTCTTCTAACCTCAGTTCCTCATTCAAAACTCTGTATGAAGGGAGGAAAGTGGCAGCCATGTGTAAGCCTTGGTCCCTGTCACTTTTGCAGGTTTGGATGTAGGGAGTCGGGATGGCATGGAACTGGTTTGGAGGCCCTTTATGGGCCTCCGAACCGGTTCAATTGGTGGGTGGTTCCACTGGTTGAGCAGTGGGGGGTGCATCTTTTAAGTGCGGGGGAGGGTGCACCTAACTCTCCGGTTGCATTTCCCCCTCCCGTGCTCCATTTTGTTAAAGTCCCTTGGGGCGGCAGTGTACCTCCCTGCCACCCCGTCACCTCATCTCCCAGAAGTAACCGGAAGTAACAGATGCGCCTGCATGTGCCCATTGCACATGCTGTGTGTGCACCCACCTGCAACGTGTGCGCACCTGTTACTTCCGGGAGACACAGTGGCAGGGAGGTACGCTGCTACCCCGAGGAGCTTTAACAAAATGGAGTGCTGGCGGGGGAAATGTGGCAGGAGGGGTAAATGCACCCTCCCCCGCCCTTAAAGATGCACCCCCCGCCGTCTAACCACCCCCGCCTGGTTCCATGCATATCCCTAGTAGGGAGGTGATGGTGACATCTCACTACTTTTTGCAAGGATCGGAGGTCTCTACTGTTCATAGAAACCTCCCACTATGTCCTGCTCATAGAAACCACTATAGATCCTTGAGATACCTGTGCATGAACTCTGTACTTCACAAAGGGAGTGATCATTTTTACTGTGTCTGTTTGAAAAGTGTAGATTTTTTTTTGGTCTTTGTACCAGTATTCTTTTAGACTGGAATTCAACAAGTAGCTGAATTTTACAGATCTGATCATTTGTAGCATTCTTGTGTCTTGATTTGAGTAGTACTCATTGGTGGGCTTTTAAACTGGAACCCACAGTAATATAGTGTTGGTAGCCTGTATCAATGCATCTTGCTTAATTCTTAATGTCAAATGCATGTAGCCGCTGCTGTGATTTACAGGCTAGCTTACATTTCAGACCCTCCGTTTACTTAAAAGTACAGTTTTAGTAATGTATATACACACCACTGCAGGGCCTGTGACAGTCTGACACTTTTGTATGGTGCTAGACTTCTTAAATCTTATTTCGTAACAACTTTTAAGCTGCTTAATAATTTTTGCCTTGCTGTGAGAAAAATAGTGCTGAGTTGGCAGAATGTTGAACTGCATAGCAGTCCTAGATATTAATTGTAGTAAGGACAAGAAGCTGAGGCTTTGTAAGTGAAACTTCACATCAGAACTAGAGCATAGCAAAACTTTCTCGCTCTTCTAATTTTGGCAAACTACATTTGACTTGAACCTTGGCTGTCCTTAAGGCTTTTCTGTCTGCTACAGAAATATGTTCTCTCTAGCTATTTTTAAAATTCCTTAGTAGTAAGAGTGCAAATAAGCCCTAGATATACTTCCCTAGATGAAATGGCAGTAAGGCGTTTTTTTAAAAGGGAGAAGCACAAAGGTTCTAAAATTGTTGTTTATGAAATGCTTGCAAGCTTCCAACTGTGTAGAAGTAGGAAGGATCAAGGCCTAGTTTGGGCTGAACCAAATTTACTCAGTTTTTCACAATCATGTTCAGCAGTATCTAAAAATGCCTCCCTCAACCTGAATATTGTTGACATTCCTTGCAAAAATGATTCCTTATTGGTTATGTAGTCCTGACTTGTTCTTGCTCTCTGTCAGCTTCACCTGCCCTTAATTGATTAAAATCTTCTTATATACCACCTCCTCCAAAGACTCTAGGCGGTGTAATGAAGCCACTACATAGTCAGATCTGATTGGCAGCATAGTATTTTGATGTTACCTTGTTTACTGGATGGCCTTTGATTACATTACCCATATGCTTGATCCCAAAAGGAAGAAAAAGTAGCAGCTAGTGGGAAATAGTGCTACTGAACAGGGCTGAAAAAAAAATCTGGCTATATAACCAAGGTGTGTTCTGGAAGTATTAAAATCCTACTAATTTGCCACTTAATAAAAGTTCTCAAAGCAGTTTACATACACTGAAATAGTCAACCTGAAAATCAAAACTGAAGAACATTTTGAGTAGCCCTGGATATAATGATAATTTTTGCAGTTGAATGTCACTACTTTTACTTCTCCCCCCACTTCTGTTGAACTTCTCTACTTTCTCACTATCCTGCACATGTGTGCATGTCCCTTCTTTGTGAATGCAGTTGGAGGAGAGGTTTCCCACAGTGTAGGAGCTCTCCATTAATTATCATGGGTTGTGGTCCAAACATGCTCCCTGTAGACAGTACTAAAATAGAAAGTGAAAGAGGTTAGTTCCTACAAGCAGGTGGTGCCAAAACCCCAGTTCTGGTCCTGTCTTGCTCCAAGTAGCAAGGCTATGAAAGAGCTCTGTGTTCTTTGTGTCCCTCAGGTTAGTTTTCTCTGATTCTTTCCCTTCTTTCTCCTCCTTAGATTGTGCCAGGGTGAGAAAGGGACTTGTTCCAAACTTCACAAGTGCTTCTTTGTTTGTTGTTTGTCTCCCCCCCCGCCCCCCGTTGTGGATCTCTCCCATATGGGAGACTTACTAGTGGGCTCCCTATCTGAGGGACTCCAATTGGAAGGGAGGCATAGGGCTCAGTGTTCCCGCTAAGGCGTGCGTGTGTACAAGCACTCACACTATTTTTGATGTCCGTTCAGTTAATTTTACATCCTGCTCAGGTTGAACCAGGAAGGCCCCACTTCCTGAAACACATGAGCACACACGTCCTTGATACTGCTGCTCAGAACAAAACTCATTCCGCACACAGATGAAAAAAATTAGAGAGAATACTGGTAGCGCTCCCCAAGAATTGTCATTGGGGTTCAAACAGCCCTGCTCTGTCTCCCCATGGAGGGAAGGTCTTTTCGCTCTCCCATAGAAGCCATGCAAAAAGTCATCAAATAAGGCAAAACACTTCTGGGAGCCTCTTCAGAAGAAGCTAGCCAAATGCCCGAAGCCACATGTGGTGGGCTCAGTGAACATCTGTTAATGCAGGTGATGTGCAAGCACCCCCCCGCCACTAACCGCCTTACCTCAAGAAGGCCACGTGGAGTACTCTGATGCCTTTTCTTCGCTTGGTGTCACTCGAGTACAACACTGTCCATGGCAACAGTCTGATCTGGGCGAGGGTGAACTGGCATTGCTTTGCCTTCCCCCTGAAGCCCACCATCCACCCCTACAAGGGCACCACAACAGGGTTAAAGTGGTGCATATTAGGGCGAAAACCCCCAGGTTCACATATACGCTGATGGAATCTGAGCTCTGGGTGACTGACCAGGAGATGGATCTTGGGGTCGGGGTGGACAGCTCATTGAAAGTGTCGACTCAATGTACGGCAGCTGTGAATAAGGCCAATTCCATGCTAGGGAAAATAAAACTGCTAATATTATAATGCTCTAATACAAAACAATGATGCGGCCACACCTGGCATACTGCGTACAATTCTGGTCACACACACAAAGAATTACATTGTAGAACTGGGAAAAGTGTAGAAGAGATCAGGGGCCTAGAGCACCTTCCTTATGAGGCAAGGCTACAACACCTGAGACTCTTTAGTTTAGAAAAAAGATGACTGCAGGGAGACATGATAGAGGTCTATAAAATCATGCATGCATGGTGCGGAGAAAGTGGATAGCGATTTTTCTCCCTCTCACATAACACTAGAACCAGGGGTCATCCCATGAAAGTGATTGCCAAGAAAATTTAGGACCAACAAACGAAAGTACTTTGTTATATAACACATAATGTAACATAACACCACCCTTGCAGGTAACAACTGCCATTTAAGATCCAGCTGAGTCAGGGGTGTCAGCCTTGTGGCTCTCAGCCAAGTAGAGAACAGCCGGTAGACTGCAGTAGCCAGAGGCCTGAAGAGTCCCAGCAAGTTTGGTGGACTTCTGGGCAGGAGCACTGATGACAACAGTCCCCCCCCCCAATACCTCCCTGGAGTGTTTTTCCTTTCTCTATTTTCTACTTCTTCTTATTTTTCCCCCACAGCAGCATAAAACCTACCAGACTAGCTAAAGCACTGCCCTGTTCTAATAGGAGTGAGTTTTTATAGTTTGTTAAAGGGAAGAGGGAACGTCTTTGGCAGGGCATCGATTGTGCTTTTTGCCTCTGCCCCACCTTCTCCAGTTGTGTATCAACTATGGGGCTGCTTTAAAGCTCAGGCTGAGCCACAGGCGCAAGCCTCTTGGTGCGCTCTCCTTGTGGCTCTCAGCCTTGGGGCAAGCTGCCTGGGGTTAGATGTCAGCATAAGTCTGTTTGACCCCTGGTTTTGTTACGTAGTGGAGCTGTGGTTGTTTGGACTGAGGGATGTGTCTGGGAGAGCAGGAAAGTGGGGTTGATGTGGGGGCAGCAATACCACTGGTAGTGGGCAGAGGGAGATACGACGGTGGGAGTTGGGCAGGCTGTTACAGGGGGAACTGGTCCAGGCAACTGAGGCTTGTCCCTTGTTCCAGCTCTTCTCCCAGCCCTGAGACCCCTGGGAGCTCTGAGAACACTCCCTCTAGGATTAAGGTGCTGCTGCTGAATGCCAGGTCAGTTAATGCTAAAACATCTTTCATCCACGATTTGATTGTGGATGAGCATGCTGACCTGGTATGTGTGACGGAGAAATGGTTGGATGAGCCGGGTGGGGTTGGTCTCTCTCAGCTCTGTCCTCCAGGTTTCCTGATCATGCAGCAGTCCCACCTGGCGAGTCAGAGAGGGGGCGTTGCAGTCATCTATCCAGGTGCCCAGTCAGGCAATCTCGGAATTTTGAGTGTTTGTCCTTGAGGGTGGACCTCCGAGATAGGCTGGGGATTCTGCTGGTGTACCGACCACCCCGCTGCACTTCCGTCTCCCTTCCTGAGCTGGCGGGGGTGGTCTCGGAGGTGGCCTTGGGTTCCCCCAAGCTTATTGTTTTGGGAGATTTCAATGTCCACGCTGAGGCCCCCCTAGTGGATGCGGCTCAGGATTTCATGGCCTCCATAGCAACCATGGGCCTATCTCAATTGGTATCGGGCCCTACCCACATGGCAGGATATACTCTGGCTCTGGTTTTTGCCGACCGGGGAATAAATGATCTGGAGGTGGAGGAGTTTGAGATAAACCTTGTCATGGACAGATTATCATCTGGTGGGTTTTAATTTGACTGCTCCGTCTGCCCTCTGCAGGGTTGGTGGACCGATTAGAATGGTCCGCCCCCGGAGGCTTATGGATCCGCTTGGGTTCCAGAAGGCCCTCTGAGTTTCCAGTGTCCAGAGCTGGTGACCCTGTCAAAGCCCTGGTTGATCTCTGGAATGGAGAGACGGCCCCGGGCTGTTGACATGGTTGCTCCTAAACGCCCTCTCTGGCTTGGTGGAGCCCGATCTGCTCCTTGGTTTTCCTTGGAGCTTTGGGCAATGAAACAACTTGGGCAACGGCTGGAACAATGCTGGAGGAAGAGTCGTGACGAATCCGACCGAACACTGGCTAGAGCCCATTTTAGGGACTGCTCCATGGCGGTGGGGGCGGCGAAGAAATGCTTTTTCTCCCCCTCCATTGCATCTGCTCAGTGCAGACTGGTGAAGCTGTTTCGTGTAGCTAAGACATTGTCGTACACATCCCCCCCAGGTAATGGGGGAGGAACCATCCACAACCCACTGTGATCAGTTTGTGTGTCACTTTGCAGATAAAGTCACTCGCATCTGTGCCAATTTGGACTCCAGAGTTTTGGCAGTTCCGGCAGACGTGCCTCTGGTACCATCTGGTCCTATTGTGTTGGATTCTTTTCATTTGGTGCAGCTTAAGGATGTGGACAAGATCCTGGGCAGTGTGCAGGCGACATCATGTGTTCTTGACCCTTGCCCTTCATGGCTAATAAAAGCTGCCAGGGAGGGGACAGGTAGATGGTTGGAGGTGATTATTAATGCCTCATTAAGGGAGGGCAGGATGCCATCGTGCCTCAAGGAGGTGATGGTAAGACCATTAGTAAAAAAGCCCTCCCTCGATCCCTCCAACCCGGACAACTATAGACCCCTTTTTGGGCAAGGTAATAGAGCGTGTGGTGGCGTCCCAGCTGCAGAGGGTCTTGGATGATATGGATTATCTGGACCCTTTTCAGTCTGGCTTCTGCCCCGGATATGGGACTGAGACTGCCTTGGTCGCTCTGGTGGATGACCTATGCCGGGAACTAGATGGGGAGTGCGTCCTTGTTGGTTCTGCTGGACCTCTTGGAGGCGTTCGATACCATTGACCATGGTATCATTCTGGGCTGCCTCTTGAGTATGGGAATTGGAGGTACTTCATTGCAGTGGTTGCGGTCCATTCTTGGGGGGTGGGTCCAGAAGGTGGTGCTGGGGGACTACTGCTCGGCTCCGTGGCCACTGGCCTGTGGGGTCCCGCAGGGTTTGGTCTTGTTCCCCATGCTGTTTAACATCTACATGAAACCGCTGGGAGAGGTCATCTGGGGGACTTGGACTGAGTTGTCAGCAATATGCAGATGACACTCAGCTCTATCTCTGCTTGTCACCGGATCCTAGGGAGGCGGTGGATGTCCTGAATCGCGGGCTGGAGGCCGTGATGGGTTGGATGTGGGCGAATAAACTGAAATTGAATCCGGACAAGATGGAGGTAATGTTGGTCAGTAGGAGAGCCAATTGGGATGAGGAGATTTTACTGGTTCTGGTTGGGGTTGCACTCCCCTTGAAGGAGCAAGTATGCAGCTTTGGGGTATTACTGGACCTGGCTCTGCTTTTGGAAGCTCAGGTGGAGGCGGTGGCCATGGGTGCCTTTGCACGGCTTTGGCTAGTGCGCCAGCTGCGTCCCTTTCTTGCGAAGGCAGATCTGGCCACAGTTACCCATGCCTTAGTCACGACATGGCTGGATTACTGTAATGTGCTCTACGTGGGGTTGCCCTTGAAGACTATCCGGAAACTGCAGCTAGCGCAAAATGTGGCAGCTAGGGTTTTATCTGGAGCTGCCCGGTGGGAGCACATCACACCCATTTTGAAAGAGCTGCACTGGCTACCAGTTTGTTTCCGGGTCCAATTCAAGGTGCTGGTGTTGACTTTTAAAGCCCTTAACGGTTTGGGCCCGGGATACCTGAGTGACCGCCTGCTCCCAAGGGTTACTGCCCGCTTGATGAGGTCATCTGAGGGGCCTCTGCTCCGGGTGCCGACAATGAGGGAGGCCTGGTTGTTGTGCACGCGGGACAGGGCCTTCTCTGTTGCTGCCCCCAGACTCTGGAATCCTCTTCCGATGGCTATTCGCTCCTCAGTCTCTATCATAGCTTTTAGAAAGAGTGTAAAATCTTGGCTTTTTTGCCCAGGCATTTATTTGATTATTTGCTGCGGCTCTTTGTACTCTGTATTGCTTTTATGCTTTTGTTTTAAATGTTTAATCAGATTTGTTTAATATTTTTCACTTAATATTTTCATTGTGTCTTTTTTACCATCTTGTTTTTAAATTTTGCTGTAAACCACCTTGGGATTGTTTTAATGAAAGGTGGTATAGCAATCAATCAATCAATCAATCAGTCATCAACTTGTGGAATTCTCTGCCACAAGATGAGGTGACAGCCAGGTTAATGGAGAACTTACAGACTATTTTAGTATTCAGAAAGGTACTAGACAAGGTTGTCCCTTGTCTCCATTGTTATTTATATTGGTCTTGGAAATCATGTGCAGGATGATAAGGGAGGAGACCAAAATACAAGGACTGTCAATAGGGACACAAAGATATAAATTAAGAGCCTTTGCAGATGATATAGTCTTGTTTTTACAAGATCCTCTAGAGTCAATTGATACATTATTGGAAATATTAGAATCATATGGGAATTTGGCAGGGTTCTATATAAATAAGGATAAGATAAAGGTACTAACTAAAAATATGAATAAAGAAGATATTGAAAGATTTGTTCTGAGATCTAGTTTTAATGTGGAAAAAAAGGTAAAATATTTAGGAGTGGCGCTTAAACAAACAATGCCTTATTGTTTCAAAATAATTACATTAAAATCTGGAAGGAAATAAAGACGGACTTATGTAGATGGAATAGATTGAATTTATCATTAAGTAGAAGAATTTATGTTATTAAAATGAATGTTTTTCCTAAATTGTTATACTTCTTCCAGACAATACCAATAATAAATACAATGTCAATTTTTGCTCAATGGCATAAAGATGTAAAGAATTTTATCTGGCAAGGTAAAAAACCAAGAATAAATTTTAAAAATCTAATGGATGATAGGAAGAGAGGAGGATTTGTGCTACCAAATTTTAAGTTATATTTTGAAGCAATATGTCTAAGCTGGATGAAAGAATGGATTACATTAAAAAACCCAAGATGGTTGGATTTGGAAGGATTCGATATAAGATATGGTTGGCATGCATATCTATTTTATGATAAGGTAAAAGTAAATAAAGATTTCTTAAATCATTATGTTAGAAAAAGTCTATATATGGTATGGATGAAAAACAAACTTGTGTTAGAACCAAAAATTCCACTATGGATATCTGCACTGGAAATTATATCTAGAAAACAGAAAAATATGCAACAGACATGGCCCACATATCAACAACTGCTCATTCTTCAAGGCACAAAATACGAACTAAAAAAACTAGATCTTATGCAGGACTGGAATATCTGTTGGTTTCAGTACCATCAGATCAGCGCCTTATTTAAGCAAGATTGTAAAGAAGGTTTTAAGCAATCAAAGTCGGAATTTGAACAATAGTTGTGTGACAAGGAAGGAAAACTAGTCTCTAGGATGTACGGTCTGCTATTATTGGAAGATACAAGAACGAAAGTAGTGAAAACTTCTATGGTAAAATGGGCTCAGGACTTTGGTTATAATATTGAAATGGGAAAAGTTATGGATAAAAGACATGAAATATACTGCCTGTTCTAGTTTAAAGGAAAATAATCTCAAGGTGATGTACAGATGGCATCTAACTCCCAAGAAGTTGGCCTTAATCTACAAGTACGTGTCAAATAAATGTTGGAAGTGTAAAAAAAAAAAAAGGGGGGGGGTTCCTATATACATATATGGTGGACTTGTAAAAAGTCTAAAGGCTATTGGGATTTAATTTATAATGAACTCCAAAAAGTGTTTAAAATTACTTTCCCCAAGAGCCCAGAAACAATACTATTAGGTATTGACAACAATGCTTTGCCGAGGAAATACTGGATCCTCTTTATGTATCTGACAGCAGCAGCAAGACTGACATTTGCTCGCAAATGGAAAGACTGTCATTGCCCGAATAAAGAGGATTGGATACTTAAAGTATTAGAATTGGCAGAAATGGCAAAATTAACAGCATTATTAAGAAATAAACTTGAAGTTTTAAAAAGGGATTGGGACCCTCTTCTTGTTTGTTTAAAAACACATTATAAAATGGATTTTTATCAGGCCTTCAAGGGGTAACAACCAATGCTTAAAAAATGTCTCAGAGCTGGTTTCTGTATGATTTACCGGGAGGAGAACGATGAAACTACAGGCAACACCTGGGTATTGTTGTTGATACTTGTTTCAATGATGAGATGTAAGTCCTTATGTGCTCTTCCCCCTTTTTCTGTTTGTTTGTTTGTTTGTTTGTTTGTTCTATTTGTGTTTTCTTTTTTGTATTGTGGAAAAACTGAATTAAAAATATGTATATATTTTTTAAAAAGATGAGGTGACAGCCAACAACCTGGATGGCTTGAAGAGGGGTTTGGATAACTTCATGGAGAAGTCAATCAATGGCTACTATAATGGCTACTGAGGCATCCTCCAGCCTCAGAGGCAGGATGCCTCTGAATACCAGTTGCAGGAGAGTAACAGTAGGAGAACGTGCAGGCCATCACCTCTTGCCTGTGGGCTTCATAGTGGCATCTGGTGGGGCACTGTGTGAAACAGGATGCTGGACTAGATGAGCCTTGGGACTAATCCAGCAGGGCTGTTCTTATGTTCTTATAATCAGGCTTCCAGACCTGACTATCCTGAGGTCCCACCACAACCTTCTGTACCAGTGCCTGTACTTACTCGCAGAGAACTGGGACCCAACACCCCTGCACCACCAGACGTTAGTATGGTTCCCTGCCACCTCAGGGCCCACGGGAACAGTTTCCAGATGATGTGGCACTTTGGTTAAAAGAGTTTATTGCTAAAGAGTTCAAATCCCTTCCGCCCTTCCTCCTTGGGTGCCATGGTATCCGAGATTGCCCTTTCCTTATGGCTTCCCTGTGCCCAAAATGAATCACCGCTGATTTGTTTTGTGTCCCAATCTGTCTCCCCAAATCACCCCAGATTTTATTTGGTTTTTACTGATTTTGTATATTTCTGCCATAGGAAATAATGGGGATTTTAAGTTGCCCTATTGTAACCCCAGGTTTCCCAGGTTGCTTGGTTTTTTAAACAAAAAGCTAAGCTTCAGCCCTTGTAGAAGTGGAGTAATGGAGCAAAATGTGCAGTCACTATTTTTCAATGTCTGTATTCTTTGGTGTCTAATAAATTTTTCTCATAATGAATCCCTATGAGGATTCATTGCATACCTTCATTTCTTCTATGCATTTTGACTATCATTGGACAGTGCCAATGGTCAACTGCCATGTGTCAACTACACCCCCCCGCCACACACATTGGGGTACTCAGTTTTTAAAGGAATTTTTGAAGTGTTTAGATTCTATGGTGTCTTCATTACATACTTACATTTCTTCTGTTCATTTTGACCCCACTGCTTTGCAGGTGGGGAATTAGTGGCATTCCATGTGCCAACCAACTACCCCTCCAACCTGCAAGCCACTGGGTACTGAATTTATATTAGGAATTTTTGAGGTGTTTTGACTCTTTGTTGTGTAATGAATCCTCATAGGGATTCATTGAGGAAAAGTTATTATACACCAAAGAATAGGGGTGTGCACGGAACCGCCAAACTGCGGTCTGGCACTGGGGTGGGGGGTGGCATTAAGAGCGGAGGGAGGGTTTACTTACCCCTCCCGCCGCTTTCCTGCTCTGGCGCCGTAATTTCAGTAGTAATTGGGTGGCAGGATACCTCCCTGCCGCCCCTTCCCCGCTGTCACTATGAAAAACTCCCAGGAGTCCTTTGTGCGCACGCATGTTGTGCGCGTGCTTCATGTCTCTGTGACGTGCACACATGCAAAGGACTCCTGGGAGTTTTTCATAGCGACAGTGGGGAAGGAGCAGCAGGGAGGTGTCCTGCCGCCCCAATTACTACTGAAATTACGGCGACAGAGCGGGAAAGCGGCGGGAGGGGTAAGTAAACCCTCCCGCCGCTCTTAAAGGCACCCCCCACCCGAACTGGACCACCCAGGTCCGGACCGGTCCGGAGGCCTTTACAATGGCCTCCGGACCGGTCTGGGCCCATCCCTACCAAAGAATCCAAATACTTGAAATCTCAAATCAATTTGAATTGAATCTGGTGCAATTTGTTTCCGACCTGAATCAAGCCAATGGACCACAGGAGTGGTTTGTTCTGTCTCCAAATCACCAAAATCAGCTAGATTTGTGCACAAATCAATTTATACCTGAATCGATTCACACATGCCTACTATATGTTACCTTTCTTCACCTAAACTACTCTCCGCATCAGTGCTGGAACTGGGGTTTTGGTGCCACCTGCCTGCAGGAACTAGCCTTTTTCACTTTCTATTTTAGTCCTCTCAACAGGGAGTATGTTTGGTCCTCAACCCATGTTACTGGATGATCTCCATATACTGTGGAAAAAAAACACTTCACAGTAAGCCCAATGTTCCTTCTCAATTGTATGCAGTTCTGAGGTTTCCCCATTTATGTGATCTCTCCAGTCGAGACTGCAAGAAACGCTTTGAGGAAAATTGAATTACTTTCTGTTGCAACTTAATTCAATCTTTTAGCAGATTAGCTGGAGGATCCACTAACCTAGTTAAGTGGAATGGTTAGTATTAAAGTTCCTGGAGTGTTTTTGTGTGAAGAAGCTTTGATCTTTCCTTGGCTTAAAAGAAAACCATGCTAAAGAATTTTTGTTGAGGAAGTCAAATGTTTCCTTCCGTCCCACCTATTGGAAAAATGTCTTTATGCCAACCTTTGTCCTTGACTGTGCTGAGTGCACAGTTTGTATCAGCATTCTTGGGATACAAATACTAAAAGGATGAAACCAAAACATTTTGCTACTTGTATCTGATGATTTAATTAGGGTAAAGGTTCCTAGTTCTTTAGACAATTGGCAGTAAATTTAGCTCTGTACAAGCGTGGCTGTTACCTCAAGCAGCTATGAAACGTGAAACCCTTATCAATGCAGTTATACAACAGCTTTTCCCTATGAAAATGTTTTAATTTGTTCAGCTCTACAAGGTTAGCTAAGGAGAAGGGTTAGTTTGGTTTAGATCCTTCTGTGACTCTCATTGATAGTAGAATGTTGTCAGTCTGAATGGAGTTGTGCCTTTTGAAAACAGGTATGTTTTTCTCCTAATGTGGTGCAAATAAATGTTATGAGGCTGGAGGAAGTATAAAACTTACTTTGCAGGCTGAAATGTTTCTGTGTTCAGACTTGCAAGGAATTGCTAGCAATGACTCGCTCCCTTCCCAGTTTCTGTGCCTTTAAAAAGATCCAGTTCCAGCCGGATTGAAGAAACTGGTCCAACATATGTGTGTATAAATTAGAGGCATGCTGTCACACTTTCTGGTTAGTCTAGCCATGAGTTTGGTTTGGGTTAAGACGAATAAAGATTCAGTAACTTGACACACCTAAGTGGATTCCAGTTTATATGTAAAAATGTAAATGTCCCTGTTGCAGTGCTCAATCATAATAGGCAGCCTACAATGCATCAGAAAGTAGATGGAGAGAAGTAAGGAAGGAAGAGGGGAATATAATAGGTGGATCCTGGATTGTTGCTTACTACTAGAAGATGTAATGTGAAATAACATACGCCTAGGGAAAAATGGCCTAGCGCTTTGTTCTCAAACACTGTTTCCAGAGACTCTTGAAGCTACAGGGGGGGAAACCTGAAATTCAGAGATTTGTTCCAGGGTGGGGAAAGTCATTTTGGGGGAAATGAAAATATATACAATACTTTAGTATCATATTTAAAGTCTACAGTTTTAAAGATACAAAATGAACTTTGTATAGCTTAGCACAATTGATTTTCCATTTTAAAAATAAAACTAAGGTATCCTTTTAAATGTCATAAGTACAGTAAAGGTGAAGTCTGCCATCAAGTTGGTGTTGATTCCTGGCAACCACAGAGCCCTGTGGTTGTCTTCGGTACAACACTGGAGGGGTTTACCATTGCCATCTTCCACGCAGTATGAGATGATGCCTTTCAGCATCTCCCTATATCACTGCTGTCTGATATAGGTGTTTCCCATAGTTTGGGAAACATAACAGCGGGGATTTGAACCGGCAACCTTCTGCTTTTTATTCTAGCAATTCCCTGCTGCACCACTTAAGTTGACTCATAAGTACAGTATAGTGTGCTAAAAAATATTTACAGGAATATATAGTACTAGATATTGACTTGCAAGCTGCTTCAGCCTGAGAGATCTAAACATATCAGATATTTTGCCAGTTGAAGGTTGGGGTTGGGGGGGGAAGTTGAAAATAAGTAAAATAAGACCCATCTGCTTGGTAGTGAAAGGCAACATCTGAAACTAGGTTTTTTCCTGCACTTTGCATCATTTATGTATTTATTCGATTAGACTAGAAGCAGAAGAAACTCTTATTCTGAGTGCTCTATTAATTATCAACAATAAATTACTCTATTAAAAGATTTCAAAGTAGTTTGATATCTCCCTATAAAGTAAATAATGGAGACTAGAGACAGCCATTTTAAAGAAAATTGAAAGTAGTTTGAATTATTGCTTCTAAAGGCACACGTTGATTGTCTCACCTGATTCTGGTCACATAAATTTTGAAAGTCTTAGAAACAGGCATGTTTTGTATTGTCTAAAACTTACCAAGGTCAAAAATTGGGTGAGGAGGTGTACCACAGCAGCAGTCCTTCCTTGAGCCTGACTTAGTTCTCTGAGTAAACTATCATCCTAACAAATTGCAGTATTAACTAGCAGTAAGTGTGGATATTCAGTTGAACTTTGTAACATGAACATTCTGCAAAGTAATGTACCCTTGAAAATACTCATATCTCTAGTTTGTCACTACTCAGATTCATTTGGCCACATACCACTCCCCACAAACAGGCAGCAGCCATGTTGACTGTGCTGTGACATCATTATTAATTGCTGTCAAGTCGGTGTTAACTCCTAGCAACCACATAGATGCTGTCTTTCTTTGAGGCCTGGTCATACTGAGTATGGGGATGAAGTTTCCTGTGATAAGTTGGTCAAAACAAACTGGTCTTTAAATATATCAGAAGCAGGAAACCTGCCAGGGAGGCAGTGAAAGGGATTATTGAGGATACAGAGATTGCAGAGAAGCTAAACAAATTCTTTGCATCTGTCTTCTTGGCAGAGGATACTGTGAACGTATACCTGTGCCTGAACTGGGCTTCTCAGGGACACAGGCTAAAGAACTGAGTCAGATAGAGAGGATGTTCTAAATGAATGAAAGAGTGATCTTAATCACATCCAACATACAGCGAAACAGTCAGGTTGCCCTCCCTCAGAGGAAAGTACTCTTTGTATCTCTGTGTGATTCGCTGTATCTGTTGTATAAAAGGATGGTGTAAGAGGGAAGCTTGCCTCTGACCCTAGTTCAGTGGAATAGAGTGCATCAGCTATGAGAAATTTGGCAAATAGAACTTGAGCCTCCTCTTGAGCTGCTGTTTCTGATTTCAGTTCTGACTTCACTGTTGCTCCTTAATAGTTGTTGAAGTTGAAGGAACCCATCAGGTATCTAGTCTGACTTAGACCATGGTAGAGGATTCAAGTCCCTGAAGTCGTTATCTTGCAAGAATTGCAGTCCTGCCTGTTGCCACATGTCTTGCTGCCAGCTTAGCTTCAGCTGCACAAAGGAACGCTTCTCTTCCTGCCCCATGGCCCTCTAGGTCCCACCCACCGTGCACTGAGTTGCTGATCTCTAGAGGTCACCGCCTGTCAGTCAGGATAGGGTACACTTCCGGTTCACTCTTTAGGGGGAAGAGGGGCTGTTCAGTGACTGATCACTACACAAACACACCCCACCTTAATTTGAGACAGGTGGCTGGAAATGGGAGTTGGCAACTCCTGTCTCAAAGGGTTGGGAACATAAAACTTAATTTCCTAACTTAACTTCCTAAACATACAAAACAGTAATAAACAATAACATGTCAAAATAACATTTGAATCTCTTGTTCTGTTGCCTCCACCCTCCCCAAGCGTTTTTAGGCTCTAGTGAGAAATGCGCCAACCATTTCCCAAAGAAGATTCTTCACTTCTGCTCTTATTTATTTATTTTTTATTTTTTGAATTTATTTTTTATTTATTGAAGGGTAAGCCATATGAGGCTTGTCCGGCCTAATGAATTTACCTGTTAAATACTTAAATATTCATTTTCTGTAGATATGGGGAACAAATGATTTTCTTTGATCTCTCTGCAGTCCCACATGTGGGCTCTGCCTTGGAACATTCTAGAACGTAGCTAGGGAACTGGTGCTTGTCCCCTTGAGACTCTTTGAAGTGTAATATGTGTAGGGTAAGGTGAGAGCCTCCCCACTAAGTTCTAACTATTGTAAGAGCAGAGACTTGGATAATGTTCTTTGGCAGCCTACTCTTTCTCATTTCAGGGAACTTTGTATCCCCTTCTGACTACTTTTATACCATGAATAATATCTGCAAATGGATAGTATTTGTTTTTTAGATTGTGAGCCCTTTGGGGATAGGGAGCAATTTTATTTATTTTACAGTGGTCCCTCGACTTACGTAGTTAATCCGTTCTGAACGGACGTTCGTAAGTCGAAATTTTCGTAGGTCGAAAAGCGCACCCACGGAGGTCTGGAAACATTCGTAAGTCGAGGAAACCGCATCTAAAAATTCATAAGTCGAGGAAGCCAAATCTAAACCGCCAACTACTTCCGGTCTTTTTTGTCGTAAGTCAAAAACGTTGGTTGTCGAGTAGTTCGTAGGTCGAGGGACTACTGTATATCTATGTAAACTGCTTTGGGAACTTTAGTTGAAAAGAATAAATCATCATCGTCAATCTATTGCTTATTGTAAGACCAAGTTTCTTCAGTCTTACCCTACAATTATTGTGGTGGTTTTAAAAACTTCAAAGTTCTTGATTTTATCCTGGTTGCTTTTGTTCCCTCCTGTCATTTCTAGCTTGGATACATTTTTTGAAAAGGAATGGACAAAATTGGATCCTGTATTCTAAATGTGACCTCTTCATGGTTTTGATACTGATTCTTAGGGTTTTATTTTCAGTGCTTCCTTTACTTGTTTCTCTGTCATGCATCCCTCTCTTGCCTTTTGTTCACATGCCTGACCTCCCACTCTTCCTTCTACTGCAGCTCAAGTGCATTAATCTCTTACTTTATAGCCTTGTAGTTAAGTAGCTTCCTGTTCCTCTTGTGTATATGCTGACCCACATGAACCTGGTGATACCCCTCTGAGGGCTGGTGAAAAGGAATTTCCTGCGGGCCAGATTGAACTGCAATTTGGATCACAGTAACTAGGCAATAAAATAATGCTATAGTGGAAGGCAGGAATTGCTTTAGGCAAGTGTTCCTAAGAAATAAGATAAACTTAGGTATGTCTTGTGATCTGAGAACAAAGTGTCTTTTTGAACAGTTAGACTTCCTGTGTGAAAATAGCTTCCGCTGAAGAAAGCAGGCAAGGACATGGGTTCTTGTCAGGCACAGTGGTGCAAATAGACTTGATGATTTTGTCCAGAACGAGTCTTCGGTGATACAAGCTGTAGCAATAGTGATTCCCCGTTTTGGCAAATGGTTATCCCCCACCTCTTCCCCATTGGGGTCAGATATCCACAGCTGTCCATTGTAAGCCCATGTAGTAAAAAAGTGAGTAGCTCAACTTCTTATAACTTCTGGAACTTTGTTTCGGAGCATAACTGAGACAGCACATGTTATGTCTTCTTTGGTTTCTTGCACCATAGCTAATTT
The DNA here is from genome assembly GCF_027244095.1 of Hemicordylus capensis. Classification (NCBI taxonomy): domain Eukaryota; kingdom Metazoa; phylum Chordata; class Lepidosauria; order Squamata; family Cordylidae; genus Hemicordylus; species Hemicordylus capensis. Next base: position 3,925,672 of record NC_069658.1, read on the forward strand.
ATACTCCCTTGTAATTAGGAGGAGTATGCTGCATTTGAGAAGACCATCCTACCTAAACTTTTTTGGATTAGAAAAATAATGGGAAAGCTTATGCTGGAACAATGCACACATTCAATATTGGCTTTCCTGCGGGGAAGGAAATATTATTATCTATATTATTGCATATAAACTTACAGTTCCTTTGAACATTCTGATCTTAGAGATGTGTGTAACTCTTATGAACCAAGTAGCTTGTAAAAGCAGCTTGTGAAAACGGCTCCTTAGACTAACATTTATTTCAGCATAAGCTGTTGTGGACCAGTGCCCATTTTGAATTGCATGAAGGATTCTCTTCAGCTGGAAGATGTGTATTTGCAAAGCTATAGTAACTTGTAGACATGCTGCATGTTGTCTTTTTAAGTTGTTGACTTATTTGCAGTGGAAAGTCAGTGTGGTGTACAGGCTAACCTCAGTACTCATGTGGGTTCTGTTCCTTGCCTACTTCAATTTACTTAAAACTACAATAGAAGCCCAGTTAGAATGTATACCAAAAAGGAGGAAAAGTTCCACCAAGTCCTGGAGGATGCCAACATGGCTAACAGGTAAAGTCAGGGAAGCTATGAAGGGGAAAAACACTTAGTTCAGAAATTGGAAGGCCTGCCCAAATGAAGAGAATGGAAAGGAACACAAATTCTGGCAAAAGAAATGCAAGGTGACAATAAGGGAGGCGAAAAGAGAGAGTGAGGAACATTTCGCTAAAAGCATCAAGGGGAATAACAAAATGGTCTTTAAATATATCAGAAGCAGGAAACCTGCCAGGGAGGCAGTGAGAGGGATTATTGAGGATACAGAGATTGCAGAGAAGCTAAACAAATTCTTTGCATCTATCTTCATGGCAGAGGATACTGAACGTATACCTGTGCCTGAACTGGGCTTCTCAGGGACACAGGCTAAAGAACAGAGTCAGATAGAGAGGACGTTCTAAACTATCTCACTGGAGGTACCTCACTAGAGGTAATGTGCTGGGGGTGAATAGGGCCAGTTACTCTCCCCCTGCTAACTTGGCAAAGAGGCTCCTTTTAACGTGGTGATTCTCTTTATTTAGCAGGGGGAGAGTAACTGGCCCTACCACATTTTGTTTAGTTCTTATGCTCTTTTGGTTAATGATTTCTATACTAAACTTGTGAAAGAACTTTTGATTTAAAATTGAACTATTTGCAAAATAAAATTACTTGTCTATCTTTGAAAGAAAAATTGTAGCTTCTGTTTACTCCACTCCATGTCTATGGGCTTTGCCATGCTACTGAAGTTTGTTTTTGCAACAGAAGTTTGTAAAGTTGTTGTGGTAGACACTAGGTATGTGCACAAATTGATTTTTTAAATTCGATTTGTGCTCAGAATAAATCTCTCCTTATTTGTTTTGTATCCAAATCTACACCCTCCAAATCACCCTAGATTTGATTGGTATTTGCTTTGCTTTGATTTGGATTCAGACCACTTAACAAGGTCCTAGGGGCACCAAATTTGGGTGGTGGGTAGGTTCCCATGGGTGCCACCTACCACCCAAATTCCAAGGCAGTAGTTGATTTTTTAATGATTTTTAAAAAAGTTTTTACTGATTTTGAACATTTCCGCCATAGGAAACAATGAGGATTCAAAGTTGCCATATCCTAACACTAAAACAAATCCCCAGCTTTCTTTCTTTCTTTCTTTCTTTCTTTAAAAAAAGCTAAGCTCTAGCCCTTGTAGAAGTGGAGTTATGGAGCAAAATGTGTGGTCATTATTTTTCAAGTGTTTGGATTCTTTGGTGTATAATAACTTTTCATAATAATGAATCCCTATGAGGATTCATTGCACACCTTCATTTCTTCTGTTCATTTTGACTGTCACTGGATAGGGGGGCACTGTTGCTGCCCCCAGACTCTGGAATGCTCTCCCAGTGGCCATTCGTTCCTCGGACTCCATCACGGCTTTTAGAAAGCTTTTAAAGACTTGGCTTTTTACCCAGGCTTTTACATGATCGTTTTCTACTGCAGCCTCTCTGTGTTTTTATTTGTTGTATTGTATTTATGTCTGTTTTTATATTTTTAACATGATGTTTTTATTGTCTTTTATTGTATGTTTTTAACTTTTGTAAACCGCCTTGGGGTTGTCTTTTTAACGAAAGGCGGTATATAAATGCAAAAATAAATAAATAAAATAAATAAATAAAAATAAATAGTGCCAACTGTCAACTGCCATGTGCCAACTGCACCCCTCCCCCCACCTGCAAGGTAGTTGGGTACTCATTTTAATTTTTAGAAATATTGAAATGTTTAGATTCTTTGGTGTATAATAACTTTTACTCATAATGAATCCCTGTGAGGATTCACCTTCATTTCCTGTTTATTTTGACTATCATTGGATAGTGCCGTCAACTGCCATGTGTCAACTACACCCCCCCAACACACACACTTTATTTTAAAGGTATTTTTGAAGTGTTTAGATTCTTTGGTGTCTTCATTACACACCTTCATTTCTTCTGTTCATTTTGACCCCACTGCTTTGCAGGTGGGGGTGGGGAATTAGCAGCATCACATGTTCCAACTATCCTGCAGCCCGCAAGCCACTGGGTACTCAGTTTATATTTTAGGAATTTTTGAGTTGTTTAGACTCTTTAGTGTGTAATGAATCCTCATAGGGATTCATTATGAGGAAATGTTATTAAGACACCAAAGAGCCTAAACACTTAGAAAAAATCCTAGAACATAAACTGAGTAGTATCTCACTGCCTTGCGGGTGGGAATAGGGTGTAGTTGGTTCATGGCAGTTTATAGTTGGCACTGTTGAAAAGACCGTCAAAATGAATAGAAGAAATAAAGGTGTATAATGAATCCTCATAGGGATTGATTGAGGGAAAGTTATTATACACCAAAGAATCCAAACACTTGAAAAATAGCGACCACACATTTTGCTCCATAACTCCACTTCTACAAGGGCCAGAGCATAGCTTAAAAAAAAAACAAAACAAAAAACACAAACCTGGGAATCTGGGGGAATTAATAGGAGGGATCCGAATCTCAAATAGATTTGAATTGAATCAGGCGCGATTTAATTTGTACCTGAATCTAGCCAATGGACCACAGGGGTAATTTGTTTTGTCTCCAAATCACCCGAATCAGCTAGATTCGGATAAAAACTGATTTGTATCCGAATCAATTTGTACATCCCTAGTAGACTCTACCTAGAGCCCAAAAGTATACTTGGTGGCAGCGGTTAAACTGGAAATTGTTAGGGAGATCTATCTCATGGTAGCACAGTGTGGTGGATCCTCTACATGTGATGTTAGCGGTAGGATAGACAGCTATTCCTCCACAGGCTGCAGAAGACCCCTGCCTGGAACCTTGGACAATAGTGTAGATAGTAATGATATGGATAGGTCAGTTGTCAGATTCCGTAAAAAGCAGCTTCATTGGTTTATATGTGTGTTACAGCCACAATTTGATTTATATCGCTTCACAGGACTCTCTTTTAATGATTTTAAATCACTAGGCAGGAAGTTTCTATTTAATCATCTTTTTCTAGTAAATATACATTCATGTTGTCTAATATAACCTTAATATATATTAAGAGATTTAGGTTTCATTTTTAGAAGGTAGATACACCTGTCTCATAATGCTGTTTCATTTGGGCAACCAGGCCTTGCATTTCTTTGTTGCAATGTTTGCATTTTGCACATGTGACTGTCTTACCCACAGATACAGGAACTTCATTAAAATATTCCCAAATTGGGTCTCGTACAGCCTGCTGCCATGATAGCTGTTTCCTTTCTACAATGGAGGATACACCCAGAAAGTTTCCTCAGGATTGCATGACTAGGTTATCTTCATGTTGGTTTTCACTTACTGTTCCACCCCCGCATCCCTTGCATTTCTATTCAGACTCCTCCTCGCTCAGGTCTACTCCATCCTCCCAAATCCCCCATTATTGACCACCTTTGTCTTTGTACTTTTTTGCCGGGTGGGGAAGGGCTTGACCGTTTCTGTTTGTGTATGTATGTGCAGCATGTACACCAATAGGATTCCAGGTCCATTAATTCTAATCATAATTCAGGTCCACTAACTCTCATCCTCATATACTTCTCTTAAGAATATAACTGGGAGTTATGATTCATATTCATGATATATCTTTGAACTAGGTTCTTTTTTATGAATTGTTTTTTATTCAATTTGAATAAAAAAATTTAAAAATCATTTTTTATTTTTTAAAATTGATTTTTGTCAATCTTGGTTGCAGCATTGGCTCAGTAGTCACTGTGCTCGTAGTAAACAATAGCTTCTTCATCGGCTCTTAGTCTGACTGCAAAACTACTCAAAGGCCCACTATAAGGCACTGTGAACCCTCCCATCAGCAGCAAACAAGCTGTAATGAACTAGGATGAATGCAGGTAGAGAAATGAGGCTTTGAGGGCATAAAATAAAATTTTAACACCTCTTTATTAGCCTTTTAGTATCCATTTGCACATGTATCTGTATGGTTTGATTCACTATTAGTAGAAGCCCTGCTTTCTCCTATCTCATACTTCCCATCTGATCAGCCTCTTCACTAAATGGTCCTGATTAGAGATGTGCAGAACATTCCATGCCACGCAGCAGTGGCACATCTCCAGATCTCACCTGGCCTCTCTGTGTGCATGGAGGCTAGGTGAGATCTGGAAGGCTCTCAGTGCCAATGGTACCATTGGTAAGAAGCTATGTTGAACTGAATGTTAAAGTAACCTCTTGCTGCTGCCCTTGCTATATTAAGATTTTTTTTTAAACCCATACACTCAGAATGTTCCAAGCAAAACAGTTCTGCTTTCCGCAGTGTAGGAGGTCATCTTATGTAATGGGTTGTGTGGCTGGCATGCCTTGGGATAAAGTGTGCCATTGAGTTGGTGTCAACTCCGGGCGACCCCAGATCCCTCTGGTTGTCTTTGGTAGAATACAGGAGTGGGTTACCATTGCTGCCTCTTGCGCAGTATGAGATTATGCCTTTCAGCATCTTCCTATATCACTGGTGCCCGATATAGGAAGCAGGGATTCGAACTGGAAGGGATAGACAGTGGGGATTCGAACCGGCAGGGATACCTGGACCTAGGTGGCACCAAAACCCCATTTCTGTTCCTGTCTTGCCTCAGGGAACAGCATTCCATATATATTCCTACTCAGGCTTTCATCTGTCTCCCCTCCCTTCCCAATTTTTCCACCGTAATCGGAGCCCATCCAGGAAGTTATCACAGCAGAGTTTTCCTGGAGGCTAGGATGATCGCTAATCCCCAGTTCCTTTCCTGTCGCCTTCAGGATCGGCAGCAGAGAGAGAGCTCCTCTAAACTTGGTTCTATGTTCCTTTGTTTCCCTTGCTTCCTTTGCTCACCATACCTCCTCTGTCCAACAAACAGCCTCCCTCTAGCCCCAAGCATCCCCATTCCCCTCCCCTTCGGGTGCAGGCACAGCTGCAGTGCATACTGCTTTATCTACTGCCACGAGCTCTGAATGCCCTAAAAATCTGCATAGGAAGGCAGCTAAGAAAACCAAACACACTCAGGAAGAGCACTTCAAAGGGGTGAGGAAAACAAAGCATGTTCAAGCACTAGGACGTTCCAAGTCGCGCAAAAAGAAGTCTAAGGCTCACATGGCCAGGCTCAGCGAATGGCTTCTGCTGCAGGTGATCTGCCAGGAGAGTGAGCCCTGCTGCTTGCTGCTATCCTGCTGCTTGCCGCCAGGCCCCCTAAACATCCAGGACGGCTTACACACTTCTGCAGTTCTGACGGGTGCCATTACAACACCCGTGTCAAAGACCTTTGGCTCCAAAGTGGGGGAGAGGGAATTGGCCAAGCCATTCATCTCTCTCCCCCTGCCCCCCCCCCCCCACATCCTAGCCAGCACTGCTGCTCACTCCCATGGCTCTGGCTCTCCAGGACCAAGGGACATCAGTACCCCAGCCTACCCTGACCTGCTGCTGCCTGAAAACCGAACTGCTCTGGTTGAGCTGCCTCTCCTATCAATCAGGGATGTGAGTACCAATCCCCCAGCTGATCCAGGGCCAAGGGACCCCTTTCCTGCAGACGTCTCCTGCTGATGGAAGGAATTTATATTTAGAGAATGCAAATCCCTCTTCATGTTTTCTGCTCCTCCTCCAATCTCTACTTTTTGATACGATACTGGTCCTGCTGTGCCTAAACACACACCACCTCCAAATTCAGCAGCATGGAGGTCCCGCTCACCTGTCCTTTTCTTCCTCTCAGCCCTAGGTGAGATGCCATTCATCTAGCTGAGTGGGATTGTTTTCAGCCCAGGCCTGCGGTTCCTTACCACAAGAGAGCTTCTTCCTTCTCCTTTGAGGGAGTTCCTCCCCCTCCAAAAAGGCCCGCTCTTCCTCCTAATCCTCCAGTACTGCCTGTGGCTCCTCCTATTGGACCTAACTTTCCATTGGTGCCTAGTCAGCTGCCTCAACCAACATTACCTCCTGCTCAACCTGTGGCTCCAGTTAACCCCAACCTTCCCAGGTCTGCCTACTCAGACTCAACTGACCACAGCATTCTCCTGGTTATGATGGATTTAACTCAGCCTTCATCTCAAAGCGAGCTCATGTGAGGGGAAGAAAAATGCTGAATCATTCTCTCTTGCTTTCCAGGAAACTCTCTTTTTATCAATTGAAAAGTACAAAAACCCTTCCATGTGCAGCATACATGTGGTGAGAAAACCTTGGTAGAGTTTCTGAGCATCAAAATTGAGATGTGTGTTGCACCAGAGTAAAACCCCTTTTCCTGAGTTAAAAATACACTCAGGCAGGTAAAATACAAAACAAACAAACAAACAAACTTTATTCAAAATACTACAGACTGCTTTTGTTTGAGGCTTTCTCAGTTTTTAGTTACTGGTAAAAGAAACATTCAGTAGTTGCAAGAATACTTTAAAAAGCACCCCGGTTGCAAGGAATAGGGGTACAGGAACCTTTAAAAGCACCTTTACAGGTTACAGAGACCTTTGCAGTGCCCTGGATAGATAGCTGGGTGCAGGCTGCTTTCTTAGTTTGTTACGTTACAGATAAAACAGTTGCAAGGTCACACCAAAACAGTTGCAAGGCATACCAAAAGTAATAAGTCTAACACAAGCTAACTAACAAACTGTTCCCTAGGCTAAACCTTTCCCTGAAGCCAAAGCCCTGGCTTCCTTCCTGAACTCACCAAATCCATGGTAGAGACTTCAGGCCCCTGCAGTCCTAACTTCCCAGGATTGCAGTCCTTGTTGCAGCCTTTTGCCTGGCCAACAACCTGTTGCAAACACAGCCTGGCTCCAATTGAGAACAAAGAAATGCTGCTCTTCCTGCCTCAAGGTCCCGCCCACTATGTGCTGAGTGGCTGATACCTAGAGGTCACTGCCTGTCAGTCAGGACGGGGTTCACTTCTCGTTCACTCTTTAGGGGAGGGGAGGGCTGTTCACTACACAGGTGAACTCTTAGGAGGACACCTCGCCACAGTATCAAACTCTGTTCACTTATTCTCTGCTGCAGATTTTGATTTTCTACTAGCAAAGGCTAAGAGAGCCATCAATGATGTTTCTCCTGTTAATGTGACTCAGACCCTCATGGGGTTAGACCAGGATGTCCTTCCTTCATCTACTCATTCACCATGATGGCAGAATAGAATTCCCCCTTTTCATCTAAGTCCACTGCTCTTTGTCCTAAAAAGCTATATACCCTGCTTGTCTTTTTCTTTTTCTCTATCTCTGGTAGATGTCCCTGTGTTTCAGGAGCACTAATGAACAAAGAAGGGAATAAACAACTCAAAATTCCTGAAGATAAAAAAATGTGATTTTCTCCTTCATAAGGCTCATGAGGCCTCAGCCACAATAATCAGGGCAGCAACTACCAACTCTATTTTCGTCTGCACGTCAATTCTGTGGGCAAAAGAGCTTGTCCAGTACATTCCTCCCCAAAATGCAAAACTCCGCCAAAGGATCAATAAATTAGCCAAGGCTGCAGTCCTTATGGCCAACTGCAGTTTGGACTGCATAAAATGCACCTCTAGGCCCATGGCAGTCTGGAGATGTCTTTGGCTCAAACATTGGATGGTGGATCCCAAATCTAAATTGAACTCTGCAAAGGGGGCCAGACTGTTTGGCAGTTCTCTGGACCCTGTCCTACTAGAGACATGTGATTAAAAAGAAGGTGATGCTCTGTGGCAGAAAGGACTTCCATAGGCCCTTCAGGTATAACTCCTCTTCCTTTGCTCCCTATAGCACTTTCCCTAGAAACACAGGCCCCACTTATAGGGACAACAGGCCCTCCAATCCCAGATCTTTCTGGTGTGTCCTCAGTGGCAGCAATGAAACAAGAGACCCGCCAGAGACCAATCATTCAGGCATTTCAATCCAGCTGTCAATATAGAGTGATACCTATGGACTGTTGGCTCCCTGTGTTTTTACAAAAATCGTGGTAGCCCTGATTGTGCATATGCACATGGAAGCCATCCACATAGACCTGTTTCTGGATCACCTGATCCTATCACCATCTCTTCTGCAAGCCAGTCAGGATGTCCTGAAGGCCATCCCCTTCCAAATTCATGGGTTCATCATCAACTTTCAAAAGCCACTTTATCAAGTGACTTCAACATCTTGGGCCCTCTTCAACACTTCAGGGCACTATCGCTCTATCCTCGACCGCAAGGAGAAGCTCTCAGATCTAATTTCCACCTTGCTGAAGAGGTCCTCAGCGGATCTGCGTCTAGTGCAAATTCTAGGTTCTATTATTTCATGTCTAGAATGCACTCCATGGGCCAGGTGGTATTCCTGCCCACTACAGTGACTTCTGCTCCCTTCCAGGACCTGATCATGTCCCATACACACAAGGAAATTCTAATCTCTGAAACAATGCCTTTCCCTACATTAGTGGCTGTCTCCGGCGATGACCCAAGGCCTTCCCCTGGCACCCCCCACAATAATTACTTACCATCTACACAGATGCCTCTCCAGATGGGGGGCTCACTGCCACAACTGCTATGCCCAGTGCACATAGACCACCAGGGAGGCCAAGAGGAACATCATTTGGCTAGAGCTACGAGTGATTCATCTGGCCCTCCTACACTTGTTATCACTCATTCGGAATCGCAACGTCCAAGTCCAGACAGACAATGTGATGGCAAAGTCCTGCTTAAAAAATCAAGGTGGTATGAGGTCTCACTCCTTGATGACAGAATCTTATCTCTTATTCACCTGGGCAGAATAACACCAATGATCAGTCATGGAGGAACACCTGAGTGGTACATCAAGTCTAAGGGCAGACTGGCTCAGTCATCGATCCAGCAGAGTGGTATCTCCATTGTGAAGTCTTTCAGCAAATAACCAGCTAGCTAGGCCTCCCAGCGGTGGATCTATTTGCAGCTCCACACAACCATTACTTTCCAAGATGTTTCTCTGGGTTCGCATCCTCACAGGCAGAAGTGACAGACGCCGCGTCGGCCTCATGAACACCAGGTCTCCATTATGCCTTTCCTCTGACAGCCACCATAACCAAAGTTATCCAAAAACTGCTCTAAGAACAAGCAGAGCTCATCCTAGTTGCTCCACACTGGCCCAGATGACTGAGGTTCTCTGACCAAGTCACGCTCTCCACCCGAGCCCCATGGCCCCTCCCTCACCATCTAGATGTTCTGTCCCAGGGTTCCATCCTTCAGGTGTGTGGGTCCCTCACACCTATCCCAGGGGCCCCTGGCTTTAACTCTGTGCATGGATGTTGAATATGTGGCCTTATCTGAAATTGGATACTCTGTTCTGGTGCAGAACACCATCCTTGCATCATGTAGACCAGGGATTCTCAACGTCGTGTCTCCAGATGTTCTTGGACTTCAGCTCCCGTAATCCCCAACCAAAGGCCACTGGGGCTGGGGGATTATGGGAGTTGAAGTCCAACAACATCTGGGGACCCAACGTTGAGAACTCCTGATGTAAACCATCCACCAACATAACTTTCTCAGACTACATGGGCAGCATTCTCATGCTGGACACATAGGAAGCATATCTCCTGTTTTGGCATGAGTTCTGGACGTCCTGGCATTCCTCCGGTTGGGCTTGGACCTCGGTCTACACCCCAGTACCCCAGTACCAGACATGTGCTATCCTCAAGGTTACTCTGCCAGATTCTCTGATTCTACATCCACACCATCAAAACTTTCTAAAAGGCGCCAACTACCTCACTCCTCCCCCTGCTTTCACAAGTTCTCTTCTTGGAATCTTAATAAGGTGTTGAATGTTCTCACTCAGGTTCCCTTTGAACCTCTCCATTCTTCCCCCTTGAAACTCCTTTGTTACAAGGTTATCTTCCTTGTAGCAATCACCTCTGTGTGCAGAGTGTCTGAGCTCAGTGCATTGTCAGTTCAGAAGGAACTCTCTATTTTCAGCACAACGTGGTCATCCTCAAGCTTGACCCTACTTCCCTAAAGCCAGTTCAACTTTCCACCAGTCACAGGACATAGTCCTACCTCCTTTCTTTCCATTGCTGTCGCATCCTAAGTTAAAATCTGGCACACCTTCAGTGTCCAGGCTCTGGTCAGCAGTATTCTCTGCTCATGCCCCACTCCAGACCATCTGTCAAGCAGCCACCTGGTCTTCCACCTCTCCATTTATCAAGCATTGTAAAATCTCTTCCTTCCATGCAGCTCAGACGGCCCTTGGCTGCACAGCCCTTCAGCAGGTGGTATAAGATATCTTCCCTTCCTTTCTCCTTTCTTAGGTCTGCTTGGGCATGTCCCATGTTGTAGTATGATCTCCTACAGAAAAAGAAACATGGTCTTAACTGTGAAGGGTTCTTTTTAGCAGTGTATGCATGTCATCTGGCCCGTTCGTGGATGTTCCTCTTCATTCTTCTCTGCTGAGCTCTGGGTGCTGGTTAGGGCATCTTTCAGGGTGTTCAGTATTTCCCCTACCTGTCAGAGTGTGTTTGTGTGTCTGTTCTTGTTACTATTTTTTTTCTAGTTCTCTCTATACTTCTGCACAACAGTCCCAGAACTAGGGTTTTGGCACCACTTAGCTAACTACAGGATATGAGCCATCTTCAGCTTTAAATTGATCCTGTCTATCCCGAGGCATGTCGGACTCACAACTCATTATGTAGGATGACCTCTCCATACACTGCAAAAAAGTACCCTTCACAGGTAAGGCCCATGTTTCTTTCTGGGGAAACACTGTGTTGCCCTGGTGTTCTGGTCAGAATGGTCCAACTGTTCTGTTCAGAGTCAGAATGGAATGTTGGATGAGTTCGGTGCACACCTCTAGTCCTAATGATGAAGGAATCTGTAGTGCTGACTTCGCACCAATGTCTGTGACAACAGAATGATGTCACAAATCCAGAATTATGGTTTAACTGCTTTGTGAATGAAGGTCCTGCCATGGTAGGTTTCAAATAAGAATACAAACAGAGGTAAATGTTGTTGTTCTTCAGTTTTGGAGAAGAGGAAGATGGGGCATAGAGAGGTTAGGGTAAGGACTTGGTTTTGGACTGGCTTTCAGGGGCCAGGTTAAGTATTAAGCTGCCATTATTTCCATTTGAAGTGTTGAGTATAAACATCCTAGGACATCTTAGTATGTGATAGTTAGTATACAATATATTTTGTAAGTAATACTTGGTATACAGTATATTTGCTACTTAATGGATATTTAATATCACTTTTTCAGCACCCAGTCTTAAACTAATGGCCAAATCCTATGCTTTAGCTTTGCTGTTGAAGTACACAGGACTATTCTTCAAATATTCAGGGCATAAGATTTGGCATAGAAGAGCTCTTGGAGTTGGTTCTTCTTGATCCCTCTGTGGTATTTCAGTACTGCACAAGTGTTCTGAAGCATATGAAACTGGGATGCCCAATAAGGCAGTTGTAATGTGTGTCTCTTCAAATGAACAGCTGGAGGCAGGGGTGGAGGAGGAGATCCTGTTAGAATGCAAACTTGCACCTGTGCTCTTTTAGTAGCAAAAGCTCCTACTTAAGTTATTGATGGGGAAATGCATGCAACACATACTTTTTGATCCTATGGTTGTATATATAAATATGGTGGAAAATTCAATAATTGCTCTTTAAATTGGGTTTTTAAATTTTGGGCGGGGGGTAGGTTTCTGTTGAACTTGCAAAGGCTGTTAATGCCTTCTGTACATTTTAAATTCTGTACGTCTTAAAAGTGACAAATGAGCCACTATCTGTCCTAGATCTACTATGAAGCTGCTCTGTTAATTCATTTGTAATGACACTTTGACTTACAGCAAGAACCGTAACTTAAAACTCATTGCTACTCTAACTTGCGTGAGCCTGTCTAATAAATGATTCCAGGAATGTTTCAGTGTCCATGGAAAATGAAGATTTGAACAAGTTGCTTTGTGGGTGTGTCTTTTCTGGAGTCCTGGCATTCTTAGTCTTTATCGATCATCTCCCTAGAGCTGTGTGCGTATTGAGAAATTTATGTAGAATCTCCTGGTGGTTGACTTCTCCATGTATAACATTTTAAAAAATCCAAGCTAATTGGAATTTTTCCTGTTAGTCTCTCTGATATAGAAATTTTGCAACAGCATAGTCATGAGTGCGCTCATTTCATTGACTTTTGCACAATGAAAAAGTCATTTCCTCTTCTTGTGGTGTACAAAGAACTGGGGAATAAACTGCCTAGAAAAAGTATTCCCAAGAAAAAGGTTGTCTGGCGCTTGGTTCTCTAGATGCACAATTATTGTGCTAAATTTCTTCAAGTTTGTACTAAACTAAGAACAGTATGCAAATAGTATGCAAGTCCTCTCCTTCCCAGAGGTCCCTTAGGCTTGAGGTGAGTCCTCTTGAACTAGCTCTGGTGTGTGCAGGCTAAATCAAAAAGTGCTTCCTGCACTGTAGCTCTTAAGATGACTGCTAAATTGTTTTCTGGGGGTTGTTTTTCATGGACTGTTGAAGTTGCAAACTCAATCAGTGCAAAGTGAATTCTAACATTTGCCAAAATGTTGCACAGTTTAAAGTGGGGAGCTGTGGTAGTGGGATTGACACTTGACCAGTTTGATGGCACTTAGGCTATATTGTGCAGTTAAGATTAAAGTATTAAAGGTCAAGAAACTATGCCCATAATAAAGCATAGAAATCAATTACTGCTGTTAAAATCTTCTGTATAAGAATAATAGAGAAATCAAATTTGAGTATGAACTCCTTTAATGTGTTAAGAATGTTAGGTGTGCAATTCTGAAATAGTTTCCAGATAATAGTTGTGGAAACAAATAACCTGTTTAGGGCTGAAGGTAGGATGGAATGCATTTAGGAAGTATAGTTCACATTTTTCTAACATGTATGTATTCCTGGCTGCTACTGGAAATGGGTCGTCTTCGCATAATGAAGATAGTTTAAGGGGGTAAAATGAAAAGTCACATGTGGCTGATTCTATTCCCAGATGTGTGTTCCTGGATGTCATTGCAAGTTGTGAAGTGGTAACTCACATTTCTCATCTGTGCTGGGGTGCTAGTAGCCCAGGTGTGCTGAATTTACATGCGTTGGAAGTATCAGTATCATAATTCTGCTATCCCTATGAGTGAGGTGCTGAGGACACTTGGCTTCAGATACTATTTTAAGTTCAGACATCTTTATTGGACTTGTAGACAAACTGTTCTGGGATTTCTGCTGCCCAGCCATGTTATTGTGTTCTCATCTCCTATCAGATGCACTTAATCCTCCCTTTATGATGATGATGTTTTATTTTGGAAGCATTGAGGCCTACTACACCTGGAAATTGACGTTTGCATGGAGTGAGTTTGAGTCCCAATAGTTCCTCTTTGGGAGAAAATTTTAGATCCTTCATATTGGGCTGAATTAGGTGGTAGTTTGGGGGATTGTGTAGGGATTTTAATCCTAGATCAATGTCGTAAACTTTATTAGTTAGCTGCCCCATAACAAATTGTTCTCTGGGTGGCTAACAACACAGCATTAAAACATTGAGTAAAAAAACATCAGACATACACAGACGAGCTTTTTTAAAAAGTCAGTTTTTAAAATCAAATTTAAGATCAACAATTTAATTTAAGATCATGTTGCCTAATGATTCTTGGTTCATTTTGTTTTTTGGCTTTTGTTTGAGTGATGTGGCACTCAGGCTTTTTATACTCTACTTTGCATACCATACTTTGAGGATGTGTGTTGAAGAAATCGTTCTGTTGTGGGATTGCTGCATGTTGTAGGACAGGCGTTTTGAAAGTATGAATCACGATCCAATAATGGATTGTGGGATATTAGGCACTGGGTCTCTTCCTAATTAATTTTTTTCCACCGTAATCGGAGACCATTCTGCAGTATGGGGTATTTCCTCATACCTTCAGGAAAACGACAGGAAGTTATCACAGCTAAGCTTTCCTGGAGGGCCAGTCTGACCCCTAGTCCCCAGTTCCTTTTCCTATCGCCTCAGGATCGGCAGGAGGGAGAGAGAGCTCCGGCAAGTCTAATTTTTTTCTTCCATCTCTCCTTACCCTCCACCCCCAGGGCTTCTTTGCCGAGTGCTTCTCTTACTCTGGTCTGTCTCTCAGTGCTCCCCTTCTACTTTTAACTTTCCCGCTCTCGCCCTAACCCGCTTTGACTACCACCTATGGAGCGTGCTCACGCCGCCGACGCCATTTTGGCGTCATTGTCGGAGGGGGAACAATGGGGCGATTACCAGCCCCTCTCAAAAATTCAAATTGCCACCCTTGATCCAGGGGCGGAGAGCGGCGCTTCGAAGGGGAAAAAAGCCCCAAACGCCACCCTTTCTATGGGGGCAGCGACCAGCGCCACCCTTCCCATGGGGGCAGACGCCAGTGCCACCCTTTTGAAGGGGGCAGAGGCAAACTCCACACCCCTTAAGGGGACTGAGTTATTCATAGCATCATCCTTCGGCACGACGGTTGGAACAGGAACTAGGGACTAGGGGTCAGACTGGCCGTCCAGGAAAGCTTAGCTGTGATAACTTCCTGTCGTCTTCCTGAAGGTATGAGGAAATACCCCATACTGTAGGATGGTCTCTGATTAGGTTGAAAAAGGACCCTTGACAGGTAAGACCCAGCGTTCCTTTTTCTGATGCATCGCATCAGGTAAGTGAAACTTAGCCTGATAATCCTTTATATGGTTAAACGATTTTTATAAGTAACGTCTTTGTATAATTGGTTAGTTTAAATGTTAAGTAGTTTAAGTAGAGTTTATTACCCAACTGTGATTATATGGAAATTGTTATGAGATCAAATTATTATTTTGGGTCACAGAAATAAGTGATTACCTTCAACTATGTTGTGGTAATTTTTTTTTTTACTGATGACTGGTACTATATGAGGGCAGATGTTAGACAATAGCAGTTTCGTATGGCTGTGCAGTTGTATTGGTCAGGTAGGAATATCAGACCGATACACCCACTATTGAGCATTATCGGAAGGATTTCAGAAATGGCAACAGGGAGTCCCATTAGTCGGAATTCTGACTAAAATCCTTGAATCAGAAAGCTTTCTATTTCCAGCATTCTTATTGGACCAAAGCTGGCTGGGCAGGCAGCTTGGATGGGCTTTCTCTGCGAGCCAACTCTGTGCTGGTTTTTTAAGAACTGCACCCCCGAAATCAGGGGCCAGTGGGTACTTCATGGGGGGTTATCTTGCCCCATCCTCAATTTCAGGGGGGCAATCAAGGTTGATGTGTGTGTTTCCGATAGACATTTTAGAAAATATTGGGTCAATTCCAACCTGATTCTGAAGCTAGGGAGGCTTTATCGGCCCCTCAGCATGCTGAATATAGCCTAATTAGTGCATTGCATCATAGGTATTTATCACAGAAAGAGATAGTGTAGGCAACACCATGTTTCAAGCAGAAATCTTGTACAATGTTATATGTTTTTGTACTGTGCCTTCTTGGCTAGAAAGTTCTTTAAAGTACATTCATTAATAAATGAGAGGATGGAATTAATGAATGAGCTCCTCAAATCTCCCCCCTCCCGCCCTTCTTGTTCATCTCCTACTGCATGGGAGGAGGCAATGGTAGACCCCTCCTGTATTCTACCAAAGAAAACCACAGGGCTCTGTGGGTGCCAGGAGTCGAAATCGACTTGACGGCACACTTTACCTTTACCTTAGGACAGTTCCACGTCAGATTAGATTTACACAAATTAGTAGATACAGGAAATAACTGGACTGAGGTAAAGTTTGAAGTTTCAAAATTGAAAGAAAGTTTTATTGAAGGGAGGGATACAGTGGGAAGAAATGTGTGGTTAAAGCAATCTTTTCAACTGTGAAGAGGCGTTTTAGCTTAAAGTCCTAATTGTATGAATTCCCAGGCGGGCTAGAGAAAGAGACTTAAAGGAGGTGGTGGCTAGATTTAAGGAAGAGAAATAGGGATAGAGGGGCCCAGCGAGGGGCAAAGGTCATATTACGTGAGCTGCCTGAATAACTGAGGGACCTCATTCCTCAGAGACAACTCGGTCAGAAGCAGGGGTGAGAAGACCTTCGCTGTGGAACAAGTTTCCCGTCTTGGCGAGGAAGACTGGGCAGATTAGGTTTGGTCAGAGCACTGATCTGGAAATTGGCATGAAGAGTGTGGACACAGCCTGGTGTGTGAGCAGATCACCCAAACTGCTGGTAACTCAGTTGTGTGTGAATCGCAAAGGAGCACACTGGATCATGGAATTGGGATTTGATATATCGAAGAACATGTCGGGGGGCAACATTCCAGTTGACCTTTTTTCTTGATTAGAGTCGTTCTGGGGACTCTCAAAAGATCCAATTGTTTATGTCTGCTGTGCTGCACTACAACACTGAGTGAATAGGATGGTGCAAATGGAGTGGCTGAACGTGCAAATACGGGAATTTCCTTCTGGTTGGAAACTCCTAGTGAACTAATGGGCGTCTTAATGGGTACATTTCTGGGTTCCTATTGCTCACTCCAGCCTTCTTTTGATAAGGAGGAAATGCATGTTTGTGGAGCCTTATCGGACTTCCCTGCTGAGATAATTGGCTTTTAGCTGGTTTGAGGCATCTGTGAACAAGAGGTAAACCCAAGGAGGGTTAATTGTACAGAGAGACCTTGAATGGAGAGTTAACTGTTGCGAGTTAACTTTGGGAGTCTACACAGGTATCCTAGCAAGAGGAAGGCGCAAGGTGAGCTCCTTTTCAATTTGGCTCTTTTGCAGCTGCTAGGTCTAGGGGTAACTTTCCCACTTCCTACTGTTCCTCAATGTGCCATCAAATGGAGAGCTCATGGTCAGTGTTCCCTCTAAGAGGGTCTCAGATGCTGTGGACTGCAACTCCCATAATCCCCAAGTTAAGCTTTGCAGCTGGGATTGCTGGGAATGGTAGTCTGTAACATCTGGAAATCTCTGTTAGAGGGAACAGAATGCTTTGAGGCTCCTGAGCATGTCAAAAGCGAGACCCATTTGCCTGCAGTCTTAAACATGGGTAGAGAGGCTTCTTGGGGCCTAAAGAAAAAGCAGAGCTAGCAACAAGACATAAGAGCTTCAGTTTGAAATATAGACATATGCTGTAGGAAACTTTGGACTGAGTCACTGATTCAGACATCTCAGCTGTTGCATCCTGATGTGGTGTGCAAAAGGTCATAAATAATACCTGGCATCTGTGTAACACATTCTGAGTGTTCAGACTGCTTAATGCACATTTTCTGCTAGGCCAATATTATTCTCATATTTTAGTGTTTGGGCTGAGAGAGTGGCTTGCTTACTTCCATCATGAGAGGTGGCTTTTGAACCAGAGGCTTCCTAATTCATAACTCAGCCGCTTATCCGCTGCAGCTAACAGATTTGCCTCCAAATCCCCTACTGGGGCATAACCTACATCCCCTCTCCAATCTCCCATTGCTTGTCCAGGTGAGCACCCAAGCAGGATTGCTGCTAAAGGATAAAGAGGCAAAAGAAAACAAGAGTGCTGCTTTTTCTGCAGTTGTCTGAGGTCATCCTTAATCACGGTTTGTGCACCCATCATGCCTCAGGAAAGACAGGAACTACAATTCTAATTGATTTGTAATATCTGGTATAGGCTGGAGGTGCTCCAAACTCCCAGTTCCAGAACTGTCTTGCTTCAGGCGGCAGTGATTTGGAACTGCTCTGAGCAACTGTTTATTTCCTGGCTTGTTGTCGTCTTGGTATTTCCTCCCCCCCTCCCACTTTGTGTCAGGTTGGGAAGGGAGGTTTTTTGTTTGTTTTAACAAAATTCCCAAGTGTTCTGTAGTTCAGTTTATTGGCATTTATCTTTTTATTTGTTTACTTCCTGTTGATCGTCCCCTTGGGAGATTTCCGTCTGTGCTCCACATGGAGCCGTCCATGGAACTTGTTAGGGGGTTCCGTCTCTGAGGGTCCCCATTCAGAGGCAACCCATTTTCAAAACAATAAGGTGGCTTTCAATCCTCAGTCCTGTGGCGCGAAACGCTCCCACTCCTCTTCCGGACATGGCTAATATCATCCTGATTCCTCTGATGGCTGCTGCCCTTCCTTTTCTTTCTGCTCCTCCGGAGCTGGCTGAGGCCCTTAAAAAAAGGTTTCAAAAATAAAATAAAGCCAAGCACTCAAAGGAAGAGAGCTCAAATTCCTCCAAGGGACAAAAGAAGCCGTGAGAGCGATCCAAAAAGCACAAATGGAAAGCAAAACCACCAGTCGCTTGTCTTAGTGAGCGCTTACTTCTGCAGGCGGTAGACCAACAACGCCTCCCATGGCGACCCCTGCCTGCCATTTTGAAGGAGCAGAGTGGCACAGGCTTATCTAATTCGCAGACAGGCGATCTATGTACGCCGATGCCAAAGCTTTCTGGTGATCAACAGGGGAAGGGGGAACCTGGTCCGCTGGTTATTCCTCCCACATCCCAGCCAGCAACGCCTTTGGACACGACTGCTTCTGAGCCTCTGACAAAACCAGCTATCCCTTCTACTGAGCTGAATCCTACTGGGGGCGTGAGTACTGGCCCTTCAGGGAATCCCTTGCCGTGCAAACTGGTTGCCCCAATATGGAAATTTGGCTAAAATAATTTATTCAGAAAGAACTAAGGTCTAATACTTTTGCTGCCCCTTCTCCATCCCTACCTACTGCAAACACTTTGCCCACCCCACCAGCTACAGTACCTCCTCATCCAAACACCGTAGCAAGCCTGACCTCCTTTCATCCTCACCTGGTTCCAGTCTCACCAGGGAGTCATACCTTTTAACGAGCATGGACGTTTTCTATCTAGACCACTGAAACATAAATGGAAGAAAAGGCACATTCCATCCTACTCCTCCTCATCTTCACAGGAGGATCCTCCCGAACCCCCACAGGGCCATCCTCCTTCAGGCCCTCCTTATTCCTCCCATTCCTCTTTGTCCTTGGATACTGAGGAAGGAGAACTATCCAAAGAAGAGCCAGCCAGTCAGGCTCCCAATTTGGTCTGACTCTTCTCCGCTTCCGGCTTTGTGCTGTTAGTCAAAGCAAGGAGAGCCATCAAGGATGTCTCACCAGAGGCAGTCTCCCAGACTCATGCCAGCTTGGACCAGGCTGTTTTCCTTTCTACCTCCACTTCTTGCCCTTCCATTCCCTTTCCTCCCTTGTTTTTAAGGACACCATGTTGTCAGAATGGAAGGTTCCTTTCTCAGCCAAACCGGTTACACCTTATCCTAAAAAGCTTTATACCCTTCCTGGTGACATTATGCCTCTACTTGCTTCTCTCACTGTAGATACATTTGTGGCACAGTTGGTGTCGGGGACCCTCATGAATAAGGAAGGCGATGAACAACTCAAGGTCCCGGAAGACAGTAATTTTCTTTTGCATAAGGTTCATAATGGTTCAGTATCTGTAGTCAAAGTGGCTGCAGCCAATTCCATTTTTGCTAGAGCCTCTGTATAAGACAGAAGTACTGACTGTGGGGGGTTGGAACCTGAGAGGTGGTTTAGATCTGCCTGTTCTGGATGGGGTTACACTCCCCCTGAAAGATCAGGTATGTAGCTTGGGAGTGCTCCTAGACCAAAACTCCCTGGTTTCTCAGGTTGAGGCAATGGCCAGGAGCTTTTTATCAGCTTCGTCTGATAAGTCAACTACGTCCTTTTCTAGAGGTGAATGACCTTAAAACAGTGGTGTATATGCTGGTAATCTCCAGACCTGACTACTGTAATGCGTTCTGTGTAATGCGCTCTAATCTCGCCTCGACTCCTTTTCATGGTTGAAACGGTTTGGTGATGCTCTTGAACCCGTTCTCATAGAAATACAGGACAAGAAAAAGGCCATGCCCATGTAAAATAATGGACTCTCACCTAATTTTTGTTCATGCAGATCCTTTTTCAAGATAGGGTCTAGCTCCTACAGAGACAACAGACCATTCAACACCAACCCCAGATCCACCTGGCGCCCCCACGGTAGGAGTCTTTTTTTCATCAGCATAGAGGCTTTCTACATCTCATGCATGGGTTCAAGAAACCATATCCCACGGCCTCCTTCTAGGATTTACAACCTTACCTCCAGATACCTTCATACCTACCCCGTCATCCAAGAATCCAGCAAAGGATCAGCAGATATCTTTAGCGATTCAACACCTGCTTCAAATATAGGCCATCGAACCCGTTACTACATCAGAAAAATGGCTAGGCATCTAATCAGTTTTGGTTTGGGTTTCAAAAAAGGATGGCTCATGGAGGGCAGTCCTAGACTTAAAGATTCTCAATCGTTTCATCAAGAAAAAATCCTTCAGGATGGAATCCCTTTGCACCATCCTTGCCTGAGACTGTGTTTAGTACCTTTAAAAATACTTTGCTACAAAGTACTTTTCCTAGTAGCCTTAACCTTGGCTTGAAGAGTATCAGAATTAGGCGTCTTGTCACCCTGAAAAGAGCTCTGCACTTTTCAACAGGATGCAGTCATTCTCTGTCCCGACCCTGCTTTCATTCCAAAGATAAACTCTACCTTCCACAGGTCTCAAGATGTAGTTCTTCCATCCTTCTGCCTGTCCCCCAAGCATCCAAAATAAAAACCCTGGCATACCTTGGGTTTTCCGCAGAGCCCTGTGAATCTACCTAAAGCGCACCAAACACCTAAGACATTCTGATTCTCTTGTCATCTCTTTTCATCCTACATCTCTGGGAAACAAAGTTTCCACTACCACTCTTTCTAAATTGATTCAGTAGTGCCAGTACCTCAGCTGCATTTTCAGCTAACTCGCCTCTACAGGTAATTTGCCAAGCGGCCACATGGTCCTCTACCTCTCCATTTGTCAAACACTACAAGATTGCTTCTTTTCGCTCAGTGCAAGCGGCCTTAGGCTGTATTGTTCTACAGCCAGTAGTCTAAGTCATCTGCTTTTCTCTCCCTACTCTACTTCTGCTTGGGCATGCCCTGTGGTTAAGGATGACCTCAGACAACTGCGGAAAAATAAACATTGGCCTTACCTGTGAAGGGTTCTTTTCTCAGTGTCTGAGGTCATCCACCCCACCCGTGGATGTAGGTTTCCTTACAGGGAGGGGCCAGTTGTTGGGGGGGGGGTACTCCCAGAGTTGGAGTATCCCCCTCTTGTATTCTATTCTGCTTATTCTCTCTGGGTCAGTTGATCCCCTGTGTGTCCTCCTATACTATATTTTCGCATTCCTTCAAGACCTAACTCTGTATTCCTAGCTTGACAGTTCTGGAACTGGGGATTTGGGGCATCTCCAGCCTATACTGGATATTACCAATTTGAATTGTAGTTCCTGTCTTTCCTGAGACATGATTGATGCACAACCCGTGATTAAGGATGACCTCAAGACACTGCAAAAACAACCCTTCACAGGTAAGGCCAATGTTGCTTTCCAAAGGGTGAAATGTAATCAAGAGGATTATTTTTTGGGATCTAGTTCATGGATTGACTTTAGCTCTTCTTGTATCAAGTTTCATCCCAGGATCTTGGAAATAAGAAAAAATGGCCGAGTTCAGTCATAACCCAGCTGAACGGGGTTATAGGGCGGTATAGAAATGTAATAAATAAATAAATATAAACCACAACTTGGCACTAAGAGAACAACATTTTAGAGCTGTTGACTAGCACATTCTCCCTTCCCTTTTCTTATGTACATGAGAGGAGGAGGATTTGCTTTGTCTTTGGAGCAAACTGCATTTCCATGTTACATTCAAACGTAGAACTCTGCCTTGTTCTCCAGAATATCAAAGCACTGTTCTAATTCCACAGAAAGTGGAAGTTTTCACTCTTACACGTGAGAATGTGTGTAAGAACCAATAGCTCTGAGGCTTGTTTTTGTAGTGCTAAAACCTAGATTAGTGTTACATCTGAACTGGGTCTATACATCAGTTTTACCTTTTCCCTAGATACCAAAAGCCATTTGAATAAAGGTGTGTTTCATCATTTCTGGAAATTGGATGAACATTGGGATTCTCTTAACCCTGAAGATTCACCAGAGTAGAGGACAGCTGCAAGAATGCCTCTGCATGGACTTAACTTGGTATATAGACTGGGTTGGGAGTGCTTTTATGTGTTGCATCTGATAGGTCATTCAGGAGCATGGGACTCGAACCCTCTAAGTCATGCTGAGGTACTCCAAACAAAATTACTTTTATTTAAGTGATTTAATTAGGAGTCCACTTGCAATTCAACATTGTGCTTGATGTATATTTTGTAGTACACATCTGCTTGACTTCACATTCTGAGACACATTAGCCTTATCTTCAGAGCCCCTTGGTTGTCCTGATGCAGAACTTAAAGTTGCTACAATCTCATTTTCTTTTGAAGGCATCACATAGTGTTTTGGTTTTCTTCTTCTTAGACATTTATTTTTGTTGAGCATACTTGCTAAAATAAAACAAACTTTTATTTTGACATACTTGATCCTAGGGGGCTAGGGCTAATTCTGGCTGGCTTATACATTACATTACTATATCTATGTGGCAGTTTCCATTGTGACTCGTTCATACTTAAAAAAAATAATGCTATTATGTGAAGTCATCCTTGAAGTTTACATAACAGGTTTACATTATATAAACTTTGAGTACGTTTTTGTTGGGTGAGGTACAAATATATTTAAATATAAAAGAACGAACTTGTTGAAATGGTTCTGTAAGCCTATGTCGAACTGCCACTAGCCATGGGTTACCAACAGGCTAAGGAAATGTGCTATTAGTTACATTTCTATCTGGCCCTTTCTTCAAGTAGCATTAGGGGAGTGTACAAGGTTCTCCCTCCTCCATTTTATCCTTGCAACAACTGTGCGACCTAAGTTAGACTGTGAGTGAGTAGCTCAGGATCATCTAGTGAGCTTCAGGACTAAGTGGGGATTTGAACTATTAGATAATTCCTATCCCACAAATAAAGCAGCAGTTTCCAAAGTTCCTTAAATTAAATGTCTTCACATTCTTAGTGTAGATATGACTGATTGGCATCTCTCATTTGATGCCCGTAGCTCTAGCAATCCAAGTGTGGCAGCTTGTTGTCTTGGGGTTAGGGATGTGCACAAAATGGGTTTGTCCAGTTCAGTTAGAATCCAGACCAGGCATGTTTGGTTTTGGTACCCTGAACAGGGGCCCCTGTCAGTGTTCCCTCTAACAGGGATTCCCAGATCTTTTTGACTACAAATCTCACAACCCCCAAGCAAAAGCCATTGCAGCTGGGGATTCTGGGAGTTGTATTCAAAAACATTTGGGAATCCCTGTTAGAGGGAACACTGGCCCCAGTTCGGTTCGAATTTGAACTGGTTCAGGGGTGCTGGGTACCAATAAATTTGATTTTTAAAAGTTGACTTACTGCTGCTGAGGGCTTCTGTGGCCTTGTGGGTGCTGCTGCAGTTGTGGGAGGCTCCCTCTCACCCTACTGATCTCCCTGTCTCCCCACAGCCTGCATGCGCGTAATGGCCCAGAAATGGTCACTACATGTGCACAAACAGGGCAACAAACAGGGCCGAAATAGGCTAGTTCGGTGGAGGGAGGGGAGCCATAGCCACAGAAGCCCTCAGCGGTGGTAAGTCAACCTTTTAAAAAAACAAATGTATTGGCACTTGGCACCTCCAAACTGGCCGGGAGAGTTCGGCTCGGCCTTGAGTTGAACCGGGGCTGGTTTGAGGTCGAGCCCTTGAACCGGCTTGAGGTTGAGCTGGTTCACACATGCCTATTTGGACTCATTGACCACAAATTGCTGTCCCCATATACAGTATTTAAGTAGTTATATGTTGTGAAACCTTTTAGCATATCCATTATTAATGAGTGAATTCGAGAGATGAGTTTTCTTGTTTTGAGAGTAGTTACTTTAATTCTTTGTAGGTTGTCAGTGCATTAGGCAGTAAAGTAACATCATGGGAAACATTGTTTAGGTAAAGTTCTTGCTACTTTGGTCTTCTACCTTTCAACCAGCTAATGTTGTCCGCTACTTCTGTTTATTGGAGCCACACACACTTCTTGGCAAGGGGCATTGGGTGTATGTACATCTGTGATCTCCTGATTAGCTTCTGAGCCCTCAGCTTTTCTATTTATAGAAATTACGGCTACTCTCTGCTTCTATTCTAGGAATTATTTTGAACTTGTTACAGTGGGGTGGGGGGTGAGGTGGGGGAGAGCAGTTCAGGAGAGTGCAGAGATTGGAGTGGTGGGGAAATACATTTAATGTTTGTTACCTGGCAATAGCATGCAGTGTGCTGGCCTCCCATTTAAAAGTAAAGTCCTAGCAATGGAGGTTGTAGCCTTTGTGCTGAGGGGCTTCCATCCTGAGTGTGATTAAAAAACAGAATTCTTAGTTAGCTCACTTGAAATTTTACATGCTCTGGAAGATACAGGTTTGGATCTAGGTTCAAAATATGATTTCCATCAATAGCTCTCTTGAGTGACCTTGTGCAAGTTCCTCAGTTACTTGGAGGTATGTTCCTCAGTTACTTGGAAGGTAAAGCTGGCATTTGGTTTCTCACAATTTCTTATGACATTGAATGAGAGAGATGTTGCTATCTGTCTTTGATTCATGGGGATGGGGTACTGAGGGACTCCAACATGCTGAGAGAACTGAATTGGTTTATTTAATTTCTTGTTTTAGCATTTTTGTTTAGTTGAATTGGTTTCATATATAATATCAAACCATGGTATTGTCAAACATTTTGGTCTGCATTTTTCAGTTGTACCTTAAAAAGAGCATTAAACATTACTATTTGACTTATATAGCACTTGGGGACCAAAGTAAATAATTAGTTGAGAAGAAACTCCACCAACTCCTTGTTTGTCCATTGCCACTTCAGTGCAAACATTGTTGGGTTAATTGCTGGTTGCCTTGTTAGTTTTTAAAAGTCTTATGAGCCATCATTAAATTGATGGTTTTTATAAGGCAGTGACTGGATCTGGAATGACTCCCATGACTGTTTCTAATAGCTGAGTCAGGCTACAAGAGCAGCTGGCAAAAGACTTACCCACGGCCCCTTCTTGCAACGCCCTACATTTTGCCCCCAACTCAACGGTGAGGTGGGGCGGGGGAGATAATCCTGGCATAGGAAGTATCAGTCAGTTGTTTGGCCAGTGTGGTTTGTTGAGATGTTGCCAGTGTGCTTTAGGATTGGGCCACACTGAAGCAGTTGTTATCACCTCACAATGGTGATACGAATTGGGCCTCTGTCTCCATCTTTTCTTAAACCAGCTCCTCTACTAGCAGCTGCTTAGCTCCTTCTTCCTTTTTTAGATAGTGTGAAATAGTGGAAATGACCCAGAACTAGAGAAACAAGCTCGGATGCGGGCTCCCCAGCGGCGGCGGCCCACCCAGCCACAGTGGCCGCGGCAGTGATCAGCGCTGAAGGCGCGGCGGGGGGGCGGGCAATGGAGGTGGCTGTGGCCGCCTCTCTGCCGATCGTCCCGCCTGGCAGGGGAGGGCAATTGGGGGAGGGGTAGACCAGGAGGGGGCCTGAAGCCTCTCCCCAGGAATAGCCTGGTGTGGATGGGCATGGGGGGCGAGGGGGAGAATGGACCCGCTCCCCCCAGCCGGCCCGCCAACCACGTGTGTTCCCCGGTCTCCCAGCTGCTGCAGTGAATCACTGCAGGCGTTCTGAACCAAAAACCTCTCACTCTGCTGCAGAGCAGGCAGAGTAGCCAGATTCCTCCCCCCAGCCTCGCTCTCCTTTTTCTTCCCTTTGGGAAAGTTCTTTTTCCTCTTTCCCTGACCATGTGGTTCAGGGGAAGAAGCATGGTGGCACCTCTTATGAGGTTTTTCTTTCTTTCCCTTGGGTCTTCCCCGGTGCTCTCTGAAAGGGATCCCTGTAGGGTATCCCCCGCCTGAGAAAGATCCATGTAAATGAAAGGAAAGCTCACCAAAAGAGTAGAAAGGATGGTCCCGGGCAGGAGCCTGCCCAGGTGCGTCTATTCAGGAGCTAAGACAGGAAGGAATTGGGGAATCACACCTGAGCATGCTGGGAGAAGGGGGACGGACTTCAGCTACTTGAAAAACACCTGAGATTTCCTGTCTATTGGGAGCAAGGAGTGGAAGTTAACCCTTTGTGAGCCATGACCTCCTACTTCGAGGGAGAAAATTAAATAGTGTCTGTTTTTCCTCCCCCACCCCCTACAGTCTAGATCATCGGTAGCCACCTAATGGTGCAGTGGGGGAATAACTTGCCTAGTGAGTAAGAGGTTGCCAGTTCGAATACCCACTGGTATGTTTCCCAGACTGTGGGAAACACCTATATCGGGCAGCAGCAATATAGGAAGATGCTGAAAGGCATCATCTCCTACTGCACGGGAGATGGCAGTGGTAAACCCCTCCTGTATTCTACGAAATAAAACCACATGGCTTTGTGGTTGCCAGGAGTCGACACTGACTTGACAGCGCAACCTTACTTTACTTAGGTCATCAGTTACAATGGGTTATCCTCTACTTGCTCCTAGTAGATGAGTTAGATTCAGATAGAAGGATCAGGTAACAGGAAGTCCAGCCTCTCTCACAGCAGGCATTGGGAATAGGATCCCCTAGTCCTTTCCTTTCTTGCTTGTAACTAGAAGCATGAACTGGAGTTTCTGCTCGCATTCCATGTGACCTACAGTTTTCTCCTTGTTCTCCGCATTTCCGTGGTATCGTGAGCTTAATTTTTTAATTTTTTTATTTTTTGCCTGCTTTCCTGAAAAACACCACCATTTAAATTTCTGATCTGCCTGTAATTTCCACCTTCTATTTTCCCCTCTACCCCACATCTTCCTGCTTGTCCTCTTCTTCCTCAGCCTGTCTCTTTAAGCTTTCCCTAGCATTGCTTTGCTTGATCCTCAGTTGCCATTTGACACTAATTGTGTGAACACTTGACCCCTTGCCCATCTTTGTCTTATCTAATGCAGACTAGTTCAGTCCCAGTTGGGGATTCTCGCTTCTGTGTTTTATTAATATTAAACAATAAACACAACTTTCTTGCACAGGGTACTTAATGTCTGGACCCAAGTAGTCCTTGTCCCATCCCCCATTTCCATATTTTAATTTTAGGGGTAAAAATATCTGAATGAAACAATCTAAGAACCAATTTAAATTCATAACATGGCTAGAATTTGAATTCTAGCTTAGATTTTAAAGAAAAAAACCTTGAATCTTTTTGAAGAAGCCTGCCTTGGATCCCTCAGAGTTAAGCAACTATAGTCCTGTCTCCAACCTTCTGGGCTTGCATAAGGTAATTGAGAGGGTGGTGGCCTCCCAACTCCAAGCAGTCTTGGATGAAACTGATAATCTAGACCCGCTTCAGACTGGCTTTTGGGTGGCCTATGGGGTGGAGACTGCCTTGGTCGGCCTGATGGATGATCTCCAATTGGGAATTGACAAAGGAAGTGTGACTCGGTTGGTCCTTTTAGACTTCTTGGAGGCCTTCGATACTATCGATCATAGTATCCTTCTGGAATATCTGAGGGGATTGGGGGTGGGAGGCACTGCTTTGCAGTGGTTCTGCTCTTACCTCTCGGGCAGATTCCAGATGGTGTCCCTCAGGGACTGTTCAAAATCTGAACTTTGGTATGGTGTCCCTCAGGGCTCCATATTGTCTCCGATGTTGTTTAACATCCATGAAACTGATGTGAATTCGGTTCGTCCCTGGGTCCACCTCTTAGTCAATCAAACAGACTCAGTGGGAATCATTTAGAGGCTTTTATTGCTACTGCAGTTAGCAATAGGTAATCATTGGGCTTACGCTCTCAAACTGATTACAGTTTGGTTATAGGTGCATCTTACATTTATACAAACAATCTGAATGATGCTGACACCATAGACACAGTGTACGTGACAATAAAATGGTGGTCTAAGTATCTAGTATGCATGCAAATGATTCATTGTTCATCTGGTGATTACTCCTTATTTGGTTAAATCCTGTTTTCTTAACTGTCAGCAAAGAACAGTGAGAACCTTGTGAGAACCAAGTTGCAGAGATACAATTTAGTGGAGAGAGATAATGACGTTGATCATGAGAGTCAGTGATGTCCCTGATCTGGGCTGGGTTTACTTTAAGTTAAAATTAGGTATTCTGGGCAAACATGGAGTTTCTAAACACATCAAAACCACTGGGAGAGATCATCAAGAGATTTGGTGCAGGGTGTTATCAGTATGCTGATGATACCCAAATCTTTTTCTCAATGTCAACATCATCAGGAGAAGGCATAAATTCCCGAAATGCCTGTCTGGAGGTAGTGATGGGCTGGATGAGAGAAAACAAGCTGAGGCTGAATCCAGATAAGAGGGAGATACTTCTTGTGCTGGGTCGGAACTCAAAAGATGGTTTTGATCTGCCTGTTCTGGATGGGGTCACACTTGCCCAGAAGGAACAGGTACGTAGTCTGGGAGGTGCTTCTGGACACAAACCTCTCCCTGGTGTCCCAGTTTGAGGCAGTGGCCAGAGGTGTCTTTTATCAGCTTCAGTTGATACGTCAGCTGCGTCCATTTCTTGAGATAAATGACCTAAGAACAGTAGTACATCTGTTAGTCACCTCCATACTTGACTACTGCAATGCGCTCTATGTGGGCCTGCCTTTGTACATGGTCCAGAAACTGCAGTTAGTCCAGAATGCAGCAGCCAGGTTGGTCTCTGGGTCATCTCGGAGAGACCATATCATGCCTATCTTAAAAGATCTACACTGGTTGCCAATAGGTTTCCAGGCAAAATACAAAGTCTTGGTTATAACCTATAAAGCCCTAAACAGCTTGGGCCCTGGATATTTAAGAAAATGTGTTTTTTGATATGAACCACACCGCCCATTGAGATCATCTGGAGAGGTTCATCTGCAGTTGCCACCGGCTCATCTGGTGGCTACCCGGGGATGGGTCTTCTCTGTTTCTTCCCCGAGGCTTTAGAACACGCTCTCTGCTGAAATAAGCGCCTTCCCATCTCTTACAACTTTTAAAAAGGTAGTCAAGATGCATTTGTTCACCCAGGCTTTTAATTAGATATTGTTTTAATTGTTTTTTTGATAGTGTTTAACTTTCTAAATTTTAAATTATGTTTTAACCTTTTTATCTGTTGTGTTTATTGTTTTGTTGTAAACCATCCAGAGGCTTGCGTTCTGGGCGGTATACAAATGTTAAATAATAAATAAATGTAAATATAAATATTTAGATTCTCCAAACTTCTTTTTGTTTTCGTACAACTTGCTATCAGTGTAGCAATGTGTTTTCTTCCTCCTGGGTATGAGGAAAGAGGTACCAAGCTCTTCTTGGAGTAGGCAGACTATTGAGTTGCATGTTAAAGTAGTCTGTGTGCTTGAGTAGATGTAGAGTTTTAATGATAGGCTTTTGATCTTCGATCCCAGAGTAGGAATACTTCAAAGCCAATTATAAACAGGCATGTGCTAGAAGTACAGATTGCTGAACTCTGAAACATTACAGCTGTATAGGAATTACAGGTTCTAACTTTTAGGTTAAAACATATTTCTGACTTTCTTGCTCTAAATTGGGAGGAAAATGTTTTAACAGGGTGTGCAGTTCCTAACTTTCAGCTAGCTCAGATGCTGTAGTGCAGAATCTTCCCCAGCTGGTTTTAAGGTTCTTTAAAGGAGGTGGGGGGAGTGGATGCCAACTGAACCAGGATTTTCTGCATTCTGAGACTTGAAAATTGTCCAAGAGCCTAATCCATGTATGAGTACATCCCTCTCAAATAGATCAGGGCAGGAGGAGGATTTATATACTTCACCTTTGTCCTATCAGATAAAATCTCTACATTTCCCCTCCCAGAAAAACTGGGAAGCGACTGTACCACTTGAGACAGCAGGTGGGGGATGGCATGAGTGAATGCTCATCCCCCCCCCAAAAAAAATCACAATAGGGCTGCTGCTCAATTAAAGGAGAATTGATTGTGTGAGTTTTCAGTTCATCTGCATAAAATTGCATGTGAGGAAAAATTCTGAATTGCAAAGCCCACTTTGTGTCCAGATGGATTCATACATGGATGCAGCAGGCACTATTTAGAAGACGTAATTCCACTTATACTTTGGATGAAATGGCTCTTGAGATGATGCTTGCCACCTGTACATTTTATCTTATCTTATAGGTACTAAAACTGTTAAAAATCTGCTTACTAACTCTAGTGGTGGGGTATGTCATTGACTGTAAGGGAGGTGAAAAGAGAGATTGAGGAACATTTAGCTAAAGGCATCAAGGGGGATAACAAAAACCTCTTTAAATACATCAGAAGCAGGAAACCCTCCCAGAGAGAAGGTTCATTGTTAGATGATGAGGGACTAAAAGGAATTAAGGAGTATCTGGAGAGTGCAGAGAAGCTAAATGAGTTCTTTGCATCTGTCTTCACAGCAGAGGATATTGAGTGTGTACATGTGCTTGAACTGAGCTTCTCGGGGACAGAGGCTTAAGAACTGAGTCAGAGAGAGTTGACGAGATGACCTTCTAAACTGTCTGGAAAAATAAACACATTGACACTGCCAGATGGCATCTACCCAAGAGTTCTTAAAGAACTCTTATTGTGAAATTGCCGACCTCTTTGCAAAAATATATAACTTATCTCTATAAGCAGGCTCTGTTCTGGAGGACTGGAAAGTAGCTAATGTAACATTGGTTTTCAAAAAGGGATCAGGGGAAATTACAGGCCAGTTAGCTTAACATTTGTTGCATGCAAATTGATGGAAAGCATTCTTAAGGAGAGAGCCAGCGTGTTGTAGTGGTTAGAGTGCTGGACTAGGACCGGGGAGACCCGAGTTCAAATCCCCATTCAGCCATGAAACTAGCTGGGTGACTCTGGGTCAGTCACTTCTCTCTCAGCTTAACCTACTTCACAGGGTTGTTGTGAAAAAGAAACTCAAGTATGTAGTACACCACTCTCTGGGCTCCTTGGAGGAAGAGCAGGATAAAAATGTAATAGTAATAATAATAATAATAATAATGACAACATTCTTCATTTTCTACAACTTTTTCAATTTTATGGTCCCACCAATTTTTGGCTATGGATAGCTTGTATTTTTTACACTGGAACATCTGCAAAAAATACAAGCTACCTGTAGCCAAAAATTGGTGGGACCATAAAACTGAAAAAGTTGTAGAAAATGAAGATGCAAAAATATTATGGGACCTCCGACTACAAACAGGCAAACATCTGCCACACAATACACCAGATATAACTGTAGTCAAGAAAAAAGGAAAACAAGTTAAAAATAATCGACATAGCAATAACAGGGAATAGCAGAATAGAAGAAAAAGAAATAGAAAAAATCACCAAATACAAAGATCTACAAATTGAAATTGAAAGGCTGTGGCAGAAGAAGACCAAAATAATCCCAGTGGTAATTGGCGCCCTGGGTGCAGTTCCAAAAGACCTTGAAGAGCACCTCAACACCATCGGGGCCACAGAAATCACCATCAGCCAATTACAAAAAGCAGCTTTACTGAGAATAGCCTATATTCTGTGACAATATCTATAATAACCAACAGTACTGATGATAAAATTCAGCCATCCCAGATCCTTGGGAAGGACTCGATGTCTGGATAAAACAAACCAGTCAATAACACCTGTCTGACTGTGTAAACAAGAAATAATGATAACATTCAGCTTATAGAACAGGTCCTGCTGAAGAAAAACCAGGATGGCTTCTGCAAAGGTAAAGCTTGCCTTGGCAACATTTTGGGGTTCTTTGAGAGTGTCAGCAGGCATGTGGTTAAAGATGATCCAGTTGACATACTATACTTGGACTTTCAAAAAGCTTGCAACAAAGTTCCACACCAAAGGCTCTTAAGAAAGCCTAGCAGTCATGGGATAAGGGATCTGTACTGGGACCAGTACTTTAAAAATTATTCACAAATTATCTAGAAGTTCGGGTAAGAAGCGAAGTGGCCTGATTTGCAGATGACACCAAACTATTTAGGCTAGTGAAATCCAAAACAGATTGTGAGGAGCTCCAAAAGGATCTCTCCAAATTTGGTGTGTTGGCAACAAAATGGCAGATGTGGTTCAGTGTAAGCAAGTGTAAAGTGATGCATATTGGGGCAAAACCTTCAACTTCACATATATGCTGATGGGGTCTTTGCTGTTGGTGACTGACCAGGGGAGAGATCTTTGGGTCATGGTGGACAGCTCATTGAAAGTGTCGACACATTGTGCGGCAGCTGTGAAAAAGGCCAATTCTATGGATAGGAAGGAGATTGAAAATAAAAAAGCTATCATTATAGTGCTCTTATACAAATCTGTGGTGCAGCCAGCCACATTTGGAGTACTGCGTACAGTTCTGGTTACCATATTATAGACATTATAGAACTGGAGAAGAACTGGACATTATAGAGCTGGAGAAGGTGCAGAAGAGGACAACTAGAGCACCTTTCTTACAAAGCAAGGCTACAACACTTGGGGTTTTTTGGTTTAGAAAAAAATTGAGGTTGACATGATAGTGGTCTATAATGTTACACATGGTGTGGAGAAACAAATTTTTCTCCCTCTCTCATAATACTAGAACTAGGAGTCATCCTATGAAACTGATTGCCAAGAAATTTAGCACCCACAAAAGGAAATACTTTTTCACACAATCTATAATTAACTTGTGGAATTCTCTGCCACAAGATGTGGCGAAAGCCATCAACCTGGATGGCTTTAAGAAAGACAGATTAATTCACTGAGGACAAGTATATTAATGGCTGAGGGCTCTAGGCCACCTACAGCCTTAGCAGAAGAGAGCGCCAATCCAAGTAAACCTTGTTTATATTCAGGGCAAAGCAGAGGAGTGTCCCCTGCTAACTGGGCAAAGAGGCACCTTTTACCGTGGTGATTCTCTTTTTAGCAGTGGGAGAGTAACTGGCCCTATCCACCCCCAGCACAGTACTTCCACTGACTGTTGCTCGTGTCTATCATGTTTCTTCTTAGAATGTGAGCCCTTTGGGGACAGGGAGCTATCTTATTTGTTTGTTATTTCTCTGTGTAAACTGCCCTGAGCCATTTTTGGAAGGGCGGTATAGAAATCGAATTAATAATAATAATAATAATGCCCTCACCCTGGTGGCGCAGTGGTAAAACTGCCGCCCTGTAACCAGAAGGTTACAAGTTTGATCCTGGCCAGGGGCTCAAGGTTGACTCAGCCTTCCATCCTTCCGAGGTCGGTAAAATGAGTACCCAGAATGTTGGGGGCAATATGCTAAATCATTGTAAACCGCTTAGAGAGCTTCAGCTATAGAGCGGTATATAAATGTAAGTGCTATTGCTATTGCTATTGCTCACCTCTTGCCTGTGGGCTCATCAGAGGCAACTGGTGGGCTGTTGTGTGAAACAGTATGTTGGACTAGATAGGCCTTGTCTAGAGGGATTTTAGATTGTGTCCTGCAAGCATATCCACAACAATGAATGTCAATGAATTTGGGTGTTCAAGAGACACTCTATAAAAGAATTAAGAGTGCCAGAAAAATGGCCAGGGCAAAAGTGAAGAGAAGAACCAGCTCTTGGTATAACAAAGCTAGTGAGGAAGAGGTTAAATGCCATGGCTTAGTACAGAAAAAAATATGACTGAACCCACTGCTCCCCATCCATCCTCATTCCAAAATTTGTGTGAATGTGAACTACTCTTTCTGGCTGGAACTGTGTGCAGTGCATATTCGTGATCATGATATTCATGCTCACGTGGATACTAAAGTACTAATATCTTCTCAAGGTCAAATCAAGGGCAGTTTTGGGGTGCTCTTAAGACAGGGCTGGTCTTGACAGAATTTCACACAAATGGTTGAGTCAGTTTCTCTGCATAGATCTTTTAAGTGATGCTCTCTTTTTTGCCCCTATCCCACCCCACCCCTCCCCTTGCCCTCTGCCTTTCCCTTTCCCTTCATGCCCTGCTTGTGAGCATCTGGCAGTTATTGTGAGAAGCTTTCTGTCACCACCTTGTCACTAGATCCTGCATCCACACTGTCATGCCTGAATTTGACATCCTGGCCATCTCCATGGTAACAGGCTTGTCAAACAGATTTGATTAACCTGCTCAGGGGATGTGGGATGGGAGGACATGGCGGGTGGAGAAAGAAGCCCTTATTAAAAGATCTGTTCAATATTGGCAACTCAGAGTAATGAGGTTTATTAGGTAGCTTTCCAATATAGTTTGGCCAAGGCGATATTACCTCCCCATCCCCCATCTAAACTAGTGAGCGAAAGAGCGTTAAATTTGTCTGGTAATCTCTCTGGAATTATTAAATGATTGTAAATAATGAGTGTGAAATGAATGGTAGCTGATGTGGAGAATTGGAATAATGCTCTCTGATGCAGAATCCAGGAACCTTAAAAAAAATTTTTTTTTAAAGGAGCAGGTTTTCTAGCCTTTGTGGTAGAAGACAAAAATCTGATCTGTGCCTAGCTTTTGCTTAAAACTTGGGGCCAATGTACAGGGTCAGTTGGATACTTGGGTGATGTAGTGAAACCACTGCAAGTTGGTTATTTGTGATGTGGTAATGGACCTTGTGGATTAGGAACATAGAAATCTGCCTTGTACTAAGTCAGACCATTGGTCTGTCTAGCTCAGTATTGTCTATACAGACTGGCAGTGGCTTCTCCAAGGTTGCAGGCAGGAGTCTGTCTCAGCCCTATCTTGGAGGTGCCAGGAAGGGAGCTTGGAACCTTTTGCGTGAAAGCATGTAAGTGCTCTTCCCAGAGTGGCCCCATCTGCTGAGGGGAATATCTTACAATACTCATACATGTAGTCTCCCATTCATATGCAACCAGGGTGGGCTCTGCTTAGCAAAGGGGACAGTTCATGCTTGCTGCCACAAGACCAGCTCTCCTCCCTAACTTGCTTGAAATGCACAGTAAAATTGGTTGTGCTCCATATCCTCGATTAAACCATATTTGGAAAAGTCTGAGCTATGATCTGTACTCGCAAAAAATGGTTTGTGTATGGGGTGTGTGTATGTATGTGTGCACACAAACTTTAATATAAAACGTGCAGCCTGCTAGTCCTGGAAGGGAATTTATATATTTAATTTATATACTGCCTGATTCCAAAGGCTCTAGGTGGTTCACAAAAACAATCACAGAAATAATAAAAGAAACTATTAAAAAAAAAATTAAAAATTTAAAACATTCAGAGATTACTAAAAGCCTGGCTGAAAAGATGCATCTTAAGGGCTCTTTTGAAGGCTGGCAAAGATGTTAAACAGCCAATGTCTATAGGTAGCGCATTTCATAGCCTAGGAGCGACTACGGAGAAGGCCCACTCCTGAGTCATCGCCAACTGAGCCGAGGACATATGGAGACTGATCTCTCTTAATGATCTCAGTGTGTGGTGGGGATCATGCAGAAGAAGGTGCTCTCCTAGGTAACCCAGTCCTATGCCATTTAGGACTTTAAAGGTAATTATTAGCACTTTGTATTTTGCCCTGAAACCTATTGGTAACCAATACAATTGATGTAAAACAGGCGTAATATGGTCTCTCTGAGACACCCCGGAGACCAATCTAGCCGCTGCATTTTGAACCAACTGAAGTTTCTGAATGAGATACAAAGGCAGCCCCACGTAGAGAGAATTGCAGTAGTCAAGCCTAGAGGTTACCAGAGGGTGTACCTCAGTTCTGAGATCACTGTTGTCAAGGAACAGACATGGCTGTCGTATCAGATGAAGTTGATAGAAAGCTATAGCCTTGGCCATAGCCTCATTCCTGGATGTAGCCTCAACCTGAAAAACCAGTGTTAAGCCTGGATCCAGAAGCACTCCCTGTTCCTTTGGGCGGCGGGGGGGGGGGGGAGTGCAACCCCATCCAGAACAGGAAGGTCTATCATGTCCCTCGAAGTATGACTCCTTATCATGAGTACCTCCATCTTGCTTGGATTCAGCTTCAATTTATTATCTCTCATCCAATCCATTACTGCCTGTAGGCAGGCATTTAGGGGGACTATGCCATTTCCTGATGATGTCATGGAGAAATAGATTTGAATGGATGTCATCAGTGTCTTGATAACAGCCAGCTCCAAATCTCCTGATGATCTTACCCAGTGGTTTCATGTATATGTTGAAAAGCATCGGCGATAGGATGGGACCCTGAGGGACACCATACAATAGCTCTCCTTTCAGTGAACAATTATGTCGGAGTGACACCATCTGGAAATTCCCAGAAAGATAGGAACAGAACCACCGCAAAGCAGTGCTGCCTATTCCCAAATTCCTCAAGCGATCTAGGAGGATACCATGGTCGATAGTATTGAAAGCCACAGAGGTCCAAAAGAACCAACAGATTCTCATTTCTTCTATCCATTCCCTGGTAGAGATCATCTATCAGGCTGACCAGGGCTGTCGCCACCCCATAGCCCACCCTAAAGCCAATTTGAAATGGATCTAGATAATCAGTATCTTCCGAAACTGCCTGGAGTTGATCAGTCACCACTCTCTCGATTGTCTTGCCCACCTAAGGGATGGCCTATAATTATCCATCCCTGAGGGTTCTATGGCAGGCTTCTTAAGCAAGCAAAGATCTCACAATTGCTTCCTTCAAACATGAAGGCATCCCACCCTCCCTCAGCATGAAATCCCAACCACTGGAAGTCAGAAGTTGTTGGAGATCAGAAGTCAGCTGGAGGAGCTGAGGCCAGTCAAAGCGGAAGAATTGCTAGCCCAGACTGAGAGAATCAGAGCTGTGACTGTAGCAAGAGCTGAAATCACAGAACCACCAGGCTGGATTGAACCCCAGGCCTGTACTGTGGCCAGGAGCAGAGAAGGAACAAGCCAGAGTTCCTAAAGGTGTTCATCAAGGACTAAGTTCAGGAATGGATGTGTTGTTGACTACATTTTGTTTAGTCCTTATGCTCCTTTGGTTAATGGTTTTTAATACTATTTTTTAATTTAAAATTGAACTATTTGCAAAGTAAAATTACTTGTTTATCTTTCAAAGAAAAATTGTAGCTTCTATTTACACCACTCCACACCTACAGGCCTTGCCATTTTACCAAACTTAGCTATTGCAACAGAAGTTTGAAAGTCTGTTGTGGTAGACTCTACCTAGAGCACAAATGTCTGCTTGGTGGCAGTGGTTAAACTGGGAATTGTCAGGGAGATCTGTGTCACGTGTTGGCAGTGGTGCGAATCCTCCACGTGTGGTGGCAAAGTGGTGGGATAGGCAGCTATTCCTCCACAACTGGTATAATCATTCCCATGTTAGCTGAGTGCAGGCACAGCAGGACACTTTATATTTCTACCATGCATTTGAAGACCTGTATGCAGGTACATTTTTAAAATGAAGCCAAGTACAGTCATTCAGACAAACATGTTGCACAAGTATACAGATACCTGTACACTTCTACATGTTAGTCTGAAGGGGGCTCTTAAGTAGGGAATTGGCAAACAATTCCTTGGTGTACAGCCACACCCAAGAGCACAAAAATGCAGTTGATTTGCCTTTTTCCTGCCATCCCATCCATCAGGAGGGATGTGGGGAGCTCATTAATATTTGCTGTTTGTAAGTCTTTAACAATATATATAAATATGAGATGGGGAGGAGAGTAACAATAAAATATTATTTCAATATTAGCCTGTTTTGCAAGTAGGAGAAATCAGTATGTTTCAGCTGAATTAAAAAGAAGAAAACAAAAAATACCATTGCTGCACTGGAAGGTGTTGATAAAACTAGCAGGTACTGTGAATCTTAAATGTGTTTGATTTTCTAAAAGTGGCTTAAGGAGTATGACTTGCTATATTTAGGTACCCAAATGAAACTGCGACTTCTTTTTAGATAACTGGTAATGCAGTTGCAGGTCCACTGCTGGAAAATTGGATACACTGAAGAGTTCAGAACAAATGATTCAGAAGGATGATTGGCCTTTCTTAGATGGCACACTGTTCTGGGCAGGTACATTCAGGACAAAAGCCAACATTCTCCAGCCAATAATGCCAAATCTTATAGGTTCACAGTATTCACAATTGATCACACACATTTTGCGGTGCTGCTATAATGGTTTTCAAACTGTATGTAGGGAAACACTAGAGTTTCTCAGAAATTTATTTGATTTCCTCAATAAGGAAACGGACAATTGCAGACAAAATTTCCATATACAGTTTGCCAACTGCTACTGATAGTTCATTGCCGTGCTCAGCTCCAGCGGGGTTACTGAAGGCACTCTAGGACACATCCTCTGTTTGTGTTGGTGACAGAGGAGCCTAGTGGGCCTGCCAGCATCCCATGTGAAGGAAGTTTGTGCTCCAAAATATGCCCCTGAATCCTGTGCAGCACACAGGGATCACCCAGCCCCCCCCCCCCCCAAAAAAAATCAACAAGGAAAAGGTTCCCTCTAGGTAGAAATATGAATGCTACTAATGTATTGTGGAGAGCCTATCCATTCCATGTCCCAGGAATGATTTCATCCAGAAGTGGAGTAGCCATTAGTGCCTGTCTTGTAGGATAGCTGATAGAGAGTCCCTCCTAACTGCACAAAGAAGCACCATTTAAAGTGTTCTTATATTTAGCAGGGGAATAGTAACTGTCCTTATTCCACCCCAGCATAGCATCCCTCTCTTTTCCTCCTTCGGTTCTTTTCAGATTTTGAGCTCATGAGGGACAAAGAACCCACTACTACTTTAAATTTAAGTTCTTTTGAGAACCTTTTTGTTGAAAGCAGTATATCAATCATAACGTACACTTTTACTCCAAAAAAGACAAACACTTCTTCAGGATAGTGTTGCTTCTAATTTTTTTCATCAGTTTGCAGAATAAGGTTTGTTCTGAGTGTCAGTATCAAGGCATTGTGTATGCATGTGGCCTTCCTAATTCAACTTGAGCGAGGTCCAAAATGAACTGAGCGGACATTAAAAAAACCTTATGTGTGCGCGCCTTGGAGGGAACACTGCTTCAGAAGTGTAATTTTTGTAACTTGTAATTAAGAAAACTTAAAGTATGAAGTGGTCATAGTTCGGTGATAGAGCATATGTTTTGCATGCTGAAAGTCCTAGGTCCAGCTCTATGCATCTTCAGTTAAAAGAATCTCGGGTAGCAGGTGATGGGTAAGATTCCACCTGAGACCTCGGAGAGCTGCTTCCGGAGTAGAGAGTGTATCTTGGTGTTGGGGAAACATCATATAGTCATTTATTCATATGATGACCATGTGGTGAAGAACCCAGGTTCCTGAATTTCTAATGTGTTTAATGGCACTGTTGCTTTTATGTAAACTTGTATTGGTTAAACCAACATTAAAAAACTCATAGTGGAAGAAGGTAGGCTTAGATATCTGCTGTATATGTGAATGTTTCCTGAAATATACTTAAGGACATTGCAATACTTGTATATGAAAGAGAAGGCACTTCTGCATAGACACTTTATTGCTTGGTGCACATGCCCTGGAAAGCTACATATGTCTGCCTGCGACTTCTCTACACTTGCACATACTTCACATTGAAGTATTGCTCCATACCAAACAGATTTCATGTTCATTCCTCCTCGGAAGCATCTCTGCACAAGCTCTTGGACAGAAATTAAGGCATGTTGACACTTACTGTGTATTTTGTATGAGATGAGGATTGGTGCCTGAGATGTCTTGCTTGATGCATCAGTGACACAAGAGGTATCTCTGGTTGAAGACTCTGCAGGTGTGTGAGAGGAAGAACACAACTGAACAAACTGGGTAGACAATACTGGACTATCTCCAGAGTAAAAAGGCAAGCTGGTTTTGCCAAGCCCATTCAAAAAGTGAGGTGCGATGTGAACTGCTGAGTCAGATTATGTTGCAGTTAGTTCCTGGTATAGGCAGCTTGTTTCCAATGTACTGTGCAAGAGTTCATGGAAACACTGCATTTCTTCTTGCTAGCCATTGTGTGGTTTTCTCCTCATTGTACTGGAAGTTGCAATTGCTGGGTGCAGCTTTGGTCAATAAAAACTGAAAGGGTCAGTAGATTGAAGAGGTAAAAATGCCAGCTTAGTCTGTACCAGTCACAGTGAAATTCCAGGCGACTTCAGCAAAATGCTGTGAGGCTTTTTCAGATTGCTGAAAGTGCCTTGAATTTGTGGATGCGGTTGTTGCTATTGCACATGAAAACAAACCACAGGTGGCTCATTTCTTGCACACTGATTTGGCCTAAGCAATCCTAATAGACAAAGGGCTCTCAAAATGCTGATTCTGTGTCCTAGCAACTAGGTATGCCATGCTGAAGCTCTATCATCGCCCCTCCCACCTCCGTTTTTTGAATCCAGGAGCCAAATGCTGGGCCAAATGCCATGGACTGCACACTAGAGGATCTCCCTCTGAGATCTAGGATCTCAGTTCATCACAGCTGGCCAGCATGTCCCTATTAACTTAGCCCCTGCCAGCTGTTTTCAGAATACAACTCCAATAATCCCCAGCCACAGTGGCTAGTAGCCAGGGATTATGGGAATGGTAGA
This sequence comes from Hemicordylus capensis, assembly GCF_027244095.1. Lineage (NCBI taxonomy): Eukaryota > Metazoa > Chordata > Lepidosauria > Squamata > Cordylidae > Hemicordylus > Hemicordylus capensis. Next base: position 3,966,377 of record NC_069658.1, read on the forward strand.
CCAGCATTTGCAGGAGGGCCGAAGTTGAGCAGCCCTCTCTAGAATGAGGCTGTCTTGAACAGTTTCTTGGTGGCTCCTTTATATTTGGGAGTGTGCAATAAGGTGATGCAAAATGAGGCAGCATTCTAGTTATCAGACTGCTTTGCCTATTTGGGGGACTCTTCAGAATAAATTTGAACAGAAATCAGGAACACGTTCCCCCTTCCCCAGCTTAAAGGTGGAAGTGTGCACATTCTTCTTGAATCCATTGGGAGGGCAGACTTCTCCAGTACTTTATGGTGAAAGGTAGTTCACTAGGGAAAGGCATGGCCCCTAACTTGTTATGAACAAAGGTCATTAATGTAGAGGAGCATCTGTACTCACAAGTGGGCAAGGTGGGCTACTCTCTGACATGAAGCCTTCCATCGCATATAGCGTTGCCAAATACTGTGCAGCTGTGATCGGCATTCATCAGAGGATGATAGGCTGTGAGCCCTTTTAGCCTTCATCCAACTCCTGATGACATTGGCCTGCCCATGCCTCCTCTCTTATTGTTTTTATTGTTTTTATTGCTTTTTTAAATTGCTTTTTAATTTTTAAACTGGATTTTACCATTTTATATTCTATCTTCTCTGTATTTTCTATAATAGATATAGTATTCTTTTATTTTTAGCAGGTTTCAATTTTTTAGTATTAATTTATGTAATCTTTATCTATTTCAGCTTGTCTCTTTTGAAATTGCAATTTTTTTTAATTCCAGCCTATTCATGATATTTTGCATTGTACTTACAATCACCTTTATTTTTAACATGTAACTCTTAGTATCACGTTCTTTTAACTTGTAATTTTATTCTAGTCTTTGACCGTAATAAAGGTTGATTGAAGTGGGCAAGGTGGAACAGGAGTTAGAGCCCGATCTTCAGACACCATCATACATTGTTGCTCATACCTCACTTGTCGGCTTAACGTGTGAACTGAAGTTTAAAGTTGTGGTGTCCTTGAGTGGCTACAAAGAGTTGATTCATACATTAATTTATGATACATTAAAGTCACTTGGATGACTCTACTTAATTGGTTTTCTGTGACAAAAATAGTTCTTGTGAATATTAACCCCCTGGTGGTGGCAGCTGGTATGTGCTACAATAAGAGGGAACTTTGGAATAAATAGACTGATACCATGTGAGATTTGGGTCACAAAATAGTCCCTTGCATGTAATCTGTGTGGTAAACCACCATGCACTCAAATAGAGTTTTGGTTTACAATTCCTAGTTAGCCAACTCTCTGTGCAGCATATTAAACCACTTCAGAAATGAAGAGCATTGCAAAAGGAGTTTGTAAAACGGCATGGTAGTCTGCTGTTCGCAGAAGGGATGTCAAAAATCCCTGAGGGTAGTTCTTTGGATCCTGGCCCGACCTTTCTCAGCTGCAGTAGATCTCGTATATTTGTGGGAGAGCTGTGCTCCCAGCCTCTTGGGAAATACATTTCTAGCCACCCATCTGTGGTAAGTGTCACATAATGCTGGTCAGCATGTGAACAAAACTAATTATTTTTCGTGTTCAGCTTACTGTCACCTGTGTGTGTTCTTCATCTTGGAGACTCTGCCTAATTTTGTGTGTGGTGTTCTCTCTCTCCAGATTTTCTATTTTGTACATACATTGTTTTGTATATACTGTATATGATGACTTCGGTGGGCAGTGAACGTACCCGGGGGACTCGAGAAAAAGCGCAGATTTCAGCCACGCAGCCAACGCAACCGCAAAAACAGGTAGTACAGGTAAGGATGAGGACATACCAGACCCTTCTTTATATATATTTCTCTAAGGCATAACCATCGCTAATCCCATATGTGGCAGCTCTCACGAGAGTTTGCGAGCAGCTGCTGATTAGCGACGGGGAAGGGTGGAAAGCAACTGCTGTCCAGGAGAACAGCAGAGCAGGCGGGGAGGAGAAGCAGTGGCCAGACAGCTGTTGGGCGGGGAGGAGAAGTGGTGACCAGGCCGGCTGCAGAGAGAGAATGAACTGGGGCTGCGGGGCAGGGGAGACAGGGAGAACTAGGGCCGCAGATACTCTAGCTAGGTCAGCTATTATATATTAATCTGAAATAATTAGAATAAAGCAATGATGTTAAAAGGTCAATCTGTAATTTATGCACAAGATCATGTGTTGAGAATCTTTAGCATAAGATAAGAACCAGTTCACACTTTATAGAGGGACAGGCCTGGGTTCGCACCTATGTGCATACAACAGGGAACAGCAGCCAATTGCGTGTGCTTCACTGACATCTTAAAAAGGTAACTGTTGAAGTGCTCTCAACTGACCATAGCATTGCCTTTCTTAATTTGAAGATAGGATGTCACTTAAAGAAACTTGATTATCCTGAGAAGTATGCTAAACTGAATATATTTTCTGTGCTTTTGAATATTTGATAAATTTTCATTGTGACAAACCTAAAAATAGGCATGATCGTTAGCAAAATAATCCACTTCCAGTTTTTAGGACCAGTCTTGTATTTGAGGTGTTGGAGAAGGTTTTAAAACTCCTGGGTGCTTGAGAGGTTTCCCTCGCTTCTGTGAGTTAACTGCCGCCCACTGTTGATCCTTATTAGTTCTTTCTTGCCTGTGACTTGCAGAAGAGAAACCATCCTTGAGAGCCACTTGTTCACTTGACAACTGAAGCCATACAGTGTTGGGACTAGGGAAGTCTCCTTGAGAAGAAAATTCTATAAAGTTGCTCTACTGAAAAAGCCTGTTCCTAGTAGCCACTTGGTGAACTTCTGCTGGCAGTAGTGAACAGTGTGTATGAGGGGAATCTTAAGGTGCCAAGGCCCCAAACCGTCTCGAACTTAAAAGGTTTAAACCAGCACCTTGAATTGAGCCCAGAAATGAGCAGGCAGCCAGTATAGGTGGCACAACACCAGAGCTATGTAGCAAGCAACCTGGTTGGCACCAGTCAAGGCTTCTAGATGCTGGCAACAGCAGGTCCACATAGAGCTCACTGCAGTACACAGGTCTGGTTGTTACTTGAACATGAATGATCATAGTCACCTTTGCCTTTTCCAGGAAGGGGTGTAATTGGTGAACCAACCAAAGCTGGTCAAGGTGCCTCTGCAAACTACTACCACCTGAGCCTCTTAAAAGCAGAGCTCAAGGAGTGGCCTCAAACTGTGAACCTAATCTTTCAGGAAAGTGCAGCCCTGTGTAGAACAGCCTCTACACAGGCTGTGCTGTGTTTCTGTGCTTTAAAAAAAAAATATGACTTGTGTTTTGTACTGTTCAGGCAACAGCGGAACAAATTCGGCTTGCCCAGATGATCTACGATAAGAACGATGCAGACTTTGAGGATAAAGTGAAACAGGCAAGATTCCTTTTCTGTCCTGATTGGGGAAACAGGTTTGGATTTCACGGGACAGTGGGGAGAGGAGGTTAGGACAGGATTGAATTGAATCAAGTCTCACAGTTGAAGCCCTGTACAGGTCTGCTCACTTGTTAAGGCTTGAGCATGAACTGATAACACTTGTTCAAACTCTGCAATCATGAGGACAGGACCCCATAAAAACTGACTTTTTTGGAAGCTAATTTTTTGTGTGAAAAGTGTTCCTAAAACACATTAAGCTAATATTCTAGTTTTCCTGGATTCGTGTTTGTTTTTCCAGAACTCTTCTAGTCATCTTGGAATCAACCACAGTGCTTGCTTTGCATTTACTTAGGGAGTGAGATATGCTTTTACCTCTGCACTCTTCCTCTACCTCTGCCAAATTAGCTTAATTTCAAGAAAAACATGTATTCTGCTCCTGCATATGCATTCCACATGCAGGAAGTATTTATCATCTCTGGAAAACTGTGTTGGCTCTGATTTGACTGCTTTTTAGGAAAGTGGGGAAAATTTAAACATTGCTTAATGGTGAATTATAGTATTTCATGAAAAACAACTAAACCCAAATTGAATTTGCTCCAGGATTATATTTACTGATATTCTTAAGAAATCTCTGTTAGATATTTTGATTACCTTACCTCTTTAATGGAAAAGCAGGCTAGAAATTATTAGAAGTATTAAAGCAAAACAATAACATTGAACACGAACGAACACACACACACACACACACACACACACACACACACACACACACACCTCTCAGTAATGGCTCAGCTAGAAACTTTAAAAGATCCAAACACTCACTGGAATAAAACAGTTTTCATTCTAACCAGAACGCACGCAAGATGGAGCCAGATAAGGCCATAGGGCAAGGTGAGGGGTGTTGACAAAGAAGTCACTGTCCGCCATCTCCTCTTGCTCTACTGCTGACAGAAGTGGATTGGTGGGCCTCCAGGATGAATCTCCATCTTTAGGCATACTCATTTAGGAGCAGGCTGTCCTTAAGATATCTGGTCCTAAGACCATTGGAGGGCTTTCAAGGTGGAAAGCTATACTCCAAATTGAATATGTGAACAAATTAGTAGACCGAAGGCATTTGGGTAGCCTCAGAATTTTATAGATAAACCTGTTCACATTCCTTCCTGTTTGGGTTTGCCTGCCCAATTGGGTACTGGTCTTAGGCTTCTGGTTGTGTAGCTTGTGTAGCTGTCACTGTGGCTTCTGCCACTGTTGTAGAGTTTTTTGTACTTTACTGCCACTTGCTGCCTATCTAATCACTTGCTCTGGGGTGCCAAGGTGACAATAGTATGTTTGCTGATTTAACGAGCTGCTTTAACCTGTCAGTTATATTATTGTTTACCCTGAGTCTTTGGGATTGACTAGAAATTTCTTTTAAGTGATACTCAGGTTTCGAGTTGGTTTCCCCTTTCCTTGTGCAAATTCTGTCTTGGCTGATACACGGCTTTTTAATGTACATCACATATTCTGCGTGTTTTTCTCTCTCCCCAGCTTATGGAAGTTACTGGGAAGAACCAGGATGACTGCATAGTGGCTCTCCATGACTGTAATGGGGATGTGAACAGAGCAATCAATATCTTGCTGGAAGGAAATTCAGACACAGTAAGGACCCAGTTTAGCACCAACATTGCTTCATGTGCGCCCCCCCCCCCCCGCTGCCTTAAGTGTTGGTTTGATTTCTCAATCCATATAAACTTTCCATCTTTGTAGAGAACTTGTCTCTTGCCAGAAAATTATGTTAAATTCTCATAAGTTTAGGACAAATATTATATTCAAGGAATTGGGAAACATTTAAAACTCCTGGGTGCCTGAGACTTTTTCTCAACTCGTTCTGGTTAATTGCTTCCTCTAAATGGTAAGAAGCTCAGTTGATTCATGTTAATTTCTTCCTGCCCATGACTTCCAGAGGAGACGCCATTCAGCTTCAAGAGTTTATCTTGTGTGCAGCAGAAGTTGCTTTCTGCAAAATTGTATAGGTATCTGTAGTTATTCCAGAGTGCCAGGTGCTAAAAGTAGTCCAGGGGAATTCTGCCCAGATTTGTCTTCCTGGCTGTCAATATTGGTTTCTGATGCAGTTTTTCTTCAAACAAATGTGAGATTTTCCCTGGCTTTGGGGAGCCTGTATGCATCAGTCACAATTTTATTGTAAATTAGAATTAGATGAGCTGTAAATCTGCCCTGGTGAAATATTATTTATTTTTTTGATTTGATTTGATTGATTTGATTTATATACCGCCCTTCCAAAAGTAGCTCAGGGTGGTTTACACAGAGAAATAATAAGTAAGATGGATCCCTGACCCCAAAGGGCTCACAATCTAAAAAGCAATAAAAGATATACACCAGCAACAGTCACTGGAGGTACTGTGCTGTGGTTGGATAGGGCCAGTTACTCTCCCCCTGCTAAATAAAGATGTTAAAAGGTACCATGTTAAAAGGTGCCTCTTTGCCAAGTGAGCAGGAGTTAGCAAGGCACTTCCTGCTTCTTGCTAATTGGACTGGCACTTCAAGGTAGTCTGTGCTTTTTTAGGATGTAACCTGTTTGCTCCCTGTAACATGAGCATCATGAATTCTCAGCTGAAGCATATCTAAGATAACTTGATTACTTTGGCCCAGGGCTGTGTGTGTTTGGTGCTTTAAAAGAAATATTTGTTACCATGAAACCGAATTATGCATCAAAAAAGATGAATTCTTTTACGCTTGTATATTATGCAAATTTAAATCATTTTTCTCTCGCGCTATTCTGCACCTTTACTAATTGGCATAACGTTGGTTTTGCTAATCATAGGGAGTTATGCAGGATACTGAAGTCCCATCCCTCAGCTTTATTCAGCCACCTCTGTGCCTTGAGACTTCAGGTGTTGCTCACACTCAAGTAGATCTTTGCAACCATAAGGGCTAATGAACTTGCTTTTTTAATAAGGGAAAAGCTTGGTAAGATTTAGCTAAATACTTCACTCAGTGGTTATATTTTGTGCTTTTTCCTTTGCTCCTGCAGAACTGCAACATACACCTAGCCCTGCTTCTGGCCATTGTAGTCCATTATGCATGGAACAAGGGTGGGTGATCTTCTGTCTCTCTCTTTGTGAGTGACTGAGATGCCCTCTTTAGCTTACCGTATGCATTTCAAGTTAGGATATCAGGACAATGTAGAGAGAGGGGTTCTGGTTCTCATGCACAGTCTCTCTTGTGGAGTGAAGCTGCATGTTGCCCAGATCAGAACCTTATAAATATATTTGAAACATTTATCCTGCTCTCTTCAGCAAAAGCTTCTCAGAATAACTGAAAAGTCCCCACCTACCCTGTTTCTGAAGGCTTAGGGACCCAAATAAGAGGATTCAAGAATAGCCAGATAGGTTTGTGTGGTAGGTAGTCTTTGCGGAAACCTGGTCCTGCACAGTTTAGGGCTTTAAGGTTTAAAGCCAGCACTTTGAGTTAGACTCTGAAATGGACTATGAGCCGGTGTAGTTATTTTGTCCTGGGTGAGGTGTGTCCCATACGTCTAGTTCCACTGGGAACCTCTGTATTAATGGACTCCATTTCCATGGTTTCACAGTTGAGGAACTGGCATCTGACCTCGATATACGTGGGGGAAAACTGGCAGTGAAGGGGTTAAATTTCATGTATCCATGGGTCAGGGGTGGCTGGAAATGACCTCAGAGGTCATTTCTGGCCTCCATTTTGGGATCAGGAGCCTCAAAATGGCTCTTTGGGGTGTTTGTGTGTGTGTGAGAGAGAGAGAGAGTGTGAGAGAGAGATTTGGCCGATGTTCTGCTATTGGGGGCACTGCTGTGCTGTTGAGGATCCACAGATCACAGTGGGCCACTTCTCCCTGCATTTTAAGGGCCATTTTCTTCTTTTGAACATTTCCTGACCTCCGGGAACCTAACCCCTGCAATCCCATTGTCCCAATACCTCTGTATTCACAGTTTCCATATCTGCGGTAGCAGCAGAGAATGGAGCCCCCCGTGAATACGGAGGTTCTCCTGTACAAAGTGAAGCATCTAAATTTACTAACAGTAAATGTTACCCAGCATTATTTATCCAGCATTACACCTTCACTGTGCATTTCCATTCCAAGGCCAGCTTTGGCAGAGCTAACCTTTGCTCCTTATTTGCTAGATAATTTTTTCACTCTCCTGACAGATAAGAGAGCTTGCTAGTCTTCCATACATGTGAATGCACAGAGTCCACAAAGAACAGGTTGCTTACCTGTAACTGAGGTAAAGTGCAGTGTACGCAACTGTTCAGTGACACAGCCCTCCCTGTTATTACTTTGCTGGTAGTGATCCATTTGAACCGTGGGAGGTGGTGCAAGCTTACTTAGGTGTCCTGTCTCCCCATGGAGGCATGGCTCATGCCAGAATTCTTGAGGTTGGGCAAAGATTGGCACAGATGGCCAACTGAAGGATATATTGGTTACAGGTAGAGGCTATTGTTTGAGAATGGCTCGTGTTCTTCTGCACCAGCTCCCTTTCCGACTGCCCTGCATTTGAAGCCTTTCAGCAGCTTCTTTCCCAGAAGCCAGTACAAGTTCACTTGGGCTGCTTCTTGATTTTGAGAATCGCAAGGATTTTAATAATCTAGTCATCTTAATTGGCAGTTTTGCTGGAATAAACAGGTGTGTGTGTGTGTGTACGTGTACACACCATACATCCAAATTGGCATACGTTTTCAAGGGTTCATGTCTGGCTCTTGCTCACTCTAATTCTGGCCAGAATAGGCTAAGCAACCCTGCTTCCCAATAATTCAGAATACATTATGCTGCTTATGCAAATATGTATACAGTATATTATTTTCACCTTTTTCTAGTCCATAACTTTGAGTTGACTCAAAGCATGCTCTCAGCTTGCAAAATAAACCTCAACATTTGAGGAACTCTTCCTGCTTAACAACCATCTACATGTGTTACAGCTCCTAAATACTGATAGACACTAGAGACTCTGCCCTTCACCTTTCCAATGATCATGCAAGTGCTGGCAGTTGGTAATACCAACTGCATGTAATCATAAAGGGCAAAAAACCTTCCCTGCCCCATTATATATCCCCCCCCCCACACACAGGAGTATGATCACAGTATATTTAACACCAAGAGAATATTGTGTTTCAATTGGTAATCTGTGTACAAGGCCCAGTGAATTATGATGAAGTCCAGGAGCTGGTCTTGAAATTCAGTCTAGTCAATGGAGTATTGGACTTAATTGTGGGTTCCAGTCCCTTCCCACCCATGGATGTGCTGATAATTTTGGGCTAACTGATATTGATCTGTAAAATGGCATAGCAGAGATCTGCTACACTTGTTGGTTGTAGCAATAAAGACTGTTAAAATCCTTTTTCAGTTAAAAATACTACAGAATTAATTTTATTCCAAGGGTGCTGGAATAGGCAACAAATTTTCACAGTTGCTCTGTGCGTATGACAGAGCTTATGTGTCTGTCTGAAAGCTGCTACAAAAACATTACCTAGATTTTGGGGTGATGGGGAGATCAGTTTTGGAAGTTTTCTGCAAGGCAGGCTTGGAATCCCTTTTGAATTGTTCTGTTTTCCTTCTCCACCCAAATAGACTTCGTGGGAGACAGTGGGAGGAAAGAAGAAAAGTCTTGGAAAAGAGAGTTCAGAAAACAAAGAGAACAGAGAGAAGCGAGGGGACAGAGAAATGAGCCGTGGACGGGGAAGTTCCAGCAGACGAGGAAGAGGGGGCAGCCGTGGTCGAGAGTGTAAGCACAGGCACCTTGCTCCTAGGAATGCGGTTGCCTTAGTTTGCCTTGCATTTGCTTAGGAGCGTGTGTTGTGCTTGAGTTGCCTTGTATGTTTGTAGCAGAGCACTTGGGAAAGCTTCGAACGTGAATACTGTATACAGGGATGTTTGTAATTAACAAGTTTGGCAAGGAGAGCTGAAAACTTGCTTGGTTTCCAAATGCATTATTTCCCTTTAAGCTAAAACAAGAATATTTTACAAATCAAGTGTACACTTGTGAGAAGGAAGCCTAAATATGATCAGAGACATAGCTAAATGCAAGGAGAGGAATTTTGTTTTCAAGGTAGGCATTTGTGCCAAGGGTATAGATAAACCCTTGAGTTCTGTAGGGTTATCGGTGATTTGAGGTTTGAACCAAATGGCAGAGTAGCAGTTGCAAATCCTCATTCTCATACCTTTTTAGGGCACCTCACCCTTTCCATTGTTGCTGTATGATTCTGCCTAATGCATATTTGCAAAATGTCTGAACTGGGAGGTAATATTATAAATGTATTCATTAATGGCCAAAGACTTTAATATCTTTCACTGTCTTTTTCCTCCTTTGTCTAGTTAGAGTAGAGGAGAATGGAGTGGACAACAATCCAGGAGACAGGCCTTCTGACCGTGGGAAACGTGGCAGAGGTAGAGGTAAGGCGTGTCTGGAGTGAAAGAGAGATCCTCCTTGGTTTGTAATGCTCAGGGCTGCTCAGTTACCTGTTACAAGGAGCCAACCTCCTGAAACATTTTGCCCCTTCCATGAAAAGCCTCCAGATATCAAGTCCTTTGCAGCAACTAGATGAACAGCTTTAGAAGAGTGGGTACAAGCTCCTAGCCATTGATGGATATTATTTAGATTGTCAGGCTCGGTGCAGATAACCCTTCTTGGCTTTGAATGCCATCCCTTAAGGTGTGAGAGTGTAAATGCTTCAGATAAACCAGAAGGGGACAGAGTATAATTAAATAAAAAGCGCACAGAAGGATGTGGTCAAAGAGATCAAATGGCTCAAAGAAAAATAGTACACACCATGTACGAGATTCAGCATATAGGTGCTTATATGCCAGTGCCAGAAGCCTCTGAGTCAAGATGGGTGAACTGGACTGCTTGGTTGCTAATGAAAACATAGATATAGTGGGCATAACGGAAACATGGTTGAACAATGAGAACTGGTGGGACATGGTTATTCCTGGATATGAACTCTTCAGAAAGGATAGGGAGGGGCGAACTGGGGGTGGAGTAGCACTGTATGTTGAAGAAGGGATAGTATTTCACAAGCTAGAAAACCTAGGAAGACCAGTCTTCTGCAAAAACTCTGTGGGTGACAATACAAGGCCTGAAACGAAGGGTGCCACTAGGGACAGGCTGACAGTGACTGGGAATTGCAGAAGGAAATCAGGGAGGCATCAAAAAAAGACAGAGCTGTAATAATGGGCGACTTCAATTACCCACACATAGACTGGGTAAATTCACAGTCGGGTAGGACAGAGGCCACATTTACAGACACGCTGAATGACTGTGCCTTTGTCATTCATAACTGATCATGTTATGATTTTTAGCCTTTTAACCTTCTATTGAGATGCTTCTTACTGTGCTTCTCTCATTGCAAAAGACATAGTGGCTTTATAAGCTCTGTAGTTTGCAGTTTTATTGTACCAGTATTTTATTTATATATAATTTTATTGTAGGGCAGTAATTGGCTAATAGTGATATTTTAGATTGCAATGTATTTTTAGCATTTTTTTCTTGCCCTTGTATACTTTTATTCTTCTGCTGGTCTGGGACTGTAATAAAGATTGATTGATTAATTGACTGTGCCTTAGAACAGTTGGTCATGGAACCAACTAGAATGAAGGCGACCTTGGATTTAATCCTGAGTGGTACACAGGACCTGGTGTGGAGATGCAAGTGTCATGGAACCTTTAGGGAACAGTGACCGTAATGTAATCAAATTCAACATACATTCAAGGAGAGAATTGCCAAGGAAATCTAATACAGACAACTTGAATTTCAGGAGAGGAAACTTCTCTAAAATGAGGAGTTTGGTGAAAAGAAAACTAAAAGGAAAAATCAGGAAATACCCTTCGCTCCAGAATGCATGGAGATAATTTAAAGCCACAATACTAGAAGCCCAGTTAGACTGTGTGGAGAAAGTGGATAGAGAGAAATTCTTCTCCCTCTCACATAACATTAGAACCAGGGATCATCCCATGAAATTCATTGCCAGGAAATCTAGGACCAACAAACGGAAGTACTTTTTCACACAACACATAGTCAACTTGTGGAATTCTCTGCCATGAGATGTGGTGACAGCCAACAACCTGAATGGCTTTAAGAGGGGTTTGGATCATGGAGGAGAGGTCTATCAACGGCTACTAGTCGGAGGGCTATAGGCCAGCCTCAAAGGCAAGATGCCTCTGAGTCCCAGTTGCAGGGGAGTAAGAGCAGGAGAGAGGGCATGCCCTCACCACCTACCTGTGGCTTCCAGCAGCATCTGGTGGGCCACTGTGCAAAACAGAATGCTGGACTAGATGGACTTGGGCCTGATCCAGCAGGGCTGTTTTTATCATCTTATGTTCTTAATGTGTACCAAAAAGGAAGAAAGGTACCAAGTCCTGGAGGATGCCAGCATGGCTAATGGGTAAAGTCAAGGAAGCTATAAAGGGGAGGAAGACTTGCTTCAGAAATTGGAAGGCCTTCCCAAATGAAGAGAACAGAAAGGAACACAAAATCTGACAAAAGAAATGCAAGGAGACAATAAGGGAGGCGAAAGGAGAGTTTGATGCGAAAGGCATCAAGGGGAATAACAAAAATTTCTTTAATCACTTCAAAAGCAGGCAACCTGCCAGGGAGGCGGTTGGACCGTTAGATGATGAGGGAGTGAAAGGAAGATATGGGGATTGCAGAGAAGTTAAACGAGTTGTTTTCACCTGTCTTAACGGCAGAGGATACTAAGTGTATACCTATGCCTGATCCGACCTTCTCAGGGATAGAGGCTAAAGAATGGAATCAGATAGATGTGATGAGAGAAGACGCTCTAAACTGTCTGGGGGGAAAAACAACTAATAAATTGCTAGGGCCAGAGGGCATCCACCCGAAAGTACTTAAAGAACTCAAATTGCTGACCTCCTTGCAAAAATATATAGTTTATCCCCACCATCAGGCTCTGTACTGGATGACTGGAAAGTAGCCAGTGTAACATTGATTTTTCAAAAAGGGTTCCACGGGCAATTACAGGCCAGTTAGCTTAACCTGTTTTCCAGGCAAATTGATGGAAAGCATTCTCAAGGATAAAATTGTAAAGCACATAGAAGAACAGGCCCTGCTGGGGGAGAACCAGCATGGCTTCTGCAAAGGTAAATCTTGCTTCACAAACCTTTTGGAGTTCTTTGAGAATCTCAGCAGGAGTGTAGACAAAGGTGATCCAGGTGACTTAGTGTATTTGGACTTTCAAACAGCTTTGGACAAAATTCCTCATCAGACTCTTGAGACAACTTAGCAGTCATGGGATAAGGGGACAGGTTCATGTGTGAATTGGTAACTGATTGAAGGACAGGAAACAGGGTAGGTATAAATTGACAGTTTTGACAATGGAGGAAAGTAAGAAGTGGGGTCCCCTAGGGATCTGTATTGGGACTAATGCTCTTTAACTTGTTCATAAATGATCTAGATAGTTGGAGTAAGCAGCGAGGTGGTCAAATGTACAGATAATATCAAACTATTTAGGATAGCAGAATCCACAACAGATTGAGAGGAGCTCCAAAAGGATCTCTCCAAACTGGGGGAATGGGCAACAAAATGGCAAAAGCTGTTCAATGTTAGCAAGGGTAAAGTGATGCATATTGGGACAAAAAACCTCAATTTCAAGTATACGCTGATGCGATCTGAGCTGTCGGTGACTGACCAGGAGAGGGATCTTGGGGTCATGGTGAACAGTTGGTTGAAAGTGTCGACTCAATGTGCGGCAGCTGTGAAAAAGGCCAATTCCATGCTAGGGATCATTAAGAAGGGGATTGAAAATAAAACTGCTAATATTATAATGCCCTTATACAAAACTATGGTGTGGCCACATTTAGAGTATTGTATACAGTTCTGGTCACGCTATGTTAAGAAGGGCATTGTAGAACTGGAAAAGGTGCAGGAGAGGGCAATCAAGATGATCAGAGGCCTGGAGCACCTTGCTTTTGAGGCAAGGCTACATTTTGGAGGTTTTTTGTTCAGAAGAAAGACTGGAGGGGTGACATGTTAGAGGTCTATAAAATTACGCATGCTGTGGAGAGAGAAATTTTTGTCCCTTGAATAACACTAGAACCAGGGTCATCCCATGAAACTGATTGCCAAGAAATTTAGGACCAACAAAAGGAAATACTTTGTCATACAATGCATAATCAACCTATGGAATTCTTTGCCACAAGATGTGGTGACAGCCAACAACCTGCATGGCTTTAAGAAGGGTCTAGATAAATTCCTGGAGGACAGGTCTATCAGTGGCTATAGGCTACCCCATGATGGTTAAAAGCTACCACCAGTCTCAGAAGCAGGATACCTCTAAATACCAATTGCAGGGGATTAACTGCAGGAGAGAGGGTAAACCTTCTGCTCTTGCCTATGGGCTTCTTGGAGGCATCTGGTGGGCCACTGTGTGAAACAGGATGCTGTAGTAGATAGGCCTTTGGCCTGATCCAGCAGGGCTGTTCTAATGTTCTTATGAAGCTTGCTGGGTGATTTTGGGCCAGTCACTTTCCTAACCTAAGCTACTTCACAAGGCTGTTGTGAAGCGAAAATGGGCTGTATTATTTATTTGATTGATTGATTGATTGATTGATTGATATACCTCCCTTCCAAAATGGCTCAGGGCGGTTTGCAAATTAAAATAAACCACTAAAACAATAAAGAGCTAAAACAAATTAAAAGCAATATAACAATTAACAATTTAAAACATTTTAAACAACAATTAAACAATTACGGTAATTAAAAGCTCCAAAATTGGGTTAGAATATTAAAACTGATTGAAAAACCCTGGAAAGCCAGGCCAAACAAATACGTTTTAAGGACTCTCCTGAAGGCTAATAGAGAACTCAAATTGCGGATTTCCTCAGGGAGCGCATTCCACAGCCCCGGAGCAGCTATAGAGAAGGCCCGCCTCTGAGTCGCCACCAGACGAGCTGGTGGTAACTGGAGACGAACCTCCTCAGATGACCTTAATGTGCCGTGGGGATCACACAGAAGAAGCCGCTCTCTAAGGTAACTCGGGCCTAAGCCGTTCAGGGCTTTAAAGGTAATAACCAGCACTTGGTATTTTGCCCGGAAGCATACCGGCAGCCGGTGCAATTGTTTCAAAATAGGCATAATATGGTCTCTCCGGGTTACCCCAGAGACCAATCTGGCTGCCGCATACTGACCTAATTGAAGTTTCCGAACTACGTACAAAGGCAACCCCACATAGAGTGCATTGCAATAGTCAAGCCGGGAGGTTACCAGCTGGTGCACCACTGTTTTGAGGTCATCCTCCTCAAGGAATGGGCACAGCTGTCGAATCAGCCGAAGCTGATAGAAAGCACTCCTGGCCATGGCCTCCACCTGAGATACCAGGCTGAGGCCTGGGTCCAGGAGTACTCCCAAGCTGCGCACCTGCTCCCTCTGGGAGACTGCAATCCCATCCAGCACAGGAAGATCTAACTCACTCCTCAGATTCTGAGCCCCCACAATGAGCACCTCTGTCTTGCTTGGATTCAGCTTCAGTCTGTTATCCCTCATCCAGCCCATTACTGCCTGTAGGCAGGCATTTAGAGAATGAGTGCCATTTCCTGAAGATGAAAGGGAGAAGTAGATTTGGGTGTCATCAACATACTGATAACACCCAGCACCAAACCTCCTGATGACCCCACCCAGTGGTTTCATGTAGATATTGAAAAGCATTGGTGACAGAATGGAGCCCTGAGGGACTCCATATAACAGCTCCTGCTTTGAGGAGTGACTGTCACCAAGCTCCACCATCTGGGATCTACCCGAGAGATAGGAACAGAACCACTGAAGAGCAGTGCCCCCTATTCCCAACTCTCCCAGGTGACCCAGAAGGATACCATGGTCAATGGTGTTGATTGCCGTCAAGAGATCCAGAAGAACCAGCAGAGTCACACTCCCTCTGTCGATTCCCCGGTAAAGGTCATTCATCAGGCTGACCAAGGCTGTCTCAACCCCATAGCCCGTTCTAAAGCCAGTTTGAAATGGGTCTAGATCAGGGATTCTCAACGTGTGGGTCCCCAGATGTAATTGGTCTTCAGCTCCCATAATTCCTAACCAAAGGCCGCTGGGGCTGGGGATTATGGGAGCTGAAGTCCAGTAACATCTGGGGACCCACACGTTGAGAAACCCTGGTCTAGATAATCAGTTTCCTCCAAAACCGCCTGGAGCTGGTTAGCCACCACCCTCTCGATTACCTTGCCCAGCCAGGGGACATTGGAGATTGGCCTATAACTATCCATTGCTGAGGGATCCAGGGGAGGCTTCTTAAGAAGCGGTGTAACTATTGCTTCCTTCAAACAGGGAGGCACCCTACCTTCCCTCAGCGATGCATTTATGATATTGACTAGGCCATCTCCACCAACCTCTCCGCTAGATTGAAGCAGCCAGGTTGGGCAAGGATCCAGAGAACAAGTGGTAGGGCGTAGCTCTCCAAGAAGCTTGTCCACGTCATCAGGAGTCACAGATTGAAACTAATCCAACCTAATACTGCAAAAGAGATTGCGGGATACCTCCCTCACAGACCCTGCAGAAATAGTGGAGTCCAAGTCGGCCCGAATACAGGAGATTTTATCCGCAAAGAACCAACTGAAGGCGTCACAGCAGAGTATCTCCGGGAGCTGATTTGAGGCAGAAGAAGCAGAAATTATACTCCTCACCACCTGGGATAACTCTGCCATACGTGAACCCGCAGACGCAATGCGCGCCGACTAAAAACGCTTTTTTGCTGCGCGCACTGCCATTGCGTAGGTCTTCAGATGGGTTCTGTGCTGCATCCTGTCAGATTCGAGCTGAGTTCTCCTCCACTTGCGTTCCAGTTGCCTACCAAGCCGCTTCATCCCCCACAACTCCTCTGTGTGCCAGGGGCCATCTTAGAAGCAGGCCTGGAGGGATGCTTAGGAGCAATAATATCTACTGCCCTGGTGAGTTCTCTATTCCAGGTTCTCACAAGGGCATCGACAGAATCACCAGCCGCACCAACATCGAAACCCTCCAAGGCCTTTTGGAAACCTGCTGAGTCCAGCAGAAGGATGTGTGCCAGGGGCTTCCAATCTTGAATCTCCAGATGGTGATGGACTACAACTTTCATAATCCACAGTTACAGTGGGATGATGGAAGTCGTAGTCAATATCTGGGGACTCAAGAGTGGGAACCCCCAATGTATGCCACCTTGAACTCCTTGCAGGAGAGGTTGGGATAAAAATGAAACAGTCATTCTGTATAATCTCTGCTTGCCCCTTGATGATGAGGGATGAGTGTGTAAGCTCCCAGCAACAATACACTGGTTGCAGATTGTTGCCAACCACATGGCTCTTGGTAACTTGCAGCTGCCGCTCCTGCTGCCAGTACCTTGTATTTAGGTATTATCTCTCAGGACCAAGCTTTTAAAGTAAATAAATCCTTCAGCTGAATTTTACTCCTTAGGATGTAGTGCTGCAGTATGGCTGTGTGTGGGTTCAGTTTTGCTTTGCGGTTGTGGTCTTGTCTTATAACAATCTTCTGTGACAGGTTCTGTTTCACAAAGGCTTTAATAGTGTTCCCACCGAGGAAGATGAAGTGTAGAGTGGTTCAGGGATGTAGATGACAACTACCAGAGGCGTATCTAGGGAAAATAGCGCCTAGGGCAAGCACTGAAAATGCGCCCTCTGTCCAGATATCTGACGCCCATCTTTCAGATAGCTTTACCATAGTAACAGCTAAAAAATACAAGTCAGGCTCGTTAATCTTTTAATATTTCAGAAACTATTTAGCAGTGGATGTAGCCAGACCAAAAAAATGCTGGAAAACTACAAATTTCAGTATGCTGGGGCTCATGAAATACCCCAAAACTATGTGGAGGTATACTTGGAAAACTAAACAGAAGTGTCTGTCTAATTCTCTATTATGCATTGTAGCATCGCTATTACATAAGTTTAAAAAATAAATGGAGAATTTGACTTTTCCCAGATACTCTGAAAATAATTAAAGGATATGCAGAGTAAACTGTGTCACTGCTTGGAATATATTCTAGTCTTTCAGAAAGACAGTTAAAATGAGACAAAGAGAGCAAGAAATTCCCAGAGGCCTTAATACTAAGGATTTCACACTGATTCAAAGACAAACTCAACATTAATAGCCATATTAACATATTAACCCATTTAACTCACTTATCACAAGAAGCAAAGTAAGAGCAAATGAATACAATCCTAGCTCATAAGCTTCAGCTCAGTATTCACAAGCCTTGATTCTCTGTACATAGTGCCAAACTAAATATGTGTACAGTGACTTATATTAAATTAATTTTTTTTACCTGTAGCCCCTTCGGGGGGCTTCCTAAAGGCCGTGGGGGGGGGTCTGCAATGGTTCCCCCTCCCCCCGCTGGCCTCTAGGGCCTCGCAGGGACCATTTGAGCATGTGCAGTGGCCATTTTTAATTTTTTTTCTTTTAAAAAAGGCCACTGAAAACAAAATTGCCACCGTGCATGCTCAAATGGCCTTTGCGATTCCTGGCATGGCCTAGGGCCTCACAGAGGCCATTTGAGCATGCATGGTGGCCATTTTGTTTTCGGCAGCCATTTTTTATTTTTTTTATTTTAGAAAATGGTGCCCCCCTTCAAGTGGCTTCCGGGGCACGTGCCCTGCCTGCCCTATCCTAGATACGCCCCTGACAACTACTACTATTCATAGCCTGCTCTTCAATCAAAGATCTCAGTTTACATAGAAAAATACATAAATAAGATGGTCTCCTGTCCCTAAAGGGCTCACAGTCTAAAAAGAAACACAAGGCAGATACCAGCAACAGCCACTGGAGGCATGCTCTGCTGGGGATGGATAGGGCCAGTTCTCCCCCTGCTAAATAGAAGAGAATCCACTTTAAAAGGTATCTCTTTACTCAGTTAGCAGGGGTAGACTGCTCTTCAAAAGAGAGATCACTCATCCATGTAAATATATATCTGATTAGGCCTCTCGTCCTGTGCTCCTCTCCATGGCACTTCAGTCTGTCAGAGAGAGGAAGGCTTCTTCCTCTCTAGAAGGGGCACTTGTGGAAACTTGTGTTGAATATGATCCTAGCAGCGAGAGCAGTGGGTGATTCAGCTAGCCTTAAAGACACATGATGATTCAGGAGGGAGTTGCCCTCACATGCTTTGTCTTCTCTGCTTTTAAGAGAAGGCCAGTCTTCCGAGCCACGTATGGAACCAACACTGATTCTACATTGTGTTTGTGGCTTGGGCTTTCCACCAGGATTCAAGACTGTGTGTCATGGAGTGGAGCTTTCTGGCCAGCCAGGGTACAGTTGTCATTCCTCCACCCCACCCCCCCACCCCCAAGTCTGATGGCCCAGGCAATTGCAAATTGCTACAGGGAGTTTGTTAACCAGGAAGACCTGAGTTGAAATCCCTCCTTAGCCATGAAGCTTCCTGGGTGAACTTGGGCCAATCACACATTCTTGGCCTAACCTTCCTCTGAGTTGTGAGGATAAAATCAGAGGAGAGAACCATGGTCTGCCGCCCTGAGATCCTTGGAGGAAGGATGGGATAAAACAAAATAAGATGGGATAGGGACAGAGGAGAAGAAGAAGAAAGGATGTTCTTGAGCAAATGTGTCTTGGTTCATGTGACTGTGGCCTAACAGCTTGTGTAAGGACTAGAGTGGTGTGGTGAAAAACGACCTTTCCTTAGGAAACTCATGGTTTGATCTGTATTGGATTCTGGTACTTAAGAATCTCCTGGATTGTTGTTGTAAACCAGTACCTCCCATGCCATTAGTACAAAATAAAAGTATCAGTTCAGGGATTCTGACTCAGAGTTCTTGTTGTATGTCATTTCTAAAGCATGTCCTTTAACATTTGGCATGTATTGCAAACCTTACTCCTGTTTGAGGGGAGCCTAGTTAAAAAGTTGAACCCTGAAGAAACATTGTTTGTGTCTGTATTTTAAGGATGTTGTCGGCTCTTTTAGAGGACAGGAATAAAAAACAGGCTTTGCAAAGTCTAGGAAGTAGAAATGTATAAGTAAAGGCAGTGTGGCAAAACACATTTCAAGTTATTAGAGAAGCTTTGTAGCAAGTTAAATCAGCAAAGGGAGGGCAAAGACATTATAGGATTATGACTGCACCCCGCATCCCCTCACCTATATATTATATTCCCTAGCAGTCTTTGTTTAAGAAGATTGGTTGATTTAAAAGGCAGATGTTCTTGCTTGTGGCTGTGTATCGGTGTTGAAGTGGGGTGAAGCTGTTTGGCAGTTAAAAAGCTTTAAAAGCCTGGCAGTGGTGGAACTGTGGGCACTCTTTTCTCCTTTCCCCCTGCAAGCCCATGCTACCGTCTTCTCTCATCGCATACTTGGGGCTCCGCTTTCGCAGGAAAGCCTGGGAAGAGATATGGCTTTCTTGCAACAGGGATTTGAGATCCAGTAAGCTAGTGATGAGAGAACTGCTTTCTGGGTTGGGTAACAATCGTTGTCCCACCATGTGAGTTGGTCATGGAGCTGTGGAGCATGGAATCGAAGGCCTGTTTCAAATGCTCTGCATTCCACCCTCCTGTTGACCACTCCTGAGAAGTGGAGAGAAAAGAATACAGAGAAATCCACAGGCTTCTAACATCACTTAGAACTGGCCCTAAACAAGGACAAGTGTGTTTTTCAGAAGCAGTCTCTCTTTTGTAAAGTGAGTGTTTTCAGTACTAGCATGGTTAATTCAAAACCGGTAAGAGACTCTTCTCCCCCATTCTTTTTCTGCAACTGCAGAATCCAAAGCAAGTTTCCAAAGTCTAGTAGGCAAGAATAAAAAGCAGTAGGTATAACTTGTTTTAGACAATGAGCCGCTTTTGCCAGTATGTTCGTCCAATCAGAGTGGACAGTCTCTACCTAGGTTAAGACCATCTTGCTGATTTAATCTAAGACCTTAGATGATGTCTCCTCAGAACTAGAATGTGGGTTAGAGAAGTGCTGCTTACAATATCCAACTTAATCAGTTTCCTTCTGATTCGGTTGATTTCTTACAATAACAGCAAAGCCTTGGAATTCTCAGTGGCCTTCATTAGAAAGCAGAAGACACATTTGTAATTTATTTATAATAATGTAATTTATTCTAGTTGGAAGATGTAGAACATCCTGCCAATCTGGAAAGTGAGCTAAGCCCAAACAGACAGCCAAAACTGAGACCTCATAGGTTTTTCGGCCAGGGAGGAAATATACCTGCCTGTCAGTAGAACAAAATATTGCTGAAACCAAATATTCTCTATCTCTTAGTTTAACATTTTTGTTTCAGCAATAATTTGTTCAGTAGGGATCAGTGCCCGCCCCTGCTGAAAATCTTATGAGCTTTCAAATGTTTGCTTTCCATTATTTACCAATATATTCTTCATCTTCTGAGCTAAGTTACTAACATGTCATCTTTGCAGTCAAGGCCACTGCAAATTCTAATACTTGTTTGACTTGGTTCATAAGCATATAGCACTTGGTCATGGCCTTCTAAAGTTTCATAAGGCACACTTGGATCTGGCTTTTCAGTAGTTTCTGTCAACTTATTGGGCCAATGTATTCCTAAAACAATAAAGCCTGCTTAGCACAGGCATCTTGCAAGATGCAGATCAGCACTTAGATCAGGGCTGCTCAACTTTGGCCCTCCTGCAGATGTTGGCCCACAGTTCCCATAAGCTCTGGCTATTGGGCACTGTGGCTGGGGATTATGGGAGTTGTAGTCCAAAAAAAGATGGGGGTGGGGCTACGTTGAGAAGGCCTGACTTAGATTGAGAAGACGGGTGGCATAAGGATGTAGGAATGAGTGTAAAGGAGTTGTTTAGTAAAAGATGCAAATGGGAGCTGAGAAGAGATTCAAGGTGAACTTAGAACTTAGGAGAGGAGAGCTGGTCTTGTGGTAGCAAGCATGACTTTCCCCCATAGCTATGCAGGGTTTGCCCTGGCTGCATATAAATGGGAGACGATGTGTGAGCATTGCAAGATATTCCCCATAGGGGATGAAGCTGCTCTGGGAAGAGCAGAAGGTTTCAAGTTCCCTCCCTGGCTTCTCCAAGATAGGGCTGAGAGAGAGATTCCTGCCTGCAACCTTGGAGAAGCCGCTGCCAGTCTGTGAAGACAATACTGAGCTAGATAGACCAATGGTCTGACTCAGTATATGGCAGTTTCCTATGTTCCTATGTTAGAGGCTCATATGGCAACAGAATGAAAGTGAATGTGATTAGAGAACTCTCCAGGAATTGGGGAAGTTCAAGGCAGACCTTGGACAGTGTTAAGATTTCAAAAAGTTTCTGCTCCTAGTCTCTTTTGAACACAGCTAAGGTCTTATGACTCTAGACTCAAATTAGAAAGCATGTGCGTGTTGTACATTGTCTGCTGGAGACTTGGGAGCTTAAGCGTGTCTCTTAATGACTGAAGGATTTATCAGGCTGACTGTACAAGCTTGTTTAAATTGTGCCAATTAGACGCATTCATGGAATTTAGTGGAATTTGTTTGGAGTACAGAATTTGGGTTGTCTTGGTATTCTGGTACAGAATTCTATAGTATAGCCATCCTTGAGTATTGGTATAGCAATGTGGTAAAGCTGGAAGCAATCTCATGGTCCTGTACTGGAGCAAATCTTTGTCTTTTGGGTTCTGTTCCTTAGTGTATGTCAAGGAAGTCTGTTCCCTAGTAAGCCGCCTATGGTATAGCTCTAGCCTGCTATGGCCCTTGGATGCTGCACTTGTGAGAGTGGGAGGCTGCAGATGCTGGAAGCAGCAGGTTCAGGGGAATGGTTATAAGCTGCCAAGCCCAGGGGATCAGATGGCTTGCCAGACACTTATTTT
Organism: Hemicordylus capensis; assembly: GCF_027244095.1. Classification (NCBI taxonomy): domain Eukaryota; kingdom Metazoa; phylum Chordata; class Lepidosauria; order Squamata; family Cordylidae; genus Hemicordylus; species Hemicordylus capensis. The sequence goes on from NC_069658.1 coordinate 3,988,504, forward strand.
GGTGGAATGTGTGACTTCTGTTGGTTTGGATACACAGATGCTCTCAGTGGCCTTTCAAGTCGTCTTCTCTGTAACTTCATAATGAAACCGGATATGATGTTGCTTTCTCCTTGATACATGTAGATGATGTTGATGACTATGAGAGCTGAAGTCCAATTACACCTGGGGACCCAAGCTTGAGAACCCCGGGGCTTGAGAAAACATTATCCTACTAGAATACTTTGCTGAATTTACTTGTTGGTGTATGAGGAATGTTTGCTGCTTATGAAGTAAATGGGACAAGGGAAGAGGAGATAATTTGATGAATCTTACCACCCAGTCTGGGAGCGGAATGTTCAGCTTATCCATGTTGCATCCTTAATCAGGGCTCTTTCTTCCTGCAGGATTTGGACGTGGCAGAGGAAGAGGAGCAGGGAGGTTTTCAACCCAAGGCATGGGGTAGGTTTTTAGAGCATGCTGGGTGAAAGATATAATATAGTAACTAAAAGAGGCTCTGTCAACATGATTTTGAGTGGAAAGAAATTACACAGATTTGTGCAATGGAAAATCAAAAGCTAAATTATACACAAAATGTTAATGCTCTTTATCCTAGTAGCAGGAAACTTGATAAAATGTCACAGGTAGCAAAAACACCAGGCTTGAGCAAAATGAGTGTCTCCCCACTCCTGACTGCCAGGGAAGCTGTCTGGAGTAATTTAACACTGTAGAGACAGAGATTGATAAACTCAAGCAGCTGGCTTGTTGCCTGAGAAAAACATAAAACTAGGATGAGAATTACTTTTGTTTCATTTGACATATTTGTATACTGCCCAAAACTTACATCTCTGGACAGTTTATAACAAAACAATACAAATTAAAACTTTAAAATTTAACACAGTGCTAAACTATTAAAAACTGTAAATCTAATTAAAAGCTTGGGTGAACAAATGTGTCTTACCTGCCTTTTAAAAAGTTGTCAGAGATGGGGAGTCTCTTATTTCATTAGGGAGTGCATTCCAAAGCCTCGGGGCAGCAGCAGAGAAGGCTGCTGAGTAGCCGTCCCTGAGTAGCCACCTCTGATTATGTTGATTCCTGTTGCCACCTTCACAATCACACAATTAAGTGTCCAAAGCAGGTATTTTAAAAACCCATGCCGTGAATGCTACAAAGCAGAGTACAGGTTGATGCATTGTAATATTATTACGGTTTGTTTTTGTTTTGCCAATATCACCATTGTGTATGACCTCCAGAAAAACCTCCTGGATCTGGTGAACCTTTGTGAAGAGCAACTTCCAAGAGAGTTTCTTTGGGTACATTGTTTGTGTTAGAGAAGGTTCACTTAAAGCTACTCTGTAAATAATACTTACGTAATGAAAAACATTAAAATCTAGAAGCAAAATGTATTATGTATGTTAAATAACTTCCTTTAAGATTATTTTAAAGTCATCTGAATGTTAACTACCCTGTCTGTAATGGCTTAATGGTGATATTCCTTTGGTTTTAAGCATTTTTCAAGAGGCCTAGGAAGAAACACATCCAAATCTAGCAGTTGGTCAGATGCAATTAGTGGTTACTTGAGAAACTATAAGGGCTACCCAATGCCACTCAGACATTGGCACACAGACATTGATAGCAGTGGTTGGGGTTTCTGAAGCCCTTTTTTTCTTTGGAAATGGAACTGGTGGTGATTATGGAGGCTATGGAGGTTGCTATACCAACAGTTAACCCAACATGTGAGCTTTAAAAGAAGCTCTCTATACAGTCTAGAATGGACATCAGGCTGAGGGGATGGGGTGCAGAATTAGTAGGCCTCTCTGTGATCATTCACCCAAGCTATTCTCCTCTTGTGGTTTCTGAAATTACATCCTCTGCTGGCAGTAGGTGGTTGCTCCTTGGTACCATCTGGCAGTGTCAAATTAATTGCACGTTTGCTCTCTTGCACTTTTGAACAGAGTAGAGCTAAAAGGCAGGTTTTAAAGACATAAAGTTCTTCATCCTACTTTTTAAGAAGTGTGATAGTGGCAGAATCGGGGACCTGTTCAGACATTACCTCTTCTTCTGTGTGCAGTGAGAGCAAGGTTTGGAACATAGAAACATAGGAAGCTGCCATTTACTACTTCGGACCATTGGTCCGTCTAGCTCAGTGTTGTCTACACAGACTGGCAGCGACTTCTCCAAGGTTGCAGGCAGGAATCTCTGTGAGCTCTATCTTGGAGATGCTGCCAGGGAGGGAACGTGGAACCTTCTGCGCTTCCCAGAGTGGCTCCATCTCCTACGGGAAATATCTTACCGTCCTCGCACATCTAGTCTCTCATTCATATGCAACCAGGGTGGACCCTGCTTACCTAAGGGGACAAGTCATGCTTGCTACCACAAGACCAGCTCTCCTCTCATACATCCTCACCATGTGTCTGCACACATCCTCGCTGTGTGTAGAAGATAATGTCTAATTCCACAGGAATCGAAATGCTGAATTATCTTTGCTCTGGATATTGCATCCATGTTCTCTGAATCTCCTGCTGTCTCTCTTTACTAAGATCATGTTCAGCAAAAGTTTTTGCAAATGTCCCTTGTAGAGAGGAAGATGTTTCCTCTTTCTGATACTGAAGTGCCATGAAAAAGGGCAGGGGATGAGAGGCCTAATCAGAAATGTTTACATGGACAAGACATTTCTCTTTTGAAGAGCAGTCTTACTCCCCACCCCACTTGAGCAAAGAGGTACCTTTTAAAAGTGGCGATTCTCTTTGAAGAGGGTGGGGGAGCAACTGGCCCTATACATCCCCAGCATAACATCCCTCCAGTGGCTGTTGCTGGTGTCTCTTGCTTTCTTAAAAATAGATTGTGAGCCCTTTGGAGTCAAGGAGCCATATTAATTTATTTATATCTATGTAAACCACTTTGGGAATAGTCAAAAAGTGGGCTATAAATACACAGCGTATTCTTAAATCACTAGTGACTTGTATACAGTGTTCTCTCATGTTTTCCATCTGTGTACGGAATGAGTTCTGTTCTGGGCTGCAGTGTGTGTGCACCTGCATTCAGAGTGGGGCCTTCCTGATTCAACCTGAGCAGGATGTAAAATTAACTGAGCGAACATCAGAAAACTTGTGAAGCACACACATGTGCACATACGTTAGAGGGAATGCTGCTTGCATATGAACTTGCTTTTTCTATATGCCACTTAATGGCCCATCCTTTTTCTTACAGGTTGAGTTGAGAAGCTTATTAAATCATATTTTATTATGTATAAGAAGCTGCCTTACCTCATTGATCCATCTAAATCAGGTTTTTCTCATCAGTGATGTTAGTTTCCCAGAAACATTTTTTTGAAAGCTTTCCAATGTCCTAGATCAACTTGGATTTGATTTAGTGTGCTTGACTTCAGGTTTAGTAAAGAAAGCTAAAAAAAGTGCATGTGCCATGTTAACTTAGCATGCTGTATAAATATCTCACTCGTTTCCCCCATAGCCAAAAGTATTTGAACTGAAATACTAATTTTTTTCCTAAAATGCACTTCATATTCAAATGAATGCAGAATTTGATTTGGAAAGTGTTACTGGAATACTGAAATATATTAAGACATGTCAACTCAATAGCAGACAATTGCTTATATTTAATTTTTTAGGGGGAAAGGTGGAGGTGCTGATAACCCCATACATGCTAATTTTAGCATACCCAAAGAGCTATGTATTTACATTATATATGCATGTATGAATTTTAAAAAAGTGATTACAATTTTGAAACTGCCCAATTTGACTACTGTTGTATCCATCATTACTAATTAAGTCATTAAATATAGCATTGTTGCTAATCATTATGAACAAAGCATTCTTAGAAATATATAGTTTTCTGTAGAAAAATAGAGCAGTGGAAACATTTCCGGAAAACTTCGTTTGAAATCATTTCTTGCTGGCCCTGCCAGCTATGATTGATTAAAATATTTTTTGGGACAGCAAGCCATCTTATTTATTTTTCTACTTAAACTGCTTTGAGAACTCTTGTTGAAAAGTGAGATGTAAATATTTGCAATAAAAGGAAATGTCAGCTGTTGGGTCTGAGATATAATATATGCGAATCAAATGCTGAACCATTGAGCTGCAGTCCTATTTCATTAACAGTATTTTTATTTAAACAACTACATTGGAAGCAGTTCTGCTTTCCTCCCACCCTCCCCCAATCTAACAGGAGTGCTTTCTTCTGCAGGCGAACATGTTCAGAGAGGCAGTTCAAGTGGCACCTTCACACTTTCATATCTCATTAGTCGAGCATGTCATTTGCATGCATCAGGTCCCAGATTCAGCCCCCAGCATCTGCCAGTTAAAAAGGCCGAGGAAGCAAGGCTTAGAAAGACCTTGGAGACTTTGGAGGATCATTGTCTATCTATCAGATTATCCTGGGCTAGATGAGCCAAACATTGCACTCTATATAAGGCAGTACTGAATGTCCCCTACAAATTTCTAACTTTCTCAACTCTCTTGACCTGTAGGACATTTAACCCAGCAGATTATACGGAATCTTCTGCCACAGATGGTTTTGGAACAAAGGAGCCTTGGGAGCCTGGGCAGAATGATGCTGATGGAACAGGTAAAGCAACTTTACAAAAATATGTATAACTAAACGGCTTCCACTGACGTGCAGAGCAGCAGAGTATTTCTGGGAAGACATTGGTTTGACTAGTGCAAAATGATTGCACTAAGTCTGGAGCTTGCACAACTTCAGCATGTCTCTTTTGTTTTAATGGGAACTTCTGCGGAAGAGTGCTGTGAGTGCTCATATAGCACTCAGGCACAAACCCCCGGGTTTTTAGCACAACTAAACTAACTACTTGGACTAGCACAAATTTGTTGATTCTGCAAGTGTGCCACTGTTCTGAATGCCTGCCACTGGGCTGGTTCTCATGATCGACAGCTGGGTAGGAGGAAGAATCCTGCCAGACCTGGAGCCCCGTGCATGCTCTGGAGAAACAGTCATCTTGTGTTGTCAAAAATCGAGGTAGAGAGAAGAGACGTGATTATGTATTAGCTGCAATCTGCGTAGGATGAAACAGGACATGCTTTCACTCCACCTGCAATACAGTGCTGGGTAGATTTTGTGGGTTGGTTGCCGCTGTCCTGTCTAGATTGCCACCAGCACACGATCACTTCCCTCCCCTCCTACCCTGATTTTTGCTGAGAAACAACTTCTTGGGTGCACACGTGGAACTTGAAGCCTGATTGGATGCTTCTCTTATCAAGCTGTTGGTCATGAGAACAAGCCTTCTGGGTTGTTGAGGAGGGAGTAAGGCTCTGGGCATAATTGTGGGCATTGGTCTTCATTGTAGGATGAATCCGTCTCTCCAGGTTGGGACCTGGGGGCACAGTTATACAGTGGCTCTGCTCCTACCTGGAGGGTCATACTCAGAAGGTGTTGATTGGGGATGCCTGCTCCACCCCTTGGCCTTTGGCCTATGGGGTGCCACAAGGCTCTATTCTGTCCCCCATGCTGTTTAACATTTACATGAAACCCCAAGGAGAGGTCATCCATGGGTGTGGGTTGCAGTGCCATCAGTATGCTGATGACACCCAGCTCTACCTATCTTTTAAGTCAGCAGACACCAGGGAGGCAGTGGATGCTCTGAACCGGGGCTTGGAGGTTGTTCTGGACTGGATGGGAGCAAACATGCTGGAACTTAATCCAGATAAGACGGAAGTGCTCTGGGTTGGTAGAACTGATCATCTGAGGTAAATTTGGTCTTGGGCGGAGTTATGCTCCCTCTAAAAGACAAAGTCCACAGCTTGGGGGTTCTTCTGGACCTGACATTGTCCTTGGAGGTGCAGTTGGCGGCAGTGTGCAGGAGCACATTTTACCAACTATGTCTGGTACGCCATCTGTGACCCTACTTGGAGAAGTCAGACCTGACCTCAGTCACTCATGCATTGTTAGCATCCAGATTGGACTACTGCAGTGTGCTCTATGTGAGGCTGCCCTTGAAGACTGTTCAGAAGCTTCAGCTGGTCCAGAATGCTGCAGCAAGGATGCTCGTAGGTGCAAGTCATTTCACACGCATCTTGTGGCAACTTCATTGGTTACCGGTCTGCTTCCCGGCTAGATTCAAGATGCCAATCTTGACCTTTAAAGCTCTACATGGCTTGGGGCTGGGCTACCTGTCAGACCACATTTGCCCATATGAATCTGCCAGGGTCCTCCATTCATTGTCTCAGGGCCTACTCATGGCCCCACCACTAACAGAGATCTGGTTGGCAGGGACTAGAGACAGGGCCCTTTTGGTTGTGGCCCCTCGGCTTTGGAACGCCCTCCTTGAAGAGTTTCACCCTGCTTCCTCCCTCATTGTTTTTAAAAACAACTAAAAACACATCTTTTTAAGGAGGCTTTTTAATGCTCCATCTTTGGTTATATCTGGTAGGTTCTTTAGATTTTAGTTTTTTTAATTCTTAGTTTTTAGTTTTTAAAATAACTTTTAATTTGTACTTAATACTGATTGTGGTTTTTAACCTGACTTTTTAACTTGTTTACTCAATTTGGTTAATTTTTTAAAAATTGTATATATTTTAACTATTTTATTGTTGTGAGCCGCCCTGAGCAGTAGTGTACTGGAGGGGCGGGGTATAAATATTTTAAATAAACAAATAATAAAATCACAGAATTGTAGGCAAGGAAGCAGCTTTGGATATTATAATTGCATGGGCATTCTTTTCCCTATCCAAGCAATGTATTTATTTTAAAAAATGGTTTTTGTGCTGCTTGAGGAGGATGTCTCACTTGGGTTATCCTTCTCATGTGCTCCAGAGGGCAGGACTTCAGTTAATTAGCTTGAGGCTTTGTAAGCCCCAGGAAGGGTAACCCCTCCCAGTTTTTCTAGTCCTGCGTTCTTGCTTCAGAGCCAGCCTATTGCCTTTTCAGCCAAGCCTTCTCTGTATTCTCTTTACAATTAGTTTCTCCCTCCTACCTCTAGACTTCTAGTCAGTATTTTTCCTCTCCTTTTCCCCTGTCGTCCTATCAGAAAAACCAAACCAAAAACCTTTTTTCATTCCTCGTTCGTTGGGTTTCTCTTCCCCACCCTGCTTCTCCTTCTCCTTATCTGGATATGCAGCAAGCATCTCGTGTAAGGCACATTCTGTTGCCAAAAGGAAGGCAGAGGAAGCTGCTCTTTGCTCATCGAGGAGGAGCACTATCACCCCATCCCAGGCAGCAGGGACGTTGAAGATCTCCCAGTCCTTGCCAGTGCCACTGGAGGCAGGAAGAGGAGGCCCCGACACTATGGAGAGTTCCTCAGGGGCTAAGAAATGCAAGCCTTAGCTTGTGCCTGCTGTGGAGGAGCCCGTGTGACCAGTGCCCCACTGCCTCATAAGCATCTGCACAGGCCCAAGGCTGCCCCAGCGCCCAGGCCTACAGAGCCCCTGACCGATCCTCGACAGAGGCCAGCTGAACCACCAGAGGGGAAGGTGGGAGTGCTCCAAGCGGGCCCCTCCCAACCTCAGGAGGAACGCCTCAGCCTGCCACCCCCGGCGGCCAGGGGGATGATGATGATGAGCCCGGGCATTCTTTGCTAGCAGCGCCTGCCCTTCCTAGGTCAGTCCCATCTGGCAAAACACCTGGATGGCCACAGCTTGCAAATTTTGGATCTGTGAGACCAGGGCCTTCTTGCTTGTCCTCCCTCCCTTGTCCCCCAGCCCCAAATCCAGCTTTACCTGTTGAAATGCCTGCAAGCTGGCTGGCTTGGTTCCAAGACATACTTGATAAGTTGCTGCAACAGTGCAAGTGCACTGAGTCTACCAAAAAGGGGATAGAAATAAAGACTCATCTTCTTCCTCATCTGAACCTACGGCTAAGGAATTAAAGAAAATATACAGGTGCAAAAAGTCACTAATGTCAGAGATCGAAAAAACACAAGGACCAGAGGGATCAGGGCTCCCCATCCCACTCTTCTGCTGTTTCAGACTGTGATTCACGTACTCCCCCACCCCAGGGAACCAGGCCTGAATCTATCCAACACATGACCCACTGAAATACTGAGAACCCATTGGAAATACCAGACAACCCTGACGTGGACCCTAATGGCTGAATAGTCAGATGACCAGAATTTAAAGCATTCTGCTACTTCTAAAAGGCTGTTTATCTCTGAGGACTTTTCACACCTTTTTCACAAGGTGCTGAACACCCTGGGCTTACAACAATCACAAATGGAACAACCTACATCCTCCAGAGAAACCTTGGTGTTTCCAACACCTAGATCAAAGGAGTTGCTTTTTCCATTCCCTGACTCCTTTGCAGAGACAGTTTGCCAAGAATGGCAAGCACCAGCAGTGTACATAAAACCCATTCAGCTGGTTAATAAGCTGTATGGCCTCACACAAACTGCATCTGGAATGTTTCAGGCACCCTACAGATGCCCCTTTAATATCTGGCGCCATTCTACCCTGAGATGGGGAGAGCTCTCTCAGGGATCAGACTAAGAAAAAGATTGAATCTAACTTAAAGAAAGGTTATGAGGCATAATCGCTTGCTATACGGGTGTCCTCAGCAGCATCCGTTATTATGGCAAGGGCCTTGCTGCTTTGGGTAGACGAATTAACAGTCAGCTCCTGCAGATATGGCTAGACAATGCCAGGTTTTAAAGATTCAGTAAGCACAGGCGTTTATAGCAGATGCCATCTTAGATTCAATACACTTTACATCCCGCTCAATAGCTTCCATGGTGGTGGCCAGGCATTGATTATGGCTCAAGCACTGGCAAGTAGACCCTGTCTCCAATAACAACTTGGCAAATGTCCCCTATTCATCCACGAAACGTTTCGGTGCTGAGGCCCTTCAAAAGGAGGGCAGGATACCTCCTTGTCTTAAGGAGGCTATTATTAGACCACTTTTGAATAAAGCTATGCTGGATCCCTCAGTTGGCTTATTACAGACCTGTTTCTAATCTTCCATGGTTGGGCAAGGTGGCTGAGTGGGTGGTGGCCTCTCAGTTCCAGGCAGTTTTGGATGATGCAGATTATCTAGACCCATATCAAATTTGCTTTAGTTTGGGCTATGGGGTTGAGACTGCCTTGGTTGGCCTGATGGATGATCTCCAATTGGCTATCGACAGAGGGATTGTAACTCTGCTGATCCTTTTGGATCTCTCTGCGGTCTTCGATACCATCAAAAGCCATGGTATCCTTCGGGACTGCCTGAGGGAGGTGGGATTGGGTGGCACTGTTTTACAGTAGTTCCGCTCCTACCACTCTGGCAGATTCCAGATGGTGTCGTTTGGAGACAATTGTTTCACTAAGTGAGAACTGAAGTGTGGAGTCTCATAAGGCTGCATACTGTCGCCAATGCTTTTTAACATCTACATGAAACTACTGGGAGAGATCATCAGGAGGTTTGGTGCTGGGTGCTACCAATATGCTGATGACACCCAGATTTACTTTTCCATGCCGACCTCATCGGGAAATGGCATATCTTCCCTAAATGCCTGCCTGGAGGCAGTAATGGGCTGGATGAGGGATAACAAACTGAAGTTGAATCCAAATAAGATGGAAATACTGACTGTGGGGGGCCAGGACCCGAGAGATGGTTTAGATCTGCCTGTTCTTTTTGATGCTCAAGTAATCCTAATGGCACCTCATTGGCCATGCTGCCCTTGACTTGCAGACATCCTATACCTGGTTGTAGAGGGACATCTGTTCCTTCCAGTAACCCCGGATCACCAGATATCGGTCCTTCATCATGACCCAGCTTGGTTCAAGCTTGCCACATGCTGACTGAGAGGGGCATCTTGAGTTGGCTGTGGTTATGTTGCAAAAGTTCTGGATACCATCCTTGTACCCAGACAGGATTCCAGTAACTGTATCTATCAATGTTCATGGCAAGTGTTCTCACGCTGGTGTCACAGGTGCAGCACCCATCCTGAATGCTGTGGACTCCCTGAATTGCCTCTTTTCCTACAAGAAGGAAAAGTCTCTGTCAACTTTTACTAGACATTATAAGCTCGATCTGCATCACTCCCCTCAGGCAGCCTTCAGCAGATGAGTGTTCCAACAAATTCTTCTGCCGCATTAGACGCTGATGCTCCCACCCGGGTTTTGCAGCTGTGGCATGACCCATGCGAGATGTCTTTCTTCAGCAGCAGAGAAAGGAGCATTTGGCTAGTCACCGTGAAGGCTTTTTCTTCCTGCTGGATTGGAGGACATCTCAACCCACCTGTCCAGGTGTCTGCATCTACTGGTTCTGCGTTTTATTTCTGTTGTTTATTCCGTCTATCTCCATCTGGGAGGGGTTACCCTTCCTTGGGCTTATAAAGCCTCAAGCTAATTAACTTAAGTCCTGCCCTCTGGAGCACATCGGAAGGGTAACCCAAGTGATGTGTCCTCCAGCAGCAAGAAGAAGCCTTCCCGGTGAGTGATCAATGCTCTTTGCTGCTTATCTAATCACAGGGATAGTAATTGGCATGCTTTTCACTTGAAAGGACAATAGGCTGATTGCCTTGAGTTCTGGGTTGCTGACAGAAAGCAGTTTTGACCTGAACAGAAACTTGAACCATGATCTTAGATATTCTTGCATCATAATCTCTACTTGCCTACATCTCTGTCCTGAGACACTGAAATAATCCACACTTGTGGTGACCCAGCCATCACATGGCTGCCTCTTAGTTTCTAGTCAGTTTGGTATCTGGAGTGGTCTGAAGGTATAAGCAAGCACCAGCCAGTCCATTAAAAAGCAACTTGGTTTGGATTGGAAGTGTTAATGAGGGGTTCTGTTCTGTCTGGTCTTAGTGGTTGAATATTTGAGTACTACATGTGCATTTAAACCTTGTCTGAAGGTACAATATAAACATATTGATTAGTTGTGTTTTTTGGACTGTTTGGCATCTTATAGCTGAAAGCTTTGCCTAGAAACATTTTGGTTGGTGTCCTGCAAGTTCCACTGTAGATCTTTTCCATCGGCTTCCATAGGCTTCCGGTTAGGGGTGGAAGTGGCAGAAAATGTACTAATGTGCAAGGGCGGAGGTCTGGCACAGAGGCTCATGGCTTATCTGATCTCTCCTTTGTTGCAGCAGGAACATGGAAGAATTCAATAGAAGAATGGACAGCAGAAGACTGGAATGAAGATGTAAGTCTGTATTTATTGAGTAGGCAGGAACATTACCTCTGTGATCAGTAAGTGCTATTTCCTTTTGAAGGACCTGTATAGAATATTTTTGATTTTGGACATTTCTAGCGCTGTGCCGAGTCTCCTTCAGCTGCAATTTTATGCAAGCTTGCCTAGGAGCACGTCGCAGTGAATTCAGGGGGACTTGCATTGGAGTAGACATACTCCAGGGCATAGGCTTGAGTCACATTTCCTTTGTGCTTTAGAAATGCAGCTGGGACTCAGTTTTTTAATATGCTCTGGTCCTCATGGGTGTGTAGGAAAACTTGAAAACACAACAGCATTCAAAGTCTCAAAAGAGGAGTTGAGTAGAATGTTACTCTGTGGGTGTGAGCTGAATACTATATAGAGCACAGAGCAGCTCTTATATATAGCCTCATTTACTGGCCATGTGAACCCAGCCTTTCATGACTGATGAGGTCGGAGTTGTCAGCAACAGATCAAGAGAGAGATCTTGGGATCGTAGTGGACAGCTTTTGAAAAGTGTCGACTCAGTGCATGGCAGCTGTGGGGGGAAAGGCAAATTCCATGCTAGGGATCATTATTATTATTTATTTGATTTTTATACCGCCCTTCCAAAATGGCTCAGGGTGGGAAAGGAACTGAAAATAAAAATGCCAATATTATAATGCCCTTATACAAATAGATGGTGTAGCCACATTTGAACTACTGTGTACAGTATTGCTCACTGTATCTTAAGAAGGACATTGTAGAACTGGAAAAGGTGCAGAGGAGGGCAGCCAAGATGATCATGGGCCTGGAGCACCTTCCTGTGGGAGGAGAGCTGGTCTTGTGGTAGCAGGCATGACTTGTCCCCTTAGCTAAGCTGGGTCTGCCATGGTTGCAAATGAAAGGAAGACTAGAAGTGTGAGCACTGCAAGATATTCCACTCAGGGGGTGGAGCCGCTCTGGGAAGAGCAGAAGGTTTCAAGTTCCCTCCCTGGCTTCTCCAAGATAGAGCTGAGAGAGAGATTCCTGCCTGCAACCTTGGAGAAGCTGCTGCCAGTCTGTGAAGACAATACTGAGCTAGATAGACCAATGGTCTGATTCAGTATATGGCAGCTTCCTATGTTCCTATGAGGCAAGGCTTCAGCCTCTGGGGCTTTTTAGTTTGAAAAAGAGATGACTACAGGGAGACATGATAGAGGCTTATAAAATTATGCATGGAGTAGAGAGAGTGGACGGAGAAATTTTTTCTTCCATGTTCACAACACCAGAACTAGGGTTCACTCCATGAAACTGATTGCCAAGAAATGTAGGACCAACAAAATGAAGTACCTTTTCACACATTGAGTAATTAACCTATGGAATTCTCTGCCATAGGATGTTGTGATGGCTGCTAGCTTTAAAATGGGCTTAGACAAATTCATGGAGGACAGGGTGGCAAGATGCCTCTAAATACCAGTTGCATAGGAGCAACAGCTGGAGAGAGGGCATGCCTCTTGCCTGTGGGCTTCTCAGAGGCATCTGGTGGGTCATTGAGCAAAACAAGATGCTGGAATAGATAGGTCTTGGGCCTGATCCAGCAGGGCTGTTCTTAAGTTCATATATTCAATTAATGTAATATAATAGTACTGTATTATGCTTACCTCTTGTCAAGATGAATACAGTTGTTTTAAGTTAGCTGAGGTGACCAGGCCTTGGAGATTTAGTGTGGAGCTTCTTCTGCAACAGCCCCAATCATGCTCAGATTTTTTTTATACCCAATTTCCCACAATGAAACTCTTAAGAACACATTGCCCTTGTTTGTTGGAATATTGATTGGCTAGAACCCTTACTCCTTAAGCAGTATGCCTAGTAGAGGATAGTGCATGTCCCAAGTTAATCATTTCCCAACAAGTGGCAAGCAAGGTGCATAATCTATATATATAATTTGCTTACGGATGACCGAGTTGAGGACTACGTCCAGAGCTGTGCGGATGCCTGAAGTCATGATTGCCTTGGGAAGGGAGCGGCAGCGAGCTAGGGAGGGAGGCGGAATCGGCAGACTCAGGAGACAGAAGAAGAAAGGAGGAAAGGCAGAGGGGAAAGGAGGAACCATTGTCTGCGGAGGGAGCAGCAGTGAGGGAGGTGGAAATCGGCAGACTCGGGGAAAGGAAAGGAAAGGCAGAGGGAACTGACCACAGAGAAGGGGCAGCTGATGGGTAAATGATGGAACGGACAGAACAGAGAACCAAATGAAGCCCAAAATGGCTGGGAGGTAAGGGCCGTTAAAAACCGTTTGGGACTGTGAGGATGTGCTGCTGACCTTCCCGCCCAAAAAGAAAAAACCCAGTGCCTTGTTCCGCCACCCCCCCTCCAAATAGCAGCCAGTCTTCCACACCCCACACCACCAAAAACCAAAAAAACAAAAAACCCTCAGCTCCTAGTCACCCTTCCAAAACAAACAAACAAACCACAAAGGGACAGCGTGGGCCAGCTGCTGGCAGTCCCCCCCTGCCAAAAAACCCCCCAGACAGTCTTCCTGACTCCCCATGCCAAAAAAAAAAGAAAAAAGAGGAAACTGTGAGGGGAGTCAGAGCGCAAGAGAGAGAGAGCTGTGGGGGGGGGGAGACAGAGCGAGAGAGAGAGAGAGCCATGGGGGGGGGGCAGACAGAGCAAGCGAGCAAGCCGTGGGTGGGAGACAGAGCGAGTGAGAGGGCCATGTGGGGGGGAGACAGCGAGCAAACGAGAGGGCTGTGGGGTGGCAGTGAGCGAGAGAGCTGTGGGTGGGGGGACAGAGAGAGCGAGAGAGCCGTGTGTGGGGGGGAGACAGAGCGAGCGAGCCGTGGGGGGGAGACAGAGCGAGCGAGAGACCTGTAGGGTGGCAGCAAGTGAGAGAGCTGTGGGGGGGGGGAACAGGGTGCAATACACGGCTACAAAGGGAGGACAGGCACACAGGCATCTGTGAGAAGTGGGTCAGTCGGAGTGAGGAATCTGGCTCGCGGTTGCCATCTGTTGTGGGTGGGTCCAGAATATAGAAATGTGGTAACCCCTGTTCAAGGGCATTGCACATGGAGATTGTGGGAGTAGCCCACAGTCGATGGTGTTGCGTGAAAGTGGAGGACGCGCAGCTGAATCTTGGCCCCTGTAGGGCGGAGATCAGGAATCCCTCCCTGGCAGCATCTCCAAGATAGGACAAGATTTTTTTATTAACAAACCAAGATAGGGCTGAGAGAGATTCCTGCCTGCAACCTTGGAGAAGCCGCTGCCAGTCTGTGTTGACAATACTGAGCTAGATAGACCAATGGGGTCTGACTCAGTATATGGCAGCTTCCTATGTTCCTATGAGGACCAGCCAAACGAATTCTCCCAACTAAACACCAAAAGGAAGTAAACTATCGCACAGATGCTCTGTGTGGGTTCAGCTAGTTACACTGAACTATGTGGGTCTGTTTAATCACACTTATAATTAACTTTGCCAGGCTCTGTACCGGTGGTGGTGGTGAGGCAATTTAGTCATTAAACAGGATAGTACCGCTTGATGCTACGCTTGGGAGGCCTCATGTTTATATGCTCTGCTATGGTGGGGGGGACCTCCTTCTACCTAGATGGCTGTATCGGGGAGGAGGATTCAGCATAGCATTTTCTCTGATGTGCTGCTTTGCTCCATATGGGGAGCATTCTCCCCATGAGAGACATTTGAAAATATACTCCCATCATCACCTTCAGTCTAAGTGGTGAAGTTTAGGAAAAGGTTTACTGCTTGATTCTGTTGAATGACCCTAGAGCAGGCCTGCTCAACTTCGGTCCTCCTGCAGATGTTGGCCAACACCCACAATTCCTGGCTATTGGCCACTGGGGCTGGGGATTATGGGAGTTGCAATCTAAAAACATCTGGGGGCCCCAAAGTTGAGCAGGTCTGCCCTAGAGTTATGGGTTTTTTTTCTCCTCTGACCTTGAAATGAGCTGGCAGGGTTGTTCGAGACAATTACAGACACAGCAAAAGTCCAATAATAAAATTTTATTAAGCGAGATCAAAAATAAGGGATAAGTGGCAATTCCCATTTATGACAGGTGTACATGTGTGCCAGCTTATGTGTTAAAACATTGATTTATGTACAATAACACTTTTCACTAAAGAAACCTTCACTGCTAATAAATCAGAGTAGATTCATGTATATGAGCTAACAGTAGATTCTCTGAGGTTAACAAACATTATTTAGACTATCGGATCTGATGTGAGTGTAAGCGGAGGTGGAGGAACCAGACTTAAGGACACACCTAGAACTCCCTAGGGCAGGCACCAGGTGCTAGACTAAAAGCTGGTTTGGGGACTGGTTGTCTGGTGCTCGAGGAAGGGCTTGTACTGGCTTCCTAGGTGGGGATAAGTGTTTTTGCTAATTTTTTTCATCTGTGTGCGGAATGAGTTTTGTTCTGGGCAGCAGTATCAAAGCAGTGTGCGTGCATGTACATTCAGAATGGGGCCTTCCTGATTCAACCTGAGTGGAATCTAAAATTAACTGAGCTGATACCAAAAAGCTTGAGCATGTGCACGCATTAGAGGGAACACTGGTGGGGGATATGCATAGGAAGGCAAGCAAAGGCTCTTAGGCTTGGCTCACTGTAACTAAGGGTGTGCTTGGCCTAAGAGGTCTGGCCGAACAGTCTGGGAACCCCAACACACACTTGGCCTCATGCTGGCTTTCTCATGAGGTAGGTTCTTCAACTGTATGGTAGTGGTGTGCACGGAACCCTGGCGTTCCGGTTCGCAGCTGGGTGGGGGCTCTTTAAGGGTGGGGGAGGGTGCACTTACCCCTCCCACCGCTTTCCCCCCCACCGGCACTCCTTTATTGCAAAGCATTTGGGGTGGCAGCGTACCTCCCTGTCACCCCTTCCCCCATTCTTCGGCAAAAGGCTTCAGAATGTACCATTGTGCGTGCATACGGCGTGTGTACGTCAGATGTGCAAATGCGCAATCACACATTCTGAAGCCTTTTGCCAAGGAACGGGGGAAGGTGCGGCAGGGAGGTACGCTGCCGCCCCAAATGCTTTTCAATAAAGGAGCGTGGGCGGGGGGAAAGTGGTGGGAGGGGTAAGTGCATCCTCCCCTGCCCTTAAAGAGCCCCCCCGCACCAACCCGGCTGCAAACCACGTACCGCTTCCACCCCAGCAAACCGGTTCACGGGCTTTTAGAATAGCAAATCACTACTATACGGGGCCCTGCTGATGTGGGGCTCCCAGTACTTCTGAGTAACAATAGAACTCATACCCTTTCAATTCAATAGAACTCCATACAACCTTCGCCTTTCTATATAACCCTTCCGGACTTCCAAGGGGTCTGGGCTGCTTTGTGTGTCTGAACAGCTTTGGGCAGGCAGATGAGGAAAGACTGGGGATGAATTCGGCATTCTGGGGCATATCAGGCCTGACTAGACCAGAGGTTGAGGTGGATGCAAATTAACCACAGCCGGGAACACTGGGATGGGGTACCTGGAGGTTGAAGCAGCTCCAGGCTAGCTGGTGACTGTGTTACTGGAAGGTCAGACTCTTAAAAGGGGCACTTACACTTTGGGTCCGCAGCACCTGCCAAGACTGAGAGATATGTTGCCGAGGAACCCTTCCCTGGGATTTGGATGCGACTCTCAACTGGGCCGGGCGGTAAAAGCCCTGTAGCCCGCATGTATTGTCTGTGGCCAGGCACTCTCATATATATGGGGGTGGGGGGGGGGTCCATCCCAAGTGGGATCCATCATGGTCACATAAGAAGAATCTCTTTTGCAGTTGCATCCTGCTCTAGATGGACAGTTCTGCTCATGAGGTTTGACGCAGACCGAGCATGCTTTCATCCCAAAGGGGTTGGGCCCCCTTCCCCAACCAATTGGTATAAAAATAGAACAAAAATCCTATAGCATCAAGTCCAGAGGCAAATTCTAAATCATCCTAACTGCTTTCAAGGAGTCTAATTCTGTACATCCACACATAGTCATTCCTTCACAGGATAAGGAAGGGGATCTATGGGGAGGAAAATAACAAAAATCCCCGGAGACATGGGGAGAACAGGGCAATGCATCTCCTGACATGCTGTGGAGTTGGGCTCATGTGAAGTCACAAACCTGGGGTCAGGTCCAGGGAGTGGGAGAGTGCCTGACGCAGCCTCCTTAAATAGGGTTGAAACCATGCGGTTGGAAAATTCCAGGGGTCCCTAGCCCTCTGGGGGTCAGGACAGAGATAGGGTTAAAAAATATCAGTGTGCCAACCTTGGCACCAGACAGGTGATGAGCTTTTCCTGCCGGTACAATCACCTAGGTGGATTTGAAGGTGGCCCTTTATGTGTTTAGGGACTGAGTGATCCTAAGAGATCAAAGCGATAAATGGGCTTCCTGAGAAATGCAGAAAGGAATGCAGTTAAAATGTGTTGAGCAAACTGATTCCAGACCGGCAATAGTGATTCTGCTTTGAGTCTCAGGAAGGCGGAGGAGGTTTGGGACAGAAAGTCCATCTCCGCATGACTCTGCAAAAACGAGACTTGTTACTAGGGGTGTGCACGGACTGGTCCGGGGCCATGCAAGAAGCCTCCAGACCGGTCTGGAATTCAGCTGGTCCGGTGGGGTGTGTGTGTGTGGCTTTAAGGGTGGGGGGGTAGTACTTACCTGACCCCGCCGCTCTTCCCCCTCCGGCGCTGGACTTTGCTAAAACGTTTTTGGGGTGGCAGAGTTCCTCCCTGCCGCCCCTGCCCCCGTCATTGTCTCCAAGTCTGCAAGTAGTAGAAGCTGGTGCCACGCATGCGTGCGTTGCGGCGTGTGCGTGCGCGTCACGCGCACACTGCATATGTCATTGTGACATATGTGGCGTGCGTGCCGGTGGCGGCAATGCACGTGCACTGCCAGCTTCTACTACTTGCAAACTCGGAGACAATGATGGGGGCAGGGGAGACAGGGAGGAACTCTGCCGCCCCAAAAACGTTTTAGCAAAGTCCAGTGCCGGAGGGGGAAGAGCGGCGGGGGCGGGTAAGAACTACCCCCTGCCCTTAAAGCCACACTCCCCCGAGTGCCGGACCACGCTTCCGTGGTTCCATGCACATCCCTACTTGTTACTAGGGTTCTTATATACGCGATTTTTCTGAACACTCCCTTGCTAGTGTGTACACACATCTTCTCCCTCAGAAGAGAGTTATATCCGTGAGATGATGGGTTATCACCGACCTCCTGCTCCGAGACAGGGCCAATCATGACATTTCTCCTCCCACCAGGAGAAAGGGACAACCCCCTCAATATCCAGTTCTTCGCCCTGTCTGCTCCAAGCAGGCGCCTGTTCTCCGAGCTCCATTCCTCGTGGCTTCTTTCTCATTTCCCCCTAGATTTTTTCCTCGCTGGACCCTAGCCTAGCCTGCAAGGACCGGGAAAACACCGCCAGCCAAACACAGCAGACTTCCTCTGCCGCAGCTCGCAGCGTGTCTCCAGCATGGCAGCGGAGCACACGCACAGCGAGAGGGAGGTTTCCTCCTCCCTCTCAGAGGATTCGATAGCACACTCTGTGTGCCAGGCCGAGTGTGCGGCAGAGACTTCTCCTGTGCCTAGATCTCGGCAGCCCGCCAGGATGACCAGGGCCAAGCAGAGTGGCAGCAGGAAGGCAAAGCAGAGCGAGAGGATGATGAAATTAGTTGTCTAACAACATCTGGATGGCCAAAGTTGTGTAGCCCTACTCTAGAGGTGTTGCTCTACCAGGGTTACAAGAGTTGTCATTTTTCTCTTTGTGTCTACCTCTGTAATCAGTGCAACAAAGCCCTATATGTTGCTCTGGTTTTGTTAGTGTATCTATCCGTGAGTACACATTTCAATGACTGGCCCACTGTAGCATAAGAATTGCCTTGCTAGGTTGGGTCAAGTTCAGGCTTCTGCTTCCAGCTCAGGCCAGCTAGAGTACTGTAAAATTCACAAAGAGGCATGAGAAGAATTGTCCTCTATTTGTCCTCAGCACTTGGTTTCCAGAGCCTTTTCTGTTAAAGTACCTTATGTAGTAGGTGAAAGACTAACACATTTGCTTGACAACTTGGCTTCGATTGGCTTCTGAATACATGGTTCTTGCTATGGAGAAAGAGTGCAGTAATAAGTCTTTCAAAGCCACTGGCATCCACTGTCAGCTGTTCATTTCAAGGAACTTGCCAGTAGGCCAATAGAGGATTTTTGTTGTTGCTCTTGTGTCATGACTGGGCTCTCCCAAACAGCTACTCAGAAGCAGATTAAGTTGCTTCTCAGAAGCCTTGTTGGTCTCTGTAACAAAAAACGTTTCAGCTGCTGGGCCTATCATGTGGTCTGATAAATGCCACAGACCCCAGCAGGCTGTCCAGGCAATCGCTTGTTTACCATTCCCTGCAGTTAGTAATATAGGTTCTGGCTGCAAGTGTGTGGTCTGTAGTCTCTGGTCTCTGCTAGCTGATGTTCTTCTAGAGCAGAGATTCTCTCACTGTTGTTTGGTTTTTGGGTGGCTGTAATCTGTTTGACGACACCTTAAGTGACTAACAAGCAGAAGGTTGCTGGTTCAAATCCCCGCTGGTCCTATATCGGGCAGTAGCGATATAGGAAGATGTTGAAAGGTATCATCCCATACTGCACGGGAGGAGGCAATGGTAAACTTCTCCTGTATTCTACCAAAGAAAATCATAGGACTCTGTGGGCGCCAGGAGTCAAAATCGAATTGACAGCACACTTTACCTTTAACCCACTTGATTGTGCTGCACAAATTTCACCCAGGGTTTATCAGTAGAGGCCTTGGGCCCCTAGCTTACCTGGACTTAAAAAACAAAAAAACATGTTAAATTTTCAAAGGAGGTTTGCTAACCATGGGTTGTCATCAGTACCCTTAGTCAACCCTTTTTGAATGTCATTAAGACTCTCTGCATCCTGGGACTCAAATAATACATAGTTGGATCAGAAGAACATGCTGGTAGGGAATTCAGTGGGATAGGAAGCGTATTATGGACTTCTGCTGAAGTTTCATCAGCAGGAGGATAAGGAGATTCAGAGAAGCGGGATTTTTGCATCTGTCTTCAAGGCGGAGGATACTGAGCATATACCCTGTGGAGGAACCTCCCTCTGTTCCTCCTAACCTTTTTGCCACTGCCACCAAGTGGACTTTTGGTATGGCTGGATCCACTACAACAGCCTTCACATTTATCAAAAATTACAAAAAAACAAAAACAAACTTCAGTAGTGTGGAAAGGCTTATAGGTATGGGGTGGAGACAAATCAACAAGTTTCTAAAAAAAAAAATTATAACATGAAAGTTTAATTTTTTGTTCAATTAAAACATTTATTTTACTGGAAACAAACAAACTCAAAACAGTTACTTACAGAGCAGGTCAGGGAAAATAAAAAGCTGGAGAAACATAATCACTACCTGGCTGGTCCCTACTCAGAGTCATCTTGTAATTTCTTTCTTCTCAGCTTTGGGCTTGCTGGGCAGACTCTTTGTTTTGATTACGGCACAGGTCTGGGGCTCAATCCAGCCTGACTCTTCCTTTTCTTCTTGCTGGCTGCTCACGCTCTGCATAGATTTACTGGATTCACGCTAGCAAACTTCCAGATTCTCCTCCTCCTCAAGCTCTGACTTGCTCCAGCAGACTCACTTGTCTTCTCCTTCCATGATTCTGCCTCTCAGGACTCACTCTCAAAACTCAGTTGACTTCACTAACTTCCCTCTCAAAACACTCCCAATATATACAGTTTCTCTGGCCCAACAGTTTTTTAAGTCATCCAATTAGAACAAACAAAATTTTTCTCCATTTCTTGAAATCTCCTTTCCTTCCAAAAAATCAACTGTCAAAATGCTAAACCAAAAGTATAACAGAAAACCAAGAATAAACCTGCATCTTCTTCATACATAGGGATTTGCAAGCACAGAAATCCTATTTATAACAATACAGAGGTATTTAGGAATATAATACAACACAATTCATTTATCAGGGCTTATTTACGAGAAGAGATTTGGGACTAGTAATGCACTATACAACACAGGGGCTTATTTACAGAAACCCAAGAGGTCTAGGCCTCGTTCCTCCATATATCCACTCCGGAATTGAGCTTCTCAGGCTTGGAGGCTGAAGAACTGGACCAGTTTGAGGTGACCAGAGAGGACGTTCTAAACTGTCCTAAAAAACTAAGAACTAACAAATTGCCAGGGCCAGATGGCATCCACTCAACGGTTCTAAAGGAACTCAAATATGAAATTGCTGATTTCCTAGCAAAAATATGTAACTTGCCCCTACCAGAAGACTGGAAAGTAGCTATGTAACTCTGATTTTCAAGAAGGTTTCCAGGTGGCATCTGGGAAACTACAAGCCTGTTAGCTTAACTTCTATGCCTGGTAAATTGATGGAAAGCATACTTAAGGACAAAATTGTGAAACATAGAAAGATGGGCCTTGCTGAAGGAGAACCATCATGGCTTCTGTAAGGGGCAAATCTTGCCTCACTAACCTTCTGGAGCTCTTTGAGTGTCAACAGGAACGTAGCTGAAGGTGATCCAGTTGACATGGTATACTTGGACTTCCAAAAGGCTTTTGACAAAGTTCACCACCAAAGGTTCTTGAGTAAACCTAGCAGTGGGGATGTGCACGAACGGATTTGGTGGTCTATTCACAGACCACCAAATCGGTTCAAAAGACGAGCATTCGAGCCGGTTCGAAGGGGGGTGTGTGTGTAGCGGCGTAGCTTTAAGGCGTGGGAGGGTGTCCTTACCTCTGCCACCGTGTTTTCCTCCTCCGGTGCTATTATGGTATTACGCTAACCAGGACAGTGAGACGGTAAACAGCCACCCTGTGACAGCTATTTTGGAAGAGAAAACACGCCGGGATAGGTAAGGATATCCTTCCTGCACCTTAAATCTCTCCCCCACCCCCTTCCACCTCACAGGAGTGCACAGAACCAGTTCTGTGCACATCCCTACCTAGCAGGTATGGGATAAGGGGACAGGCTCATGTGTGAATTTGTAACTGGTTGAAGGACAGGAAACAGAGGGTAGGAATAAATGGACAGTTTATACAATGGAGGAAAGTAAGACGTTTGTCTCCCAGGGATCTCTACTAGAACCAGTGCACTTTGTTCATAAATGATCTAGAAGTTGGGGTAAGCAGCGAAGTGGCCAAATTTGCAAATGACATTAAACTATTTAGGGGAGTGAAATCCAAAACAGATTGTGAGGAGCTTGAAAAAGATCTCTCCAAACTGGGTGAGTGGGTGACAAAATGGCAAATGTGGTTCAGTGTAAGCAAGTAAAGCATTTTGGGGCAAATAAACCCAACTTCACATATACGCTGATGGGATCTGAGCTGTTGGCGATTGAGCAGGAGAGAGAACTTGGGGTCATGGTGGATTGCTCGTTGAAAGAGTGTGTGGCTTGTATGGAAAAAAAGACAAACTCCATTCTAGGTATCAGTAGAAAATGGATTGAAAATAAAAATGCTTATATTATGTCCTTACACAAATCTGTGGTGCGGCCACATTTGGAGTACTGCATACAGTTCTGGGCACTATTAATTAATTGAGGACATTGTAGAGCTGGAAAAGGTGCAGAAGAGGGTTACCATGATAATCAGGGACCATGAAACTGAAGGCCAGGAAATTTAGGACCAACAAAAGGAAGTACTTTTTCACTCAGCACATAGTTAATCTATGCAATTCTCTGCCATGTGATGTAATGACCACTAGCTTGGATGGCTTTAAGAGGGGCTTAGACAAGTTAATGGAGGACAGGTCTATCAATGGCTACGTGGTGTAGTGGTTAGTGCCGGACTAGGACCGGGGAGACCCGAGTTCAAACCCCCATTCAGCCATGAGACTAGCTGGGTTACTCTGGGCCAGTCACTTCTCACCCAGCCTAACCTACTTCACAGGGTGGTTGTGAGGAGAAATTTAAGTATGTAGAACACCGCTCTGGGCTCCTTGGAGGAAGAGTGGAATACAAATGTAATTAATAAATTAATAAATACTAATCTGGTGAGTATAGGCCATCTCCAGCCTCAGAGGCAAGATGCCTCTGAATACCAGTTCCACGGGAGCAACAGCAGGAGAGAGGGCTCTTGCCCTGTGGGCTTCTCTGAGGCATCTGGTGGGTCATTGTGTGTAACAGAGTGCTGGGCTAGATAGACCTTGGGCCTGATCCAGAAGGACTGTTCTTAGGTATGAAAATAGAGAAAACACACAGGAAGTTTCCATAAAAGTCCCAACAAGGCGTTCTCTAAATATGATAAATAATTAAATGCAGAAGCTTTCATTTTCAGTTCCAATTATTTTCGTTAAAAAGGATCTCTGATAGCAGAGCCAGGAGACTTCTGCCTAAGGTCTTGGAGAGCTGAGACAGTCTCAGTTTGATATATAGCAGCTTCATGTGTTCATGAGAATCCAGCAAGCAGGATGCCAAGGTGCCACACCCTTTTTGGCTCCTAGCAACACACACTGTGGAAGGAGCTGAACAGGTACTGGCAGTGCAATCTGCGTATGTGTGGATTCTGATTTGGAATTGGGAAGTGAGGACATGTGTTTATTTTTATCTACATGTCTAACCCACTTTCTCCCTTCAGCATGCAGATGCTCAAAGCAGCTACGATTTTTTTTTAAATGCCTCCCCATCTAAAGCAGTGGAGTAATATGCTTGATCATTTGATTTGCCACCAGGTTTTAGAAGTCCCCACTTTATATAACTGTCTCATAAAACCCTTTTTGTACTGGCAGTCATGTGAGGCAGGAGAGGTGGTTAGGTGGACCACGTGATCTGGATCAGTCTTGTATTGTTCATGAATATTTTCTCCATCTTTAACGTTGAAATATAATCTTTCCGCCTTCCTGTCTCAGCTTTCAGAAACAAAGGTGTTCACTGCTTCATCTGTTCCAGCTGAGAATCATGTTGCACCTGGCCAAAGGTATTTCTTCCCCTCCTCCCTCTTTCAGTTCCAGATAACCCAATGTTCCCATTGAAAGAATTATGTAACAACTCACTGTAATGAATTACATGTGATATATAGTAAGACTGCTGTCTGTGAGCCTTCCTACTGATCAGCTGGTTAATCAGCATATCGGAGTGGTACAGACATTTAAATCTGAAAGATCTCCTATGGATCTTGGCTTTAAAATTGTCAGTTTCTTCTTTCCAAGCTCTGCCCATAAATGGAAGGGGTTCAAAAGCTGGGCACTATTCACAAGAGTTTGCACGTTTGGAGTGTGTGGGTGAAACGCATCTGCAACAATGGGACCATTTCCAGCATGAGGACCACAGACCCACAGTAGCTGGGGTGAGGGCAAGCTGAATGGGGTTGTTGGCTTCTTTGCAAGGCCTAAAATCTGTTCAGATATAGCTTGCCACTGGTGTCAGGAACTGGTTGGCTGTGTTTCCAACAACTGCTGGATATTTCTTGCTTGGTAATTCCTTGACTTGTGGACTGCATTAATGGTAGAAAGTAGGGTTGTTATTGCCATAGGACCACCAGTCCTTTTCCTGGGGCTAGTCGCTTTATAAGTCGCTGGAGGACAAATAGAGGTCATGGGCCTTGTACTAGAAGGATACACCATAGGGTGATCCTCCTGTACATTCATTTAATGTACAGTCATTTAATGTGGCTTAAAGATACCCATACCAAAGAAAGGAAACAGATTGTGCAAACCATCGCACAATATCCTTAATTTCACATACTAGCAAAATAATGCTCAGGATCATCCAAAGCAGATTAGAGCCCTACATGGAAAGGGAAATGCCCGATGTTCAAGCTGGTTTCAGAAAAGGCTGAGGACCAAGAGGCATCATTGCTGATGCACACTGGATAATTGAGAAATCCAAAGAATACCCCAAAGAAGTCAATGTGTTCTTTATTGACTACAATAAAGCCTTCGATTGCGTCAACCATGTCAAGTTGTGGAATACCCTTAGGAAAATGGGTGTGCCAGAACATTTCATTGTTCTCATGAAAAACCTATACACAGGACAAGAAGCCACAGTTCAGACAGAACATGATGAAATAGACTGGTTCCAGATTGGCAAAGGAGTAAGGCAAGGCTGTGTACTTTCTCCTTCTTTATTAAATTTATATGCTGAACATATACTGAGAGAAACTGGATTGGAAGAAGATGAGCGTGGTTTTAAAGTTGGAGGAAGAAACATCAATAACCTGCACTATGCTGATGACACCACTCTGATAGCTGAGGATGCCGATGATCTGCAATCTGTAGTAATGAAAGTCAAGGAGCACAGTGAAAAAAATGGGACTACAATTAAATGTAAAGAAGACTAAACTAATGACAATGGGTACAGCAACCAGAATTGACAATGAAGACATTGAAGTGGTGGATAGCTTCTGCCTTTTAGGATCGACCATCAACAGTAAAGGATCCAGCAGTCAAGAAATACACCATAGACTAGCACCTGGTAGGGTTGCAATGAAGGCCTTGGAAACAATATTTATTGTTGTTGTTATCATTATTATTTTACATTTTATATCCCACTCTTCCTCCAAGGAGCCCAGAGCGGTGTACTACATACTTAAGTTTCTTCTCACAACAACCTTGTGAAGTAGGTTAGGTTGAGAGAGAAGTGACTGGCCCAGAGTAACCCGGCAAGTATCATGGCTGAATGGGGGTTTGAACTCGGGTCTCCCCGGTCCTAGTCCAGCACTCTAACTACTACATGTCAATACCTACAAAGATTAGAATTGTTCGGACAATGGTTTTTCCCATGACACTCTATGGATACGAAAGCTGGACTTTGAAGAAGCAAGATAGAAAAAGTATTGACACTTTTGGTGCTGGAGAAGACTTTTGAGGATACCATGGACAGCCAGGAAAACAAACAAATGGATCATAGAACAAATCAATCCAGAATTTTCACTCGAGGCTCAAATGACCAGGCTCAAACTATCATATCTCAGACACATTATGCGAAGACCCAGCTCCCTTGAGAAGTGCATAATGCTGGGGAAGGTTGAAGGAAAGAGAAGAAGACGACGACCAGCAGCAAGGTGGATGGACTTGATTACGACAGCAATGAATGCACCACTGTGAGACCTTAAAGGCCAAGTTGAAGACAGATCATCCTGGAAAGAATATGTGGTTGCTATGAATATTATTATTATTATTTTATTATTATTATTTCAATTTCTATACCGCCCTTCCAAAAATGGCTCAGGGCGGTTTACACAGAGAAATAAGAAATAAGATGGATCCCTGTTCCCAAAGGGCTCACAATCTAAAAAGAAACATGAGATACACACCAGCAACAGTCACTGGGGGTGCTGTGCTGGGGTTGGATAGGGCCAGTTACTCTCCCCCTGCTAAATAAAGAGAATCACCATGTTAAAAGGTGCCTATTTGCCAAGTAAGCAGGATCGCTATGTGGTCGCTATGAGCTCTTTGACCTTGGGAGCACTGCTGACAACCCACATAGCCTTACCCTGTTCCTCTGTAATGCCAGGTCGGTCCAAAATAAACCTGAACTGATCCATGATTTGATCATGGATGACGGGGCCAACCTGGTATGCATTACCGAGAGTTGGTTGGGGGAGGCTAGTGGTTGAGTTGGGTCCCAGCTTTTTCCTCTAGGATATTCTGTAGAGGAGCAGGTGAGGGGACGTGGAGTGGCTGTGGTCTATAAGGATAACATCTTCCTTACCAGGGTCCCTGTTAGGGTATCAGGCCATATTGAATGTGTGTTCTTGAGTTTGGGGACTAGGGATAGATTGGGACTTCTGTTGGTGTACCGATTTCCCCGCTGCCCAGCAGAATCCCTTACTGAGCTCACGGACTTGGTCGCGGAACTTGCATTGGAGTCTCCCAGACTCTTGGTGCTGGGGGACTTCAGTGTTCATTTCGGGACCAATCTGTCCAGCCATGACAACTATGGGCCTATCCCAAGTGGTCTCTATTGCAGGTCACACACTTGATTTGGTCTTTTACTCTGATCAGGGTGGTGTTCCGTGGGTGGGGACTCCTGTAATCTCCTCATTGTCATGGACGGACCACCATCTGGTTAAGGTGGGACTTACAGCTACTTCCCGCCTCCGCAGGGGCGAGGGGCCTAGTAGAATGGTCTACCCGAAGAGGTTATTGGATCCAGTAAGATTCCAAGATGCCTTGGAGGGATTCACTGTTGTCTTTGCCGGTGATTCTATTGATGCCCTGGCTGAGAATTGGAACAACTTGCTCACTAGGGCAGTAGACACGATTGCTCTCAAGCATTCCCTCCGATCTGCTTCAAAACTGGCCCCTTGGTATATGGAAGATCCACGGGGGCTGAAGTGGCAAGGTAGGCAACTGGAGCACAAGTGGAGAAAGACTCGACTCGAATCTGACAGATTGCGACATAGAGCACATCTAAAGATCTATGCTCAGGCGATACGTGCGGCAAAGAGGCGGTTATTTTCTTCCTGTATTGCCTCTGTGAGTTCATGTCCGGCGGAGTTGTTCAGGGTTGTGAGGGGGCTAGTATCTGCCCCCCCTCCCTTGAACCAGAATTTGGAGTCATCAGTTACCCGCTGTGATGTGTTTAAAGAGTTTTTCGCAGACAAAATCTCTCACATTTGGGCCGACCTAGATAGTCTCCACAATTAATTTGATGTCTGAACTGGAGGTGCCCAACAACTCCTCTTATGTGATTCGACTGGATCTGTTTCAGTTTGTGACTCCTGAGGATGTGGAATAGCTGCTCGGATCGGTGAGGCCTACCACTTGTTCTCTTGACCCTTGTCCAACATGGCTTGTTCTATCTATCAGGGAGGCTGTTGTTGACAGCCTGGTGGAAATCATAAATGTTTCTCTGAGGGAGGGCAGGATGCCTCCTTGTTTTAAGGAGGAAGTCATTAGACCTCTTCTAAAGAAGCCTGCATTAGATCCCTCGGAGTTGAGCAATTATAGGCCTGTTTCCAATCTCCTTGGCTGGGCAAGGTAATTGAGAGGGTGGTGGCCTCTCAGCTCTAGGCAGTCTTAGAGGAAACTGATTATCTAGGAACATAGGAACCTGCCATATACTGAGTCAGACCATTGGTCTATCTAGCTCAGTATTGTCTTCACAGACTGGCAGCGGCTTCTCCATGGTTGCAGGCAGGAATCTCTCTCAGCCCTATCTTGGAGAAGCTAGGGAGGGAACTTGAAACCTTCTGCTCTTCCCAAAGCGGCTTCATCCCCTGAGGGGAATATCTTGCAGTGCTCCCACATCAAGTCTCCCATTCAGATGCAACCAGGGCAGACCCTGCTTAGCTATGGGGACAAGTCATGCCTGCTACCACATGACCAGCTCTCCTCTCTGACCCATTTCTGACCCATCTAGACCCATTCCAAACTGGTTTTCAGGCGGACTATGGGGTGGAGACTGCCTTGGTTGGCCTGATGGATGATCTCCAATTGGGAATTGACAGAGGAAGTGTGACTCTGTTGGTCCTTTTGGATCTCTCGGCAGCTTTCGATACTATTGACCATAGTATCCTTCTGGAACATCTGAGGGTGTTGGGGTGGGAGGCACTGTTTTACAGTGGTTCCGCTCCTACCTCTCGGATAGATTCCAGATGGTGTCAATTGGAGATTGTTGCTCTTTGAAATTTGAGCTTAAGTATGGTGTCCCTCAAGGCTCCGTACTTTCTCCAGTGCTTTTTAACATCTACATGAAGCCGCTGGGAGAGATCATCAGGGGTTTTGGAGCTGGGTGTTACCAGCACGCTGATGACACCCAGATCTCCATGTCAACTTCTTCAGGAGCTGGCATATTCTCCCTAAATGCCTGTCTGGAAGCAGTAATGGTCTGGATGAGGGAGAATAAACTGAAGCTGAATCCAGATAAGACGGAGGTACTTATTGAGCGGGGTCAGAACTCTAGGAATGATTTTGTTCTGCCTGTTCTAGATGGGGTCACACTTCCCCAAAAGGAACAGGTCTGCAGTCTGGGAGTACTTCTGGATTCACACTTCTCCCTGGTTTCTCAGGTTGAGGCGGTGGCCAGGGGTGCTTTCTATCAGCTTCGGCTGATACACCAGCTTCTCGAGATCAGTGACCTCAAAACAGTGGTACATTTGTTGGTGACCTCCAGACTTGACTTCTGTAATGCGTGGGGCTGCCATTGTACTTAGTCCGGAATCTTCAGTTGGTTCAGAATACAGCAGCCAAGTTGGCCTCTGGGTCATCTCGGAGAGACCACGTTCCTCCTTTACTGATGGTGTTACACTGGCTGCCAATAGGTTTCCAGACAAAATACAAAGTGCTAGTTATAACTTATAAAGCCCTAAATGGCTTAGGCCTGGGTATTTAAGAGAACATCTTCTTCACTGTGAGCCCCACCGCCCATTGTGGTCATCTGAGGAGGTCCGTTTCCAGTTACCACCAACTCGTTTGGTGGCTACACAGAGACGAGCCTTCTCGGTTGCTGCCCCAAGATTGTGGAATGCGCTCCCTGCTGAGATACGATCCTCCCCATCTCTGGCAATTTTCAAAAAACACCTGAAAACCCATCTTTTCGCCCAAGCTTTCTTAGGTTCTTAAATTTTTTAGGTTTTAATCTCTGGTTTATTTTTAAATTTTTAAATTGTTTTAAGTTTTTTGTATATGTTTTTAACTTTTTTATGCTATTGTTAACTTCCCAGAGACGAAAGTTTGGGATGGTGTACAAATTTGATAGATAAATAAAATAAAATGAGTCAACACCGACTTGATGGCACTTAATCAGATGACCCAAAGAATTGCTTTGATATTCTGTTTGGTAACTTGATTTGGTGCTTGCTTTTTGTAAAATTTATTGGTTTAGGTCTCTTACTTAGCGATGGTTTTGTTTTGTACAAATGTGATACTGAATCATTTTTAGCCTACTTTCCAATAGACTTATTAGATCACCTGGCATTCTGTGTGTGTGTCAGTCATTCTCTCCTGCCCCATCAACTTTGCAATGCCTGGATCAAAATATGAACCAAATTGGGTACAGTTGTAGGGACACCTCACCAGTGTAGTTTATGTCATCCAATTCAACATGGCGCATGGGTGAACATTTGAAGCATAAGTGGGCTAACTTGTGAACCACCTAACCGATTGGGACCAATTTTAGTCCAGTTGTACGGATAGTGAAAGGAAATTAGGCGGATTAGTTCTTACTAGAACTTGTTTCTCTTACAATTGAGAATTAGATTGGGTTTTCTTTCAAATTATTGGCTTAAATTACATGGGAAGGTTAGTTTGATTAAGATTATGATTGTAGAAGAACTTGATTAGATTCACTTGGTTCACTTACTTTTTGCATAGGGATAACATATTTTGAAAAGCTGGATCTTGGAGGATCAGAGCATTATGCAAGAGAATCTGGCTGATCTATTAGATCACAGTCTTTGTGCAGTGGAGTTTAACATCATATAACCCCAAGAATTCCAGCTTTTCCTCAGAGACTGACTCGTGCTTTTTATATTTCAGAATAACATCGC
This sequence comes from Hemicordylus capensis, assembly GCF_027244095.1. Classification (NCBI taxonomy): domain Eukaryota; kingdom Metazoa; phylum Chordata; class Lepidosauria; order Squamata; family Cordylidae; genus Hemicordylus; species Hemicordylus capensis. The sequence continues at coordinate 4,018,966 of NC_069658.1, forward strand.
TGTCAAAGAGAAGTGCATTTTCCCCAATTGTAATTTGATTTTGTAAAGTTGACTAACATGATAGGCAATTTAAATACTCAAAATACCCAAATCAGAATTTGCTTCCATCATAGTATTTTTTTGCAGGAACTTCATTTTTAGAGAGTTGCCTGCCTGACCCGCACGGCTTTGCTTGTCCCTTGAGTTAGATAAGGTGACATTTTAGGAAGAACTTCTAACTACAAACTTCTTAAGAAGGCTGTGTAATCCCTTTGGAGGAGGCTCTCATGAAGAAGGTTGGACCAGGCACTTGCTAGGGAATACTTCAGATGTAGGCTATCCTGTTTTGTCAACTAGTCGATCCATTTTAAGGCCTCCTCCAACTCTGATTTACTCCTCTCCTTCCTTTCTGTATTTTGACATCTTCTCTTTAATTGTTTCTTTCTTAGCATTGACCTGGTGACGCTGCTTCAGAAGCCTGTGACTTCGAACCAAGAAACGGAGGGAAACTCATTTGAGGCTTCGCAGCAGCAAGGTTTTGGACAGGCTTTGGTCTTCACAAATTCCCAACACAATTCTCAGATGACCTTGGGGGCTGGCAGCACGAGCACTGTGAATGCCTATTCTCCACAGAGCCTGGTAATAGTGCCCATTGGCTTATTAAAAATGTTGAGCAGTCATGTTTGCAGTCTTGCTCCCTTTATTTTCAAAAGTGAACCATTAACTGGTTCTGCAGTATGATGAAGATGCAGAACTGAGGCTGTCCTTGCAAAGGATAACCTCTGTGTATGTGTAATCTTGCTTGGAGAGCTCATCTTTGGCTTACTAATGTGTTCCTATTCGTATTGATTCTTTGGAGAAGAGTAGATAACGTCCTATGCATAGTAATTCAAATAAAGCAGTTTGGTTGATAAATAAATAAAGTGCAGAGCAGTTTCAGGCTGGGAGACAGTGATGTATTCTTTCCAAGCACATATCTGACTGTAGCGTGCGGAAATCGTCTGTTTCTGAGTCTCCTTTACTCATGAAAACTGCTTGGCAATGGGTTATCCTCTTTCCAATGAGTATCATATCAGATCTAGATAACAGGTATCATATTTCCAAAATGAAAAATATTTATGGTTTTTGATGGCACAGGTGCATCCTTTCTCCCTAAAATTTGTGGACACTCAAGTTCATAACCCTTCATTTCTATTAAAAACATGGATGTGCCTGGCACTGCAAAAGCTGAAAGACTGTTTCCTGCTGCAGAGAGCTTACAGGCTAAATTTTGGCAGAGGAGAAGACAACAGGGAGGAGGCAAACGTAGCAGTGGATGAATATGCCCAAATGCAATTACATATATTTAAGCTTCATTTGTGTAGGGAGTAAGGAATAAAGCGATAACTGAAAACCTGCCTACCAAAAATATTAATTCCTGTCTCAGAGGGCTTACAGAATAAATAATTTTGGGCTGCAGCATTTAGTTGATTTATAAATCTTTTGATTAAAATTGTCCCAATTCATTTGGTAACGCACTCTGTGTGTGTGTGTGTGTGTGTGTGTGTGTGTGTGTGTGTGTGTGTGTGTGTGTGTACACACTTAACATGCTCTGACAGGCACCTTCTAGAGGCATTCCTCCTTCTCTTTTAAAAATAGAAGAATGCATTTTCTGAGGTGGTACCTGCTGTGATCCAAGCATGATTAAAAAGAACCCAAGAATTATTTTACCTTCAGAACTGTTTATATGCAGATTTGATTAGGCAAAAGCTACTCCATTAATTGGCTTGATCTTGTGACAATAAAAAAGTGCAAAGGGAAGTGGGTATGTAAGAATGTAAACTTGCTACTTTGCTATTTCCTCCCACATATTATGGTGCTCTCCCTCCTGCAACAAAAATTTAATCCCTGTCAGCCTTTTGCCCAGGTTTCAATTTGCATTTATATTATTCCCCCTTTCAGTCCTCAACCCATGTCAATTGTATTCAGACAATCTAATTGTTAATTTACATAGCAATGATCCGATGACATGGGGGCACTTTTTGAGCTGATGGAAATGCAGCCCTTTGTACTGAGGCATCACGTGACAGGTTTTGATGATCCTCCAGACTGTTAAAGAAAATTCCCTTCGACAAGAACATGGTTGTCTAAATTTTCCCAGATGCGAGTGTGAGTGATTGGAGAGAGGCCGGAATTAGGCATTATGCCCTTTAATATCAAACTTGGGTGCTTCTTTTTCTTTCCCAGCCTCTTAAACACCTTCCCCCTCCAGTTTCATATAGCATTCAAGTGCTCAGGTTCAGAGTTGGCAGCCTTAGGTATGTGGACATGAAATAGCTGCATATTCTTCCCCACTTTGTCCTTGCTTATACTTAACTCTCCATCTGTCATCTCACCTGTGTTGATTTTTTGATTTTAAACTCAGCTATGTATTCAAATTTTGCTATGTAATAGCAAATAAAAATAGCCCGGTTTGGGGGCGGGAAGTGTCTCTGCGTTTCTCCTCTCTGTGAGCGAGGATACTTCACAGCAGTACCCAATTTCTGCTGAAAGTTTACTGGAGGGACGGGGATTGGGATGCACTGTGGGTCCCACATTTGTGTGCATCTGTGATCTGATAAAGTACACATTTGCACCTTTAAATATAAGTAAGATTATAATTTTATGTAGGCTACTGAACCATGTTTTCTCTCTCCCCACCCCTCTTCTCCTTCTGTCTAGTCTTCAGTTCTCTGTTCTGGGTTCGGAGAACTTGGATCATCAAAACTAGCCAACTCCACTGGATCTCAGATTTTAGACCAGTTGAAATCTCCAGGTTTAGGCCAGTTGACCTCACCAGGTTTGCTGAGCACGAGCTCTCCTGTTACCACAACCACTGCATCATCCTGGGATGTAAAACCTTCCATTTCACAGCCTTCTATCCTCAGCCAATTCGGTAAGTGTTCGGTGACACTCAGGCAGGCAAAAATTGGGGGTGGGGATTTCTTTTGTTGCTGTGTGATAAAATATGCTGTCTTGTCTTGTAGTAGACTGCTGGAGCAAGGGTTGACATTCTGGTTTTCACTTCCTTTTCTTGCTAATGGTGCCTAGACTTCAAGTCCCAGCCTGAGCCATCTCCTGTTCTCAGCCAGTTGACCCAGCGGCAGCAGCAGCAGCAACCAGCAGCCACTGTCCCACCTCCTGGACTGGAATCCTTTGCCCCACAGGTAAAAGCCAGAGAGCCATCGCCGGTAGACAGCTCTACGGCTGTCAGCAAAATGCTGCACCTCCCCAGCCTGTCTGCGGATAGCCAGGTGGCGCCTGTCCATCATACACAGCAGAAACAGATCAAGCCGCCGAAACGGAAGATACCCCCAGCTTCTAAGGTGGGTAACCCTGCAAGAGCCAAGCAGTGACAGTGTTGTGATAGAGCAGGGTTAGGTAATCTGGCCATAAACAAAGGCTGTCAGCCAATTTGAGGTTTTTCTTGGCCTCCTAAGAGGGTAATTGACTGACTACACTTGCATGTTAGGTGTCTGTCCTTTTTGAGATAAGAGAGGGATGTGTCAGATAATTGATAAATTATCTTGCACCATTTGATGCAAGGTAAGGTACTCCTTGATATCCATATTTTCTTGATTCTCCATTACAGTAACACACTAGAATAAAAATAATTGCACAAAAAATAAGTGTGCCCTTAACATGTAATGACCCCAGTTAAAATCTGCTCTTGCCAATGGGTATAGACCTGTGTTGATTGATCTACAAAGGTCTGCACCTGTCTGCTCATATAATTGCTGCACAAGCACTTCAGCTAGACTTGCTTGTACCATCTGTGAACTCAACTGAAGCAGCTGGACAGTCAGTTATTTGGGCTGAGACCTTGTTTTGGAGATGGAAGAATGTACATTCTGAGTTCCATCCCCAGAATAACCCCATTGCTTACCAGTTGCCTGTTTGGTGCAGTGTGGCTGATCGATCTAGCTGGTTGCTAATTCTTCAACTCATTAGTGTATTATGCAGGAAAGCATTAGGTGATGTATAGATGATGGGAGTGACAAGTAATGACTGCAGATGAGCCATGGCATTGTTTGATGCATGTACTTTAACATAGCTATCTGCTTAAAATGGGAGTGAATTGAGCAGGATGTATTCTATGGCATTCTGTGCAAATTGGGAAATGCTGTAAGATGTTAAATGCAGAAGAGGGCAGCTTGATCATTTTCAGGGGGCCATGTACAGAGCCACCCAGAAGTGGTTAAAAACTCAAAATGTGAAGATGTATGTGTGAATCTGCTTGAAACTATAGCATGAGTTTTCTGTTTGGCTGAGTTTGAGTAATTCCCACTGATGGGCAGCAAAGAAAATAAATTCTTAGAGGCCAAGACCACCTTAAATGCTATGTGTGTTCTAGTGTTGTTTCTCAGCATGATGCAAACTTATTTTGGTGCGTAGCTTTAATCTTGCCCAGAGATCTTTGTCTGAGGCCTTCCTCCCAGGTACTTCTGCCACTAGAGGGTAGCAACTGGAGATAAGGGGCAGCAAACCAAACTGGTTAGTCATGACTAAGCACTGGAATGAATGAGATAAGCTACCTGTGACTAATTTAAATCCATTAATTTCAACAGAACTTAGTCAGGATGCCTCCATAGGGTCTTTTCTGTAGTGGCTCCCTTTCACAGGGATGTTCATGGGCACCTGTGATTCCTAGGCATCGTTAAGATGATTTTATTTTCTTGAGCTAGAAATGAATTATGTATATTATTCTGTTGGCATCTGATGTTTCATTTTTTAATTTCTGCTTTACCCAGATGTATTCTGTAAACTAGTCACCTTAAGTGGTGCAGGGGGGAAATGCTTGACTAACAAGCAGGAGGTTGCTGGTTCGAATCCCCGCTGGCACTATATTGGGTAGCAGTGATATAGGATGACGCTGAAAGGCATCATCTCATACTGCGTGGGGGGAGGCAATGGTAAACCCCTCCTGTATTCTACCAATGAAAACCACAGGGCCCTGTGGGCGCCAGGAGTCAAAATCAACTTGACGGCACACTTTACCTTTATTCTGTAAACTAATTGACTTGTTGGTAATTTCTCTTATTTGTGTTATCCTTGAAAGCTGGGGTAGGGATGTTGTGCATGAATATGCCGTCTCCTTAGACAAGACAGCACATGGAGAGCAGGGAATATCATTCCTCTTGGTTCTGACTTCGTAGGTTATGGAAGTCCTGTTTTAATTTTTCAGATTCCTTCCTCTGCTGTGGAGATGCCTGGATCTGCTGATGTCTCAGGGTTAAATGTGCAGTTTGGAGCTCTTGAGTTTGGGTTGGAGCCCTCCCTCTCAGAATTTGGACCTGCTTCAAGCTACGAGCACACCAGCCAGGCACCCAACAACATCCTGTACCCGAAGCCTGTAAAGTATGTATGCAGCACTACTTTTGCCCTCTGCTCTGCTTCTCACTAAGCCTGTTTTTATGCCAAGAATGAAGATAAAGATGTCTGGTTCCAGGGGCTCTGTATCATAACAGTCCTCCTGTAGACTAGAACAGAGAACTACTTGTAAATAAGATTGTCCAGAGAGCAGGATTCCAAAATCAAACTAGATTACTGGTTAGAAAAAAATTACCCAAAACTCAGATTGAGAGACAACATGCATCGAATAAATGATGATGATGATGCATGTGAATGGCCTCTTTCCCATAAATCAAGGTAATTATGGAGTGAACTCCAAAAGCTGTCTGTTGGTGTGACAAACTCCTTCCAGCCCTGCTTATTCTGCTTGTCAGGAGTGGACTTGGGTCTGACACAGCCCTTCAGGATACAACTTAGAAAGGGAGCAAGGGGGCCTAGATTTGAAATAAGCTACAATGGATCCAGAAGAATAAACACATACACCGTCCTATTAGAAGTCCTGTATATTGAGTGTTTTTGAGGATTTGGGCTAGGGATGAGGAATTGGCTGACAAAGGTTCTTACCTCAAATTCGCTTTTAGTAACTACTGCACATCAGAGTTCTAAAAGAGGGTGTGCAGGAGGGACGTGCACCACACACCTCTGACCATCTGAGTTGCAACATACCTTGTTTGTGCAGATACCCTCAGTCTCTCTGGGCCATCTTATGTCAGTGTGTGTTATAGGAAGATGTACAACTTTCGGACTTGACAATGTGCCTCACTTGTTGACACTCTTGCGACCCAGACAATTCAGACTTGACAATGTGCTTCACATGTTGACACACTTGCTGCCCAGAGACAATGATCTTAATGTTGGGGAAAGTGCATATTTACTTCATTGTATCCAAAACACAGGGCAAGAGTTGCTTGGATACAAGCTGATTCATGCATTAAGAAATGGTCTTGTGAACTTGTCCTGACTAAATTATAATTTGGTTTGCAAAGCAAAAGAGTAAACCTATCCTTACATTGGACATACAGACAGCTCACCATGGTCACACCAAAGCTCCATCTAGCCCACTACCACACTTAGGCCAGCCATATGCCTCCCATGAAACAGGAGTTGCAAACAGTATCCCCACCTTTTAGCACCTGGTACTTGGAGATAGCTTTCCTTTGTACATGAAGGTTCTCTGCTGCTGCAGTCCAAGGGCATCTCACGTGTGGGTTATGCTCCTCCATGTTACTCTAGAAGGCAGGACTATGCAAATCAAGTTAGGCTTTTTAAGGCAGGGAGGAGCATCCCGCCGCCGCCGCCCCCCCCCCCCCCCGGTTCATTTAGTTGTGCTTGGCTCTAAGGCAGTTTCTGCTCGGCTCTTAGCAGTTTTTTAAAATCTTTTCTTAGGCTCTTTGGTTTTTTCCTCTCCTCTTTCTGGGTGTGTGTGTGTGTGTGTGACAGACAGACACAGAGAGAGAGAGCTCCAGTTTGCTTCTTTCACTTTCATTTCCCCCCTTGGTGCTTCACGTGAGGGTACCAAAAGGCAAGTGGCAACAGGGCCTCCCAAAGGCCATTAGAGCAGCCGGGAACCCGCCCCTGAGGTCCTGTTCACTTGCTTGCTCAGCGGCACAGTGCAGCTCCATGGAATGTGTGGCCCCCACCGAACAGCTGACGGGCAACGTTCCGGGGCAGGAAGGAGTAAGAGCCGCCACTTTGGAGGGCGGGGAAGCGGCCCAGGCACCGACCTTGCTGCTGTTTCCTGCCAGCCCCATGGGCAACCCGCCATCTGCAGCTGCGGCCCTGCTCTCCCCTCACACAGAGAATGGAGCATTGGTTACTCACCGTGAAGGCTTCTTCTTGCTGCTGCATGCAAAGGCGTCTCGACCTCCCCTGCAGCACTAGCACCTACTTTACAGGGATACTCTGAAGGGGTCATTTCTTCTTGCTTTGATCTGCTCCTGCATATTTTATAACTTCTTCGGCCTATTGGAGTCTAGCCTAGACCGTGTTTCCCATAGGTAGTTCCAGTTTGGATTCATTGGTCTTTAGTTAACACTAGTTTAAAGTAGTTTTTTCTTCATAGAGGTGCTTGGATGCAGCAGCAATGAGAAGTCTTCACAGTGAGTAACCAATGCTCCATTCTGTTTAGCTATCTCAGCTTATAGCCTTTTAAATATATTCTTCAGGAATTTCTTACATTATCCTTCAAAGCCATGTGTGCTAGTGATCATTGCTACGTCTTATGACCGTGTGTTCCATAAATTGTGTTGTATGAGGATGTACTGCTTTTAGCTTAAATTCAGGCCTGATAAATCATAATTTTATTAACCTCTGTCATGCCTTCACTGAGATCTACTTTGACTTCAGGAGGGAAATCCGTAGACAGGGTTATGGGGAAGAAGTGGTGTCAGGACACTTTTGGGACCTCCCCAGACCTCTGGCCTTGTCCCCTGGGGCCTGACTCAGACCTTACCTCAAAGGCCAAGACGAACGTTGGAGTATGGTAGTGTCCAGTATAAGCCTTTTCTTTCGTCAGTTCATATTATTGTTTGTTCTAGAGGTTCTCAGACCTGGGCCATTGTGGCTGGAGATGATGGGAGTTGCAGCCCAAAGTCAACTGGGGAGACCCAGGTGTGAAAGCCCCTGGTATACTCTGTACGAAATAGTCTTATCAGAAGCTTGGTTGACTTGGTGGTGATTTATCTGTCTTGCTGTTGACCATGATGATAAATGACTTTTGCTTTTTTCAGTGATCCTTTGAATACCTCTTTGCCAATGTCCAATACAGTACAGGAGTCTACCTACACCACCTCTGCCACCACCTCTGCTGACCTGAGCTGCTCTTCCCAGAGCGCTAGTCCCATAACAACCACTTCCTCCTATGACCAGGCCTCTGTACATAGCAGGGTAACATACCAAAGTTCCGTGTCTCCATCGGAACCAGCCGCAGCTGTTGTCACGGTAAGTAGGCACTACAAAACCTTGATTTCTGCCTTAATTAGCAGAAGTCAACCGTGGGCAGGGGTCAGGGGTTGCTGGTAAACGAATTTAAAAATGTTAACTTTGTTGTTAACTTCAGATATCCTTTTAAATACTTTGTAGCTAATGCAAGTTGGTACCAAGCTACATGTTAGGTTGGAGCTGCATGGTTAGACTGCCAGTGTAATGGCATCCTTGAAGAGCAGTCACAGGGCTGCCTGTTCTGAATTTTGAGTCTGTGTGTGTATGCGCATGCACAATAGGAACATAGGAAGCTGCCGTCTGAGTCAGAGCCTTGGTCCATCTAGCTCAGTACTGTCTACACAGACTGGCAGCAGCTTCTCCAAGGTTGCAGGCAGGAGTCTTTCTCAGCCCTATCTTGGAGGTGCCAGGAAGGGAACTTGGAACTTTTTGCATGAAAGTATGCATAAGATGCTCTTCCCAGAGTGGCCCCATCTTGTAAGTGGAATATCTTACAGTGCTCACATGTAGTCTCCCATTCAAATGCAACCAGGGTGCACCCTGCTTAGCAAAGGGGACAATTCATGTAATCCCAGTTGCATCCTTACCCTACTAAAGCTGCTGCTGAGAGGAAAAGTTACGGGCATATGATTGTACCTGTATGTGTTCGCTTCCAGGAATAATGGCTGCTCTGGAGGGGAAATGGGAGATCTATGCAGCCGGAAAGGATTGGGCCTTCTCCCCACTGTGGTTCTGATCCAAATGTCCTTCCCTTCCGCACTGCAACCTGGGTGTTTTGCTTTTGCAGGAAGAAAAACAACCTGGGAGCTCCAGCGTAATGTGTAGGTCCTTATGACACTTGCTGGCTGTTGAAATACCTAGCAAATATGGCACTGATCTTGTAAGGCTGGCCAACATTATTGTCCCAGTACTGCAGATCAAGCTGGGGAGCTGAACAGAGCCTCTGTAGTAAGTGTAGGAACAGTCGTGCCTAAGACACGCTTGCAGATGAGTGTCTGTGGTGACATTTGAGCCAGGATCTTCCTGACTTGTTGCTCTTGGCCACCACACTACTGCAGTTCTCCTTACAGAAGTCTCTGTAACCTTGTTAGTTAACATTAGAACTGTATGTACTGTGAGGGGAAAAATCTGTACCAAGAAGACCTCAATTATGCAACCTGAATAAACAAATGAAGCAGTTTGACATAGCATATTGTCTGTTGCTTCTGCTAGTCAAGAAGAGGAAGTAGATTATATGCAATAATATTTTGAAATGCTTACATAGGAAGCTGCTTTATACAGTCAGACAATTGGTCCATCTAGCTCAGTATTTGTCTGTAGACTGATGGTGGCTTTTCCAAGGTTGCAGGCAGGAGGGTTTCTTAGCCCTATCTTGGAGATACCAGGGAGGGAACTTGGAACCTTCTGCTTGCAGATGCTCTTCCCAGAGGAGCCCCATTCCCCAAGGGGAATATCTTTCAGTGCTCACTCATAGTCTCCCATTCAAATGCAAACCAGGGCAGACCCTGCTTATCAAAGGGGTCAAGTCATGCTTGCTACCACAGGACCAGCTTTCCTCCCACTAAAACTAAACTCGTTTAGTTTTGCATATACTGACATCAAGTGTTCCGGTCCTTAAGGACTAGAAACACACTAAAAAAAAAAATGAAAGCCAGAATCCTTGGGAGGCTTAATTGTATAGACCCTGCACAAAATGGCACAAGGCAGTTCTAGAATCCACATAGCCCCAGTTAATGTGTTGTAGCTGAAGACCAAATATTGGAGTCACTTCCCACCTAAATAGTCACAGGGATTTGCCTCAGCGGGGAAATGCTTGACTAACAAGCAGAAGGTTGCTGGTTCGAATCCCTGCTGGGACTATATCGGGCAGCAGTGATATAGGAGGATGCTGAAAGGCATCATCTCATACTGCGTGGGAGGAGGCAATGGTCAACCCCTTCTGTATTCTACCAAAGACAACCACAGGGCTCTGTGGGAGCCAGGAGTCGAAATCGACTTGAGGGCACACTTTACCTTTAAGTGTCTTTACAATTGTGTCAGTTTTACGATTGACAGACTTTTACTGCTTTGTGAAGCATAAGCCTGTTTATAATATATGTATGCAACTTTTTCAAAACTAATGTATAAAGCAGTTGATGCAATAAAAGCACAGTTCAGCATTGAGCTTACATACACACCATACACTGAGGTCATTAACCTTGGATACTCCTTGTGCACCTCTGGTGCATGGTCCAAATAGTGATCCTACAATAAATCTGTTGGTATTTAAGCTGCGCTCCTGCAGCAAAAATAACTTGCAGAGGGTCATAGTTATTGCAGTTTTTATAACTTGGTGAAATCTTTGGGATGGTAAGGGCTCTTAGCAAAACCTCTATCCTTGGTTGCCAGGTGGTGGCCGCTCTTGTTGGTGACCCTCCCCCCACATAGTTCTCATAGTAATATAAGCAAATCTGACTTGAGAGTCAAGTGCCAGACATCTGCTGGCCTGTCTGGAGTGTGTGTGTGTGTGTGTGTGTGTGTGTGTGTAATAGGTAGCCAGCCATGGTCTTAATCTGTGTTGGAGTCTACTCTATGGCTTGGACTTAGGGTGAATAAAATAACTGGAAAAAATCCAGATTAAAAAATGGATTTAAAGAGATAATGCAGAACTATGGGGTTGAGTCTGCCTTGGTCGGCCTGATGGATGACCTTTACCGGGGAATCGACAGAGGGAGTGTGACTCTGTTGGTTCTTTTGGATCTCTCAGTGGTGTTCGATGCCATCAACCAAGGTTTCCTTCTGGATCTCTGGGAGAATTGGGGATAAGAGGCGCTGCTCTGCAGTGGTTCCGCTCCTATCTCTCAGGCAGATTCCAGATGGTGGAGCTTGATGACAGTTCTTCTTTAAAACGAGAGCTATTGTATGGAGTCCCTCAGGGCTCCATTTTGTCACCAATGCTTTTTAATATTTACATGAAACCGCTGGGTGAGTTCATCAGGAGATTTGGTGCAGGGTGTTATCAGTATGCTGATGACACCCAAATCTATTTCTCCTTATCATCATCATCTTCATCATCAGGAAATGGCATTCACTCCCTAAATGCCTGCATATGGGCAGTAATGGGCTGGATGAGGGATAACAAACTGAAGCTGAATCCAAGCAAGACGGAGGTGCTCATTATGTGGGATTGGAATTTAAGGGATGAGTTAGGTCTTCCTGTGCTGAATGGGGTTACACTCCCCCAGAAGGAACAGGTACGCAGTTTGCGAGTGCTCTTGCATCCAGACCTCACCATGGTATCTCAGGTGGAGGCTGTGGCCAGGAGCACTTTCTATCAGCTTCAGCTGATTCGACAGTTGCGTCCATTCCTTGAAGAGAACGATCTCAAAACAGTGGTGCATCAGCTGGTAACCTCCAGGCTCGACTACTGCAATGCGCTCTATATGGGGCTGCCTATGTACGTAGTTCGGAAACTTCAATTAGTCCAAAATGTGGCAGACAGATTGGTCTCTGGGGTAACCTGGAGAAGACCATATTATGCTTGTCTTAAAACAGCTGCACTGGCTGCCGATATTTTTCCGGGCGTAATACAAAGTGCTGGTTATTACCTTTTAAAGCTCTGAACAGCTTGGGTCTGGGTTACCTTAGAGAGCGCCTTCTTTGGTATGATCCCCATCGCCCGTTGAGGTCATCTGGAGAGGTCCAGCTCCGGTTGCCACTGGTACATCTGGTGGGGCTTGGAACCGGGCCTTTTCTGCAGCTGCTCCTGGTCTATGGAATGCACTCCTGGCAGATATCTGCAGTTTAGGCTTGCTGTCGGCCTTTAAGAGAGCCCTAAAAATCTATTTATTTGTCCTGGCCTTCCAAAGTTTATAAAGCGTTGTGTTGTTTTAAAAACTATTTTAATTGGTTTTAAATAGTTTTAATCATTTTTTAAATGTTTTTATATTGTTTTTAGCATTGTGTTTGATTATGTGGGTTTTATGTCTTTTTTAAAAATTGTACACCGCCCAGAGCCTCTGGATGGGGCGGCTTATAAATGTTGTTGTTGTTGTTGTTGTTGTTGTTAATAGTAATACAGACAAACATCTGCCACACAATACACCAGATATAACTGTAGTTGAGAAGAAAGAAAAACAAGTCAAAATAATCGACATAGCAATACCAGGGGATAGCAGAATAGAAGAAAAAGAAATAGAAAAAAATCACAAAATACAAAGATCTACAAATTGAAATTGAAAGGCTGTGGCAGAAAAAAGACCAAAATAATCCCGGTGGTAATTGGCGCCCTGGGTGCAGTTCCAAAAGACCTTGAAGAGCACCTCAACACCATCGGGGCCACAGAAATCACCATCAGCCAATTACAAAAAGCAGCTTTACTGGGAACAGCCTATATTCTGCAACAATATCTATAACAGCAGCAACAACATTGATAATAAAATTCAGCCATCCCAGGTCCTTGGGAAGGACTCAATGTCTGGATAAAACAAACCAGTCAATAACACCTGTCTGACTGTGTAGCAGTAATAATAATATGTTGAATGTTGCACTAGGTGCTTTGAGTTAGTGAAATGAGCCCTTTAATGTACATTCCTCTGACATTATTTTCATATTCTCCCTGGCTGTTAGCACGAGGAATTGCATGAGCTATATTGATTTCCTGGCTCACTGCCTAGAGGCTGTCAGGACCTGGATGGGCCAGAACAATCTCAGGCTTAATTCCTCCAAGACCGAGTTGCTCTTGTTCATTTTGCAATCTGGCCAATTGCCGTGTGTGAGTTTATCTCTTGACGGGGTTGTGCTTCCCTTGAGAGAGATGCTTCATGATCTGGGGCTCCTTCTGTACTCACGGCTCCTGCTTGGACACCAGGTGTAGGCTGTGGCCAGGGGTGCCTTTGGCCAGCTTTGGCTGGTTCGCCAGTTTTGGCCTTCTCTTGACCAGCAGGCCTTGGCAACAGTAACTCATGCCTCTGATGCTGCTTGCTTGGATGACTGTAGTGTGCTCTACCAAGGGTTGCCTTTGGGAAAAAAATCCTCTTTGGGGGGATTGGGGGGGGGATTTGTTCAGCCCCCTTCTTCGTGGCTTTTAAGGTCCTTCTCAAGACCTACCCATTTTGCCAGGCTTTTGCCCTTTTAATTTCTTTTTAAAAATCATTGTTGTTTTTCACCTCCTAGAGTCTTTGGAGGAGGCGGTATACGAGAAATTTATGAATGAATGAATGAATGAATGAATAAAATTCCCTTTACCCCTGTGCTAGCTGGGATTGTATTAAATATAACACTTTTTGAGAGGAGACTTTTGTTAAGATAATTTGGTTGCATTTTTAATTGCACTTTCTTTGGGCAGCTGAGTCATTCTGTTTCTTTCTTTGACTTTCAGAATGGACATGGCAATGTTCGAACGCAGCCAGCCCTTGACAGTAAGTTCAAAAAAAAGGTTTCTGCATATAAAGTTCCAGCTATCTGACTTTCAGCCTAATTTTCAAAGTGCTTATGAGATCATGTCTGTGTGTGTGTCCCTCTAATGTTGCCATTTGCCGTCTGCTACAAACCAGATTCCCAGCACACGGGAATGGGTCCTGGGCAACTGGAAGAGTTTTGTGTGTTCTGGCCAGTCTCCCACATTGGTTCACGATGACAGCCACTCAGAGTAGAAGGAACACTGCTTTGCAACCCATGTGCTGCCAGTTGGATACAGACTCCTCACAGTGTATGGCAGGGGGTCCTCTAAGTAAGATCCACCATGTTAAAAGAAGCGGAAAGTAGACTCTATTAGTTCTGCTTAGAGCTTCTTGTTCCTTACTGCCGTCTTCTGCAATGTAAGCTTCTGCAATGTAAGCATCTCCTGATGCTTCTTGTGTGCAGGCTTGACGGTAACAGTCAAATCAGCTGTGAGAGCTTGGTCGTCAGGTGCGCAGCTGGCTACTAGTGTTGGAGGCTCCTGTGTGGAATTCATTCTGACCATTCCCAGAGCATGGTCTAAGGGCACATGGTACCACCACCTTGCTGAAGCTAAGCAGGTCTTGGTGTCGTCAGTGGCTAGGTGAGAGATCCATGCATGCCACCTTGGGGGATCAGCCCGTAGCTCAGTGGCAGAGCACCTGCTTGGCATGCAGAAGGTGCCAGCCTCGATCCTGGCAGCATCTCCAAGTAGGGCTGGGAAAGACTCCTGTCTGGAGCTTGGAGAACTGGTGCCAATCCGTGTAGAGGTTGCTGGGCTAGATAGTTCAACGTATTATAGGGCAGCTTCCTAGGTTCTAGTTAGGGACACTTTCCAAAGTCCTTTGCAGGTTATATAGACTGAGTCGTGTAAGTTGGTCTTTACAAACCATTAGCTTTGCCAGGTTTGTTTGCATTTCCCCTCTAAATCTGTGCTTGGATTCTGCTGTTGCCTCCCAACACTTGTTCGCAAATTGCTCTTCAATACACTTTTGGGCCACATGAAACTGCCTTCTACCAAGTCAGACCACGGTCCATTGGGGCTATGCCTCAATGATAGAAACAGCTACGTTGCCTGCTCAAGGTCCCAGGATCAGTTCCTGACATCACAGCAGGGCATGGTTGGAGAGTCACTGCCAATCCAACCAGACAGTGTTGGATGGACCACTAATCTGAATCTCTGCTAGGCCAAATGACTGAGCCACAAGGCAGATTTTGTTGTTGCAGGTTTTAACCAGCTGAAATGTGTTCTAATTTAAACTAGCAGTGCACTGCAGAAGCCTCCAGGGCACCAATTTTGCTTTCTGCTATAAACCTGAAATCTTTTGCTTGAATCCTTTTGAACTGTTTGCTTGGCAAGCACCTTCCTCTGAGATGCAGTGGCCTGGATTCTGCAAACTGAGCATAGAGTGCCCTTCACTGTATATTCCAAAGCTAGTAATAGAAAAGGTGTGTTCTGCTTCCCAATATTTCTGCACTCCTATTTTCCCCTAGCAGAACCCTGAATGTGTAATTGGAAGATGACAGAAGACTTTGAATGTATTATGGAAATAGGTGCCCTCTAGAGGGCAACAGCTTGTACAACGCTGCAACATGCAATTCGAGACTGCATGCAGGTCTCCCTTTGTTCTGTTATTTATCCGTCTGTGGCAGAGCCATCTGTAACTTGCTTTGGGAGTTTTCCATTTCTCCCTGCCCACTCACCCCCCAAATTACTATAACAATAGGAAAATGCCTTCTTGAGAATAGAGAATCAGAATAGGATGATCCATCTGCAAGGTCATCTATTAAAAATGCCAGGACTACTCAGATATCCTAGAGACAGTGCTGTAAAATTTAAAATTCATGACTGTCACCAGAACTGTAGCACAGTTCACATGACCATAAGCTTGGTAGGAGACAAGTCCCTACTAGTATTTCCTCTGGGATTCCCAGAGGAAGTCCACAACCTCTGGGAATCCCTGTTAGAGGAAATAAATACTCTAACAGGGAGCTGGGAATGCTCCCATTTGCCAATAAACACAAGGTAGGGGGCTGGAAGCTTGAGCTGTAGTGATTCTTAAGAGAGAAATTAAGGGATTCTTGGGCAAAATGGATTCCATGACACTTGACACGTCTTTTTACATAGATATATCTGAGGGCTGCTTTGAAGATGTTGGGAGATGGGAAGTCTAGATTCTGAAAAACAAAGGCATTGAGAAAGGGGACTTTGGTTCTAATGCATTTGGGGAGGGGGTGAGAGAGAGATGCCTGCTAACTTAGATAGTTCTGCTTCTTTGAAAAGAACACCTCTTGAAGGGCTCATTGGGTGCTCCTGTTGCCTGTATGCTATTGCTATGTGGTTGTAATTGAGATAAAGCAGTCAAGGGCCTGAGCACAGCCTTTCTGGGCTGCCAAGTGAAAACCACTTTTCTCAGTGATTCCCATCCATGTCTTTGCTTGCTTGTGAAAAGCCACTTTTGGGTGACTACATACAGGAAGTGGATTTGTTCCAAGAAAGTTGTCAAGAAATCTTTGAGGTTAATTCAGCAGTTGTGACTTTAATAGTTTTCTCGGATGTGCTGTGTTTATCTAATAGGTGCCTCTCTTTTATTTCAGTCATTTTAATTATACATTTACCCTAAATTAGTTGCTAAGTTACTTGAGGGAGGGATTCCTGCTGAATATTCTGCTGACCTTTTATGTGGCAGGACACAAGTTACATTAAGAAGACTGTGATCAACTTCCAAGCACATGTTTGAAGTTGCTTTGGAAGATCCTTTGGAAGATCCTTTATTCTGAGTCTTTTCCATATTTGTGTTGCAAATATCAGGCTATGGTCTAACTCACAGAGAGATGTGAGCCTATCTGAGTTATGTTTTTTTTACAAAAAAAGGTGATACGGCAAGGGGCAGAGCTAAATGATCATAAATGAGACATTGCAATGAATGCTGCCTTAGGCCATGGCAGAACTCCAACTCTTTTTCTGGATGGCTTCCTGTAGATCACTGAAGAGGGTGATGTCAGTGAGGTCCCTGGGTTTCCATTCTGAAGCCCTTTTGCTGCACAGCTGCCTAGTAAAGGGGCGAGGCTGCTAGAAAAGGAAGCCATCTCCTGGGTGAGCAGAGCTGCAGACTGAACATGGTCTAAAGTAACAAGTAGATAACTGGCATCTTTCAAAGTCATGTCTTGTAATGACTCCTCTCCCACCCCCCAGCTCTTTGATCTAAGTGTGAGAAACTTTCAGATTTCTGAGTACTGTATTAAATTGAGAAATATTGGAATAGCACAGATTTATCTGTTGTTCTGCTTGACCATGTTGGAGATAAAACATGCTGTGATATCTCTGTTGCAGGCCAATATTTGTGTGTGTGTGTGTGTGTGTGTGTGATAAAAATGCATCTCCCTGTAGATCGAAAGCTAGGATAAATGAGGGTCTTCTCCCTGACATGCTATGAAATAATGCAAGGAAGCACTCAAAAGTTCTCTGCCCACATGTTTCCTGTAGTAGTAGAGTCAAGGAAGAGGTGGGTCATATGAACCTGTGGCTCGGATCTCAGTCCTAGAAACATATTTTTGCTTGATTTCTTAACCTGTGCAAACTTGTATAGTTCATTCTTGGAGCTTTATTGGCTTCCCTTGGTTGCAAGGAGAGCTGTGTTGATTGATGGTCAACAGTATATGTGCGCAAATGCTATCTCCTACAGCAGCTTCTTGTGACGAGTCCTCTGTCCCTTCCACAAGTTCCTGGTGGGGGAGAGAACCACAACGTGGCTGAGATGGACTTAAAAGCCGATAAACAGCCCCAGATCTTGTCGGGCAGCTGAGAATGCAAAGGCTTGGTTTGCTAGGATAAAGGCAGCCTTGCCACAAGTTGAGAAACAGGATGCCATTCCAGGCTAGAAGTATAGGAAGCAGCATTCCTAATTTGAAGTTGACTAGATGGAAAAGTTCCCAAAAGCAACTTGGGGAAAGGGAACAAATATTCAGCGCTCTAGTTGCTGAGCCCAGGTTCACAACATGCAGAGTTGCTGCTGCTGTTCTTGTGAGGCTGTGACCCCTTGTGTGGTGCTCTTCTTGCGTCTGCCTCACACGCTCACTCTGTCCGCCCTCCAGTTCAGTTGTCTTGTGCTGGGGGCGGGGTGGGGCTACTCTGACCTGCTTTTTCTGTCTTCTTCCAGCTGCTTCAGCAGTTCCAGCATCTAAGACAGAAACCTCTCCTCCCTTGCTATCCACCAAAGGCTCTTCCTTGCCTAGCACTACAGCTGCCACTGCTTCACTCCTGCCTTCAGCTCCATCACACACAGTGGCACTCCCCAGCTTGCCACCATCCAATGACTTGGCCAGCAGCTCACTCTCCCAGTTAAGCAGGTACAGTAGGTGGTATAGGGTGAAGGAAAATGGGGTGACCATGAGCAGGAATTAAGTGGCTGGCAAGTCTGTGGCCAGCTCTGTGCAGGTCCCTTTGGTTTGTAAAATTTTGTTTTGCTTCATTCACACACATACCATATTTACCTGAACATAAGACAACTCTGAATATCAAATGACCCTCTTAAAAACACAGGTTAAATACAGAACTTTGGATTTAAGATGAAATCCCAACCCCTATTTCTAGTCTCAAAGAACTTGGAAAATACCTAGTCTTGGATTCAGGTAAATGCAGTATATAAACAAACCTCCTTACAGACTCAAGACAAGTAATAAAGCATTCATATGCTCCATTCCACCACCACCACCACCATCATCATCATCATTATTATTTCTATACCGCCCTTCCAAAAAATGGCTCGGGGTGGTTTACACAGAGAAATAATAAATAAATAAGATGGATCCCTGTCCCCAAAGAGCTCACAATCTAAAAAGAAACACAAGATAGACACCAGCAACAGTCACTGGAAGTACTGTGCTGGGGGTGGATAGGGCCAGTTACTCTCCCCCTGCTAAATAAAGAGAATCACCACATTTAAAGGTGCCTCTTTGCCAAGTTAGTAGGGGTCCATGACAATTGGCACAGTGCTCATTCCTAAAAGGAAAGGATTGTATGGCTTTGGTGACTCATTCCTCATAGGGGTGGACTACCAAATACTGTGCCAGCTGAAACATCCAGTCTGCCAGTCTATTTGTATGCACCTTTTCAGTATATGGCTTTCTTGTAGCGACCAGCCTGCTCACGAGATCTCTTCTCCACCAGAACGGCGGTTTTTCTATCTGTCTCAGTGTTGAGGGAGACTAGAAACGTGACACTTCTTAAAGCATGCTCAGATGTGAACTGAGTGTAGTTCTTTGTCTAATCCTTCCATATGTTCTCTCCCAGTTCCCTCTCAAATCATCAGAGCAACCTCTCTTCTGCCTCAGCACTGTCTTCATCCACATCACACACGGTAAGTTCTTTGAGAGCTGCTGAACGGTCCTCCCTGATGCTCCCACAGAGCCAAGCTTTTCCGTGATGGAGGAGGGTGTCATCTTTGACTGGTGGTAGGGAAGCATTCCCCTGTGTCAGCACAGCTTTGTAAATATGTCACATGCTGCTTAGATGTCTTCTGCACTTCTGAATGTTTCCTTTCTCTGTGCTGCAAAGATAGTGAATATCTGATGTAGATACTTGCTCCACAGTTGAAGGGAGGGGGTGAAATGGTGTGCTACTGGAGGAAAGGGGTGCTGATTGAAGGATAAAGGATGCTGAAGCACCAGCCAAGTTAATACAACGCCTGGGTAGGATGACGTTGGCAAGGAAGACTTCCATCACCCAGTAAGGGGGCCAACTAGCAGCAGAGAATTGGTAGTCTTGCACGTGATGATCATGGAACTTCATTCTCAGCATTGACAGAATCCCTCCATAGAGTTATTCACTTTAAGCAGAATACAAAACTCCTGAAAAGTTAGGATGAGTTTCTACTTCTAATGTTGTACCCAGAAAGCAAAAGATCCCTGTCATTCTTCTGTGATTACTCAGACTTGCATCCACAAGAATAGCAGTGAAAAGGGGCTGCTAATTTTTTTTTTTTTTTGGCTGGAAATCAGTTTTAAACAAAGAATTGAGTTGTACTTCCTATTGAGATTCACCTTGAATTGCTTTGTGCCACTTAGTCTGTGTCCCAGTTGAATAGAGCAAGATGATTTTGAATGTTGCAGGGAATGGCCAGAAGAACCAAGGAGGCCATGCATTTTCCAGAGCAAGGCCTTCGTCTCCCACCAGCAAATGCCGCTTGCCTTTTGGAGTTGCCGTTCTTCACTTGCAGCTCCCTGTGCTTACTCGTTAACCCCCTTTCTTTGTGTGTCTCTTTCTCCTTTCCAGCACAGTAGTGTTGAGAACTCCGCTGCACTCCAGCCTTCTACAACTTTTCCAGTCGCTTCAACCTCCACCGTTAGCACCGCCTCTTCGGTTCCCAGCATGGCCTGTAGCATGGCCAGTGCTACCAACAGCCTTGGCCTGAACGTGACCAGTGTGTGTCTGCCGGCCCCCACCAGCCGGGCAGCTCCCTTAGTGTCTTCAGGTTCGCAATACTAACCGATCACGTGGATATAGCGAGAGAGGACTTTGGTCTTCAGGTCTGCCCGTTGAGTGCCTCTCGTCCAGCTATAACTACGTTGAGAAATGTTGTGCCTTTTCTAAAAGACTCTGCCTTTCCAGCATGCTTTGCACACTGACCTGTGAAATAAACATTTGCCTGCCTTTTTTAATGTGTGGGAATATTTGATGTAGAAAACCCTCTGCTTAGTATATTAACTTAGTGCAGGTTCTTTTTTTAAAAGCTCTGTCCCTAATGGTTGTGAGAAACTAGAGGGAAGTTCATGTCACTCCTTGCCTCTCTTATCTGACCCTCTTGCCAGAAACATTAGCATTTAGTTGCAAATCTGAAAATAGAATTCTGTGTGTTTCAGCACATCCAAAGTCAAATAGCCTACGCCCCACAGTATTGCATGCTTCTGGCGAAGAGGGTGGGTGGGTGGACTCCTTTATGGAAAGTAGAACCCCGTACTGCCCCAGCAACAGCCGGGACAGTGTGTGGGGCACAGTGAGCTCTTTCCCCACAGAGCTTTTTGGAGAAAGTGCTTGAAAGGATACAAACCTCCCGCCATGCCCCAGGCACCATTCTAGCCATTGCTGCGAAAATCTAGGTCTTCCTGGATTCCTGTAAAGGAGCCTTCCTCTGTCCCATTACTGCCTGGAGGTGGCCCAGCAGGGAACAGCTACCTCCACACAGTTCCCAAAGGTTGGTATGGATTGTTTGGCTTTAGGCCCACTAGAGCTAATAAGCAGTCCATGTTCTGTTCAAACCTGCTGCCCCATGTGTGGATGGGGCAGGTGTGGAGGGGTGCAGTGCAGAGACGAAGTGGCTTGCTCTGAGAGGAGGTACAAGACGGAGTCTGCATTTTCTTTCCAAGCTACAAGGATCTTTTGTCAGATGGTGATTCTGTGTGGGTAGGAGCCATTGCTCAGTGGCAGAGCACGTGCACTACGAGCAGAAATTCAGTTCTTGGCCTCTCCCATTAAGGAATCTTGAATATCATGCCTGGGGGGCAGGTGGGCGGGCGGGGGAAGCTTGCTTTGCCAGACAGCTACTTCTGGTCCAAGGAGACAGTACTAGGCTAGATGGACCAATGGTCTGACATGCTGCATATGTTCCATCTTAATTTGTAAAGAAGCAGGATTGCATATCAAGGATTCCTCTTTTGGGCAGCCTTGGACTCCATCCCAAATTGCTGGGAGTGGGGGAAATCAACCCAACAAGGGGCTTTCTAGTCAGTTTCATTCAATTTTAGTTTCATCTGAGGCCAAGGGTTCTCAAACATGGGTCCCTATGTTGTTGGACGTAGTCTCCAAGAACAACCCCAGCCACTGTCCCCAATCCCTGTCTTAGGCCATTACAAAATCAGTTAGGTTAAATTTATTTCTTCCTCCTTTAAGGCATCTGGCAGGTGCATTTATAGACACATAGAAAAATAATGTTAAAATGCATTCAAAAACCGTGATGCTCGAAATACCCAATACTTCTGAACTGCTCTGAGCATTGTTGCATTGTAGGGTTGTGCGAGCTGGCTTGCATCAAGTCATCCTAGTTCTTGTGGTTCAAGGTCGAACCAGACCCAGCCTCCAAAAGAGGCGGGGGGGGGGGAGGTGCCAGTCCAAGTTTGAACCGGGCTACCCCCTGGTTCACGGAACTGGCTCGCCGTGGAGGGCAGCCACTGCGGGGGGAGGAGCTCCTCCAGGAGCCCTGCCAATGGGCAAAATGGTTACATTTCGTTATTAAAATGAAGCCCCTTGGCAGCAGGGAAAGGGGGGGTCAGCTGCTGTGGTTCAGAGGGGATGGGGCTCCTCCCACCTCTCTGCCAGCCTCCCAACTGATATTCTGGGTTAGCAGAGGACTGAGCCCAGACTATCAGTTGGGAGGGAAGCAGGGCGGTTGGAGCAGCCCTTGCTGCCTCCCGAGTATCTGCCATCGGCGGAGGGACTTCAGTTTAATAATGAAACGTAACCTTTTTGCCCACCGGCGGAACACTTGGAGGAGCTCCCGCCTCTTCCTCCTGAGTATCTGCCACCACAGCAGCTGCACCTGCGAGGCTTCATTTGAAAGGTAAATGAAAGCATTTGCCGTGCCCTTGCCCCCACCGCTTTAACATTTAAAAAGGAAAGCCTTTTTAGGCTAGGAGATCCACTGAACGTATGCATGGGAACTTAGCCGGATTCCCCTTTATAAGTATACTAACCCCTACCACAAGCCGGCCCACAAGCTGCCTCGGCAAACTGGTGGACCAAAACCAGCCGGTTCAGCTGCCTGGGGTGGCTCGAATCCGATCTGGATTTGAGCCGAACCAGGCTAACATCCGGCTCGCACAACCCTAATGCATTGTAAGGGTGGGGTATAAGTACTTCAAATAAATAAATATCCTCTGTTACAAAATACTTCCCCAGATAAATCTTGTATTGCTTCCATAAGGTCATCCATCCTGGGCTTACTAAACAAGGATGCTGCAGCCATGCCTCCTGCTGTCTGCATGGTTATACTGGACAAAATCAATGCCATCAGAGTCCAGTATGAAAGCACTTTGCTGTGCTGAAGGGCTGGCTGTCATGTCCACTTATGGTTTGCTGCTAGTGTGGGAAAGTGAATTCAAATCCGCCAAATTAGAAGCTTCACGGTCAGCTTGCTTTTCAAGATTGGCAAGAGCATGTTGACTAGTGTTTGGAGATGTTGTGCCCAAGTCAACACAGGCAGTCTTTACTGTGTGAGCAGAAAAAGTTTGTAAGAGTCAGTGTTTGAAATTTGAGTCACTTTGCCTTCCTGAGCTTAAATGTGTGCCAACCTTTGTTCTCAACAGTGTATATTGCATGCATCTCTTATGCGGTATGAACTGATCTTTTCCAGCTAAGTTTACTGAAATGCTGTATGCAATAATTTATTTCGATTAGCCAGCTGAGAGTCTAAAGCAAGCATGTTTATTTGCCCAAAAGTTGCCTCTTGCACTGGGTATTTCATTGTGGAAAGCCCAACTTGCTTTGTCTTCTATTTTGCTCTCCCTCTTAGCAACAAAATCCATCAGACCATAATAAGTATTCTGAGCCCTGTCATGAAATGAGCTATCCGTGGTCAGTTAAGGCAATTTGCCTTTTGTTTAAGGCTGTCACTCTCTACCCAAGTAGAGAGCTTCCAAAATGCTTCCCCTGGGGAAGTACTTTGCCAGACCAGGAAGCAAACAATCTCTCAATACTTTCTCCATGCCATGTCTGCTGATCTAAGAGTTAAACTACTGCAGACTAGAACATCCGTGCCTCAGAGAGCTTACATTCTCAGTACACAGATAAGATGGGCTTGATATAGGATTAAAGAGGATGGAAGTGGTTGACATGGTGGGAGACAGAGTGAAGAAGATGAGACTGCCCTGGTCCCAAGAGAAGAATCTGTTTTGCAAAGATGCTTAAGCAGCTTGATGCATCTGTGGAGGTAGGGAAGCAGTTTTCAGATGTAGGGGCCAGCACAGCAGAAGGCACCGACTGAAAGCCTGGGAGACAAAAGAGCAGGAGGCAGCAGTGGCAAGTGGAAGCCAAGACTGGCACGCTACGCTTTTCCATTCCAAGGGTTCTTGATATCACTTAAGCAATATCGGGGTGAAGCTTGATAAAGTCACAGAACTGGAGGATTTTGGAGCTGAAAGGGATCTTGGAGGTCTTGCAGTCCAGCCCCTTGCTCAGCACTGGAATCTGCTACAGCTTTCCTGAATCACTTCCTCTGTAGAACTCTTCTGGGTGGTGACCACGTGATTTAGAAGCATGTTGAACTTACTGCAGAACTTGAAGCCTTGTGGCTGTTCTTTGTATTCTATTTTTAAAAATGGTTTTTGTGTTAAAGCATTTCTTTTGGTTCCACAGGCAAAGCACCCCCCAACCTGCCCCAAGGTGTACCGCCCTTGTTACATAACCAATACATTGTGGGACCTGGAGGACTTCTGCCAGCCTACCCAGTAAGCTGTTTCCTTGTGTCTCCCTGAGATGACTTGTCTTTCTCCCCGATGCCCCAGATGTTGGTGCAGGTCCCCAGATCCGGTTATATAGGGTAGATAATTACAGATCACAGACGTAGTCATATAATGTGACTTGCCACCCAGTCTGAAAGTCACAGTATAAGTACTGCTTGGATTGATGTGAAGTTGGGTCCATCCTGAACCTCAAAGATAAGACTGCATGCTCTGCAGGGATTTGGAAAAGCCAGTGATGGCATCCTGTATGGACAGAGACAGGGATTCCTGCCATAGCAACTATGTATGGGGATTTTTTTCCTCTGAATGCAAATTTTCTTGGGCTTGGTGTCCAAATCTGGGCATCACAACCCTTGGAAACTGGCTGACTGCTTCTCCAGTCAAATATGTGTCAGATGGAGTCATGCTGTAGCTACAAACATGTTGATTTCCTTTGTCAGAACGACTTAAAATGGTTGTAAGAGTCTCTGTTTACTACAAGATTAAAGGAGCCTTGTTCTAAGTAGCTTTATACCCACCAGCTATATGCTTCCTCAGTAAATGTCTGACTCTCTCTCTCCCCCCCCCTTCCACTTTGAAGCCAACCTTAAAAGTAAATATAGTCCAAAAGCAAGTTGTCAGTGTAGAATTTAGAAAAAGGAGGAGGTTGAGTTAGAAGAAGGTTTAGTTAGAGTTCTAGGTCTAGATGAAGTTTGGTCTCATCCAGCAAGAAGATTCTTACATTCAAGTTGCTTCTCTGCTAGCGTTTTGTTTACATTATATCAGCTAAGGCATCTTTAACCATCTTTTAAAGAATTCAGAACTCCATGTATTGGTTCTCAGGGTGAAGAAGAGGATGAGCCAGTGTTGCAGAGTGGCTGAGTGTTGAACTGGGAGAGCCCAGGCTTCAAATTTCTCCGTCCATGAACTAACTTAAGTGGCCCTTGGCAAACCACATTGTCATCCTGACTCCTCATCTGCCACATGGAGATCAAATGTCTCTCTTAGGAAGTCGACCCGAATAACAGGCAGGAGGCGTTTGAATACCAGTTGCAAGGGAGCAATAGTTGCAGAGGAGGAGTCTGCCTTCGTCTTGTGCTTGTGGGCTTCCCGGGGCATCTAGTTGGCCATTGTCGTAAGCAGGATGCTGGGCTCAATCAGCCTTGGGCCTGATCCAGGATCTTATGATGTTATGAGATACTAACTGTACAGGTTACATTTATAGTCCTCCTTGCTATATAAATGATAAGCATTTATTGTTTAATAATATAATTAAAAGTTTTGTTTGCCCCCACAGGGCACCTTATCCTGCAGTCAAAACTACAACTCTCCTCTCCCTCAGAGTAGTGTATAAACAAGGCCCATGCATTCACTGTATCAGTTATGAAAGTGGCAGTTAATCACCAAAATAGCATTGTGACTTGGTCATCTTGCGATCTTAAAGTAACTCTGGATCACAGCTCAAAAACCTTGATTACATTTACCTTGATGATTATATGAGAGAAGCATCTTGTAACTTTTTCTCCTCTCTGTCTTCAAGCAGATTTATGGTTATGATGATCTCCAAATGCTCCAGTCCCGGCTGCCGATGGTAAGTTACTTCCCCCCCGTGGTGCTTTTTGAGCTCGTGTCCCTTAAAGATATGTAAATGTGCATGGGGAAAGTACTTTTCAAAAAATATTTGACACCTAGTCTGATAGCTTGTATAGGACTTTGGAATCAAGGCTTTCATTTTGAACAGAACAGCTAATCAACCCTCATTGTGCTTCTTACTAAATGCTTAAAAATTAGAGGCAGCTCTGAAGCTAGTACTGATTATGTGCAGAGTTTTCCACACTGTTGTCCATACATGTTGCTTCCGTGGTTCTATTTGTTAATTCACCTTGAGAGCCATGTCTGCATGGATATGTCTTCTTCGCCATGAGCCCTATTGCCCATTGAGATGATCAGGAGAGGTCCGTCTGCAGCTGCCACCAACCCGTCTGGAGGCTACACAGGGATGGGCCTTCTCTGTTGCTGCCCCAAGACTCTGGAATGCACACTCTGTTGAGATAAAAGCCTCGCCATCTCTTGACAGTTTTTTTAAAAGTCCCTAAAGACATACCCTTTCACCCAAGCTTTTTAATTTAACTGTGGTTTTAAATTGTGTTGAGGTTTTTACTTTTGTGTGTTAACTTAAGTTGTTGTAAACCGCCCTGAGGTGGAAGTTTGGGGTATTTGGATGGGTGGATGGAGCACCTGTCAGATTCAGAATGAGAGATATTCCATGAATTCTAGGATCTTTGTTTGAATGTTCCAAGCTCTGAAAGGTTTTTAATTGGGATTTGATGTGATTTGTAAAGGCAATCATAATTTTGAAATGGTGCCACTGAGGAAGACCTGACTTGGGGTCAAAACATGTTTGGTGGTTTGATATCAGCATCTAAGATTTTGGTCTTCAGTTTCATTGTTTACTCTCATGAAGGGATTCTACAGTTTTGTCCATCGTTGGTAATAATCTACAGCAAATTTCAGGATTTTGTTTTGCAACTGTAGTTTTGTGGCAATCTGGAAAGAATGTTGCAGGGAAGGCACCAGTCCCACAGCAGGAGGAAGAGGAGGAATCTCAATCCTAAACCATAGGAAAGGGGCACAGAGAAACAAAATCACAAAATATAAAGGGAAATATGGAGATAAGGGACAGAAATCATAAAATGATTAAAAGATTGTAATGCTTGGTTGAACTCACAGGTCTGTGGGTCAAGTTAGGGCGGGTTCTATTTTATGCTATGTCTGATGTGGTCGAAGAAGATCTTGGGGGCTGGGTGTGTGTCATATACCCAATGAGGGAAACACTACCATGCCACAACAGAGTGGCTCATGCCAAAACTGTTCTGACAGATGCTATGAAAAAGTCCAAATTAGAACCACTAATCCTGGAATAAAGTCATAAGGTCCTTCATGAAAGGTGGTTTCTTTAGTGGTTCATGCTGAGGATTGCACCACACCCTTGCAGACACACTCGGCATGTGGAATGTCACATCCTCCATGCAACTTCCATTCCTGGGTAACTTCTCCAGTCAACCTTTTCTCTGCCTGTCTCAACACCCCACACTGGCTCCTCTGCAACTAGGTGAGTTGCAAACCCCATTCTTGGCTGGCATAGGATGGCACCCATTGTGGGTTACTTCCACCAACATGCTCCAGAGGTAGGACTCTTCAAATTAAGGGGACCTTTAAGAGCCTGTGGAGGGTGGTCCACCTTCAGTTCTTGAGTCCTGCCTGAGCTCCAGAGAGGGGCGCTGCTCAGCAGCTGACAACTCTGAGGCCTACCTTCTATTTTTGATTCTCCCCTTTTTGAGGGGCAGTGTTTCTCATTCTCCTTTTCTTGGATAGTATCCTCATTTATGGCTTTCCCCCAATCCTTTACCTAAAAAAGTGTGAGATTCTTACTTTACTTGCTGTCTTGACTATTTCTTCAGCCTGCTATGGCCTCTGACCAGCCCAGGCAGGTGAATGTTTTGGTATTTTGAGGAAAAACCAAGGGGAAAGCTTTTCCTGCCCAAAGGCTCGGGCTCTTTGACGCTGTCAGATGCTGCCTCTAGAGGGGGAGCACATCGTGAACCCCAGTCACTGGGTGATGCCTTCTGACTAATCTGGAATCAAGGGCCACATTCCATCCCCCGCTCCCATGCCCTCGACTGCCACAAATCATTCAAAATATCCTGGCCAATCAGGCTGCATCCTAATCGCTTTGTGGGAGCCTCCTCAGTGATAGTTTACCATTCTACCTCAGTAAGTATCATTGACATCAGGTCTGTGTCTTTTTAAAAAGCCGGAGTTCACATTCTGTTCAGAACAGAAGAGATTTCCATATGAATTGTTTTAGATGTCTGAAAATGGCGGTGGGTAAGTGGTGGCCAGATAATCAAATGATTGAAAACAGAAACCACACAGGTGTTTGGAGGAGGGATAGATTTAAAGCATATTGCTGCAGCTTACAGAGTAGATACATGAATATATAAAAAGTACAACTACTAAAAAACACACCAGTAAATATTAAATTTGTAAATTTGTAATTAATTTGTAAATTAAAATGAAAGCTCCAAAGCATGTGTGAATGCTCTAGAGAATTCTTAAATCTCTTCATTCACTGTGAGGGGCTAGGCTCTGTTACTAGAACTCGCTTCTCTGGGATGCGGGACCTGCCTGCTCCTTGTTTGTTCATACATACATACTCAAGCATACATGTACATCCCACATTTCTGTAAACAAAATTTAAAAATGAAAAAGGATTGACCAACCAACACCAAAAACAGTACAAAAATAGCCAAGGTTCCAGGAGGATCTGGGAACTACAGGCCAGTTAGCTTAACTTGTGGGCTGGGTAAATTGATGGAAAGCATACTTAAGGACAAAATTATGAAAATATAGACCAAGCCTTGCTGAAGGAGAACCAGCATGCCTTCTGTAAGGGGCAAATCTTGCCTCACTAACCTTTTGGAGCTCTTTGAGAGAGGGTCAACAGGCACGTGGATAAAGGTAATCTGGTTGTCGTAGTATACTTGGACTTTCAAAAAGCTTTTGACAATATTCCCCACCAAAGGCACTCGAGTAAATTTAGCAGTCATGGGATAAGGGAATAGGATCATGTGTGCATTGGTAAATGGTTGAAGGGCAGGAAACAGAGGGTAGGAATAAATGGACAGTTTTCACAATGGAGGGAAGGAAGGGGTCCACCAAGGATCTGTACTGGGACATAAATGACTTAGAAGTTGGGGAAATGGGCAAAGTGGCCAAATTTGCATACGACACTAAACTATTTAGGGTAGTGAAATCCGCAACAGATTGTGAGGAGCTCCAAAAATATCTCTCCAAACTGGGTGAGTAGGTGACAAAATGGCAAATGTGGTTCAGTGTAAGCAAGTGTATAGTGATGCATAATGGAGCAAAAAAAATCCAGCTTCCAATATATACTGATGGATTCTGAGCTATTAGTGACTGACCCAGAGAAAGATCTTGTGGTGCACAGCTCATTGAAAGTGTTGACTCGGTGCATGGCTTGTATGAAAAAGACAAAATCCGTGCTAGGAATCATTAGGAAGGGGCTTGAAAATAAAAATGCTAATATTATAGTACCCTTATACAAATCTATAGTGTGGCCACATTTGGAGTACTGTGTAGAGTTCTAGTAACCATACCTCAGAAAGGGCATTATAGAATTCGAGAAGGTGCATAAGAGGGCAACCAAGATAAGGAAGGTGTTCCAGGTCCTCCTTATGAGGCGAGGCTACAGCATATGTGGCTTTTTAGTCTGGAAAAGAGACAGCTATGGGGAGACATATTGGGGTGTATAAAATTATTCATGGAGTAGAGAGAGTGGACAGAGAAATGTTTTCCTCCCTCTCTCACAACCCTAGAACCAGGGGTCATCCCATGAAACAGAAGGCTAGGAAATTTAGGACTGACAAAAGGAAGTACTTTTGTCACACAGTGCATAATTAACCTGTGGAATTCTCTGCCATGAGATTTGGTGATCGTCATTAGCTTGGATGGCTTTAAAAGGGGCTTAAACAAATTCATGCAGGACAGGTCTATCAATGACCCACTAGTCTAGTGGCTGTAGGCCACCTTCAGGCTCAGAGGCACAATGCCTCTAAATACCATTTGCAGGGGGACAACAGCAAGAGAGAGGGATTCCCCTCACATCTTGCTGTGGGCTTCTCGGAGGCATCTGGTGGGCCACTGTGTGTGTGACAGGATTCTGGATTAGATAGGCCCTCAGCCTGATCCAGCAGGGCTTTGTTAAACTGAATGAGCCAAAACTTTATGCTAAGGTAATTTATTTAGCTGAGAGTCTGTCATAAAAAGCCACATTTTGGTCACTCTCCAAAAGGCAAGGAGTGACGTAGGCTTGCGGTCCTCTTGGGGAAAGTGTTCCACAACTTAGGAGCTGCAGCTGAAAAGTTCTTGTCCTCTACCGTACTTAAGAACATAAGAACAGCCCTGCTGGATCAGGCCCAAGGCTTATCTAGTCCAGCATCCCATTTTACACAGTGGCCCACCACATACCACAGTGGCCCACCACATGCCTTTGGGGAGCCCACAGGCAAGAGGTGAGAGTATGCCCTTTCTCCTACTCCCCTACAACTGGTATTCAGAGGCATTGTGCATTGTGCCTCTGAGGCTGGAGATGGCCCACAGCCACCAGCCTAGTAGCCATTGATAGACCTGTGCACCATGAATTTGTCTAAGCCCCTTTTAAACCCTTGCAGGTTGGTGGCCATCACACATCCTGCACTTCACTCTCCACTCCATGCATAATTTTATATACCTCTATCATATCTCCCCTTAGTCGTCGCTTTTCCAAGGTAAAGAGGCCCAGATGCTGTAGCCTAGCCTCATAAGGATGGTGCTCCAGGCCCTTGATCATTTTGGTTGCCCTCTTCTGCACCTTTTCCAGTTCTACAATATCCTTCTTAAGGCACGGTGATCAAAGCTGTATGCAGTACTCCAGATGTGGCCGCACCATAGATTTGTATAAGGGCATTATAATATTAGGATTTTTATTTCCAATCCCCTTCCTAATGATCCCTTGCATGGAATTTGCTTTTTTTACAGCTGTCGCACAGTCAACACTTTCAATGAGCTGTCCACCACATCCCCAAGATCTCTCTCCTGGTCAGTCACTGCCAGCTCAGTTCCCATCAATGTATATTAGGAATGCGTGAAACGATTTGGGTACAAAATGATTTGTACCCAGATCTGGCTGATTGGGGTGCTTTGTAGACAAAACAAATAATCCCTGTGCTCAGTTGCCCAGATTCAGGTACAAAGCAAATCATTCTAGATTCGTGCCTCCATTTTGTGGCCAAAGTGGGTTGGGTGGTAGTGTCCAATGTGTGGAAGCTACCAACCAGATTTCAAAGAAATTGGGCAGAGGGGTGATTTCTAAAAGGTTTTTGAAGTTGGCACATCTTTAAGCTTTTTCTCATAGGGAATAATGGGGATTTCAGCAGCTTATAGCTCCATGTGGGGGGCACCAGGGTGGCCCAGAGTGGGTTGTAGTGCCCAATGAGTTCAAGAAAGCTGCCACCCATATTTCAAAGAAATTGGACAAAGGGATGTTTTGTTTTGTTTTGTTTTTTTAATTGAATTTGGCATCTCTCTGTGGCAGACTTGGGGCAGAAGAGTGGGTCAGGTGGTAGTGCCCCAATGGGTGCCTGCTACCACCCAGATTTCAAATAAATTGGTGAAGGGGTGATACTTAACTTCCCCCCTGAAATTTGCACGTCTTTATGCTTTCCCCCCATAGAGAATAATGGGGAATTTCAGTAGCCCCATAACTCCCCTTGGGGGGCACCAGGGTGGCCCAAAGCAGGTTGTGGTGTAGTGCACATAGGATGTCAACCATCCCCAGAATGACAAGCCCATGGGGCACTGGGTTTTGTTGTTTTCAATGTTTGAGGTGTTCTGAGAGTAGGTTCTATGGCAGGAAATAAGAATCCACAACCCTTTGCCCAATTTCTTTGAAATGTTGGTGGTAGCTTCCACCCATTGGACACTACCACCCACCCCACTCTTTTGCCCCTGGAATCCCTTTTTTTGCCCCAAATCGATTCAGGGTGGCAGATTTTGACCCAAAACAAATTGGGGGTGATTCGATTCAGGGACAAATAGAAAAAATTGATTTGTGCACATCCTTAGTGTATATGTGAAGTTGGGGTTTTTTGCCCCAATGTGCATCACTTTACACTTGCTTACATTGCATTTGCCATTTTGTCACCCAATTCCCCCAGTTTGGAGAGATCTTTTAGGAGTTCCTCACAATCTGTTTTGGATTTCACTACCCGAAATAGTTTAGTGTCATCTGCAGATTTGGCCACTTGGCTTCTTACCCCAACTTCTAGATCATTTATGAACAAGTTAAAGAGCACTGGTCCCAGTACAGATCCCTGGAACCTGTACTTCACACTCCCAGTTCCATATATTCAATGCTTGTTTGTCTGCTGGCTTTCTTGTGAAATCTAGTTAGAGCAGGGCTTCTCAACCTTTGGTCCCTAGATTATGTTGGACTGCAGTACTCTTCATCGCCAGCCACAATAGCATTGTGGCTGACAATTCTAGTCCCAACATCATCTGGGGTCCAGAGCCTGAGAATCCCTGTGTCAGAGAAAACTTCACTTTGCTGGGTTTGGACGTCATGGTGAATCCTGCTTGGTTGTAAACCATGACAGGATATCAGACTTTCACTCTTGGCATGTGAATGGGAGGGGGAGGCTCACGGAGGGCCAAAGCTTAGGAACATCACACAGAACCATATTTAAATGATGGCTTCCTGTGACAGCTTCAACAGTTCAGTTCTGTGTGTAGGTTTTTTAATAGTCTTTTAACAGAAACTTTCATTAAAAAATTTCCCTCATATAAAACTGTATAATGGCAAAGTAGTCAAATTTTATTTTATAAAATTATATATAAAAATAAATAGATAAATAAATAGATAAATAGATAAATAAATAAGGGCTTTGAACTGCTAGTGCAAGTTCTGTGGATGCAGGCTGGCCAAAGACTGTCCCTTCATAGTCACTGTTCTGTTGTGCAGCTTTCTAGACTGGCTGAGCTCAGAGGCTTTTTAGTTGCCCATTCTCTTCGTCAGGACATCAACGGATGTGAGACTTGTCCAGGCTTCCAGCTGCATGGCCTCCCAACTGCATGCCTTGTTTCCCATCTCTTTGAGAAAAGTTCTGATCCTTTGGAAATATCTCTTCAGTCTCAGTTTGTTTGTCCATTTGTCCTTATTTCCCCAGGTAATTTTTTCTCCTATGAGGCACATTTCAATGTGTTTCATTTGCTCATGCAGCATTTCAAGGAACCTGTAATGTAATTGTAGAATTGCAGAGTTTGAAAGGAGGCACGGTTATCAATCATCCCCTACCCACCCTCCCTCCACACATGCTCGCCTTCACCTTTGCCTCACCCACATTACAGAGCACAGAGACTGACCTGTTTCTGAGTGTGGCTGTCCAGCCAGTTTGCAATAGATCACTGCTTAAGATGCCAAAAATCCCATGAAGTATTTCATAGATTGCGTTTGTGGCAAGCTGTGGCTGCCTTATTTCCAGGATCTTTGTCGGAAAATGGAACTTGGTCATCTCTCCGAAGCACTCCAGAGGGAACTTCATGCCAGCCTCTCTCAGCAGCTCCAGACTCTGCAGGTTAAACCTTTGTTGTTGTAATTTCAGCAAGTTACAGTCCAGTGCTGTGGCTTGAGTGAATAACAGCAGCACAAGGCTCATGAGCCCCGCATGCCTGCAAGGTTGGGTTATCATCATGATTGCGTCCCGGGCAGTCTCCACTGGTGCACAGAAAACTTCTCAGCTCTGTCTGTGATCCAGCCTTGAAATGTGGTGTTCTTCCATCTCCCTCTATTTATTTGAGGGACATGTTTCCTTACATCATCTTCTGATCCTCCAGAATTCCCCTGGTTTCATTTTCACTTTCTACTTGCAAGCCAGAACTTTTCAGTTGTGATTTTTGTATGGGACTGGTCCAGTGGTGCAGCTAGGTGATTTTGGAACCTGGACTTAATGGGCTAATGCCGACCCCCACAACACACACACTTTACAAGATAAGCATCATCTACACATGTGCATGCACACGTGTGCATGCATACACATGAAATCTAACTTCTTTTTTTTTGAAGACCCACTTGGATGTTCACATTTAGACATTATGAAAGCACCTGCAGAATAAACTAAGTACAGGAAAACTTGGGTATTCATGGGGCTTCCGTTCCCCGACATTGCCACTGATAAGGGAACTGCGGATATCAGATCATTGAACTCAATGTAATCTTGGGTTAGGTTCCTGGAGGATGGGAAACCGCAGTAAAAATGGGCCAAAACCGAGTGCGAGGCTAGGGGGAGATGTGAAATAAAGTGGCCCTACCATAGTCTGTGCACCTCCAGCAGTGCTCCTCAAAAGTGCCAAAATTTAGGGTTTTCTGTGAAAAGCCGCCATTTTTAGACTATTTTTCGATAAAACAAGCCACAGAATGGCTCTGATTCACTCAGTGGTGGCCGGAAATGACTTTTGAGGTTATTTTCGGCTGCGTCCAATCCATGGATATGCAGATTTAACTCTTTTTCTGCTGTTTTTTCCATGCGTATACCGTGGTCAGGTGCCAATTACCCGACTGCAGATGATGAATTGGCGAGTAATGCGGTCCTCCTGTATAGCAAGCAAGGTCTCAGAGGACTTTTGTTACCTGCTTTTCCACCAGATATGACGACAAATTTTTTATATACTGCTTTTCAACAAAAAAATTTTACATAGATAATAAATAGATAGAGATAGAGATAGATAGATAGGCTCCCTGTCTCCAAAGGGCTCACAATCTAAAAAAGAATCATAAGGTAGATACCAGCAACAGCCACTGGAGGGATGCTGTGCTGGGGATGGATAGG
Organism: Hemicordylus capensis; assembly: GCF_027244095.1. Classification (NCBI taxonomy): domain Eukaryota; kingdom Metazoa; phylum Chordata; class Lepidosauria; order Squamata; family Cordylidae; genus Hemicordylus; species Hemicordylus capensis. The sequence goes on from NC_069658.1 coordinate 4,053,552, forward strand.
GCTAGTTGCTCTCTCCCTGATAGATAAATAAAGAAAATCACCTCTAAAAAGCTACATAGGGGCTTTAGAGCACTTTACAACAGATAATTAAATAAGCAGATTAAAAATAAAATCTATGATGTACATAGCCATGCTAGCTTGCCATGAGGAAGAACTTTTTATTCCCTTCCATCTTTAGGCCCTTGTTATGCTGTTATCCAAACTTCATTGTGGCCTCATACCACATGCATCATGAATATTGCAATTCCCAAGTTTCTGTGAAAATAGAGGCATTTACCATCATTGTTTGTGCCAAACACAAATTCACGTAAATAAGCTGAATGTACTACGTTTTACACCAGAACATGCTCAGTGAAGGCTGGAAACTCCCCCCGCCCCAATTCCCAGCAAAGGTGGGGTGCAGGCGAGAAACACAGTGAAGAAACACTATTTGGGCACTTGGCAGGCACAGGTTGGGCAGTGGGGTGGAGGGAGAAATGAACCAGTGGCGCTGGAAAGCAGTGGATCTTCTCCCTTTCCTGGCCCCTGCAGCTAATGTGCGGCCGCCTTGCTGTGACTGCTGCTGGTGTATGGGATATATAAGTTGAGAGTAGAAGTCAATTGCTTGACATAAGCTTCGCCATTTTGTCTGAGTTTGTAATAAGATTTTGCTTATGCTGAAATGATTCTCACCCCTGGTAGTTACTTTTCTCACGGTTAGCAAAAATCATATTTAGCATGGGAACTGCAAGTTTTGAAGGAGCAAGATAAAGACCAGACTGGCCTACTGCTTGCACACGTAATTTATGACCTATTTCCAGACCCATTTCCAGACGAAAGGGAACTAACTATGAGTTATGACATATAACTGTTTCTTTTTCTGTAGCTGTTTTCTTAAGGATAATTTGGTGTATAAATGTGTTGCTTCTGTATCAGGCCTCTGTCCTGCTTTGAGCACGAGCCGAGCAGCACCTTTGCTACTTAAGGGCAAATAAAACTTTGATCTTAAGTCCTCTCGTCTGGGCTGATTATTGGGCTCCATCCGCCCAGGAACGAACCTCCCCTATTGGGGTCAGGGGTACCCCGATACTTCACTGCCACTGCCACCCCCACGTTTCTTCCCTTCCCCTGCATTGCTCCTCCCCGTTTCTTCCCCACCCATCTGGCTGGGGATGGTTCCTGCCACCCCCATGGCATTTCTTCCCACCACCCGCGCCTGCTCAAGTGGCGGTGTTTCCTCCTGGAGACACATTTGTAGGCTGCACTGTGCTGCTTACCCAGTCTGGCCCTGCCCCCTGTGACGGGAGGAGATTGGGCAGGCTGGGTTTTTTCTACAGGCTGGCCGTGGCGTGCTCAGTGTCCAGCACTGAAAGCAGTCACACCTGGCTGCCTGACACAGTGGCAGCAGTGTGGTCCGGAGGAGGTGGGGAGCATGATTTGTTGGCCCCAGGGGCTGTCAGAGGATGTTGGGGACTAGGTTTATACCCATTTGGGGTAAATGGCACCTCTGGGCAGGTGCCTGAGGTAGTTGCAGCACTCTCTCTCCTGCCCACCCCCTGCGCCCAATAACTCAAAGTATATTTTCCTCTTTGTCCTCCAATTTTCAACAAGCACAGTGAACTTAAGCCACTGCCAGACATCGCAAGTCTGATTTGTGTGTTGCCTTTCCCTTGTACGTACTGGTGTTGCAGGTGAGAGAAGAAGGCATGTTCCTCTTGAGTTTAGAGGAACTTGGGTAAGCAGGGTGACCAGTCAGTAGGAGTTTGAGCCGATTGTTTTTGGCCCATGGAATGATATATTTGTTCACATAATTTCTATACCACGTTTCCTGTCCAAATAGGTTTGTCAGAGCAAAGAAGCTTGGGTAGCAAAGTTGGGGAAGATCCCTGTTTGTGCCTTGGGAGCCATTGCCAGTCAGAACACTGTGTTAGACAAATCCACAATAGAACTCCTTATTTTCATGACGCATACAATGTATACATACTTTATAACACTGTTTGGGGCCTTTGGGACCTCTTTGATTGTCTTGTGGGGGGATGTTGTTGAAACTAAGCTATGTCTGGATGAGTTTAATGCATAGGAAAACCAGTATGCATCTAAACTCTAATTATGAGAAGACGCTGGAAATCTTATAGTTGATGATTCACGAAGAAATGTGAGCGGGAAGTCCATCTTTTATGTGTGTATTTGTAATGAATGACAATATTGCTATTGTTAAAATTAATAAAAATTGATAGTCCAACAGAAGACGCTGGAAATGGGATTTGTACGTCTCATGCTCAAAATGTGGGACTCGAAGTATACCCCTAAATCTACTCACAAACTACTATGAAGTGGATTCTGGATGCCCTTTTAAACTGAATTTGGATTATTGTTGATGATTGTGGTTGTTACTCTTATCTGCTGAGTTTGCTTTCTGGTGTATTGTTCATTTGTTATATTGTTTTAAGTGTTATAATGTTTTAATTGTTGATTGTGCTAGCAAGAAAGTGGAATCTAATTGCTTTTAAAAAAGAAACTGTTGGTATACACATTACTTGACCCAGTGGTTACTATAAAAGTCCACCCCCAAATGTTAAAGTATTTCCATGTTACCTAGAAAGAAGAGACTGGCCATATAAAGGCACACAGATTACTAGTAGAGTCTTGGAATAGGGCATTTTCTTACACTGAGTAGGCAAAAGCTGGGGCATTAATTCTTCTTCCTCAGAGGTGGCACAGAGCAAGACAAAACTGTGTGTGGGATGTAATCTTGAGACATGGGGGTGGGGTGGGCTTCTACTGCCCTTCTGCACATGCTTAGGTAGGATTTAAAGCTGGGGGGAGTGCTCTCATTAGCAACGAGGCAGGTCTAATACTAGCTCAGCAGGAAGGTCTTTAAATGGCGCAAGATACTGCATGAGAGGATAAGATGCATTACTTGAAGCAGAGGGTTCCACATTCTGGAGGCTGCTACAAGACCCTGATATGGTCTTAAGGCTCTTATAACTGGCTTTCAGCCATGCTGGATCAGGCCCAAGGCCTATCTAGTCCAGCACCCTGTTTCCACAGTGGTCCACCAGATGCCTCTGGGAAGCCAAAACCAGTAGCTAAAAGCATCCCCCCCCCACTCAAGTTGTAACCAGTTGATACACTGCAACTGGTATCCAGAGGCATCCTGCCTCTGAGCCTGCAGGTAGCCTACAGACATAAAAAATGGTGGTCATTGATTGACCTGTTCTCCATGAATTTGTCAAAGTTCCTCTAAAAGCTATCCAAGCTGGTTGTCAATCACATCCAGTGGCAGAGAATTTCATAGACTATGCGCTTTGTGAAAAGTACTTCCTTTTGTTGATCCTAAACTTACTGGCAATCAGTTTCATGGATGACTCCTGGTTCTAGTGTTGTGAGCAGTGTTCCGTCTAACAGGGATTCCCAGTTGTTGCTGACTTCAGCTCCCAGAATCCCCAGCTGCAATGGCTTGCTAGGGGATTATGGGAGTTGTATTAAACAACATCTGGGAATCCTTGTTAGAGGGAACACTGGTTGTGAGAGAGGGAGAAACTTTTCTCTCTCCAAACCATGAATAAACTCCCCGGGTGATGAATGCATGCAATCTAGATCAGAGCGTTGCCACAGCAGGGGGAGGAAGGTGCCCTCTCCATTAAGAGCCCTTGATCTTTAAATAAGGGTTTGGTGGAGCAGGATTTAGGACAGTCAAATAAGCGACATGCTGTAAACCAAGCTAGGGTGATTAGCAAATGTGAACTGGAGGCGAAGGCCAGTGTGATATAGATGAACGGAATCCCAGTTTATAGCCCTGGTGCAGGTGATTTACATTGATTTGGATTTATAGCTGGTTCCATCGCAAAGGCTCAGGGCAGATAACAAAAATCCTCCCCCCATGTGAAATTGCAAGGCAATGTGACCCACAAATGAAGACTTGGTAGAAGTGGAGAGCAGAGGGAGCCTTGCGAAGTGGAGCAAAATTGAACAGGACAATATAATTCAACAGAAGCACCTCATATTCCTTGGCTTTGATGGCAGTGTTCAGAAATGGCCCCAAGGAGGGAATTGCAGCATATTAGTGTGTATGGTGAGCTCATGAGTTTCCTTTTTATAAAGCACCTGCAAAAATCTCCTGGAGAATGGCTGCTTGATGATAAAACTGTAGGATTCAGGTTTGCCAGTTTGCAAAACATAGTTATTTTTTAAAAGCTTCTGCTCATGTTGATATCAGTTGTACAGCTTTGGGGCTGAGCTAAAGTGTACAAGAGCATCTTACCAGTTTCAAACTATCCAAATGGCAGCTCTGAATAGCCAAAATAATAATTTGTGTTTTAAAGTAAGTTCAGAAGTAATTTAGTATCTTGTACAGAAGTGGTGTTAATGTTTCATTCTTGGGCTAATTTCTAGCCGGTTAAAAAAAAAAGCATGTTGTTTTCCTTGTATCAACCTAAAGAGGGTATTTTAAACCAACAACAAAATAGTATATATCAAGGTCCAGTCTAACATTTTCTTTCCTTAAAAGTCAGTCATGCTGTAGATTGCAGCAATATTCCTGTGCAGGGGTGTTTGCTTGGCTCTATCTGATCCTTTCTAGCTTTGGAAACAGGAAAGCTGGAGTTAAAAGTCTAGATGAGATACTGAAAGCAAAACTGGCCAGAAACCAAAACTAGAAACGGCTGCTCTAAATGTGGACGGGGAAGGATATGTCACTCCTTCCAATGCTTTGTTGCAACAACCAGAGAGATGAAAATTTTATGTGGGCTGATTTCTTAATGTTCTGATACCCTTTTAAAGATTACATCAGTACCTTAAGAAAGAGACTGCAAGAAAACAAAGACAGCAGCTCAGTTCGTACTTTGCACCCCAGCTGTGATTTGCCCTGCACATAGTTAAGAACCCAAATTGTGCCATGAACTTCTGAACAGAAAAGCAAACAACTGTTTAGAGCCGTTTGCTTTACTTTTCCATTTGCTCAGTGCTCCTGTTCTGTTGGTGTGGCTGCTTTCAGTGGTGAAGGCAGCCATATTTATGGTCTGTCAATTCAGACACCAAACCATAGTTCACATGGAGCATGATTCCAACACACATCAAACCATAGTTTGCTGACTCTAGTTTGTTGGCTGATCACAAACCATGGTCTGCCAATTCAGATGCACACCAACCCGTAGGGAAGGTTCTGCCTTAGCCCTGTTGTGGTCTACTACCATGGTATGAAGCATCCAGCTTTGGGCATAATATGAAGCTCATGAAAGCTGTAAGCAATGTAGAATACGTTTCTTCCCTCCTCCTCTTATTTTGCCATTCCTTGCCAGTTGTGTGAACATAAGGTAGAGATGCTAGCTGGCTTCACTGTGAGTCTGAGCTTTAAAATAAAATTTGTTTGCTGCTTTTCAGGATTATTATGGAATTACATTCCCTGCTCCTGCATCCTTGACGGGCAGAGAGGGGAGCCTGGCTAACAACCCATACTCAGGTGAGGGGAAATTCTGATGGGCGTGGTAAGAAATGGAGACGGTCATGTCAGCTCAGAATGCTTGATAGGGGTGTTGAATCAGTTTTTCAGAAGGAAATTACCCCGTGCACGTTGGGTACCCATGCTATAAACCCATTGCTGAAATAGAGGTGAACCTCACCATTTGCAAATCCAACATCCACGGTTGCATGTATGAGCGGTCGGGTAACTGACACCTGACCTTGGCATACTCAGGGGGAAATGGTTTACAAGAGGTTAATTCCATGGCTCTGAAATATCTGTTGTTTCAGCCCTCCATTTTGTGGCCAATAAATGCCTTCTTCTTCCCCCTCCATTTTGAGCAATGACGTCTATTTGAATTTCCCGCCTTTTTGCCTCCCATTGACTTCAATGCAAAAAGGTCTGATGTGACGTCTACTCGAATTTCAGGTCCCAGGGGCAAAATAGTGGTGTGGGGTGGTGGTGCCTAATGGGTGGAGGCTACCACCCCAATTGCAGAGGGATTGGGCAGAGGGCTGATTTTTGGTGAATTTCTGAAGTTTTGGTGATTTCATTTGTTGGAGTTTTGTTGCTTCTGAGGTGTTCTGAGTGTGGATTCTATGATAGCAAATGAGATTTTCAATGAGACACCATGAATCCACTCTCATTTGCTATCATAGAATCTACACTCCATTACACCTTATGAGGAAAAACCTTAAAGACGCGTAAACTTCAGAAATTCACCAAAAATCAGCCCTCTGCCCAAATCCTTTGAAAAAATTCAGGTAGCTTCCTTGCCCCTACCTGGCACTACCAGCAACCCCACACCGCTCTAGGCCACCCCTTTCCCCCCGACGTGAAGCGATACACCCTCCATTATACCTAATGGGGGAAAACCTTAAAAATGCGTAAACTTCAGAAATTCACAAAAAATCAGCCCTCTGCCCAAATCCTTTGAAAAAATTCAGGTAGCTTCCTTGCCCCTACCCTGCACTACCACCAACCCCACACCGCTCTAGGCCACCCCTCCCCACCGACGTGAAGCAATTATACCTAATGGGGGAAAACCTTAAAAACGCGTAAACTTCAGAAATTCACCAAAAATCAGCCCTCTGCCCAATCACTCTGCAATTGGGGTGGTAGCCTCCACCCATTGGGCACTACAACCCCACCCCACTCTTCTGCCCCAGATCCCACTTTCTACCCCCAATCTGCCCCAAAGACACTAAAACTTCAAAAATTCACCAAAAATCAGCCCTCTGCCCAATCCCCCTGAAATTTGGGTGATAGCCTCCACCCATTGGGCACTACCACCCCACCCCACTCTTTTGGCCCCAGGACCCGTTTTTAATCCAAATCGATTCGGATTAATTCATTTCCGAATCGAATCAGGGGTGATTTGGATGGGCCAGATTCGGATACAAAACAGATCGGGGGTGTTTCGATTTGGATCCGAATCGAAACACCGAAAATTCGAATTGCACACCCCTAGTTGTCATCTCTTCCCTGGCAGCCTCCTGAGCTTCTCCAAAAGTACTTGCCGAGGACTTGCTGGCAGAGCTTGTGTTTCTGCTGGGCTTTCTCCCTTTCTCTTGTAGCCCCCATATTGCCGAGGGCCCCTCGATACTTTGCAATGGGGCTGCCCAGGGAGGAAGCCACAATTGTGCAGAATCTGTTTTCCGCAGAGCATCACTGCGTACATGGACTAATAATTACTAAACACTAGAATGACTTCAGTGTAAAATATATCTACTTAAACATTTTCTATAATAAAAGCAATTAAATATGGTTAGACTTTTCTGCAAGTGGAGAGATGGGTCTGCCCCCACAGCAAGGGCTCATAGCATTGGTTCACAGGGTCCTGAGAATATCGTCCCTGCTTACATTTCTTGGCAGTGTTGCCTAGGAATTCAAGCAATCATTCTCAAATGGTAAGGATGTTATGAGAAAGAAATCGATTCCACAAAGGCTCCTGGGAGTCTAGCTGTCAGTGCAAGAGAGGCTGCCTGTTGTGCGTCTGACAATGTCTAGCTCTGATCTAGCCTCCTCCTAGTCAGTCTTCTTGGGGATTGGAAGTTTGTCGATTGGCGTGGTTGGACTACCCCGTTGCTTTCTAGGCAGCGATGCAGCAGCATTACCTACACTCACAAGAGGCTGCCTTCTGCATCTCTGCATGATCTATGCCTGAACTTGCCTCCTTCCAGTGGCTTGGGCAGGAACAAAGGGGAGAGGCTTTTGTTTGGGTGGATAATTCTTAAAGGTAAGCCCTTGCAAATGTAAGTGTGCTTTCCAGTTCGTCAGAGGAAGTTCTGGAGCTCAGATCCCAGAGCTGACCCTGTCACTATCTCTTGTTCAGACTTGGCTTCTCTGTTGAGCTTTGCAGCATGCATAAGCCAAGAACAGTAGATGATAAAAGGAAGAGGGGGCGAAGGGTTAGCAGCAAGATCCTGCAGGCAACCTCACATGTGAACTTCCTTGCTTTCTTCAGTCCGGGCCTGCCACAGACTTCCAGACATGGTCTCTGGCAGTCACAGGGTGCCTTAATAGGCTGAGAGGTGGCAACGAGGGAAAGGAACAATATTGCATGTAGGCGGTCAGGACTTGAAGGACTGTTGGGCGCTGTTCTGGGACCTCACCAACGTAGTATTGGACTGTAGTCTGGGACCTCACCAATGTACTCGCCAGTGTCCTTGGAAAGTCCCTGCTCCAGAGGCACTGGGGTGCTGCACCCAGCTAGGGTGGTTCTGCCGAGTCGTGGAACCTGGGGGACCTCACCAAGTCAGGGACTATCAGAGGTTATGGAAGGCCCAGCCATTGGATATATGAGACACACAAGGAACCAGACCAGGGATATAGTTTGTAGTTTCACTTAAAGAAAAAGAATTACAATGGGTATTGGATCCTGGCAAGCAAAGGCTGGTCCTTCTAACCTAAATACAAGCAGGTCTGTCTAGCAAAGGAGAGGGAAGAAGGGAAAGAGAGGGGAATGGGGGTGGGGAGGAAAGGGGGAAGAGTTGGTTACCAAAGGGGTAGCGAAACCAATGAATGGCCAGTTCACATAAGAACAGCCCTGTTGGATCAGGCTGAAAGCCTATGTAGTCTAATATCCTGTTACATACAGTGACCCATCGGATGCCCCTGAGAAGCCCACAAGCAAGAGGTGAGGGCATGCCCTCTCTCCTGCTGTTCCCCTGCAACTGGTATTCGAAGGCATCTAGCCTCTGAGGTTGGAGGTGGCCTATAGCTATCAGATTAGTAGCCATTGATAGAGCTGTTCTCCATGAATTTGTCTAATCCCTGTTTAAAGCCATCCAAGCTAATGGCCATAACTACCTCATGGCAGAGAATTCTATAGATTAATTATGCGTTGTGTAAAAAAGTACTTTTGTCAGTCCTAAATTCTCTGGCCTTCAGTTTCATGGGATGACCCCTGGTTCTAGTGTTGTGAGAGAGGGAGAAAAATTTCTCTCTGCCCGCTCTCTCTACTTGATGCATAATTTATCATACACTTCTATCATATCTCCCCTTAGTCACATCTTTTCCAAGGTAAAGAGCCCCAGATGCTGTAGCCTTGCCTGAGAAAGAAGGTGCTCCAGGCCCCTGATCATCTTGGTTGCCCTCTTCTGCACCTTTTCCTGTTTACAATATCCTCCTTAAGACACAGTGACCAGAACTGCATGTAGTATTGCAAATGTGGCCGCACAGTAGATTTGTATAAGGGCATTATATTAGTAGGGGGTTTTTCAATCCCTTTCCTAATCATCCATAGCATGGGATTGGCCTTCACAGCTGCCACTCACTGAGTTGACACTTTCAACGAGCTGTTCACCACAATCCCAAAATCTCTCTCCTGATCAGTAACTGATAGCTCAGAACCCATCAATGTATATGTGAACCTGGAGTTTTTTGCCCCAATATCACTTTACACTTTCTAACACTGAACCGCATTTGCCATTCTGTCGCCCAGTCCCCCAGTTTGGAGAGATCCTTTTGGAGCTCTTCACAATCTGTTGTGAGAACAGTGAGATTTCACTACCCTAAATAGTTGAGTGTCTTCTGTAAATCTGGCCACTTTGCTGCTTACCCCAACTTCTAGATCATTTATGAGCAAGATAAAGAGCACTGGTCCCAGTACAGATCCCTGGGGACCTCACTTCTTACTTCTCTCCATTGTGAAAACTGTCCATTTATTCCTATCCTCTGATCCTGTCCTTCAACCAGTTACCAATCTACACATGATCCTGTCCCTTTATTCTAAGTTTACACAAGAGCCTTTGATGGGGAGCTTTGTCAAAAGCTTTTTGGAAGTCCAAGTATACTGTGTCAACTGGATCATATGCCTGTTGACACTCTCAAAGAACTCCAAAAGGTTAGTGAGGCAAGACTTGCCCTTGCAGAAGCCATGCTGGTTCTCCTTCAGCAAGGCCTTTTCTTCTGTATGTTTCACAATTTTGTCCTTTAAGTATGCTTTCCATCAATTTACCCAGCATGGAACTTAAGCTAACTGGCCTGTAGTTGCCTGGATCCCCCCCACCCTGGATCCCTTTTCTTTGGTACAGAGCCTGATTGTAGAGACAAGTTGCATATTTTTGCTAGGAGATCAGCAATTTCACACTTGAGTACCTTCAGAACTCTTGGGTGGATGCCGTCTGGCCCTGGCGATTTGTTAATTTTTAGATTTTCAAGACCGTTTAGAACATCCTTGCTGGTCACTTCAAAGTGGCCCAGTTCTTCAGCCTCCAAGCCTAGAAGCTAAGTTCCAGAGTGGATATATGCTCAGTATCCTCTGCCATGAGGGCAGACGCAAAGAACTCATTCAACTTATCTGCAATATCCTCCTTAATAATCCCTTTCACACCCTCATAATCTAAGGGTCCAACTGCCTTCCTGGCAAGTTTTTTGCTTCTGATATATTTAAAGAAGTTTTTGTTATTCCCCTTGATATTTCTAGCTATATGCTCCTCAAACTCTTTTTGCATCCAGACTTCCATTTTCTGAAGGATGTCTTCTTCCCTTTTATAGCTTCCTTAACTCGGCTTGTTAGCCACATTGGCGTCGTCCTGAACTTGGTAGTACCCTTCCTCCTCCTTGGTATACATTCCAACTGCGTGGACCCTCCTGACTTTCCCTTTCAGCCTCCTTTTTACCAGTCCCCTCATTTTTTAGAAGTTTCCTCTTCTGAAGTCCAATGCATCTGTGTTGGATTTTCTTGGCAGTGCTCCACGTGCATATAAGCTGAATTGGATCACACTATGGTCACTGTTCCCCAATGGTTCTACAACTCTTGACATCTCAAACTGGGTCCTGGGCATCACTCAGGATTAAGTCCAAGGTCACTTTCTCTAGTTGGTTCTGCAAACAGCTGTTCTAAGGCACAGTGTGTCTAGAAATTTTGCCCTTCCGTCTCGCACACAAATTTGCCCAGTCTGACGTCCAGCAGCAAGGTGGATGGACTCGATTACGACAACAATGAATGCACCACTGCGACACCTTAAAGGCCAAGTTGAAGACAGATCATCCTGGAGAGAATCTTATCTATGTCGTCCCTAAGAGTCAACACCAACTTGACAGCACTTAATCAATCAATCAATCATGTGCGGGTAATTGAAGTCACCCATTATTACAGCTCTGTCTCTCTTTGATGCCTCTCTGATTTGCTTTTCCAACTTCAGGTCACTATAAGTGTGTTGATCCAGAGGGCGCTAACACGTCCATAATGAAGGACTCTGGTCCTCCTAGGTTTTCTAGCTTGTTGGATTCTATCCCTTCTTTAAAATACAGTGCTACTCCACCCCAAATCCACCCCTCACTATCCCTTTTGCAGAGTTGATATCCAGGAATAAAATAAGTGTCCCACTGTTTTTCACTGTTCCACCAGGTTTCCACTATATCTGTGTTTTCATTAGCAACCTGTCACTCCAGTTTGCCCATCTTGGCTCTGAGGCTTCTGGCACGGGTATATAAACACCTATAGGCCAAGTATCTTACATGGTGTTGGCATGTGCTATCTCCCTTACTGTCATTTGACCAGCTGTTGTGTGTTTCTGTCTACTCTACTCCTGGTTCTACTCTGTCCCCTTCTGGTTTATCTGAAAAGTTTGTACCCTCACACCTTAGGGGATTTTGCTTGTTTACGGAAGAAAACAGGAAGCACCCAACCGGAAAAGTGAAAAAGGAGACATTCTCACGGTGTTGTAAGCATTTATTGAAGCCCAACGTGTTTCAGCCTCAGAGGCCTTCTTTGGGGCAATACTAAAATAACACTTATAAAATTACAATTAACCACTTCATAGAGACACATTCGCAACAATATAAAATGAAGCCAGTAACATATATCAACCTCCTGTGGCCACTTTCACTTTTAGTATTTCAAAGAGACCTTAAACAAGTAGAGCTTTGTCATCTTACAAGCATACACCATTACCAGCTGGAGAAGCAAATGTTGCCAATGGACCCAGCTGTAATTTATTGACTGTAAAATCAACTTAAAGGAATGGACCATGCTTCATTTGAGCATAGCCAGAAAGTCAAGTTCCTCATTCAGCCCCTGTGGAGTCAAAGTGTTTAGTTCCAAAATCCACCATGTTTCTCTCTTAAGTAAAACTTTATCACTGCCATGTGTGATTTTTTTCAATTGCCCAATACTGTATATCTTTAAAAGAATGTTTCTCTTCCAAAAAAATGAGCTACCAAGTGGGTACACCACACATTTTGCCGGGGTCTTCCAAATGTTTGGATCATCACCCCTGCGGCCACTGTGTGTGTTGTCAGTATACTTGCACAATTAAAAAACATTGAGAACCATCCCAATCTTAAGTGCTAAACATGAAATCTTTCACCACATGCAATAAATCTGGTGTGATATATTTTATTTATTTAAAATATTTCTATACCGCCCAAAACTTGCATTGGATATATACTATCCAATGACCATGTAGGGCATTGGTGAACATCTGAGCAATGTGAAATGTATAAAATGGGTACCCCCTTGATAGCTCATTTTGTGGAGAAAAAACATTCTTTTAAAGATATACAGTACTGGGCAATTGAAAAAGTCACACATGGCAGTGATAGTTTTACTTAACAGAAAACTTGGAACTGAACACTTTGGTTCCGCAGGAGTTAAATAATGAACTTGACTTTCTGGCTATGCTCAGATGAAGGGGTGGTCTATCCCTTTAAGTTGATGTTTTTACTGTCAATGAATTAAAGCTGGGTCCATTGGCAACTTTTGCTTCTCCAGTTGGTAATGGTGTACGCTTGTAAGAAGACAAAGGTCTACCTGTCTCTTTGAAATACTAAAAGTGAAAGTGGCCACAGGAGGTTGATATATGTTACTGACTTCATATTATATGGTTGCGAATGTGTCTCTCTGAAGTGGTTTAATTGTAATTTTTAAAAATGTTATTTTAGTATTGCCCCTGAAGAAGGCCTCTCAGGCTGAAACGCGTTGGGCTTAAATAAATGCTTCACAGTACAGTGAGACCTCGTCTCCTTTTTCTAAAGCTAGGTCTTAGCTGCAGATTTTGCTTGTCAGACCAGGTACCACCCAGTTCCTGTCGGCAACCCCCCAGGCATCATTTTAAAAGCTGCTCTGTGAACGTTTTTATTTTAAGCACCAGCAGTCTGGTTCCAGCTCCTTTCAAGAGGACCCCCTCCCTTTTGTACAGGTTTTGCTTGGCTCCAAATATATTCCAGTGCTTAACAAATCTGAACTCCTCCTCCGGCACCACTGTCTCATCCACACACTGAGACCCCTCGGCTCCACCTGTCTCACTAGCGCTGCGTGTGGAACAGGTAGCACTTCAGAGAATGCTACCCTGGGGGTTCAGTATGGTACCTAGCAGCCTAAATTTGGCTTTCGGGACCTCCTGGCTGCATTTCCCACATTGTTGGTGCCGACGTGCACCACGACAACTGATTCCTCCCTGGCACTGCCTAACAGCCTATCTAGACACTGTGTGACATCCACAACTGTCTCAGCAGACAGGCAAGTCACCATGCGGTCTACACATGGGTCACAGACCCATCTCTCTATGCCCCTAACGATCGAATCACCCGCTTCTAGGAGGCCCCCAAACCCCGGAGGCATATCTTCTGTGTGAGAGGATATGGGGGCATCACTCAAGAAAGGGGCCCCTTCTAAGGGAGCATTCCCCTCTTCCTCAGAATGATGGCCTCCTTCTCCGAGCCCTTCATTCTCAAAAGGACCCATCAGCCTTGGAGTGGGAGATCTCTATTACATCCCTGAGGGTCTCACCCACATACCTCTCTGCCTCCCCAAATTTTTCCAGGACAGCCACTTTGGCTTTGAGGGAACAGACTTCTTCCCTGAGAGCCAGGAGCTCTTTGCACTGAGCGTACATCAAGGATTTCTGCCCCTCAGGCAGATAGTCATACATGCAACGTTCGGTGCAATACACTGGGAAGCAGCCCCTCCCGTGCTGTCATTGTACCTAGTTAATAGGCAATAACTAGGGGTGTGTTTTTTTTGGCTATTTACAATACATAGAGCTTGTTCAATTGAAAACTAGGCCTTAGTTGCCATTGTCAGCTAAGTAACAGTTTTAAGCTCTGCCCTCCAAGAAAATCACAAAAGTGGGGTTGGACTCACTTTCTCCTTTTGCTGGTTTTCTCCTTTGTAATAAAGGGGGGACTGCTTGTGTCTCTGAGAACACACACACACATTTGTATGTATACATATGTTTGTACACCGCCCCAAACTCCCACCTCTGGGTGGTTTACAGCAAAATACACAGATTAAAGCAGAGATTAAAACCTAATTTCTTGGCTAGCAGCCATCTGTTCCCTGATGTTTTCCTGCACAGTGATTTTTTGTTGTTGTGTGTTTGTTTCTCTAGGTGATGTAACGAAATTTGGCCGAGGGGATTCGGCTTCGCCCGCGCCTGCAACCACCCTGGCCCAGGCACAGCAGAACCAGTCGCAGACGCACCACACCGCTCAGCAGCCCTTCCTCAACCCCACCCTGCCCCCCGGGTACAGCTACACTGGGCTGTCCTATTATGCTGGCGTGCCAGGAGTCCCCAGTGCATTCCAGTATGGGCCCACCATGTTTGTAAGTTGCAGGGACCAAGCGATGGCGCTTGAGCGTGGCCAGTTTTTCCTCCAAAACAGTTGCTTCGGATTCCTGCGATGCTCAGCGATTTCCAAAAAGAGGGTCTCCCACTGAGCAGGCTTTCTGTCCTGACAGCAGGGAAGCTTAAGAGCTTGGAGAGGGGCAGAATGACTGTGAGGCAGCATCATAGGAGGTGGTGTGGAAGCACACCTGATAAAACTTCATTCTGGGATGACTAGGCAGATGGAATGGGTCAGAATCAGCATTTGAAGTCTAGAAAGGCTCCTACCTTTCTGCGTGGGATATTTTTGCTTTCCCCTACATGGTGTGGCTGGGCTCTCGCTTGAGTCTGCTGGAGTTAATTGTTGTGTGAACTCATCTTTCTGCACTGCAGCTGCTTTGTGATGGTGCCATGTTGGTGTCTAGATTGCATCGCCTTTTTTTTTTTTTTAACATTTAATATCCTGCTCTTCCTCCAAGGAGCCCAGAGCGGTGTACTACATGCTTATCAGAAGTGGAGGTGGGATGAAGGTTTATCTTTATCTGTCTATCTATCTGTCTATCTATCTGATTTCTATACAGCCAGAGAAATAACAAATAAATAAGATGATTCTCTGTCCCCAAAGGGCTCACAATCTAAAAAGAAGTTAGCAGGGATAGGCCTTGCAAGAAGGTTGAAGCAGGTGACCTACAGTGGATTGCAAAAGGGTGTTGCCATCTGTGCAGTTTTGGAAGCAGGAACCCACAGGTGTATGTCCCAGCCAGTAAGGTGGGCCCAGACCTCCTAGGGCTGTGGCCTGCCTATAGCTTTTTCAGAGCAGAGACTTGCGTTGTAGGCAACTTATAAACACGGGATCTATTTGTGGAAACCTGATCAAAAGATGTATTGCTGTGAGTTTGTCTTCCTCTGTTTCTTCTCCGCTTTCTTCCTCTCTCCTCTTCTTTTTACATAACTTAAAAGGATGATGGTGTTTCTACTGGTGTGACCCGGTTAGGTTCATATCTTAGGGAATAGGGCAGTGCTGAAGAAAAGTAGAAGGCATAGGTAATTTGGAGGTCAACGGACAGCACAGGAAGTAAACGAAAACTTCAGAGAGAGAGAGCGATAGAGTGAGAGAGAGAGAGAGAGAGAGAGAGAGAGAGAGAGAGAGAGAACAGCATAACCAAAGAGGCACTAGCCTTTAACAACAGTAGTTCTAACTGGCTACTGACCAAGACAGACCTATTAACATAACTCTTCATGTCTTTAGTGGCCAGAAGAGGTTACTGTGGTGCCAAGAGCAATGCTTTAGAATTCTCACTTCTAATATATCCAAGGGGTCCAAAAGGGACTCTAGAAATAATTATAAGATCAGAAGAAGCTGAGTACTGATGTTGCAGAAAAATGAAGGTTCCAGTGATCAGACCCAGCGGTTCCATGGGTTCTTAATTTCAAGGATTTGGTGCACCCAATCAGTACTACTTATCCCAAAGCTCCAGAGGTTAGTTGGCTGGTCTGCATGGACAGCTTGAGCTTTACAGTCATTGTGGTGCTGGAAATCTGGAAGCCAGGAGCACAGGATTCTGTGGTTTAATCAGCATTATAGGCTGTTGCTGTTCACCTCTTGTTCATCCAGCTGTAACTGTCAGAGGGGCAAAAGGTTACATACCAGAGGCAAGGGAGTTTTGGGTTTCTGGATCCATTCTTGGTCATAAATTTAGTGGGAGTGACTGAGTAGGCCCCATCAGCAACTCAGTACCCAGAAGATGCCCCATGAACTCTCTGGAGGGGTTGAGGGCTTACATTCCTTTAGGATGTTTATGCATTTAACCGTCACAATTGAAGTAAACCTCTGCTGTAGGAAAACAGCCCCATCTTTATTGCCAAGGAGGAACTTCCACCAAATCCTAACATATTGTTGGCCTCTAAAACCAATCACCCCCAAATGTCGTCCCCCCACCCCACCCCACCCTGTGAACAGTGCACGAGTATATCCTAGTGAAGGGAATCACAGCCTCTTGCATTAGAACCTGTTACCTGGAAGCACCTTAAGGAATGTAGAGGGGTTTGTGGTAGTCACAAGTGATCTTGTTTCAGGTGTATGCTCAGTTTATGCAGAGTATCAGATACAACATAGTGGAGGAGAAATCAGAATGTGTATCTTGCCAGGTGTCTTAAAAATGAGCTTGTTGTCAGGATTTGGTGAGGTGGGGGGAGGTAATAAACCACACTGGGCAGGATAAACAAACTTCTTGAGCTCCTGAGTGTAGTAGAATCCTGAGAGATTTGGGTGCTTGGTTCATATCTACCCTCATATTTAGCATTAGCAGAAATCTTATGTGTAAAGCCTGCCATTGCATACGTCTCTGTTTTGATGACCATTGTTTTATGGCCATCAAACCATATATGTGGTTTTATGGCTTCTGACTTGTACATCACCTTGAGCACTTTTGGAGGTGATCAGGCTATAAATCCTTAAAAACAAACTAGTCAGTAACTTGACCTTTTTATCTGCATCCCCTGTGCCCTGTGTTCAGGTCCCTCAAGCATCTGCCAAGCAGCATAGTGTTGGCTTAAACACCGCCTCGACGCCCTTCCAGCAGGCAAGCGGCTACGGCCAGCACACCTATGGAGCAGGTAACCGTGGGGTGCGCCGTGCCACTAACCCCCTTGCTGTACTTGCTGTGCAATGCACACTCACTCCTCTTGTGGGCAGGAGAACCCCGTATGCTCTTTTGTTGTGCTGGCAGCACCGGCTTGTGTTTCTGTGCTTCCTGCCTTCTTCCTGGGAAGAGGACATTTTATAATGAGTGTCCCCCTCTGCCCTGTTTGAAGGGGCAGCACTGGCAGAGGCTTCTGAGGAGGAGCCTTCTCAGCATTGGTTCTGCCTCCACTGAGATGGGAGCGGCTTGCACGGCTCTTGGAAGCGGAGCAGGACACCTCTGCCAAACTGGGCGTCTCGTTGGGAAAGGAATGGCCCTGCTGGTTTCTTGACTGGATTAGCTTTTTGTGTTCCTTTCTTGACTTTCAACAAGGCCAAGAGCAAGTGACATAGCTTGCTGGCATCGGTGAACAGAGCAGGTCATCTCCTCCACTGGGGAGCCCAAAGGGAGTGGCTTCTGCATGGTGAGGCCAGGGCTGGTTTTGCTGCTCCAGGAGTCAGTTTGTCTGCCGTTTGGGGTTTGGGAGAGGGAGGAATGGCTGAGACGAGTCTGGTGATGAAACCACTATCTATCCCAGGGACCATGTTAGGAGACACTACTCGCAAGTGTGCCTCACTGCAGTATTGAGGCCCTGAACCCCTAGGTAGTTACGTCATGCTGGGGGGTAAGCACAGTTCCAGGGGATCAGGCTCCTCCTCTCTCCTTGCCCCCACCCTGGAACCATCAGTGATGGAATTGTTACTCTATTTCAAAGCATTTTGAGACTGCGTTATCCCGATGGAGGTAGTGATAACGGGGGAGGTGTTGGGTTAAAAGGGAGGCAAATGGAAAGGAGATAGATGGTGCTGTTCCAAGGACTCAGCTGGTAGGGCTGACTCCAAACCCAGGGGAGAGCCATGGGGCAATGACGTGGAAGAGGTCTGCAAGGGCTTGTCATGCCTACAACCAGAATTCAGAACATATCCTGTGAGGGCTTTCAGCTATGCCCACTAGGAGCCCACTAGGTGTTGGACAACATGGGGTCTCCCCCCAACTATATGCGCCTGTGCGCGCACACGCACCCTAAGGACCTGGAAGAAATGATCCCTTTTTGAGCAGACTCCCTCGAGAGGCTCCTGGCTTGAAATTCTCATTTTCAGAATCGGAGAGGGAAGAGGGGGAATAAAGTGCTGCTCCCCGTGCTCGCAGATTATGCCCAATGGCTTCGTTGGCACCTCTCTTAACTACCAGCCATGTTGCTTAAGAACAAAAGAGGACCACTCCACACAAAGCACTAACTCTTCACCTGCCTTCACAGACTGGCAAGGCTGGCTGAGCTGGGGGGCCCATGAAGCTGTTCCCGGGAAGAGTTCTTCCTCCCTCCCATGGAGTGAATGGCTAACTAGGAGGCTCCTTGAAGCACGCGTCCATTTTGAGTTGGCTTATTCCTCCTCCTCCTGTCTCCTGCCTTTCTTCCAGTGTACTCATGTTGGCTTGCATGGGATTCCCGTTGCAACCCCCCTGTGTGGTGGGTTAGACTGAGAGAGAGTGATTGGCCCAGCCTGTCCGCCGGGTGTGGGCGCCGCGGCTGAGCTGGGGTTTGAGCCCAGTTCCCTGTCTCCAGACCGTCTCCTCCAGTCACATTGCCCGGCGCAGTAGACGGGGATGCAGTTGTGCTGGTAACTTCCGTCATCCTTCCTCATGTTCCCACTGTCAGGCTACGATGACCTAACGCAGGGGTCGGCAGCTGGAGACTACAGCAAAGGAGGCTACGCTGGGTCCTCTCAAGCACAAAACAAAGCGTCTGGCAGTGGACCAGGAAAGGGTAATGAAAGCTGTCTTGCGCTTCTCTCTCTTGCTGCTGCTCATTTGGGAGATGCCGAGCAGCCCTGGCAAGGCAAGGGCCTCCCAGGCTCAGCGGTGCCTCTTCCAGCAGCCAGGCGATTCCCGCCCTCTCTCCTCCTGGCTGCCTGCCTTCAGCTTCGTAGCTGGGCTCCGGCTAGCCAAGGGTTGGGCGGCGGTGGTGGTGGGGGGCTATCTCTGTACCCTGACGGAGAGGCTGGTCCTCATGGAGGAGGTGGAGAGAGGGAGGGAGGTCTGCCTTTCCAAATGTGGCTCCTCCCCATAGGAACATCCCTTCTACTGAGTCAGACCCTTGGTCCATCTAGCTCAGGACTGTCTACCCAGACTGGCAGCAGCTTCTCCAAGGTTACAGGCAGGAGTCTCCCTCAGCCCTCTTTGGCATTGCTGCCAGGGAGGGAACTTGGAACCTTCTGCATGCAAGCATGCATGAGATGCTCTTCCCAGAGCAGCCCCATCCCCTCAGGGGAATCTCTTACAGTGCTCACATGCAAACCAGGGCAGGCCCTGCTTAGCAAAGGGGACCATTCATGCTTGCTGCTACAAGACCAGCTCTCCTCCCTAGAAAATGCTACACACAGGATGGAGCGAATCCAGACATAGTTTCCAGTCCTGAACTCTTGGTTAATTCTGTTCTATATCTTACATAGGAACATAGGAAGCTGCCATATACTGAGTCAGACCATCGGTCTATCTAGCTCAATATTGTCTTCACAGACTGGCAGCAGCTTCTCCAAGGTTGCAGGCAGGAATCTCTCTCCGCCCTATCTTGGAGATGCTGCCAGGGAGGGAACTGGGAACCTTCAGCTCTTCCCAGATCGGCTCCATCCCCTAAGGGGAATCTCTTCCAGTGCTCACACACCAGGTCTCTCTTTCGTATGCAACCAGGGCGGACCCTGCTTAGCTAAGGGGACAAGTCATGCTTGCGACCACCAGACCAGCTCTCCTCTCCATAGATAACTGTAAGAGTGGCCCAGCAGCTTCCCAGTCCCAAAGGGGAGGGCCCTCGCCTCCGCGACTGCATGTGCATGCAGCAAGCCCCGGCTGTGCTCCCCAACATTGCCAGTTAAAGGTTTTTGGGTAGAGAGGTGGGAAATGCTGCTGCCTGCGACTGCAGAGAGCTGTTGCCGCCTGGAGTAGGCGGTCTGGCGCAGACCCTCCCCGGCATGTTTTCCATAGGCTAGGCTTGACCTGCCGCTGCGCATCGGATCACATTGTCCGCTTGCTCTTGAGGAACCCGGGGGTGGTGGTGGTGGTTTGTCCCTCGTTCTAGTTGAAAAGTGGTATATGAATGAGAGAGTCGCTTGGACTCGGTTCTGTACTTGGGAGGTGGGGCAGGGGCAGGCTGTGGAGAATGGCTGCCCCTCCTTTGGTGTAGACCTCGGTGCCCACTACTGACAAAATGGCTCTTCTGGAAGAGGCGGGTTGGTTGGTTTCTATCGTATTTTTATACCACCCTGTATAAAATCTCCAGGCGCTTTACAATGTAAACCAAACAACTAAAACCTAAAAATCACATAAAAACAGAATCACCATCAATAAAACTATAAAACAAACACGAAAGGGTTTGTGTCAAGTTCCCTGGATTTCCCTCCTAGCTCATTGATGGGAGCTCCACCTCTGTACTCGATGATCTCCCCCTTAACACCAGGCCATGGGACTGGACTAGTGCTGTGAGCTGGGCTCTCTGGAAGGCCAGAGGCTCCCAGATGCGCACTGCCTCTTGTCTTCCAAAGTGCCGGTGTTTCATTTAGTCTGCAGTTGCATGGCTTCTAGAAATCTATTGTGTATTTTATTTATTTGTATTTTATTAAACTTGGGTCCCCAGATGATGATGGATTACAACTCTCATCATTCCCAGCCACAGTGGCTGAACTTGGGGGTGATGGGAGTTGTAGTCCACCATTATGTGGGGCCCCAAGGTTGAGAGGCCCTGGATTACAGGATCAATCAACGCTTGCCATGCTGGGGTCAGACCAAAGGTTCATCTTGCTCAGCACTTGTCCCAGATGCTCGAGGAACACACACAAGCAGGCCATGAAGAGGAACGGTTGTGCTTTGCTTCTGCTTGCTCCTGGCATCTGGGAACGGAAGCTGGTCCTGCCTCTGCACTTGGAAGTTTTTCACCCAATGAAGGAAATCCCTTAGTTGGCTAATCACATGAGCTGCAATCCATGGAGGGATAGCTTGGCTTTTGCCTCGGGCTGAAAACAGCCCTGAAGTAAGAGCATCTCTCTTTGATGTCCCCATGTATCGCCCTCCCAGGCAAGGAACGAAGAGGGACTCTCTCTGAAGATGGTGCTTCCCATCTGCAGGGTTTGGAAGGATGTGTATTTTTTTTTAAAGTTGTTTTTAAATATCTTCCCAGTATTAATTGGGGGTGCATCTTTTTAGTCCATTAAAAGTTGTTGTTTAATGTCTCTGTTTTACATTTATATCCCGCTCATGGTTATGTTTATCTTCACAACAACCCTGTTAGGTAGGTTAGGCTGAGAGAGAAGTGACTGGCTCAGGCTGAATGGGGATTTGAATCCAGGTCTCCCTGGTTCTAGTCCAACAACTCTAGTTGACTACACCACATCCCACTTTTGTAGTTGATTAAATTTCTGTTTAGCTAGTGCAGCTAATAGCTCTTCTCTGTGAACCTGACAGCATATTTTTAATTACAGATATTTGGCCATAGAAGCCATGATCTGTTAAAGGAATAGTGGCTGGGGGAGGAGGAAACTGCTCAAACAGCTCCAATCAAATGGTCACCAGCCCTTGTGGCTTGGGAGGCCCCAGTAGTGGGGAAGCTCAGTGCGTTGTGCTTGTTGCCTTGGCCTCTGTCCCTGACTCGCTGCCTGCTTTCCCTTTCTCCTTCCAGGTGTTTCTGTGACCTCAACTAACACAGGTGTGCCTGATATTAGTGGCTCAGTCTACAACAAGACTCAGGTGAGTTGCCACAGCATGGCCACTGCCTTCTCCACCTCTGCTGCTAAAAGCTCTTTATTGGTAGCATTTTGATAAGTCCCGTTTTCATTCCCTGGCTTGAGGAGCTTCTTCCCTGAGGATTTGCTGGGAGCCAAATCTGAAGTTGGATATTTGCTGCTAGATCTGAAGTTGATTTAGTTTGCATTGCCTGTCTTGACGCGTGTCGGAGTTGGTATCGGCACCTTCACTGCCAGAGTTCTTAATCCTACAATTGGAGTTGTACCCTTTGCCTCAGCACTCTGCACATGCGTGGCTGTCCTGAAATATTGCTGCTTCTGTTTCTGGCACTTCCGTGTGTCTCTGGGACTGAGCCACAGGGCAACTTTCTGCATTTTGAGCCCTGGTCACAGGCGGCCTTCTGCATGCACTTAGGAACATAGGAGGCTGCCTTGTCCTGACTCAGACCATCTAGCTCAGTATTGTCTGCCCAGACTGGCAGCAGCTTCTCCAGGGTTGAAGGCAGGAGTCTCTTGCAGCCCTATTGTGGAGATGCCAGGGAGGGAACCTTCTGCATGCAAGTCTGCAGATGCTCTTCCCAGAGCGGTCCCCTCCCCTAAGGGGAGTATCTGACAGTGCTCACATGTAGTCTCCCATTCAGATGCAGACAAGGGCAGGCCCTGCTTAGCAGAGGGGGCAATTCATGCTTGCTGCCACAAGACCAGCTCTCCTCCCCAAGCCTTTGTTCCTGTCTCTTCAGATGTCTTTGTTCTTCTTTGCCTAGACTTTTGACAAGCAGGGATTCCACGCTGGGACTCCGCCCCCATTCAGCCTGCCCTCCGCCTTGGGCTCTGCGGGGCCGCTGAATCCTGGGGCTGCAACTGGCTATGCCCCAGGCCCGTTCCTCCATATCCTGCCTGCCCACCAGCAGCCCCACTCCCAGATGCTGCACCATCACCTTCAACAGGATGGGCCGGTGAGTCACTGAGCGGAGAGCAGGCCAGAGCCCCCCCCCACCCCGATGTCAGCTGCAGAGGCATCCCCCAGCAGTGCAGCCCTCCTCTCCTCAGATTGGCCCACCCCTCGTCCCACAGGCAAAGGGTTCCTCAGGCGGGAGATCTTCACACCCCTATCACCTTGATAACCTTCCTACTTCCCCTGCCCTGGGCTCAAAGCAGGTACTTTCAGGTTACAGGGTGCTGTAAGATCGTTGCATATACAGCAACTCTGTGTGCAAGTAATCTTCTTTTCCATTGAATTTTTTGAGGGGAAGGACCCTTAGTTTTGGGGTCCCTCAAAAGAAACCACCCAAGTTGGATTTTGGTGAAAATCTCTCTTAAGAACTGTGCTCAAAATTAGAGAGAGGCAGGAGGTTGGGGTTTCTGTGTTGCCCATGAGAGAGTGTGTGCCCTTGAGTTCTTCTCGGCTGTGTGCGCCCTTGTGTTCTCCCTCCCTCCCTTCCTCGTGTGTGTGTATCTATCTATCTATCTATCTATCTATCTATCTATCTATCTATCTATCTATCTATCTATCTATCTACTCCAAAAGACCCCACAGTGTAATGTCATTTGGAAAGCTTGAGGGAGTTTAAAAAGTGGCCTTTTAATACAGAAGGATTGCAAAGACCAGTCCTGTTTTGACAGGCTTTTAGTCTTGGCTGATTGCTCCCCCATGAGGTTGTTTTATATGCTGGCTGCCTTTTGTTAACTTTATTGCTGTTTTTCCTGCTCTGTGTGTAGTCTGTCTGTACAAAACCCTTTTTGGATGCTGTATTGGGGCACTAACTGACCAAAAAGTGATGCAGAGTTTTTTATATGGAACATAGATGTTACTTGAAGAGGAACGAAAGCAGCTGGGAAGATCCCCCCCCCCGCCATTCCTCCCACATCTGCCAAGCACACCGACATTCCTCCACCTCCCCTCTCCTCCCTTTTTGTACAGGGCACAAGTGTTATGATTTACGCAGCCCTCCCACCTGATCTTCCCAGATTTGTGAAGGAATTAAACTGTGTCACTACACCCGGGCCTTGAGAATTCCTGACCTGTCTCAGTTTACTACGCTTTGTATTTGCTGTAGGAAAATTCTGGAAGATTTGGTTTTCTGACCCTGAAAAATAGATTTTTAGAACAACTGCCAGCAGAATCTACTTGACCCATTGGCATAAATCTGCTTTCCTTTCTTGAACATGGGTTTCCCCAACCGATCGTGGGATCCTTACCAAGCACTGCTGGTTGGTGCAGCTAGTTTCAGTCTACAAATCGATAAGTTGTAGGAGGGACTTTGGGGTGGGCTGACATGAGTGTCTCTCTCTTCATTCTGCTCACGCCGGTGGAGCCATACAGACTTGCTTGAGGGTCTAGGCCAGTGGGGTCAGTGGGGGCTATTCAAAGGAAGGGCCTGGCTTCCTTCCATGGGTGGGGAAAGACGCAAAGCACATGGTCTCTGAGCACGCCTGGAGGGTGAAGCACCGACCCCACGTCTAAGAACCTGCCTTTCCCCCAAGCCTTGAAGAGAGTCCTTAGGGTAGTCACTGGCAGTTGTGTGCATCAGCAGATGGGTGCAGGGGAGGTGTGCAGCTGCTTCTGGCCCACGCAACTTGCTCTCTCCCCTCTCTTTCCAGGGTGGGTCTGGCCAACGCAGTCAGCCGAGCGCCATGCAGCAAAAGTCTCAGGCCACCAAAACCGCCTACGGAACTTCTCCATACTGGACAAACTAAGCCCAGACGTGGAAAAAGGGGAGAAGGGAGAGAAAAATCCCTCGCAGCAGCTGACCCCTGTCCTTGGACTCCCACACCTACCAGGGGAACATCCACACCAGGAGCCCAGCCCAGAAGCCAGCAGGGGGGAAATGGCAGCCCACCTTCCCAGTGCATGAGACTCCTCCTTGCTTCCTCTATGATTTGCTGTTGTATGTAATATATTTATGTATGTATTTGTAAATGTAATAGAGCCTAAAGGTGGTTTCTGTAAATTTTTTTGGAAGCCTGTTTATTTTCTTCCATGTAGGGAGCTCCAAGTCAAACACCCCCCCCCCCCATGAGGCTTCTGGGCAGCTTCCTCAGATTCCTCCCTGCACTTGGACTTGACACACTATTGAAGGACAAAGAGTGCCATTTTCTTTTCTTTGGAGGCTTCTGATTTAAAGGTGGTTCTTAGCTCAGGCAAATGGCAAAGCTTATACAAAGAAGTGCTGTTTTTCTGCTGCCTCCCACTTTCTTACATGTAGTTGATTGTTGTTTTTTTAAAAAAAGAATATTTTTGTTCCTTTCCTCCTTGGTCCTACCAATATGAAGCTTTCATGGACAGTTTTGCAACATGACTTTTTTTTTAATTGGGCAATTCTTTTAAAATAACAGAAGCTAAGCATTTGGGGGTTGGCTCCTCCCTTTCACCCCATTGACAGCTCTAGCCAGAGACTTTGGACTGCTCTGCCTATCCCAGAATCGTCTGTCTGCCAGTTGGGGCTCCTGCAGTAAAGGGGCTTCTTTAACTTCAGAAGTTGCATCTTGTAGCTCCCTCTCTCTCTCTCCTTGGTCTGGGCTCCACCCCTCTCTGAACCAGCCTGACCTGAATTAATCAATGATGGTTCTTCTTGGCCTCCTTACCCACATTCTTCTTCCCCTCCCTTTTGGATGGTGAGGGGTGGAAGACAGAAGGCTGTGTGGGGGATGACGCTCCATTCTTCCTGCCCTACACCAATATGGTGAATGTTTTAGAAATTTCATTTCTTTTTTTAGCCTGAACTGAACTCCACCTAATAAAGTTCTGAGCCTATCAATGGTGTTTGCTGTCTCAGTTTACAGAAGCCAGCCTGCCTCTTCAAGCCCAAACTGATTGCCTCTACCTGGCTATTTGGATCAGGGCTAAAGCCAAGGGGTTAGCCAGAAACCTCCTCTCCTCTCCTCCTTTGGTACCTTGTAACCCATCCCCCAACCCAGCAAAGTAAAATGAAATGACTTCCTAATGAATGGAGAGTTGGCAAAGGTGGTCAGTGCATATGTTCCTCCCTTATCCCCCCCAGCCACTCTCTCTGTAATGAGGGTTCTGGGATGGGAGGTGTCTTCCTACAGCTTCCTCTTGCATCTGGACCTATGTGGCTCACAGGTTTAATCCACACAACTATATACTGCATTTCAACTACTACTTCTGAACCAGGCTGTCTTTTGGCATATCTTTAGTACAGCTTATCTTTGTATATCTATGCATCTTCAGTAATAGTACATAGCTGTGAGCTTGCCTTCTGGATGGGAATGTGTTTTTGGACGGGGCTGGGTGGGGGTTGAGAGGGGTGAGAAAGAGCTTAGGCACCCTAACTAGTGCTTTTGGGTAGAAGAGCAAAGAGTGTTGTGGGAGGTCATTGGCCCGCCCGTGATAAACGGAGAACAGACATGAGCCTTCTACTGGGTGCTAAATTCAGTGTAGTGGGCTGAAGTGCACTTTTCTTGGTTTGTTGTGCACCAAAGTGCAGAGCAGGAGAGCTTAAGGAAGCAAAGGAGAGGAAACAGAATCCAAGTGGCTGGGGCTTCAGCAAAGGGGAATTCATTGATCTGTGTGTGTGATCTTGGGCTATCCCAGGTATGTTTGTCTGGCGAAATGAATTGCAAGGATGACTGCTGTGGGCAAGAGTGCTTCGGTCCCTGTGGGCAAGAGTACTTCTGGTGGAACGGCATGATAGGTTTTGTAAGCAGACAATAACCCCAATATAAAAGCAGATGAATTTCTGTGGGGAATAGATTTTTTTTCCATGGAGATCTGCTCAGGAGGGAGGCATTACCAGTGGAATGGCTGCAGGAGATGTAGCTATATGAATAGCATCCCTCTTGGAGCCTGTGTCTCCAGGCTCCAAATGAGATTACCTCAGAAGAGGCTGCGATTAATGCATCTAGCCCCAGACCACGCCTAGCCAAAACATTACACTTGGCCTAGTTTGACCCACTTGACCTGGAATTTCAATGTTACTGAAGGATTGGGATAATGGGAGGCTCTCCATTCCATCACTGAGGTAACAACCTTCAGTGCAGTCTCTGGTGGCTGGAGAGGGCTGGGTGGACAACCATAGGCGAACATGAATCGCTTGTGTTTGCATTTGTTATTCTGTAAGCCTCAGGATGGTGGATAGTATTGGACCTGCCTACAGCATAGCTGTAGTTTGAAGTTCTGTGTAGGTTTGGGTTGCTCAAGTTTGAGCCATCTCCAATCAAAACATAAAGCAAGTTACATTTGCGCATACATTTTTGCATCCTTATTCATTCTTTAGCCAAAGAATATGGAGCCCTTGAGAACAGGCACTCATCTATGTTCTGCCAGACCTCTCCATGCTTAGCGCACCCCCCCACCCCCCATTTTGGAAACTAGATCCTGCCCAACTGTTTCCCTGCCACTCTGGTGTTCAACTGCTCCTGCTATGAAAGCCACTCCAGCTAAGTGCTGGGGGGGGAGGGGTGGGGGAGATCAAGGTAGGCAGGAGTTTTGCTTCCTTCCTCTTCTACCTGCTGCCACTGTTGGCCAGTTTCTTACCCTTTGCTTGTGACACTGAGGACAAACTGCATAGAGTCAAGTAACTTGCAGCTGCACATTTTCATGCAACATGAGTTGCAGAGTTTATTCCAAATATAAAAACCATGCTCCTTCACAGAATTTCCCCCATGCATTTAGCACATGTTCATCTAATGGCCATATTTCAGTGGTTGTCTGAATCTGAAGATGGTCACTATCAAAAAAGCAGCAGCATGCATTTGCTCCATGTTGTGAAAATCTAGACCGCAGTTTCAAGTCCTTCAGTAGAAGTCAGTGATATTTGTGCTTTGTTTTCTAAACACCCCATATCTCCATGTCTTTACTCTCCACTCTTTGGCCACATATTTGACTACTGCCCTCCACTCTACCACTAACAAACAAGGCCCTTTAGAAGAAAAGGGGATAAAGTAGTAGAGAGGAAGATAAAAGATGCATTTTATATTTCGGTAGTCACTTCATGCTTTTTGTGAGCTTGACCTTCAGTTAACTAGGTCTGGAAAGGAAGTTTGTGGTCACCACTAGTTACGGTAACTATGTTGACCTATAGCTACATAAATGGATTACGATTGCATACATAAGACAAGCAGGAGTTGTTAGGCATTAAACTTGGGTAGGTAGGAGCACTTTCTGAATACTTATTTTAAAGATACATGCACAGAAGTACCTCACAATAGCAAAGCATGCATGCCACTGTTCCATGAGATATTTCCAGCCTCAGATACTAAGTATTAGTGATAATTAATGTGAGTGCCCCTTGAAAGAGGGAGTGGTCCCCTCCTCTCCAACACTGAAGGTGGCTGGCTATGGCTTTTGGGGTTGTTGCCCTACTTCTGCAATAAGGCAAGGAACCAAAAGGTTTGTAGCAGTTTTTGCCAGCAAAAACCTGGGGGCGGGGGGGGCAATGTGGTGAACTCAACACAAGGAAACTGTTGGAATTAATGAAAGGTTGCTTTTGGACATGGAACTACCAGTACAGGTGTGCTTTATTTCACATTTTATTAGTAGGCAGATGTGCAGAAAAACCCAAAACTAAAAATTACCAAGGGAAGGGAGACAACACAAAAATGCATTAGTTATTCAGGTTTGATTAATTTGTATCAACCAAAAAAGGAGAAACATCCAGGATTTCAGCTCTGGAAAAAAGTCAATAGAATTCTAGTGCTCCCTGCTGGTTTCAGAATGGTTAAGAACTGCATCTGAATTGATTTTTTAATCAAAATGTAAACGCAGACATGGGGTAGGGGGAGGTTTTGGGGAGAACCAGGATACACATGGCTCAAGTAAACATTTTTTTTTTGTCCTCGATCTCTTAAATAAGCTTGATAGTTGCATCTCAGGAGGTTGGATCTCAAGAACAGGAAACCAGCAAGTCAACAGGCAAGGAGACTGGGAGGGGTGGGGAGTCAGCCTGACAGGCATTTCCCCCTCCCCCCAAAAGGTTAGGGCGAGGATAGAGGTAAAACAATGCGTCTCACACCATCAAGCTTGAGAATACAAGTCACTGGAGAGTATACAGTGAAAACGGTCAAAGTACAAGGAAGAAACAGCTGAAAGACACAGTATCCTCATTTCAAGCTGAGCCAAGGGCACCAATCCCCTCCCTCCCTCCTTCTGCCACCCAGAACATGAGCCTCCTCCCCACAACACACACAAACTAGAGCTCTGTTCAGGGTGGAAGGGGACTGCACCATGTTTCCCTGGCAGGGAATTCATGACTCCACTAGCTGCAATCCCATCTCCTGCAGACACCACCTACCCTTCTCCCCTGTTAACATCCCTATCTGCAAAGCTTCCTCAAAACTTGGATTGTCTTAAACCATGGCTAAGCACAAAGGATGTGTATTTCCCATTTCCATTCCTACAATCCAATTCATTCTGCCTCCCCCCACCCCGGCAGCTGTAAGCAACTAGAACTGCCCCAGACTTTAAGCCATACCAGCAAGGGAACCACTTCAGGAGCCTGAGAAACATGGGTCACTCCACTGGGCCAACAGATTTCTTGTAGCTGGTAGCTGAAGAGTGACTAGCCCAGTCAAGAATGAGCCACAGTGGCCAGTTGGGGATTGGCCTGCTGTGAAGGGGTGCTCATGGGGTTCTGTTCCCGTCCTGCAAGGCCTCTCAAAACCCTTAGCAGAGTCCCCTACTCCTGCAGTAGGGCAGGGCCAGCATGTAAGGCAAGTTGACAATATCCACTCACCCTTAGCTGCAAGAAACTGCATTGTGCGAGTGAAGCCATGCATGAAAACAAAGGAAAACACATTCACAGCCTTGATCCCCACCTACCAAAAGGCCAGAATAGGCTGGAATGGAGTCCATGCCAAACAACATGATCGTGCTCAAGAGAGGTTTCTGCCGCTCAACTAGCTCCTTTATGCTAATTTAGTACTATATCTCCCATGCCAGCCCATCTTCCCTTGAGAAGTTTGAAAACATTCTAGAGTCCCATCACAAGAGCGCCAAGCATGTTCTTAGAGAAGATGCTTGCCTCAACTGCTGGAGGAAAATGCATGCATGTCGTTCATTTTGTCCACAAAGCCCAAGTATGCATACCATCATACTAGGAAACCAAAAAAGCAGCCAAGACTCAACATCCAATCCATCCACTGGAAGCATGGCACACCTCACGGAGGCAACACTCAGATGACGGCTACCTACCTGACCATGCCTCCAATGCATACTGGTTCATCTGAAAACTAAGGCAAGCCATCTCTTTCAACTTTTTGCTCAGTTTCCTCGATGAGAAGCTGAATGTGCCCTACAGTTCCTGTCCAGAAGCCCTGTGCCCTCCATGACTCCTCCTTGACCATCAGGGGCAAGAGCCAAAAGATCCTCCTTGTCCAGTCCTGCCAAATGGGCTGAACTATTCATCAGCTGGCAAGAAGAATCTCATCCAGACCAACTCCATGGCCACATTTCTCTCTGCTTGTCGTTGTACATGCCACCTCCAAGAGTCCTCTGACATTCTGCCCCCTGCAAAGACCCATCTGACTGTTCTGCCCCAGTTGGGCAGACTCTACACACTGGGATGAAGCAGTAAGCAGCTGGGACTGTGGTGGGAAGATAGTATGCTCAGGTTCTGCCCAGAAATTAAGATCCTGCTGGAACCTGCTCTGCTTCTGGAGAGGGGCCCAAGGTCTCACCGGGGCACTTATCAGGTTGATCCCCCACAGAAACAGCAACTCAAGGGCTCAGTGGGACAAGAATACAGAGTGTTTTGAAGTGTTTATTGG
The DNA here is from genome assembly GCF_027244095.1 of Hemicordylus capensis. Lineage (NCBI taxonomy): Eukaryota > Metazoa > Chordata > Lepidosauria > Squamata > Cordylidae > Hemicordylus > Hemicordylus capensis. Next base: position 4,084,186 of record NC_069658.1, read on the forward strand.
AAGGTTCATATCATAAGACAGCCCCCCCACCCCATCTCAATTTAGCTTCCTAAGGGCTAGAGCCCCCAAGTGCTGCCCCCCCCATCCCCACACACGCTTAGCAGAACTGAAATGGAATACTGGACCTTTCGGCACCATGTCTTTATCAAGCTCAGTACACTGGAGCTTACGCTCTCTGCCCAACGCCTTAGAAGGGGGGGGGGGAGGGGGGAAACCACCACCACAAGGCCAAACAAGTGCACACGCGATCATTGTCAACGGAGCAGCAAAGCCTCGGCAAGAGCTCTGCAGCAGCAACAGCAGATCCACTTTTGTTCTTCTTGTCCCTGTTTTACACTCAGCTCGTGGGGACAAGCCCCCACAGTCTCTGGCGTTAAATACATTGAACATCTTGATGAAAGACTGTGTTTAATTCAAGAATCTAAACACAGAGCAAACCTGTTCTGATGTGTTGCGAATGCTCCTGAAGAGGAGTGGGGGGGGGGCTCTTTCTTTTTAAAGAAAGACTCAAAGTCAGGACCCAGTGAGGGGATGGGGAGAATGCCAGTTGACATTGTGTGGAGGGCTTTTTTGCTAAGAGGTCCAAAGAACAGGAGTGGAGGGGGGGGGGGGAGAGAAACCAAAAAAGAAAGAATCGAGATCCATACAACAGGAGAAAGCAGAAGACACAGGTTTGGTTGGTATTTCCCCCACCCACCCCCATGTATATTTTTTTGCTGAACTGTCACTAGGTAACTGCTGCTCCCCTCTGGCAAAACAGGCGGGGCAGTACAGGGGCCGGAGGGAGCAGGTCACGACTCCTCGTTGCCGGAATCATCATCGTCGTAACAATCGGCGTCCTCCTCTTCCTCCTCCTCATCTTCATCATCAATGTCGTCATCATACAAGTCGTCATAAAGCAAATCTGAGCTGTTGTCATTGGAAGGCACTTTAGTTTTGATGCAGTACTCTGCCAGTGTGGTGGGAACTTTCACACCGTCCTTTTCTGCTTCTGCCTTGGTTGCCTGGACTTGTTTCCTGCAAGGCAGAAAGCAAGGCGCATTACTACGAGGGAGCGGTCAGGTCTAACCTGGTCAAGTGCCCACAGCCTCACAGTGCTTTGTTTTCCAAGAAGCCCACTGACCACCTGTCTTGCCCTTCCCCATCTAAGACACACAGCTTAGACACAGCAACTAGGTTGCCATCAGACACCCAACTTTGAGCAACAGCCACTGATCCCAGCCTCTTGGCGATTCACGGCTAGTCTTGTCCACAGTTCAACTGAAGGCGACCACCAGCCAGGCAGGCTTCTCTGTAGCCAGTGTGTAGAACCCAGACTTGACTGTCTGATTCCCACTATGGCATCCGACAAGCACTCTGTTTTTCCTCCATTAGGCCTGGAGAACTCTCTGTGCCCAATGCTCCAGCAACCAGACACAGGGTAAGGTGGCTAGTACTGCAAGGATAGTTTGCCCAGGCAACTTTTGAGCCTTTTCTACAAAAATCCAGTTGAGTTGCTCCAGACAATGCCCTCAAACCCTTTTGGCTAGGGGTTCGAGGGACTGAGAATTCACACAGTTTCCATTACTTTCATTATAAAACGCCTTCAGTAGTGTTTTAAACTAGAGGAGAGGAGAGGAGAGGAGAGGAGAGGAGAGGAGAGGAGAGGAGAGGAGTATCAAGACCAGGAGCGGGCAAATCTGGCACTCCAGCTGTGGTGGTAGGGGAGGATGTGAGCAGTTGTTCAACAGCTAGAGGCCCAAATTTGCCCACTATGGAGGTTCTAAGCACCCCACGGCTGCAGCCCGGGTATTAAAGGCTGCCCGCTTTAGGTGCTATGCTGGATTCCTTAGAGTGCCAACCAAATTCAGAGGAGCTAATCTTCTATAACTGAGTCCACTCCCTACGCAGGATGCCAAGGGCAACGCAGGCAGATATGGCAACACTAGTCAACCACTCTACCTTCTCCCCAAGTAACTGCCTTTAATTCAACTTCCTGGCTTAATCTCTTTTGAGATTCTTTCACAACCTTCCCAACTGCCTCAGAATTAAATGAAAAGAGCTAATTTCAAAATAAGGTGATTTGTGGAAGAGCTTTTCTACTCCTAAGTGGCCTATACAGGAACTAGTCATGCCAAAGCTGGAGTGGAGAATCCCAGACCCAAAGGCTGTCAGTCCACCTTAACCCCCCCCCACTGTTCCCACCCCCACATCACCTGCCATGCACCCTCTGTAGCTGATTTAACTTGGCCTGGCCTCCGCTTCATTTCCAGAGACCATGTCACTCAGATGATGTTGGCTTGTTCAAAGAGGCAGACCTAGGCTAGATCCACCTTCTCAGACTGAAGCAAGGTGGGGTGAGACCAAGAGAAAGCTATCTGGTGAGCTCATTGCTCAGGCGAGATCTGAAGCCAAGATGATCTCCCAGCTCCCTCTCTTAATCCATGCTTGCGTGTTCAGCGGGGAAAGGGGGGGTTGGTGGCCCCCAGAGGAGGCAACGAGACGAAGAGGGACAGGTACAAGTCAGGCACACCCCAGGCCAAAGAAGGCACCTGCCTTTACGTGAAGGTGCTACGCTGACGAGCTTAGCAGGCTAGGCCACTCCTGGCATTCCAGGGGAAGAGCCTGTCCAGCTTCACCAGGGCACAGGAAAAAATGCAGAGGGAAGACACAACAGGTATTCAGTGCAAGACGAGAAGTTGCTGGTCAACTCAACCACTGTTCTGCTGCTCAGCATGAAACATGACACACAGGGGAGCAGATTTGTTCATCCACATTTGTTCATCCAGGACAGGAAAATCCCCAGGAGCCAACTTCTGCCACACCAGGGAGGGAGGGAGGGACTCCTCCCAGCTCAGATGCACAGCAACTAAGGAAAAAAACCCACAATTTCCCTTCTTGCTAGGAATGACAGAGGCAAGTCAGCTGGGGCCAAAGCTTATAGAGCATCTGCTTAGCATGCAGAAGGTCCCAGCTTTCATCTCTGGCAGAACCTCCAGTTACAGTTGAGAAAGGTCCCTGCCTGAAACCCTAGGAAGATGCCAGTCAGAGAAGACAATACTGAGCTAGGTGGAGCAAAGTTCGGACTCTGCAGACAGCAACAATAGGAAGAGGTACCCAAGTTGTCAGTGGACAACAGCCTCGCTATTTCTCCACAGGCCAGACGGAAGCGGGGCGGGGGGAGCAGGGGAGAGTGTACTGGGCTGCTGCCCCAGAGGAAAGAGGGAAGGGAAGGGGTTTGCCAAGCAACACAGCAGACACCCCACTGCCTCTAGTAATTGTCATCTCCCAATGGATGAACTGGAAGAGGGAGCGTAGCTCAGCATCTGAGCACATGCTGGGACCGCCAGGTAGAGGAGGCCAAGCTGTGGCAGGGCTGGGAATGAGTCTCTGCCTGTGGCCATCAAGAGCCATTGACTGTCAGAGTGAACAGTGGGCAAGATGGACTAATGCCTTGCTTTGGGATAAGTCTGCTTCAAAGGTCCATTCTCCCCTCGCAAGGGAAAGACACAGCTCAGCAGACTCCACACAGAAGGCCCACATCCATTCCCAGGTGCTGCCAGTCAGAGAGCACTGGCTGGGAGAGGCCAATGGTCCGACTCTGAACAAGGCAACTTCAGATGCCCCCTGCTGGTTTGGCCCACTGGCCAGTTCTGAAGTTGACCCCAGAACAGCTGCCCACACAGAAGGAGCTGGCTTACCGAATGATCTCAGCGTATTCTTTGTCTTTTCCTTTGCTGTCCCTCCATTTCCTGAACATGACCGAAGCATCCACATTTGCTGGAGAAAAGGTGTTGGGCTCATTAAGCAAGGAGATTACGCTCAGTAGGATAGTCCTGGAGAAAGCAGGAGGAGGAGGAGGAGGAGGAGAGAGAAGAAGAAGAGACTTCCACATACAGCATGGTACCAGGCAAATGATGTTCCAGGGAAAGCAAAAGTCAGGAGTTTGCTCTTTCAAAGCAATCACTGGCTGTGGTCAACTGAACAACCTTCCAGCCCTAATTCCCACCACCCTCTCGCACACATTCAGGAGGCAAAGCCATTTCCTCGCCTCCTGCTTTTTCCATTTATGATCAGAAGAGATCCTGTAAGGCAAAGCAGGGAACCTGTAGGCACTGGGTCACTCGTGCCTGGCTCTCCAGACAGGAGCATGTCTGATGGGGGGGACCCCCACCCCACCCCACCCCCCCCCACGTTACACTGAGGGAAATAAGTATTTGATCCCCTGCTGATTTTGTCCGTTTGCCCTCTGACACAGAAATGACCAGGCTATAATTGGAATGGTAGGTTTATTGTAGCTGTGAGAGACAGAATAACAACAAACAAACCCTCAAAAGCCCAGTGCCCAAAAGTCAGCGATGGATTTGCACTGTAGTGAGGGAAATAAGTATTCGATCCCCTATCAACCAGCAAGATTTCAGGCTCCCAGGTGTCTTTTCACTATATGCAGGTAACGAGCTGAGACGAGGAACACCCTCTGTAAGGGAGTGCTCCTAATCCCAGCTTGTTACAGTACCTGTATAAAAGACACCTGTCCATAGAAGCAAGCAATCACTCAGCTTCCAAACTCACCACCCTGCCCAAGACCAAAGAGCTGTCGAAGGATGTCAGGGACAAGGTTGTAGACCTGCACAAGGCTGGACTGGGCTACAAGACTATCGCCAAGCAGCTTGGTGAGAAGGTGACTACAGTTGGCACGATAACTCGCAAATGGAAGAAACACAAAATAACGGTCAATCTCCCTCGGTCTGGGGCTCCATGCAAGATCTCACCTCGTGGAGTTGCAATGATCATGAGAACGGTGACAAAGCAGCCCAGAACTACACGGGGGGGACTTGTCAATGATCTCAGGGCAGCTGGAACCATAGTCACCAAGAAAACAATTGGTAACACACTACGCCGTGAAGGACTGAAATCTTGCAGTGCCCGCAAGGTCCCCCTGCTCAAGGCAGCACATGTACAGGCCTGTCTGCAGTTTGCCAATGCACATCTGAATGATCCAGAGGAGAACTGGGCGAAAGTGTTGTGGTCAGATGAGACCAAAATCGAGCTCTTTGGCATCAACTCAACTCGCCGTGTGTGGAGGAGGAGGAATGCTGCCTATGAGCCCAAGAACACCATCCCCACCGTCAAACATGGAGGTGGACACATTATGCTTTGGGGGTGTTTTTCTGCTAAGGGGACAGGACACCTTCACCGCATCGAAGGGACGATGGACGGGACCATGTACCGTCAGATCTTGGGTGAGCACCTGCTTCCCTCAGCCAGGGCATTGAGAATGGGTCGTGGATGGGTATTCCAGCATGACAATGACCCAAAACACACAGCCAAGGCAACAAAGGAGTGGCTCAAGAAGAAGCACATGAAGGTCCTGGAGTGGCCCAGCCAGTCTCCAGACCTTAATCCCATAGACAATCTGTGGAGGGAGCTGAAGGTTCGGGTTGCCAAACATCAGCCTCGAAACCTTTCTGACTTGGAGAGGATCTGCAAAGAGGAGTGGGACAACATCCCTCCTGGGTTGTGTGCAAAGCTGGTGGCCAACTACAAGAAACGTCTGACCTCTGTGATTGCCAACAAGGGTTTTGCCACCAAGTACTAAGACATCTTTTGTGAAGGGATCAAATACTTATTTCCCCACTACAATGCAAATCCATCGCTGACTTTTGGGCACTGGGTTTTTGAGGGTTTGTTTGTTGTTATTCTGTCTCTCACAGCTACAATAAACCTACCATTCCAATTATAGCCTGGTCATTTCTGTGTCAGAGGGCAAACGGACAAAATCAGCAGGGGATCAAATACTTATTTCCCTCACTGTATTTCAAGCCTCAGAACAAAAGTGAAGGGCCACTCCTAAAACTCCTACTGGGAAGCGATTCTTTCAGCAATAGATTATATCTGCTTGCCTGAGGATTCATGTAGTACTTATACCATTCTAAAAATATTGGCCAGAACAGAGGGCCAAACTAATTTTAAACCATGTTTTTGTCCCAAAGCAGATGAAGAGACACGTGCCCACATACACAGCTTTCATTTCGACATTCTTTACACTCCAGGAGAGAGTCTTTCCATGGGGTAGCTGTCACAGTGCAGGGCTCCCTGGCTCCCAGACAAGCAATATTACCACTCTGCAGACACTGCTGGAATCTAGCATTCCACGGGCTCCCGGGAGGCTGTTAGGGGGGTTTCTTCTTACCATCAACTTTGAGGTCACCTAGGGCTAGCCAGACAGCCAGCCTCAACAGGAGTTGGCCTTGCAGTAGCAAGCACGAGTTGTCTCTTTTGCTAAACAGGTTTTGCCCTGGGATGGTGAATATATGTGACCAGTGGCTGCTGTAAGGTATCCCCCTTGGGAGGATGGGGCTGTAGCTCAGCAGTGGAGTATCTGCTTGCACGCAGAAGGTCCCCAGTTTAATTCCGGGGAGCATCTCCAGGTAGTGGTGGGAGAAACTCATGCCTGAGATCGTGGAGGTCTGCTGCCAGTCAGTGTAGACCAGTGATTCTCAAACTTGGGTCCTCAGGTGTTATTGGACTTCAACTCCCATAATCCCCAACCAAAGGCCACTGAGGCTGAGGATTATGGGAGTTGAAGTTCAATAACACCTGAGGACCCAAGTTTGAGAATCCCTGGTGTAGACAATGCTGAGCTAGATGGATCAATGGCCCGACTCTGTAGAAGGCAGCTTCCTATGTTCCATTCCAGCGTCTAACATTTTTGTGCTCATAAAAAACAGGGCACACATTCGATGCCCAATACACACACGGTGGAGAGGAAGACTGTCTCTCTATTTGCTACTGGACCAATATTCACCAGGGATGCGAAGTATTCCCCCTATTCTAGCCCAGTACTGTCCACTCCTGTCAGGCTCAGGCAGACTCACCACCTGCCTCAGGTAGGGGGTGGGGTTCTTTCCCAGAACCTACTTCCCAAGATGCAATTGACTGGAGAGGCTCAGGGTTGTGCCAAGGAGGGGCCCCCTCCACCAAGCGATGACTGAATACTGTGCACAAGTGCTATTTATTCTGGATGTGTTGCAGGGGTGCTCTAGATCTGAGACGATGTGCTAAGGTGCACTCACTCCAGAGTACCAGGCACTACAGGGGACGGAATTGGGGGTCCCTGCCCAAACAAATTTGATTGACATTCCTCAGCCAAAAGGAGTGAGGAGTGAACTGCAGGGGCGGCAGAGGGGAGATGTCAGCTGGCCGGGGAGACAGATGGGAGACTCAGTGGCTTTGGGAAAGACTTTTCTGAAGCAAGGTGTCATCAGGAAGGAGTGGCTCAGTAGCTGTGGGTGGCGGGGAGACAACCACAGGATGCCCCCTACAAATGGGGAAAGGGAGAGTGTGCAAGAAGGATGCCTTAAGAGGAGGCAGAGAGCTCTGGGGAAGGGGAACAGGGAGCCAGAATACACAAATGGAGAATGAAGCAAGGCAGGAGGGAGAATACGCTTTCCTGCTGAAGCAGAGGGCCCTGGCACCGCAGGTCTCCTTTCTAAGGAACAAGCCTACCAGTCGTTGCTTTGACCATCCGCAGGGTGGCGGTAAGGCAGGAGACATGCTAGGGGTGGGCAGAAGGCAATTCGCGGAGCCCTGGGAAGCCAAGTACTCCAGGCAGCCGATGGGCCAACCACCCCTGGTGACAGGCTGGCTGATCACAAAGGACGGCCCTCCAGACAGACAAGGCAAGAAGGGCACGAGGCAGCTGGCTTGGCCCCTGCTGCACTGTCCAGCCGGAGAGGGAGTTCCTTGCCTCCCCTCCGCCCGCAAAGGAGCAGACAGACAAGATGGGGCAGAAGGATGAATGGCAAGGATTCCTAAAGGCAGGACATTAAACCAGACAGGCCAGTTGGGCCTCCCAGCTTTCAAGTTCAGTTCTGGTGCCATTCACAGCTACTGGCAGCTTAAATCTGTGAAATTGGTCTGTTAATACTGGTGAAGTTTGAAATGTTTGCAGCAGATGCGGGCAATTATTAATTTTTTAAGTGCAGTAATCATATAAAAAGTGAATTGTTCACATTATGACTTAAAACTATTTAATGTTTCTTTGTTTTAAGTGGTCTTTAAATGAATTCTGTATATGCATTTTTGGCTGTTTTTAATTGTCTGTTAACTGCCTCGAGACTTTTGTAGTAGATGGCATACGCATGTATTCAACCAAAAAGCAGTCTTGTCCCCTTGCCCCTCTCACCCCGAGGACCTTCAGGTCACCCTCCTCTGTCCAGCAACAGGGCCTACACTTTCAGGCTCCTGCAGCTGCAGCTCTAAGCTGCAACACACTGTCTGCAGCAAACTTGGGGTCCAAGCTGCATTTGGAGGGAAACTCCACTAGGATCTGAGCGGGGAACCAAAGCCACTGCTCCTTCCCTGGTTCTCCTCTACAGGGCAGGGGAAGGGCACAGAGAGCTCCCAGGAACTCTGGTGTACTTTGGCACAAGATCCACAGCTCTGTGTGGGCTTACCTGACATTCTGGGTTGGGTTCCACCTTTCAGATGGCAGCTCTCCACTTTGAGGGTCATCTACAGGTGGGTGGAGGATTGAAATGCAGACGTCTCCATTCTAGCAAGAGAGACACGGACACACAGATCACGACGTATGGCACCACACACTTCCTGTTCTGGGGCTGCCACAAAGCTGGCCACCCTGGCCTTGTTGAGTATCACCCCTGCTCCTTTTTGCAAGCTGAACCTCTTCTGCCATGAGATGGGGAGCCAGGGTTGTGGGCAGGTACACCCACACCCCAACCCCCCCCCCACTGCTAACCTTGTTAGCCAGTCTCCCAAGGACATGCTGGGCAAGGGGTAGACCAGCCTGGCCCCAACCACCAGCCAGGGCAAGAGACGCGGGAGGGAGCTTCCTTGACTCTCTTGGCCAGAAGAGAGGCTGCTCTGGCCATCAGCAACCCAGGGACAACTGATCCAATGGGAGGCACACTCCTGCCACTGGCCAGAAGGAAAAGGAGGGCTGCTGAGATGGGCAAGAGCACATGCGGGTTGCTAAAAGCAACTTGGGTTGCTTTTAGTTAGTTACTGCAATTCGTTATAAGAGGGCAAGCCAGGGTGAAAGGCAGGGTGTAAACCCTCCAGATAAACACAAAACATGCAGCCTCAGCAGCTTCTTGAGATGTTTCACCCACTCCTAAATTATTTGCTGCAATCTGCCTTGGAAGCCCTTGAACTGAGGCAGAAGAAGTGTTTCTAAGCAATGCTATTCTGGAGGCTCACTTGACAACCATTCAGAGCTTATAGTTTTCCAGCAGGGGGAGACCGTGCTCTCAGAACAAGGCAAAGGGTAGCATGGCAAAGGATTCCAACCTGCCCACCCCCACCTTGGATCAGAGACCAATGATTCAAGGGCAACAGCCCACCCCAGATACCGCTCTGGCAAGTTCAGTCCTTAAGTAGGATTGAGTTGAGCGATGCCTGATTGTTGGGGGGGCGGGGGGGGGAGAGACTGGCAATCAGCAGCTGGCCAGCTCTGCTGAGAAGAGCAAGACTGAAGGCCTGGCTAACAAGTTTTGCTAGCCCCACAGGGTGCTGCCAGACATTTAAGGTCAAGAGCCAATTCAGGCAGTAGCCTGTTTAACCCTAGTCTCCCTGCCTGCCTCCGGCACCCCACCCTCACACTATTTGTGCTATCTGGGACATGCTCTCCCCCCCCACCCCCACCCCCACACATTGAGCAGCACACACGGCACTCTTACACACATATTTTCTTGATCAGCTCTAAGAGCTATATTGGAGCAACCAGGGACAGACGGATGGCCGAGTTAAGATTGCCTCCTGGCACCTGAAGCTTCCCTTTGCCAGCGAAATGGGGTTCGAGAATGGCCTGTGCCTTCTATCCATCTTACTTCTTCCTATATAAACCGCTTTAGTAACTTTTGTTGAAAGTGGTATACACATAATATGGTAGCAGCAGCCTGCCCCTCGGTCTAACCGTTCTGGGCTGCACCCCAAAATCCCAGGGCGCCCTTGCTCCCTCCCACAGGATGCTGCTGCCCGTGTCCATCTAGTTCCAGCGCAAACATGGCAACTGCAAGAGGGCCCCTCTTCACCAAGGAGCTTCAAGGGAGGGAGGGGTGGGGCCCACAGAGAGACTGAATCTCTGCAAGGTTAAGCCCAGCACAGAAGTGTCTGGGAATCTGTGGAAGGTGGGGACACACACTCACCCACCAGGCACTCGGCACAGAGCAGCCGAGAGAAACCCATCCTGAGGGATGCCAAGGGTAGAGCCTAGTCGGGGAGTGTTCCCTTCGAGTTATCCAGAAGCCTTGTTCAGCCTCTGGGAAGCAGAAACATGTGGATCCAGGCCACCGAGTCTCTCAAGTGGCTCTTCTTAGCGACTGTACAGATCTGCCACTTGCCTAGGCAGCTACCCAGATGAGCAGCAAGATCTGAAGGCTTGCCCGTTGCCTCTTCTATGATTTATACACAGCTTTTAAACAAGAGTTCTCCAAGTGCCTCACTCAGAAGAAGAATGAGAAAATGGTCCCCTGCCCCCAAAGGGCACACATAAAGAGTCACGAGGGAGATACCAAGACACCGGCAACGGCCACTGGAGGGCTGTGTACTGGGGCGGACCAGTTGCTCTCCTCTTACATAATATTAAGAGAATCACTACTCTGAAAAGGTGCCTCTCTGCCCAGGTAGCAAGGATTCTAGCTGCAAATTTAGCATGGCTGCAATGCTCAGGAGCTCTGCCACATTCTCAAGTTGGGAAAACGCACTGCAGGAGGTTATGGTGGCAGCGAGAGTGCAGAGAGGACAGGCAACATCTATCAGCTCAGAGATGCTCAGAGGCTGAAGAACTCCCCCACTGCGTTTGGTACATTCCCATCTTCAACATCCAGTGTGGGTCCTTCCATTCCCTTCAGCACTGACTGTCCCAGCAGTGGCCATGCCTGGGAACAAGCTTTTGACAGAATGGAACAGAAGATACTGAAGAACTGTTCTTGCTTTTTGGAGAAGAAAGGAAACCAAACTCCACAACTGCATTGGGAGCAGCAATTAAGGGTTGGCAAACTCTCTCATGCAAGTAGCAGCAACACAAGCCTAGGCTAGATCAGATCTTTAGCTGAAGTTTGTCTTGCTGGGATATCCAGGTCCCAAAACGTTTTGCTTTTCTTTAAAGGCTGAAGTCAACATTTCAGCCTTCCAAATTGTGGAAGAGGCTTATGAAGCACCAGTTGAACAGGCCGCATTGCATCACACAAACTGTATTTTGACACAAGGAGGCATTTAAAAGAGTGACACACCACAGACACACACACACACACACACACACACACACACACACACCCCACAGGCTTACCTCATAAATGTTGGGATGCCACATTTTGGTCAGGAATCTGAAGGTGGGTGGTGAATATGGGTAGTCCATAGGAAATTTAATATGAGCCTGCAACAGAACAAAATTCCAAATTTAAATGCCCATTTAGCACATCACAGCAGTGAAAATTCACCCCTTCCATGCGGGATGGCTGCTCCGCTACATTTAACATCTCTGGGCTTGGAAGTGTACAGAACACAACACGTGCTGCGGGCCCTGCCCTGGAGAGCCCACAGTCTCTAGGCAGAAGAGGACGACAGGCTGAACTTTATGCAGACAGAAGAGCAAGGAGGGGGCCCCATTAGCTAGGAACCAGGTGGAACCCAAGGAGCAGCTCAGGGAAGGTGTTGCAGAGCTGGGATGTGAGATTTGCAGGGGAGACTGTAATGTTGCCAGTAGGCCCCTGGCAGCCTGCCTATCCCATATGGCTGCTTACACGGACCTCAGTTTTGCTCCCCATCCGAAAGGCCCCCTCACCAGCAACACCATGCCCCCTTGCAGAGACACCTACAGGCCAAAAACTAACCCACGTGTGTGAAAGGCGGCAGCAGCTGTGCCAAGTTGGCGTGCCAATGGAAGTGAGCCGGCCAGGTGCGCAGTACGGTGCCATGAAGCCTGGAAGAGCTTTTGCCAAGTGCAAAAATGTGATCCCGTAAAATTTAGTGGCTGATCGGGACTGTGAATGTTACCAGGGGCAACGCCCTCTGGCCAAAGTGTGGCACAAACATTCACTATATTTATTCATGACTTAGAGTTGCTCCAGAAGCCCCCCCCCCACCCTTCTCCCACACACAGGAACACAATTCAAGCAACCCATTAACAATTATGAGCACAGCCAGCCAAAGTTGGGCACCTCCACACAGCACAACCAAGTCCAGTGAAAAATGCTGCCTGGTTTCTAGTCTTGTCCCACTTTCAGTTTAGGCAAGCCTAAAAGGCATCAGCCTCATGGGATTTTCAAACCAATCTATTCAAAGGCGGCCACAACCAGATTACTGCACTTCCCACACACCAGCTGTTTAAAACTTACAGGTAAGGATTTTGCTTTCTCCTCATGAAGCGCCTAAGCAGGGAGGGCTGAATCCACTGGATCAAGCCCAACTCTCCTCCTCTCAACCATGAATCATTTAAGGGAGGTAGCAGCACAACACCACTTGCTTAGGACACACAACTCTCTCTCTCTCTGTGTGTGTGTGTGTGTCTGTGTGTGTGAGTTCACCGAGGAAGGGCTGTTGCAAGCTGTTGCCTGAAGCAGATCCGCATGCAAGGAGAGCAGTTAGACTTTCAGGAATGAACCGAGAGGCTCAATTCAGAACCTGCTGGGTCATGGAGACCTGATCTGCAAAACTTTTAGCTGCAGATTAAAGTCTACTTTCTACATGCAAAGCAGGTGTTACCACCGATTATGAACCCTCCAAGGCAAGGAGAGTTTGCACAGTCATTCAGTGGCAGAAATATTTTAAAAAAATAATAATGGTGTTCAAAGTATTCAACCAACTTTCAAAGTAAATATAAGCCTTTAGCAAGTTTATGAGAGAGCCATCAAGATACCCTACAGTACTGAAACTGCAGGCTGGAGTTTCAGTTAGCTGGAGACGATTTGACCACTCCAGTCTGGCTCCCATTTAGGGAATACAATTTCTCATTTCTTGTGCTTGCAGGAACCACTGAAGTGCCAATGGGGGACACGTGCCCTCTCCAAGACCCTTGGGGGCACAGCTGAGTATTTAACAGCACTGACCAAAGCACTGCTTTGAGGAGGCAACTTCAGCCACACGTTGTAAAATCCCCATATTTGCAGTGGTTGGACCCACTATGTGTCATGGGGCTGGCCAGCTGGCCTGCTAGAAGAATCTGAATTTAGAAGTTTTCTTGTTTATACCAGGGAAAGTTCCCCATTAATTAAAAAAAAGGGGGGGGGGGCATTCCCAGACAGTTTCCATGGTAACAGCAAAGAGGTTTCTCTTCTAGTTCGGTGAGAGAAATTCCTGCTCATCGCAGGGCAAGAATGCTTCTCCTCTCCCAGCAGAGATACTTGTCAATACAGACCTCTAAATCCTGTGTTTTCACTTTATTTATTTAGTACATTTATACACCTCTCCATACAAAAAAAGCCACTGACTGGTTAGGGGACTTTGTCACCACACCAAAGCGCACCCCCACCCCGCAAAGGGCAAGAAACAACCAAAACCCTTCTCTAGATAGGGATTGTTAGCCAGATGGGTGAAGCAGATCCCAAACAGCCCGAGGGTCGTTTGCCAGTTACGCCGCCACCATGATCAACCTCCAAGTCTGCAAAGATGCTCCATTCACAGGAAGGGCAGTGCAGCAGGCCTCTGGCCACCCACATCCGCCACCTCTGGATACACACACGCCCCCCCCCCCCCCGCACTGGAGCAGGGGCTCTGAGGCCGCCACACACGCAGCCCAGGGGTTCACACTTCGTCAGAGCAAGCCTCCTTAAGTCCAGATCAGAAGACGGATCAGGAAGCACCTTCAAAGACAAACAGGCAAAGCTAAGCGTGCCAGCAAAACCCACTCTCGGCCCTCCTCCTCCTCCTCCTCCTCCTCCCCCCCCCCAACAACTCTGAGCAAGCTTCGTGCAAGAGGTGCAGGGAAGGGTGCAGAAAGCAGCCGCCTTCTTGACTCAGGGCAGGGAGGGGTTCTTGCACCCAGCTCCTCCCTAAACTGCTTGAGCCTTTGCAAGCAAAGCGTCCCTTGCTCTCTGGAACAGACTTGCCCTGCTCTTCACTGCCCTCATGAGCCAGCACACCAGGAACACCTGCACCAGGCCAGTGCGCCCCTCACGCCAGTTATCCAGGGACAGGTTCCCTAGCACTGGGTGACCCAAGGTGGGTAAACTTGTGCACTGCAGCCCGATGAACCAAGCTAGTCTTTCCTAGCCAATTAAGGAGATTAAGAAGAGAGGAAGCAGAACGTTTCGAGAGGAGGCTGTTGGCCATGAACGCGGCAATGCTGTGGTTATTGTACAGGGTTACTGCCACGTATCTGGCGCTGCACAATGAATGAGACGCCAGGTCTGTGCCCCGGAGGACGCGGAATCTCAATGTCAGCATGAGGAAGCAGCAGAACGGCGGCAGAAAGAAGGTCTGCTACGCCTACCTGAGCTTGCTCACAGTAAGGGATGGGGACAGAGGCATGGTGCCATGCCCAAGGTGGGCTCTGGGGGCAGCAAGGGAGGGAAGGAAGCATTCTGCAGGGTCCTGCGAGGCAGCAAGGGTGGGCAGGGGTGGCCAAGGAAGCAGGAGCCCTCAGGGCAGAGGAGGGAGGCGGAGGAGGCCCAGGCGTGGGAGGGCAGGCAGGCCTGTAACAAGGGAGGAGGAGCTCGGAGGGGCTGGAGGGCTGGCGACAGGCCTGGAGCAACAAGAGGCACCTTACTGCTGCAGCAGAGCACTAGGTGGAGATCAGCCAACTTTTATCCCAGAAGGTTCTCGGCTTCATGCTTCTCAAGTGCAGCTGGGGGTTGTGTGTGTGTGTGTGTGTGTGTGTGTGTGTGTGTGTTTTACACATGCCCCGTTTCTGCTCAAGGCCCAAACCAGACCTCATCTAGATGGACCTTCTGCCACTCCCACCCGACCACAACAACAACTGTGCCAGGGCTGCCCCCCCCCCAAACACACACTAATGCAGGGTAACTTGGCTTGGGTCACGTGATGCAGGCGAAGGGAAGGTGTCCCAAGGCTGACCATCAGGGCCTGCACGGCTTATTTGGCCCTTTGTGCTTTGGTTCCTCTAGTAAGATGCAAGTTGCTCGAGAAAGGAACCACGAGGGCTCTGTTCCACGTGGGGTGCCCTGTGTGTGAAACGGCTTTCGGATTGCTGCCACCCCAATGCAAGGGCACGCACAAGCCCCAGGCAACAGCCCAGAAGTCCATAATGCAGTTCCAGCTGAGAAGACGAAGCTCGACTGCAAGCGATTAATACTGAAGAGAATACTGGCGAGGCACCCCAGCACCCAACGCAAGCTGCCGCTGTGCACACGCCAAGGCCTCCACTGCCAGGACTGGATGGCCTTGGCAGGCCGTTCGTTGAACAAAGCACAGCAGGGGACTGACTCGGCGTGTGGCTCCTCTGGCTGCCGGCTGCCCTCCCTGCATTTGAACCCGGAACAGGAGAGTCAAGCCCTTCCTGAAGTGCCCTTTGGCTGTTTGGAGATGTCATCAAAAGTGATCCACTGCAGCTGTTCAGTGATCTTAGGAGCACAAAACCACAGACTAGCCCAGGGGCAAAATAAACCCAGTTTTAATGTCTTGTTGTTCAAGGGAGCAATTAACGACCCAGTTACAGCAAGCTCCGCCAGGGAGAGGCCATTTTCTATGCCAGTGATCTTGACTCTTCCTCAAGTGGGGGCCCCTTTGGCAAAACAAAACTTCCAACCAAGGGCCACCTCCTCCTTCTGTGTGCTTTTCTCAATGCTGGGAGGGAGGGACCCTTTACGAGAGACGGAGCCCTCTCTTAAGGAGCTCTGGGAGGAAGGGCTGCATTTCCCAGCACCCTGTACACACCTTCCGAGAGGGCGCAGGAGCTCAAAAGGAGCCCTCTGGCGCAGGGCAGGGCAGGGCGAATGGGAGTCTCTAGGAGCTCTGGCTGAAGCTTCACACAGGCCCAAACAGTTAGGCAGGGGTGGGGGGCGCACCTAGGGCTGGTGCCCCGGGGCCTTGCAACGAAGAAGACAGCCACGGCCCAGCCCCCAACAGAGGGCTGCCTCTCGGGAGCAGCGGTCCCCTGGCCACGGCAGGCTTCTTGGACAGGGCGAGGTGCTGCACCGTAGCTGGGGGAGGCCCAGCCTTCTTCCCGGGCGGCACTCCCCGTCTCTGCCTGCTGGGCGGTGTTTGTGTCACAGCTCAGGGTTGCCCAGACTCGCCGCGAGTGCCTTGCAGCTCGGTCTGTGCTGGCACAGCTTTCCAAGAACGGCAGAGACGTGACGGAGCTGAGCACTGCTCCTCCCTTGGCAAGGGGCAGGCGGCATGCTCGGGAGCAGCCTCTCCATGGCCAGGCAGCTTTTTGCTGCCACGGCTTTGTCAGCAGAGGCCTGAGCTGCAAGGAGACGGGGCTGGGGAGTGGGGAGAAGCAGCAGTCTAGGCAGTTCTCTCTCGCTCTCTCTCACCCCCCCCCCAATTGAGACTGTGGGTTTGCTTTAGGGGGCGCCAAAGAAGGCACAGCTGCCTCCACTGCCCAGTAGCAGTTGGGTTGCTCCTCCCCCTGGAGCTGCCTGCAAGCTGGCCATTCATCAGATAGAGCTGTGCAGTTAGCCACATAACTCTACCTGTCCAACAGCCAGCCTGCAGGTAGCATGACTCTCGGGGGGGGGGGGGAGAGGAGAAGCTGCCCCTCCTCTGGTGTCCCCACCCCACTACTGCCCAACCTCCCTGCTTACAGTGTGACTTAAGACCAGGGTTTTCACACTTGGGCCCCCCGATGATCTTGGACTACAGTTCGGATCATCCACTGCAACAATGTCCTTTGGCATAGCTGTAGCCCAAGATCCTCTGGAGGCCCAAGTTTGAGAAGCCCCTTCTTAAGAGACCAACACAGCAGGTGTGAAGTGGCGGCTCCTGCAATTACGATGTTGGGGAGCTCGAACGTTGGTATCACTGAAGAGGGAGGGTCTCTCCTCTTCAAGTTATGTCAAGGCGTGGAGGGCGGGGCTCCCAAGCTGGCTTTTGGGGGGGGTAGACCCCCCCCACATACCCCATTCCCACTCTGAAGGACATGCTGCTCAGCGACTGGACTCATGCTCATTGGAGATCGCTGGCTTTGCAGGTGGGCTCACTGGAAGAAGAGCAAGTGAAGTCTCAGCGGACTGGGACAGACTCACCCGCTGAGCGTCACCCTCGCTGCCAGGGAAGAATCACAAACCCTGGAGTCAAGGTAGGCATTTTGAGGACCAATGGCTGAGTCCACCCCCCCTTTTTAACACCCTTGAATTCCCCTTCCCAGCTGGGGGTGGCCTAAGCTATCTGCTTGGCACAGAAAACTAACCATCGATGGTATTGGCGGGGGGGGGCGGGGAGAGGAGGCACTTACTTGCAGAAGCAGGACTAATGCTGCCGCCTGCACTTGTGTGGGTGGCGGCGGCAGCAGCCTCAGTAGCAGCGATGACATTCCCTGCAGGCAGCTGCAACCAGAAGCCATTTTTTCCTTCTAGGACAGTTTATTTCCACTCCTCAAGAGGATGTTTGGAGCACAGATCTCCTTCCTGCAAACACCTATCTTTCCCCCCTTTGGATGCCTCGACCAACCCATGCAAGCCCCCCCGCCTTTGATCCTTTGACTGACCATCTCCCCTTCCGTTATTTCCCTTCTCCACTAGTCCAATCCCCCCGCCCCACCCTTGCTCCTTCCTGGCGTCATTCAAGCATGCCACCATCTCCTTCAGTTGAAGAAAACCCCATCCTCCCCCTCCAAGCACGGCAGCCTCCCCAGGAGAGAGCGCTCACTTTTCTTCCCTTCCTCTCCCCCTCAACTGTGCTGCCATCCACTGGGTTGAAGAGGCTCCAAGCTCTGGGTTTGCCTTCGACACCCCTCTCGCCTTTCCCCCCATATCTAGTCTGCACGGCCCTGCCAAATCATGACGCTTCTCTTCCTACCACATTGCAAGGACTGTCTAGGGGGCTGTTCCTTTCTGCCTCTTCAGTGAGGACTCTAGGTTGTGGGGCTTGGCCATCCCAAACCTGTGACCATGGCAACCACCTCTCCGGCCCTCGGCCCTCACCCCAGTCCCCTCCCCGCCAGTGTTCTGCCACTCAAGGGATTCGTCCCACTGCCGGGATCACATCACAGCCCTCCTCAGACCCCTTCATGGGCTTCCTGTCTGCCAGGAAGGTCCAGCACAGGACCCTTGTCCTGACAGGGCTCTCCGGGGTCTGGCCCCTCCTGGGCTGGGCTAGGCTGCCCTCAGTCATCTCAAGGCCCCTGGCCCTCTCAAGACTCTGCCCTGTCTCCCTTAGGCCTGAAACACCCTCCCAGAACGCCCTCCTTTTCTGTGAAGTCTTTTGTCAACGCGACCCAACTGCAGGGGCTCACAAGCTTGGATCCCCAGATGCTGGACTCCCACTCCCATGACCCCCAGCCACAATGGCCAAAGGGATGATGGAGGCTGCAGTCCCCACCACCTCTGGGGGCTTAAGCTTGAGAAGGCCTGCCCCACGGCACTAAGCCCCAGGAAAATGTACATGGAGTGTGCTTGCTGTTCACCCTGTCTCCACCCCCTCCACTTCGCCTCCCTTCTATCTCCCCGCAGTCCCCTTGAGACAGGGTCTTCCTTCTTGGCTGCTGCAAAGCACCATGGAGACCATAGCCTCACCAGCAGTCTGGTCCTTCACCACCACCCACCCGGTTGTCACTGGCAACCTGGAATCCGTGTTTGGGAGAGCGATGCAGGAGGGATCCATGTTTCACCCAGCTGCGGCTGCCTGGAGAAGCACAGCAAACCTCAGCAGCATGCTGACTGCTGGTCCTGTTCCCAAGGGCGAGTGCATGTGGAGGGCTCTCTCCGGCATGCTCCGGGAAGTGGTTCTGGAGCCAGAAGAGATGGGCCCAAGCTGGCTCTTGGGAATGGCATGACCACTCAGGGGCTGCGGAAGCCACTGCAGCACAAGGAGAGCAGGCCTCTCCCGAGGCCCCGACACAGGCGAGTGCCAGGTTTCACAGGCAGGGGCTGAACAGGGCTGTCACACCACCACCACCACCACCACGCGGCGCATGTAGGCAGGAGGAGGGAAAAGACAACATGCAAAGTTGTAGGAGTACCAAGATGGCCAAGCTGAACAGATTTGCTACACCCCACGCGTTTTCCATTCAACACTTATAAACATAAATAAGCATTTTAAGTAGAGTCTTCTATTCTAGAGAAAGACTACCTAACAGTGGTGGGTGGGAGGGGAAGAATTGAATACATGGGGGTATATAGGGTAAAAAGGGACAACCACTCAACTGGGGAACATAAGAACAGCTGTGCTGGATCAGGCCCAAGGCCTATCTAGTGCAGCATCCTGTTTCCTACAGTGGCCCACCAGATGCCTCTGCGGTGCTCACAGGCAAGACGTAAGGGCATGCCTTTTTTCTTGCTCCCCTGCAACTGGTACTTAGGGACACCATGCCTCAGAGACTGAAGGTGGCCTATAGCCCACAGACTAGTAGCCATTTAGAGAACTGTCCTCCATGAATCTATTTAAACCCTTCTTAAAGCCATCCAGGCTGTCACCACATCTTGTGGCAGAGAATTCCATAGGTTTATGTGTTGTGTGGAAAAAGTACTTCTGTTTGTTGATCCTACATTTCTTGGCAATCAGTTTCATGAGATGACCCATGGTTCTAGTGTTATGCGGGAGAGAGAAAAATTTCTCTCCACACTATGCATAATTTTACAGACCTCTATCATGTCATCCCTCAGTCTTTTTTCTAAACTAAAAAGCCCCAGGTGGTGTAGCCTTGCTTTGTTTAAAAAAAAAAAAGGGGGGGTGCTCTAGGCCCCTGATCATCTTGGCTGCCCTCTTCTGCACCTTCTTCAGTTCTATAATGTCCTTTGAGATATGGTAACCAGAACTGTACACAGTACTCCAAATGTGGCTGCATAAGGGCATTATAATATTAGCATTTTTATTTTCAAATCCTTCCTATCCAAGCATGGAATTGGCCTTTTTCACAGCTGCAGCACATTGTGTCGACACTTTCAATGAGCTGTCCACCACGACCCCAAGATCCTTCTCCTGTTCAGTCACCAACAGCTTAGACCCCATATATGTGAAGTTAGGGCTTTTTGTATACATCACTTTACACTTAACATTGAATCGTATTTGCAAGGAACTCCAAAAGGATCTCCCCCAACTGGGAGAGTGGGCAACAAAATGGCAATCTGTTTTGGATTTCACTACCTACTGTAAGTTTGGCCACATGGCTGCTTACCCCAACTTCTAGATCAGTGTTTCTCAACGTTTTTGGAGCCATGGACCAGTACATTCTTCATGTGCAGTTCCCCGGACCAGCAGTTAGTAGAGAGGTCACCCCCTGCTTGGCCCTACCCCCAGGCACTCCCAAAAAAAGAATTTTGGGCTGGCGGGGGCCTCTGCCACCAGGAGCTCTCTGGAGCTCATTTCCAAGCAGCCCTCGCTGTTGAATAACATTCATTTCAAAGAAGCAAAATGAATGTTAGCCAGCAGCGAGGGCTGCATGCCTCGAAATGAGTTCCAGTGAGCTCGCCTGGGTTCTGTGAATTCCAGGCCCTGCCCTCTGTACGTGATGTCATGCGCAAAGGGGGCAGCCATGGAGCACAGGTGAGCTCTTCGGAGGTCATTTCTAGGCAGGCAGCCCTCACAGCTGGATAACTTGAGGAAGCAAAATGAGCATTATCCAGTAGCGAGGGCTGCCTGCCTAGAAATGAGCTCCAGAGAGCTCCCAGTGCCAGCGGCCACCACCGGGCCAAAATTTTTTTTTTTTTGGGGGGGGGGTTATTAGTGATGCCTCAATGCTTTGAGGACTGGCAGTTGAGAAACACTGTTCTAGATAATTTATGAATAAATTAAAGAGCACTGATCCCAATACAGACCCCACTTCTTATTTCCTTTCATTTAGAGGTGTTTCACTGGCTACTTTCCAGACCTATGGTACAGAGCCTGATTCTAGGGTAAGTTATGTATTTTTGCAATGATGCCATCTGACTGTGGTGATTTCCCCCCACAATTTAGAACTCCTCTCTCATCATCTCTATCTGACTATGTTCTTTAGCCTCTGTCCCCGAAAAGCTCAGTTCAGGCACAAGTATATGCTCAGTATCTTCTGCTATGAAGACAGATGCAAAGAATTCATTTGGCTTCTCTGCAACCTCCATGTCCTCAATAATCCCTTTCACTCCATCATCATGGTCCAACCAGTTCCTTGGCATGTTTCCTGCTTCTGATGTATTTAAAGGAGTTTATTTCCCTTGATGCTTTTAGCTAAAGGTTCCTCAAACTCAAACTCTTTTTGCCTCCTTGCATTTCTTCTGCCAGTGTTTGTGTTCCTTTCTGTTCTCTTCATTTGGGCCTGCCCTCCAATTTCTGAAGGATTCCAACTTGGAGAAAACAAGAACAAGAGATCCACAGTAGTCCAGTTCCCCTGTGAAGTGCCAGTACATCAGAACCCTTGGAACCTTCAACAGAGGCACTCCTCCTCCTCCTAGCAGAGAGACCTCCAGGTTTATGGAGACTTGCATTAAAATGAAAGCTGAGATTATCAGGGAGCCCAACCAATACACTGCATCCGGAGGTTTGTAGCGATCCTGGTCATGAAGAATTGGTCAAGAGCAATGTAGAGCAGGGCTTGCCAGTGCTGGAATACCACTCCTATCAGCTCCAGCCATAACAATCAAAGTCACTGGGGCAGAGGATAATTGGAGTTACAGTCCAACACCGTCTGGTGAATCAAGATTGATAACCCCTGCTCTAGAGTACAATGGGTTTAGGATAATGGGGTAGTATCCTGCAGAGCTGTATTTATTTATCTATCATACTTTTATACCACCTGATATATACATCTTTAGGCGGTGTATAAAATTTAAAATATTTAAAAGTCACAAATTAAAATACATGACAAACAGAATTATTAAAACAAGTCATTTAAAATAAATAAATTATTAATTAAATTATTTTGTTATATCTGGCAGATTCTTTAGCTTTTTATAATTTTCAGTTTTAATTTGAACCGAATTGTTTTTAAATCTGACTTTTTAAACACTTAATTTTATTACTTGTATTTGTGTCTATCTTATTGTTGTAAGCCGCCCCGAGCAGTATTGCACTGGAGGAGCGGAGCATAAATATTTTAAATAAATAAATAAATTTAATTCTAATTAATAGCCTGAGAAAACAGGAGAGTCTTGAGTTTCTGCCTGAAAATAAACAAGAAGAGATGCTTTTATTTCAGCAGGGAGCTTATTCCAAAGCCCTGGGGCAGCCACAGAGAAAGTCCAGTCCTGCGTCGCCACCAAACCAGCCAGTGGCAACCGAAACCGGACTTCTCCAGGAGATCATAACAGGCGGCAGGTATTATGACAAAGGAGGCACTCTCTCAAATAGTCTGGACCCAAGCCATTAATAGGTAATAACTAGCACTTTGTATTTCATCTGGAAACATATTGGCAGCCAGTGCAGTTCTTTTAAAACCGCTGTTATGTGGTCCCTTCATGTTGTCCCAGAGACCAATCTGGCTGCCACATTCTGTACCAATTGTAGTTTCCAGACTACGTTCAAAGGCAGCCCCATGTAGAGCGCATTACAATAGTCAAACTTGGAGGTCACCAGCATATGTACCACTGTTTTAAGGTCATTCACCTCTAGAAATGGACATACGTAGCTGACATATCAGTCAAAGCAGATAAAAAACGCTCCTGGCCACTGCCTCCACCTGAGAAACCAGGGAGAGCCTTGGGTCCAGGAGCACTCCCAAGCTATGTACTTGTTCTTTCAGGGGGAGTGTAACACCATCCAGAACAGGCAGATCTAAACTATCTCTTGGGTCCCCGTCACCCCCAGTAAGTACCTCCATCTTATTTTGATTCAACTTAAGTTTGTGATCCCTCATCCAGCGCATTACTGCCTTCAAGCAGGCATTCAGGGAAGATATGCTATATTTCCAGTTGTATTTTTAAAAAAGCATGTCCAGCACTGTAGTTACGTTCCTCTGGCTCACTACTAAGGAAGACTTCACCATCTTTATTTATGCATTCAAGCTTCCCTGATTGCCAGTAAAATTCTTGGTTGCACAGAAAGCAGCTGAGAAACTCACTCATTGATGCATCAGCTGCCGTCTCCTTGCCATCAGGGCAAGGAACAGCAGTGAATCAAGAGACATTTATATGAAAGAATAAAAGGTAAAGTTTGTGAACTGGGTGTATTGGTAAGAACAGCATGAGGAAGGATGGATTCTGGGAATCCTGCCCTTGGATTGCCAAGTGGAGGAAATGCTTGTGATCAAGTCTGCTCAGTTCTCCTCTCGTCGGCTGACCTGGGGCTTGTCATTGCTTCTCCAAAGAATGAAGAGGTTTCAATACCATAAGAGGTTCAGAATATATATTGCAAATTGCTCAGAGTCCTTTTTATAATTTTCAGTTTTAATCTGGACCTAACAATTGTGGTTTTTAATCTGACTTTTAAAAATTTAGTTAATTTTATTACTTTTATTGTCTCTGTGTCTATCTTATTGTTGTGAGCCGCCCCGAGCAGTAGTACACTGGAGAAGCAGGGTATAAATATTTTAAATAAATAAATAAAACAAGTCCTTAGGACTCTGCACTGAACAGAACCAAATGAGCTTTAAGAGAAAGTCTGTTGAGCAGTTTCGTCAGCTGACAGCAGATAAGTGACTCAGCACTTTGAGAATGTTACACCCTGGGACTCCCCCTCCGATCAGAGCCATTAGCGAGAGCCAGGAGGCTGCACCAGATGGAACTGAAGGGTAAGCAAATCCTTTCCTCACGCACAGAGCACGCCATTCCTGGCCAGCTCCTAAGCAGCAAGAGCAGCACCCTTGTAATTAAGCAGCTATTTTTAGAGGAAGCATTGCTTAAGACAAAACCAAGGGGCTCTCATGGCTGAGAGCCACCAGTGGCCACAAATACAGCAGAAGAACAGAGGAGTCTGCAGAACCAGGGTGAATCTGTGTGGAGTCCAGCCCCTTCTCCTCATCTTGGCTCCTGCCCTGGTTAACCCCTTAGGGTTGCCAGCTCACAATGCTGCAGTGGCCACAGAAGCTGCCAATGGCAGGACCCCATTCAAGTCCCGACCCCACAAGCCTATACCTTCCCAGTTCCCTGGCCCATAGCCTCCAGGCCTCTCTCTCCACTGCTTGCCTTACAATAAGAGCAGAGCCCCATTCCAACTGCTCCTTTTGGCCCCAATCCTATGTTCTCTTTTCTTCAGCGCCAGGCCTCCACTACCTCCCATTTCTGCAGCTTTCTGCTTTTCAGGACACTGCTTATGTTCTCCCACTGCCTTCAGCCTCCTTAGCACCTCCCCACCCAACCTACAGCCCCTCTTCTAGCCTCAGGTCCCCTCCAGCCTCGTTCTCGACTTGCCCTCCCATCAGAGTCATCTCAGCCTGCTGCCCATGTTGCACCCTTCAGCCGCTTTGCCTCTGAGCTCCCAGCCTCCAGGTACACTTTCAATCCTAGACAAACTGACTTCTTTTGCCCTCCAGCCATTGTTGGACTACGACTCCTATCACTCCTTACCAATACTGGCTAGTGTGGCTGGGGATGATGGGAGATGTAGTCCAACAGCTGGAGGACTGGAGCTGTGCAGCCCTGCTCTCAGGGAACATTGTGCCATCTCACCAGCTCCGTCAGCAACAAAAGCTTCACCACTAGAATATAATGGGCTGTGCCAAGAAAGCCGGAGCCAGGACTCCGTCCGTCAGACTCAAAGAGTTAGAGTTCTGAAGAATACTTTGAAGTGCTGGGACTGGAAAGAAAAGGAGTGAGGCAGCCTGACCTATAGCTAAGTTACCACACCAGAAGCCAAAAAGTGCCATCAGCCACGAACTTGCTAACTGGCTTTAGCACCTCAATCTCAAGGTCTACAGTACCAGAATATTACCTATAAGGAAGATTCATGTGACTAAACACACCACCTTAATCAACAGTAGGACCTGGGCCCTAGGATTCACTGGGAGCAGCACAGGAGGGGGTAGTGCTGGCAACCCACTCATTTACAGAGATCTTTAGGCCACCTTTCCACCAAAAAGGCCTCCAAAATGACCTATGATGCCACACACATTCCAATAAAGTATAAAACATTAAATCAATATCAAACAAGGCAGTCAGTAAAAGAAGCAACCCAAACAGCAGCAGAACAATCTGGAGATGGGGGAAGAGTCAACCATTTCAAACTAAAAACCTGAGGAAGCAAGTAGTTTTAACTGAGCCTCAAAGAGCCTGTAAGAGGGTAGGGTGGGGTGGGGTGGGGTGCAAACAGGTATCCCCGGAGTTCCCCTAAGGAGCACCTGTCCCACATCCCCACCAATGTTCCCTCTAAGAGGGATTCCCAGATGTTGACTACAACTCCCAGCATCCCCAGATGCAAAGGCTTTTGCTTGCAGATTATTGGAGTTGTAGTCAACAACATGACGTGTCTATACCTACAAAAATTAAAATTGTTCAGACAATAATTTTCCCCATGATATTCAATGGATGTGAAAGCTGGACTTTGAAGAAGCAAGATAGAAAGAGTATTAACACTTTTGAACTCTGGTGCTGGAGAAAAAACTTTTGAGGGTACCATCGACAGCCAGGAAAACAAACAAATTGATCATAAAACAGATCAATCCAGAATTTTCACTTGAAGCACAAATGACCAGGCTCAAACAATCATACTTTGGACACATTATGCAAAAACCCAGCTCCCTTGAGAAGTCCGTAATGCTGAGGAAAGTTGAAGGAAAGAGAAAGGAACATTGGGTCTTACCTTGTGAAGGGTCCTTTTTTCCTGATCTGGAGATCATCACTAAGGGATCAAGCATTGAGCATGCTCAAGACAAGACCGGATATTCCAAAATGTAGATCCTCCCACCGCTTGGTGCCGTCCCCAGTTCCGGGACTGGTGAGAAAGGTGACGAGGACCTGATATGCTCTGCTGAGAAACCAACTTAACAACATATAAGAGAACAAGGAAAGAGGTCAAAAGCGAACTAACCCAGCGAACTGAAACAGGAGGAAACATCCGGGTGGGTCTGATGATCTCCAGATCAGGGAAAAAGGACCCTTCACAAGGTAAGACCCAATGTTCCTTTTTCCCGTGTGGAGATCATCACTAAGGGACATACCCCAGCCGAGACCCGGATACAGTTCCACAGAAGGGAGAGAAGGATGTTCATACCACCTGTTGCAGAATCCGGCGACCAAGGGCCTCTTGGGACTCCAAAAATGATGGAATTTTATGACGACGAATAAATGGAGAAATGGAACTCCATGTCACAGCCCTACAGATATCCACCAGGGGAGCCTGTGTCGAGAAAGCTGCAGACACTGCTGCGCTGCGGGTAGAGTGAGCCATAATACCTTGTGGGGGAGTTAGACCTAGACTTTCATAGGCCATCTTGATGCAAGCCCGGATCCACGCCGCTAGGGAGGACTTGGAAGGCCGATGACCTAGGTTGTGGGTAGAGAAGGACACGAAGAGCGCATCCGTCTTCCTGATATCCTTGGTCCGCCTCACATAGAAGCATAAGGCACGAACATCCAGTTTGTGCCAACGCAGCTCCGTGGGATGGGAAGGGTTTGGGCAGAAAGACGGGAGGATGACCTCCTGTGCCCGATGAAAGATGGAGTTGACTTTGGGTAGGAATGTAGGATCCAGTGTCAGCTTCACTTTGTCTGGAAGGAAAACGCAGATCTCCTTGCGTGCAGAAAGAGCCCCTAATTCGGAGACTCTGCGGGCAGAAGTTATAGCTACCAGGAAAAGAATCTTGTAGGACAGAAGTTTCAGAGAGATGGACCCCAGTGGTTCAAATGGGTGAGCTGTCAATGCATTCGGCACCTTATTAAGATTCCAAGATGGGAAACGGGGAACGGGTGGGGGGGGGGCAGGTTGGACGCTCCTTTGAGAAAACGAGAAATGTGCGGGTGCAATGATTGGGTGCCGGGGTCTGAAATCTTTAAAACTGATGCCAAAGTGGATACCTGTCTCCATAAGGTAGAAGGTTTGATATGGACCGCCAGACCAGCTTGCAAGAAGTCCAGAACTTCTGGGACCCCCGCCGAGAGAGGGTTGAGGTGTCTGGTCCGGGCCCATCTGGAGAAAGCTGCCCACGAAGTCTGGTAAATGCGCTGAGTAGACAGGCGGCGGGAGACCAAGATGGTGTTCAGGACCTGCGAGGAGTAACCCTCAGATTTCAGGTTGGTGCGCTCAATCTCCATGCACAGAGTTGTAGCCAACCGGGCTCCGGGTGATGAATTGGTCCTTGGCACAAGAGATCTTGGCAAAGAGGCAGCTGCCACGGAAGAGCCATGGCTAGGTTGACCTGGTCCGTGAACCACGCCCTCCGGAACCAGTGGGGGGCGATCAGGATGACTTCCGCACGTTCCATACGGATTTTTCTGACTACCTGGCCAAGTATCGGTGTAGGGGGGAAGGCGTAAAGGAGAGCTTTTGGCCAGGGAATTGCGAGGGCATCCGTGCCTAGAGCGGACGGGGCGAGAAACCTCGTGAAGAATTTGGGAAGTTGAGCATTGAGGGGAGATGCGAAGAGATTGATCAGAGGGATGCCGAAGCACTGTGTGATCTGATAAAACACCAGAGGGTGAAGGCTCCATTCGGATGGGTCGACTGATTGCCGGCTTAGCCAGTCCGCTTGAGTATTGTTCACTCCGCTCAGGTGTTCTGCCCTGATAGAGAGGATGTTCCTCTCTGTCCACTCGAACAGGAGGTTCGCTTCCTGCATCAGCCCCTTGGACCGAGTGCCCCCTTGACGGTTTATGTGAGCCTTGGTGGTGGTGTTGTCGAGTGCCCCCTTGATGGTTTATGTGAGCCTTGGTGGTGGTGTTGTCGGTTCTGAGAAGAACATGCAAACCCCGTATACTGTCCTGGAAGGCCAGTAGGGCAAGCCTGGCGGCTCGGAGTTCCAGGCGATTGATGCTCCAAGCTTTTCCCCTCGATGCCCACAGGCCCTGTGCTGGTTGACCCTAAGCATACTGCCCCCCAGCCCGAGTGGCTGGCATCTGTGGTGATTAGTGTCCTGTTTGGTTCTGTGAAGGATAGGCCCTTCTCCAAGGCGGGAGAGAGCCACCAGAGAAAGGAACGACGGACCTTGCTCGACAGAGTTACTGCCACGTGAGAATACGAGGTGATGTGGTCTTGGTAAGGAAGTAATAGCCATTGGAGGGGCCTGCATTGCCATCTGGCCCATGGCACGCACTCCATAGCTGCTGTCATCATCCCCAACAATTGTGCCAACAGCATCACATCTGCCCTCTCCGCTTGGAGGAGAGGCAATAAGATGGAGACAAGTTTGGTCCTCCTGTCCTCTGGTAGGGTTACTAGAGCTGGGATCGTGTGGAACACAGCCCCTAGGTGCTGGAGTGATTGAGAGGGGCGTAGGTGACTCTTGTCCCAATTCACAACGAAGCCATGGTCCTGGAGACAGTCCAACGTGACTTGAACGTGACGTGTGGCAGTATTGAACAAAAGGAGCTCTTACGAGTAAGTCGTCCAGAAATGGATGGATACGAATACCCTGGAGGTGCAGGTGCACAGTCAGGGCCACCATTATCTTCGTGAAGACCCAAGGGGCCGTGGAGAGGCCGAACGGGAGAGCACACTACTGAAAATGGAGGCCGTTGTAGAAGAACCGAAGATATCGCCTGTGTTTTGGACAAATAGGGACATGTAGGTAAGCCTCGGAAAAGTCGATGGAGGCTAGGAACTCGTTGGGGAGGATGGACTGTTTGATGGATCGGACAGACTCCATCTGGAACTTCTGCTTTTTTACGTTCCGGTTGAGGCGTCTGAGATTCAAGACCGCCCTCCGGGATCCATCCTTTTTGGGAACCAGGAAGAGAAGCGAGTAAACGCCGGAACATTCTTCTGTGCAGGGAACCGGCTCGATCGCCCTTGTCCTGAAAAAACGTTGAATCGCTTCGAGCATCAGATGATGTTTCTCGGGCCGCCGTGAACATGGGGTGGCAAAGAAGGAGTCTGGAGGAGGGAACGAGAATTTTATGGCATAGCCTTTGGTCACAGTGTCTAGGACCCATTGGTCCTGCGTTGTGGACTGCCAAGTGAGGGAAAATAGCTGAAGTCTGCCCCCAATGGCCAGGTAGTCATTGTCTTTTGCCAAACTGGGCGGGGGGGGGGGGGTTGGAGGCCCTGCTGCCCTGTTGTCTAAAGGAGCCCTTGCCCCTGGATCTCCACTGGGGCCTGTTATAACTCCTGAAGGGAGGTTGCCGATTGTCTCCTGAACGAAAGGAAGACTGGAATTGGGGCTGTCTGAAGTTGTGAAAGGAGTAGTTTTGGCCGCGCGGGGTCCTACGGAAATCTCGTTTGGTGGAAGGCATAATCTTTTTCTTGTCTTTGGAGTCCACTAGGAAGGAGTCGAGGGGCGGGCCAAAGAGGTTAGTGCCTGAATAGGGAGAGGCCTGAAGCGCCATCTTAGACCTGGAGTCCACCTGCCACCCTTTGAGCCAAAGGGACCTGCGTAAGGCAACCCCCAAAGCTAGGGAGCGAGAAGCATGTTGCACACAATCAAGGATAGAATCTGCCATAAAGGCAGAAGCCTTCACTAACTTGTTAAGGCCCTGACGCAACTGAGTATTACCCGGTGGAACCAGAGCTGCCAGCTGTTTGGTCCAGAGGATAGAGGCCCGGGCAAAAATAGAATTTGCTGTAGCCACCTTGATAACCGTGGCTGCCACCTCATGGGCTTTCTTTAAAAGGGAGTCATTCTTTTTGTCTTCTGTGGACTTGAGATGTTCCTGGACCTCCATGTTCAGAAGGGAGCCTGAAACCATTTGAACAACGGGGGAGGGGGTGTCCACCTTAGGGGTGGCCAGGAGTGCTGAAACCTCTGAAGACAGATTATAGTGTTTTTTAGGCAGGGTCCCAATGGGCCTGCAGGAAGCAGGGTTTTGCCATTCAGCTAGCATAATCTGCTTAAAGAGGGTAGGAAAGGGAATAGGAACTGATGTTCCCGAGGAGGGTGGAAATACCTGGTCAAATTCGAAGGGAGGAACTACACCAGCAGAGGAGACATCCTTAATGGCCTGCTTAGGCTTAGACAGAATAACCTCAAAGTCCTGTGATGAAAAAAGGCGAGCTGAGATAGAGGGGGTAGGGGCGGGTTCCTCCTCTGACAATTTACCCTCCTCCTTGTCTGGGGCCCCATCAGGGATAGCAGGAAACTCATTATCAGAGTCGGGTTGCTGCAGAGGTATAGGAAGGGAGAGGAGGATTGGAATAGAGACCAAGGGGTGTGAAAGAACACCACTGGGGCCCGGGAGCCACGGGGGGGGGGGGTGTCTTTCCCCATCTTTCCTGGGTGTTTTCGGAAGAGAGGGGCCCAAATCCGAAGCAGAGGAGGAGGAAGAGCATCTGCGCCTTTTGCGCCTGTTGAGCGGGTTAGGCGCGAAACGGCCACATTCAAAAAGGGGGAATAGCGTTCCTGCGTGGGCTAGACGCTGGAGAAGAAGAGGAGAGGCGCCCACGAGTCCTGCGAACCAGGCCTACCGGAGCTGATAGTGGAGGGGCAGGCGCGGCGGGTGCCGAAGGTAACCCGCCCTGGGGCAAGAGAGACTGGCCATGAATCAGAGGAAGGCACTCAGAAAGGAAAAAAGCCTTTAACCAACCTGCCACATCCGAGGGGAGCTGGGAAGCAGGGGCCCCTGAAGCAGTACTTGAAGGTCCTGTAGCTGGTATCGGGAGGCAGAGAATCGGCGTGGCGTCCCCCTGGTCCTCTGCATTCGGGCGGGTTACTGCTGCTGAAGCTGGAGCGGCTGAACGGTTAAACCGCCACCTGTCGCAAGCACGGGAGAGGTGCTGGGGGAGATTGATTCACCCGAGTGAAGGGTGTTGCCTTTGCCCCGTCTGCCCTTGTGATCCTTGTTGCGGCATGAGCGTTTACAGACCGCTTGGATGAGCAGCTGCTCGCTCAGCCGCACGGACCCCGAAAGCTTCTTAGCTTTCTTCAGTTTGTGGCCATTATCTTTGCTCGCCTTCTTAGCGAGCTTACGTGGGGAAAGCAACTGGGGTGGAGGGGCCGCCGCCGAAGCGGGAAAGGCCGTACCCGAGGTAGCGGGGGTGCCCGAGTTGGGCAGAGGGGGTTCCGTTGGCCTTTCTGATGCCATGGTGCCCTCAGATAAGGAGCCCTGAAGAAGCTCCTCCACATGCGCTACCTCCATATTGCCCAAAGAGAAAATAGCAAAAACGAAAGTAAAAGCCAATCTGCTGAATCGAAGAAAAACAAAAAGGAATTTGGGTAGTTTTATAAGGCAAAACAAAGAAAAAACTAAGGCAGCCTCCTTCCCACCTTGCACACAGAAACAGAAGGAGAAATGGAGAAGGAGAAACAATTTTGAGCAGAGCAGGTTCCCAATACGACCAAGCCTTGAGCAGACAAGACCGGAACTGGGGACGGCACCAAGCAGTGGGAGGATCTACATTTTGGAATATCCGGTCTTGTCTTGAGCATGCTCAATGCTTGATCCCTTAGTGATGATCTCCAGACAGGGGAAAAGAGGACGACCAGCAGCAAGGTGGATGGACTTGATCACGACAGCAATGAATGCACCACTGAGAGACCTGAAAGGCCAAGCTGAAGACAGATCATCCTGGAGAGAATCTATGTGGTCACTAAGAGTCAACACCGACTTGACGGCACTTAATCAGTCAACAACATCTGGGAATCCCTGTTAGAGGGAACACTGATCCCCACCAGCTGGACACAAAGTAAGGCCTACTGTACTTATCCTAGAGAATCGGTATGCTTGTAGGCACATGCCTAGGGTTTCTAGTTAAACCCATTTTTAAAAAATGGATTAAGGACACACACAGAGTTGCCTGCAGTCAAACATGGATATTCTTTTCAGTTTCATCTCATGAAGGAGTTAAGACAAACACAAAGGAGATGAAGTAGAAAATCACTGGAGGAGAGCAAAGACATTCAGAATACAGTTTCCTTATTGGCCCACATTTAGCCACCAAAAAGTGTCAAAGCTTCTGGGAGTAGGACACCCTATCAGAATATTTTGAAGAAAAGTCTTCTCTAGGTAAAAAGGAAAAGATGTCAAGTCTAAGCAGTGTGACAAGGAGATGCAGAGCAGCTTGACACAGCAATGAGTAAGAAGGTACTGTACACGATTTCCTAAGTTTGTAAAAATCAGATCTAAACACTTAACACCAAGAATACCCTCCTAAGGGCTGCAGATGCTCTACTGAGTTGTAAACCAACATGCTTTAGTGATGAGATTTGCACCATTGCTTAAGAAATAAGTGATGTAAGTCCGTCCACCCTGCAGAAGTTCTACACAATTTGGGATTGTGTACAACCACCGGCACTTGGGCTTGGAAACCAAGGGAGACCTCCACACATTGACCCAGAGCTAGTTGTATGTGGGCTGTGCAAGCCTCTCTCGCAACAGGCTGCAGAGCTTCTGGCAACAGCCTGTCCTGTGCCCTCGCCTGGTGAACAGAACAATTTAAGACGCAAGGAGAGGCACTCTACGATGAACAAACAATTGCCTGTGCTCAACTGCTCAAGCTCTCCCTCGCTCCTCTTAAATATTTTAGGCGGCAGCACTTTCAACTAGAACGCCAGCAATACCCTCCAGCCAACGGTATTGGCTCATGAGTCACCGGCAGAAAGATCCACCTTCATTCAACGCCTTCTCCTCCTCTGCAGTTTTTGGCCTGTACTACCTTGATCTGCCCCCCTCCACCCCCGCCAGTCACATGTTCTGTTAAACACACACACACACACCCAGCAGTCACCTCTATCGCAAGCAGCAAGGCGAAGGGAATTATTTATAGACCAGAGAGCATAAGCCAAGGCACTGCTGCAATGTTACACAATCTCTGCCTTCCTACACCCATCCAGGCAGCTCTCTTCCCAGAAGGGCAGGGCTCAATGCTGGCTGGCACTCTAAAGGCAGTGGATTCATTCTCACCCTACCCACTGGCCAAGAGACTGGAAACTTGTTCTTAGCTCTGCAAGAGCTAAGCCCAAGGACATGCAGTTGCATTCGGGCAGATGCTTCCTCTTCCCCCTTCCCCCACTCAAGATCTAGGCCTACAGCCACTGGGGTGGCAAACTTGTGCCTCAATTATACCACTTCAGACTGAAATTAAGAGCCTGAATACTCCTCTGTGGGGAGCTGGGAAAGGGAGAGAAGAGGCTTCTCTCCACAGAAAGCTAGCATGCCAGGGTCGAGGTTCCACACACTCCCACCTGCAGACTGAAGTGGTACAGTTCTGACCAAGGCCAGCGATCTGATCTGCTGTTTGATAGAATGAGGTCGCCAACTAGGGTTGCCAATATTTCATTCCCAGAATGAGGGACAGAGGTGGGGGGGGGAGGGAAGCGTATGCTGAGGTAATCAAGAGCCCGAGTATCAATAACGTATATGTAATTGAATTATATGCTATTGAATAATGCCAGCATTGTTCTTATTTAGAACATATTCAAGTTATACCACTTTTCAAACAAAAACTTCTCAAAATAGTTTACATGGCAAAAGGAATAAAATGTCGCCCTGCAACTATTATACACTTCATGGTGGATGTTTATTTGCAAGCTGTTCTGGTTGCTGTTGCAGAAGCACAAGAGGGAGGGGGGTCCGGGGGGCGGGTAGGGTCATCAAGTTCTTAAAACAAAATAATGTTAAGAAGAAAGGTGGGACATCAAAACCATGCATCACCCAGAAACCTACAAGCAGATCCCTATCTACCCTCTGCTTGCCCTAACAATTCCCCAGAGCAAGGAGAGCCAACCTGGGACTCTCCAGTTGCCGTTGGCTATCATTGCCATCATCTTGAGCCACAACAGCTGAGAATGATGGGAGCAACAGTCCAGCAATAGCAAAAGAGCCCCAAGTTGGCCACACCAGTCAATGACTTGCAGGAGCTCTTTCCGCCTCCAGGAGTAATGACACCCACAAGAAGCTCCAGGTGAGTTAGCAGCAGGAGCTCTCTATGCTAGCTGGACTCTGGAGACAAAACAAGACCCCCCCCCCCCCACGGGTGTAGTGTCCATTTAATGAGGGGGTGCAAATGTCCCTGGGCCCAGAGGGTCAAGGGGCCCACAAGAGCCGCTGCCCGCCCCCGTGCTGCCACCCCCTATTTATGTGGGGTACAGGCTTCTCCCCACCCCACCCCACCCCAGCCAGTGCACAGGCCGCCCCATTGCCCGCTGGCTTCTCTCACGCCTGCACAGTTTGAGTAGGGAGAGCACCATGGGCCATCAAGAACCTGTTCACTGCTGTGTAACCAGCACAGAGGACTGAGCCTAGCAGCCCACTGGCAGGTGAGGAGCCAGCAGCTCTGCTCACCTTGCAGCAGCAGCAGCAGCAGGAGCCTGCAGGCTGCAAGCCAGGAAGGAAAGCACTTGATGGAGCTCAGGCTGGCTGCCAGCGCGCTGCCGCTTGCCCCGCCACCAAAAGGAGGGACAAATGCTGTCTCTATAGGGACCAACATTTCATCCCTGAAATGACGTCCCACATAAGGTGGGACAGTTGGCAACCCTGTCGCCAACTGACTACTTCCTTGGGGCAGAAGCCTGGCTTTTTGCTTGTTACTCCATGAAGTACCCTTAGACAGAAGCTTGCAACCAAAGGTGTGGCATCTGTGCGAGATTCAGGGCATTCTCCCCACCTTCTTGACATCCCCCCGGTGCTTCTGCCACTCTGGCTCTGCCCTCTTAGCTGCCTGCCTGCTACCTCTCTTTTCACTGAGCTCATCCTTTCCCAACACACAGCGTTCAACCCATCTGCAGGGATTCAGTCCTTACCCTGCAGCAAGAAGCACTTCAGAGGCCCTCTTCCATCTTATGGGGTCACACAGAGGGGCCCTTGCCAAATCTCCCTCTTGTGGTGTACTGGGCAGGGCCTTTCCTGTAGTGAACCCCCCAGGGATTCCTCCCTGGAACTGGCTGCCCAGCAAGACCCGACCTCAAGCCAAGCATACAAATGCATGAAGCAATGCAAGATCTTTAGCCACCAGTACGTGTTTTTGAAATCCAGACCCTTCAGTACTGTAGATAAAATGCATGAATGTTTGTTTTGTGTATATATAGTAGCTTGTGCTAAATCTGTAACAAGACATTTTGGATGAAGAACTCGTTCTCAAACAGTTGACATTTCTACAGCCCCCCCCCCGCCCCGGTGTGGTTTGCTTCAACTACACACCACTTAGTCACTGCACTGAACACAAGGTCCTCCATTCAAACGGTTCACCCCCACACCAGCAACTAGATTGGGTCTGCCCTCTGCACTGCAGAACTATCTGTGTATCCAAGTGCTGCTGAAGCCCATTGTTTAAGATAGGAATTGCTGCTGCTTGTTACAAGCTCAAAGACGACACTGAAAGCTGCAACACTTTGATGCATTGCCCAGTTGTGTACAGTACCTGCCCTCTGAGAGAATGCAAGGGAGCACACATGCATAGATTTCAGCTAAAGCCCTTTGTGGCTGTACTGCTTTATCGTCTTGCCATTCTTAAGCACATGTCAAGAACTTTAGAGAAAGGCCAAGTGTACCAGACGCTGTTCTGCAAGAAGGGGGCAGGGGGCAACCCTGTAGGAAGGAGTTGTGCCAGATCAGGGCACAGCTTCGTCTAGTCCAGCATTCCATTTCCAACAGAGGCCAGATACATGCAGGAAGACACAAAAAAGGCAGTTGCCTTCCACAGACATCTGCCTCCCAGCAACTTGCATTCATAGGAGTGCTGGTCTTGTAGCAGCAAGCATGAATTGTTCCCTTGCTAAGCAGGGTCAACCCTGCTTTGCATCTGAATGGGAGACTAGATGTGTGAACACTGCAAGGTATTCCCCTTAGGGGATGGGGCCGCTCTGGGAAGAGCACCTGCTTGCAGATGGTCCCAGGTTCCCTCCCTGGCATCTCCAAGATAGCGTTGAGACACTCCTACCTGCAACCTTGGAGAAGCCACTGCCAATCAGTGTAGATCAGGGATTCTCAACGTTGGGTCTGCAGATGTTATTGGACTTCAACTCCCATAATCCCTAGCCCCAGTGGCCTTTGGTTGGGGATTATGGGAATTGAAGTCCAAAAACATCTAGTGACCCAACGTTGAGAATCCCTGGTGTAGACAATGCTGAGCTATATGGACCAAGGGTCTGACTCAGTAGAAGGCAGCTTCCTATGTTCTTATGCCTTATACCAAAATCAGACTGTTGGTCCATCTAGCTCAGTATTGACTACACCGATTAGCAGCAACTCTCCAAGTTTTCAGGCAGGAGCCTCTCCCAGCCCTGCTGGAAAATGCCAGGGAGCGAACCTGGGGCTTCAGATGCTCTTCCACCAAGTTATGGCCCCATCTCCTAAGGGGGATATCTTGCAACGCTCACATATAGTCACCCATCCAAATGCAGACGCTGCTTAGCAAAAGGGACAATTCATGCAGCTATTACAATACAATACAAGCGCTCCTTCAGTGGTAAATTACCATAAGAGTGTAACAGTCTTGCTGGATCAGGCCCAAGCCCATCTAATCCAGCATCTGGAGGTTCTTTAGCCATCGTAGCTAGGAGCCACCAGCAGACTCTCCCTCCATTCAGATTCTCCTTAAAGACACCCAGGCTAGCCACCAGCACTGTATGGGCATTAACGCCATAAGGCCCAGTCTCATTTGTGCAGCAAAGAGAGCAATTTGTGCAGCAAGAGAGCAATGGCTTGTCATTGGTCTCCCTGGTGATTAATGGTCAAGGCTGCACTTGACTTGGGGGCTTCCCAGCCCATGTTCTTCATCACTACACCACACCAACTTTTACAGCTAAGTTGTCACAGCCAATGTGAGCTGCAAGTTAGGAGACCCAAGTCTCAACTTAGCCACAAAGTCATGACAGTGTCCTTAAGGCACAATTCTTCTGCCCCCTTCCATTGCAGGAGGTGGTCACCACCACTAGACTCCCACTTGTAAGGAAGATCAAATTTACAGAAAAGTGCTTTGAACACTTGACACTACGCCACTGTCTACTGCTTTAAGCCAATGTTTTATTTAGTTTTACATTTTGCTTTTCCATAAACTGCTGAACTTCTCTCTGCAGTAGCAGATTCTGGTTCCAACAGTTGCTTAGAAGCTTAATACACTTAATACAATCTAAGCTATAAAATGGTCAGAGGTCATGTTTTGCTACTGAGCGGCTGTGTTAGAAGCCACATTGCACAGTCACATTGCACTGTTCTCTCTTAAGGCGTGCACTCTCAAGTTCTGGGATGTTCATTTTACACAGTTCATTTCAGATCCCGCTCAGGTTGAATCAGGAAGGCCCCATTCTGAATGCAGGTGCACACACACTGCCTTGATAGTACCGCCCAGAACAAAACTCATTCCGCACACAGATGAAAAAATTAGAGGGACCACTAGATTAGGGGTCTGTGGAGTTTCGGCACTTAACTAAGCAACCACCATCTGCACCAGTTTCTGATCTCTCTCGGGCACCTAATCAGTGACTGTTCTCACTCTCCCCATCAATTTGGAAATGACTCCCATTTTTGGACTGCTGAATACTTTGGGGAGAAGAAGAGTCTATGCTAAGAATGGCACCTACCTCAACCGTAGTTTTAACACGCCAGTTACAAAAGAAACTCCCTCTCTTCTGCACTGAAAGACTAGATCACTACCTTTCAGTCCTCTAGTTCTTTTTAAAAAGATTAAGAACTGCAGTGGATTGCACTATTTTAGGTTGCTTCCAGGATGCAAAGCAGTCATTTGCCTTGGCTTTCTTCAATTCCAGAGCACCAGCTGTCTACTTCCAACTAAAAAAAAGATGATTTCTAGTACAGCAGCTTAAAAACTGACTAAGAGCTTATAGCCAGGATGAACATAGAGGACCATGTCAAACATTCAGAAAAAAACAGCTTTTAGAGCTACATGTGGTATTTTGACTACTAGCTGGAACAGATATCGCTTGCGCCTGCTGAAATCAAGAGCTTAGTTTTATTTAGAGACATTTCTAGCACAGAACCTCAAAATGTGTGCACAGCCCCCACCCCCCTCCAGGATACTGCTACTTCCAGGTAAGGTTTGCCCCTCTGAATGCTCCCTGTCCTTGCTTGTGGAGCCCTTCGCTTCTGTACTCTGAAAACTAGAGACTTCGTCTCAGTTCAGGGGGGAAAGTTAGGCTAAACCCCTTCTCCCAAGTACACGAGTGCTTTTAGAACAGCGTGCTTTTGGAAACTAAGGGTGCATTTACTACTTACTACCAATATTCACACATCACTGCTTTTTCCAATAAGCACAGCTCAAAGTGTGAGGAAGTGGTTCCCTGTCCCCAAGGACTTCACAATTAAAAACAGGGTAACACCTGCAATAGCTACTGGGAGGGATTCTGTGGCGGGATGAAAAGAGCCGGTTGATCCCCCTTTGCCAAATCCAAGAGATGCACCACTTATAAAAATATGCCCCTTTGTCTAGTTAGCAAGGGCCGGATTTAACGCAAGTGAAGGATTGTATTAGCCCTCCTCCAACCTGAACTGTTAGTCTTCCATCGGCCCAGTAGCTGCACTACCAGGCAGTTCTGCTGTACAGAATGCAAATGTCATCTCGCCACTTTCCTCAAAGTCAATGGAATTGCTGCAAGCAAGCCCTTGCAAATGCCTCTCAGCATCAGCATGATGCCAGAAAGTGAGAACTTGTTTGGTTTTGTCCTAGTGTCCCATTTACAGAATCTGGGATCATCTAAAGTGTGTGCAAAATTGGTCCAGTTCAGATGTTTCCTACACCAGGGGAGGTCTGCTACACCCCTAGAAAGGTGGGATGAGATGGCAAGCCCAGGAGGCAGCAGCTTGCCTTTGTTGCCCAAGATCAGCTACTTCAAGATAGATAATTTGGAAGTGAGGGAAGGTGCCTTCTACTAAGCCAGATCACTGGTCCATCCAGCTCAGGAGTCCAGAGAGGGGCGTCTCAGCTCTACCTGGAAATGCTGCTAGGGACTGAACCTGGGGCCTTCTGCATGCAATCCAGGTACTCTTACCACTGCACTATGCGCAGTCCTCCCCCACCAGCAAGCTGGAAAGCACTACCCTCCCCAAGTACCTACCATCCCCAGAGCCTGTAAGAGGGCAATGTTGTATTTGAACAAGCATCACCTAATACCTGCTAGCACAACCTCCAGACAGAAGCATGGACAATAATGATGTTTACCTACCCAACACGATAGATGCTAGCAGAAGTATGATTCTCCAGCTCAAATTCCTATTGCCAGCTTTAGTGTGCTGGCA
The DNA here is from genome assembly GCF_027244095.1 of Hemicordylus capensis. NCBI lineage: Eukaryota > Metazoa > Chordata > Lepidosauria > Squamata > Cordylidae > Hemicordylus > Hemicordylus capensis. Next base: position 4,123,431 of record NC_069658.1, read on the forward strand.
ATCTAAACCTTAACAGTTTGGTCCAGGCTATTTAAGAGGGTGCCTTTGTCATAAACCTTGCCACCCATTATGATCTTCTGGAGTGGTCACTAGCTCTGATCATACACAGAGTGTTCACCACCACCACCACCACCACCACCACCACGGGAACCTCCATGTGTCTATTTTTAGAACCAGGAAGGCAGGGCTTCTGGGACAGATGACCTAGTTTCCTTCCACCCTGAGCGTTTGATTTTTTTTTAATTTAATTTATTTATCCATCCATCCTTGTTACCTTTAATGTTGAGAACTGAAGCAGTAGCAGCTCATGTGCCCAAGTCATGAAAGCATTAAAGTGGTTTGCTTATCAGCAATCATCGTGGGAGTTTGTTTTTATGAGCTTCCCACTGGCCTGGTGAGCTGTTTCTCCACTCTGCATGTCAGACCCAAAATAGCTTTACAGCCAGAAACTGCAGCTGGTTAAGACACAGAAGTTACTGCAATGGAGAAGACATAATCAGAAGCCTCAAGAACTCATACTGGGCGGAGCCTTAAGAATCTATCTACCTCCTCCTTAACAGGTTACAGTGTGGAAGTGACAGTGTGAAAGACAGCAGACATGAGCATCAATCCTTTGGGGTGTTATCACAAGAAGACAGGCACCACTGCTCATCGTAGTGTCTCAGGCTTCAGAGGGGCTTGCCCCGTTCTACATCTAAATGATTGCTTATTCCCAAATTTCCCCTTCAGCCATAGAGTAAGGGGGTGGGCTCTCATTAAGGAACTCATTTATGACTTGCGTGCATGACATATTACATCTATACACCTGTTTCATCAGGCTTTCGTTTATGTTTTAAAGTTATTAACAGTAATTGTAATCTGTTTTATGATTGGGGTTTTTTACCTGCTGTTTAGACTGCAAAACGCCCTGAGATTTTATATAGGGCGGTGTATATAAATGTGTTAAATAAATAAATTGCAGTTCTAAACAAATCAAACACAGCTAGATACTCCATATTAGTAGCAGCTGACGGGTAAGCGCTCAAATGACTGCTTCATGAATGGAGCCTGGGTAGAGAGAATCAAGTGTTCAGAAACATCTGGCACAAGAAAAATCTTGAAACATCTGCAGTTTGCTTTGAAGGCAAGGGTTCTCAAACTTGGGTCCCCAAATGTTTTTGGACTACTGTAGTAGTGCAGCAACATCTGGGGACCCAAGTTTGTCTTTGCTTTAACGTTAGCTGTAGGAATGCATATAGAGATTAGAGCATTGCACCACATATTTCAGCTTCAAGTGAGTGTGAGACATGAGTTCAAGTTCAAGCTCATTTGCACCTACAGATTTTCAGGAAGCCCCAACTGTCTCGGATCACACCCATAACACACAGACAGCAACCTTCCTCCACAGTTATGATGTCTACAAAGTGCTTTTCACTGTCAGCACCAGAAAGGAGGTGTGTGTGTGTGTGTGTGTGTGTGTGTGCGTGTGTGTGTGCGCGTGTGCGTGTGTCTCCTTCTGCCAACACCTGAAGATGAGGTCCGTCAGGATCAAGATTTCTGCTTTCCCTTTTGATTCTGCAGTTAACAGTACGCAAGAGTCAACAGAGCAAGAGATTTGCCCATACATGCAAAGTAAGGCACTGACTCCATTCTTCATTTCACCACAAGAAGAATCCAATCCTGCTGTTACTGGCAGTCAGCTCCAGGTTTTTCCTCTGTGCTCAAAGGCTGTTCTTGCTGACCTCAGTGTGTTTCACTTTCAACTCAAGGAACTGCAAAACTAAGTGTAAGCAATGGGACAGATTCCACTCAGTATAAGAGGGAGCAGAGATTTTACCAAGGTGAGGCTTCACCCAAAATGGATCTTTAAGCAGCAGCTTGATTGCACAAGGTGTTTCTCCAGGGCCAACACTGAACCCTTTGCTGAGCTGCCATTCATCTCCATGTCAGGCTACAAGGCAGCTGCAGATACTCTGAAGAAGATTCCTCACTTGGCTGCTAAGAGCAAGCAAGGCTAATTGGGACCAGCCGGTCAGCATCCCATATCCTCAATGATCGACAGTTCCACTGGCCATGGTAAGTGTCCCATTGCCCCCAGCAGGGCACAAGAGGAGCCACAGCCGTAGCAGCAGAGATCAGCCTCTGTTAAGGTCAGCCCCTTCTCCTGCTCCAACCTGCTTGCACCCTCAGAAGTCTCCCAGGCCCCAACAGGACCTAAGAGCCAGATTTACAGAACCAGAGATGGCCAAGAAAACATTGCAGTTTAAAATTAGGTTTGGATTGCGGACCACAGGCCCGGCTCATTCCCAAGCCTCCTTTGTCTTAAAAGGTTACACTTCTGAGCAACTGACCTGGGAAGACACTGGGATATTACACTGGCAGCGCCCGAAATAGTACGCAGACATCAGGATGTCTTGCTAAATTAGAAGATTAAGCTATGAAAACAGTCTCCAGCCTAGGAGTGATTCCTTCCCCTCCGTGATTAAAAGATAAAGAGCCCCCAGTGGAGCATTGCTTCTAACCCAGGCCAAGTGCTAATGGTCCCAAGCCTTCGGGAACTTCCAGAAAGTATTAAGAGTGGTTCCCCTCCAGATCTGAAAGACATCAAAACCTATCAATCCTTTTGTACTCCTTGTTTCCACTATCCCACATCTGACCAGCAATCTTTTATCACTTCAATTTTGTGACTCAGAACCAACAAAGTGTGGAGGTTTTCTGCAGGGGCGTAACTATAATAGGGCAAGGGGAGACAGTTGTCTGGGGGCCCACTGCCTTGGGGGGCCCCCAGAAGCAAGTCACATGACTGACTCCCCCAGCTGTACACCCGCCCGGGCTTCCTTCAGTTGTATTCATCCTCCCAAACTGATGTGAGTGTTAAGACCTGGAGCTACCAGAACAGCATGTCTTTCTGTAGTACCATTAAATGACTTGCATCGTCCACAATTTACAAAACCTTCAAAAATTTTTTTACGATGATGTTCAATTGTGGCACATGGGCACACACACACAAAAATTTTACTATGCTTTTTGTTACCACTATTCAGCCTCATTTAAGATTTCTTTACTTTATGAGCCAAGTTTCAGTGGGGTGGGGGCATTTTAAAATCTTGTCTCTGGGCCCACTCTAACCTTGCTACGCCCCTGGTTTTCTGCAGTATATCACCTGAAAAGCCCAAAGAAAAAGAAAGGTTGTGTTCCAGAAACTTTTGGCTTTGCTAAAAGCTCTCTTTCGCCATGCTGCTTCCAGGCTCTCTGAAGATTAAGGGGAAGGCCGTATGGAGCCTGGCAAAAGCTCACAACTTGGTTCCAGCCCAGCTCTTCTTCTCCATCTTTTTCCTCTCCAATCTCCTACCCACCTCTTTCCTTGTGTAGCTCCCAGCTGAACTGTTTCTTCCCAAGCTAGGCCAGGACATTGCCTTCTCTCACACACTCTTCCCTAGTCCTAGCCTCACTATCACTCTTCCTTCCAAACAAAAAACCCTCTGCTGTCCACCCCTGCCTTCTGCTTTTGCTCATAGCTTTATAATAAACAAACAAACAAACAAACAAACAAACAAACAAACCAAGCTTGAGCTTATCCCCCCACAAGTGCAGGTAAATTCCTTTCAGTCAAAAGTCTTACTGTTTCCCTCCTGCATCTCTCTCCAGATCCATCACCCTTCCATTCAACCTACAACACCAAGCCATGTAGTTCAAGCAATATTCTCTTTATCCCAAGCTCTAAGCGCTTTGCCTTTTCACAAAGTACTAGTGTTCGCCTCTGACAATACTAGGAGTTCAATTAACAAACCTATATGGTTTGAGATCCAATGCTCACTCTGCCAGCTTATATTAAGTTGGTTGAATACTCCCAATTCCCCATTGCTTTTTTAAAGAACAGTGACTATCAATCTTTTGCTTTTTGTGATACTGCAATCAGGTCCTTCAATAAACTCCACTATTTGACCGGAAGCTTGATTGTGGTATTCTTCTGTTCCGATGCATAGGTTTAGCCTTTAGTTTAAAGTTCCTCAGACATATGTCAGTAACACATGTCTTCATGTGTTGTAACATGTCACCCAGCTTTGGGGAGGGGGGGATCCCCATCTCCAACACCAAGCCAGAGAACACGGCTGGGGCTTCCAGTTCTGGTCACAGATGACAGAGGTGCTGGGGCCTTTGTATCACCTGCTCCCAAGACAGGCTCCAGTTCTAAATCTGAGCCACATGGAAAGGGGCAGGAATATACCCCCACCCCGAGTCGTGCTAGCCTTCTATGGCCCTGCAGCTGAGCACATCTGTGGGAATTATTCCTGGAGACCAAGGCTGCAATCCAATGCATGCTTGCCTGAGACTAAGCTCCTCTCAACACAGCGGGGCTTACTTCTGAGTAGATATTGATGGGATTGCACTGGAGAGGGGCAGAGTCCTGACAACCCCAATGTTTAACCTGGCTACCAAGTCCAGCCAAGGTCTGTGAACTCTGCATATGAGGCCCCCAGGCTATTTCATCTCTGGCTCTACTGAATTTTAATCAAGGCACGGCAAAAGAGAAATACAGGAGCCCCTCCTTTTTCACAGGGGTTCTGTGCCAGGAAACGCCTGTGAACAGTGAATCTGCAATATCTGAGTGCTTAATCTAACCCCCAAAACAGGGTTAAGTTTGGCACTCAGGTAAGCGGGTGTTATACAGGCAGGGGGCCCATGAATAGGTGAATCTGCAAAGTGAGAACCGGTGGAAAGTGAGGATCTCCTGTATCAGTTTCCACTCACAAAAGGAAATTTTCCAAGTTGCAAGACAGATATTTCACACCATAATTAAAATAGATGTGCTGCTGCTATGCAATGCCATGTCTGTGTGTGTTCTCCATAAACAGGAAGCCTGTATTACTAGGTGGCCGATTTATGGAGCCTGACAGCACTTCACTGACACTTCCTGCTCTGGACCACTGACTGAAGCGTGTCCCCTCCCTCCAAGAATTCAGCCATCTCTGGCTTAGAGGCAAGTTTGCAGCCAACAGGCGAGTTTAAACACAGAAGTGTCGCTAAGTCACTGTGTGAATCCTGTACTACCCATTACGCTCGACTTCTCCGCGAGATTCTTTACAAACGATCTTCACAAACTCCAGGTTTTTGTCCCTTCACTCTGTTCCCCCTCCTCCTGAAAGCACTTGGCAAGTATTTTCCTGATGTAAGGGCAAGAGGCTGAATCTCAGAATTTTGCTCTCAAGGCAGATGCCTGTTACCGTCCAGCTTTATGCTACAGATTTATGGGTAAAAGATTTGTCAGCATTAACATTCAAAGCTATTTCCAGCCAAAACTAACTGCTTGCAGGAATCCTCCTATGCATGGAAAGCTCAAAATATGGCTTGCCTTCAATTCTACTCCCAGCCATGGTGGCAAGGTTGCAGTCAATACGCATTTAAGGTTATATTTCAAACCCGTTTTCACATGTGAAAAAAGCAAAGACAACCCTGAATCTTCTAAAGCAACTTGGAAGATTAACACAATTAAATTTATTAGCAAATGAAAAGGTCATTTAAAAAAAAAAGATAAGGAGGGGAACACCCAAGTGCTTTGCCTCTAAGCATTTGGCAGCAGAAAGAGGTCAAGATGGTTCCCCAGTAAACCCCACCCTCAATTTTGTAGTCATTTTCCATCTTCTGAAGGAATCTCCAGACGTTGTGCCAGTCAATGATCACATGACACTGTGTGGCCATATCTGGCTCTGGCAATGTCAGGTAAACCACTTTGAGAACTTTTATTGAGGAGGAGTATATAAATATTCAGAGGAGGAGGAGGAGGAATCCAGTTTAGAGTGAAGGCAGTGTTTCTTGCCTTCACTCTGAAGAGGCCAATACTTGCAATCTGGTTTACAGGTTCACCACTCCACAAAACAGTGATCTTCTGGAAGAGTAGCTGGCTGCTTTAGCAAAGAACACCCCCCTTTCAACTCAGAACTAGACTGACTATAAAGAATTAGTTCCATCCATACCAAGAGCCCCGCCTCAGCAAAGTTCAATCTGTCCATCTGATATGACGAGACCATCCTAGCCTCAGGAATGGTGCAAGCACATGTAGCCAGTTGGGAGTGTTTCTAGGAGCAGATCACAAATATAGCCAGGGCTTATATTGGTCAAGGGCACCACTAGATCACTGCAAGTGGACATGTTCCAGCTTAGCCTGTTTTGGCTCTGCCAAGCCTTCAGTGTCATGATTTAGCCTCTTAATCATGAGACTGGTTTAAAATATGAGCCGGGTGGGTGGGTGGGCGGGCGGGCAGGGAGAGTTTATCATCCGTCTAGCAGATGAATTTAAGCCTTGTTCCACACATCAACTGTAAGGGCTAGAAATTTGTGTCAGATGGAAGCTGAAACATCAGAACCTCCCTGCGTTTGCTCCAGAGGAGAGAGCAAGACATTTTCCAATCCCTGACAATCGCTTCTTGCACTCTAGGGCTTAAAGGATTAATAGATCACCCACCTTCAGTTTGACAATAATTCCACAACCCCCCTCCCCACAATACACATTTTAAGCAGGCAAGTTATTTAATACACGTTCAACCCTTATCTCTACTTTATCTTATGAAGTAAAAAATATTCTGGATCTTCTGGCACATGAGTTCCCAGCTGATGCTAAGGTACAACTCCCATCTCCCCCCCCCCCCCCGATCACAATGGGTCAAGGCTAATGTAGTCCATCATCATCTAGGGTCTCAAGGCTGAGAGTCTCTGTGCTAGTGGCAGAATTCCCCAATTCTACAGCAAGTTATGTTTTTCAATACCCATAAAACCAGCCTTGCTAGGGAGTCACTTGATCTCTCCACACCACCACTTCTCGTCCAACCAGTGTGCAACCCTTGTTCCCAGTCCTGAATTTGATTCAAGCAGTTAACATAGCTCTTGCCAGGAGAGCAAAACAGCAATATGCCACTCTCACTCCTGGGGAGAGGGATCTACGTAGGAGAGCAAGGAATGGAGACTGGAAGAGGTGGGATGTAAAGGATTGCTAGTCCACTTTGAGATAAATTTATTCCCGGACCAGGCAAAAATCTAACCATATTTACCCAAAGACTCTAAATTTAAGCCATCCCCTTTAAAAATGCAGATTATACATTTAACCAAAAGGGAGACTGAATTTAAGACAAACCTCCAATTTCCAACATAAAATAACTTGGAAAAAACTATTCTTTGATTCAGGTAAATAGGGTACAAGATTAATCCCCTAACAGCAATGTTGACATGCCTGGAAACACTTGCACCATTGTTTATCCAAGTAGAAATACTCTGCCCAGTTGATCAAGTAGGATGGAAGAATCTTCCAAGTTTTGTGAAGTGGTAAGACAAGTCCACTGGGATGTCTGGACTCAGTGTCTTTGCCCAAACACACTTTGCAGGATCTCTCTCTCATGAGGACTAGAAGCTCTTTTCATAGTCTTAAAAAATAATGCTGGGCAGTTGCTGTATTTCACACTCCATAGTGCAAATGCAGGCATGAAGGTTTCCCATGAGAGCCTGTAACCTATTTCTATCATTCATTCCATCTTCAAAGCAGATAAGCAGCATTAACAGCTGCTTTTGGCACCAGTAGTATCAATTAGGTCAGCATAAATCAGTTTACCAGCGTGCAACACGTACATAAACGCACACACAATATAGATTTTTAGGAAGGCTGCCACAGTAGCAGAGTTTTTACTTCACATATCCAAAAACTAGGATTGTAAGCCAACATGGGTGACCCAACAGCAGCATATGTAAAGACCCTGACAACATCAAAATGTAATATTCAAATACTGCCTCTGTAGAGAAGTCACAGCTTAAAATGTTCAGGTTCACACCTTGAAGCTGCCTCTCTATTAAACCCTGAGGAATTTCTAAGTTTTTGCAATGTGCAAAGATTAGAATCAAAGAGTAACTGGGTAAAAGCCAGCATAAAGGTTATTTTATTACAAATACCCACAGCCCTGCTTAATTATCCAAGTTTAACCTTGATTTTCCAGCTATCCTACTCATTGTTCACAACCCTCTTGGAAGGTCCTCTCTACACTTGTGTTTATATAGCACTTTGAAGCCTCACAGTAGTCACACAGTTAGCCTGTGAGGCAGAACAGGAGTCTCCTAGTATTCCTTAAGGGGGGAGTGCCAAGGGCCTATTTAAAACCACCTAGTGAACCCATGCCATGTCTGAAGAAATTGATGCACAAAAGAACCTGAATAAAAATCTTAATGTACAAATCTTAAATTATGAAGTATCTCATTTAATCAAACTTGCATAATTATAACCTTTCTTTGATTCCTATATCTTGCAGATACAATGAAGTTTTATATACTTTTCAACAGAAGATCCCAAAGCAGTTTACATAGATATAAATGAATAAGATGGCTCTCTGTCCCCAAAGGGCTCATAATCTAAAAAAGAAACCTAAGGTAGATACCAGCAACAGTCACAGGAGGAATGCTGTGCAAGGGATGGATAGGGCTAGAAGCTCTCCTCCTGCTAAATAAAGAGGACCACCACTTTAAAAAGGTGCCTCTGCTCAGTTAGCAATGAGCCCACTCAAAGCTGGGACTGCCTTTGTATGTAGTTCTGAAACTTCAGTTGGTCCAAAATGCAGCAGCTAGATTGATCTCTGAGGTTTCTCAGAGAGTCCCTATTATGCCTGTTTTAAGACAACTGCATTGGCTGCCAATAGATTTCCAGATAAAATACAAAGTGCTGGTAATTACCTTTAAAGCCCTAAATGGCTTAGGACCAAGTTACCTAGGAGAGCGCCTTCTTCTGCATGATCCCCACTGCATATTAAGGTCATCAAGAGAGATCTGTCTCCGGATATTAGGGGTGTGCATGGTCCGGAGTCCCCCCCGGTCCGGCAGGGGAGGACTGTGACTTTAAGTGGGGGTGGTGGGGGTGGTGGTAGTACTTCCCCCCTGCCCCGCCGCTCCTCCCCCTCCGGCGCTGGTCCGTTGAAAAATCTTCTTGGGGCGGCAGAGTTCCACCCTGCCGCCCCTGCCCCCGTCGTTGTTAGTTAAGGCTTAAAAGAGACGAGCGCTAGCAGCGTGCATGCGCCCTGCACGGCGCACGCGCTCATCTGACGCTGCCACGCGCACACCGCATACGTCACTATGATGTATGCGGCGCGCGGCAGCGTCAGAGACGAGCGTGCGCAGAGCGCATGCGCGCCGCTAGTGCTCGTCTCTTTTAAGCCTTAACTAACGACGACAGGGGCAAGGGCGGCAGGGAGGAACTCTGCCACCCCAAGGAGATTTTTCAACGGACCAGCACCGGAGGGGGAAGAGCGGTGGGGGGGGGTAAGTACTACCACCACCACCCGCTTAAAGTCACAGTCCCCCACTCATCCGGACCGCCGGACCGGTCCAGCGGTCTTTCCCATGGGGCCCGACCAAAACCATGCACACCACTACCGGATATCAGTGCCCGTCTGGGGACAATTCAGGAACAGGCCTTCTCTAGTTGCTCCTGGGCTGTGAAATATACTCCCTTTAGACATTTGTGGTTTATCATCTTTACCAGCCTTTAAAAGAGCCCTTAAGATGCAATTTTTTTTTAGCAATTGTTGAAGGTTTTAAATTGTTTTCACAGCAGTTTTGTTTGTTGCATTTGTGTGAACCGCCTAGAGCTTTTGGTGTCGGGCAGTATATAAGCCAAATAAATAAACTCACAATTGACACTATTAAAATCCTTGCAAATTATACATGCAAATACTTTCATTAAAAGTGTATAAATTCAGTCCTATAATATTAAAGAGTCCAAATGAATATTTCTTCCAAATTTAAGAAATATCCATGGAGTTTCACTAAGGACAAATCATGCTAACTTTGTTTTACACTGGCAGGAAATTTTGGAAGAAATATTATAAGACTGTGTTTATACACTTTTAAAGAAAGATTATTTATATGTATGATTATTTGCAAGGATTTTAATAATGTTAACAATTGTGGGTTATGAGTGGGATCAATGCAGGGTTATAATTATAATTAAAGATGCAGCTGTTCACCCAGGCTTTTAACTGATACTGTTTTGATTGTTTTTAAATGTTGTTTTAGAATATTGCTTTAAAAAAAATTTAAATTATATTTTAAATTTCTTGTTTTTGTTTTTAACTGTTTTAATGTTGTTTTTATCCTGTTGTAAACTGCCCAGAGATGTAGGTTTTGGGCAGTATAAAAATATGTAAAATAAATACATATAAATAAATAATTCATTATGCAAGTTTGATTAAATGAGATACTTCATAACTTAAGATTTGTAAATTAAGATTTTTATTTGGGGTTCTTTTGTGCATCACTTATTTTGTTTTGAACCCTAGAAGGGTTTTATGAGGAAAGATCTGACCAGGGACCCATCGGCCAAGAACGACAGGTTGCTTACCTGTAACTTGGGTTCTTCTAGTGGTCATCTGTGCTCTTACATGAATGGGCTTTACGCCTGCGCAGAGACCACATTGGAGCTTCCAAGCTAGAGTTCTAACTTTTGGCGGTAACCCGGCCCCCTTGGTATATAGGCGGCTGTGCAGGCTTCCCACTCCAGTCTTCTGAGTCCGCAATCTGAAAGTGACTAGCAGAAAAGACATGAGAAGAGAGGAGGATGGGTGAGCGTGTAAGAGCACAGATGACCACTAGAAGAACCCAAGTTACTGGTAAGCAACCTGTCATTCTTCGACGTGGTCTCTGTGCTTTACACGAATGGGTGCATAGCAAGCTGCACCCGTGCCCTGCTCACCTGGAGACGGGATCAGGCGAAGATGGATTGTAGCATCACCCTGCCAAACGCCGTGTCTTTTCTGGCTTGGACATCCAGGGCATAAGGGTGTATGAAAGAGTGCTTAGATACCCACATAGCGGCCCGGCAGATGACATCTAGAGGAATGGCTCTGTCAAAGGCAGTAGATGTCGCAACCGCCCTCGTCGAATGTGCTTTAAGAGGGCGGAGGAGGCTTCTTTGTGATCTGGTATGCCAGGGAGATGGTGCGGACCACCCATCTGGATATAGTCTGTGCAGAGGCTTGTTTGCCCTTGTTAGGGCCAGAGTGGAGCACAAAGAGAGAATTGGAGGTCCAAAAGGTAGAGGTGTGGTCGACGTAAAAGGCAAGCGCCCTTCGGACGTCCAAAGTGTGGAGGCGGCGTTCAGCCGTCGTCTCAGTGAAGAATGCAGGTAAGGAGATAGGTTGAGAGCGGTGGAATGAAGTAACTACTTTTGGAAGAAAGGCAAAGTCCAGCCGCAGGACGGCCTTTTCCTTCTGGAAGGTGAGGTAAGGATGAAGTATCGGGTCAACTCTAAGAGCCCCGAGTTCACCGACTCGTCTGGCTGAGGTGATAGCCATGAGGAAGGCCACCTTACAGGAAAGGAGGTCGAGAGAAATTGTGGCCATGGGTTCGAAGGGAGTGTTCATCAGTGAAGAGAGGATCAAAGTCAGGTGCCAAGCCGGAGCCATGACTGGAGGATCTGGATAAAGGTGAGTGAGGCCTTTAAGGAAACGATTGACAATGGGGTTCTGGAACCACGAGGGTGTGGAGGCGGGGGAGTTGGCCACTATGGCTGCCAGGTGGACCCGCAATGACGGAATTTTAAGTCTGGCCTGCTTGAGAGATAGCAAGTAGGCAGAGATATGTTCCACAGAAACAGAGCAGAGAAATGTCTCTGTCTTGTAGATATGCTAGAAAACGAAAGGAAGAGGAGACTGTGGAAGGTTTGTGCGAGGCCTGGACTATTCGTAGCAGGTCTGCCAGGAGAGCAGGACTATGTGCCAGGCTGTGAGGTGGAGACGTTGCAGGTCTGGATGGAGAAGGCGACCGTTCTGCATTGAGAAGAGATGAGGGATATCCGGGAAGCAGTGATATTGATGGTTGGATAGATGAAGGAATTGGAGAAACCAGGGTCGCCTGGGCCACCACGGGGCAATGAGGATGCAGTGTGGGAGGTCCTGGGAGATCTTCTGAAGGACTCGAGGAAGTAGAGGGATTGGAGGGAAGGCGTAGATGAAGCAGTTCTTCCAAGATAGGGTAAACGCGTCTCCCAGGGAGCTAGTTCCAATCCCGGACCTGGAGCAATACTGGTGGCATTGCGCATTTGCTTCTGATGTGAAGAGGTCTATTTCAGGGAGGAACCAATGGCAGAAGAGGGAGCGGAGTGTGGGAGGATGCAGCTGCCACTCATGAGATGTTGTTGGAGTCCTGCTCAGCCTGTCCACCGTGACATTGTCCTGTCCTTGTATGTGAACCGCCAGGGGCGTGATGTCGTGGTGAATGCACCAAAGCCATAGGTCCATGGACAGGAACAGGAGGGGGGTGGAAGAGGTGCCGCCCTGACTGTTCAGGTAAGTTTTGGCGGTAGTATTATCCGTCTGGACGGGGACATGGGAGCCCCGTATCAGGGGAAGGAAGGCCTTCAAGGCTTTGAATATCGCTAAGAGTTTGAGATAACTGATATGATGGGAGGCTTCTGCTGGGGTCCAGATGCCATGGATGTTGTGATTGTTGGCATGGGCACCGCAACCATCCAGGGATGCATCCGTGGTGAGTAGGAGGGCTGGACGGGGAGGATGGAAGGGGGAGGCGATGATGAGGTTGGCCATGTCCATCCACCATAGAAGGGAGTGCAGAACCGGAGGCGCAAGTGTCAGTTTGACGGTGAGAGAGTCCTCGTGGGGAGAGAATACGGAGAGAAACCAGTGCTGGAGAGGTCTGGCTCATAGCCTGGTGTGAGGGAGGACATGAGTGGTAGAGGCCATATGTCCTACCAGGCGCTTCACCGTGCGTGCTGATTGGGTAGGGTGGCAGAGTAGGTGGGTCGACAAGTCCAGGATGGCCTGGGTTCTGCATTGGGGAAGGAAGATCTTGGATTGCACCGAGTCGAAGAGAATCCCCAGGAATTCTATAGTCTTGGAGGGTGTGAGCTTCGATTTGTCGTAATTCACTTGCAGGCCCAGACTAGAGAGAAGGGTGATGACCATGTGAAGGTCTCTGAGGAGGGGTTGTGGGTCGTGAGCCACCACAAGCAAATCGTCAAGTTACGGAATAATTTGAATATTTTGTTGTTGCAGGGCTGCCACCACCAGGGCCATGCATTTGATGAACACCTGGGGCGCAGATGCCAGTCCGAAAGGAAGTATACAAAATTGGTAAGTGTTGTGTGCTATCTGAAAATGGAGGAAACGATGATGCTGAGGTCTGATAGTAATGTGGTAATATGCGTCCTTGAGATTGATGGAAACGAACCACTGGTTCTTTTGCAGAAGGGAGATGATTGTAGGAATCGTGACCATATGGAACCTGTGGTAGGTGATGTAAGAGTTGAGTTCCCGGAGATCTAGGATGGAGCGAAGGGAGCCGTCCGGCTTGGGAACAGTGAATTATCGGGAATGGAATCCCGGGTTTTGTGGATTGTGAACCAGTTCTATTGCAGATTTGGAAAGTAGAGAATTGACCTCCTGCAGGAGAGCCGGGGTGGGTGTGTGGACAGTGGAGGATTGTATGGAGGGATTGATGCGAATTCTATAGCATAGCCCATCCTTACTATGGTCAAGGCCCAGGAGTCCGTGGTGATATTCTCCCAAGTGAAAATGAAGGGGGAGAGCCTGGTTCCCCAGCGGGGCAGAGGGTGTGAGTCATTGTCCTTTGGCTGGGGGTTGAGATCCCTTGGATCGGAGCTGCATTTTAGATTTGGTGAAAGTGGAGCACTTTCTGTACGGTTGATATCTGTTGGAGCGAAAGGACTTGTCCTGGGGTTGATAGTACTGTTTAGAGGAGTATGACTGGCGTTGCCATTTTTGAGATTTATAGTGGCGGGTTGAGGAATGTTGAAGGCCCATGGAACGGGCTGTATTATGCAGTTTCTGTACTTTCTGAAGAGTATCATCTGTTTTCTCTCCAAATAGGGAGGAACCATCGAAGGCAGATCCTCAACTCTGGACCTGGCATTGGGCGTGAGACCCAAAGATCTAAGCCAAGCATGGCGGCGGAGGGTGGCAGAAGTTGCCATTACTTTGGCGGTCCCTTCCGTGGAGTGGCAAATTGCATGCAGTTCTTGTTTAGAGACCTGCGTGGCCTCCTGAAGGAAGACCTTGGCCGGGGCCTGTTCTTCCGGAAGGTGGTCTAAGAAAGGAGCAACATGGTCCCAAAGAAAGGATTGATACTTGGTATAGTATGCCTGGTAGTTTGAGATTCTGGTTAACAAAGAAGCAATTGAGTATAATCTTCTTCCAAACCCGTCTAATTTCTTTCCCTCCTTGTTGGGTGGGGTGGAAGAGGAATAGCCCCTGAATTTGGAAAGGGATGATTCGACCACAATTGAATCCGTAGAAGGATGCTGTTTCAAGAAGGAGTCATCCTGTTCCGTGGAGGCATGAACCTTGTAAAAAGAGTCCAGCCATTTAGAAGTCTGTGGGAGAGAGGACGGTTTGATCCAACAGGTTTTGGCCACTTTAAGAATGGATGGGTTCAACGGTAACGATACCGACGGGTGGGCGTCCTCCTCGATTAATTGAAAAAGAGGGTCAGGCTTGGATTTGTCTCCCTGAGCCAGTTGGACTCCAAGGGAAGCTGCCATGTGTGAAACAAAGTCTGTATAAACACGGAAGTCCTCTGACAGGGAGCTGGGTCTCGGGTCCAGCAATAAAGAAGGGGGCGAAGAGCCCAGAGATATTAGATCGGATAAGGAAGATTCTGGGCCCTCTTCATCTGAAGAAGAGTCCGACGAGTCGGTCAATACCGGAGGCTGAAGAGGTTGAATCCAGAGTAGAGGCGCTGGCCTCTAGTCGGGGGCAATAGTAGCCGTGGCTGCCTGCACAAGCGAGTTTCTGGGTGGAACTCATGGATGTAGAAGAGACGTGGTCCGGGGAGGGGGAGGAGGAGGAGGAGAAGGCAAAGTTGTTGATCCCAAAGGTGGGTTCGGGAGCGGAGCCGAGGCCGAGAAGTAGGGATGTGCGCGGTCTGGAGCAGTCCGGACCGGCACCGAAGGGGGGCCTTTCTTTTAGGGCGGGGAGGGCTTGCTTATCCCACCCGCCTCTTTGCCCCCTCCAGCGCCCGTATTCTACAGTGTAATTGGGGCGCTGGAAACCAGCCGCCCCCGCCGCCCCCCCCGCGAGCGGATTAGGGCCAAAAGTTAAATACTTTTGCAGAAGTATCCCAAAAGTGCTCCCTTCTATGGTGGATGGACATGGCCAACCTCATCATCAGCTCCCCCTTCCATCCTCCCCATCCAGCCCTCCTACTCACCACGGGTAGACCGGGCCTCCGGCAGAAGTTCCATCCGGCGTCCTATCGCGCGCGCGCGCGCGCACCCAAGGCCCCAGTTGGGCCGGGACTTTGCCGAGAGAGGAGCTTTGTTTGCGAGCTCCTCTCTTTTTTTTTAGAAAACAATGTGGTGAGCACTTGGGGGGGGGCGGGGGGAAGGAAGGGGGGCGGGACGGAGGCAGTATTTAACTTTTGGCCCTAATCCGCTAGCGGGGGGGGGAGGCTGGTTTCCAGCGCCCCAATTACACTGTAGAATACGGGCGCTGGATAGATACTCTTTGGTATCAACGTCGAAGCCTGAGCCGCAGGATCGACGGGCACATTCACCTTGGGGGTAGTTGACAAGACTCCCGTAGGGACAGAAACAGGCTGTAAGCCCCGGGCTGCAGGAGAGGTATTGGACGAAGCCTGCATGGTGGACAGTTTGTCCGAGCCCGTAGGTTGGAACAACTGTTCCCAAAGCCAAGAACGAAGCCGAGAGGCCCGATTCTTGCACGCCTGTTTTGTAAAGGCCCTGCAGTGTATGCAAGAGCCAACTTTATGTGACTCACCAAGGCAAAAAAAGGCAGAGTTTGTGGCCGTTGGTCGAAGGGATCTTGGATTTGCAGCAACCACACTGCTTAAATTTTGTAGTCTTTGCCATAGGCCGAAGAAGGTAAATGCAGAGAAGCGGAGGCGTAGGATCCGCAGGACGCCAGGCCCGAAGGCCGCGATGAGGTGAAAAACAAAACTAAGTGTTATCTGGGGTGTGTGTGTGTGTGTGTGTGTGTGTGTCAGAAATAAAAACGCTAAAGAAGGGAAGTACTGAACTAAAATGGAAGAGAAAAGAAGGAAGGAGAATGCAGTACTTGCAAAGTATCTAGAAAGGAAGAGCTCAGCGATGTGTCTTCGATTGCGGATGAAGAAAGACTGGAGAGGGAAGCCCACGCAGCCGCCTATATACCGAGGGGGAGGGGCTATTGTCAAAAGCAGTTCTCTAGCTCGGAAGCTCCAATGTGGTCTCTGCACAGGCGCAAAGCCCATTTGTGTAAAGCACAGAGACCACGTCGAAGAACTCACATTCATAAAGTCCCAGAGTTCTAATCCCAGCCTTCCACACCCCAACCTGAAAAACACTTTAACCTGCTACACACTGGGATTAATACATCAGAAGTTGCTATCACGCAGCCACCTTGGGCATATTTTTCAGTCTGAAGAGTGGTACAGGGATTTTATAGGTACACTAGTCTCTAGGGCTAAAAGATGTACCACAACAGCTTATTCTTAAAGTTCATGTTCTCAAAGAGTTGCCTTTGGCAGAAGGGGTAATTCTTCTACTCGTACAGGTTACATTTTAATGCCGCCTTTCTTGGAGAGATGTACATTGCTGCGGCACCACTGTTCCCTCTAAGACGTGTGTCTTAGATTCCCGCTCAGGTTGAATCAGGAAGGCCCCGCTCTGAATGTACGTGCACAAAAAAAAAATTAGAGGGAGCACTGTGTGGTACTTTTGAAGAGCAGAGCCTATAAAGATACAGCAAACAAGGTGGCCTAGGCAGATTCTGACCTCCTTTAAAATTAGGCACTCTATATAGTACTAGCTCATCACTAGCTTATGTTTAACAACAAGGGCCATTTATGCTTTATCCTTAGGCTCACACTGGTCAAGACAGCTGATAAGGGGTGCTACAGATGTGACCCTGCCCAGCCCTCTTCAGGCTTAAAAGATTGGGTGGTGGGATCACACACTTCATACTACCACCAGCCCAAGGCATGATTAAGGATTACGGGGCCTAGAAGATAACCCAGGCCTTTGACAAATCCCAGGTGCTATGGAACAAGAGAGCCTAGAAATATAACTGTAGCACCTGGACCAGGATCTTCAGAGGTAGAATTATCTTTATTTGTCCTAGGCAGTCCCATTTCTGTTACATGCATGTTGCTTGTACAGTGTCTAGTAATTTTGTCTCAAGTGTCTGTCATCTGGCTCCTAAATCCAGAAAAGGTTTATCAAGGCCTGTGCTAACTACAGCTCACTAATTAGATTTGAAGTCTTGCTACACAGTTGATTAAAGCCTGGCTGGGGCAAACTATGGTTCATAATTGTGCAGACCCAACTAGGAAAGGATGGTGCTAGGATGTAGTGCACACAAACCCAAATCCCCATTCCTGTAGCACAGCAAGTAACAGTAATGTTACATTGGCACCAGCTCTTTGTTTTTAGCTGTGATGAGCACAAACCATTAACCATTTGGACGTAGGACAAAACTGTTGTGTCTAGAATCCCAATTAATCCATTTTTCCCCCTAGAATACAAACTACTGTAAGAGCATGCAGCCATGTGCCTGCTTCTCTGGAGGTCACACTGACCAGTGCAGCTCTTGAGAAGTCCTATATCTGAAGACTGATGAACATCACTTTATATTTGGGTCGCTAATCCTACCGGTAGACACCCAAAGACAGAGGGCTGCAAGAGGGCTGTTCTCAGCTGATTGGGCAACAGTATGAATAAAATGAATTGTGTCAGCAAGTCTGTTTGGAATATTCCACAATAGGCAAACACTGAATTATCTTGTTCACCGTATCCCAGGAAACCAGAGGCAGTCGCTTGCTCAGCTAGCAAAAAGCCAAGAACAGGGCCTCCCAGTTCCACTCTAGTCACTATGGCTTCTCCTAGAGTAAGAGTCAATTTAGGCCACATTAGAGGCTTTCACTGAACCAAGGCAGCTCCTTTACAGAGTCAGCCACTGGAGACCACAGACCAGTGTGAAATCAAGACAATTTCCTCAGTTGACCGAAGGGTAGTCTGTTTCCAGCATGCAATGAGATCACATCACAGCATTAGGAAAATACTTCCACACTCACCCCTCTTGCGTGAGCATGATTAGTTGCATTTTCTCCTCCACCACTCATGTACACGTGGCAGCACCTCTACTCTTACAAGAAACCTCCCCTAGATCAAGTGTGTACCCCTCCACTACAAATTGCTGAAGAATTTTTAAAGAATTATGTCTCAGTGTCATCTGATAAGGCCAAAGTGAGAGCTCCTTGCTCCACATCCATGAGCAAGTCTGGGATATACAGGCACATGCACAGGAGCAGGTACTCTATGCCAAAGGCCACAGCCACATTTGAAAAGTTGAATTTCTCTATGATTGCTGTGCATGCTGTATTTAATCTCACTTAAATATATTAGCAACTGTTTAGGCTATATAGAATAAAGGCCAAGAAAACTATTCTCTCTTGCATACTGCAAGATTAGTTCACAATCATAGCACTGGCCGCTGTGTTATAATTCTAGTAATTAATCTATTCATCAGCTTCAGCAGAGGGAAGAAGAGAGGAAGGGAGTGTTCCATCTGCCCTGTGACATCTTGCCCTGGAAGGCGGCGAGTAGAGCTTGTGGTAAGTGCCAGCAGCTGACCCCGTTTTACTGAGACACTCTTTCCTGGGGAGCAATCTTGCTGCAGCCCTCTGTTGGTAGAAGAGCTGCTGCTTCCAGGAGGGCCCAGAGGGCATACTCGGCAGTCTCTGCTGGGTCCTACATCATTTCCAGGACTGGCAGTATAAAAAAAGCTTGCTGCCTTGGGTGGCGAGCTTTCTGCCAGCAGGGTCACCACTGAAGGGGCAACACCAAAGGGGGGGTCACCCCTTCGGGAACCACAAAAGCAACAGCTCCACTCTGCTGCCTGGGAGTAATTTTTAGCCATTTTAATTATGTGCCTGAGTGAGGATGTGAACCTGGGGAGAGCTGGGGTGATTACAGGTATGGGAAGGGATGGCATGAGGTTTCACATCAGAAGAGGGGAAGAGTGGCTCAATGTCTTATCCCTATCCCTTCTTCTGGTCATTCCCATAATGGGAGGGTTCCTGGCTGCCTTACCAGCCTGTTCTTTGGCCTGCTGGTGCTGCTGTTTAATGCCAAGTCAGTCCAGAATAAGATCTCTACTTGTGGAGGAAGGGGCTGACCTGGTTTTTATTATGGAGTCCACCTGGCTATTCAGTGCAGCATCAGCACAGCCTTGAGGGCTATGGAGTGGGGTGGGAGGATCGTTGTGTAACTTATAAAAGCTCTATTTTCCGCTCTGGGCCCTCTGTCCAAGTGAGTAGTGTTTCAGAGTATTTGTACCTGGTGCTGGACTCTTGGGACAGAGTGGGAATTCTATTGGTGTACTGCCCACCCCACTGCCCCCCTTCCTGAGCTCATGGAGGTGGTCTACAATTTGGTGTTGAGGACTCCCAGAATGATTGTTCTGGGTAACTTCAATATCCATGCTGAGGCGGCCTTGTCTGGGGCGGTTCAGGACTTCATGGCTGCCATGATAACCAGTGTTTCCTCCAAGGCATGGGCATGTGCGCGTGCTCACAAGTTTTCCTATGTCAGCTCAGTTAATTTTAGATCCCACTCAGGTTGAATCAGGAAGGCCCCATTCGGAATGCATGTGCACGCACACTGCCTTGATACTGCTGCCCAGAACAAAACTCATTCCGCACACAGATGGAAATTTTTTAGAGAGAATACTGATGACAACCATGGGTCTGTCCCAACATGTTGTTGGCCCAACACATGGACTGGGGCACACTCTGGATCTGTTCCCCCCCCCCAATTGGACAGGAGGATGGTGATTTGAAAGTGTGGCATATGTCAGCTCTGACCTTGCCATGGTCAGCTCCCTTTCTTCTGAGGTTTAGAGTCTTAGCAGCTACACCTCTCTGTAAGGGTGGAGGGCCTATAAAACTGGCCCACACCCAGAGACCAATGGATGCCTGAGGGTTCTGGGGGGATGGCAGGTGCTCCTGTCAAAGCTCCAGTTGCTCTCTGGAATGGACAGATGGTTCAGGCAGTGGCAATGATCACTCTCAAGGGCCTGCTCCTGCAAAGCAGAGCCCGTGCAGCACCTTAGTACACACCTGTAGGCGATAAAGCAAGTTGGGAGATGCCTAGAACATCAGTGGAAGAAAACTCAGGGTCTGAGTGATCACAGGTTAGAGCTCATTATCGAGCTTACTCTGTGGCAGTAATGGAAAAGAAATTTTTTCGTCTACCATTGCATCCTCTCAATGTCATCCAGCAGGGCTTTTCTGGGTGGTGCAGGGCCTTTTGAAACCTGGCTCTGGACAGGATGTATTAGAACCCTCAGTAGCATGCCAAGATGTATTTGCACAGCACTTTGAAGTTAATGTTGCTTGCACTTGCCATTAGTTGGACACTAGGGCTGATAATTGGGAGAGACCAATCTGTTCTAGTTTTGCTGGAGAAGTTTCAATTATTGGTTCCCAAGGATGTGGGCAAGGTGTTTCGTTAAGTTTGGTGGATCACATGCATGTTTGACCCTTGCCTTCCATGGCTTATTACATCTAGTAAGGTGGAAATTTTTAGCTGCTCCATTGAAGGAAGCTATTTGACCACTCCTAAAGAAACCCAGTCTGGACCCAGAGGATGTAAACTTCTATAGACCTGTGGCCAGTATTTCCTTCCTGAGCAAGGTGCTTAAGAATGTAGTGGCTGGCCAGATCCAGACACTCTTGGAGGAAATGGACTAGCTAGATCCATTTCAATCAGGCTTCATGCCCGGCTTTGGAACAGAAACTGCTTTGGTCGCACTGTGGGATGACCTACGCAAAGAGAAAGACAGGGGAGTGCAATGCTGTTAATTCTCTTGTATCTCTGAGCAGCCTTCGATACCATTGACCATGGTATCCTTTTGGATAGGCTGGCCAAGTTGGGTATGGGAGGCACTGTTTGGTGGCAGTTCTGCTCCCACCTTGAAGGTGGTACAAGGGGGTTACTGCTTAACCCCTTGGCAGTTATGCTATGGAGTTCCACAGGGTTCCATTCTTTCCACTATGCTGTTTAACATCTACATGAAACCACTGGGAGTGGTCATCCGGAGATTTGGCCTGAGGTATGATAAGTACACAGATTGAACTCAGTTGTATCTCTCATTCATCAGACGCAGGTGAGGTAGTGACTGTCTGGAATCAGTGCTTGGATGCAGTAATGGGCTGGATGGGGGGTGAATAATCTGAGACTCAATTCAGACAAGACAGAAGTACTTTTTAGTCGGTGGTTCCTCTGCCCGGGTGAATGATGGTCAGCCTGTTCTATATGGGGTGGCACTCCCCCTGAAGGACCAGGTTTGCCATTTGGGGGTGCACATCAATCCAGCACTGTCACTAGAGGCTCAAGTGGCCTCTGGGGCTCGGAGCGCCTTTTATCAGCATCTGCTGATATGCCAACCACAACCTTACCTGGACAGGAATAGCTTGGTTTATGCTCTGGTAACCTCTTGCTTAGATTGCTGCAATGCGTTGTACATGGAGTTGCCTTTGAAGATGGTCCAGAAACTGCAGCTGGTACAAAATAGGGCTGCAAGAGTATTAACTGGGACTGGATGATTTGAGCATATTATGCCAGTGCTTTGTCAGCTGCACCGGCCCCCAGTCTGTTTCCGGGCCCAATTCAAAGTGCTGGTTTTAACCTTTAAAGCCCTAAATGGCTTGGGACCTAAATGGCCTGGACCACCTGAGAGTGCCTTGCCTCATATATCCCAACCCAGACCTTAAGATCTTCGAAGGCCTCCTCTGGGTGCCCCTGCCAAATGAGGTGAGGCAGGTAGCTACTAGGGAGAAGGCCTTTTTTAATGGTTGTACCTTATTTATGGAATAGCCTCCCTAGTGAGGTTTGACTGGCTTCATCACTTTGTCCTTTTAGATGCCAAGTAAAGACCTTTTTGTTCACCCAGGCCTTTTAAATTCTGATTTTCAGATTTGATTTAACTAATTTTAAAATTAGTTTTTAAACTGCTTTGTATTTCATTTTGTATTCTCTTTTCTCCTTTTTGTCTATTATGATGTAATGTGTTTGTGTTTATGTTTTAATCCTGTGTTGTGAGCCACCCAGAACACAATTTGTTATGGTTAACAAATAAAGATTATTATTTATTATTATTATATTTGACTGGTCAGCCACCAACCTAAGGACAGACTTTATGCGGCACCATCTATCACACTTTAGTGCAGGGGCTCTCAACATTGGGTCTCCAGATGTTACTGGACCTCAACTCCCATAATCCCCAGCCCCAGTGGCCTTTGGTTGGGGATTATGAGAGTTGAAGTCCAAAAACATCTTGGGACCCAACATTGAGAATCCCTGCTTTAGTGGAAAAAGACATTTACAGTTCTTCAAATACATCCTCCCAGCGTGCTGGGAAGACTGGAGCAGATCCTAGTCTAGTCATGCACACAAGCACACACATTGCAAGAAACTCCAGACTTCTGCCCACTCCTTACTTTCACTTCCATTAATAACTCCTTTCTCAGGAGTTAATATGGCCTTAAAGTGAAATGTTGTTAGTGCACCCCAAACATCAGTCGAATGTTTACCAAGCCCATAGGTGCTATGAACTGGTTCCAGATACCTCCTTCATCTTACTCATGTGCAATCCTCTTTCCATAAAGAGCTGCCTACCCATAGCACTCCTGCATTCCTGACCCTGGCAAATGCCCTTTGCACCTTTCAATTCCTGAAGCCACTGCCTCTCACTTGCATTGAGAAACTGCCTTTTCCCCACATACTCACACATTGAAGCAAGTCTAAGGACATTCTAAGGGGAAAGATCCATTAAAAATTGCAGATGCAAATTGGGGAGGGCAGAGAGAGAAGAGACCGATGGTGACACATGAAGTGGCCTGTGAGCTACATGTAGTGGCCACCACTAAGAAAAAAGCAAACAGAAGTGTCCAGAGAGCAGAGGCAGAAGTTCAGAAAGAACCGTTTACACAATCCAGCAGCGCAGGCAGGGTGCAACTTGCCTAAGACCACCTAAGCTTCACAGCTGAGCAAGAATCTAACACTGCGAGTGCACACGCTGATGCATGCACCGACAGGCAGGGAGTTGGCCAGAAAATGCCACCCCAGTACTACAACTGTTTGGGCCCTCAAGGCTGCTTTGTGTGTTAGTGCATATCAGAAGAACTCACTTATGTAGTCACGAGCACATGGGTCTGGAGCCTATGGACTTCCATTTCCCATTAGCAACATGGGAAGAATGGCACTCTCTCTCACAGTACTGTCCTGGAAGCT
This sequence comes from Hemicordylus capensis, assembly GCF_027244095.1. Classification (NCBI taxonomy): domain Eukaryota; kingdom Metazoa; phylum Chordata; class Lepidosauria; order Squamata; family Cordylidae; genus Hemicordylus; species Hemicordylus capensis. The sequence goes on from NC_069658.1 coordinate 4,146,706, forward strand.
AGCAAAAGTGCTCCAACTCAAGTTACTGCTTTGTGGGCAAAGGAGCCTGGACCACAGCCTCTGCCTTCCCACATGTAAACATCAGCCAGTCTCAGTCACCAACACCCTGCCAGGATCCCCATGCCATCCAGTGTGCATATCACACTTCAGCACAGCAAGTTACAGCCAGTGGACGTGTGCATGCATTTTGTACAACTCTCTCCTTCACCAGCTGCTGCATGCTAGTTGCCAAGGGATTTCCAGCACAGGAAGAAGATGTGTTGACAGTGCAGGAAGCTATATTGTATTTTAAGAGTTCCAGGTCTCCAAACAAAGGCTAAAACTACCTTGAATATTTTTACACCAAGAGCTAGAGAGAATCTGGTTTGCATGGGGTTACACTACAATGCAGATCTTATTTACAAGATCAGTTATGCTGCAATTAATCAGAGGCAGACACAAGTTTAGTGGCTGTTGGTGTGTTCAAGGAGTGAGCTGATGGTGAGGACCAAGAATCCTTGGCAATACACCTAAATGTCTGCCAGGTAACTTCAATTCAAGAATAGAGTGATTATGTAGACAAATGAGAGGTTCTGTCTAGTATGCAGAAATGGTTTGCTTTGCATGCAGAAGGTCCCAGATTCAATCTGTAGCAGCATCTCTAGAGAGGACTGAAAGAGACTACTCTCTGAAGCCCTGGAGAGCTCCTGCCAGTCAGTGTAGGCTGTAATGAGCTAGACTGACTTGTTATGAGGTCTAGAAATGGGACTGTCCGCATACACCCCTTGGCACCCATTGCCTAGTCTGGCTTAATCTGTGTTTGAGAGAGGGGGTCTGGGAATGGGATGGAGTTAACACCATCCCTAAAGGCAGCCTACGAAGTCAATTAAGGAAGCATGGTTATCACATCCTATCCCTATAGGCATCTGCACAGGGCTGCCCAACAGCCCAAAACAGACTCTCCATGTGGCCTCCTGAAACATTCCCGAGATTTCAAATCAGGCATCCATGAATCCTTTTGTTTTTCTGCAAATACTCATTTTCCTCACTTCAGTGTTAAAACCACTCAGTTCTTCTTTCTGGATCTGCCTAAGTCTTAAAGTCAACAAGCCTCTAAAATATTTAAATTCAACATTTGGCTTACCAGGTAATCCCGTCATCCAGTCTAGCTGCTTTGAATCCATTGTTCTACTATTTTCCATTGAAGACCACCCCCATTAATTCTAATCTGAAGAGACAGTTCTAATGTCTATTACTCTGTAAAACTCCTGCCCTAAGCCCCCCAATTTGAGCAGTCTTTGGGACCCATTATGAAGGCTGTTGGCCCCTCTGCTTTGTCATCACCACAACCTGTTTTTCTCCACTGAGATCCTGTTCCTCTCTCTCTTCACATCAGAAAGGTAAAGTATAGGGGGAAACCCTTTCCTTCCTCCACTCCCAGGAATCTTCTATCCCCCACCCCACCCCAAATCCTGAGGGAGAGGGAGACCAACTAGCTAGATTAGAAGGGTTTTTAGATCTATTTTTCACCAGGAATGTGGGAAAGGCAATATACCCCTTTCCAAGCAGGGATGATGGTCAACTCCTCCCCAGAATAAAAAGAGCACCTGTAAGGACCCTAGCCTGAAGGCCTACTCCAAGACTACAGACTCATGAGAAGTCTTCTCCTTTCCATTAGGAGAAATGGTCCATTCTGATCCAAATAAATAGACTTTACTGTGTGACAGAAGTTCACACACAGACCACTCTAAATGTGAGAGCTACAGTTGAAGGGCAAGGCAGGGTTTTACCACGTGACAGAGTGAATTTAGGCAGATTTTTCTCTGACTAGGGTATCTTAAAGGATGTCCTTTTCAATTTGGGTGACTCTAGCCACACAAGCTAGTTGTTTAGTTCCCCATAGGTCCAATACAGCCATTCATTTCCTTGGTGACCCTTTGGCAACACAGGGACCACCACCGAGCCTAGTCTTACTTCTAGGTTCTTAGCAAACTCCCTTCATTTGAATCAGGGTGGATTTGATTTAAATCAAACTGATTTAAATCACGATTTAAATCACTAGCAGGGTGGATAAAAATCAATGGTTTTTTTAAAAAAAATAAAAAAAATCAATTTTTTGATTTAAATCGGATTTTTTTTATTTAAATCGGATTTTTTTTGATTTTTTTTTTAAAAATCATTGATTTTTATCCACCCTGCTAGTGATTTAAATCATGATTTAAATCGTGATTTAAATCAAACCCACCCTGATTTGAATACCACCATCCCAAGGATCACTCCCTAGCCTGAGTGCCCAACTGTGGCCCTCCCTTCATAGAGTGAAGCTGGTTCTCCCTGCTCTATCCTAGTTTCTCTACCCAAACTTAATTTGGGCTTCTTGATCACTCCACTCAATTCCCTTCTCCAGATAAGCTTGATCTACCTAAACTCGTTTGGGCTTTTTGTCTCTTCCCTTGGCACCCTTCTTTCACCCTCCTGGCCGACGCAGTCTGCTTTCCTTACCTGAACTTGCTCAGATCTGCCCTCTTGTCTTCCAATCAACCCAATTTGCTTTCTTTACCCAAACTCATTCAGGCTCCTTTTCCTCTCCTTCCCTCCACTCTTCCTATGGCCCTCCAGACCAACACAATCTACTTTTCTTCCCCAAACTTGTGTGGGTCTCTCCTCTACTTTCTTCTGCTTCCTCTCTGCATGTCCAGATAGGCTCAATCAAGTTTCTCTCCCCAAACTCAATTGGGTCTTTTCCCTCCATTGCTTTTCACTGACCCTTTCTTCTTGCTCAGATCTCTCTCCCCCTCTGCATCCTCCACTCTTCAGTATAGCACATTTAATTTATTTATTTATTTATTTATTTACTGAATTTCTATACCGCTTAATATATAAATCTCTAGGCACTGTACAGATTAACATATAATATAACATTTAAAATAACCAGATAACAATCACAATAGAAAACACACACATTTAAAATAGACAGTATAGCAGAGGTCAAGTATTTATGCCCAGACACATGTCCACCTTATGTGTTTGTGTTACATAGAAATATCTGCATGTTCTATCGTACCCAAGCCTCTACTCTAGTCAACAAAATATTTTTATTTGGATTTTAAGTTTATGGTTGTGACTTGCTGGGAAACTGCCTGCTTTATAACTTTGCCTAAGTAGTCCCTCAAGGGGAGAGATACAGTCATCGCCAACCACGGATTTAAGTATCCATGAAGGGTAAATTGTGACCAGTCTTTCCAACCATGATCTGAGTACCCATGGTTGGAGAGGCATTTTAGTGATTTGGGGGGTATTTTAGTGATTTGGGGGAGTTCAGAGGTTCAATCTGCTCATTCCTTTTGGTGACCCTTGCTGACTCCAGCTGACTCTTGGTGATTTAAAGTGCATTTAAGTGATGCTTGGGGGTTCAAAAAATTTCCAGTGGTTTAATCTGCTCATTCCTCTTGGTGATATTGTGGGATTTTAAAAGTGATTTTTAGCTAGTTTTGTGCATTTCCCCCCTTTATATTGAAATGCTTTTGCAATCACAGTTCCCCCAACCCTCTGTTTCCCATTCATTCCTATGTCTCACCAACCACGAATTTGTCAACCACAGGATTTTATGGGAACATAGCCCTGTTGGCGAGGGATGACTATACTCTCCTCATAACAGATGAATGGTCTGACTAGATACAAAGCAACTGTCTATGTAAGTTGCCACAAGACTCTTTTTTAGGAAAGGACTGTAGCTCAGTGGAAGAGCATCCAATCTGCATGCAGGAGGTCCCAGGTTCAATCCCTGGCAGCATCTCCAGGAAAGGCAGGAAAAATATCCCTCAGAAACCTTGGAGAGCCACTGCCAGTCAGTATAGACTGAGCTAGATGGACTAATGGTGCTGTTTAAAATCAGCTACTTATGTAAAAGACCAAATTACTCAAGCTAAAATGGTGAAGAGGCCAAGTACTACAGAATCAGTTTCCCTGTAATCAGAGGGTTGTCATCTTCGGGTACCAGCCACACGACAGCCTCCGTTTTTTATTAAGACGATCTCATAAACAAGGCCCAGCAAACTGGTATCTGAAGTGGAATCATTTCTACACCTTGTAGAATTTCCCTTCTATATTTACACTTCAGACCTTATACATCCAATTAAACATCAACTAAAATCAGATTTTTACCTCAGAGGTCTTTAGAAAATGTACTGCCAGGCACAATGCTGCAAAATTTGATTGTGATTATGGTTGACAGAAGCCAACAAGCAGCTCTTTAGTGCCTATTTAAAATGGGCACAGTCCAACAATTTATCCTGTACAAGCCTCAGTGGGGGCTTGGGGAGCCTCAGGAGTGGGGAGCCTCAGGAGTGGGGAGCACACACACCCATTCCTTTTTGTAGGACTGTGGCCACTGACATTTCACATGCTTGATTTTTAGTGTCCAAGACTCAGGCAATCCAATGCAAGGGATTGCTGACAACACATCAGCTTTAGCTGCACAGCATGTGGCCTAATTTAAGAACACAAGCAAAGGGGAGGAGTTATCCTGCTTTTCCATCATTTGAAGATGGATGCCAGTTCAAGTAATGTGCAAAGCTAGATCATGGCTGTTGATGCAATGAGTCTTTGAGACATATGCTATTTACATTAAGCACTCTGCTTCCTGCAGTCCTAACATTCAAGAACAGTCCCCTCTAGATTGAGAAAAACCATTCTCTACAACACAACTGGACAAAACATTCCACCTCTCAACTATAGGAAGCACAACACTCCAACCCTAAACTGCTCATACATTCAGGTTTCTCCCCCCAGAAGTGGGAAGGCAAGAAAATGGCTAGCTAAGGCCCTGAAAACAGAACAGGAAGGCAGTCTGCACAGGGCCCTACCGGAGCCTTTTAAGTTTCAACACTTCCTGCTATTAATTGCTTTGGAACAGCCTCTCTGAAAGAATGATGCCAAGGATTGAGGGTAGCTGCCATTTGCAGTGCACACAGCAACCCCACACAAGCCTGAAAGGACTCCAGGTTTCCAGTTGTCCTTGTTTGCCTAATATGGAGAAGGCAGAATCACCAGATGTTTGGGAAATGACTTCAGAGGTATTATATGCAATCCACTCCATGTTTATGCAGAGGCTGCCTGATCTTTCAGAAGAGCCAACCTGCACTTCGATCAAGGTATTTTGGTTTCAGTTCCCAAGTAGACATCAGAACAAGAAGTGTATTTCAAACACTCAAATGTTAGGGAAACAGTACATTTTCAGAGCAAAAGCATGGGCATTTTCAGGTATAGGTAATGTGATCAACACCCTTTGGAATTCACAGAACTAGTAGAACCATCCTAATGTGCCATATGTGTAGGTTGTTAACTGTAGAAATAGGTTGTGTTTTAGGAGTTGTAGCATGCGGAACAGCTCAGGATTTCACCAAGCCACTGCATTTTGCCCTCCCGCTGCACAATTAGCAAGATTACACATGAAGAACACACAGGTACAGGGTAGTGGGGCTTAACAGTTTGGTTTTTAAATAAGTTAGAGAGCTTCACAACCTATGTTAATATAGCAACTTGGCTATTTAAGGTATTTTTATCCTGCTTTTAAATACAAAGTAGTTCACAACATGTGGAAAGACCACACCACAACTGGAACAATATCAATACAAGAACTGCAGCGATGAAGGCCAGACTCCTCCCTGAATAAGAGCATATTCAGTTGCTGTCCAAAGGGAATTGGGGAGGGAGCCAGCAGATTCTCCGTGGGGAAGGTATTCCACAAGTGCGATGTTGCAATGGAGAAGGCCCTCCTGCCCAACAGGTTTGTCAAAGGTGGGTTTGAGAGCAGGACCTTTGAAGCCTTAGCAAGCCTGCTCAACTTTTGCTCCCCAGCAGGGTGGATTTGATTTAAATCAAACTGATTTAAATCACTAGCAGGGTGGATAAAAATAAAAAAAAATCCGATTTAAATAAAAAAAATCCGATTTAAATAAAAAAAATCCAATTTTTTTGATTTAAATCGGATTTTTTTTTATTTTTATCCACCCTGCTAGTGATTTAAATCGTGATTTAAATCGTGATTTAAATCAAATCCACCCTGCTCCCCAGCCATTTTTGGCAACAACTGTGGCCAGTAGCCAGGGATTATTGGAGTTGTAGGCCAACATCTGTAGGAGGGCCAAAGCTGAGCAGCCCTACCTTAGAGCCTAGGGAGCTTCTTATGGGACAAGGTAGTTCCTAAGTTCAAGTTCATTCAGAGTTTTTAAGTTTAAAGTCAGCACACTGCATTGAGCCCAGAAATGAATTGGTTGCCAGTGCAACTGAGCCAAAGAGGTGCTGCATGTTCCAGTTGCACTCTGCACTAAGGGAAACTTCCAAAGTCCAAACCATCTTCAAGGGCAGCGCCACACAGAATGCATTCAAGTCGTTTAGATGTAACCAATGCATGGATCACCAAGGCCAGGCTGGAACTCTCCAGATTTGCTGAAGCAGGCAGAAAGAACTCCTGGCTTGAATAAGTCACCTGGGTATCTAAGGACACCACCAGGTCCAGGAAAACCCTCAAGCCAAAACACAGTCCATTAGGGAAGAGCATGGCTCCATCTACAACAGGTCAAATTCCTCTATCAGGTAAGGCCAATACCCCCATCAACAGCAGCATCATATTGCCAGGGTTAGGCCACTAGTGTTCTGCCAAATGATAAACTGGTCTGAAGGCAGAGTGAAGTTTGTGTGGGAACTTCTGGCCAGATGGCTACTGCTCTTAGAGTAGCACTAGTTGCCATGTGCTGAAGTTATGAGTAAGCAGGCCTCTGAGCAGTAATTTGCCATTGTTTCTTGAACATGGTTATTTGCTGTCAAGACAAACATATCCACACAAGCGTTACACAAAAACGCCAAGTCAGACCCAAGAAATAAAGCCTTCATGTTCCTCATTGTGTTTGGCTAGCTGCATTTCCTTGCCATTGTACCAGCTAGCTTAAAAGGCTACTCAAGGCTGGACTTACAGCCGAAGCACATCCCACCTATTCTGCCTACTCAAGAGAGCATTGAACAGTGAGCTTTTAACAGCTGCTTTCTGTACTCACTTCTATGACCCACCCCAGTGCAGTTATAGCTGAACTCTGGTGAAGCATCACAAGATAGCCATCTTCATGCAACAAATGCCTGACAGAACATGCTATTCAAGCAGGCCGAAGAGGATACCACCTCAGCAGCCAAGTATTTAAGCTCTTATCTTGAGACCTTTTCAGACACCAGCAGTGTTGTGTTTAGGGCCACTCCCAGCCTGAATCGACTTAAAGGTCTACTCTGTAGATCTGAGCATGAACTACCTAGCTCAGCAGTCTCTGACCAGTCCTCTTATCTTCCCTCTCATACTCTCCAGGATTCCTTCATAATACAGCTGTTCCTTCCCCAGCCCAGCCTGTCTATGACCCAGTGTTCTCACCCCTTAGCTGAACAGCCAGGAAGAGGACTTTGGGGTGGGGTGGGGGGAGCAGACCAGATAAAGACAATGCAGACAAGTTGCAGAGTGGTGGTGGTGTCTTCATGGGAAGCCTATTCAGAATCATGAGCAACAGCCACATTTGGCTGACAAGTCAGATTAGATGTTGATGGTCTATTTCCAGCTTGGAATTAAAACATCCAACTAGTCCTCCTCCCTCTTCACCCACCCTTACCCACAGTCTTATGAAGATCTGTGCAAAAAAATCAGTATAACTCACAATTCACACACACCACACTAGGAGCCCTCTCAGAACAATTGCTGACAGAAGGCACTTTGTCTACATGCTTCAAGAGCATTCCAGCCACATCGCCCTGCTGGCTCTATTGAGTTATTCTCCCCACTTCCCCAGCTCTATCAGAGTGAGGAAATTCAAACAAGGTGATACTGCAATGCTCTCTACAGCCCAAAGGGGAGGGGAAGAAGAGATTTTAGAGTAGCTGAGAATTGCACATGCATACCTTTGTGCACGTGGGAAAGAAACATTGGACTTACCATGAAGGGTTCTTTTTCATAGCCGAGGAGGTCATCCTCCAATAGTATGGGTTGTGAACTGAGCATGCTCCAAGACAGGACCAGTAAGAGAACTGAAGGCGTGGCTAGCCTAGAGTGTGGTAGGCGAACCAGCCCCAGTTCTGGGACTGATGTGCTCCCATAGAAAAGGAAAGGATTAGATTTAGCACAGAAAAGGCAAATAGAGACAGAAAAGTGCTAAAAGCCTACAAAGCTAAAATGCCCCAGAAGTCGCCTCCACCCAGGTACAACGTGCCACCCTGGACATAAACAAAACGACAGCTAAAAAAAGGAGACGAGCATCCCAGGGTGGGCTGGATGACCTCCTCGGCTGTGAAAAAGAACCCTTCACAGTAAGTCCAATTTCCCCCCGCCCCCACAGGCTGAGGAGGTCACCCTCCAATAGTATGTGACATACCCAAGCTAAGAATGGAAGACGGGTCGGACCAGAAAGGATGCAAGTCAGACTATCTGTTGGAGGACAGTGTGGCCTAAGGCTACCTGGGAAGAATGAAAGGAAGAAATCTTATAGTGCTTGATAAAAGATATAATAGATGAAGCAAAGAGGTCCACCACTGGCTGACCGAATTGATGCACCACCTGGAGGAAAACTTCTTGATGAAGTGACCATTCCACCTGGTCTATCATACAGTGGCTGAGCCAATCGGCCTGAATATTTGCCGTGCCCTGGAGATGTTCCACCACTATGGATGTGAGATACTGCTCTGCCCATAGGAAGATTTTGTCGGCCTCTGCCATGAAGGCTCAGGACCAGGTGTCCCCGCTGGTTGATATGCGACTTGGTGGTCACATTGTCCATGCAGACTAAGACATCGGCCTGGCGGATCAATGGGAGAAAATGGAGAAGGGCCAAACGAATGGCCCGGAGCTCCAGCCAGTTGATGTTGTTCCCTGAGGCATCCAAATGACCTGTGCATACTGGCCATTGCACTGAGCCCCCCCCCCCCCCAGCCCGATAGGCTGGCATCTGTGGTTATTAGCACCCGATTTGGAGTCGTGAAGGGAAAACCTTTCAACATGGTGGATGGCAGCCACCACCAGAGGGACTGACGGAACTTTGATGGCAAGCAGATCTCCCTGTGGACACAGGCCATAATGTCCTCATGAAAGGGGAGGAGCCACTGAAGAGGCTGGGAGTGCCAGCATACCCATGGAGTGCACTCGAGGCACAAGATCAGTGATCCAAGCAATTGGGCAAGAGTCATCAAGTACACCGATATTGCCTGAAGAAAAGGACAGATGAGGGAGTCCAATTTCTGCTGACGTTCTGGTGGCAGAGAGATGGATGGGTGCCGAATGTCGAAGATCGCCCCTAAATGTTGGATAATCTGTGACCATACCAGGTGACTCTTTTGGTGATTCACAAGAAATCCGTGGGAGGCAAGGACTGACAGGGTGTGTTGCACTGAATTCTGGGCTAGAGTGAATGAGGATGCTCGGAAAAGCAGATCGTCCAGGTACAGGCATATGTGGATCCTGCTCGTCTGGAGGTTGTCGACCAAATAAATTATCTTGGTGAATACCCTCAGGGCCGACGAAAGACTGAAGGGGAGGGCCTTGTATTGATAGTGGTGGCCGTCGTAGCAGAACCTGAGGAACTGATGATGAGTGGGCAGGATAGGTACATGGAGGTAGGCCTCGGATAGGTCGACAGAGGCCAGGAAGTCCTGTGGCACGATTGCTTCTTTGATTGAATGGAGAGATTCCATGCGGAACTTCCGCTTGCGGATGAATCGATTGAGTGACCGTAGGTTCAGAGCCGCTCTTCAAGATCCATCCTTTTTTGGAATGAGAAATAAAAGCCAATAGACGCCGTGCCATAATTCGGTCGATAGCACGGGTTCAGTGGCATTGATCTGAAGGAGATGTTGAATGGCAAGACACATCCACTGATGTTTGTCTGGCAGAGTGGATCTGGGAGAGATGGTGACCTGGTCTGGAGACTGTGCCTGGAAATCCAGGGCGTAACCATGGGAAACAGTGGAAAGGACCCAGAGGTCCTGAGTCGTGGCTTCCCACTGTGGGTAGAAGGCAAGAAGCCATCCACCTACTGGGGGGTAGTTATTGCTGTCTGGAGGGGAGGGAAAATGCTGGAGGAAAGGATCCGGAAGAATGACCTCTAGCTGATCCAACTCCTCGTTGTTGCCATCGGTTGCACCAGGCAGGATGATAGGAGAAGCCTCTGTTGTCTCTGGGCAAGGCAAACGTAGGTCTTTGGGAGCCTCTGAATGGCCAAAAGGACTGAGTATTGGTTTGAAAAGGCCGACGGAACTCTAAGGTTGGAAGGCAAGGCTTTTTTCTTATCCTTGGTCTCAATATGGATCGGGTCCAACACTTTGCCGAAGAGTCGGGGATCTGTAAAAGGGGTAGCCAAAAGGTTAAGGCTAGACCGGGAATGTACATTCCAATGCTCTAACCATAGGGAACGGCAGACTCCCACCCCCAAGGCCATAGCTCAAGCGGCCTGCTGGATACAGTCCAAGCTAGAGTCTGCCATCAGGGCTGTGGCTTTGGTCAACTTCTTTAACCCTTGGTGCACTCTGGTGAGTTCGGGTGGGACTATAGCAGCCAGTTCCTTGACCCAAAGCATAGATTCCCTGTCATAAATGGAATTAGTGGTGGCTGCTTTGATGACTGTGGCGGAAGCCAAATGGTTCTTACAAAGAAGCATATCAGCTTTGCAATCCTCAGGAGATTTGAGTTGTTCATCCCCTTCCTTAACCAGCACTGAGGTGGACAACAATTGAGCCACCGGGGGGTCCACCGTGGGTACCGTCAAGAGGCTATCTCGGGCAGTAGGTTGTAGTGCTTCTTAGGGATTGGACCCAGGGCCTTGGATGAGATGGGAGATGCCCATTCTGCTAGCATAACATCCTTAAACAAAGGAGGAAAAAGAACAGTAGTAACTGGAACAGAGGAGAAGAAAACATTATGATCAAGAGAAGGCGTGGTCTGCACTGCATCAATAGGAGTAACATAATTTATAGCACGTCTAACCTTAGACAACATAATCTCAAAATATGATGAAGAGAAGAGGCGGTAGGAAGACAGCAGTGGGTTAACAGTATTCTCATCAGAGAGTTCTCCTTCCTCCTTATCTGACAGGGAGGCAGCCTCATCATTATTTCCTCTCAGTCCTTCCTTATGATCTGAGATAGGGTTGAGATGCCCCTCTAAAGGCAGGCATGCATCAGAGGGAACCACCCTTTTATGAGAGAGGGCCCTGGACGGGATGACAGGCAAGGCTGGGCCAGAGAGGACCTCCTGAGAATTGGGCAGGGGGCAGATGGGATAGAGGGTAGCGGCTGAGGAGCAGGGTGCTTAGGAGGAGCTCCTTGGAGGAGGACCTGGGTCTCTTTCTCCTCCTGGGCATCCTGGGGTGGGGTTGAAATAAGCCTCTTTCGTTAGTTGGAATGGATGCCGGCTGGGACTGGAATCCAGAGCGGAGGACTGGGAATGGTGGCGATTAGCCCTGTGTGCCAGCAGGGCAGGAGTTGGTATATTAGCTTTAAACAATTCAGAAAAATGCCAAGAGAAAAAAATCACACAACCAGGAAGTGATGTTGGGTGGAAGGGGGGGGGGCGCTTGAGACTGGCGCAGTACTCACATCCCTTGGGCACGAAGGAGGGACAGAAGATCCCGGTGGCGAACTCAGGTGCCGCAGCTGTGCAGATAGGAGCTCCGGAACTGAAGGCGCGGCCGGACCCGAAGTCTGTGAAGGCGGAGAGGTCGGCAGGATCACCCCAGTCGGGAGCACGGGCAGGGGCTCTGCTAGGTCTAACTCCATCTCCCGAACTGGAGGTTGGGGAGGAGGGCTGTGAGGCATGGCCGGCAATGGGATCACCTCCTCCGGTAAGCTGAGAGGAGGGATCGGAGGCGAAGGGAGGAGTCGACTGCCCTGGTCCAGCAGCAGGTCGTCCCCCCCTGTATTCGCATCTGAGAGGTGGCGAGGCTGGCGTGCCTTGCAGACGGCTTGAATGAGCAGCCGCTCACTCAGGCAAACTGCCGAAACGGGCACTGAGTGTGCCTTTGTGGAAGGAGTGGCTCTTATTTCTGCCTCCCATAGATGCTTGGCTTTCTTTTTTGCCTTCTTGTGGTCTTTCTTGGAAGGCTTGCTGCTGGAGGTAGGAACAGCTGGCCGGGTTTAGGCACAGCATTTCGTGGGGGAGTATGGGGGGGTTAATCTCCCTGGTAGATGCAGAGACCGCAGGGGTTGGTTTGCCCCAATGGTCAGAGAGGAGCCCTTCCAATAGGGAACCCTCTAAAGGCGCACCAGCGGGTGTGCACTCCATGGCCAAACGGCCAGGGGGAAACGAAAGTAAAGTAGAGAAAAAACCAAGCAACTTAAACAAAAAAGGGAGAATTTAGTTCAAACTTTTGGAGGGAAAAAATTGACTTTCCCCCCACCCTTGCACAATGCTAGATAGGTGAGAAGAGAGGTAAAGGCTAGCCAGCAAGCTCAAAAGAGCGAAAAGTTGCAGGAGCAACAGAACTGACCTGTTCATAGAGCGAAGACAGGATTGGAACTGGAGCTGGGTTGCCTCCCAAACTATAGGCTAGCCACGCCTTCAGTTCTCTTACTGGTCCTGTCTTGGAGCATGCTTAGTTCACAACCCATACTACTGGAGGATGACCTCCTCGGGCCGTGGAAAAAGAGGATCTACCAGACAGTTTACCTGCCAAGTACAGTCACTCCCACAAAACTCCTACCTTTGCAGAATTAGAACAGTGTTATACAGTTCTGAGTGCACCGCAGAAATGACAAACTTCTCATCACCCAAGAGACACTCAATGAAGAGAGACAACAACTCTTTTGCATTCAGGCTTCTGAGTAATGCATATGGAAGTCACATCTCCAGAGAAATTGCTTCCTGTTCAACAAATACCATTAGGGAAATCTAATCAGCATGACGTTTGTGCTGCTTGATTTCCTGACATCACTTCTGGAATGAAAGAAACTTTCCACCCAATACGTGAATGCCAGATCTGGGGATTTAAGACACTACAACATGGTTTTCAGAGACAGTTCTTGAAACTGCCAAAGATGGCTACCAACAACCACAAGCATACATGCAATGTCCAGGGATAACCATGTCATTTAATGGCTGTCCGCAGCCATCCCCTTCAGCTTTCTTCCAAAACTCACAGCAGAGGCAACAGATCTGTGCCTCTTGATCTTTCTGGGCAAGTTAAAGACACGGAGTTTTCAAAGGTTACCATCTACTCTCAGCCAGTGGAATGGAGGGCACCCAGGAAGCAAAGGAACAGGGCACCAGATGGGTCAAGAGAAGCAAATCACTTTTAAACCACAAGTGCTGAAAGCAGATAAAATGGAAAGAGTTCATGGACTTCCTCCCAGGACAGTCAAGGCACACAGAGCCAACAAGATCTGCAAGGAAGAGGAGGTTGAGGCACAATTCTGGCAATGAAGCCATGCTGACCTTTGATTCCAGCTGAAACTGCAGCTCAGCCACACAGCCTGGTCTCCAAGCCTCCTCACCCTACCAGATCAGCAGCAGCAGCCGATCTGCTCCAGTGCAATGCATCTCAGACAGGGTGGTCTTGGGCTCAACCCCAGGTTCCTTCCAGCCACATTGCAGCAGATGGCAACATCTCCTAGAGGCCAGTGACAGACCAAGCTTCATTTCTAACCAGCTCAGTTTACATTTCCCAGATGCCCCTTTGCAGCTCATGCATTCTTGCCCCTAGAAACAAAGAAGGATAAGTAAGTGACTTGCCAGCCAAGAAGCTCTTCCAGCAAAGTCACTCCTAGCACAATATCTGCTTGCAGTCTGCCCCACTAGCCTCTGCTTGGGCCATTTTATAGGAGGCTTGGAGGCAAAGTTTGATCTTTATTGTAGATGTTTACAAAACTAGGACTTCTTAATATGTGAGTATATTGTCTTCCTGCCGTGTGTGTGACTTCAAAACCATCGAGTTCCACCCACAGAAGTGAAAAGCTTGTGCTGTACATAAGCTTGCAACTTAATTTGCTTCTCAACTGAGCTGGGTGAACCATATGTTGCTTACACCAAAGCAAATATTGATGGTGCCAGGGACCAAGAGGCAGCTAATGATTTTCGCTTCCCTTTGCGTGGGGAAAAGATTAGATGGACTACAGTGTGCTCAGAGGCCCAACCTTAAAGCACACGGCAGCCTCACATAATCCAGTTTCCAGGTCAACAGCAGAGGGACCACCACAAGCAGAGCCACCAATCCTGCCCAAACCCTCAGAAAGACTTGAATAATTCTCAACTGAGGCCAATGTTTGAATAACCGGATCATGAGCCCTTCTTTCCCTGTGCACACACTTCCACTGCAAGCCAGTGTTAGGTAGCTCAAGTATCACTTGGCATAAACATACAAGATTCCAGCATGTACTCGCTAGAGCATTCCTCCCCTAACACGTTACCAATTTGTTAATCCTCCGTGTTTAACAAGTAATTCATCTCCAAGCTCCAGTTAGACTGAGACCTTCAGGGACAGGAAGCTATTTATTTATTTAAAATATGTAAACTGCTTTGGGAACTTTTTGGAAAAGCACTATATCAGTATTTTTTGTATTCAAGTTTGTAATTTTTAGGTGGAAATTCTGCATGCCATGTTTTTGGAACTGTATATGAGGATACTAGAAAATTTCACAAACCTAGAGATCCTACACTGCAAGGCTGCATGATCTGATGCCTCACTAGCTCAAGCTTCCCAATTCCTCCAAAGGCTCTTGCCTACATTTGCTGAGAGGCTTTTGCAGGAGGAGCCTACAACACTGGCAAGCTTCAAACTGATAAGCTACTGGGCTAAAAACAAACAAACTGTGATGCTTGAACGAGAATGAGACTTCACATGGTTTCCATAATTCTGGCTGCAGACAGCAGTATTTATACGCAGTTTTGAGGTTGGTCAGGGCTGGGGTGGCAATGGGCAGTTGGTAAAGCCATGGAAATGGTGCAGGCTTAGATGTGTGGTAAATTTGGTGCTGGAAACAGACAGGTCAAAATCTCTTAAGGTTGCCTGCACTAGGCTCCAGGTACTTGTTCATCCCGAACAAAGCCAGCTATGCAGCACACATAAGAGCTGTTGAAATGCAGCCATCTCTCTATGCTGCTTCTGCAAAAAGCTGGCAAGTGTGACACTTTGGTAATTACCAAATTCATCCTATTAGACAAAGGTAGGACAGCAAGTTGCTGGGGGAGGCATATTTCCTTGCAGAAATGAAGGGCCTCAGATGCTCTACATCCTGCCTAGAGGCACACAAATCTCAACTACTTTGGATTTGAGGGAGAGGCTGCTTTCCTAGGCAAAATCCAACATCAAATGCTTAAGTGCAAAGATGTCCTGCAAGGTGAGTTCAGCTGAAGAATAGTGCCACATAGGCAAAGCAGGATCTGAAACTGATTTAGAAAAATTGAGCTAGAAGCCTAGACTGCAGTTCGCACAAAGCGAAGCTGCCCACACTCCACTGTCCCCACAGCTTGCAACTCCAGCTGACTATGTGAAGTATCTGCAGGTGCCAGAGCAATCCAATTGCACCCCACTGGCTTCCTCACCACTCACCAGCACTACTGCAACCATGTCTGGAAAAAACCTCTGAAAGGCTTTTTCAGCCCCACCACCCCTCCATTCACTTCTGCAATTTGCCTCTTCAGGTACACATTGGAGCCAGTATTCTTTTTTAGCCCTTTCCCTTCACAAGCTCTGGATATGATTTTTAAATATGTAGAACTAGGGAAAAATCCTAGTACACACAACCGCCTACTTAAGGTCAATGGCATTCATCCCGCTTGTAGCATTTAGTGGACAACCAGAACATGCTGGCATCATCACATGAAGGCTGCCAGATTAGTAGCCTCGCAAGCCAAGGCTGGTTTTGATGAACCCGCCACTATAACCCAACCACTATAAATCAACCACCACAGTGTTATTTGAACTAGCAGTAAGTGTTAACACCGAGACAACTCCAACTGAGTGGACAGCGAGTGAGAGAACCACCTCAGTGCCCGTGGCACCAGAGACTACACTAGTGCAGGCACTCCTCGGGAGCAGGGGGACATTCCTCATGCAAGGACTGAGTGCTCTGGCCTTGCTCTAGAAAAGCATTTACATGACAAGAGTAATCTGAATGCTACTCTAGAGACCAGACAAGAGTTTGCTCAAAGATAATTAGAAAACAATTATTTGGCCTGCAAAAATACATACATTGGAGTCATTCATATTTCTGATTGGCCTTCAGCAACATCAGGCAGTCTCTCCTGCTTGAGGCTATAAAGGCTTTTAATATTGGTAATGGCTTTCATAGGTTGACAAATATTCTGTACCACAGGACTTAACAAATCTGAAGTGCCAGGGAGCCATGGCACCTGGACTAGAACATTCAGAGGCAGAGAGTTATTTAATAAAATCTTTACTGGTCCCAGACAGCCCTGTTTTTGCTTTAAGTACATTACTTGTAAAGTGGTAAGGAGCCCATTCCCCCTCCCCCTCTGCACTCTCCATGCTAAGTCTAGTAATTTGTCAAGTGTCTTCCTAAATGCAAAGAGAACTTTTCAAGGCAGTTGAAGGGGTTTAGATAGTATGTTTAGTGTGAACATTTTAATGAAGGTGAAACATCTTAAAGGTCAATCAAACGGTCATCTGAGAATATATACTGATGCATTAAAAAGCAGCTTTTCCTTGAATGTAATTGTATAAGAGTGATGACTTCTGTGACACTACAAACTAAATTCTTTAGACAGAAGATGGTGAAAATGTCTTAAGGTAAGATGTTCACCTTTGGTAGACGTGTGTGTGGGCAGAAGTTTAAGAAAAGTGAGAATGCAAGTGAAAAACGTGTACACAAATTTTATTTCGACCCTGTGTTGCTCATTTATACTATAACTAAGGAAATTTAGCAGAAGTTATTTCACACACTCACAGCTGCAAGCATAAGATTATGGAAAGTGAAACTCCAGGGTTTTTTAGAATAGGAAGAAAAGTTTTATGAGTATGCAGTTATTTTATTTTTATATTCATACCCCTTTCTTCCTCCAAGGAGCCCAGAGTTGTTTATCCTCACATGGTGGTTTATCTTCACAACCACCTTGTGAAGTAGGTTAGGCCAAGAGAGAAGTGACTGGCCCAGAGTCAACCAATTATGTTTCATGGCTGAATGGGGATTTGAACTCAGATCTCCCAGTCCTAGTCCAAGACTAACCACTACACTGGTTCTTATGGCACAGTTGACAAGTTATGCTGAGTCAAATAAAAAAGCAAATAAGCTTTACATGCTAAACTGATCATTTGAGATATACTGGCAGAACAGTATGTACCTCAACTGATGTTAGATATTTTTTTATCTTCGGCAGTTATTGGGAAAAGCCATTTTTTGTACCTGATACAAAATATATCCCGTTTTAGACACAAAACTGAAGATCCTTCTGTTCTAGAAAGCTTTTAGTTCTGTGCCAAACTGATTTTTATGCCGATTCCTATTCACTCTGCTGCAGAGAATTTATTCTTTTCTGTGTGATGTTTTACTTGTGATGTATACTGCTTTAATTGCTCTTTGTAAAGTGAGAAATTCAATACATACTGTGTGGGAGAAGGCAATGGTAAACCACTCCTGTATTCTACCAAGAAAACTACATGGCTCTGTAGTCACCAAGAGCTGACACTGACTCGACGGCACAATCTTTCCTTTCCTTCTTTTCAATACATAGAGAGAAATTTGCTGTATAGATAATATTCACAAAACCTCTAATGTTAGGAACTATAAACCATCTCCTTAGGATAATCTAATATTGCAATCCGATGAACCTACCAGGGAGTAAGCTTCATTTGATTTGGTGGATGTGCACGGAACCACGGAGGCACGGTCCAGCACTGGGGGGTGTCTAGCTTTAAGGGGGGGTAGTATTTACCCCTCCTGCTGCTTTTCCCCCTCCGGGACTTCACTCCGGAGCAATGTTTTAGGGGCAGCAGCGTTCCTCCCTGCCACCCCTGGCCCCATCGTTACCCGGAAAAAGGGGAAGTTGCACACACACACTAAATAAAAATATGGAAGAAGAATTAGGTCCCAGATAGCACTGACAACAAAAGAAGCAGCCATTGAGAAGGTTCTTCTGTTCTTGCTGGAGAATAAGCAAAGGCTGAAGCTTTAAGGTTTCCCTAGAGTTTATCCCAGCCGTAAGATTTTGCTGTGCAGTCTACAAAATTTGTGAATTGCCTTCCACCATAACTCAGCACTTCACTCCAAGGTAGCAATGATGTGAGGCAGGCCTCTCTAAAGCAGTACGGGGAGAAGGCAAAAATGTTTTTACCCATCCTGACTGGACCAAGCAGGTTAGGAGATATGCCACAGCATTACACTTCAAGAAGTCATCTCTGAGTTTCCATTCAATTGATGCACACAGCCTGCTTCCATCAGCTCCCATTAATTCAAGATCTTAAGCCATGGAGAGAAAATCTGCCCATTGTGAGGCACAAAGAAGCAGCTGCTGCAGCAGCTAAGTAATTCTGGCCTTTACTTGGTGTTCCTATTCTATGTATTCTATGTGCACTTTTAACTACATTAAAATGATTAAAAGGATCTCTCCAAACTAGGGGAGTGGGCAACAAAATGGCAAATGTGGTTCAATGTTGGCAAGTGTAAAGTGATACACATTGGGGCAAAAAACCCCAAATTCAAGTATACATTGATGGGATCTGAGCTGTCGGTGAATGACCAAGAGAGGGATCTTGGGGTTGTGGTGGACAGCTCATTGAACGTGTCAACTCAATGAACGGCAGCTGTGAAAGAGGCCAAAAGCATGCCAGGGATCATTAGGAAGGGGACTGAAAACAAAACTGCTAATAAAACGATAGTGCGGCCAAACCTGGATTATTGTGTACAGTTCTGGTCACCACGTCTTAAAAAGGACATGGTCGAACTGGAAAATGTGCAGAAGAGGGCAACCAAGATGATCAGGAGCCTAGAGCACCTTTCTTATGAGGCAAGGCTACAACACTTGGGGCTATTTCGCTTAGAAAAACGACAACTGCGGGGAGACCTGATAGAGGTTTATAAAATCATCCATGGAGTGGAGAAAGTGGATAGAGAGAAATTCTTTTCCCGCTCACATAACACTAGAACCAGGGGTCATCCCATGAAATTGATTGCTGGGAAATTTAGGACCAACAAATGGAAGCGTTTTTTCACACAATACATAATCAACTTGTGGAATTCTCTGCCACAAGATGTGGTGACAGCCAACAACCTGAATGGCTTTAAGAGGGGTTTGGATGACTTCATGGTGGACAGGTCTATCAACGGCTACTAGTTAGAGGGCTATAGGCCACCTCCAGCCTCAGAGGCAGGATGCCTCTGAGTACCAGTTGCAGGGGAGTAACAGCAAGAAAGAGAGCATGCCCTCAACTCCTGCCTGTAGGCTTCCAGAGGCATCTGGTGGGCCACTGTGTGAAACAGGATGCTGAACTAGATTGGCTTCCTTGGGCCTGATCCAGCAGGGCTGTTCTTATGTACTCTAGTTCAGTACTTCTAGTACTTTATGTACTTCTAGTTCAGAAGTAGGCTTCTTGTTTAAAACAGAAGAATCAAGTGGTACAGATTGAGTATCCCTTATACAAACTGCTTGGGACAAGAAGTGTTTCGGATTTTGGAATATTTGCATATTTGTAATGAGTTATCTTTGGCACGGGATACAAGCCTAAACACGAAGGGTTACTGTACACTGTATTTTTTAGGTTTTATTTGAAGTATAAAGGAAATAAGCATTGAATTTACAATAACTACAGGTAGCTGTAAATGTAATTGGTGCTGCAGGTGCACGATGTGTTTTTTCCAGATTTTGGAGCATTCTGGATTTTGGATGTCCGGATTAGGGATACTCAACACTTTTCCTACTTCAATCTGCAAGTGGGCAATCTTTATTTTATTTTATTTTTTATTTTATTTATGTATTTGATTTATATACCACCCTTCCAAAAAATGGCTCAGGGCAGTTTACATCAAAACAAGAACAATTAAGATCAAAAATCATGTAAACATTAAAATCATTTAAAACCAACATTGAAAATTTAAAACCATAAATCTAATTAAAAGCCTGGGTGAACAAATGTGCCTTCAGTACCTTTTTAGAAGTTGCCAGAGATGGGGAGGCTCTTATTTCAACAGGGAGCACATTCCAAAATCCAGGGGCAGCAATGGAGAAGGCCCGTTCCTGGGTAGCTGCCAGACGAGTTGGTGGCAACCACAGACAAAGCTCTCCAGATGATCTTAACAGGTGGTGGGGCTCATGAGACGTGAGTTTTGGGCAGTATAAAAAAATATGTTAAATAAATAAATAAAATTAATAAAATGGTGAAGATGGTGTTCTCTTAAATATCCAGGACCTAAGCTGTTTAGGGCTTTATAGCTAATAACCAGCACCTTGTATTTTGTCCGGAAACGTATCAGCAGCCAGTGTAGTTCTTTCAACGCAGGAGTAATATGGTCTCTCCAAGATGACCCAGAGACCAACCTGGCTGCCACATTCTGGACCAACTGCAGTTTCTGGACTACCCTGTTTCCCCGAAAGTAAGACCTAGCAGTAATTTCTGATGTACCACTAATTGCCCTAGTGCATTTTTGGGGGCTAAAATTAATATAAGACACTGTCTTATTTTCGGGGAAACACGGTACATACAAAGGCAGCCCATAGAACGTGTGAAAGCACTATTTACCAGTGAAAGCAACTGTCCGAGAATACAGAATTCTAACCCCTTCCTGTTTCATTCAGCCCAGCTTTCTCCCCAGGGAAGCATTCAAAAATGAAACCTCTTCCAGCCTGATGCAGTGGAGTTGGTGAAAAGCTTTACCGCTCAATTCAGTCAAGTGTATCAAGTACACTGAAGGCAGGTGTAAGCAGTTTCCATCTGAGCAGCAGCAAAGAATTTAAAGCTGGTTCTGCAGTTTTGCTCGACTAGAGATAGAAACGTATTTCCAACCCACAGCCCACCACAGGTTCTAGCAAAAAACAGACATCCAGATTGCCACTTGCCTGATCTCCTGTGGCCTAGAACAGGGGTCCTCAACCTTTTTAAACTAGTCTACCCCTTCTGTTGCAAACCTTCAGTTCAGATACCCCATAGAGATGCTTAGTGTGTGTGTCACATGCACAATTAAAGGTTACAGTTATTAAATTTAGTAGTCTGGATGTAAGCCAGTGACTGGAGTAGCCTAGGTTACTCATGAGTACTTCCACTGAAGTTAATGGGAGAAGCAAACCTGTCCCAACACTTCCAATTTCAAGGCAACTGCTTGAACCTTAATTCAAGGGCTGGAGTAGCCAAATAGTGCAGCTGCAGGATGGGGAGGCAGGAGGGCTCAGAGTCAGAGCACCCGAGAGGCCTTCAAGTACTCCTAGGCAGTGCTCCCTCTAAGGCGTGCACATGCTCACACATTTTTTTGATGCCCGCGCAGTTCATTTTCAATCCCGCTCAGGTGGAATCAGGAAGGCCCCTCTCCAAATGCATGTGTGCACACACTGTCTTGATAATGCCGCCCAGAACAAATCAAATTCCGCAACAGATGAAAAAATTAGAGAGAACACTGATCCTAGGGGTACTAGTAACCCCTGTTGGGAAGACAGTTAGTGGCAAGTGGCAGATCTCTTGTCCCCATCCCCAGCACTGAAGGCTAGACAGCAAGCACTCTGGTGGCCCTGCCAGAAGTGGGACTTGCAGCTGCCTACAGCCTCCCCAGCTGCTGCTGCTGCCACCATCACACATCACAACACACAAAAATCCTAAAGGGAGCATAGCTAAGAGAGGAGCATCATGCTTTGCATGCGGAACAGCCCAGATTCAATCTTCACCATTTCAAGATTTAAAGGAGGACCTCAAGCTCCAGGGCTGGGGGAAATTTCTATTCGAGGCCTCTGGCATCTGCCCTGAGTAAACAATGCTGAGTGAAATGGACCAGGAGTCTGACTCTGTACAAAGCAGCTTCATGCATATGATCATATTCACGCAGCTATGAATTACTAAATGGCAGTTAGGGGAGGGGCTCACGTAAGAGCAACTCTGCCACTCAAATGGAATGTTACAGAGAAAGGAAGAAGGTGCTGGGATGCCCCAAGCAACTAGGGGAAAAACTCCAGATATGCAGAAAAGATGTAAAGACAGAGAGATGCTTTGAAGTTGTGCAGCGGAGATGTGGGCACATGTGTCTCAACGCATTTCAGGAGCAACAAGCAGCTCCCTCTCACTCTTCTCCCTACATCCTGCATTGCTTGTAGGGCTTATGCAGGAATAGCAGGGGGTAACCTCTAGGTCAGTTTCAGAAATCTGGCCTCTACCCCTTTCTAGGCAGGCAGAAGTTGGTGGTTTAGTGGATCAGCCACAAGGCAATAAAGAGAGGCAGGTCAACAAAACTAAGCCAGAATGGCAGAGATTCTACAGATCTCAGGACACTAGACAGAACATGGGAATTAACTCCTCAAAGCAGCTGCCAAGAGCCCTGTTTAGAAGAAAGGCAAAGTCCTGGGGCATATTCAGGAATCGTCTGTTGTGGCATGACATTTAACAGTAGTTTTCTGTATAGCCGTACTCTGATGAACCTCTATTAAAGCTTTTCTTGGCAAGCTATGGACATGAGGCCATAGCTCAGTGCTAGATCATCTACTTTCTATGCTGAAGGTCCCAGATTCAATCCCTGGTAGAGCTGGAAAAGGCTCCTGCCTGAAACCTTGGAGAGCCACTGACAGTCAGTGTAGACCAGGGGTAGGCAACCTTGGCTTTCCAGCTGTTCAACTACAATTCCCATAATCCCCAGCTACAAGCCAAAGTTGCCTACCCTTAGTGTAACTAGTTGGACCAATGGCCTGATTGGGAATAAGGACGCTTTCTGTGTTCCTAAGCTGATCAGTAAAACAGAATAGGGTTCCTTCAGCCTTGTGCTTAAGATCCCAAAGTGCCCACTCAAAACCATGCAATTTCTTAGACTAGTTCACAGCACATGTCCACAAACTGAATTTAACAATTCTAAAGCCAGGTTAACCACCTACAAAAGATATTACATCAAAGCTTTATACCCTTTCAAAGCCTCTTATTTTGTTCACCATCCCAGAAAAGCAATCAATTCCAGAACTGCCTATTAGCCCTGAACGCATGCTAACCTCAGGGGCTCCGAGGATCCTGCTGTGTAGACTCATATGGAAGCCCAATATCCCTTCCAAAAGATCAATTCAGCAGATAGCTGGTGAAAAATATTCCTAGAGATAGCAGTCAAACCAATAAGAAGTTTGGCTGGAAAGGTATCAGCATGGATGTCTTACCTTACCAACCTTGCACAATCCTTTCAGGTGATCCAAGAGACAACATATACATCTAGAAGACTTTTGACAAACTCCTTCAAAGGTTTCTAAGGAAAGTTAATTGTGGAATAAGGAGGATTATGCATCTTAAGGACAGGACTGAAAATTTTCACAACAGAGAGAAACAAGCAGGGAGGTGGGGAGAAGAGTCCTCTAGGAGGCACACTGGAGGTCAGAACTATTTTCTGAATAACACTATTTGATTAGGAGTGAGAAATGCAATAGACAAATTTGTTTTTATGCCAAGTTGGACAGGATGGCAAAAAGTCAGGTTCTAAGAAGCTCTCCGTGCACTGGGTTAATTAACGGGCAAGAAAATGGCAGATGAAAGTCCCATGTAATGCACATCAGAGCAGAAATCCCAGCTTTACATACACTGCTGGAGCTTTAACAGGCTGCAGCCATTCAGCTCTTTAGGGTCATAGCAGAACTCTTGCCAGAAGTGTCAGCTCAGCATGCTGCACCACTGAAAGAACCAATTCCTAACAGCCAGAACAGCAATTTGGTCCCACCAAAATGTGGCCAGACCAAAGAATACACTGTACCATTCTGGTAACCTTAATTCAAAACAGGATACCAGGGATGGAAAAGAGCAACAAACCATCAGAGGGCTGGAACATCCATTAGAAAAGATGAAGAAACTGATGCTTTTTAGTTCGAGACAACTAAAGAGGGACATGAGAGTCCATTCATGGGAGACTCACCAGTCCAGAGAGAATCACCTAGTGGAAGGTGAGGCTTCTATAAAGTTACTGATCAGTAAGCACAGTTATTACCTCAGAGCCACTGAAAATGCCCACCACCCCTAATCTGAGGCAGAAAGATGGAGCTCCCACATCTCTCTATTCTCTATGCAGCTTGGCTTGCTCTGTGTGCTAAGGCACACAGTTCTTGATAGGTTTCACATCAGGTACTTCCTAAACATTCCAATAACGTGGGTACCCCTGTGAATGAGCTGCAATCATCTTCTTGCATCCAAAGAAAGAACTGTGCAGAAAGACTTCGAGGTTTAATGTCAGAACTCTGGGCAATCCAAAGGAAATGTGGCAATCTGTTCAGAACAGATGGAAGGACGGACTTCACAACCAACAGACTATTTTGGCATCAGTGTGATGATGACTTTAGAAGGGTTAGGTACATTGTGTGTGTACCACCTTAAGTGGTGCAGTGGGGAAATGCTTGACTAACAAGTAGAAGGTTGCCAGTTTGAATTCCCACAGGTATGTTCCCCAGACTATGGGAAACACCTATAGCCTGGGCAGCAGCAATACAGGAAGATGCTGAAAGACATCATCTCATACTGCATGGGAGGAGGCAATGGTCAACCCCTCCTGTGTTCTACCAAAGGCAACCACAAGGCTCTGTGGGTGTCAGGAGTCGCAATTAACTTGAAGGTACACTTTACTCACTTTACAGTCTGTGTATCAATAGCTATGATAAGCAGAACTTCCACGCACAGAAGCATTACCCACTGCTGTAGACAAACAAGGGACAGCTATGACTCATTGCCTGCTTGTAGGATTTCCATATAAGAGGCATCTGCCCAACACTGTTGAAGATGACAGAATGCTCAAAGAGGTGGACCTTGGCTTAACCAAGTAGAACAATCAGTCTTAGTTAGTGCTCAGTTTATCCTGTGTGACTCACAAGTTATTCTTACCTTGGAATACAAAATTTTGTCAGTACAGGCCTTCCAAAGTCTGGTTTTTTGTACAGTCCTCTATAAAGAAGTCATATTTATGTATTATTTCTGTGTAAACCAGCTTGAGCCATTTTTGGAAGGGCAGTATAGAAATTGAATTATTAATAATAATAATGATAATGATGATGAAGATGATGATGATGATAATAATAATAATATTTTAGTTTTAAAAGCTGCTCAACACTGTCACCCCCAGCCCCCACTTCCTGCAACAAGCCCAGGGAGACATACATGGGTTTCTCTCTCCTCCCACCTCTATTTTATGCTCACAGCTATAAAATACCACATGACAACAGCTTGCTCCCAACTTCCTTCCAGGATTTCTATTCTCTATTCTTGCAATGGTCAAATTGCATATTTCGGTAATTCTGCCTCCCTCCTACTATTCTGCATACAAACATGGAGACTATCCTCTGAATAGCTTCTTGGGAACCTCTTAACCACCATGAAATTTTGGTGCAAGCAGAGGTAGTGATTTTCCAATCTCTCAGCCTCAATTTCCAACAGCACTCAATTCAACCTCCTTGGCAGGTATGGATGCCATCCTTATAGGAACATGTCATTTACAGTGTAGAACAAGATATGCATTTGAAACGAGGAATGTGTATGCACTCACACATGTATATGCACAAATTCCACTGAACTCAGCGAAGACTTATTTCTAGGTAAGTCAGTCACATGAAGGAACTGTTAATATTTGACTGGACTCAATTGCTAGCTTTTGACTGGTCTGACAGCATCCCACACTGCTCTAAAGGTGTACTACGGGAGCCATTCACCACCTCCTAAAACCTTACATCAAATGCCACAGTAGAAATTGATCAGTCACCTTTTCTCCCAATGCAATAGCATGGGTGGGTTGAGTTACCCCAATGCTGATGGGATATCTTCCAAAAAACAACTATGCCAAAGATTTAACAGTCCTACTGCCCAAAGAGATATCCAAACCAGAAGAGAATTAGGAATGGGCTTGGTACAATAAAAGCATAACATACCAGCCTCCTAGCTGAAGCTCGATGCTTATTATGAGTGAGTTTACAGAGCACATCCTTAGCAGCTCATTCATATTCATTTTACACTCTAACTGCAGATACGGCATCAGACTTTCTCTACCCAACAGATTACATAAAGGTATATCCAGATTTTGAAGTACAGGCATTAATGGCTGACTCCACCTCTCATGACATAACAGGAAACAGCTCCACTTTTTGAATGAAGCTCCATGAGACGCTGCCTTAAATATATCACACTTACATGCTTAACACAAGCGTGTTCTTAACAGTAAAATGCTCAATGAGGTCTTTCCATCAAAGAAGTTTATTATCATCATGCTCACTTATTTTCCTAGAAAGCAGGATGTTTAAACTTCAGACAAAAGTAAATTCAGGTAGAGAAGGGTGTGCATGTGAGACACATGATGGCAAAGTTCACCTGGGATTTGCCAACAAGGCAGCACAAGTTAGTTCAATTGGGACCAAGTAGAGAGTCACTTTTTTGCTCCAAAGCAAGCTGTGGATTGCACATGACCACCATGCTGAAATACATGCAACACAAGACACCCCCTCCCCAGCATCATAAAACACTAATTCTGCCAAGTGTTGAGATATGCCACTTCTGATGTGAGAGGCAAAGGCAGAATACCTCCTCCTTAACACACCTCCCAGCTTTTCAGAGCCTTATCTATCCTTACCGTGATTCAAGATTTTCTTCTAGAAAGAAAGAAAGTCACCATTCCAGAGCGGAAAAAGACAAAAACCAAGTTTTGTCAGCATTCCCCCACCCCCACCTGAATTCCAGGAGCTCCATAACAAATGAACTAGACTCAAAGAAATCCAGAGGCAGTGTAAGGACTTGGCTCAAATTTCATTTAAGATGCTGGACTACCACATGAAGTATCAGGGGCCAGATGTGCTTGTCTAAAACCAGAGACAGGACAGTGTCATGCTCACATCGTAGAATTTTTCTATGGAACATCTACTGGTGGGGAAGCCTACCATCTCAACCCTGTCAAGTGCAATCTCACACACTTCCCTCTTCCTGTTTTCTGACAGGACTTGGAAACATATTAACCACAAACCCCGCCACCCCCTCCTCAAAGAGACAAGAACAAGGGACTCCCACCAAGATGACAGAGATGAAGCCAGTACCTCTGACCCTGGTATGCAAAACTTTTCTGTAGCAGAAGAACTTGAAGCAAGGAGGAAAAAGCAGGTTTTGGCTGTATGGTGCCACAGGTTCAAAACAATGACATTTAAGTGGTCCTTAAGAATGCACAGTCAGACACGCACCAAGGTGACTCACAGGAAAGAAGAGCACAGTCTTCCCTTCAGTCCTTGAGGTAGAGTTTCAGAGAGTTGTGGGAAATAAGCCAACCTGGGAATGACTGCTTTTCAACAAGCAGGGCCCAAAAAGGAGACCAGCAGTACCCTCTGCTTGAGATCATGAAGGGGGGACCTCTCAAGTTTCACCAAGGGAGAAGCACAGCTTAGGGCCGGGTCCCCAGATGTTAATGGGCTACAACTGGGGCTGGGGATGATGGGAGTTGTAGTCCAGTAGCATCTGGGGACCCAAGCTTGGGAACGCCTGACTTACAGGTAAGAACCACCTTAGGCCCAAGCAGTGTTCCCTCTAACAGGGGTCCCCAGGTGTTGTTGACCACAACTCCCAGCATCCCCAGAAGCAATGGCCTTTAGCATTTGGGGATTATGGGCGTTGTAGTCAACACCACCTGGGGACCCCTGTTAGAGGGGAGGCGGCAGGGCATCCCACCCAGCCGCTACTGCCGAAAGACAACTCCCACCTGCCCTGTCCGCCAACCACGGCAACGGAGGATGCTGAGACTTGGAGTCCCGCAGCAGCGGGCGAGCCTCGGCCTCCCCTCCTCCATCCCACCCCCCCAGCCATCCATCCATCCAGCGCGGGGCCGCTGCTCACCTTGAAGTAGCCGCCCTCGTAGAGCGTGTTGGGCGGCCCGAAGATGGCCACCTCCCAGTTGTAGAGGTCGGACTCGTCGACCAGGGTGATGCGGAAGCCCTCGACGGGCTCCTCCTGCAGCCCCTTCAGCTCCAGCATCAGCGCCTTCTGCGAGCTGCTCACCTGCTGCTGGGCCATCGCGCGAGGCGCCCGCCGCCCCCAGGCTGCTGAGGCGGCGGCCGAGGGAGGCGAGGGAGGCGGCGGCGGCGGCGGCAGGGCCCAGGCGGGCCGCGAAGGGACGGTCAGGGCGGGCGCCCCCCAGCGCCGCCGCCGCCGCCGCCCGCCCGCCCGCCGGCCGCCGCCGCCGCTCCCTGCGTGGGGCTCCGCGGGGCCTGCTGCTGCGGCGCGCTGCGGCCAGGCCTCGGGGCCGGCGGCGGGTCCTCTTCAGCCGCCCGCTCGCCCGCCTGCCTCCGAGGGTGGGGGGGGAGGGGAGGGAGGGGGCGGGGAAGGAGGGGAGTCGCTGGGGCGCCTTCGCGGCTGCTCTCTCGGGCCCGCCTCCGCGGCGGCTACTGCCGCCCCCCGCTCCGCGCACGGCCCGCAGCAGCAGCAGCAGCGCCGCCGCCGCCGCTTCCTTTTGTGACGGCGCCGCCGCTCGGCCAGTGACCTCAACGCGCACGTTCCGAGACAGGCCCCGCCTCCCCCTGCGAAGCCACGCCTCCTCCTCCAGGACGCACGCGCGACACCGCGTGCAGCTGGGGTGCTAGAGAGGAGGCAGCGGAGGGTACGGCCATAGTCATAGAGAGGGGAAAAAGCCTAGAGTGAAGGACAGGGACTGGGGCGCGTTTACTTTCCACCGCTGGCGGGGCGGAGATAGAAGTCATGAGGAAATCTACGATTTGACTGCAGTTTTCTTCTCCGAGAAACCAGCGGCGGCAGCAAAGACAGCAGTCTTTGCTTTTTGCAATTCTCCCCCGCCTGTCTGCTTTTATTTCGCGTGATTTTCTTCCAGAGTGTTTATGCACGTGGTTTGGTGTTATGTTTTTTTCTTCCCCCATGGAAAAAGGCGCAAGGATTCTGAACGCAAGTCAGTAGCGCAGTAGGCTTCTTTCGTGCAGCTGAGCTCCAGGCTTGGTAGAGCTCTTGCTTTGGTGCCAGCTGCAACCCGCCCCTTACCCTCCCACAGTGTCCTGCATTGCAGGGCTTCCTCTCTCTCTCTCAGCCTCGGACTCCTTCACCTACAGTAAATGGCAGAGACAGACGTTTCATACCTGCCAACATGTCCCTATTTTCCTGTTCACTTGAATGGGTCAATTGGCAGGTAGATTTTATTACGGTCAATCGACTACAAGAAAAAGTACATGCATCAAACACCTGCAGTAAGTGGGTCATAGACAGTAAGTTATTATTTTTAACACATTTGTATACCGCCCAAAACGCAAAGTCTCTTACGCGCAGTATTACGCGCATTGCAACGATATTGCCATGGGATTTAAAAAAAAATTCTTGCAAACCCAAAATATTTGAACGTGAAAAACCGGGACTCCTCCTCTGAGTTCTATGGGTAGCTTAAGTGGCCCAGAAATTTAAAAACAGGTCTTTCCATGTACACCCGGAATTGTTTCATGAAGACATGGAGATCAGCTACTCTCACTTTTATTACCTCTGTGGCTACGGACTGCAACAGACGCACTAACACAAGGCATTGGCAACCGCTTCGGACACGCCTTTTCCACCCTTCTGCGCCCCCTAATTGGCTCAAGGTCTACCTCACTCTGACAATGCTCTCCTATTGGATACGCTGTTAACCAGGTCCCGCCTACCTCGCGCAGGCTATCTTCCTTCCAATTGGCCACGCCGGCCGAGAAGGGCTCCACCCATCTCCCCCAAAGGCAATTCTTATTAGTCAAAGCCACGCACCCATCCCTGTGATTCCTGGTTTCTGATTGGACACAGAGCCCACAGAGCGATACACCTATTTTTCTCTCAAAGCCTTTCTGGCTCGTCGGTGAATGGCTCCTTCAATCAGGCCCCTCCCACTACATCTTTTCTCCTATTAGACGAGTAGTACGAAGAGCTCCCGCCCTTCTCCTCCCCGCGATCTCCTATTGGCCAGGCACTAACCCTGCGTTCTCCTGCCTTCCGTACAGCACTATTGTCCTATTGGCTACTGCCTCCAAACTCAACCCATGTCCTTTCCTGATTCGTTGACATACTTCTCTATTCCTAGAGCGGTAACCAAGCTCTGCCTTGGAGGATTACTTCTCTTAAAGGGATAGCTTCGTTATTTTTTGAGAACTCCCTACCTGGACCGTCTTTTTTAATTGTCGTGGCGGGTATTGGTGTTAATGAGCATCCAACAGGCTACTCTTTGCCTGGAATAATTATAATCCAGCCACAGTTAAGAAAGTGGTGCAATATCAGGTTTTATTACCATCAGTTCACATGGCAGTTTAGCGTGTAAGCAACAAGGACAAGTCCCTGCCCCGAAGATCGTAAAATACGAAGTTTGCCGTATAGACATCGGGCTGTGCGGGATCATAATACAACTAATATTTCAAATTAGTTATTTGAAATAGCTAATACAATACTGTTTGTAATTGCTAAAGTGGCTGTGTAAAATAATTAAAGCGGCGGGGAGGGGGAGATAGATTACTCTTTGTTATTGCTAAAGTGGGTTTGTGCAATATTTACAAGTTAAAGAACAAACCCTGCCTACAGGCTTGCAATCTAAAGTGTGGCGCAGAGAACCTGCTCTTTTGCTGAAGCCAAGGGTCGATCTGGTCCAAGATTGTATTTCCACACCAGATGCCTGTGCAGAATGTGCAGACTGAATTTTCCCTCTGCATGGGTAAAGTCTGAGATGGAATGAAGAGGGAGGGTTTTCTTGTTGTTTTAGGGGAGGGGAAGTTGCCCAGGGAACAATAAGAGGCCTCCCCAGGGGGGCGCCGAACATCAACCTGCACTTCCTTTCCCTTAATTCCCCACATTTGTAACCTTCAGGGGTGGGGGGGACTTCCTGTGGGTCGCCTTTCCCATTTGAAACACTTCCTCTGTCTTGCTCTCCCATTGGCATGGTTCAAAAATGGCTCCTGGCAAAGGGACCCACTGGAGGGAGGAGGAAGTGGACATGCTCCTAGGACTCCTCCAGGAGTCAGAAATGGTGGAGAGGGTGATGAGCAGCACACCACTCCCCAGCCTTTCCATTTTCGAAGGCATTGCCAGGATTATGGCTGATGCGGGGTTTAACCGCACAGCTGCTCAAGTCCGCTCCAAGTTCAAGCGGATCAAGGCCACCTTTTTTGAGGCCCTGGAACGCTTTCAGGGCCACCCACCACCCCGCCACCGCCCTCCTCACTATGACGAAATGTGGATATTGTGGGAAGCAGCTGGAAGACCCAGCAGGTTGAGTTGCCACCCAGAAGGTTAGTGGAGCTTTACTGTATTTTTGTACTCCCCTGCATATCCCCCCCTCTCCGTAAAAGTGCTTGAGCATTTTCTCCCCTGCCCCTTTTCCTCCCACATAGAGATCACCTGAGTGTTTCCCCCACTGACCTTTCCCCTCATTTCTCCCCATGATCTTTTCTCCCAATTGTGTGAATTTGCTGATGGGTGGGAGGATGGTGTGAAATTAGCCAGAAATTAATCTCCAGGATTCAACTTTGAAATAACACTTGCGCAGGGGAAATTAACCTGTTTATCTTGTGTTTATGACAGCAGCCTACCGTGGCAAAGAAAGGAAGAGATACATGTGCAGAGTGGAGGAGGAGGAATATGAAGAGGAACACGAACAGGAGTTGTTAGTGGATGGAGGTATACTGGTTCTTGGCTACAGTTTTCCTAATATTGATGGACCAAACTCCCATTTAAAAATCATTCCTAATGCAAAATGCTGTCCTTCACCGCTCCATACACCCTCATATCTTACTGAATGAATTCTTTTCCTTACGCATCTAATGTAATCACACAACAGATAATCCAGGGTGCACAATGTCAGCAGAGGCTTGGTTCTTGCCTGAGGTAGTGTTTCTACAAATTACTCACGTGTCTTTGTTGTGCTCACAGATACCCTGGAATGAGTCTCAGGCGCTGGAGCAGACTAGCACATCTATGCAGTTTCATAGCAGAGAATCCCCTTTAGAAAGTGCACTGTATCGGCAAATACTTGGTGCTTGACCAGCTTGATTAGAGAGTATGGCTGGTGTTATTACAGATTACTCATGGGATTTTGCTGTGTTTACAGAGATCCATGGAATGGCTCTCAGGAGCTGGCACAGGCCCCAACATGCTGAAGAGGAGGAGAAGCCTGCGCAGCCAGTGAGTAGAGGTAGGTCTCCTATTTGGAAACCGATGCCCAGGTTTCAAGCCAGTGTGGTGTAGTGGTTAGAGTGCTGGACTAGGACCAGGGAGACCCGAGTTCAAATCCCCATTCAGCCATGATACTTGCTGGGTGACTCTGGACCAGTCACTTTTATCTCAACCTAACCTACTTCACAGGGTTGTTGTGAGAAGAAGCTTAACTATGTACACTGCTCTGGGCTCCTTAGAGGAAGAGCAGAATATGAATGTAAAAATCAATAAATGTTGATCTTTCTTAAAATCTGAGTACACACAAGAGAATCCATATCCCTAACACTGAGATAATGTCTGATTGAATAAGCATTGCATTCTCATTTTTCAGAACCTGATGGAGAACAGCCCTCCACATCCACTGCAGGGCAGAGGACCAACAGCCATCACATGGGCCACTTTATGGAAGTGTCTACACAGACAGAGCTGTGGTCCAACAGTGAAACCCAAACAGAGGCCTCAGAAGATGATCTCTTAACTGCAGTTAAGAGAATTGAAAGACGCATGCTGAGTATCTGTAGGTTGTGTTATCTTCAGGACATTGGCTTACTCTGTTATATGACTGTTCAGTATATTCTAGGACTATAGAAGTCAAGAGATAAACAGTGTATATTTGGTGGTCAAAAAGCCTGCCAGTTTAAGACCAGAGTTAAGGCTATCTCAATATGGCTCAGGCTCCTCAAAGCCAGGAAATTGAAACCTAAGGCTGATGCCGTAGCAGACATGCCACATGATAGTAATGATGTTGTGCAATGTCAGATTGTGCTTGCTTCCAACTTGGCCTCCATGTGCCCAGATCAAGAGGGGGAGGATGAAGTGAATGGCACCAAGAAAGATGCCCCACATTGTTTTGCTCCTGTACTTCCTTAGGAAACATCTGAGCCTTGCTGTAGGGAGTTTCAAACTTTGGTTGCCATATTTTGTTGGACTCCAACTCTCATCATCCCCAGCCATTGTGGCAGGAGATGATGGGAGTTGTAGCCCAACAATGTTTGGCAACCCAAGTTTTTAACCATTAAATTTCCCTGCGTGGTGAAAATGACGTTTATTATTGTAGTGTTGGCAGTCCAATCTCCTCCCCAATGTAATATGAAAAATTTAGTGTTGATTCTGAAGGTACTGAATTGCATCATATTTAATGTGTTTTACATTGTGTTTGTGCGTCTGTGTTGCTTTTGTGTATAGTGCCTATGCATTTGTATGGCATCTGTGCATTTGTGTTTTGCATTTGTGTGTTTGTGCATTTGCTTGCTGCGTTAGCATTGCATTTGTGTGTTTGCTGTCATTTGTCATGTGTTACATCTCTATTTCATAAGATCATAAGAACAGCCCTGCTGGATCAGGCCCAAGGAAGCCCATCTAGTCCGGCATCCTGTTTTACACAGTGGCCCACCAGATGCCACTGGAAGCCTACTGGCAGGAATTGAGGGCTTGCCCTCTCTCCTGCTCTAACTCCCCTGCAACTGGGACTCAGGCATCCTGCCTTTGCAGCTGGAGGTGGCCTTTAGCCCTCCGACTAGTAGCCGTTGATAGACCTCTCCTCCATGAAGTTATCAAACCCCCTCTTAAAGCTATCCAGGTTGTTGGCTGTCACCACATCTTGTGGCAAAGAATTCCACAAGTTGATAATGTGTTGTATGAAAAAGTACCTCCATTTGTTGGTCCTAAATTTCCTGGCAATCAATTTCATGGGATGACCCCTGGTTCTAGTGTTAAGTGAGAGGGAGAATTTCTCTCTATTCACGTTCTCCACTCCATGCATGATTTTATAGACCTCTATCATGTCTCCCTGCAGTCGTCTTTTTTTCTATAATGACAGAACATTATTATTTGCGGGGGGTGGGGACTATTCCCGTGTCTCATTAATAAACCACTTATGGTCAATGTAACTTCTTATTTCTTTTTTCCACTTATCCACAGGGGGAAATGTTGGGAAACGCCTCTCTGTGCTTGAAAAAAATCAACAAAAAATTAAAAAGGCACTGATGGCCCTGCAGTCATGTCAGTTGGAACTGCTTGAGGATGAAGACGAAAGCTGAATCATTTAGTTTATTTGTGATACTGGTTCGGTGGGGGGTGGGGATGGGGAATTAAACTTTTAATAAGTTGTTCTTTAGTTACAAATAAACCAATCTGGAAGAAAGTTCAATCATGCTGTAATTTATTGTACACAGTCGTAAGGTTTTTCTAAGATGATTACTTTGGGGGAAAATATAACTTTTATATTGTGCTGAAATAAATCTTTAGCTTTGAACTCTATCAATACTTGTGTGGATTTCTGACTGAAACATCTGGGTTGCTTTACTATGTACCCACACTATATACCTACAAGGCACACAGAGTATACCCCTGCATTTTTCCTCTCTGTAGGGAGTAGAATAGAGGTATTGTTTTGGTATTGGCAATAAGGGTTTTGAAATGGTAGAAGCTTATTTCTAGCATTAAACATAGAACTCCCATTCCAGTTCAGTATCTGCATGTCTCTGCAAGGGGTAGGAGCCATCTTTCTGTTGTGTTGGATGCTGCTGGTGAAGTGGATGACTGATCAATCAGGCAGTGCACTTCCATGATCAGTTTCAAAAGAGCGCATGCTCAGATCAGTAGGGCTGTTGCCATTTCTAGGGCACTTGTAAGTATCACTGTTGGGTTGATTATTTATTTATTTCTCAGATTTGTACACTGTCCCAAACTTCTGTCTCTGGGCAGTTAACAATAACATTAAAACAAGTTAAAAACATACACAGAGACTTAAAACAATATAGATGATTTCAAATCAAACACAGATTAAAACGTAAAAATTTTAAAAGCTGGAAAATCTTGGGTGAAGAGGTGGGTTTTCAAATGCTTTTTAAAAATTGTCAGAGATGGAGAGGATCGTATTTCAGTAGGGAGCGCATTCCACAATCTCGGGGCAGCAACTGAGAAGGCCTGCCCCGGTGTGGCCACCAGCTGAACTGGTGGCAACTGGAGACGGCCCTCTCCAGATGACCTCAGCAGGCGGTGGGGCTCATAATGAAGAAGACATTATTTTAAATACAAAGGGCCCAAGCCGTTTAGGGCTTTATAGGTTATAACCAGCACCCTGTATTTTGCCTGGAAACCTATTGGCAGTCAGTGTAGCTCTGTCAGCAAAGGAGTAATGTGCCAGTCATCATCCAGTAGGTTTGCATTCCTTTCCAGAGCACTGATTAACCTCCTTCTGTCCTCTGCACTGTGCTGTGTATTCTTTTCAATTACACTGATGAAATCCCTCATCAGCGGAAGCTGGTTATCCTGCTGTTTGGCAGACTACTGAATCCCTAAATGCAGGTTATACATCTCTTCCCTTCCTCTTGATATTCTTTTTCCAGCAGACTGCAGGAGGCAGTGCTGCTTTCAGATCTACAGTGGCAGGATCTGTAATACAAAAGCAGGCTACTGTCCAGCTATACCCAACTGGAAAAATATTACCCTGCCAACCAGCCTCCTCCTGACAAGCCCCACAGGAGATGAGGGGTTCTTAGACGGGTCTCCAGATGCTGTGGCCGAAGGCCATTGTGGATGGGGATTTTGGGAGCTATACTCCAACAACATCTGAGGACCCAAGTTTGAGAATCCCTGTCCTATAGATATCTAGAGAGCAGCTGTCATCTGGACCCCCCACCCTGTCCCAACTGTACCCACCTGCAGCCGTTCCACTTGCACTTAGCTATGCCTCCTCCATCAGAGATGCTGAAAGCTATAGTTTAGATGTCTGTTCATTCATTTTTACTAATACGGTAACCTGCTTCGGAAACTCAGGTTGAAAAACAGGATAAAAGTCTTACATAAATGTAAGGGATTGGCTGACCATGACAGAAGAGGAGGACTAAAACTGGACAGGGTGGGGCTGCCTCACTAGGAAGATGCAGGAAGTTGGTGGCGGCTTAGAGCTGGATTTTCAGTTGATGGGTTCCATAAGAAGCTGTGTTATACTAAGTCAGACCCTTCGTCCATCTAGATCAGTACTGCCTACATTGACTGACAGTGGCTTTCCAGGGTTTCACCCGGGGGGGGGTATTTCCCAGCCCTACTTGAACATAAAAACAGCCCTGCTGGATCAGGCACAAGGCCCATCTATTCCAGCATCCTGTTTCACACAGTGGCCCATCAGATGACTCTGGGGAGCCCACCACAGGCAAGCAAGAGGTATGTGCATGCCCTCTCTCCTGTGGTTGCTCCCCTGCAACTGATATTGAGAGGCATGGTGCCTCTGAGGCTGGAGATCAGACAGCCATCAGACTAGTAGCCATTGATAGACCTGTCCTCCATGAATCTGTCTAAGCCCCTTTTAAAGCCATCCAAGCTGGTGGCCATCACCATATGAATAGGTAGGGAAGAGAGAGAGATGTACCATAGGTAGCATAAGCAACAGGCTGCGGCAGGGTGGTAGGGTGGGTCATATTAATGCACAGAAGACCGCTCAAACAACTATAATTACAGGTGAGAACTCTGCCTTTCTTCTTCATGGTCTCTGTGCATCATGCTTGGGATAATAGCAAGCAATCTTACCTGGATGGAGGGTGCAGCCAAAAGTGGAGAAGACTTAGTGGAGAGCAGAGTGTATGACGGAGGCACCAAAGGATGCTTGAGATCTAGAGTGGACATCTAGTGTGTAATGCTGGACTAAGGTGGTAGGACAGAACCATGTAGTGGCCCTGCAGACATCAAACAAAGAGAACACAACGCAAGTCACCATCGCTCATGTAGAATGTGCTCAAGTGGGAGCAGGTAAGGGCTCAGAAGCTAGTTGATAAGCCAGAGAGATGGCCCTTTTGACCCACAAAGCAATTATTGGGAGGAGACAGGTAAGTCCCTGGATGGTTCCGCATACAAAATAAATGACATATGAAATAGTTGTGCCCTGTTTATGTAGAAAGCCCTGGCCCTCCTAATGTACAAGGAATGATAAGCATGTTCCTCATCCATGCTAGGTGATGGGGAGAAAGTAGGCAGCGAAATGTCCTGTTCTAGGAGAAATTCAGAGACTACCTTAGGTTAAAGGGTAATATCAGGTCATAGAATGACCCTGTCCCTGTGGAAAATTAGGTATGATGCACCCAAAAGTAGCACCCTGAGTTCATTTACTCCCCTGGCCGAAATGACTGCAACAAGGAAAAACCATTTTCAAAGACAACAATTTAAAATTAAAATTAGCCAGGGGTTCAAAAGGAGATTTCATCAACTGTCTAAGAACTTGTTGGAGATGGAGTTCCAGTGCATCGATCTTTTGCACCAACTATCCTAATGACCACTAGGGGCATTGGGAGCAGAGGTAGCTAGTGAGGATCTCCTTTACCTGTCCCTACTTGCAGAGGCATATCTAGGGAAAATAGCACCTAGGGCAAGCACTGAAATTGTGCCCCATCCCCCCCCATCCAATCTGACACCCATCTTTCAGATAACTTTACCATAGTTCAGGGGTTCCCAACCTGTGGTACTCCAGACATTGCTGAACTACAACTCCCATCATCCCAGCCACAAAAAGTGTAGCTGGGGATGATGCGAGTTGTAGTTCAGCAATGTTTGGAGTGCCACAGGTTGGGAACCCCTGCTCTAGTTGAAGGGCTTCCCAAATCAAGGGCAAAGAAACAGAGAAGCCTCTAAGCATACAATGGGTTAAAGAGACAAAGCTGTTTCACCTAAAAGCTATGTAAACCTAACACAGAAAAGGTACATAAAAGCTTAAGTATCATAAGATTATCTAAACTTAAAAAAACTCTCAATGCTGACCTTATATAGTATGAACTGAAGGCTTTCTCATGCTCCTTAATAAATGCACCTGTCACAATTTCTCTTTGGAAATATTTTACACAGTATTAGAGCACACCATTTACAACAAATCATGAAATTTGAAGCTAAGTCAGTGCCAAGTTGATAAATTACATGTTTGCTAGCACTGACATTTCTACCATAAGAACAATACAATCTGGAATCAACTCAACGCATTAGGCAGGCAAGGGAAAGAGAACACCAACCAAGCAGTCAGCTGATTATCTTGCACTCATGCCCTGTGTCTGAGATTTAAGGAAGAGGAAATCAGGTTCTCGGATTCATGGTTTGCAATATGGGAATGTGATTTGCCAAGAAAAAGCTATGGATTAGCGATCTCTAGCTAAAGGAATGAATGAAGGATTTATTGTGTTAGGGACAACCGCAGACAGAGCAGGAAAGAGTTGTGAGCTCATCTTTCTCTGCTGTGTGTTGGCAGCACAGAAATAGGAAACCTTGCCTTATCATTCCTGTGTGGTGGCTCAGGGTGTGGAGCCTATCTGCTGCCGCCACTCCCTTCCTTGCACAACTGCTGCCCCAAGAGCTGTCCCCCACCCCAGCTTCTTCCCTTCTTCCCCTCAGCTCCCATGGAAATCACTGTGCAGTCAAAACTTCAGGGCGAGGAAGCCACGCTTTGCTGAGAGGTGGGGGGAGAACAAACAAACACAGGGCTAAGCAAGCAGCGCCTCTCAATAAGGAAGGCGGGGGGAGCAGCAGGGGGGGACACACACACACACGGCTCAGGAAGCAGAAGGCGCTGGGGAAAGAACGTGGGGGGAGAGAAGAAGAACCCAACCAATTTCTCTCACACACTCTCCAGGGCAGAGTGAGCACGCCGGCACCACTCTTCCCGCTAGGATAAAAAACGCCAGTGTGCCACCCTCCACCCAACTCTCGGGGGTGGGGAGGCCACCCCCTGGCCGCCGCCACCGCCACCCCACCCCAGGTAAGATAGCTGCAATTGCAAACAAAAGTAACCCCGCCACCGCCCCCCAGACACCCCCGCCACCCTCAGCCAAGATAGAAGCCAGCTCCAAGCAAGAAGCCCCCCCTCTATAAGTTAATTGTAAAATAATAATAATAATAAACACACACACACCTTGGTCTTGGATGCACTGCAAACTTTATTGTAGTTGTGAGAAACTGGCAGCAGGTCTCGTTGTCGTTGTCGTCGTCGTCGTCCTCCTCCTCCTCCTCGGGCTCCCCGCGCAGCAGCAGCCTGCCTCTCCTCCCGGAGCAGCAAATACACGCTCTCTCTCTCACCACCTCAGCGTGCAATGAAGCAGCACGTGCGGTGCGACTGGATGAGAGGCGCATGCGTGGGGGTGGGGCCAGGCATTCCAGGTGGAGGAAGGAGGTCCGTCGGGCAGGCAGTGTGGTGCCCAGTCGGAGCTGAGCTCGCTGGGGCGCTGCCAGCAGCACAGTGGCGGGCATGCCCCAAGCTAAAGTAAAATTTTGGGTGGGGTGGGGTGGCGCTGGAGTCCACATGGCACTTTTGCGCCCCCCCCCATGTGGCGCCCAGGGCACATGCCCTGCCTGCCTCACCTCAGTTACGCCTCTGCCTACTTGCCTCTATGCTATGACCCCTGTCTTGACTCCTCAGGTACTTCCTGTAGTGAGTCAGTCCTCTTCCTTTCCTCCTAGAGAGAAGATGGAAACATCTCTCTCTTTTCCCCCTACCTATCCATTATGTAGCTGATAGATAGGATAGGTCTTTCCTATCTCAAATGTACTTCACCAATAAATCAATTTAGTTTAGACTCTGCAGTGATCTCCACGCTCATATTACTTAAATAGGTGCAACAACTAAACTCTGTGCTCTGTAACTGGAGTGGGAGCTTCCTTGGCGCTTTGCTAAGTAATCACAAACCCCAGCAGAAATAACAGTAAATGCCGGAGTGCAGGGGTGGTGGAGACACTTAGGAGCGGGTGGGAACATATGAAGCATGCCCTTAAGGAACTTCTTAACAAGCTTGTGGGAAAACAAACCAGGTGTGGCATGCCAGGTGGACACTCAATGAGGAGTGTGATAACCCACGGCATTTTAGAATCAAGAGTCATCAAATATCAGTGAAAGAGGAGCCTTACTAGGATTAGCAGTTCTGGGCTCCATAAACTTCGAAAAGCATTTCCACTTGGCAGCATAAGACCTTTGTGTGGAGGATTTTCTGGCAGCTGTCAAAACTACTTGTAGTTGACGATTGAATGAGGTAATATTCCTATTTTCCAGGTGGTGAGATGCAGAGACTTGACCCCTGGGTGAAGACGGTGTCCCTGGTCCCCTGTCAACAGGTACGGAATGGGAGGAAGATGTAGGTAAGTCCCTTGTGAGAGCTGGAGGATCATGGTGAACCAGGGCTGCCTGGAACACCATGGTTCAATCAGGATGCACTTTCCCTTGTCCAGGATGATTTCCTGGAGGACCCTCAGAATTAAAGGGATAGGTGGGAACATGCACAGAAGTTGCATGCCCAGTGTTGGAGGAAGGCATCACCTTCCAACCTTGGGTCCGCACCCGCCTTGCTACAGAATTTGGCACACTAACTGTTCAGGGAGGATGTGAACAGATCCAATCAGGGCATTCCCCACATCCGAAAGACCATGTGCATTATGCCGTGATTCAACTTCCATTAGTGGGAGAGAGAGTTCTGCTAGGGTGTTGCCCTGCTAACCAGTCAAAGAGACACCATTTGAAAGCGGTGACTCTCTTCATTTATCAGGGGGAGAGCAACTGGCCCTATCCACCCCCAGCACAGTACCGCTCCAGTGACTGTTGCTGGTGCCTATCTTATGTTTCTTTTTAGATTGTGAGCCCATTGGGGACAGGGATACATCTTATTTATTATTTCTTTATGTAAGCCACTTTGGAAACTTTTGTTGAAAAGCGGTATGTAAATATTTGTAGGGGGGGGGTTGGTAGTAGTAGATTTTCTCTTGGATGTGTACCACTAATAGCCATATCTTCCAGGTTAGGCACAACCTCACCGATCATTTTGATGGTGAGGTTGGGTGGCGGCCTTCGGAAAGGTGTCCCTTGGGTGAAGTTGGAGGTCTTTGTCCACTAAGAGACCACCCTCTGCACCCTGCAAGGTGCAATCAAGAGTTTGTGCTGAGAGTGTTTCTGGGGCTTAAAATTGTCCAGGAACACATGACTGTAACATCTGCATCCGAAGACGGGCAAGAGGTAAGCCTGCCATCGATGAGGCTATCAGGCCGAGTAGCCACTGCACAAACTTTGTGGTGTCCAGTTGAGTAGCGCAGAAGAGTTGAGCTGCTTGTTTTTTTGTTCTGGAAGAAAATTATTTGTTCTGGAAGAAAGTAAATAATTTCGCCCGAATCCAATACTATGCCCGGAAATGCTTCAGATTGTACTGGTGTTAGTTTTGATTTTTAAAATTTATTTGTAGACCAAGAGAGCTGAGAAGCCAGAGAGATAATTCTATGTGCTGTAACAGTTGGGTCCTTGTGGAGGCTACAAGAAGCCAATCGTCTATAAATTTTATGTATTTGATTGATTGACTGAATTCTATACAGTCCTCCCAAAAAGGCTCAGGGCAGTTTGTTTGTTTGTTTGTTTATTATTAAAACTTTTATACTGCCCTTCCAAAAGGCTCAGGGCGGTTTACATTAAAACACCATTAAAATCAATTAATCATTAAAACAAAAATTATAAGACATAAAACAATAATTAACAATTAAAAACACCATAAAACAACAATTAAATATTTATTACATTAAAACAGTTTACATTAAAACAAAACTAAAATCAATTAACAATTAAAACCGAAAACTATAAAAACAACATAAAACCATTATTAAAACAATTAAAACAGTTTTTAAAACCCTGAAAAACCAGGCTGAACCCTTACAGTTTAAAAACCACGGAAGGCCAGGCCAAACAGATAGGTCTTAAGGGCTCTCCTGAAGACCTCAGATTACGGATTTCTGCTGGGAGTGCATTCCACAGCCCCGGAGCAGCTACAGAGAAGGCCCGCTTCTGAGTCGCCACCAGAAGTGTTGGTGGTAAATGAAGACGGACCTCCTTAGATGACCTTAACGTGCGATGGAGATTGTGCAGAAGAAGGCACTCTCTAAGGAAAATCGGACTTAAGCCATTCAGGGCTTTAAAGGTAATAACCAACACTTTGTATTTGCCCGGAAACATATCAACAGCCAGTGCAACTGTTTCAAAACAGGCATAATATGGTCTCTCCAGTTTACCCCAAAGACAAATCTGGCTGCTGCATTTTGTACTAACTGAAGTAAAGGGGTAAATAAGTAAAGGGCCTTGTGGGGTAAAGGTCATAGCAAGGTGCATAGCACTGTCTAGAGCTCTGATAGTCACTAACTATTGGTAATCAGGGTCTTCTCCCCCATGGGAAGAGTA
Organism: Hemicordylus capensis; assembly: GCF_027244095.1. Classification (NCBI taxonomy): domain Eukaryota; kingdom Metazoa; phylum Chordata; class Lepidosauria; order Squamata; family Cordylidae; genus Hemicordylus; species Hemicordylus capensis. Next base: position 4,189,162 of record NC_069658.1, read on the forward strand.
ATCGTCGTTGGGAGAAGAAGAGAGTCTATAATATCTTGGAAATGTCTCTTTCTCGAGAAGTGTCAGGTGCTTGTGCTTCTTCTTCTTCTTCCTTGCCTGCTGCTGCTCCACAGGAGGGAGGGATGGTGCCGGTATCCTGGATTTATTTTTCTTCCTTTTTGGTATGGAGGGCATCTCCCTCACCGGTGTGCAAGTGTCATCACCAAGGGAGCGACAGGCTGCTTCACCACCTTACTAGGAAGCTCTACCCTCTTCTTGGGTCTTGCAAGATCCTTCCTTGATGTCAACCTCAAGGGCTCCACCCCTTGGCAAACCACTAGCCTGACTGCTGGGGATGAGTGGAGGGAGCCAACACAGTTGGGACCAAAGGCTTGGGGTGCTGCAGCAGCAGAGGAGCCTTTGGTACCGGCAAGGCAGGCATGGCCTGGGAGGGTGGTACGGCCATCAGGGCAAGTGCCAGAGGTATAGGAGGGCCAGAAGGTGCGTTGGGGTTAACCCGCATTGGTGCCTCACACCCTAAGTCCCCAGTACGAAGGGAGGTCTGCAGGCCAGTAATGGGCTTTTCGGCAACAGAGGAGTTCACTAAGAGAGCTCTTTCCCAAAGCAACACACAGAGGTGAACAGCCCGATTGCGGCAGGCTTGCTTAGTGAAACCTCAGCAAACTTGACAGGAGTCAGTACAATGACTCTCCTAGGCAGGCTAAACACAAAGAGTGACCTTCTGAAGAGGGTAGTTTAAAGGAACATTGTGAACAGCAGGAGCCTTGGGGAGATAAAGGTCATAGCAAGGTGCATAATACCATCTAGAGCTCTGATGGTGACCAACTGGTCCATCATAGTAGTAATCAGGGTCCTCTCCCCCTATGGGATGAATAATCGTCATCAAGAGAAGAAGAGAGTCTATAATATATTGAAAAAATGTCTCTTTCTTGGGGAGTAAGATCTGTCCTGAGAATAGCTCCTGCGCTTCTTTCATCTGGATCTTCTGGATGTGACACTAGATGCTTATGGTCACCTTTGTAGCCGTAACAGGCCAGGGAAGGGGAAGGGAGGTGGTGCACAAGAGGAAATAAAAACGCTTAATGAACTAGGTAGAAATATGAGGGGACAGAAAGCCAGAATAAGCAGAAATAAATTTCAGCCAGGGGAAATACTTGCTAATTAATCACAAATTCTGTCAACAGAAAGGCAGTAAAGGAGGTGAAGGAGGCTGAAGGTGTAGCAACTGTGTCAGTCTGTGAAAGGTTGAGGGAATGAGGTGAGCTATCAGCTAGAGGGAGCCATTTCCTCGCTCTTTTTCCATATATATGCTCTAGAAGGATCTGGAGATGGGCTCTGTGCAGGCACAAACCCAACTGTGATGCACAGAGACCATGAAGAAGAATCAAGGCTTCTTGAAACCTTCCTGGGCATCATGCTGGCAAATCCCCTGATAAGGATGCTGTTTAATTGCTCATAGAAGGAACAGGTGACCATCAATTTTTTTGTCTTGGAATGGCACTCCACAGCAGCACAGAGATGACCACGTTCAGCCATTTTTATGGAAATGTATTCAGATGAATCTAAATTCTAATGACAGCTGCAGAACTGGTTCTAAACTTTCTGTCCTCACCAAATATAAAGGAAAATTGGTTCATAACCCAGTGAACAGTCACAAAGGGGTGTCATGGAGGCACCAAGAGATAATGGATCTTCTAGACATCTGGGAGGAAAGGACGCTTCAGGAATAGCTCATCAAAATATGGACACTTTCAAGCACATGATGGCCAAAATGCAAGCAAGCAGACATCATTGCTCTGCCGTGAAGTGTAGGACCAAAACCAAGAGACTGACGTTTCAAAAGGGCACGTGCCCACAACTCCAAATCTGGTCACTAACTGAAGAACTGTGCCTACTTTGAAGAACTGGACCACATTCTTCGGGATGATGCAAGCATTTTCCCCAGGCATGTGGTCAGCAGCCTCCAGTTGGTATACCACCATGCAGTTCTGCTTATGATGACGATGACAATGATGACTATTTATAGACCGCTTTACAACAAAAGCTCCCAAAGCAGTTTACATAGATATAAATAAATAAAATGGCTCCCTGTCCCCAAAGGGCTCACAAACTTGAACACTTATTCTGCAGCCTCTTGAGAGCTATAGCAAACAGCCACCTTCTGCCTGCCTCATAGCTGCAGCTCCTTCAGATTCTCTGATTGGATTCTCCAACCCAGTGTGGTGGGATGTCCAAACAAGCCCCTTGCTACCCCTCCTGTTGGACCTCACCTTGGAGCTTTCATTCTTCCATAATCAGGCCCTCATGCAGACAGCAAATTAACAGGAACAGATCCTTTTTTCTTTTAGAGCCTGGAAAAACAAAACAAAACACCCCCTGAAAAGCAGAAAGAGAGTGAAAATGTGTGATAAGCAGGGTTCACCCTGGTTTGCATTTGAATGGGAGACAATGAGCCCTTTCTCATGACCAGTGAGAAAGGGCAATAGGGTTAGAGGGGAGGAAGCCCTAAAGCACTTACCTCCCTGCACATGAGCAGTTCCCTCTCCTTGGGCGGGCGGAACACCAACCCATATGAGCACAGGCTCCTGTCAGTAGCTCTGAGGGTTGGGGTGTTGGGACGTGTCGCCCTGCCCCATGGAGCACCAATAATGCACCGCATGAGTGTGTGGTGCATTATGGGGACCCCCCTCCCCTCCCTGAGTCTCCTAGCTGTGGCTGCTTGCAGCTGCGGCTGACAGACAATCAAAAAAATGTGGTTAAGGATTTCTTAACCTCATTTTAGAGGGAGGCTCCATAGGTGGGGTTGCCACCATGGTGCCGCCAGGATCGGGCCCAATCCCGGTGGTACACACGCACGTGCAAAACTGGGCTGGGCTTACTTAGCCCAGTTTTGCATGTGCATGTGAACAGCCTCTCTATGTGTGAGCACCTAGGATAATCCCCTTAGGGGATGAGGCCCATGCTGGGAAGAGCATCTGCATGGCATCTCCAAGATAGAGCTGAGAGAGACTCCTGCTTGCAATCTTGGAGAAACTGCTGTCAGTCTGTGTAAACTATATTGCGCTAGATGAACTAATTTTATGACGTAAGGCAGCTTCCTGTGTTCCTATCTGGAAAGGGTAGGTGAGGACAGAATTAACTAGGTGGGTGTACGCATGTTAACTGTACGTGGTGCATAGCTGAGGGGCATGTGAACCGGGGGTGGTCAGGATGCCGTTTAGGGTAACCAACCAGATGAAGGCAGGGCAGGGTCTCCGACAGGAGGAAACCTTGCAAGGGCCCTGAGTTTCCAGGCTGCCTGTGGAGACCTTTATGACATGGTCTGGAACTCAGCTGGGGGCTAGGCTGCTAGGGCTCAGGCTGCTGAGTCTGCACAGGCCTGCCTGACAAACATGGATGCCATCCAGAACTACTGCTACTTTGCCAGTTGCTGGGACCTCTGTTTCCTTCTCAGCAGCACCATTGTTCTGACTCTGCTCACCTGCCTCGCCCGGAAGATCCTACATGGCTCCTTTCTGTGGGATGGAAGAGGCAGTCAGCTCTGGGAGAGAAGCCAGGCAGGGCCTCCGCGCTGTACAGATCTTCACTCCAAAACACAACAGGTGGGTAGCCTGTCTGCCTGTGGCTGGTGCACCATCTGCAGCTGCAGATGTACCTGTCCATGCTCAGGCCCGGCAGGTTTGGTGCTGGGCTGAGATATCAGGTCAGGACCTCAGACAAGAGCTGAGGGCCAATCCAGAAAGGCAGGTAGGGACAGGGAGCAGGACAAAGAGTGGCTGTGGGTCAGGCTGCACATTCAGGGCTGATTGGATCCCTCCTGTTCAGAGGTTCTTGCCAGGGATTGCATGCAAAGCAGGCACTCCGCCACTGAGCTATGGCTCCTTCCCTAACAGCCTTTCATTAGCAAACTGCTGATGTTTGTACAACTGTCTAAGCTGGGATTCCAGTGCACCCAGGCCAAGCGGTCCTTAGTGATGTAGCTTAATGAGGTGAAAGAAACCCAAGGGTGCCCTAATGATGCAGGGCACCAGGCCAACTAGAGCCTTGCTTGCTCGTTGGGCATACAGCTTTGATGGTATAAGGACCGGGTTACAGAGCTAGAAGAGGTGGTGTCATTCTAGAGGAGAGAGACAAAAGCCCAAAGGTCAGTACTAGAGGCAGAGACTGGGGTGCAATGAGAGAATCTGTGGGAGTTGTGGGCTTGCCTAGCAAACCTCAGAGTAAAGTATCAGCAGGAACATCGGAGCTGTGGCTTCTATACACTGATGCACAGGTGGGAATCATAGAACAATTGAGCACAATCAAGAGTCATGCTATGTGAATGGAAGAACGTTTCGCTCAAGCAAGCAGGGGGAGAAGTTATTTTTGACCATTTCTCTTCTTTCTGCTACCTTCAATTTCCTGCAAAAATATGTCCCTGAGGATAGAGGCATTCAGGGACATAGGAAAGAAGGGGAGATTGCTGATAATCACCCTTGCATGGGTGAAACATTATTTCCTTCTCATGGGATTAGCCTGGACGCTGGTCATCACATTTTAGAATTGGAAGGGACCATCAAAGTCTTCTAGTCCAACTCCCTGCTTAGTACAGGGATTTGCTTTAGCACCCCAACAGATGGTCATTTAGCCTCTGTCTTAAAATCTCTCCCAAAGGAGGACTCACAACCGTGTCGATTGTTTCACCGTCATATAGTGGAACAACCTGCCTTGCCTTGGGTTTTGCAATGAAAAAGGCCACAAAAATAACTACTATTACTACTTCTATTTACTGTATATACCACTTTTCAACAAAAAAGGTTCTGAACATTGTTTACAAATAAGATGATATAATAATAATAATTAATAATAATAATAATTAATAATAAAACCTAGAAACACCAAATAAAGAAGAAACAGTGCAATTCTGGCGGGAATTATGGGACAATCCAATAGATTACAATAAAAAAGCAGGCTGGATGAAAGAGGTCAAAAAATGTAAACAACAAATGCAAGATCTAATAATAACACCAGAATTAATAAGTGAAAGAGCAAAGAAAATTAAAAATTCGACTGCGCCAGGCGATGATGAACTGCATGGCTTTTGGCTTAAACACCTAACAAGCCTTCATAAACAACTATCAAAACAGTTCAATCACATTTTGCAAGGACGTGATATTGAACAATGGCTAACAACTGGGAAAACTCATCTCATCATGAAAGACCCAGCAAAAGGTGCAGTTCCAAGTAATTATAGACTGATCACCTGCCTGCCAACCATGTTCAAATTATTAACTGGAATAATAGCAGATGAAGTGATGCAACACTTATTAACTAACAAACAGCTTCCAGTTGAACAGAAAGGAAATTGCCTGAACACCAGAGGCACAAAAGACCAGCTGCTGATTGACAAAATGATTTTAGAAAACTGCAAGAGAAGAAAAACCAATCTAAGTGTTGCATGGATTGACTACAAGAAAGCCTTCGATTCATTGCCTCACACATGGATACTAAAATGTTTAGAAACAACTGGTGTCAGCAAAAACATTCAGATATTTATTAAAAAAGCAATGAGCAGGTGGAGTACACAGTTAACAATCAATGGCGAGGCACTTGGACAGGTTAGCATTAGAAGAGGCATTTTCCAAGGGGACTCACTATCCCCTCTGTTGTTTGCAATCGCCATGACCCCACTTTCACAAATACTAAACAAAACAGGCCTCGGATACCAAACATCTAAAACATCCAGTAAAATCAACCATCTGCTGTACATGGACGATCTGAAGTTGTATGGAAAGTCCCAGTCAGAAATCGAATCACTGCTAAACACTGTCTGTATATTCAGTAGCGATATAGCAATGGAGTTTGGACTAGACAAGTGTGCTGCATTAATAATGAAAAGAGGAAAAATAACAAAAACAGAAGGAATAGAACTGCCCAATGGAAGCAAGATCAAGAACCTGGAAGAGAAAGAACATTACAAATACTTGGGCATTCTCCAGGCTGATAACATCACACACACTGAAGTTAAAAGAAAAATTGGAAGTGAATACATCAGGAGAGTTAGAAAAATCCTCAAGTCCAAACTCAATGGCGGGAACACCATACAAGCCATAAACACCTGGGCTATACCTGTTATCAGATACACTGCAGGGATAATAGACTGGACCCAGGCAGAGCTAGAGACGCTGGATCGTAAGACCAGGAAAATCATGACCATCAATCATGCTCTGCACCCCCGCAGTGATGTCGATAGGCTATACCTCCCTCACAGCTCAGGTGGAAGAGGAATGCTGCAAGTCCATCAAACAGTAGAGGAAGAGAAAAGAGGCCTTGAAGAATATATCAAGGACAGTGAAGAAGATGCACTTCAAATGGTCAAGAACGAGAAACTATTCAACACCAATGAAACAAAGCAGGCCTACAAGAAAGAACAAGTCAAGAACCGAGTAGAAAAATGGAGAAATTAGCCCCTGCATGGTCAATATTTGCACAATATAAGTGGAAAATCAGACATCACCAGGACCTGGCAATGGCTTAAGAATGGCACCTTGAAGAAAGAAACAGAGGGTTTAATACTGGCTGCACAAGAACAGGCACTAAGAACAAATGCAATAGAAGCAGAGGTCAAAAAATCCACAACAAGCAGCAAGTGCCGCCTTTGTAAAGAAGCAGATAAAACTGTGGACCACCTAATCAGCTGTTGTAAAAAGATCGCACAGACTGACTACAAACAAAGGCATGAAAAGGTAGCAGGGATGATACACTGGAACATCTGCAAAAAATACAAGCTACCTGTAGCCAAAAATTGGTGGGATCATAAAATTTAAAAAGTTGTCGAAAATGAAGATGCAAAAATATTATGGGACTTCCGACTACAAACAGACAAACATCTGCCACACAATACACCAGATATAACTGTAGTCGAGAAGAAAGAAAAACAAGTCAAAATAATCAACACAGCAATACCAAGGGATAGCAGAATAGAAGAAAAAGAAATAGAAAAAATCACCAAATACAAAGATCTACAAATTGAAATTGAAAGGCTGTGGCAGAAGAAGACCAAAATACTCCCAGTGGTAATTGGCGCCCTGGGTGCAGTTCCAAAAGACCTTGAAGAGCACCTCAACACCATAGGGGTCACAGAAATCACCATCAGCCAATTACAAAAAGCAGCTTTACTGGGAACAGCCTATATTCTGCAACGATATCTATAACAACTGACAATAAAATTCAGCCATCCCAGGTCCTTGGGAAGGACTCGATGTCTGAATAAAACAAACCAATCAATAACACCTGTCTGACTGTGTAAACAAGCAATAATAATGATAATGATAATAATAAATGTCCCGTCTCTAAATTTTTAACTTGCTGTAACCTGGTTTTCCAGAGTTTTTAAACTGTTTGAATATTTTAACTGTTAATTGTTTTATGGTGTTTTATAGTTTCTGTTTTTAATTGTTAATTGATTTTAATTGTTTTGCTTTAATGTAAACCGCCCTGAGCCATTTTTTTTTTTAAGGGCGTTATAGAAATCGAATGAATGAATGAATGTATGAATGATGGATAAAGGGTTTACAGTCTAAGACGAAATACATGGTAAACAAGAGCAACACTCACTGGAAGGATGCCTCTTTGAAAGGTGCCTCTTTGCCCAGTTAGCAAAGCTTTAGCATGATCTATTTATAAAAGGTTTGCAGCCATGTATGTTGCAAATCCTTGACTTGATCCTAACCTGCATGGAAGGTTGGTCTACTTGGCTGAAGTAGTGGGAACTCTGGTGAGCATAATAACCAATTGTGTACTTTCAGTTTGAGGAAAGCTGATTTTAACTGGTTCAGAGAAGTGTTAAGTAGGACTCAATGGCAAAATAAACTCCTGGAAATGAGCCCAAGATGGGTGGTAATTGCTGAAGAAAGATGTTTAAAGGCGCAGTCGCACATGATTCTATTGAGAACGAGAAAGGGAAGACATCTAAAAAAGCCAAGGATGCTGCACAAGAAGCTTAATGATCAGCTGAAAATGAAAAGGCTACCTGCAAGAAACAGAAAGGAGAGGGCAATTAGGCACCAAATACAAATGCAGACAGGCAGACCAGACTTGTAGGGAGGGTGTCAGGAGGGCTGAAGCTCAGAATGGGCTGAGGCTGGAGAGGGATGCCAAGAGCAACAGAAAGAGCTTTGTATGTTTAAAGGGAGAGGAAGGAAACAGTAGGCCCGCTCCTCAGTGAGGACGGAGAAATGTTAGCAGGAGGTAGAACCACTCAGCTCAGCTCCTATTTTGCTTCCATCTTCTCCCAAACCCACACAAAAGCAGCATGATAATCCAGTTCAGCTCGACCGGATTACTGTAAGAGGCTTTAAGCGAAGTTGCCCTTGGACTGCTTAGAAAATGCAAGTGGTTCGGAATGCAGCTGCTGCAGTCCTATGGGGGCAAAGCCCTCATAGGAAGCTGCCATATACTGAGTCAGAGCACTGGTCCATCTAGCTCAGTATTGTCTACACAGACTGGCAGCAGCTTCTGCAAGATTGCAGGCAGGAATCTCTCTCAGCCCTCTCTTGGAGATGCTGCCAGGGAGGGAACTTGGAACCTTCTGCTCTTCCCAGAGCGGCTCCATCCCCTGAGGGGAATATCTTGCAGTGCTCACACTTCTCTCATTCATACGCAGCCAGGATGGACCCTACTTAGCTAAAGGGACAACTCATGTTTGCTGCCACAAGACCAGTTCTCCTCTCCTGACATGTACACTTGTTCTGATGGAGCTGCACTAATGATCAGTTTGTTTCAGAACTGAAGGCGCTGGTGATTACTTTTAAAGCTGTCAGTCATTTTGGACCTGGACACCGGAAGAAACACTTTCTCCCACACAAATGCCCGTAGCAGCTTATAAGAGCTTTGTGAGCTTAGACACACACAAAATCTCTATGGGGTACCTGACCTGAAGGTTTGCAACACAAAGGTCTTGTGTACCCTTCTTTAATTTTTTTTTTTTTAAAGTTGGGAATCCCCAAGTTAGAGAAATCCTGCAGAATGCATGAAATGCCACCACAATTTTCAAAAGGAAAATAAGGCTCCTGAACCAACCTGTAATTCCCAAGATCCTCCTCTGCCCTTTAAAGATTGGGACATTAGTCTGTTTGGAGATAGGCTGATGGTGTCCCAATCTTTAAAGGGTGTGGGGAGGATCTGGGGAATTACAGGTTGGTTCAGGAGCCTCATTTTCCTTTTGAGTGACCATGCTGCCTCCTCTCTTTCTGGCAGACTGAGTTGAAGAGTCGAGGCTGGCCTCAAGCGGCTGCAGAAGAAAAAGAAGACAACGCAAGTGCCAAGGCCTTTCTGGCATCCCAGTTCAGAGGTAGTTGTGCTGATCCCCAAAACTGGCACCAGCAACAGAGAGAACTGTTCATGTATCCAGGTTCCTAACTCTTTTAGGAGCTGTTTTGGAACAAAAGCTGGTCAACCCCTATGCCAAATACAACTAGGCCCCTCTCCCTGTTGCTTCTTCTCCACTTCTACCCCAGGAGGACTCTCCCAAAAGTTGGGCTAGCTCCTCCCACGAATTGCTCACCAGTGCCCAACGTGTTCACTATGCCACCCCGCCCCTCAACGCACAACTACCAACCCTTCCACCCACCTCCTGCAGAAAGCATGTTGATGGCTCTTTAGGGACAAGTAGAGGAAGGGGTCCTGGAAACATTTTCAACCTGACAGGTCCCTGCCCTGGTGCCAATGCTTACTGAGGAAGGGAATAACTTGCTGGTAGTGGTGGTGACCCACGACTGCCGTGTGCATGAGGCAGGGCACCAAATGTCTCCAGTCCAGCTCAATCATGTACATCTGCCTCAGTCACTGCCTTCTCCTTCGCAGCCTCAATACCTACTGCCCCCCTGACATGCTGCATACTCTCCTGAGCTGAGCCTCTCCTGTGCACTCCTGATTTAGTTAAGGAAAGAGGGGCAGAGTAGATGAATAGAGTACTGGAGGCACTCTATAGCGTGTCGCCAATACTCTACTGCTTTTTTTAAAAAAAAACTTTTTTGCAATGTCCTCCTTTTCTTAACTAGGCCAGCGTCATCACCGGACAGAAGCACGGGGGCGGGGGTATGACAGCAAGTCAGGTGGTGGTGAGTGCTGCTGCCATAAAGAAGAAAGAAGAAGGAGAAAAGAGTACCATTCTGGAATCTTAAAAGACTTTTACAAACTCAGAATTTTAGAGGTGGAAGGGACCTTGAAGGACTTCTAGTCTATCCTCCGGCTCAATGCAGGAATCCACTAGCATTGCTGACAGCCATCCAGCCCGTTTGAAAACCCCTACAGGAAAGCCTTGTGCCCACCAAGGCATGAGGCAGACTGCTCTGCTCTTGAATAGCCCTTATAGTTGAGAGGCTCTTCCTCCTAATGTTTAACTTCTCTCTGCCGCCTTGTAATTTCAACCCATTGGTTCAACCTAATGATTAGAGAGAGCTGCTCAGATGGTGGTAGCCAGCAGAGAGAGGCGTGTGATGTGGGGGGGGGGGCATCTTGCCACCCCACTAATACCCCAATTTTCCTCCACTTGAGGTGGCTGCCTCACCTCACCTCATAGAAGGACTGTTCGTGCTTGCTGGGAAAAAGATTTCCTCTTGCCTTGGGGCTGGAAACATGTAACTCTCTTTTCCTTTACAGACCTCAACGAAAAGGAGCGTTGCATCTCCCAGAGACCTCCTCCTCCTCAGAATTCCATCCGTCAGCTGCTCTGTAACGACATGACCTGTGTCCTGTGTGAACAAGTAGCTGTGGAGGCCAAGAAACTGGCATACCCCAGGGAATTGTGCTACTGGTTCTTCAGGCTGCTCAAGCCATCGATCCCCCTTATCTTTTCCATGGGCTTCTCCAGACTGTCGGGTATTATCCACATTGACAGGAAAGTGCCGATAACCAAGCCAGTCCTGCGGGCCCAGAGCTGTCCTCTGCCATCCAGCAGGCGAAGTCTCCGGAAGAAAGGGGAACGTGTAGTGCTCACGTCCAACAAGGTGCCCTTCCAGGGAGCCCAATCCACCCATCCCTTGGCCACAGTGATACCCAGTGCTCCACCCTGGATGCCTCCCACTGCTGAGTCTGGAAGTGCACAGCTGGGGGTACCCACTCATTTGGAGGTTCTGGAGTCTCACATCCTCAGGAAGAGGCTACAGCACCAGTGGGGCCTGCCCAGCCTGACCCAGCGATCCTTGTGCCGGTTCCTTCCAGCTCCGCCTCCCTCCATTGCCCGCCCCGATTCCCCATGGTGTGCTCAACTGGAAGAGAATACTCTTCCAGTCACCAACCAGCTCACTTTCATCCCCCTGGGGACCAAGAAGCTGCTGGAGAACCACCTCAAGCGTATGATTGTAGAGAGGCAATGGGGCCTTCCCAAGAGGGTCAAGGAGTCTCTTCGGGGCTTCATACCAGTCTCTGCACCACTGACCAAGAGGCCCAGGGAAGGGGAGAAGGCCCCACTGCCCCCTGAACTGAGGAGACCCAAAATGAAGGGGCCTCCACCGGAAAAAGCATCAAGTCCCCCGGAACGACCGGCTGGCTGCTCAGAGAGGCGGCCCCTAGAAGGCCTCTGCGAGTGGAAACAAGGCATGGCAGGACCTTTAGCCAAGAAAGCCCTGAAGATCCAGCTGGACTGCCTTTCCCATCGGGAAATCACCCACCAAGCTGAGAAAAGCAGCCTTCCCAAAGTCCTCCCGCCTGGGCTGAAAGGTGTTCGGCTGCGGTCCCAGCAACTCCCCTTTGTGGAGCATGATATACTGGATCGTATCCAATTTAACATCAAGCACAAGCAGCTGGCCCACAGGTGGGGGCTGCCCACGCTTTACAGCAAGTCAGTGGCTCGCCTCTTCCATGGAACGGCCCCACCAGCTCCGGACCCCCTTTTGCCCGCTCAGGCGACCACGGTCAGGTTCTCTGCTGCAGAGACGCTGTTCGTTGCAAAAGGGATCCGAGAGAAGCTGGAGTGGCACGTCAAGAGGAAGCGGCTGCAGCACGCCTGGGGGCTGCCGGACCTTGTCCAGAGATCCCTCCGCAAGCTTCTCCCCGCTGTCCCCCTGCAGTGTCGCCAAAAGCCTGGGCTGAGGAATGTGATCGTTCTTCCAGACCAGCTCTCCTTCCTCAGCAAAGAAACCACCCACAAGCTGAACCGGAATGTTCTGAAAAGAGTCGTCCTCCAGCGATGGGGGCTGCCCAGCAGAGTTCTGCAGTCCCTGAGACTGCTGTACCCAGAGATGGGATTTGGCTCCCCAGGCAGGAACGCATCAAAGCCTCACCAGGCCCTGTCTGACAGCATCCGTGGAGATTTCCCAGGGCCTTTAGCAGTAAGTGGTGACAGAAGAATCAGGAGCAGGAGAACTGCTGTTGCCCCGCATAAGGCGCCTTTGCCCTGCCCCATGCTGGGGCCCGAGGAACTGGAGAAGATGGAGCACCACTTGGCCAAGAAATCTGTGGAGGTGCAGTTGGGGGCCTTCCCCCCTCTCTCTAGGTTCTCTTGGCGCCTCGTATTGCTCTCCACAAAACAGCTTCTCCCCAGGCTGATCTGTCCCGGCCAGAAATCCCTACGACTTCGTAGCGGTTTCCTGCCATTTGTACCCCCAGATGACGTGGTTCGGTTGGAGCTCTCTGTCCGTCGGAGTCACTTGGCCTCCCTCTGGGGTCTGGGCTTGCGCTATGTGGAGGCACTCAGTGGGATGGTGCCCAAGCCCCGCCTTGTCTCGCTCCTGCCCAGATGGACGGGCATTGAGTTCACAGAGGTGCACATCATATTCCTTCCACAACCAGCCAAAGACGCCCTGGAAGTGCACATCCAGAAGAAGAGGCTGCAGCATCTGTGGGGTGTCCCTGCTCTCATCCGGCGGTCGCTGGAGGCCTTTATGCAAGGGTTCCCCCAACTGCCTTCTCGCCAATTGACCGAGGTTCATGTGAGCACCATGCGGCAGGAACTCTCTTTCCTTCCCTGTAGTGTCTGCAGCCACCTGGAGCTCCATGTGCAGAAGACGAAGCTGCATCGACAATGGGGTTTGCCCAGGAGGGTCCTGGCATCCCTGAAGTGCCTGTGTCCAGAGGCTGGAAGTCTTGCCCTGAGACAAAAAGTGGCAAGGGCTCCCTTTGGCTTGCTGCACTCAGGAGGTGGCAGTCCCCCTGAATTGTGGTCTGTGGGTACAGTATCCATGGGGCCAGGCACCAGGAAAGCGGAAAGAATTGTGGGAGATGCCACTCCACAGCCACTGCCCCCAGAGTGGTCTGTGGGTACCGTGTCCATGGGGCCAGGCACCAGGAAAGCAGAAAGAATTGTGGGAGATGCCACCCCACAGCCACTGCCCCCAGAGTGGTGGTCTGTGGGTACCGTGTCCATGGGGCCAGGCACCAGGAAAGCAGAAAGAATTGTGGGAGATGCCACCCCACAGCTGCTGCCCCCAGAGTCGTGGTCTGTGGGTACAGTGTCCACGGGGCCAGGCACCAAGAAAGCAGAAAGAATGGTGAGAACTGCTGCCTCACAGCCTCTGCCCTCCATCCTGGCAGCCAAAGACCTGGAGAAGGTAAAGCTCCGTTTGGCTAGGAAGTGTGTGGAGGTCCAGCTGGGAGCCTTACCAGCCATGGTCAAGTTGTCTTGGCGTCGTGCAGCACTTTCTTCGAGGCAGCCTCTCCCCCAGCTCATCCTCCCTGGCTGCAGGGCCCTGCAACCACGCCGCCACTTCCTCACCTTTGCACGGAGAGAGGATGTCGAAAGGATGGAGTTGGCTGTGCAGCACAACCACTTGATCTCCCTCTGGGGCCTGGGTGTCAGCTACGTGGAGGCTCTGGGAGTAATGATGCCCAAACCGCCTTTACAGCCTCCCAGACGCAGAACAACTGCCTTCCGTTTCTTGGACATGAAGACACCATTTCTCCAGGAACAGGAAAGGGAGGCCTTAGAACTGCATGTGAAAAAGAAAAAGATCCAGCACATGTGGGGCTTGCCGGTCCTCATCCAGAGGTCACTTCTGTGTTTCACACACAGGACTCCCTCAGTCCACATCTGTCACAAGGCCAAGATTGCTGTCCATATCGAGCATCTGCAGCCCTCCTTCATTTCTGAAGGCGTCTGCAGGTCCTTGGAGCTCCATATTCAGAAGATGAAGCTCCAGAGGCTGTGGAGATTGCCTGGCAGAGTCCGTGAGGCCTTGAAGGGCTTTGTCCCCTCTAGTTCTTTGGTAATCATGGGAAGGGACAGTCGGCCACAAAGATCCACTCTCACCACTCAGAATCTGCTTAGGTTCACAGAAGGCCTGAACTTCACTGAGGAAATGCGTGGCCGAGATAAACCTGGTGCTGATGTACGACAGAGAGCTGAGGACGAAGAGGAGGTTCAGCTAGAAGAACCACAGGTATGTGGAGGAGAGACATCCACAGAAGAATCTACTAGTGGAAAGGGGATCTCGACAGGATGCAGCATTGGTCCAGTAAGCATCAGCCATGAGGAGAAAGAGATGGATGTATCCTGGAAGTTCCGAAAGGAAGATGCTGCACCATATCCAGCCTCCCGAGTCCAGCTGGTGACCAAGGAAAGCAAGGCACCTCTGATGGCAAAAAAGATGACTTCCGCTGGGAATGAGCCTCTGAGGATGATGCGTCCACAGAGCGAAGGTGGGGGAGAGCGAGCTCGCCAGCCTCAATTCCTGCTGAAGGGAGACAGCATGCTCCCTGTCCCTCACAAGGCCATTGACAAGAAACTGTCCTTAATCGGTTCAATCCTAGAGAAGAAATTGTACCTGAAGCATGGACTTCAGGCCTGGCTGAGAAACCAGGAGAGGCAGAAGGAGAAGAGCATTAAGAGAGGGCTCATGGAGGTTGTGCATGCTGAAGAAGTGTGGCACAAAGAAGATATCCAAAATGACTCAGGTACTGCGTATACCACAGAAGAAGCTGTCACTGTGAGACTGGAGGAAATGCAGTGTGGCTGCATTCAAGCAGCTGCATCTGTGCTGCAGGCTAAGAAAGAGACTCTGGACCTGATTACAGCCCCCACTCAAGAAGCACAGCTATTTCAGGCAGGCAGGATGGAGTCCTTTGTCGCATTAGCAGAAGCTGCTGTAGGTTCAACTTCATGGAAATCCTCCCGGTTGAGCCACAAGGGAGCTGAGAGCTCTTTTGAGAACAGTGGAGAGGGGGATGAGGGCAATGGCAGAAGGCTCATGAGGCAAGAAAGAAAGCTAGGCATTATCAGTCAAGAAAAACTGGTGGTAAGCAAAGAGCGGCGGTCGAGCAGCAAAGAGCGGCGGTCGAGCAGCAAAGAGCGGCGGTCGAGCAGCAAAGAGCGGCGGTCGAGCAGCAAAGAGCGGCGGTCGAGCAGCAAGAGGTTGGTCAGCAAAGAGCGGTGGTCAAGCAGCAAGAGATCTAGCAGCAAAGAGTGGTGTTCAAGCCGCAAATTTTGGCGGCCGAGTAGCAAGAGGTCAAGCAGCAAAGTATGGAGGCCCAGCAAGAGATCAAGCAGCAAAGAACAGTGGTCAAGCAGCAAAGAGCGGCGGTCGAGCAGCAAGAGGTCAAGCAGCAAAGAGCAGCAGTTGAGCAGCAAGAGGTCAAGCAGCAAAGAGCGGCAGTTGAGCAGTAAGAGGATGAGCTGCAAAAAACAGAGATGGAGCCGGTCAAGCAGGTCAAGCAGCAAAGAACGGAGATCAAGCAGCAAAGAGCGGTGGTTGAGCAGCAAGAGGCTAAGCAGCAAAGAACAGAAATGGAGCAGTAAGAGGTCAAGCAGCAAAGAACGGAGGCCGAGCAGCAAGAGATCAAGCAGCAAAGAGCAGTGTCTGAGCAGCAAGAGGCCGAGCAGTATAGAACGGAGGTCAAACAGCAAGCAATCAACCAGCATAGAATGGAGGTCGAGCAGCAAGGATTATAGATCAAGAACCAGCAAAGTGACTTCTGACAGTTCTGTGGAAAGCATTTCCAGTGCCTGAAGCCAGGAAGAAGCTTGTGAGGTGTAGAGCAAAGGGGAACTGGCTGGAGAGCCTGAAGATATTCCCATGCAGGTGGGTTCTCAAAGGAACTTTGTGTTTGCCAATAATAAACCATTATTTCCTTAACTTTGTGCTTTTTTTGCCAGAGTGCTTGAGGAGCTCTCCTGTAAGCTGCACCGTGCTCTCTCTTTCTTGCACAGAGCTGCCTTGCAATGTTTCATGGGCAAGCATTGGTGCAGCCGGTCGTACACAACTGTGTAGTTAGGGCCGAGCTTGAGGGTGCGCTTGGTGCTTCTGGTTATGGAGATTGTGGACAGAGAAGCCTCCGAGTGCAGGTGGCCTCACCTGGCCTCTTCAGCAATTCCTGCACCTGCCTGAGCTCACATCCTGCTTTGCCAGCAATCTCTGCTACTGAAAGCATGGGGATTGCAACGGACAGAACAGTCTCTCTCTGATCACACTCAGCTAGTCCTAGAACAGTTGCTCTGGTGTAGATGTGAGTCAAAGTCATCATGGGCCATTCTCTGGAGTGGTGGGCTAGCACCTCTCCAGTATAGCACTGCTATAAGGATTAAAGAGAAATAAGAACATAAAAACAGCCCTGCTGGATCAGGGCCAAGGCCCATCTAGTACAGCATCCTGTTTCACACAGTAGCTCACCAGATGCTGCTGGAAGCCTAAAGGCAGGAGTTGAGGGCATGTAACATCTCCTGATGTTACTCCCCTGCAACTGGTACTCAGAGGCATCCTGCCTTTGAGGCTGGCGGTGGCCTATAGCCTTCCACCTAGTAGCCCTCCATGAAGTTATCCAAACCCCTCTTAAAGCCATCCAGGTTGTTGGCTGTCACCAGATCTTGTGGCAGAGAATTCTACAAGTTGATTATGTGTTATGTGAAAAAGTACCTTCGTTTGCTGGTCCTAAATTTCCTGGAAATCAATTTCATGGGATGACCCCTAGTTCTAGTGTTATGTGAAAGGGAGAAGAATTTAACTCTATCCACTTTCTCCATACCATGCATGATTTTATAGACCTCTATCATGTGTCCCCGCAGTCATCTTTTTTCTAAACTAAATAGCCCCATGTGTTGTAGCCTTGCTTCCTAAGAAAGGTGCTCTAGGCCCCTGATCATACTGGTTGCCCTCTTCTGCACCTTTTCCAGTTCTACAATGTCCTTTATTATTATTTCTTGTTTACACAGGCAGACAGGTGTTATTGACTGGTTTGTTTTATCCAGACGAGTCCTTCCCAAGGACCTGGGATGGCTGAATTTTATCATCAATACTGTTGGTTATTATAGATATCGTCGCAAAATATAGGCTGTTCCCAGTAAAGCTGCTTTTTGTAATTGGCTGATGGTGATTTCTGTGGCCCCTATGGTGTTGAGGTGCTCTTCAAGTTCTTTTGGAATTGCACCTAAAACAACTTGAAGAGCACCTCAACATATTATTATTATTTTATTATTATTATTATTATTGTTATTACATTTATATCCCGCTCTTCCTCCAAGGAGCCCAGAGCGGTGTACTACATACTTGAGTTTCTCTTTCACAACAACCCTGTGAAGTAGGTTAGGCTGAGAGAGAAGTGACTGGCCCAGAGTTACCCAGCTAGTTTCATGGCTGAATGGGGATTTGAACCCGGGTCTCCCCGGTCCTAGTCCAGCACTCTAACCACTACACCACTCCAGGTGTGGCCACACCATCGTTTTGTATAAAGGCATGATAATGTTAGCAGTTTTATTTTCAATCCCCTTCCTAATTAATGATCCCTAGCATGGAATTGGCCTTTTTCACGGCTGCCGCACATTGAGTCGACACTTTCAACCAGCTGTCTGCCACAACCTCAAGATCCCTCTCCTGGTCAGTCACTGACAGCTCAGATCCCATCAGCATATACTTGAAGTTGGGGTTTTTTGTCCCACTGTGCATCACTTTACACTTGCCAACATTGAACTGCATTTGCCATTTTGTTGCCCACTCACCCAGTTTGGAGAGATCCTTTTGGAGCTCTTCACAATCCATTTTGGATTTCACTACCCGAAAGAATTTGGTATCATCTGCAAATTTGGCCACATCGCTGCTTACCCCTGCTTCTAGATAATTTATGAATAAATTAAAAAGCACAGGTCTCAGTGCAGATCCTTGGGAGACCCCACTTCTTACTTCTCTCCATTGTGAAATCCCTCCATTTATACCTACCCTCTGTTTCCTGTCCTTCAACCAGTTAGCAATCCACACATGTACTTGTCCCTTTATCCCATGACTGCTAAGTTTCCTCAAGGGTTTTTGATGAGGAACTTTGTTGAAAGCTTTTTGGAAGTCCAGGTATACTATGTCAACTGAATCACCTTTAGCCACACACATTTATCCACACTCTCAAAGAACTCCAAAAGATTTGTGAAGCAAGATTTACCTTTGCAGGAGCCATTTATTTATTGTGAAATTTATATACCACCTTTCATTAAAAACAATCCAAGGTGGTTTACAAAAGTTAAAACACATATAATTAAAATGACAGTTAAAAGTATTAAGCTAAAAATATGAAAACAAATCTGATTTAAAATATATAATAAACAAACACAAAAACTATACATGGATAAAAACACACAGAAGCAGCAATAAAACAATCATGTAAAGGCCTGGATAAAAAGCCAAGATTTAACCAGCTTTCTAAAAACTGTGATGGAGTCTGAGGGGCGAATGGCCACTGGGAGAGAATTCCAAAGCCTAGAGGCAGCAACAGAGAAGGCCCTGTCCTGAGTGCATGACAACCGAGCCTCCCTCATTGTCGGCACCCGGAGCAGAGCCCCCTCAGATGATCTCGTCCAGCGGGCAGCAACCTTGGGAGCAGGCAGTCCCTCAGGTATCCCGGGCCCAAACCGTTAAGGGCTTTAAAGGTCAAAACCAGCACCCTGAATTGGACCCGGAAGCACATTGGTAACCCGTGCAGCTCTTTCAAAATAGGTGTGATGTGATCATACCAGGCAGCTCCAGATAGAACCCTAGCTGCCGCATTTTGCACAAGCTGCAGTTTCCAGATATTCTTCAAGGGCAACCCCACATAGAGCGCATTACAGTAATCCAGCTGTGACATGACTAAGGCATGGGTAACTGTGGCCAAATATGCCTTCTTGAGAAAGGGACGCAGCTGGCGCATTAGTCGAAGCTGTGCAAAGGTACCCCTGGCTACCGCCTCCACCTGAGCTTCCAAAAGCAGAGCCGGGTCCAGTAGTACCCCCAAGCTGCATACTTGCTCCTTCAAGGGGAGTGCAACCCCATCCAGAACCGGTAAAATCTCATCCTGACTGGCTCTCCTACTGACCAACATTACCTCCATCTTGTCTGGATTCAGTCTCAGTTTATTAGCTGACATCCAGCCCATCACGGCCTCCAGTCCCCGATTCAGGACATCCACCGCCTCCCTAGGATCAGGTGACAAGGAGAGATAGAGCTAAGTGTCATCTGCATATTGCTGACAACTCAGTCCAAGTCTCTGGATGACCTCTCCCAGTGGCTTCATGTAGATGTTAAACAGCATGGGGGACAAAATCGAACCCTGCAGGACCCCACAGGCCAATGGCCACGGGGCCGAGCAGCAGTGCCCCAGCACCACCTTCTGGACTCACCCCCCTGAAAGGAATGGAACCACTCCAACAAAGTACCTCCAATTCCCATACTCAAGAGGCAGTCCAGAAGAATACCATGGTCAATGAACACCGCTGAGAGGTCCAGCAGAACCAACAAGGACATACTCCCCCTGTCTAGGCCCCGGCGAAGGTCATCCACTAGACCGATCAAGGCAGTTTCAGTCCCATATCCGGGGCGGAAGCCAGATTGAAAAGGGTCCAGATAATCCGTATCATCCAAGACCCTCTGCAGCTGGGATGCTACCACACGCTTTATCACCTTGCTCAAAAACGGAAGGTTATATACAGGTCTATAGTTTTCCAGGTTGGAGGGATCAAGGGAGGGCTTTTTTAATAATGGTCTTACCAACACCACCTTGAGGCACGATGGCATCCTGCCCTCCCTTAATGAAGCATTAATGATCACCTCCAACCATCTGCCTGTACCCTCCCTGTCAGCTTTTATTAGCGATGAAGGGCAAGGGTCAAGAGTGCACGATGTCGCTCGCACACTGCACAGGATCTTGTCCACATCCTCAGGCTGCACCAACTGAAAAGAATCCAACACAACAGGACCAGATAGTACCAGAGGCACGTCTGCCAGAACTGCCAAAACTCTGGAGTCCAGGTCAGCACGGATGCGAGCGACTTTATCTGCAAAGTGACATGCAAACTGATCACAGCAGGCTGTGGATGGTTCCTCCCCCATTACCTGGGGGGATGTGTGGAGCAATGTTTTTCCCACACGAAACAGCTCTGTTTTTCTGCACTAAGCAGATGCAATGGAGGCAGAGAGAAAAAATTTCTTCGCCACCCCCACCGCCATGGAGTAGTCCCTAAAATGGGCTCTAGCCTGTGTTTGGTTGGATTCAGCACGACTCTTCCTCCAGCGTCGTTCCAGCCCTTGTCCAGGTTGTTTCATCATCCTAAGCTCTGAGGAAAACCAAGGAGCTGAACGGGCTCTGCCAAGCTGGAGAGGGCGTTTAAGAGCAACCGTGTCAACAGCGTGGGTCGTCTCTCCATTCCAGAGATCAACCAGGGCCTCAACAGGGTCACCAGCTCTGGACACTGGAAACTCCTCGAGGGCCTTCTGGAACCCAAGCGGATCCATAAGCCTCCGGGGGCGGACCGTTCTAATCGGTCCACCACCCCTGCAGAGGGCAGACAGAGCAGTCAAACTAAACCCCACCAGATGATGATCTTTCCATGACAAGGGAGTTATCTCAAACTCCTCCACCTCCAGATCATTTATTCCCTGGTCGGCAAGAACCATATCCAGAGTGTGTCCTGCCATGTAGGTAGGGCCCAATACCAATTGAGACAGGCCCATGGTTGCCATGAAATCCTGAGCCAAACCTACTAGAGGGGCCTCAGTGTGGCCATTGAAATCCCCCAGAACAATAAATTTGGGGGAACCCAACGCTACCTCCAAGACCACCCCCACCAGCTCAGGTAGGGAGACTGAAATGCAGAGGGGTGGTCGGTACACCAGCAGAATCCCCAGCCTATCTGGGAGACCCACCCTCAAGGACAAACACTCAAAATTCTGTGACTGCCTGACTAGGCACCTGGAAATGGGGAGGGTCTCTCGATAGATGACTGCAACGCCCCCTCCCTGACTCGCCAGGCGGGGCTGCTGCACACTCAGGAAACCTGGAGGACAGAGCTGGGAGAGACCAACCCCGCCCAGCTCATCCACCCAG
Organism: Hemicordylus capensis; assembly: GCF_027244095.1. Classification (NCBI taxonomy): domain Eukaryota; kingdom Metazoa; phylum Chordata; class Lepidosauria; order Squamata; family Cordylidae; genus Hemicordylus; species Hemicordylus capensis. Next base: position 4,210,414 of record NC_069658.1, read on the forward strand.
GTCTCCGTCACACATACCAGGTCAGCACGCTCATCCACAATCAGATTGTGGATGAGAGATGTTTTAGCATTAACTGACTTGGCATTCAGCAGCAGCATCCTAATTCTCGAGGGAGTGTTCTCAGAGCTCCCAGAGGTCTCAGGGTTGGGAGAAGAGCTGGAAAAATGGACAGGCCTCAGTTGCCTGGACCATTTCTCCCTGTGACAGCCAGTCCAACTCCCACCGCTGTATTTCCCTCTGCCCGCTACCAATGGTATTTCTGCCCCCACACCAACCCCACTTTCCTGCTCTCCCAGGCACATTCCACCCAGCAGGGCCTGTTCTTCTACAGTACATGCTTTACAATTTTATCCTTAAGGATGTTTTCCATCAATTTGCCTGGAATGGACGTTAAGCTAACCAGCCTGTAATTTCCTGGATCGCCCCTGGATCCCTTTTTGAAAACTGGTGTTACATTTGCTACTTTCCAGTCCTCCAGTACAGAGCCTGGTTGCAGGGATAAGTTATATATTTTAGCAGGGAGGCCAGCAATTACACATTTGAGTTCTTTGAGGACTCTTGGATGGATGCCATCCCGCTCTGGTGACTTGCTAGTTTTCAGTTTTTCCAGACAGTTTAGAACATTATCTCTTGTCACTTCTATCTGACTCAGTTCTTTAGCCTCCATCCCGAAAAAGCCTGGTTCAGGAACAGGTATATGCTCAGTATCCTCTGCCATGAAGATGGACGCAAAGAACTCATTTAGCTGCTCTGCAACCTCCATATCTTCAATAATCCCTTTCACTCCCTCATTGTCTAATGGTCCAACTGCCTCCCTGGCAGGTTTCCTGCATCCATTGTGTTTAAAGAAGTTTTTGTTATTGCCTTTGATGCTTTTAGCTAAACGTTCCTCAAACTCTCTTTTTGCCTCCCTTATTGTCACCTTGCATTTCTTTTGCCAGAGTATGTGTTCCTTTCTGTTCTCCTCATTTGGGCAGGACTTCCAATTTCAGAAAGAAGTCTTCTTCCCTTTTATGGCTTCCTTGACAGTATCTGTTAGCCATGCTGGCATCCTTCTCGACTTAGTGGTACCTTTCCTCCAGAAACCTAACAACCTAACTTTTGGAAGAAACTGATTATCTAGACCCATTTCTAACTGGCTTTAGAATGGGCTATGGGGTTGAGACAGCCTTGGTCAGCCTGACGGATGGCCTTTACTGGGGAATCGACAGAGGGAGTGTGACTCTGTTGGTCCTCTTGGATCTCTCGGCGGCGTTCAATACCATCGACCATGGTATCCTTCTGGGTCGCCTGGGGGAGTTGGGAATAGGAGGCACTGCTTTGCAGTGGTTCTGTTCCTATCTCTCGGGTAGATCCCAGATAGTGGAGCTTGGTGACAGTTGCTCCTCAAAGCAGGAGTTGTTATATGGAGTCCCTCAGGGCTCCATTCTCTCACCAATGCTTTTCAATATCTACATGAAACCGCAGGGTGAGGTCATCAGGAAATTTGGTGCTGGGTGTTATCAGTATGCTGATGACACCCAAATCTACTTCTCCTTTCATCTTCAGGAAATGGCACTCATTCTCTAAATGCCGGCCTACAGGCAGTAATGGGCTGGATGAGGGATAACAAATTGAAGCTGAATCCAAGCAAGGCAGAGGTGCTCATTGTGGGGGCTCATAATCTGAGGGGTGAGTTAGATCTTCCTGTGCTGGATGGGGTTACACTCCCCCAGAAGGAGCAGGTGAGCAGCTTGGGAGTACTCCTGGACCCAGGCCTCACCCTGGTATATCAGGTGGAGGCCATGGCCAGGAGTGCTTTCTATCAGCTTTGGCTATTTGATAGCTGTGCCCATTCCTTGGAGAGAATGACCTCAAAACAGTGGTGCACCAGCTGGTAACCTCCCGGCTTGACTATTGCAATGCGCTCTACGTGAGGCTGCCTTTGTACATAGTTCGGAAACTTCAATTAGGTCAGAATGTGGCAGCCAGATTGGTCTCTGAGGTAACCCGGAGAGACCATATTACGCCTATTTTGAAACAATTGCACTGGCTGCCGATATGTTTCCGGGCAAAATACAGGTGAAACTCGGAAAATTAGAATATTGTGCAAAAGTCCATTAATTTCAGTAATGCAAATTAAAAGGTGAAACTGATATATGAGACAGACGCATTACATGCAAAGCGAGCTAAATCAAGCCTTAATTTGTTATAATTGTGATGATCATGGCGTACAGCTCATGAAAACCCCAAATCCACAATCTCAGAAAATTAGAATATTACATGGAACCAAGAAGACAAGGATTGAAGAATAGAACAATATCGGACCTCTGAAAAGTATAAGCATGCATATGTATTCAGTACTTGGTTTGGGCCCCTTTTGCAGCAATTACTGCCTCAATGCGGCGTGGCATGGATGCTATCAGCCTGTGGCACTGATGAGGTATTATGGAAGACCAGGATGCTTCATTAGCGGCCTTCAGCAATTCTGCATTGTTTGGTCTCATGTCTCTCATCCTTCTCTTGGCAATGCCCCATAGATTCTCTATGGGGTCAAGTCAGGCGAGTTTGCTGGCCAATCAAGCACAGTACACTGTATACTTTTCAGAGGTCTGATATTGTTCTTTTCTTCAATCTTTGTCTTCTTGGTTCCATGTAATATTCTAATTTTCTGAGATTGTGGATTTGGGGTTTTCATGAGCTGTACGCCATGATCATCACAATTATAACAAATTAAGGCTTGACTTATCTCGCTTTGCATGTAATGCGTCTGTCTCATATATCAGTTTCACCTTTTAATTTGCACTACTGAAATTAATGGACTTTTGCACGATATTCTAATTTTCTGAGTTTCACCTGTACAAAGTGCTGGTTATTACCTTTAAAGCCCTGAACGGCTTAGGCCCGAGTTACCTCAGAGAGTGCCTTCTTCTGCGTGATCCCCACGGCACATTAAGGTCATCTGAGGAGGTTCGTCTCCAGTTACCACCAGCCCATCTGGTGGCGACTCAGAGGCGGGCCTTCTCTATAGCTGTTCCGGGGCTGTGGAATGCGCTCCCTGCGGAAATCCGTAATTTGAATTCTCTATTAGTCTTAAGGATAGCCCTTAAAACATCTGTTTCGCCTGGCTTTCTAGGGTTTTTAAATCGGTTTTAATATTTTAACCCGGTTTCAGGGTTTTAAATTACTGTGACTGTTTAATTGTTGTTTTAAAAGTTTTTAAATTAATTGTTGTTATATTGTTTTTTAATTTTTGTTTTAGCTCTTTACTGTTTTAATGGTTTGTTTTAATTGTAAACTGCTCTGAGCCATTTTGGAAGGGCAGTATAAAAATCAAATCAATCAATCAATAAATGGGCTTCTAGTATTGTGGTTTTGAGTAAACTCCATGCATTCTGGAATGAAGTGACTCTCCTGATTTTCCCTTTCAGTTTTCTTTTCACCATACTCCTCATTTTGGAGAAGTTTCTCTTCTGAAATTCAAAGTGTCTGTGTTAGACTTCCTTGGTAATTCTCTCCTCGCATGTATGCTGAATTTGATCGCATTATGGTCACTGTTCCCTAAAGGGTCGATGACACTGATATCACGCACCAGGTCCTGGGTGCCACTCAGGATTAAGTCCAAGGTCGTCTTCTCCATGATTGGTTTCAAGACCATCTGTTCTAGGGCACCATCATTCAGCGTATCTAGAAATTTGATCTCTCTGTCATTACCTGACTGTGAATTTACCCAGTCTATGTGCGGGTAATTGAAGTCACCTATTATTACAGCCCCGCCTGTCCGTGACAGCTCCCTGATTTCCTGCTGCAACTCCCAGTCACTGTCAGCATTTTGATCCAGAGGGCGACAGCACATCCCAGTAGCACATTCCCTTTCAGGCTTTGTATTGTCACCCACAGGGTTTCTGTGGAGGACTCTGGTCCTCCTAGGTTTTCTACCTTGTTAGATTCTATCCCTTCTTTAACATACAGTGTTACTCCACCTCCTAGGCGCTCCTCCCTGTCCTTTCTATAGAGTTTATATCCAGGGATAACAGTGTCCCACTGGTTCTCACTGTTCCACCATGTTTCTGTTATGACCACTATATCTATTTCTATGTTAGCAGCCAAGCACTCCAGCTCACCCATCTTGGCTCGGAGGCTTCTGGCATTGGCATATAAGCACCTATATGCTGAATCTCTCACCTGGTTTATGCTATCTTTCTTTTGACTCTTTGAACAGCTGGCACAGCCTTCTGTCTGCTCTTTATGTGGTTCTGATCTGTCCCCTTCTGTTTTATCTTATAAATGAATATTTTAATAATAAATGTTGATGCTTCTTAATCCATATAAATACCTGAGAATCATTGATAAAGACTTAAAAAACAAACCTTAGATGAAAGGTTATTAATATGTGACAACAATAAATATACTAAAAAATATTGATAATATGAAAGCCTACAACAATTATTAGGCCACAATTATTCTCATAGTTGTCCTTAGTGTCCAGAAATGTCCTCAAACATATATTTACTGAGTCATTGATTCTTATAATTCCTGGTCAAGTTATAGAACACAAAAAAAGTTCTCAGACATATGTTGACTGAGTCATTGATTCTTGTGGTTCCTGGTCAAGTCTTTTGTCAGAGGGACTATGATCTTCCTCAGTGACTATTTTAATAGAATGCTTTCACAAGGACAATTCATCTCCAATCTCCATCTAGCCCAAAGAGGTTTTCACAATTTCTCAATTTTCTACTTGCAGGCCCTTTGCAATGAGTTTGAATTTTAAGCCTCAGATTGATAAATCCACTATATTTTGATGTGGCTCTCTAATTTTCTAGTTTTTACAATAAGGGCTTCACATTTTATAGAAGAAAGGTGTGTGCGTTGATTATGAAGAGAAACTTTGGAGAAACTGTGAACATTTCTGCCTGGAACCATCTCTTCCCAGCCCAATATCATAGGAACAAAGAAAGCTGCAGGAGAGAGAAGAGGAGGGCCACCATCTGCCCCTAGGCAGACCTCAGGTTGAGAGACTGGGTGCCTGCCTGTTTGCTTCTTCTACTGCCCCCCAGGACTGGCTGCTGTACTGAGGTGAGGCCTTGCAGGATTGGGGCCCGGGGAGGAGGGTGACTTGGCAGTTTCCTGGATTTCATTTGCCTAGAGCTGCCTGCTCAGGGCTATACATGGTGCTGCCAGTGGCGGTGGGGGGTTTGCCCCTTCGGGGGACAGGGAGGGCGAGGTCTCCTGGCCCAGGTATTTGTATGTGGGGGGAGCATTTAATAGTGGGGCTTCTGTTTTAATTAGTCTTGGGTGAGATAGTTTTAGAATGTGCCTGGGCTTACCTGGAGATGGGGAGACTGGGGGCGTGTTCACTGACTGTGGGGCAGCCATTCCAGTGGTGGGGAACAGAAGAAGTAACGTTGGCAGGTCAGTGGGCCGTTACAGAGGAAGGAGATTTGGAAATCTAATAGCTGTTTCCCCTTCTGGCTGTCCTGCCAGCTCTTTGACCTTAGGGAGCAGTGCCGACCACCCTTGGAACCTCACCTTGCTCCTCTGTAATGCCAGGTCTGTCCAGAATAAGTCAGAAACCATCCATGATTTGATTCTGGATGAAGGTGCCAACCTGGTATATATAACAGGGAACTAGCTGAGGGAGGCTGGGGGCCCAGTGTGGTCCCAGCTTCTTCCTCCAGGGTACTCTGTTGAGGATCGGGTGAGGGACCGTGGGCAGGGAGGTGGAGTGGCTGTGGTCAAACTCTCTCGTATTAGGGCTGACTTAGATTCAAACTCCACAATTGTTACCGAGTCGGATGCCGAGGTGTCCAGCAGCTCCTCTTATGTGATGACCCTGGATCAGTTCCAGTTTGTGACTCCTGAGGATGTGGACAAGTTGCTTGCAGTGGTGTGGCCTACCACCTGTCCTCTTGATCCTTACCCAACAGGGCTTATACTATTTAGCAAAGAGGCTGCTGTAGAGGGGATGGTAGAGATGATAAATGCTTCTCTGGGGAAGGGCAGGATGCCTCCTTGTCTTAAGGAGGTAATAATTAGACCATTTCTGAAGAAGCCTGCCTTAGATCCCTCTGAAAAGTATAAGCATGCATATGTATTCAGTACTTGGTTTGGGCCCCTTTTGCAGCAATTACTGCCTCAATGCGGCGTGGCATGGATGCTATCAGCCTGTGGCACTGATGAGGTATTATGGAAGACCAGGATACTTCATTAGTGGCCTTCAGCAATTCTGCATTGTTTGGTCTCATGTCTCTCATCCTTCTCTTGGCAATGCCCCATAGATTCTCTATGGGGTCAGGTCAGGCGAGTTTGCTGGCCAATCAAGCACAGTACACTGTATACTTTTCAGAGGTCCGATATTGTTCTGTTCTTCAATCCTTGTCTTCTTGGTTCCATGTAATATTCTAATTTTCTGAGATTGTGGATTTGGGGTTTTCATGAGCTGTACGCCATGATCATCACAATTATAACAAATTAAGGCTTGACTTATCTCGCTTTGCATGTAATGCGTCTGTCTCATATATCAGTTTCACCTTTTAATTTGCATTACTGAAATTAATGGACTTTTGCACGATATTCTAATTTTCCGAGTTTCACCTGTAGACCCATTTCAAACTGGATTTCGGGCTGGCTATGGGGTGGATACTGCCTGATGGATGATCTCCAACTGGGAATTGACAGAGGAAGTGTGACTTGGTTGATCCTTTTGGATCTCTTGGTGGCTTTCGATACTATTGTCCATAGTACCCTTCTGGAATGTCTGAGGGGATTGGGGGTGGGAGACACTGCTTTGCAATGGTTCCACTCCTATCTCATGGGGAGATTCCAGATGGTGTGTCTCTTGGAGACTGTTGTGCTTCAAAACCTGAACTTTCCTATGGTGTCCCATAGGGCTCCATATTGTCTCCGATGTTGTTTAACATCTACATGACTGCTGGGAGGGAACATCAGGAGATTTGGTGCAAGGTGTTATCCATATGCTGATGACACCCAAAACTATTTCTCCATGTCAACATCATCAGGAGAAGGCATAACCTCTCTAAATGCCTGCCTGGAGGCAGTAATGGGCTGGATGAGGGATAACAAACTGAGGCTGAATCCATATAAGATGGAGGTACTTTTTGTGCGGGGCCGAAACTTGGAAGACAATTTTGATTTGGTGGTTCTGGATGGGGTCACACTCCCCTGGAAGGAATAGGTATGCAGTCTGGGGGTGCTTTTGGATCCAAACCTCTCCCTGGTGTCCCAGGTTGAGGTGCTGGCCAGAGGTGCTTTTTATCATCTTTGGCTGATAATGCCAGCTGCGTCTGTTTCTTGAGATAAATGACCTCAAGACAGTGGTATATCTGCTGGTAACCTCCAGGCTGGATTACTACAATGCACTCTGTGTGGAGCTGCCTTTGTACGTAGTCCAGAAACAACAGTTGGTTCATAATGTGGCAGCCAGGTTGGTCTCTGGGTCATCTAGGAGAGACCATATTACACCTGTGTTGAAGGAACTACACTGGCTGCCGATACGTTTCCGGGCAAAATACAAGGTGCTGTTTATTACATATAAAGCCCAAAACAGCTTAGGCCCTGGGTATTTAAGATAATGTCTCTTCGCCATGAGCCCCACCACCTGTTAAAATCAACTGGAGAGGTTTGTCTGCAGTTGCCACCAACCTGTTTGGCGGCTACTCGGGAACGAGCCTTCTCAGTGGCTGCCTCTGGACTTTGGAGTACGCTCCCCATTGAAATAAGAGCCTCCTCATCTCTGGCAACTTTTAAAAAGTCAATCAAGACACATCTGCTCACCCAGGCTTTTAATTAGATCTATAGTTTTAATATTTTAAATACTGGGTTTTAAATATTTTAAATGATTTTAATTGTTAATTGCTTTGATGTTTTAAATGATTTTAATTAATTGCAAACCACCCAGAAACACAAGTTTTGGGTGCTACAGAAATATTTTAAATAAAATAAAACAAACTCACTCACTCCTTGGAGTTCTAGGGCAAGACTTAATTCCTGGGGCATTGTGTGACTCCCTTCACCCACCAATGCAGCATCCGCCCCCACCTTTGGTACTAAACTTCTTGTTGTAAACTGCCCAGAGACGTAAGTTTTGGGCGGTGTAAAAATATGACAAACAAAAATAAATAAATAAATAATAAACCTTTAAAAGCTGAATCAGAAGGCACTATGGATGACAGAAGCTGTTAGTGACTCTAGCATCATAGTCTATGCCATGGATTCCCAACCTTGATTCCCTAGATGATGCTGGACTACAATTCCCATCATCCCCAGCCACAACTGAGAGGATGGGAGCTGTAGTGCAACATTTGGGGAATGCTGGAACCTTTGATTCATTTATGGGACCATAGACTGTAAAAAATGCTGCAGTCTTTAGCATCTTTAGCAGTCTATGGTCCATGTTAGAAGAGAGGGAAGTGGGAAGGTACAAAATTTCCCACTTCTAGCTTGGGACAAGCTTTTTATTACTGGATTGTTCCATAAAACTGCCTTTGCGTTGAGCCAGAATAAGGATGAAGAAGAGGGCCTCCTTTGAACTGTTGAATACGTAATGCTAATGATGTAAAACAACAAGTAGGCAAAACTCACAGGATAATTCCTCTAGCAATACAGAAAATCTCAGGTGCTTCATAAGGCAGTATAATACCAGTACAACGTGGGGCATCTTTGCTGGTGCCAGGCACTCCAGCCTCCCCATCTTGATTTGGGCCTCAAAAACCAAGGAAAAGTGTGGCTGCATGGAGAGCAAGTTGGAAGCAAGTACAATTTGTGACATTGCCCAACATCAGAATGTGGCACGTCTGCTAAGGCATCAGTCTTAGGTTCCAATTCCCCGCTTTGTGGAGCTTGAGTAAGACGGAGATAGCCTTAACTATTGTCTTAAACTGGCAGGTTTTTTTACTATTGAATTTTCACAGTTTGAGATATATATATATAATTAGTGTTGGCAATCCAGTAATCACCCCAATGACACATTTAATAATTCTAATGAACACTGCATAATATAATGGGGTGAACTGTATTATACTTTATAGATTTCTAAAACAGTTGTAGGATATTCTGCATTATACTAGTCTTGTGGTATAGTTGAATCAGTGTGCTGTAGTGGTTAGAGGGTTGGACTGGGGAGACCTGAGTTCAAATCCTCCACCAGCCATGAAACCCTCTGGGTGATTTGGGGCCAGTCACTTCTCTCTCAGCCAAACTTACTGTCACCTTCTCCCGTTTCTCCCAGAGTCCACACTCCAGAGACCAACACTGAAATCGATTTAGGGGCAAATTTAAAGTAATCATCTTCAACAAATACACATTTTACACTTATAATGAGCATATGTTTTAAAACCAAAAACCCCAATCCCCTGTTCAGAAGAGTGAAAGGCAACAAAACAGGATAGACCACAGGAGTCTCACCCACGCTTCTGTAATCCACACAGGACAGGTGAAGCAGCTGCTGCTCAGGCTTCTCTGCAGATCTTGGGCCTCAGTCTGTCTGGCTCCTGGTGCTGACTCTGCGGCTGAACAAGGAGACGGGAGAGCAAGAAGCTGCTCTCCTCTTCTCCTTTCCAATGTCTCGGTCTTTGCTCTTTCTCTTCTTCTTCCTAAGCTCACCCCTTCTCAAGATCTCTTTCCTCACAGAGTCTCTCCCTCAGAATTATCTCCCTCACACAGGCATTTCCCTGTGGCAACTCCCCAGGGCCGCCTTTGTTATGAACCCTGCCCGCCTATTCTCTTCAGGAGAGATTCGCCTGAGCGCCTGCCGCCCTGCTCGCTCCTCTCGGGAGGACTCGAAAACGATCCTTTTCTGTACTTGTCCCAGGACTGTGGAGGGCACTTCCTGCTGAGATTAGAGCTGCTCCATCCCTGTTGGCTTTTCAGAAACAAGGAATGACACTTCTCTTCAGCCGAGCTTTTTAGCTGTTTGGTAGTTCTTATGGTTTAGTTATTTTAATTTGAACTTTATATATTTCAAATTGTTTTTTAAAATCTTTGTTTAGTGGGCAGTATACAAATATGATAGATAGATAGATAGATAGATGGATAGATAGAGTTTCGACAGCCACATCCAGCAGGGGGCGGCATACACTCAGGCTTACATTACCTCACAGGGTTGTTTTGGTTTTCTTGGTGGAAGCGTGGGATATAAATGTAAAAATAAACAAACAACAAAATATGCTACGGTATATACAACAGTGTCTTAGAACGTGCCCCTGGGGAGCACTTTGTTAAAACACACACACTCCAGTGTGAGAGCCATTTCCCACCCCCATGTGGAGCTGTGCTTTCCCCAGCACTGGAGAGCAGGAGGGAGGGCTGGAAGAACAGAGCACCATCGCCATCTTGAAAGACACACACAGAGTGCTGGGAAATGCCGTCCTTCCCGTCACTTTGGCCACAGAACTCTGTACTTCTTGTCTCCTCTGGGGTAACTCTATAAATAAAAAGTCTCCCTCTCTTCCATCTTCACCTGAAGATCTTCTCCCAGAGACACTCCGCTGATTGAGGACAGGGTCATGGGTCCAGCTTCTGTTTTGTCCAGAGTTTGACTTCTTTCTCATCCAGTCCAGATTCACCTCCATTTTGAGGCATCAGATTTACATATCTAGAGGTGTTTGAAATTTGCCTCAGATAAACCGGTACTTCATCTCCCAGTGATTGACAGCTCCAACAATGTCAATCAAAACCAGCAACTTTTCTAGAGTTGACCCAGGACTCTGTAAAGTGCTTCCTAACGAAATTAAGAGTCTCTCCTTCTCTGAATGTTTTAAAGAAGGACCTAAAAACATACCTGTTTAGTCAGGGGTTTAGTTTATAGTTTTACAGCTTCAGTTTTAGAGTTTTTATTGTATTTTAAATTGTTTTAATTAAGTTAATGTTTTAATGGTTTTATATTGTGAACCGCCCAGGGACTTTTTAGTATGGGATGGTATATAAATGTACTAAATAAAATAATAAATAAGTAACGGCTAGCCACTGTTGGCCTGCCATTTCTCCCCCTTAAGCAGACTAAATTCGGTTCGTCCCTGGGTCCGCCTTTTAGCCAATCAAACAGACACAGCGGGAATCTCTTTTGAGGCAATTTATTGCACTGCAGTTGCAACAGGTAATCAGTGGGCTTTACGCTCTCAAACTGATTACAGTTTGGTTACAGGTGCATCTTACATTTATACAAACAATCTGAATGATGCTGACACCCTAAACATAGTATACGTGGCAATAAAATGGTGGACTAAGTATTTAGTACGCATGCGGATGATTCATTGTTCATCTGGTGATTACTCCTTATCCTGTTTTCTTAATTGTCAGCAAAGAACAGTGAGAATCCTGTGAGAACCAAGTTTCTTAGATACAATTTAGTGGAGAGAGATAATGACCTTGATCATGTGAGGCCGTGATGTCCCTGAGCTGGCCTGAGCTGGGCTGGGGTTACTTTAAGTTAGAGTGAGGTATTCTAAGTAAAATGGAGTTACTTTGGTTTTCTGAAACACATCAATTTGAACAAATTAATTATGTTAAAGTTAGGACAAAGTGAATTCAATGCAGCTTGCCTGTGTATTTGCATATGTTTTCACAAGCCAGTGAGATGTAGTGGTTAGAGTGTTAGAATACAACCAGGGAGACCCGAGTTCAAATCCCCATTCAGCCATGAAATTCACCGGGTGACTCTGGGCCAGTCACATATCTCTCAGCCTAACCTACCTCACAGGATAAACATAACCATGTATGAACCAAAACCTCTGGGATCCTTGGAGGAAGAGTGGGAAATGAAATAAATAAATATAAATTTGTGTTTTGTTGCATGTGTTTCTGATGCATACATTTGACATTTGTGTGTTGTGTGTCTGTGCATTGTGCATGTGTTGTGTGCTTGTGCATTCTGTGTTGCAGGTGGTGTATTTGTACTGCATGTTTGTGCATTGTAGAAGTTGCATGTTTGTGCATTTGCAGGTGTGTTTTGTGTTGCATTGTTGTGTGTTGTATACATGTGTTTGAATGTTTGTAGGTTTATGTCAAATGTGTGTTTGTGTATTCATGTTTGTGTTGCATGTTTGTGCTGTGTGTTTGTGCACCAGTGCATTTGCATGTGTTGTATGTCTGTGCGTTGTGTGTTGCAGGTGTTGTGTTTGTGCATTTCTCTGTGTTGCATGTTTTTGTGCTTGTGTTGCATGTTGCCAGTGTTGTGTGTGTGCATGTTTGATTATGTAGGTGTTGTGTGCTGCAGGTGTTATATATTTGTGTGTTTGTACTGTCTGTCTATATGTTGTGGGTATTGCATGTTTGTGTGTTTGAGTTGCGTGTTTCTGTGTTGCATGTTTTGTGTTGTGCATTTGCAAGTGTTGCGCTGCAGGTGTTACATTGCAGGTGTGATGTGCTTATGCATTGTTGTGTGCTTGCAGATGTTGCATGTTTGTGTTACTGTTTGTGTGTTGTGCATTTGCTAGTGCTGTGTGTTCATGTTGTGCATTTGTGTGTTGTGTATTTGTGTGCTTGTATTGCATGTTTGCATGTTTGTGCATTTGCAGGTGTTTGTGTTGCATGGTTGTGTGTTGTATGCATGTGTTTGGATGTCTGTAGGTTTATTTTGAGGGTTTATTTGTGTATTTGTATATTTAAAAACAGGTCTATCTGAGTACATCAGTTGTTTTCTCCCAAATATAAAAGAAATGTGTGCTACACTGTTTGAAAGATTGTGGGGGAGGGAAGGACCAATGTGTCAATTTTCAGCACTTTTTTACTTGCTGTAGATGTCTAATTTTTATCAGATCTCCTTGAGATTAGGCACATTTGTAGACCACACACACCAAGTTTCAAGTTATTCGCTCAACAGTTGTTATAATTATAAGCAATAGTATTTTTAGGCAAAAAATGGCGGAACATCTCACCCCCCACTTCCATGCCCCTTTAATTAATGTCTATTTATTTCCCTGCTGTCTAGAAAACAGTACATTTTTAAAACTGTACACGGGCGACATGGCTAAGCATAGGTAGACAGGAGAGGAGGGAGGCTGGAGGCAGCCCATATTCGGCCAGCGCCACAGTCCCTTGGACCCGCCCCCATGTCTGATGTCAGATGCAGGGGGCCGGCTAGCCACGGCCCTGCATCTGAAGTCAGGTGTGGGGTCGTGGTCTCCCTCCCAAATGGGGCCACGCAGCCCCGTTTGGAAGGGAGATTGGGCAGCGCGGGCTGGAGCAGCTCTCCCTGCCTTTAAAAGGCAGGGACAGCCGGTCCTGACCATGCTGCCATTGCAGTATGGGCTGATCTCCATACCAAATAAATAAATAAATGTGGGGGGAGAAAATACATAATACAATACAGAACAATATTTAAAAGACTTTAAAAAATCAGGTCAAAATTTAAAATTTAAAAGGCCTGGGTGAACAACAACAACATCTGGGAATCCCTCTTAGATGGAACAGTGGTTATCCCCCTTCTTGCAAAAGAGAAATAGCTTTGCTAGTCTTCTCCTCAGGAACTCAGATAAGCACAGCGCATCCCACCCTGCTACCATTAACATGCTAATGATCTGCCAAGGACCAGGATAAGTCATTAACATTCAAAAGACCCAGATCTCTCTCCATCAGGAGACATCCCGGCTGGCAGAAAGTTCACCCATGCAAGCTTACATGTACACTTCCAAACCATTCCACCATTTGTTTCCTAGGATTACACCCACATTGTTGATTCATGCAAACACGAATCCCCTTGTTCCACAGAGTTTTAGCCCCTCCTGTCAGGGCACTTGGCTTGTGCATTGCCCCGGGGCATGAATTTGCCTTATTGTATCCCAGATCGAAGCACATGTTTAGAATACTCAGGACACCCAGGGAACTCTTAGAACCTACCCTGGACCCAAGCAGAAAGGGTAGGACACCCACTTACACGGACCTATGCCACCCTGGTTCTTCAGCCCGCGAAGTGGTCATGCTGCGGCACTTGCCTCTGCCTTTCTGCTCTATCCCTGTGAACACATCACCTGCAAGTGCAGTGAACACACTCACAGATCAGGGCTGGTAATACTAACTTCCTATCCCTTTAAATCTCCTCATTCTCTTCTCTTTCCTCCTTTAATCCTGCATTTCAGTCCTTTCTCTAGTAAGCCTTAAGCAGATTCATTGATTCAGATCTAAACAATTCAGAAACTAAAATGCCTCTTGGTGAGATTGTTGTTATTACTGCTAGTTAGAAATGTATTGCTTTGCCTAATCACCTTTTCCTAATCTTGTACCCCTTTTATCCTTAAATAAATCTGTATTGAATTTCCACCTCCTCATCATTTCCCAGATCAAAACTTTGCATAAATTGATACTGTGGTGGACTGCTCCATATAGTCCCGCTGATTCCCCACATTATCCCAAAAGCCTAACTGGAGCGTTTAGTCAGCACTTTGGAGCAGTTAACACTGTATTATCTACAAAGTAGGAGAGGAGTTGTTATTGGCATTTTTGTTCTAAATGTTCTAGCAGATCTTATGCCCTGTGTGATGCTGTAGTTAATGTCAGATGCTGTGTGTTACGTGGCAGGGGGTGGCGGTGGTAGAACTGGTGGACTTCTATTACAGGATTTTTATATTGCTCCCCACGCACATTTTTAAAAGGATCTTTCCAGTATTCTTCCCCTGAACACCATTGTTCCAGGACCATTCACTTATTCCCTCTTCATATTGAAGCAAGTCCCACTGTGTTCAATACAGGTTTGCACAAAGAATTACTCTCTTGCATTACACCCGTACAAGCGTTGCAGGATTGCTCCTCAAAATGCTACTTGAAAAGGAACTCACTAGGTTTGTACTTCAACACAGCATCCTCTTCCCCAAACTGCTCAGCCAAATACTTCTAGGAAGCTCCAAAGAAGTGCAGCAACAAAACTCCATACACTATTCCTGCCCGCTGCCAACATTCCTCATTATGGACAAGTGAAGCCTCCATATTTATAGGCAGGTTTGGTTCCAAAGTAGAACCTCCATGTTCAAAAGCAGTCTACAGGATGCTAGCTTGTTAGCGGTGAGCAGAAATAGTTCTTGGGGTTCCAGTTCTTGTTGCAATTCCTTGGAGGTTCCTAGCCTTCGTCACAATCTATTTTGGGGTGGGTGAGAAACCAAGTCCCCGTTCATGCCTAGGCTGTCTGCTAGACCTGATTCTATGTGTGTTTACTCAGAAGTAAGCCCTAGTGAAACAAATGGACTTACTTCTCAGTAACTTCTCCCAGGCTTTGCTTCCCCTCTGGTGATGCAGGAGAGAAAAGCCCATAAAAAGAAAGGGAGGGGGACAGAATGGCTGTCTAGCTATACAAAGGCCAGAATGCTCATATATCCTCCTTATCAGGCAGCTATGTTCAGAACCAGGAAGCAACTACTGAGTTGTTGCAGCCCCATCTCCATCAGGTTAACTGTACGTGGTGCATAGCTGAGGGGCATGTGAACCAGGGGTGGTCAGGATGCCGTTTAGGGTAACCAACCAGATGAAGGCAGGGCAGGGTCTCCGACAGGAGGAAACCTTGCAAGGGCCCTGAGTTTCCAGGCTGCCTGTGGAGACCTTTATGACATGGTCTGGAACTCAGCTGGGGGCTAGGCTGCTAGGGCTCAGGCTGCTGAGTCTGCACAGGCCTGCCTGACAAACATGGATGCCATCCAGAACTACTGCTACTTTGCCAGTTGCTGGGACCTCTGTTTCCTTCTCAGCAGCACCATTGTTCTGACTCTGCTCACCTGCCTCGCCCGGAAGATCCTACATGGCTCCTTTCTGTGGGATGGAAGAGGCAGTCAGCTCTGGGAGAGAAGCCAGGCAGGGCCTCCGCGCTGTACAGATCTTCACTCCAGAACACAACAGGTGGGTAGCCTGTCTGCCTGTGGCTGGTGCACCATCTGCAGCTGCAGATGTACCTGTCCATGTTCAGGCCCGGCGGGTTTGGTGCTGGGCTGAGATATCAGGTCAGGACCTCAGACAAGAGCTGAGGGCCAATCCAGAAAGGCAGGTAGGGACAGGGAGCAGGACGATCACAGCCCAGAGGCTTGGGCCAGCAGCCAAAGCAGAGGCTAGAGCAGGAACTTGGGAGCTGGTTCTAGGAGGAGCTCAGGAAGAGCAGCTGTGGGTCAGGCTGCACATTTAGGGCTGATTGGATCCCTCCTGTTCAGAGGTTCTTGCCAGGGATTGAGCCTGGGGCCTTCTGTGTGCAAAGCTTTTACTGCTGCCGCTTTGTGTTTTTGTGTGTTACTGTTTTATATAGGTTATGAAACTTTTATAATAAATACATTATATTTATTTATATGTATATTTAATATTTGTATGTTTAATTTATATTTTAATTGCACATTGTTTTAATTATACTGTAAACCACTTCGGGATTATTTTAAAGAAAAGTGATATTATTATTATTTTACACAGTCAGACAGGTGTTATTGACTGCTTTGTTTTATCCAGACATCGGGTCCTTCCCAAGGACCTGGGATGCCAAAATTTTATTGTCAATGTTGTTGCTGTTGTTATAGATATCGTCGCAGAATATAGGCTGTTCCCAGTAAAGCTGCTTTTTGTAATTGGCTGATGGTGATTTCTGTGGCCCCTATGGTGTTGAGGTGCTCTTCAAGGTCTTTTGGAACTGCACCCAGGGCGCCAATGACCACTGGGATTATTTTGGTCTTTTTCTGCCACAGCCTTTCAATTTCATTTTGTAGATCTTTGTATTTGGTGATTTTTTCTATTTCTTTTTCTTCTATTCTGCTATCCCCTGGTATTTATTTATTTATTTATTTTTATTGTTGGATTTATATACCGCTTTTCATTAAAAACAATCTCAATTGCTATGGTATTGCTATGTCGATTATTTTAACTTGTTTTTCTTTCTTCTCGACTACATTATATCTGGTGTATTGTGTGGCAGATGTTTGTCTGTTTGTAGTCGGAAGTCCCATAATATTTTTACATCTTAATTTTCTTCAACTTTTTCAATTTTATGGTCCCACCAATTTTTGGCTACAGGTAGCTTGTATTTTTTGCAGATGTTCTAGTGTATCATCCCTGCTACTTTGTCATGCCTTTGTTTGTAGTCAGTCTGTGCGATCTTTTTACAACAGCTGATTAGGTGGTCCACGGTTTCATCTGCTTCTTTACAAAGGCGGCACTTGCTGTTTGTGGTGGATTTTTCGACTTTGGCTCTTATTGCATTTGTTCTTAGTGCCTGTTCTTGTGCAGCCAGTATTAAACCCTCTGTTTCTTTCTTCAAGTTGCCATTCTTAAGCCATTGCCAGGTCTTGGTGATGTCTGATTTTCCACTTATATTGTGCAAATATTGTCCATGCAGGGGCTTATTTCTCCATTTTTCTGCTCGGTTCTTGACTTGTTCTTTCTTGTAGGCCTGCTTTCTTTCATTGGTGTTGAATAGTTTCGCATTATTGGCCATTTGAAGTGCATCTTCTTCACTGTCCTTGATATATTCTTCAAGGCCTCTTTTCTCCTCCTCTACTGTTTGATGGACTTGCAGCATTCCTCTTCCACCTGAGCTGCAAGGGAGGTAGAGCCTATCGACATCACTGCGGGGGTGCAGAGCATGATTGATGGTCATGATTTTCCTGGTCTTACGATCTAGCGTCTCTAGCTCTGCCTGGGTCCAGTCTATTATTCCTGCAGTGTATCTGATAACAGGTATAGCCCAGGTGTTTATGGCTTGTATGGTGTTCCCACCATTGAGTTTGGACTTGAGGATTTTTCTAACTCTCCTGATGTATTCACTTCCAATTTTTCTTTTAACTTCAGTGTGTGTGATGTTATCAGCCTGGAGAATGCCCAAGTATTTGTAATGTTCTTTCTCTTCCAGGTTCTTGATGTTGCTTCCATTGGGCAGTTCTATTCCTTCTGTTTTTGTTATTTTCCCTCTGTTCATTATTAATGCAGTACACTTGTCTAGTCCAAACTCCATTGCTATTTCGCTACTCAATATATGGACAATGTTTAGCAGTGATTCGATTTCTGACTGGGACTTTCCATACAACTTCAGATCGTCCATGTACAGCAGATGGTTGATTTGACTTGATGTTTTAGATGTTTGGTATCCGAGGCCTGTTTTGTTTAGTATTTGTGAAAGTGGGGTCATGGCGATTACAAACAACAGAGGGGATAGTGAGTCCCCTTGGAAAATGCCTCTTCTAATGCTAACCCGTCCAAGTGTCTCGCCATTGATTGTTAACTGTGTACTCCACATGCTCATTGCTTTTATAATAAATATCTGAATGTTTTTGCTGACACCAGTTGTTTCTAAACATTTTAGTATCCATGTGTGAGGCAATGAATCAAAGGCTTTCTTGTAGTCAATCCATGCAACACTTAGATTGGTTTTTCTTCTCTTGCAGTTTTCTAAAATCATTTTGTCAATCAGCAGCTGGTCTTTTGTGCCTCTGGTGTTCAGGCAATTTCCTTTCTGTTCAACTGGAAGCTGTTTGTTAGTTAATAAGTGTTGCATGACTTCATCTGCTATTATTCCAGTTAATAATTTGAACATGGTTGGCAGACAGGTTATCAGTCTATAATTACTTGGAACTGCACCTTTTGCTGGGTCTTTCATGATGAGATGAGTTTTCCCAGTTGTTAGCCATTGTTCAATATCACCTCCTTGCAAAATGTGATTGAACTGTTTTGATAGTTGTTTATGAAGGCTTGTTAGGTGTTTAAGCCAAAAGCCATGCAGTTCATCATCGCCTGGAGCAGTCCAATTTTTAATTTTCTTTGCTCTTTCACTTATTAATTCTGGTGTTATTGTTAGATCTTGCATTTGTTGGTTACATTTTTTGACCTCTTTCATCCAGCCTGCTTTTTATTATAATCTATTGGATTGTCCCATAATTTCCCCCAGAATTGCACTGTGTCTTCTTTATTTGGTGTTTCCAAGTTTCTTGTAGTTTCTCCTTCTATGCTTTGGTAGAAACGTCTCTGATTCGACTGGAATTAGAGATTCTGCCTGTGTTGCGTAGTTCCGGCTTCCTATCTGCTAATCTTCTTTGACACTGCTGTTATTTGCTGCTTTATTATTTCCAGGACTTCTCTAATTTTCCTTGACTTGAGGTGGTATTTTTGGATCAGATACTGTTTGGTGTTTTCATTCTTCAGCTTCTTGTCTTTCATATCTTTCAATTTACTAGCATCTGATCTGAGCCTGGAGATTTTATGTTCTAATCTAATCTTCCATTTAGGTGATATACTGCTTTCTTTTTTTTTTACAGGTCCACTGATCTTAAATCCGAGCTCTTGTGTTGTTATTGTTGCTGCACTGTACATTAGTTGGTTTGTTTCTTGCAAATTGTTGGTTGTTATTTCTGCAAGTGCAGCATTGACATCTTTTAATACGTGAGCAATTTGTTTTTTGGCAACTGTTTTTAGAGCTGGAAGTCGAACCCTGGTGGTTGTTTGGTTCATGTGCTCAGTTATTTTTTGCTTTAGTTCTTGTTGCTTTTCTGTTAAATGGCATTTGGGTTTTTGAGGTGAAGGCAAAGGGGAGGTTGCCTGGTTTTGATTTTGAAACAGTTCAGCAATGGTGGCATCCTCTATTTCCAACACCTCCTCCACCTGCGCCTGAGCAACTGCTTCAGTTGGTGGTAATTCTTCTACCATATCTTGAGCCTGTGTTGCTCTTTGCAGTTCTTCCAGCTCAACTCCTGTGAATACTTTATTTCTTATTATGAATCTTCTCTGGTCTGCTAGCCTTTGTTCTCTTATTTCTGTATCTGGATGCTTCTCTTTCCAAATTTGGTACATTCTTTTTAAATAACCTCTTCTAGTTGGACCAGACTTGTAATAGCAGATCATTATTTCCTTGTTGGCATTTTTCGTATATTTTTTTCGGTTAAGCGACATTTCTTCCAGTAAATTTGCTGTCTTCAGCCCTGGTTGCTCAACTGAAGATCCTGAGTCCTGTTGCCCACTTGCCACCAGATCATGTCCAGGGACTCCAGCACCTGGCGTGGTCCTTGTTGACCCGGGCAATGACCGATCCGGTATAGATTTATTAAAGTTACATCTCACCATTTTGTTGATGGGAGAGGCACTCTTTGTCTGGCTCCTCTGGTGAGACCTGTCCAGTATGGTTGGACCTCTGGCATAGCTCTCACCTTCCTCAGAGGACGCAAGCCCCACAACCATGCCAAGGTAGTGCCTCACTGGGGGAGGATATTATTATTATTATTTCTTGTTTACACAGTCAGACAGGTGTTATTGACTGGTTTGTTTTACCCAGACATCGAGTATTATTATTATTATTACTAGTCATTAAGCCCGTTAACATTAACGGGCGCTAGAAGCGTTGTGTGCAGTGTTTGCGGCTGTCCGCAGGCCAGCCACCTCTCCCCCCACCCCCTCCTCTTGTCCCGGGATCGGGGCCGCCCGCCCGTCCGCCTCAGCCCTTGACAGGGCCCGCTTCGCCACCCGCCCGCCTGCTGGCTGCCCCTGCCTGCTGGCCGCCCCTGCCCGGCTCTCCGCCTCGGCCCTCAGCTGGGCCCACTTCCCAAGGGCTCCTGCTTCCCCCAGGCCCGCTGTCTTCTCCGGCCTCCTCCGCCGCCTCGCCCGCACTGCGTCCTCTTGCCGAGGCGGTGGCTCTGCCGCCGCCTCGCTCGGCTTCCCCCGCCGCCTCCTCGTCTCGTCCGGCCCCTCTGCGGGGCCTGCTTCCCCAGGGCTCCGGCTTCCCCCGGGCCCGCCATCTTCTCTGGCCTCCCCCGCCGCCCCCTCCCGGCTGGGCCCATCTCCTCTGGCTGAGGCGGCGGCGGCTCTGCCGCCCAACTAGAGCCTTGCTTGCTCGTTGGGCAAACAGCTTTGATGGTGTAAGGACCAGGTTACAGAGCTAGAAGAGGTGGTGTCATTCTAGGGGAGAGAGACAAAAGCCCAAAGGTCAGTACTAAAGACAGAGACTGGGGTGCAACTGGATAATCTGTGGGAGTTGTGGGCTTGCCTAGCAAACCTCAGAGTAAAGTATCAGCAGGAACATTGGAGCATAATATCTGTGGCTTCTGCTGTCTATACACTGATGCACAGATGGGAATCATAGAATCATTGAGCATGAACCAGAGTAATGCTGCATGAGGAAAATGTTTCACTCATGCAAGCAGGGGGAGAAGTGATTTTTGTTTGGTAACAATTTCCTTTCTTTCTGAAACTTTCAATGTCCTGCAAAAATATGTCCTTGAGGATAGAGGCACTCAGGGACATAGTTTCAGTAGGGCACCAAGGACAGATGCATACAGGCAGTCCAGACCTATAGGGACAGGGTCACAAGAGCTGAAGCTCAGAATGGGCTGAAGCTGGAGAGGGATACCAAGAGCAGTATGTTCAAAGGGCGAGGAAGGAAATAGTAGGTCCACTACTCAGTAAGGATGGAGAAATGTTAGCAGGAGGCAGAACCACTCACTTCAGCTCCTACTTTGGTTCCATTGTCTACCAAAACCACACAAAAGCAGCGTGAATGGTGAGGGGTCAAAATGCAAGACTGAAAATCCAATTGATCTTGACTAGATTACTGTAACATGCTTTAGGCATGGCTGCCCTTGAAGACTGCTTAGAAACTAAGTGGTTCAGAATGCAGCTGCTGGAGTCCTAGGGGTGAGGGAACACATTCTGATGGGGCAGCACTGATGAGAAGTTTTGTTTCTGGGCATAACTGAAGCTGTCAATCATTTGGGATCAGGACACCTGAAGAAACACCTTCCCCCATGAGTCTGCCCATAGGAGCTTATAAGAACTTCTAGAGAGCCTGGCGCGCATGGGCCACCTTGGTCAGAGGTCTATCAGCATTTACGTTGGAGGGGGCCTTTTGTGGGGGGGGGCTCCCATCTTATAGAACTTCCTCCCACTAGTGATCTGGCTGGCCCCATCTCTCTTTTATGTTCCACTGCTTAGAAATATTTGGCTGTTTAGGCAGACCTTTGTCCATCCGCTTTGCTCTCTTTCTGCTCTGATTTTAGTGCAATTTTATGCAGTCTGTTAGTTGTGGCCATAATTGGAGTACAGTCATCCCTCACCAACCGCAAGGGTTCTGTTCAGTGTTCCCTCTAACTGGGATTCCCAGATGCTGTTCACTACAACTCCTAGCATCCTCAGATGCAATGGCCTTTGGCTAGGGATTCTGGGAGTTGTAGTCAACAACATCTGGGAATCTCTGTTAGAGGGAACAGTGATCCCATTCCAGAAAACCTCAGGGTTAGCAAATTCACTGCTGACAAGCAATTGAAAAGCATTGTAAGGGGGGGGGGGGTAGGGGAATTGTGGTAGTGAAAAGACCTAAAAATAAAGAAAAAATGACCAAAAAAAAAAAAAAAATCACCTGGAATCCCTTTAAATTCCTAATGGACAGCAAGAGGAGTGAGGGGCATCCCCCAGAAATCACCCCCAACCCCCTGGAAATCATGAACTCCTCCCCAAATTGCCAAAATATCTAACCAGGTTGCAGTTGGCAAGACCTGCCACAATTTCCCAGTTATGGATGACTTAAAACCATGATTCAGAGACCCGCGGTTGGTGAGGGATGACTGTACTGTGTTCAGTTCTGGTCATCATATCTTAAGAAGGACATTGTAACCCTTGCTAACTGGGCAAAGAGGCACCTTTTAACGTGGTGATTCTCTTTATTGAGCAGGGGGAGAGTAACTGGCCCTATCCATCCCCAGCACAGCAGCCCTCCAGTGACTGTTAAAGCTGGTGTCTATCTTGTGTTTCTTTTTAGATTGTGAGCCCTTTGGGGACAGAGATCCATCTTATTTATTATTTCTCTATGTAAACTGCCCTGAGCCATTTTTTGGAAGGGCGGTATAGAAATCGAATGAATGAATGAATGAATGAATTGTAGAACTGGAAAAGGTACAGAAGAGGGCCACCAAGATGATCAGGGACTTGGAGCATCTTCCTTATGAGGCAAGGCTACAGCATCTGGGGCTCTTTAGTTTGGAAAAGAGGTGACAATGGGGAGACATTATAGAGGTTTATAAAATTATGCTTGGTGTAGAGAGAGAATTTTCTCCCTCTCTCACAACACTAGGACCAGGGGTGATCCCATGAAACTGAAGGTCAGGCAATTTAGGACCGACAAATGGCCACCACTTGGATGGCTTTAAAAGGGACTTAGACATGGAGGACAGGTCTATCAATGGCTACTAGTCTGGTGGGTATAGGCTACCTCTAGCCTCAGAGGCAAGATGCCACTAAATACCAGTCAGGGGATCAATGCCAGGAGAGGGGGCAAGCTCTCACCCCCTGCCTGTGGGCTCCCCAGAGGCATCTGGTGGGCCACTGTGTGAAACAGGATGCTGGATTAGATGGGCCTTGAGCCTGATCCAGCAGGGCTGTTCTTATGTTTGCTTCTTGTTTTCTGGCTTTTTATACAGGTTGTATTATTGATATTGTATTTCATTTTTTTAGATGATGCTGTATGAAGCTTTGGAAATTTGGGGAAAGGTAAGCTAATTTTTAAAAATGAATAAAGAGTTATTCAGGAAACACCTGCCTTGAATGAGTTCATGTCTTCAGTGTTGGATGAACTGCATCCTACTAAAAGAACTTGATGCTGAGCTCTCAGAACCTCCATCTATCACTTTAGAGAAATCCTGGAGAATGCATGAAATGCCATTAGAATGAAGATGGGCAAATGTTGTTCCAGTTTCTGAAAAGGTGTGGTGGGGGAGGAAAATCCAGGAAATTACTGGTTGGTTCATCAGTATGACTTTGATACCAGAATCACAGCATTTAAGAGGTAGAAGGGACTTTGCAAGTCTAGATAGACTGAAAGTCTATTAGACTGAATAGATGGAAAGTCTATTAAGCCAGCGGCTACAGCATCCCTGATTATCATAACTCCAGACCCCTGAGCAGTAACATGGAGTCAGATCTTGAAGTGGGGGAGCAGCTGAGCCAGAGTCAGCCCCAGCCATAAGCCCTGACACCAGTCTGGAGCCTGAGCCTGTGAGGTGGGGGACCCCCAGGACAAGAGACCCCAGAACCTACACTCCCTGAACCTGAGCACCCCAATATACTGGCCTCTTCTACACAATGTTCCTCGCACTCCCCCAAGCTGTCATAACAGCTGTAACCATGTGTCAGGAGAGAGTTGATGCAGTGGAGGAGAACTGCTAGGCTCCAGGCCAGAGGACTACCCCTTTGAATCTCTCTGCTCTTCAGGCAGGGCTGTGGAGCCTAGAGGTATCTGAAGCCCTCATTGCACTACTGGAGCTATCCGAGGTGCTGCAAAGCACCCCAACCACCTAACCCTGCAGGTTCCTTATTTCGAGAGAGGACAGCTGTTCAGTCTCTGTTTGAAAGGCTCCAGTGAAAGAGAGCCTGACTCTGCAAGAGTCAGGCTGTTGCACTCTCCAACATTTCTTAAAGTTAGGGAATTACTCCTAATGTCTAGCCTGAACCTGCTTCCTGTCATTTCAACCTATTGGTTCTAGTCCTGCCCTCTGGAGTAGAGAACAAGTCTGCTCCTTCCTCGATGCGATAGCCCTTCAGATATTTCTCAGCCAGCTGTGAATCCATTGGATGGTGTTCTCATCTTGCCTGCATTTGACCAGTTTGCTAATCAAAATATGATGGAAACTTGTTAAATGCATTGCTGAAAAGAAGGTAAATTATGTCCACAGAACTTTCACAATTCGTTACACTAGTTAACCCAAACAAAAATCTCTGAATGTTGTTTTAACAGTTTGTTTTATTTTGTTTTTCTTGTATTTTTCTTTGTGAACCTCCTAGAGCCTTTGGAGTCAGGTGATATACAAAAGAGAACAGATTAGTCTGGCAAGTTTATAGTTAGCAAATCCATCCTAGCTTCTACTTTCCATTGCAACATTCTGAAGATGCTTTATAATCTGTTCTAATATCTAATGATGAGAAGTAAGAGTCTCACTCTATTCTCTGACCTCAGTTGCAATCCTGTATCCTGTTATGGCCCCCACATTTTGAGGAGGAGATTGAGAAACTGGATGTGATGAAGGGGAGATGCAGGGTCAGTGGACTATGACTTTGGGAAGAGGGAAGTTCAGGGTACTCATTTTCCTTCTGAGTAACCATGCTGCCTCCTCTCTTTCTGGCAGACTGAGCTGGAGAGTCAAGGCTGGCTTCAAGCAGATGCAGGGGAGAGAGAAGACCATGAAAGTGCCAAGGCCTCTCTGGCATCCCAGTCCAAAGGTTGGGTTGGTCAAAATGAAAGCCTTTGCTGCTCCTCTTCAGATGTATCTGAAGCTTCTTTCAGCAGCAGGACAGACTACAGTTCCTCTTCTGGTCAGTCCAATGGATCACTTCAGAGCTGGATAGACAGTGGTCACCAAGAGGTCATTCTCCAACAGGAAGCATTCTATGAGCACTCTTTGCAGATCGAGAGTGAGGTCTCTTCTAAGAGCGAGGGAGAAACTGGCCAGGAGAAGCAGGACATCTTTCCCAATGGGAGGAAACATCTCCCCAGTTCATGTCGAGGGACCACTCCTGGTAGACATCATGGGAGACGAGGGCGTACAGGGCAGAGAAGTATATTGACATCCCTTGGAACCCAGAAGCTACCGAGAATGACGTTTCCTGCCATGGACACCCCGTTTGTGCCAGAGGCTGTAAGGGCGGCCTTGGAACGGCACTTGGTTGCAAAGAGAGTTCAACACAACATAGGGCTGTCCAGAGTCCTCCTCAGGTCAATCTGGTCTTTGATGCCCCTTGCTTCTGTTTCAATTTCTGGGAAGCCTGTGAAAGGCACTGCTGCAGTGACCAGGCCCCACTCCCTCTCCTTTCTGAGTGTGGACTCCAAGACAAGACTTGAAAAACAGCTCAAAAAGATGGTGCACCTCAAGTGCTGGGGGCTGCCACGCAGGGTTCAGGAAGCCGTCAAGCACATGGATTTTCATCCCCGTACACCTGGTTCAGCACATGCAATCGGGAAAGAAAATCAGAGGACTGGAAAGGCACAACAGCAAGCCAAGGACATGGCCTTCAGATCTGCCTGTGCCTGTCGGTCAAGCCTTCCTGAACCTGGACAGCATTCTCAGAAGATGGCTGCAGCAAAGGCAAGGAAAGTGGCTTTCCTGCAGGCACAGAGCTGTCCTCCGCCATCCAGCAGGCAAAGTCTCCGGAAGAAAGGGGAACGTGTAGTGCTGATGTCCAACAAGGTGCCCTTCCAGGGAGCCCAATCCACCCATCCCTTGGCCACAGTGATACCCAGTGCTCCACCCTGGATGCCTCCCACTGCTGAGTCTGGAAGTGCACAGCTGGGGGTACCCACTCATTTGGAGGTTCTGGAGTCTCACATCCTCAGGAAGAGGCTACAGCACCAGTGGGGCCTGCCCAGCCTGACCCAGCGATCCTTGTGCCGGTTCCTTCCAGCTCCGCCTCCCTCCACTGCCCGCCCCGATTCCCCATGGTGTGCTCAACTGAAAGAGAATACTCTTCCAGTCACCAACCAGCTCACTTTCATCCCCCTGGGGACCAAGAAGCTGCTGGAGAACCACCTCAAGCGTATGATTGTAGAGAGGCAATGGGGCCTTCCCAAGAGGGTCAAGGAGTCTCTTCGGGGCTTCATACCAGTCTCTGCACCACTGACCAAGAGGCCCAGGGAAGGGGAGAAGGCCCCACTGTCCCCTGAACTGAGGAGACCCAAAATGAAGGGGCCTCCACCGAAAAAAGCATCAAGTCCCCCGGAACGACCAGCTGGCTGCTCAGAGAGGCGGCCCCTACAAGGCCTCTGCGAGTGGAAACAAGGCATGGCAGGACCTTTAGCCAAGAAAGCCCTGAAGATCCAGCTGGACTTCCTTTCCCATCGGGAAATCACCCACCAAGCTGAGAAAAGCAGCCTTCCCAAAGTCCTCCCGCCTGGGCTGAAAGGTGTTCGGCTGCGGTCCCAGCAACTCCCCTTTGTGGAGCATGATATACTGGATCGTATCCAATTTAACATCAAGCACAAGCAGCTGGCCCACAGGTGGGGGCTGCCCACGCTTTACAGCAAGTCAGTGGCTTGCCTCTTCCATGGAACGGCCCCACCAGCTCCGGACCACCTTTTGCCCGCTGAGGCGACCACAGTCAGGTTCTCTGCTGCAGAGACGCTGTTCATTGCAAAAGGGATCCGAGAGAAGCTGGAGTGGCACGTCAAGAGGAAGCGGTTGCAGCACGCCTGGGGGCTGCCGGACCTTGTCCAGAGATCCCTCCGCCAGCTTCTCCCCGCTGTCCCCCTGCAGTGTCGCCAAAAGCCTGGGCTGAGGAATGTGATCGTTCTTCCAGACCAGCTCTCCTTCCTCAGCAAAGAAACCACCCACAAGCTGAACCGGAACGTTCTGAAAAGAGTCGTCCTCCAGCGATGGGGGCTGCCCAGCAGAGTTCTGCAGTCCCTGAGACTGCTGTGCCCAGAGATGGGATTTGGCTCCCCAGGCAGGAACGCATCAAAGCCTCACCAGGCCCTGTCTGACAGCATCCGTGGAGATTTCCCAGGGCCTTCAGCAGTAAGTGGTGACAGAAGAATCAGGAGCAGGAGAACTGCTGTTGCCCCACATAGGGTGCCTTTGCCCTGCCCCATGCTGGGGCCCGAGGAACTGGAGAAGATGGAGCACCACTTGGCCAAGAAATCTGTGGAGGTGCAGTTGGGGGCCTTCCCCCCTCTCTCTAGGTTCTCTTGGCGCCTCGTATTGCTCTCCACAAAACAGCTTCTCCCCAGGCTAATCTGTCCCAGCCAGAGATCCCTACAACTTCGCAGCGGTTTCCTGCCATTTGTACCCCCAGATGACGTGGTTCGGTTGGAGCTCTCTGTCTGTCGGAGACACTTGGCCTCCCTGTGGGAGCTGGGCTTGCGCTACGTGGAGGCACTCGGTGGGATGGTGCCCAAGCCCCGCCCTGTTTCGCTCCCGCCCAGAAGGACGGGCATTGAGTTCACAGAGGTGCACATCATATTCCTTCCACAACCAGCCAAAGACGCCCTGGAAGTGCACATCCAGAAGAAGAGGCTGCAGCATCTGTGGGGTGTCCCTGCTCTCATCCGGCGGTCGCTGGAGGCCTTTATGCAAGGGTTCCCCCAACTGCCTTCTCGCCAATCGACCGAGGTTCATGTGAGCACCATGCGGCAGGAACTCTCTTTCCTTCCCTGTAGCGTCTGCAGCCACCTGGAACTCCATGTGCAGAAGACGAAGCTGCATCGACAATGGGGTTTGCCCAGGAGGGTCCTGGCATCCCTGAAGTGCCTGTGTCCAGAGGCTGGAAGTCTTGCCCTGAGACAAAAAGTGGCAAGGGCTCCCTTTGGCTTGCTGCACTCAGGAGGTGGCAGTCCCCCTGAATTGTGGTCTGTGGGTACAGTATCCATGGGGCCAGGCACCAGGAAAGCGGAAAGAATTGTGGGAGATGCCACTCCACAGCCACTGCCCCCAGAGTGGTCTGTGGGTACTGTGTCCATGGGGCCAGGCACCAGGAAAGCGAAAAGAATTGTGGGAGATGCCACCCCACAGCCACTGCCCCCAGAGTCGTGGTCTGTGGGTACAGTGTCCACGGGGCCAGGCACCAAGAAAGCAGAAAGAATGGTGAGAACTGCTGCCTCACAGCCTCTGCCCTCCATCCTGGCAGCCAAAGACCTGGAGAAGGTAAAGCTCCGTCTGGCTAGGAAGTGTGTGGAGGTCCAGCTGGGAGCCTTACCAGCCATGGTCAAGTTGTCTTGGCGTCGTGCAGCACTTTCTTCGAGGCAGCCTCTCCCCCAGCTCATCCTCCCTGGCCGCAGGGCCCTGCAACCACGCCGCCACTTCCTCACCTTTGCACGGAGAGAGGATGTCGAAAGGATGGAGTTGGCTGTGCAGCACAACCACTTGATCTCCCTCTGGGGACTGGGCGTCAGCTACGTGGAGGCTCTGGGAGTAATGATGCCCAAACCGCCTTTACAGCCTCCCAGACGCAGAACAACTGCCTTCCGGTTCTTGGACATGAAGACACCATTTCTCCGGGAACAGGAAAGGGAGGCCTTAGAACTGCATGTGAAAAAGAAAAAGATCCAGCACATGTGGGGCTTGCCGGTCCTCATCCAGAGGTCACTTCTGTGTTTCACACACAGGACTCCCTCAGTCCACATCTGTCACAAGGCCAAGATTGTTGTCCGTATCGAGCATCTGCAGCCCTCCTTCATTTCTGAAGGCATCTGCAGGTCCTTGGAGCTCCATATTCAGAAGATGAAGCTCCAGCGGCTGTGGAGATTGCCTGGCAGAGTCCGTGAGGCCTTGAAGGGCTTTGTCCCCTCTAGTTCTTTGGTAATCATGGGAAGGGACAGTCGGCCACAAAGATCCATTCTCACCACTCAGAATCTGCTTAGGTTCACAGAAGGCCTGAACTTCACTGAGGAAATGCGTGGCCGAGATAAACCTGGTGCTGATGTACGACAGAGAGCTGAGGACGAAGAGGAGGTTCAGCTAGAAGAGTCACAGGTATGTGGAGGAGAGACATCCACAGAAGAATCTACTAGTGGAAAAGGGATCTCGACAGGATGCAGCATTGGTCCAGTAAGTATCAGCCATGAGGAGAAAGAGATGGATGTATCCTGGAAGTTCCGAAAGGAAGATGCTGCACCATATCCAGCCTCCCGAGTCCAGCTGGTGACCATGGAAAGCAAGGCACCTCTGACAGCAAAAAAGATGACTTCCGCTGGGAATGAGCCTCTGAGGATGATGCGTTCACAGAGCGAAGGTGGGGGAGAGCGCGTTCGCCAGCCTCAATTCCTGCTGAAGGGAGACAGCATGCTCCCTGTCCCTCACAAGGCCATTGACAAGAAACTGTCCTTAATCGGTTCAATCCTAGAGAAGAAATTGTACCTGAAGCATGGACTTCAGGCCTGGCTGAGAAACCAGGAGAGAGAGAGAAAGCTAGGCACTATCAGCCAAGAAAAACTGGTGGTAAGCAAAGAGCGGCGGTCGAGCAGCAAAGAGCGGCGGTCGAGCAGCAAAGAGCGGCGGTCGAGCAGCAAAGAGCGGCGGTCGAGCAGCAAAGAGCGGCGGTCGAGCAGCAAAGAGCGGCGGTCGAGCAGCAAAGAGCGGCGGTCGAGCAGCAAAGAGCGGCGGTCGAGCAGCAAAGAGCGGCGGTCGAGCAGCAAAGAGCGGCGGTCGAGCAGCAAAGAGCGGCGGTCGAGCAGCAAAGAGCGGCGGTCGAGCAGCAAAGAGCGGCGGTCGAGCAGCAAAGAGCGGCGGTCGAGCAGCAAAGAGCGGCGGTCGAGCAGCAAAGAGCGGCGGTCGAGCAGCAAAGAGCGGAGACTGATCAGGAAGAGGTCGAGTAGCAAGGATGACAGATCCAGTACCAGCAAAAGGAGCTCTAGATCAAAAGTCAGGGAATGGCTTTGCAGCATGAGAAACAGATCAGAAAGCAAGGCACAAAAGTCAAGCAACAGGCAAGGAAGACCGAGAAGCAGAGTGCAAATTGGCAGACGACAGGGTGCCAGCAAGAGCAGCACTGAAGGCCCACTCTCAAGGAAAGAGAGATGGGTAAGGTCCAGCAGTAAGGAAGGGAGAGACCCAGAACAAACAAGACAGTGGAGACTGGGCAGAGAAAAGGAGGAACATTTTTTGATGTTTCAGGATCCGTGATTTTGCACTACTAGGCAAGTTAGTACAGATATCCAAGACTCAGTCATTTAGAAAAATGCAAGACCAAGCAACACTATGAAGGCATCTGGAAAAATAGCAAAATTTCTCAAGAGCCATGCCATAAAAGGTGAGCATCGGACCATGATGGGAATTGTTTCTGATTCATTCGATTCTGATCCCAGAGGATGCACACATTCACAAGAATGATCAAGACATGTTACTCTGTGGAAAACGTTTCCAGTGCTTGAGGCTGAGAAGATGCTTGTGTGCAGAGCAAAGAGGAGGGCGTGACAGATTCCCATGCAGGTGGGGTCCCGAACGGGCTTTGTGTTTGCCAACAATAAACTATGATTTCCTTAACGCCAGAGTGAGGAATGAATGAACGAGGAGCTCTCCTGTAAGCTGCATTGCTCTTTCTCTTCCTTGAACAAAGTCGCCCCAGCAATGCTTCACGGGCAATCACAGGCACAGCCAGTTGCACCAAACCATGCCATTAGGGCTGGGCTGGAGGGTGATCTTGTTGCTCTCGATGACAGATATTGTGGGCTCAGCAGGCTCCCAAGGCAGGTGGGCCTCCCAGGGTTCTTCAGCAATTCCTGCAGTGGCCTGAGCTCACATCCTACTTTGCCCGGAAAGGCAGTACAGACTCTCTTGATCACACCTAATTAGTCCTAGAACAGTCATTCAAGGTGTAGATGTGAGTCAAAGCCATCATCTGCCGGTCTCTGGAGTGGGGGGCTAGCACCTCCCCAATGCAGCATTGCTGTGAGGATTAAAAATGAAAGATGCGTGCAACCTTACATAGGAAGCTGCCATATACTGAGTCAGACCATTGGTTTATCTAGCTCGGTATTGTCTCCACAGACTGTCAGTGGCTTCTCCAAGGTTGCAGCCTGGAGTCTCTCTCAGCCCTATCTTGGAGATGCTTCCAGGGAGGGAACTTGGAACTTAAATGATCTTCTCAGAGTGGCTCCATCCCCTGAGGGGAATATCTTACAGTGCTCACACATCAAGTCTCCCATTCATATGCAACCAGGGCAGACCCTGCTTAGCTAAGGGGACAAGTCATGCTTGTGACCACAAGACCAGCTCAACTCTCCTCTCCTCTCTTCTCTTCTCCTTCCTGGGTGCTTTCCAGACGATACAACAGGGTTGGGACACCCGAATGGAGGCATTTTGCTGCTGATGAGCAGCTAGTCCGGGAAGCGCCCTGATCACTTTCATAGGATGAGGCAAAACCTCATGCTTAAGAAATTCAGTGCAGGCCCTTCCCATCCCAGAGGAGGGGGCAGAGGAGGAGGGGGGAAGTATACAAATCTGTCAAAAGAACATAAGAACAACCCTGCAGGATCAGGCCCAAGGCCCATCTAGTCCAGCATCCTGTTTCACACAGTGGACCAGCAAATAAATAAATGCAAATTAGTTGCTGCATGATTCGCATAATATGCAAATTAGGCCACCCAGATTTGGGAAGCTTGGATATGGCAACCCTACCAACATAAATATAAGCATGGTGTTGGCAGGGAAATGGATACACTTTACCAGGGCCTGGAGATTCAAAGGGAGCTCAGCCAAGGCTACAACCCTATTACCATGGAGGAAAAGGAGGCTTAATTGTAGCTCTTCCTTGAAATATTTATGGAAAATTATTTATGGCCTGACCTATATGGGGTGTTCAGGTTGTGAGATTTGCTAGAGTCCACCTGAAGCTACCTAAAAGTGGAACAGAGCCTACCTAGTGTGGACCGTACATGGTTGAGTAATGTAGAAAATGTAGTTTCAGAAACAAAATTTAGGGTGTGTGTATGTTATACAGGGCCTAAAGAAATGATGTTTGGGCCCTGGTCTGGGGAGGAGGGAGGGATAAGATATGCACCAGGACGAAAGACTATTAATTGGAAGAAGAATTTAAGAGAGCGCATACTGAACTGTGCTGAACACACTTAATGTTCATATATTATAGCAGTGTCATCGGTGTGCCTGACACTTCACAAAGGACACATCCCTGCCCCGAGGAACTTACAGTCTAAAATGATGCATGCTAGTGACCTGAAGAGCCGAGGGCGTACAGCAGCTGCCATGTGAGGGGCACTTATTGGAAACGCCCTTCCTCTCCATGATTGGCTAAAGCAGTGCCTAATGAGACCTGGGTGGGAATTACTGACCAATTAGAAAAAGCAGAGATTTCTCCCATAAAAGCCAGCCTTCGTGGTTGGCTTTTAAATGCGTCACACATGCAATGGCGCTTCACTGATTGGCCACTCACGTCCTCCTTTTAGAACGTGGGGGCGTCCTTCTATGCGGTCCTACCTAGTCATTGGTCTGCATTGTCGCCGTTCAACTAGCTCCGGACCATCCGAGACGAGCAGCGAACTCCGCCCCACAGCGGAGGCGAAGTCCAATAGAAATCAGGCTTGTTTTTGATGGGCAAGCCATTGCGCCAATCAGGAGGCGCTTTCTCTCATAAGCTCTCGGCGCTATCAAGCCCCATGTTCCTGAGGGAAAGGAGAAAGCTTGGCTGCCCTCCTGTTTGCCCTTGTTTCGCCGTAGAGACGCACCACGGCCCGGAACCAGACCCCCCGCCCTTCGGGCATCACGTACCAAAGCCCTCAGCTCTGCCGGCTATAACAACCGCGAGCCGTGGGGCGCCCCCGGAGCCCGAAAGCATTCCCGAACCTTCGCGCCGCGCGCGCCCACCCTAGTGCGTTGTGAAAGGGACCAGCTCGGACACCGGCGCGCGCACAGTCAAAGGAAGCGGCTCGTGTGGGCGTGGCCCTCCGGTCCTGCTCCAATTGGAGGGAAGTCGAAAAGGGGCGGGGCAAAAGGAACTACGTTTAGCCAATCGGGAGCCGAGCACGGCCCTTGCTCCGGAAGTGAGCAGGGGCTAGGTTGGTGTCCACGTGGTTACGCTTCGTTCCACCCATGTGGATGCCTCAACGAGGATCCAGGAGCCGGAGGTGCATTTCATAGGAGCGGACCAAGGTGGGTTCATCTGGAGCAGTCAGTCTCTTGCTTTCCACAGCGATGGGCCAGAAGTCCCACCAGCAGGAGGACATGAGGACCAGAACTCTCCCGTGCTTTTTGCCTCCCCCCGTAACTGAGCTAGACTCCCCTTGAACATGGAGGTTCTATTAGGCATCACAAGTAATAGCTAGTGATAGATCTATATTTCTCCATAAACTTTTCTAATTCCCCCTTTGAAGTGAAGCTGGTGGCCATCCCCACATCTTGTGGCCGGAAATTCCCTAAACTATATGCTGTAAGAAGTGCTGTGTGCGTCTGTCCTGACTCTACTGCCAATCAATTTGAGTTCCAGTGTTATGGGAGAGGGAGAAAAACGCATTTCTTGCCATTTTCTCTGCACCACCAATACTTTTAAAAAGACATGTTCTTTTCATCTTACTTTTGTCAGTTATGGAGAACTGTAGCATTTAATTGTGTGAGTTGGAACTTCACTGCCATGAACACCACCTAGAGATATACATATCAGGCAGTATAAAAATATGATAAATAAATGAATTTGCTATGTGGCCCCTGGCAAACTCTTTCAGCCCCATCTCTTCCTCTGCAAATATAAGGATAATAATGCTGATCTACCTTACAGTGTTATTTTTATACAGGATTGCTGAGACCACGTTTGTGCACTCTAAGGGACT
The DNA here is from genome assembly GCF_027244095.1 of Hemicordylus capensis. Classification (NCBI taxonomy): domain Eukaryota; kingdom Metazoa; phylum Chordata; class Lepidosauria; order Squamata; family Cordylidae; genus Hemicordylus; species Hemicordylus capensis. The sequence continues at coordinate 4,244,597 of NC_069658.1, forward strand.
ATATCTATGCTGAGTGTTATCTCTCTCTAGTTCTTGGTAGGCACAAATCAGTAAAACTATATTTTTCCAGTGTTTTGATTTCGCCCTTCCTATCAAAGAAGCCAGAGTGGCCAGTTGCAATACTCACAACTTCTGATTGGTATGTATTCGAACTGTTTTCTTGTCATTGTGGCAGATGACTGAAGATGTGGGGAGAGCTGTAGACCTGGGCGATCTGGAGGGCAGCGAGGCTGTCACCAAGGAAGGTAGACCAAAGGGGAAGAAAAGGTCTTCAGCCTTGGAGGGCATCTTGCAGCCGGTGAAGCTGTGCAAGGCTGAGCTGTACAAGCCCCCCACCAATGAAGAACTGAGCCGGCTCAAGGAGACGGAGAACCTCTTTCATTCCAACCTCTTGCGCTTGCAGGTTAGTTTGGGCTGGTGAAGCTCTTTTAGCAGATTGTGTGTGTTTCTTCTGCTGTGATTTCTCTGACTAAACCAGGATCCTCCATGCATTGAGCCCCAGCCCCATGCCAGCAAAGCTGGGAACCCAGGCTGCATTTTGCTGCGAGCAAGAAGCAGTAGCATCTCGTGGGCTCCTTCTGGTCTCAGCCGCATGAATCAGATGGCTGCTTTTCAGCGTTTTGAAGACCTGCCCCTGTCTCTGTTATTGCTTACTTCACCACTCTCTACAACTCTCCTTTCTTTCCCAGTTTATATTGCACCAAGTTTATTAGGCTCCTGTCACATTTTTGCATATACACTGTTTTAGTTCAGATACACATTGAAAGCTCCCCATTATTTTCCACTGCAGTTCCCTTGGTCCCTCCTAGGTGCTTTTTAGCACAACTGTTATGCCCCTCTCGGCTGCTTCATCCCGTTCCTTCTCCATGCTCTCTGCTGTACTGCTGTCTGTATGCCTGTTGGCTTTCCTGGAGGCGCTGCTATTTTGTTGAACCCTCTCTTAGTCCCCAGTTGCTATGATGCCTTTAATATGTCCAAAATAAGATATCATTATTTGGCAAAATATGATCCAGCTGGTAATACCATAAACTCTCCCACACAGTCTACAAAACTACAGCCATTGCCCTGCCCCTTGGTTTCTTCAGGATTCTTCCCTCTTCTTCCATGGATCTCCTCCTCCTAACGATGCATAGTTACTTAGTTAGCTTCCCTGGGCCAGCCTCACCTAACCTCACCTTACATTACTACTATGGATATTTACATATCGCTTTTCAACAAAAGTTCCCAAAGCAGTTTATATAGGGAGAAAACCCCTATACATTAATAAGATGGTTTCCTGCACCAAAAGTGCTCACTATATATGAAGAAACGTAAGGTACAGGAGGATCTCAGTATTCACAGGCGTTCCATTCTCTGCAATTACCATGGATATGGAAACTGCAAATATTGAATCATTGGGGCAATGGCATTGTGGGGGTTAGGTTCCCAGTGGCGTGAAAATTGCCCCAAAAATGGGAGGGGGGAAGTGGTTAAAAGGGCAAAATAACATGCTCCACTGTGCTCTGCAGGCCTCCAGTGATCCAGCAACGTGCCCACCAGAAGTCAGAAATAGTCCTTTTGTGGGTATTCTCCCTCCCCCCCACACAGGGTTTTAAAAGTAAATGAGCCACAAAAGGGTGGCCAGAAATGATCTCCATGATCATTGGCTGCCTCCAATAAACGGAATTAACCCCTTGTGGGCCGGTTTCCCCCTGCCTATGCCAGGGCCAGGTGTCAATCACCCATGGATATGCAAAACTTTGGATGGTGTATTCATCCACGAGACACCAGCAACTACTACTGGAGGGATGCTGTGCTTGTTTCGATAGGGAGAATCACAACTTTAAAAGGTACCTCTTTGCTCAGTTAGCAGGGGTGTTCCTGCTCATTAACTGCTGATGCTGACATAGAAATCTTTTACCTGTGCTCAGCTCTGTTCTGTTGAATGCAAGTTGTAAACCCTCAGGACTTGGACTGTGCTGTTCCAGTGCTTTGCACAGTATCTGGTGTATTATTATTCTTTTTAAAAAAAATTAGCACAAGAGCAAGCGGGTTTTCTTATGGCGTTTTGTGTTCTTTCCTCCTACAGATAGAGGAGCTTTTGAAGGAGGTGACACTCAAGGAGAAGAGGAAACAGAAAATCGACTCCTTCCTCCATGAAATCAATGCTTTGCTGAGCAGAGTCCCAGAGACCCTGGAAAGAGATGTATGTCTGAGATACATGCTGTTTAATCAGGTTCTGGTGGCAAGTGGTCTCTCCAGCGAGGAGTCCTGGAGATTTTTTTTCCTGTGGCCACAGTGTAAAGGAAGCACAGACCTTAGTGGGATGACATTCCATGTTTCTAAAGGAGACTGAGGCACTCTGTTGTATAGTTTGCTTTACACCTCTGATTGTGGATGTCTGGAAGATGCAGGATCTGGGATAACACTGTGGTTTCTAGATTGTGCAGAGAAGACCATTGATCTGACTCTATCAATGTTTAGATCTTTTCCCTGAATTATAGTACCACTTACATGGATCAAATAAATGAACACGTTAAGTTGCCTAAAGCTTTGATTTTAGAGTTTTTATTGTATTTTAAATTGTTTTATTTATGTTGATGTTTTAATGGTTTTATATTGTGAATTGCCCAGGGAGTTCTTTGTGTGGGGCAGTATATAAATGTACTAAGTAAATAAATAATAAATAAATGAGGCCATCCCGTTGGTCCATCTCGCCCAGAATGGTCTACTTCAGGTGGGTGGCAGCAGCTCTCTGGAGCCTCAGGCAGAGTGAAGTCTCCCCCACTCGGCTGGATGAAGGGGATTGGACCTGGGGCCTTCAGCATGCAAAACAGGTGTTCTGCCCCGATTGGTGGCTCAACCCACAATATCTTGCCCTTTCACCTCTTCTCCTGTCTTCTAGATCACTGACCAGTCATGGCTACCGAAGGGGCTGAAGGTGCCGTTCCTGCAGGTACCTTTCCGTGTGAAGGGCAGGTTCCGCTTCTTGCCCCCTATGGAGGTAAAGGTGGTAGGGAGCTACCTACTGGGTACCTGCATCAAGCCTGAGATTAACGTGGATGTGGCACTGATCATGCCCAAGGTGAGTGGCACCTGCAAGAATGGGCGGTCATTGGAGGTTACCTTTTTTAGCCTATAGGCTTATAAGATCACCCAGCATTCCGTGAGTGTGTGTATTCTATCAACTCTGCAATGCCTGGACCAGTATGAACCACATTTGATATAGCTGTAGGGCAGGGGTGGGGAACCTTGGCCCTCCAGCTGTTTTTGAACTACAACAACCATCCCCAGCCTGTGGCTGGGGATGATGAGAGTTGTAGTTCAAAAACAGCTGGAGGGCCAAGGTTCCCTACCCCTGCTGTAGGGAACCTCACTGGCATAGTTTGTGATGATGTCATCCACCCCAGTTCAAGATGGCGGACACATAAATTTTTGAGGTGCAAGTGGGCTAACTTGTAAACCGCTTAACCGATTTGAACCAAATTTGGTACAGCTGTAGGGACACCTCAGTGGCGTAGTTTGTGATGATGTCATCCACCCCAATCCAAGATGGTGGTCGTGTGAACGTCTTGAGGCGCAAGCCAGCTAATTTGTGGACTATCTAACCCATTTGAACCAAATTGGGTACAGTTGCAGTGAGTGACACACAGGGACACCTCAATGGCATAGTTTGTGTCTATGTCATCCACACTGATTCAAGATGGCGGACATGTAAACTTTGAAGGTGCAAATGAACATAGGAAGCTGCCATATACTGATTCAGACGATTGGTCTATCTAGCTCAGTATTGTCTTCACAGACTGGCAGCAGCTTCTCCAAGGTTGCAGGCAGGAGTCTCTCTCAGCCCTATCTTGGAGATGCCAGGGAGGGTTAACTTGTCTGGAAGGAAAGGGCTAACTTGTAAAACCACTTAACTGATTTGAACCAAATTTGCTACAGCTGTAGGGACACGGACACCTCATCGGTGTAGATTGTGGTGATGTAAACCACCCCGATCCAAGATAACAGACGCATGAACATTTGAGGTGCAGTAGATCTAACCTGTGCGCCTTGATTTGAACCAAATTTAGTCCAGTTGTAGACACAGTGAAAGGAAAGTAGGCTGATTAGTGCTTACTAGAACAATTTGTTTAAGCCATCCAATTAGAACAAACCAAAATTCCCTCTATTTCTTGAAATATCTTTTCCCTGCAAAAATCAACCTGATGCTAAACCAAAAGTGAAATAAGAATGAACTGTTGATCTTTCATCTTCTTCATGCATAGGGATTTGCAAGTACAGAAATCCTATTTACAACAATACAGAGGTTTTTAGGAATATAATATTACACAATTCATTCATCAGGGCTTATTTACAAGATGAAGTTTGGAAACATAAATACACTATACAATACAGGGGCTTATTTACAAAACCCAAGAGGTCTAGGCCTAGTTCCTCCACTGTGTGTGTGTGTGTGTGTACACATGTACAACAGTTTGTTTTTGTTTTGTTTGTTAGGAAATCTTTCAAGACAAGGACTACCTGAACCAGCGCTACCACCGGAAGAGGGCCCTGTACCTGGCACATGTTGCCCATCACCTGGCCAAGGAAAAGCTCTTTGGGAGTGTTAAGTTTGCCTACATGAATAGCAACCATCTCAAACCAGTTGTGCTCTTGCAGCCACCAGGTGAGGAGGAGGGCTTTGAGTGCTTGCCTCAGGTCATTATGTGACAGCCCTCTGCAGAACGTTTTTGGGGTTGCAGTGGGTAACAACCAGAGCAGGAGTCCAAAAGGTAGTGCTGCAGCAAAACAAGCCACTGCAAGTTTGGACTGCATGAGCAGAACATTGCTTCTAAGACTTGGGTACCTCGGCCGTAAACCATCTGTAAACTCTGGGCTTTAGCAGAGCCAAGATCGGTGGTCTGAGTGGTCGCTGCAGGATTGGCAGGTTGTATGTGTGGCTCTAGATGAGCACATATGAAGGGGCCTTCTGCTGACTCAGACCCTCGGTCCATGTCGCTCAGTGTTGTCTACCCTAACTGGAAGCAGCTCTCCAGTGTTTCAGAGAGAGAAGGGGTTTTTCTAGCCCAGTCTGGAGATGCTGCTGGGGATTGAACCTTTTGCGTTCAAAACGGGCTCTGCCACCGACTTGAAAGTACTGAATCCCCTTCTCAGCACTCTGAACCTGCCTGATAGCTCAGATCATTTTCTGAGGCCCTTCTTGGCATGCCTCCGACCTCTGAGGTGAGGTGGGTGGCCACTGGGAACAGGCGTCTTTGGTTGCCATGCCCTTTGGAATGCTCTCTTCCAGACAGCTTTCCTGGCATCAAGCCTTGTAGCTTTTTGGTGCCAGGTGAAATTAGATGGGTTAATTATTCTTTTTTTAAAGCTCTGATTTTAATACTGTGAAAATTTTGTTTTAACATTATTGTGCACATGTGAGTGTTAAAAATGGTTTCTGTATATTATTTAAATTTATTGCAAGCTGCCCTGGGAATTCTTATAAATCTTGGGAATGGATGGTAGAGGCAAGGAGTAGTTACTGGGCTAGAGTCAGCAGAGGGTACGGGGCTAATTTCTCAAGAAAACAATGTGGGGGAGGAAGCCATCTACAGGGCTGGGTGATAGGGTTGGTATGAGATGGGAAAGCACTTTGGCTGTAGAGAGCAAGTCAAAGTAAGGGCTTACCTCTGATTCAGGCAACTTGCTGTCAGTGTCACAAAGTCATGAGCAAGCGTTTGGATTCTCCAAAACCCTTCTGTAGGCTGGATATTAGGTAGAACAACGGGATGGAGTAGGGAGAAGAGCCTGGAGATACACCCCCAAAGTCTGCAGTTGTTAACAGTCTCCAGATGGAATGCGGGAAACATTGGGTAGATGTGCAGCGGAAGCCTAGATTTGCCTACTTAGAAGTAAGGCCCCCTGAGTTTACTCTGTTAAGCATTCATAGGATTGCAGCTTGAGTTAGGGTAGACTCTGCTAGGTTCAAAACAGCTTTCAGGCTGCCCTGAGGGCTGCTGGGGCAAAGGAGCAATAATGGTGACCTCAACACCCCAACAGACTTAAAAACCATACAAAGTCTAGCTGTTGCTTAGGTCTGTTTTCAACAGTAATTGTAACACATGGGTCTTTCCCTGCAAGATCCCCGCCACTCGTTAAGATCATCAAGAGGGGTCTGTCTTCAGGTGCCACCAGTTCATCTGGTGGCGACCTGGGATCGGGCCTTCTTGTTGTTACCCCTAGGTTGCAGAACACATTCCCTGTGGATATGAGAGGATTATCTTCCTTGGAGGCCTTCAGGAGAGCCTTAAAAACCCATCTTTTTAGCCTGGCTGTTAATGATATCTAGTTTTAAGTTTAATCTGCTTTTAAGTGGTTTTAAAAATTGTAATTGTTATGAATTTTTGATTTTAGTGTAAACTGCCCTGAGCCACTTTAGGAGGGGTGGTATATAAACCAAATAAATAAATTTCTTTATTTCTGTGGCAACTCCCCCATCTCTCTCTTTTTAAAAAAATCTGTGCTTTAATGATGTTTATATCTAAGCCTAATGCTTTATATTAATGCCCCAAATCCTGTGATTTCCGTATTAGCTGTGTGTGATGTTTAGTGTGCTAAACAACATTTTTGAAATGTGCTTAATTAGAAGAAAGGGATGCCATCTGTGTACTCTAGTACTTATTTGCCTAATGAGGCATATTAGCATAATTTTGCTGCTGAACCTGGGGTGTTTGGTGCAGATTTCCTCCTCCTGGTTTAGGGGAAGCCTCTCTGTTTCCTTCCTCTTTTCTCTCCTGCTGTGTTCTGCCCTTGCAGAACACGTCCACATGTGCATTGTTCATTAATCAATGGTAGTGCTGGTGATGCTACAGGCCACTTCCAGCCTCAAAGGCAGGATGCCTCTGAGTACCAGTTGCAGGAGAGAGGAATGCCCTCAACTCCTGCCTGTAGCTCCCAGCGGCATCTGGTGGGCCACTGTGTGAAACAGGATGCGGGACTAGATGGGCCTCCTTGGGCCTGATCCAGCCCGGCTGTTCTTATGCTCCTGATTCATGTGAATTGGGCTTCATAGATGCCCTGGAATAATGCAATTGCAGACTGTTAAGAGTTTGAAAGGACCCTGGAGGTCTACTATTCCACCCCCCCACCCTTTCACAGTGCAGGAAATCCCTGCAGCATCCCTGACAGAAGGCCACCCAGGTCTCTCTGGAAATCTCCAGCCAAGGAGAGCCGGCCAGTGTGCCAGGCAGCGTGCTCCACCCTCCAACCGCTTTCATAGTTAGGGGATTCTTTATTACCAACCCAAAGTGGTGCAGAAAGACCGGCGCAGGAAGTGGGCCAAGAGGCCTGGGCCAGCTGGGGAGCTGCCCAGCCGGATCTGCATTGGCAGACCTTGCCAAGGGAACGGTTGCGCCAGCTGGCTGCTGAGGGTTGTGGCGGAGGTGAGGCTGCTCCACGCCCCCCCCCTGCTTGGAGCTCAGCCAGGCCCCCCACCCCACATCTCCCACCCCACATCTCCGTGTCATAAGACAACATTGCCAGTGTGTGTTAAGTCTGGAATAGCTACGCATGTTTTCCAGATTCCAGCTTGCTCAGTAGGAGCATCAGAGCAGCACCGTTGCAGCTTCTTGTACCGGCAGGTTAACGCAGGACAGTGCAGTTGGCTGCTGAATAGTGCCCGTGGGTGGAGGAAAAGTCAGAGAGGGGTGAGAATGGGTTCTAGCAGCCCAGCAGGCTCTTCTGCACAACAGGTTCTGAGCAGGTGCTGTCTTCCCCGGCCATGAGAATCTGAGATTTTTGCAGCAGTACCTGCTATGCTTCAGTCATTCTAAGCTCAGTATAGTACTAGTGAGTTTAGTTTATTCCGGTCACAGACCAGATTAACAATTGATAACAATTAATAACATTAATAACAAAATTCAAGAAAATTCAAAATTTACAAAATTGCAAACTGTTCAAATTGCTAATACAGTCTTTACGGAGCTTTGCCGCCACAAAACAGAACTTTGCCACATTATCTGAAATTACAGGATTAAAATTTGACAGCATAATTTCCGAATAAAATTGGTCTGTGTGACCAGGATAAATGGTTAAAATGGGTGCAATAAATTTGGTGCGAGCGTCTCTTTAAAATTGGCAATAAAGAATAACATGGGTGATAGACTCTATATCCCCTGAGCCACAAGGGCAACAGCGCTGATCATAAGGAAGCCGTTTGAATTTATCAAGTACTGCCGAAGGGAGAGCATTCAATCGCACGAGGGTTAGAAATCTCCTAAATTTTGGTACCAAAATCTGGTCTAAATATTCAGCCAGTTCATAGTTGAAAATTTGAAAACCTAAATATATCCCCTTGGGCAGCCGTGCAGACTCTTCCTGCAAATCTATGTCTCTGAGCCTTTGCTTCACAAAGCAAAGTGCCTGCTCAAATCCTCGCCCAATTAGAGCTTCTTGAGACGTGCCGATGTGCTGCAATTTTAATTTCAGAGCTGATTTCCATTTGGAAGCGAAACTGTCTGATAACACTAAAGGGACAAGACCAGCTGGAAAGAAGACCAGGCTTCACCAAAATTTAATTATGCAAAACCATACTTTTGCTTTCAGAGTGGTGACCCCTGCTTCCCTATGAAGGACGGCATTTGCTGTACCCCTTGGGTACTTGAAAAATAGCCCTCTGGAATTTAGTTTGTAGTATAGTACTGATTCCTGGGAGGTGTTGGTGCTTGGGGTCAAAGTTGAATGGGGCACTTGCTTGGAGTGTTGAAATGACTAGTTATAGCACTGGAGTTGACTCGCAACTTCACCTGGAAGGCATTAACTGCCTTGGGATAATTTTATGAGAGGCGATATATAAATAAATAGAGGATGACATTGACAACATAGTGGTTTACATAGAACAATAAATAAAAAAGATGGTTCCCTGCTCCAATAGGGCTGACAATCTAAAAGGAAGTAGAAGGCAGATGCCAGCAACAGCCACTGGAGTATGCTGTGCTGGGGTTGGAGTGGGCCACTTGCTCTCCTCCTGCTAAATTCAAGAGAACTGCCGCTTTATAAATGGCCTCTCTGCTCAGTGAGCAAGGTTTCCTTCTGCTCCACTTGTGTTTCATTTGTGACTTCAAGATAGAACCAAGCCAAGGCCAAGGAGACTGACTTGTGTGTTCGGGGCAGGGTGTGGGGAAGTAGTTTTTCAGCCGTGTAGTCACTGATGGCTCTTTCTTATTATTAACTCTCCCTGATTCCTCTTTTCCTTCTTCCTGGGGGCTCTTAGGGAAAGATGAGAAGATGGTGACTGTCCGCCTCTATGCCTGCCCTGCCCAAGGTGTCTTCAAAGCCAGCCGCTTGCATCCTGGCAAGAACAACGTCCGCACTGCCTGGTTCATGGGAAAGGGCTCTTCTGTGGCAGGTATGCTTGGAAGAGCTGGAGGGGGGCGGGGTGGGAGAGGCAGGCCTGAAGAGGATGCCCGACTGAGTCAGGGAGGTGGTCTGTTCCTCCTAGCACATGGCCTCCTAATAAGACAAATATTTATACATGCTTTTCAACACAAGTTATCAAAGCGGTTTACATAGATAAATAAAAGAGCTCCCTGTCTCCAAAGGGTTTACAATCTAAAAAAGAAACATAAGATAGACACCAGCAACAGCCACTGGGAAGATGCTGTGCTGGGTTTGGACACGGCCAATTGCTCTCCCCCTGCTAAATAAAGAGAATCACCACTTTAAAAAGATGCCTCTTTGCTCAATTAGCAGCGGTGGCTATAGAACTCCCTGCCACAAGGTGTGGATCCTGGCTACAAGCTTAGATATTGTTAAACAGGGTTTCTTTATTGCTTTTAAAAACCAAATCTATTCTGCTTTTCTCCCACATAACCAAAGCTGTTGACAATAATTAATTAATAACAAACATTAGCTAGAGCTTGCAATTGTGGCCAAATACAAAACAGTAGCTCTTCAAGCAGCCTCATTTAAACAGATTAGACAAATTCATGGAAAAAGATAAGAACAGGGTAGCGGACTGGTATATTCTGGTTCTGTTTTTGGGCTGCTCAGAGGAAGCATCTTGTGAGCCACTATGCGAAGCAGGATGGTGGACCGAGGGAGTGTGACTCTGCTGATCCTTTTGGATCTCTCTGTGGCTTTTGATACCATCGACCATGATACCATTGACCATCTGGTAGCGCAGTGGTAAAACTGCTGCCCTGTAACCAGAAGGTTACAAGTTCAATCCTGACCAGGGGCTCAAGGTTGACTCAGCCTTCCATCCTTCCGAGGTCGGTAAAATGAGTACCCAGAATGTTGGGGGCAATATGCTAAATCATTGTAAACCGCTTAGAGAGCTCCGGCTATAGAGCGGTATATAAATGTAAGTGCTATTGCTATCTGGACCACCTGAGGGAGGTAGGATTGGGTGGCACTGTTTTCCGCTCCTACCTCTCTGGTAGATTCCAGATGGTGTCGCTTGGAAACTGTTGCTCTGCAAAGCGAGAACTGGAGTTCCACAACGCTCCATACTGTCTCCAATGCTCTTTAACATCTACATGAAACCACTGGGAGAGATCATCAAGAGGTTTGGTGTTATCCATCTGCAGGGTGTTATCCATATGCTATTGACACCCAGATCTACTTCTCCATTTCAACCTCATTGGGAAATGGCATATCTTCCCAAAAAGCCTGTCTGGAGGTGGCAATGGGCTAGATGAGGGATAACAAACTGAACTTGAATCTAAATAAGACACAGGTACTGACAGAGGCGGGTCCTGACAGAGGTGGGGTGTCAGGACCTGAGAGATGGTTTAGAGCTGCCTGTTGTGGATGGGGTTACACTCCCCCTGAAAGATCAGGTATGTAGCTTGGGAGTGCTCCTGGACCCAAATCTCTCCCTGGTTTCTCAGGTTGAGGCAGTGGCCAGGAGTGCCTTCTATCAGTTTCGGCTGATACCTCAGCTGCGTCTATTTCTAGAGGTAAATGACCTTAAAACAGTGGTACATATGCTGGTAACCTCCAGACTTGACTACTGTAATTCACTCTACATGGGGCTGCCTTTGTACATAGTTAGTCCAGAAACTACAATTGGTACAGAATGTGGCAGCCAGATTGGTCTCTGGGACAACATGAAGGGACCATATAACCATATTTTGAAAGAACTGTACTTGGCTGCCAATATGTTTCCGGGTGAAATACAAAGTGCTGGTTATTACCTATAAAGCCCTTAGCAGCTTGGGTCCAAGCTATTTAAGAAAGCGCCTCCTTTGTCATGAACCCTGCCACCTGTTACGATCTTCTGGAGATCATTTTAAATTTTGTACACCACCTAGAGATGTACATATGAGGTGGTATAAAAATATGATAAATAAATAGTAGCCTTGGGCCTGATCCAGCAGGGCTACGTTTTATATTTTAACAGCACAGGATGCCAGTAGGGACAGGTTAAGCTTTTAGAATGGGGAGTAGCGCACAAGTGTGTGCACGTGTATGTGCACACACACATCTGTAACAATTATCAATAATCTGTACTGCAGTAAATTATTTCCATCATTTTTAGAGTAACATGCTAGCATCTGTGACATTCTGGCTTTTTACTGTGTAAATATTGCAGTTCTACTATGTTTTAAGTGCTGTTTCGAGAGTGGGAAAAGTTGCTTTTACATAAATATTACTCAAGTAATAATCTTTAGTCACCTTAAGTGGCACAGTGGGGAAATGCTTGACTAACAAGCAGAAGGTTGCCAGTTCATATCCCTGCTGGTATGTTTCCCAGACTATGGGAAACATTTATATTGGGCAGCAGCAGTATAGGAAGATGCTGAAAGGCATCATCTCATACAGTGTGGGAGGAGGCAATGGGAAACCCCTCCTGTATTCTACCAAAAGAAAACCACAGGGCACTGTGGCTGCCAGGGGTCGAAATCGACTTGATGGCACACTTTACACCTAATAATCTTTAGTACAGAAGTGATAGAATTTATTAAATATCTGAGGGCTGCAGTAAATCCACACACGTAGTGACATAAATATTACAATTAAAAAGTGGGTGGGTCTGTCATTCAGAGATACCCTAAGATTAAATGGCCCCTTTTAAAAAGAAATTACACTTTCTTTTGAAATACGATATGGAATAGTGTATTATTTGTTTTGAGCTGAAGATACTGTACAAGTTGATTAAACAGATTCATTCATCTTTCAACTTTTCTGAGAAAGTAGATTTGTCCATATTGGTCATCTTTTCTATCTGTTTAATTTATCTGCCATAATAAGCTCACACTGCAATAAATTTGTTAGTCTTATAGATACCACAAGACTCTCTGAATTGCATCCAAAGATTGTCCAATGGCAAAAAGCCATTCTCTAGAGGAAGGAAATATTAGGATGCAACCCTTAATTAATGTATTATAACTGATATATCTAGCGTTGCCAATATTCCCATCTTTTGTGAATTTGTTTCTTCCCAGTCTTCTACGTGGCCATTTCCCAAGGCTCTTAGTCATTATCAGCGTGGTGTAGTGGTTAGAGTGCTGGATTAGGACCGGGGAGACCCGAGTTCAAATCCCCATTCAGCCATGAAGCTCGCTGGGTGACTCTGGGCCAGTCACTTCTCTCTCAGCCTGACCTACTTCACAGGGTTGTTGTGAAAGAGAAACTCAAGTATGTAGTACACCACGCTGGGCTCCTTGGAAGAAGAGCGGGATATAAATGTAATAATAATAATAGTCCTTGCCAAAAGAGGAAACGTTAGCCAAAGGGCCTCCATTTTAGACTTGGACGATGTCGGGACTGGACTTGGATGTTGAGTCTGTGCTGTTCTTTGCTGCCGGCTTGAGGGTGAAAGCACGGATCACGTTCAGTTGTGTCCAATGACTTCTGTTTGTTGCTTGTTCCTCTTGCAGGAGCAGCCGAGCCCTCCACCCCCCACTACAACAACTCCATATTGTGGGACCTGGTGATGGAGTCCAGCCTGCTGTTCCTTTCTGGGGCAGCCAATGACTTCCAAGGCATGCGGGATGGAGTGTGTCTCCTCAAAGTTTGGCTGCACCAGCGGGTGCTTGATAAGGTATTTGAGCTCAAGGGCCTATGTTACTGCGCCCTCTAACCCCAGAAGCTGCTGGCTGTTTGGGCAGGTGATGGAAATGCTGATCTGGCTGGTGCCATGGCGATCTGGAAAGTGTCTGGGGTGTGTTACAGGTTCATTCAGATGTCACACTTGGAGTATGGTCTAAGGGCACACATTACAGTCGCCTTGCTGAAGCTAAGCAGGTCTTGGTCTGGTCAGCGCCTGAATGGAGGACCCTTTGAGAATGGGGGCCATAGCTCAGTGGAAGAACACATGAGAACATAGGAGGCTGCTTTCTGCTGGGTCAGACCCTTGGTCCAGCTAGTTCAGTATTGTCTACTCAGATTGGCAGCAGCTTCTTCAAGGTCTCTCTCGGCCCTGTCTTGGAGATGCCAGGGAGGGAACTTGGATGCAGATGCTCTTCCCAGAGCGGCCCCTGAGGGGAATATCTTACATGTGGTCTCCCATTCAAGCCAGGGTGCTTAGCAAGTGGGACAATCCACAAGACTAGCTCTCCTCGCATAGGAAGATGTCTTTTACTGATACAGACCATTGGTCCATCTAGCTCAGTTTCTTCACATGCAGAAGGTCCCAGGTTCAGGCCCTGGCCGCATCTCCAGATAGGGCTGGGAGAGACTCTTACGTGACACCTTGGCGAAGCTGCTGTCCATCAGTGTAGACAATACTCAGCTAGAGGGACCAAGAGTCTGACTCGGTATATGGCAGCTTCTTGGCACAGTTGTTCTAACTGCACTTTGTGAACAAACCAGGAAACTGAGGGAAACTTTCTCTCCTCATGTGCAAAGGATAGGAGGGAGCCCACAAGCCTAAGGCACATCTTCATAGCACTAAACCCTGATTAAACCATGGTTTGGTGCAGTGTTCCCTCTAACAAGGATTCCCAGATGTTGTTGACTACAACTCCCAGAATCCCCAACTGCAATGACTTTTGCTTGGGGATTCTGGGAGTTGTAGTCAACAACACCTGGGAAGCCCTCTTAGAGGGAACACCGGTTTGGTGTGACTTCCGAATCAGACCTCCTTCCCTGTTTCAGCATCTGCACTCATTTTCCTGTAGTCTTTTGCATGCAGTTTAAGGTGTGGGTTAAACTGCCCCACACCACAATGTCTCTGCAGATTCTGCTGTTGAGCCACACAAGTACCGATCTTGCTGTTTAATACAGAATTCAGAATACTGAGAGTTCTGGCGTGTATTTCTTAAAGCAATCTTCCAGTCGTTATTGCTGAAGAGAGATACTTGGGAGTAAATGAGAAATGTTTGGAAATCTTAGATGCCAAAGAGGAAGTTGAATGATTCCTCCCCCCCCCGCCCCCAGTGAGCGAATGGTGTGGTGTTCTTGTGTACAGCACCCTTTTTCTCTCCTCACCCGAGAGGAACTTATTGTGCAGAAACAACTTGATTTCCATAATTTAGGCATCTGAATCTGCTTTCTACTGAGTCAGGCCGTTGCTCCCTCTAGTTCAGGTCAGGATGGTCTTCACAGGCTGGCAGTGGCTGTCCAGGGTCTTGTTGCTGGGGGAGACGTCTCCTTGTCTGAGGATGCTGCCAGGGGCTGAACCTGGAATTGTCTGCATGCAAAGCAGATATTATATCGCTGTATCCATGCTGTGAGTCTAGTCTTGCAGGTTCAGCTTTTCTCCAGGTAGATGTTTTTAAAAACTGCCAAGAGTATACAGAGTGCTGCCTCAAGCCTTTGTATATGTGGCAATACCACAGGAGTGCAGACAAAACACAAGATATGGCTTTGGAGGGAGAATTCAGCTTCCTGAAAATCTCAGCTTTTTTCCAGACATAAATTTAAAAAACAAACAAACCAAGCTTCTAGATCTTATGGTGGTGAGTTTCTGAAAAATGCAGAGTGAATCTTAGAATTCAGAGATACAACTGAATAACATTTCAATTGCCAGGAAATTTAGGACCTGCAAATGGAGGTTCTTTTTCACACAACGCATAATCAGCTCGTGGAATTCTCTGCCACAAGATGTAGTGACAGCCAACAACCTGGATGGCTTTAAGAGGGGTTTGGATAACTTCATGGAAGAGAGGTCTACTAGCTGGAGGGCTATAGGCCACCTCCAGCCTCAAAGGCAGGATGCCGCTGAGTCCCAGTTGCAGGGGAGTAACAGCAGGAGGGAGGGCATGCCCTCAACTCCTGCCTGTAGGCTTCCAGCGGCATCTGGTGGGCCACTGTGTGAAATAGGATGCTGGGCTACATGGGCCTTGGGCCTGATCCAGCAGGGCTGTCCTTATGGGTGGGAACATGGGGGTGAAGCTTAGTGGCCTTCATAGGTCCTTGCATTTCTCCATGGCTAGCAGAAGCCAAACATTAAAGATGGCCAATAAATGTGTACAAAATCATTCCTTTGCTTAAATTACACATACCCCAACATTCTCATTTTCTAGGCAAAAAAAATGTTTCTTCAAGTGCCAAGTATGTAGCCCCTTGTGATAAGAATGTCTGGTGTGGTTTCAGGTTTTTCACCCAAGTCACAGGAAGTCATAATACGTAGACAGCAGTTGTGACACAAGTGAGGTTGGGCAGTGGGGAACAGGGTTCCCTAGCAGAATACAGTCTTTTACTCATGGAGTCTCCTGTTCTGTTGTTCTTTCCCTGCTTCCAGGGCTTGGGATGCTTCAGTGGCTTCCTGGCCTCCATGCTGGTGGCGTATCTCTTGTCCAAACACAAGATCAACAAGGTGATGAGTGGTTACCAGGTGTTGAGAAACGCCCTTCAGTTCTTGGGTAAGCTGGGGCGATGGTTTGACTTTGAATGGAAGGCATCTGGATGACCTGAGCTAGTCATGGCTTGCAGAGCTCTCTGCCTATCTGCCCGTTCCGCAGATTCAAATGCTAGAGTCCATCCTGGAGTCACATTGTTTTTATTGCTTCCCCACGAAAGAAATTCCTAGTATTCAGGGAGAATGCTAAACTAGATACCTTCTAGGAGACGGCCCATGGGAAGATCCCGCGTCTGCCTAGAGCCCATGGTTCATTAGCACTGCTAAGCTATTTTGTGGAATGTATACTGCGTTTCCACACATATAACCCATGGATTATCCCATTTTTTGCAAATGGAGTTGGGGTGTAGTGACTTAAAGAGGTGTAGACTTCTTACAAATTAATGCAGATCACCCGGTTTTTCTTTTCCCTGTTGCCACCACTGTCCTGTTTTTCTACCTGCCTCCCCGTTTCTCCCCCCTCCCACCCCCAGCCATCACTGCCACCGGGATAGCATTCTTTCCACTTGGTTTCCCGAACTTGCTTGCAGCATTTCTTCTGCTTCTACAGTGGCAGCAGAAGGTACAGGGGACAGCTGAGTGCAGGCTTTCCATTTGACTTTTAATAGTGGCGCTAAAGAACTTTGGGCTGTGCAGATGTGGGCTGTTCTCATGGGCAGGATATATGTGCAGAAATTCAGAATCTCCTTCTGTGAACATCGGCAAGCTCCTTATGCTGTCTGGTCATTGGTCCATCAGTATTGCAGGCACCTACTGGCAGCAGCTCTGCAGGGTTTCAAACCGCACTATCTGGAGATTCCAGAGATTGAACTTGGGTCCTTCTTACCACTGAGCCACAACTCCACCCCTCCCTCATCTTCCTGTTGGAGCATTTTTTAAAACTATGCTTTAGTTGCCTCTGTTCCATGTGAGCTTAATGGCCATCAGACCCCATCTTCTCCATCCTTTGCTTTTGTACCATCCTGTGCTCAGCAAGCCGTTCCTTCCTGGAACGGCCTCTGTGTCCATGAACATGATCGTCTTTGTAGCTGTCAAACTTGGAGAAGGATTTGTCAGGAGCGTGGGGCATGTCAGCTAAAAGCTCAGAAATGGCAGCTAATGAGCTTTCGGTGGTCCTGAGGAATGATTTCCTCAAAATCTCCTTGTTCCCAGTTGTTGGATCCTTCCTTCTTTGGAAATGTGTTTATCATTTTCTCTCCTCCCTACTCTCTGTTCCCTCCAAATTCTGGGCAACAGCCTCCCCACTCCATGGTGTGTTCAAAGCCCATGAAGCACCTCTTCTAAATTCAGTTCAGAACACAAAGCTGGAGTTCCTTGTTGCCTTCTTTCCATCATCCCGCCGCCCCTGCATGGTTTCTATATTGGGATCATAACTATTTTTGACCTGGGTGGTTTTTGGAAAGCCGATTCCCAAGCCGTAAAGGAGGGCCTGGCTTCCTCTTCCCATCTCTGTGATTGTGCTCTCAGAAATCCTAAGCAATTGTCTGATTTAAAAATAATAATTAGGAGTGTTCCTTTCTTTTCTAGCTACTACAGATCTCAGTACATCTGGAATCAGCCTTGCAAAGGATGGAGGCGACTTGTTGGTAAGAGAGGCCTTCCTTTGGTTATTGGGTCTGCCGGTTGGGGGAGAGGGCGTTGGTTTACCCAGCTGTTCTCATCCAATTTTTGTGGACTGCTTTATTAAAATGGTATCCTGCCATCCTGAAGTATCTGAGGTCAATAACAAAACCTATAGTTGATCAAATCATCAGTGATACTCATTCAGTACAAAATTATAACTATAAGACTCTTGCAAGAAGTTGCTGTCTTGTAGAAGACTGAGACCCAGCTTTTGTCCATCTGATGCTGGGAACTGATGCTTCTATATCAGCAACAGGGAAAGCAAATGCCGTGGAGTTTTTGGTCCACTCTCTAGTGGTGGTAGTTGACCCTGTAGCAGGGATGAGAAAGGAAGGCAAGTCTTTGGCCCTGCTCCCAGTCCATTCATCTGCCCTTTCCTTTTGTATATTGTTGCCTTAGATGGCGAGCTTTCAGGCAGGGCATTCCCTCTAAGGCGCGTGTGCGTGCGTGTGCATGTGTGTGTGTGTGCACGCACATGCGCACAAGTTTATTTTTTTATGTCCCTTTAGTTAATTTTAGATCCCACTGAGGATGAATCAGGAAGGCGCCACTCTGAATATACACACACTACCTTGATACTGCTATCCAGAACAACACTTATTCTGCACATAGATGAAAAAAAAAATTAGAGGGAGCATTGGCAGGTGTGTGTGTGTGTGTGAGTTGGTGGCAATTCATGACAACGATAGAGCCCTGTTGTTGTCTTTGGTGGTAGAATACAGAAGGGGTTTACCATTGCCTCATCTCGCGCAGTATGAGATGATGCCTTTCCACATCTTCCTGTATCACTGCTGTACCTGATACATAATGGGTGAGGATGGCTGGGTATGTTTTCTGGAGACTCCCATATGTGGGTTAATTTTCCTCTGTTGGAAGCTGCGCATGCCATGTCAGCCAGCAACATCCCTTGGCATCTCAGCAGCATGCTGTTCTCTTCTAGCCTACCCTGGCCGACTTTCACGGGGCGTTCCAAGTGGTCTTCGTGGACCCTTCTGGACTGGTGAACCTGTGTGCAGATATGACTGCCGGCACATATAAGCAGGTAAAATAGCTGCTAGGCTAGCAACTGGCTCAAATTTACTCCCGGCAGAAATCCGTAATTTGAGTTCATTACTGCCTTTCAGGAGAGCCCTTAAAACCTATATGTTTGGCCTGGCCTTCCAGGGTTTTTAAACTACTGTAAACTGATCTAAATTGTTTTAAATGGTTGCCCTGGTTTTCCAGGGTTTTTCGCTGCTTGAATGTT
Organism: Hemicordylus capensis; assembly: GCF_027244095.1. Taxonomy (NCBI): domain Eukaryota; kingdom Metazoa; phylum Chordata; class Lepidosauria; order Squamata; family Cordylidae; genus Hemicordylus; species Hemicordylus capensis. Next base: position 4,263,235 of record NC_069658.1, read on the forward strand.
TAATTGGTTTTATTCTGTTTTTATAGTTTTGATTTTAATTTTTAAATGGTTTTAATTGTTTTTATCCTGTTGTAAACCGCCCTGAGCCATTTTGGAAGGGCGGTATATAAAGCTAATAAATAAATAATAAATGGGGGAGCCCCTGACTTGCCCCTCTTGGTGTGAAGGAGTCTGGTTTCCCCTCTTGGTCTCCGATGTAGCTGTTGGCTAGGGCCAGAAGATAACCTGCTTCTGCTGGGAAACAGATCTGGCCTAGGTCTAGGAATCAAGCACAGTTCAGATATACCTGAGGCTGCTCAGTAAAAACTGGCCACCCCAAACCACTTTGTCTGAAAGGGAGCAGTCGGGGCCAGTCTGGTAACTGCTGGAAAAGGGCAACCAAAACTATCGGGACTGGAGTACCTTCCTTGTGAGGAAAAGCTAAAATGGGGGTTTGTAACCCTTGACCTCCAGATGTTGTGGGACTACAACTGCAGTGGCTTTTGGCTGCTGCAGCTGGGCATGATGGGGACTGTAGTCCTGCAACATATGAGGACCTAAGCCTGGGAACCCTTGAGCTGAACATAGGAAGCTGCCTTCTACCGAGTCAGACCCTCAGTCCATCTAGCTCAGTATTGTCTGCACAGACTGGCAGCGGCTTCTCCAAGGTTACAGGCAGGAGTCTCTCTCGGCCCTGTCTTGGAGATGCTGCCAGGGAGGGAACTTGGAACCCTCTGCATGCAAGCAGGCAGGTGTTCTTCCCAGAGCGGCTCCCTCCCCTAAAGGGAATATCTTATAGTGCTCACACATGTATTCTCCCATTCAAATGCAAACCAGGGCAAACCCTGCTTATCAAAAGGGACAATACATGCTTGCGATCACAAGACTGGGTCTCCTCCCTCAATACCTCGGACTTTATATAGATAGGAGGAAACATGACTCAAGCGGGAAAGAACAGTGACTTGGACAGTTATGCATTGTGTGAAGAAAGTGAAGGTTCTCTCCTTCTTCTGTCATTGGAATTATGTCGGTGAAACCGATTAGCAGGAGATTCAAGGCAGGCAAGAGAAAACAGCTCAATTCCCCACATTTCCACCTAAAAAGATTGCCAGTAACTGGGATGGGAAGATCTTGGCCTCCGTTCTTGGAAAGCTCCTTTCGGTCAGGTAGACTATACTGGGCCAGAGGGACCAATGGTGTGATGTGTGAATTGAGAGCTGAATGACTGAACAGGGATGTTACCTGGACTCCTGGATCCAAGCCCACTGCTCTTTGCCACTCTGCGGTGGTCCACACAGACAGGCCTTGCAGGAGGGAGGTGAGACCACAGCCTGAGCCACAGCTGGGTTGTAGGCTTCCCGCTGCCAAGATCTGGAGCCTAGAGAGAGGGAGAGCTCAGTTGTGGTGCACTGGCAGAGCTGCACATCAGAACGGCCCTGCTGGATCAGGCCCAAGAAGGCCTACCTAGTCCAGCATCCTGTTTCCCACAGTGACCCACCAGATGCCTCTGAGAAGCCCACAGGCTGTTGCTCCCCTGCACCTGGTATTCAGAGGCATCTTACCTTGGAGGCTAGAGGTGGCCTATAGCCCTCAGATTAGTAGCCATTGATAGACCTGTCCTCCATGCATTTTGTCTAAGCTCCTTTTAAGGCCATCCAAGCTAGTGGTCATCTCCATGTACCTGCCCTAACACATGTGGCTTGGTTCTTTCTTAGATCCAGTTTGAAGCCAGGCACTCGATGGAGGTTCTGGATGACAAAATGGTGGATGGATTCCAGTTGCTATTCATGACCTCGAAGCCTCTGATCCAAACCTTTGATCACGTGTTCTAGTAAGTTTTCTTTTGGAGGAGGCAAGACAGAAGCCCTCTTCAATCAGTTCATGGAAGGGTGCAGGTTCACACCGGCCCTCCCCTCTGCAGGTTGGGTGGAACATAAGCATGGGCCCTGTGCATATACAGCTGGGTTGCGTATTGAAGTCAAGGCACACAAGGATATTTACGTAGGCCTAGGTGCATAAGGTTGTGTGCCTGTCCTTCAGCCTGCTGCTGCACTGAGGTCCCCTTCAGAGGCTCTCCTCCGGGTGCTCCATCATCTGAGGTGGAGAGAAGAAGGGCCTCTTCTGTGGTGGTGCTCTGTCTCTGGATCTCTCCTGCAGGAAGGCCTGTCTGGCACCTTTCAGGTGCAAGACAGAGACTTTTTTATTCTCCTAGGACTATCACATCACCTTAACTGCTGCCTTTAATCTTAATCTTAAACCACCTTTGGAAACACTGCTGAAGGGCTGTTTAGAATTTTTAAAAAGAAATTTATTATTTTATTTTTACATTTTATATCCTGCTCTTCCTCCAAGGAGCCCAGAGCGGTGTACTACATACTTAGGTTTCTCCTCACAACAACAACCCTGTGAAGTAGGTTAGGCTGAGAGAGAGTGACTGGCCCAGAGTCACCCAGCTATTCTCGGCTGCCGTGTGAGGACAACTCCCTGGGTTATCATCCCATGCTCGCTCCAGGGCAGGACGTATGCTAATTCTAAAGCTATAAAAGTAGCCGGATGGTAACCCCACCCAGTTCTTTTCGTCCTGCTAACGCTCCAGGAAAGGATACTCAGCCTTGCTTCGTTCCTCAGATAAGTCTCCTTTTTAACTTGCTCCTTCCTCTGCTTACGCCTCTCCCTTCTCCTTGGCTCCTCGGCTGCCCTCCTCCCCTCTCCCTCATCTTTAAAAAAAGAAAAAGAAAAAAGGCATTTCTTCTAAAAGGGTTCCCTGCCGAGCCTCAATCTCCGCTCCACCCCCGCTCGTTTGCTCAGCCTATTTACTCAGTCCTCCGCTCCCCGCTTGCTGTCCAGACCTTCTCCCTCCCTCTCCCCCCTTCTGCCATGGAGCAGCCGCAGCCGTGCCTGCAGGGACTCCGATCACGTGCGGAGAGGCAAAAGACCCAAGCAGCAAAGGCGGACCGCTCCGCTGCGAGCGCGGCCGCCGCTAGACACGCTGCAGCCATGCCCAGGACCACCGCGTCCCCCCCGGGCGAGGGCACTTCGGCAGCACCGCCCCCCTCTGCGGGGGCGGGCGCCTCAAGGAAAGACCGGCATGCTGCTGCCGGTGCGCGGGCGGGCGCACAGAGCGAAGGGCGCCATCTTGGCTCGTCCCTCGAGGAGGCAGAGCAGGCGAGGGCCCAGCAGCGGCGCAGGAGAGCCCAAGTGTTGGAACTGCTCACAGCGGCCCGTTCCTCGGAGGCCACCAGCAATTCGGGAGAGGAGGAGGAGGAGGGCATCGCACAGACCGAGGAGGGTGAGTGGGAGCGGCAGTCCCCTGGCGGAGCAGGAGCTCCCGAGAGCAGGCAGCCCCTCTCCAGGGCCCCTATTCAGGCTTCCCCACCGAATAGCCCCCCCCTGCTGGTACCAATAGCGCAGGCCCCGGCAGGAGACCAGGGAGCAGCCCCTCCCCCTCCCCCTCCCCCCTCCTCTGCAGCCCCAGGGCCAGAGATGCCGGAGAGCTGGAAAACCTGGATCAGTGATCTGCCCTCGCAAGCCCTGCAGCAGCGCAAGGCGGGAAAGAGGGGCCGCAAGCGAGGGAGGCGATCCCCCTCCCCCTCCTCCCCCTCCTCTTCCGATTCTGACTCCACCCCACATGGGAAATCCCACAGAAAGAGGCGGAAGGGCCGCAAGGGGCAGCAGAAGAGGCGTAGGGAGCCCAGCCCCACTGCCACACGCCCTGCCCCAGCCCACTCCTCAGAAGACACGGGCCCAGAGTCCCCTACCCACCTAGGGAGGGTCCCTGCCCTGCCTCGTTCCCTCGTGGGCCAAGCTGATACTGCCCTTACAGAGGGGGCTTGCCCTGATCTGGCAGACTTGGGGGACGATTCCAGGGAAGAAGGGGAGTGGTCTGATGGACAGGCAGGGATGGAGGAATCCACCCCTCAATTTAAGCGCCTTTTTCCATCTGATGATTTCTCCACATTGTTTGTTAAGGCCATGCGCACCCTGGGTCTCGATATTGAGGGTTTGCATCCTGGGGCTGCTCCCTCCAAGGAATCTCTGGTATTACCTACACATTCTTCACCAGAGCTCCTGTTTCCCTTGCCAAATACCTTCTCAGAGGTTCTCCAGCAGGAGTGGCAAGCACCAGCGGTCCAGAAGAAGGTCTCTTCCTTAGCTAATAAGCACTACGCGTTCATCCCCTCAGCAGCTGCACAACTCCAAACGCCTCCAGTAGATGCTCACGTCTCAGCCCTCACCTCTCGTGCGGTCCTCCCACGAGATGGAGAGTCAACGCTGAAGGATCCCGCCGAAAAGAGAATCGAAGTACAGTTAAGGAGAAATAACGATTGTATCTCTCTTTCTATCAGAGCCTCCATAGCCGCCTCCATCATTTCTCGGGCAGCACTGCTCTGGACCGATGAGTTGCTTCAGTCGCCTCCCCCAGATCCAGCCAGGTCCCGCCAGATTGCCCTAAAGCTCCAGAAGGCACAAGCCTACATTGCTGACACCACCCTGGATGCAGTACGTTTCGGGGCCTGAGCTACAGCTACTAATGTGATCGCTAGGCGAACCCTCTGGCTCCGCCACTGGCAGGTTGATGCAGCATCAAAAGCCAACTTAGCGGCAGTCCCCTTCTCAGCCACTAAGCTCTTTGGGGATGAAGCCCTTAAGGACATCCTCATTGAATCCAAGGATAGAAAGCTGACCCTTCCCAGCACAGCCAGGAGGGACGAGCGGCGCCCCTTTCGTAGGGGTCAGCCTCAGCAGCACCAATTTCGTTCCTTTCGCCCCTCCTTTCGCCCCCACGAGCGAGACAACAGATTTAGGCGCCCCAATTGGCCAAAGGGTAACTTCCCTGCCAAGTCCAATTCGAGAGCCCAGCCAGGCCAGCAGTTTAAACCACGTCAAGCACAGTGACTCTTTAAAGATAGGAGGTCGCCTCTCCCACTTTTACCATGCCTGGGAGGCGTCCACCACAGACAAATGGGTCCTGAAAACAATTTTAGAGGGGTACTTAATAGAGTTGTCAGGCCCCCCATTACACAGGTTTCGGCCCACCCCAACTTCTCGTTCTACCGCAAGACACAGAATCCTTCAACAGGCCATAGACCACCTGTTAGCCATCGCAGCCATAGAGCCAGTTCCCCCTCAAGAGCACCGTCAAGGGCTTTATTCAATCTTATTCACCGTGCCCAAGCGGGACGGCTCCTACAGGGCGGTCCTCGATCTAAAATCCTTAAACCGATGGGTACGCAAGCGCAGGTTCCGTATGGAGACTCTCCGCTCCATCGCGGAGAGCCTACAACACGGGGACCTGATGGCATCAGTGGATCTGACAGAGGCCTATCTACACGTTCCTGTTCACCCTTTATCCCGTCATCTCCTCAGATTCTGTTACAGGGGAGCACATTATCAGTATCGTGCCCTCCCATTCGGGCTCTCCTCGGCCCCAAGGACATTCACAAAGGTGCTGGCTCCTCTAGTAGCCTACATCCGCCTGCAAAAGGTCCGCCTCTCGGCGTACTTGGACGATTTGATCGTGATGTCGCGAAACCATGCAGAACGGGACGTCCAGATCACCCTAGAGGCCCTGACGTCCCACGGCTTCCAGGTCAACCACGCCAAGAGCCACCTGTCTCCTACATTCCGTCTCCAGCACTTAGGAGTAGTCCTGGACACCCAAAGGGACCGATTCTTTCTTCCAGAGGAACGCAGACTCAAGATTTGGTCCATGACATCAAAGACCCTGGCGACCAGCAGGCCTCGCGTCCTTCAGCTGGCTCAGTTATTGGGTCTACTGGTTTCCTCCATTGACTCTGTCCCCTGGGCAAGGTTGCATCTCCGTTGCCTCCAATGGTTTCTCCTCCCCTTCCAGGAGGACATTTCCTCCAGGTCGTCCAGGAGGGTTCAACTGTCTCCAGAAGTGCGCTCCTCGCTCCGCTGGTGGCTCTGCAAGAGAAACCTAGAGGCCGGCAAGCCCTTTCTGGACCTCCCTCGAATTCTCATCACCACGGATGCGAGCCTTCGGGGATGGGGAGCTCACTGCCTTTCTCAGTCGGCCCAGGGCAGATGGTCCCCCGAGGAGTCGGGCCACAGCATGAACTGGTTGGAGCTCCGTGCGATTCGCCTGGCCCTTCAAGCCTTCCTACCTGCGCTGAGGGGCAAGGATGTCCTGGTCCAGACCGACAATGTGACAGCAAAAGCACACATCAACCGGCAAGGCGGCACCAGGTCTCGCTCCCTTCATCAGGAAGCAGTTCTGCTCCTCCGCTGGGCCGAATCTCACCTGTCCTCCCTATCAGCAGTCCACCTGAAGGGAGAACTGAACGTACAAGCGGACTGGCTGAGCCGGCAGGACATCCACCCAGCCGAATGGACCCTGAGCCGCAGAGCCTTCTCATTCCTGTCCAGAAGACTGGGAACCCCTCAAGTCGACCTGTTTGCCTCTCCCAGCAACACCCAACTTCCGCGGTTCTTCAGCCGGTTCCAGTGCCCACAGGCGGAACAGACAGATGCCATGACGGCTCCCTGGCCAAGGACCCTCCTCTACGCCTTCCCACCACTTCCGCTTCTGGCCAGACTTCTCAGGCGCATTCGGCTCCTGGGGGCCAGGGTGATTCTGGTGGCCCCTCATTGGCCCCGCAGGCCGTGGTTCCCAGAGATCCTGAACCTCGCAACCGGGCCTCCAGTTCTGCTTCCCATCTCCGCAGACCTGCTCTCGCAGGGCCCAGTACTCCATCCAGATCCCGCCTGGTTCCAGCTTGCCGCCTGGCACTTGAACGGGAGCTGCTAGGGGGCTTTGGTTACTCCCAGAGCGTTCTCGACACACTGATGGCCTCCAGACGCTCTTCCACTCACCGCATTTACCAGTGCACCTGGAGAGTTTTCCTCAGATGGTGCAGAAACAGACACCTGACTCCGAGGGCATGTTCCCTACCCGAGCTGCTACAATTCCTACAGGACGGCCTTGACAAGGGCCTTAAGGCCAATACCATCAAGCGGCACGCTTCGGCCTTGGCTCCTCTCCTGCTACCATTCAAGGGCAAGCCTCTCTTGTCCCATGCCCACCTGAAGCGTTTCCTGCGTGGAGCATCGCTAACATCCCCTCCTGTAGTACATAGGTTCCCCACGTGGGACCTCCACAAAGTCCTGCGGGTCCTTCACAAGCCTCCATTTGAACCGATTAGGTCCATTTCTTTACGCCTTCTCTCTCTGAAGTTGGCCTTTCTGGTGGCCGTCACCTCGGCCAGGAGGATCTCAGAATTAGCCTCACTGTCCTCCAACCCCAGGTTCTGTATATTCTCTGCCGATTCAGTAACCTTAATCCCGGACCCTTCAGTTCTCCCTAAGGTCGCCTCCATGTTCCACAGGTCTCAAAACCTGGTCCTGCCCTCTTTCTGTCCCAAGCCCGTCCACCCCAGGGAGAAGGAGTGGCATAAGTTGGATGTTCGCCGCTGCTTAAAGACCTACCTTAAAAGAACTGCCTCCTTCAGGACGACGGACTCGTTATTCGTCTCCTTCCTACCGGCCTCCATGGGCCAAAAGGTCTCCTCAGCTGTCATCGGTCGTTGGATCAGGGCCTGCATCTCCTTGGCATACGAGATCCAGCACTTGCCTCCACCCACGCGAATCACGGCGCATTCAACTAGAGCGGCCTCCACTTCAGCAGCGTTTTCCACCAATGCCCCGTGGGAGGAGATCTGCAGAGCGGCCACGTGGGCGTCCCCGTCCACCTTCACCAGGCACTACAAGATGGACACTATGCACTCCGCTCAGGCTGCCTTTGGCAGAAGGGTTCTGCAACATGTCCTTCCCCCTCAGTAGCCTGGGACCCCCACCCTGGGTCACCTGGCTTTGGTATGTCCCCAGGGAGTTGTCCTCACACGGCAGCCGAGAATGGAGCATTGGTACTCACCGTGAAGGCTTCTTCTGGCTGCCGTTGTAGAGGACAACTCGACCCTCCCTATGCGGTCCCAGACTCCTGGGGGGATGGGGCTCTATCTTCCTGCTGTTTTTTCTACCTGTTGGTTTACCTGTTGTTGTTTTTTACCTGTTTGTTTACCTGTTGGTTTACCTGTTTCCGTTTACTAGCTCTTTTTCTACTCATATATGTGTGTTATTGAGGTTGCCTTCCGTTCGAAGCTTGGCTGACTACAAGAACTGGGTGGGGTTACCATCCGGCTACTTTTATAGCTTTAGAATTAGCATACGTCCTGCCCTGGAGCGAGCATGGGATGATAACCCAGGGAGTTGTCCTCTACAACGGCAGCCAGAAGAAGCCTTCACGGTGAGTACCAATGCTCCAGTTTCATGGCTGAATGGGGATATGAACTCAGGTCTCCCCGGGCCTAGTCTGGCACTCTAGCCACTAAGAGTGGGGAGGGGTCCAGCCAGCACCATCCTGCTCCCCTCCATCTGTTGACGGAAGGTGGCAAGTATTTGTGCAGCAATGGGCTAAATGTGGCTCCCTTGGCAGATTGTCTGCGTTGGTTAGAACCCTAGAAACCTCTCCTTGGATTGTTGTTGTTCTTTTCAAGGAGGACTCTGGCCCTCTTGATTGCAGACAAAATAAGGTTTGAAAAACGAGAGGTGGGAAACCATCCAAATCCAAGAAGCTGTTCTTTCTCAAGATTTTCCATCTGTAGATAACAATTCTGAAACTCCAGGCAACAAACTGCAGAAGAAGTGCAGCGTACTTGAGTGCCTATTGTGTTTCTGAAGGTTTTAGCCAGAGGAAGGGTTGTGTGCCTTTCATCTTTGCCCGACACAAAAGTGGGACTTTTGTCTTGAGCTGCTCTGCTTTCATTTTAGAAGCAAAACTGCACACTTCTGGTCCTCCTTAAGGTGGCAAAGCAACTGCTGCAGTTTCATAGGTGTGCTGAAAAATTACCACGCTCAGTGTTCAGCACAGAAATCAGCTTCCTGAGAATGTTAGCTTTCACTTTACATTTAAAAAAGGCAAGCTTCTAGTCCTTATGATGGCAAAGAGAGCTTTGAATGTGTGGCCAATATCTGGTAAAATCTCAATGAGAATAATTTCCTCTGTGTGTGTTAGGGATGTGCGTTCGAGCCGGTTTGGAGGCAGGAGGGGGAGGTTTCTTTAAGGGACAGGGAGGTAGGGATGGGCACGAACTGGTTCAGCGGTCCTTTTATGGACAGTTTGGCATTCAGACAGTTTGGTGGGTACCTTTTAAGAAACAAAGAGGGTGCCCTTTCCCCTTCCCCGCTATGTTTCCCCCGCCGACGCTGTCGCCAAAATCGTTGGTGAGGGGCAGCAGCGTACCTCCTTGCTGCCCCGGTAAGCATCGTACTGGAAGTGCCCGATGCGCATGCATGCACATTGGGCACTTCCAGTACGACACTTACCAGGGCTGCAGGGAGGTACACTGCAGCTCCGCACCAGCAATTTTGGCACATCCCATGTGTGTGTATGATGGGGTGTGGTTCTGTGCCTGTGTTTTTTAGTATTTTGTATACCCGCATCCCAATTAGTGTATACCAGTTAGTGTATATATTATACCACCCCCCAACAAAATATTTAGTATTTTGTATACCCCCCCCCCCAACTAGCAAAAGATAAATCAAGGAAAAATCAGATGTATGCAAAGTTGATTGATTTGCATAATTTATACTGGTTACACAATTCCACTTGTCTTGGGGTAGAATTTCACAGAACTTTGATTCTTTTCTATAGAAAGCTCTTCTGGACAAAGAGGCTTCCTTATTGACCTGCAGAGGTGCACATGACATGCCCTGCAGTCACCACCTCTCTCTCTCTCTCTCTCTCTCTCTCTCTCTCTCTCTCTCTCTCTCTCTCTCTCCTTCAGCCTCAAGCATGTCTCTAAGCTACAGGCAGCCTGTAAGAAGATGCAGCTTCTCAACAAGCTCATGGACCACGGTGGAAATTACGTGGCCGCAACTCTGCCATTCCTCATCACCTTGCTGGAGCGTGGCCTGGCCCAGAGGATCTTGCTGCTGACACACACGCTGCCCCAAATCCCCCCGGTAATGGCCCTCCTTACCCTGGAGAATTTGCGCGATCCTTGTAGCTTTCTTGATTGCAAATTCTAGTTTACTGTGCTCATAATTTTTAAAATGCTAATAATGTTTAAACCCCTAAACAGTCTGAATATCTGAAGGAATGCCTCCTATCATCTCTTCTGTTTCCCCCCCTTCTGCTTGCTGCCACAAACCCTTGAGGTTGTTGGAAGAGGTCTTTCATGGATGCCCCCTTTTGCCTGAATTAGGGCTAACACATCAGGGCCTTCTTCATAGTGGCAGCCCACATGGAACTTCCTTTCAAGAGAGGGGAAAGGTGGCCGATTCATTTTTCTCGCTTCTTAAATTGGGTTACTGAGAAAGGGAAAGGACAACAAAGAGTGTATGCACATGTGTGTACTTGTAGTGATGCAAAGGATTTGAGGGAGGACTAGGCCTCACTTGGAGCAATTGCTGGGAGGGTGGGCCTTTCCTAATAAGGGGGGAAGCCTAGGAAAACCAAAAGAAAAGGACCAATTCTGGGGACTGGGCACAAACTAGGCTCACAGCCACCAGCAGAAGAAGAGAGCTTTTTCTTTAGTTCTGTCCCAAGAGTGCCCTAAGGAAGCAACTGGCTGAGTAGCTGCTGGTGAAATGTGAAAGGCATGGCCTAGGAGGCTGGAGACAGCAGGAAAATCCCTGCCTGTGAGTAATAAGTTAGGGACCAGTTCAGTTAGATGTATGAGGGAACATATTTTCCTTTATTGTATTGCCTGCATCTGCGTTGCCATGTTTAATGAAAACTCTCTCTCTCTCTTACAGTTTTCTTTATGAAGAGACAATTGTTCTTACTACATACTCTTGTTTTAATCTAATAATAAATCCTTGTTGCTGAAGTGTGCTATTCTTCACTTTTGGGTCTGCCTTAGTCACACACATCTGGAGGCCTACGACTGCTCAACCTAGGGTTTTGCCACTTAACACCCCTCCCTCTCCCCATAAATCTTAAATGGAGAGTGGGTTTCCCCACATCAAAATAAAGTGGATGGTGGCAGCCTACTGTGAATCCTTTACAGTCAAGAATTCACCCCATTGAACGCCCCCTCCTCCTCTGGCTCTGGCAGGACGTACAGGCTGGCAGTACTGCATGTGTGTATGTACATATGTACAATCATACATATCATATGAGTCTGAATTTAATTCCACCCCCTTAAAAAAATAAAAGTTATACCTGTATTGACCTGAAAGGAAGAGGACTCTGCATTTAGAACAACCCCCTGCTCCAATTTCTAACATCAGTTAATTTGTGGGGGGAACCTAGTCTTGGATTCAGTCAAATATGATACGTATATTTTCAGGGTGGCTAACTTTATTCCTTCCCATTTTTTTCTCCAGTGGCCAATCAGTGCTGAACCCCCAAAGCACAAAGATGGTGGGCCTTTGTCATTTGGACTCTTGCTGAGTCCCGATTTTGCTACCAGCATCTTGGAGAAGGGACCCACAGCCGACAGACCTGAGGTGAGACCTGAGGAGTGCTGTGGCACCCTTTCTTGGGCACCCGAGAAATTGGTTGTCAACTCTGTCTTCCATCTATTTCACCTTTATATGTGGAGCTCAAAGGACAGAGGTGCTTCCTTTTGATTTTAGTGATTCTCATCAGGGCAATATCCACTGAGAAATACTATCTTGGGGCTGGTTCAGATGATACTTTACTGACCCATGTGAGTAGGAAAGGGGCGCTTCGTGAGTGATAAAGCAAAGTGCCCGGAGGGCGTCTGCAGAAGACTTTGCAATGGACACACAGTTGACACTCTCACTTCCTAATTGCCTAGGCCAATAAAGTATCTTCTAAACTGGCCTGTAATTATTCTTCCTGTTAGTAACATAAGGGTCAAGTAGACTTTAACAGCTTGTTCAATACCATCTTGTATTTCTGTGTTATAAAATCTGACTAATCATCAGGCTTTTAAATTTTTTTATTTTAAAATGAAAACTCAAAGATCACTCCAGTTATTTTGATATCTTTTGCAAGTAGTATGGTTAGAATGAACTTTGAAGTCAACTGGCATTCTTGTGCTCTGTTCAAAGCTGTGTTTAGCTCTGCTTTTGTCAGTGTGGTGTGGCACACCAGCCAGCGTGGTGTAGTGGTTAGAGTGCTGGACTAGGACTGGGGAGACCCAAGTTCAAATCTCCATTCAGCCATGAGACTTGCTGGGTGACTCTGGGCCAGTCTCTTCTCTCTCAGCCTAACCTACTTCACAGGGTTGTTGTGAGAAGAAACCTAAGTATGTAATACATCGCCCTGGGCTCTTTGGAGGAAGAGCGGGATATAAATGTAAATAATAAATAAATAATGTGTAATAGCTGAAAACCAAAAACAAACTGATTGAAATGAACTTTTACGAGTCTGTGCATGCCTGGCAAGTCGGTGTCTTCCCCACAGAATTTTCTTATATGATTTCCCCCTCATCTTGGTGTCTGTCTCTAGGCAGTGGAGTTCCGGCAGTTCTGGGGGGAGCGGTCGGAGTTGAGGCGTTTCCAAGATGGGGCTATCTGTGAAGCTGTTTTGTGGGACGCACCAAACATGAGCCAGAAGCGCCTCATTCCAGAGCAAATCATCCGTCACCTCCTGAAATTGTGAGTAGCACATGATGGTTTCACAACGGGGGTCCAAACAAAGGGGGAAGTGGTGTGAGGCAGGCAGTGGTATGCAGTCAGTGGGAGAATGGATCCTCTTTCATCCAATGTGGAGTTGAGGTGGTAGACACCCATGAAATAAAATGGCGGTACTTCCGGTACTGCATCCTGTCAATGGAGAGCAACTGAAAGTGGAAGGAGCAGGTCTTTACAGTGGCTCAGAGAGAATGGCCTTGATCTGGTGGTCATCTCTTTGGAGCACCTTCTTTGTGGAGAAAAGCTAAAGTGTTTGGGCTGAACAGAGCTTGGGGAGTGGGTAGACTGAAAACTCTTGCTCTCATTACACTTGCATTTGGGATTACTCAAACAATATGATTTTAGGTTCATGCAACAGACAGTTAACTTATTCACAATCCCAAGATGTGGTGATGGTGTTGGAAGACCATTATTTCTTTGTTTAGCAAAGTAATATGCTGCCTTCTCACTGTTTAGGTCTCCAAGGTAGCTTCCAAACATGTTTGAATAAAGTTGTTGACAGTCTCGGCAGGGATGGTTGCCTGCCTGTAGCTGTTCCAGCCAAGAATGAAGCAAAAGCTCCCTCGCCCTTCATGGGGTGGTTTACTCTAGAAGGCCACACCAGTGGGCATTGCCCCACAGCAGCAGGGCAAAGAGCAAGCCCTTCTTGGACTGAGAGCAGGGCAAAGAGCAAGCCCTTCTTGGACTGAGAGCAGGGCAAAGAGCAAGCCCTTCTTGGACTGAGAGCAGGGCAAAGAGCACCTGTGCCCTCAGAGCAGTCTGGGAGTGGAGCTGATAACAGTGTCCACGGCAGGAGGTCAGGGCTGCTTCTTCCACACAGGTCTTCCCACAGGGAGCAGGCTTGCTAGCAGGTAGATCTTCACAGGACAGAGCGGGCTGGCTGGCTGGCTCAGCCTTGGTAGGAAGGGGGAAGGCAAGCCTTCCCTGGAAGCACCTGTGAAGCAGTGCTGATAAGAACATAAGAGCAGCCTTGCTGGATCAGGCCCAAGGAGGCCCATCTAGTCCAGCATCTTGTTTCCCACAGTGGCCCACCAGATGCCTCTGGGAAACCCACAGGCAATAGGTGAGGGCATGCCCTCTCTCCTGCTGTTGCTCCCTCTGCAACTGGTATTCAGAGGCATCTTCCCAGATGGTTGTTGGACTACAGCTCCCATCATTCCCTGCTGCAGTAGGCCATTTGGCTATTCCCAACATCTGTGAATCCAAACTGGAGAACCCCTGGGTTAGGCAGATTCATGGTGGATAAGTCTATTATCAGTGGCTCCTACCCAGAATAATGAAATGAAATCTAAATGTTTCTAAGACAGTCTGCCTCTGAGTTCCAGATGACAGGGACAAAACAGGAAAAGGCCAACCCTTCCCTCGTTGGCTGTGAGCTTCCTAGAAGCATCTGGTGGGCTGCTGTCGGAGAATTGAATGCTGGACTGCGATTGTGTCTACACATGGTGCAGATCTTTTTATTGACAGCTTAAAAGGGTTAGAAACTTGCTTTTAATGATGAGGGGGAAGGAACGTGTTCCCTACTTACGAGTCTTGCTTGCTTTGTCTCTCTCTGTGTCCTGCAGACATATGGACATTCCAGAATCCTCCATCTGCTACACAGGTGCTTTGCTGGAGTCTGTGATCAAACTGGGACGCGAGGTAAGATCTCTCTCTCCCATCATCCGTTAAGTTCCTATGTGTCTCCGGAAGGGCTAGAACATCGAGGATTTATGCCTACGTAGTCTACCATTTCTTAACACAAGTTTGGGAAGAAGAGAGAGGAGATGACATGCTAAGCTGAGGAGGGAAAGTCTTCTATGGCCAATGATATGTATAGCATCAGTACCTCATAGGATGGGAAGGGGCTTTTTAGGGTATCCCAATTAAATCCCCTGTCCTGGGCCACTGTGTCCCCGTGGTGCTTGTCCATCTGTTCTCCTAAAAGTGTTCAGGGAAGGTGATGGCACAGCCTCCTCTGGCAACTTGCTCTGTTTCTGAGCTGTTCTTGGAACTGGGACCTGCTTCTTAATGTTCTGCCGTGAGTTTACCATCTGTAGTCTAACCCCTTTGCTTCTTGTCCTGTATTCATGGGAAGAGATTAATAGTTGCTGTCCCTCTTTCTTACATCCTGTGGCCAGTGTGTCTCCACTCCTTTTAGTCTAAGGTTTCTTTGGGCAGTTTGTTTTGTTTTCAAAGCTTGTTAATCATCCTCACAGCATGTACCAGAACACTTTCAGACTTGCCAACCACTGGAACGGATGCTCTCACGTCCTGATTTCGGAAGTGGTTCTTCTTTTGATGTATCCTAGAAGGGTGTTGGCCTTTGGGAGTCTTGTTGTTGGTTCCATGTCCCGTTTGCTCCCCTGCTGTAATCCCTAAAACCCAGAGTTTGGCCCCAGCAGGAATCTATGCTGCAGCTACAAGTTCAGGTTAGCACTTCTGGCACAGTAGCAAGATGCACTGCTTTCTAGCATTTAGCACGACTTTCTCGTTCCAGAATTGGTTTGGGCTGTGCGTTCAGTGTGGCCTGGGACATCCCTGGACCATGCGACACCCTCCTATCATTCCTGGAACCTCAGGTGCACTGAGGAGTGGCAATGTTGCCACTCCTTCCATATGCCAGAGGCTGTGGCCCATGCAAGGTGCGGCTTGTCCTGGGATGTCCTCGAGCTATGCTAGGCTTTGCCTTGTATGCTTCATTGTCACCCCCTTCATTTGCCAGAGGCCTTTGGGCATACACAGTGAGGCCTAGTATGGTCCTGGAATATCCCCAGGCTATGCTAGGCTTTGCTTCTGTAATCTCTTGTGCCTCTGAATATCTGTAATCTCTGGACACTTCTTCTTGCCAAATTCAATTCTATTGCTACTGTATTTACCAGAATATAAGGTTACTGAATTTGACTAATCCCTTTTTAAAAAAACAGGGGTCGGGGAGAGGTTAATACAGGTTATGCCTATATTTAGCCGAAATGAAGAGGATTCTGAATTTAAGATGACCCCCTGATTTCTAACATCAAAGAACCTGGAAAAAACCTAGTCTTGGAATCAAGTAAATATAGTACCTGTACAGCTTAGAATCATTCTGCATTCCTAACTTTTTAAATATCATGGATTCCCAGCCTTGGGAATGATGGAAGTTGTAGTCCAACGGCCTCACGGACTCCAGGTTGGGAAACCATGCTTTCTCATTCTAGATCCTGCATCAACCTTATTGTTCTCCCTTGAAAAACTTCCCAGCGTGGACTATTTTGAGAACCCTTTACCTGTTCCTCCCCCATCTTTCCTCTCCCACCCTTTATTCAGGGTGTTTCAAGTGGCTCTAATGTTTGGTTTCTAATGTTGGCAAGAAGGAGTGTCGAGTGTCAGCCCTCGGGAAGCAGCAGCTAAAAAACAGCCACCAGAGGCATGAGAGATTACAGAGGCAAAGCCTAGCATAGCCAGGGGGTATTCCAGGACCTCGCTGTGCGTGCATGCCCAAAGGTCTTTGGCAAATGAAGAGGGTGATGATACATAACCAGTATATAAATAAAACCCTGCACAGCCCTTCCTACCGTGTGTGCGCACACACATGCTCAAACTGTCTTGAACGTTGGTATCTGAAATGAACAAGGTGTTTCAGAACCAATCTTGTCAAGTGGTAGTATGCCTTCACAAGTCTTTCTGTCCTATAAGTGCAAAGTATATTTTACTGAACTGCAGAGGTCAGGGTGAGCTTCAATTTCCTATTACGGACTTGGCCTAGAGGTGGCACCCTTAATCTGTGCTATTTTGCGGCGTCTGTTGGAGGCTCTTCTGCACAGCCGCCTTAAGGAACGGCAAGAGAGCCATTGCAGGCTGGTGTGGGCCCAAGAGAGTGTTGCCTTGCAGTGCAGGGCACCCGTCGTCCCCTTTTTGCCTTGATATATCTGGGCAGCCTTTTCTGCAGCCTGCCCCCGGCTTGATATTCTGTAGCTTAAGCTGTTAAATACTACTGCTTTAAAAAAATAATTATTTTAATTCCCCCTCACCGCTTCTCCTCCCAGGAGCTCAGGACTTCATGCAAAGTATTTCTCCTCCCCCTTATTCTCCCACAGAGCCACCGAATGGCACAGTGGGGAAGCAACCTGCCTAGAGAGCAGGAGGCTGTTCGTTCGAATCCCCGCTGATATGTTTCCAAGACTATGGGAAACTCCTATATCGGGCAGCAGCGATATAGGAAGATGCAGGAAGGCATCATCTCATACTGCGCGGGAGGAGGCAATGGTAAACCCCTCCTGTATTCTGCCAAGAAAACCGCATGGTTCTGTGGTCTCCACAAGTTGACACCGACTCGAAGGCACGATCTTTCCTCTCCTCTTTATTCTCCCACAACCCAGCATGTAGGGTAGGCAGGCAGCTTGTGGAACTACCCAAGGTGACCCAACTGGCTTCATGATGGAGTGGGGATTTGAACCCAGCTCTCCTTAGTCCTAGTCTGACATCACTGCACTTCACTGGCTTGTCTCATCAGTGTTTGAGAACAAAGAATTTGTGTTTCCTTGGCAGAGGATTTGGAATTTTCTCTTTTGTGATAGCAACACAGTCTTGACCCTAAGCACGTACCTAGTTATTACTACTGACCTGGGTTGTATGTCCAGGTGAGTGACTGTGGTGGGTTTCTCTCTCTATTTTTATTTTTAAAATGCCTCTCTGGGCACTGGCCGATTCAGCAGTGTTGGAAGTGATGATCATGTTCCCAGCAACTGGCTCCTGCCAATCGCCATCTTTAAATTCTAGAATGTGACAGGAAGTGACCTGGTGGTGTTTCCTGTCCATGGGTGTCCACAAGACCTTTTCAGGAGAGGGGCAAAATATACACATCCAAAGTATGATGGATGTGCAACCAAACTGAAGTGCAACGTTGACCTAATTTTAAAAATAATATCAAATAGAGAACTAATATTGCCTCAATTGGGGGCGGGGCGGATGGCTTCTGCCTCCCTTGCATGCCCAAGTTCCTGCCTCGTTCTGTCTTGACTTAAAAAGATGGTAGCTGGCAGAAGCTGGCCGCTGCGATCACTGCTTCAAATGCTGTCGAATCTGCCACTGCTCAAGGAGTTGTGGGGAAAGATTTTTTTTTTAAGAGAAGCACCACCATGGCTAAACCATCCCCCCACAAAGCAAGCAAGTAACCTTTTCGTGTGTGGGTGGTGGGGTGAGTGGGTAGTGGGGGTCAACTACAAGACTGGTGGAAGCTGGGGGAGGCAGTTCTGGTGGGAGGGTACCCGCTCCCAGTGAGGACAGTTGCCTCTTCTTCTGAGGCAGGCAGGCAGGCGGGAAGTTCTTTGTGTTTTATTTAAACTTTGCTTTTAAAATTTCAAAAGCATCTATCTATTTATTTCTCCAATGCATACCTGTTGCTAATCCCATGTGTGGCAGTTCTCGTGAGAGTTCGCGAGCATCTGCCAGACCAGCAGTGGGGATGAAAATAGGGATGAGGAGCTGGCGGCGGGCTGGCCTGGCCGCTGGGAGCAGCAGGTGGTGGCCTGGGCCAGCCGCCAGAAATTGGTGGGTGGGTGCGAGGAGTTGGCGGGCCGGCTTTCCAGCCAGCCAGAAAGCACTGGGGGGGGGGCACAGAAAAAGCAGGCTGCTCCTGGCAGCCAGAAACTGCGAGTGGGCCAGGGGAGGGGAGAGAAGTGGGCTTGCGGAGGGGCAGATGTTCTGCGCCTGGCCCAGCTAGTTTAACTTCAAAATGTGTTATCTCATTTTTAACGTGTAGTATGCAGCTTTGGCAGATGGATCCATGCAGAAGAATGCTCTGTATGCATTTTTAAAGTTTTTGGGGTTTTTTAAGCACCCTTCTCTCACTTCCGTGGTCCAGTCTGTTCCCTTTCTCCTGTTGTGGCATTCCTTTTTGATTTGAGATGGCCATTCCTTAGAACTGGTTGTTGGCTTTGTGTGCTGATAAGCTTCCTTTACCTCCCTGTTTTCTGGGCATCTTGCACAGCCAGCAGGTACCGGCGAGGAGGCCATGGTGAGCATCGTCCGTTCCTACGATGACCTGAGCCGCAAGCTGTGGAACCTGGAGGGGCTGCCACTGACGGTGACCGCTGTGCAGGCAGCCCACCCAGCCCTGAGATACACAGACGTGAGTCTGGCCCATGGCAGTGGGTGGGGAGCAGAGCACACGGCTGGCCTGCTGAGGGAGGGAGTGCTGCTGGGCCGCTGGGCACCGAGTCTCAGGGCAGGGAGGGGCCTTTCCCAGGGCTGCTGCTCCCCGAGATGAACTTCATGGCAGATGCCGTTGGAGATTGACACTGGGGCCCTCTGCATACCAGGGTTGTGCTCCACTGTGGCGTGACCGTCTCCTCCTTTTGGAGCAGGGGTGGAGTCTCTTTCCTCCAGAACATGGGCTTCTCTACAGTTTGGGCGTTCTCACAGCCTACCTGAAAACTGGGTTCCAAAATGAACAGTGTGTGTTTGTACACACAGGAGGTTATTTAGTTTATTTATTCAGTTTTTATACTGCCTTTCATAATGAATCTCAAGGAGGTTTACAAAAGTTAAAATACAATAAAATGCCATAAAAGTTACATCTGCTCGAAACCAAACAGGACAAAAGGAGTAAACTTCTAGTTGCTGTTTTTAGCTCTTTTAAGTTATGTATCCATTATTATATGGTATCGTACACTTAAAGAAATCTTAATCAATTAATTAGAACTCAAATTATTAATTAAGTCTGCGTCCATCCGTGAATGAATTAAGCAAGAGTTCTGAATAAAAAACAGGCCCACCAGGTCCCAGCTCTCCAGAATCTGCTTTGATATGACTGATCATTGCTGTTGTTTGTAATGGTTGTAGGCTAGATTTGGTAGCTTTTATTAGATATTTATGTGTGAATGGGAGAGGAGAGCTGGTTTTGTGGTAGCAAGAATCACTTGTCCCCTTAGCTAAGCAGGGTCCACCCTGTTTTCATATGAATGGGAGACTAGAAGTGTGAGCACTGGAAGATATTTCCCTTGAGGGATGGAGCCACTCTGGGAAGAGCAGAAGGTTCCAAGTTCCCTCCCTGGCAGCATCTCCAAGATACCGCTGAGAGAGATTCCTGCCTGCAATCTTGGAGAAGCCACTGCCAGTCTGTGAAGACAATACTGAGCTAGATAGACCAATGGTCTGACTCAGTATATGACAACTTCCTATTTTCCTGTGTTTTATTACATATTGTGGACAGCTGCGGGCTGTTTCTCCCCATTTGGACTGGAGAAAGGCTAGATGCACAGTTTTCTAAAAAGTGATTAAGGGACCACTTCCTTCCCATGCCACATTATGACTATTTATCTCTCTCTCATACACCCTGTTCAGATTTCAGGGCTTGCAGTGAATGCATTTGCTGAGGGGGTGGAGCTTAGTCCCTCTTACAGTATGTGTAACCCCAATAACTGGACAAAGTGGCTCCTTTCAAAGCAGTGACTGACTTTACTGAGCAGGGGGAGAGCAAATGTCCCTCTCCATCCCCAGCATAACATCCCAACAGGGGCTGAAGCTGGTTCCCACCTTGTGTTTCTTTTTAGTTTGTGAGCCCTTTGGGAACAGGGAATCATTTTCTTATAACTTTGCTATATAAACTGCTTTGAGGACTTTTTCTTGGTTAGTGGTATGTAAATATTATTATTTGCACATGGAGGATGAGCTCTGTTGTTTACATACCTATTTTCAATAAATAAATTCTCAGACTTGGTCTATTGTCTGACTAGGGCTTCTTTCTCAAAAGATTACAACTCTTAAATCAGCACTCAAATTGATTTGCAGCAAGTTCAAATGAAAGGAAACATTTCTTCACTCAACACAGTTTGCTTATAGAACTCATTGCCACAAGGTGTGATGACGGTTGCTAACTCAGACTTGTGAAAAGGGATCAGAGAGGTTCATGGAGGAGAGGTCTAGCAATTATTATTAGCCATGCTAGTTAAATTGAACCTCCAAAGAGACACTGTTTCTCTCAGATACCAGATGCTGAGGACAAGCAATTGGGGGCAACCATCATTGCTTTGCTTGTCAGCTTCTGGAGGCAGCATGCTGAGCTAGATGGACATTTTGGCCTGACTCAGCAGGGGTCTTCCTGTGTGTTCCTCCAGCATCAATAGAAAATGTTGCTTTAAATATCCCATTTGTGCATCAGGTCCAGACAGCAAGGGGTGCATAGAGAGGTGTTGACAGAAGCTGCTCTGCAGCTCCTGGTCTTCTCTTGGCTTCTGAAATTGCAGGCTGAGCACCTTGCATTAAAATGTCCTTAAAAGTTGGCTTTGTATTTGGGTCATGCAACATGGTTCCCTGTAATTCCCTGCTGCTGTTGATGACTACAACCCCCAGCTCCCTAGCTGCATTGGCCTTTGTTTGGGGACTGTGGGAGTTGTCGTCAACAACATCTGGGCATCCCTGTTACTGGCTGTGCCCCTATCTCAGGATGCCAGTGAACTTCCCATGGAGTTCTCCCTCTCTTCCCTCCATTTACATTCTTTCTCCTCTGATTCATTCCTAGGTCTTCCCTCCTGTCCCCATGAAACCAGATTACACCTACCATGCCAGGATCAAGGACCGAGAGTCACTTCTGCCCTTGGCGGAGAAACCCTGCCCAGCTTTTATAGCCCCAATGAAAGGCAAGGATTGGGCTTTTGGGGTGGTGTTGGCTCAGAGCAGGGTATGTGTGGAGGAGAGAGCTTGGTCCCTGCTACTACAGTATAGAGCACCATTTCATTGGCGAAGGGCTTGGAAATCTCTGTTCTGCTGACCCTCCCAACAATACTTCTAATACAAGGTGCAGAGTTTAGGGATGGGTCCGGACCGGTCCGGAGGCCATTGTAAAGGCCTCCGGACCGGTTCGGACCTGGCCGGTTCGGTCCGGGTGGAGGGGGTTCCTTTAAGGGCGGGGAGGGTTTACTTACCCCTCCCGCCACTTGTCCGCCTCCAGCGCTCGTATTTATTGTAAGAATTGGGGCGGCAGGATACCTCCCTGCCACCCCTTGCCCCTCCGCAATGCAAAAGGCTCCAGCAAGCCTTTTGCGCATGCGCACGTTGCGTGCGAGCTTCACGTCTCCCCGGCGCCGGAGGCCTGGTCTACTTGCCGGGACAAGGCTGGGTAGAC
The DNA here is from genome assembly GCF_027244095.1 of Hemicordylus capensis. Lineage (NCBI taxonomy): Eukaryota > Metazoa > Chordata > Lepidosauria > Squamata > Cordylidae > Hemicordylus > Hemicordylus capensis. The sequence continues at coordinate 4,284,926 of NC_069658.1, forward strand.
CGTGCCTCCGGAGGTCGGAGGCCCGGTCTACCTGGCCTCGTCCTGGTGGGTAGACCGGGCCTCCGGCCTCCGGAGGCCCAGTCTACCCGCCAGCAGGGGCCGAGGCCGGGTAGACCGGGCCTCTGGCGTCAGGGAGACGTGAAGCTCGCGCGCAACGTGCACGTGCACAAAAGGCTTGCCGGAGCCTTTTGCATTGTGGAGGGGCAAGGGGTGGCAGGGAGGTATCCTGCCGCCCCAATTCTTACAATAAATACGAGCGCTGGAGGGGGACAAGTGGTGGGAGGGGTAAGTAAACCCTCCCCGCCCTTAAAGGAACCCACCCCACAGTGCCGGACCGCAGCTGTGCGGTTCCGTGCACACCCCTAGCAGAGTTCAGCTTCCCTTGGTGGAGGATTTGACTTACTTTGCACTTCCAAAATTAAACATGGTGGCAGAGCATAGGCAGTCCTTGTTACTGGTTTACACAACAACTCTCCCCACGTGAGGGCCGGCACCTCTTGATTCTTGCAGCCATGAGCCTTTGGCCAGTGTGTCTCTGGGGATGCTGGGAATTGTAGTCCAATAACTTCTGGGGATCCAGGTTTGAGAACCTCCATATTTAAGCTGTTGAATCCAGGTCATCCTCTCCCAGGAGTGGCATTAGAAGTTGGGCACCTTTCCCCACAACTGTTCTCTTCTTGCCTGGGCCCCTCACCTTTCCTCCTGTCTCCTCTCTCCTTGCTGCCTGCTCCAGTGATATGCCACATGGAGGGCAGTGGCCAGTGGCCTCAAGACAAGGAAGCCATCCGGCGCATCAAGGCTGCTTTCCAGCTTCAGCTAGCAGAACTGCTACACCAGCAACACCATCTGCTGTGCCGGCCTGCCCCCACCTATACTGAAGTGTATAAGGTAATAGCACTAGACGGCCTCTTGTGTAGCATCCTGCTTCCCAATACTGGCCGACCCAGATGACTCTGGGAAGTCCACAAATAGGACACGAAGGCAAGAACCCTCCCTCAAGACTATCAGCAGCTAGCATGCAGACGCATACTTCTGAATCTTGGTTCTCATGACCACTGTCTTTTAAGCAACTGTTCCTACCACATTATCCCTGGTGAAATAAATTTAGGGCGGAAAGCTCCAGTCCTGTTAAAACTCAGTTATTCAGTGCACATAAAGGCATACTGAATGAATGGCTCCCTACAAAAGCATTTCTGAGCAATTTAGACAAGGAAGGAAGGAACCTTTTTCCTGCTCTTAGAGCTGATTATTTTTTGTGTTGTGACTGTGCTTGTCCTCTCTCTTCCACTGTCTTTGGTTCCCAGTATTTCCATTTTTTTAAATGAAGCAGACTCCAAATATCTTCCCCAGATCATGCCACCATTGGAGGTGAGGTGGTGGGGTTACTTATTGCAGAGCCTTCTCAGTGGTGGTGCTCAGGTTTTGAAACTCCTTCTGCTATGAGGCTTGCCTGCCAAGTTCCAGAAAAGATAATTTTTATAACCAATTTCAACATGCTTTTAATATTTAATTGGTGACTTCTTCTTGAATAGGAATGTTTTTGCACACTGATTGCACCTTATGTTGCGTGTTTCTCAGCGGTTCCTTTTTAGTTTTTAGTTTGTCATTTTTATCCAATTCACTTCTTTGGCATGTTGCATTTTGTGGTGTTGTGAATCGCCATTCTTGTCAAAAGCCTGCTTACAGACAAAATATTGAATCCTGTTCCCCCCCCCGCCCCCGCTTCTCCTCCCTGCTTCCCCCTTTTTCTCTTGGCTTGAGTCACTGTGGGGGTATTGGTTCCATAGCCCCAGACCCCATTTCTACAGCCTTCTTGGCTTCCTTTTGTGGTTTCTATTGTTTGGGTAAATCTGTGGGTGACTGACGTGGAGATGACGAGACTGTAGAGTGGGAGCTGAGACATTGGCTTTCAGTTCCCTTTACAGCTCTACGGCTTTCTTGAAACTCAAAAATGTGTACAAAGCTGCTTATTTTGCCTGTATTGTGTGCTGTAATGGCGTCGTAGTAGAACTGCAGCTCTCTCCACTATATTTATTTCACAGGAGTGAGGTGGTGGAAGCAGTGGAAGGTCTGATTAAAAGAACGATGAATAAAGTGTGTTTAAGCTGGAGGTTGTGAAAATGGGGCTCCCACCTCTTGACGCTTGCAGCCTTTCTGTCCAGAGATGGCTGACATCCTGGCTAAGGAATCACTGGCACAATGGAAGAAGCACCACGGGTGACACCGGCACATGAATGGCATCTGCAGACACCATTTAAATGCTGATGCCACCCATGGGCTGCTGGGAACAGGAAACTTCCTGCTCCCAAACAGGAAGCAGCTGCACTCAACATAGCTTTTCTGAACAGACAGCATGGCTCTTTAATAGGGACAGCACCACAGTGGAGGAGCAACAGAAGGACAGATAAGATCTGCCCTTCTCCTTTTTAAAGCACCCGTTTGTCCCCCACCGGAAACAATTAGGCTGGGGCAACTCGAATAGTTTTGGCACCTTGAATTAGAAGCGCCAAAACCCTTTGTGTACATCCCTACTCACTACACTAGAACCAGGGGTCGTCCCATGAAACTGAAGGCTGGGAAATTTAGGACCAACAGAAGGAAGTACTTTTTCACACAGTGCAAAATTAATCTGTGGAATTCTCTGCCATGGGATGTGGTGATGGCCACTAGTTTGGATGGCTTTAAGAGGGGTTTAGATAAATTCATGGAGGACATCAGTAGCTACTAGTCTGCTGGCTATAGGCCACCTCCAGCCTCAGAGGCAAGATGCCTCTTAATACCAGTTGCAGGGGAGCAACAGCAGGAGAAAGATCACTCCCTCACCTATTGCCTGTGGGCTTCTCCAAGGGATCTGGTGGGCCACTGTGTGAAGCAGGGTGCTGGACTGGATGTACCTTGGGCCTGATCCAGCAGGGCTGTTCTTATGAGTGCTATGCTGCCTCACTGTTTGAGGTGAGGTTGGTGAGTACTCTGGCTGGGAACTTCTCCAAGGCTTTTGAGCGCCCTCCCTGGAAGGCCTGCTTGGCTTCATCCTTCTCCTTGCCAAGACCACACTTTTTGAGTGGGACTTTGATTTGGTTTAATCATCCCTGTGAGGGAATGCTTGGTGCTGTGGTTTGCATCTCTGTTCTGTTTTTCTACTGTTGCTTTGACTTCAATTTCTAGTCTGTTGGCCTGTTTATACATGCAATTTTTTTGTCAGCTGCTTTGGGGTGGGGGCTCTTTGGGGCAGAAAGACAGTATATATGTGTGAAGATAAAATTTGAGAAGTGCATACAGGGACGTAGAGTGGTGAGGGAGATGGGCATCATGGCCACAGTTGCAAATGTTTGTTTTTTCTTAACTACCCGAGGATGGCTATGTCTTCCACCTCCAAGTGGCCTACCACCGAGAGCCCCAGATTCTGAAGGAAGTAATCACCCCAGAAGGCATGCGGAAATATCAGGACACAGAGGAGTCCCATCAGCTAGAACGGGAGACGCTGCACTTGCCTTTCTTGACCAGTTCTCTTCATGGGTAAGGGAGGGGAAGAGCCCCACTACTTTGGAGCAGGTCAAGAGCCTCTTCACCTATTCGGGGGCAGTGAGACTGGCTGACTGACTAGAGCATTGAACATAGATGTACCCACACAAGGTCACCTAGCATCCCCTGCTAACTGAGCAAAGAGGCACCTTTTTAAAGTGGCAATTCTCTTTTATTTAGGAGGGAGATCAACTGGCCTTATCCAACCCCAGCACAACATCCTTGTAGTGGCTGTTGCTGGTGTCTCCTTTGTGTTTCTTTTTAGACTGCGAGCCCTTTGGGGACAGGGATCCATCTTATTTATTTATTATTTCTCTATGTAAACCGCTTTGGAAACTTCCGTGTGAAAAGCAGTGTACAAATATTTGTTGTAGCTGTTGTAGGAATGGGGTATTTTCACGAGGAGCCTTTCCCAGCCAGCCATGAAGCAAAGTTAGCAAAACCCCTTCCTCTAAGCAGGTGCATGTGGTGTGATGGCCCACCGTCCACCCTGCTGCACACGATCCCCTGGGATCAGGTGGGATCACTCTCTCAGCATGTGCAATGACAAGGTCCCAAATGACTTCCTCTCCGCAGCCTCCAGCAGCAGCACCCTGCTTTCAGTAGCGCCTGCCGGCTTGCCAAACGCTGGATCAGTGCTCAGCTGCTGAGTGACAGCCTCTCGGAGGAGTGTGTGGATTTACTGGTGGCTGCCCTCTTCCTGTGCCCAGCGCCCTTCACAGCACCCAGGTAAGGGCCTGGTGGGTCTCTGCTTCTCCAGCCTTTTGAGTTCAGCAAATGCTTTATTACTCCTTGGCAAGGATTGTCTGTCACCTCCACATCCAGTGGCAGGATACCTCTGAGGGACGGATGCTGGGAACAAAAAGCAGCAAGGTGTGTGGGCAGAGGGCAGGTAGGGGGACACTGTTGCCTTCATGCCCTGTTTGTGGGCTTCCCAAAATGTAGGGACTTCTGATGGTGCCCTAAGAATATGTCTTTCCGGATCAGACCAACATCCTTGTAGTCCAGCCTTGTAATGTATATGAAGCACTTTATTATGATAAAGTATATGAAACACCTTATTATGATAAATAAATTATGATATGATTTATCAAGATATGGTAAAGGAAGGAGATCTGGTCTTGTGGTAGCAAGCATGAATGGTCCCCTTTCCTAATTAGGATCCACTCTGGGAGACTGCATTTGTGAGCATCATAAGATATTTCCCTTCGTCCCTTTCCCAATCCGCCTCTGCCCTTGCAGTTCTGGCTAAGTGGAGACCAGTACACATTCAATTTTACATTGTGATTTTTTTAAGGAAGCCCACTTGAAATTAATCTCCCCCTTATTGTCTAAAGTTTTTAGGACACTCTGATGATTTTTATTTGAAGTTTTTATTACTTGACCCAGATGAAAAAACTATTAATATAGTGGCCAGGTTTTGTTTTATAATCTGCAAAACTCAATCTGATCTTTAGCAGTTTATATATTTCTCTCTTCTTCTTAAATTTTATTTACATGATGCATTGTTTGTATTTCTTGTATATTGGTCTATGACCGTAATAAAGTTCTGTTCTAAGATATTCCCCTGAGGGGATGGGGCCACTCAGAAGAGCACCTGCTTGCTTGCATGCAGAAGGTTCCAAGTTCCCTGCCTTGTATCTCCAAGGTAGCGCTGGGAGACTCCTGCCTGTAACCTACACAGACTGCTAGCCACTGCCAGTTTGTGTAGACCAGGCCTGCTCAACTTAGGCCCCCCAGCTGTTTTTGGACTACAACTCCCATAATCCTAGCCACAGTAGCCAATAGCCAGGAATTATGGGAGTTGTAGGCCAACATCTGCTGGAGGGCTGAAGTTGAGCAAGCCTGGTGTAGACAATACTGAGCTAGGTAGACCAGTGGTCTGGCTTGGTATAAGACAGCTTCCTATGTTCCTCTATCCTTATGATAGCATTTTGTATCCTGTCTGCCAAGGAGCTACGTGGACCTAAGAAGTTCATGGACCCATTTTAATGACATGATGATCCTGTGAGATGGGTCATGTAGAAATGGTCCAAGGTCACTTCCTTAGAGGGAGGAGGGGCTGGGCTTGAGGTAGCGAGCGTGAATTTACTACACAGGGTCTGGCTTGGTTTGCATTTGGATGGGAGACTACATGTGAGCACTGTAAGTTATTCCCCTTAGCGGATGGGGCCGTAGGTCAGTGGAAGAGCATGCAGAAGGCCCCAGGTTTGTTCCTTGGCAACTCCAGGTAGGGCTGGAAGGGACTCTTGCCTGTAACCTTTGAAAGCTGCTACCAGTCAATGTAGACAATACTGAGCTAGATGAACCAAATGCCTGACTCGATAGAAGGCAGTTTCTGCTGTTTCTATGTTTCACCCAGTAAGCTGCTTAGTTTTTAAACCGGCAGTTCTCAACCTTGGGTCCCCAGATGATTTTGGATTACAACTCCCATCATCCCCAGCCACAATGGCCAACCCTGACTTAAAGCCAAATGTCTCATCACTGTGAGCTCCATGATTAGAACTCCTGAGATATTCACATCAGAGCTGTGGCACAGGGGAAGGGGAGGCTAACACGTGGCCCCTCCACTGAGTCTCCAACTTAAATCCACTCTCGAGGTTGCCATTAGCCTCTGAGGGGGGAAATTATGCACCCCATTTGTTGTGCCCATACATTTCCCCTTCCGTGGCTAATTGCACTTTGGAGTGGGGATGCATGATTTGGCTTGGGGGATGCTTCTGGAGGGAGGGGGGAGAGTTGGCCTCTCCTCCCTCTGCCCCATGGCTCTGATTCAAATGGGGGAGGGTATATTGGAAGCTGCCTTTATAATGAGTCGGACCATTGGTCCATCTAGCTCAGGATTGTCCACACAGACTGGCAGTGGCTTCTCCAAGGTTTCAGGTGGGAGTCTTATTTCCCAGCCCTACCTGGAGATGCTGCCATGGATTGAACCTGGGGCCTTCTCTCTGCAAAGCAAATGCTCAGCCACTGAGCTGACTCCTGCAACTCCAGTGTAATGTGTGGTTTGACCTTCAGGGTGGATTTGAACCCAGGTCTCGCTGATCAACATATGACACACTCTCTCTCTGCTGGGCCACATTGGCCCATAGGTAGACCTTTAACATGTGATATATCAATGCCAAGTATCACTGTCCCTATTTATTCTTCTTCTCACTATTGCTTGAGAGGTCCTCCAGACAAGATATGACAGACATGAGAAATTCCACAGCAGAGCTCTCCCTTGACTGCTTCTCTTATAAGATGGGATTTTGTGGTCCAACAATATCTAATCTGGGAGCCCAAGCCTGAGAACCCCTGCTCTTTTATTAGTGGCTGACATGAGGAAAATTAAGAAACATAAGAACAGCCCTGCTGCATGGACCCAAGGCTCATCTAGTCCAGCATCCTGTTTTGCACAGTGGCCCACCAGATGCCTCTGAGAAGCCCACAGGCAAAAGATGAGGACATGCCCTCCCTCCTGCTGCTGTTCCCCTTGCAACTGGTATTCAGAGGCATAAATATGAGAATTACTCCAAGTAGTCCTACTGAAATTAAAAGGACATTAGGATGTTAAATTCAGTGGGATTTCATTGAGTATTTTTTCTCCCCATCTTTGCTGCAGCTGTTACAAGTGGACCTTGTTATTCACAGTTCCGCGTATCCACAGTCCAAAAATATGCTCCTGACCTTGGCATACGTGGGTACAGAAAGGGTTAATACCTGTGTGTTCGTGGTTCCTAGGTGGCCAGAAATTACCCCTGAGGTCATTTCCGGCTGCCATTTTGTTTAAAAGAGCCATTTTGTGACTCTTATTTTTTTTTAACCACAAATTTTCAAGGAAAACCCACGAAATTGGGAGTTTGGGGAGGGGCAGCACTGAACAGCTGGAGACCTGTGGAGCATGATGCAGCACTTTTTTTGCTGCTACTTCTGCTGTTTTGTGCTCCAGGAACCTAACCGCCCCCCATCCCTATAGACTCAATGCCTCATCATGCACAGTTTCATTATCCATGGAAATTGGTGGGAAGGGAACCCCCATGGATAACCAGGTCCACCTGTATTGACTTGAATATATTAGTATTGGAAGACGGAATGTTTTGGCCGAGCTCTCTTCCAGTCCAGTGGGTATCCTTTGGGGTGTGTTGCTGTCACTGCTGCCTCCTCCATCTAGTTCTCCTTTCTCTCTCACAGCTGCCCTCAGGTGGGCTTCCTTCGCTTCCTTCACCTGCTCACCACCTTTGACTGGAAGAACAGCCCCCTAATTGTGAACCTGAACGCTGAGCTCAAAGGTGAGAGGGGAGCCTGTGGGGATGGAGGAGCTCGTTCAGGCTCCATTCCAGCTTTATATTCTGGTGGGGCGGGGGAGGGATAGGGGGGAAGCCTAGAAACCGAAGGACCTTTCTCAAGATTTTCCTGTGTGGGCATGTCTTGGAAGCAGCAGAGGTAGAAAGCTGCTTTGTAACTGGGTTTGTTGGTTTTTACTGGTTCCCTACACCTTGTTTTGGAGTGGATTAGCAACTTGATCCCTGTTATAAGGCGAGGTGGTGTATAATCCAATTTATACAGCTCCTGCTTAAAGACTTCCTGGTCCTTTGTTTTAAAGAATAGCCGAATTTACTGAGTTATTATCCCCCTGGGCGTATTGAATTGTCATTGTCTTTGAGTCCCTAAGAAATTCTTTGCTGGATTAGACCACCGAGTGCAGTTTCCCATCCCATCTCCAATGGTAGTCAGATGTTCATGGGCAGGGCAACAATGGTGAAGGCACACTTGTGGGGTTTTTTTTTTGTCCCAAGCACTTGCTATTCAGAGATACGCTGCCCCTTTACATTGAAGTTCCATTTCACTAAAATATCTACCTTGGCTAATAGCCAGTGACATGCAAATTCAGAAAGATTAGCTCTAATCCTTTAAATAATAAATAATAATAAATAATAAAGAATTAGCACCCTCTGCAGTTGTTAACAACACATTTTAAATAAAAGGAAGATGATGTTGGGTGCTATAGTCCAACAACCTCTGGGGACCCCAATTGAAGAATCCTTGGATTAGGATTTCCCTCATTTTCTTTTTGTTTGTTTGTTTGTTTGTGAGTGTTAACAGCTGCAGAGGGCCTTGATTAGGGGAAGGACTTTGTCAGTGTGTGGGTGGTGGAAGGTTTCCCCCATTCCATTTGAAATTCCTCTTCCAAAGGGCCTTTAATCTTGAATTGTGCAGGAGAAAAGCAAGATACTCAGTCTCATCTTTCTATGGAGTGCCCCACAAATTGGTTTCCATAGCTTAGCGCTCTACTTCTTTCTGTCTTCTGTCTTATTTCCGCAGCCCATGATTTCAGGAACCAGTTCACGAGAGCTGCCTGAGAAGTCTTGGGTGCATAAACTGGCTCCACCAGTTTCACCTCTAGTACCTGTTCTAGACCACCACCCCTTTTCACATTGTCAGTAAATACCAAGAATTCAAAAACTGGGAAAACCACCTTCTGTACAGAATCCAAGATTGGTTTGTCGGAGGGCAACAGTAATCTAGTGAACAAATCTTACCCACATTTCACAGCAAAATGGTTTTCAACTCCATGACGTTCTAGAACAAGCATCCCATTCTCTCATGACTGAGTGTAGATGGAGCAGGGAATATGGGTTCTCTCTACATGGGATGTGGATCTAAAGCAGGTGTTCCCAGCTTTTGGTCCCCAGATGTTGCTGGACTACAACTCCCATGGAACCCATGAAGATCTAGCATATGGCAGAAAGAAATGGACAGTGGAGATGGGTCAGGATTTACTGGTAGATCTCTGGCTCATTTGTAGTAGATCTGCAAGGGTATCTGGCCCACAATTACAACAGCAAGAAACAAAAAGGTGTTCTTAAATTTTTCCGTTAGGCTGCTGAAACAAATAAAGCTTGGAATAAAATAAGGGGTGGAGTTTTGCATGGAAGGACTGTAAGCAGAGTTCTGGTATGGAAAAAGAAATTCCTGGCCTAAGCATGTGCTCAGAGGCACCTTGTGCTTTACTTCTAAGTGTACACCCATTCTATTTTTCACCTAGATCCAGGTGCTGAATCTTGCCGTGTGTGTGTGTATGCCTGGAACAAGCCTGAAGTTATTAACCTCTGTCATAAGGCATAAAGCCCTTAAGACTATCTCTTCTGAGGGAAGTTTTAAAAAATTCCCATAATTTATACTTTCTTCCATGTAGAACATGGAACATATGTAGAACATACCATGATGTTAGTGAGGCTGCAGTATGTGAGTCTCATTCTGTCTCATGCGGTTCACCTGTGAGATCAGATTTTGGATGCGATGTCATTGAGTGATTTAGCAAAATAAGGCAAATTTCTAACCCTGGTACAAGGGTATCTTTGTTGGATTTTTATCCTGAAGAGCTGAAAAGTTTACTGCATACTACTACAAATATTTATATACTGCTTATCAGCAAAATAAGAGCCTCCCCATCCCTTACAACTTTTAAAAGGGCAGTCAAGATGCATTTGCTCACCCAGGCTTTTAATTAGATAGTGTTTTAATTGTGTTTTACTTGTGTTTTAATAGTTTTATCTTTTTAATTTTAAAAATTGTTGAAATGTTTTAATCTTTTATTGGCTGTTTTTATTGTTTTGTAAACCGCCCAGAGAACTTGCGTTTCGGGCGGTATAGAAATGTATTAAATAAATAAATAAATAAATGTTCTCAAAGCAGGTTACATACTAGCTTAACCCACGCAGAGCATCTGCATGCTAGTACTTGATTGCTCCCCTCACCCCAGAGCCCCCCTCACCTCAGAGATCTCTCCACCCTCACCTGAGCCACACTCCTGCCCCTCCCCTCCCATCTCATTTCTTCTATCCCCCTCACCCCTCTTGGTCATACTCCTGTTGGCCAGGTTGCAGCCCCCTGTCCCCAGAGACCTCCCCACCTTCACACCGCTCCTGCTCCTCCCCACAGCAGCAGCCGTGGTTGACTGGGCCCTTCCTCACTGCCGCCACCACCATGGCCGCTCATTCCCCTCAGGCTGCTGACAGGCCTGGGCCCGTTCCTTGCCTGCCTGCCTGCCTCCACCAATGGCCTCGGTAGCCCCAAACAGCAGCAGTGGTTGACTGGGCCCTTCCTTGCTGCCATTAGGCACCGTCATGGCTTCTCGTACCCCTCAGGTCGCTGACAAGCTTGGGCTGCTCCCTCGCCCTTCCTTCTTTCTCTCTCCTCCCTTCTCTTTCTCTCTCCCTTCCTGAGTTTACAGATCTTGTTCATCTTGTTTCTTCATCTAATTCACACAATGACAGCTTTCTTTTTCTGAAGGGCCTCTTTCCTCCCTCACGACCCCTCTCTTTGCAGACTCTGCCCACTATCCACACACACATATATTCCTCCTTCCAACCAGTAAGTTTCATTCCAACTGACCTTAACCATCACAGGCTCCTCCTCCCTATCTGCATATGGAATCCCACTGCCCAATTAGGTGCTTCCAATTAGAGCCCCTGGTGGCGCAGTGGTAAAACTGCCGCCCTGTAACCAGAAGGTTGCAAGTTCGATCCTGACCAGGGGCTCAAGGTTGACTCAGCCTTCCATCCTTCTGAGGTCGGTAAAATGAGTACCCAAAATGTTGGGGGCAATATGCTAAATCATTGTAAACCGCTTAGAGAGCCCCAGCTATAGAGCGGTATATAAATGTAAGTGCTATTGCTATTGCTATTGCTCGCGAACTCTCGCAAGAGCTGCACACATGGGATTAGCCACGGGTGTGCCTTTGAGCAGGGATCCTCAACGTTGGGCCTCCAGATGTTCTTGGACTTCAACTCCCATAACCCCAAGCCAAAGGCCACTGGGCCTGGGGATTATGGGAGTTGAAGTCCAAGAACATCTGGGGGCCCAACGTTGAGGATCCCTGCCTTAGAGAATAAAATATATAAATAAGATAAGATGGTTTCCTGTCCAAAAGGGCTCACCACATAAAAGAAATGCAGGATAGAAATCAGCAACAGCCACTGGTGGGATGCTGGATGGAGCCATGTTTATAGGCAGTGCTTCTCAGTGGCTGAAACTTTTGCCCCCATTCTTACCAGAGTGACTACCAGGATGTAACAGGTATGGCTGTTCCAGGTCAGAAACTACTTCCATGGCAGCAGTACATGTGAAAGTGACCCATCTCTCATAGTGGGCAAGTTGACCATGAAGCAGCAGACTGTGTGGGGCAGTTGCGAAGAAAGCTAGTGCAATCTTACTCATCGTTAACATAAGAAGAGTGTCCAGATTACGAGAATCAATTGTCGCCCTCTATTCTGCGCTGGTCAGATCTCACTCGGAATACTGTGTCCAACCCTGATACACTAGGTTCAGAGGAGGACAACCAAGATGGCAAGGGATCTGGAAACCAAGTCATGAGGAACGGCTGAAGGAGATGAGTACGTTTAGCCTGGAAAACAGAATGGCAAATAAGAGAGCCAGCTTCAGATACCTGAAGGGCTTTTGGCACTAATGGCCCATCTGGGTGGGGGTGGTGGAAAATAAGCTACAGGTAGGGCTCATTCCTGCTCTCTCTCTGCCTCGCCTTCCCTGCTGCCATGTTAACCTCAGGCGTGTGAGCTATTCATTCACTTGGGTGGTGTTGGTGGTTGTTGTTGTTTTATTCGATTTCTATACCGCCTTTCCAAAAATGGCTCATGGCAGTTTACACGGAGAGATAATTAATAAATAAGATGGATCCCTGTCCCCAAAGGGCTTACAATCTAAAAAGAAACATAAGATAGACACCAGGAACAGGCACTGGAGGTACTGTGCTGGGGGTGGATAGGGCCAGGTTGCTGGGCGAATGAACGACCCATGCACCTGGGGTCAGTGGAGAAGGCAAGGCAGCTGGAATGGGGAGAGGAGAGGCACCTGCAACTTGTCTTCCGTGCCACCTGTAAGGGCTGCTACTGGCTGTCACACAGGAGGAATGGGCTTGTTTTCTGTTGCTCCTGAGGGCAGGGTTAGAGAACCAGGAATCTGCAAGAAAGCAGATCTCTGCTAGACATTTGGAATTTCCTAACTGTGAGAGCTGTTGAACAGTGGAACAGTTTGCCTCATGCGGTGGTGAGCTCTCCTCCTTCACTGGAAGTTTTCGTACAGAGGCTGGGCACCCATCTGTTGGGGATGCTTTAGCGGCTTCCTGCACAAAGCATCGGGTTGAACTAGAAGACTTCCGAGATCCATTCCAATTCTGAAAATCTAGGATTTCTATGTCTGTGGAGGAGCACACCATATGGAGGGTTTGCTGGCATATGAACCAGCCTGTCAGCTCCACGCTTCTGTGGTCAGTGCCTTTGGATGACCAGTTAACCAGGAGAAGCTTATTGAGATGCTTTCTTCTTGTTGGCCACACATTCACTGAGAGGAGATATGGGACACTTCCTGTATCCCACTGGTAGGTTTACGTTTTGGGAATAGTGATCAGAGACGCTTCCTTGCCTGGTAAGCCTTCTGCTTTTACAATACCTGTTGGAACAAGCTCCCACTTGTGTAGGTCTGTGACGATTTTTATTGTATGCCTGTCCTCCTGAGCTTATGCAGTGAATTATCCAAGGGCTTCAAGCTGGGGTGCAAGAATACTAGTTTCCTTTCTTTTCCCTCTCTCTCCCCCTTCCCCCCCTCCTCCTTTTTAGGTTTTATTCCTGTAATCTGGCAAGGTGTCTTGTTAAACAGGTTTTTAATAGCCTGATCTCATAGCTCCCTGTCCCTAGCGTCTTGGACCAAAGCCAGTAGTTTCCCCCTTGCTTGCTTGAGATGGTTAGAAGATTGAAGTGGGAGTGTTTTTCATTAGATTTCCTAAATGGTGTTTCTAGAAGGAAACTCCCTTGGTGTGGGTGTGTGAAGATCAGAGGGTGACAAAGTAGCTGTGAGGCATTTTGTAGATTCATAGGCCCTGAGATGGAGAAGTGCAATGGCTCATGAATCAAAAAAGGATCGTCCACCCACCAGGCCCAGGCTGGCATCCAGTCCTCTACATGGCCCCAGGAGAAAGTGGGTGCATTGGAGAAAGTTGACTGCAGGGCATGTTGCTCCTGGTGACTTGAGTAAGAGAGTAACAATCTTGTGTCTCAGGTGCCTTTTTAAGGAGGGTAGTATCCATGTTCCAGAAGGTCCATGAAATTGTAGCACAGCAATAATAATCATGGTTGATATTCCCCTCATGGGATGAAGCCGCTCTGGGAAGAGCAGAAGGTTCCAAGTTCCCTCCCTGGCAGCATCTCCAAGATAGGGCTGAGAGAGACTCCTGCCTGCAACCCTGGAGAAGCCGCTGTAGACAATACTGAGCAAGATGGACCAATGGTCTTACTCAGTATATGGCAGCTTCCTATGTTCCTATCTCCCTTTAGAGCCCTTTGGGGCAGGGAACAATCTATTTGGGGTTAAAAATCTACTTCTTGTGTCATTTGGGGGGTCAGCTTTGAACTCGCAGTAAAGCCTCCCCCTAAACTCACAGTAACGCCTGCTCTGAGAACAATTTTGTTGAAACGTAGTATATAGATTTCACTAACGATAACTAGTATTGTTCGTAGAGCACCAACCATGTATGTGGTGTGTAAGCCAGACCCGGGTTGCAGCGGAGCCAGAAGTGTCAAAACCCCTCTATCTCCCTGCCCAGTTCCAGTCTGGCTCGCAGATGCCATTTTACGAAAAGAAGGGGGCAGGGGCTGCAGTGCCAACAGATGCACTGAAAGCAACTCCTGGTTGGACCCAGTGTTGTGGTGGGTGTGGAGACTTTTTAAAACAGGTGACTCTCTCATATTTTGTGGGGGCGGGGAGAGACCAACTGGCCCTGTCCAGCCCCAAGGAGGAGATCTGGTCTTGTGGTAGCAAGCATGAATTGCCCCCTTTGCTAAGCAGGCTCCACCCTGGTTTGCATTTGAATGGGAGGCTACGTGTGTTCACTGCAAGATATGCCCCTTAGGGGATGGGGCTGCTCTGAGAAGAGAACCTGCCTGCTTGTGTGCTGAAGGCTCCAAGTTCCCTCCCTGGCAGCATCTCCAGATAGGGATGAGAGAGTCTCCTGCCTGCAACTTTGGAGAAACTGCTGCTGCTGCCGCCAGTCTCAGTAGACAATGCTGAGCTCAATGGACCAGGGGTCTGACTCAGGACAGAGCAGCTTCCTAGGATCATAGCATCCCTCCAGTGGCTGTGCTGGTGTCTCCCTTGTGTTTCTTTTTAGACTGTGAGCCCCTCTGGGGCAGGGAATTATGTTTTCATTTCTTTTTGCTATGTAAACTGCTCTTAGAACTTATTTTTGTTGAAAAGTGGTACCTAATCATATTCAAAACAATCATCATAAGGAAGCCTTACACAGGCGTCTGGGAAGCAGTTCCAAGCATAGAGCAGGCCTTCTCCGATGGCCTAACCAAGATGCACAGTGGATAGAAGTACCTGCCCCCATCCCCAGGAAACAGCCTGGATGTCAATCCAAGGGCCTAATTCACACATCAGACGCTTTGGTTACATATACCAAACTATAGGTGAAACAGTCACACAGTGGTCCCACAATCGGTGGCCCCTTAATACAGAAACCCACTGAATACAAACACAACATCCTGCAACGTTTGGTCTCCCCTGGCAGGCTGGAGGTGGAGCAGCAGAACTCCATCCAAACTGTAAGACTGGAACTGGAGAGATGCAGATCTACGGCCAGATGGATATGTATTATACAGTCCGGGCTGGATGTACTTTACACTAGATCAGAGTTCTGTTTAAGTTGGATTTTGCAATCTGCACAAATTGTGCGAATTAATGCTATTTCTGTAATGTGGCTTCTTTTGAATAATGAGTTCTGCTGTTGCTAGTCATGAGGCAGGTCCAAGAGATAAGCAAAGCACTGAGGCCTCCCACAATCACTCCTGGCTACCTTATTCGGCTACGAAAATATGAAAAAAATATGAGAGAGTCACCTGTTTTAAAAAGTCTCCACACCCACCATAACACTGGGCCCAACCAGGAGTTGCTTTCAGTGCATCTGTTGGCACTGCAGCCCCTGCCCCCTTCTTCTCGTAAAATGGCATCTGCGAGCCAGACTGGAACTGGGCAGGGAGATAGAGGGGTTTTGACACTTCTGGCTCCGCTGCAACCCGGGTCTGGCTTACACACCACATACATGGTTGGTGCTCTACGAACAATACTAGTTATCATTAGTGAAATCTATATACTACGTTTCAACAAAATTGTTCTCAGAGCAGGCGTCACTGTGAGTTTACGGGGAGGCTTTACTGCGAGTTCAAAGCTGACCCTCCCCCAAATGACACAAGAAGTGGATTTTTAACCCCAAATATAAATTGGGCTACACTCTTAACGCACAATGAAAAACCCGAATCGTGTGTGAAGTGCTCCCCGATAGCTCGTAGGGACTTCGGGGTAAATCTTGCCGGTATGTGAATGCACACCCTCCATTCCAGAGGAGATGTGAAAAAAAGCCCAGTTCACATAGCACAGTAATAAAAAGATTGTTCCCTGCCCCAAAGGGCTCTAAAGGGAGATAGGAACATAGGAAGCTGCCGTATACTGAGTCAGACCATTGGTCTATCTAGCTCAGTACTGTCTTCACAGACTGTCAGCGGCTTCTCCAAGGTTGCAGGCAGGAATTTCTCTCAGCCCTATCTTGGAGAAGCCAAGGAGGGAACTTGGAACCTTCCGCTATTCCAAGAGAGACTCCATTCCCTGAGGGGAAGATCTGACAGTGATCACACTTCTAGTCTCCCATTCAAATGCAACCAGGGCAGACCCTGCTTAGCTAGGGGGACAAGTCATGCTTGCTACCACCAGACCAGCTCTCCTCTCCCTAAATACCAGCATCTAAAGGGAGATACCAGTATCATCAACTGGAGAGATGCTGTACTGGGGTTAAATATATATACAATCCTTTGTCTTATGTAGCTTTAGAGCTAGCGAGCTCTGAAGACACCTTCTGGAGTTTGGCGACCTTACGCCTCTGACACTGATGTGTTCTTGCATCCAGATGCAGATTACGTGGAGATCAAGAATGATTTTGTGGCAGCCCGGCCCCGCCTCCCTGTCATGTTCATCGCTACCCCCAGAGACCGGCAGAACTCGGTGTGGACCAAAGAGGGGCCTTCGGTGCAGGTGAGCTGGGCTCTGACCTTCGTGGTAGCACCTCAGTTCCTGTCCCTGGCTAGCTACTGCCTGGCCTTGGAGTTTTGGTGTCCTAGGCAAAGTATGATTTTGACGTCCCGTGGTTTCTGTAATGTGCAGAATATAATTCAACTTAATGTGGTGATGGGAAAGTGCCGGAGACACACTTTGCAGCTGGCCTTGACTGGGGTAAGCTGCCCCGCCCTGCTGCCCAGCATGCACCCACTGCATGCCCCGCCCCAGCGGCTTTACGTGGCCACTGCACATGAATGTTGGCCAGCTGAGCCACAGGTGCAGGGCACGCAGCAGGCGTGGACTCCTTACGGAGCTGGGCCACAGGGCAGCAGCAGTGGCCAGATGGACTTCAACAGGTATAATCTCCTTCTCACTGCCATGCACAGGGCAGCTATTCTCTGCTGGCTATTCTCACCCTCTGCCCGCACCCCCTCCCCCAGAATTGGCCCTCTAGGTGACCACCTGTGTCTGAGGTGTCAGACGGCCAGCCCTGGAGCTCCATTTCCTGGCCCCTGGGCAGGTGCTGAGGGGCAGGTGTGAGCCCTGGCTGCTGCATTCCTCTCCACTGGCTGCACTCCAGAGCTGGGGCGGAGGTGGCTGGCATTTAGCGGCATCTTGCCTCTGAGCCTGGAGGTGGCCTATAGCCACCAGACTTGTAGCCATTGATGGACCTGTCCTCCATTTGTCTAAGCCCCTTTTAAAGCCCTCTAAGCTAGTGGCCATCACCACATCTTGTGACAGAGAATTCCTTAGATTAATTATGTGCTGTGTGAAAAATTACTTCCTTTTGACCTCTATCATGTCTCCTCACAGTCATCTTTTTTTCTAAACTAAAAAAAACCCAGATGTTGTAGCCTTTCCTCATAAGAAAGGTGCTCTAGGCCCTTGATCATCTTGGTTGCCCTCTTCTGCACCTTTTCCATTTCTACAATGTCCTTTTTTAGATGCAGTGACCAGAATTGTACGCAGTTCTCCAAGCGTGGCTGCACCATTGTTTTGTATAAGGGCATTATAATATTAGCCGTTTTATTTTCAATCCCCTTCTTAATGGTTCCAAGCATGGAATTTGCCTTTTTCACAGCTGCCGCACATTGAGTCGACACTTTTAACAAGCTGTCCACCACGACCCCAAGATCCCTCTCCTGGTCAGTTACCGACAGCTCAGACCCCATCACTATATCGGATCCAGTCTCTAAAGCAGGGGTTCTCAAACTTGAGTCTCAGATGTTGTTGGATCACAACCCCCACCATCTATTCATTTAATTTATTATTATAACATTTTATTATTCAAAATACTAATCCTGCCCCACCCCCGCCACCAGTACCTTACTGCTCGGGGTGGCTCACAACATTTAAAATAGATACAACATAGTTAAACATAATAATAATAAAATTAAACAAGTTAAAATACAAAGTTAAAACAACAACTTTAAGAAGTTATTAGTCAAAAGCTAAAAACTAGGAACTAAATTTTTGTAATAAAAACGTTTTTAATTAAAAAAAAAAATGTTTGGTAACCCCTGACCAGCAGGATCATTGAGGGGGTGAAAGAAAATAAGCAATTTTTTTGAGTGGTACTTGGGCTATAAATCTGGAGAGCTCTCTTTCCTTGCCACAGAGTTGGTTCTGCCTTCCTTGGCTACAGGATTTTGTAGGCCCTCCAGGCAAGGGAGAACCCCCCCCGCTCCCCTCACTTACTGCCTTCAGCGAGGAGGCCTGGAGAGACAACTAATGTGGGGTGCAAAGGAGATGGTGCACCAACAGAGAGCACGCCCAGAGTCTGCTGCCTCCAGCCTGGTTGGTTCTCTGGTGAAATAAGAGAGTGTCCCAGAGGAGAGTGCCTTGAACAGATAGCAGCTCTCTCGGCAGGTCCCTGCGGGTCCTGGGTCTTAGCTGGTGGCCACACATACTGAACGTAGCTCTGGATGTGCTTGCTTCTCCCCTGTGAAAACCTCTCCCTCTCCTCTTCCGCCCCCCCCCCTTCAGATCCTGCAGCGTCTCCTTGTGTTGGCTCTGGAATCTCTTCGGACTTTGGAGGAGCAACTTGCAGACCCTCTGGGAAGCCAGGAAGTGAAGGTAATTTTTCCACAGCAAGCCAAAAAGCCATTCACAGCTTTAAAGGAGTAGAAGACATAACATCAATGGGTTCAAATACTCCCTTCACTATGACCTCTCTTGGCAATCAATCCATTCACGTTTTTCTGTAAAATGGGGTTATTAGCGACCTACCTCCAGAAGACCGAATGAGGGTGATTAAGCTTATTATTTAGGATTGCAAGCTTTAAAAACACGTTATTTCAGTAACAAATAATAAACAATTGTTTTGACAGGCAATATACATCACACTTTACTGTTCATGTGTAACATTACGAATTTAATGTGTTTTAATGGTTTGTACTGTTAGAGTAACTCAATAAAACTGATTGGTGGGGGCCAGTTTTAGGTTCCCCTTGCTCATTGTTCAACGTAGTTTTTATCTGGTAAGTTGCTCTAATAGTTAGGTGGGGCGGGGAGTAGGGAAGATGACCTCTCCTTCTGGTGATGAATGGTAGTTTTGTGGCTGATAAACTGTACTTGAGGCAGCCCTTTTGACCTGTCCTGTCTGGGCCTTTCCTGCTAGTCATCTTTAGTAAACATGGAGGCAGAGTTGTTTAGTGGTCCCTTTCTAGTTCTGCTCACCGTAACTTGCCAGGGTTGGATCCAAATTGCCATCAGTTCTGGTGTTTGCTTGTTCCATTCTTCCTGCATCTGCCTTGATGTCTTGTTTCTTTTTTCTGTTTTCCTCTTATGGAGAGGAAACTGCAAAGCTCTGCAAAGAGTACATTGTTTACCAAGGTGCTTTGCTTGCATTGTCTGAAGCAGTGAGGTATTTGCCCGGAGTGGGAAACACGTATGACTTAGTTTTCTGAAGGCCCTCATGAGGGTGACAAGCCACTTCCTAATCCTGACATGCAGCTGCAGCGCTGACCTCACTTTATTTTAATTAGGGCTGGGGTTGGGAGCCTGCACAAGTTGTGATGTGGATTCTGGCCTGGTCGGGTAGGTGATGAGTGAACCCAGCGAACTCTGCTTGTGAGTGACTCAGTTGTTTGCATCTGGGGGAGATGCTTAGATGGCATTGGTGCTAATGTCACTTGAGCTGCATCCAGTTTTCCGTTTTCTGCTTGGTGAATGGGGACCTGCTTAGGACTGAGTCAGCTAAATTGGTAGCTGTAAAGTTGGGGATAAATCACAGCCCCAAAAGGTAATCTTGCAGAGTGAGCTCTTGTGAATTCCAGTCCAGAAGAGTTGGCTTTTGTAAGCTCTGTAAAATCCTATGGCAAAGGGTTCATTCCTTCCCTCTCCCCGCCCCTTTCCTTGCAACCTCAGCTGAACAATGACTAAGTACTGTATTTTCTCACCAAGAACCTGCTGGGGTTATCCATTATTTTGCAAATGGAGGGCAGGGCTGGGGGGCGCGTGCTGGGACAAAGAGGTGTGGGCTTTCTAGCAAGAAATTCTCAGAGACTATATCTCAGGAAGCATCGTACATTTATTGACCAGTAAGCAAGTTTAAAATACATGAATTCAAGCTCAAATGTGCTCAAAAAACCAACAGACCACCGCTCACATAAACAGATCATTCTTCATCTTCCTCACACGAAGAGAATCCTGCACAGTCTGATTCAGTCACAGTATTATCCATCTCATTTTTTGGGGGAGGATCACTGGTGCCTGCATTTGATGATGATTGGATGCTGCTGCTACTGTGTGGCAGCCCCGCCTTCACAAAGCCACCACTAATAATTGTGCTCTCAGCCTTCTAAGCCTGTATTACCCAGTCACAAACTTCTGCATATGAGGCACGATGCTGGCGTCCAGAGGTGCTGGAGAGAGTGCATCCACTTATCCCACTCCTTTCTTATATGGGACTTGAAAGCATGGTTTATAGGTATATCCAAGGGCTGCAAATTACCTGTTCACCTACCTGGAATAACAGCAGTGTGTGCCCCAGCTTCATTTCTTAATTTTTGAACCAAGGGCTGTTTGTGTACAGCCATTGCATCAAAAATTAAGCAAAGACTTCAGCATAAACAACCCGTTGGGGTGCATCCGAAAGCAACGCTCAGTCCACTCTTTCATCACTTCCACATTCATCCAGCCTTTCTTGTTACAGATCACAATTAGCCCAGTTGGCAGCTTCTCTTGAGGCATTGTTACACGCTTGAATACAACAAGTGGCTGTCCTTCAGAACCACTTGCAGAGCATGCCCCCACAACTGTGAAACTTGTACATTCATGACCTCTGGTTGTGATGCCAATACTTTCTACCCCGTTCATCTACTGTTTGACTTGCAGGCACATCAGAAGTCATGGGCACATCATCTATGGTAACTATGACCTTGGGAGCTAAGCTGTGTTTCATGCACTCTTTCTGAACAAACTCGCAGAATAGCATGATGTTCTCTTCCCAGTCCACTTGCATTTTTTGCCCAAGGGTCGATTTTGCACGAAGGGACAAAGCATTATGGCACATAAGCTTATGCCCTCAGTTAAAACCACTTCTGAAATTTGGAATTCTCATCTCCTGTGTCACTGCTGACAGCTGCAGTGATTTCTTTAGAAGACGAGCTCTGAAAGGAGCCATGCACCAATTGACCAGTGCAGTGATGAACAATTGGCATTGTAGGGGCCCGTTGCTCCTTTTGGAGCTTGTCTTCTATTACCATCAAAGTCAGCTATTCCTTCCTATTTTTGTCTTATTTATTTTTCTATTTATTTTGGCTTTTCATTGAGCTCATTGAAGGGTGGGGGTGGCTTCTGCAAAACAGATCTATATAGGAGCCTCCTGCTCCTGTTGGATTTTTGTTTGTTTGTGTTTCATAGTGCTGTCCTTTTGGTGTGTCAAAAAATAAGTATTCACTAAATCTTTCAAACTTCAGAGAAAGCAATACTCTGTATAGCCATATTGGTACCATTGAACAAGGGAAATGGTATATTCAGGTAGCTTCCGTTGTTATACGTTCATGGAAGTAGCAAGAAACCCCATTTGCAGATAGTGGGGTGTTTGCATGTTGTACAGAGGATGTATTTTTACCAAGTACATCAGTGAAAAGACAGTTAAGAACATAAGAGCAGCCCTTCTGGATCAGGCCCAAGGCCCATCTAGTCCAGCATCCTGTTTCCCACAGTGGCCCACCAGATGCCTCTGGGAAACCCACAGGCAAGAGATGAGGGCATGTCCCCTTTCCTGCTATTGCTTCCCTGCCACTGGGATTTAGAGGCATCTTGCCTCTGAGGCTGGAGGTGGCCCCAGCTTCCCATTGTATGTTTAGCACAGATTTCCTGCATATTTCTGAATGTGTGAAGAAGATGTTCAGTGGATGAGCCTAGCAATGACAAGGGCTGTTGTCATGGGCATGCTGGAAGACTCTGAGGAGGAGTTGGAGGCAGAGACAGAGCTGACAGCAGAGGAGGGTGGGCAAGGACCAGAAATTGCAAAGGAGAGTGGGTCTGACGCACAGGGAGTCGAAGATGAGTTAGAGCCGGGTAAGGAGGTGCGACCGGTCTCAGCTGTGGAGAGGCATCGCTCCAAGAAACAGCAAGAGTTAAGGAGCCGCTTGACCGTGTTTGGACCCTGGGCAATGTTGACCTTGCCCGTGGATTTCACTTTGGACTCTGTTTGGATTTATTGGATTGATTCGGACTGGACCTGGTTTGAAGAATTTATTCCTGTTAAGTTTTGCTGTTCTACTTCTGCCTCTGTTACGCTTTGTCTGGCTAGCCTGACAGATTTACGACAGCTGTGTACATATGCTGTGATGCAGCAGAAGTGCAGGGGAAAATGTAGAATGTGGCAGTAGTGAATACACTTTAGGTGAGGCGACTGTTGATGACAGCTGAGAAGCTTCAGTCGGTGCAAAGGACTGCCACCAGAATACCGGCAGGGGCAACTCGGTGGGAGCATACAACATATTTCCTTCTCCAATTTCATTGGCTTCTAATTTTCTTCCAGGTCCAATTCAAAATGCTGTTTTTGACCTTTTTAAGTCAAAAAGTTGACCTGGGGCCGGACTACCTTAAGGATTACCTGCTCCCATATCAACCTGCTTGGACACTGAAATTGGCCACTGAGGCTCTGCTTTTCTGCTCTACTGCTAGCTGAGGTTCATTTGGCAGTAACTAGAGATACGGCCTTATTGTTGGTGGCCCCACATTTCTGGAATGCCATTGAAAGAGCCAACTGGCCCCCACAGTGTCTTTGTTTAGAAATAAATTACTTTTGTGCATAAAGGTCTTGGAGATTGACCTACTTCAAAAGTACTGAAAAGTCCTTTTTGAGTGCTAAATGCTGAAGCATCTCTATTGCTCCTAGGCAGCCTCTGAGAGCTGGGGGTCTTCCAAAGCAACAGTGTTGTGTTCCTTGCTGGTGACATTTGGGTTACAGAAAGTGTCCTGGGCTACCCAGTTGGGAACTGCCAGGATTGGGACTGATCCTGGAGGTTCTTGGGACCAGCTCTACCCGGGTAGAGCTGGTTGTGAGAACAACCTCATTATTTAATTGATTGCATTTATATATCATCTCTCTGGTCTTGGCCAAGGCATACGGCATTAAAACCAACCAGGTCTGCCGCCTCCCTCTGCACTGCTTGTTTCTCTGTGTCTACAAAGAAGCCATTTTCATTTCTTCTCTGTGACATGTGCTGATAGAGCAGCTGCCTTCCCTTTTGGAGGTGGCAGTGCTGCTCACATGTTGAAGGAGGTCTCCATTTCCAGGAGCAGGGGCTGGATGTTGTTGAGGCCTGGGCTTCCCCCTGCTCCATACCTTCTCTGCCTCAAACAGCATTTTTGGGTTTTCCTCTTTCAGATGGTTTTCCGCCCACCTCTGGATTTCTATGACGTCCTTATCCACCTGAACCCCAAGCAGATTCCGCGGCACATGGAGGCAGTGGACCGGCCAGTCAAATCCTTCAGCCGGGGCATGTTAAAAAGCAACGCCTCAGTGAAAACCTCTGTTTTCCCAGTGGTGAATTACGACCCGGTGCAATTCTACCTTCAGGAACTGCGGGTGAGTGTGGCGGTGAACGTTGGGCAATCAGAAACGCTGCAAAGCAATGCAAGGCCAGTTCTGTGCAGAGGATGACAACAATAGTGCTTAAGTGCCTGCTGAGATCTGTTGGTGTTAAGGAAACAGTCTGTTTCCACAGGTTTGTGATCTGTTAATTTATGGTGTAACTCAGCTATTGTATTTAGACATGACAAGAAAGATCCATCCACCCCACATCCTCTTTTCAGTGTAGCCAGTTAGATGCCCCTGGAGAGTTTTGCAACTGGAGCCTGAAGACAGCAGCCATCCCCTCTCCCCTCTTCTCAGAATCTGGTATTCAGAGGGATGCTGTCTCTGAGCCTGGAAGGTCGCTTCAATCAGTCCCTACATAGTTTCACTCCACCATGGGAAGAAAAGTTATCTGTCCTACATTTGAAGCAGTGGGACCATAATCTCTGTGACTGGTGGAAAATAACTGTCCAGAATCTACCTATTGAGGTGCAGCCATCTGCAAATGGATGCTATACACTTATTTTATTTATTTATTTGGCACATTTCTATATTGGCCCATCTGCAAACCTCTGGGTGGCTTACAATCTAAAACACAAAACACAATTAAAACAATTTAAAATATAGTTAAAAACCCTACACTTTAAATATATACACCTTCTGCATTTACAGTTCTGTTTTGTACGGATTTTACTGCTCTGGCTTCCCCCTCCAATGCATGCTGGTTTGAGCAGCTACAAGGGAAGAAAAGCATGGAGGAGATAACGCTGATAAGGGAAGTGACCTCAGACCAACAGGATGGGCTGTTCCTCCTTCCTCCAAGGAATTTAGCTGAGCTCCATTCACTTTCATGACTGTGTATGGTGTGGATTGAGCAAAGGGTTCAGATTGCTGCACTGACGTTGTTTGGGCTGCGGTGTTTGCTTCGGTCATCATAGAATTAAGATTTCTTTTTATCTGTTTTGAGTAAAAGTCTGATGCACTTTGCCTGGGGACTTTGAAGCGATGAAAGGCCAGAACTGGGACAGGTTTGCCCCTGAATGCCGTTTTGAAGGAGGCCTTCTGGGTGTCCCAGCCAGAGTTTGGTAGTGCTCCCTATAATTAACCTATCAGCAGTCTCTAATCCAGGTAGAGCCTTCACATGCTGTGATGCTTTGGTGTGCGCCCAAGTTCTTTTGTTGTTGTTCTTCCCATTTGTTTAACATACTCTTAAAACTGTGAAGTATATGTGCAACAAACACATTTTTTAAAATGTGTGGATAATTTGTATGTATCACTTTTGAAAATGTATGTATCGCATGTGTCAGAATTCCAAGCTTGGCCAGGACTCACTGCTTGTGGCATACTTGGGTGCTGCCACATAAATGTGTGCAGTTTCTCTCTCCATTTTCTCCAGGGCTCAGGCAGGGACACCTCTGAATAGGGCTCTGTGGGGCTTCCTTTTTCTTTTCCATGTTTCCCTTTGTTTTTGCAATATCAGAATATTATTGTTAACTTGAGGGGGCCCATGGGTGCTATATTTACCTAAAGCCAAGACTAAAAATTTTCCAAGTTCTTTGATGTTAGAAATGGTCTTAAATTCAGAGTCATCCTCCTTTTGGGTCAATACAGGTTTAATCTGTATTTTTTAAAAGGGGGCTGTCTTAAATTCAGAGTCACATTCTGTTCAGGTTAAATACAGTAATATGAATGTATTAGGGATGTACATGAAGCATTTTGTGCAAATCTGTGGCAGTGGTGAATGGGCACTTTAAATAGAGGGAGGCAGGTCTTACCTGCCCCTATGTTGCTCCTCTCCCCCCTCCATAACAACAGCCCCACTGTTTTCTCCCGCCCTCCAGATGCCACTCCCCACCCCCATAACAAACAGCCGTGCTGTCCATTCTTGCAAGCGATGCAGTACGGCTACTTCCTGTTTGGGAATTTCCCTGTTCCCATTATCCCACGGGTGCCATCATCACGTAAATGGCATCTGCGTGTGTGTGGCCGCCATATTGAGTGCTCAGCAGTGCTATCTATCTATCTATCTATCTATCTATCTATCTATCTATCTATCTATCATAAATTATATGACGCCTCCAGGTCCAGAGTTGGGGAGGGCTCTGAATACCAGTTGAAGGCAAGCAGCAGCGGAGAGGCCTGTGGCTTCCCTGCCCTGCTTGTGGGCTTTCCGGTTGGTCACTGAAGGAGGCAGGATGCTGGGCTTGACAGTCTGACCCAGAAGGCCCCTTATATTCATAGATACATAGGAAGCTGCCATATACTGAGTCAGACCATTGGTCTATCTAGCTCACTATTGTCTTCACAGACTGGCAGCGGCTTCTCCAAGGTTGCAGGCAGGAATCTCTCTCAGCCCTGTCTTGGGGATGCTGCCAGGGAGGGAATCTTGGAACCTTCTGCTCTTCCCAGAGAGGCTTCATCCCCTGGGGGGAATATCTTGCAATGCTCACACATCAAGTCTCCCATTCAGATGCAACCAGGGCAGACCCTGCTTAGCTAGGGGGACAAGTCATGCTTGCTACCACAAGACCAGCTCTCCTCCCGAAGAGGAGATTCTCTTCATCTTCTCCCAGGAAAGTGAATGGGGACTGTTCACTCTGTAATTGCTGCCCTTGGGGACAGTGCGGCGGAGTCTAAATCTGTCCCCCATGCCTGACACTGGCTGGCTTGGCCTAAAACTGAAAGGGACCCCAGGAAGGGTGAAGTGCGTCTCCAGGCACAGAGCAATAAAATAAGGGGTGACTCAGCCCAGTGGCCTTTCACAAGGACAGGCATTTTGCTAACTGAGCCATAAAAGCGCATGTAGAGGTGCTGCAGAGACGTATTGCGCCACATGCAGCCAGAACTCCCTGCTCTTCTGTTAAAACCGCAGTGTGATTCAGGGTGTTGAAACTCAAAATCCAGAGCCCCTAAAAGGGAAGATATGTGCTCTCTGTGGAACTTCTTTCTCTGAGGAGGCAAAGGAAGCAGATCAGGATAAAACCTGCTTGGACTCCTGCTCTTGGGTTCTCCTCTGATGCAAGACCAACCTGAAGGCCTCATGGCAGCTCTGACATCCATGGTTAGGAAGCGGCTGGAGTGTCTCATGGTTCTTACAGGCCATTCACTGCCAATGGGGAGCAGCTGCTGCTGCTTGTCTCCCTGCCTGAATCATCCTTTATTTTTGCTTGAGGTTTGAGATGACACCCATGAAGCAACAGTGCGGTCTGTGTTGAGCAATCACATGACTCCTTGAAAAAGTAGCCCGCTCCAGCGCTTGAGTTCAGTATTTCATTTGCCTTCAATGCCCTTCCTCAGTGCCTACAGAGTACCCTCCATAATGTTTCCAGTTCCTTTTTAAAGTCTACTCTTTTTCTGGGAAGCTCTTCCTCAGTACGCCCCACTGTTAACCCACACAAATGCAGTTCATATTCTTGGACCAGGGGTCCCAGATGATGTTGGACAGGAACTCCCGTCGTCCCCAGCTACAGTTAAATGGGGATGATGGGAAGTTGTAGTCCAACAACATCTGGGGGCTCAAGGCTGGGAAGCCCTGCCTCAGACGTGCATTGAGCTAGTTGACACAGATCCACATTCCGTGTAGCTAATAGCCCTGTTCACACATTATGTTCAACACTTGTACAATCTGTATATAGTGTACACAGATACAGATCTGTATGTATGTACTCACATGTTATGTTGAATGCAGGTGCAGTACATTTTCCTTCTGTAGCCTGCATTTCAGGGGGCCTGTACCCAGATTCACTTTTAAAATGAACACAAATATGGGCATTTTTACAATAACGTGCACAGACATCTGAATGCAGGCACAACATAATGTCCGAATAGGACTAATGAGCCATCTAGAAGTCTTTCTCATTGGCTAAGGAGCTTCTGGGGTATTCGGTAGGGCTGTTCTTATGACCATAAAAGCTGGGTTGGAGAGAGAACACTCGGCTTTTTATGGTCGTCTGGGCCCACAGGACTCCCGCCTACCCGCTCTGTTTGTACACGTGAAGCCACCTTTTTTGGAGCCTGCCCAGCTCCAGACCAAGGTATGACTGAAATTGCAGCTGTCTTTCTTTGGTCTTTAGTCATCTGGGTGTGATCTGGGCTTTATGCAGCCCCCAGCAGCCAACTTTATCAGAGTCCTGAGGTGGGGGGTGGGGTGCAGGTAGAGGAGATCTGCTGCTGCTGTATTCAGGTATAGTGGCAGCTCTTCTCTCCTTGGCCCCTCTAGCCTCAGAACTCTGTGATAAAGATGGCCACTGGAGGACCAGCTTTGTTTCCTCTTCCCATAATGCCGGGATCCGCAATGATCTGTGGGGTTAGCTGCCAGAGACATATGAAGCCTGTTCTTGTGTGTTTGGATTGGGGTAGCTTCCTGTTAATGGTACTGCTCCTGGGGATTGGCAGATACCCCATGCTACATTTTAGGCTTGTTTGGGGGAATTAGCAAGCTTGAAATGGATCAGCCCACCTTCAGAATAAACATGTTCAAAGCTTCAGTCATGGAAAGGACTGAAGAGAAAGGTTGAAGTTCAAAAATAAAGTAAGGTTTATTTTAGGGTTTTTAGGGGTACAGGAAAAGGAAATAATGGTTAATAGGCAACAATATTTAACTGACAAAACTAACGAGACAAACAAGTTAAAAGGACTACATTACTGTTCACAAAGGTAATTTGATTTGAGTTTCCAAATTAAGTGCACTCAAGGTTGATGAGAGAAACAGGCTTTGGGTTTTGAGCTTTTGAGCAAGAGAGACGGGAATGAGGTTTGAGAGCAGAGGTTAGCTACTACCTCAATCTGTCCGGTGGGCTGCTGTAAAACCCTTGTGGCTTGATCGTTACTGAGGGACTTCTCTTCTCCGAGATAGGCAGGAAGGCAGGAGCCCAGGGAGCAGTGTTCTCTCTAATTTTTTTCATCTGTGTGCAGAATGAGATTCGTTCTGGGCGGGAGTATCAAGGCAGTGTGTGCACACATGCATTCAGAATGGAGCATTCCTGATTCAACCTGAGCGGGATCTAAAATTAATTGAGCGGATATTAAAAAAAAAACTTGTGAGCACCAGGAAAAATCCCCAGAAGACCAGGATCTCTCAGCCAAGAGTGCTGCGCAGACCAGGTTAGGAAAATGGGTCGGTCTGGAGGCGACAAGCGGGACAGGAGTGAGGCAAGGCAAAGCAAGATGGAGGTGCCAATGCCAAGATGTAGTAAAAAGCAGCTGGTGGATCCGAGGAAGAAACACCTGGTGAATCTGGGGTAGAGACACACTGATTGGTTGTGTCTTGAGCACTAATAGGAAAAATCTTGCCTGAAGGCATTATGCTGATTGCGACTTGAAAAGGTGGACAAAAGGGACAAAGGACAGGATGAAGCATTGTCCTATGCAAATGTGAGGAGTTGACTTCCTTTCAGTAGAAAGGCTGAATGGGTCTCTAGGAGATCCTTGTAAGGAGAAACTCAATGGACTCATTAAGGTTTATCTTGTCTTTTTAGAATACCTGGGAGTGACTAAAATGTAAACAAGCTAGCTTCCCCATGCCCTGAGCCAACCATTAACATATTTGTTAGCAGAGGAGATGACCTGCTACCTTATTGTACCTTCTTGAGGAGGCAATATCATGGCCTGATCCATTGTGCCAACGTAGAGAGAATACTTGGCTACTTCTTGAAAAGAATGACGCTGATTAACCCACGTCTACTTTGGCATTCCCAAATTGAAAGCAATCCATGAGGTGAGCGCAGGGCGATTCTCCTGAAGTTCCGAAATTAAACTTGATCTGAGACCTATCATCCCAGGCTACAGGCCAAGTGACATGCCCTATGAGTTAGCTCATGTGAATACAAAATGGAGATCTCATGGTCCCATAGGATCTTAACATCAAATGTGTGAAGTACAAGTCTGTAACCCCAAACTAGGTATAGGGGTGTTCTGGGGAGCCCCTAAACAGGCCCTCAGTTAAGGATGTGCACGGAACCAGCTGGCTCAGTTTGAGTCCAGACCGGACCTGAACCTGACCGGACCAGTTTGGTTCGGCACCCCTTAGAACCCCCGCCCCCAGTTCGGTTGGGGGAGTTGGGGGTTCGTGAATTTTTAAACTTTTTTTTTAAAAAAGTTCTATCTTTAGCCCCTTTGGGGGGCTTCCTCTAGGTCGTGTGCTCAGCGGGGGGTCCATGAAGTTTCCCCCTCCCCCCACCAGCTTTGGTCATCAACACGGTGGTCCATTCGGCCGCTTTTTTGGGCCCATTCAGACCTCCATAGACTCGCGTGGCGGCCATTTTGTCCACTGCCGCGCATGCGCAAATGGCCTCGCAGAGGCCATTTGCGCATGGACCGCAGCTCTTTTGGTCTTTCTCTTTTGGCCTTTCTCCTGATTTTCTATCCTCTCTGAGCCATGAAAAGTCTAAAGATATCATCCAACAATGCATATTAGATACTGAACTGCAGAGTGATTTAAGCTTGCTGCCTAATTTCTATAGGTGGCTGAGGGAATTTTTAAAACTTGTACCAACATCCTATCTATCAACTCCTATATCGCCGGGTTTTTTCTAGGGCCCACTTTAATGCCCTTACCTCAGCATTATTAGAAGGTAGATTCCAGCATATACATGTATTGCAATGCCGACGTCCTTGTGGCTCTGGTGAGATTGAGTCAACAACGCATGTCCTTCTCTGATGTTGCTTTTATTGTGATCCAAGGCTAGACTTGATCTTACCAATACAGGATAACCTCTAGATTCGCTGGAGTTCCATTCCCCGTTGAAACCGTGGATATGGAAACCACAAATATAAAGTCATTTGGGCTATGGGATTGTGGGGGTTAGGTTCCTGGAGATTGGGAAACCCACCAAAAATAGGACAAATTTATAGGGGAACTGCCTACCATGCTTCGCTGGTCCCCTTGAGTTGAGCTGTGTCTCCAAATGGCTGAAAATCATTTTTGTTGGGGGTTTTTAAACCAGAGCCTTTTTGAGGCTCCCAAACACAAAATGGCAGCCAGAAATGACCTCTGAGGTCATATCTGGTCATCCCCGACCCACGGACATGCAAAATTAACCCATTGTGTGCCGATCCCCACACGTATACCAAGTTTGGGTGTCAATTATCCAACTGTAGATACACAAATCTGCAGATATAAATTCCTCGCATATCATAGGAATAGGAAGCTGCTATATCAAATAAATAAATAATATACTGAGTCAGACCATTGGTCAATCTAGCTCAGGCTTGTCTACCCAAATTGACAGCAGCTTCTCCAAGGTTGCAGTGAGAGTCTCTCTCAGCCCTATCTTGGATATTCCAGGGAGGGAACTTAGATTCTCTTCCCAGAGCGGCTGCATCCCCTCAGGGGAATATCTTACAGTGCTCACACTTCTAGTCTCATTCATATGCAGCCAGGGCAGACCATGCTTTGCTAAGGGGACAAGTCATGCTTGCTACCAGGGGTGTGCAATTCGGGTTTTCGGTGATTCGGTTCGGGACCCGAACCGAATCACCCCCGTTCTATTCTGTGCCCGAAACTGGGCTACCCGAATCACCCCTGATTCGGTTCTGATTTGGATTAAATCCGAATAGATTCGGGTAAGAAAAACGGGTCCCAGGGGCAAAATAGTGGGGTGGGGTGGTAGCGCCCAATGGTTGAAGGCTACCACCCAAATTTCAGGGGAATTGGGCAAAGGGCTGATTTGGGGGGAATTTTTGAAGTTTTAGTGTCTTTGGGGCAGATCGGGGGCATAGCGTGGGATCTGGGCAAAAAGAGTGGGGTGGGGTGGTAGTGCCTAATGGGTGGAGACTACCACCCCAATTTCAGAGTGATTGGGCAGAGGGCTGATTTTGGGGGAATTGTTGAAGTTTACACGTCTTTAAGGTTTTTCTCCATAAAGAAGCATTGAGGTGTCAGCAAATGTATAGCTTCACGCGGGGGGCAAAGGGGTGGCCTAGAGCAGTGTGGGGTTGGTGGTAGTGCCAGGTAGGGTCAAGGAAGCTACCTGAATTTTTTCAAAGGATTTGGGCAGAGGGCTGATTTTTGGGGAATTGTTAAAGTTTACGCGTCTTTAAGGTTTTTCCTCATAGGGTATACATGGAGCTTTCAGCAGCCCCATAACTGCACTTGGGGAGTGCTGGGGTGGCCCAGAGCGAGTGGTAGTGTAGTGCACATAGGGTGCCAACCACCCCCATGGGTTTCTGTTGCTTCAGAGGTATTCTGAGTGTGGATTCTATGATAGCTAATGAGATTTTCAATGAAACACCATGAATCCACTCTAATTTAACACTTTTGAACGTTGGTGCTGGATAAGACTTTTGAGGATACCATGGACAGCCAGGAAAACAAACAAATGGATCCTAGAACAAATCAATCCAGAATTTTCACTCGAGGCACAAATAACCAGGCTCAAACTATCATACTTCGGACACATTATGCAGAGACCCAGCTTCCTTGAGAAGTCTATAATGCTGGGAAATGATGAAGGAAAGAGAAGAAGAGGACGACCGGCAGCAAGGTGGATGGACTCAATCATGACAGCCATGAATGTACCACTGAGAGACCTGAAAGGCCAAGTTGAAGACAGATCATCCTGGAGAGACTCTATCTATGTGGTTGCTAAGAGTCGACACCGACTTGACGGCACTTAATCAATCCGTCGGGGTGCTGTGGTGGGTGTTCTTACAAGGATGGCTGTGACTTCTTCATAGACCATGACAATATAATGAATTGAGCCTCGTACAGGTAACACTGCCTAAACTTTAATCCTATTCATACATTATTGCCAAACAGGTGATGCCATTCATGTGCTGGCTCAGTGTCTAGAGGCTGTCAGGACCTTGATGGGCCAAAACAAGCTCAGGCTTAATCCCTCCAAGACTGAGTTGCTCTTGTTCAATTTGCATTCTGGCCAATTGCTGCGTGTGAGTTTATCTCTTGATGGTATTGTGCTTCCCTTCAGAGAGACGGTTCGTGATCTGAGGGTCCTTCTGGACTCACAGCTCCTGCTTCAACAGCAGGTGGAGGCTGTGGCCAGGGGTGCCTTTGGCCAGCTTCCGCTGCTTCACCAGTTATGGTCTTTTCTCGGCCGGCAGGCCTGGGCAACAATAACTCATGCCTTTGTTACATCTCACTTGGATCACTGTTATGCGCTCTACCTAAGGGTTGCCTTTGAAAATGATTTGGAAGCGTCATCTAATCCAGAATGCAGCGGGCCCCTGCCTCATGGGTGGCCATAGATTTGATGGTGTTATACCTATTTTATGGTCGCTGCACAGGTTGCCTGTTCGCTTCCAGGTCCAGTTTAAAGTGCTGGTTCTCACCTACAAAACCCTTATGGGCTTAGCCCCTGTATATCTCTGGGATTGCCTCTCTCTGCCAGTTGTATCCCATCCTGTGAGGTCTTCTCAGTTGGTCCCCCTTAGTGTCCTGGGCCCTGGTGTAGTAGTGCGTGGTGCCTGGGCCCATAGGAGGGCCTTCTCTGTGGTCGCCCCTCTTCTTTGGAACATCCCCCCCCCAAAAAAAGATTCGTTCAGACCCCTCCTTGGTGGCTTTCAAGAGCTACCTTTTTCACCAGGCTTTTGCCCTTTAATTTAAAAAGAATGCTATTGTTGTTGTTCAGTGCCTAGAGTCTTTGGAGGAGGCGGTATACATGAATGAATGAATTAATTAATTAATGTTCAATGCATGTATAATCTGATCTGATTACTGATCCGTATGTATGTACAGTTATTAACACATTGTGTTCAACTTGTGTACTGAAGCGCACGTGATCCATACTCTGCATTTTGGAGGGGTCCCGCCTCCCCTTGGACTTTTAAAATGAGTGCATGTAGAGTCATTCACATGAAAATGTGTAGTTGTGTATGCCTGTCTGCCCATACAAGGTAACTGGCCCTGTCCACCCGCAGTATAGTACCTCCAGTGACTGTTGCTGGTGTCTCTTATTTTTATTTATTTTTTAATTAAATTTTTATTAATTTTAACAATATCTTAACATTAACATTCACAACACATTAAACAAATATGGACTTCCCGCTCACACCTCCTCGTGAATCACCAACTATAGAATTAACCCTTGCTATCTATCTTATGTTTCTTTTTAGATTGTGAGCCCTTCGGGGACAGGGACTCATCTTATTTGTTTATTATTTCTCTGTGTAAACTGCCTGAGCCATTTTTTTGAAGGGTGGTATAGAAATTGAATAAATAATAATAAATAAATAACAAATAACATGTGAATAGTCCTTTTCTCCTCTATTAAGACTTAATATGAGTAGTCACACTTTCTCACATCCAGCCTTGCTTTCCTTCTGCTGTCCCCCACTGCTGTCTAACATTGGATTTCAGCTTCTTTGGGCAGGGACCTGCCATGAAAACTGTCTTCTTGGATCCAACTAAGGTTCTATTGAGCCCCAGCAAGAAACACAACAGCCTGAGGCCTTTGGGAAGCCCACAAGCAGAGCCCAAAGGCAGGAACCTGCTCATATTGTTTATCCTAACTTCTGATACTTGGAGGTATACTGCCTCCGAATATGGAGGCTCTTTTAGCTATCTTTTTCCTATGTTGCTTTATGAAGCACCATGTACATTAACGGACCTGTACAAATGATTAGACTTTGCAAAGGGCAAATTAATAAATGAATAAAATAGGATTCAGGTGCTGCTGCTTAGCTTAAGGTTAGTTTCTATGAAACATTTCCTGCTTGTAAAGATGGTTGGGTGATGCATTCTTCTGCTCAGGGAAAATGTGTGTCACCTTCTTGAGATGTTTTATAGATGGCAATTAAATCTGAAAAAGTGAGGATATTACAATGGACCTTATTCTTCCCCATCCGCTACTATAGTCACAAGTCATGCGCCTCTGTTTTACAACTTGAGAAAATACGTATGAAATTGACATTTAAAAGTTGTGTAAATGTTTGCACCATTCAGGGAGAGTAGACATTTTCAGACTGTTGAGCCTATAACAGGTTCCTATCCTTGGGTCTTCAGATGTTGCTGGACTACAACTCCCATCATCCCCAACCACAATGGTTGAAGATCTGGTTGAAGACCACTGTGGCTGAAGATGGGCAGCAACACAATATGTAGTGCAACAACATTTGGGGACACAAAGATGGGGACCCCTGACCTATAACGTTGCCAAAATATATTGGTCAAAACATCAGTACTATCTGGGTCTGCGATGCTCTGCAAATCGGGATCTCCACGTATTCTTTGGAGCCTCACTCCTTCATCCAACAGGGACCTGCCCAGTGGTGACACAGCCAGGCCAGTTGCAGCTCTTTCTCCCCTCTCCCACCTCCCCATGACCAAAAATCTACCCAGGACCTGTTCAACCCAAGCTCAATTTGTAGTTTATTCAAGTAATGACTTTCTCTTATTCTTTTCTTTATGCCAAAGGTAGTTCTTAATGGATTGACTGTCATGGGAGTTGCCCAAATCTACTTATAGGGTGGGCACCATTTTGATCTTTTAAAAAAGCATTTTTTGAGGCATTGAATTATTTTTTTTAAAGCTAATTTGGCAAGATGTGCCCCGGCAGGTCTTACTTGAATGAGCATCCCATGGTTGAATTGCCTTGGCAAGCATCTGTTAATTTTGATCTGTCAGTCTGACCCCATCTCAGTTTTTCCCATAGCAAAAAAGTCTGAAGTATGACTAAACAGCAGGTTTACAAGCAAGGGCTCCAGGACCTTGTTCTCGCCTGTGGAAATGAATGCAAGATTGCCAGCATGCTGTCTTTGCTGCGCATTCCTCTAGTGCGTCTCCAATAAATACATCTATTTGGGGTCTTATGCTTGAGATTGTGCAGAATCTTCATAGCACAAGTCACTGGGTAATTTACCCATAAAGAATGAGCACACCAAAGATCTGGAAGAAATCATAAATACATCTTAATTTCTTCTTGCTTAAATATGATCTGGTATATCACAGAAACAGAAGCGCATGTCTTGAGAAATTACAGGATGGAGTGACTTGTAAATGTTGGCTGACATCCAGACAAGCTACTCATAAGTAGCCCCATTGAAATTAATGGAACAAAATAGTCATGACTAACTCCTCATGAGCAACTTGGTTGGGATGCCAGCCATCTATCTATCTATATTTCTCTTAGGCGCACTCGTTGCTAATCCCATGTGTGGCAGCTCTCGCAAGAGTTTGCAAGCAAGCTGCTGGCAGGAGAAGAGGAAAACAGTGCCGCTGGACAGGCTTGCGGCTGGGCCCCAGGTGGTGAAAAAGGTGGCGGCAGCGGCAGCTAGCGAGTGGGTGGGTGGGAGAGAAAATGGCGGCGGGGGGAGGGGAGAAAATGTTGCCGGTGGATGATGGGCGGGCAAAGAAAATGGTGGTGGCATGGGGAGAACTAGAGGCACAGATGCTCTGTGTTGGGCCCAACTAGTTATTTCTTAAATGTCTAGAATGCTGTTTATGAACTGGAATCAGGTGCACTCAGACTTTATATGTTTTAAATGTGCTGTTACAATTTCCCCCAAGGTCTGTCTTGTCATTGTTCTGTTTACTGTGTAAACACTAGTGGTATGTTTGGTCGTTGTTGTTTCTGCAGAAGCATTTTTCCCTATTCCAAAGCAATAAGTTTCCCTATTCCAAAGCAAGGTTGACTCAGCCTTCCATCCTTCCGAGGTCGGTAAAATGAGTACCCAGAATGTTGGGGGCAATATGCTAAATCATTGTAAACCGCTTAGGGAGCTCAGGCTATAAAGCGGTATAAAAATGTAAGTGCTATTGCTATTGCTATTGAGGCGAATGGAAAAATGAGGTGTTGCATACCCTTTAGTAAGCATTGTATAAAATCATGCATGTTGTGGAGAGAGTTGATAGAAATTTTTCTTCCTCTAGAACCAGGGGTGATCCCATGAAACTGATTGCCAAGAAATTTAGGACCAACAGAAGGAAGTACTTTTTTCACACAATGCATAACTAACCTATCGAATTCTCTGTCTCAAGATGTGATGGCAGCCACTGGTGTGGATGGGTTTAAGAAGGGCTTAGATAAATTCATGGAAGACCGGTCTAGCAATGGCTACTAGTCTGAGGGCTATGGGCCACCTCCAGGCTCAGAGGCAAGCTGCCTCTAAGGACCAGTTGCAGGGGAGCAACAGCAGGAGAGAGAACATGTCCTCATCACCTCTTGCCTGTGGGCTTCTTGAAGGCATCTGGTGGGCCACTGTGTGAAACTGGATGTTGGACTAGTTAGGCCTTGGGCCTGATCCAGCAGGGCTGTTCTTATGTTGCAGAGTATCTTATGAAGGGCCTGTGCTATGTTGAGAGGTTTGCTCCCTTACTCATTGAGAGATCCCTGTGGTTATCATTAGTGCTGGCTCACTGCCTTACTCTACTAGAGTAAGGCCCCGCCCCTGATGCTAGCCCCACCTCTCTTGCTGGTGCCACTCTCTTCTGCCTGGCTGGACTGCCTCGCCTTCCGGGAGCACCCATGCTGTATGCAGTAGTTCAGTGGTGGCAGCCAGGATAGGGCAGTGGCCTCTCCTTGTTACTGCTGCTTCCCTGCAGAAGCCGGATCGCTCTCTCCGCTCTTCCCTGCCACCCCGCCTTGCACCAAGAAATGTATCCTCTCTGTCTGCCCCATGGCTGGGAGTGTGTGTGTGTGGCTGGGGGTGGGAGGAGAGTCAGCTATTGGAATAAAGCAGCAGCAAAAAGGAGAGGCCTCAGCACTTGGGCGGTGAGGCTATCTGGTAAGGGGGTGGTGGGACCAGCAGAGGAAAACACACTGGCTGGGTGACTTGGGGGGTGCGGAGCCAGGGGTAATGGCAGGCAGGTGAGACAATGCCCACAGGGGGTTGGGGCGTGTTGTCCTCATTTAACACCCCATGGTGCATCTGTTGCTTGAGGCCATTGCCTCACCTTGCCTCATGATGGAGATACCTTGGTCATCACAGAAACTATGAACCATCAAAGCTGCCTTATTCGGAGTGAGCCGTCTTGGCCAGTACTGTCTGGTGGCTTTCCAGAGACTTGGGCGGAGAACCCTCCCCAGCCTTGTTTGAGATCCTTTCATGGGGGGTGCTAGGGGTCTTCTGCATGCAAAGCATGCACTTTACCGTGATGCTATGGCCACGCTTGGAGACACCAGCTTGAGCTTTGCTGTTTGAATGGATTAAAGGTCAAACGCAAGGAAGGAGCAGGCATGCCAGTTCTTCTTTAAAGAGGAGCTTAGCCCTGTTAGGGGTGTGCACGGAACCGGCTGGCCTGGTTCGGTTTGAGTCTGAACCGGACCAGGCCGGTTCGGACTGGCATGACCCAGGCTACTCAGAGGCCCACTGTGCAGGCGCGGCAGTCTCCAAAATGGCCACCGCGCCAGGGGAAAGGCCCGAACAGGCCAATGTCACGCCCTCGCTCTCATATAGCGTGGAGGAAGGGGATGCTGACAGCCCTTCAGCTGATGCAGGGGTGCCTGAGGGGCAGAGCTCGGCTGTCGGTTCCCAAGAGATGGCCGAGGCAGGTCCAGCTGATGTCTCAGAGCAGGCACGGCAGTCTGAGGCAGCAGAGACAGGGACTGATGAACCGGAGGATGAGCTGTGTAGGCAACCCCCACTGACTCCACAGCAGAGACGGGTCACAAGACGGCAGGCACAGCTGGAATAAATCAGGAGAAGTAAGCTCCTCTTGCAGAGGGCTGATAAGCCTTGAATCCCTGCCAGCTGAGAGTTATCAGCTTGGACTATAAAGCACGTCTACAGCTTCAGGTTACCCGCTGGAAGGCAACGTATGTCATCGCTAGTGTCGACAGCTTTTAGCTTGAGGCAGAGAGAGAAATATTTCCGAGCCGTGTTTCACTTCCGCAACCCAGTTTGGTCTTTTGTGAACTATCATCCTAGACTTCACTACGGGGTGGCAGCCAAAGTACAGCCAGCAGGGGGAGGGGGGAATCTCTGTGGACCCACCCACCGGCCGCAAAGGTCCGTGAACCCCACCCCCCCAAAGAGTCCGGGGGTGTTCAGTCCAGGGTCAAGCCAAACTGGGGGTGGTTCGGTTCGACCCCAAGCCTTCAAACCGAACCAGTTTGGTTCTGAACCTGTTCTCACATCCCTAAGCCCTGCTCCTGAAACTGTTTCCTTATGGCTGCTTTAGCAAAGAGTGGTAAACTTTGGAGGCTTTCAAGACAGCCATAAAGACCCATCTTTTCAGCCTGTCCTTTAATAATAAATTGGCCTTAAATGATGTTTAAAATGAGTTTCATGTTAACATTGTAACTGCTTTATTTATCTTTCATGTTAAACTTTAAATGGTTTGGATTTTGATGTAAA
Organism: Hemicordylus capensis; assembly: GCF_027244095.1. Lineage (NCBI taxonomy): Eukaryota > Metazoa > Chordata > Lepidosauria > Squamata > Cordylidae > Hemicordylus > Hemicordylus capensis. The sequence continues at coordinate 4,323,840 of NC_069658.1, forward strand.
CTGCTCTGAGCCATTGTGAGATGGGTGGTATAAGAGATTAGTTTGATTATGGTGGTATATGAGATTATGAATTAACTAATCTCTTCTCCCTTGTTCCCCTTTCCCATTCATCAGAACACTTTGGCTTTAGAAAATTGAGCACTGGGAGTGCATGGCCAGTACCTGGTGACAGCATGGCTTTAGGGAAAGGATTCCATTGGTGTCCGTCAGTCCAGTCCTGTCTTGGTGCTCAAGAGGAGGCGTTTGGCCTTTCTTCATGTTTACTATGGTGGGCCGATGGGCAAGAGAAGAGGATTGCAATGGAGAAATACAGGCTTTAGAGTAGGGGTTCGCAAACTCTGGTGCCCAGATGTTGCAGGAATACAACTCCCATCATACCCAGCCACAATGGCCAGTCATGAATGGGGGGGTGATGGGGATTGTCTCTCTCTCTCTCTTTTTTTAAACCTGTATAATATTCCAAATATCTTTTCTTGGCCACATTGAAGCCTCCTTGAAGAAACATTCAAACAGACATAGATACTCTGCTGTCTGGCCATCGCTCCTTCCTGGCAAGGCTTGAGAGCAACTGGAGTTGTGGGAGAGGCTCCAGTGCAGGTTGGGGGAAGGAATGTTGGGATTGTTACAGAACCAAGTGGGTGACTCAAACCAACACGAAAGTGCCTGTTGCCTGCAAAATGACAATAGCTTCAGTAGGTCTGAACTTGGTAGCCAAGCCCAATGCTCATCTCCTTCTTCTCTCTTCCTCTCAGGAGGCTTTCAGCGAACTTGCCCTGTTCTTCTACAACAAGCATGGAGGAGAGGTCATTGGAGTCCTCTGGAAACCTTCGGGATTCGAGCCACAGCCTTTCAAGGTGAGATCTTGGCCCTGGGGCGTGATTTTTTGCTACCACTACTCTGATGTTTCTACACTAACATTTCTTCTGGGCAAACTGTGTGCCGTGAGCTGTATCTTAAGTATATTAACATAAGTAGCCTTTTGTTGAGTTGCATGATGGGTCATTTTAGTCGAATATTCTTCCAGATCCCAGGTAGTGATTTCTGCCGCCTTCTGCTACTTGAGAATCTTGTTTTGTTTGGGTTATTTGATCTGGGACTTCTTACATACAATACGTGTTCTGCCACAGATGGCTCCAGAATACATGGATGACATAGTTCTTTCCCAGCATGAATACAGCGGACATGAAACCACTGGGATTTGGGGGTGCATGTCGCCGTGGGGTAGGAAAGGGGGTTCAGCTGGCAGCAGAGGAGCAGGCACAGTGAGGCTAGGATGGTTCAAGGTGTCCCTGGCTCTGTGCCTTTGAGCTGGGGCCGACCCTCCTGAGGTGTCCTTGACTGTGTGTGCTCAGGCACAGGAGAATGCCACAGTGCCCCCTGTGAGCAGTATAAAGCCTTGAGACTAGTTGGGCTTAGTACATCTGCTAGGAACACAAACACCTGTCTTTCCCTCGTCAGCGGGGGCAAGCTTCTCTTTGCATGGATTGAGTCTGCAACTTCCAGCCTCTGCGGTTCAGGCTATGTGGGACCCTGAGCTGGAAGCCTAGATTCAGGTGGGCCTGGCTTTAACCCGTAGGGAAACCGGAGTCCTCCAAGTCCAACAACCTCTGGGGATTTTTAAGTTTGCGAACCCCTGGCTTAGTGGAAGGAGCAGCTTGCAAAGAGAGAGGAACAACTTGATGCCCAAGGGATTTTGGCCAGATGGTAGGAAGGGGCCAAGAGGTGAGATGCAGCCTGCAAAAGAAAGCAGGTGGAAGGGAGGATGATGGGAGGAGAGAGGTCAGAGACAGGAGCCTGAAGCTGATGCGGAGACTGGCCCAGAACCAGCGTGAGGCTGTTGAGAGATGGGAGTTGGAGAAGAAGAGATTAATTGAGCAGAAGGTGAGGCTGGGTGGGGAAAGCCTGACTCTGGCTTTCCGCCAACTGCTGGCAAAAAATTAAAAGTAGATGCAGCTGCTGTCTTGGAACTTTGGTGGTTGTGGATAAAACCAGTGTTGTGAGCCAGAGGGTATAAGAATTTGCCTGGCTTCATATACCTCACTGGTTATAGAATGAAGCCTGGGGTGCAAAGTCTGATGGGCAGTGGAGGCGAATAAGTGAAAAAAGCTTTGACAATGTGGGAAGATCCTGCTGGAGATTATAACCCAAGAAGTGTCCAAGTAAGGCTTCTCGCTCTCAGGCTTCCATTTCAAAGGTTGCTAGGCCAAGTGAATGAGACACCAAATCATGGTTAAGGAAGAAGCTTAGTTATGTTTTGATGTGATGTCTGAATTGACAAAACATGGTTTGCAAATCAGAATCTGAAATTGGGCTTTGAGGAGGGTTTCTAAATGATGGTTTGGTATGATGTCTGAATTGACAGACCCAGGTTATAATTATCACTTTGCCTCTGGAGATCCTAAACCATTGATCAGATGGAAAATTGAAGTAGACAGGCAGCTTCTAAACCTGTCTGGGGAGGACAGCTGGCCTTATGGTAGTGAGCATGAACAGTCCCCTTTGCTAAGCAGGATATGCCTTGGTTTGCATTTGGATGGGAGACTACATGTGAGCACAGTAAGGGATTCTCCTTTAGGGGATGGAAGAGCATCTGCATGCAGAAGGTCCCAGGTTTCAGGCTCTGGCAGCATTTCCAGATAGGGCTGGAAAACACTCCTGTCTGAAACCTTGGAGAGTTGCTGCCAATCAGTGTAGACCGTGCTGAGCTAGAAGGACCAAGGGTCTGACTTGGACTTGGTATAAGGCAGCTTCCTGTGCTCCTAACCTTGGCTTTATCTGCACATTAAGAAGCTCATTCCATGAGCTAGGTTCTGAATCATGGCTAGTGCAAACCATGCTTTGCTGTGTTATCTCTCTGAACTGAGCTTTAACCTGGAGCCATTTGCTTGTATCTGTTACCTTCCATCACAGGCATCCAGCATGAGAGGAAGGATGATGTCTACACTCAACACAAAACCTGTGACCGTTCCCAATGTTGAAGCTGTTTTAGAAGACTTTCAGGTCTTGGGAGAAGGACTGGTCAAATCGGTGGAGGCTCATACAGAGAAGTGGTCTATTTAGGATTTTCTAGGATGCTTCTGAGTGTCTAAGGCATTGCTTTGGTCACACAGGGTGTGTCCTCATCCATAACTTCTCTTTGCGCTGTTTGAGGCTGATTCATAACTTAGAATTATATTGTAAGGAAGGTATTTTAATTACATAGAAATCTCTCCATTCTAGTCCCTTCTGTAGACATATCCCATTAAGATAACCCAGACATTCCTAATAAAGAACTCTGTTTACTGTAGAAACCCTGCTAAATCCTTCTGCCTTTCGAGAGTAAAGACATAACTTGAAAGTGGTTTATCAAGTGGAATTCTAATTAAAACTTCACTGCTTCGGAAAGCAATCAAGATATCACTCTCTCAAAAGCTTATTTTGCTCCCAAACATACAATAATATACAGGAGAGGGGAGAGCTGGTCTTGTGGTAGCAAGCATGAATTGCCCCCTTTGCTAAGCAAGGTCTGCCCTGGTTGCATTTGAATGGGAGACTACACATGTGAGCACTGAAAGATGTTCCTCTTAGGGATGGGGCTGCTCTGGGAAGAGCATCTGCCTGCTTGCATGCAGAAGATCCCAGGTTCTCTCCCTGGCAGCATCTCCAAGATAGGCCTGAGAGAGACTCCTGCCTGCAACCTTGGAGAAGCCGCTGCCAGTCTGTGAAGACAATACTGAGCTAGATGGACCAATGGTCTGACTCAGTATATGGCAGCTTCTTATTTTCCTATGCACTCATAGGACATGAGTTCTCAAAATTGGGTCCCCAGGTGTTGGATGATGGGAGTTGTAGTCCAACAACACCTGGGGTCCCAAGTTTGAGAACCCCTGGTTCTGGAGAATCTGCCCTCCCAAGCAGTAAATGAGCAGAGAAGGACAAAGGAGCAGAACCACATTTGATTTCTTTTAAAAGGCTGCTACAAAGATGGTTGTGAAGGGGGTGGGGTAAGAAGCATTGGGTGGAAGAAGTAGGAAAGCAAAGGTATAAGATTTTGTTTCCCAATTTCTGCCACCATGGTAGTTGCTCAGGAAGACTATGGCTTGATTTGCACCTTTGCCTCTAATTAGATGCCACAACTACAGATGGCTCCCAGAGCTTGTAGTGGCCACTGGTTCAGACAGCTTCTGCCAGTGCCTATAGCTTGCAAGCCCTTTTCTAGCTCTTTCCTTGCCCTGTACTCCTTTTGCTCACTCACCTTCCGACAACTTTATCCTGCTTTTCCCTTAGGAACATAGGCAGCTGCCATATACTGAGTCAGACCACTGGTCAATCTAGCTCAGTATTGTCTGCACAGACTGGCAGCAGCTTCTCCAAGGCTGCAGGCAGGAATCTCTCTGTCCTCTCTTATTATTTTATTATTTATTATTTATTTGATTTCTATACCGCCCTTCCAAAAATGGCTCAGGGCGGTTTACAAAGAGAAATAATAAGTAAATAAATAAGATGGATCTCTTGGAGATGTCAGGGAGGGAACTTGGAACCTAGCAGATCCATCCCCTGAGGGGAATATTTTACAGTGCTCACACATCAAGTCTCCCATTCATATGCAACCAGGGCAGACCCTGCTTAGCTAAAGGGACAAGTCATGCATGCTACCACAAGACCAGGTCTCAACTGCAGTCAAGAGTACTTATCAGGGAAGCACGTGTGTGTGTGTGTGTGTTGTGTGTGAAAAGAAGCAGCCCAGAAACAACTTTTCCTTGTTCTGTTCTGCAAGACCAAGGAAAAGCGAGATGTTATCTGAGCAGTTGCTTTCTTCATAGCATGCAAGAAGGATCGGAAAGGAACTCTTCCACCGCAGGTGCCTTTGGTGGCCATTACAGGCTCTAGGAGGCTTTTGTGTATGTGATGCTATTAAGAAGCTAACAGGAGAACTGTGTGTGAGTGAGAGAGCACACTGGGAGAAATGCAGTATTCTTGTGCATTATTATAAACCGGTGCCCAGGGTACCTCACAGGTCTGCTGCAATACATGATCTCACTTAGGTGCAAGCTAGTCAGCATCTTCTGGCTAGCTGCCATCCTGTCTGAACGCACTTTCTTGGCACTTTCTTGTGGTCATACAATGGAGTGCAGGAGGTGTTAGGCAGACCTAATGAGCTTGGACTCTTCTAAGTGCAAAGCAGATTTGAGATTGCACCCAGTGTGATGTATGTTGCTTTAAGTGGTATTGCTCTCTCAGCACACCTGCAGTATATTAAAGGCATTTATGCAGTTTGTCCTTGGGGAGAGGCATGCCTTCTACACTGGATGCCTTACTTGGCTGGACTGTTCTGGTCCTGGTCTTCTCTCCTCTTTTAGTCAATAAATTGCCTTGTCACCACTACGGACTTCTGTGTATTGGACTCCCTGCCGCAACCAAGGACACAGCATTATACCCAGGACATAAACAAGTATAGCTGTTCCCCATTTTTTGGAAAATATAACACCTAGTGGCTCCTTGGAAAATCCGTCTCTAGCACTGTCTGGAACTCTTCCATAGTTTGTATAATTGCCTTGTACTCATGGGGAAGATCAAGGTATCCAGCCACATCTTCTGACTCCTCCAAGTCCTAATGAACCACCTATTGGCTTTGGAGGTTTCACCAAATGCTGCATCCATGGTTTGAAGGGGAGCTAGACACTTCTTTTAAAGAGGGCACTAAGGTTCCCAGGATGCAGAATTCTTCTCAGACACAAAATATGCACTTAGCTCTGGCTACAAGCCTGCTGCTGTGGTCATAACATTAGCTAATGTGTTACGGATTCATTGTTGCATGAATTAAAAATGGGGAAGTTGTACGTGTGGTGGTGGTGGTGGTGATGATTGTGTGTGTTGTTGATTATATATCATAACACAGAATCACTCACAGCAGAAGTAAAACTTGTCACTATAACTGTACCAAAAACACAGAATATAACAAGCATATTGAAATACACACAGATGTTGGGGCAAACCCCCCCCCCCAACTTCACATAAATATGGATGGGGTCTGAGCTGTCAGTGACTGCCCAGGAGAGAGATCTTGGGGTCGTGGTGGACAGCTCACTGAAACTGTAGACTTGGTTCATGGCAGCTGTGAAAAAAGGCAAATTCCATGCTAGTGATCATTAGGAAGGGGATTGAAAATAAAAACGCTAATATTATAATGCCCTTTTACAAACCTATGGTGTGACCACATTTGGAATACTGTGTACAGTTTTGGTCACCATATCTTAAGAAGGACACTGTAGAACTGGAAAAGGTTCAGAAGAGGGCAACCAACGGCCTAGAGCACCTTCCTTATGAGGCAAGGCTATAGCATCTGGGGCTTTTTAGCTGGGAAAAGTGACTATGAGGAGACATGATAGAGGTGTAATCTATGGAATTCTTTGCCATGGAATGTGGTGGTGGCTACCAGCTTGGATGGCTTTAAAAGGGGTTTGGACAAATTCATGGAGAACAAATTCAGTTCATTAAAATTACAGGTGCACTTGGACAAACACAAATTGTCAATATTATTTCATTTGCCGGGAAGGCAAAAATACGTAATGCCGCTCACTTCAGCCCTGAATTTCATAAGAAAGAAAGAACCAAGGGAACTGCCAGTGGGCCAAGATCCCACCCTCTCACTTGGATTCTTTTCCAGAAAAGAATTCTTTACTCTGTCTGTTCTTTGACAGACAGAGTAAAGAGGGGTGACCATTGCAGACCGGGCCAGATGTTGAAGCTCTTCCCTCCGCCTTCCATTTTAGTTGTACAGTGCCTTGCCCAGAGGAGTTGCCCTGATGGAATAGTGCAGTCCTGAATTCTTGTAGCGTATTTGAATATTTTCATGACCTTGCATGGTCCAGGGCCCACATCACCTGATCTGATCCATGTTTTAAGCCTTTTTCCATAGAAAAGGCTCATGCCACAAGTCTCTCCCTCCCAATAAAATAGACTGGTGAGGAATGACTTGCTTAAAGTCATTCCTCATTCCCTTAGTGATGGGCTGGAGAATCCAGATAAGACAGAGGTGTGGGGTCGGAACTCAGGAGATGATTTTGATCTGCCTGTTCTGGATGGGGTCACACTTGCCAGAAGGAACAGGTTTGCAGTCGGGTGTGTGTGTGTGTGTGTGCGTTTCTGGACACAAACCTCTCCCTGGTGTCCCAGGTTGAGGCAGTAGCCAGAGGTGCCTTTTATCAGCTGCGGCTGATACACCAGCTGTGTCCGTTTCTTGAGATAAATGACCTCAGAACAGTAGAACATCTGCTGGTTACCTCCAGACTTGACTACTGCAATGCGCTCTATGTGGGGCTGCCAAGTTTTAAATTGTTGTAATGTTTTAAGCTTTTTACTTGTTTTTATCATTTTATGTTTGTGGTAAACTGCCCAGAGACTTGCATTTTGGGCAGTATACAGATATGTTAAATAAATAAATACACACTAAGTGCAAAAGAAGCCGTTAAATGTTTCAAAATAGAACTTTATTAACCCTTATAAAACTCTGTAATTTGGTGGGAGCAGGAAGCTTGCTTGTGATGGCTGGGGGCTTGGATTTTGCAACCTTGAACTGCCTCAAGGAAGTGGAATAAGGGAAATGATGAGGGGGGAGCATTGACTTGCCTGAGAATTGGCAATTAGGGACAGCTCTGGTGGCTTATAAACTGCAGGATGCTAAACAGATGTTGCCTGATGCAAACCAAGCCAGTAATACTGTGAGGTCATTCACACAATCGAAAACTGTGTTCTACCTGGGTTTAGGAGCTGTGTGTACTCCCAATTTTTGATTGTGTGGAAGCAAGGTTAGAGGAAAACCTGGGTAGAAGTGATTGTGTGGAAGCAAGGTTAGAGGAAAACCTGGGTAGAAGTGATTGTGTGGAAGCAAGGTAGGAGAAAAAGCTACCCAGGTTTTCCTCTAACCTTGCTTCCACACAATCAAAAATTGGGAGTACACACAGTTCCCAAACCCAGGTAGAACACAGTTTTCGATTGTGTGAATGACCTCAGAATCTTGCTTGATCCCTGAACCCAGTTTGAACCAGCTAGCTCAGATCTTGCCACAAACTCCTTCAGTGGCTTTTGGGCATGTCCCTTCCAGATTGATCCCACTGCCTGAAATATGAGAAGAAGAATATTTGCATTCCACCATACACTCCAAAGTAGCCGCAACTTGACCTGACCAGCCGGGGGGGGGGGGGGAGAATCAAATGAGGAACAGCTGCCTCTGGTTCCCAGCAATCTGATTGTGACTGTTTCTCCTGTCCCTGCATGAACAAGAGCTGTGCTGCCTGCAGGCTGGCCATTCATCAGGTAGAGCCACACAACTCTACCTGATGAATGGCCAGCCTGCAGGCAGCACAGCTCTTGTTCATAGGAACATAGGAAGCTGCCATATACTGAGTCAGACCATTGGTTTATCTAGCTCAGTATTGTCTTCACAGACTGGCAGCAACTTCTCCAAGGTTGCAGGCAGGAATCTCTCTCAGCCCTATCTTGGAGAAGCCAGGGAGGGAACTTGAAACCTTCTGTTCTTCCCAGAGTGGCAGCTCCATCCCCTGAGGGGAATATCTTGCAGTGCTCACACATCAAGTCTCCCATTCAGATGCAACCAGGGCAGACCCTGCTTAGCTAGGGGGACAAGTCATGCTTGCTACCACAAGACCAGCTCTCCTCTCCAAACTCAGGCTGGTCTCCCTTTCCCGGCTCTCCAGAGCAGCCTGGCAGCCGAGCCAGCGAGCCAGGTTCATGCAGGGGCGGGGTGGGATGAGAGAAACCAGCACAGTTGGGCTGCCAGGAACCAGAGGTAGCTGTGTCTCATCTGGCACACACACACACACACCTGCCCACCCCCACCGGCTCGTAAGGACAAGCCACCACTGCTCCAGAGTTTTACTAGAGTGAAACTAACTCTGGGCCAGAATTAATCAGTTCTACTCACTGCTGTTGATAAATGGAACCAAGCAGGATATGTGTGACTCAGATCCAAGTACCTTTTCAGGGATTAAGCTGAGTGGGCTGCCATAGGCAAGATATATTTCTGCAATTTCTCTCCCTAAATTCTGTAAGTAGCTGTAAGAACAGGTGAAAGAGGAATTGGAAAATAACCCATTCACAGGACGATGTCTATTCTGGGTCAAAATATCTAAATTCAGTATCAAGAAAAGTTGAAACCCGTGACCTGTTTGGAGTTGCACTTGTGCACTTATTTTCCTGTAATTCATTCTTCTGCTAATGATGGAGAAGAGCAAGGCGTGATGCAGGGCTCCTTCTGCTGAACATGGAGATCCTGTTCAGTCCTCCTCCTGACTCCTTTGGTCTGACCAAGCACAGCCTGCATTCCAAATGGAACTCCGCTTTTATGAGTATGTGGCGGGGGGGGCGCGTTTCTAGTCTGCAAGGCTGCAAAGATTCTGTCCCTAACAATGAGCCCTGCACTTGTACAAAAATTGCAATGCTGTCCACCAAAAAATGCTTTACCATGTGACTCTAAAAGGCAGGAGTATGTTAATTAGGTTAAGCTTTTTAAGACTGGGAGGAGCAAACCCCCCTCAGTTCTTTTAGTGCAGCATGGCTCTAAGGCAGCTCTTCCTCAGCTATTTCCTAGCTGAGGGAACAGCTAAATTCTGTCCTCAGTTTTGACTCTTTAAAACTTTCCCTTGCTTCCCCCCACAACACCTTCCCTCTTTGCCTCCTTCCCTTCCTCTGCCTCCGCCTCTTTCCTTACCTTCGCTGCATGGAAAGGGCTGGCAGGGTACTCCATATAAGAATACCGAAAGGGAAGCAGTAAGAGGGCCTGCCGAGGGTCATCAGAGCAGCTGGGAACCCGCCCTGGAGGCTTCGTCCGCTGGCTTGCTCAGCGGCAGGTCGCATCTCTCCAGAACGCTCAGCCACCGCCAGCCAGCTGTTTGGCGGTGTTTCGGAGCCAGAAGATACACCAGTCACCATTTCTAAGGGCGGGGAAGCAGCCCAGGCATCGACCTCGCTGCCGCTTCCCACCAGCCCTCTGTGCCGACCACCAGCGGTGGCTGCATTCCTGCTACCCCCGCACGCCCATCGAGGTCTTGCGGGGAGTGCGGAAGGACGAACGGGCCCGTCTCCGCTGGCAATGGCATCCTCGACCGGCCAGAAGGCCCAAAGAGGATCACACTGGCAAAAACCATGGCGACACTGGAGGGAACAGGAGTGGGCCCAGCAGATCCCAGGCCAACTGCACCTCCCTGCACTGTGGTGACCTGGAGTTTGGCTACATTGGCACCTGGTGAGCTCAGCCCAAGTTGGGCCTTCTGAATTATCTGCCCCATCCCAGGTCCCTCAGGGTCATCTAGCCTGCCCCAACCCGCTCCAGTGGGCCGAGCGTTGTTGCAGATGCCAGGGGACATGCCACCTACCTAAAGTTCATGGTTCGAGGACTTGTCGGCAAGCTCCTTTGAGAGATATGATCAACTGAGATCTTTTAAAAAGGAAGCAAACCAGGTGGATATCCTCCCCCAGTGCAGCTTATTCCATTTCAGACGCACCAGCCCCTAAAACAGTGAAGGAAAAAGTGAAAACACATTAAGAAATGAAAAAAGGGAGGTCTAAGTCTAAACAGATAGAGAGGAGTGTGCATTCATCTGAACTCTCTGAACCAGGTTCCCCCAACCCCAAAGCTCCAACTCCCAGGGACAAAGGGGACTTGCCCTCTTTGGAGGCCTCCACAAAGTCCGCCAGTCAAATCCATTCCCATCATTCCTCTAGATGAGGACCCTACTTCACCTGATAATCTAGAGCTAGCCACTGACCCTCTGCGGGGAGGGGATCCAGAGCAGCCTAGATCCAAAGGGAAGTGGTCCGATGGCCAAGAACCTGAAACTTCAGAGATGCCTCTAAGAAACTTAGAAATGCCTCTAAGACTTTTTCCAGCCGTAGATTGAGCACCCCTCGTGACCAAAACTGTGCACTCCCTGGGTCTTAATCCTCCTGCCTCCCAGGAGACCCAACCAACCAACCAACCAACCAACCAACCAACCAACCAACCAACCAACCAACCAACCAACAAAAGCACTTTGGTGCTTAGTAACGTGACTCTTCCACTCCCGAAGCAGTTCATGGAGGCAGCAAAAAGCGAATGGACAGTGCCCACATCTTTAAAAATTGCTAATGCTGTGGCTCATAAGCTTTATGCCTTTCAACAAGGTGGGAGAGACTTTCACCACACCCTCTACAGATGTGCCCATGGTACAAATGATTTCTGGTTCCATCCTGACAAGGGTCGGAGAATCTGCCCTTAAAGACCCCACAAATGCATGGAGGAGGCTCTAAAACGCCCACATGAGTCAATAGCATTATCAATGAGGGCTTTCGTTCCTTTAGATCTCCCTTAGGAGGCAGAGACGGGGCTTCAGATCCCAACACCCTTATTGGGGTAGATCTAGGACAGCCAGACGGGGCATCCTTCAGCTCCCAGGCCAAGCAGTCCAAGCAACAGGCATGAGGGAGGGAGGGAGGGAGGGGTGTGCCCCTCGGTGGTCGCCTCTCTTCACACTGGCATGTTTGAGAGGGTACCACATAAGACCTGTGAGTACATTCCACCATAAAAGAGGGCTACTCCATAGAGTTGACCAGCCACCCTCCCCACTGATTTCTACCCACCCCAACCTCCCAACTGCAGCGCAAACACCAAGACCTGCAGAGGGCAATTCAACACCTTCTAGCAATAGGGGCTGTAGAGAGGGTTCCATTGGAGCAGCAGGTGTTTACTTCATAATATTCCCTGTGCCAAAAAATGGATGGTTCCCTCAGAGCGGTGTTGGACTTAAATCACCTGAATCACTTCGTGCGCAAGCGCACTTTCTGCATGGAATCCCTTTGATCCATCGTGGAGGTGCTCCACCACAAACCTCCTCACGTCCATAGACCTCAAATAAGCCTTTTTGCATTTGCTGATCCACCAGGACAGCCGCCACCTTCTCTGCTTCTTCTGCTCAGGGATTCATTACCAGTACAGGGTGCTTCCATTCGGCCTCTCATCAGCCTTGCACATATTTACAAAAATCCTGGCTCCTGTGATTGCACAGCTCCGACTCCTGTGCATGAGGATCTTTGGATAACTGGATGATCTGCTCCTCCAGTCCACTCTACAGGTCCTTGAGAGTCACGGCTTCCTGATCAACAGGGAAAAGACCCAACTGCGCCCAGCACACCAGATCTTTCATCTTGGAATCATAGATACTCAGCAAGACAAACTATTCCTGCTGAAGGATCACAGACACACATTAGAGACTGAGGTACGCCAGGCCCTGTGGTTGAAACCCCTTCCCCTGATGTCCCTCTCCAGGCTCCTAGGTCTGATGGTGGTGAGTTTGGAGTCGGTCCCGTGGGCACGCTTCCACCTGAGACCCCTGCAGTGGTTTCTGCTGCCCTTCCATCTGCACATTGCAGTGAAGTCCAGCAAACATGTGTCCCTTTTGTAGCCAGTTCTTCACTCCTTCTGTTGGTGGATCACCTCCTCCCCCCGCCGCCCCGGTCATAGTAACTACCGATCTAAGCAAGAGGGTCTGGGGAGCCCATTGCCTTCACCACTCTGCTCAAGGCCAGTGGTCTGCAGAGGACCAGCAGCACAGCATCAACTGGCTGGAGCCCAGGGCCATCTGGCTAGCGCTGAGGGAGTTCCAACCCATGATACTTCACCACCACGTGCTGATCTGCATGGACAAGACCCGAGCAAAAACATGCGTAAATTGCCAAGGGGGAACCAGGTCCAGATCCCTGCAAGTGGAAACAGTCCTGCTCTTCCAGTGGGCAGAACACCACGTAGCATCCCTAGCAGCTCATCATCTACAGGGAGACCTGAACATGGTGGTGGACTGGCTGAGTCGCTCAGACCTGCTTCCAGGGGAATGGCATCTCAATCTGAAAACATTGCAACTAATATTGGAACGCTTTGGCCAACTGGCAGTAGATCTCTATTTGACCCCAGCCAACACTCAAGTTCCATGGTTCTCCACAAGGTTTCCATGTCAGCAGTCAGAAGCAGTGGACACGCTCTCCTCACCATGGCCGGAAGGCCTCCTGTATGCATTTCCTCCCACTCCGCTCCAAGCGTGTGTCCTTTGCAGAGTCAAGATCCTGAAGGCACAGCTCATCCTATTGGCTCCACTCTGGCCAAGAAGACCGTGGATCGCAGAGCTCACCAACCTGGCCACAGAGGCACATCTGATGCTCCCAATCACACTGTACCTTCTTCAGCAGGGTCCAGTGTGTCACCTGGATCCAGACTGGTTAAAACTAGCCACCTGGAAACTGAGCTGCGCATCCTGAAACAACACGGGTACTCAGCTAAAGTGCTCAACACAATGCTCACATACACTACCGCTAACAGGATCTATCAACACACATGGAGAGCCTTCCTGAGATGGTCAGCACGTCATGGAGTGCCCAGGGGGTCGGCCACCATGAAACACCTGCTGCAGTTTCTTCAGGGGAGAGCTGGTCTTGTGGTAGCAAGCATGACTTGTCCCCTTAGCTAAGCAGGGTCCACCCTGGTTGCATATGAAAGGGAGACCAGAAGTGTGAGCACTGTGAGATATTCCCCTCAGGGGTCGGAGCCGCCACTCTGGGAAGAGCAGAAGGTCCCAAGTTCCCTCCCTGGCAGCATCTCCAAGATAGGGCTGAGAGAGATTCCTGCCTGCAACCTGGGAGGAGCCGCTGCTAGTCTGTGATGACAATACTGAGCTGGATAGACCAATGGTCTGACTCAGCATATGGCAGCTTGCTATGTTCCAGGACGGACTGGACCAGGGGTTGTCTGTGAGTACCTTAAAACGCCAGGCTGCCTCTCTGGTGGGCCTCATTTCAGGGACATCAAAATGATCTGTGCAGTGCCATCCTCACCTGAAAAGTTTCTTAAAGGGTGCTACCCTCTTGTCCCCTGCGGTGGTCCATCGTTTTCCTAATTGGAAACTGCATACTGTCTTTAAAGCACTGCAGGGTCCCCCCTTCAAGCCTGTGTCCACGTTTCCACTCCACATCCTCTCTTTCAAATTGGCATTCCTTGTTGCCATTACCTCGGCACACAGGGTGTCTGAGCTCAGGGTCTTGTCTGTACACAAAAACCTCTGTATTTTTAATGCAGACTCAGTTAAACTCATTCCAGACCCCTTTTTCAGCCTAAAGTGGCATCACTTTTTCATATCTCGCAAGATGTTATTCTGCCCAAAGCAGGACCACCTGGCAGAGAACGCCTGGCACAAGCTTGATGTTCATAGGTGCCTCAAGGTGTACATTAAGCAGACAAAGCATATTAAAGTTACGGAGTCCCTATTTGTTTCCTTTCTGCCACATTCTGTGGGCCAGCCAGTCACACCAGCCACCACAGCTAGGTGGCCTGTATAGCCATAGCTTATGAGTCACAGGGTGTCCACTGTAGTGTTTGCACACTGCACGAGGACTGCGTCTGTGTCTGCAGCCTTCTCTACGAATGCCCCTGTCCAGGATATTGGTAGGGTGGCCACCTGGCAAACACCTTCCACTTTTACTAGACATCACAGATTGGATGCCTTCACCTTCTGCACATGCAGGGTTTGGGAGGCGACTCCTCCAGCAGGTTCTCTCTTCAGAAAAGGTGCTGGGCACCCTCCCTGGTTGGACTTAGAGCTGTGGTATGTCCCCACATGTTGTTGTTATTATTTTATTATTATTTTTACATTTATATCCCGCTCTTCCTCCAAGGAGCCCAGAGCAGTGTACTACATAATTGAGTTTCTCTTTCACAACAACCCTGTGAAGTAGGTTAGACTGAGAGAGAAGTGACTGGCCCAGAGTCACCCAGCTAGTATCTTGGCTGAATGGGGATTTGAGCACGGGTCTTCCCGGTCCTGGTCCAGCATTCTAACCACTACACCACGCTGGTTCCCTTGAAATGCCCTTGGACTACAGAAGCAGAGAATGGAGCATTGGTTACTCACCGTGAAGACTCCTTCTTGCTGTTGAGTCCAAGGGCGTCTCGACCCGCCCTTTGGCACCAGTGCCTGCTTTACAGGGACCTTGGATTAGCATACCCTTTTTTCTCTTATTGATCTGCTGAATACCCTACCTATCTTTGTTTTTTCTTCATGCTGCAGTGAACTACCTTGTGGGTTTTTTGTAGGTTAGAGGGCTCCAACCATTTTGGGCATATTTCTTCCTAGTTAACGTGGTTTTTTCTTCCTTGAGGTACTTGTTGCCTCTTGACCTAAAAGAACGGAGGGGGGTTTGCTCCTCCCAATCTTAAAAAGCTTAAACTAATAACATAGTCCTGCCTTTTAGAGTCACATGGTAAAGCATAACCCACACATGAAACATCCTTAGACTCAGTGGCAAGAAGGAGCATTCACGGTGAGTACCCAGTTCTCCATTCCCGTGGATCAGGGCCTTGGGCCTGATCCAGCAGGGCTGTTCTTATGTTCATTGTGGTTGATTGCAGCCTGGAGTAGGCTGCAAGCAGTGGCACGGTCTGGAGGGGTAAAATAACAACAACAACAACAACACACTAGATATAACTGTAGTTGAGAAGAAAGAAAAACAAGTCAAAATAATCGACATAGCAATACCAGGGGATAGCAGAATAGAAGAAAAAGAAATAGAAAAAATCACCAAATACAAAGATCTACAAATTGAAATGGAAAGGCTGTGGCAGAAGAAGACCAAAATACTCCCAGTAGTAATTGGCGCCCTAGGTGCAATTCTAAAACAACTTGACAAGCACCTCAACACCATAGGGGCCACATAAATCACCATCAACCAATTACAAAAAGCAACTTTACTGGGAACAGCCTATATTTTGCGACAATATCTACAATAATAACAACAATATTGATAATAAAATTCAGCCATTCCAGGTCCTTGGGAAGGACTCAATGTCTGTATAAAACAAACCAGTCAATAACACCTGTCTGACTGTGTAAACAAGAAATAATATAATTCATAAACTGTATTTGTTTGCTGCCCCATAACAAATTGTTCTCTGGGCGGCTCGCAACACAACGTTAAAGCATACAATAAAAACACATAACACATTAAATCATAACAGACAAAAAAGAGTGAAGAGAAAATACAAAATAGAATATAAAGCAGCTTAAAAACTCATGTTAAAATTAGTTTAAAATAATCAAATCTGAAAATCAGAATTTAGAAGGCCAGAGTGAACAAAAAGATCTTTACCCGGCATCTAAAAGAACAAAGTGGTGAAGCCAGGTGAACCTCACTAGGGAGGCTGTTCCATAAACGGAGTGCCACCACCGAAAAGACCCCCTCCCTAGTAGCCACCTCCCTCAACTCATTTGGCAGGGGCAACTGGAGGAGGGCCTCCAAAGAAGATCTTAAGGTCTGGATTGGGACATTTGGGGCAAGGCACTCTCTCAAGTAACCTGGGCCCAAGCTTTAACGGTTTAAACCAGCACTTTGAATTGGGCCTGGAAATGGACTGGGAGCCAATGCAGTCCCCCCTCTCGGTTTTAACACACTGTGATAAGTGTTGTTGAAGTGACATTGGTTCCTCACCCACTGGGGTCAGCCTGTGCCCTAGCAGTACTTGAGAGTGTACCCTAAGCGGGGAGAGGTACCAACCAGGGAGGTACAGTGGGTATTGAAAAGAATTACCCCCTTTGATAGACCTTAAATTCTGGTTCCCTTACATCCTGAAATGAAAACACAAAGAAAATTCCCTTCACCAGCTGTACTTATCCAATGCAGCCTATAACACCCAACTGAAAAACATCACAATTACAGTCCAGAAAAAGTGTCAGAAATAAAAAACAAGAATTACTGAGATTGAAAAATTATCGCACACACCCCCCAATGTCAATATTTTGTTGAACCACCTTTTGCTTTAATAACAGCCTTGAGTCTGTTGGGATACTTCTCTATCAACCTTGCACATCTAGACGGAGCAATATTTGCCCACTCCTCCATACAGAACTGTTCAAGTTCGGTCACATTGGATGGTAGGTGTTGGTGGACTGCTATCTTCAAATCTCCCCACAGATTTTCTATGGGATTTAGGTCTGGGCTCTGACTGGGCCACATGAGGACGTTCACTTTTTCCCCCTTCAGCCACTGTGTGGTCGATTTTGCTGTGTGCTTCGGATCATTGTCATGTTGAAAGGTGAATCTTCTGCCCATCCTCAACTGTCTGGCAGAGGGTAGCAGGTTTTCTTCCAGAATCTGACGGTATTTTGCCCCATCCATTTTTCCTTCTACCCTAACGAGAGCCCCAGTCCCTGAGGCAGAGAAACACCCCCACAACAGGATGCTGCCACCTCCATGCTTCACTGTAGGTATGGTGTGATGTGGATGGTGAGCTGCGTTGGATTTACGCCAGGTGTACTGTTTGGTGTTGAGGCCAAATAGTTCAATCTTGGTCTCATCTGACCATAAGACCTTTTTCCATTTGGCATCAGAATCTTCAAGGTGCCTTCTGGCAAAGCTCAAATGAGCTTTAATGTGGCCTTTCTTGAGAAGTGGCTTTCTCCTTGCGACCCTCCCGAACAAGCCACATTTTTTCCACAACACACCATACCTACAGTGAAGCATGGAGGTGGCAGCATCCTGTTGTGGGGGTGTTTCTCTGCCTCAGGGACTGGGGCTCTCGTTAGGGTAGAAGGAAAGATGGATGGGGCAAAATACCGTCAGATTCTGGAAGAAAACCTGCTACCCTCTGCCAGACAGTTGAGGATGGGCAGAAGATTCACCTTTCAACATGACAATGATCCGAAGCACACAGCAAAATCGACCACACAGTGGCTGAAGGGGGAAAAAGTGAATGTCCTCATGTGGCCCAGTCAGAGCCCAGACCTAAATCCCATAGAAAATCTGTGGGGAGATTTGAAGACAGCAGTCCACCAACACCTACCATCCAATGTGACCGAACTTGAATAGTTCTGTATGGAGGAGTGGGCAAATATTGCTCCGTCTAGATGTGCAAGGTTGATAGAGAAGTATCCCAACAGACTCAAGGCTGTTATTAAAGCAAAAGGTGGTTCAACAAAATATTGACATTGCGGGGGGTGATCCTTTTTCAGTCTCAGTAATTCTTGTTTTTTATTTCTGACACTTTTTCTGGACTGTAATTGTGATGTTTTTCAGTTGGATGTTATAGGTTGCATTGGATAAGTACAGCTGGTGAAGGGAATTTTCTTTGTGTTTTCATTTCAGGATGTAAGGGAACCAGAATTTAAGGTCTATTGAAGGGGGTGATTCTTTTCAATACCCACTGTACATGGTAGAGGTTTATAAAACAATGCATGGTGTGGAGAAAGACTTCGTAGACTTCCCGAAGGCATCGGACCTTGAGACCACCAACTGGAACTGATGGATAGTAAAATCAGGACAGACAAAAGGCAGGCTGCCTTTGGACAAAGCATAATTAATGTCCAGCAGGGGTTCCCAGCCTTGGGTCCCCGGAAGTAGTTACAATACAGCCACCATCATCCTCAACCACAACAGCCTTTGGCCATATTCACAATGGAACTTCCATATTCAAAGGTAGTCTATCACCAGTTGTGGGCGGGATCAACACTGGTAGATGGTGACTGCCTTTTGAGCCTTGCTTGTGGACTTCTCAAATCATCTGGTGGCCATTAGGGGTGTGCAGACCTCATTCAAATCGAACTGGCCTGGTTTGACTGGTTCGAACTCGAACCGGATCAGCCTTTTTTTTTTTTTTAAAGGTAGCTGGTCCGAATTTGAACTGGACTGGGCCTGGTCTGATACAGACCAGTTTGACCTGGTTTGAGGGCTATGTTTGTAAAGGGGAATCTGGTGAGGTCTAAGTTTAGTCATGATGCTAGAGATTTGGCTAGTAAATGGGCAAAACCCCCAAAGCCTATTACATATCCATAGCATGAATGTATGCATGGTAAATGCAGAGAATCAAGAGCAGAGATTAAGATACATCTGGATTACACCCTTGCTCCTCACTAATTAGCCTGCAGAGTAAATCTGTTAAAAGCCCATTTTCTTTGGAGATCAACTGGAGCAAGAAGGACTACTGCTTTTTCTTTGCAAGAGGTTTGTCTCTGAGAACAAACACCAGCCTGACAGAGATCCTCCTTCCGACAATGGACAAAGTTTGCCTTGGCATGTCTAATTGCCTGGCTCTGTTGGTTTAAGTTGGGTTTTCTGACAGCTTTAATTCCATCTCAGATGAAGAGGCAGTGAGCAAAATGCAGCTTCCTGGAATGGTCTGTTTTAGCTTGCAGGCTTAAATGAGAGACGGTTGGGTGCTCCTCAGCCATAAAGGCCACGCTCCACCCACGGAGTGCCAGGAGGAAATTCCAGAAAAACGTGTCTCTCCAAATAGCATGGGTTTTCATCTTAGATTACTGCAGGGGCTGGCCCGGCTCCAAGACACACTACATCAATCTTCTTGCACCAAGCCTTCTGCTAATTAGAGTCTCTGTGTTCTGAATAAATGTAGGTTTAGTGGCATGTGATAAGATGGAAGGCTCAATTACTGACAGGTTGTTATTACATTCCCCCTGAAAAATTAAAGTGAATGAATGCACTATAGGAGCAGCCTGGCCCAAAGCCCTTCTGGAAGAGCAAGATCATCCCCAGTTACACAGAAGCCACTGAAGATGAGTTGGAAATGTTCGGCATGGAGAACCTTCAAATCAAATTTGAGAGAAGGGGATTCGGGATGTGAAAGGGGACTGAAACCACCCCCTCTCTTCCCATTATTTATCCTGTTTGGGGAAAGCAAATTTCCCCTCTGGTGATGCTCCTATTGGCAACTGGTAACTGTCTTTCCTTTTTACTCACAATTCCTCTGGAATTATGCTTTATGGTAGGGATCCTCAACCTTGATTCTCTAGATGTTGGACTACAATTCCCATCATCCCCAGCCACAATGGCTCCAAGCCAGCCAAGGCCATTGTGGCTGGGATTGATGGGAATTGTAATCCTTTAGGAGAGACTTAAAAACCCATCTTTTTAGCTTGGCTTTTAAAAATATCTAGTTTTAATTGTAAATTTAATCTACCTTTATTGGTTTTTTATTTTAATTATTATATATGTTTTCATTTTAGTTTAAACCGCCCTGAGCCACTTCAGGAAGGGTGGTATATAAATTGAATAAAATAAATAATTAAAAATCAATATCTGGGACCCAAGATTGAGAATAAATAATTAGAACCCCTACACTATTTGTATAATTTATTTATTTAATTTATATACTTCCTGACTCCAAAGGCTCTAGGTGGTTCACAAAAATGAATACAATAAATACAAAATAAACAAACTGTTAAAACAACAATTCAAAACATTCAAAGATTACTAAAAGTCAGGCCTTTTTTAAAAAAACAAAAAAGCGTTATAGGGATCACATTCCACAGCTCAAGAGCAACTACAGAGAAGGCCTGTTCCCAAGTTACTGGCAGCATCCAGAGACAGACCTCTCTTAATGCCCTTAAGGTACGGTGGGTATCATGTCGGAGAAGGTGCTCTCCCAGGTAACTCTGTAAAGGTAACCAGCTGAACCCACACAGGTCATCTGTGCGGTAGGACTTTGTTTCTCTCCTTGCTCCCCGTCACAGCCCCTGCTTTATTGCTCAGTTTCAGCCACCCACTCTCAATTGCCCCCTCCCTGCCGCTTGCTCACTCACCCCTCCCCACTGCTCACTCGCCCGGCCCCCTCCCCACTGCTCACTCGCCCGGCCCCCTCCCTACTCCTCTTTCCTATCTGCATATGCAATCCCCACGGCCCAATCACCACAGTGCTTCTGTTCTGTTACCTCCGATTGGTAAAGCACTGTGTGGGCGGGGCTTGCCACGTATGACCTTTGTGTATTATATATATTGATTACTAGCACTTTGTATTTTGCCCAGAAACCTATTGGCAGCCAGTGCAGTTGTTTTAAAACATGTATAATATGGTCTCTCTGACAGGAGACCAAGGTAGCTGCTGCATTTTAGACCAACTGAAGTTTCCGAACTACATACAAAGGCAGCCCCATGTAAAGAGCATTGCAGTAGTCAAGCCTAGAGGTTACCAGAGAGTGCACCACAGTGCTGAGATCATTATCTTCAAAGGATGGACACAGCTGTCATATCAACCAAAGCTGATAGAAAGCGCTCCTGACCAAAGCCTCAAATTGAGAAACCAGAGTGAGGCCTGGGTCCAGAAGCACTCCCAAGCTACATACCTGTCCCTTCGGTGGGAGTGCAACCTCGTCCAGAACAGGAAGATCTATCTTGTCCTTCAAAGTAGGACCCCTTACCATGAGTGCCTCCATCTTGTTTGGATTTAGTTTCAATTTATTATCCCTCATCCAGTCCATTACTGCCTGAAGGCCTGTGGGCAGGCATTTTTTAAAATTTAAATATATGCTGCCAGAACCTAAGGGGTGTAATCGTGGGTCAAATGGGCTGTAACCCGAAATTTGGCTTAAAATAAGCCAAATCTGGCAACAGGCTGCCCAAGACTGTCTCCACCCCATAGCCTGCTCTAAAGACAGTTTGAAATGGATCTAGATCAGGGCTGCTCAACTTCAGCCCTCCTACAGATGTTGTCCTACAACTCCCACAATCCCTGGCTATTAGCCAGCCACTGTGGCTGGGGATTATGGGAATTGTAGCCCAAAAACAGCCAGAGGGCCTAAGTTGAGCAGGACTGATCTAGATAATCAGTATCTTCCAAAACTGTCTGGAGTTGTTCAGCCACCCCCCACTCAATTACCTTGCCCACCCAGGGGAAGTTGGAGACTGACCTATAATTATCCATCACTGAGGGCTCTACGGTAGGCTTCATAAGTAGAGGTCTCACAATTGCCTCCTTCAAACATGGAGACATCCTGTCCTCTCTCAGCAAGGCATTTATGATGTCAGCTAGGCCTTCTCTAACAGCCTCCCGGCTAGATGTTATAAGCCATGTTGGGCATGGATCTAAAGGACAAGTGGTAGGAGCTTGTCCAAAGGCCAAGGAGCTTGTCCACATCCTCAGGAGTCACAAATTGAAACTTATCCATTCTATGGATGCAATACATACAGAATAGAATTGCTTCTTTGCTGCACATATTGCCACAGAATAAGCCTTCAAATGGGCTTTACGTTGTGTCTTATTAGATTCAAGGTGAGTCTTCCTCCACTTATACTCTAGCCTTCTCCCTCACCGCTTCAGCTCCTGTAGCTGTTCAATGTACCATGGAGCTAATTTTGAAGCAGAATGGAGAAGATGCTTAGGGGCAATAGTGTCTATTGCCCTGATAAGTTTCCTGTTCCAGGTCTCCACCATCAACAGAATCATCAGCAGAACCAACTCAGAAATTCTCCAAGGCCTTTTGGAGTCCTATAGGATCCAATAGCCTTCTTGTGTGGACCATCTTAATAGGTCTTGCACTCCTGAAGAGGTGGGTTGTGGCCATGAAAACAACCTTAACCAGATGGTGGTCCGTCCATGACAATGACTCGAAGAGTATCCACCTATGGAACACCACCCTGATCTGAGCAAAAGAACAAAATGAGGGCATTACCAGCAGAGTAACACAACATGTTGACATTGTGTGTGTTGGGCCTTCCCGCCAGCTGCAGGGAGGTCTGAGTATGCACCTGGTCAGGGGGCCAAGGAGATGGAGGCAATACAGCCCCTGGGTACAGGCAAAGCCAGCTGGGACCCCCGGTTGCCAGGGAGAGTCAGGACACCCAGGAGCCTATAGACTGGATGGGCCAGCATGGCCCAGCAGGTGGCCTCCTGGTGGCGAAGAGAAGGCAAGGCCTCAACAGCTGGCAAGACAGGCAACAGCTGAAGAAGGGAGAATGCAGGCAGCTAGATTGGAGAGGGTGGAGTCAGGAGAGGGCGGTTGGGATTGCCCTGATTGCAGGGCTTTATTTAAGGCTTGGATGGCCAGGCATGAGGAGATCTGGAGAGATGGGTGTGATTTGGATCTAGAGACCCCCAGTGAGGAGCAGTCTTACCCCTCTTCCTGACAGCTGGTGGAGGAATAGGGTGACAATTAACCTCTTCCCCAGCACTTCTGAGGCCACCTCCACAGCCTATGAACAGGAGCAGAGGAAGGGAGGTGGTAGGACACTGTGAGCCCAGGCCAGTGCGTGACAGTGTCATTATGAGGTGAATTGTGGAATGAGGGTGAATGGCAGTCCCTGGCCACCGAAAAGAGCACTGCCACTAATGGGACCCCATTTTGCCCCTCCAGATAACTGAAGTGCCCCCGCTTCATTTTACCATCTTCCAATGGAGTGCCAAAACTGAGTAGGAAATTTTGGCTCAGCCAGTTGAAACTTCAGTCTGTAATTTCAGTTATGTCGGTTCATTCCTCAACTCCGGAGTAATGGAGCTCCATTACTCCAAGGCCAAATTAAGATGTACCACAAAACTGGAGTTAAACAGGGCAGAGGTTGGAACTCCATCCGAATTCATGAAACCGCAGTTTTGAGCCAAAAGCAACCCACAGTTTGCCTCACCAAATTCCAGTTTGAACCTATGGTATGCAATAAGTGTCACTGCAGAGACCTCAGGTTTGGCTGCCAAAGCTTTACACCCAATCCTGGACACCGCCATAACCTCAGTTTTGTGCCGATTTCTGAACCGCAATAAGAGAGACGGCGGTGCAGACGTGCCCGGGATTATGCCTGCTCTGTGCCTGTGGTGCTTCCCACTGTCCTCCTCTCTGAGCAGCAGCCCTGGCGACAATGATGTATGTTCACCAGCATAAGTACTCCAGGTGGCAACAGATGCAGGGCGCCCCATTGCAGTGCCAGGAGGGGAACATTTGGCGGGGTGGTGGTGTCTGGGGTCAGGTTCAAAAGGCAGCCCCAAGCAGGGATTCTCAAACAGCCAAGTTCTATTTTTCCCCCCACAAAAAGGTTGGGGAAGGGGCGAGGCCCTTCCCCTTCCCCCTTGGGGGTTTGTGGTCCATAGGCTTACTCATGAGCAGGGCTGGTCAGCAGGGTCAGCAGTTCTCCAGTCAAAGGAGAAATTTGACATCTGTGATAACGATGGATGCCGACCCAGGGCAGATTGAACTCTCTCAAGAGAGAGCCAGGCCGTGGGGAAACCTCCTCACAACTCATGATGAGAGCCATTGCGGGGGTGGAGGTGGGGGGGAAGTTAACTGCCAAGCAAAATTGCTAATAATGTGTGCCCAAAAAAAATCCCCTTCGCCTATAGACCGCTCTCTCATGAGAGTAACAGGCCCTTGGGGTTCTATATTGAGCCAAGTTGCTCTGGAGGAAAGCTGTGGGGATGGATACTCTGGTGATTGCTCTCCCTGTCTTGGTGTCCCCTGCCAACCCATCTTCCTATGTGGGCATGTGCACCCTTGCTTGTGTCCTCCTGATATGCTGACCCCACTCTCCTGGGGTCACAGGAATTCAAGGCTCCCCTCTCCTGTGATTATCCACGCCAGCAGATCTGCATACAGTGCAGCGCTGGAACAAACCCAGGAATTTTGAATGGGTTTTAAGATCCATCCACACCTCTGGTGTCCCCCCATCTGTGCACATGGCCAGGCTCTGACACATGAAGTGTCAAAGCCTCCTTAGGTTGTGTGCAAGGCTTCACAGGGAGGTGGGGGTGGGTGGGTTGCTGTGCTAAAATTATATCTTTTACCATGGAGAGTTGGGGGGCCCTACACAAGCAGGGGCCCCTTTGTTGGGTTAGCTCAACTCATGAGCATGCAGTCTAAAGGGAGGCCTAGGGCTAACACCCTATGGGCCTCCCCAGTAGACTGGCCCTCTCCAGCTACCAGTGGGGCAAGAGTGTAGTTGGGTCTGCATGGACTGCTTTGACAGGGTGAGCTCTTGCAAGAGCATCCTGGGTCACAGTGGGAAAGACACACCAGGATCCTTTGCCCTCCCTCATCTACATATCCCCTCCTAGGAAGTCTTCATGTTCACTTCTGTTTCCTGATTAACAGGAAAATAGTGCCCCCCCCCGCCAAAACTGTGCTTGTGTGGAACTGTTTGGGTGCTGGGTTCTTAGGAGGGCAGCAGTGCCATCACTGTTAGGATAACTGCTGGCATGCCATGGTATTTAAAGGGATTTAAATGCCCTTTCCATGCCGAGGTCAGGTGGACCCCTCTGAAAACGCATGATTGCTCTTGTTGACTTGATTTGTATCATGTTTCCAATTTGATAGCTGAGAATGAGGATGATCTGCAAGCTCTAGTGAAGAAAGACAAGAAGCACAGGGGAAAAATGGGACTCCGACTAAATGTAAAGAAGACTAAACTGAAGACTAAACTTTTGGACAGTTAAATAGTTGACCATTACAGCTGAGACCTATCCTAATAAACTATCTAATAAACGGACAATAAGCTCCCTAAATACTGTAAACAGCCAACCAAAACAGTATGAAGATAGAAGGTCAGCAGGGGAAGGGGCACTTCCCAGTGTATTGCACAGAGTGCCACATGTACGACTATTTGCCCCATGGGCAGAAGTCATGGGTGTGTGCTCGGTGCAAGGAGCTCCTGGCTCTCGGTGAACAAATCCGTTCCCTCGAGACCAAGGTGGCGGATCTGGAGAAGCTCAGAGAGACAGAGAGGCATGTGGACGAGACCTTTAGGGATGTGATAGAGGCATCCCACTCCAGGGCTGGTAGCTCCTCTGCTGTCAGGGAGAATGAAGGTCTTGGGCAAGGAGGACATCGGTCTGAGGAAGAGGGAAATGCTCCTTTAGAAGGGACCCCTTCCGTGGATGATGAGCCCATATCCTCTCACACAGGGGATACTCCTTTGGGGGGTGGGGGCCTCCTTGTAGTGGGTGATTCGATCATTAGAGGGATAGAGAGATGGGTTTGTGACCCGCGTGTTGACCGTACGGTGACTTGCCTGCCTGGTGCGAAGGTTGCGGACATTACGCAGCATCTAGACAGGCTCCTAGGCAGTGCCGGGGAGGAGACAGCTGTCGTGGTGCACGCCGGCACCAACGATGTGGGAAAATGCAGTTGGGATGACCCGGAAGCCAAATTTAGGCTGACAGGTAGTGTATTGAAGTCCAGGACCCCCAAGTTAGCATTCTCAGAAATGCTACCTGTTCCACTCGCAAGTACAGTGAGACAGGCAGAGCTGAGGGGCTTCAATGCATGGATGAGACGTTGGTGCCAGGAGGAGGGGTTTAGATTTGTTAGGCACTGGGACACATTTGGGGGCAAGCAAGGCCTGTACAAAAGGGACGGGCTGCACTTGAACCAAGATGGAACCAGACTGCTGGTGGTTTAAATCAAAAAGGTTGCAGAGCAGCTTTTAAAATGACACCTGGGGAACAGCCGATGGGAGCTGGGCAGTATCCCATTTGGCAAAAGCCATCCTTTAAAGTGTGAAGCCGCAAAGAATTCAAATAAAACAGAAGGGGACAGAGCAGAACCGCATAAAGGGAGCCTGTGCCAGCATGTCAAAGAGTCAAAAGAATAGCATACATCAGGGGAGAGATTCAGTGTATAGGAGCTTGCATGCCAATGCCAGAAGCCTCCGAGCCAAGATGGATGAGCTGGAGTGCTTGGTTGCTAACACAGAAATAGATATAGTGGGCATAACAGAAACATGGTGGAACAGTGAGAACCGGTGGGACACTGTTATCCCTGGATATAAACTCTATAGAAAGGACAGGGAGGGGCACCTTGGAGGAGGGGTAGCACTGTATGTTAAAGAAGGGATAGAATCTAACAAGCTAGAAAACCTAGGTGGACTGGAGTCCTCCACAGAAACCCTGTGGGTGACTATAAAAGGCCGGAAAGGAAACGTGCTACTGGGGACGTGCTATCGCCCTCCGGATCAAAATGCCGACAGTGACTGGGAGTTGCAGGAGGAAATCAGGGAGGCATCAAGGAGAGGCAGGACTATAATTATGGGTGATTTCAACTACCCACACATAGACTGGGTAAATTCACATTCAAGTCAGGACAAAGAGGTCAAATTTCTAGATACGCTAAATGACTGTGCCCTAGAACAGTTGGTCATGGAACTGACCAGAGAGAAGGCGACCTTGGATCTAATTCTGAGTGACAGCCAGGACCTGGTGCATGATGTCAGTGTCATCGACCCTCTAGGGAACAGTGACCACAGTGCCATCAATTTCAGCATACATGCGGGGAGAGAATCACCAAGGACGTCTAACACAGATATTATGAGTTTCAGAAGAGGAAACTTCTCCAAAATGAGGAGTATGGTGAAAAGAAAGCTGAGGGGGAAAATCAGGAGAGTCACTTCGCTCCGGAGTGCATGGAGTTTACTCAAAACCACAATACTAGAAGCCCAGTTAGATTGTATACCCAAAAGGAGGAAAGGTACCACTAAGTCCAGGAGGATGCCAGCATGGCTAACGGGTACCGTCAAGGAAGCCATAAAAGGGAAGAAGACTTCCTTCCGAAATTGGAAGGCCTGTCCAAATGAAGAGAACAGAAAGGAACACAAACTCTGGCAAAAGAAATGCAAGGTGACAATAAGGGAGGCAAAAAGAGAGTTTGAGGAACATTTAGCCAAAAGTATCAAGGGGAATAACAAAAACGTCTTTAAGTACTTTAAGCAGGAAACCTGCCAGGGAGGCAGTTGGACCATTAGACAATGAGGGAGTGAAAGGGATTATTAAGGAGGATATGGAGGTTGCAGAGAAGCTGAATGAGTTCTTTGCATCTGTCTTCACGGTAGAGGATACTGAGCATATACCTGTTCCTGAACCAGGCTTTTTAGGGATGGAGGCTAGAGAGCTGAGTCAGATAGAAGTGACAAGGGATGATGTTCTAAACTGTCTGGAAAAACTAAAAGCTAACAAATCACCAAGGCCGGATGGCATCCATCCAAGAGTTCTCAAAGAACTCAAATGTGAAATTGCCGACCTCCTTGCTAAAATATTTAACTTATCCCTGAAATCGGGCTCTGTACCAGAGGACTGGAGAGTAGCAAATGTAACACCGATTTTCAAAAAGGGATCCAGGGGCAAAGTCCATGCTAGGGATCATTAGGAAGGGGATTGAAAATCAAACGGCTAACATTATAATGCCCTTATACAAAACTATGGTGCGACCACACTTGGAGTACTGCATACAATTCTGGTCACCACATCTTAAAAAGGACATTGTTGAACTGGAGAAGGTACAGAAGAGGGCAACCAAGATGATCAGAGGCCTAGAGCACCTTTCTTATGAGGCAAGACTACAACACCTGGGGCTTTTTAGTTTAGAAAAAAGACGACTACGGGGAGACATGATAGAGGTCTATAAAATCATGCATGGTGTGGAGAAAGTGGAGAGAGAGAGATTCTTTTCCCTGTCACACAACACTAGAACCAGGGGTCACTCCACGAAATTGATTGCCAGGAGGTCTAGGACCAACAAACGGAAGTACTTTTTCACACAACGCGTGATCCACTTGTGGAACTCTCTGCCACAGGATGTGGTGACAGCCAACAACCTGGATGGCTTTAAGAGGGGTTTGGATGACTTCATGGAGGAGAGGTCTATCAATGGCTACTAGTCGGAGGGCTGTGGGCCACCTCCAGCATCAAGGGCAGGATGACTCTGAGTCCCAGTTGCAGGGGAGTAATGACAGGAGAGAGGGCACGCCCTCAACTCCTGTCTGTGGCTTCCAGCAGCATCTGGTGGGCCACTGTGCGAAACAGGATACTGGGCTAGATGGGCCTTGGGCCTGATCCAGCAGGGCTGTTCTTATGACAACAGGTACAGCAACCAGCCTCAGCATTGATAATGAAGACACTGAAGTGGTGAATAGCTTCTGCCTTTTAGGATCGACTGTCAACAGTAAAGGATCCAGCAGTCAAGAAATATGCTACAGACTCGCAATTGGTAGGGTTGCAATGAAGCCTTTGGAAAGGAGATTTAGATGCTGTTGTGAATAGGCCTGCATTTTGGGCCTACTCCTGAACTCTGTATCACCTGTTTTCAGCCTGTTCTTTGTTTAATGTCAGGTGCTGTGTTTTAATCTTACATACCTTACTCAAATCCCTTAACTTGGAGGCTCTTTTTTAGCTTTCTACATTAGTCATAATTATACTATATTATTTTCCTATCTTTTTCCTGTTTTAACATCTTCTCACAATTCGATTCCTTTGGAGGCAGATTAACCATTATCAATCAGAGATTCACCATGCCAAAGCAGCAAAGATTTAAACAAATTCAGTTTCTCGGTTTTCTTCCTCAACTACTTAGATTTTCTATCTAAAGGCTTTCCTGCGTTTATCCTGCTGCTGATCGCATTTGCCTCGCAAAACGAAAAGGACCATTCTTGCTTGATACTAAATTAATCCCTTATTTGAGATAGCCATGCAGCCACAAAATAGAGTGCACACTTGCAGCAATCTCCTCTGCACATGCGCGCCTCGCAGTTTCTTAAAGACGCTGGCCCAAATGGATGGGTCCAGCATCTCTCCTGGTTGCCACTGCTGGGGGAGGCGGGGAGGGAGAAGGACGGCTCCCCTCCCTCCCGCAGCCACCCCTCGGCCACAGTAAGCGGGTTTTTTTAAGGCGGAGCTTTGGCGCGGTGGGCCTCCCAAAGGAGATTTTGTGGGACCTCGGATGGTGGGGACTAATGGCTGGGCGGTCCAGGCACCCGTATTACTTTGGTGCACTCCTGGATGCTTCTTAATTTTTATTTGGCCTTTATAGGAATCCTTTTCTCTTATGTGTGGGTCATAAAGTCTTACTCTATCACCTACCTGTGCAAATAATCTAATTGGTACATATTCCTTAGGAATCTGCATCCCCAACTGCTGTCCTTCTGTTAATTCGCCTCTCCCGCGTATTGGGTTTTCCTTTGGTCTGTCTGTCACTGTTCCCTTACTCTTAGCCCCCTCCTATTTCCAAGTGTGGTTTTTCTGGCTCTAAGAATTCTAGAAGTCTGTCTGCAAGATACCAGTCCGGTTTATGATGATCAATCTCCCATGTACTTATCTGCCAATTTGCTTAATGGGAGCTAAAGAGCCTTTCTGATATTTGATTTACCTTTTCCTCCAGTCATAGAGCTTGGATATCTTATTTTGTCCGGCAACAGATTAGTTAGTACCTCATTGTTTACTGCAAGGCACTGTCTTCGTTTTTTCAAATTTTGTTATTTGTTATTCTTGACTGTTCCCTATGTTCCATGCGAAGGCTACAGCCAAGTATGGTCAGCACCAGACCTTGTTTTTCTGGTTTGAGAGGCTGCTCACCAGCAGGAGGAAAAGAGTATAAAGAAGCTGAGCACTAAGGTATTTGGCCTCTCAGCATTTAACAGTGAAACTAAGGGGAGAGATGGTGTAAGCTAGCTGATTGGTCAAGGGATCTCTCCAAGGATTCATCGCCATCAGGTGTGAACCCCTGATCAAAGTTCGTACCTGATTGTATGACACGTCTATACCTATAAAGATTAGAATTGTCTGGACAATGGTTTTTCCCATGACACTCTATGGATGCAAAAGCTGGACTTTGAAGAAGCAAGATAGAAAAAGTATTGATGCTTTTGAACTTTGGTGCTGGAGAAGACTTTTGAGGAGAAGCTGAATGTGGTTTTAAAGTTGGAGGAAGAAACATCAATAACTTGTGCTACGCTGATTACACCACTCTGATAGCAGAGAATGTGGATAATCTGCAAGCTGTAGTAATGAAAATCAAGGAGCACAGTGAAAATATGGGACTACGATTAAATGTAAAGAAGACTAAACTGATGACAGCGGGTACAGCAACCAGCCTCAGAACTGACAATGAAGACATCAAAGTGGTGGATAGCTTCTGCCTTTTAGGATCGACCATCAACAGTAAAGGATCCAGCAGTTAAGAAATACGCCGCAGAGTAGCACTTGTTAGTGTTTCAATGAAGGCCTTGGAGAGGATATTTAGATGCTGTGATGTGTCTACACCTACAAAGATTAGAATCATTTGGACAATGGTTTTTCCTGTGACACTCTATGGATGCAAAAGCTGGACTTTGAAGAAGCAAGATAGAAAAAGC
This sequence comes from Hemicordylus capensis, assembly GCF_027244095.1. Taxonomy (NCBI): domain Eukaryota; kingdom Metazoa; phylum Chordata; class Lepidosauria; order Squamata; family Cordylidae; genus Hemicordylus; species Hemicordylus capensis. The sequence goes on from NC_069658.1 coordinate 4,354,740, forward strand.
ATTGACGCTTTGTCACTGTGGTGCTGGAGAAGACTTTTGAGGATACCATGGACAACCAGGAAAACAAACAAATGGATAATAAAACAAATCAAACCAGAATTTTCACTCAAGGCACAAATGACCATGCTCAAACTACCATACTTTGGACACATTATAGGAAAACCCAGCTCCCTTGAGAATTCCATAATTCTGGAAAAAGTTGAAGGAAAGAGAAGAAGAGGACGACCAGCAGTGAGGTGGATGGACTTGATTACGACAGCAATGAATGCACCACTGAAAGACCTGAAGGGCCAAGTTGAAGACAGATCATCCTGGAGAGACTCTATCCATGTGGTCGCTAGGAGTCGACACCGACTTGACAGCACCTAATCAATCAATCAATTGCATGATTTGAACACTTATTTATAGAGCTTAAGTATAGAAACATGTCAATTCCCCCCCTTGATTTCTTTATTGATTGCTTGGAAAGATTTTAGGAGTACTCACATGATATGCAACAGAGAAGGTGTGCCCCAACATGCCCTGTGACACTGAAAGGGATCCAGAACAAACTGCCTTGGGATAGGTTTTATGAAAGGTGCTATTTAAATTGGACAATAAAATAGTAAATTTTAAAAATGCCTTGCTGAATTAGACCAAAGGTCCACCAAGCCCAGCTTTCTGTTTTCCAGTAGCAATTGGCCAAATCCCTCTGGGTACTACTAGTCGGAGGGCTAGAGGCCACCTCCAGCCTCAAAGGCAGGATGCCTCTGAGTACCAGTTGTGGGGGAGTAAGAACAGGAGAGAGGGCAGGCCCCTTTCAACTCCTGCCTGTGGCTTCCAGCGGCATCTGGTGGGACACTGTGCGAAACAGGATGCTGGACTAGATGGGCCTCCTTGGGCCTGATCCAGCAGGGCTGCTCTTATGTTCTTATAAGATGTGAAGGAGATTATGGTTTCCCCTTGTTTTTCCCGTCCCCATTCGCTTAGATTGTGCAGCCCAGCCTTCCCAGGTTAGCTCTGGCTTTGCTGATTGACTCTGGCTTTGCAGGCCATTAGAGGGGTTGCTTTGGGCTGCCACTTGACGGGCCATTGGCCAGTCCCTGAGTCCACCTGCAACCCCTTCTGTTCCCGTAAAGCATCTTAAACGTGCATTATGCAATTGACTTCCAGACACTGTAAGACTTTCAGGCAGTTCACATGGTGATAAATAGGGCAGGAGAAGTGCCCTACCCTATTTCGGGAGCTGTTCATGCTCTCACTTTCTGTTCATATGTGGGTGAAAAATGGGATCAGCGGCACTGACAGAGATAGTCTGTTAAGTGGCAGCAGGGTAAGAGGCCTCCGTCCTATTCAGCAGTTGTACCCAGCTCTTTAATGAGGTAGGAGGAAAAGCCCTCTACTCAGCTGACACTTAGCAGCCCATTACAGCCAGTGTCTCTGACCTTGAGTTTTACTCACACATGAGCAGAAATCTGGAGCATGCACAGTTCCCAAGTGGAGTAGGATGCTGCTCCTACCCTATTTATCATTGTGCAGACTGTCTTTTTGTCACAGATGCCCCTAAAGGCCAAAGATTCTCAGCCTTGGGTCCTCAGATGTTGTTGGACTACAGCTCCCATCATCCCATCAACAGTGACCTTTGGCCATTGTGGGGACCTAGGGCTGAGAAGGTATTTTAATGGCATTTTAAAATGTAATGGTGCATTTTAATGGTAAGCTGCTTTACAAGCCAATCTTGGCTGAAAAGCAGGAGGATTATCAATATAGTAAACAAACCAAGTCAGCGTGACATTTTAGCTTTTAGAAAGCATTAATTAAAAGTGACTGTTTATGTAACACCACAAGTCTACACACCCTCTCACAAAGCGGTTGCAGGACACATTCTCCATCTGCAGAATGTGCACATTGGTCCAGGTGAGTCATTGTGGGGAAGGTACGTGAGAAAAGGTGTGTCTGTGAAATGGGCCGAAAACAAAGATGTACGGCTGGTGAGTAATTACATTCCCCGTAGCCAGGCCTGTCTCGAGTGGCCTGCCAATCTTCAGATACAAATAGAATGGCCACAGCTCACATAGGGAGCTGCTTTGTAGCATGAGCCCCTCTCTCTCAGTATGGGCGACAGCAGAGTTCCCAAGCTTCGGTCTCCAAACAGGGGCGTAGCTATCATTGAGCAGATGATGGGTTCAAGGAACCCGGGGCCCCCAGCTCCACCCCTCCCTATTTTCTTCATCCTCTTCCTCACTCCGAGGGTCCGTCTGGGAGAAGGGTGAACACAGGCCCCCTCTCCCCTAGCTACACCCCTGTCTCCAGATGCTATTGGATTATAGCTCCTATCTGCACATGTCTATTATCCAGACATAATGGATTCTGGGATGATGGGAATTATAATTGAACAACATCTAGGGTCCTAAGGGTGGGAACTTCTGGTTTGATGGCAAATATTATGAATATTGATATCCTGATTTTCAAAAAAAAAAGTTCCCAAAGCAGTTTAGAGATAGATAGATAGATAGATAGATAGATAGATAGATAGATAGATAGATAGATAGATGCCCCCCCCCCGTCCCCAAAGGGCTCACACAATCTTAAAATGAAACAAAATAGATAACAGCAACAGCCACTGGAGGGATGCTGTGCTGGGGATGGATCGGGCCAGTTGCTCTCCCCCTGTCCAGTAAGGAGAATCACCACTTTAAAAAGGTGCCTCTTGTGTTCAGTTATCAGGGGGCTGATGGGCAGCAATGACACTGAGGTGCGGCAGGGAGATGCTGCCAGGGACTGAACCTGGGATTTTCTGCATACAAAGCTGGTGCTCAAACCCTGAGCTTCAGTCCTTCCCCAAGAAGCCTTTGTGGATGACAGCCCACGTCATTCTAACAGTTAGGGGCAGCCCTTCTATGAGGCAAGGTGAGATGGTCGCCTCAGGCAGCAGACTATGGAAGCATCAAAGAGATGGCAAGATGCCCAGCTCCCTGTGCTTTTTTTTTTTTTAAAGGTGGTGGGGAGAGAAAGGGTGGAAGGTGCACCCAAGGAGGATGGCATTTGGCACCCGGCCTCTGCTCAGACACATGTGGATCCCGAGTCCTCCATATGCAAGTATACATGAACATTGGATTGGATTGGCAGTGATTCTCCAGGGAAGGTGCTCAGCGGCTGAGCACACACTTTGCGTATGCACAGTCCCGGCTCAAGCCCAGACACCTCTAGGTAGAAAGGCTGGAAAGGACACTTCCAGTTGGAGAACTAGATGAGAGTCCCACCACTGGGCTGGCTCTCTCTCTCTCTAAGGCAGTTTGGTGGGCATTCATAGCCAGGACCCACAGAGGCTCCCCAACTGGGCTTTAGAAGGTTTCCCTCCTGGAGGTGTGCTACAGCTTGTGCCTGGAGACGTTTGGAAGTTATAGGAAACATTACCTTTGCTCAGGCATTTAGTGGTAACAAGCAAATCTACTTATATCGATCACAGATTTGTGGGCACCTGCTATACTTGTCTCTGTGTGTGTGTATGTATGTATTTATGCTCTATATTTTGAAACCAGCACTGATACCTCTCCAGATCCAAAGTGAAGGCAGAAGGCAAGGTATATTAACAACAAATAAAATTTAAAGGTTTTTTTGTAGAGTAGAAAAACCAGAGTTTACCACAAACATTTCTGGTAGCTTCTTTTATTACTGTTCCTCTTGCCAGAGTATAATCACTAATAAAGTTAAATGCTGATTAATGTTTAACTATCTCGGCTGCAGTGAGCACAATGAGAATGTTTACTCTCAGTTCTATATCTGACACTGCTAAAGGCAGGAGAGGGAAGTGCATCTTCTTATCCTAAGACCATAAGAGGAGCCCTCCTGAACAGACCAATATGGGCCTACCAAGCCCAGCGCCCCACTGCCCATAGTGCCTTATCTCAGGTCTTCCCAACCTGTTGCTAAACATGGCCTAAAGGCAGCAGCCCCCCTCAATCGAGGATACTGGTTTCCCCCAGTACCTGTTCTATAAAGGTAGACTGCCTCTCAACATGGAGGTTTTATATAACCATCAAGACTCATAGCCACTGATAGACCGTTTCTCCTCCATGGGACATAGGAAGCTGCCATATACTGAGTCAGACCATAGGTCCATCTAGCTCAGTATTGTCTTCACAGACTGGCAGCGGCTTCTCCAAGGTTGCAGGCAGGCAGCTCTCTCAGCCCTATCTTGGAGGTTCCAGGGAGGGAACTTGCAACCTTAGATGCTCTTCCCAGAGCAGTTCCACCCCCTAAGGGGAATCTCTTCCAGTGCTCACACTTCTAGTCTCCCTTGCATATGTAACCAGGGCAGACCCTGCTTAGCTAAGGGGACAAGTCATGCTTGCTCCCAGGAGACCAGCTCTCCTCTCCTGTGAGTCACTCTTATCTCATGAGTTACTCTTACCCCAGTTTAAAGCCCTCCAAGGCAATGGCTCTCACCTCATCTTAATACATTAATGCATTGTGTGGAGAAAGACTTTCTCTTGTCTCTCCTGAATCTCCTGCCACAACCAAAGGCTATTGTGGCAGATCATGATGGGAGTTGTAGTCCGACAACAGCTGGGAATCCAAGGTTGGGTCTTGCTCTACTCTACAGTGTGATTTTTAACCCATTTTCCTCCCTGTTTGGATTTTTAACTTTGAGTGTCAAAAGGGATAAGCCCAGCCAGTTGTCATCAGCGACAATGTGTGCCAGAATGGAAAATCTAGAAAAACTGGAATATAACCATCCTGCCTTAGAGCACAAATCAAGCAGTCCAATCCAAAAAAGCTGCCTATTTATGTTCCTGAAATTCAGGTTCCTGGATCTTCAGAGGGCTCATCCTGGCACCCTCCTGCTGCACACTTGTTCCTATGCCTTGCTGAAGACTCTGCACCTGTTAAGAACATAAGAACAGCCCTGCTGGATCAGGCCCAAGGCCCATCATCTAGTCCAGCATCTTAAGCCTTCAGGGCCGCTCTTTCAGGCTGGCGCTTTCTCTGTCTCCTTGGCTGACTGGCTGAGCACTTCCACTGCCGAAGTGCAGGATCCAGCAGTGCTCATTTCGGGGTTGTTGCCCAGAGGCGTATCTAGGGAGAATAGCACCTAGGGCAAGCATTGAAATTGCGCCCCCTGTCCAAACATCTGACACCCATCTTTCAGATAACTTTACCATAATATCAGTGGAAAAATACAAGTCTGAAGGTCACATACAAGTCACATATCTGAATATGTGTACAGTGACATATATATATATATATATATATATATATATATATATATATACACACACACACACACACACACACACACACACACCTGTAGCCCCTTTGGGGGGCTTCCTAAAGGCTGGGGGGTCTGCAAAGGTCCCCCCTCCCCCATGCTGGCCTCTAGGGCCTCACAGGGACCATTTAAGCATGTGCAGTGGCCATTTTTTAAAATAATTTTTTTTCAAAAAATTGCAGCTGAAAACAAAATTGCCACCACGAATGCTCAAATGGCCTCTGTGAGGCCTGGTATGGCCTAGGGCCTCACAGAGGCCATTTGAGCATGCGCGGTGGCCATTTTGTTTTCGGCAGCCTTCTTTAAAAAAAAATATTTTAAGAAATGGGGCCCCCTTCAAGTGGTGCCCGGGGCACATGCCCTGCCTGCCCCACCCTAGATACGCCCCTACTGTTGCCTATAGCTCAATGCCAGGCCTCAGCCAGGTCAGGTTGCAGGCAGTCAAGTTCTGGGACATCGGGGAATTGGCTTTCCAGGTGCATGCTTGGCAACGCTTAACAATTTATTTAGGTTCTTGAATTTGTTCTACAGAGCTACAATCCCCATCATCCCCAGCCACAATAACCTTTGGATGCCTGGGGCCATTGTGGCAGGGGATGATGGGAGTTGTAGTCCAACAACATCTTGAGACCGAAGCTCGAGAACTCTTGAGTTAAGGCATGATTAATCTCTGTGTTTGAAAAGCTTCATATACTTATATAATCCACCCTTTCTCCAAAAGAACATGGAGCGATTCCGTTATGCTGCTTCTAATCTGCTTGGGACCAGGCCTCCATCATTAAGGCGTAAAGGAGCCACCACATGAATCACAATCCAACTACTCAGAAAAATGAAGTAGTGAAGCAGAAGCTTCACCTAAGCATCTGGGAGCGGTGGGATAATGCGCAACGTCTCCCTGACCCAAAGGAATGACCCATGGTATGTTCTGGAACATCCTAACCAGAACCCACCTGTTAAGAGTTGGTATCGACTGCTGGCGACCACAGAGCCCCGTGGTTGTCTTTGGTAGAATACAGGAGGGGTTGACCATTGCTTCTTCCCGTACAGTGTTGGATGATTTTTCATTTCAGCATCTTTCTTTCAGCATCTTCTTATATCACTGCTGCCCGATATAGGTGTTTCCCATAGTCTGGGAAACATACCAGCAGGGAGTCAAAATGGCAACCTCTGGATTGCTAGTCAAGTCATTTATAAAAACCTTCATATTCTTTATGGTTATTTCTCAGGGTAGGTGAAAAGGTAAAGTAAATTAAAGTGTGCTGAGAGTCGGTGTTGACTCCTGGTGACCAGAGAGCTCTGTAGTTGTCTTTGGTATAATACAGGAGTGGTTGACCATTGCCTCTTCCCACAAGAGATGATGCCTTTCAGCATCTTCCTATATCACTGCTGCCCAATAGAGGGGTTTCCCATAGTCTGGGAAACATGCCAGTGGGGATTCGAACCGGCAACCTCTGGCTTGCTAGTCAAGTCATTTTCCCGCTGTGCCATTAGGTGGCTATTGGGTGAGAAGGTACAGTACAGTGGGGTAATGACAGAATATAAGCGTACGTGTTAGGAGAGCAAGATTTTGTGATCATGTTTTCATTCATCTTTATTCATCTTATGTTTCAGGATCTCTGGACCGGTTCCCCGGTCTGCAGTGTCTTTGTTGGATTCGTAGCAGAAAAGCCCATCCCTGAACTGGTGTGTATGTGCTTGTAAATCATTCTAAGTAAATTAGCTTCATTAGTCTAGCAATATCAGTAAATTAGCTTCATTAGTCTAGCAAGGTCGGTTCAAAATAAGACTGAAATTGTTCATGATTTAATCATGGATGAGGGAGCTGACCTGGCATGTATAACTGAGACCTGGTTGGGGGAAGTGAGTGGCCCAGTGTGGGCTCAGCTTCTCCCTCCAGGTTATTCTGTTGTGGAGCAGGTTAGGGGAAGTGGGCGGTGGGGTGGGTGGAGTGGCTGTGGTCCATAAAAATACTATCTCCCTTACCAGGGCCCCTGTGAGACAGTTGACCTATATTGAGTGTGTATTCTTGAGGCTGGGAACTAGGGATAGATTGGGGATTCTGTTGGTGTACCGTTCACCCCGCTGCCCAACTGACTCCCTAACTGAGCTGACGGAGCTGGTTGCGGAGTTGGTGATGGAGTCTCCCAGGCTTTTGGTGCTGGGGGACTTCAATATCCACTTTGGGACTGGCTTGTCTGGTGCTGCTCAGGAGTTCATAGCGGCCATGACAACTATGGGCCTATCCCAATTAATTTTTGAACCAACTCATGTTGCCGGCCACACACTGGATTTGGTCTTCTGTTCGGATCAGGGGGGTGTTCCGTGGGTGGGGAATCCGTTGGTTACCCCATTGTCATGGACGGATCACTACCTGGTTAAGGTTGGTATCGCGGACACAATCCACCCCTGCAGGGGTGACGGACCTATTAGGATGGTCCGTCCAAAAAGGCTGCTGGACCCAGCGGGTTTCCAAAAGGCCTTGGAGGGGTTCGATGTTGGTGCGGCCGGTGATTCTATCGATGCCATGGTGGGAACATGGAATAGAGAACTCACCAGGGCAGTAGATATTATCGCTCCTAAGCGTCCCTCCAGGCCTGCTTCTAAGATGGCCCCCTGGTACACGGAGGAGTTGCGGGGGATGAAGCGGCTTGGTAGGCGACTGGAACGCAGGTGGAGGAGAACTCGGCTCGAATCTGACAGGATGCAGCATAGAACCCATTTGAAGACCTATGCAATGGCGGTGTGCGTGGCAAAAAAACATTTTTGGTCGGCGCGAATTGCGTCTGCGGGTTCACGTACAGCAGAGTTATCCCGGGTGGTGAGGAGTATAATTTCTGCTCCTTCTGCCTCAAATCAGTTCCCGGAGACACTCTGCTGTGACGCCTTTAGTGGGTTCTTTGCGAATAAAATCTCCTGTATTCGGGCCAACTTGGACTCCACTGTTTCTGCAGGGTCCATGAGGGAGGTATCCAGCAATCCCTCTTGCAGTGTTAGGATGGATCAGTTTCAATCTGTGATTCTTGATGACGTGGACAGACTGCTTGGAGCGGTGCGGCCTACCACTTGTTCTCTGGATCCTTGCCCGACCTGGCTGCTTCGATCTAGCGGAGAGATTGTTGGAGATGGCCTGGTTAATATCATAAATGCATCTCTGGGGGAGGGGAGGGTGCCTCCTTGTTTGAAGGAGGCAATACTTAGACCTCTTCTTAAGAAGCCTTCCCTGGATCCCTCAGCGATGGATAGTTATAGGCCAATCTCCAATCTCACCTGGCTGGGCAAGGTAATTGAGAGGGTGGTGGCTAACCAGCTCCAGGCGGTTTTGGAGGAATCTGATTATCTAGACCCATTCCAAACTGGCTTTAGAACGGGCTATGGGGTTGAGTCAGCCTTGGTCGGCCTGATGGATGACCTTTACCGGGGAATCGACAGAGGGAGTGTGACTTTGTTGGTCCTCTTGGATCTCTCGGTGGCGTTCGATACCATCGACCATGGTATCCTTCTGGGTCGCCTGGAGGAGTTGGGAATAGGGGGCACCGCTTTGCGGTGGTTCCGTTCCTATCTCTCGGGTAGATCCCAGATGGTGGAGCTTGGTGACAGTCACTCCTCAAAGCAGGAGCTGTTATATGGAGTCCCTCAGGGCTCCATTCTGTCACCAATGCTTTTCAATATCTACATGAAACCGCTGGGTGAAGTCATCAGGAGATTTGGTGCTGGGTGTTATCAGTATGCTGATGACACCCAAATCTACTTCTCCTTTTCATCTTCAGGAAATGGCACTCACTCTTTAAATGCCTGCCTACAGGCAGTAATGGGCTGGATGAGGGAGAACAAATTGAAGCTGAATCCAAGCAAGATGGAAGTGCTCATTGTGGGGGCTCAGAATCTGAGGAGTGAGTTAGATCTCCCTGTGCTGGATGGGGTTACACTCCCCCGGAAGGAGCAGGTGCGCAGCTTGGGAGTACTCCTGGACCCAGGCCTCACCCTGGTCTCTCAGGTGGAGGCCATGGCCAGGAGTGCTTTCTATCAGCTTCGGCTGATTCGACAGCTGTGTCCATTCCTTGAGGAGGATGACCTCAAAACAGTGGTGCACCAGCTGGTAACCTCCCGGCTGGACTATTGCAATGTGCTCTACGTGGGGCTGCCTTTGTACGTAGTTCGGAAACTTCAACTAGTTCAGAATGCGGCAGCCAGATTGGTCTCTGGGGTAACCCGGAGAGACCATATTACGCCTATTTTGAAACAATTACACTGGTTGCTGATATGTTTCCGGGCAAAATACAAAGTGCTGGTGATTACCTTTAAAGCCCTGAACGGCTTAGGTCCAAGTTACTTTGGAGAGCGCCTTCTTCTGCACGATTCCCACCGCACATTAAGGTCATCTGAGGAGGTTTGTCTCCAGTTGCCACCGGCTCGTCTGGTGGCGACTTGGAGGCGGGCCTTCTCTGTGGCTGCTCCGGGGCTGTGGAATGCGCTCCCTGCGGAAATCCGTAATTTGAGTTCTCTGTTGGCCTTCAGGAGGGCCCTTAAAACATATTTGTTTGGCCTGGCCTTTCAGGGCTTTAAAAAAATAATAATTAATTTTTAATTTGATTTAGGATTTTTAATTACTTAACACCCCCCCCCCCCGGCCTTGTGCAGATGGGAGGGAGTTTGTCCCAGCCTGTCCTGCAGGAAGACCAGGAAGGGTTCCGTTTGACCCTTTTGGTCAAGAGGCGGGGTTTCGGCCAGGATTGACCGATCCCCGCCCCATTCTCCATTCTCTCTTCAGTTGGGACCAGGCAATCACAGGAGAAGGAGCTCTCCCCTCCCTCCCCCCCGGTACAGAGCGGGTCTAGCGACTGGCTGCCTGAAGGGGCCGAGTAGGAATTTTTTGCTCCCAACGCATTGGCCACTGTTGGGTTTTTTTTCGCCTACTCCGTTCTGTGTCCTGGGTGTGTAGTTAGAGTTAGGTCGGCCACAGTGGCAGTAACAGTGCGGGCGGGGTGGTAATTTGAGGGTTAGAACATCGGTGAGCACCCTTGGATATGTAAAAGGGGTGATTGGTTAATCGCTCCTTTGTAGCCTGTGCGGCACGGGGAGAATGATTGCCATGAACCCTGCTTCAGGACTTCTCCAACCTTTGGGCTGTGCGGTCCGGGGTGGACGAATGCCTAGAAGTATCCAGATCCTCTCTTACAGAAGGTGGGGTTGGCTTTTGAAGGAATTGAGTGGGGCGTACCTGCCGATTCCTGAGCCAGGGTGTGTCGCCCAGTAGGGCGCTGGGTAGGATTTCAGAGTTCTGACCTGCTTCTATTGGCCCGCACTGTTCTCTAAGGGTGATTAATCACCTGCTGTTCCAGTCTGCCATGCCTGTGTAATAGTTAATAAAGTTGTGGCCCTTTTCATCCATATTAAGTCTACGTGTCTTCTTGAGCTGGGGTCTGGGGACAATGTTTAATTTTTGTTTTAAAATGTTTTTAAATTGTTAGTTGTTGTTTTATTGTTTTTAATTTGTTTTAGCTTTTCATTGTTTTATAAGTTGTTTTAATTGTAAACCGCCCTGAGCCATTTTGGAAGGGTGGCATATAAATCAAATAAATAAATAAATAAATATGTAACTGTGTCAATGTGAGGTATTAATAAGCTTACATGTGAGCACAGTAAGACATTCCCTTCAGGGGATGGGGCCGCTCTGGGAAGAGCACTTGTAGGTTCCAAATTCCCTCCATGGCCTCTCCAAGATCGTGCTGAGAGAGATTCCTGTCTGCAACCACAGGTGTACCTAGGTAATTTTGGACCCTGGACCTAGGCTTTTGGAGGCCCCTCCCCCCGCTGCAAGCAAAGCATCATTTTTCAACACATGGGTTCTTGAGAGCACAAACCACACCACCAGGGGCGGAGGGAGTCCAGCAGCATCCCGGGGTCCAGCCCGCCACCGCAACCCCCTAGCCCCACCGCCTGCATCTGATGGTAGATGCTAAGCCCCACGCCTGCATCTGATCTCAGACACAGGGGACATAGCTTTGCTTGCAAACAGGGCTGTGCGGCCCTGTTTGCAGGCAAGATCCCCAGCCAGTGCCACATTCACAGCATGGCCCAGCAGCTCTCCCTGCCTCAAAGGCAGGGACAGTCGCTCCCATCCACACTGCAAATGCAGCTCTGGTTTAGCATGGGCCACGCAGCCCAGTTTGCGAGCACAATCCCTAGACGGCGCCGCGTTCGCAGCACAGCTGGGAGCGACTCTCATGGCCTTTTAGGCAGGGAGAGCTGTTCTGGCTGCACTGCCAATGTGGGACTGGCTGGGGATTTTGCCTCAAACGGGGGTGTGCGGCACCATTTGCAAGCAAAGCGACGGCCCCTGCATCTGATGTCAGACACAGGGTGTGTGGCTGGGGTGCAAGGCGTGGCCCCTGAAGGGCAGCGGCCCAAATTCTTTGAACCCATTTGCTCAATGGTGGCTCTGCCGCTGCACACCACCCAGGGCAGACTAAAGAGAATTTGGGGGGCCCCAGAGGGTGTGGAGGACCTAGACTTTGGCCCCGAAGTCCAGGGGTAAGAGCGCCTCTTCCTGCAGCCTACACAGACTGCTAGCTGCTGCCCGTCTGTGTAGATAATACTGAGACCAGAGGCATAGGGAGGCTGGCAGTGGCCCTTGTGCGGCTGCTGCGGCGGTCCCCTTGCTCTGCCGCCCGCATCTGATGCTAGCCACACCTCCGTGTCCGATGTCAGATGTAGGGGCATGGTCTCCCTCCCAAATGGGGCTGCACAGCCCCGTTTGGAGGGAATCGGCCTGCGCTGCATTGGGCAATGCAGCCATAGTGACTCTCCCTGCCTTAAAGGCAGGGAGAGCTGTTCTGGCCACGCTGCCAACACAGTGTGGGTCGATCTCCCTCCCAAATGGGGCTGTGCAGCCCCATTTGGGAGGGAGCTCGATCAGCCCCGCTGTGTTGGCAATGAGATCAGGCATGGCTCTCCCTGCCTTTAAGGCAGGGAGAGTCACTCCGGCCACACTGCCCAATGCAGCGCGGGCCAATTCCCTTCCAAACGGGGCCATGTGGCCCCATTTGGGACCGAAATAACGCCCCCCGGTGTCTGACATAAGATGCGGGGAGCATGTCTGGGCTGTGCTCGCGGCCCCTGATTGGTGGCGGCCCAGGATCTTTGAACCCGTTTGCCCAATGGTGGCTCTGCCCCTGAGATAGACCAATGGTCTGACTTGGTATAAGGCCGCTTCCTATGTTCCTGAGCTACTCTCCTTACTTGGAGAGTAGCTTTAGTCCCTTCACTGATAGTTGGTGCGCTGCCATCCAGGTATTGTTCAGAGCCAGATCCTGTCAAGGCAAAAACAGAAGCCCTCTTCAGACATTGAGGTCATTCTCATGACCAAAACTGCCAGAACTTGGGAAGTCTCGGGGGAATGCGGGATACAACCGACCTGCTCCCAAGCAATCTTAACTGCTTTGGGATCGCTTGCATTGTGTACCCATATGACCCGCACATGAGCAATTCTGGAGTGGTGAGGGTGAGTGGGGAAAGCAGGCTGGATCCTCCTGCATCCCACAGTGTGCACCATGTGCACCCACCTTCCCTCACTTTCAGCCCAGGAAAAAAATTCCTGGTTGAGGAGTGCCGGGATTGGGACCGATCCAGGCGATTCTCACAACCAGCTCTACCTGGGTAGGGCTGCATTAACCTGGGTAGAGCTCTTCATGAGAACGACCTCAGTATGTTGTACACATTTATAGCAATAGCAATAGCAATAGCAATAGCAATAGCAATAGCAATAGCACTTACATTTATATACCGCTCTATAGCCGAAGCTCTCTAAGCAGTTTACAATGATTTAGCATATTGCTCCCAACTTTCTGGGTACTCATTTTACCGACCTCGGAAGGATGGAAGGCTGAGTCAACCTTGAGCCCCTGGTCAGGATCGAACTTGTAACCTTCTGGTTACAGGGTGGCAGTTTTACCACTGCGCCACCAGGGGCTCTTATACACCTGTTGTACTCAGGTGCCTGTACACATTTATATGTTGTTGTGTGACTGACTGTACCTGCATTCATCTTAAACATGAATCTGGGTACAGACCCCCTGAAATGCAGGATACAAATAGGAAATGTACTGCTGTACCTGGATTCAACATAACCTGTGAATGGCTACACTGACTGAGAAGAAATTTGTACCTGTGTACATGTATACAGATTGTACGAATGTGAAACATACTTTATGTATGAATATTAAACATAAGGAATGAATAGGGTGATTTTCTAAAGTGTGGTGGGTGTGGTTTCTACCTGCATTTGTTTTCTGGGCAAAGGATATGTGTTCAACCAACATCCGTCACACTTAGAATGTCTGTCTGTCTTCACCCTAATTTTTCAGCAGCCAACCTTGTGCCTTCAGACCATGCTCTGGACCACAAGTAATCTCCGTTAAGTGATCCTCATTGTGCGCTTTAAGGGTGGTTTTAAGAAGGGCTTAGATAAAACCATGGATGACAAGTCTATCAGTGCTACTAGTCTGAGGGCTATAGGCCAGCCTCAGAGGAAAGATGCCCCTAAAAACCAGTTGAAGGGGAGCAGCAGCAGGAGAGAGGGCATGCCCTCATCTCTTGCTTCTGTGCTTCTTAGAGGCACCTGGTGGGCCACTGTGTGAAACAGGATGGTGGACTAGATGGGCCTTGGGCCTGATCCAGCAGGTCTGTTCTTTGACGTAACCCAAGTTACAGGTAAGCAACCTGTTGTTCTTATGTTCTTAACGTAAGAAATATTTTGTTGGATTGGTAAAAGATCTATATCATACAGTATTAGCAGGAATTACAGCAACCAGCAGGTATTGGGTGGTCCATTGGAAAAATGGCCAGTGCTGCATGTGGACCCTGGTTCCCGAGGTGGGCCAATTGCCCAGTGGACCATGGTCTATCTTCTGTCCACACCTGTATTAGACGATATGGGCTTGACCCTCTTACAAGCAGTGGAGCAGTGCTGGACCTGTGGGATGGGAAGAGGTGAAGGAGTTCTTCATGGGAGCAGCTTCTGTGGGCTGAAGGCTATGGCTGCATTATTTCCTGTGTTCAGAATCAGTTGGTGCCATCTTCAAAAGCAGTTGTGCAATTCTGATGACAGCCTTCTGTTAACTATTAAGGGAGCGTTTTTTTAATGAGCAAAAGGTTTACACATGAATGTTCGTAAAACCTTTCCTGTTATTATCCCTTTTTTGCGTAGGAGTGGGTGCTCAGCATGTGTTTTAACTAGTGGAGGCTCACGCTAGTTGAATGGAGAGAAGGAGGAGATGACAAATGTATTCCATGGTTGGGTTTCAAAGGGAATTCAAGGAAGGGATAGTGTTTCCTCCAGCAATTAATTCCAGAGAGAAGAACTTAGTGTTGGCTGCAAATTTTGGATTCCTAGGATTCAGGCTGTTTATGTCTAAGAGCTGGTTAGTTTGGCACAGTTTGTACATCACAGCATCAGGTTGTGGCTTGCATTTGAAAATGATCCATTGCTCATCAACCACAATACATGGAGCTTGCACAGATCACCACCTCGCACAATATGCTTCTCTGTGAAATCAGGCAACACAGTCAACAATGAGCCATGCTGCTGTCAAATTACCTGCTTGGCCAGGAGGGGTTTCAGGCAACCTTTCAGGCAAAAGACTCACCACCCCCACCGCTGGCACATTTACTCATGACTACGAACTGGAAGCTGCTGCTTTGCATAACAAGCTTGGATTGTTAGTTATGGGATTATTATTCATAGAATCATAGAAAGCACCTTGGAGGATTGATTGATTAAGTGCTGTCAAGTTGGTGTCGATGCCTAGCGACCACATAGATAGGTTCTCTCCAGGATGATCTGTCTTCCACTTGGCCTTTAAGATCTCTTAGTGGTGCATTCATTGCTGTCGTCATCGAGTCCATCCACCTTGCTGCTGGTCGTCCTCTTCTCTTTCCTTCAACTTTCCCCAGCATTATAGACTTCTCAAGGGAGCTGGGTCTTCGCTTAATGTGTCTGAAGTATGATAGTTTGAGCCTGGTCATTTGTGCCTTGAGTGAAAATTCTGGATTGATTTGTTCTATGTAGTAGTATACACATGTTTAATATAATACATGAATTGTACATTCATACATACAGATCTATATGTGTGTGCACTGTACACAGACTAGCCATGTATTGAACGTAATATATGAATGGGACTTCTCTTCATATAAGCTGATCTTATAGGACTCCTTGCAGGTGACCATATAGAAAGATAGCAGTAGGGGTGTGCATTTGGTTCACGGCAGATGGAAGCTGAACTGGATAGAGGGCATTTCATTGGCTATCCATTTGCTCTGTTGTTAGACTAGAATTCCCATCTTCCTCAGCCATAATGACTTTTGTGTCTGGGCATGATAGGAACATAGGAAGCTGCCATGTACTGAGTCAGACCATACAGTAGGTCCATCTAGCTCAATATTGTCCACACAGACTGGCAGTGGCTTCTCCAAGGGTGCAGGTAGGAATCTCTCTCAGCCCTATCTTGGAGAAGTCAGGGAGGGAACTTGAAACCTCCTGCTCTTCCCAGTGATGGGAGTTCCCAATGATGGGAGTTGTAGTCCAACAACATCTGGGGATCCAAGTCTGAGAACTCCTGCAGTAGTCTATACCAAAGAGCCATCTCATCCAGCAACCTGTTTCCCACAGTGGCCTCTGGGAATAGGGCATAGAGTCAATAGTTCTCACTTGCTGTGGCTTCCTTGGAACTGGTATTCACTGCCCTCTTACCTCTGAACCTGGAAGCCTCATATCATGATTGTGGCTAATTGCCATTAATAGACCTCTCCTCCTCTCACAGGGATTTGTCTAATTGCTTTTCCAAGCCCTCTAAGCTAGTGGTCACGATGACAGCTCATGCTTGTTGAGCCCTGACTCTTGGTTTCAGGTCTGCACATAAGAACATAAGAACAGCCCTGCTGGATCAGGCCCAAGAAGGCCCATCTATTCCAGCATCCTGTTTCACACAGTGGCCCACCAGATGCCGCTGGAAGCCACAGGCAAGAGATGAAAGCAGGCCCTCTCTCCTGTTGTTACTCCCCTGCAACTGGTACTCAGAGGCATCCCGCCTTTGAGGCTGGAGGTGGCCTGTAGCCCTCCGACTAGTACCCATTGATAGACCTCTCCTCCTTGAAGTGATCCAAAGCCCTCTTAAAGCCATCTAGGTTGTTGGTTGTCACTACATCTCGTGGCAGATGTAGTGACGTTTGTTGGTCCTAGATTTCCCAGCAATCAATTTCATGGGATGACCCCTGGTTCTAGTGTTATGGGAGAGGGAGAAGAATTTCTCTCTATCCACACCATGCATGATTTTATAGACCTCTATCATATCTCCCCGCAGTGGCCTTTTTTCTAAACTAAATAGCCCCATGAGTTGTAGCCTGGCCTCATAAGGAAGGTGCTCTAAGCTCCTGATCATCTTGGTTGCCCTCTTGGTTGCACGAGTGTTAGTAACATCACAGGTTCTTTAAAGAGGGCTACATGCCGCAGCCTAGCAGGGTTCTTCCTACAGGCCTTGAGCCTGGTTTCTTCCAGGCTGCAGAACAGTGCATAATTAATTCATTGTGCCTGAACACTAGACAGCAGATGGATCCTCCATGAATGTGTCTAAATGTTTGCCAGCTTGCATGCTTGCTTTTTTACTTTTACATTTATATATCATCTTTCATTAAAAATAAATAAATTCCCAGGCAGTTCTCAGCATATTAAAAGCAACAATAAAAATATCTGAAAATTAAAAACAACCAAAAATTAAAAGCAAGCAATAAAATACATGACACAGAAGCAGCACCAACAGCAAAAAATAATAATAATAATTTAAAAAATCATGCTTTAAAATGCAAATGCCAGAGTACAAAGCCAGGTCTTCACCTGCCTCCTAAAGGCAGTGAGGGAGACTGAGGAGCCAAAGTCCATTGGGAGAGCATTCCAAAGCCTGGGGCCAATGACCGCGAAGGCCCTGCCTTTGAACTTAGCCAGTGGATGTTACCTCGCTGTGTATCAGAATGATTCCATAAGATGCTCATTTGGTGGTTGCAGCTGCAGGGCTTGTGCTTCATTTCCCACCAGCATCGAGTGAAAATGCGATGATGATTCCAAGTGTAGATCTGAAGTCCTTCTTTGCCTCATTTAGCAGCCGGCTCCCCAGCTCCAGCCTCTGTCAGTCTGGGTGGGGGTGGGGGAGGTGAGCGCTTAGGCCCTCCAATACAACTCCATGTTTCTTAGAAACATATGAAGCTGACTTATACCAAGTCTGGCAATAAGTGGTCAGGGGGATGGTGGGAGTTGTAGTTCAGCAACATCTGGAGGGCCACAGGTTGGGAACCCCTGGTTTAATACTCCCATGGAAGAAGCTCTAGGAGGAACTACAGTTCCCAGCTGCCCTGTGTGACTTCCCACCCTCCCAAAGGATGCTCCTAGCATTCTCCCTACCCACCCAGTTTTCCCTGTGCTTGTGCTGGGTTGGGATTTAAAGGAACCCCCCTTCCCATTTTGTTACCTGGATCAAATGGTGGGTGGGGGGGAATGGCACTATCAGGAGCTCCAAACCCCCAACAGCAAAGGCCCATTGTCTACACTGACTGGCAGCGGCTCTCCAGGTATTCAGACAGGAGTCTCTCCCAGCCCTACCTGGAGATGCTGCCAGGGACTGGACCTGGGACCTTCTTCCACTGATCTATGGCCCATCCCCTAGAGGCTAAGAGCTTGCAGCAGCATCCTAATGTAGGGGTTCCCAACCAGTGGCACTCCAGATGTTGCTAAACTACAACTCCCAACATCCCCAACTATAATTTATTATAGCTCAGCAACATCTGGTGTACCACTGGTTGGGAACCCCTGCCTTAGGGCGTCAAACCTGACGTAGGGGCTTCTCCTGCACCATGTGCAGTAGCTGAAGAGCTCTGCATGGAAACAAACTCGAGGATGGGAGAAGGCAATATTGTGTAATATTTTGTGGTTGCGCTCTCCTCAAGTTAACTCTTGTGGGAGCAGATGTGACTCATTTGCCAAGTCAGTGGATGACCTTTCACATATTAAAAGTATCGACAATGCTACGCACACTCATACGTCCCCGGGCAGATGGCAGAGGGCCGACTCTATCTATCTATCTATCTATCTATCTATCTATCTATCTATCTATCTATCTATCTTCATTTCATTTCATTTCATTTCATTGTCCCATTTTTATACCACCTTTCATAAAATCCATTCCAAGGTGGTTTGCAAAAGCTAAAACAGAATGAAATTCCATAAAAATTACATGAACATGTTAAAATCGATTAAAAACAATAAAACAAACCCCAGTCCCAAGACAATGATCAAGGAGAACTCAGGTCCCACATCACAGGAAGGCTCCGTTGGGTGTTGGCCCAAAGGTCCACGCCTGCCCTCCTGGCTGACCCCTTTGCAGTCAAGTGATGCTGCCACCAAGAACCTCAACTCCCACTACCTGCAAATGGTGCATTTTTATTTTATTTTTTAATCTTTATACATTTATTTAACACATTTTAATACCACTCCATACAGAAATCCCTGGGCGGTTCACAATCTAAAAACACAACAATTAAAACATTAACACAGTTAAAAATTAAAAAAATGCTGAAACTTCAAACTTTAAAACTATAAACGAAAAGCCTGACTAAACAGGTATGTCTTCAGGTTCTTCTTAAAAACATCCAGAGAAGGGGAGGCTCTAATTTTGTTAGGAAGCGCATTCCAAAGTCCCGGGGCAACCTTAGAAAAGGCCCGGTTTTGAGTCACCACCAACTGAGCCAGTGGCAACCACAACCGGACCTCCCCAGATGATCTTAATAGGCAGCGGGGTTCATAAAGAAGAAGGTGCGCTCTTAAGTACCCTGGACCCAAGCCATTCAGGGCTTCATAGGTAACAACCAGGACTTTGTATTTCGCCAGAAAACTTATTGGCAGCCAGTGTAGTTCTTTTAAAATGGGTGTAATATTATCTGTCCGGGTATAATTTTTGAATGGACATAGCAATATGTATAGATATTCTAGACCCATCTTTTATACAATGCATAGAACATAAGACATAAGAATAGCCCTGCTGCATCAGGCCCAAGGAAGCCCATCTAATCCAGCATCCTGTTTCACACAGTGGCCCACCAGATGCTGCTGGAAGCCTACAGGCAGGAGTTGAGGGCATGCCCTCTCTACTGCTGTTACTCCCCAGCAACTGGGACTCAGTGGCATCCTGCCTTGGAGGCTGGAGGTGGCCTATAGCCCTCTGACTAGTAGCTGTTGATAGACCTCTCCTCCATGAAGTTATCCAAAACTCTCTTAAAGCCATCCTGATTGTTGGCTGTCACCACATCTTGTGGCATAGAATTCCACAGGTTGATAATGCGTTGTGTGAAAAAGTACTTCCATTTGTTGGTCCTAAATTTCCTGGCAGTCAATTTAATGGGATGATCCCTGGTTCTAGTGTTATGTGAGAGGAAGAAGAAGTTCTCTCTATCCACTTTCTCCACTCCATGCATGATTTTGTAGACCTCTATCATGTCTCCCTACAGTTGTCTTTTTTCTAAACTAAATAGCCCCAGATGTTGTAGCCTTGCCTCCTAAGAAAGGTGCTCTAGGCCCCTGATCATCTTGGTTGCCCTCTTCTGCACCTTTTCCAGTTCTACAATGTCCCTTTTTAGATGTGGTGACCAGAATTGTACGCAGTACTCCAGGTGTGGCTGCACCATAGTTTTGTATAAAGACATTATAATATTAGCCATTTTATTTTCAATCCCCTTCCTAATGGTCCCTAGCATGGAATTGGCCTTTTTCACAGCTGCCACTCTGTGGCATATCTACATTTTCAACATATTCCTATATACATTAAAAAATTATAGGTTTTAAAGTATGGGTGTAATATTATCTCTCCAGAGACCAACCTGGCTGTTGCATTCTGTACCAACTGCAGTTTCTGGACTATGTACAAAGAGAGCCCAACGTAGAGTGTATTGCAGTAGTCACGTCTGGATGTTACCAGCATATGCACCACTGTTTTAAGTTATGTCTCGAGAAATGGATGTATTTGGTGTAGCTGCTGAAGCTGATAGAAAGCCCCCTCCTGGGCACTGCCTCAACCTGTGAGACCAGGGAGAGGTTTGGGTCCAGAAGTACTCCCAGACAACTTACCTGCTCTTTCTGGGGGTGTGTAACCCCATCCAGAACAGGCAGATCTTAGCCACTCCCTAAGTTCTGACCTCCCACAATAAGTACCTCCATCTTGCTTGGATTCAGCCTCAGTTTGTTCTCCCTCTCCAGCCCATTACTGCCTCTGTAGAATCCAGAGGAAAGAGTTGTGGTATGCAAGGACAAGACAGTGGAACTGAATCAGAATATTAACGGTTTAAAGAGACAGATATTATTGACAGAGAGGCAAGTGCAGTCTGCTTTCAGTGCCCTTGCTGTTGGCTGTTAGTTATTCCTGCCTCTACTCCAGACTGGAAGAAAAGTAACTAAAGCACCATTCAAAAGCTGGCCTGGATCAGTGAATGGATTAATTAAAAACACCACAGCCTCCAGGAGGCATTAACGAAGGTTAGGCCATTTCCTGATGAAGATGACATGGAGAAATAGATCTGGGTGTCATCCACATATTGATAACATCTTGCACCAAATCTCCTGGTGAGCTCTCCCAGCGGTATCATGTAGATGTTAAAAAGCATCAGATAAGGTGCTCAGTGAAACCTGATGCCAGCCTTGGCAGAACTGGAAGCACAACCTGTGTCGATAATTACTGCAGGCCTGTTGTGGAACATCAACGTACTATTTCTCCTTGTTTGTGCGAGTGGAGCAGGCCAAGTCACGAAGTAGTAGACAGAAGGGCAAAATCAGGAGTTGGCACCCTCAGCCCACTGCTAATCCTCGAGCCACCCTCAAGGGACAAAGTTAGTCCCTTGGCTGAGAGCATCACTCAGCTGCTGTGGCCTCTAGGCTGTCCTATTCGCAAATGTTTTTGCAGGAGCCTCTGGGGACAAATTCACATTTGTGGATGAGAGGAGAACAAGGGGGCATTGTTGAGTCACTTTGTCCCCATCTGCAAATGAGAGCCTCTACCAGAGGCCACCAAGCTACACCCCCCAACAGATTTTGTGGGAGGGGGCCACAAAAAGCTATTTCTGAGATCCCCCTCAGAGCTGGATCCAGTGGCAGCCCTGAGTATACATGGAACTTATTGAACAAGGCCATCCCATCTGGGATGCCACCTCTCTTCCTACTCCCTCCAAATCCGCCCTCAAACAAGCTTCTGGCACAATCACCTAGTCCTCAAACTCCACCATAGCTAAGCCTGGGTGTGTAACTGAAAAACCTGCCTGTTCTTTCTCTATTTAGCCCTGTCTCCTCCCCGCTAACGTCTGCTGTTGGTCTCCCCAGCATTGAATTTCAGATTGTAAGTCACTTGAGGCAGGGTCTTGTCTTCTTGTACCACACCCATCAGTTGTACTTGTTCCCCTTGTACAACTCCCATTATCCTTAGCCACAAGGGCTAAAAAGCCGTTGTGGCTGGGGATGATGGGAGTGGTAGTCTAACAACATCTGGGAACCCAGATTGGAAACCCCTGCAACTGATAACAAGCCAGCAGGGGAGACCTTTGGTCATTGGTGGCAGTTGTAACCCAAATCACAAGATTGACTGGTGCTCCTGGCCACTGCCTTGCAGAGGCGTATCTAGGGAAAATAGCGCCTAGGGCAAGCACTGAAATTGCTCCCCCTGTCTAAACATCTGACACCCATCTTTCAGATAACTTTATCATAATATCAGCTCAAAAATACAAGTCAAGCTCGTTAATCTTTTAATATTTCAAAAACTATTCAGCAGTGGACATAGCCAGACCAAAAAAAGCTGGAAAACTACAAATTTCAGTATGCTGGGGCTCATGAAATACCCAAATACTATGTGGAGGTGTACTTGGAAAACTAAACAGAAGTGCCTGTCTAATTCTCTACTATGCACTGGAGCATCACTATTACATACGTTTTAAAAATAAATGGAGAATTTGACTTTTCCCAGATACTCTGAAAATAATTAAAGGATATGCAGAGTAAAGTGTGTCACTGCTTGGAATATATTCGAGTCTTCCAGAAAGACAGTTAAAATGGGAGAAAGAGAGCAAGAAACTCCCAGTGGGCCTTAATACTAAGGATTTCACACTGATTCAAAGACAAACTCACCATTAATAGCCATATTATTATGACATCACATTTAACTCACTTATCACAAGAAGCAAAGTAAGAGCAAATAAATACAATCCTAGCTCATAAGTTTCACCTCAGTATTCACAAGCCCTGATTCTCTGTACATAGTGCCATTCTGAATACGTGTACAGTAACTTATATTAAATTAATTTTTTTTACCTGTAGCCCCTTTTGGGGGGCTTCCTAAAGGCCGGGGGGGGTCTGCAAAGGTCCCCCTCCCCCACTGGCATCTAGGGCCTCGCAGGGACCATTTGAGCATGTGCAGTGGCCATTTTTTTTAAAAAATATATTTTAAAAATGGCCACTGAAAACAAAATGGGTGCCGTGCATGCTCAAATGGCCTCTGCAAGGCCTGGCATGGCCTAGGGCCTCATATATGCCATTTGAGCATGGTGGCCATTTTGTTTTCAGAGGCCATTAAAAAAAAATAATTAAAAAAGGCACCCCCTTCAAGTGGTGCCCAGGGCATGTGCCCTGCCTGCCCTATCCTAGATACACCCCTGCTTGCCACTTCAGCTCTCATCATTCTTCTGAATACCATGGGCCTGATTCTGAAGCACTTTGGAGAGGACTCTTAGGAGCGAATTGTGTCTACTGCTCTAGTGAATTCATGATTCCATGTTTGTACCAGAACATCAACAGAATCACTAGCAGAGTCGGCCCTAAAACCTTTCAAGGCTTCTTGGAATCCTATTGGATCCTATAACCTTCTTGGGCAGAACAATCTAATAGGTCCTTCACCCCTGCAGAGGTGGGTTGTGGTTGCAGGTCTGACCTTATCCAGATGGTGGTCTGTCCATGACAATGGGGAGATGACAGGAGTCCCCACCCATGGAATCAGAATCCTCTGATCACAGCAAAAGACCAAAACAAGCTTGTGACCAACATCATGTGTTGGTCCGGAGACCACCTGGGATAGGCCTATAGTCATCATGACCACTATGAACTCCTGAGCCACTTCTGACAACCTAGTCCTGAAATGAACATTGAAGTCCCCCACCAACCACAAGGTGAGCCACTCCAATGCCAACTCTGCAACAGATCCATCAGCTCAGTTAGGCACTCTGTTGGGCAGCAGGGTGATCAGGACACCAACAGAAGTCCCAGTCTATCCTTGTTCCCTGGCTTGTACACACATTCAATATAAGCCAATTCCCAGACAGGGATATAAGGGAGATAAGGGAGATAATATTCTTATAGGAGATAATATTCTTATAGACCACAGCCACTCTACCTTCCTGCCCACAATCTCTCACCTGCTTCACCATGGAGTATCCCACTTGCTGGGACCAAACCGGACCACTAGCCTCTTCTGACCAGGTCTCTGTAATGCATACCAGGTCACCTCCTTCATCCATAATCAAGTCATGGATGATCTCAGACTTATTTTGGACCCACCTGGCATTACAAAGTAATAAGGTGAGGTTCTGTGAGTAATTGGCACTGCTCTCCAAGGTCAAAGAGGTGGTAGGCCTACTGGAAGGGGAAACCACAATTAAATTTCTGAGTTTCCTTCTGTTGTAATGGCCTGCTGACCTACCAGCACCATATTGTTAGTGGGTTGGAACCCTTGATCTACATTGACCAGCAGGGTCTCAATACAGGGGACTTTCTCAGCCCTACATGGAGATGCCAAGGATTGAACCTGTGACCCTCAGCATGCAAAGCCGTGCTCTGCCACTAAACTCACTTAAATAGCTCCATGGCATGGATTAGTCAAAGGATGTGAAGAGTATCATTTGCCTTCCCTTGCACTGAGCTCACCCCAGTTGCTAGCAAATGGCAAGTCACTTGTCGTCTCTGCATGAGTCTTCTGGCCTGGGGATCAGTTAGGAGGACTTCCTTTGAGCTATCACCTTCCCTCTCCTTTCTTTCATCCTCACTGAGGTTGGTGCCTCCTTTCAGTTCATTCCTTGCTTTATTATATAATAGCACCAAGAACTCCCCGGATAGGCTGCAACTTGTGCTTTATGTAATGGATTGTGCAATCCCAATTATATAATTATCAGGGTTGTTATACAATGGGCATCTGCTGAATTATAAAATTCAGCATGACGCGGAGTCTTTGGTAGGGCTGGCGACTGAGTGCTCAAGAAGGAAGCTCTGCAACTTTTAGCACTGAAGGACCATGTTGGGGACATTCTCTTGTATTGGCCAAGAGTTGGGCTTTTAAAGAACCCAATGCTTCCTGCTGAAATATGAGCTACCCCATCTCTGAGAGAATTTAAAAAGACTCTTATAACATATGTGTTCATCCAAGCTTTGTAGAGTTGTGACTTTGTTGGAGTGGTATACAAATATACCACTTGAAACTTGTGCCTCTGGGCCATTTTCAACAAATACAATATACTTAAATAAGTAATTAAAACCAGAAACCTTTAGCCAGTGGAGGTGGGCACAAGGAACAGCATGGGTAGTGGTGTGACTCAGTTGTCACGTTGTGCTCACCACACATACTGTCTATGAGGTTGTCTCTGTTTGGGAATGGACTGCGGTGGTTGGGGGCAGGACATACGGAGTGTCACTGCTGACCTTGCTGGAGAGAGAAGTAAAGTAGGAATGCAGAGGAGGCCTAAGAGGAGGTCAGTGGCAAGCAGATTATTTGCTACCAACACAGCAGAGCTTCTGCTGCAGCTCAGGGTGCTGTCAGCCCACCTAAGGCCTCATGTCAAGTTGATGTATTGGGGTAGCCTTGACCCAATAGGGGAGGTTCGTTCCTGGGCAGATGGAGCCCAATAATCAGCCCAGGCGAGAGGACTTACAATCAAAGCTTTATTATGCTCTTAAGTAGCATAGGTACTGCTGGCTCGCGCTCAGAGCAGGACAAAGGACCATACAGAAAGCAACACATTTATAGTCAAAAGTATTCTTCAAAATGCAGCTGCATAGCAATCTCATCATCATGACTGGCCAAGGTTAGGGAATGTGTGCAGACTGCCAGCCAGTTCGTTCCAGCCTTATCTTTCAGCACTAGCGGGTTACCTTGACTTTAAGGAAAGGGGAAAGTACCAGTAAACAGTTTCGAGAACTTTGCTCTTCTTGCAAAGCCTTGAGCTTAGTTAAACATAATGGCGTTGCTTATGTCAAGCTGTGCACTTCTATATCTAATTTGCCATACATCAAAGTGAGGAGGACAGAGTGGCAATGTGACCCCACTCTGTGCACTCTAGAACAGAGCCCCCCCACCTGTTATTATACCATGTGAAGAAAGAGCAAGCCGAGTAGGTGGGCAAACTTTGGGGACAGGTCTATGTCGCCTGTAACTCTGCAGTGTTCCACCATGTCCATTGCTATGGTGCTGTATGCACAAACTGCTGCCTAGCACCGGGGTTCCCAATCTTGGGTCTCCAAATGTTGTTGGACTACAAAGGCCATTGGATGATGGGAGCCATAGTCCAACAACACCAGGGTTCGTAACCCCTGTGCTCGATGAGTCCACTCAAGCTGCCTTCGCCATGAAATTGCTGTGTCCAAAAAGAGCATGTGAATGAGTTCCTCGTTTAAATCCACAGAGTAGCTCTGCAGTGTGTCTCTGTCCAAAGGCTCCAAGGAAGCTGCCTTCTACCGAGTCAGACCACTGGTCCACCTTGCTCAGTATTGCTTACCCTGACTGGCAGAGGCTTGCCAATGAGAGGCAGTAGTCTCTCCCAGCCCTACCTACCAGGGAGTGAATGCGGGACCGTCTGCATGCAAAGCAGGTGCTCTTCCACTGAGTTGGATCCAAGCAGAAGTCAAGAGAGCAAAGTGGTTGTGGTGGTGGTGGGGCAGCCCAAGTTTGACCTTTCAAGCCTGAGTGCAAAATCCCTTTCCCTTGAGGGGTGCAGCATTTGTGCTTCTGGGCTGGTTGCTGAATCCAAGAGCACCACCCAAGCGAGCCAGTCTGTCATACCGGAGGAGCATTTCATGTGTAAATCTGCCCTCATCTTCACTCAAGGAGAAGAAACACACCCAGAGCAGAGACTTCAGTGGAGTAGCTACTGGAGTGGAAAAGGCAAGAACAGCATAACAAGCTGCCCCCAGGCAGTGCTCTTCAGAGGAGGGTGGCTTTGTAGTGCTGGCTGCTTTGCAGGGCGGCTCCTCCTCAGTGGCTCCAGTCTGGGGTAGTTCATTCCTGCAGAATCAGCACAACGTCACCAGAGGAGCGGTGCCCATTTCAAGTTATCCCATAAGCACTGCTGGGATTTTCCCAATGGACTTCATAACCTGTTGGAGAGAGAGAGAGAGAGAGAGAGAGAGAGAGAGAGAGAGAGAGAGAGAGAGAGAGAGAGAGAGAGAGAGCCAGTGTGCTGCTGTGGCCAGAAGGCTGGACTTCAGCTGGCGAGGTCTGGGTTGGAATCCTCACTCAGCCATGAAGCTCTGGGTCAGTCACACTCTCTCAGCTAAATCTACCTTCTAGGGCTGTGTTGAGCATAAAGGTGGGCATAACTTCGTGTGCATATGGCCTTTCCCAAATGGCACAAGGGAAATACATGAATGCATATTTGGGAAATAAATTCACATTTTTGCCTTCAAATGCTTAAGAGGGCTACTGTTCCTGAACAAAGAGGACAGAGCATACCCCTCTTTGAACAATACAAGCATTGAGAAGGGCACCCATATTAGCTGTCCCCTACACTTGACATCCCTCTCCTGCCCAAGTCTTGCTATGCTGCCTCATTGTGGTGGTGGTGGTGGTGGGTGTTCCTGGGATGAGCGAAGTATGCCGAGAGATATACTCCCAGTAGGGTCACCCAAAGCGCGAAGGTCATCCATCCCAGCTGCCTAGCTAAAGCAAGAAGCCACCTATATTGGGCAGCAGCAATATAGGAACGTGCTGGACGCGAACGATCACTTCAGTGACAACAACAAAGGCATCATTTCAGACTGTGTGGGAGAAGGCAATGGCAAACCTGTATTTTACTAAGAAAACCACATGGATAGACAAAATGGAATGATTGTCGATGTAGTGCCGGATGACGGGCCCCTCAGGTTGGATGGTACTCAACATGCTACTGAGGAAGAGCTGAGGATCTCTCAGAGTACCAATGGTGTTTATGACACAGTTAAATTAAAGCCTTTTGGACATCTAGCAGCTGGTGTTGCCATGTGGGAAAAGAAAATCCAAAGCTGCAAAGACAGAATTACAATGGGAACATGGAGTGTAAGAAGCATGAATATGGGAAAGCTCGACACTGTGAAAGATGAAATGAAGCGACTACAGATTGACATCTTGGGCATCTGTGAATTAAAATGGACTGGAATGGGACACTTTCAGTCAGAAAATCATACCATTTACTACTCAGGACACGAAAACCAAAGAAGGAACGATGTTGCTTTCATAATCAGGAAGGATATAGTAATGACAGTATTTGGGTACAATGTGATCAGTGACTGACTAATATCAATTAGATTTTGTGGACAAGCCTTTAACACGACAGTTCTTCAAGTCTATGCCCCAATGATTGATGCAGAAGAAGAGGAAACTGATGAGTTTTATGCTCAAGTTTAGTCTGAAATTGACATAACATGCAAGCAAGATGTGATGCTGGTGGTTGGAGACTGGAATGCCAAAGTTGAAAAAGATAAGGAGGAAAACCCAGTCAGCCTATATGACCTAGGAAACAGAAATGAAGCAGGAGAAAAACTTATTAGTTTCTGCCAAGCCAGTGAACTCTTCATTACTAACACATTCTTCAAACAACCAAAGTGGCGCCGATACACATGGACATCACCAGATGGAGTACATAGAAATCAAACTGATTACATTATTGGTGCAAGGAGGTTGAATAGCTCAGTTATAACAGCAAAGATGTAGCTGGGTGCCAATTGTGGAACAGATCATGAACTGCTCATGTGCAAGTTCTAAATCAAGCTAAATCAGAAAAACAAAGCTATCCAGTTTCCATGATATGATCTTGAGAATGTACCCACCATTTTCAAGGATAACATCAGAAACCGCTTTGAAGTTCTGAACCTCATTGATAGGGAACCAGAGGAACTGTGGAATGAAATCAAAGAAGTTGTTAAGGACAAATGTGAAAAGAGACTGCCAAAGACCAAGAAACAGAAGAAAGCAAAATGGATGTCAGAACAGATGGTGGAAATTGCCAAGAAGAGGAAAGAAGCCAAAGTCAAGAAAGATCAAGACCTCAGGAAGAGACAAGGAGCAGTACTACAACATCATCTGTAAAGACCTTGAGGATGGAAATAGACATGGAAAAACAAGGCAGGTTTTCTAAAAGACCTCTGAACTCAGAGGGAGGTTCCAACCTCGAATTGGTATATTAAGGTATGTCAAAGGACAACTAGTAACTGGTTCAGAGAAGATCAAACAGAGATGGAAGGAGTATACTGAAAATCTGTACAGCAGGGACATCAACATCCAAAATACTCTAGAAGATATTCCCTACTTGCAAGAACCTCTAGTACGGAAAGATGAAGTTAGATCAGCACACGGGTCATTACCAATTCGGAACGCTACAGGAATTGATGGAATAGCTACAGAAATATGGCAGGCAACAGAAGAAGAATCAGTCAAGGCTCTAATCAAACTATGTCAGCAAATTTGGAGAGCAACTCAATGGCCAACAGATTGGAAGAGGTCAGTCTACATACCCATACCAAAGAAAGGAGACTTAACAGATTGCGCAAACCACCACACAATATCCTTAATTTCACATGCTAACAAAATAATGCTCAAGATCATCCAATGCAGATTAGAGCCCTATGTGGAAAGGGAAATGCCGGATGTTCAAGCTGGTTTCAGAAAAGGCTGAGGAACAAGAGACATCATTGCTGATGCATGCTTGATAACTGAGAAAGTCAAAGAATACCAGAAAGAAGTCAATATGTGCTATATTGACTACAGAAAAGCCTTTGATTGAGTTGACCATGTCAAGCTGTGGGATATCCTTAGGAAAATGGGTGTCCCAGAACATCTCACTGTTCTCATGAGAAAACTATACACAGGACAGGAAGCCACAGTCCAGATGGAACATGGTGAAACAGACTGGTTCCAGATCAGCAAAGGAGTAAGACAAGGCTGTATACTTTCTCCTTCTTTATTCAATTTATATGCTGAACATATATTGAGAGAAGCTGGATTGGAAGAAGATGAGTGTGGTTTTAAAGTTGGAGGAAGAAACATCAATAACTTGTGCTACACTGATGACACCACTCTGATAGCAGAGAATGTGGATGATCTGCGAGCTCTAGTAATGAAAGTCAAGGAGCACAGTGAAAATATGGGACTACGATTAAATGCAAAGAAGACTAAACTGATGACAACGGGTACAGCAACCAGACTCAGAATTGACAAGGAAGACATCAAAGTGGTGGATAGCTTCTGCCTTTTAGGATCGACCATCAACAGTAAAGGATCCAGAAGTTAAGAAATACGCTGCAGACTAGCACTTGGTAGTGTTTCAATGAAGGCCTTGGAGAGGATATTTAGATGCTGTGATGTGTCTACACCTACAAAGTTTAGAATCATTTGGACAATGTTTTTCCCGTGACACTCTATGGATGCGAAAGCTGGACTTTGAAGAAGCAAGACAGAAAAAGCATTGACGCTTTTGAACTTTGATCCTGCAGAAGATTTTTAAGGATACCATGGACAACCAGGAAAACAAACAAATGGATAATAAAACAAATCAAACCAGAATTTTCACTCAAGGCACATATGACCAGGCTCAAACTATCATACTTTGGACACATTATAGGAAAACCCAGCTCCCTTGAGAAGTCCATAATTCTGGGAAAAGTTGAAGGAAAGAGAAGAAGAGGACGACCAGCAGCAAGGTGGATGGACTCGATTATAACAGCAATGAATGTGAAACCTTTAAAGGCCAAGTTGAAGACAGATCATCCTGGAGAGAATCTATCTTTGTGGTCACGAAGAGACGACACTGATTTGACGGCACTTAATCAATCAATCAATTACACTTGACATTCCTCCATCTATCAAAGTCTTAGCATTTGACAACCCAGAGTAGACTCCTACAAAGGCTTGATTGTAGATAGGGGCAATAGAGTGTATGCTGCAGGCCTCGAATGCTCCTTGCAGTTAAGAAATGAACATAGGAAAATGGAGGGGGGATGCGTTCTCACGATCAAGTGTGAGGGCGAGTGGGGAGGGAGTCTTGGAAAGCTTCCCTTCCCTGCAGAATCATCCTGTTAGTGCTGGGTGTGCAGATGGCATGCCCAGATGCTCCACTGCTGCGCTTGGCAATGTGGAGGTGTGGGGGCTGGGATGCATCATCTTGGTCCCCAGATATCCCACAGTGCACCATGCCAGTGTGCAGTGCATTGTGGGGGTCTCCCCAATGACGTGCAAGCGCCTGTCAATGTTTCAGTGCTGGCTGAAAGCAGCTGGCTTTGACACACAGTCAGGTAAATGGAGTTAAAGGAGCGTTTGTTCCTTAACCTTGTTGAAGAGGCGGGCTCCCTAGGTGGGTTTCCTGCCAAGGTGCTGCCGGGAGCCAATTGGCTCCTGGTGGTTCCCACGGGCAGCCAAGCCTGGGCTGAGCTGCCTTGGCCGCCTTGGTTGCTTGTGAGAACAGCCTCAGGAAGTTGCCTTATGCTGAGTCAGACCCTTGGTCCATCCAGCCCAGTATTGCCTACACTGACCGGCAGTGGCTCTCCAGGGTTTCAGGCAAGGGTATTTCCCAGCCTACCTGGAGATGCTGCCAGGACGAAACCTTCTGCATGCAAAGCAGATGCTCATGAATCATACCTGACTGTGCCGCTCTTGGGGAAATCTGCCTGCGGTTTGAAAACAAATCCTCTGCTATGTTGTTTTTCCTCCCTCCTTGAGTTAAACTGCAAGATGTATTCAAACTACGAGGCAGATTTATCGTTAACCATTGTGGAAACATCAATGAGCATAAGAACAGCTCAACGTGAAAGGAGGTGCCAAAGGAGATCCTGCATCTCCCTCCTGGGAGGATTCCAGCTGTCTTCTGCTTGCGCTCGCTCTCTCTCTCTCTTAAAAAATAGCGGCTCTGTTTTTATGTTTTGATTGAATTGTTTTTCTCACCACTCTGGGGTCTTGGGATGAAGGGCGGTATATCAATATAAATAAATAAATTTCAGATCCCACAGAGCTGGTGTCACGTCGTGGCTGAGATTGAGCAGTGAAGCAGGAAATCTCCAGCCCAAATCTCATCTTTGCTACCAACTCACTAGGCGTTATCACTCAGCTTCAGGCCCCTGACTGCAGTTCGGGAATAATATGCCTGAAATCAGTAGCCTGAATCGCTGGTGTAGGGATTCCTGGGCTAATGCAGATGAAGTGCTTTGAACACCCAGCAAGCCCTCTGTACACGCCAGACTTTATGACTGTTGCCGGTGCTGGCTGACTATCCTTGGTCAAGCTGGCCACATCCAGATATGGCGGGCTGATACGGTCAGAGATGGCAGGCTGGTATATGAAGAACCTCTCTCCTCTGCTACGAGAGGGCTGCACTCTTCAGAAACACAATCTGGACCCACAGGGCTCATTCTCATGATCAAAACCAGGGTAGGCAGAGCACCCAGCCAGAGTGGGGGAACTGTCCATGCTCCCGGTCAGCAATCGTGTTTGTGTGTGCAAAACTCATGGTAGGAGGAGGGAGGAGTGCTCAATGGGTGTTGGGTTGACAAAAAGCCATTCTACCTAGCTCCCGGCTCTCATACGATCACTCCTACCTTGATCTTCGCAAACACATGGTCACCGATGAGGACCGCACACAGCTCTACCCTGACTGGGCACTCCTCCTCTCAGCCTGAAGATGACACTTGGACTGAGAGAAAAGTAGCAGAGAGAGCTGTGAGTGGGCTGGAGCTGAAACATTGTTGAGGTGCCAGTGCTTTTCCTAGCGTCCCAGTGCCAATGCTTTTGCTAGCATCCCTAGGATTGGTGGATTTGCTCTCTGATGTAGGAGGGTCTGTAGATTTGCAGGCTGCTCTGCGTGTATATCTGCAAATGAACAAATATTATAAAGACCCTAGAAGTCTGTCTGTCTGTCTGTCTGTCTGTCTGTCTGTCTCTCTCTCTCTCTCTCTCTCTCTCACACACACACACACACTGAAACCCTCAATCGGATGTTTTGTTGTAGGCAGGAAGATGGTGATCTCTGGGTGAGAGAATCTGCAGAAATTACCTTGTCATGGGCAGATAATGACCTGCTCAGGGTTAGGTTGAGAGGAGAGGTGACCTGGTCTTGTGGTAGCAAGCATGACTTGTCCCCTTAGCTAAGCAGGGTCTGCCCTGGTTGCATTTGAATGGGAGACTGCAAGATATTCCCCTCAGTGTGAGCACTGCAAGATATTCCCCTCAGGAGATGAAGCCACTCTGGAAGAGCAGAAGGTTCCACGTTCCCTCCCTGGCACCTCCAAGATACAGGGCTGAGAGAGATTCCTGCCTGCAACCTTGGAGAAGCTGCTGCCAGTCTTTGTAAACAATACTTAACCAGATGGACCTATGGCCTGACTCAGTATATGGCAGCTTTCCATGTTTCTATGTTCCTAGGTTTATGGTGGCTTCTATTGAGGGGTGTGAGGAGAAACACTAAAATCCTCACACAGCAGAGTATGCTGTGGTGATAAAGAAGTTCAGCTCAAGAAATTATCTGAAGACAGTAAGTTGAGTTCAAAAACACAAATAAAGGTTGATTAAGAAACTAAAACACCACTTATGGACAGAGAGGCATAGAACAACATACCCAAACAGACCCTAGCCTTTAAAAAGTGAACAATTCTAACTGAGCAAGGCAGACCTATTAACATCTCATCTTCCCCGTAGTGGCCAGAAGAGGTTACTGTGGTGCTGAGAGCACGGCTTTAGAGTTCTCAGTTCTAACAGCTTCAAACCCCACAGGGCAGGGAAACTTATTAGAATAGTTCTTCTCTGGGTGCTTTCCAGACTAGCCGCTCAAAGGAGGCAAAATGCTCCGTTCAGGCAAATCACTCTCAAAACGTGAAACCTGAAGCGGGAGCAGTCTCGCAAAAATGAACAACACGAAAAAAACAAGATCTTTTTTTACACCGGATAAATGACGCCGTAGCACTACGTCGCAGCAATTAAATTCAAAACAAGGCATCTGACATATGAATGGCACCCTGGTGCTTTTGCCGGGACTGCTGTGTCACGACACAGGAAGGCTGGAAGCCCACTTCAGAGATGTGTCATGACTCTATTGCAGGGTCTAGTCTGGAAAGTGCCTGGAGAAGGGTGGAGCTTAATAGTTGTCTGATGGCTCTGGGGGAATTTCCCGCTGATGTAGCTGCTGACCATTTTGTTGATGCCCTGGTTGATCTCTGGAATCAGGTGATGGCCCAGCAGGTGGCCGACACTCCCAGATGTCCTGTCCTGCTTAATAAAGCTCATCCTGCTCCTTCATTTAGGACAGAGCTGGGCCAGCGAAATGCTCGAGGGATGGCTAGAATCATAATGTTGGAAAAACCTTGTGCCATTTTATTGTGCAGTGGTGATGGCAGCAAAGATGCCCTCTTTCCCCACCACCCTTGCATCTGCTGATGGAGCTTTTCCAGGCATAGGGGACCGTGCACGTTGCCCCCACCCACAGTAGTTGGAGGGACCCTCAAAAGCTGGGCTGTGCCCAAATTATTATTCATTACATGGATCTCTCACTCATACTGTACTCCTCCAGGAGTTGCATATGACTCTCATCACTACCATTTTATTCCCACAACAACCCTGTGAAGTGGTTAAGAGAGAGTGACTGGCCTCAGATCCCTCAGTGAGCTTCCTGGCTGAGGGCATGTGTGAACTCAGGTTTCCCCAGTCCTAGGCTGAGTAACTATTACACAACCCTGGCTTTGCCTCTCTAGCAACACCTCCAGAACCTCTCCCCATTGGGGATATGGGGAGGATGCATCATTATTTGCGTCATTATTATCTTCTCAAAGTTGTGGTTGAATGGATTATTTTCTTCAGATCCTTCCAGATCTGTGATGCAATTTCCTCCCTCTGAATGTTGCCAGGTACACAGGTTTTATACTGCATTTAGACAGCATTGAGGTGGTAGCAACCTTGGGGCTCTCGGAGCATTTAGCCATACATGGAACCCTGCAGGTGTGGGCCAGGGAAAGGTGAGGCAAAGTCTGCTGGTGTCCTCGCTCACCTTGCAGTAGCCTCCCCATCGCTTTCCTCCTGAGTCACCTGTTGAGGTGTTTCACTTGCAGGCTTTTTGCCAGGCAATTGTGCGCAGCACAGCATATTCTTCAGGGGCGTAACTATAACAGGGCAAGGGGAGACAGTTGTCTGGAGGCCCACTGCCTTGGGGGCCCCCCAGAGGCAAGTCACATGACTGACTCCCCCAGCTGCGCACCACCCCACCAGGCTTCCTTCAGTTGAGTTCAGCCTCCAAAATTGATGTGAGTGTTAAGACCTGGAGCTACCAGAACAGCATGTCTTTCTCTAGAACCATTAAATGACGTGTGTGTGTGTGTTACTATGCTTTTTGTGACCACTGTTCAGCTTCACTTAAGATTTCTTAACTTCACGAGCTGAGCTTCAATGGGGGGGGGGCATTTTAAAATATTGTCTCTGGGCCCACTCCAACCTTGCTACGCCCCTGATATTCTTGCGACATCGCTAGAGAGAGAAGTCAGAAACAATAGCAGAGACAGCCTAGAAGGGGCACGAGGATGTTTTCTTTATCGAGCCCAGCCTGTTTTGAGAGTACATGCATGGAGTAGAGAGAGTGGACAGAGAGGAGTTTTTCTCCCTCTTTCAGAACACTAGAACCAGAGTCATCCCATGAAACTGAAGGCCGGGAAATTTAGAACCAATAGAAGGAAGTAGTTCTTCAGACAGCACATAAGAAGTACTTTTCCATGCAGTACTTTTTCACACAGGTCTATCTTCGGGTATCACCGGTTCATCACACGGTTCTTGTGGCGACCTGGGATCGGGTCTTCTTAGTTGTCATCCCTAGGCTGTGGAACACACTCTCAATGGATATGAGAGGATTATCTTCCTTGGAGGCCTTCAGGAGAGCCTTAAAGATCCATCTGTTTAGCCTGGCTTTTAACGATATCTAGTTTTAGTTTTAAAATTAATCTGCTTTTAAATGTTTTGTTTTATTTTAATTGTTATGTGTGTTTTTTAATTTTAATGTAGTAAAATAACCCTGAGTAACTTTAGGAAGGGTGGTATATAAATTGAATGAATGATCTATAGACTTCTCTGCCATGGGATGTAGTGATGACCACCAGCTTGGATGGCTTTAAAAAGACTCCTCCACGAATTTTAGACAAATGGCTATAGGCCACCTCCAGCCTTAGAGGTAAGGTGCTTCTCCCAGAGAGGAAAGCTGGTCTTGTGGCAACAAGCATGACTTTTTCCCCTAGCTAAGCAGGGTCCACCCTGATTGCATTTGAATGGGAGACTTGATGTATGAGCACTGTAAGAAATTCCCCTTAGGGGATGGAGATGCTCTGGGAAGAACAGAAGGGTCCAAGTTCCCTCCCTGGCTTCTCCAGATAGAGCTGAGAGAGATTCCTGCCTGCAACCTTGGAGAAGCCACTGCCAGTCTGTGTAGACAATACTGAGCTAGATGGACCAAGGGTCTGACTCAGTATATGGCAGCTTCCTGTATTCCTATGCCTCTCAATACCAGGTGCAGGGGAGCAACAGAAAGAGAGAGGGCATGCCCCTTTCAGCTCCTGCCTGTGGGCTCCCCAGCGGCACCTGGTGGGCCGCTGTGTGAAACAGGATGCTGGACTAGAGAGGCCTCCTTGGGCCTGACCCAGCAGGGCCATTCTCATGTTCTTAGGAGCATTTTTGCCACAGGGAGGATCATGTTCAGTGAAGCAATAGCAGGATATCCCTGCCTGTGTGCACGTAAGCATATTTCCCAGACCAGTTTAGTGGCATGTGCCAAAAGGTGCCAAATCCTAGATCCTCTTCTCATGTTTGTGAAAAAGGGGATTAGCAGGAAGTTTTTCTGGGACCACATTCAATATAACAACAATTAACCACAAGCACTGAACCAGCTCTCTTACCTTCATAGTGACACCCAAGTCCTTTCCTGTGCTGTGCTTTGCTTTGCTATGACAGCCTTAACACCCTTGTGGACCAGGTTATTTGGGCCCCTTGGGCCTCCTTTCCAGAGGGAGTAGCCAACTTGGCAATCACTCGGATTCAGGAAAAAGGGGTTAGTCCTCCATAGAGTATGAGAGCATCAGAAGATCCCTGCTGAATCAAACCCGAGGCTTATCCTGTGCAACATCCTGTTTCCCACAGTGGCCTACCAGATGCCTCTGGGAAGCCCACAGGCAAGAAGGCATGCCCTCTCTCCTGCTGTTGCTCCCCTGCAACTGGGATTTAGGGGCATCCTATCTCTGAAACTGGAGGTAGCCTATAGCCACCAAGACTACTAGCCATGATACGGTAGACCTGTCCTCCATGACTTTGTCTAAGTCCCTTTCAAGGCCATCCAAGCTGGTGGCCATCACGACATCCTGTGGGGCAGAGTGCCAGCTAGTCACACCCACACCAACACACCTCCCTGGACGTGTCCCCCCAAATGTCCCCACACTCTGTTTGCAGAGGCAAGTGCTGAACATGGGGAGGTTCTGCCTTGATTAAGACCCCTCCCTTGCATTAAGCACCTGGCCTCTGCAACCAAGTGCTGAATGCAGGGATGACCGGGGTGCATGGCCAGGCGCATGTTGGCACAGGGCTGTGTGGCTAGTTGCCACGGTCCTGCTTGCACCCTTTGCATATTGGGCTTCTACCTAAATAGGTCTCGGCATCCTGGATATTATTCTGTACCAAAGCTTGCCCTTGAGATCTGTTTTTCATGGAGGACCTGGACTCTCAGCTTTGGAACATGGGAAATATTAACAAGGAGCCAAGAAAGAGCATGGAGAGTATCTTTCCACCACCGATGATAAGAAGGTGTGTGACTTCCAGGCATAACCCCACCTTGTTTTACATGAAGCCCTGGCTTTAAGTGCAATGGGGAAAGGGAGTTTTTTTATTCTGGCTGCAGAAAATGCTCAAAGTGGAAGCCTGAGAGCTTTCCAAATTAACCCCTACAACAGTGTTAGGAGAGGAGAGCTGGTCTGGTGGTAGCAAGCATGACTTGTCCCCTTAGCTAAGCAGGGTCTGCCCTGGTTACAAATGAATGGGAGACTAGATGTGTGAGCACTGGAAGAGATTCCCCTCAGGGGATGGAGCCGCTCTGGGAAGAGCAGAAGGTTCCATGTTCCCTCCCTGGCAGCATCTCCAAGATAGGACTGAGAGAGATTCCGGCCTGCAACCTTGGAGAAGCCGCTGCCAGTCTGTGAAGACAATACTGAGCTAGATGGACCTATGGTCTGACTCAGTATATGGCAGCTTCCTATGTTCCTAGTGTCACTACGTGTGCTTCCGTACATCCTGTGTTATGATACTGCAGTCCCTGTGCTGACAGCAAGGTGCCATTCACATTTCCGATGCCTTCTTTCGGATTTTATCTTTGTGTTATACTGCTATACTGTTGCACATCTGTTGCAGAAAAATAGCTGTATTTCCCTGTTGTAGGAGTTTGAGATTCTGGGGGTAGTTTTAAATACAAAGCCAAGCCAAAGCATTTTACTGCTGTTCTAGAGTGTTATCTGGGAATCTCCCTGGAGAAGCATTCTTGTGTGATCAGAGGTCATTGTGTTCTGGGGCCTGCACTGATTCTGCCTTGGAGTTGCCCTTGCAGCTGAAAGGTCCTCCAGTACATGTGTAAACAGATTTTTAGAAAGATATCTAAAGTCACTGTTCTCCTTTACAAAGGACATGGACCTTGCAAAGGCTGCTATGAATATTTCACTTTTTGGGTATCAAACCCAGAACTGTGTTGCAATAAGCCACAAATGAAGGTATAATACTGGTTAAATTGGAAGAGGTTGAAGAGATTGAGTAGTAGTAAATCCTTCTTCTAACTGGCTTGATGGGGAAAGCTGAGATAAGAGGAATAGCATCCTGGTTCTCTTCAAGAGCTTGTATGAAGATGGGAGCTTGCTTTGCGAAATCAACACAGGAAGGATTCATGAGAAATGGTCATTAAAGGTTGTGCATATGGAGAAAGCAGAACAAAGTATGACAAAACATTATGATGCAAGAGAGGGTGGAGCAGGCAATGGGTAAGCATCTGTTTTCCAGTAGTGTAAACAACATTTCTGTGACTCAACATTTTTGCTCATCATCATCATCATCATCATCTATTACGTTCCATTTTGGATGGTGGTGGTGTTGATTTGCGGATGTCAGTGTTCTGTGGGTTGATAATTACCACAAGGCATCTTTAGGCCTCTCCACCTAAGGACCAGCCTGGATGTTGCAGTTCAGTTCTGAAACTAAGAGTCAAATGACCGAGATTACCTTCAAGGTTATCTGGTCCTTATCTGAGAAATGAAGGAGGACCAGCAAAAAAAAGGGAAAAAAAGAAAAAGAAAAAAAGACCTGATTAAATGAAATAAAGTTCACTAGCTGGCCCGGGCACAGAGCACCTGCACTTCTAGTTCTCCCTCGTTCTCGGCCCCTCATTCTCTCTCTCTCTCTCTCTTTTTTTTGCATTTTAAAATTTTATTAGTTTTACAATATCTTAACAATCCAATTACATTTAATTAAGTAAATATTGACTTCCCGCTTACCAGTCTGCACGGTACATATTAGCTATTCAAATCTACCATTGCTATAATAATTCAAAACATATATACCCCACATTGCAAACTCAATTTTACCCTGCTCAACCTGCTGTTCTTACTAAATTTCAAACCCTGCTGAAAGGCCCATATTGGAAAAATAGTTCTTTAAGTAAACTAAGAATGGTTCCCAATCTTCTTTGAAACATTCCAAGTTTTCATCCCTTATGGGTGCTGTAAGCTTTGCCATCTCAGCGTATTCCAAAATTTTTATCAACCAATCTTCTTTTGAGGGCATTTTAGTGTCTTTCCATTTCTGCGCATATACTATTCTAGCCGCCGTGGTTGCGTAGTCGGCCCCTCATTCTCAGCCCTCCTCTTCCCTCCCCTCTCCCAATGTTTTTACTTTCTAGCCAGCCACTTTTTCTGTCCACACGCCACTTTCTCCTCCTCCTGGCTGCCACTGCTTTCTCTCTCCCCCATGCCGCTGCCTCTTTCTCTTTCTCTCCCCCTCCCAGCTGCCGCCGCTGCTGCTTTCTCTCCCCACCCACCTGCCCGTTCCCTGGCCTGTTCGTTGGCTTTATGTTCCTCGCTGCCATTGCTTTCCTCTCCCCCTCCCTCACTTGTGAACTCTCGCGAGAGCTGCCACGCATGGGATTAGCAATGGGTACTTCTTAGAGAATTATACATAAAGAAGATTGATGTGATCTCATAAATTCCCAAAAGTGCTGATGGAACTTGATGAGGACATCTCAGAACTGCAAGCAATTATAGGGATTAACACTTGTGGGGGAGAGGCAGATCCCAGGAAATTCTGAGAGAGTGGATGTACTTTCAAAAAGAGGAGATTGCTTAGGAAATGAAGAACACTGATTGTGGTTTGAACACATTCTAAAGGAACTACTTGAAAAGCATCTCAAAACAAAAGCAAAAAAACAGATGGTTGCTAATAGCTATTGGAATAGACTACATTGATGCTGCACTAGTTTAATTTCCTTATTTTTGAGGTTGACAGTGGATAAGGGGAATATGGAAGACATAGGAACACAGGAAGCTGCCATATACTGAGTCAGACCATTGGTCCATCTAGCTCTGTATTGTCTACACAGACTGGCAGCAACTTCTCTAAGGTTGCAGGCAGGCATCTCTCTCAGCCCTATCTTGGAGATGCTGCCAGGGAGGGAACCTGGAACCTAGATGCTCTTCCCAGAGCGGCTCCATCCCCTAAGGGGGATATCTTACAGTGCTCACACTTCTAGTCTCCCATTCATATGTAACCAGGGTGGACCCTGCTTAGCTAAGGGGACAAGTCATGCTTGCTACCAGCAGCTTTGCAAACAGATAACGAAGGAATTTTGCAGGGGTTTAGCGGGAGATTGGTGGGAAAGTCTATGGGGAGGCACACAAGTAGTACCCCTTCATCACAGGGGAGACACCCAGTGCAAGACTAAGGTGAGCACTAGCTAATCTTTGTAATTTTCTTGGAGGACAAAACTAAAAACCATTAATTAGCTAACAACTGTACCCAGTACATCGCTCCAAGCCTCATATACTCTAAATGGCCAATAAATACGAGTCTCTAAGGTCCCCCCCAGGGAATAATGGAGGTTTCAGCAGACCCATAACTCCACCTGGGGGGCACCAGGGTGGCTGGGAGCGAGTGGTGGTTTAGTGTACATAGGGTGCCAACCACCCCCATGGGTTGCTAACCCATGGGGTGCTGGGTTCTGTTGTTTCTGGGTGTTCTGAGTGTAGATTCTCTGGTAGCATATGAGAGTGGATTCATGGTTTGTCATTGAAAATCTCATATGCTACCAGAGAATCTACACTCAGAACACCTCAGAAACAACAGAACCCAGCAACCCATGGGTTAGCACCCTATGTGCACTACACCACCACTCTCTCCCAGCCACCCCGGTGCCCCCCAGGTGGAGTTATGGGTCTGCCGAAACCTCCATTATTCCCTGCGGGGGGAAACATTAAAGACGCGTAAACTTCAACAGTTCCTAAGAAATCAGCCCTTTGCCCCTATTCCTTTGGAATCTGGGTTGTGGCAGGCACCCCTTGGGGCACTGCCACCCAACCCACTGTTTTGCCCCTCAGGCCCCCTTTCTGTCCCAAATCTGCCCCAAAGACATGTAAACTTCAGAAAATCTTTAAAAACCAGCCCCTTTCCCAATTCCTTTGGAATCTGGGTAGCAGCAGGCACCCATTGGGGCTCTACCACCTGACCCACTCTTCTTCCTCCAAAACCCCCTTTCTGCCCTGAATACTCCCCAAATAACATCAACATCACACATCAACAACAACAGCAGAGCTTTGCAAAGAACCAGGCAGATTTCCAAAGGTCATGCACATCCACATTCCGCCCCCCCCCCCGAAATGCAATTGATTTACATACAACAGTGTAAAACAACAACAATGAAATGCACACTGCCCCACTGGCCAATGAGGGTAAATTTTACCCTCAAATTTCCTTAAAACGAATAAGGAGGCTATTGCCAGCAGATCAGCTCATGCGTTCGCTGGCCAGTCTGCAGGCTGGAAGGGCTGGAAATTCAAACAGATGTCAAAACTCAAAATGGAGACTGAAAGAGAAAGACTTTTCACAATTGCAAAACGGAGTTCCAAAACAGCAGAAAGAAAAAAACAAAAACGTTTTGTATCCGAAACAGGGACGTTTTGTTTCGGCCACAAAATTTTCTGTTTTGAGCATTGGGTGTTTTGTTTTGGCTACTAAACAGCCGAAATGGCCTGTTTGGGGCACAAAACATTTTGTATCCAAAACGAAATGCACACCCTTAAAGCTAGAAAACCTAGGTGTACCAGAGTCCTCCACAGAATCATTATGGGTAACTTTACGAGGACTGAAAGGAAACATGTTACTAGGGACGTGCTATTGCCCTCTGGATCAAACTGCTGAAAGTGACCTGGAGTTGGAGAAACAAATAAGAGAGGCATCAAAGAGAGACAGGGCAGTAATAATGGGCGACTTCAACTACCCACACATAAACGGGGTAAATTCACATCCAGGTAATGACAGAGAGGCCAAATTTCTAGACGTGGTAAATGACTGAGGCTTAGAACAGTTAGTCGTGGAACCAGCCAGAGAGATGGCAACTTTGGATTTAATCCTGAGTGGTGCTCAGGACCTGGTGCGAGATGTCAGAGTTGCAGAACCATTGGGTAGCAGTGACCATTGTCTGATCCAATTCAGCATATATGCGAGTGGAGAATTGTCAAGGAAGTCCCACACAGATGCGCTGGACTTCAGAAGAGGGAACTTCTGAAAAATGAGGGGACTGGTAAGAAAGAAGTTGAAAGGGAAAGTCAGGAGGGTCAAACTATTCCAGAAAGCATGGAACTTATTTAAAACCACAGTACTAGAAGCACAGCTGGAATGTATACCAAGAAGGAGGAAAGGTACCACCAAGTTCAAGACGATGCCAGTGTGGCTAACATGTAGAGTCAGGGAAGCTATAAAAGGGAAGAAGACTTCCTTCAGAAAACTGAAGCCCTGCCCAATGAAGAGAACAGGAAGGAACATAAACTCTGGCAAAAGACATGCATAGAGACCATAAATGATGCAAAGAAAGAGTTTGAGGAGCATATAGCTAGAAGTGTCAAGGGGAATAACAAAAACAGCTCTAAATATATCAGAAGTAGAAAATGTGCCAGGGAGGCAGGTTGCAAAGTAACTGAATGAGCCTTTTGCATCTGTCTTCACAGCAGAGGATATTGACCATATACCCTCTCCAGAATTGAGTTTTTCAGATTTAGCGGCTAAGGAACTGGGTGAGTTTGAGGTGACAAGAGAAGGTGTTCTAAACTGTCTTGAAAAACTAAAACAACAACAACAACAACAACAACATCGCCAGGGCCAGATGACATCCACCCAAGAGTTCTGAAGGAACTCAAACGTGAAATTGCTGCTCTCCTAGCAAAAATATATAACTTGTCCCTACAATCAGGCTCTGTACCAGAAGACTGGAAAGTAGCCAGTGTGATTCTGATTTTCAAAAAGGGATCCAGCTGGGATCTGGGATATTACAGGCTGGAAAGCTTAACTTTGGTGCTGGGTAAATTGATGGAAAGCATACTTAAGGTCAGAATTGTTAAATATATAAAAGAAAAGGCCTTGCTGAAGGAGATCCAGCATGACTTCTGCAAGGGAAAATTTGTCAACAGGCATGTGGATAAAGGTGATCTGGTTGGCATAATATACTTGGACTTCCAAAAAGCTTTTGATAAAATTCCCCACCAAAGGCTCTTGAGTAAGCTTAACAGTCATGGAATAAGGGACAGGTTCATGTGTGAATTGGTAACTGATTGAAGGACAGGAAATAGAGGGTAGAAATAAATGGACAGTTTTCACAATGGAGGGAGGGAGGAAGGGGGGGGT
This sequence comes from Hemicordylus capensis, assembly GCF_027244095.1. Classification (NCBI taxonomy): domain Eukaryota; kingdom Metazoa; phylum Chordata; class Lepidosauria; order Squamata; family Cordylidae; genus Hemicordylus; species Hemicordylus capensis. Next base: position 4,398,228 of record NC_069658.1, read on the forward strand.
CCCCCAGTGCTCTTTAACTTGTTCATAAATGATCTAGAAGTTGGGGTGACCAGCAAAGTGGCAAAATTTGCAGATGACACCAAACTATTTAGGGTAGTGAAATCTACAATGGATTGTGAGGAACTCAAAAAAGATCTCTCCAACTGGGGGACTGAGCGACAAAATTGCAAATGCGGTTCAATGTAAGCAAGTGTAAAGTGATGCACATTGGGCAAAAAACACCAACTTCACATATACACTGATGGGATCTGAGCTGTTGGTGACTGACCAGGAGAGAGATCCTGGGGTTGTGGTGGACAGCTAATTGAAAGTGTCGTCTCAGTGCGTGGCAGCTGTGAAAAAAGCTAATTCCATGCTAGGAATCATTAGGAGGGGGGCTGAAAATAAAAATGCTAATATTATAATGCCCTTATACAAATCTATGGTGCGGCCACATCTGAAGTACTGCATACAGCTTTAGTCACCATATCTTAAGAAGGCTATTGTAGAACTGGAAAAGGTGCAGACGAGGGCAGCCAAAATGATCAGGAGCCTGGAGCACCTTCCTTATGAGGCTAGGCTACAGCATCTGGGGCTCTTTACCTTGGAAAAGAGGCGACTAAGGGGAGACATGATTGAAGTATATAAAATTATGCATGGAGTGGAGAGGGTAGACAGAGAGAAACAGTAGCATAGGGAGGCTGGAGGCAGCCAGTGTGCATCCTAGCCCTGCATCTGATGTCAGATGCAGGGGCCCAGCAAGCCACATCCCCACATCTGATGTCAGACAAGAGGGCCGCACGGTGCCGTTTGGAAGGGAGATCATCCCCCACTGTGTTGGGCAGCGTGGGCCAGAGCGACTCTCCCTGCCTTAAAGGCAGGGAGAGCCATTCCGGCCACACTGCCAATGCAGCGCAGGCCGATCTCTTTCCTAAACAGTGGTACATCTGCTGGTAACCTCCAGACTGGATTACTGCAATGCGCTCTATGTGGGGCTGCCCTTGTATGTAATCGGGAAACTACAGTTGGTCCAGAATGTGGCAGCAGGTTGGTCTCTGGGTCATCTCGGAGGGACCATATTACTCAAGTCAAGTCATGTTTATTTACGGTCATAGACCAAAATTTACATACATAATAATACACGTAATATAGTAATAATATATACATAATATAATCAGGAACATGGACTCATCCCAATCAGCAATTTCCCGTTAGCATAATCTGATTTACCATCTGTTGTCTAGCCTTCTTAGCTGCCTCACAGAACTTAGCAACTTTAAATGTTACTTGACCATATTACTCCTGTATTGAATGAGCTACACTGGTTGCTGATACGTTTCCGGGCAAAATACAAGGTGCTGATTAAAACCTATAGAGCCCTAAACAGTTTGGGCCCTGGGTATTTAAGAGAACGTCTTCTTCTTTATGAACCCCACCGCCCATTGAGATCATCAGGAGCAGTCCGTCTGCAGTTGCCACTGGCTTGTCTGGTGCCTACTCAGGGATGGGCCTTCTCCGCTGCTGCCCCGAGGTTTTGAAATGCGCTCCCTCGTGAAATAAGAGCCTCCTCATCTCTGACAGCTTTTTAAAAGTCTTTAAAGATGCATCTGTTCACCCAGGCTTTTGATATTGTTTTAATGGTTTTAATGCTGTTTTAAAATATTGTTTTAGAAATTTTAAATTGTTGAAATGTTCGTTAAATGTTTGTTTTAACTAATGTTTTACTTTTTCTGTTTTTATTTTGTTGTAAACTGCCCAGACACATAAGTTTTGGGCGGTATAAAAATATATTAAATAAATAAATAAATAAATAAATAACACAGAGGCGTAACTAGGGAAAATGGCGCCCGGGGCAAGCACTGAAATGGCGCCCCCCGCGCGCCCCCGCACCACAACATACTACATTATACTTAGGTTTTTCCTCACAAGCGCCCGCCGCCGCCGCCAAGCCAGGCCACTGACTGGCCGCCAGGCGCCAGCAAAGCAATGGGGGGGGCGCGGGTGGCGCGGAAGGGACCGCTCGTGGGGGATGGGCTGCCTATGCGCTCCCTTGACTGCTGCAGCGCTGCTGCACTGAGCAGGAAGCATTTGTATTAACAAAAAAAAATTTTTTTAATTAAAAAAAAAATTGTCATGTCGGCGCCCCCCATGTGACCAGAAAAGATGGCGCCCGGGGCACGTGCCCCCCCTGCCCCCCTATAGTTACGCCTCTGAAATAACATCCTTTCAAACAGGACATCCTCAAGTTCAAGGCCAGGAACTGTGAGAGCTGGTCTTGTAGCAAACATGACTTGTCCCCTTAGCTAAGCCAGGTCTGTCCTGGTTGCATATGAAAGGGAGACTAGAAGTGTGAGCACTGTAAGATATTCCATGCTGAGAGCCAGCGTGGTGTAGTGGCTAGAGTGCTGGACTAGGACCGGGGAGACCCGAGTTCAAATCCCCATTCAGCCATGAAAACTAGCTTTGTGACTGGGCCAGTCACTTCTCTCTCAGCCTAACCTACTTCACAGAGTTGTTGTGAGGAGAAACCTAAGTATGTAGTACACCGCTCTGGGCTCCTTGGAGGAAGAGCAAGATATAAAATGTATAAATAAATAAATAGATAGATAGATAGATAGATAGATAGATTCCCCTGAGGGGATGGAGCTGCTCTGGGAAGAGCATCTAGGTCCAGGTTCCTTTCCTGACAGCATCTCCAAGATAGGGCCAAGAGAGATGCCTGCCTGCAACCTTGGAGAAGACATTGCCAGTCTGTGAAGACAATACTGAGCTTGATAGACCAAGGGTCTGACTCAGTATATGGCAGCTTCCTATGTTCCTAGGAGATGATGATGATGATGATGATGATGATGATGATTGATGATGATAAATGATTGGCAGCATCCAGCCTGGTCAATCATGGCTGAGCACCATTGAAATCAATGAGGCAAAATAGTCATCATCACCAGCTTAAGTCCCCTTACCCTTTCTACACATGTTAGGTGAACTATCAAGTCTCTCCATGACTTGATCTCCTCTGGCTCTATAAAAGGCCAATGCAGTCATGGGCGGGCCCAATGTGGACAAATGCTGTGGTGCCAGGAGGGGGCATTGACCTTTTCTCCTGCACCATTTTCTCGATTCAAATTTCCCTAAGCCTTCAGTTTGCCCCATGGCTCAGGGGTAAGATAAAGAAGTTTCCCTCATCCTGTACTGTGTTCCCCAGGCAACATTGCCCAGGCAAGAATGGGGGCGCGGCGGGGGGGCAGTTGCCTCTGGCAACAGATTATTGGAGTGCCTGCAGCACGGCAGCAAGAGGTCCCCCTGCCCCATTGGAAGGGAAGTGGAGAAGAGGGACAGCAGGGTTGTGAAGGGGGCGTCCACACTTGGCGCCTTGCCTCAGGGGCACCGAGATCTTGAATTGCTGCTGAAAAGGCCTCTCCCCTCCATGTATTCATTTACACTTAAAAAATAACAACCCCAAACAGGAGATCTCATCACAAAGCCTCCACCCAGGAGCACAGCCACAATTAAAAGGGGTAGAGTGGGGTTGGGTGAGGGGAGAAAGTCCCTAGGCCCTTGAGGGATGGGCCCCAGGCCCATAGTCAGCTGGTGGCATGGTGTGTATTTGCCACACCAAAAAATTCTCTTTCCTCCCTGGCCTCACTGACTGTTTTCACTGAACATTTTATCACCTGCCTCCTCTGCAATTCCCCCCCCCCCATTTTTATTTTAGGCTGGTTACAGGCCTGATGGGGCCCTCACTGCCTGGGTGACAACTTGCTCATTGCTCCCCCCCCTTCCCCGGTCACACCTCTCTGAAGAAGAAGGTGTGGGGCAGGACCCACCTTCTGTTCTTTTCTCTGAGCCCTCTCTAAGCGTGCAATGCCCGTTTCCACCATCTGTTCTGGTTTGACCCAAACCAGGCAATATTAGCCCTGTCGATCTGTGTTGCTGTGCAGCAACGTTTCTATGCTAGGTCAGCACATGGATCCATACTTCATCCATCCAGCCATTCATTCATTCGATTTCTATACCACCCTTCCAAAAATGGCTCAGTGCGGTTTACACAGAGAAATAACAAATAAGTAAGATGGCTCCCTGTCCCCAAAGGGCTCACAATCTAAAAAGAAACACGAGATAGACACCAGCAACAGTCACTGGAAGTACTGTGCTGGGGGTGGACAGGGCCAGTTACTCTCCCGCTGCTAAATAAAGAGAATCACCACGTTAAAAGGTGCCTCTTTGCCAAGTTAGCAGGGGACACTCCCCTGCTTTGCCCTGAATATAAACAAGGTATACTTGGATTGGCACTTGCGCAAGCGGATGATGCTTCCATCTGCTTAAGTGGAAGTCTACTGGAAGGGCAAAGGTGGACTTTCGGACTGTTTTCCCAGCTGGCCTTCCAAGTGGTTCTGTGTCAAGGGTAACACTGGAACAAAGGATGACTATACTACTCAGGCTTTTCTGAGTGGGTTGGGCTTGTTTCCATGGCTCAAGTTGGTTTGATAAATAACACCTTGAAGCACTAGAATTGGCCAGGAAAAGATGTTTCTCAATGTTTCACCCACATAATTACTACTCAGGAGTAATTTAGTCTGGATATCAGTGAAATTCTTCTGTCTTTTGCCCCGCAATCTCTTTGGATGATCTTTAGTTCTGAATCTGATATTATGAACGGCAAAACATCTCTCAGTCTACTTTTTCCACACCAGTGCAGAATTTGCTAAACCTCTCTCTTGCCTCCTCTTGGTGGTGAGTCTAAACTAAATAGCTCCATATTCTTTAGCCTTCTCTCAAAAAGAGATGCCAGTCCCTTGGACTCAGCCATCATGTTGGTTGTCCTCAGCGCATAATTAACCTATGGAATTCTCTGCCATGGGATGTGGTGATGCCCCCTAGCTTGGATGGCTTTAAAAGGGGCTTAGACACATTCGTGGAGGACAGGTCTATCAATGGCTACTAGTCATTGATTAGAGGCCACCTCCAGCCTCAGAGGCATGATGCCTCTAAATACCACTTTCAGGGGAGCAACAGCAAGAGAGGGGGCAGGCCCTCACCTCTTGCCTGTGGGTTTCTCAGAGGCATCTGGTGGGCCACTGTGTGAAACAAGATGTTGGACTAGATAAGCCTTGGGCCTGGTCCAGCAGGGCTGTTCTTATGTTCTTAAGGAATACACAGAGGTCATTCACACAATCAAAAACTGAATTGGGTCTCACGATCAGTTCTGGAGAGTGCGTGGGGAGATCGAGCTAAGCCCGCTCTCCCCGCACACAAGCAGGGCGGGAGCCCAGGGCGGCCAGATCGGCCACCCACACAATTGCTGTCTCCGTGACGGAGCCAGCGGGGGCTGGGGGGAGCAGGGGCCTATCAGCCCCCGGCAGCTCCAGCATGCCCTGCGCGAGTGCGCAGGGCATGCTGGCGAGACCCCCGGATGTGGGAGGCGGCTTATAGCCTCCCCTTCGGGGGTCTCCTCATGAGTAGACATGGCGCGGAGCTGCACCGTGGCTATTCACGATAAAAAATACCGGGTTTGTGGAGTGCTCGCTCTGCAAACCCAGTTTTAGGGAAGGGTACTTGAGCGGGTTACCCGCTCTAGAACCACCGGGCTTGCAGCCGAGCCCAGTGGCTCACACGATTTTCTGCAATCGTGTGAATAGTCTCACTGTGTTCTACCCAGGTTTGGGAGCTGTGTGTGCTCCCAATTTGCAGTTGTGTGGAAGCAAGGTATGGGGAAAAGCCACTCAGGTTTTCTTCCTTACTTGCTTCCACACAACCAAAAAATTGGAGCACACACAACTCTCAAACCTGGGCAGGACACAGCTTTTGATAGTGTGAATGACCTCAGTGTGTGCATAATGGGATTATCTGAGTTTGTCTTTCGTGGAGGCTAGGAAGGACTCTTGTGTCTTCTTGATGGGAGTGGGGGTGAAGTTTGCTCTTTGGTCTCACCATATAGTTCGTTTGTATCTGCACACTTAGTGGAGACAGTTATCTGCCTGTTCAGTAAGTATGTAAGTATAAGCTTGATGGAGTGGATTATCTGAATGTCTATTGTGAAAGCTGGGAAGGTGCTCATTTGCATGTTGAAAAGGAGGTTATCTGTCTCCTGTGTGCCATGCATTGTGTGGTGGCCTTGCAAAGGTTGTGAGAGATAAATAGTTACGGATGAAGAAGGACTCGGCAAAAACGCATCTTTTTCACAATGTCCACTATATGGTTGTTTCATCGGTTTGGCAATAGGCATCAGGTATTTCTCAAGTAAATGTTTCCTTGGATTAGATTCAATGGCAATACTAGAAAAAAATAGTGGGGGGCACAAAAGGGGCAAAGTGCATTATATATTGGGGTGTGGGTGTTCAACTTTGTTAACAAACTAAACTTGTGTTAGGTTGGAAATATAAATGATGACATATTTCACAGCGTCCCCATCCTAAGCTTATTGTTTTGGAAGTTCTTTTGGTTTTGATAGAGACAGCTTTCAAGTAAGGATGTTTATTTTAATTTTCAATTTAAAATTCTGAGGGGTGTCCAGGAAAAGGAGGTGGGTGCGGAATGCGGGTGAACTATCTGAACAAGAGGCACTTGCGAATGCAATACATTATCCTGTGGATTGGCAGAGGACCATTTTACCCTTTGTGGTGCCTCTCCCTCAGTTACAGTTTTAGGGGAGGGTAGCTGGTCTTAGGAACAAAGGCAGCTGCCATGTACTGAGTCAGGCCCTTGGTCCATCTAGCTCAGTATTGTCTATGCAGACTGGCAGTGACTTCTGCAAGGTTGCAGGCAGGAGTCTCTCTCAGCTGCACCTTGGAGGTGTCAGGAAGGGAACTTGGGATAATCTCATCCCCTAAGGGGAATTTCTTATAGTGCTCACATGTAGTCTCCCATTCAAATGCAACCAGGGTGGACCCTGCTTAGCAAAGGGGACAATTCATGCTTGCTACCACATGGATTGTCCCCTTTGCTAAGTAGGATCCACCCTGGTTTTCATTTGAATGGGAGACTGCATGTGTGAGCACTGTAAGATATTCCCCTTAGGGGATGGGGCTGGCTGAGTAGAGCATCTGCATGCTTGCATGCAGAAGGTCCCAAGGTCCCTGAGGGGGGTCGGGGCTCAGGTTACAGCAGGCTGTAGTCTCCATTCTGCATAACTAAAGTCTATGTTAAGACCCACATTTTGCCGTTTATGCTTACATTTAACGCAGGAATTTCTCCCTCCCCTGGACTCCCTCCACAGAATTTCACCAATCTGCTAAAAACCTCCCTTCCCCCACGCCCATGCTTGCAATTGCAAATACTCCGAGCAGACCATACCCAACAGTTGTCAAACTCCCCTTCTTTGAGTTTTGAAAAACACCATTCCACACATCAAGGGAACGTGGCGGGGCATAACAGGCTTTTTTCAAAAGCTGCTGGAAATAGAGGATTATTTTAAGCTGGACATAAATTGGGCTAAGCCAGAATGCGCAGCGCCGATTCAGGGGGAAACAGACTCTTGTCTGTACTGGTCCCTGATAGCCCAAAGGGATTTCGAAGTAAACGCAGCTGATATGTGGACTCACACTCTCCATCCCGAAGGAGATTCGAACGCAAAGCCATGTGGGTAAAGCCTCCTGGTACTGAGCTCTCCGCCACCCTGCCCCAGTCTTTCCTGCCACATGGTCTTGGGCAGGAAGCAGGGGCGTAGCTAGGGGAGAGGGGGCCCGTGTTCATCCCTCTCTCTGGCGGCCTCCCCAGAATGAGGGAGATAATGAAGAAAATAGGGAGGGATGGATCTGGAGGGCCCTCAGGAGCTTGGGGCCCGTGTTCTTTGAACCCTTTTGCTCAATTATAGCTACGCCCCTGGCAGGAAGAAAAAACTCAAAAACCTGGATTGCAGCTGGGAAGGTTTGGCCTCATCCAAAAAGAGAGTATGTTCTCAGAGGAATTGGGCCCATTTTCTGAATAAGCTTGAAAATGTCAAGTAAGCTTCATTAACAAGGTAAATAAACTAATTGCATTAATTACCTTAATGTATAGCAAAATCCTCGCTCCCTTAATAACTTTCTTTGCTATCCCTTTGCTCCCCCGAATTAGGTAATTCCATCCCTTGATGATGGGAACTTGGGGACACTGGATCTGAGCGAATGGCTTCCATGGATTCTTGTGAGCGTGTGCCAGGGATTGGTTGACGGTTCTGTGCCAACTGTCCATCAGTTCTGTGGGGTAAAACTGCCCCCCCCCCACATTCCTCCCTGAGTTGGAGAGGGCTCCTCTGCAGTGTGCATGATCCTGTTGTCACAGATCAGGCAGAGGAGGAAAAGCCCAATTACACCAGGGAGGGGAAGATGCACATCTCAGATTGGCATAATTATTTAATTCATCCTGACTCTGGCCAGCTGCATCTGGAGGGAGCAGCCACCCCCTGCCAGGAGGATGCCAAGAGGAGCCAGCCTGCAGGCAAGCAGATCACTCCTGGCTGATTGCTCTGCTTTGTCTTTGCATGTCTGGGGAGCAAGGGCAGCACCTGCTGCTCGCTGAGGTTGGGCAATGTCTTTCCCTTTTTCACTTTCCTTCCCGTTTATCCTGAAAAGTGAGCAAAAAAGCCCTCTCCCAAAGTACAGGTTGTTTCCCTGCTGGAGTCCAGAGTTTAGGCAAGAACCATTGCAGCAAAGCAGGGGGTCCCCATCCCAAACTTGTCTCCCAGATGTTGTTGGACAACAACTCCCATCACCCCCAGCCACAATGGCTGGGGTTGATGGGAGTTGTCATCCAACAACATCTGGGGACCCATGGTTGGGAATCCCTGCAGCAAAGCAGCCTGAGATGGTTCATTTTAACAGCTGTCAAGCACCTTACAGGACCAGGAGGATCAGATGAACTAAACTCGGAGGGATCCTCAACGTTGGGCCCCCAGATGTTCTTGGACTTCAACTCCCATAATCCCCAGCCAAAGGCCACTGGGCCTGGGGATTATGGGAGTTGAAGTCCAAGAACATCTGGGGGCCCAACGTTGAGGATCCCTGAACTAAAGGTTGTCTGTTTCAAACAGTGGCTGTCAGGTGCTTCTAGGAAGCTCACAAGAGTGGCGTGAACAGCCCTCCCCTCTTGCTTGTCCCCAGCACCAGATATCCGGAGATACACTGCTTTTGAACATGGGAGGTTGCACGTACCTCTCATTTCTTTATTGTTTATGAACGGTTTGTTTGCTTGTTTATTTAATGCATGTCCATCATTTAAAGCAATGACACAAGCCAACGCCCTAAAACTCTGTGCAGCTGCTACATTTCACAGTAAAGCAATGGGAGTGCTTGCATGGGTGTGTCTGTGTGTGTGGTATTTTTGCCAGTCTCCCCTTCCTTCTGAAGCTCTCTGTGCCACCTGAAAATATGTTGCTAAGAATCCAGCAGCCCTCAGGCCCAGGGATATATTCTTCCTGGGCTGCAAAAACGAGACCTTCTATTTCTTTCTTTAGTGTCCCCTTCTTTAACCACTGCCATGTTGTTGTTTTTGTTGTTGTTGTTGAGAACAGTGTGCATAGGCTCATTTTGCATGAGCCATTTTTTGGAAGGGTGGTATAGAAATTGAATTAATAAATTATTATTATTATTATTATTATTTAATCACATAATCACCCAATCAGCTGATTAATCACCTAATCAGCTGTTGTAAAAAGATCGCACAGACTGATCGTACACAAACAAAGGCGTAACAAGGTAGCAGGGATGATACACTGGAACATCTGCAAAAAATACAAGCTACCTGTAGCCAAACATTGGTGGGACCATAACATTGAAAAAGTTGAAGAAAATGAAGATGTAAAAATATTATGGGACTTCCAACTACAAACAGACAAACATCTGCCACACAATACACCAGATATAACTGTAGTCGAGAAGAAAGAAAAACAAGTTAAAATAATCAACATAGCAATACCAGGGGATAGCAGAATAGAAGAAAAAGAAATAGAAAAAATCACCAAATACAAAGATCTACAAATTGAAATTGAAAGGCTGTGGCAGAAGAAGACCAAAATAATCCCAGTGGTAATTGGCACCCTGGGTGCAGTTCCAAAAGACCTAGAAGAGCACCTCAACACCATAGGGGCCACAGAAATCACCATCAGCCAATTACAAAAAGCAGCTTTACTGGGAACAGCCTATATTCTGTGATGATATCTATAACAACAGCAACAACGCTGACAATAAAATTCAGCCATCCAAGGTCCTTAGGAAGGACTCGATGTCTGGATAAAACAAACCAGTCAATAACACCTGTCTGACAGTGTAAATAAATAAATAATAATATATTTGTAGGTTGCACAGAGCACTTCTGGGGGAAAGGGAAATTGTGTGTGAGGGTCCATGCTGCTTTACTCTAGAGCAGTGGTTCGCCAACTGGGGTCATCCAGATGTTGCTAAACTACAACTCCCAGCACCCCCAGCCACAGTACATTGTATCTGGGGATGATGGGAGTTGTGGTTCAGCAACATCTGGAGGACCCCCGGTGGCGAACCACTGTTCTAGAACACAGCAGCTGAATTCATGCTTCTTTCGCAGCACACACACAGTGCAAAGGTGTCAGCCACAGACGCTAGAATTGTTGGAACTGGGGAACCAATTAAAACCATCTCTTAAAATGCTTTATGGAAGAAAAGTGTCTTCAAGCTCCTTTTAAAACATATCAGGGAGGAAGATTGGTGAAGCTCTTCTGGGAGGGCATTCCAAAGACGAGGGGCCATGCTGAAAAGGCCCTGTCCCTAGCCACACCCACCAGATCTGTGTCAGTTGGCAAGGCCAAGAGCAAGGTCTAGGAAGGGAACGAGGGACCCTGGCAGTGTCATATCAGTGAACGGGGTCCACTAGATACCCCAGCCTTAAGCCACCAAGGTCAAAACCAGCACTTCAGATCTGGCCTAGAAGTAAGCTGGCAACCAATGAAGCAGCCCAATTTTCAATATGCTTTCAAGGTGATTTAAAAATAGAAGCATAAACACAGAACACCATCACAACAATGTTCAGTTGCTGCAGTCTATTATTAAGCTATTATGCTATTTACAAACAGTCTACCAGATGTAATTGACTGGATTTGGTACTTTAATTATCAGGCCCTTTCCAAGGGTCTAGGATAACTAAAGAAAAATTAAAGATATTGCCATAGTATCCGTGTTGACCTGAGTAATGTGGCCTCCTGTAGTTGTGATCCCTGCATTCCCTGTAATCACGTGAGGGGGCTGATACTCTGAATGGCCCTTCTGCACATGCTGCAAAACCCAGGGTGCCATGCCAAGGCTGTGTCGGAATGTCCTTGAAGGATGTCAGCACAACCCCATCCTCCTCATGTGCAGTGGCCACGCTTCATCTGAACTGGCCCACTGGCTGTTTTCATGCTCAAAAGCACCCCTCCTCTCCTCTTACCCTTGTAGGCATGGGGAGCTGGCTAGCGGGGAAAGGTTCAGCACCACGCTCCGCTTTTCTCCACTGCCTTTGGTTTTATAAACCTGTCAAGGGACTCTTACATGTGTGCAACATCCAGTCTGGCCCTGAGCACAGCTGAGCTTCTGATCAGCAGGCCACTTCTGCTAGCCCGCACATCCAAGGCGACTTGTATATGGCCCCCAGGCAAGCACCTGCGGGTCAAATGGTGCAGAATCCTCCTTCTCTTTTTAGGCACTGCTTCTCAGCGGGGCCCCATCTCCTCCTTCCAGGATAAGCTCACCCCCGCCCTCCTCAATAGCAGCAACCATTGTCTGGTTACTGTGTGGAGATACGTCCCTGCAAACCTGTTTTTTCTGCCGCTGTGTGCTGCAAAGATCTGTGGCTCCGGATATTGTTGGAGATGGAGTTGCAGTGCATCAGAATTTTGCACCAACTATCCAAATGACCACTTGGGGGAGTAGGAGTAGAGGTAGTGAGTAAGGGTCTCCCTAGCTGTTCTGCCTGTCTCTACTCTATGGCCCCTGATTGGACTCCTCAGGTATTTCCTGTTGAGCCCCTCTTAAAGAGCAGATGCAAACATCTCTCTCTCTCCCTCCCTACCTTCTAGATGTGCTAAATGACTGAGCCTTAGAACAGTTAGTCACGGAACCAACCAGAGAGATGGCGACTTTGGATTTAATCCTGTGTGGTGCCCAGGAGCTGGTGCGAGATGTCAGAGTTGCAGAACCATTGGGTAGCAGTGAACATAGTGTGATCCAGTTCAGCTTACATGCATGTGGAGAATTGTCAAAGTACAACACAAATGTGCTGGACTTCCGAAGAGGAAACTTCTGAAAAATGAGGGGACTGGTAAGAAAGAAGTTGAAAGGGAAAGTCAGGAGGGTCAAACTATTCCAGAAAACATGGAACTTATTTAAAACCACAGTACTAGAAGCACAGTTGGAATGTATACCAAGAAGGAGGAAAGGTACCCCCAAGTTCAGGAGGATGCCAGCGTGGCTAACGATTCGAGTAAGGGAAACTATAAAAGGGAAGAAGACTTCCTTCAGGAAATGGAAGTCCTGCCCAAATGAAGAGAACAGAAAAGAAAGAAATTCAAGGACAAAATAAGGGATGCAAAGAGAGAATTTAAGGAGCATATAGGCGGTTGGACCCTTAGACGATGAGGGTGTGAAAGGGATTATTAAGGAGGATAAGGAGATTGCAGAGAAGCTGAATGAGTTCTTTGCATGTGTCTTCACGGAGGAGGATACTTACCATATACCCTCTCCAGAATTGACTTTTTCAGGTTTAGTGGCTGAGAAACTGGGCCAATTTGAGGTGACAAGGTGACAATGTTCTAAACTGTCTTGAAAAGCTAAAACTTAACAAAACGCCAGGACCAGATGGCATCCACCCAAGAGTTCTGAAGGAACTCAAATGTGAAATTGCCACTCTCCTAGCAAAAATATATAATTTGTCCCTACAATCAGGCTCTGTGCCACTGGAAAGTAGCCAATGTGACTCCAATTTTCAAGAAGAGATCCAGGGGGGATCCGGGAAATTACAGGCTGGTCAGCTTAACTTCAGTGCTGCGTAAATTGATGGAAAGCATACTTAAGGACAAAATTGTTAAGCATATAGAAGAACAGACCTTGTTGAAGGAGAACCAACATGGCTTCTGCAAGGGAAAGTTTTGCCACACTAACCTTTTGGAGTTCTTTGAGAGTGTCAACAAACATGTGGATGAAGGTGATCTGGTTGACATAGTATACTTGGACTTCCAAAAAGCTTTTGATAAAGTTCTCCACTAAAGGCTCTTGAGTAAACTTAGTAGTCATGAAATAAGGGAACAGGTTCATGTGTGAATTGGTAACTGGTTGAAGGACAGGAAACAGAGAGTAGGAATAAATGGACAGTTTTCACAATGGAGGGAGGGAGGATGTGGGGTCCCCCAGGGATTGGTACTGGGACCAGTGCTCTTTAACTTGTTCATAAATGATCTAGAAGTTGGGGTGACCAGCGAAGTGGCCAGATTTGCAGATGACACTAAACTATTTAGGGTAGTGAAATCCACAATGGATTGTGAGGAACTCAAAAAGATCTCTCCAAACTGGGGGACTGGGTGACAAAATGGCAAATGCGGTTCAATGTAAGCAAGTGTAAAGTGATGCACAATGGGGCAAGAAATACAAACTTCACATATACATTGATGGGATCTCAGCTGTTGGTGACTGACCAGGAGAGAGATCTTGGGGTCATGGTGGACAGCTCATTGAAAGTGGCGTCTCCGTGTGTGGCAGCTGCGAAAAAAGCTAATTCCATGCTAGGAATCATTAGGAGGGGGACTGAAAACTAAAATGCTAATATTATAATGCCCTTATACAAACCCATGGTGCGGCCACATCTGGAGTACTGTGTAGTGTACAGCTTTCATCACCGTATCTTAAGAAGGACATTATAGAACTGGAGAAGGTGCAGAAGAGGGCAACCAAAATGATCAGGGGCCTGGAGCACCTTCCTTATGAGGCTAGGCTACAACACCTGGGGCTCTTTCCCTTGGAAAAGAGGCGACTAAGGGGAGACATGATGGAGGGCTAAAAATCCTTGCATGGAGTGGAGAAAGTGGACAGTGAGGATTTTTTCTTCCTCTCTCACAACACAAGAACCAGGAGTCACCCCATGAAACTGAAGGTTGGGAAATGTAGGACCGACAAGAGGAATTACTTTTTCACACGGTGCATAATTAATCTATGGTATTCCTTGCCATGGGATGTGGTGATGGCCACCAGCTTGGATGGCCTTAAAAGGGGCTGAGACAGATTCACGGAGGACAGGTCTATCAATGGCTACTAGTCTGATGGCTGTGGGCCACCTCCGGCCTCAGAGAAACGATGCCTCTCAATACCAGTTGCAGGGGAGCAACAGCAGGGGAGAGGGCATGCACATATCTCCTGCCTGTGGGCTCCCCAGAGGCATCTGGTGGGCCACTGTGTGAAACAGGATGCTGGACTGGATGGGCCTTGTGACTGCTCCAGCAGGGCTGTTCTTTTGTTTTGTACCTATTCAGTATGTAGTTCCATAGATTAGGGCTAGGTCTTTCCTCTCCAAAGTGTACTTTATCAATAAATACTTCGTATTTAGTTCTACAAGAATCTCTATGTGTCTCCTCTAAATAGCGGCAACAACTAAACTCTGCATCCTATTTTGTAACGGGAGTGGGTAGCTTCTTCAGTGCTCTGCTAAGTAACTGGGGGGGGGGATTTCAACCCACGTATTGGGGACAACAACGCTTGCCCCTCACCGGGCTTCAGGGGGCTCTTGGCAAAGTGCCCTCCATGGACTCACACCTATCTGGTTTCTCCTTCCTCCCAAGGATTTGTGGCGGGGCTTACCTTTCTATGTCGGATGGGATGCGGCGGGGAGAGAGGAGGTAATGGTGGAGAGGCTCTTTTGGCTGAGTCGCTCTCCCACCACCTCTTGGAGCCCATGGCCATGGGGTGTGTGTGTGTGTGTGTGTGTGTCCCGGATCGGCAGTAGGCCCTTCTGATGGCCCTGGACCCTTGGCAGCTGCCCAGGGATGCCAGCCCCTGGCACCAGCCCTGCCCCTTATCCCCATCACTCTCTTTCTCTTGCCTGGCAGAAAGGATCATCTGTCTTCTGAGGACTTATTTCTTAACTATTTCTTTTGCTTATGCCTTAAAGCAGGAGTTTTCAACCTTGGGCTCCCAAATGTCATTGAAGTACAACCCCCATCATCCCACTGGGGCGGGGGATGATGGGGGATGTAGTCCAACAACATCTGGGGACCCAAGGATGAGAACTGGCCTTTGGTCATTGGGGCCATACTCTAGGTCAGATCTGCACCACTTCTCCTCCTCTTACCGATGTTGGGCTACATCTCCCATCATACGCGACTATGGGCCACTATGGCTGGGGATGATGGGAGTTGTAGTTCAACAGTATCTGGGGACTCAAGGTTGGGAACCCCAGCTTTAAGGTATCACTGAGGAATCTGTTGCTGTGTGTCAGCCACTCTGATTGAAATATGAGCAACGGGGACAATTTCCTGCCATCACTTTTCTTGCAGCGGGGAGTTCCCCAGATCCAAGGGAAGCATCAGCAGTGACAACTGTAGTGCCCTGCTCCCCCTGTCTGCTTCTGAGTTCTGCTTTCTGCTTCGTTGGGCCTGTTGTTTTTCTGTCTTTCTAAGGGGCAAGCCTAGAAGGTTTGAGAAGGATGTCTAAGTGAACTGGAGAAAATGGCTTCGGTTTTGTAGCAGAGGTCTGCTTGATCTCAGGGTTCTGAAGAGTCCTAGAGGCTATATGGATGAAAACAGAGACTTTGGTAAACTGTGCTTTAAAAAAAATCAATCTAAATTTTATGCACTGGTCTTTTCCATTGAGTTGTTAATGAGAATAGCTGAGTTATCAGGGCTGCCTTCTAGTGTGGCAATAGCTGCTATTGCCACATATAAAATTGGACCAGCCTTGGCAGGAGTCATTTGTGGTAGAATTATCTAGGTCAGTTGCGCAGTTAAAGCAATGAAAACATTGCAACACACTTCTCCTTGCTTAATCCAGCTTACTGCCGTTCATAGACAGCAGGGATCCTGATGAAACCCCAGCCCTTTGGGTGAATAAAGATGCAAGAGCTTCTGTCCTGACTCCGCTGAATCATCTACCAATATCACCCTGTGACTCTCATCTTGCAGAGCAGCCAGGCTTCTCACACTTGGGTCCCCAGAAGGTGTTGGACTACAACTCCCATCAGCCCCCGCCACCATGGCCAAGGGCTTTGCAGCTGAGGATGAGGAGAGCTGAAGCCCAACACCACCTGGAGTGGGGAACCCCTAGACGGACTGAAACGACAGTGACTCAAAGGCTGTAATTTTAATGGCCCAAGGGATACTTGAGGGCTGGTTTTGGCACACTACAGAGTCCAGCTGGTTTAACAGTCACCCTCTTTCTCCAGAGAGAACCCCGGGAGCTGCAGTTCTATAGAGGGGAGCAGGTATCTGGCAAAGGAGAAGGAGAGTCAGTGCGGCTATTCCCATGACCAGGAGAAACCGGCCTGAGGGAGCCTAACCCGGTTTTCCCTGGCTGTGTGCTGCAAAAGGAGCCATCTGGCTCCCGACACGAAACATCCCTCAGTCTCCCTAGGTGGGTCCCGGCAGGAAACCTCCCTCAGTGCCCCACCCCTTAAATGAGGTTAGTGGAGCGCGCGCTCCGCTAACCCCATTTTTTCGACCCTGAGTCACCACGGTGTGAGCCTGTGCCGCAGCACCACTCTGCACCGTGGTGACTCATGAGGAGAGCCCTGACTGGGAGGCTGCAACAAGTCTCCCAGCATGGGGGTCTCCCCAGAATGCCCTGCAAACTCACGCAGGGCATGCTGGGACTTTCAGGGGCCAGGTGGCCCCCGATCCCTGCCACTCCTACCAGCTCTGTGACGGAGCTGGCAATCGTGCGGGTGGCTGCTTGTGTGGAGAACCTCAGTGTGGTGTAGTGAGAGCCAGTGTGGTGTAGTGGTTAGAGTGTTGGACTAGGGCTGGGGAGACCCGAGTTCAAATCCCACTTCAGCCACTAAACTCACTGGAGGACTCTGGGCCAGCCCCGTCTCTTTCAGCCTAACCTACCTCACACGGTTGTTGTGAGGATACATATAACCATGTCCACTGCTCTGGGCTCCTTGGAAGAAGAGTGGGATATAAATATAGTAAATAAAGAAATAGTCAATAAATCTAGTGCAACTAGACTAAAGTACGCTTCCAAGGATTCTTTGTGGGGAGCCATGGCAGCGGAACGGGTTGGAGTTGGGACCCTCAAGCAGCCGCTGAGAACCCAGGGCTCTCAGCACATATTTCCACACATATGGTAATGCTCACATCTGTTGTTGAGGTGTGGTAATGTCCTTCTTAACCACTGGGAGGATGATAACGAAGCTACCCAGGAAGGGATTTCACCTGAACACAGAAACCACAAGTGATGCATCATGCAAGGACTTTGAAGCCTCTTGCATGTTGTTTGCTGCATGTATGAATGCTGTTAATGTCGGCTAGAAAGTGCCGTGAATCCTACCTTCTAAGGAGACGCTACCTTCCAAACTGAACTCTTGGACTCTCTTCTTCAACTCTTTCTTCTCAACTGTCTCCAGGACTCTTCCTCTCAAGGGTTCCAAACTCAACATAGCCAGCATAGTGTAGTGGTTAGCGTGTTGGACTAGGACTGGGAAGACCCGAGTTCGAATCCCCATTGGACCATGAAACTCACTGGGTGACTCTGGGCCAGTCATGTATCTCTCAGCCAAACCTACCTTACAGGGTTGCTGTGAGGATAAAAATAACCATGTGCACTGCTCTGAGCTCCTCAGAGGAAGAGTGGGATATAAGTGAAAAAAATAAAAATAATAAGGATAAATAAATTCTAAGTTCTTCAAGGTGATTCTTTCTTTTTTTTTCTTTGGACTCTGACTTCTTCTGACATTCTCCAGGACAAACTTCAACTAACTTACTCTCTGAGCAACCCTTCTATATATATACACACAATCTTACTCCAACAGTTTTAAAAACACCCCAATCAGTGTAACTCAAAATTCCCTCCATTTTTATAACTTCCCTTCTCTCCAAAACCCCTGTCAAACTGATATTCTCAAAGTGAAACTAAGTGTAATTGGGAAACTAACTGACCTTGCCAATTTTCTTTGCAAAATAGGCACTTTGCAAGCATTTTAACACAGAAATCCTATTTACAATAATGAAATAGTTTGGGAATATCAATTCAATTAATAATATAACACAATTCATTTACAATACAAGGGCTTATTTACAAAAACAAGAGGTCTAGCCCTCATTCCTCCATTGCAATTTTTCATTCCAGGCGCAGGAAATGTGAAAACACTTCTAGGCTGCACTTTCTTATGCTAATGAAGTGAGGGATATTTAGAGCTTTTGCACAAGTTCCAAGTGCAAGCTGACTCCCTGTACACAGGCTGCTTTAAGCTTCCAAGTGACTTCCCTCTGTGTGTTTACTCCTGACCAAGCAGGGACCTTGAATGATTTTCACGCCTGCCAGCCAGCTCTTACATCCCCTGCTCAGCACGTATGCAGAGGGCAGAATTGTCAGGAAGCAGAGCCCAGACCTGCTGCAGTCTGTGTACAGGGAGTAAGATCACGCTTGGAGAGGCATGAAGCTTCCAGTGTCCCCCACTTAATTGCCATATGGAAGTGGCCCTAATCAGACTTAGCTGGAACTGAATGTGACTTCTGGTGATTTGTCTGGACGACCGTTTTGAGCTGTCCTTCCTCTTCTAGGCCTCTATCGCACCAGCTTCTCCTTCATTACTGGGGTCTTCATTTCTTTGAATGTTACTTCTCTTTACAGTCTTTAACGATGAATTTCTGCACGGCAATAAAACCATATAGTGGTTTTATTCCAGTTTAACTGTTATGGTTGCCCCAAAAGGATCCTGGAAATTGTTGTTTGGCCTGAGTATGCTGAGGCTCCATTGTTAAAGATACCAACCATGGTTTTTCTTCTTACAATCTCTTGCAAGTAATTAATTATAATACTTTGAATGGCTAAGATGTATCGCATTCCTTAAAACAGGGGCAGGCCACCTCGGCTCTCCAGCTGTTGCTGAAATACAATTCCCATCATCCCTAGCTGCAGCTGGGGATGATGGGAGTGGTAGTTCAGGAACAGCTGGAGAGGAGGAGGCGCTACATGATTACTCATGGCCTGGCCAAATCCGGTTTCTAATTAGCCCAAGAGACAACCCACAGATGTGATTCACAGAGTCCCACTCATTGTCATTAAAGATAAACAGAAACAAATGAGGGCAGTACCCCAGGAACCTGCAGGATCCTACCCAAGGCTCATCCAGCCCAGCATCCTGCTTCCCGCAATGGCCAATCAGAGGCCTCCAGGAAGCCCACAAAGAGGGCCTTCATTCTCTCCTGCTGTTGCTCTCCAGCAACCAGAATTCAGAGGTACAGATGCTCCTCATAGCCATCATGATAAATGCCCATTGATATATCTCTCCTTTCCTGCTAGTTTTGTCTAATCTCCTTTTGAAATGATCTAAACTAGTGACCATCACCACGTTTTGTGGCAGTGACTTCCATAAATTATCTATGCATTGTCTGAAGGACCTTCCTTTCGACTGTCCTACATTGACTGCCCAGCAATTTCAGTTGATGACTCCGAGTACTCGTCTTGTGAGTAATACATGGAATGAGCCAACTGGGTTGGTCAGTACCTGCTGGGGGGAGAGATGCTCACAGACCCTAGAGATGCCCCTAGAGATGCCCCTAGAGATGGAAAATAGGTGATAACACACTGAAAGCTGGGAGTATTGCAATGCTATCATGCTTTTAGTGTCCTCCTGACCATCAGTCCTGCAGCAGCCCAATCTGCAATGGTGTTTTAAAAGCATTTTAGAAGTTTTAAAAATACAAAACCTACTGCAGGCATACCTCGTTATTCTCAGGGGTTCTGTTCCTTGCCTACAGGCGTGAGTAACAAAACCATGAATAACAAGTCACAGCACCTATGGGAATTGGCGGGTGGGGGGTAGGTTCCTGTGGTGAGGGGGGGGGGGAGAGTCCAAAAACCAGCTAAAAATGGCAAAATTACTTTAAAGTGCTGTACCATGCTCCACAGGTCTCCATCTGTCCAGCACTATCCTCCCAGAAACGTTAGTTTGGCCATTTCCCAGAAAAAATCGTGGGGGAAATTTCTCCTTTCCCCCCCAATAGATAAGCCACAAAATGGCTCCTTTACACAAAATGTGTCCGGAAATGCTTTGAGAACTTTGACTGAAGAGCGGTATATAAGTAGTAGTAGTAGTAGTATAAAATTTTATTGATGTTGTCAGAGGAATGGAAATGAAAATTGGCAGGAATGTCCTCCGAAGATTACTCCACGGAGAGAGGACAACTATTTGTTCATTGTTACCTGACCCTGATTCTGGTCCTCCCTTCAGTGCAAAACTATATGTAATTTTACTCTGATCATGTAGGGGTAAGGATAAAGAAGGGGTGATCACACACAAGAAGCTGTAAGTACAACCATGCTATCACCTAGTTTCCATCTCGAGAGGGGAGGAGATGTTGCCAAAACCCACTATGAGCGTTTGCCACCTGATATGGTCCTAATATTGTTGGACTACAAGTCCCATCACCCCCAGCCACAATGGCCTAAGTGGCTTGGGATGATGGGAGTTGTAGACCAACAATATCTGGGAACAGATTGACTGATTGATTGATTAAGTGCCGTCAAGTTGGTGTCGACTCTTAGCGACCACATAGATAGATTCTCTCCAGGATGATCTGTCTTCAACTTGGCCTCTAAGGTCTCTCAGTGGTGCCTTCATTGCTGTCATGATCAAGTCCATCCACCTTGCTGCTGGTCGTCCTCTTCTTCTCTTTCCTTCAACATTTCCCAGCATTAGAGACTTCTCAAGGGAGCTGGGTCTTTGCATAGTGTGTCCGAAGCCTGAATCTGCTTCCTTGCTATTTCAGCCATTGGTTCTATCCTTGTCCTCAGTAGCAACAGAAAATGGGTCTGCTCCTTCCTCTTCGTGGCCAGTCCTTCAGATCTCTGGAGATGGCATTCGTATCTCCCTTTTGGCTTCTCTTCTCCAGGCTAAACATACCCAGCTCCTTCAGCTTCATAGGACATGTTTTCCACACCTCCCATCATCTTGGTTGCCCTCTTCTTCATCCATCCCATCCCATCTGATGTTCCATTGTGGGATGCCGTCTCTGGGGAGATCTGGCAGGCCCCGTCTCTTCCCGACCTTAGTCTGGCTGTTAAAATATGTTTGATTAAATAGGCACATGGAGTTTGATTTTATAGTTTTTGCTATTCTGTTACGTTTTTTCTAATGTTTCTTTTATTGCCTGTAGTACAGTACTGGTGGTTTTAAATAAATCTGTTGGAATAGTTTTCCATTTTTTGCTTGACTGTACCCCACTTTGGATACTTATGAAAAGCAGTTTAGAAGTAACATGAAATACAATACAGCAAAACAAATGAAATCAGTGTTACAGGTGCAATGTGTAGTCGAGTTCGGATGTAACGTTTCTGAATTAAGAAGAAGAAGAAATAAAATCTCTATGCATCTATCCTGATATATACTATCCAGAAACACCCTAATATTTTATTTATCTATTAAAATTTTATGCCGCCTAACCCAGATGGCTCTAGGCAGTTCACATGAATAAGATGCACTTTGGTGACGGTTTGCTATGTTTTCATGCCATCAGTGTGGCCATGGGGATTCTAGCAAGATGGCTCTTCTCACTGCAGTCTTTTCCCACTCTGACACTGTGGATCTAATCCCAACAGCTAACCTTGACTGTTGCCTACAAGGGCTTTCTTCATAATGGAATCTTAGAAATGAGCAAGACAATGTGCCTGTTTACCAAAGGTGTTTTGCTTTTGGCTGGGGGTCATATATCCCTTAGAAAGCCTCAAGTTTCATCTTGCTATTCTATAAGTAGCGGGCAAGTTTCCCAAGCCTCTAGCAAGCAAGAGGGTTTTCTTCCCATGGTGGAAAGGAACATGCTCTTAGCAACATGCACAGAACACAATGGGTGACAGGAGCACTCCATGCAGAGACCTGTTGCATGCCTAGGCATGGCCCTGCCTGAACACTGAAGTCAGCTCTGTAGTACCCTTTTTGAGCTGTGATGACCAGAACTGCACAAAGGCAGTACTCCAAATGTGGCCACATCATAGATTTGTATAAGAGCATTATAATCTTGGCAATTCTATTTTCAGATCTCTTGGCTAATGGTCAGTAGCATGGAAATTGCCTTTTTCACAGCTGCCACACAACATGTCAATGTTGTTTTCATGGAATTTTCCACCATGACCCCAAGATCTCTTTCCTGGTTAGTCACCATCAGTTCAGATCTCATCAGTGTATATGTGAAATAGGGATTCTTTGCCCCAGTGATCATCATTTTAAGCTTGTTTACGTCAAACCACATTTGCCATTTTGTTGCCCACTCAACCAGTTTGGAGATGTCCTTTTGGAGATCTGCACAGTCTGTTACAGTTTCCACACCCTGAATAGTTTGGGGTCATCTGCAATCTTGGCCACCTTGCTGCTCATCCCAAACTCTAGATCATTTATGAACAAGTGAAAAAGCCCCAGCCACAATACAAATCCTTAGGGGATCGACTTCTTACTTCCCTCCAGTGTGAAAATTGTCTATTGGTTCCTTCCTATTCTTTGCTTCCTATTCTTTAACTAGTTACCAATCCATAAAAAGGAACTTATCATCTTACCTCAAGACTGCTAAACTTATTTACCTCATCTTCTGGTGCCTGTTACATTTTTTTTAATAAACAATGAAAAAGGTTGCATGAAATCGCCTAAAAATTTCATGCCCATTTCATTACTTAGACATTCCATGCCAATAGCATGAGCATCACGAGAGTCAGAAGAAAAAGTATTTCTTTTCTAGTTGTTTTCTATTCTAGTTGCTGTTCCTAGTTGTATTCTAATTGTGTTCCTTCTTTGCCTATAAAATGAGATATCTTTGCTGGGTATATCTAATTCTTTCCCCCCTATATGATGCCTTAGGAGTACTGTAGAATACCTGACAATTTCATGCCACTAATGTGGGAAATACCAAAGTTCAAGCAGCAAAAAAGCTGCCAGGAGGCTTAACACACAAGCATCTCTTGGGGGAACTGTGGCCAACGTCTCACTTGCTCCTGGTTTGTGACCTCAGCACAGCAGCCCTGCAGGGGCTGGAGAGGGCCTTCTCGGCTGAGAGGGGTTTGTGAGGAACAGCCTCCACCCCAGGGGACATCTGTGTGTGTCTTATGTAGGCTGCCTGGCGGCTCTAATGTGCCCTGACAGAAACAGGAGCTGCCAGGACCCCCTCCACAGAACTGCTTCCATCTGCCCCAACCCCTCCTCCTGCCCCCAGTGCTTGCAATTGCAAATCTCCTTTGCTGACACCTGGCTGGATTTCAAGTGCCGGTTTGGAAAGAAGCCCCTCCACACATTGCAGAGAAACTTCGGGGCATAACAGATGCCTCGGGGGTTTCCCCCCCTCCAAAGCTGCTTTAAATAGAGGATTTTTTAAAGCCGGACATAATTCAGGCTAAGCCAGAATGCGTAGCCTCAATTCGGGGGGAAAGAGAGTCCTGTCTGTACTTGCCAACCGCAGATTTCCAAATAGCAGATTTGAGTATCCATAAGTGGGAAATTGTGTCCAGCGCAACCTGAGTATCCATGGTTTGGCAACATTTTTTAAACATTTGGGCGGTTTTCGGGGTCATTTCCGGGGGTCTGGGGGATCGTTTCTGGGGGTCAGGGGGTGGTTTTTCTATTTTTACCTTATTTTTCCTGTCTTTTCCAACTCTGATTCCCCCCCAACCCCCTGTTTCCCATGCATTGCTATGCCTCGCCAACCACGAATTGCCAGCTGCGAGGGTTTCCAGGAACAGAACCCACGTGGTTGGCAAGGAATGCCTGTATAAACTAAAAGCCTGGCTAAATAGGTGTGTTTTCTGGTCCTTTTAAAAAACTTTCAGAGAAAGGGAAACTTTAATTTCATTAGGAAGTATGTTCCAGAGTCCCGGGGCAACTCTAGAAAAGGCCCAGTTCCAAATTGCCACCAATCGACTCAATTGGCCAGTGTTATTCCTGTATGGAAGGAGTTACACTGGCTGCCGATATGTTTCCGGGCAAAATACAAGGTGTTGGTTATAACCTATAAAGCCCTAAACAGCTTGGGCCCTGGGTATTTAAGACAACATCTTTTTCGTTATGAACCCCACCACCCATTGAGATCATCAGGAGAGGTCCGTCTGCATTTGCCACCATCTTGTCTGGTGGCCACTCAGGGATGGGCCTTCTCCGCTGCTGCCCTGAGGCTTTGGAATGTGCTCCCTAGTGAAATAAGAGACTCCCCATCTCTGACAATTTTTAAAAAGTCTTTAAAGGTACATCTGTTCACCCAGGCTTTTAACTGATACTGTTTTGATTGTTTTTAATGTTGTTATAGAATATTGTTTTTAAAAAATTTAAATTGTTGTTTTAAATTTCTTGTTTTTGTTTTTAACTAATGTTTAAATGTTGTTTTATCTTGTTGTAAACCGCCCAGAGACGTAAGTTTTGGCCGGTATAAAAATATATTAAATAAATAAATAAATAGAGCTGTGGCAGCTGCAACCACACCTCCTCAGATGATCTTAATAGGCAGCGGGGTTGATGAAGAAGGCGTTCTCTTAAATACCTTGGACCCAAGCCATTTAGGAGCACTCATGGGCTGAGCAAAATAATAATAATTAAAGTTCATTTTAGTAATTTACAAAGTATTTCATTTTGCCCCCATCAGTCCTAAGTGCAAACAATATCCAGTTTTTTAAAATTATGTGTTTGTAAAAAAAAAATAAAAAATAGAGCGAGCAAAGAAAAATGGGGGGAGGCAGGTCCCTAGCCCAAACCCATTTGACAAACCCATGTGAGTGCTGCAAGTTTATAAACAATCCAAAAGAACCCAGATTCATATACTTAAAATTTTATATTAGTAAGAATAAAAGTATATTAAAATAATCATAAAGGCAGTCACTAAATTATTCAATTACAGTCATATGGAATAACTACAATGAGCTTTATTCACCAAAATAAATAAATATATCAAGAGTGTAATAATTCAAAAACCTTAATATAAAGCACAGAAAATGATATTGACTATTAATTCCCAAACAGAATCTGCTGACATATTTTATAGGGACTAACTCACATGAATAAGGATAGATAAAAAGTCCTTCAAATAAGTATTATACAGTTTTGGCTGCTAAGGGCCTTGATCCTTGTGAGCCTAGGGCTGAAAGAGATTCCTGCCTACAACCTTGGAGAAGCCGCTGCCAGTCTGTGAAGACAATACTGAGCTAGATAGACCAATGGTCTGACTCAGTATATGGCAGTTTCCTATATTCCTATGTTCCTATGTTCATTGTCATCACAGTACTAGAAGAACGTCAGGAATGTGTGGAAGTCAGGGTGAATGAATGTGTCCTTCAGGTCGGCTCTGTATTAATGATCAAACAGTTAAATCCTTATGGTTCTATATTTTCTGTGTCTTCCTGGAACTTAGCTGTCAACAATTTTCAATAGCCAAATGTGTTTCGGCCAGTACTGGTCTCCTTCAGTGCATTTGTTCACAATATATACTTAAGTAAAGTGTCCAAGAGTACTTCAATCCCAGGAAGGACTCTCAATTTCCTGAACTCTAAAGGGTAGGTCTCGACTCCTTGGAAAACACACACACTGATACAGTAATCCACTGTTGTACATCACTGTGGCATCATGGATTTTAAAGACTATATGTGCTTTGACATCAACATCATAACTTGAACGTTAAATGACTTACAGGTCTGACTGGCAGGTTGGAATCTTCTCATGGAAGGAGTGAAGTGTTTCCAAAGCTGTCATTTCTAGAAGTTTAACTGGTCTTCTCAGGATGGCCAGTAGAAGGGCTGACCCTTCTCTTTCCCTTCTCCTTCCATGCCATCCTTCCGTGCAAAATGGAATTACAGTAAAGGAAAAACCCTGAATCATTTGGACTAAGTTGGGATTTTCCCCGCTCACACACAGGCACATCCACATGACAAGAATACCTTCAGGCCTACGGAGGTTACTGGGTCAGTGAGGTTGTTACTAGATATGTCGTTATGAAATTGCTCTGAAGAGTGTTTCTTTACTCACCTCATTTCCTTTGGGAGATTATCAGGCTGATGTCATCGGAAGTAGGTGATCGCTTAACAAAAACGTTGGGGAAGACAGAGACGCTGGTGAGACAGCCTCGGCCATAGGAGAAAAAACAGTAAGCAATTGCAAGAGCAAGGTCAGCTTCTGGAATCCTGAGACACTGAGGTTCTTCTTTCTTCTCCCTGGGAGGTGACTTCCTCCTCCTGCCTTCCTGGGCCATGGATGGTGCATGAAATCTTTCACTGATGATCTTATCATGTAATCTCCTGGCACCACTCATCTTTGGAAGGCTTTTTCAGAAGGCAGTGACTCTGCTGCAACATCTTGTTGAACAGAGCAGCTGCACTGACCTCTGGTTGGGAGTGCAGCGTGGGAGGAGAGGACTTCAATCCATTGCACCAAGGCAGTCCCAGTCCAGATCGAAACTAGGGGTGTGCATTTTGGAATTTTCTTGTTTCGATTTGTATCCGAATCGAAACACCCCCATTTTGTTTTGTACCCAAATTTTCTGAATCCGAATCAGCCCTGTTTTGTTTTGTAGTTGAATTTTACGAATCCGAATCCGAATAGATTTGAATTTTTAAAAAGGGTCCCAGGGCAAAAAGAGTGGGTGGTGGTGGTAGTGTCCAATGGGTGGAAGCTACCACCCAAATTTCAAAGAAATTAGGCAAAGGGCTGATTTTTTGTGAATTTTTTACGTTTACACATCTTTAAGAATTTCCCCATAGGGAATAATGGGGATTCCAGCAAATGTATCGCTTCAAATCAAGGGGAAAGGGATGATCCAGAGCAGAGTGTGGTGGGTGGTAGTGACCAATGGGGGCAAGGAAACTTCCAGAATTATCTCAAAAGAATTAGGAACATAGGAAACTGCCATATACTGAGTCAGACCATTGGTCTATCTAGCTCAGTATTGTCTTCACAGACTGGCAGAGGCTTCTCCAAGGTTGCAGGCAGGAATCTCTCTCAGCCCTATCTTGGAGAAGCCAGGGAGGGAACTTGAAACCTTCTGCTCTTCCCAGAGCGGCTTCATCCCCTGAGGGGAATATCTTGCAGTGCTCACACATCAAGTCTCCCATTCATATGCAACCAGGGCAGATCCTGCTTAGCTATGGAGACAAGTTATGCTCAACCACAAGACCAGTTCTCTTCTCCATTGGGCAAAGGGCTGATCTTTTGTGAATTGTTGAAGTTTACGTGTGTTTTAAGATTTCTCCCATAGGGAATAATGGAGGATTCAGCAGCCCCATAATTCCACTTGGGGGGCACTGGGGTTTCCCAGAGCAAGGGCTTGTGTAGTGCACATAGGGTGCCAACCACCTCCATACCCACAAGCCCTTGGGGTACTGGGTTTTGTGTTTCTGAGGTGTTCATTGTAGATTCTCTGGTAGCATATGAGATTTTCAGTGAAAAACAAGAAATCCAAGAATGCTACCAGAGAATCTACACTCAGAACACCACAGAAACAACAGAACCCATCACCCCATGGGTTAGCAACCCTTCCCCTGGCCTATGTGGGGTCAGTAAAGAGCGGCAAGAAGCAAAAGAGCCAATGGGGAATAAGGAGGGAATTGTCAGCCGGTCAGCCCATGATTTAGGTCACTGATCAGAAGGCTGGAAGGGTGGGAAATTCAAAGAGATGTCAAACACAAAATGGAGACTGACTCAGAGATCACCATAAAATGGAGGTCCGAAACAACAAAACGTTTTGTAGCCAAAACAGGGACGTTTTGTTTTGTATACAAAACTTTTGGATCTGGAAAATGGGTGTTTTGTTTTGTCTACAAAACACCCGAAACAGGCTGTTTTGGGTACAAAACGTTTTGTATCCAAAACGTTTTGCACATCCCTAATCGAAACCTCCTTCAGCGGCTATTCCTCACCAGGGGATATGGCTATAGCTTCGTGATAGGGCTGGGAAAGTCCCCCATCTGAAGGGGAACGGAAGTATTTTTTCACACAACGCATCATCCACTTGTGGAATTCTCTGCCATGAGTTGTGGTGACAGCCAACAACCTGGAAGGCTTGAAGAAGGGGTTTGGATAACTTCATGGAAGAGAGGTCTACTAGCCGGAGGGCTATAGGCCACCTCCAGCCTCAAAGGCAGGATGCCGCGGAGTCCCAGTTGCAGGGGAGTAACAGCAGGAGAGAGGGCATGCCCCCAACTCCTGCCTGTGGCTTCCGGCGGCATCTGGTGGGCCACTGTGCGAAACAGGATGCTGGACTAGATGGGCCGCCTTGGGCCTGATCCAGTAGGGCTCTTCTTATGTTCTAAGGCCTGGAGAGCGACTGCCGGTATAGTGTAGACAATAATGAGGCTGATGGACTAAGATTGTCTGGCACAAGAGAAGGCAGCTTTCTATGTTCCCCCAGGGGAGAAGTTGCTATTGGTGTCAATTTGGTTAAAGTCCTCTCTCCAATCCCACGGTCTCAACCCAAATTGAACTCCGCCCTACCCCCCAATGGCAGCTATACAGTATGTGTGTGTTTTAAACCCCAAATAAACATGTAGGGCCAAACAGCACGATTAACATCCCATCTAGTATATAAAGGTTTTTAAATATTTGGTAAAAGGCATATTTTGCTGACCAAACGTTAACAAATCAAGATATATACAGTATATAATATGCACCCAGATCCTATGTGTGTTTACTTGGAACTATATCCAGGTTAATTCAATGGGTCTTACTCTCCAGTAAGTGTGCCTGGTTTTGCTGCCTAAAACTGCAATCTCCTGCACTGTTATGTGGAAACGGGATCTGCTGAACTCAGTGAGATTTGCCTCTGAATACACATACTTTGAATTAGGCTGCATGACCATTTGACTAGATTTTTCTTGATTAATCCATAAAGGATAATCAATCAGTCTGAAACAATTTTGCTAGATCTAAGGAATATTTAATTCTGAAATATTTTCCTGGATGTTAAAGGTAAAGTATGCCGTTGAGTCGGTGTTGACTCCTGGTGCCCACAGAGCCCTGTGATTGTCTTTGGTAAAATACAGGAGGGGTTTACCATTGCCTCCTCCCACACAGTATGAGATGATGTCTTTCAGCATCTTCCTATATCGCTGCTGCCCAATATAGGTGTTTCCCATAGTCTGCCAATCATAGTCTGGGAAACATACCAGCGGGGATTCGAACTGGCAACCTTTGGCTTGCTCGTCAAGTCATTTCCCCACTGCACCATTAGGTGGCTAAGGAATATTTAATTCCTAAATATTTTCCTAGATGTTAGGCACTGTTAAATTTCCTCCAATATTACCTTATTCCTCCAGGTTACCTTAGAGAGCGCCTGCTTCTGCATTATCCCCACCGCCCGTTAAGGTCATCTGAAGAAGTCCATCTCCAGTTACCACCCGTACGTCTGATGGCGACTCAGAGGCGGGCCTTCTCTGTAGCTGCTCCTGGACTGTGAACGCACTCCCTGCAGAAATCCATAATTTGAATTCTTTATTGGCTTTCAGGAGAGCCCTCAAAACCCATCTGTTTGGCCTGGCCTTACAGGGTTTTTAAATTGTTGTAAATGGTTTTAATGTTGTAACCTGGTTTTTCGGGGGTTTTAAACTGTTCTGATTGTTTAATTGTTGTTGTTTTATGGTGTTTTATAATCTCTATTTTAACTGTTAATTGATTTTAATGGTTTTGTTTTAATTGTAAAACACCTTGAGCCATTTTGGAAGGGCGGTATAAAAATTGAATGAATGAATGAATGAATAAAATACATATTTTCCTGGATGTTAAGCTCTGTTAAATTTCTCCCAATATTATTACAGGTATTGAAATGAATCCTAGGAGAGCACTGCTCACAGCTTGATCCTAATCATGTTTACCTGGAAATATGGTTAGGATCAAAACATGGACCCCAAGGTATGGTCTCAGGGCACACAGTACAGCCATCTTCCTGATGCTAAGCATTTATTGGTGTGGTCAATGCCTGGATGGAAAATTCTTGTATGGCACCATTGCAGGTGGAGCTGTAGCGCTCAGTGGTGGAGCATCTGCATGCAGAAGGTCCTAGGTTCAATCCCTGGCAGCATCTCCAGGTAGGGCTGGGAAAGACGCCCGCCTGAAACCTTGGAGAGAAGCTGCCAATCAATGTAGACAGTGCTGAGCTAGATGGACCAATGGTTTGATTCAGTATGAAGCAGCTTCCTATAAAAGCAAATCCAACTGATTTCACTGGGAATCACTTCTAAGTGAACATGAATGAAACTGCAGCTCCAGACCACTGACACTACAGGTGACACAACATGGCTTTAAAAGTGGATTAGGCAAGTTCATGGAGGAAGAGAGGTCTTCCTGTGAGTAACAGTTATGATCAGGGGTGAAGACTTTTGGTCGTGGACCCTTGGCTTTGATACGCCGAAGAGCTTCAACATACTCCCCCCATTAGTGTTTTTAAAAATCCAATTTAAAATACATCTTTTAAGAGAGGCTTTTACGTATTTCATCTGCTACTTTTATCTGGTAGGTTCTTTAGTTTTTATAGCTCCCAGTTTTTAGCTTTTTAAATAACTTTTAATTTGAAACTTTTTAAAAAATATTTTTTTTTATATTGGTCTCTGGGGTTACATAAGGAGCTGCCATATACTGAGTCAGACCATTGGTCCATCTAGCTCAGTATTGTCTTCACAGACTGGCAGTGGCTTCTCCAAGGTTGCAGTCAGGAATCTCTCTCAGCCCTATCTTGGAGATGTTGACAGGGAGAGAACGTGGAACCTTTTGCTCTTCCCAGAGCGGCTCCATCCCCTGAGGGGAATATCTGACAGTGCTCATATTTCTAGTCTCCCATTCATATGCAAACAAGACCCTGCTTAGCTAAGGGGACAAGTCATGCTTGCTACCACAAGACCAGCTCTCCTCTCCCAAAGAGATCATATTACACCCATTTTAAAAGAATGACATAAGAACATAAGAACAGCCCTGCTGGATCAGGCTCAAGGCCCATCTAGTCCAGCATCCTGTTTCGCACAGTGGCCCACCAGATGCCGCTGGAAGCCACAGACAGGAGTTGAGGGCGTGACCTCTCTCCTGCCATTACTCCCCTGCAACTGGTACTCAGAGGCACCCTGCCCTTGAGGCTGGAGGTGGCCCACAGCCCTCTGACTAGTAGCCATTGATAGACCTCTCCTCCATGAAGTCATCCAAACCCCTCTTAAAGCCATCCAAGTTGTTGGCCGTCACCACATCCTGTGGCAGAGAGTTCCACGAGTGGATCACGCGTTGTGTGAAAAAGTACTTCCGTTTGTTGGTCCTAGACCTCCTGGCAATCAATTTCATGGAGTGACCCCTGGTTCTAGTGTTGTGTGAGAGGGAAAAGAATCTCTCTCTCTCCACTTTCTCCACACCATGCATTATTTTATAGACCTCTATCATGTCTCCCCACAGTTGTCTTTTTTCTAAACTAAAAAGCCCCAGGTGTTTTAGTCTTGCCTCATAAGAAAGGTGCTCTAGGCCCCTGATCATCTTGGTTGCCCTCTTCTGTACCTTCTCCAGTTCAACAATGTCCTTTTTCAGATGTGGTGACCAGAATTGTACGCAGTACTCCAAGTGTGGTCGCACCATAGTTTTGTATAAGGGCATTATAATGTTAGCCATTTTATTTTCAGTCCCCTTCCTAATGATCCCTAGCATGGAATTTGCCTTTTTCACAGCTGCCGCACATTGAATTGACACTTTCAACGAGCTGTCCACCACAACCCCAAGATCCCTCTCCTGGTCCGTCACCGACAGCTCAGATCCCCTCAGCATATACTTGAAGTTGGGGTTTTTGTACCCAGACCCCAGCCCAAGAAGACACAGAGACATTTTTTAATGGGAGAAACGGGCCACGCTTTATTAATATAACAACATTTGTGGCGGACTGGAAACAAGGTGATTAATCACCAACATAAAAACAGTGCGGGCACCTAGGCGTGGGCTAGGATTCAAAACGTCCTACCCATCGCCTGCAAGGGCGACACACCCTGGCTCAGGAAAGAGGCAGGTAGCTCCCGCCCAATTCCTTCAAAGCCAACCACCCCTTTTAGAAGAGGGGATCTGGACAGCTTCAGATCTTTACCTCCCCGGACCGCACAGCCCAAAGGTAGGTGAAGTCCTGAAGCAGGTTTCTTGGCAATGTAATTCTTCCCGTGCCGCACAGGCCACAAGGAAGCAATTGACCAATCCACCTTAAAATGTCCAAGGGTGCTCACCGAAATCTAGACCTCCTTACCCACAGCCCGCACTGTTACCGCCAACGTGGCCAACCTAGAACCTAACTACCAACTGACTGCAGAACAGAGTAGGCGAAAAAACCCCCAACAACAGCCAATAAGTTGAGAGCAAAAAATTCCTACTCGGCCCATAGGCGACCAGTCACTAGACCCGCTCTGCAACAGGGAGGGAGGGAGGGGGAAACAAACAGCCGACTGAGAGGCCAGAGCGGGGAAACGCTCGGCCTCTCAGCAAGCCCCGCCCACCACGAGCCAGCCAACCAATCAGGCTTCTTCTTGGGCTTGTGAGTCCCGGGCTGGGACAAACACCCTCCCACTTGCACGAGGCAAGGGGAGGGGGATTGTACCCAGACCCCAGCCCAAGAAGACACAGAGACATTTTTTAATGGGAGAAACGGGCCACGCTTTATTAATATAACAACATTTGTGGCGGACTGGAAACAAGGTGATTAATCACCAACATAAAAACAGTGCGGGCACCTAGGCGTGGGCTAGGATTCAAAACGTCCTACCCATCGCCTGCAAGGGCGACACACCCTGGCTCAGGAAAGAGGCAGGTAGCTCCCGCCCAATTCCTTCAAAGCCAACCACCCCTTTTAGAAGAGGGGATCTGGACAGCTTCAGATCTTTACCTCCCCGGACCGCACAGCCCAAAGGTAGGTGAAGTCCTGAAGCAGGTTTCTTGGCAATGTAATTCTTCCCGTGCCGCACAGGCCACAAGGAAGCAATTGACCAATCCACCTTAAAATGTCCAAGGGTGCTCACCGAAATCTAGACCTCCTTACCCACAGCCCACACTGTTACCGCCACCCAGGAAGGTTAGCCCTCGCTTGACCTTCCTGCCCCACCCCCTCCAAACCTTCAGCAAGCACTTCCCGGATATTATGCAGATACAAATCACAACCTTTCTCAGACAGGTGGACCCCGTCAGGGCGGAATAACTCGGGAAAGCGAGCAGCTATATCTGGCTGCCGCACCACAGACCCCCCGGCCGCCAAAACCACTTTACCTATTGCGGCTGAAATCTTCCTGCGTGCCTTTTCCAAGCTAAGGCAAGAATGAGCACCCCGCCACACCCTGCGCTGGAGCCAATTAACCCATATTATGCCCACGCCAGGCATCCAGCTGCGCAAAATAGACAAATCCGAGGAGGCTTGCTGAAGGATGGCGAGGCCAGGCCGCCGGCCCAAATCATTCTCCCCTAAATGAAGAACCAGGATGTCGGGAATGGGAAACCTATCTAAATGCTCCCTCAATGCTGGAAGCAACTGATTCCAGAGCATGCCCCTCATGCCCAACCAATAAACTGAAGCCTTGCTTCCTAAACCCAACTGGGATCCCCAGCGGGTGGTGCTGGCCCGCTTGAAAGCCCAGAAGACCAATGAATGGCCACACATCAGGACTCGGACCGGGACCGCCGCCCCGCCAGCACCTGCCAAAAGAAAGCAACAGGTCAGTAGAGCCCACACCTGTCCGCTGTCAGCGCACATAACGCCTGACCGCCACGGACCTCCAACGTCCAATCCTCTGAACTTCGACCTCCTGAAGCCCCATACGTGTAGGGTGGTGGCCGCACCAATACGAAATGAATGTAGAGTAAGCCCCTGGAGCGCAACCCCCGCGGCCAACAGAGCCTTCCTCACCACCGCCAAGAATTGATACTGCGTCAGAGGAGTCTGATTGCTGTGGGTAAAAAGACATCCCCCCGAAAAGGGGCCCAGCCCAGCGTACTGCCTCAGGGCCACCACGGGGCATACATTGATATTCCCGGCCGCCGCGAGGCGAACCGTCTGGCCTCTGCCCCTCTGATCCGTCTTGGAGCGACGAAGGAGCAAACGCACCTCCCCGTCACCGAACGATAAATCAGAATATTGCAAGCAGCGGTCCCTGGGGGAAGACCCGCTGCGGGGAAGCAACTCCCCTGGACGGAAGGCCCCAAAAAAGGCAACCAACAGTGCAGCCCTAAACAGCGACACCTCCCATGGGCCAGAGCAGCACCCCACTAGGTGGCCCAGCGTTGAAGCCACCAACTCCAGAGTAAAAGGGCGTCTGGGGTCCCTAGCCCTAGGCTCCCCCCTAGCCCAACCCTCCAACATGCGCCGCACCCGCGGGTCGGAGGAGGAATCACCAACCCCACGAACCTGGGCTTCAAAAGCTAACGCGGCAAGATAGCCCCCCAAAGTGGATACCGCACGCCCCGCCCTGCGGAGGAAGACCAAAAACTGCTGAAGTTGCTCTACAGGGACCGGCCACACCTCCGCCAAACCTTCAGTCTTTCGAAAAAGAGAGAAAGCCTCAAGCTTGGCTGTGTAGCTCACTCTGGTGCTAGGCGCCAGAGATGCCGCTATGGCCCGCTGTGCCTCCGCCTGCCAAGTTCCCACAGAAAAGCTGGCATGGGTTCCGGGTGAAGGGCGGCCTCGGGCGCTAACGCTCTGAACCTGTTTAACTGAAAACGAGACAAAGCGTCAGCTATGTCATTCCGGATACCCGGAACATGGCGGGACCGGAAAAGGATGTTAGCCCGCAGACACTGCAATACCAATGCCCTAACCAAAACCATGACCCTCGGGGACTGGGAAGTCTGACTATTGACAATCTGAACAACTGCCAGATTGTCACACCAAAACACAACTGAGGAGTTGGCAAACTCAGCGGACCAAATATGCACGGCCACCACAATTGGAAAGAGCTCTAGGAAAGTCAGGTCCCGGGAAACCCCCTGCCTGAACCAGTCCTCGGGCCACCTGGCGGAACACCAACGTCCCCTGAAATAAACCCCGAAACCTATTCCACCTGCAGCGTCAGAGCGGACCTGCAGGTCGGTTTCCAGAAGTCTAACATCCCGCCAGAAAGACACCCCATTAAAATCAGTGAGAAATGCTTCCCAAAGAGCCAGGTCGGCCCGGGCACCCTCCGTAATTCGTACTCTGCGATGGGGAGCCCTAACGCCCACAGTCAGGTCACATAACCGGCGCAAAAAGGCCCGGCCCGGAGCCACCACTTTGCAGGCAAAATTGAGGTGACCCAAAACAACCTGGAGATCCCTAAGGGAGACCTTACGGGCGCGACCAAGGGACCTAACCATGTCCAATAAAACCCGCAGCTTGGCCTGAGGCAGCCTGGAGCAACCGGCAACAGTGTCCAACTCAATCCCCAAAAAGGCGAGGCACGTGACCGGCCCCTCCGTCTTATCCCGTGCCAAAGGGACACCTAGCCGGTCTGTTAGCTCCATGAAGGAGCGAAGTAAATGGTGGCACTCCCTCGAATTCCCCCTGCCTGTAAAAAGAAAATCATCTAAAAAATGAGCCGTGTAGGGAAGACCCGCCTGGCGCCTAACTGCCCACTCCAAAAAGGAGCTGAATGTTTCGAATGCTGCGCAGGAAATCGAGCAGCCCATAGGCAAAGCCCTATCAAAATAAAATTGGCCAGCAAATGCAAAGCCCAGCAGCTCGAAGTCATTTGGATGTACCGGCAACAGGCGAAAGGCGGATTCAATATCACACTTCGCCAAAAGGGGCCCCGGGGCCCCTACCCCTGACCACTTCCACGGCCTCATCAAATGAGGTAT
This sequence comes from Hemicordylus capensis, assembly GCF_027244095.1. Lineage (NCBI taxonomy): Eukaryota > Metazoa > Chordata > Lepidosauria > Squamata > Cordylidae > Hemicordylus > Hemicordylus capensis. Next base: position 4,434,111 of record NC_069658.1, read on the forward strand.
AACGTACAGAGCATAAGCTATCAGGGATGCCATCATTTACTGAGGACCCCCTGGGATGAGAAAGGTGGTGAATCAACCTAAATTCACCAGGAACCTTTTTAGGGACCACCCCTAATGGGGAGACCCTAAGGCTGGGGAAGGGGAGACTGGCAAAAGGCCCCATCACCCTGCCCGCAGCCACCTCCTTACCAATTTTCCTAACAACGACTTCCTCCTTACCAACCACTGATCTCAGATTGCGAGAACTGCCTAATCCCCTCCGGGCCGAAGAGGGAATTCTGAAACCATCCCGGAAGCCACATAACAAATAAGAAGCTGCTGACTGGTCAGGATAGTCCAGCAACAGCTGCTCAAGCACCTTCACCTTGATAGGGCTAGGACCCTTTATTCGGAGCGGGTGGAGGAGGGCCACCCTTTTTACTGCTCCCCTGCCTATACTTAGCCCCGGAACCCCCAAACTTGGCCCTGGGGCAGGAGGAACTGGGGTGCCTCGCCCCACAGACCCCGCAGGCATGCTTAAACCGACAAGGGGAACGGGAGCACTTGCCATTGGAGTTAAACTCCCAGCAAACAAGGTGGGGTTGAACCCACTGTTGCCCAGGACTCCCTGAGGGCAAAACCCCCGATGGTTTAGAAAGCAAATGCCCACTGTCAGACCTATCTCCCTCTATGGGCCGGGCTGGAGACATAGTAACCAGCCACAACTCCTGCAACGGAGCATCCCAGGGCAATGTGGGGTCAAGGGCAGCCCTCATTCTAAAACTCTCATCGTACCGTACCCAGGAAGATCCAGCAAAGTCGGAGACCACCCTGTGAATTATATCCATGTATTTTAACAGGGCAGGGCCCCTTGCGGGCTGGGCTTGGACAATAACCCCCATATAAATCGTGAAGCCAGAAAGCCAATTATTCCAAGTCTTTTCGACCGGCTTTCTCTTGGTGGCTTCGTGCTCCTTACAAGATTCCCCCTCTTTATGCTTAACCTCAGGTTCCCTGAACAACAAGCTAAAAATGTCCACATATTCACCCTTAAGGATTTTTTCTTTTGTAGAAGGGAGTAAGTGATCCCCTAACGGGAGGCCCATGCTACCATAGGGCGCATGCTGAGGTGACGGCAGAATCCCCATCGGATAATAACCCGCCTGCACCCCCGTGGCAGATCCAGCAGAGGAGGCCACCCCCGGGAGTGGGAGCGACCCGCTGGAGGGCCGGTTGCCCCACCAGACCTGCTCCGCAGAGCCTTGTAAGCCTGCAATAACTCCAGGAAAAACCGGCGGGGAACCCGCCACCCAAGGTTGTGTATATGGGGGCCAGTAAGAAGCTGGGCCCCATCCACCCATGGCAGGCATCGGCCAGGGACAAAGCCACTGGCCGGTGACGCCGGGCGGTGTAGGTGCTGCAGGCTCACCCTGGGCCAAAGGAGTAGCCGTATCCACTGGAGGCTGAACAACTAGTGCCGCAGGCGGAGGTAGCAATGGTGAAGGCGACTCCGGAACTGGAGACTCAGGTTCAGGAAGCGGTAACGCAGGAGCAGAAGGGCCCGGTCCAGCAGGGTTCAGCCCTTCTTCCAGCGCAGCCAGCCTACTAGAGAGAGAAGTTAGCAGCTGGCTTTTCACAGAACCCCTGGTCCTCCGAGGGACCTTAGGAGGAGGCACCCCCCCCACACCTGAAGGACCCGCACCTTTGTCGGAGGGGGCTGCTTTTGCTTTCTCTAAAGCTTCCATCCTATTAATTAACCCCCGTATCAGAGTCATCTCCTCATCCTCCTCCTCCGAGGAGGACTGCGGGGGAGCAGGCCTCTTGGGCTGCTTAACAGGGCGCCCCCCTTTCTTGCCCTTGGCCTTCCCCGGCATACTGCCTCCAAATAGTGGGATTCCAAAAGGGGTTGGAGAAAAAAAAAAAAAGCGCCAACCACACACAGAATGAAGGTAGCAAGGATATAGAACAAAAGCCAAGCCCTTGTCCTGAATCAAAAACAATACTCAATCCTATCCAGGAAAGCACCAGAGCCCCCCACCCAAGGAGAAGGCTTGAAAAGGCCTTTTGACTCTCAACCAGGCCAGGCCCACCAGGGCACCGATGAGCACAAACACCCACCTGCTACCCACCAAACAAATAAAAGAATGTTGGCATCAAAAGTAGTGCTCCAGGGAACGGAAAAGGGGCCGCTGCCCAGCCACCCAGGCTGATGGAAACCCCCCAAATACCCCACAAACCAAAAGGGCAAACGCCCAGAAGGAGAACCACGCCCAGGAAGCCGAGTGCCGACGCCGCGCTGAAGAGGCCCAAAGACGCTGCTGCTGCAGCTGCAACCCAGCCGGGAGCAGTCCCGGGAGTACCCCCCTACCAGCGGGGCCACCGCTGACACTATGGCCCCCTCGACGGAACGCCGCCGAATGCCGCCTCGCCCGCTTGTCGGGCGCACCCCCCCAACTAAGGCCTTCGAGGAAGGAGCTCCCGGACTGAGCTCCTTCCTAATCGGAAACAAACAGCCGACTGAGAGGCCAGAGCGGGGAAACGCTCGGCCTCTCAGCAAGCCCCGCCCACCACGAGCCAGCCAACCAATCAGGCTTCTTCTTGGGCTTGTGAGTCCCGGGCTGGGACAAACACCCTCCCACTTGCACGAGGCAAGGGGAGGGGGATTCGTCCCAATGTGCATCACTTTACACTTGCTAACATTGAACCGCATTTGCCATTTTGTCACCCACTCCCCCAGTTTGGAGAGATCCTTTTGGAGCTGCTCACAATCCGTTTCGGATTTCACTACCCGGAAGAGTTTGGTATCATCTGCAAATTTGGCCACCTCGCTGCTTACCCCTGCTTCTAGATCATTGATGAATAAATTAAAAAGCACCAGTCCCAGTACAGATCCCTGGGGGACCCCACTTCTTACTTCCCTCCATTGTGAAAACTCTCCATTTATACCTACCCTCTGTTTCCTGTCTTTCAACCAGTTAGCAATCCACACATGTACTTGTCCCTTTATCCCATGACAGCTAAGTTTCCTCAGGAGTCTTTGATGAGGAACTTTGTCAAAAGCTTTTTGGAAGTCCAGGTAGACTATGTCAACTGGATCACCTTTATCCACATACTTGTTGACACTCCCAAAGAAGTCCAAAAGGTTAGTGAGGCAAGATTTACCTTTGCGGAAGCCATGCTGGCTCACTCCCAGCAGGGCCTGTTCTTCTAGGTGCTTTACAATTTTATCCTTGAGGATGCTTTCCATCAATTTGCCTGGAACGGACGTTAGGCTAACTGGCCTGTAATTTCCCAGATCTCCCCTGGATCCCTTTTTGAAAATCAGTGTTACATTTGCCACTCTCCAGTCCTCTGGTACAGAGCCCGATTTCAGGGATAAGTTAAATATTTTAGCAAAGAGGTCGGCAATTTCACATTTGAGTTCTTTGAGGACTCTTGGATGGATGCCATCCGGCCCTGGTGATTTGTTAGCTTTTAGTTTTTCCAGACAGTTTAGAACATCATCCCTTGTCACTTCTATCAGACTCAGCTCTCTAGCCTCCATCCCTAAAAAGCCTGGTTCAGGAACAGGTATATGCTCAGTATCCTCTGCCGTGAAGACAGACGCAAAGAACTCATTCAGTTTCTCTGCAACCTGCATATCCTCCTTAATAATCCCTTTCACTCCCTCATTGTCTAATGGCCCAACCGCCTCCCTGGCAGGTTTCCTGCTCCTGATGTACTTAAAGAAGTTTTTGTTATTCCCCTTGATACTTTTGGCTAAATGTTCCTCAAACTCTCTTTTTGCCTCCCTTATTGTCACCTTGCATTTCTTTTGCCAGAATTTGTGTTCCTTTCTGTTCTCTTCATTTGGACAGGCCTTCCAATTTCGGAAGGAAGTCTTCTTCCCTTTTATGGCTTCCTTGACGGTACCCGTTAGCCATGCTGTCATCTTCTTGGACTTAATGGTACCTTTCCTCCTTTTGGGTATACAATCTAACTGGGCTTCTAGTATTGTGGTTTTGAGTAAATGCCATGCACTCCGGAGTGAAGTGACTCTCCTGATTTTCCCCCTCAGCTTTCTTTTCACCATACTCCTCATTTTGCAGAAGTTTCCTCTTTTGAAATTTAAAATGTCTGTGTTTGACATCCTTGGTGATTCTCTCCCCGCATGTATGCTGAATTTGATGGCACTGTGGTCACCCTTTCCCTAAAGGGTCGATGACACTGACATCACGCACCAGGTCCTGGGTGTCACTCAGAATTAGATCCAAGGTCGCCTTCTCTCTGGTCGGTTCCATGACCAACTGTTCTAAGGCACAGTCATTTAGCGTATCTAGAAATTTGACCTCTTTGTCCTGACTTGAATGTGAATTTACCCAGTCTATGTGTGGGTAGTTGAAATCACCCATAATTACAGCCCTGCCTCTCCTTGATGCCTCCCTAATTTCCTCCTGCATCTCCCAGTCACTGTCGGCATTTTGATCAGGAGGGCGATAGCATGTCCCCAGTAGCACGATTCCTTTCCAGCCTTGTATAGTCACCCACAGGGTTTCTGTGGACTCCAGTCCACTTAGGTTTTCTAGCTTGTTAGATTCTATCCCTTCTCTAACATACAGTGCTACCCCTCCTCCAAGGCGCCCCTCCCTATCCTTCCTATAGAGTTTATACCCAGGGATAACAGTGTCCCACCAGTTCTCACTGTTCCACCATGTTTCTGTTATGCCCACTATGTCTATTTCTTTGTTAGCAACCAAGCACTCTAGCTCACCCATCTTGGCTCGGAGGCTTCTGGCATTTGGCATACAAGCACCTATACACTGAATCTTTCCCCTGATGTATGCTATTCTTTTGACTCTTTGACCTGCTGGCACAGCCTCCCGTCTGCTCTTTATGCAGTTCTGCTCCGTCCCCTTCTGTTTTATTTGAATTCTTTGCAGCCTCACACTTTAAAGGATGGCTTTTGCCAAACGGGATACTGCCCAGTTCCCATCGGCTGCTCCCCAGGTGGCTGCCAATAACACTGACACTGGCTGCCAATAAGTTTCCAGGTGAAATACAGAGTGCTGGTCACTACCCATAAAGCCCTAAACAGCTTGGGTCCAAGGTATTTTAGAAAACACCTTCTTCATAATCAACTCCATCACCTATTAAGATCATCTGATGAGGTTCGGTTACAGTTGCCACCAGCTCGGTTGGTAGCGACTCGAAACCGGGCTTTTCTAGAGTTGCCCTGGGACTCTGGAACACACTTCCTCATGAAATTAGTGCTTCCCCTTCTCTGAATGCTTTTGAGAAGAACCTGAAAACATAGCTGTTTAGCCAGGCTTAGTTTTAAAGCTTTGGGTTTTTGCGTTTTAATTGTGTCAGTCTTTTAATGGTTTTTAGATTGTGAACTGCCCAGGAAAATTTTGTATGGGATGTTATAGAAATGTAAGAAATAATAATAATTTTAATTGTGGTTTTAGCCTGGTCTTTTAACTTGTTTAGCTTCATTTGGTTGAGTTTATTAGTCTTATTTTACATTGTATCTATTGTATTAATGTTGTGAGCCGCCCCGAGCAGTAGTGCACTGGAGGAGTGGGGTATAAATATTTTAAATACATAAATAAAAAACAGACTGCTCAATTTCCCAGGGAGCAAGGGGCACAGTGCTAAACCTGGGACAGGCACAGATGTATTCATCTATATGTATTCATTATTTAAATTTCTAGAAATCACCTTTTATCAACAATTGATCCCATGGTTTTAAAAACAGATCACATTTTTCATTCTGTAAACTGAAGCCCACGATCTACAATAAAAATCAAGAAACTTGTTACATGGATTAAAACAAATGTATTATAGCTAAAGCTTTGAAGAGTAGCTAACTAGAGAGAGCACCCATGAAAAGAAATGTATTCAGTCTGCACACAGCTAGAATTATGCCACACTGAATGTATTTCTTCTGATTGGTGCTGCCTGGATGAACTCATTAGCTATAATGGGTAAGATCCATCTCCTGAACTATATCCTTATGTCCATGGAGAACAGCCATGTAACGGAGCCTGGCTTGCCCCATGCTTGACCGCAGAAAGTTCTTTAACCTATGGAAGCACGAGAATGACTTTTCTGATGTACTGGATGGAACAAGCTGATTTTAATCAGCTTTGTCAGCTCTGGTAGTAGCTGTCTCTCATGATGGCTCAATAGAATCTCTGTGTTCAAATGTAGCATGCCACTGGACCCCAGCCACTCGGGGGTCTCAGGGGGAGAGGGGCATTCCCTTATCTTTCGGGTAGTGATGAAATCCGAAATGGATTGTGAGGAGCTCCAAAAGGATCTCTCCAAACTGGGGGAGTGGGCGACAAAGTGGCAAATGCGGTTCAGTGTTGGCAAGTGTAAAGTGATGCACATTGGGACAAAAAACCCCAACTTCAAGTATACGCTGATGGGATCCGAGCTGTCGGTGACTGACCAGGAGAGGGATCTTTGGGGTCGTGGTGGACAGCTCATTGAAAGTGTCAACTCAATGTGCAGCAGCTGTGAAAGAGGCCAATTCCATGCTAGGGATCATTAGGAAGGGGATTGAAAATCAAACGGCTAATATTATAATGCCCTTATACAAAACTATGGTGCGACCACACTTGGAGTACCGCGTACAATTCTGGTTACCACATCTGAAAAAGGACATTGTAGAACTGGAAAAGGTGCAGAAGAGGGCAACCAAGATGATCAGGGGCCTAGAGCACCTTTCTTATGAGGCAAGACTACAACACCTGGGGTTTTTTAGTTTAGAAAAAAGATGGAAGTGGAGAGAGAGAAATTATTTTCCCTCTCCCATAACACTAGAACCAGGGATCACTCCATGAAACTGACTGCCAGGAAATCTAGGACCTGCAAATGGAAGTACTTTTTCACACAACGTATAATCCACTGGTGGAATTCTCTGCCATAAGATGTGATGACAGCCAACAACCTGGATGGCTTTAAGAAGGGTTTGGATAACTTCATGGAGGGCTACTAGTCTATCAAGGGCTAGTAGTTGGAGGGCTAAAGGCCACCTCCAGCCTCAAAGGCAAGATACCTCTGAGTCCCAGTTGCAGTGGAGTAACAGCAGGAGGGAGGGCATGCTCTCAACTCCTGCCTGTGGCCTTTCTAAAGGCAGCTGGTGGGCCACGGTGGGAAACAGGATGCTGGACTAGATGGGCCTTCTTGGGCCTGATCCAGCAGGGCTGTTTTTATGTTCTTATGTTTTATCTCCTTCTTGTGGGCTTCCCAGAGGAACTTGATTGGCCATTGTGGGAAGCAGGTTGCTGGACTAGCGGGGGGGACCTTTGGCTGGATCCAGCAGGAATCTTCTCATGTCCCTCTTCTCCATTTCTGACCTGGCAAAGGTTGGCAGGATTCAGGTTCCCACAAAACAGAAATCCAGTCCAGGCAGCACGGGCTGCTGCTTGCACTTCCCAGCTTCTGCTTTCCCGGGAGGATGAGTAACCCTGCTGAATAATGCTTTAGTGCAGCAACTGTGCAAGCAAAGAAAAGAAAGTTGTGAAGCCTGTGAAGAAAGACTCTGCAGAGCTGCAGGGAGGTGGCCTGCGTGACTGGCGGTGCCTTTCCTGCGGTGATTCATGTTCACAACCTGTCACTGATCTGGTTCGGGCTGGATACGGGTGACTCAGTGAATGGCGAGAGCCCCTTGATGAATTGCACGAGTCAGATGCAAATGAAAGAGGTTCTCTCCCACTGCTGACCCACCACAATTTGCTGCCTGAAGCAGAGGATCAGATCGTAGGCCCCACCTTCTCTGTTTTTCTTATTAAAAATTATCCCCAATTACTCTCTTCTTCCAAATCTCTCACCTTTACATAGGAACATAGGAAGCTGCCTTCTACCGAGTCAGACCATTGGTCCATCTAGCTCAGTATTGTCTACACTGACTGGCAGTGGCTTCTCCAAAGTTTCAGACAGGGGTCTTCCCCAGTCCTTCCTGGAGTTTTCCCACACAGGGGCTTTGCCTCGAATCTCCTCCGGAAGGGAGGGGGTGAGTTCTCACTACAGCCGGATTCCCGACGAGGTCAGTTCAATGTCTTTAGAAGCGTCCCACGCACAAATTGAGCTTTTCCTTCTGGGTTTCACCTCATCCCAGTTTATATCCGAGTTTTAAAAATGCTGTTATTCAGTTAAGTTTCCTGGAAAATCCGCTGCAAAAGGTTTCCTGCAAAATCTGCTGTTTTTGTAAGGGGGAGATCTGGGAGGAGTTATTGCAGCCCGCTCTGAAAAAGAGCATTTCCTTGCATGCATCCCCAGCTGGGATGGGGCTACAAAAGCAGAGGCAATGCTGCTGGGGTCGTGGCGGGGAGTGGAGGAACAGAAAACCAAGGCTGATGGCTAACAAGCAGTCTGATCCACAAACCAATTAAGCAGAAGTGTGTGTGTGTGTATTTCAATAGAGCTAGATCACAGAGGGTGCTTTAATTTCTAAAGCCTTGGGGGAAAGGGAGGCATGGTGTCCCACCTCCTCTAGGAGGTCATTGGCCACAAGGGGAACACGGTAGTTTCCCTCTGCTAACTGAGCAAAGAGACACCTTTTAAAGTGGTGATTATCTTATATTTAGCAGAAGGAGAGCAACTGGCCCTATCTAGCCCCAGCACAGCATCCCTCCAGTGGCTGTTGCTGGTATCTGCCTTGTGTTTCTTTTAGATTATGAGCCCTTTGGGGACAAGAGACCATTTTAATTATGTATTTTTCTTTGTAAACTGTGTTGTGAACTTTGGTTGAAGAGCGGTATATTAATAAATATTCGTAGTAGTGAGCTGTGTGTGAACCTAGACAAAATAAAATTTGCATTAGAAAGGGGAGGGGCTTGCATGTGAGAATGGCCCATTATAGTCCTGCTGAAATACGATCCTCCCCTTCTCTGGCAATTTTAAAAAAGGACTTGAAAGCCCTCTTTACCCAAGCCTTTTCAGCTTTTAAAATTTTAAAGTTTTAATTGTTTTTTATTTTTAGATTGCCTAAATTGTTTTAAGATCTTTGTGTATGTTTTTAACTTGTGTTATGTTATTCATAACTGCCCAGAGACTAAAGTTTGGGGCGGTGTACAAATTTGACAAACAAATAAATCAAAATAAGTAAATTATAAACAAACAGAATTTCCCTGCCCAATCATCCTACTCAATGCTTTTCAATGGAGTCTGTAAAACCAATTCTGTATGTGGAGGGGAGGGAGCAGGATTATACCCACTCAGCCCCTCACAATCTCCAAGTGTTGACCCCCAGGACTTCTGCACAGATCCTGAAGCTTGTTCATGCCAAGGCTCCAGACGGAAGGCCTGATTCAGGCACAGAGGTCAGAAGCAGGCACAGCCTTCTTCCTCCTTCCATGTATTTTCTCCCTGGAAGTCAGAACATCACTGTGATGAGCATGCACATGATGGGGAGGTTACCCCATGCTTTTGGCTGGTCTCATGGATTCTAACGGATCTTGGAAAAGAAGTGATTTCTAAAGGTATCTAGGACTCAAACTGAGATTGGTCTTGATAGCTACTGGCTGGCATCACAAACCATGCCTTGTTCACTGGATGCCCACTGCGGCATGGCTCAGACCCCACCACCACCTTTTTTCTTGTCCACCCCAGGAGAACCTGCTATTCCCTGGAAACAATGAAGGTTCTATTTCTGGGATTGGATGCCAATTCTTATGAAGCTGCTCTTCAAACCTTAGATGATCATTTCAACCCTACTTTGAATGTGATCGCTGAACGTTACAAGTTCTATTCTAGATCCCAACGCCTAGTGAATCTATCTATCAGTATGTCACAGCATTGCATGCCTTAAGTGTAACCTGTGAGTTTGCCAACTTTACTGATGAACTGATCAGAAATTAGATTGTTATGAAAACAAATTTTGTGAAAAACTGCTGCTGGAACAGAAACTTACCTTGGATAAAGTTATAGAGATGGCTAGAAGGGTGGAAAATACTCTTCACTCTGCCTGCTTCTCCACTTTGTCAAGTTAAACTTAATGGCCATGAAGTGCAGATGCTGGCTGATTCTGGTTCTCTGTACACTATTGTTTCCCATCTCTTTTACAAGAATGGCAAAACCATTGAGGAGCATGATGCTAAACTGACAGAAATCTTAAGAAAACTCAGACAACACTGATTTATTATCTCTGCAGAGAAATGTCAATTCTGTCATTGAAAAAGAAGCTTTGGCATGTTTCCTGGCAATGAGGTACTTCAGGACTTACCTTTGGGCAGAAAATTCACTTTACGGTCACACTATAAACCCTTATCTGCTTTATTTACTGCTCAGGGATCAAGTCGAGCAACCACAAGAATAGCCAAATGAATCACCAGACTTAGGACTTTGGTTTCCAAGGAGTTATTCAGACATGGCTTCATGCCGTGGGTTATCAGAAGGGTGAATCTGCTTTGCAGCAGATTTGGAGCTATTTAATTCGCAGCATTAAATGGACCATTCACATTTCCTCAGGATTTCCTCAGCTCCTCTCTGCATCTTTCTCTGTGTGCATTCTCAAAGCTTTCTCCAGGTTTTTTCCCCCACTGACCACCTTAAGTGGCGCAGCAGGGAAATACTTGACTAACAAGCAGAAGGTTGCTGGTTCAAATCCCCACTGCTACTATATCGGGCAGCAGTGATATAGGAAGGTGCTGAAAGGCATCCTCTCATACTGCGCAGGAGGAGGCAATGGTAAACCCCTCCTGATTTCTACCAAAGAAAACCACAGGGCTCTGAGGGCGCCAGGAGTCAAAATCGACTTGACGGCACACTTTACCTTTAATCGCATCCCAGAGGAGGCAACGTGAGATGCCTCCTTTCATTACCTTTTTTTAGTTTGACAGCCAGTCGGATTTCTGCAAAATTGACTAGCCAAAACAACAGAATGTTTAACCCGAACCTTCTGAATCTGACCCAAATGTTTTGCTAATTTTTATAATCAACTTGCCTTTGTGACTACCTTCATCATCTCATGTCCCCACCTCACCCCAGACCATTTAAGAGGCATGGAAGTTTAAAGTAGAAATCTTTGATTTATCTGTGTCATGAAGGAAAATGCTGCCTCAATCAGCTCAGACACAAAGGGCTCAGGTTACATTGGAATCTGTAGTCTCCATTGTTAAGCTTCCAACAACATCTGAATTTAGGTTTCTCTGGTGACCAGGTTTCAATAAGACGAAGACGAATGTACAAGCATAGGAAGACCCACATTTTGCATGTGCTTGTGTTTAATTCAGGAATTCCTCCCTCCTCCTCCCCTTCTGGACTCCCTCCACAGAATTTCACCAATCTGCCTCAACCCCTCCCCTGCCCCCTGCACTTGCAATTGCAAATCACTCAAAGACCAGACCAGACCGAAACTCTCCTTCCTGAAACTTGCTGTTTCGGAAACCCAACCAGCAAACATTTTTTTAAAAAGGAAAGAAAGTGCAAGTTTGAAAAAACCCACAAATTATTGGCAATGGCCCCTCCACACACCACAGATAAGGGTCGGGGTTTACCACAAGCCTCAGATTTCCCCTCCCCACAAACTGCTGAAAATAGGATATTTTTACGTCGGACATAATTCAGGCTAAGCTAGAATGTGCAGCCATAATGTGGGGGGAAACAGAGTCGTGTTTGAACTAGCCCTGATAGCCTTCAGGGTAAGTCCTGCTGATATGTGGACTCACACCCTCCATTCCGACGAAATTTGAACTAACAGCCATGCGTGTAAAAGCACCAGGTGGAATATCTTCCAGGTCTTTGGAATACGATTGCAGATTGCTTGTCTTGACTTCCACTTCCAGGCCAAGAGGAGATCACAGAAGAGGGAAATGAAGGCTCAGTAACTGTGCAATTAGCTTCATCCAACCAAGGAATGATCACATCTTCTGAGTGGAAAGTGGCCCTCGGTGCTGATCCAGCACATACTGAACTTAAACCTTACATAACGAATGGATGGCCATGCAGAAACAAGGTGTCTGGCTACACGTGAGGTCTTCTTCACCCAGCCTACCTGGGCCAGCAGGGGCCGGCCTCAGAGTAGAGATGGGGAGGGCTTAAACGTCACCCTGGATCTCCTCCGTCCCAAGCTGTTCACACCTCGTGCTGGCCTCTCTCCGGAGGACCCAGCACTTGCCATCTGCCAGCCACTCATCCTTAAATGCCCCCTTGCAGGCTGTGCACCTCCCATCCCCTACAGCAGGGATCCTCAGCATTGGGCCCCCAGATGTTAGTGGACTTCAACTCCCATAATCCCAAGCCCCAGTAGCCTTTGGTTGAAGTCCAATAACATCTGGGGGCCCAACGTTGAGGATCCCTGCCCTCCAGCCCTCTTTATTGGCCCATTATCTCCATGCAGCTGTGCTCCCCCTCCTCCCTGTTCCTCCCCCCTCCCGAGCCCACTCCCTGTGGGAGGCGTGCCTATGACATCACTCCCGCATGCCTCCCCTGGAGTTCCCCTCAGCCCCAGCTTGCCCGGCCTCATTCCCCTGTCGGGAGTGCCATTTGGCAGGGAGACTTGGTGGCTGGTGGGGCTCACTGGCATGCCATCTTCCCCCTCCACTGGCTCGACATCCTCTCCTGTAGCATCGGATGGCCGCCTGGCCTCGCCCTGGATGGTAAGGGTGGCCAGTGTGGCCGGACACAAGTACCTGGAAATCTTTAAGCATAAGAACATCAGAAGAGCCCTGCTGGATCAGGCCCAAGGAAGCCCATCTAGTCCAGCATCCTGTTTCTCACAGTGGCCCACCAGATGCTGCTGGAAGCCACAGGCACGTAGAGAGTGAGCTGTCCCTTCTCAATGAGCAGCTGCTGAGGACTGATAATTTGGTGGTGCCAACCTTCCTACAAGCAAAAGTGATCAAATTTGCTCACAAAGGCCACCTTGGCATGAGCTTGACTAAAAGGCAAATCAGAGAAAGTTTATGGTGGCCAGGTATGGATAAAATGCATGGAAAATGTAACCAGCTACTGTATGGCTTGTGCTGTTTGTGTGTCCAATCGCAGAAGATGTTTCCCACCCCCTTGACTCCAGTAGAGTACCCCAATGGTCCATGGGGAAAACTTGCTCTGGATATAATGGGGCCTTTGATAACCAACCCAGAAAACAAAGGTTTGTTATAGTGATGGTGGATTTCTATTCCAGATGGCCAGAAGTTTCACTTGCTGACCACATTACTACAAACAAGATGATCCAACCAACCTGCCCATAAGTGCAGACAATACACTGAGGTCAATGCACCAATGGTCTGAAATAGTATGAGGCAGCTTCCTATGTTCCTATGTAGATGTTCTGGTGGCGGCGGTGGCAAAGTGCCTCTCTATGGGAGTCCATCAAAGTCGGATGGGGCTGTGGAGATCAGACTGCCAAAGGCCCCTTGAAACTTGGAGCCAGCCCTGAAATTAGTACCGCATTAATCTTGTTCAGGGCACTACTGCAAAAAAGAGAGAAAAGAGAGAACCTAGTGAGAGGTTGAAATACCTTCCCTACAAGTTGGGTTTTTTAAAAAATTCATGACAAAATGGAGCTGCGTTCCTGAGTCTGACCACTGGTTCATTTAACCCAGTGCTGTCCACTCTGTCTGGCAGCAGCTTCCTAATTCTTCAAGCGGAGAGGAGGGGGCATTTCCCAGCATGTTTCCTGAGATTCTTTAAGTGGAGATATGAAAATTTGCGTCTGCATACAAAGCAGGGAAGAGAGCTAGTCTTGTGGTAGCAAGCATGACTTGTCCCCTTAAGCTAAGCAGGGTCCACCCTGGTTGCATACAAAAGGGAGACTAGAAGTGTGAGTACTGTAAGATATTCCCCTTAGGGGATGGAGCCGCTCTGGGAAGAGCATCTAGGCTCCAAGTTCCTTCCCTGGCAACATCTCCGAGATAGGGCTGAGAGAGATTCCTGCCTGCAACCTTGGAGAAGCCGCTGCCAGTCTGTGTAGACAATACTGAGCTAGTTAGACCAATGGTCTGACTCAGTATATTATTATTATTTATTTATTTATTTGTTTGTTTGTTTGTTTTTTACACAGTCAGACAGGTGTTATTGACTGGTTTGTTTTATCCAGACATCGAGTCCTTCCCAAGGACCTGGGATGCCAGAATTTTATTGTCAATTGTTATAGATACCATCGCAGAATATAGGCTGTTCCCAGTAAAGCTGCTTTTTGTAATTGGCTGATGGTGATTTCTGTGGCCCCGATGGTGTTGAGGTGCTCTTCAAGGTCTTTTGGAACTGCACCCAGGGCGCCAATGACCACTGGGATTATTTTGGTCTTTTTCTGCCACAGCCTTTCAATTTCAATTGGTAGATCTTTGTATTTGGTGATTTTTTTCTATTTCTTTTTCTTCTATTCTGCTATCCCCTGGTATTGCTATGTCGATTATTTTAACTTGTTTTTATTTCTTCTTGACTACAGTTATATCTGGTGTATTGTGTGGCAGATGTTTGTCTGTTTGTAGTTTGTTGTTGTTGTTATTATTATTATTATTTACATTTTATATCCCGCTCTTTCTCCAAAGAGCCCAGAGCAGTGTACTACATACTTAGGTTTCTCCTCACAACAACCTTGTGAAGTAGGTTAGGCTGAGAGAGACGTGACTGGCCCAGAGCCACCCAGCTAGTCTCATGGCTGAATGGGGATTTGAACTCGGGTCTCCCCGGTCCTGTTCCAGCACTCTAACCACTACACCACGCTGGCTCTGTTCCTATGTTTCTAAAGCAGGTGCTGCTATGGGCAAAACTCTGATATCATGAGCAGTGTGTAGAAAATGGAGGAAGAAGGAAAAAATATTGCCGCCTCCCCCCGTCATTTTATTAGAGTCCGGGGCACTAAGTGAAATTGAAGGACAGGAGGTTCAGGACAGACAAAGGGCGAAATATGCTTTGCATGTTAGGAGGGGAGAGCACTGACACACACCCCACTACAAGGAGCCTCAGCCAATTGTAAACTCTCTGCAGTTTGTATCCTTATCACACACAACAAAACTATACATTGTAAAATAGTAAATGTTACCTTTTCATGCTCCATCCAATGGAACTCGCTGCAACAGGATGTTGCAGTGACCCATACTAGTTGGCTTTTTAAAAAGTGTGTTGCTATAAGCCACCTTGGGTGCCCCTGTATTGGGGTGGAAAGGTGGGGTGTACACGTGTATTTCCCCCCAAGAATTAGACAAATTCATGGATAGAGCTATACATGACAATTAGCCATGGTGGGCAAGTGGAACCTCCACTTGCAGGAGCAGCATAACATCATATGCAGGGGACTGGCAACAAGGAACAGGGGACAGCCAGCCTCTTCATGCCCCACTTGTGAGTGTCCTAGAGATATCCTGAGGTCTGATTCTGCAGGACTTCCTTATGTTCTTGTCTAAAAGCCCAAGTTCAGCCGAAGTGGATGCAGTGCAGTTTTAGATGCGCAGCTGCATTGCCGTGCTTGCCCAAGCCCTGTCAAAACTGGATGCTGGATGCGTCTTTTGCTCAACCCATCGGGAGCCACTAGCTGTTCTCCTGAAGTTGTGTGCCTGGAGCTGAACCAGGCCTTCTGTGTGTCAGCAACGGGTTCACATGGCAGCATACCCTGAAGGAGCCCCTGCTCTGTGGACTCAGAAACTGCTTGCCATAGTTGTCCTTTAGATGATTTCGTGGCACAGGGCCATCTGTGGGCCAGCTGCCAGAACTGGCCACACACCCTCTTGGTAACACACATTTCTTTTAATTCTCATCGCTTTTTCTGAAATGAACTGTTCATTCCCAGAGATATCTCTGTAGGTCTGAAAAATTCCAACTACCAAAGAAGAAAAGCAAGAGCAAAAGCATAAGATATGAAGAAGGATTGTCCTAATGTCTGTGCGTGTATCGATCTGAGGTGGTGGTGGTTGTTGGCTGACATGATCCTCAGCTCTCTGGCATCAGAAGGTCTGCAAGAAGCCTTCAGCGTCCCTACACCGAAGGCTTCCTTCTGCATTGGTGGCCCGGGAAGGTGGTGGTGGGGAGGAGGAGTAAGTGGTTTTTGCATCTCTTCCTCCCCTCCAAAAGCATTTTACAATGGTCTAGATCTGTTCCTGAGGGTCGTGCAGTCCTCTGTAGTCCTCCTTCCATTGCTGGAAGGCTGTGGATCATTTTAGCCACCTTCATTCATTCATTTATTCATTCATAATATCTCCCTGGCCTTCATGTGCATCTCTTTCTACTAGTCCCCTCCTAAAACCCCTCTGCCTTTCTTTGGCTACCAGTACTGTTATTTCTACAATTTCCAAGTCAGCTTAAAAGAATAACAACAATGCAAACGTTAAGGATTAAAGCGTTTCAAAATAGCAGCATTCAAAGAGTGTACGGAGGGAGTGTGGGAATTGAGCGAGCATTGCACCCACTGTCCCGCTCTGAACTCCACAAGCTCCTCTGAAGCTTAGGCTTTGTTCAGACCTGTTTGGATGAACACGTGGCAGTCGGAGAGGGGACAGTGAGTGCGGTCCCAATTCCCCGCTCTCCAGATAGGAACAACATAGGAACCTAGGAAGCTGCCATATACTGAGTCAGACCATTGGTCTATTTAACTCAGTACTGCCTTCACAGACTGGCAGCGGCTCTCTCATGTTCACTGAGTGCCTGAAAAGGGCTAATGAGAGCACACCTGCCAGAATAGAGACATTTTTCATAATCTAGAGAGTGCTGGCGCCTGAACTTCAGAGGAGAGCTGGTCTTGTGGTAGCAAGCATGACTTGTCCCTTTAGCTAAGCAGGGCCTGCCCTGGTTGCAACTCACTCAGAGTGCCGAGTTTGTCTCCCCACATCTAATTGCATCTCCTTCTAGCCCTTTCCCACACTTTATGTTCATTCAACGACACTTGTCCAATCTGTGTGCAGTAGCCATAGATGCAGATCTGTACACTGGTACAGTCCTTCCCATGTTATGTTAAACACAGGTGCATCAGGACTCTTCCTACCTGCATCCTGCATTTCAGGAGGCCTGTACAGCTTCAGTTTTAAAATAAGAGCTGGTCCAAACATTCACACAAAAACACGTCTGTGTGTACAGACACTGGAGCAAATGGCATTAAACTGGTTTGAACTCAGTCACCCGACGTCAGCTGGGTTGTGGCTTAGTAATAGTAATGTTATTACGTGAGTAATAATAAGGAAGGGGCGGGGGGGAGAGAGAGCTGCATGTCCACAGTGAGGAAAGAAAGGGAGAAAAAGAGAAGTTGCAAAGCAGAAGGCATAGGCATGGGGGTGGAGTTATCAAACCTTTGCATATAAGAGCAGACAAGCCTGGGACCTTGCCACAGGGAGGCAAGCCTGAAAGCTGAGAGGGATTCTCTGATCCTAACACACCAGCCCTTGAAGGAAAACCCAGGCACCATGGGCAGGCAGAGAGACGTGCTCACCGCAGTTGGGCAGAGGCTGAGGATCAGGAATAAACTCCTCCGGCAAGCTCTGGCTGAATGTCTGGGGACGCTGATCCTAGTGGTAAGTGTCTCTTGCGGGGAAAGTGACTGTGAAGGAAAGATTCTTGAACTTGGCATAATCAGGTGCCCAGACACATCTTTGCTGAAAAAGAGAACAATGTTTGAATGCTTGGTTTGGGGACCATTTTTTATTTTGATCCGCAATGATGTGAAAAGTGGCAGAGCTGAACAAGAAGCCTTTGCCTTGCTCTTGTGCATTTCCCAGTCATTTAAAAGGGGCTGGCATAGCAGGAATTCCCCTCCAGTTATGTCCCCTTGGGAGCTTGTGCTCAGAAGCTAAGGAGAATCAAACTTATTTGGTGTAGGAATAGGCAGACTTTTGAGTTATACACAGAATTGTAGCAAATGGTCATGAAGTTTTGGTGTAACCCACAATCTTGCAAATTCCCACATCAACCACATTTGCTCCCTCAAAGGGAAATCCCCTTACAAGTTTGTGGTTCTTGACACATCTCCTGTAATCTCTTCTCCATCCAAGAATTCACTTCTATAGTGCTCCCTTAAGATTTATAGCATTAAAGAATGTGAGAGTTGGGTGGGGGATCATGGATGTCTTCTAATTCAGCCGCCTACTCAGTGCAACATATAGTGATATCACTTTAATTTTCACAATTAATTCACCTTAATTTTCGCACGGTGTCCTTATCATAAATTTCATTCTACAGATAGAGAACAGAGCCCAAGGTTCACTTTGGACATTGTACTTTTAGTTGTATATCTAGGATATTTTAAGTGCAGAACTAAAAATGAGACATGTCAATGCAACAAACACATTTTTGCCAAAATACAGGTACATTAATCAGGGAGACAGGATTGGCTACAACTGCCCTTTGAGTGTGCACTTGGTGGCAAACCTGGGTTTTTGCCCTGCATAATGTGCGGAACGGCCCCAAGAGGAGAGCTGGTCTTGTGGTAGCAAGCACGACTTGTCCCCATAGCTAAGCAGGGTCTGCCCTGGTTGCATCTGAATGGGAGACTTGATGTGTGAGCACTGCAAGATATTCCCCTCAGGGGATGGAGCTGCTCTGGGAAGAGCTGAAGGTTTCAAGTTCCCTCCCTGGCTTCTCCAAGATAGGGCTGAGAGAGATTCCTGCCTGCAACCTTGGAGATGCCGCTGCCAGTCTGTGAAGACAATACTGAGCTAGATAGACCAATGGTCTGACTCAGTATATGGCAGTTTCCTATGTTCCTATGTAAATTGTCCACAACCCTTCCGAGTTCACCTGGGACTTGAACTCAGCTCTTCTTTTTTGTTCTCTTTAAAAATGTAGGAGACTTCCATATTGAAACACAGGGTGTTGTCTCCCTTTTCTGTTCTCAAGTTGTTAAAAGGGAGATGAGAAAATTTGGTGGCAGGCACTCTGAAGTTTACTAATAAATCCTGGTGGAGAATGGACTTTTGCATCTGAACTTGTCAAGGTCCTTCTTAAAAGAATGTATTCCAACAGTGTTGTTGGCCTTTGTGATCTCCAGATGGTGGAAATAGTAGTGGACATCCGACACAGGTTGTCGGAAAGCGCCCAGGATGCATGGCTCATGTGGTCTGTGTCACTGGCTTTCCTGCACTGAGTGTGGTGGTGTCCTCAGGTGGGCAGCAAAGGCACCTACTATTCATAGAAGACATCTATTTATACAGCCCCAGTTGAGTGCTGTGACACTCAGCCTGGAAGGCGAGAACTGTCTGCGTGAACCCTTGCTTGTGGCCAAAAATCTGTGGCCAAGAAGTTTGTCTTTGGAATAAGTGAGAGGTGATATAAGCGGTGCAGACTCTGCCTTGATACTGGCTCATCAGATGATTGCACTTCAATAAGCTCTCCAATCTTCCTCAGATCTGAACATCTACTGAACATCTGAATCTGCCTTAGACCCTGCATATTACTTTAAAGAGGAATGTGGACTTTTCCTACAGCTTAAGACCAGGCCCTTACCATTTTAGGGAGCCCAAAGAAGTGTTTACGGTCTAGTTAGGCACTGGGGTGCTATATTTATATTCTTGGGGAGGACAATAGGAAAAAGGAAGGGATAACTGGAGACGAAGGAAATTCTTCATTGAAAAGAATATTTTTAAGGAAGTGCTTGAAGGTGATGGATCACTGTGTATATGGTCAGCCTAGGGCAGGCCTGCTCAACTTAGGCCCCCCAGCTGTTTTTGGACTACAACTCCCATAATCCCCAGCCACAGTGGCCAATAGCCAGGGATTATGGGAGTTGTAGGCCAACATCTGCAGGAGGGCTGAAGTTGAGCAGGCCTGGCCTAGGGCATGGTCTCCCAACCCTGGCTCCCAGATGTTGCTAGACTACAACTTCCATCGTCCCCAGCCGCAATGGCCTTTGTGGCTGGGAATTATGGGAGTTGTAGTCCAGTAAATTCTGGAAACCCAGGGTTGGGAACCCCTGTCCTACTGGTCAGGCAGGTAAGGGAGGGTGGGTGGAACTGTCTGTCAAGAGAGCAAGAGGTGGATGAAAAAACAGAGAATTTTCAGGCTCCCTACAGGAAGGGTTGTCTCGGAATTTGCTTCAGAGCAATTATGATACTCTATGAAAATTCATGCCATCTTAATTAATCGATTGACTCTTCAGTTGGGTGACTGAGCATCCACCCCCTCTGTTGAGCTCCAGTATGGTTTGAGAAGTTTTCAGGACATGTAGCAAGCGATGCCAGGTTTAATGAATGAAGCCTCTTACATCTTGGAATCCTTCAGCTTCAAAGCTGCGTCTTGACAAGATCAAAAGCTGTGGCCCCAATCCACCCCCTGCCACTGTTTCTTGAAAAGAGAAAACCATTGGGAGTTCCAATCCCATGGGAATTCTTGGATCATGTGGTGAACAGCAGCCACCTGACTGTTTTTAATTAGTAAGGTTGCAAGAGTTCTGAGCTACAGGCATGTCAGCTTAAGCAATTACCCTTTGTGCTGGCACGCACTCAACCATCTCAAGAGCAGGCAGTAGCTGAGAGCAGGGTTCTCACCTGGCAGCTCTGGGACCTTCTTGATACACACCCATCCTGCTTGGCAGGGTGGGGTTGCTGAGCACACAGTAGCAGCTCCCATAAAGCTGGATCCAGATGCTGAACCAAGAGAAAAGTGTTGACTTCAGCAAAGCTAGAAGTAAAGAAAATGGGCAGCATTCCCAGAAGTCCATCTTTTGTGGTAAACATGCCTTATATGGAGTCAGGCGGTTGGTCCATCAAGTGCAGTGCCACCTTGGCTGTCGGCCTGGCAGGGACACCTCAGGGTCTCATGTCGGGCTTTCCTGCATCTCTGATTGAATTAATTTTTGCAGTTCACAAGCATTGCTGCAAGCACAGGCGCTGTCGTGGTGTGCCAGTGTAGGGCGCACACGACTGTCCCTGGTGAACTTGCGTGGACTGTGCAGAGCCTCCATCTGGCCCCGTTTGGGGCGGCTGTTCTAGAATGGAAAAACCAGCGGAAAAATGCTGCCTCCTGAGTTGCTGCCCTGGTGCAGCCTTGTGGCCGTTTCCTTGCACAGGTGCAATACAATACTCTTCAGAAGAGGGAGGAGAGCTGGTCTTGTGGTAGCAAGCATGCGCTCTCCCATTTGCTAACAGGGTTGGCCCTTGTTTTGCATTTGAATAGGAGACTGCATGTGTGAGCACTGTAAGATCTTCCCTTAAGGGATGGGGCCATAGCTCAGTGGAAGAGCAGCTGCCTGCTTGCACGCAGAGGGCTCCAAGTCCCCTCCCTGGCAGCATCTCCAAGATAAGGCTGAGAGAGACTCCTGCCTGCAACCCTGGAGAAGCCGCTGCCTGCCTGTGTACACAATACTGAGCTAGATAGACCAACGGTCTGACTCAGTATATGGCAGCTTCCCACGTTCTTATGTGAACAATCGCCTGGTTCCCACAATCGTTCAAATTTAGGCTTAACATTGGTTACTGAAATCAGCTTGATTGTGCCAGCGCATGCCACACCAGGAATATAAGAGTAATCGCAGGCCACAAATCACCCTTGGTTCACACAATCATGCTGATGTCAGTAACCCACATTGAATCTGGGTTTGAATGACGATGTGAACCAGGCCAACAGCTGCGATGCGGCTTTTGTGCCGAGGCCCCACAGACGTCCCTCCTGTCCCTCTTTGGCTTTGCCCAGCAGGCGGTAGCATTGTTGAGCTCTTGCCTCTCCCGGTGTCATTGCCAGATGCTTCTCTTTGTTCTTCTTTAGTCAGTAGTGGGGAAAGTCTCTTCTGGAAGTCATTGAGTTTTTAAAAGCTCCTTTCCTCTCTTGGCTGTAACATCCAGACTCTCCTTTGTGGTAGCATCTGGGAGGAAGAGATGGGTGGGGGAAGCTCAAAGGGAGCTGAAGTGAGGCGTCTGGGGTGCTCTGCGCTGCGTTTCCCTTTCCTGTAGATCTGCTTGTCATTAAGGCCGCCTGGCACTGCCTTCCTGACGGAAGAAATGAGAGGATTCCTCCTAGTCCTGCTCGTACTCTTAAGAAAACCAATGGAGCTATTTGAGATGTCAGGGTCAGCTCTGGGTAATCCTTTAGGACAGTGACTTGAATGAGGGATCAAATCCGAGACAAGGGCACATAGATTTGCAGACAATAGTAGGTCCCCCCTCATATTTATTCCCTGCCAGTAAGATACACTATCTTAAAGGATGGGAGCTCAGAATAAATGCAGATTGCAGTGTCTGAGATGTCCACAGCTCCTGTTTCTGAAAGCTCTGCCTTCAGTTGATTGAAAGGAACTGTCCCTTAATTGCTGAGGTGTCATGGAATGTTTATGAACATTCCAGCTCCTCCGAAGTTTAAAAGCTATCAGGCGCTGTGGACTGTTGATAGAAAGGATTTCAGCAGAGAAGGGGATAGATAGCACTACTGAAGGGATGGCCAGCTGCTACAGTATCTCTCTGTTTTTAAAATTGTTGTGGGTCTGCCACACACTTCCATCCACTCTGTTCCTGTTCCCCTGCCTTTGGCAGCGGGTGGGATGAATGAGTGGGAAGAGGAGAAGAAATGGCAACAGCAGACGCCACCAGATAAGGGACAACGTGGTGGGTGGGGAAATTGGCATGTAGCTGCATGCTGCATGCCCCATACTCTGCAGGGCGGAGTATACTCTGCAGGGAGGAGATATGAGTGAATGTAGAGCCAGCGTGGTATAATGGTTAGAGTGCTGGACCCCCGAGTTCAAATCCCCATTCAGCCATGATCCTTGCTGGGTGACTCTGGGCCAGTCACTTCTCTCTCAGCCTCACCGACTTCAGAGGGTTGTTGTGAGGAGAAATCTTAAGTATGTAGTACAATGCTCTGGGCTCCTTGGAGGAAGAGCGGGATACAAAATGTAAATTAATAATAATTTTAAAAAGTAAGAGGTGGCGTCTCGCCATTCTGGCTCAGATGGCATGACCCTTAGGATGGGCCTGTTTTTTCCTATTTTATTTTGCTTTCTTTCTTTCTTTCTTTCTTTCTTTCTTTCTTTCTTTCTTTCTTTCTTGTCCTTTTCTTCCTCCCCCTGCACTGATCCTTCTCTTTTTTTCTCTTCAGTCTTTATCATCAGAGGCTCAAAAAGAATATCATGAAAAGTATTTCTTCCAACCAATCCCCTTCCAATTGTTTTTTTTTAAACCACCCCACAATCATTTTCAAATTTGTGGGGTCTTAAACACACACACACACACACACACACACACACACACACACACACACACACACACACTTGCCTATTTCTACTGGACACTACATAGTTTTTACGGGCAAAATTATGCCCATAACCGGGGCTGGCCACAAAATACCTCTCGGTTTCAGGATCGCAGCCTTTTTACACTCTGTTTAAAATGAAAGGTCCCTCAGTTTGTGTGAGTGCATTCATGGCTAAGAGCCACAGCTGCTTTTAAATGTCAGCCTTTGTGTATCCTTTGCCGTCAGGTCTGGCTGTTTCTGATAGATCACTTGGCTGACTGATCTTGGTGTGCAGGATTAACTGATATTTGCTGTTGTTTAGACATTAGGAGTGGAACAAAGACGAGTTGTGAACAGAGCTCTCTTGATCATTCTCCAAACAAGGCAGATCTGTTGAAAGACTGCAGTACACACAGACACTCACAGGCGCACACCCCCCCCCCTTGCTGCGACTATAACGGAATTGCAAGCCCTTGGAATTCCATGATGGTAGCCATGAATGCAACACAATGGCAACACCCCACATCATTATGTCTCTTGGGCAGAGGCAACCCTACTATTAGGCCAGATAAGGTCGGCTGCCTCAGGTCGTGAATGATGCCGGCCATTCAGGGTGGCACATGGGGAGACAAATAATTCTGACCCAGCGGCACAATCTGTTTGGAAATTCTCTTGCTCAAGCCCCATTGGAATGAGCAGAAGCTGTGCAAGAGCATGGTAGTGTTCTACTCTTGTGCAGGAGAACTTTCTGTTGGATTGTGCTGCATCTTAATCTGTTCTCTACCTGAGGCACCAAAATATAGCTTTGCTTTGGAATGAAAATTTAATTTTCCCCTATGCACACACTTAGTAGTGTTGATACTAAGACATTTTCTGATGTGTCGGTTACTCTGGCAGAGTTGCAACATCCTGAACTACTATTTTTGTTTTTATAATCATTTCTTATTTGTAATGTGCATCAGTGTGCACAAGCAGAACAAAGGAAGACACAGGAGAGCCCCAACAAGGGAACGAAGACCAGGGGTCTTCTGGGGCTCAGGAAATGCCTCCACACCTGGGCAGCTTCAGCACTCTATCTTAAAAGAGGGCCTCTCTCAGGGCAATTCATTGCAGCCTCCACCACGGCCTTGTGCAAGCATTCTCCTCAGTGCTGGTTTGGTGGCTTTAGACTGGACAAAAACGTCACGAATGCACATTTGTTGTGGTGGTGGTTCCCAATAATCCTCCCAGCCCATTTGGCAGCTTGGTATCAGCCGCCGTGGCTGTGATTAAGCTCAGTTGACAAAGGGCTGCTGGCCTTTTGCCTCCTCAGCTCCACTTCCCTTTCAGGAAACTTGTTACTCGGGATGATAACATTCTTGTCGGGTTAGTCTGACATAAAAAGGCTCTTTCCCGCCCTCCCCTAGCCCGCCCCAGTATTGGTTTAGATATCATATTTGTTCAAAGTCGAAGGACAAAGAACCATTCAGAACTTTTTGTCCTCTACTCCAAGGTGTGAAATAAACCTTGTGGGTTGAAAGAACTTATGTGCAAAGCAAACAGGGCTAAATTGCGTAAGGCCTGACCTGTGGGAACCGAAGACCTTTTCTGCAAGCCTCCTTATAAATCCATCCACAATGCTGTGCATAGTAGCTACACTAAAAGTCACCCCTGCTAACTGAGCAAAGAGGCACCTTTTTAAAGTGGCGGTTCTCTTTATTGAGCAGGGGGAGAGCAACTGGTCCTATCCAACCCCACCTCAGCATTCCTCCAGTAGCTGCTGCTGGTATCTACCTTATGGTTCTTTTTAGAATGTGAGCCCTTTGAGGACAGGGTGCCATCTTATTTAGTTATTTATTTCCATGTAAACTGCCCCTTATATAACTGCGGTATATAAATATTTGTAGTAGTAGTAGTAGTAGTAGTAGTAGTAGTAGTAGTAAAACAAATACAATCGACATCTACTTCAAGGTAGTCCAGATGTGAGCCAAGGAAGGTAGGCTTCTACAACCTGCATGATGTACACCAATTCAGATCCATGGCAGTGTGTTCCATTTTGAATGGAAGAGAAGGTATTTAAGAGAACGCCATCTTCTTCATAGATTCTGCTGCCCAATTAAGATCATCTGGGGAGATCTGGTTGTGGCTGCTACCAGCTCAGGCGGCGGTGACTCAAACCCGGGCCTTTTCTCGGGTTGCCCCGGGCCTTACATCTGAAAACATACCTGTTTAATCAGACTTTCAATTTATAGTTTTAAGTTTTAGAGTTTTTAATCTATGTTTTAAATTGTTTTAATTGTGTCAGTGTTCTAATTATTGCTGTCTTTTAAATTGTAAACCACCTGGAGATTTGTATGTGGGGCGGTATATCAATGTGCCATATAAATAAACAAATCAAAAGACAAACCAGCTAGGATTATGTTCAGCATGAGATACCCGAGAGGGAAGGCCTACTGAATTGTACAGTCCATTCACAGTAGTGGCTCATTCTAACGGGCTGTGGGGGGCATCAAACAAGATGCAGCTGCTTCTGGTTCCTGGCAGCTCCATTTGCGCCTCTCCCCCCCCCCCCATCTCATCCTCTTATTAGTGAGAGTTGTGCTGCCTGTAGGCTTGCCATTTGTGTAGGCTTGGCATTGATGAGAGCTGTGCTGCTCAGCCGGCACAGCTCTACCTGATGAATGGCCAGCCTGCAGGCAGAGCATCTCTTGTTAATGCTGGGGCAGGGCGGGAAGGGGGAGAGAAGCACAGCAGATGCTGCCGGGAACCAGAGGCACTTGCAACTTGTTTGGCAACCCCTGGCTTGTTAGGCTGAACCACTAGGCTTCATATCTTAAGATTTTGCTGGTGTAAAATAATACAGTCGTAGCATTTGAGAGTTGGAAGGGGTCTTGGCGGCCTTCCAGTCCAGCCCCCTGCCCAGTGCAGGAAAGATATCAGTGCAGAGTGACTATAGCTGTGATTTATGCCTAGCTGTCTGATTGGACCCTGTTGGTAGCAGATTTGCATAATAGGTTGTGTGATTATCCGGCAAACAGAGAAGGCATTTCAGAAGGCAGGGTGCCTCTGAGTACCAGTTGCAGGGGAGTAATAGTAGGGGAGAGGGCATGCCCCTTTCAGCTCCTGCTGTAGGCTTCCAGTGGCATGTGGTGGGCCACTGGGTGAAACAGGATGCTGGACTGGATGGGCCTGCTTGGGCCTGATCCAGCAGGGCTGTTCTTATCTTCTTATTCCATCCCTTGGCCAAGGAAGTGTCCTTGTCTGTCAGGAGATGTAGTCCTGATAGTTTCAGTAGGGCTAATCCATGCGGCCATTTTGATGTGGTGGTGATCTGCCCAAGCAACCATGAGCTGCCATTTTTCATTGCAATGATGGGGCCTTTGAAGACCTCCCCAGCCTTTGTCCAATGTTCCCTGTCACAGGGATTCCCAGACGTTGTTGAGTATAACTCCCATAATCCCCAGCCAAAGACCATTGCAGCTGGGGATTATGGGATTTGTAGTCAACAACATATGGGAATCCCTGTCACAGGGAACACTGTTTGTGACCCACAGGGCTTCATAGACCTCCTATTTTTTCTGCCTTCCTGAGACTGGATGAAGGGGAATGACCTGGGGAACCTTGCATTTAGCTTGGGGGATCATAAGCATCTCTCAGTGTGGTTGACCCAGGTGGTCAGTAAACAGCTGTAATCAAACCTTGAGGAACAGAAAGGAAATTCTTTGATAGCTTTCATAAAATGAAGGTACTCTTGCCCTCTCCCAGAGGAATCTACCAAGCTGAATTTGACCAAGGTTTTCTTTTCTCCTTGCAGATGTTTGGTTGTGGCTCAGTGGCTCAGATCGTGCTCAGCAAAGGGAGTCATGGACAATTTCTGACAGTCAACTTGGCCTTTGGCTTTGCTGTGACCCTTGGAATTCTGATTGCTGGACAGATCTCAGGTATGTCTGGGAGCTTCATCCTATCAGAAGGACCTGCTCTGCAATAAAGAGCTCTTTCCATATGGGGATTTATACCCATTCAAATTTCACTCTCTGTGATGACTGCACCTGTGTTCCCAAAGAAGGAGACCTCCAAGTCTGCAATCCTGCACACAAATACTTGGGAGTAAACCCACTGAACTTGCCAGTGAACATGTGTTTATTTAATTTTATTAAAAATATATCCCTCAGTTATTGTACATTGGGCTGCGTTGTCATGATGGCAGTTGTCACTAACTGGGTATATAGAGGGAAACAGTTCTGGGGAGCCCTAGCAGAAAAGTGAACCCCAGGAGAACAGCCATGTTGAGAGCAATTGCTGAATTAAGAGGCTGGACTGTGTTTAAGGGGACAGTCTCTATCTAGTGAGTTAGTTATGCCTGAATACAACATATAGTACACACCACGGCTATCAAAATCAGAATAAAGTATGCAGAATAGGGGGAATCAAGGTCACTCTCTTTGTTTGCACAATTTAGACAGGTTGCAGGCTACAGCTTCTGCATAATCTTGTCACAAACCTGTCCTGTCTCCTGGAGCCAGCCTTTGTCTCTAGACTTTCATGCCATGTGACGTAACTCTGATTTCCCAGGGATCTGGCCCTTGCCCTTGCGGATGTTTAGGCACTGTGTGGTTTAGGCAATGGCCCCAGAGCCATGCAGTCTGTTCCTTTTTGTGTGCTGCTGGAGCCAGAAAATGTCCTAACCCTGAGATATTTCACAGGTGCCCATTTGAACCCTGCTGTCACCTTCGCCATGTGCTTTATGGCCCGGGAGCCTTGGATCAAGTTGCCGGTCTACGCTCTAGCACAAACCCTCGGAGCATTCCTAGGAGCAGGCATCGTGTTTGGCTTGTACTTTGGTACGTTGACTTCCCTGAGCCTCAGGGACATTTTCGGGTGGTGTAGGCAGCTGCGGAAGGAAGGAGAGGTCATTTGCCCCCCATCTGGCCCCTTGGTCTGGAATATAGCCCTGTTGCTCTGGTGCTTCATTAAGTCAGGATGTCAACCAGTAAATTCACTGTGTTTTATGATCTACCTGTGGTAATGACTGTGACCGTTACTAGAGACAGCACTAAAGATATCATAACCACAATCATACCGTATTTACCCGAATACAAGATGACTCTGAATTTAAGACAAGCCCCTTAAAAAATAGAGGTTAAATGCAGGTGATACCATCATTTACCCAAAAGGAAGAAGACTCTGAATTTGAGATAACTCTCTGATTTCTAAAATGAAAAGGAAAAAAAAAACCTGGGGAAAACCTAGTCTTGGATTCAGGTAAATACAGAATATGACTGGTTGTTGCATAATCATCTTTATGTTACAGGAGTGTCCAAGCTGAGGCTCTCCATTTGTTCTTGGACTACAACTCCCATCATCCCCAGCCTCAGTAAATTGTTCAACAGCTCAAGAGCTTCACATTGGCCACCCCTGTTATATTAGATGAGGTTGTCCCAGTCCCGTATTTATTATTTATTATTATTTATTTATTCGATTTCTATACCACCCTTCCAAAAATGGCTCAGGGCGGTTTACACAGAGAAAAAATAAATACATACATACAAAAATACAACCTGAACCACCAAAACCTGTAGGGTTCTTGGCTTGGCTCAGGGTGTGCCCTGGCCAGCTGAATGGGGTCACAGTTTAGGGAGAGAGTAGAAGGATGTGATTCTTCCCTTATATCCCGCCAATTAATTCCCCCCCCCCCCCCAGAATACTGAGTACGAGTCAAATCCCCATTGCCATCCATAAACCGGTGGCCAAATCGGTTGTGTCTCTTGGTGGACACAGAGAAGCAACGTGACCACTCTCTGCAAAATCCCTAGAGAGATATAGTCTGTGTTCTAAACACAAGTGCTTCCTTCTCCTTCATAAACTGGGGAATACTCACGAAGCAAGCCTTGGCTTCTTGTCCTGACATGAATTCGCCCCTGGACTCGAACACAGAGATAGTTTGCATAATCAATCCTTGCGTCCCTTGAGGCTCCTTTTGTCTTTAGAGGGGAGAGGAAAGGAATGGAATTTCTATCTTGGTTGTGGGGTTTCTGTTGTGCATTCCACTGATATTGTGGGATCTATTGAAGGAAAGGAGGGAGGGCCCCAGTTCAGGGGCAACAGGAGAGGAAACCTCAAAGTTACCCTAGGAATGTCTTTTCTTACCAACACATTTGAATGGATACTTTATTCAGGGACACAGATAAAGACTTCTGTCTGGTCCCAAAGTATATCAGTTCTGCAAATCATACAAAATCCATGTTTTCAGTGGGCCTTAAAAATGATGTCCCCTAGCCACTGATCTTTCCCCACTCAAGTGCAGCTTTCCTGTGGGACGTATGGGGTGGAAATGGGGGCAGTAAAAGTCGAATCAAACCCTTGGTTTCCTTCCTTCTCTAGACGCCATTTGGGCATTTGGTGGGAACCAGCTCTTTGTCACCGGTCCAAACGGCACAGCAGGCATCTTTGCTACCTACCCGTCAGAGCACTTGAACTCCGTGAATGGATTCTTTGACCAGGTAAGAGGTGGAGGGATGGTGTGAGGAATTTCCAAGCAGTACTTTAGTTTACGGTCAGGCCAAAACAGACCCACAAACTCCTGACATTCTATTTAACCTTGGAAGCAGTTGTGGGGCACCCCAGATTGAATCAGGCTGTGATGCTGGGGAGGGTGTGCACTGATCTTCCCCGCATACCATTTCACAGATCTTAATCGCCCCTCAAAGCGGCAGAAAGTTCTGCTGCAGAAAACATACTGTTGTTATCTGTGCATGCCAGGCTGATGGGAGTTTAGTCCAACAAAATTTGGGAACCCAAAACTGAGAATCCCTGGTGTATGCTGGTAGTGTTAAAACACATAATGACAAGATGCCAAATAATTTGAAACTTAAATGATGGAATTTTTGCCAAATGGAAGGGAGGCATCCCAGCTGGCAAGGGCAAAGTTTGGGAAGGAGGCAACGTTCCTTGCAACAAGGGTTTCCAGATGTTGTGGACTACAATTCCCACAATCCCCAGCAAAAGGCCCCTGCTGCTGAGGATGCTGGGAGTTGTAGTCAACAACGTCTGGGAATCCCTGTTACAGGGAATACTAGAAGGAGTCCATCTGCTTGTCCTGTAGCTGGCTTGTGCTCTTGGAAACCAAATTATGGGCCTTGGTCTGATCTGCAGCAAGGCTATTCCTAGGTTCTTACATCCTTTGAGGAGAGTCTCTCTTCCATGTAGAAGGTTCCAAGTTCCCTCCCTGGCAGCATCTCCAATATAGGGCTGAGAGAGACTCCTGCCTGTAACCTTGGAGAAGTTGCTGCCAGCCTGTGTAGACAATACTGAGCTAGCTGGACCAAGGGTCTGACTCAGTAGAAGGCAGCTTCCTATGTCTCTAATTGAGTGGCAAGAGACAGACAAAAGGAAAACCTTCTTTGTACAACACATTGTTTGTGGAAAATTTCCTGCTGTGGGATATGGTGATGGTCACTAGTGGCTCTAAAAGCATAAGACACTTTAATGGAGGAAGGTGCCTCTCTCACTGGCAATTAACCATGATGGCTATTGGCTACATGGAACCTCCATATTCAGGGGCAGTATGCCACTGAATGCCAGTTGCTAGGGAGCAACACCAGGTGAGCACTGTTGCTTTTATACACTGCTGGTGGGCTTCCCAGAGGCATCTGGGTTGAGAATTTCTGTTGAAACGTGGTTTATAAATATTCCTAGTAGTAGTATTATTAGGACTTGGTTGGCTGCAGTAGGAAGTAGGATGCTGAACTTTATGGACCTTTATTCCGATACAGCAAGGTTTTCCTTATTTTAGTTTTTGTCAGCTGATAAGCTAAAACATTTTGTGCTTAATTACTGAAAGAAATAAACAGACTTTTAAAAAAAGTCAACCCATTTCTAACCTCTTCTGCTCTTCTTTCTCCTAGTTTATTGGCACAGCAGCTCTGCTGGTCTGCCTCTTGGCCATCGTGGACCCCCACAACAACCCAGTCCCCAAAGGCCTGGAGGCTTTCACTGTTGGCTTCGTCATCTTGGTGATTGGGACTTCCATGGGCTTCAACTCCGGATATGCCGTCAACCCAGCCCGAGACTTCGGGCCTCGTCTCTTCACAGCGATTGCTGGTTGGGGCACGGAAGTCTTCACGTAAGTGCCTCATTGCACCTTCCAAGTACATAAGGAACCCCTTTCTACAGAGTCAGAGCCTTTGTCCATCTAGATCAGGGAAGGTGTGCACAGCCAAGCTTTCAGACAGGGGTCTTTCCCCACCCTAACTAGAGATGGCAGGGGTTGAGCCTGGGAGCTTCTGCATGCAAAGAGGACGCTGTACCACTGAGTGCTACGGCCTCTTCCCATAAGAAGACGGAACAAAGGAAGTTGCCTTACACTGAGTCAGACCCTCGGTCCATCTAGCTCAGTATTGTCTTCACAGACTGGCAGCAGCTCTCCAAGGTTTCAGGCAGGGACTTTCCCAGCCCTACCTAGTGATGCTGCCAGGGATTGACCCTGGGACCTCCTGCAGGCAAAGCAGATGTTCTACCACTGAGCTCCCTCCCTGGCTTCTCCAAGATAGGGCTGAGAAAGATTCCTGGCTGCAACCTTGGAGAAGCTGCCGCCAGTCTGTGAAGACAATACTGAGCTAGATGGACCAGCGGTCTGACTCAGTATACAGGAGTTTCCTATGTTCCTATGTAAACAAATCTGAGATTAAAACCTATTCAGTGGTTTCCCCCTGGGACATGTTGACAGCAACTGGTGGTGTCGGTGGTCTGAACCAAGCCACAGGAAATCCCAGCTCACCTTGACGTGGCTTCCCAGAAGCTATAGGAACCTGTAGAGGTATTCAGGGAAAGGAAGAGTCACCCCAGAGCCTTGCAGATTCATGTCAAGGCTGAGTTCTGGTCAGTGCTTGGATGGTATCTCAGGATGATTCATACAAACAAGTCCTCGATTGACCTCATGAGAGACGCTTTCGAGAGCAATGCCGTTCACACAGGTGGAGGGAGAGATCTCTGGGCTTGCTCCATGTAGAATAGTTACGCAGGATCAGTGTCCCGCACAACTTCTGATAGTTGTTTCTGATTTGGAAGTGGAGACACCCTTGACTCTTGCACTCTAGAACAGGGTGGGCAACCCTAGCTCTCCAGCTGTTGTCGAACTACAACTCCCATCATCCGCCAGCCACAGTGTGACTGGGGATGATAGGAGTTGTAGTTCAACAACAGCTGGTGGGCCCGGGTTGCCCATACCCTGCTCTAGAAGGCTCACTTTGAAAGCACAAAAGGATACAGGTGGCCACTTACAGCCTGCCCATCATATTCCTGAACGAGATGCAGCAGGCAGCCCCCTTGGAGAGCAGGTACTTCTGCAGAGAGGTGGCAGAATTACTCACCTGTGGTGGAGACGGGTGGTTAGGAGTGTTGAGAGGCCTGTGGATGCCTGACTCACCCCTTCCTCTGCTTGTGCTTGCGTCTTCCAGGACTGGCAGGCAGTGGTGGTGGATCCCGATCATTGCGCCTTTCCTCGGGGCCATTGCTGGCGTGATCGTCTACCAGCTGATGATTGGATGCCACGATGAGCCACGGCATGAAGTTAACGAGGAGGAGACCGTCAAGCTGTCCAATGTGAAGCAGAGGGACAATGTTTGAGGCTGCCAGGGAATCCCACTGCCCTGGGTGCACCTGTGGACATGTTTTTGGTGGTTGTTTTTTTTAAAAAAAGGACTGAGATTGATAACCAAAGAAAAAGAGAAGCACAACAGGAATTTCTTCTGCTCTTTTGTTAGTCCTCTTTGTTACGTTGCATACCCTTGATGTATTTGCTTTAGGAAGTTGCCTACAAACCTGGATACCCCCTATACTGTTGCAGTCACACAGCATCAGGGGGCAGTGTTGTAAAGTGGTTAGAGCACAAGACTGGCTGGAATCCTGAATCCTCAGCCTTTTCTTTTGCCAAATACTAATGGACTTGTTCCTTTAACCTCTATACGGCCTTCCCTCCCTTTGGCAGGACGTGGGTTCAAATGACGTAGATTCACCTTTGAGCCAGTGTGGCACAAAGGTTAGAGCATTGGACTTAAAACCAGGGAGACCCAAGTTCAAGTCCCCGTTCCGCCATGCAAGTCACTGAGTGACTCTGGGCCCATCACTTCTCTCTCAGACTAACCTACCTCACAGGGTTGTTGTGAGGATAAACATAACCATGTACTCTGTTTTGGGCTCCTTGGAGGAAGGATTAAAACAAAACAAAACAACAGGTTCTGGGGCCATTGGGTGGGTTAGGGTCAGCAAGGTTGTGTTCTTCAGTTGCTTCTCTCTAGGACTGGGTTCAGCTCTGTAAATTTTGAGTGGAAGTGAGGCATTGCAGCCAAATTTGGTCAGTCTTTTCCTTGGAAGATACAACGAAGGAAAAACTTCAGTGCTGGAAGATGCAGTAGTGATTTTGACATAGGGTGGGCATGGAAATCTTTTCCAGGAAGTGCCATGCAGGAGGAAAATGCTATGGATAACATTGATCTGAGTGGCTTCTTCCACTGGCTTCAAGATCCCTGTTCATTACGGAGGCTTTTCAAAGCATCAGGCTTTGTAAATATAAAGCAATATATGTGTGTAATGCCGTGCTGCAGTCTGTCAGATATGTGTCATTTAGTTTTTGATAAACTGGGGGCATGTATGTACATTCAATTCTTGCTTTGGGCTGTTTGTCTTTTTTAAAACAAGCACTTATAAATATAACGCCAGGTTGCAGCATCTAGGAGCTAGGCTGCATTCATGCAAACTTGGCCACCATCCTACACAGAATTAAGCACACTTGAAATAGGAAACTGCCATATACTGAGTCAGACCATTGGTCTATCTAGCTCATTATTGTCTTCACAGACTGGCAGCAGCTTCTCTAAGGTTGCAGGCAGGAATCTCTCTCAGCCCTATCTTGGAGAAGCCAGAGAGGGAACTTGAAACCTTCTGCTCTTCCTAGAGCGGCTTCATCCCCTGAGGGGAATATCTTGCAGTGCTCACATGTCAAGTCTCCCATTCAGATGAAACCAGGGCAGACCCTGCTTAGCTATGGGGACAAGTCATGCTTGCTACCAGCTCTCCTCTCAGCTGCTTCAAATAATTGGGCTTCAAAACATTTCATTGTTTTGGGTTGTGGCCCAAGGACTTTCCTTCCAAGCAGCAGTCAGGGAACCCTGTTCGTGGAATGCTGCAAATATGGTGGGGTAACCACATGGGCAGCACACACACATACTGTACAATAGACAGGTATCCTCTGGAGGATTCAGCATTCCAGGGAACTTTGATACCATGGGGACAGTCTAGTCACTCAAGCAGAGGAGATGCTTTCTTTATAAAGATGTCTTTCGGGACCTCTTTTGGGATGCTCAGATTTGCTATTATTACAGAGTTGGACACTCACATATTGCATGACAAAGATGGCTAAGATCCTCCTGAGGATGATCTAAGATATTATATGACGTTCCTCAGATTGGAATGCACTGCCAGGAAAAGACATGGATGGTGAGAAGAGAACCGAGTGTTGAAGGTCGGCTGTTGGGAACTCCTATAGGGGCCTCCCTGATGTTTTGGAAGAGACTATTTGGGTCTGTTGCTCTTCCAAAGCACAGCCACCTTATGCTAATGCAACATCTTATGGCCATGTAAACACAGGAAGCTGCCTTATTCTGAGTGAGGACACCCCTGGCAGGGCACGCAAGAAGGGAATTGCATTGCCAGCTGGCACAAGTTGGCTTCTTTTTGCTTTATTGGGCACCTCAGGTATTTTCCCCAAATGGGTCATTTTAAATCAGTGGGTCATTTTAAAAGTGCCTCCATATCATTATACTCAGAATTGCAGTTGGAGAAGTTTTTCCCCTGCAGGAAAAGGTGCTGAAAATCTTTGTGCTTGTATTATTCAGATTTGATGCAACAATTCAATTGGTCAAGTAGTTCCTGCACTATGTGTAATGGCTATACTGTTTGTAATGTATTTCAGATTTTTTAAAATAATAATTAAAAAAACCCTACCATTGTAAATGGCTGTCTCCAGGTTATTTTCTTTATTAACCAGTTAGAACTTAAGAACAGCCCTGTGGAATCAGGCCCATCTAGGCCCATCTAGTCCAGCTTCCTGTTTTGCACAGTGGCCCACCAGATGCTGCTGGATGCCTACAGGCAGGAGTTGAGGGCATGCCCTCCCTCCTGCTGTTACTCCCCTGCAATTGCTACTCAGAGGCATCCTGCCTTTGAGGCTGGAGGTGGCCTATAGCCCTCCGACTAGTAGCTGATGATAGACCTCTCCTCCATGAAGTGATCCAAACCCCTCTTCAAGCCATCCAGGTTGTTGACTGTCACCACATCTTGTGGCAGAGAATTCCACAAGTTGATTATACGTTGTGTGAAAAAGTACTTCCATTTGTTGTTCTTAAATTTCCTTGCAATCAATTTCATGGGATGACCCCTGGGTCTAGTGTTATGGGAGAGGGAAAAGAATTTCTTTCTATCCAATTTCTCCACACCATGCGTGATTTTACAGACCTTTATCATGTCTCCCCGCAGTTGTCTTTTTTTCTGAACTAAAAAGACCTAGCCTTACCTCCTAAGAAAGGTGCTCTAGGCCCCTGATCATCTTGGTTGCCCTCTTCTGTACCTTTTCCAATTCGACAGTGTACTTTTTAGATGTGGTGACCAAAATTGTATGCAGTTCAATCTCCTTCCTAATAATCCCTAGCACAGAATTGGCCTTTTTCACAACTGTCGCACATTGAGTTGACACTTTCAACGAGCTGTCCACCACAACCCCAAGATCCCTCTCCTGGTCAGTCACTGGCAGCTCAGATCCCATCAACGTATACTTGAAGTTGGGGTTTTTCGTCCCACTGTGCATCACTTTACACTTGCCAACACTGAACCTCACTTGCCATTTTGTCGTCCATGCATCCAGTTTGGAGAGATCCTTTTGGAGCTCCTCACAGACTGTTTTGGATTTCACTACCCGGAAGAGTTTGGTGTCGTCTGCAATTTTGGCCACCTCGCTGCTTACCCCTACTTCTAGATAATTTATGAATGAATTAAAAAGCACCGGTCCCAGTACAGATCCCTGGGGGGTCCCACTTCTTACTTCGCTCCATTGTGAAAACTCTCCATTTACCCCTAATTCTGTTTCCTGTCCTTCAACCACTTAGCAATCCACACATGAACTTGTAACCTTATCCCATTATTGCTAAGTTTCCACAGGAGTCTTTGATGAGGAACTTTGTCAAAAGCTTTTTGGACGTCCAAGTATACTATGTCAACTGGATCATCTTGATCCACACACTTGGTGACACTCTCAAAGAATTCCAAAAAGTTTATGAGGCAAGATTTACCTTTGCAAAGGCCATGCTGGTTCTCTCCCAGCAGGGCCTATTCTTCTATGTGCTTTACCATTTTGAGGATGCTTTCCAT
Organism: Hemicordylus capensis; assembly: GCF_027244095.1. NCBI lineage: Eukaryota > Metazoa > Chordata > Lepidosauria > Squamata > Cordylidae > Hemicordylus > Hemicordylus capensis. The sequence goes on from NC_069658.1 coordinate 4,470,564, forward strand.
CAATTTGCCTGGAATGGAGGTTAAGCTAACTGGCCTGTAATTTCCTGGACTGCCCCTGGATCCTTTTTTAAAAATCGGTGTTACATTTGCTACTTCCCAGTCCTCCGGTACAGAGCCTGATTGCAGGGATAAGTTATATATTTTAGCAAGGAGGTTGGCAATTTCACATTTAAGTTCTTTGAGGACTCTTGGATGGATGCCATCTGGCCCTGGTGATTTGTTAATTTTCAGTTTTTCCAGACGGTTTAGAGATCGTCTCTTCTATCTGACTCCGTTCTTTAGCCTCCATCCCCCAAAAGCCTGGTTCAGGAACAGGTATCAGTATCCTCTGCTGTGAAGACAGATGCAAAGAATTCACTTAGCTTCTCTGCAACCTCCATATCCTCCTTAACAATCCCTTTCACTCCCTCATTGTCTAATGGTCCAACTGCCTCCCTGGCAGGTTTCCTGCTTCTGATGTATTTAACGAAAATTTTGTTATTCTCCTTGATGCTTTTAGCAAAATGTTCCTAAAACTCTCTTTTCGCCTCCCTTATTGTCACCTTGCATTTCTTTTGCCAGAGTTTGTGTTCCTTTCTGTTCTCTTCATTTGGACAGGCCTTCCAATTTCGGAAGGAAGTCTTCTTCCCTTTTATGGCTTCCTTGACGGTACCCGTGAGCCATGCTGGCATCTTCCTGGACTTAGTGGTACCTTTCCTCCTTTTGGGTATACAACCTAACTGTGTTTCTAGTATTGTGGTTTTGAGTAAACTCCATGCATTCTGGAGCGAAGTGGCTCTCCTGAGTTTCCCTGTCAATCTTCTTTTCACCAAACTCCTCATTTTGGAGAAGTTTCCTCTTCTGAAATTCAAAGTGTCTGTGTTAGACTTCCTTGGTGATTCTCAACCCACATGTATGCTGAATTTGACCGCACTATGGTCACTGGTCCCTAAAGGGTCGATGACACTGACATCACATACCAGGTCCTGGGTGCCACTCAGGATTAAGTCCAAGGTTGCCTTCTCTCTGGTTGGTTCCAAGACCAACTGTTCTAGGGCACAGTCATTCAGCGTATCTAGAAATTTTGACTGTGAATTTACCCAGTCTATGAGGCTATTCACATGACGGGACAAAATCGGGCTAGCAGAGGCTAGCTCGATTTTGTCCATCGTGTGAACCACCGGGCTTGCCTGTGAGCCCAATGGTTCCTAAGTGGGTAACCCTCCTAACTACCCCTGCCCTTAAACCAGGTTTGCGGAGTGAGTGCTCCGCAAACCTGGTTTAAAAAATCATGAGTAGCTGAGGCACGGCTCCGTGGCGTGGCTACTCACAAAGAGACCCCCAGAGGGGAGGCAAAAAGCCGCCTCCCGGCTCCGGGGCTCTCACCAGCATGCCCTGCGCGCTTGCACAGAGCATGCTGGAGCTTCTGGGGGCCGATTGGCCCCTGCTCCCCCCAGCACCTGCCAGCAGTCATGTGGGTGGCTGCTTCGGCCACCCAGAGCAGACTGTCTGCTCGTGTGCTGGGAGAGTGGGCTAAGTCCGCTCACCATCCCCAGGTGGGTCTCATTGATCGTGAGACCCGCCTCCCAGTGTGGGTAACTGAAGTCACCTATTATTACTAGGGGTGTGCATTTTGGAATTTTCTTGTTTTGATTTGTATCTGAATCGAAACACCCCATTTTGTTTTGTACCCAAATTTTCTGAATCCGAATCAGCCCTGTTTTGTTTTGTAGTTGAATTTTACGAATCCGAATCTGAATAGATTTGAATTTTTAAAAAGGGTCCCAGGGCAAAAAGAGTGGGTGGTGGTGGTAGTGTCCAATGGGTGGAAGCTACCACCCAAATTTCAAAGGAATTAGGCAAAGGGCTGATTTTTTTGTGAATTTTTAAAGTTTACACATCTTTAAGAATTTTCCCAAAGGGAATAATGGGGATTCCAGCAAATGTATCACTTCAAATCAAGGGGAAAGGGATGATCCAGAGCGGAGTGTGGTGGGTGGTAGTGACCAATGGGGGCAAGGAAACTTCCAGAATTATCTCAAAAGAATTAGGAACATAGGAAACTGCCATATACTGAGTCAGACCATTGGTCTATCTAGCTCAGTATTGTCTTCACAGACTGGCAGCGGCTTCTCCAAGGTTGCAGGCAGGAATCTCTCTCAGCCCTATCTTGGAGAAGCCAGAGAGGGAACTTGAAACCTTCTGCTCTTCCCAGAGCGGCTTCATCCCCTGAGGGGAATATCTTGCAAGTGCTCACACATCAAGTCTCCCATTCATATGCAACCAGGGCAGATCCTGCTTAGCTATGGAGACAAGTTATGCTCAACCACAAGACCAGTTCTCTTCTCCATTGGGCAAAGGGCTGATCTTTTGTGAATTGTTGAAGTTTACGTGTGTTTTAAGATTTCTCCCATAGGGAATAATGGAGGTTTCAGCAGCCCCATAATTCCACTTGGGGGGCACTGGGGTTTCCCAGAGCAAGGGCTTGTGTAGTGCACATAGGGTGCCAACCACCTCCATACCCACAAGCCCTTGGGGTACTGGGTTTTGTGTTTCTGAGGTGTTCATTGTAGATTCTCTGGTAGCATATGAGATTGTCAGTGAAAAACAAGAAATCCAAGAATGCTACCAGAGAATCTACACTCAGAACACCACAGAAACAACAGAACCCATCACCCCATGGGTTAGCATCCCTTCCCCTGGCCTATGTGGGGTCAGTAAAGAGCGGCAAGAAGCAAAAGAGCCAATGGGGAATAAGGAGGGAATTGTCAGCCGGTCAGCCCATGATTTAGGTCACTGATCAGAAGGCTGGAAGGGTGGGAAATTCAAAGAGATGTCAAACACAAAATGGAGACTGACTAAGAGATCACCACAAAATGGAGGTCCAAAACAACAAAATGTTTTGTAGCCGAAACAGGGACGTTTTGTTTTGTATACAAAACTTTTGGATCTGGAAAATGGGTGTTTTGTTTTGTCTACAAAACACCCAAAACAGGCTGTTTTGGGTACAAAACGTTTTGTATCCAAAACGTTTTGCACATCCCTAATTATTACAGCCCTGCCTATCCATGACACTTCCCTGATTTCCTGCTGCAACTCCCAGTCACTGTCAGCGTTTTGATCCGAAGGGCGATAGCACATCCCCAGTAGCACAATTCCTTTCATGCCTTTTATTGTCACCCACAGAGTTTCTGTGGAAGACTCCAGTCCACCTAGGTTTTCTAGCTTGTTAGATTCTATTCCTTTTCTAATATACAGAGCTATTCCACCTCCAAGGCGCCCCTTCCTGTCCCCCCTATAGAATTTATATCCAAGGATAACAGTGTCCCACTGGTTCTCACAGTTCCACCATGTTTCTGTTATGCCCACTATATCCAGGGGCATAACTATAATAGGGCAAGGGGAGACAGTTGTCTGGGGGCCCACTGCCTTGGGGGGCCCCCCCAGAGGCAAGTCACATGACTGATTCCCCCAGCCGCGCACCCGCGCAGGCTTCCTTCTGTTGCATTCATCCTCCGAAATTGATGTGATTAAATGACTTGCATTGTCCACAATTTACAAAACTTCAGTGAGGTGGGGGCCCATTTTAAAATCTTGTCTCAGGCCCACAACAACCTTGCTACACCCCTGATTATATCTAATTCTGTGTTAGTAACCAAGCACTCCAGCTCACCCATCTTGGCTCGGAGGCTTCTGGCATTGGCATATAAGCACCTATACGCTGAATCTCTCACCTGGTTTATGCTATCTTTCTTTTGACTCTTTGACCAGCTGGCACAGCCTTCTGTCTGCTCTTTATGTGGTTCTGCTCTGTCCCCTTCTGTTTTATCTGAATTGTTTGCACCCTCACAGTTTAAAGGATGGCATTTGCCAAACCAGATACTGCCCAGCTCCTTTCAGCTATTCCCCAGGCGTCATTTTAAAAGCCGCTCTGCAACCTTTTTGATTTTAAGCGCCAGCAGTATGGTTCCATCTTGGTTCAAGTGCAGCCCATCCCTTTTGTACAGGCCTTGCTTGCCTCAAAATGTACCCCACTGCCTAACAAATCTAAACCCCTCCTCCTGGCACCAACGTCTCATCCACGCATTGAAACCCCTCAGCTCTGCCTGTCTCACTGTACTTGCGCGGGGAACAGGTAGCATTTCTGAAAATGCTACCTTGGGGGTCCTGGACTTCAATACGCTACCTATCAGTCTAAATTTGCCTCCTAGGACCTCCCGACTACATTTCCCCACATCATTGGTGCTGACGTGCACCACGACAGCTGTCTCCTCCCCAGCACTGCCTAAGAGCCTATCTAGATGCTGCATGATGTCCGCAACCTTCACACCAGGCAGGCAAGTCACTGTGTGGTCAACACGCGGGTCACAAACCCATCTCTATCCCTCTAATGATCGAATCACCCACTACAAGGAGGCCCCCACCCCCTGAAGGAGTATCCCCCTGTGTGAGAGGATATGGGCTCATCATCCACGGAAGGGGTCCCTTCTAAAGGAGCATTTCCCTCTTCCTCAGATCAATGTCCTCCTTCCCCTGAGACCTTCATTCTCCCTGACAGCCGAGGAACTACCAGCCCTGGAGTGGGATGCCTCTATCACATCCCTGAAGGTCTCGTCCGCATGCCTCTCTGAGCTTCTCCAGATCTGCCACCTTGGTCTCGAGGGAATGAATTTGTTCCCTGAGAGCCAGGAGTTCCTTGCACCGAGCACATACCCAGGACTTCACGGGGCAAACATGTGGCACTTTGTGCAATATATTGGGAAGTGCCTGCTGACTTACTGTCTTCATACTGATTTTGTTGGCCGTTTACAGCATTTAGAGATATAGTATTTATTAGAAGGATAGGTCTCAGCAGCAATAGTCAGCTATTTATTTATGAGGAGCCAGCATGGTGTAGTAGCTAGAATGCTGGACTAGGACCGGGGAGACCCAAGTTCAAATCCCCATTCAGCCATGAGACTAGCTGGGTGACTCTGGGCCAGTCACTTCTCTCTCAGCCTAACCTACTTCACAGGGTTGTTGTGAGGAGAAACCTAAGGATGTAGTACACCGCTCAGAGCTTCTTGGAGAAAGAGCGGGATATAAAATATAACAACAACAACAACAACAACAACAACTGTCCAAACAGCCTTTCTCAAGAATAGGAGGGAGGGATTTGTACTTACCTTCTCTTCTCCACTGGGCTCCTTGTGATCACAGGGACTTGTTCCAGGCTCCCCTGCACATTTCCTGCTAAACTCCCACAAAACTCCAACGTCCTGTTTGCTATCCCTGTTGGCAATGCTCTGTTGGCTATGCTCTCGGGCCTTCACCTCTTATGCAGAGAGTAAGCTTCAGTTCATAACAAAAAGATTGATACTGGGCGACATCCAGATTAAGTTAGTCATCTCTAAATTGAAGTTAATGAAACTTAAGTTAGGCATAACTAATTTGTCTCATTGGTGCTTAGCCATGACTAACTAGATATGTTCCAGTGGAAACACCCAGCTCTTAGAATAACCTATGTGAAAGCAATTCCTTCAGCAGAACTGGCCTGCCCTGAAAGAACATCTTGAGGGGCCCTCTTGGGTGTGCCTCCTCCCTCAGAGGTGAACTGGACAGCTACGTGACAGAGGGCCTTTTCAGTGGCTGCCCCAGTCCTCTGGAACTCCCTGCTCCAGGATGCTTGACTGCCCCCCTCTTTGGAGATATGTTGGTGGCTGTCCAAGACCCACCTTCTTCTTCAGTTGCTTTCTCTGATTTTGTTTTAAATCTGCTCTTGTTCTCCCCCCCGCCACCGCCAACATTTTTTGTTTTTTGGTCCAGTGCTTTTTTTGTTGTTGTTGCCTTTTATTGTGTTTTACTGTCATCCTGAAATGGTTTTTATACTTTTGTTGTAAACGGCCTTGGGTTTCTTTTGAAAGAAAGGTGGGATGTATCTTTAAAAACAAACAAATATTTTTTAGAGGAGCAAGCAAGATAGGCGATCATGCGTAGAAGAGCATGCATGCATATTTGCTGTCTCTCCTGGAATAATTCTGAAGTGGGTACAAATCCCTTGTCCCTTACCTTTCTGCTGGAAGTCTTCTTCACCAGGGATTTTCAACTTTGGGCCCCTAGATGTTATTGGACTTCAACTCCCATAATCCCCAACCAAAAGCCACTGGGGCTGGGAATTATGGGAGTTGAAGTCCAATAACATCTGGTGACCCAACAGTGAGAAATCCCTGGTCTAGATGACCTCCATTGTCACCTCCAACTCTAAAATTCTATGCCTCATACGTGGAGAATTCTCCAAACTGGATGATTTTTTAGTTTGCTTCTGGTTCTACAATCCATCTGTTTATCCCAAGAATCCTACATATGCCTGTCATCCTTGGTTATTTCACAAGGAAAATGGGGTGCAAAAGCCCCCTAAAGAAAGAGTGGCCAGTCTGAAGTTCTCCAGTTGTTGTTGGACTATTTATTTTAATTTATTTAATTTACTATATTATATTTGTACACCGGCCCAAACCTCCATCTCTGGGTGGCTTACAGCAACATAAACAAATTAAAACAGAAATTAAAACCTTAATGCAATTTAAATTGCAATTTAAAACTGCAGTTGTAGCTGGGATCTATATATTTAATTCTCTTGGCTCATGTGTGCCCTTGATTTGGCGGCGGAACTCTTGCGACATGCTGCAAGAGTTCTGAAGTGAGGACTGAGGAGGAGAGGGGGAAGAAAGTGCCGGTGGAGGCCAGCCGGCTGGCGGGCAGAGGAAGGGGAAGAAAAAAGCACGGCGGGCAGCGGGCAGGGGGAGAGAAAGGTGGCGGTGGCAAGTGGACGGGAGGGAGAAAAAACGGCGGCGGCGGGGCCCTTCTTGGCCGGCCGCCACGGCTCTGTGTGTGGGGAGGAACGGGAGGGAAGGAGGGCTGGAGAGCGCAAGGCTGGAGGGAAGGGGAAGAGAGGAGAGACTGGGGCAGGAGGAAGAGGGAGGGGGAAACAGCCGGCCCCAAAGCACTGCACAGATGCTCTGTGCGGGGTCGGCTAGTTATTATTATTATTATATATTCGATTTCTATACTGCCCTTCCAAAAATGGCTCAGGGTGGTTTACAAAGAGAAATAACAAAAATTAGGATGGATCCCTGTCCCCAAAGGGCTCACAGTCTTAAAAGAAACATAAGGTAGACACCAGCAACAGTCACTGGAGGTACTGTGCTGGGGGTGGACAGGGCCAGTTACTCTCCTCCTGCCAAACAAAAAGAATCACCATGTCAAAAGGTGCCTCTTTGCCAGGCTAGCAGGGATGATGGAAGTTGTAGTCCAACAGCAGCTGGAGAACTTCAGATTGGACACTCCTGTCCTAGAACACAAGAGCAGAAGGAATGCTCTACCGGATCAGGGCAGGCCATGATCCGGGAGCCAGGCAGATGCCTCCAGGAAGCCCACAAGCCACCTCCTGCTGTTTTTCTCCAGCAGCTGGTATCCACTTGGACAACATGTGTGAACTGTACAAATCCAAAATTGTAGGTAACATTGTTGATCCATTGCGGGGGGCGGTGATCGAAAAGCCAAAGTGGGCAATACAGTAACTTTATTAGGACCAACTAAAATATCTGAAAGTAGTAAGCAACCTTTCAAGTTCTCCAGGACTCCTCTTCAGGTGGGATGTAAGCAAGACAAAGGGGTGGGGGGTGGGGAGACAAGGCTGGGCATGATGGAAACCCCCCAAGGGCTGCGGTTTCTAACAGCCCTAAGAGACTTCCCCTTGTTCTGCTTAATATGTTGCTGAAAGAAGAGCACTGGGTAACTTGGCAGCTTGCTGAACTATGACTGATAGTACAGAGGAGGGGTGTGCACAAAACTGCCTGGCTGGGTTCGCTTCAAGCTCAAACTGGACCCGAACCAGACCAGACCAATTTGGTTTTGTCCCCCACTGAACCCCCCATTTGGTTCAGTATCATTCGTCGAACTTTTTTTCAAACCCCCTTTAAAAAAAAATTACCCCCTCCAGGGGGCATCTCCAAGATGGCGGGGGGGGGGGGGTCCGCGGAGATAACCCCTCCCCTCACCAGCCTTCTTTTATGCAAAAACCACCCAGTCCAGGCAGTCTTCAGCTCTTTTCGGGCCTATTCCCCTGCAGAGTGGCCATTTTGGAGGCCACTGCACATGTGCAGATGACTCGGGTCCCACTGTGCATGCACAGCAGGGTCCCACTGTGCATGCATGGCAGCCTCAAAAATGGCCACTGGGCCAGGGAATAGGCCAGGAAAGGGCAGAAGACTGCCTGAACTGGGCGATTTTTGCATAAAGGAAGCCCGGTGTGGGGTAGGGGGAAACCTCTGAGGACTCCCCCCCACCAACTTGGAGAAGCCCCCCAGAGGGGGTAGGTTATAAAAAAAGAAAAATGTTTTTAAATGGCTCAAAGAAACCCCCGAACTCTGTGTATGTGTGTGTGTTTGGTCTGGGGTCGAGCCAACCCGGGGGTGGTTTGGTTCAACCCCGAACCTTTGAACTGAGCCGGTTCGATATCAAACTGGTTCGGATTCGAACCTGTTTGCACACCCCTAGTACAGAGTAGGAAAATGTCTCCAGTCATGATCGCAGCTATTGAGCAGATTCATACAGGAGCAAGTGAGCGACTCAGAGGCGGGCCTTCTCTGTAGGTGCTCCTGGACTGTGGAATGCACTCCCAGCAGAAATTCGTAATCTTGATTCTTTGCTGTCCTTCAAGAGAGCCCTTAAAACCTATCTGTTTGGCCTGACCTTTCAGGGTTTTTAAATCAGTTTTAATTGTTTTAATACCTGGTTTTCAGGGTTTTAATTGTTTTGATAGTTTAATTGTTTTTTAAGTTGTTTTAAATTGGTATTTATATTTGTATCTCTGTTTTAATTGTTTTTAATGTTTTCTGTTTTAATTGTAAACCGCCCTGAGCCATTTTGGAAGGGCGGTATAAAAATCAAATAAATAAATAAATAATAAAATAAATAAGTGGTCTTTTAGGAACCCTTGAACATTAAGAGCAGCACCGGAAGTCAATGAAGATCTTGTAGAAGTGTCAGAAGGCTCAGTTAGCAGCCTTTAACTATTCTGTTCCAAAGCCTTTTCAAAAGCAGCAGCACTTTGTAATAATCAGTGGTCAAAATTACTGAAGTGCCAGCAGGCAAAAGCATTCATGGCATCATAAGAACTTTATGACCTGTGAACAGTGATGGGAGAGTGATGAAAAGGTTCAGTCTGTGGCATCAGATGCCAAAGCAAAGTTTTTAATGACCAGGTTAGCCTGGGACACTTACAGTTACTGCTTGATAAATGTGCACATGGGAAATCCACACACAAGAGCTTTCCATGTACCTAGTCTGGTGTCTCTGTGCACAAATGGACCGCTGGGAAGACATCCAAGGGGGAAAAGGTACCCTGCATCACCAGGCTCTGGGCATCCTTCCGCAATAGGATTTGCACCACTCCAACTCCTCTGTATGTGTAGACATAGCGTAATTTCAAATAATCAATACTATCAGATTTCAAGTTCCACCCTTGGGCTCAATCAGGGCAGAGGTTGCTAGCTACACGTCCTTGGAAGTAAGTGTAACCTTTTTTCCAGGCTTCAGGATCCGACATCACTTACAGTGAGGTGCCGTCCATATTTCTGACGCCCTATTTCGGGTGTTATTGCTGTGCTGCAGCACTACAACATTGCATCTGCGTTGCAGGAAAAGTAGCAGTATTTTTCTGCTGTAGGAGGGTTGCAACTATGTTTCCCCGGTGTAAGAGGTGTGGTGTAGATGGTTCATTGGGGGGGGGGGCATGACCTGTCCATATTCTCTCTTCCCGCTGCGATTTTATACTGTGTGAAGGGGGAGCCTTAACAGCTGAGAGGCTCTGCCTGGGCTTGCTTTGCTCACAACCTTTCAAGAGCAAAGCAAGGGGGACAGTTCACTTGACTCCCCCGCCATGACCATCTTGTTCAAAATCCACCCAATCTCCAACCCACCTGATGTTTATCTAGGGGCCCTCTCTGCCATTGTTGTTGTTGTTTTGCTGGATCACTTGTGCAAGGTTGCAATGCTACAATTAAATTCTCATTTGGGAGTGGTGTTTTCCCCACCATTTTTTTTTTTTTTTTTTGCTATAGTGCTATAGTGCTTGTGCAAGGGCGCAATGCTGCAATTAAAAGATGTCGTGTCATCCCTCCACCTCCTCCGCAACACCATTGGCCCAAAATGGGGCAGAAGGAGGGGGCAGATAATGCGGTTCAAGGAGAATATGGACACTCCCTGCCCGGAAACCCCATTGCCATGGACAGCAATATGGACAGCCTCCAGCCTACCATGAAACATTGAACAACTCTTTACTTATTTGTGGTTTGAAACTGTTGCACCATTCTGTTGCATCTTGCAATACTTCTACCGACATAAAGCTCGTAATCAGGAAACACCCTGGAATTGTAGGCCTTCTCCCGGAGAGACAGCTGAGAGAGAAAGAGGATATTCTCATGCAGGTTTGAGCAGCTTGGTTTGAATAAGATGAAGATTAAGAAATAAAGGATGGGCAGTAGCATCACCATCATTTTACCTCCTTGCGTGGGAAGATACTGCCAAGTGTGCTTTTTAATGGTTGCAGGGTTTCCCCACTTTTATCTATCTCCTCTTTCTCATGGCGGTTGACCCAATGATACATGCAGATTGGACTTCTGCAAACTTTGGAAAAAGAACTTTGGAAAAAGGTGAGGAGGCTCAGGAGAGGAGAGGAGAGCTGGTCTTGTGTAGCAAACATGACTTGCCCCCTTAGCTAAGCAGGGTCCACCCTGCTTGCATATGAATGGGAGGCTAGAAGCGTGAACACTGTAAGAGATTCCCCTCAGGGGATAATGGAGCCACTCTGGAAAGAGCAGAAGGTTTCAAGTTCCCTCCCTGGCAGCATCTCCAAGAGAGGGCTGAGAGAGATTCCTGCCTGCAACCTTGGAGAAGCCATTGCCAGTCTGGGTAGACAATACTGAGCTAGGTGGACCAAGGGTCTGACTCGGTATGTGGCAGCTTCCTGTTTTCCTGTGTTCCAGGTGCCCAAGACTGACAGCTTCACAGCTGGTGACCTGCAAACAGTACTATTTCATCTGAACAGGAGAGAGAGGAGGACTGGTGTCAAGGTCTTGGTATATTCACTTGCCATACAGCTGTATCCTGTATTGCTGCCCCTGATTGTTTGAAGGGCGCAGTGTAGTCCCAAGAATGTCTGTAGTTGTTGTTTACATACATCTACCCCCTACTAACCAGGCTAAGCGGCCCCTTTCAAAGTGGTGATTCTCTTGTTTTTAGCAGAGGGATAGCAACTGGCCTTATCCAACCCCAGCACAGCATCCCAGTGGCTGCTGCTGGTGCCTCCTGTGGCAGGAGGCAGAGGTCGGTGTGCTCATCCTCAAATCCTGCCCCAGGGCTGCCCCCAACCTTCCTACAGCCCTGCTGCCGCCATGATTCTTCTTTGCTGGCTGCCTATTAGCTGCCAGACTGATTCCTTTATTCTCCACCCAAGCAGGCCAGTGGCCACCAGCCACTGTCTGCAAGTACCTGCAGGGGTTATTCTAATATGCATCTGGACATATTTTGTGCAGTGGGGAAATTTGTGTATGTGCACTACATATAGTGCATTAATAAGGAACAGAGTTGTAGAAATAGAGAAGAAAAATGTCTCGGTCCTCAACTATCGTTTGGGAAGGAAGAGAACCTCATCCATTCTTTGCATGGCACCTTCTTTCCCCTCCATTCTGTCCTTTCTTCCCTCCTCCTTCTCTGTCTCTTTCTCTTAAGTTCTCTAGCCATTCTTATTTCCCCTTACCTCTGTTACCTTTTTCTTAAAAACAAAAACAAAAAAGGAATGGGCAGACTGCACCCACTTGTCCAGTTGTTGTTGTCGTTGTTGTTGGGGTAACCCTGAGCACCTGGAGGCAGAGCATGACAAAAAGCCATAACCAAGGAAGGGACTTGCAGTAGCCGTTGACCTGCACTGGGTACTCAGTCACCTTCACAGCCATTCTGAACTCAGAATGGTGCTGCTTCCTGGGAGTGGAGGTGGATGGGCCGGCAGCCAGGTGAGGTGGGAGAGCAGAATTGGCCTCTCACTCTGGGCCCAGAAAGAGCAAGTTGCAGCACTGAGCAACATCCCTTGTCTTGAAACAACTTGTTGAAACAGAGATATTTCCGAGTGCCGATTTCGTCCAACAGCTCACAGAGAACGCTTTAAGCAGTTTCGTGTTTTATGTGGAGCAGGCTGAGCTCGTCTCTCCCAGTGCTGGGAAAGTATTTGCTTCCATGACGAGGCGTGGGAGAGGCAGCCCAAGCGGCTGACAGAAAATGCCTCTCTTGCTGGTTATTAAACAGGTCTCTTTGTTTCCCTGTCAGGTCCTGTGCAAGACAGGACGAGCTCGTTCCAAGTTGCCTCGGAAGAGTTGCAGGCTCTCTCTGACATTCATTCCGAAAGAGCGGCCGGAACGTAAACATCTTGTTTTATGTATTTTGCCTAGGAATGGTGACAGCTTGTGAAGAGGGCTGGGAGGGCTGGTGGGCCCCTTTGCCTCACGGGTTTCAGGGTAGCCACTTTCTGTAGTGCATCTGGACTTACAGGTCTGACTGCTGCCCAAAAGACTTTTTAATCGGAAAACTTCAGGACTTCCAACTCCACTGATTGTAATATAGCAGCTTGCCCTTATACAAAATGCACCTCAGAACGACAAAAGCTTCTGCACATGAAACATTAAAAAGCATGACAGTACAAGTTGTTACAGAAATCATGGAGGGAAATGCCAGAAATCTCCAGGGTGGTCCACTTAGAGACTCTCCACGTCTTTGGGGTGGGGATTGTCAGCTATGTGGACACAGAAGTTTGGCAGAGCAAATCACCCACCTCAGGGCAGCAATGTATAACAGCCTGGCAAACTGCCCTCAGAAGGGGGTTCTTCACGTCAGGGAAGAGAGAGGAAGAAAGGGACCCCCGCAACTGTTTTTATGTCTGCTGGGGTCCAGGTCCATCTCTGCAGGACCTTGGGTTGTCAATGCTCCATTGCCTGAATATGGGACACAAGTGGTGTGTGTGTGTGTGTGTGTGTGTGTGTGTCTTGGGGCGGGGTCATCTGTGAGTGGGGTCATCCTAGAAGCCTGAGTAGCAAGCAATGCATTTGTAACAGCAACAACAAAACAAGCCCCATGATTTCACAAAGCTTCTTGTTCACACAGACCATCCCATGTAGACACAGAGCAAGTGTCAGGTGAAAAATTAAGAGAATCCCCCAGGTTTACACACACACACACACACACACACACACACACACACACCCCATCCCCACACCTTCCCCACTGAAAGGCTTTTTTATCTGCCAGAAGTGATAAGCCGGTTAGCAGGAGTCCGTAGGTCTATTTACATTTGATAGGGAAACAATTAGCCACTTGCAAGATGTAAATCAAACCAGGCCATTGCTCCTGCAAGTGTGCAGAGCACCTGGGGCTTCTTTGGTGAACTTGGTTGTTTCTTTTACTGGACTTCACCCAGACTTCAAAGGGCTCAATGCAAATGCATGGAGGGATGAGGGGGAGCCCCAGGCTCTGCCAGTAATATGGGGGAAACAGCATCCCGTTTGGGACAAGAGATTTTTGCCTCAGATGCAGGACTTCCCATATAATACAGGACTGTTGGGAACGCTACCCATGAATTATCTGCGCACAGCCCCCTAAGTGCAGCCCAACCTTTGGTCTCTCCCGTCCCTGTCACCCTTTAGACTAAAATAAGGGGGGGTCCCACTCTTTTTATACAAGTGTTCCCCTTCTGTCGCAAACCTTCAGCTCAGGTACCCCATAGAGATTTTTAGTGTGTGTGTCGTTGATTTCAATAAGACTGCTTGTGAGTACCTTAAGCTGGATGTGAGCCAGTGACTGGGGTAGTCTGTCTCTCTAACGGAAGTACTATTAATGTGTATATGTGTATACACACACACACAGAGTTTTACATGTGACAGTTTACTCATGAGTACTCCCATTAAAATGAATGGGACCCAATAAATCTTGTCACATTAACTTCAGTAATACCAGGGACGTAGCTAGGGGAGAGGGGGCCCGTGTTCATCCCTCTCTCTGGCAGCCCCCCAGAATGAGGGAGATAATGAAGAAAATGGGGAGGGATGGAGCTGGAGGGCCCTCAGGAACTAGGGGCCCATGCACTTTGGACCCTTTCGCTCAATTATAACTATGCCCCTGAGTAAGACTGCTTATGAGTAACTTAAGCTGGATGCAGGCCAGCCAGTGACTGGAGAAACCCATCTCATCACTGTAACATTTACGTGTGTGTGTATACACATATATACATAAGAGTTATTACAGTTAGGGAGAGAGACTACCCCAGTCACTGGCTCACATCCAGATTAAGTCTTATTGAAATCAATGGGACAAGTTTACGTGTCCCATTAATTTCAATGGGAGTACCCAGTGCTAATTTTCTGAAGCCTGTCAGTCAGGCTGAGGGGAGGGTATGCTGAGCTTCAGCACATAGCCAGCCAATCAGGAGCGAAGCCTTCACCATCCTCCCTCCCCTTCTGCAGTGGACACATTGCTAAGAGCACGTGGGCTTCAAGCTGACGATCCTCAGAAGGGGAACAAATAGTGCAGCTGCAGTGTGAGGAAGCTGCCCAGCTGCCCTGGCCCTTTAAGTACCCCTAGGGGTACTAGTACATCCTGTTGGGAACCCTGGACTAGAAGAAACCCTGCTGCAGACCTGTGTGAGGAGCCCTTACAGGGAGTTGTAGATAGCTTTGTAAATAGATCAGTTCAGTTACCAACTGTTCTATGCAGGGGTGCAGCACGGTTATTTTACATAGACACCTTAGGAACATAGGAAGCTGCCATATACCAAGTCTGACCACTGGTCCATCTAGCTCAGTATTGTCTGTACAGACTGGCAGCAGCTTCTTCAAGGTTGTAGGCAAGAGCCCTATCTGGAGATGCCAGGGAGATAACTTGGAACCTTCTGCATGTAAGCATGCAGGCGCTCTTCTCAGAGCGGCTCCATTCTCTATGGGGAATATCTTACAGAGTTCACACATGTAGCCTCCCATTCAAATGCAAAGCAGGACAGACCCTGCTTAGCTAAGGGGACAATTTATGATTGCTACCACAAGATCAGCTCTCCACAAGGTCACCTTACGGGGGCCTCCTCTTACCTCCTGGTAATTTCAACCCATTTGTTCTAATCCTGACCTCAGGAGCAACAGAAAACAGATCTGTTCCTTCTTCTCCTACACACACACACAGCTCACCTGCTGATGGATTGCTAAACTTGGGCCAAATTCTTGCTTGCATTATGCCAATGAATTCAAATGCAACATGGAACATTAATCAACAATAACTTCTAGCAACCATTTGGAGAAATGTCAAAAATAACACGTGGCTCTGTCTGCCTACTGAAAACCAGCAACACAGGTTAACTGCTTTTCTGAAAGCCCCATAGTCTTTAGAGCACTTTACAAATAGATCAATGCACAGCAAATAAATAAATAAATAAATTACACAAGCCCCATGCCATGCATTCAGAGGGTTTCTGGACCACTCACAAACCACCAACCCAGGGGTCTTGGACAGAGTGCATTTGAAGAAGAAGAAAAGAGAGAGACTACGTCACCCCCAGTGATCATTCACCACAAACCACTTACAACCCCTATGGATTCACACAGTGTTCTTGAGCACACAAAGCTAGCTGGAGTGGAGAGCAACAGCAGAAGCGAAGGGTCCCTCAGGACCACTCTGGGGGCACCAGTGCAGAGGAAGCAGCAAGTGCAGGTAGCAGCAGCAGCAGTGGGCACACAGTAGGCAGCCTTCCCTCTGCCCCTTTGATGCCTAGGCTAGCCTAGGCTGCCTGTCCCTAGGAGAGCTGCGGCAGGCGGGTAGGAAGGCAGGCAGCATTGCCCTCCCGCTGAACAGTTGCTCTTTGGGTGGGCAGGTGGGAGCAGCAGCAGCCTGCCTGTCCGTGCACCTGGGAGAACCTCTCATGGGCTACTGTGGGGCTTCTGGCACAGAGAAGCTTTCCAGTTTATCCGCTGTTCAGCGGTAGTTTACTTCGGTTTGGCAGGATCCTCCTGAAACCGTAAATCAAGGCTGTTGCACAAAGCCACCAGCAGGGGAAGCAGTCTTTCCTAGCTTGTACAAACCTCCTACAATGGGAAAATACAGCTTTTTTTTTTTTTGCTTTTTTTAAAACAACATTGTAGTACTGCAAAGCAAAGATAAAACCAGAAAGAAGGCATCAGAAATGGGAACGGCACCTTGCTGTCAGTGCAGGGACTGCAATGTTGACACACAGGCAAGACGGAAACACTTTTAACGGACACGTAGTGACACTGTCGCAGGGTGCAATTCTTAAGGTTTCATGAAGACGGCTCACTGTTAGAAAGCAGTGGGTGTCAGATAGATAGATAGATAGATAGATGCTGTGCCTTTGTGGGTGGTGATAGTAACTGTGCTGGAAATGCTCTGTCCACCTACTTTTCTCCCAGAATGCCCTGAGAATTACATTATGTATGATATGGCATTTTTCCAGGGATATTCTGGGAGCAAAAATGGTGCAGGCTTCCAGAAAGAGTCTCCTGGCACTTCAGCATGGCTTCTGCCACTGCTTGCAAAGAGGCACCAAAAACCGAAAAGAAAAAGAATATCTGTACTTGACACTAGCAAGCAGCAGTAAGCCACCTCCCCTGAAATTTTAGAAGCATTCCACAAATATCTCACCCACCTCTGAAATTTGTCTTATTTAATTTCTTCTCCCCTGAACTTTCAAATTTAATTGAAGTTACTGCAAGGACAAGTTTCGGTTCAGCTCTGATGATGAAGGTGAGGCATTCCCTTGTTGCTTGTCTCTAGCATCTGGTATTCAAAGGTAGAATGCCAGTGCACATGGATGTTCAAGTAAGCTATCATGGCAAACAACCTCTCCTCCATGAATTTGCCTATCTGCCCCCCGCCACTTTAATTTATCTGATCTTATCTTGTTTTTCAATTGTAACTGGCCTTAATAGCAATAGCAATAGCACTTACATTTATATACCGCTTTATAGCCGGAGCTCTCTAAGCGGTTTACAATGATTTAGCATATTGCCCCCAACATTCTGGGTACTCATTTTACCGACCTCGGAAGGATGGAAGGCTGAGTCAACCTTGAGCCCCTGGTCAGGATCGAACTTATAACCTTCTGGTTACAGGGCAGCAGTTTTACCACTGCGCCACCAGGGGCTCTCTTAAGCCTTCAGAACAGAGATATAACTATACAGTTGAATAAACAAATAACCATATAACTGGTCTGTACATTTTGGGACTAAGTACATATCGGTTTCTTTAAACCTTTGCTCAAAATAATAAAGTGAGAATGGATGTAATTTCCAGCTTCCCAACTTTCACCTCCTTCAGTCCTTTTCCCATCAGAGGTGGAGTGTCCTCTTGCTGGCCATCCTGGAAACCTGAATCATCTTTCCCCTTTCTTGCTGCATTCTTTCTGGGAAGATCCAGGTGACTCACTCAACACCCTTTCCGGGGGTCAAGAAGAGGTCAGTACGAAGGGCAGTGCTTTGGAGAGCAGGTCAATGACCGCATTGCCTGTGGCTGAGTCAAATAGTGCATCTTTTTGGCAGAGTCCCCATTTAGTAAAAGCGGTAAGATTTCCATGGCAATACGTACATCATGGAAATAGTTTCATCAGAAAGGTTCCTACAGATGTGCAAGACCCCAAAAGTCAGTGGCGGAGCTTCTGGTGTTTCAGGGTGTCCCAGTACACAGGTCCATGCACCCTTCAGGGCCCCTCGGGACTGCAGCCTTCCACCCCTCTTCTGCCCCTGCTGCCACTTCCACTTGTGCTCACCTCTGCCTCCTGCCTCCTACTTGCTTGTTTGCATGCTGGCCAGCTTGCTCCTCCGCCAGCCTGCCTCTTCCTCCTCTTCCTACTCCTGACTCCCAGATCAGGAGATGGAAGAATCTGTAAACAGTGGAGGTGGTGAGTGAGTGAGTGGAGAGTGGGGTGTGCACGCCAAGATGGAGCCCTGCACCCAGGGGTGTGAGCACAGGCCTCCTCTGCGTGCTCACTGTGTTGGAAATTCTCTGTGGTGAGAGAATCCTTTTCTCATTATAGCAGAGTGCATAGAGGCACAACACAGTGGATTTAGTTAGGCATGCGTGTGTGCTGAGAGTAAAGTAACTTGGAGCCAATTCATAGTTTCAAATCAATATAAAAGGCATTTATTAAGGAACTCCATTCTAGATAGGAAAGTGAGGAGTTAGGATCTCTAATCTATCTATCTAGCTGGATGCAGATGGATTCTGCATCCTCTCTGCACATATGGGGCAGGGAGAGAGGCTTGCCATGTTGCAAGGTAGGAGGCCAGGTAGCGAAGAGGTGAGAGAGAAGGAAGGAAGTTGAACCCCCTAAGAGTAGCAATGTACATTTCAAAGGGATAGCATCAGAGCAGTGGAGAAGGGGTGACCAATGTCTTGACCCTCTAGCCTTCTGACTTACTAGTCTGTCCTCCACTGTCTGAGGCAAGAGACAGCGCAAAGTCCTTTAATTTCCAACACACTGCACCACGGCAAATAGTAGATAGTAAACATATACTTTTTGTGGGGGGGAGTTTACTATGCTAGATCTGCAGAGGTAGGCGAGCATCTCTGTGCCTTGCACTCAGGAAGAATTAATTTAAGACCCCAGGCATCCACTGGACAGGGGCAGCTGCTCAGGGTTCAGAGAAAAGCATTTCCCTTACAACAGGACCCATGTCAAGATTCTAGTCCATAGGCGCATCTGTGCGCTGAGTGAGTTTTGTTCTGGGCAGCAGCATCAAGGCAGTGTGTGCACACATGCATTCAGAATGAGGTCTTCCTGATTCAACCTAAGCGGGATCTAAAATTAAATGAGAGGACATTGAAAACAAACAAACTTGTGTTTACATGCACATGCACACACCTTAGAGGAACAGCCCTTAGGATTTTGAGAATCCAGCCTTCTGGGAATGCGAAGTCCCTTTCGCCTGATGCTTTGCTTTCCTGAGTTCATGACTGGGTTAAAGTTCCTATGCTGGGAGGGCGGGACGAGAGCTCTTTCGGTCCTGGAATCCCAGGGCTTGGGCAGGAGAGGCCGGAGAGCACCTTGTTGATCAGTTCCCAAAGGCCATGACACATTCCCTTCCCGGAGCTCCTTTGAAGAAGTCCAGTAAGTTGCCTCGAGAAATGTCCCACTGCTCTTACTCGTATCTCTGCACTCCATTTCATCACACAACACACACTGATCCATTTATCCTGCTAGATCGGAACGATATTATTGGAAGGTGAAGTCGCTGCTGGCTTTGTAGAGGACTGGAAGAAACAGGTTTTGTAAGGACTGCTACAAATGCCCTATTGGTCTGGATTTACCAGAGAGCATGGATATGTGCTGGGGTTTGTCCCTCTTTTGCTCAACACCCTATGGGGTGGAGAGCTGGTCTTGTGGTAGCAAGCATGAATTGTCCTCTTTGATAAGCAGGGTCTGCTCTGCTTTGCATTTGAATGGGATACTTCATATGTGAGCATGGGAAGATATTTCCCTGAGGGGATGGGGCCACTCCGGGAAGAGCACCTGCATGCAGAAGGTTCCAGCTTGGAAGCCTCTGCATCTCCAGATCTCGGGCATCACCAGTCAGGGCTCTTGCCTGCAACTTTGGAGATTTTTGATAAGAAGATTATACTTTGATCCTTCACCACACAGGCCTTTATAAGAAGGAAAGAGAGAAGAGGGATAGAAAATGGAAAAGGGGATGGGGCAGGCTTGAATGGAGAGAGGGAGAGAAAGAAAGAAAGAAAGAAAAAGCTAGAAAAGAAAGAGATGGAAAGAGGATAGGTAGGTTTGGCTTGAGGGAGAGAGAGAAAGTTTAAAACGAAACTGATGGAAAGAACCACCCCACCGCGCCGCACCTCGCTCTGCTTGCCTTCCCCTGCCGCGAACCTCCGTGTATTTTTTAACATTCCAATGCCAACTGGTGTGCAACTGAGGGCATGGCTGGGGATGGCTGCCGGGGGTGGTGGTGGGTGAGACAGCAGTCCTTCTACCCACCCCCCTAGGCTACGAACCTCCATGTTTTTTTAAAAAATGGTATTCCAATTCCAGCCACCACGTGGCTGAGGGGATGGCTGTGGGTGGGGGGGGGGTGAGCCAGCAGTCCTTCTACCCCCCACCCAGGCCCCAGCGGCTGATAACAGAGCAACGCTGTGGCTTGCCGTCTGGCCCGGCGTGCAGTTTGCACAAGTGCGCCTTGCAGCTGGGAAGCAACGCCGGCCAGACAGCAGGCCCGGCGTTGCTCTAGTATCAGCCGCCCCCTCTGGGTGGTGGTGGTAGAAGGACTACTGGCTCACACCCTCCCACGGCCATCCCCTTGGCTGTGCGGCGGCTGGAATTGGAATAACATCTTTTTTAAAACATGGAGGTCCGCGGCGTGGGGGGGGGGTGTTAATTCACAAACTGGCACCGGTCTGCGGACTGCTGGTTGAGAAACTGTGGTGTAGACAATACACAGATGGACCAATGGAGCTGGTCTTGTGGTAGCAAGCATGACTTGTCCCCTTAGCTAAGCAGGGTCTGCCCTGGTTGCATATGAAAGGGAGACTAGAAGTGTGAGCACTGGAAGAGATTCCCCCTCAGGGGATGGAGCCACTCTTGGAAGAGCTGAAGGTTCCCAGTTCCCTCCCTGGCAGCATCTCCAAGACAGGGCTGAGAGGGATTCCTGCCTGCCACCTTGGAGAAGCTGCTGCTAGTCTGTGAAGACAATACTGAGCTAAATGGACCAATGGTCTGACTCAGTATATGGCAGCTTCCTATGATACCAGTTCCCCTTCCAAAATGTTCAGCTTTCATAAGAAAGAGCAAACCTCTAGCTCTTTTGCTTCAGAGAGGGTTAAGAAGCAGTCATCCCAGGTGGCTTGTCATGGAGAGAAGGGGCTGCTGACATTCACTGGAGCTTTTATGCAGCTTTCTCTCCTCCTGCCTCTCTCTACCTTTGCTACTGCAAGGGGAGCAGAATTTTTGTTTGTTTGTTTATTTATTATTAAAAAATTTATACCACTCTTCCAAAAGGCTCAGGGTGGTTCACATTAAAACACTATTAAAATCGATTAACAATTAAAACAGAAATGGTAAAACTGCATAAAATAATTAATAATTAAAACATCATAAAACACCAATTAAATAGCCAAACAATTTAAAAACAAGTTTTATAAAGCTGAGAAAGCCTGGTTGAAGAGATGTGTTTTCAGGTGTTTTTTGAAAAATGCCAGAGATGGGGAGGATCGTATCTCAGCAGGGAGCGCATTCCACAATCTCGGGGCAGAAGCCAAAAAGGCCCGTCTCTGTGTAGCCACCAAACGAGTTGGCGGCAGCTGGAGACGGACCTCCTCAAGTGACCTCAATGGGCGGTGGGGCACATAGCGAAGAAGACGCTCTCTCAAATCCCCAGGGCCTAAGCTGTTTAGGGCTTTGTAAGTTATAACTAGCGCTTTGTATTTTGCCTGGAAACCTATTGGCAGCCAGTGTAGCTCCATCAGCTACATCAGAGTGAGGCTGGGGAGAGGAGGAGGAGGATGAAGAAGCTTCATGAAGGCACTTTCTGCTTGTGAGCTGAGAAGCCAGCATAGGCTGGACAAAGTTCTATTATTTAGAGCTCAGAGACTTTAGTGGGAAGAATCAGCTGTTCTCCCACTGAGTCTTTTGCAGAAAACCTGCGTTTCCCCTGAGCTCTCCAATTCCTCCCCCCCCCCACCGCAACCAGTGATCACACACTGGCTAGTGATGCAGAACCAGCATCTTGCATGTTCCTCCCCTCTTCCTCTTGCTTTGCAGCGGCCGCGGATCCTCTGAGGAGAGAGGGGGGCCATTCCCCCCCCTTTCCAGCCCCCTCACTTGGCTTTCAGTTGGATTCAGACGGCGCTTTGCTCAGTGCTTGGGAGATGGGAAGTAATGATAGCCGGCACCAGAACTGAACTCTGTCTTCCACCCCGCGCCCCCCACCTCCTAGTGCTTGCAATTGCAAATCACTCAGAGCAGACAACACAGCTGTCAAACTCCCCTTCATTGTGTTTTGAAAAAAAAAAAGCCAAATTACTGCCAATGGCCATTCCACATATCTCAGGAGAAGCAGTGGGGAATACCAGAAAGCTTGGCTTTTCCAAAAAAAAAAAAAAAGCTGCTGCAAATAGAGGATTTTATTTTTTATTACTCCGGACAGAATTCAGGCCTAGCATGAATGCACAGTAATTCTTAACAGTAATTCGGAGAAAAGCAGAGTCGGGTGTGTACTCGTCTCAGATAGCCTGCAGGGATGTTGGGGTAAACAAAACTAATAAGTGGACTGGCACACTCCAATCTGGAGTGGATTCGAATTAAAAGCCCTGTCTGTAAATCCTCCTGGGTGCTTTCCAGACTAGCTGTTCATTAGCAGCGAAATGCCTCCCTTCGGGCAAGTCACATTCGGGCCGTAAACAGCAGGAGGAGCAGCAGTCTCGCGGAAACTAACAACCCGAAAAAACAGCAACTTCCTTACACCGGATATACGACGTCCTTGCTCTATATCGCAGTGATTAAATCTGCAACAAGGCATTGGAAATGTGAACGGCACCCTGCTGTCCGCCTATGGACTGCGGAGTCACAACACAGGAAGTGTAGAAGCACACTTCTGAGATTCATCCTGACCCCGTTGTAGGGTCTAGTCTGGAAAGCGCACTGGTGACTTTTCTTGTACATAAGGCTTATAGAAAAAGTTTACATAAAACCCCAAGGACCTCCCAGGATAAACTATATGCAATGGCTGAATAAATACATTGTGTAGCCCATTACAGAAGTTACAACCAAATGTTACATGAAAAGGCTTCCTGCAATATATGTCTGTGACCCACATTCTGCAGCAGGAATTCCAGCCATAGGGCCTATCAACACAGAAGCCGATGGGACATACTTTGAATCTTACTGGTGAGAAAGCTTTTCCAAGACTGCTCTCTCTCAAGTCTGATAGATAAAGGTGCAGGGAATGAGGAAGCAAAAAGATTAGGACAACTACAAAGAGGAGAAAAATATTTCCTGGCAGACGCCAGTATATATTAGCTTCTCTGTCTAGAAGCCTTTGCTTTAGACATGTTCTGGCTTTATTGCAACCTAATGAAAGAATTAAATCCTGGGAATGGCCAATAGTGTTTAACTGGGTTACAAACTTTAGGTCTCCATGTCTTGTTAGACTACAACTCCCATCATTTCCAGCCACAGCAGCTGAACACCATCTGGGGAACCAAGATTAGGTGCAAGGAATAGATACTTCAAGATCACAGGCTTAGTTTCTATTGATAAAAGTAGCTTTTATTGATAAACTTTAATTTCAAAATTTTTAAAATGTGTCAGTTAAATTGTGTTTTCAGCCTGGTCTTTTATTTATTTTATAGAGGGTTTTTTATTTTAAAAAATTGCTCTATATTTGTCCATTTTATTAATGCTGTAAACTGTTTCGAGTGGTAAAGCACTGAAGGGGTGGGGTATAAATGTTGCAAATAAATAAATAAATAAATTTATTAATAGATTGGTTTTGATAGGGGTGGAGGAGGCACAGACAGGGTGAGCAATGGAACATAAGAATAGTCCTTCTGGGTCAGGCTAGGGTTGCCATGTCCCCCAGAATTTAGGGTAGCCCCCGGATTTTGGCTCCTCCACTGGGCTGCTAAATTCCACCCGGATTGACATGGAATTCAAATGCGCTGCCCGGATTTTACTCTGGATCCGATCACCTGGGCGGGCAGAGGAGGAGGGGAAAGTATACAATAAAAAACAGCTTAATTTAATTGAGGCCGCTAGGTCTAACAATCAGTCTAAGTTTTGGAGGCTTATTTCACCTTCTCTGTCAAAAACACCTACACTTCCAGCTTCTGTGATTCCAGCTCAAGTTTGGGAACAACATTTCCTAAAGCTTTATAGTAAGGCTGATCATATGGTTTATAATGCTGAGCAACTAAGTGGAGATACTCTTAGGTGGAACAAAGTCTCCTGATCAGAGATTGAAAAACTTATTCAGAAATTTAGTAATGGCGAAGCCCCTGGTAGTGATAACATTTCTATTGAGGCTATCAGAGCAAATCTTGATTGGTGGGTCCCCATTTTAGCCTCGCTATTTACCTATATAGATACAACTGCTAACATACCCAGTGATTGGGGCCTTGCTATAATAATTCCTCTTTATAAAAAAGGTAGGCGTGAGGACCCAGCCAACTATCGTCCCATTAGCTTACTTGATGTTATTAGTAAAATTTATGCAAGGCATCTTTTGATAAAACTTCTAGACTGGATCGAGGTAAATAACATTTTAGCTATCGAGCAGGCAGGCTTTCGGGAGGGTCGTTCCACCACGGAACATGCTTTTACCCTTCCATTTCTGGCAGAGAAGTATTCTAGGTTCCCAGGTTCAGCACTCTATGTGGCATTCATTGATCTTAAAGCTGCATTTGATTTGGTTTCTAGGGAGAGACTGTGGTCTAAACTTGAAGCTCTTGGAATAGATAAAAGATTACTCAAACGTATTGTTAGTCTGCATAAGCATACTTGTTTGAAAGTTCGATATGGCCCAAATGGACAGTTAACATCGGAAATTCCAACTTTTAGAGGAGTACGTCAGGGCTGTATACTTGCTCCTACTTTGTTCAACATCTATGTTAATTCTGTGGTTACTTGTTTGTCCACCCTTTCTATTCATCCACCAAAGTTAGCTGATAGGCATGTCTCCATATTATTATATTTGGATGACATGGCTATTATGTCGCAGACACCTGTAGGCCTTAAGCGTGCCCTAAAGTTGTTCTCATCATTTTGTAACCAAGAGTCTATTGAAATAAATTATAGTAAAACTAAAGTCTTAGTGTTCGCTAAGCGAGCTAGGCGTTATAATTGGTCCATACAAGGACACAAGATTGAGCAGGTTAATTCCTTTAAATATCTAGGAATTACGTTCCACTCTGTTGGCTCTAGAAATGCCCATTTTAACTCCATCAGGCAGTCTGCTCAATTGGTTGTAAATAAGATCAAATCTTATCATTTTACACATGGTGCTGCTTTTATACCCGCAACAGTGAGCCTTTATACAGCCAAAGTACTGCCTTTGCTCTTATATGGAGCCCAACTGGGACCTGCAAGTAATTTTGCCCTACTGGAGGCTATCCAGACTAAGTTTATTAGATGCATTTTGCAGGTACCGTGTTGTGCTCCGAATGCTGTCATTAGAAGAGAAGTTGGGCTTATTAGGCTGGAATCCTTATACTGGTGCTGTATTTTTCAATTTTGGGTAAAATTGAGTTTTGGACAGGCAGGTTTAGCCTCTTTGGCTATGAATGATGGTTTAAATTCGAGCTGGAAATGAACTGTGTTGAGTAAATTTTCTTTTTTTGGCCTCTCTGTAGAGGATTTGCATATTGTAGGAATTGAGTGAGCCAGGAAGTTAGTTAAGCAACGTGTCCTGGATATAGAAGTTCAGCAAGAAGGGGCATGGATCAAGCAGGGTTTATACTTAGGGAGTCAAGCTATTAATCTTAAACCAGCTAAGTACTTTGATGTGGTGCTTGTCCCTAAATTTAGACGAGCCCTCACTTTAGCACGCTTAAATGTTCTTCCTACAGCGGTATTGGATGGCAGGTTTAAGGGAGTTCCGCTATTTTTACGACATTGCCCGTGTGGCAAAGGGGTTATAGAATCCACCTCGCATGTTATTCTTTACTGTGATTTGTATAGTGAACCCCGTTTAAGACTTATATCCCCTATGTTAGATAATTTGCCTGGCCGGTCTCATGAATTTTATTTAAATTATCTTTTAACTAATGTGGACACTGATATTATCTCTGATGTGGTCAGGTTTTGTTATATTATTTGTAAAATACATACTGGTTTATTGTAAATGTTTGCTGGTCAAAGACCGAATAAACTTATATCTATCTACAAACCTTTCAAATAAATAAAATGCAAATTAGTTGTCACGTAATTCACATAATATGCAAATTAGGCCACCTGGATTTGGGGAGCTTGAATATGGCAACCCTAGATCAGGTCCAAGGCCTATCTAGGGCAGCATCCTATTTTGCACCGGAGATGACCCACCCTGAGGGACTGGCTAAGCAGGACTGAAGGGAGGGTCAAAAGCTGCAAAAGGGCATGAAGGAAATTGACTAGGGAAGGAAACAGCTGATTGGACTGTGGAGGAGAAGGGCGGCCCATTCTCCAGTGAAGGATGAAGCTGGGGCTGAACTTCACTAGAAGGTGTGAGTGGGGGAGGCTGCGGCTTCCTGCTCAGGAGGAGGGGTGATTGGGGTCTGCAGTTAATAGAACAAAAAGGTTGCATGAGCCAGTTTAGTAGAGAGGCCCAATGGATGTTCCAGGAGGGTGGATTTGGCTGGAGACCAATCTTAAACTTGCTAGCCTAGCCTAATAAATCACAAGCACAGGCACGCACACATATCTAGAAGGAAGGGGAAAGGAAAATTATGCAACTTGTCTGACATGGAGGCTGGTTTTTCCATGCTGAGGTGCTGTTGTGATGGAAGACGGGGATGGCAACAGTGCCTCCTCTGTCCATCCCCCTAAAATGGGGTGGCTTGGCTTGCTCTCTTATAAGGGAAGGAAGAGGCTTCTGGAAGTCAGAGCTAAATGTAGGGGGGCTCCTAGGTTAATCTTTGCTCATTGACTCTTCCAATGGAAAGGCAATGAAGGGACAGGTGAGGACAACAAGCTGTCAAACGGTGCCTTAGACTGGATCTGGGAGGAACTGGGTTCAATTAACACCCAAGTGTCTAAATGCAAACCAAAAATGAAGATGTTGAGTTGAAAAACCACTCAGGTAATGGCTGTCTCAGAAAATGCTTCAGCAGCTGTGCAGAAGGTTTAATTTGTGATGTTGGGGAGTCTTTTACAGACCCCTAAGGGATAGAATGCCATGCTTTCTTCTAAGCTACCCTTAGCCCCAGTGTTAAGCACTGTTCTTCTCCTGGACACTCTCAAACACAGGCCAAGCCAGACTTGACCCTTCTATAAAAGTCAAGGGGGTGTGCAGACAGTCTAAAATTGAGACTCCATAACAGAGGACCCAAAAAAGAAGGAGGAGGAGGAGAAACGAAGGGCAGATGAATTGAAGAGCAAAGGCCATAACAAGGGTTGAGAGGAAGGAAGCAAAAGGAGAGGAAAGGAGAGAGAGCTGTTTTCATCCAAGACATGCACAAAGAAACTCATAAATCACTCATCCAGGCATGATTCAGCTCAGATCCACCCTCCTGGGCCAGTTGGGTCCTGCATGGATGCTGGGGAAAAACATCTCTAGTTTGGGGTGGTTTGTGGGCTCTTGGGGAATGCCACACACCCATGGGGGGAGGGCAAGTAGCCGTGGGTGGCCCTTGGCTGTCAAAGCCATGAAAGTATTGGCGGGCAGTTTCTGCTATGCCTGGATATAGAAGTGGTCCAGGGGGCATTTCCATCCATGTGCACTCTGATGTGTCTTCTTAGGCGAGGCTTTCCACATCTCTTTATTTATTCTGCATGCTCAGGTTGAGCCTCTAAATTCTTCTGAGGCTCTGTGGTACTCCAACCACTGTGGCTGATAGAATTCCAGGGCCACACTTTTGCTAAAGTTGCTGTACAAATGTGTGAATGTAGAAGCACAGTATGCTGCTTTGCACAGTATGGTGCTTCACACATTATTTAAAAATAAAAAAGTCAATGTGTGAGTAGAATTAGGCAAAAATTAGAGCCACGGAAACTTCAAACCAAGTTTCCAAAGACAAGCAGAGAATTCCCTCCACAGATGACCCAACAGTAGCGTGGTTTGTTTTGCTGCTGGTGGTTTCATTGCCCCCTCCCTCCATCTGCCCTTTGCCCAATCTTTGGCTGTTTCTTGGCTGCTCTATGCAACAAGTTGAGAAGAAAGCCTAGGGGTCAGTTTGGACGCAATGAGATGGCAAATTCAGGCACATATGAAACAAAAAGCCAACTACATACCTTAGTTTCAAAGCTCAGTTGGTTTGGCCAGATTGAACTGCAAGTGAATTTGGGAGGCACATTCAGATGGGAATTCTCAAATTCCACCGAGGATCTGTGTTGCATCTGAAATAGCTCAGAAAGTGGGTGCTTGAGCAGTTAATTGTCGTTTGAGAGATGGAGGAATGTGTGCTTCCCTGTGTGACCTACTCTCTCAAGAACTAGACAGGGAGGGACAAAGCACCACGTGACCATATTGATTCAGGGTCAGTGGAAGCCACAGTGCTGGCGATGATGGATGGGAGCCACAAGCCCTGAAGTGTGTTGGGCCTGTGAAACAAAAACCGAAACCTCTCCACCACTCACACTCCCCACCCCCGACTCTAATGTTCAAAAAGTATTTTTCTACTGGTGGAGAAAAATGACCCGCACCTCAGTAGAAAAATGGCGTAAAAATGGTTTCCGGGGGGGGGGGCAGCATGGATGTGGCCATGGCTCACCTCCACCCCCAGCACCGCCACCTGACCATGTGCTTGATGGTACCCACACCTCTGCCACTTTAGAGGGATTCAACATGAACGACGTGAAAGGTCATGTTATGCAGCTGCTGTCACATCGAGGTTGGTCTAAAGTCCCATGTAAATCAAGGGGACTTTAGACCTCTGAACATGAGGCTCTGTCAAGCCATCATGACGAACAGTCAGTGAAAGCTCCATGGTTAAAGGCCGTATCTCTCTTGGGCGAGTCACGACAAAATGAATGGCGCTTGGTGGATTGTGCCCAACTGAATCAAAAACAGAAAGGGACTCACGGTTCCCCCTTAGGATTATTCCCAGAATATCATTGCAAGAATGCACTGCAGAAGTGTACACGATCGAACATCCTCCACAGAGGTGCAGAATCGTTGTCAAGCTTTTTCATAGACTGCACATTTTGAGGCTGCGGGTGGAGAAAACGTGTTTGAAGGTTTCTCCCTTTTAAGAAAACACACCTAACTTCCTGCAAGTTGAAAAGGATGGGAAAGGGGCCATTTTCTCCCTGAGATAAGTTTTCCACACATAGGAAGGCTGTCTGTGCATGTCTGCGGGTGGGAGCACTCAAACCTGCAATGCCCCCCCGCCCCGCCCCCACTGTAGATTGAAGTGATACATTCCAGGAAAATTGCTTGATTTTACTGATTAGCTCCCTGCTTTCAATCTTGGCAGGAAGAAGAGGAATTCCAACCGTCAGGACAAGATGTTCCCCTTCCGTATAACTCGATACCTGCTGCAGGTACTTGCTTAACCACTGTAGACAGCTGGTTGCTAAGCCAAGCCACTGGAATTTGCCTCACACCCTGCATGCATATGTGGGGGCAGAAAGATGCAGCTGTGCTTTGTTTTGTTTAGATAAAACCGGTGGAGTTTTGCACTCAGATGGCCAGAGAATCTGGGGACACCGCAAGTTTTCCTTCCGTTGCTCTGGGGGATGGATGCTGTTTTAAAGTCCAGCAGAGAAGTTG
Source organism: Hemicordylus capensis (assembly GCF_027244095.1). Classification (NCBI taxonomy): domain Eukaryota; kingdom Metazoa; phylum Chordata; class Lepidosauria; order Squamata; family Cordylidae; genus Hemicordylus; species Hemicordylus capensis. The sequence continues at coordinate 4,500,032 of NC_069658.1, forward strand.
TCCATCTGCTCTCCCTTGTTCATAAACAGTAGCTCAGGGGTTCCCAGCTTTGGGTCTCCAGGAGGCTTTACACACAGGGCTTTTACTTTGAATCTCCTCCGGAATGGAGTGGGTTAGTCCACATATTAGCTGCATTTACCCCAAAGTAGCTGCGGACTATCAGAGACCAGTACAGACAGGACTCTCTTTCCCCCCGAATTGAGGCGACGCATTCTGGCTTAGCCTGAATTATGTCCGGCTTTAAAAAATCCTCTATTTAAAGCGGCTTTGGAGGGAGGGAAACCCCCGAGGCTTTTGTTATGCCCCAAAGTTTCTCTGCAATGTGTGGAGGGGCTTCTTTCCAAACCGGCACTTGAAATCCACCCAGGTGTCAGCAAAGGAGATTTGCAATTGCAAGCGCTGGGGGCAGGAGGAGGGGTTGGGGCAGATGGAAGCAGTTCTGTGGAGGGGGTCCTGGCAGCTCCTGTTTCTGTCAGGGCACATTAGAGCTACCTGGCAGCCTACATAAGACACACACAGATGTCCCCTGGGGTGGAGGCTGTTCCTCACAAACCCCTCTCAGCCAAGAAGGCCCTCTCCAGCCCCTGCAGGGCTGCTGTGCTGAGGTCACAAACCAGGAGCAAGTGAGACGTTGGCCACGGTTCCCCATAGGAGATGCTTTTAAGCACAGAAGGCACCTTCAGCTCTGCTGAATCACAGAAGCATTTCTGCACTCTGGGGTGGACCCAGCTGTGATGCACGTGTCCCGGTCTGCAGAACACTGCCAGGAAGGCTTGCTAGAAAGATGAGCAGCATTTCACACCATCCATGGGGGAAAGAAGTAGAATGGCTGGCTGAGGAAGGAAGGGGGGGCACAAGGAGAATGAGAGAGTCCAGGAGGCGGGGAGGAGGGAGAGATTCCTGAGTTAAACGCAAGATGTAACCTGAGCCGTTGTGTTCTGTGCTTTGACCCCCAACTGCTTGGTCTTGCGGTCTTCCGTAACTAACTGTTAAACTAACAACAACGAAAAGCTCTCTCGCCTCCTCCTGATGGGATTGTTTGGATACAATACTCGGAGCAAGCGGTGGGAATGCACACAGGAAAAAGATCTGCAGGGACTGTGGAGAGTAGCCAACCCTATCTGAACTGTCCATTTAATCTCCCGAATTAAACATCTTGCGAATCTGCCGTGAAGCAGATTTACTCTTCAGATACCTTGCAGCATGAAGCCATGTGTGAATAATACCCTGATGTGGTTGGCTGACAGCTCCCTTCAGCCATTGTGGCTGGGGAGGACGGGAGCTGTAGATATCCAACAACATCTGAGGAGCTAAGCTAGGGGACGCCTGCAATCAATCATGGCAAGAGGTGCCACAAGGCTCCATCACAAGGAACATAGGAAGCTGCCTTATACTGAGTCAGACCCTTGGCCCCTCTAGCTCAGTATTGTCTACACAGACTGGCAGCAGCTTCTCCAGGGAGGAGTCTCTCCCAGCCCTATCTTGGAGATGCTGCCAGGGAGGGAAGGTGGAACCTTCTGCTCTTTCCCAGAGTGGCCCTATCCTCAAAAGGGAATATCTTACAGTACTCGCATGTAGTCTCCCATTCAAATGCAAACCAGGGTGGACCCTGCTTAGCAAGGGGCAATTCATGCTTGCTATTACAAGACCAGCTCTCCTGATAGAGTAGATGTGCCTGGAACTTCCTGCCAGTTGGGGGATAAAGAGGTTATTTAATAGCATTTGCTCCTGCTGCAGTTGGGAGCTAAACATCACAGACTCGGCATGATCCTGAAAGTCTGCTGTTTGCTTCTCCTCCATCTCCTCTACATCTTGCCCAGACCGCGCATCAAATGAAGCCATCCCGGTGCCAAGCCTGGATGCCAAGGGCATGCCAAGAGAGGTTTCCTTGGTGTCAGTTCCACAACACAGAAACTGTTGGGGTTTGTGATTGTTTAGCAAAGTGCCAAGGAAGCTCCCACTCCAGTTACAGAGTGCAGAATTTAGTTGTTGCAGCTATTTAAGTAACATGCGCATGGAGATCACTGCAGAGTCTAAACTAAATTGATTTACTGGTGAAGTACATTTGAGAGAGGAAAGACCTATCCTATCTATCAGCTACATAATGGATAGGTAGGGGAAAGAGAGAGAGATGTTTCCATCTTCTCTCTAGGAGGAAAGAAAGAGGACTGACTCACTACAGGAAGTACCTGAGGAGTCAAGGCAGAGGTTACAGAGTAGAGCCAAATGCCCTGTAAAATCCTCATAACCACCAGTGGTCAAGAGGGAATCAATCAGTCACACCAATGAGTCTATCTAGCTCAGTACTGTTTATTGGACGGGCAGCAGTTCATTGCTTACTATGGAGATGCCCAGGATTCAACCTGGACACCAGGACTTCCTGTGTGCAAAGCAGGTGTTTTATCTTAGAGTCACCTTCTTTTGTGCCATGGGGGATCCATCAGAAATGCCAGCGATGCAAGGGCTTGTAGGTCCAGGAGCCTCCAAAATCTGAAACAGATTTTTCAACAAAGACGGAATGCTTGACAGATTTTAGGATGGAAAATCCAAGTCTGCCTAATCTTTTCTGGAGCCACTGGGTGGTTCTGGCCCTCTCTACCCGACGACCTGGGAAACCAACGCGCAAATCCTTCATCGATTCGTAACATTATTGGGGCAAATGTTTTCTTAGCTGCACTTGTCTTGCTCTGTAAACTGGGAACCTCCGTGGGCAGAAGGATGAAACGAGAACTCCAAAGCATTTTGTGTGCTGAAACTTTGAGAAACGCAAGGGATAAAAAGGTGGTGTGTCCTGCCCTGAGTGTTTCAGTTGGAAAGGGATATCAAGCAGCCAACAGCAGCACTCTTAGCCTTCTGCCTTTGGGGAGGAACATGAGTCTTTAATTATTCAGATTCCAGAAAGATAAATTCTGCGTGATGCAGTAATTTCTAAGGGCACACCTATAACTCAGTTATTACTGCTGTCTGCCTCTTTGGATGTCTTTGAAGGCAGGGGTTTAATTGCAGGGAGGAGGGTGGGTTGCAAAGGGGCGAGATATGCATCTGTCATGAACGGTTTGGGTGTGGTAGATCTCCCCTCAAGCACAGAGACTGGATTAGGTGTTGCTTCCCACTTCAAACCTCTGCTTATTTATTGGGGTAATTCTGCAATTCTGCTCTTGGTCAGGCCTGCACTGCTTGTGATCCAAAGCAAACGTAGCTCACTGGTTTTTTAAAAACATACTGGGGAAAGGCATCTGAAGATTTAGGGTGCAGTGTCACCAAGAGGCTGACGATGTCCAACTCTCAAGCTCTCCTTTCCATCAGATTCCAGGGAGGCTGTGAAAATTATGAACCAGAGTCTGAGGTCAGTGATTGGATGGACGTGCTTAATTTGGGCAAGACAGAAGAGCTGCTGCTCACTAGGTCAGCTGATCCAGGACTAGATAGTTATCCTGTACTGGATGGGTCCAACTCAAGGAGTTGGGTCTTACCTTAATGGTCTGGAGCCTGGATACTGAAGGGCCGCTTCCTCCCATATTTATTTATTCTATTTATCAAATTTGTACACCACCCCAAACTTTCATCTCCGGGCAGTTAACCATAACATAAAGCCACTTAAAACATACACAAAACCTAAAAACAATTTAAACAATTTAAAAGTCAAAAACAGATTAAAACCTAAACATTTAAAAAGCTGAGAAAGCTTGGGCGAAGCGGTGGGTTTTCGAATGCTTTTTTAAAATTGCCAGCGATGGGGAGGATCGTGTTTCAGTAGGGAGAGTGTTCCACAGTCTTGGGGCAGCAACTGAGAAGGCCTGTCTCCGTGTGGCCACCAGCCGAACTGGCGGCAACTGGAGACAGACGTCTCCATGCGATTTAAATGGGCAGTGGGGGGTCATAGTGAAGAAGACGTTCTCTTAAATGCCCAGGTCCCAAGCCATTTAGGACTTCCTATGTTCCAGAGGAAGTCAGCCAACATTCAGTCACACCTCCGCTTCTCTGAAATCTACATCTCTTTCATTTTCATTCAAACACAATTAATATTTGTTGGCTTTAAATATTGTCTCAACCCCATCTTAGGTTATAAGATGTATTATTTGTCCTATTTCTATTATTCGTTTTCAAACAACAAAATTGTTTTCCAAAGCGCCTCCTGCCAATTCAAACTCAGTGGAATGTCAGCAGCTGGTACTGTACATAAATGCAAATAAAGCAGATGTGAGGTCTGCCAAGCGCAGCTCTCATATTTAGGGCCAGAATAGTCAGCTACAAACTACTGCAAATATTTACATACCACTTTTCAACAAAAGTACTCAAAGCAATTTATAGAGAGAGAGAAACTGTTAAATACATGAAATGGTTCCCAGCCCCAAAGGGAACCATTGGTTCATTGGTTCCATTGAACCACTGGTTCCCACACCATCTAAAAGGAAATATAAGGTGAAGATCAGTCACAGTCAATGGAAGGATGCTGTGCTGGTGTTGGACAGGGACAGCTACTGCCCCCTCCCCCGGCTAATTATAAGAGAGCCACCACTTTAAAAGGTGCCTCACATAAAGGTAAAGAGTGCCGTCAAGTCAATTTCGACTCTTGGCGCCCACAGAGCCCTGTGGTTGTCTTTGGTAGAATGCAGGAGGGGTTTACCATTGCCTTCCTCCCGCACAGTATGAGGTGATGCCTTTCAGCAGCTTCCTATATCGCTGCTGCCCGATAGAGGTGATTCCCATAGTCTGGGAAACATCCCAGCGGGGATTCGAACCAGCAACTTTCTGCTTGTTAGTCAAACATTTCCCCGCTGCACCACACACAGGAGGGGATAAATGCTAATGTCTCTGCTAAATGAGCACCACCTGATCCACAGTGCATGCAACAAAATACTCCACGGACTCACATTTATTTATTGAAAATATTTATATTCCTCTCCTTCAGAAAGATTCACAAGATAACTAGCAAATAGGAAATTACACTAAAACGTTAAAAACATCCACAAATGAACAATCAGCAACAGAAACCAAAATACAATTGTAGCATCTTAAAAGCTGCAAAAAAGTACTAACGATTTCAAAGTCTTTCTAAAAGTTATGAAGCCTAACAGAGAGAGAGGAGAAAGGTGCCATGCCCGAGAAGGTCCTGTTCCTAGTTCTTGCTCCTCGTCTCAGTACAGAAGTGGGGGAGGCATTCTGAGCAGGGGCCATTCAGGTACCCCTACTAGATATAATTCCCATTATTAGTAGGGATGTGCATGGAACCGTGCAGGGGAGGTTTGAAGGCGGTGAGGGTGCTGCTTTAATCGCGGGGAAGGGTGCACTTACCCCTCCCGCCGCTTTCCCCCCGCTGGCATCCGTTCCCCCCCCAAACTAATTGGGGCAGCAGCGTACCATCCTGCCATCCCGTTGCCCGGATATGACCGGCGGTTCCGTGCACATCCCTAATTATTAGTACTAGTGAGCAGCTCACCTGCTGTACATTATACCAAGTGTGCCAAATGACCTGAAACATACTGGGCAGGAGAAGACCTGAAGGCTGTGTATCCTATTTGTGGAACAGGGCAACCAGATCACAAACAGCCAAGAAGAACTCTGCTTGCTGGTGGAGCAGAAGAGGTGGCCTGCCTCTGTCATTCCCAGGCAAAGATGAGAGCAGGTCACCACCGTCTGCCGGAGGCATTCAGAATGTGGCACACTGCTGCCATCTGCTGGAGAAGCCCAACACACGGGAATTTGTGGACTTCTCTGGAGAGTGGGGTTTCCGTCTGGCACAGCAGCCTCCTTAATCCTGCTGTTGAAATGACTTTTGACGGGTCGGGAGGTCCACTTTTGATGCGTCACAGAGTATGAAGGTGGACCATGGAAAGCGATGGGTAGCCAACACCTGTCCTTCAGCAAAGAAGATCAGTTCTCGCTTGGTTTGCAGGGAGGCTTGGAAAATGTACATTTGGCATAGAAAGCACATGTAACATATTAACCATAGACATAGTCTGTGAAACTCTTAGATCGTGGGATGATCAGTCATCCAAAACATCGCCCGCCCCTTCCTTTACAGCCTAGGACTGAACCCGACCATGTAGCATTCCAAGAGATCTGATAACAGGCATTCCCACTGAGCCAGGCCCGTTTCTGGGCATAACAACATCACCACCACCACCACTCCTGCTTATTCTTCAACATAGCTGGTGCATTTTCAAGCATAGCATATCGTATTATGTCTCCAGTCATGTTTCCTAGACCTGAATCCGGTTTGCAAGCTTGGCACTTTGCTCCAGATAGGATCTTCTCTGAGTTCAGAAGCTAAACTGGGTCACGGTGGCTCAGTGCCCAAGAATACCAAGCAACAGGCGGCAGTGCATGGGGATGGGGATTTCCCATGAACACACAAAACCGCCTAATACAGAGTGTGACCACTGGCCCATCTTGCCCGGGACTGGCTGGCTGCAGCTCTCCATGGCTTCAGGCAGAGATTTCCCAGGCTCCTTTTCAACTGGAGATGCTGGGAACTGAACGTGGGACATAGGGAGCTGCCATATGCTGAGTCAGACCATTGGACTATCTAGCTCAGTATTGTCTACATAGACTGGCAGCAGCTTCTCCAAGGTTGCAGGCAGGAATCTCTCTCACCTCGATCATGGAGGTGCCTCCAGGGAGGGAACTTGGAACCTACAGTAGATGCTCTTCCCAGAGCGGCCCCATTATCCCCTGAGGGGAATCTCTTACAGTGCTCATGCTTCTAGTCTCCCTTTTGTATGCAACCAGGGTGGACCCTACTTAGCTAAGGGGACAAGTCATGCTTGCTCTGGTCTATGCGCCCCATAACCTGAGCTGTTATCCTCCCCAGTGGGACCCCCTTCTCCAGTTAACTCATGCCTCAGGACGGGCCTCTTCCTCCCACATCATGCTCTGCAAAAGTTGCCAAATCACCCCACAATGTGCTCTTCCACAAAGCTACCAGGATGAGCCCCTGGTGGCGCAGTGGTAAAACTGCCGCCCTGTAACCAGAAGGTTACAAGTTCAATCCTGACCAGGGGCTCAAGGTTGACTCAGCCTTCCATCCTTCCGAGGTCGGTAAAATGAGTACCCAGAAATGTTGGGGGCAATATGCTAAATTATTGTAAACCACTTAGAGAGCTCCGGCTATAGAGCGGTATATAAATGTAAGTGCTATTGCTATTGCTATTGCTATCACTCACCCAGGGTTCTGGCCTTCCATGACTATGATGTGTGGCAGTGAGATCTAGGTTACATTGCAGGAGCCAAGAAGCCGAAATCCCCCCACATCCCCCATGGCTTTCATTCTCCCCCTCCTCATAGCCCTTTGCCCTGCCTCAGCTTCCTGGGTCTGATTCCTCCTCCCTCTGTGGTGCCATGTGCCACTGATTTGGGAAACCCTAAGCCTAACCCGATGCAGCAATTAGAGCTCTCTGTCGCACTGGCAGTGAGTTCCTTAGCAGTCTGTTTCAGCTGAAAGAGATGGAGGGCAAGGGACATTGGGGGTCTGGAATTCAGGGATGCCTGTGGAGTTTTCTTTGTCGTGCGCCTTCATAGAGCCTTTGTGGATAACAAGAACTTCTTGCTTCAGTAGTTCCCTGGGGGTACCTGGAGGGCAGTGTGGCACTCAGCTTTGTGGTCCCCTTGTCCCTCTCTCTGCTCTTCTTCCTCATGGCTTTGCAGCCTTCCCAGGGCTCCATCCGGCAGTGGCCCTGGAAGCGAAGCTGCCAGGCCCAGCTCTGTGTGGTTGTCTCCATGGATACACCACCATCTTGGCTGCCATTTCTGGCAACGTCTGCCTAGTTTTCCACACCTAGAGAAAACAGGAAGGCAATCAAGGTTCAGAACTTACCTCTGACTCTAATTATATCCCACCTCTTCTGGAAGTTCCTAGTCTCCACAGTTGTGGACCAAAACAAATGTCTAGGCTATGTTTACTGACAGCTCAGAAACCAAAGCAGAGCTTGTCTGTTTGGATTTACATAGGCTACAGTCCTAAGTCCCACTGAATGCAGTGTGTAAACATGCATAGGATTGCTCTATGAATCAGTCTAAATGAATTTGCATCCCACTGTTCTGAAAACAATTTATATCCCAAGTGGCTTACAATGCTCTAAAACCACACAAAACCAACATCAACCGCAGAACAATTTTAAACAAGTACAAATACAATTCAAAACATCCAGTTATAAAAAAACACTATAGAATGTAACTGCAACAGAATAAAACATTCTCAAAAGCAGTAAAGCAGTTATTTTTGCTAAATGTGCAAGGAGGCACCTTTCGGAGCAGTGGCTATCTTGTATTTCGCAGGGGGAGAGCAACTGTTCCTGTTCAGCCCAGCGGAGCATCCTGCTCAAATGTAGAGATGTGCAAGAATTGATTTTTTCGATTTGATCTCGAATCTGACTCCATTGAATCACCCCAGATTTAATTTGAAGTCTAATTGATTCAGGGTGGGTGTGCAATTAAAGGCCAAGGGGGCAGAGCAGGTTGGGTGGTAGTGCCCAATGGGTGACAACTACCACCCAAATCCCAAAGAAATGGGTCAAAGGGGTGATTTTTTAAAAAAGAATTTTTGAATTTGGAGTGGTTTTATTTTTTCTTCCATAGGGAATAATGGACATTCCCATTACTCCCTGTGGGTGGATTCTTTGGTGCAAAATGATGACTTTATGAAATCCTATTAGGATGTGTACAACACCAAGAAACCACTCAGAACACCTCAAAAATTAAAAAGAACAAAACCCAGTGTCCCACAGGCTTGCGGTTTGGGGGGTGATTGGCACCCAATGTGCAGTACCCCACAACCCACTTTTGGCCACCCTGGATCCACCCATGGGGAGTAATTGGGCTGTTTGGAATCCCCATTATTCCCTATGGAAGAATAAAACCACTTCAAATTCAAAAATTCCTTTAAAAATCACCCCTTTGACCAATTTATTTGGGATTTGGGTGGTAGTTGCTGCCCATTGGACCCTACCACCCAACCACTGTGGCACTTCTAGGAGACGTCCACAGGCAACAATGGGCTCTTTTGTGTCCCCATTGTCCCCTGAGGGTGGGTATATCAAACTGCTATATGTGTATGCGCAACCCACAACACACCCACTGTGTTCCCCCTCCCCCCAAAAAACTGCAATTTACACAATACAGTGTGCATTAAACAATGAAATCCATTGCATCTGACAGATCAATCCCGCCGCCCCCAGCACAGGATAACAGCAAGTGTGATAGCTTATTGGCCACAGGACAGGCACAGGACTAACATCAGATGCCTTCCCTGTCATCAACATTAAACAAGCAACTAACACTACTTCACACACACTCCAGGAAAGCTGAGACCTATGTTACTTTGGCACCCGGCCTTAAACTGATTAAGTCCAGATAACTGAATGTACAAGCAGCTAGTACAGCAATGTTACTCACCCCGCCCCCATCCAAGTAGAAGAGTGATGACAACAGCACACATTGCAACAAAAAAATTCTGCAGTGGAACAGAGCCTGTGACAACAGAACCTATAGTAAATTCAAACAATCAAGTTTGAATAAAATGATTATGCTTCTTGAACACAATGTGTAACCCAATCTTTATTTCATTGCAAAGAAATCACACACACAGAACCTATGCCCAGCCATGAGCCATGTAAAGGAATGTTGTGCTATCGAGGTGACCCAAATACAGGCACAAACACAACTAAGGCACTTGAATGAAAAGATACATTACTACTAGTGAAATAATGGAGAAGAAAAGAAATAAAAGTCATATACCTGTGCGTGCTGTGCAGAAGGGTTAAAGTTTGGGGGATTTTGCCATGGCCTCAGAATGCTATGCCCTCTGAGTGACAGACAGGCCGACACATGTGAGGGCACCAGCAGCAAGCTCATCGTTGGCCATGGCTGAGGGTTGAAGGGAGGTGCGTATGTGTATGTGCTGCTTCAGTCACAGTGCTTCCATGGGTGGGTGGGGGAAGTTGAGACAGCAAAGCAGCACGCAAACCAAACATTAAAGAAACAATAATGCAGCAAGTGCCATGCAACCAATGCCATATATAAAAGTGAGAAATTCAAACCAAGGAAACAAATGAACTACCTGGGCCAGGCACAGAGCATCTGCACCTCTAGTTCTCCCCTGCTCAACACTGCTGTTTTCTTCCCCCACCTGCCCACCGTTTTCTTCCCGCCTGCCGCCATTTTGTTTCCCGTCTCACCTCTGCTGCCGTTTTCCTCTCCCCCTGCTGGCAGCTCACTCACAAACTCTCACGAGAGCTGCCATGCATGGGATTAGAGACAGGTACGCCTTAGAGAAATATAGATATATAGAGATCCATATCCCAACAAAAAGAAACCCTGCCTGCCTGCTCCACCACACCACACCACACCACAGCCTCTAATGGATGGTGCTGCTGGGCCATGGCGCCAGTCCACCCACCATCGTCCTAGGCCTCATGGTGTGATGCGTGTGCCATGCAAACAAAAAAAGGAACGAAAGAATGAAACCCTCCTGTGCCCGCTCCACACACACAATACACAGCCTCTGATAGATGGGTGGGTGCTATGCTGGGCCTCAGGACAGAAGGACCAGGACAAGTGCTCCCTGCACAAGGGAGGCCTCCCCAGATGCTGCTGCGTGTCTGCATGCAAACATACGTGAAACATACAAAAACAGCAGTGTTGAGGAAATGCAAACCCCTCCTGTGCCTGCTCCACACACACGGCAGCCCCTGGTGGATGGGCTGCTGCTGCTGGGCCTCAGGAGGACCAGGACAAGGGCTCCCTGCAACAGGGAGGGGTCCCCAGATGTTGCTGACTACCACTCCCATCCCCCACTGTTGCAATGGCTGGTAATTTAGACAGGGGACAACGGGAGCTGTTGTCAGCAACACCTGGGGACCCCTCCCTCTTGCAGGGAGCCCTTGCCCTGGTCCTCATGAGGCCCAGCAGCAGCAGCAGCAGCAGCAGCAGCAGCAGCAGCCCATCATTCTTGGCTTTGTGGTGTGGTGTATGTCTGTATGTGTCAGCTGCACTAATGGGCAGAGACTGTGACACATCAGAGACTGTGACACACGTGACACAACGGGCAGAGACTGTGACCCCCGAGTGTGTGCTGTTGGCTCCTTCTGCTACCACCTGCCTGCTTCTGCTCCCCCTAGTGAGACTACAGCCTGCTGCCTCTGGGTAACATCTGGGGAGTGTATGCAGGGCTAGGGCCAGGGGTGGGTGACTCGACAGTTCCTGGGGTCCGCTGCCTCGCTCTGGGCTTTACAGGAACGCTGCCTGCGGAGGTGGGGTCGCTCCTTTGGGGGCGCCAGGCTGTTTGGCTCAGGAGCCCACGTGGTGTGTGAAGGTGGGTGGGTATTTTAATTTGGCTTTGTCTAAAATCCTGGGTGAGTTGAGTTTTAATGTGTCTGAGTCTATCTGGAGATGTGGAGACAGGGAATGTATCCATGACTATGGGGCAGCTATTCCAGGGTGGTGGGGAACAGAAGTAACGTTGACAGGTCAGCAGGTCATTGTAGGGGAAGGGAGATCAGGAACTTAATTGCTGTTTCCCCTTCTGGCTGTCCTGACAGCTCTTTGACCTTGGAAAGCAATGGCAACCACCCACAGAGCCTCATCTTGCTCCTTTGTAATGATAGGTCAGCCCAGAATAAACCTGAAATCATCCATGATTTGATTCTGGATGAAGGGGCCGATCTGGTATGTATTACAGAGACTTGGTTGGGGGAGGCTGGTAGCCCGGTCTGGTGGCCCAGCTTCTCCCTCCAGGGTACTCTTGTTGAGGAGCAGGGGAGGGGACGTGGGTGGGGATGTGGAGTGGCTGTGGTCTATAAGGACAATATCTCCCTTGCCAGTATCCCTACCGAAGTGTCTGACCATATTGAATGTGTGCACCTAAGTTTGGGGACCAGGGACAGACTGGGACTTCTGTTGGTATACTGATTGCCCCGCTGCCCAACTGAGTCCCTAACTGAACTGACGGACTTGGTTTTGGGCTTGGCGTTGGAGTCTCCCAGGCTTGTGGTGCTCGGGGACTTTGATGTCCACTTTGGGACCAATTTGTCTGGGGAGGCTCAGGAGTTCATAGCGGCCATGATGACTGTGGGCCTATCCTAAGTGGTCTTGGGACCGACACATATTGCTGGTCAAATGCTTGATCTGGTCTTTCACTCTGAACAGGGTGGTGCTCCATGGGTGGGGACTCCTGTGATTTCCCCATTGTCATGGACGGAGCACCATCTGGTTAAGGTTGGACTCATGACCACATCCTACATCCACAGGGGCGGAGGGCCCATTAGCATGGTTCGCTCGAGAAGGTTACTGGATCCAACAGGATTCCAAGAAGCCTTGGAGGGATTTAGTGTTGGCTCTGCTGGTGACCCTGTCGACACTCTGGTGGAGAATTGGAATAATCAACTCACCAGGGCGGTGGTCACAATCGCTCCTAAGCGTCCTCTACAACCCACTTCAAAATTGGCCCCTTGGCATACGGAAGAACTACAGGGCCTGAAGCAGCAAGGTAGATGACTAGAGCGCAAGTGGAGGAAGACACAACTTGAATCTGACAGATAATTACATGGAGTGCATTTGAAGATCATGCGATATGTGCAACATATCAGGCGATATGTGCAACAAAGAATCCATTCTTTTCCTCCTGTATCACATCCGGCAGAGGCGTTCAGGGTTGTGAAGGGGCTAATGTGCGCCCCTTCCCCCTTGAATCAGTACTTGGAACCAACAATTATTCACTGTGACATTTTTAATGAGGTTTTTTTGTGGACAAACTCTCTCGTATTAGGGCTGACTTAGAGTCAAACTCCACAATTGTTACAGAGTCTGATGCCGAGGTGTCCAGCAGTTCCTCTTATGTGATGCCCTGGATCAGTTTCAGTTTGTGACTCCTGAGGATGTCGACAAGCTGCTTGGAGTGGTGTGGCCTACCACCTGTGTCCTCTTGATCCTTACCCAACATGGCTTATATACTATCTAGTAGAGAGGCTGTTGTAGAGGGCATGGTAGAGATTATAAATGCTTCTCTGGGGGAAGGCAGGATGCCTCGTCTTAAGGAGGCAATCATTAGACCGCTTCTGAAGAAGCCTGCCTTGGATCCCTTAAAGTTAAGCAATTACAGGCCTGTCTCCAATCTTCCATGGCTGGGCAAGGTGATTGAGAAGGAGCTGGCCTCCCAGCTCCAGGACGTCTTAGAGGAAACTGATCATCTAGACGCATTTCAAACTGAACTTTGGGCAGACTATGGGGTAGAGACTGCCTTGGTTGTCCTGATGGATCTTCAACTGGGAATTGACAGAGGGAGTGTGACCCTGTTGGTCCTTTTGGATCTCTCAGCGGCTTTTGATACTATTGACCGTAGTATCCTTCTGGAAAGTCTGAGGGGACTGGGGGTGGGAGGCATTGCTTTGCAGTGGTTCTGCTCCTAACTCACAGGCAGATTCCAGATGGTGTCACTTGGAGGCTGTTGTTGTTCAAAATCTGAACTTTTGTATGGAGGCCCTCAGGGCTCCGTATTGTCTCTGATGGTGTTTAACATCTACATGAAACTGCCGGGAGAGATCATCAGGAGATTTGGTGCAGGGTGTTATCAGTATGCTGATGACATCCAAATCTATTTCTCCATGTCAACATCATCGGGAGAAGGCATAACCTCCCTAAATGCCTGTCTAGAGGCAGTAATGGGCTGGATGAGGGATAACAAACTGAGGCTGAATCCACATAAGACAGAGGTACTTATTGTGCGGGGTCGGAACGTGAGAGACGATTTTGATCTGCCTGTTCTGGATGGGGTCACGCTCCCCCAGAAGGAACAGGTACGCAGTATGGGGGTGCTTCTGGATCCATATACCTCCCTGGTATCTCAGGTTGAAGCGATAACCAGAGGGGCTTTTTATCAACTTTGGCTGCACGCAACTGGGCCAACACAGCCTCCCTGCATGCATGGTACATGGAGGGCAGCACCGTCCTACTGAAGATGGTGCATGAGGGGATCTTGTACTCTGGGGCAAGCAGCTGGAGCAGACGGCAGAAGCCATTTCCCACCATCTTGACCTGATTGTCCAAGGCCATCATGTCTCCAATGGTCTGGGTTATGAGAGATGCCTGTGGGTGATCAGCACCGGGAGTGGATGAAGTACACGGCTTTTGGCTCAAACATCTGACCAGCTTACATAAAAGACTAGCCGAGCAATTGAATGTTATACTCAAAGGTGGAGAACTTGAATGGCTGACAACTGGCAAGAATTGTCTTCTTATGAAAGACTAAGAAAAAGGCACAGTACCAAATAATTATAGGCCAATAACCTGCCTCCCAACAATGTTAAAGCTCATGACAGCAATTGTAGCAGATACTATGCAGGACCACCTAGAAAGGAACAGTTTGTTACCAATGGGACAGAAGGGAAACCGTTGGAAAACAAGAGGCACGAAAGACCAGCTTCTTATTGACAAAATGGTTTTGGAAAATTGTAAACGAAGGAAGACAAATCTAAACGTAGCTTGGATAGACTATAAGAAGGCATTTGACTCATTACCACACAACTGGATTTTTAAATGCCTGGAAATGACTGGAGTGAATGATAACATTAAAAACTTTGTAAATAAAGCAATGTACACATGGAAGACTCATTTGCTAGTAAACGGAGAGGAAGTGGGAGAAGTTAACATCCGGTGAGGAATATTTCAACGAGACTCATTGTTGCCTTTACTTTTTGTAATCTCCCTAATTCCACTATCCATTATCTTGAACAAAACAAACCATGGATACCAAATTTCAAGAACATCAGTTAAGCTTTCCCACCTTCTTTATATTGATTATCTAAAGCTTTACAAAAAGCCACCATCCGAAATTGAATCACTACTCAATATGGTTAGAATTTATAGCTGTGACACTGCAATGGAGTTTGGTCTGGACAAATGTGCTATATTGGCAATAAATCGAGAAAAAATGACAACTAGTGAAGTAATTGAGATGCCAAACAGAAACAACATTAAGAGCCTGTCACCTGAGGAAAGCTGTAACAATTTGGGCATTCTCCAAAGTGACAAGATTAAGCATGCTGAAGTGAAGACCAAAGTTAGCAAGGAATACATTAGGCAAACAAGAAAGACACTGAAATCCAAACTCAATGGTGGTAACACTATTAAAGCAATCAACGCTCAAGCAATTCCTGTTATCTGATATAGAGCAGGTAGTATTGACTGGGCACAAGCAGAATTGGATGCACTGGATAGGAAAACCAGGAAAATAATAGCCAACAATCATGCCCTGCACCCAAGAAGTGATGTCGATAGGCTGTACCTGCCAAGAAATGAAGGTGGATGTGGAATGCTGCAAGTCAGACAGCCTGCTGAAGAAGAAAAACGAGCATTGGCGGAATACATCAATGAAAGCCAAGAAGAAATGCTACAGGAAGTGAGCAAGACAGGACTGTTGAAAATAAAGGAATCAAAGGATGAATACAAAAAACAACAGATGACGAATCGACGAGAAAAATGGCACAACAAACCATTGCACAGCCAGTTCTTTAATGACATACAATTGAAAGTCAAGAAAACCACAACATGGCAGTGGTTAAAGAAAGGGACACTGAAGTCTTGTCTGAGATGTGTTTTTATATTTCTATTTTAACTTCAGCGGATCTCAGACTGATTTGCCTGCCATCAGGTTGTTAACTTTGTGTAGTGCTTTGGTTGTGCTATGAAAGGGATTTCTCATTATTCTGTTTGTGTTTATTATTGGATATGGTACATAATTTAAGACACATGCTTATTTATGGTTTCGATATCTACTAAATGCTCTTTTGGAGTGTTCTGGTTTTGCATGTGAAGCCTTTTGCAAAAAGAACAAAATAAAACCTCAGAACAAACTTATACAGTGCACAGTCATTACAACAAATTTACCTGCCTTTCATCTTAACATTTGTTACTCATATATCTAAACATTTTAATGTATCTGAAAAGTGTATTTATTTGGAAGAAGAAATCTAGCCTTCCTTTCAAGACAGATTCTTAAGAGGTATTGGCTCCATCTCCTGTGCTGCCCACCACTGGCCCTGCCTAGCACACCCCACCCCCATCCCAAGAGCCACCAGCTGCCACTGCTTTCCACCCAACCTAAATTTGAATGAGTCAGAGATTTGGGAGGCTGTTTTAGTAGACACAGACAAAAGTCTACTTGGTGGCCGCATGGTGGGATCCGTGACACAGAAGATATGATCACCCTGTTAGGGGTGTGCACAAAACTGGTTTGTCTGGTTCGAATTTGAACTGGGTTCGAACCGGGGTGGTGGTTTGGTTTTGGTATTGCTCGAACTCCGCTTTGGTTCAGTTCAAATTCAAACCTTGTTCAAACAAGTTTGAGCCTCCAAAACTGGGTTGGGTGGTAGGCATCCATGGGTGCCAGGCTACCATCCAACCCCCAAAGCAACATACGTCTCTGGGCAGCTAACAATTAAAACATATATAAAAATTAAAACAATGCAACATATAACACACATATAAAAGTTAAAACAATACGATAATTTAAAAACCATAAAATTAACAAATAGTATTTTTAATTAAAAACTTGAGAAGGCTTGGGTTAAAAAAAAGGTTATGATCAAGGCCTGCCCATCCAGGGCCATTGTACTTACTATCTGATACAGAAGCCCTTTTTTCATGACTGCTCTCTGTGCCCTGCTGTAAATAGGGCTGAGTTGAAGAACTGCCCCACAGAAAAACTGGGGTGAAATTGATGGTTGGTGTAGTATGCAACTGTTGAAAACCCCTGAATTACAACACAACTCCCTGCAAACTAATTTATCTTCCAATCTGTGGCTGTTCACAGTGATCATTGCCATTTTGCTGGGAGGTTAGAAGAGATACCTTGCTGTGAGGGTGCTTCGCTGTCTACTGCTGCAGTACTATGCAACACAGCTCAGGACAAGATGACAAGAAAACATCTCCATGTTGCCTAAGCAACCAGAAGCCTCTCCCAGTATTCTGACTCTGAGCTGTAGCATGGTGCTGGAAGACAAAGGAGTAATGGGGGGCAGGCAGGGCACGTGCCCTGGGCACCACTGCAGGGTGTGTGCAAAAATGCCCTTGCCCCTCCCCCCCAAATCAAACCATCCGTTGCTCCATGGTGGCGGCACGTCCCCCAGGGCCCCACAAAATCAAACATCGTTGGGACTCGGAGGGCGCCCTAGCCATGAGTGCTTGGCTCCGTCTGGGCACCTCACTGCCTCCAGACTGCACACCCACCCCCTCGTGAGATCTCCGCCACCGGCTGGAGCAACGTGTCACATGAGTCGTGAGTGACGCACGTGATCAGCTTCATGCTGCTGGGGTGAGCGGAGAGCATGCGTGTGCGTCTGTTTGCTGGCTGCTCCTCTTCATCTCTCGATGACAGGAAAGATTCAGGCTCAGGCTGCGCTGCAGGGAGGACTGACTGGAGCTTTTTTTGACCAATAAAGTGTGTCCAGCATCCATTCAAGGTGTTTATTTATTATTATTATTTCTTGTTTACACAGTCAGACAGGTGTTATTGATTGGTTTGTTTTATCCAGACATCGAGTCCTTCCCAAGGACCTGGGATGCCAGAATTTTATTGTCAATGTTGTTGCTGTTATAGATATCGTCGCAGAATATAGGCTGTTCCCAGTAAAGCTGCTTTTTGTAACTGGCTGGTGGTGATTTCTGTGGCCCCTATGGTGTTGAGGTGCTCTTCAAGGTCTTTTGGAACTGCACCCAGGGCGCCAATTACCACTGGGATGATTTGGGTCTTTTTCTGCCACAGCCTTTCAATTTCATTTTGTAGATCTTTGTATTTTGTGATTTTTTCTATTTCTTTTTCTTCTATTCTGCTATCCCCTGGTATTTATTTATTTATTTATTTATATTGTTGGATTTATATACCGCTCTTCATTAAAAACAATCTCAATTGCTATGGTATTGCTATGTCGATTATTTTAACTTGTTTTTCTTTCTTCTCGACTACATTATATCTGGTGTATTGTGTGGCAGATGTTTGTCTGTTTGTAGTCGGAAGTCCCATAATATTTTTACATCTTCATTTTCTTCAACTTTTTCAATTTTATGGTCCCACCAATTTTTGGCTACAGGTAGCTTGTATTTTTTGCAGATGTTCCAGTGTATCATCCCTGCTACTTTGTCATGCCTTTGTTTGTAGTCAGTCTGTGCAATCTTTTTACAACAGCTGATTCGGTGGTCCACGGTTTCATCTGCTTCTTTACACTTGCTGTTTGTGGTGGATTTTTCGACTTTGGCTCTTATTGCATTTGTTCTTAGTGCCTGTTCTTGTGCAGCCAGTATTAAGCCCTCTGTTTCTTTCTTCTAGTTGCCATTCTTAAGCCATTGCCAGGTCTTGGTGATGTCTGATTTTCCACTTATATTGTGCAAATATTGACCAGGCAGTGGCTTATTTTTCCATTTTTCTTCTCGGTTCTTGACTTTTTCTTTCTTGTAGGCCTGCTTTCTTTCATTGGTGTTGAATAGTTTTGCATTATTGACCATTTGAAGTGCATCTTCTTCCCTGTCCTTGATATATTCTTCAAGGCCTCTTTTCTCTTCCTCTACTGTTTGATGGACTTGCAGCATTCCTCTTCCACCTGAGCTGCGAGGGAGGTATAGCCTATCGACATCACTGCGGGGGTGCAGAGCATGATTGATGGTCATGATTTTCCTGGTCTTACGATCCAGCGTCTCTAGCTCTGCCTGGGTCCAGTCTATTATTCCTGCAGTGTATCTGATAACAGGTATAGCCCAGGTGTTTATGGCTTGTATGGTGTTCCCGCCATTGAGTTTGGACTTGAGGATTTTTCTAACTCTCCTGATGTATTCACTTCCTATTTTTCTTTTAACTTTAGTGTGTGCGATGTTATCCGCCTGGAGAATGCCCAAGTATTTGTGTGTGGGGGGGGGGGGCGGCCGGCTGGTGACCTGACCTCCCCACCACCCCGTCAGTTGAAGAGGCAGCAGCAGCAGCACACACTGCAGAGAGCCTGCCCTAGTCCTTCCCCTTCTGCCCTAGCCCTTCCCCTTTCCCCCTGGCCTGAGCCGGGTATATGTCTGTGTGTTTTTTAATGGTTTTTCCCCCTTCAGCTTTACTGGGTGGTGGTGGGAGGTTGAGGGAAACGGGTTGGCGTGTGTGCGTGTGTGCTGCTTGCTTGAATCAAAATGGCGGTTGCCGCTGGCCCCCCAGCCCCATTGTTAATCCCATAATAAGCCCCTACCTGCTCGTGTCTGTGTCTCTCTCGAGGGTGGGGTGAGCGGTGCCGCGGCTCGGGGGAAGGGACTCCCATCTCCCAGGTGGTGGCAGCAGCAGCTAATCCCAACGACGACCCTCTCTGTGTTACCTGGGAGACCCCAGTTACCACAAACCAGACAGACAAGGATGATTGAAGGAAGCAATAGTCACCATTTATTGAACCAAAACCAGCGCTGGTGGCTCTTTCCTGTGCCTCATGGCCTACCAGGAAAGACGCGCCAAATACCCAGTGCCTTGGGGTTTTATACCTTGGCATTGTTACACAGCTGGGCATCCCCCATTCAGCCCGAGGGACCAATTAATTCATTACATTTACACATGTGTTTGCCTTGAGGCTGGACTTTGCCCTAAGTTTCGGTTCTTCAGCAGACAGATAAGCAAATTAAGAGAAGATTCTTTCACATTCTAAGAAGCAGGGCAGTCTGGAATAAGCCGATCATTCGATGCCTATGCTAATGAAGTTTGCAACACCCGTACCCTCTTCCCCCACCCTGTCTGTCCTTGGCAGATAAGTAACTCAGCAAGGAATTTTCCATTCCACACTTGCAAACTCTATTAACCATTTCTTGACCAGTGCAAACCTGAGTTCTGTCTCACTCTTTTTGCAAAGACACTTTCCCATTCCATGAGAACAAAGTAATTACAAAGCAGCTTTCAGAAAAGGCATTTCCCCCTCATTCCACATTTCCCCCCTTAGAAGCCATTTTATGGCTTCTCTTCCTGAGGTACATAGCCATTATATGGGGAGCAGTTTCTTTTCTTACTATCGCTGAGATAGTGGATTGCAAAGCACCGGTTATACATAGTATTATGCAGGGCAACAGTAGCAGTATTAACACAACAATAGGAAAGATCATAAACGCAGATTTCAACCAGTTTAGATCCAGTGAGCCAATTCCATAAGTCCCAGTCTGTCACACTGCCGATCCTCTGAAGGCTCCCCTTCCTTTCACTTGACCACTGCTTTGGTCTGTAACAGAAAGACATCCCTCTCGGGAGAGACAGTTCAAGGCAATCCTGCTTATGCTAGAAATAAAAGACAGATGCATGTTTTACCAATTTCCCTCCCCTGGGTAGGGACAACATGCTGAAACTGAGTTCCTGAGTAGCCCAATACAATAAATAAAACTGAGGCTATTTTCAATTTGATCTTTTGGCATTTTCTTTCCAATTTATGTTTTTGTTTTCCTGCTTGCCCTCTTTTCTCCCCCCGAAGTCCAAAACAGAAGATAATGTCCTCATTTACTTCACCTGATGAGCAATCCTGAGCAGGAGGCAAAAACAATGAAAATCAAAAAGAGAAAATAATAATGTTCACATCCATACCCCCTTGTGGGTTTGTTGACTGTAAAGGCATTAAAATCCGACAGGTCAAACAGTCTTGTCTCTCGAGAGGCCACAACATAAGCTCCAGTGCTCGAATATCCAGCTGTTTCTCCAAAAAGTCCAGAGCGGTGTACTTCATAAGTCTGCTCTTTCACAACAACCCTTCGAAGCAGGCCAGGCCGTTTAAATAGCTGGCCCAGTGTCACCCAGCAGTGTGGTCGAATGAGGATTCAGACTCAGGTCTCCCTGGTCCTAGTCCACCACTCTAACCACTACGTTGGCTGCCTACATACTTACAGACTTCTGTCAGGGCAATCAATCTCCATCCAGTGTATCTGACTTCATGATTCGTCAGTGACATCTGGCCTTTGGGATTTTAACTGCCCCCATCTAAGCCACATGTAGGTAGTGTTCCAGCTCTCCATCTTCAGCCTCATCACTAGCAAGCTTGGTAGGGCAACAATATCCTCAGAAAAACCTATAAAAGAAACAGTCCTTGCCCCCCAAGAAAAATGCTATACCTATTGAAACAGGATCAAAACCCCTTACGTGAGGTCCAGTGTCTCATGAAACAAACAGGCTTCCTAGTTAAAAGATAGCATCAAGAAAAATGTCCATAGTTTCGCCGAGGAGTGAAGCCTGTGATAAACACAGTCATTATCCAATCTCTAGTCAGGAGCTGTGAAAACAGGGTACGGATTGTACGACAACACACAAACTTGATTCCTATTAAACTGGGAGGTTTTCCAGATAACATGCAAACCAGTCTTGTGGAACTCCCTTCCACTTGCAGGAGTGGCAAAACAAAATTCCTTTCACCAAATCTCATGTCTGGGATCTGGAATTTCAAGATCCAGTTGCTGTGAAGGCAAAGCAGGGCTGGCGGTGGGACGAATTTATAAATTTTGAAGCCTCAGACCCATTGATAATAGTTTACAGCAAAATCAATTAGCAGAAACATTTCATACATATTACAAAAATATAAAACAATAACTGCATTTGACTATCTGACTTAAAATCTCTTTTCCTTCTTACCCACAATGACAAGTTGCTGTTCAGAGATCTTCCTTTTCACTCAATATTGGGAGTGAGGAGACTACACTCCAGTCATAATTTAGCATTTGCATGTTGGAAACACTTTTCCATGTACAGTCTATACAAAAACAACTGAAACAGAGTTAGAGGAATCTAAGAGCCCCCTCTTTTTAGTCAAGCAATTTCATTACAGCCATAGGCCATACAGAAAATGTAAAGAAAATTAAAAGTATACATTAATACAGAACTTTTCTCCAAGCTCCCTTTAGCTCAAGAAAGAATTACAAGTTTGTAATAAGGAAATCACCATAAGCCAATACTACAGTATAAAATCACATTTGGCAAAAACAATTGCATCTGAATGACAAGGACACACACAATCAGACATTTGGGAGAATGGAGTGGACAGAACTCGCCCTTTCTTCAGCATATATATACAGCCTAGCCTCTATATAGCAAATTACCAAAACACTCTCACATATATGACAAAAAAACACCCATCAGCAAAACAAATAGGCAGAAAGGCAGAATACCCTCTGCATTTTATCAAAACGTGGAATTTCACACAAAGCCTAATAGAAACAGAACTGAACAGAAATAAAGTTCTCAGGAACAGAATCTTCACAGAAGCATCTCTGGACACCCATAGAAACATACACACATATACACACCCACAGCTCCCCTGAAATTAGCATCAGTCACAGTTAACATTTAAACAAACATTTTTGATGGAAAACAGGGAAGTTCAGATTTTAAATATCATTTTAAAAACACAACAAAATAAACAGCTACATATTTCAAACTGCATTTAAACAAAATAAACTGTGATATAACATTTAAGTCTGTTTAGGGCTTAACCCATGAGCAAGTTAACCAGTCAAGCGGAACAAAGAAACCCCAAGAAAACACAGTCACTAGCAAACTGGTCTATAAATCAACATTCTTTTCATTCCGTTGAAAACTTCCCTTTTGTCAACACCCCGGGTTGGTGTGAGCAGATGCAGGGACTTGGTGAACTGTCCCTGCCCCGGGAAATCAGTAAGTCAATTTGGATATACTCAATTAGGCCTGCCTCTACTACCTGAGCCCCAAGGAGCATAACGGGCTCCTATCCTGGCACATGTCACGTAACGTGCACAAGCTTTTTCCCCCTAAGTAGACATGTTGCAGACATGTAGGGATTCCTGCAGTAGCCTTGCGGGGCCATTTCTTCCCCTGTGGGTGGACTGATGGTAGTGTTCTACCAAAGTGTGTCCCAACCCTCTGGGCATTGCCTGCCTGCTGTCTGGCTGAAAGGACCAGCCCTGGTCCCTGGCTGGTGACTCAGCCATCCTGGTTTCATCCTCTGGGTGTTCTGGGTGCTGTGAGTCCCAGAGATCTGTGAGTTTGGACAACAGGATCCCCTGTCGGGCTGGATCTGCTTGTAGACCCTCAGCCACTCTTTGGGCTGCCTGGTCAGCCCTCCTGTTGCCTTGTGCCTTCCTGCCATCCCCCCTTTGGTAGCCCCTGCAGTGCATAACAGCCACTTGCTGGGTACACCAAACAACCTTGGGCAGGCAGAAGATCTCCTTACTGTGTCTCATCTTCTGGCCCCCTGTGCTGATGGTAACCGGTTTGTCCTCGCCCTCCTTGGGGAGGCCAGGCTGACAAAGTCTCCTGGCTCCTGCCTCTCGGGGGCCCCTGTGATGCTGGTCTTCCAACACCTGTCCCTGTGGCATCCTTCTGCCAGACTTGTTGTGACCACCGACCTCCCAGGCAGGAGTTTCCGGTTTCTCGTGGGGCACTCCTTCCCTTCCCTGTGACCCTCCTCTCTATCCTGACCTGTTCCTTCTCCTGCTCAACTTACCCATGCCTTCTGAAGTGGTGGCCGCCAAAAGTTAACCTTTTGTCTCTGGCCATGAGCCTTTCCTTGGGCATTCTCTGCCCAAGCCTACTGGAAGGCTCCCGGCTTCGTCCTGCGCTATCAGGACTTTGGTGGCCTCCGGTTTCCCGTCCCACCACGCCTTCCACTTCCTTTCTATCTCCTCTCCCCTATCTGCTGCTTTCCTTCTCTGCTCTCCTACAACCCTGCTTCTCCACCTTCTGTCTGTCCCTCCTTGTCCTACAACCACCCAAACACTACCTTCCTGGCTTCACAACAAGCAACTCCAAACAACATGCCAAACCTTCAGTACTTCACACTTTTCCTTTTCTTAAACCAGCCTCTTTCCATCTACCTTTCAACAATTAACCAGCCTTTACATCACATGCACCAAATAAACCTCCGGAAACGTCTCTACCTCTCTGCACCTTTCCAAGTGAATCTGTGCCAATCTCCTGCAACTTGCACTTCTCCTCTTGAGATTTACCTCCATCTCTGCTGGGCAAATGGTCCCAGCCTGCTTGCCTGGGCCTCTGCCCTCATGGCTACTCAGAGGGTTGCCTGTTGCTTGCAACAGCTCCTGAGCCATGGGGGAGGGCATTTGGTCTCAGGGACCAACCTGGTACCTATGTAGGGGTTTAGCCTGGGTCCCCTGTACTATATTCCACACCTTCTGGGTTACTAACATCTTCAGTTGGCCAGGATCATGATGATCCCATAATCTCCTGCCTTCCTGATTTCTGAGTTAGGGGAGAGAGCAAACTGCCTCCTTCCTACCGTGTTCCTAATTCCCACTGGCCTTGGGGATACGGAACCCCAAGTGCTTCACACGGTCCTGGCAGGCTTGGGCCTCTGGCTCTCGGGACTCTTGTAGCCTGAAGTCCCTCAGAGCCCCCCCAAGCCTGGCTTGAAGCTCTTCAGCATCGACCCTTCCCCTCCCATTGTTTTCCCAGAGGCGTGCTCTCTTACACTCTGAACAAACAGACAAGTGGGGGGGGGGAACGGACTGCGGGTAAGGGATCCACGCAGTGAGGCACAAAAGGATTTTAGACAGACAAATTCACACTTCGCACCTCCAGTTTCCGCTCTCCTCCCGTCGCCGGGACAGAAAACGTACTCAGGAGTCCCGCCTCTGCCAGTGCAGGGCCACACTCGGGGTGGGTTTCCCCCTTTGGGGTCCCCCTCTGCACTCACCAAACTTTCAAACGGCACACATTCACACCAACTCCTCCCTTGTTCCTCCTCCCAGAGCCTGTCCTGCTTTTAGGCAGTGCCCTCTGCCCACAGCGGCTCTTGACCTAGGGTGGGCTATTCCCTTGGTCTCCTACCCGTCCCGGGACTCCCAATACTTCACCTGTCCGGACCCCTTGCGTTGGTGTGCCTCGTTCCGCGCCCGTCTTCGGTGGACTTGGGAGTCTGGGTCTCACGCCGCGGGGGTCAAAACCTTCCTTCTTACAATGGGAGAAGTGGCGCCGAAGGGTTGCTCTCCCACGACGTGAGAAAGGGACCCCCAAGTAGCCACCGATGGGCAGGTAAATCACCAGCAGACCATCCGAGTCACGGCACCAGTTTATGTTACCTGGGAGACCCCAGTTACCACAAACCAGACAGACAAGGATGATTGAAGGAAGCAATAGTCACCATTTATTGAACCAAAACCAGCGCTGGTGGCTCTTTCCTGTGCCTCATGGCCTACCAGGAAAGACGCGCCAAATACCCAGTGCCTTGGGGTTTTATACCTTGGCATTGTTACACAGCTGGGCATCCCCCATTCAGCCCGAGGGACCAATTAATTCATTACATTTACACATGTGTTTGCCTTGAGGCTGGACTTTGCCCTAAGTTTCGGTTCTTCAGCAGACAGATAAGCAAATTAAGAGAAGATTCTTTCACATTCTAAGAAGCAGGGCAGTCTGGAATAAGCCGATCATTCGATGCCTATGCTAATGAAGTTTGCAACACCCGTACCCTCTTCCCCCACCCTGTCTGTCCTTGGCAGATAAGTAACTCAGCAAGGAATTTTCCATTCCACACTTGCAAACTCTATTAACCATTTCTTGACCAGTGCAAACCTGAGTTCTGTCTCACTCTTTTTGCAAAGACACTTTCCCATTCCATGAGAACAAAGTAATTACAAAGCAGCTTTCAGAAAAGGCATTTCCCCCTCATTCCACATCTGTGGCAGGCCTGGGTGGCACAGGCACTGCCGTGGCGGCAGCTGCCTCTCTGGCTGCCTGAGAGAGGCAGGTTTTCCCGGCGGCACGAGCTGTGCACGGCCGCTCTTTGCAGCATGTGCAAAGGGGCACTCTGTTTCCAGGCCCCGCCGCCCCCACCCAAGTCACCCCTCACCCACCCACCCAACCTAAAAGGACAATAGCAGGGCTGGGCGGGCGGTGGGCGTGTGCCATCCTTTGCATGGCTGGCTGGCAGGCAGCCGCAGCACCTTGCCGCAGGGCGGCGGTGTGTGACCTCCCCCCTCCCCCGCCGGGCCAGTTTTTAAAGATATGAAATTCAACTCTCTTCCCACAAAAAAAGGGAACTTAATGGAAAACAATCATCATTTCGTGGTGAAATCCAACCTTTTTTTTAAAACCAGGAAATCCATACATCCTCTTCTGAAGTACAATTTGCATTTGAACGTTCAGGGAGATTAGTTTAGGGAATTCAAATGGCATCCCATAATCCCGCAGCGAACTGCAAATGGCAACAACCCAAAAAGAGAACCCTACCCTACCGGGGGTGAGCCTGCACCGTCCTTTGCATGGCTGGCCTCACGGTGGGGCAACAGTGTGTGTCCCACCACCCCCGTGCCCAAAATAACTCAGGCTAAACAGAACTGTTTGTCACGAACGAATGCAGGAAACATTACAGAAGCTGCAGTGAATGAGATTTTATTCATCATCAACAGTTTGTAGATTGTACTCATCACACTCAGCTAAGCAACTTTAATTATAATTAAAGCAGGCATCTGATTAAAGAATTATAGTCTATTAATCAACAGATCTGCATAATTTTTTCACATGGAAAGAATTAAGAAAAAATTATTCTGTGTTTCTAGGTTATGAACAGATATGTCATACTATCGTAGAGGAAGCATGGAAAGTATCTTCTGGGTTTTGTAAGTACTTGTATTAAAAGTGAATTTTTTTCTTTAAAAACCTGCTCTCCAATTAACTGAGAGCAACTGGACTTTTAAAGAGCAACTATAAAGAAATTAATAAACTGAGAGCAATTGGACCAATTAACTTTTAAAACCGACAGAAAGTTGTTTAATTGACAAATCTTAAATCCTTGCTACCACAAGACCAGGGAAGAGAGCTGGTCTTGTAGCAAGTATGAACTGTCTCCTTTGCTAAGCGGGACCCACTCTGGTTTGCATTTGAATGGGAGACATGTGTGAGCTCTGTAAGATATTCCCCTCAGGGGATAGGGCTGCTCTGGGAAGAGGAGAAGGTTCTTTGTTCCCTCCCTGGCATCTCCAAGATAGGGCTGAGAGAGACTCCTGCCTGCAACTTTGGAAAAGCCGCTGCCAGTCTGTGTAGACAATACTGAGCTAGATGGACCAATTGTCTGACTCGGTATAAGGAAGCTTTCTATGTTCCTAGCCAATTAATTGTCTAAATGTAGGGCTGTGCATCAAATTGGAACAACAATTGGATCTGATTTGATATAGCCCCTATTGGCAGCATTTTGCATTATATCATGTTTTATTCAAAATTGCTTATATTGGCAGCCAATAGAAGACTTTCCATATCGTACTGGACTGTATAAAACTTCATCTGATAACTGGATGGCTGTTTATATCTGTAGCAGATGTAACAAAATGTACTTATCAGATCTGATGATGTGCCCTTTATGGAAAATGCTGGGGAGGGGGAAGAGAGCAGTGACGTGACAGAAACAACTAATATAATATCTTAGGCTTGCAGCTGTTCAAAACATGCTGCAATTAATTCATCTCCCTTCCAATCACAGCACTTGGGGGAGGAGGAACATATTACCAGGTGTCTGGTGCAAAATTTCATCCTTTTCTGAGTGATGTCTTTAGAGGAATGTGTTGGGAAGGTGCTTTGCTTGCAAAGAGAAAGTGAGTCTGTGATTTGATTTATTGATTTTAGTCTCTCTCATCAGCCTGCACTTTGGTGGGGACAGAGTGTTAACCTCCAAGTATCCAAGTAAAGCCAGGATCTAAGCATCTAACCAAAGCAGGAGTGCGAAAAGAGAAGGTAGTGATTGTCTGCTTCTTAGAGACTCTGGCACTTCAGCATGAAATAAGGGTGTTAACAAGAAGGGTCTGTCATCAACTCTAAGAAGGGTTTACCATGCCTGATAGTTTTATCTGATTTGGAATTAAAATTTTGATGATTTCCTATTATTTCCTATATGCCACTATATCTTATGATAAATGCAGCAACCTGATAATGATGCATTGAATGATTTGATCTAGGTTGGTATACTTATTGGATGCACAATTAGATAATCAGAGTTGGATCCAATAATTTCAACCATGCAAGCCCTATTAAATCAACGCTGGAAATAAACTGATTAAATTTCTCCAATCTAAGGTGCTTTTATATGGGCCATTGAGGGACTCTTGTGTGCTTCAACAACTCTACATGGCTCTCCTGCCTATCTGTATTTCAGCCATGGGTTCTACATTAAGTAGCATAGTGTGGTTTAAAATGAAGGATTTCTTATACTCTTAATTCCCACTCAATTTATGAAAGCGTTCATAAAATGAAAGGAGGGCTTTACAGTGGTTTAGGCCCTTAACAATGTTGCCAGCACTGCTATTTGGAAGGCTCCCAGAAGCCTCTCAGCTTATGTTTGGGACTACAGGCTTGTAGTTCCCACTCTTAACATGCTCGGGAGTCTCACAGGATCATAGGCTTCCTGTTTGTTGGCATATTGGAAACAGGTCACTTAGCAGGCAGTGGAATGGTCACTCCCAGATTCAAACAGCTGCCAAGCAAATTGAAAGGGGATTAGCTTTGTGCCTTTCTGTCTATTAGGGAATGTCTAAGTAGACCTAAAGTGGCTTGCGAGTTCACTTTCAAGGTCTTTCTGTCCGAAGATTGACCCTTTACTTCCCCTTCTCTGTAGTTGCCTCAAACAAGCTAATGTTAATCAACTCAGCAAAAAAAGTCAGATAAGGCACTGTGAACGCAACTCCCTTCTCCATCACAAAAGAGCTAAATGGACAACAGGAACTCCATTAAAACTACTGATTGGTTTACTGGGGTCTTCTGACCTAACAGATACCAACCTTGTATACCCATTTACATACAGGTTGTTCGTGACCATTCATGTCATTGTGTTTTACTCAAGCACAGCAAACAAAGACAATGGATCCTTTTGAGACCCACCAGAACTTCCCTCCTCAGGAAGAAGGAGTGGCCAGTATTTTGCCTCAGGGCCCATTCTGCCCTATAACTGGCCCTGATTTATTGAACTAGTGTGCTTCATTTTGTCTCTACACTGTGGACTAACCCACTATATGGGTGATAGATTTGGCACCTGCCATAACACCAGGCCGTGTCCTGCTCATTGCACCATTCACGCTTCCAGACTCCAGATCAGCCTTCCTCGCTGGCCCGATCTACAGAGCTTGCCTCGATGCTACAAGAAGCTGGCTGCACGAGAACAGACACCTGTTGGATTTACCCTTGCTGCCTAACTCCCGAGCTGCTTTCGGATCTTCACCGTCTGGTTCCATCCCTGAGGAAAGAGGTCCTTTGGTTGTGCCTGAGCCACGAGGGTCCAATCGCCACTAAAGGAAGGACAAGGTTGTTTGATAATCACTGTGTCCTTCTGGGCTCTCCCTATGCCTACTCTTTTCTTAAATCCAGAAACTTGTCTCTCTACAGCCCTCTTTTCTCTAGCCAGCCTGGAAGTCATTTAATTCGGACACTAAGCTAAACTGCCTCTTTGCAAGTATCTGGTTAATCTTTGTAATGTATTTTTAGAAGTAATACTGCTTTAATCAACTTGCTTATTCTGCTGTACCTCTCAACCCCAAATGAAACCTTACTTTATTTTGACCTTCAATGTCTCTGTCAGTTCATTTCCCCGGGACCAGAACTTTGCACAAAAATTATTCTGATGTGAGGCTGCTCCACCCGAGCTTGCTAATTCCCCACACAAAGCTCAATCACATTTAGGTTGTTTGCCAATCACCCTGGAGCAGTTCCATTAACAACGGGCAGTCCTGGACTCCCTGAACCTCCTTTTTAGGGCTTGAAGCCACTTCTTATGTTGCGGATTGGGCACAATTTAACTCAGGGCTACACTATTTCAGCTCTCCTGCAGATGCTAGACTACAACTCCATTCATCTCTGAGTATTGGCCACTGCTGCTGGGGATGATGGGAATTCTAGTCCAAAACCAGCTGGGAGGGCTGAAGCTATGTAGTCCTTCTCTAACTTGTGGCTTCATTCTACACTACTCTATTTTCCCTTCATCAACAAACTAGTTGATTAACTTCTCTTCCACTATCTTAAGGATAAAAACACCTTTTGAAACAGGAATGCCTGGTGAGATGTGGAAATGCTGCATACTGTTGCAGGTGAATATATGATTATAAATTAAACATTCATGAGCACACCATTATTCACGAGTGCCTATTGAATCATTTCATTCCAGCAACTAACAAAGCTGCACTGCCACAATGGGCACAGATTTTGGGTTTGAGTTTCCTGGATGACAAAATTAGATGCTCATTTAGAATGCACTGCCATGTATTGCCAGTTTCTATCTTGTGTACGGATTTGTGTTTGTCAAATTCCTACCATTATTCAATGGCCAATTCTACATCCCACTCACCTCTTGTCAATTAAAGTTCCCGCCTTTCTTAAACACAGAAGCTGAACATTCTTGACCTGGTGCATCAGAACACGATTCAAAGAATGGAGCTGGAAATCCTACAACAGGTAAAGAAATGAACGTCAAGTAAGCTTCGTGGATTCTTCAGCAGCCCCGGCCCAAAGCCCCCCCGGCATCTGATACATGCCACTACAGCCACCACCCTCTCACAGTGTGCAATGGTTCGGCCCCTTCTTCTTCCCCATCCCCTTGCAGTGCATCAGTTTCAACCCCCCCCCCCCATTATCTCCCCTACCCAATTTCCGCCTACCTCAGCAGTTACAGAGCATGGCTTGTGCCAATTTCCTTCCAGATGTTGGAAGTTAAAGGACTTTGCGCTGTCTCTTTGCCTCAGACAGTGGAGGACAGACTAGTGAGTCAGAGGGCTAGAGGGTCAAGACATTGGTCATCCCTTCTCCACTGCTCTGATGCTATCCCTTTGGATATGTAGATTGCTAATCTCAGGGATTAACTTCCTTCCTCTCCTCTCTTCCCTACCTGCCCTTCTACCTTGCAACATGGCAAGCCCCTCTCCCTGCAGCATGTGTGCAGAGAAGATGCAGAATCCATCTGCATCCAGCTAGCTAGCTAGATTAGAGATCCTAACTCCTCACTTTCCTATCTGGAATGGAGTTCCTTAATAAATGCCTTTTATATTGATTTGAAACTATGAATTGGCTCCAAGTTACTTTACTCTCAGCACACACGCATGCTTAACTAAATGTCCGCTGTGTTGTGCCTCTATGCACTCTGCTATAATGAAAAAGGGATTCTCTCACCACAGAGAATTTCCAACACCAGATCGATCCTCCCCACTCCATCCCAGCTGGGCTTCTCCCACTTACCTCACCTGACAGCACATTAACGGCTGCCCTGTTCCCCTTGCCCTCCTCTGCCCTCCTGCCTCTGGCTCTCAAAAAGCCAAGGGAAGGAAGCAGAAACAGAATTAGGGGGGAAGATCCTCCTCTTTCCTCCCTTCCCCTGGCTTTAAAAGAGCCAGAGACAGGAGAGAAGAGCAGGGTGGCTGCTTCTGCTGCTGCTGTGTGCACTGCATCCGGCTGAGGTTCAGGGGGGCAGCTGAAGCTGTCAGGAAATCCTTTGCTGGAGGTGGTCACCCTACTCAGATTCATTAATGGCCCATAAATGTTCTTCAGCTGAAGGCCAAATACAAGTGCCATTAAAGTTTTCAGAGATGGGGCACACCAAATTCTCAGGTTACATTTATTCACAGTGACAAAAAACACACAACATAGAGAATTTTTTTTAAAAATGGCTTGAATGCAAAAGTGCCCACCCACTAGCAGAAAGCTTCTTCTGCTCTTGGAAAGACTGCCCCACCTTAGCAGCAGCAGCACACTGTGTAAGAAAAATGAGACCAAATCCAGACGTTCCTATGTTTGTGCACGCTTCCCCCCAAACCCTTTAATGGCCCAACAGAGTTTACATATTACAGCCCATATCTTCCTTATGCACCATATTTCTCAAGTGGTAATGCAACTTCAAATACATTGTGGCTCTGTACTGTTAAACGCTTTCTGCTAGCGTTTGGGCAAGAATTCATGGAGCAGTCCTAAATAATTCTTTTTCCACTCACATTTTTTGGATCCTAGTCTATACACTGTTCAAAAAGCAAGACACAGCCCCTGCCTACCATCTCCAGGTAACAACATCAAGTTTGACCTGAATTGACTTTTCACCCAGAGTGCTTTCCAAATCCATCTTCAGCTCTGTTGATACATTAAGCAGTTTGTCTTGCATTATATTTCTGTCACCAATGCTTTTTAACATCTACATTAAACCGCTGGGTGAGGTCACCAGGGATTTGGTGTTGGTGTTATCAATATGCTGATGACACCCAAATCTATTTCTCCTTGTCATCAATATCAGGAAATGGCATTAGCCCCTTAAATGCCTGCCTACAGGCAGTAATGGGCTGGATGAAGGAGAATAAACTGAAGCTTAATCCAAGCAAGACAGAGGTGCTCATTGTTGGGGGTTGTAATCTGCAAATCGGGATAGAACTTCCTGTACTGGATGAGGTTACCCTCCCCCAGAAAGAACAGGTTCATAGCTTGGGAGTGCTCTTGGACTTGGGTCTCACCCTAGTGCCTCAGGCTGAGGGGGTGGGCAGGAGCGCTTTTTACTAGCTGCAATTGATTTGTCAACTCTACCTGTTCCTTGACAATGACCTGAAAACAGTGGTACACCAGCTGGTAACCTCTTGGTTGGACTACTGCAATGTGCTCTATGTAGGGTTGCCTTTGTAAGTAGTTTTGGAAACTTCAGTTAGTTCAAAATATAGCAGCCAGTCAGATTGGTCTCTGGGGTGTCCCAGAGAGACTACATTATGCCTGTTCTTAAACAGTTGCACTGGCTACCGATATGTTTCTGGGCAAAGTACAAAGTGATGGTTATTACCTTTAAAGTCCTGAATGGCTTAGGCCTGGGTTACCTGAAAGAGCGCCCTTCTCTACAAGATCCCAACTGCTCATTAAAATAATCAGAAGGGGTCCGTCTCTGGGTGCCACCAGTTCATGCAATGGCATGTGGAATAAAGTCTTCTCAGTTGTCCCCCCTAGGTTTTGGAACACCCTCCCTGTGGATATAAGAGGATTATCTTCCTTGGAGGCCTTCAGGAGAGCCTTAAATACCTATCTTTTTAGCCTGGCTTTTAATGATATCAGGTTTTAATCTGGTTTAAATGTTTTCTGATTTTAATTGTTAGACTACTTTCCAGTAGGCTCATGAGATCTCCCGGCATTCTTTGTGTCTGTGTGTGTGTCCCCCCGCCATTAACTTCGCAACACCCGAACCAATATGAACCAAATCAGGTACAGTGGTAGGCACTCATAGGGACACCTCAACGGCATAGTTTGTGATGATGTGATCCACTCCAATTCAAGACGGTGGACATGTAAACATTTGATGCACAAGTGGGCTAACTTGTGAACCGCCTAACCAATTTGAACCAAATTTGCTACAGCTGTAGGTGCACATGGGGAACCTCAATGGCATCGTTTGTGATGATGTCATCTATCCCAAGCCAAGATGGCAGATGCGTAAACCTTTGAGGCGCAAGTGGGCTAACTTGGGAACCGCCTAACTGATTTGAACCAAATTAGGAACATTTGTAGTGAGTGATACACAGGGACACCTCAAAGGTGTAGTTTGTGATGATGTCATCCACCCTGATTCAAGATGGCAGACGCATAAACTTTTGAGCTGCAAGAGGCTAACCTGTGAACTGCCTAACCAATTTGAAACAAATTTGTTACAGCTGTATGGACACATAAGTATTTATTTATTTATTCATTTATTTTAGAAGCATTTAATATACCGCCCACTCCAAAGACTCTGGGCAGTGTACAATGACATGTAAATAAGATTACATAAAAAGTTACAATCAAAAATTACATTAAAAACTGCAAACTAAAATAGATAATGGAAAGGAAATAAAGTAAACTACAGGGCAAATGCCCGGCAGGGAAAAAAAAGTCTTCAGTAAGGATTTAAAGACCGGTAAAGAGGGGGCTAGATGAATTTGAAGGGGAAGAGAATTCCTAAGAAGTGGGGCAGCAACCGAAAAAGCCCTTTCGCGGATCCTAGAACTCCGAACCTCTCAAAAATCAAGGACCGACAAAAGGGCCATCTGAAATTATCTAACAGGATGGGATGTAACTGGATGGGAGAGGCGATTCTGCAGGTAAACAGGCGCCAAGGCTCTGAAGGTAAGAACCAGGACTTTGCATTGAATTCGGAAGCGAATGGGTAACCAGTGCAGGGACTGCAGGAGAGGTGTTACCCTATCATATCTTTTGGCACCCCATAAGTAGGCAAGCCACTCATTCTGGTATGCCCCAATGGAGTTTGCCCCAAACAACACCATTGGTATGCCCCAATGGCGTAGTTTGTGATGATGTCATCTACCCCAATCCAAGACGGCAGATGTGTGAACTTTTGAGGCACAAGTACATTAACTTGAGGACCGTCTAACCAATTTGAACCCAATTCAAATTTTACAGTTGTAGACACATAGGGACACCTGAATGGCATATTAACATTTTTCTGGCTGGAACTGTTGCGTATATGCTGTTGAACTTTTTTCTATCTAATTTTTGGGTGGGGTATGTAGTAAGTTTAGACCAGTTCCCTGCCAGCAAGACCAACTGATCTCTACTCATTTCAGTACCCAAGACAACACTCACATCTGTTGTTTTAACAAGAGCCCAGATGCACAACATTTTAATATATTTTCCTTGAATCTATGCCTGAAGAGGAGTTTAGGGTAACACAGAAGATCACTTCCAGCTTTACATTCGTTGATCATTAGTTGATCCAGCACAAGGTATAGAATGACTGTTTTTCAAATGTCTATCGCAGACATGTCCTCACCATGACAAAATGCTATAAGTAAGGAGAAGAGCTGCTATAAGGGAGGAGAGCTGGTCTTGTGGTAGGAAGTATGAATTGTCCTCTTTGCTAAGCAAGGTCCACCCTGGTTTGCATTTGAATGGGAGACTACATGTCCACACTGCAGTTTATTTTGCTGCGCTGTAACATGTGTGAGCACCTTAAGATATTCCCCTTAGGGAATAGGGCCGCTCTGGGAAGAACATTTGTATGCTTGCATGCAGAAGGTTTCAAGTTACCTCCCTGTCATCTCCAAGTTAGGGCTGAGAGAGACTCTGGTCTGCAACCTTGGAGAAGCCGCTGCCAGTCTGTGTCGATAGTACTGAGCTGCACGACCAATGGTTTGACTCTGTATAAGGCAGCATAAGGAGGAGAGCTGGTCTTGTGGTAGCAAGCATGGCTTGTCCCCTTAGCTAAGCAGGGTCTGTCCCAGTTGCATATGAATGGGAGACTTGGTGTGTGAGCCCTGCAAGATATTCCCCCCAGGGGATGAAGCTGCTCTGGGAAGAGCAGAAGTTTTCCATGTTCCCTCCCTGGCGGCATCTCCAAGACAGGGCTGAGCGAGATTCCTGCCTGCAACCTTGGAGAAGCCGCTGCCAGTCTGGGTAGACAATACTGAGCTAGATGGACCAAGGGTCTGACTCAGTATATGGCAGCTTCCCATGTTCCTATCCTTTGTTAATTTGATACTCAAAATGTATTTATTAAGGAATTTCTACCTCACCTTTCCATCTCAACAAAAGTGTTTAAGGTGGTTGATGACAACACAAACAATATTTTTAAAAGTAAATAATTGGCAGCAATACATAATCAGAATAAGCACAATTAAAAACAGGAGAGAGTGAGCAATTAAAACAATCATCAAAAAATCTATTGAAACAGCCAGGTCTTCAATCGATGGTGGAAGACCAGAAGCACAGAGGCTACGCTGCTCTCCCTGGACTGGGAATTCCACATCTGGGAGAAAGCCCCTCATATGTCCTAAATAGCCTCACCTTTGAAAGCAGCAAGGCGGCACGCAAGAGGCCATTAATATCAATGAATTAATCCCCTTATGAAGTAAGGTGGTCCTTTAGTACCAACCTGGCCCCCAGCCATTTAAGGCTTTAAAAGTAACAACCAACACTTTAAATTGCACCCAGAAACTGGCTGACAGCCAGTACAGTTGTTATAAAAAACAGAGTCATATGTCCAGCAAAACTGCCACTCAATGGATCTTTAGCAGCATCTTGTACTTGCTGAAGTTTTTGAAGTCCTCAAAGGCACCCCATAGAGATTACTGTATGTCACAGTAATCTAACTGGAATGTAACAAAGGCATGTGTGACTGTGGCCAATTCTGCTTTCTTCCGGATCAGGCGCAGTCGGTGCAGCCGTCTAAGCTAAGCAAAGGCACTCCTGGCAATAACAGCTGCTCGAGAATTCAGGAGCAATGTTGGACCTGGGAGGATTCAAGTGGCATGGGTCCTTCAACCTAGCCCAACGCTTTATCGTGGAATCAGTGGTTCACTTGACCAAGAGTACTTCTGTCTTATCTAGATTTCATTTTAACTTGTTTGGCCACATTTAGTCCATCACCAGCCAATACCCAGACTAACAGTAGAAAAGAGATTTCTGCTATGCAAAGAGGGGCAATTTTCAGTGGTACCTCTATTCCCCTAGATGTCTGTGCCTCCCAAAAACATGCCCAAGCGTCTTCCAACCCCAGAACCAGCCCTCCCCCTTGGTGCAACAGAAAATACTCTTTAGATATGGTGCTTGTTAGTCTGGCTGTTGGCCACTGATCTTAGATATCAATTCAGTAAAGGTAACATGTGCCATCAAGTCGATTTAGACTCCTGGCGCCCACAGAGCCCTGTGGTTTTCTTTGGTAGAATACAGAAGGGGTTTGCCATTGCCTCCTCACGCACAGTATGAGATAATGCCTTTCAGCATCTTCCTATATCGCTGCTGCCCGATATAGTACCAGTGGGGATTTGAACTGGCAACCTTCTGCTTGTTAGTCAAGCATTCAGTACCTCCACTAAATCAGTATCCTCTGGATTGTGACTGGAGAGAGAGAGAAAGCAGCCTACCATCAAAACAATGACAGCAGGTAACTCTGAATCTTCAGATAGCTCCTCCCAGCGGTTTTGTGCAGATGTTAACTGGCAGAAAGGACAAAATGGAACCCTGCAGGACACCATAGGCCAAAGCACCCAGCAGGCGTCCGCTAGCACCACCTCCTAAGGCTTCCCTCCAGGAAGGCATGAAGCCACCACCAAATGAAGCCTCATTTCAGCCAGGAAGGTACCATGACTGATGGGATCAAAAACAACTGAGCTGCCCAGCAAAAATGCCAGGGCTAGCCAAGTGGAAAAATTTCCATGCAAAAATAAAGTGTGGAAAAAATTTCCACCCCACATCTTTCCCAGATATTTTTGAACTACAACTCTTATCATCCCCAGTCATAACCATGTACACTGCTCTGAGCTCTCAGATGAATAGAGGGCTATAAGTGTAAAAATAAAATAAATAAAAATAATAACCACCAAGATGGGTATTATTACTTGCGTTATTGGGCTTGATTGTACCAGGTGACAGGAAGCTGCTTTGTGTTTATTGCACTTGTTTACCCCCAGCCTTGTTCCAAATGAGCATGGTTATGGGAATGCTCAACAGATAATAGCATGTTACTGCATCATTACAACACTTGTGTTTATTCATCTGAGTCCTCCATTTATATTTATGTAGACTGGGACATTGTGCTGGATCTGTGCTCAGGAATTGGAGATTCAGTGCCCTGCATAATACTTTCCACCTCCCAATAAAGAAGCAGGCAGACACAATCCTATGCAGGATGTTTACTAAGGGCCAAACAACATTTAGGAACATAGGAAGCTGCCATATACTGAGTCAGACCACAGGTCTATCTAGCTCAGCATTGTCTTCACAGACTGGCAGTGGCTTCTCCAAGGTTGCAGGCAGGAATCTCTCTCAGCCCTCTCTTGGAGATGCTGCCAGGGAGGGAACTTGGAACCTTCTGCTCTTCCCAGAGTGGCTCCATCCTCTAAGGGGAATCTCTTGCAGTGTTCACAAATCAAGTCTCCCATTCATATGCAACCAGGGCGGACCCTGCTTAGCTAAGGGGACAAGTCATGCTTGCTACCACAAGACCAGCTCTCCTCTTGATGGACTTCTGTTATCTTTAAGGACCCCCCACTATCAAAGTAGCCACAGGGGGTTCTAGAGAGCAAGACTGGGGCCCTCTCTATTAAGCCCTACTCTGTGCATTGGTGCTTATTCCCAGCCAAGCATACTTAGGAAGGATTACAGCCTATCCTATTCTTTCTTGGTGTAGAACTTGGATTAATCATAGACAGCTGTACATATTACTCAACTGTTGCACAGGATCCACCAGGGGTTCCTTAAGGCAGAGTCTGCTGCAGCCATTTCCTCCTGTCATTTCCATTTCCTCCTATCTCAGCTGCTGGGATAATACAATTCTCTCCCCCCTACCCAGTGCATTTATTAGTTCCGTGTAAAGTGTCGTTATGCAAGCGGCATACATGCGTATTCCCCTTGTGACTTTAATTCTCAGCAGCATAGAAGAACCAGTGGAAGCATTTACAGAGCGAGCGCGGCAAGCTCCAAACCGGCTTCCCTCTAGCTGCGTCATCCCCAAAGGCCCTGTATGTATTCCCGTCTCCCACCCAACTCTACCCGCACGGGGGCCCCGAAGGAGAGCAGCCTTCCCGGCCTTAGCAGGGCGAGTCTGAAGAAGAACCCAGCCAGCCAGCCCAGCCAGGGAGCAACAAGCTCGCCAGAGCCAAGCACACGTTTCTTCGCACGCGCGCGGGGGCATTGGGAAGGAGGCAGCAGCACTGCAGCCAGGCTGGCGCTCGCTTTTTCCCCTCCCACTTTACGCACACGCTGCTGCTGCTGCTGCTGCTGCATAAAGCGGAGAGGCAGTCGAGAAGGGAAGCCCCCCCTTGCCCGATGCACTGCAAACGGAGGGAAAACCCCCCGAATCCCATGGGACGACGCTTGCGGGAGGCACCTTTGGCGAGAGATGGGCGGGACTCACTGCGCGTCCTCCGCCCGCGCCAGCCACGGAGGGAGGGAGGGACTCGGGAAGGCTCCTTGCAAGCTAAAGCCGCGCTCCCTTGAGCGCACGCAAAGGGGCCTCGCGGAAGGCCCTCCTTTGCACGCCCCCCCCCGTTCACCGGCGCGCGCATTCCTCTGCAGCCGGGCCCCCCAAGAAGGCCCTTTGCAGGATCTCTTGCAGCCCTCTCTTGGGGTGCCCTCCTCAGACACACACTCACCGGCGGGCTACGAGGCTAGGAAGGCAAAGCGGGGGCTCTTGCTTTCCTGAAAGGCGCCGCGGCTGCTTTCCAATTCCAAGCCCCCGCACCGTGGCGGAGACTCCGGACTGCCGGCAGCTCCCGGCCTCCCCAGCTTGCAACCACGCGGCGGCCTCCCGAAGGCCCAGCCTGCCTTGAAACCGCAGCAGCAGCAGCACTGGAAGGGAGGCTCGCTGCTGCCCTCTCCTGGTGCCACAGAGCGCACCCGCGAGAAGGGGCGCATTCTGGTTCCCCCGCAGTGTGCGCGCGTCCATGCACCACCCTTTTCGGTTGGACGTGTGTGGATGGGCCCCAAAGATTCCAAGAAGGCATCCTGGTAGTCATAGCAAGCATCACGCGAGTTTCGTGTCAAACAAGGAGGCTAGAGTTTGATCTGTCTACAGAGCTCTTGAAGGAATATATTCAGAAGGATCTGAACCCAAATGCCTGTTAAAATCCATTGCAACAAAGTTCATACCGAAAGCAAAGGCTGCAATCCTAAGCACAATTAGCTAGCAGGGAGTAATGTGGAGAAGAGTGTGTTTTGGCTACCAAATAACCACTCGGGGAGGGAAGTCTCTGAACAGAAGAGGACTTTAAAGTACTGTTTAATTTGCACATTGGCGGGGGGGGGCGATGTGTCGTCAAACTGCCTCCCACGTGATGATGCAGAGGCAAGACACACACTCTCTCCCTGTCATGTGTGGAGCGAGACCTGTCTATATATCATCGGCACCAGGGTTTATGCTCAGTCTTTTCGCCAAACTGCACAGGTAGCCAGTGCAGTCCCCACCCGGAATCCTTGAACAATTTGCAATCTGAAAAAATGAAAAATATAATATAATGTGAGAGGATGGTGGTGGGGCACAGGGCAGTATCACTGGGTACTTTTTTTTACTGCAGTCTAACTGCTGTATAAGTCGTTCCTCACCAACCTCTGGTTTCCCAATCGCTGGCTGGAGTATCCATGGCTGGGAAATTGTGGCAGGTCTCACCAACCATGACCTGAGTAGCCACAGTTTGGTGAGATTTTTTGGAAATTTGGAGGGTTTGGGGGGATTTTGGGGTTCGGGAGATCATTTCTGGGGGTCGGGGTGATTTCCAGGGATTCGGGGGTCATTTCTGGGGGTCGGAGTGATTTTCAGAGGTTGGGCATTTCCCCCCATTTTTAACTCTCCCCCCGCCTTTCTGCGACCACAGTTCCGTTTCCCATCGGGTATAATGCCTTGTCAATCACAAAATTGCCAGCTGTGAGGTTTTCCAGGAACCTTGGGCTTGATCCCGCAGGGCTTTTCTTATGTTCTTAACTCCTGCTTTGCATGTAGCAGGTCCCACGTTCAGTCCCCAGCATCTCCAGTTGAAAAGGAGCCTGGGAAATCTCTGCCTGAAGCCATGGAGAGCTGTAGCCAGCCAGTCCCGGGCAAGATGGGCCAGTGGTCACACTCTGTATTAGGCGGTTTTGTGTGTTCATGGGAAATCCCCATCCCCATGCACTGCCGCCTATTGCTTGGTATTCTTGGGCACTGAGCCACCGTGACCCAGTTTAGCTTCTGAACTCAGAGAAGATCCTATCTGGAGCAAAGTGCCAAGCTTGCAAACCGGATTCAGGTCTAGGAAACATGACTGGAGACATAATACGATATGCTATGCTTGAAAATGCACCAGCTATGTTGAAGAATAAGCAGGAGTGGTGGTGGTGGT
The DNA here is from genome assembly GCF_027244095.1 of Hemicordylus capensis. Classification (NCBI taxonomy): domain Eukaryota; kingdom Metazoa; phylum Chordata; class Lepidosauria; order Squamata; family Cordylidae; genus Hemicordylus; species Hemicordylus capensis. The sequence continues at coordinate 4,540,793 of NC_069658.1, forward strand.
GATGATGTTGTTATGCCCAGAAACAGGGGCCTGGCTCAGGGGGAATGCCTGTTATCAGATCTCTTGGAATGCTGCATGGTCGGGTTCAGTCCTAGGCTGTAAAGGAAGGGGCGGGCGATGTTTTGGATGACTGATCATCCCACGATCTAAGAGTTTCACAGACTATGTCTATGGTTAATATGTTACATGTGCTTTCTATGCCAAATGACGAAAGTTTGGGCAGTATAGAAGTTTAATAAATAAATAACTAAATGTACATTTCCCCTGCTTCCCTGCACACAAACCAAGTGTTGCTTCTCTAATTTATTGCCTCCCATTCCTGTATTAAAACAGATTATCCAAAAGGGCATGCCAGTTAGCTATGAGAGGTTCAAAACTCCTCACTTGAAAGGCTTTGGTCCATGCTTCAGAAGAGAGAGCTGCTCTTCTGTGTTGAAGGACAGGCTACCCATCACTTTCCATGGTCCACAGACAGGATCTGTGAGGGCATCAAAAGTGGACCTGGTGGACCTTCCAGCCCAGCAAAAATCATTTCAACGCAGGATTTGGAAGCAGGTCTTGAGAAGACGAGACTCAGACATGGGGAGGCAGCAAACTTTTGTTTTCTTTCCTAAAGAAGCAAGCAGGCAAGCAAGCATATAAATAAATAAGCCAGCAAGGAAGCAAGGGGGAAAGGACAAGGTGAGTTTGTCAGGGCTAGTCTTTCCTAGAGGCAAGGGCTTGGATGGAGCTGGCCCTCAGTCTAACCATCTGTTGCCACCAAAAAGAAGGTTCAACCTGTATGACTGCTGAGGCGTACAGTCACTAAACCCTCTGTTATTGAAAAACAAGCCAAAAACTTAGTAGTGTGGTACAAAGGGCAGACAGGCGAGAGGTGGGACTAAAACAACTGACAGAGCAGCAAGCATATTAAAAACAAGAACAGGTTTACTAGTGATTAAAAGTTTTCAAAAATGCAAAAATCCAGTACAGGAACAGTAGATGAACAGTAGATGAGTACAAAAATTACAAACAAGCAAACTTGCTAGCCTTCCGTCATAAGGCGTAGCAGGCTTCAGGAAGACCAACTCCCTCACTGCTAACTTGCCTACCAGTTTCAGCCCAATCTTATACTGCTAGTGTTCTAGCCTTCTGGCTCACACAACACTCAGCAGCAGTCTAACAGAACTCCTCTCTCACAGCTCTCCTCTCATTCTCTAACCGGGCCAGTTTAGATGATACTTTCAATGTGTTATTAGATTCCTCTACCCATGTACAAATGATCATCCAAATGGAAAACCATGCATTCTCTACCCTAGATTTAAATACTAGATGTAATGTAGGATTTAAAATGTGGGGTAGTCACTATCATGTGATTAGACAATCATCTGAACTGCAATGTGGTGTCTTCCCCCCCACCCCCCACCCCCCCACCATAGAGTTTTAATTATAAACATGCCTGGGCCAAAGATTGGATGATCTAGTTATGTAGGCGGGACAATTTTTCCCTCCCTGCCCAAGGTGGAGAGTTGTGAGAGAATCCTGTTAATCTTTGCCACACTAACTGAGATGGGTGGAGAATGTGCTACTTACAAGACAAGCAGGCAGTTTACAATAAAATAAATGTGAAAAACTGTGTGCGCGCCTAAGTGTTTGAGTTTCAAACTTGAATTTTTATTTTTTGCTGCGACAAGAAAAAAGCAGCAGTTTTACCACCAGGCCTTAAGGATGACCCCTGGTCCCTTCTCTTCACCCCACCACCTTCCAGAGCTCCACTTACAGCCTCTCTCTCCAGTCACTTCCCTCCCGCTAAATCTCCTCCTGCTGGGATCGGAGAGAGCATTTTGCCCAGGAAGATCCCAGTCGGGTCATGGGTGATGGATTGACACAGAAAGGTTGCAAGATAGTGTTGCAGTGTCCCCCAGAATTCTGGGCAGCACCTGGATTTTGGCTCTTCCACTTGGCTCCCGAATTCCTCCCGGATTTCAAATGCGCTGCCCAGTTTGCCTGGATTTTACTGGCAGCACCTTATCTCCTCTGCAGATGGTTGTGAGAGCTGAGGAAGCAGCCTGCTCCCATCTGCCCAGCTGCATCCGTGTGCCGTGCGTCTGCGCAGTCACAGGGACACAAGCTGGGGGGAGAAGCAGGGATGGTGGCGGTTGCCCCTTCATTTCCCAGCAGCAGCTTCTGACCATGCAGCGCGCCCCTCACCACCATCTTTTCCTTCCAGGCAGCCGGGTGAGTGTGTGCCCTGGCAACAAGACCCCCTACCCAGGCAGGCGAGGGTGGGAGGCCAGCTTGGGGAAAGCGGCTCCCTCCTTGGCCTCCCAGCATCCTCCATCCGCATCCCCCATGCTAGCTATCCTCTCCTCTCCTCAAGCCGTGAAAAACCACCCTTCTCGGTTGCTGGAGCCAGGAACATCTCCATGGGTTATCTCCCTCATGAGCTCCAATGGCAGGACAGATTTTATTTGTTGAGAAAACAAAGGTCATGCCTACTTGAGCCTGAGGGGGAGAACTCCACTCCAGTTCTTTCTGTCCTTGTAGCTCCTGGCAGCGTTTTTTCTTCTCTCCTTCCTGTATCCTACAATCTCATCCATATTTTTCTGATCCAACTTCTCTTCTGTTTCAGACCCCATCAATCCTTTCTACCTTGCCTTTCCATCCTCCATCTTCCCTTCGCTCTCATCCCCACCCGCCTCTCCTTTCCCTGCCCCGGTGCATGGACTACGTGAGGCAGTATAGAGCAATTTTGGATTGCAGAGCAGGGAGCAGATTAGAGGAGGGTTTTCCGGGCCATACGAGGTCTCTTGGAGGCCGACCACCCAGGACAGCATTGCAAGCGGCACTGGCAACGGCTACTGAAAAGCCACTCACGCCATCCGCTTTTGCAGCGTTGACAATGGCCACCATAGAGCTGCCCGTGCTGTACGCTACTGGGTCCCCCTCCAGTCTCCCGCCTTTGGGCCACAAGACTCGGAGTACCACTCGCCGCTGCAGGGAGTTCCTTCTTCACAACGTTAGCAAGTGTTAAACTCCCTTTACCCGCTCTGCCATTGTCATCGGGGGATGACAAAGGAGCAGTGCAGTGGAGAAAAAGGCTCCACTCAGAACAAGACCCAAGCATCCTCAAGGGAAGTAAAGGGGTCCTCTTGAGGGCAAAAAGGTGACTGGGGTGTGTGTGTGTTTGAAAATGTTGGTGCTGAGGGAGTTGTTTCTCAATCAGGTTCTATTATAGCTTCTACTAGTCTCCCTAAGACAGTTCCCCCTGAGTGGCAGGCCTGGTTCAGGAATGCCATTATTGATATTAGTCACCAGGGCAGACCTCCTAAATTTTTTTTTAAAAAATCAAGGAAGAGGAGTACAAGGGCATCTTCCTCAGGCAGTTCCTCCTCCTCTGAATTGACTAGCCCACCCTCAAGAAAGCTAAATCAAAACAAAAGCATCTTAAAAAACATAAGGACCACAAAAAAGAAAAGGTTGATGTCAGAACCAGGCATGCTTCTGATGCTTCTGACCAGGACTCTGGGGGTCCCGTGCCATCTAACCCCAGGGCCCTTCCTTCTAGAAAGAAAGACCTTGGGTCTATTCCTGCCTCTGAGCACGAATCTGATCTTGAAGAGAATAATTATGGAGAGGGGACGCAGCATCCTGATTCTGAGATCCTGCCTGACAAGGAAGAGGAAGAATGGTCGCGGGTGGAGGATTAAAAAAACACTAATGTTTCTCAACGCTTATTTGTCTCCGAAGATTTTAATCCTCTTATGTCTAGAATAATTAAAACAACTGATCTACAGGCAAAGATGGACTCGGAGTCTGCATCCTCTGGCAAGTGTGACCTTGTTTTTCCTTGATCCAGGCCCAAGGAAATGCTCCTCCCAATGCCTGAATTGTTCACCGAGGTGATCAAACAAGAGTAGCTTCTCCCCACTACAAATAGAAAACCTATGGCTGCTGCTAATTGTTTCTATTCGTTCCAACAGGAGACAGCTGAGTTAGTGAAAACACCTAGTGCGTATGCACCAATTGCACAATTGGTCTCGGGCTCCCTGGTGCCGAGAGATGGAGAGGTGACCTTAAAGGATTCGGCTTAAAGGCAGAGTTAGCACTTAAAAGGGTCCATGACAACTCTTCTCTGGCTACAAGGGCAGCAGCAGCGGCTTCAGTGGTGGCAAGAGCTTCCCTATTGTGGGTGGATGATCTGCTTCATGATCCCACAGTTGATACAGCTAAACTGAGGCAGCAACTGCTCAAGATTCAAAAGGCACAGGCGTTTATTGCAGATTCAGCTCTAGACTCAATTAGATATTTGTCTTGCGGATTGGCTGCATTGGTTTTTGGAAGAAGGCACCTGTGGTTAAAAAACTGGCAGGTTGATGCCACCTCCAAAAACAACCTTACAACTGTGGCCTATGATAATATCAAACTCTTTGGGGAAGCGGTTCTGAAGAATGTACTGGTCGAATCCAAGGACAAGAGGCGGACCATGCCAACAGTGCCTCACAAACCAGAGCAGTCATCCTTCAAAAGAACCTTCCAACAGGCACAGCTCTTTTGGGGGTTCTGGCCCTTCAAGGGCCGGGATAGAGATTTCAAAAGGGATCCTGGAACCGCCAACGGTTCAGCTATCGAGGTGCTGGATCCTTCAGACAACCTACATCACAAAATAAGCCCTCCAAGTCCCAGAAATGACTCTCGGCCCCCCTTAAGGGCGATCAAGCTGGGAGGTCGTCTCTTGCATTATTTCCATGCTTGGGAGGCCACAGTAACGGACAAATGGGTCCTAAATATCGTACAGCACGGCTACAAGATAGAACTGGACGCTCCTTCCCTCCACAGGTTTCTTCCCACCCCCCGTCCTTGCTCTTTTCCCAAACACTCAGACATAGCAATTCAGAACTTAGAGGACATTGGAGCAGTGGAACCAATTCCTGTGCACCAGGAGGGAGGGGGTGTCTATTCTATCTTGTTTACCATCCCCAAAAAGGACAGATCAAGAAGGGCCATTCTGGACCTGAAGTACTTGAACTAGTGGGTCAAGAGCGAACACTTTCGGATAAGCCCCGCATCATCTGGACGTGATGACCTCAATAGACGTGGAGGAAACCTATCTCCATGTCCCCATACATCAGGACAGCCGAAGGCTTCTCCGGTTCAAGTACTCAGGCCGACACTACCAGTACATGGTGCTACCATTTGGCCTATCATCTGCACCAAGGATATTTACAAAGGTCCTTGCACCTCTCATAGCTCATCTTCATTTAAAGGGCATACGAATCTTCACGTATCCCGACGATCTGCTTCTACAATCGTGTTCGGACCAGGCAGTGGTATGCGACCTGCGAGAGACTCTACTAATCTTAGAGGACCATGGCTTTTTAATCAACCAACAAAAGAGCCAGCTGTTCCCAACACACAAACTCCAGCACCTCGGAGTAGTAATAGATACAAGGCAGGATCGCCTGTTGCTACCTCAAGAGTGCTTTCAGACCATTACGTCAGAGATCAAGCAGGTCCTGGCAGTGTCTGCGGTACCACTGGCATCCTTGGCATGCATTATGGGCCTCATGGTAGCAACTCTGGAGGTGCTTCCATGGGCCCAGTTACACCTGAGAGATCTCCAGTGGTACCTCCAACCAGATCCGCTGGACATTGTTCCAGCCCAGTTGCAAAGATCCCTCAAGTGGTGGCTGCTTCCCCAAAATCTTCTCCAAGGCAGAGTTCTTGGACCCTCCCAAGGTGCTTGTGACCACAGACGTGAGTCTCAAGGGTTGGGGTGCCCATTGCATGCACCTGTCTGCTCGGGGCATGTGGTCTCCTCAGGAGTGAGCCCACAGCATAAACTGGTTAGAGTTGAGGGCTATACGGCCCACCCTATAGACTTTCGAACAGACTCCTCAGGACAAACATGTCCTTGTGAAAACCGATAACACCATGGCGAAGGCCTATGTCACCCAACAGGGACACACTCAAGGTCCTTACATCAAGAGGCTGTTTTCCTTGCAATTTGGGCAGAACATCTAGGATCTCTGACAGCTCAGCACTTGAGAGGCATTCAGAACACATTGGCCGACTGGCTGAGTCGTGAGGACATTCTACCAGGGGAATGGGCCTTGAACACTCAGGTTTTCCACCAAATTACCACATGAATGGGAATGCCTGTCATGGATCTCTTTGCATCCCCAAACAACACAAGGCTTCCGCGATTCATGGCACATTGCCCCTGCAGAGGGGCAGAACAGGTGGATGCGCTGTTGCTCCCCTGGCTGAGAGGCCTTCTATATGCCTTTCCACCGACTCCCTTGTTGACCAGGGTACTCAGGAGAATCAGTTTGCTCTGCACAAGGGTCCTATTGGTTGCTCCTTTCTGGCCCAAGATCCTTGGCAGGGGCGTAACTATAATTGAGGATGGGGAGACAGTTGTCTCAGGGCCCACTGCCTCCAGGCCCCCCCCGAGACATGTCACATGACTCCACATTGCCCACCCGCCCAGCCCCAAGGACCTTCAGCCCATCCCCCTTGCCCTGTTCGTCCTCTCTCCTGCTTTTCATGGCTGGCCATCTAAGCAGCCTGCAAGCTGCTAGAGCTCCTTCTCTCTCCATCTCTCAGCTGATCGGTGGGTGGGCGGGGCTTCCAGAGAGGCCGATGCATAGGCCTCGCTGAAGCCTGAATCTCTCCAGGCAGCAAGCAAGCAAGCAAACAAGCAAGGAGGCAGGCAGAGTGGCGCCGGCCGCCTTTACCCACCACAGTTCTCTGCAGACCCTCTGCCCAGCCCAGCCTTTGCCAGTAATGGAGATAGAATGTGAATTCCTTTTTGTGGTTAACCCCCCCCCCCCAATATAGGGATCTGCTTGCCGTAGGGCTTTGAGATGGGTTGGAGGAGAGACTGAGAAGTCTCTGAGTATTTAATTTGAAACAGACTGGAAAAATCTAAAAAGTCCCACTAGGAACCACCCTGCTTCTGAGCACCTGCAGAGAGTGGTTTTTATCTCAGTACAGTGAAAGGCTACAACCAGCCCTACTTCCACATTGGGGAACAGGGAGAATGACTTTTAGGACAGACTAGGGCATAACTTCAGGAGCTCCTTGAGCCCTGGCATGTCTCATCTATCTTAAAATTTTACCAAGAAGAGGCAGATTCCTCATCCCCCGCCCTTTTTCTTCTGAGGAAAGGTGCTAATTCTGGCTTTTTTCTCAATTTCTCCCCACCTACAGTATCTTCTTTGCTTCAGTGGGACTTACTGGTCTCCTATAGGGAGCAAAATATGCTGGGAGCACAAATTAGTTTGGTTTGGTTTACATCCCTGAGCATGTGCAATCCTATATGCACTTACCAGGGAAGGATCTCAGACAGTTGAATGCAATGGAGCTTATTTTTAAGTAGACATGCTTTCCTTGCTAGCAAGGCCTTTATGTTTCAGTGAAATGTACTTCCAGCTAAATGTGGTTACATTTGCTGCCTGAGGCTACAATTCTCCACACATTTACCTGGGACTTTTACACACAGCAGGCTTTACTGCAAGTTTACTTGGAGGCTTTACTGTGAAATTGAAGTTGTCCTAAAGGACCAACACAAAATAGTGGATTTTTTAAAAACTCGGGAGAGAAATCAGGCTATACTCTATCGAGCAGTAAAAAACCTGAATTGCATGTGAACTGCTCCCCAATAACTTGCAGGGACTTCAAGGTAAATCTGGCCAACATGTGAATGCAGCACCTCCGTTCCAGACGAGATGTGTGTTAAAGGGCTGTAAAAGCCCCGTGTGAAAAACCTCCTGGAATCAAACTTTACTGAATTTGTTCAGAATTCTGAGAAAACAAACATCGGCACACCCTGCATGGTTGAAAGTCTCCTTTGCTAATCTGCAGCGAGGGGCCAATTTTAATAATTAGTGTTTCTAGTGTGTTCTAGGCATTAAAAATAGCACAAATATATAGTATTCAATGTATATCACTATATATTGTGAAGTGTACATGTGTATATTCAGTAAAATATATTTCCAGGCAGCATACTTATTTTTGACCCTCCTTGGGGGCCTGGGTGTGCGGAGGCCCTGGACTTTGAGTGGGGGCCCATTTTAAAATCTTGTTTCTGGGACCACTCCAACCCTGCTACCCCCCTGATCCTTGGTTCCTTCCAGTGACTCTAGATCTGCTCACGCAAAGTCCCATTCAGCACCCCAATCCATGTTGGTTGCAACTTGCTGTTTGGAAACCGTACAGCGGGTCCTGAGCCAACAGGGGTATTCAGAGAAGGTCCTACAGACTATGGAAGGTCCTACTCACGGAGACCTTTGAGGAACTGCATCTACCAGTACACCTGGAGAACCTTCTTGTGCTGGTCGGTTCGTCACTCGATACCCAGAGGTGCAACGATGTTATATCACCTGTTGCAATTTTTGCAGGATGGTTTGGATCAGGAACTGGAGCCTAATACTTTGAAACAACAAGCAGCTTCTTTGGCTGGTCTCATTTTAGGTATTTCTAAAAAGTCCATCGAGGCACACCCTCATCTTCAAAGGTTCCTCAGAGGAAGAACATTGCTTTCTTCACCTACCATACACATACCTGGGACCTGTACACCATCCTGAGAGCCTTACAATTCCCTCTATTTGAGCCAATTTCTACTATAACCAACAGGATCCTGTCCTTCAAGCTGGCGTTCCTGATCGCCATTACATCAGCAAGACATGACTCAGAGCTCCACGCCCTTTCCATCAAGAAATCCTTCTGCATCTTCCAAAGAGAGGCAGTCTGCCTCATCCCAGATCCTTTCCTAAGGCCCAAAGCAGCCTCGACCTTCCATCTGTCCCAAGATATCTTCCTGCCATAGTTCTGCCCACGCCCGGTGCATCCGAGAGAGAAACAATGGCACAAGTTGGATGTGCGCTGTTGCCTTAAGAGGTACATCAAAAGGTTGGCATTGTTTAGGTTCATGGATGCCATGTTTGTTTCTACAATAGCCAGATGGATCCGAGTGTGCATTGCCATGGCGTATGAGTCCCAGCACCTTAGACCTCCTACCCATATAGTGGCTCATTCTACATGCACGGCTGCGACCACTGCAGCTTTTTTTCTTTTAATGCACCTGTACAAGACATCTGATGGGCTAGTCTCTCTACATTCAAGAGGCACTATAAGATTGACTCTCATGCCTCAGCTCAGGCTGCGTTTGGGAGAAGGGTGTTACAGCAGGTGCTTCCCCAGGAATAGACAAGTGCGCGCCCACCTTAGTCGGTTCAAGCTGTGGTATGTCCCATGGAGATGTCCCTGGCCTCAGCAACCCTGAACAGAGCCTTGGTTCACTTACCATGAAGGCTTCTTCTGGTTGCCGGAGCCAGGGACATCTCGGCCCACCCAGTTTGGCGTGCTTGTCTGTTCCTGGGTCACCACCCAGCAAGTTGGGTTCAGCAGATTAAAATTTGAAGCTTAACTGGGAAACTAAGTTGCTTTCCCCCAGTGGGTTTGGGGGCTCTTTACGTCCTTCCTAGTTATTCTACATTTGTTTTTCTCTATCTGCTCTGAATGTCTTATCCGTATCGCTACCTAATTGGGACTGAAAGAACTGGGGCAGAGTTATCCCCCTCAGGCTCGAGCAGGCGTGACCTCCCCCCTCCGCTCAACAATTCAAATCTGTCCTGCCATTGGAGCTCATGAGGGCGATAACCCATGGAGATGTCCCTGGCTCCATTCTCTGCTCCCCTGCTGGCTGGCTCTCTGAGGCGGTGGGCGGGCAAAGTGTATAGTGCTGGCTGGCAACTGTGGGTGGTTGTGGGGGGAAAGGAAAGCAGTCTAAGCGGGAAAAGAATAGACACACGTGCGCACATGGGATTCTCGGGATGTGATAGTCTAGAGAAACCTTCTCTTCTTCCCCACAGCTTGCTGTCTGTCTGTCTGAGGTGGCCCACAGGTGGTGGGGGCAAAAGAGTGTGGCCACTGCAGCAGCTACGGGGAGAGTGTAATTTACATTGAGCTGGCTGCTGAATTCCCCACTCAGACAGTCCTCAGGTTGTGTTCTGCCCACGCTGGAACTGAACATCCCAACTTAGCACTAGTTGGCAGAGCGCGCGCGCGGGGGGGGGGGGGGGCTCTCTCTCTCAAAGCAAAAGCTTCCAGAGAACACTTGAAAAGGATGGGTGGCCAAAAGAAGCGGTAGGCTTAGGGGCTTGTTGGAAGTGCCCTGATAGTCTGTGCAGATGGCTTTTAGCATGTATGTGTGGGTGTTTTAACTTCTGTGTGTACAGAAATCATCTTTCAGAGGCTGATCCAAGTCTGCCAAAAAAGCTCCTACATTCCATCTTCAGTCTCAGATTCTACAAATTGCAGACTGTAGCATCTCCAACATGCCCTGTTATTTCCCTGCCCCATCTTTCATCCTGATGGAGAGTTCTGTAAGACTCAAAGTCTTGCTGTTCAGCTTGGTGGTGGTTGATCCTAATAAAAGCATTACTTTGCTTAGCACATTTGTAAAATGGGCAATCACTTGAAATGTTTTCCCTTTCAAGGCTGTACCATGCTTCTTCACACAGATGTCTTATGTGACTACCCCCCCCTCAATCAATCCAGCATTTGGAAATGAAAGCAGCAAAAGCAAAAAACAAAACAAGTGCATAATTGAAATTCATCACTCCTACTTTTATTAAGCTACAGAAATGTCTTGATGCAGTTTGGAATGAATATGGGGTGGTGTTAAGCTGCAGAATGCATCTCCATGCAGTGGGGGTACAGCAGTAAATTTGCCTTCTATCTCCATCATCTTATGGATAGATGTTTATTACATTTATACTCTAGCCTCTCTCAGGGCAGCATCCATGTTTATTCCCGCCTCTCATTTTAGCCTCACAACCACTCTGTGAGGCAGAGAAAGCAAGCAAGGAAGCCGGTGTGCAGTCAGTCAGTCAGTCAGACTCAAAGCCCCAGCAGCCCCCCAAACCAGGAGAGAGTGGAGTGAGCTGCACTGAGGCAGCAGCAGCCACCACCACGTGTGCTGAACCAAGCTCAAGATCACACTTCCTGGGTAAGCCCTGTTCTTGGCCTCACTCGGGGGCGGAGCCACCATTGAGCAGACGGGTTCAAAGAACCTGGGCCACCCCCCTTGAGGGGCTGTGCCCTGTGCCCCAGACCCCCCCCCATCTGACATCAGATGTGGGGTGTGTGGCTAAACGCTGCCTGCGTCTGATGTCAGATGCAGAGGTTGGGGCTAGGGGGTTGCAGCGGTGGCAGAACCCCGGCCACCACTGGCCTCCCTCTGTGCCTAGCCTCGCTGGTAGAAGCTAAACAAGAGGAGATGATGAGAAGACACAAATACCTTTTGCAGACTGTAGTTATGCTGTGGAGGAAGGAATCCAGCAATATAGTCCTACATGTCAGGAATCCCCTTGATGGGGATTCTGGGGTGTTATTGGAGAAAAACCCACCACCTCCACTCAAACTATTTGCCCTGTTAGTTAAAAACAACAATGCTACACGCTCTGGGAAACCTGTGCCTGAAACTGCTGAGAGCTGCAGCCACTGCCACTTGGTGTACACAATGCTAAGCTAGATGGACCAGTGGTCTGATTTGGTTTAGGGCAGCTGCTTTTATAGATTGTGTATTATATTCCTGAGAAGACCCCTCTGTCTCACAAGGAGACCTCTCCTGAAGCAATCTCTCCTACCAGCCTCATTCTCTGCTGCTGTTGCTGGATCTGGACTGTGTTCTGGGCAAAAACATAATAATTAAGCTGGTTATTAATAATGGCACTGCCATCCTAAAGCTGAGTGCTTTTTGAGGGCGTTGAGGCTGGGCTCCCTTAATGGGAGTTGTAGGCCAGCAACATCTTCAAATAGATCTCATCATGTTTCATCTTACTTTGTTAGAAATCAGCACAGACATTTGAAGCTGCTAAAGCCACAGAGAGGTGTTAAGTCTGACAGGAGTCACTGGACTAAATTCCAGGAGGAATATAGTCAGGAATTCCATACATAACAAAAGGACAAATTATGAAGCATACGGCAGGCTGTGCAAATGAGTTTAGGGCTATTTTATTAGACTAATATTTCTTACAATATATAATACTCTTTTTAATTAGCCTTAAGAGTTCACATTAATTAAAAAAAAACAAAAACCTGGATGATTTCTGTATGATATTAACACCCTACCATAATTTTTGCAGTTGCTATTTTCTGGTGAGTCATGATGGGAGAAGTGACATCAAATCTCACATTCAGTCATCTCGATCCAGAACATCTAGTTCAGTGTTTCTCAACCTTTTTGGAGTCAAGGACCGCTAAATTCTTCGTGTGGAGGTTCAAGGACCGCTACATTCTTCATGTGCAGTTTCCCAGACCAGCAGTTAGTAAAGGGGTTTCAAGTTTATCTATTAGTACTATACTACAGGCGTGCACAACTCAAATGATCTGGTGGGCCAAAACTGACCGTGACTTGGCTTATGGATTATTTTAATTATTTTAATTAAAATAAAATAAATTGAATTAAAAATTCTAATAAAATTAATACAATACAATCTGTACAAAATATATAATAATAAAATGCATTGTTCTTTCTTTCCCCTCTGCCAAATCATCACACGGAGCACTTCTAAGGAAAAAAATTAGAGAAGTTTTTCTCTTATACTTTGATCCTTCACCACACAGGCTTTTATAAGAAGGAAAGAGAGAAGTGAGATGGGGAAAGAAAGAGGGAAAGAATAGGGCAGGCTTGGCTTGAGGAAGAGAATTGGGCAGGCTTAGCTTGAGAGAGAGAGAGAGAGAGAGACAGAGGGATGGAAAAAGGAAAAGAGGATGGAGCAGGCTTGAAGGGAGAGAGGGAGAGAAAGAGAAAAAGCTAAAAAAGAAAGAAATGGAAAAAGGATAGGTAGGTTTGGCTTGAAGGAGAGAGAGAAGGTCTCTCTAAGCTGCTCAGATCTTGCAGAAGGAGCTAGGTAAAGAGGCATAGAAAAGGCAAAATTAGGCAGGAGCCTGGGTAGGCAACAAGGGAATTGACAGGCCTAGGAAAGGATGTTAAGCTGAGGGAGCAGTTGAAGAAGGGCGGGGGCAGGGAGAAGGCCAGAGAGAAAATGGGTATATAAGTGAGATGCATGTGGCTGGGGACTGCAGAGGTGAGAGAGATTGGAGTTAACCTATTCATTTGAAATAACAAATCTAATCATAGGATGCAGACATCTACATTTTCTACAGACAATGACAATGCTAAAAAAAATTTAGAAAATATTTTTGAAAATCCCAATGCTGAGGGGATGGCTGCTGGGTGGGGGGGTGAGCCAGTAGTCCTCCCACCCCCTGAAAACCTCCGTGCTGTTTTTTAGGCAGGCAGGCAGCTTTCCGCTTGCCTTCCCCTGCCGCGAACCTCCGTGTATCTTTAAAAAACCCAATGCTGAGGGGATGGCTGCTGGGTGGGGGTGTGAGCCAGTAGTCCTTCCACCCCCCACCCCCTGCAAACCTCCGTGTTGTAACCAAAATCCTTCACATTCCAGCTGCCGCGCGACTGAGGAGAGATAGCTATTGGGGTGTGTGAGGTAGTAATCCTTCCAATCACACACACCCCGGCGGCAGCGGATGGCAAGCAGAGCGTACGTTTACGCCTGCAAAAACAGATCGGAACTGCACTTTGAGAACTTGGCGGGTGTCCCATGCACTGGAAAACGCGCTTTGCTGGCCGAGGAAGGCACGTTTGCTCGGGCAGTGAGCTCCGCACTGGGCTTACTTGGGTGTAAAAAGCTGCTTTGTGGAACGGGGTCCGCTCGTTTCTAGAGAAGCGAATCAGAGCGCGGCACACGTGGTCGTCGCTGCAAAGCGGCCGGCGGGAGTCCTGGGCGCTCCTACCACCACTGGAGAGCAAGTCCCGCTCCGTTCAGAAGGGCTTACTTGCGAGTCAACAAGCCCCGGCCCGAGCCGCGCAGGGCTGCACGCTGTCCGCCTTCCCCCTGCGCAGACGTGCCTCTCTCAGTTGGGAAACGGCACCGGGCCAAATGGCAGGCCACGGCATTGTTCTGCTTGCCATCTGCCGGAAGAGAAGCCAGTGTCTGACTTTTCGCTTCCCCATGTTAATGACACCTGGGCTGTGGAAGGCCTTGTGATGGCTCTTCTTAAGGGGGACTCCTCTGCCTGTTTCCCCAAAGGATAATTTCATCATGATCATGTCAGGGCAGGTGGCCTTCCCTTCCCTTCACTGTCCTGCTTCTGCTGCTTGGAAAAGGTAAGGAGGAGGGGGGAAGCTTCCCAAACGAGAGAGGCGCGTCTGCACAGGGGGAAGGCGGACCGCGTGCAGCCCTGCGCGGCTCGGGCCGGGGCTTGTTGACTCGCAAGTAAGCCCTTCTGAACGGAGCGGGACTTGCTCTCCAGTGGTGGTAGGAGCGCCCAGGACTCCCGCCGGCCGCTTTGCAGCGACGACCACGTGTGCCGCGCTCTGATTCGCTTCTCTAGAAACGAGCGGACCCCGTTCCACAAAGCAGCTTTTTACACCCAAGTAAGCCCAGTGCGGAGCTCACTGCCCGAGCAAACGTGCCTTCCTCGGCCAGCAAAGCGCGTTTTCCAGTGCATGGGACACCCGCCAAGTTCTCAAAGTGCAGTTCCGATCTGTTTTTGCAGGCGTAAACGTACGCTCTGCTTGCCATCCGCTGCCGCCGGGGTGTGTGTGATTGGAAGGATTACTACCTCACACACCCCAATAGCTATCTCTCCTCAGTCGCGCGGCAGCTGGAATGTGAAGGATTTTGGTTACAACACGGAGGTTTGCAGGGGGTGGGGGGTGGAAGGACTACTGGCTCACACCCCCACCCAGCAGCCATCCCCTCAGCATTGGGTTTTTTAAAGATACACGGAGGTTCGCGGCAGGGGAAGGCAAGCGGAAAGCTGCCTGCCTGCCTAAAAAACAGCACGGAGGTTTTCAGGGAGGGAGGTGTTAACTCATGAAGGCACGGACCGGCACTCAACCTTTCACGGACCGGCACCGGTCCGCGGACCGGCAGTTGAGAAACACTGATCTAGTTCATCTTCAACTACCTCTCGTCATGTTTCATCTTTCTTTGTTTCATCTTTTCTTTGAGATAAAATTCATGACTTTTAAGAAAGTTATCTATCTTATAGACAGATTATCTGTCCTATATTTACTTATAGGTAAGACATGTTTTCATGATGCCTTAGCATGGAGTTTTTGTTTGTAACATTGTTAAATAGATATTATGGTGTTATTCATATGTGTTTTATCTTTATAGTCCTTCATGACAAAGCATATGCAAAAACAGCTGATATCTAGACAGCTTTTCAAGGACTATTTGATTACACCCGGGAATATCTGAATGCGCTTATCCAAGTTTGTTTAAACCTTGGAATACGGAGTAAAACTTACTGTTTTACATATGGGAGACCCATGAAGATTTTCCCCAAGACCATTACTTTGGTTGGAGTGAATTACTGAAGAAATTTAATCCATTGGGTCCATGCAGAAGTTCAGCTTCTCCTTTTACATTATTGCATTTCTAAGAGTTTATTTCTATCTATTTATGGCATTTTTGCAATGGGCTTCACTGTTTTCAACTCTTCTTCAGTACTGGATGGATCTTTCTATCTAATTATGGACTTTTACTCTTTGGACATTGGAATATTCATCAGTAGTTATGTATAGCTTTAGTATAGTTTTTGTATTATAATTGCTTATATTCTCATATATTTTTGTTTATGTTTATCTATCCTGTAAATTATGGTTCTTATATTTATATGGATTGCATTAATATTCTATATTGTATATATGAATTGTGATTTAGAATCTATAATTTTGTGTGTGTGGTCAATATGTTTCATTAGTTTTCCACTGCATTTTTCTTTATTTTACATGGGGTCCCCCCCACATTTGTGGATATTTTATGTGTTACCCTTTCGATTTGTGATTTCGCTGTACCTGTGTTAGGTGAAGGCCCAGCTGTGATTCTCATTACCTAATAAAGTGCTTTGAATCTGATGGAAAGGGGGTTGGCCTCTACCTAGAAAGAACCTAGAATGTAGTATTTCCGCTACATGACCCTTCATACTACAGATATAACAAGGAAGGATTTGGAAACAGTGTTTTTTTGTAGGCCTTTCCACAGACGCCAGTCATTATAAATACCACAAAATCTTTCCCATTATGATTCAATATTTCAATGTACAAAAAGGTATTCAATCAAAGCTTCTTGAATTACAGGAACTTGAAAATGAATGTTCAGAGACAGTGTCTAGATAGATTAGATCAAATGTGGCTGTTCCACAAGAAATTCTATGTGACGTGCAGGCAAGAAAAACTGCTTGTTTCCTGAGTTTTAAGGTAAAGAACATTTTAAGGATGCCATTTTAAAGTTGTTCCTCAGATGCATGTGAGGAACAAATAACTGAATTTAAGGAAGAGGTGATTAAATTCTATGAGAAATGTTGCCATTACTTGGACTCATGGACTGCCAGCTTTGTTGATATAATGGATCATTTTTCATGGATGACTCTGAACAGGGCTCCAGATTGGGAAGTTGTCCAGTTAACGTGCATTTTTTCCTGAAAGAACTGGTTCAGCAATAGATGATAATGCGGTATTCAGTCTGTCTGAACTTTTAAAGAGACACCTAGAAGCCAACACTGACAATGAAAACCAGTAGATCACTCTACTGGTGATCTCAGTGGGTGATGGGACTCGTAGTGAATAAGATGTTCTGTTAAATACCCTGGGCCAAAACTGTTTAGGGCTTTCTAGGAATGAATATATATTGACAGGAGCCTTTGATCTCTGTCAACTATAGGTTCTGTTATTTACTTATGAAACTGATTGCCAGGAAATTCAGGACTGACAAAATGAATAACCTTTTCACACAACACATAATTATAAACCGATGGAATTCTCTGCCATGGGATGTGGTGGTGGCCACCAGCTTGGGTGGTTTTAAGAGCGGGCTAGACAAATTCATGAACAGTAGTCTATCAACAGCTACTAGTCCGGTGGCTATAGGCCACCTCCAGCCTCAGAGATAAGCTCAGTTGCAGGGGAACAGCAGCAGGGGAGAGGGCAGGCCCCCTCCTCTTGCCTGTGGGCTTCTCAGAGGCATCTGGTGGTCCACTGTGGCAAATGGGATGCTGGACCGGATGGGCCTTGGGCCTGATTGAGCAGGGCTGTTCTCATGTAAGAGTTTTCCAACTTGAGTCCCCAGATGCTTGACTCACCATATCTTAAGATACTCACTGTATCTTAAGGACATTGTAGACCTGGGAAAGGTGCAGAAGACAGCAACCAAGATGAGGGGCCTGGAGCACCTTCCTTGTGAGGCTAGGCTACAGCATCTGGGGCTCTTTAGTTTGGAAAAGAGGCGACTAAGGGGAGACATGATAGAGGTGTATAAAATTATGCATGGAGCAGAGAGAGTGGACAGAGAGAAAAATTCCTCCCTCTCACAGCACTAGAGCCAGGGGTCATCCCATGAAACTGATGGCCAGGAAATTTAGGACCAACAAAAGGAGCTACTTTTTCACACTGTATAATCAATCATATCAGGCATCAGTGATATAGGAAGATGCTGAAAGGCATCATCTCATACTGCACGGGAGGTAGCAATGGTCAACCCCTCCTGTATTTGACCAAAGAAAACCACAGGGCTCTGTGGGCACCAGAAGTTGGAATCAACTTGGCAGCATACTCACTTTATAATCAATCTATGGAACTCCTTGCTACGGGATGTGGTGATGGCCACCAGCCTGGGTGATTTTAAGAGGGACAAATTCATGGAGCTCGATCAGTGGCTACTAGTCTGGTGGCTTTAGGCCACTTCCAGCCTCAGAGGCCTCAAGATGCCTCTCAATACCAGTTGCAGAGGAGACACAGCAGGAGAGAGGGCATGCCCTCAGCTCTTGCCTATGGGCTTCCCAGAGGCATTTGATGGGCTGCTGTGTGAAATAGGATGCTGGACTGAATAGGCCTTGGGCCCAAGCCAGCAGGGCTGCTGCTCATAGGATTAGGGGGGCTGCTGTTGCAGACAGAAACCCCACTCTCCAGCAAAGCCAACAAGCCCCAACGTGTTTGGCTTCTCCAGCAGATGGCAGCAGTGTGCAACATTCTGACTCCTGCCCATAGAGTGACAATGGTGGTCCACTCGCCTCCTCTGTGAGAGGATGTACAGTACCTCCTGCTACTTTGAGACATGGATTCTAGGGATGACAGGCCTTTCGAGAGACAATGAAGAAGCAACCATGCCCTGGGATGGGGAGGGGAGATGCAGGAAGCAGGCTAATCAACTGGTTCATACAGTGCTTTTCTTGTCCACGGCACAAGACTCCCCCAGCGATGCACTCTTGGAGAAATGCACTGCATGAACCAATCACTGCAGCATGGATGCCACAAGGGGCACAGGCAGTAGAGACCGGTGGGACTCCTGGACGGGAGCTTCGTAACCAGGACTTGGAGGTGTACCTATGGCACCCACTCTGGCCTGCCTCTCCAGTGAGCATGGTTGCATTTGTCCAGTATTGCACCCTAAGCAGCCTAAGAGCCCTGCTGCATCAGGGACTCCCAACCTTGGGACCCCAGATGATGATGTTGGACTACAGCCCCCCCCTGCAATCATCCCCTGTCACAAGGGTCTTCAGCTCCTGTCCTAGACAAATTATTAGAGAAGGATGGTTCTATGACTATTCGTCATAACAACTACGTCAAATCCCAGAGGCTGAACAGCACGGAATGCCGCTTTCAGGAGAGCAACAGCGAGAGTCTCCAGAGAGCTGACAGGCAGGCCCTGAAGGCATCTAGCCGGCCACTGCTGGAAGCTGCATGAGATGCAATGGACTCTCCTCCGTCTCATGCAGCTGGCTCTATCTACGGTCATTTCCCAGCCGAGTAGGTGGGAGGGGATTCAGGACCATCTTCCAGGGGAGCTGCTGAATACTCTCCTTGGGAAACTGCCAAATGGACTCATGGCGTTGCTCCGTGTGAGCTGGGATTGAGAATGGTTGGTCTGAAAGTGTGTATGAGGAAAGCATGGCGCGAGTCAGTGGAGGGTGAGAAAGGTAATGAACTGAACAGCCCGCCTCTCCTTCCTCTCCAGGATGCTTCTTAGGGGATATTTGCCTTTATGGCTGTTTTGCCTTTAAATGGGTCGGAACAGGAGGCAAGCCTAGGACTCGGTTTGTGTTCTGATCCCAGGACATCTTCTGCTTTTTGTGTTTTTGGTTACCCACCAGAGCAGCAGAAGCAGCCCGCTCTCCCTCCACGTAGCCAAAACCATGTTTGGCCCAAAGGAAGTCACAGCAGAGTCTTAAGGCTTCTTAAATAAATACTTTAAAATAATAAATATCTTGGTCCTGTCCACATGTGACCCAGAAGTGGACTGGCACCACTGGAGACACTGGGCTGTGGGAGCATGCGGCCCGGAAGGCCAAAAGGGACATCAGGTCTGGGGCTCTCGCCTCTTCGAAGAGCTTCCGGGCTGCACTGGGTTCCTGGGGGCTGCCCCAGTTTGGCCCTTCTGGGAGGAGAGTGGCTGGGCTGGCAACTTCTTCTTGAGGACTGGTGTCTTGTTTTTGCTTCTGAACACCTTGCTGGGGTCCAGCTTGTTGATGAATGGCTCTGCCTCCTCCGAGCGCTGCTCCGTGTTGAGGGTGATGGGTTTGTACATGTTGAACCATTGCTGGGAAATGGGAATTAAGAAGAGATGCATTAAAATGAAGTCCTGACCAGATCCATGGTGGTCAGCTGAGTCTCAGAAACAGGAAGGCACCCTAGTTTGGTCTGCACAGGACTTTGCCTTGGAGGCACTTCAGGCTTCATATGCAAATCATACCCAGGACAATGCCTATCCCTGCAAGCTGCCTGTGGCCTCAAAGCAGGAATGCTGGCAGCAAACTCAGGCACTTTACTCTCTTTGCCACTGTGGTGCATAGGAAGCTGCCTTCTTCAGAGTCAGACCCTGGGTCCATCTAGCTCAGTATTGTCTACACAGACTGGCAGTGGCTTCACCTATGTTGCAGGGGGCAGGAATCTCGCTCAGCCCTATTTGAGAGAGAGAAGCCAGGGAGGGAACTTGGGACCTTCTGATGCTCTTCCCAGAGTGGCTCCATCCTTTAAGGGGAATCTCTTCCAGTGCTCACACTTCTAGTCTCCCATTCCTATGCAACCAGGGCAGACCCTGCTTAGCTAAGGGGACCAGTCCTGCTGGCTCCCACCAGGCCAGCTCTCCTCTCTGTGGAAGCTTTCCAGAGGAGGGCACGACTGGCCTGCGATGGTGCTGCAGCGCCACCTCCACGGATGGCCAGAAGGTGGTATTACAGCTACCAGCTCAGCAGTGGTCAGGGGACAGAGGGCCAATGGGGTTCCACCTGGACCCAAAGAGCTGCTGACCCTGGCCTAGCTCCCCAGACACAGACAGAGCCTTCCGACGGCACCCACCCACTCCTCTGAAAGACAAGAGGCATGGCAGAGGAAGCAACCATGGCTTCTGGAAAGAGAGGGCGTGCCTGCACAGCTGCTGGAGGTGGATGAGAGGCACTTTGTTCTCCCCCCGTGGCCTCCACCATCCCACGATGCCTTGCCAGCATGGCTCCTTTCATTTGGCGCTTCTCTGAAATGCCTGGAGCAACGTCAAGGGGAAAGAGAAACAAGGCAGAGCACCTGACGGGGCAGCTGAGAAGACGAGGCTGTAAGAAAGCAGACTGGAGGTGTCCCATGGGAAGCTCCGTCTAGACCTCACTGTTGCCTCAGGACACGACACTGGGGGAGGCCACTCCACCACTGAGGTATGCAAGGGTCCCAGCCCTAACCGGGGCAGCCCTTGGGTCCAAAGGACAGCCTGACGCAGAGCTGTCAAAACGCGTCGTCCAGCTGACAGCAAAGCTATTTGAACTTTGGATTAAAAAAACAGTCACTTGGTGTTGCACAGAATGAAGGCAGTGGTGGGGTTGTCTCAAAGTCTGGAGGCCAGCTCGCTATCTTCAGTGGGAGGGCAGGGCAGAGGCTGGGGGTGGTCCAGGATTGCAGACGGAGGAGCTCTGCAGTAAGGAGCCTCCCTGTCTGGATGCAGCCGGTCCCAGGACTGACCCCTGGCATCTCCCGCTGAAGCAGAGGCTCTCAAACCCGGATGGAGCCGCTCTGGGAAGAGCATCTAGGCTTGAAGTTCCCTCCCTGGCAGCATCTCCAAGACAGGGCTGAGAGAGACTCCTGCCACCTGCAACCTTGGAGAAGCTGCTGCCAGTCTGGGTAGACAATACTGAGCTAGATGGACCAAGGGTCTGACTCAGGATATGGCAGCTTCCTATGTACCTAACTTGGTTGGGTCCCTGGATGTGGATGGGAGTTGCAGTCCAAGGCTGAGAACCCCTGCCCTAGACAGGGCCTGTGGCCATGGAGGCTGGGCATGATGGGAGTTGTAGTTCAACATCTTCTAGGGGCCCAGGTTTGAAAGCCTGGAGTTTAGACTTTTGAACTGGGGACCTCCTGATCCACAGCTCAGTCTTAGCTACTATGCTGCATTGCCTCCTCCCCTCAGGAGTTCAGATTCTGCCCTAGATCTAAACCTGCACATACTGCATACTACCCTGGACAGATTCACATGTATGCAAAACATGCCCCTGCCTTTGAGTCTCACGGGAGAGAGCGGCTTGCACCTGGATGGACTTTTTTCAGCGGCTGAGCTGACCCGCTTGCAGCGGCAACAGCGCTCTCTCTCACCTTTGCCTGGGGGCTGATGCCATAGCTGGTGAAGGCATACTGCCACTGCGGGAGTCCCAGGTGGGTGATCAGGAGTCGGTAGTAGGCAGTGAAGGTTTTGGTGAGGAAGTGCCAGTAGAGGGCTCGGTCCAGAAACCAGATCTCAGAATCCGGGCTGACAACTGGAATTGAGACAGGGGGAAGAATAAGAAGAGGGCAATGGTCACATGGCAGGCCAGAAATGGGACACTTGGAAGGCACTCAGGCACCTGGGCTGTTCTAGTCCCCAGTGCTTTCCATAGGTAGTGAGGGCACTTCTGGCCAGTGAGCAGGGGAAAGGGTGTGGGCTAGGGCAAGCTACCCTGTGCCAAGAGTCAGGAATAGCTTGTTGGGCATGGCTGAACCAGGGGCGGTTGCCACAGCTGCTGCTTTGGAACAGAGACTCCCAGGACCAAGTTACACAGTCCTGGACGTGGGCCAAGGTGAGGGCGAGCTGTGCAGCCAACGTGAGATGGACTTGCTTAGCCCCAGGGATCAGGCCCAACTTCCGAAAGGGTGGGAAGGCCATGCCACCGCAAGCTGACGGCTCCTGTGAGAACCAGAAACAGCCAGAGGGATAACGTCACGGGCAGCAGGGGATGGCAGGCTGTCATGCTGTCCACAGGGGGCGCTAAATGAAGTGCAGACTGGACCGAGAGGAGTAGCAGGGATCAGAGGAGAGATGGGGAGAGGGCTGAGCAGGGGCAGGGGGAGAGAGAGAGAGAGAATCAACAAAATAAGCCCCGTGCAGGGCCAGAGAGCAAAGAGGAGGCAGAGGAGCAGGGCAAGCAGAGCCGGGAGCAGAGAGGCCGGCCGGCCACGGGTGGCTGGGGCAAGAGTTCGATTTCATGTATCCAGCCAAAACAGAACAGTTGCTTATTTGCCTGCTGGAGCCCAGCAACATACCCGGCTTGGTGTTCTTGTACACAAGGCAGACTTTCCCATTCCCGCCACACGGGTCCAGTTCAAATATCAGGCTGCGAGAATCCAAGTGAGGCTTCTCTGGCTGGTCCTCGTTACCTTTGCAAAAACAGCAGATGAAAAACAGAGGTCTGAGCACAGGAGGGAGATGACTTGCATGAGTGGAAGTTCACCTGGGGTTTGGGGGAAGAAAGGTGCAGCCTCATGTAAGCTGAACACACGGCATGAAGTGCGGTGACTTTTTCTGCAGGGAGCGGGGAAAGAGGAGAAGCGGCAAAAGCTCTCGCAGCCAAGGCGGCCGGTACCTTCTTCCTCGTCAGTATCCTCCAGGTCAGCAAGAGTCGGTGCGCTGGGCAGGTTGTAGACTGGCGGTGCTCCAAGGCGGCTCAGGTTGGAGATGCTGTTGATGGTCATGGCGCCCAGGGGCATGGGGTTCTCTGCAAAAAAAAAAAAAGGGGGGGGGGAAGAGGGCCGTTGCTAGGCTGCATATGCCATGATTCAGAGGGAGCACAGAAAACTCACAGAATGAGGTTCTGGGCACAGAATCTAGCTTCCCGAGAACCCCACCTTTCTTCTCCTTTTAAAACAACCAGTTTCCAGCCCTTACAGCTGGAAGGATTTCCTGCTAAAGGGGGATTTCCTGCTAAAACAAGGAGAGCTGAAAGGAATTTTAGAGACCGAGGACGGAGCTCCAGTGCCTGAAGAATGTGTGCGAACCCCCTGGCTTACATGACCAGCAAAAATCGGGCTAGGCTCTCCTAGCCCGATTTTTGCTGGTCGTGAGAATAGTCTCATCATGTACGTTTGCTGCATGTCATGGCGCAGAATTTTAATTATTTTCCGGGAGAGTCCACTCAGCCCGGGGGAAGGGTATCTCGTACGGAGAGGGCTCCTTCTTCAGTGGCAGAGTGGATGCTTTCCACGCAGAAGAGCCCAGGTTCAGGGTCCAGTGGAAATACCTCAGTTCCTCTGACCAAGACCGTGGCGAACCACCCCCAGGCACAGACCTCAGGCATTAAGGCTGGTTTTCAACCCTCTTCAGAACCGAGGCAAGCAGACACCAGGAGGAGCAGGGGCTTTCCAGTTGTGGCCCTGTGACTGCGGAAAGCCCTCCCAGCGGAGGTGTGCCTGGCTCAGTCTCCCATCTTGGTTCTTCAGGAAGGCCTCGGGGGATGAGCCAGTAAGGGCGGCTGCTGGGCGGGAGTTGCAGCCTCCTGCTTCTGCATGGCGGCTTCCCCCGCCTTGTGTTCGTGCAGTGACATTGGTAGATCGCGTAGATTATTTTGTTGCTAAGCATTTTTGCAAGCCACCTCTGAGGTCCCTTGGGACCCAAAGTGTGGGATGTTAAATATAGTCCTAGATAAAGTAGAACACAG
The DNA here is from genome assembly GCF_027244095.1 of Hemicordylus capensis. Taxonomy (NCBI): domain Eukaryota; kingdom Metazoa; phylum Chordata; class Lepidosauria; order Squamata; family Cordylidae; genus Hemicordylus; species Hemicordylus capensis. The sequence continues at coordinate 4,564,757 of NC_069658.1, forward strand.
CTTTATAGAATTACACAGAGAGGTCTATTCTTATGCCACCTGGTGGCACAGCGGGAAATGACTTGCCTAGCAAGCCAGAGGTTGCCGGTTCGAATCTCCGCCGGTACGTTTCCCAGAGTATGGGAAACTCCTATATTGAGCAGCAGCGATATAGGAAGATGCTGGAAGGCATCATCATCTCACACTGTGCAGGAGGAGGCAATGGTCCACCCCTCCTGTATCCTACCAAAGACAACCCACAGGGCTCTGTGGTTGCCAGGAGTTGACACTGACCCGACAGCACACTTTACTTTATATCCCTGCTAACTGAGCAAAGGGGCACCTTATAAAGTGGCGGTTCACTTTAGACTTAGCAGGGAGAGAGCAACTATCCCTATCCAATCTCAGTGGTTGCTGGTGTCTACCTTGTTTTTTGTAAACCGCTTTGAGAATGCTTCTTGAAAAGCGGTATATTCATAGTTGTGATAGTAGTGATAGCGATCCATCCTCAACATGGCAAAGGAACTGTTTGCATGGGGAAAGACCCCTTTTCCTGACCAGCTTTGGCTTGCCCAGGTCTCAGGCAGAGTTGTCTCCTTTCACTGGAAATGTATCTTGGACATGCCCACCCCACCCCAGTCTCATTCCACTGCTGAACTGCTCAGAGGTCGCTTGCCTCCTACAGACCAGTTTAGGTCCTAGTGAAATTAAGATAGAAACAAGAACATTCACTGAGAAAAAAGGATCAGATAAGCAGAGACTAGGGAGATGCAGGCCATGCTTACCATCAAACTTGACACTCCAAGTCATACAGAAGCCATCTGTCATCAGGTAGAAATTCTTCAGATCCTCAGGCAGGACACAGGCATTTTTCTGTGGGCAGAAGGGAAAGGGCAGGAAGAAAACAGACCACAGCAGGCGTCAACCCCTGATCAATGAAAGCACAGAAACCCTCCTTGAGAACTACCACTCTCCCTATTCACCCTCACAGAGCATCTTTTCCAGTGTGGTGCTGTTGAGGTCTCTCCCTCCTACCCAAGATTGCAAGCCCCTCTGAGTCAGAGAACTATTTTGTCTTTTAATTCATTCACTCATGGCTCAGGGCAGTTCACATTAAAATCAAACAGACATCATAAAACAATTAAAATTAAAACAAACAAACATTTAAACCAGATTGAAATTAAAAAAACTAGATATCTTTAATAGCCAGGCTAAAAAGATGGGTCTTTAAGGCTCCCCTGAAGGCCTCCAAGGAAGATAATCCTCTCATATCCACGGGGAGCACATTCCACAACCAGGGGCGACAACTGAAAAGGCCAGATCCCAGGTTTTCACCAGATGAACTGCCAGCACCAAAAGACAGATCCCTCCTGATGATCTTAATGAGTGGTGGGGATCCAGTTGCAGGGGAATAACAGCAGGAGAGAGGGCATGCCCTCAACTCCTGCCTGTGGCTTCCAGAGGCATCTGGTGGGCTACTGTGCAAAACAGGATGCTGGACTAGATGGGCCTCCTTGGGCCTGATCCAGCAGGGCTGTTCTTATCTTGTAGAGAAAGGCACTCGCTCAGGTAACCTGGACATAAGCCATTCACGGCTTTAAAGGTAATAACCAGCACTTTGTACCTTGCTCGGAAACAGATCAGCAGCCAGTGCAACTATTTAAGAACAGGCATAATGTGGTCTCTCCGGAGTTCCCCAGAGACCAATCCGGCTGCCACATTTTGGATGAACTGCAGTTTCTGAACTATGTACAAAGGCAGCCCCATGTAGAGTGCATTGCAGTAGTCCAACCTGGAGGTTACCAGCTCTGTTTTCAGGTCATTCTCCTCAAGGAACGGGTGGAGTTATCAAATCAATCACAGCTGGTAAAGAGTGCTCCTGGCCACAGCCTGAACCTGAGGGATCAGGGTGAGACCCGGGTCCAAGAGCACTCCCAAGCTATGAACCTGTTCTTTCTGGGGGAGTGTAACCTCATCCAGAACAGGAAGTTCTATCACATCTTGCTGATTACGAGCAATGAGCACCTCCGTCTTGCCTGGATTCAGCTTCAGTTTATTATCCCCCATCCAGCCCATTACTGCCTGTAGGCAGGCACTTAAGGGGCTAACACCATTTCCTGATATTGAAGACCAGGAGAAATAGATTTTCTCCTGGTCATCAGGAGATGTGCCATCAGCATATCGATAACATCCAGCACCAAATCTCAGGTCACCAATTTCTCTGCTATGTGAAAAGTGTTTTGTCAACACTTTTGTTGAAAGGCAGTACATATTATCATCAACAATAATTATTATAGCAAACACCTGGTTGTATTTTTTCTGCTGCCTTACTGGGATGGAGAGCTGGTCTTGTAACAGTGAGCTTGAATTGTCCTCTTTGCTAAGCAGGGCTCACCTTTGTTTGCATTTGGATAAGCGATTACATGTGAGCACTGTCAACTGTAAGATATTCCTCTTAAGGGCTGGGTCCTTTGCTCAGCAGAAGAACACCTGCTTTGCATGCAGAAGGTCCCAGATTAACTCCCTGGCATCTGCAGGTAGGGCTGGGAGAGTCTCCTGCCTGAAACTTGGAGAGCTGCTGCCAGTCAGTGTAGACAATACTGACCTAGATGGACCAATGGTATGTTCCCACCTAGTGAGTTGACCAGCAAAAGGTTTACAGCAAAGTTGCGCTGGTGTGGATGTACTACTGAGATCAGGAACCAGTCGCTTGTTCATGCTCTGTTCCCTTTCCAGGAGAATCCAAATGAGCAGTCCATGCCAAACCAGAGTTTTCTATGTTGCCCTCCTGCCTTTTTAAAGATGAGGCCTGTGCCAATTTTCCTGACTTTTAATGCCGCTCCATCATCAGCCTGGACTGGCCATAAGATTCAAGCTGCCAGTCTTACAGATGTGTAGATCAGGACACAGACACTTAGCTTTTGAAATGCAGGAACCATTTGTAGAACACTGGAATTGGAATGTGCAATTTATATTTGCTATACATTGTATTTAGCGATGCCAATGAAATATAACACAAGCTTTTTGGAATAACCCCACATTCCAACCAGTGGAAACCTTCCTTCCTGGAACAGAGTGTGTGCCCACACACGAGCGAAAATGACAGACGCCCATGGCAGGAGTCTGGGCCTAACGTTCGTAGATTCCCAAGTGTATCTGGAGGCGTCCTCGACAATAAGCATCCCCCTTGGAGCTATTCCTGAAGCATTCCTGGGATGTCACAGCAAAATACCCTCAGCAATGACCCCAAGAAGCAGAGGCCCAGGTTAAAGCTCATGGCCGTCATCTCTGGCAGCACTTGTACAGAAAGAAACCATCTGCAGTGAGAGAGCAAGCCTTCGCTCCAGTGTTCCCTCCAAGGCGTGCGCACGCACATGCGCACGCTCACAAGTTATAGCCTAGAGACACAAGTTGCCCACCCTTGTGAGAATGAAGCCTGCCAAGTTGATGGCTTGCGGCGTTGAAGTAACAGGTATTGATTAACAGCCTCCTGATCCACATTCTGGCCCCTGGGCCCCCAAGACTTGATCCGGGCAGCTTCCAGGCTCACTGCTTGCACTCTCAGCTGTGGCATGATGCTGAACCACACGGGGTCGTGACTTCAGCAGCATTATGGCCAATGCGTCTCGACCGGAGAACGACAGCAGTTCCCCCAAAGCCCTGAAGTGCACTCATCCTGCTGCCGTCTCTGGTGAAGAGGGGCTGCTGTGCTTGCAACGTGCCAAGCCTTTGTCCAGAGAGAACAGTGGGGCTGGGGGGTGGAAGGGGAAAAACATCTGCACCCACCGTGGGTAGCAAGCGATGCCTCCCTCAGGAACCACTGCCTCTCTCCGGCCCTGAGCTCGGCCGTGACCTTTCCACACCGGTGGCCTCGCACATCCCTGGCTTGTGGCGTCGTCACCCTGACATTCTTGTCGGCCTGCGTCAGGTCTGACCCCTTGACCTGTTGCATCTATAGCATTGCAGCGCAGAAGCCGACTTTGTCTGGGTTTGCAACACTCTTCCGCTGAGCTGCCTGCCTGCCCACTGCCTGATGTCACCACTATGTTGCATTCTCTGGCATCCTGGATTATGTGCTCCTAAAGTGTTTGACTTCTGCCAAAACCCTCCAGCAGAGTATACAGCAGCAACAGCAGCAGCAGCAGCAGCATCAAGACAAGGAGTACGCCGTGTGGGACAGCCCCAGCCAGAGCAAAGCACAGCAGCAGGTCAGATTTTCATTTTTCTTTGGTTTCACCAATGCCTGGTCCCAAGGAAGAGCAAAGGGGAGGGGCATTTTTTGAACTGGATTTATTTTAATTCCATTTCTTTCTTCCATCACTGGAGCCCAAGGCAGTTTCCACAGCATTTCCAGGCAGCCTCCCAACCAGGCCCTGACCAGACTGAGACCTGCTTAGCTTCAGCTAGGGGGCTGCATTAGGTGCTCTCAGACGATGTTTCTAGGCAAATAACTTAAAATCCTTAATGTATTTAAATACCTCAACTGCATGAACAATAAAAAGGTGTTCATGTGGGAAAATAATCCCATGCAGAAGGTTTGGAAGGATGAAGAAATCTCTTGCCGCTTTTAAACCAGGGTTGATAAAAATTGAGGATTTAAAAATAATTATCAGATTTGTAAATTGTAAAAATAAGATTAAAAAAAATTTAAATCAGATTTTAATTTTTAAAATTATAAAAGAAAACCTATGTCAAAGATACCATCATGAATGTTAATCATAACAAACTCCTAATTATAGTCTGTGAACTTGTTAGCAGTTTCATGAGGTTGAGATATAACAGACCTGATCAGTCCTATTCTGCAGGTGTTGTACCTGCACAGCACAAACGCAGTCAAGCCCTTGCCCCTCCCTTTCTCTCTCTCAAATTACAAAGACATTGGGCCATTCACTCATTATGTTCAACACTCGTACAATGAGTGTCCAGTAAACACAGGTACAGTCATTCACACAAACATGTGTACAAGTGTACAGACATTAGGGGTGTGCGAGCTGGCTCGGGTCGAGCTGGGCTCGACGGGTTGAGGGTCGAACCACATTGGCGGCCCAGTTCGACCAGAGCCAGCTCAAAACTCTACTGGTAAAGGGGATCTGTTGAGGCTTCCCTTTACTGATGCGTTGGGGGGCAGGGGGCTCTCCTAAAGGTGGATGGGGTGGGAAAAAGAAATGACATTTATAGTGCTGCTGGCTGGGGGTGGGCTCTGCCCCCCCCCCCCGGCCTCCCCCTGAGTAGGCAGGGCTGTTTCAGGCCCGTTTCAGGCCTCTGCACAAGTGTGGATGTCACTAAAATGTCCTCTGTGCATGCATGGAGGCCATACTAGTGGCCTCCATACCTACCCAGCAGCGGGAGGCTGGCAGGGGGAAGGGGCTAGGAGAGCCCCCCTGCCCTCTACTGGTAAAGGGGAATGATTCCCCTTTTACTATAAAGCTCTGAGCTCCTTTGAACTGACTCTGTTCGACCTCGAACCAGGTCTGGTTCGATGAGGCACGGAACCGGATGGGCAGGGTCGGCTTGAATCAGATTTTGATTCGAGCTGAACCGGTTTTGTGCATATCCTTAACAGACATCTGTACACTTGGCAGCAAGCCATAAAAGCAACCCCACTTGGAAATATTTTAATGAAGTTCCTATACCTATGAATAAAACAGGCATGTGTGTGAAATGCAAACAGTGCACCAAAAAATTGCAAGGTCTACTTGCCCAAATGAAAGAGCATTATGAGACGTGTGTACCTACCTCCTAAAAATGAAACCTACATCTCTGAATATGTATTAAGGTTTATTAAACAAGAATGTATTTTTACTAGAAAATGACGACTAAATAGAATCTTCCTGAATAGTAATTAAAATTGTGATTTACATCATTAAAATTGAGTCCTCCCGTGAAGTGATTCAATCAAATCAAATCAACTCTGTTTTAAACATGAATTCTAAGTCTTCCTTACAAGTGAAACTGTCAGCAAACCTCTTACGACACCTCAGTCTAGGCCAGTCTTAGGTCTTGTGGCGCCCTCAGAGAAGTCGGGGCCCCTGCCCTCCAGGGTCAAAAAGGGTGGAGCCCCAGATTTATCTTGAGCCTCACAGACTGCTCATTCGCTGGGTCAAGTGACCAGCCTACGCGGATGACTAGGGAAGGACCAGGCCACACTGACTAGGGAGGGACGAGGCCATGCTGGTTTGGGGATACACTGGGAGAGGGGAAAGATTGAGGATCCTGGAGCCCGCCTGACACCCACACTTCCTCCATCGCTGCCGCCTCCCTCCCTTCAGCAGTGCAGGACCTGCAATCCTCAGCTCCGACAGAGTTCTCTGTCTCCCTCAGAGGCAGCTTTTAACTGCACTATGAGGAGCTTCCCTCCACAACCAGGCCCGAGCACAGCCAAGCCAAACGTTGTGTCCGCCATGATGGTTTCTCCTTTCCTAGACTCCCCGCCAGTCTACAGATCTTAAACGCTTCTCTTCCTTTTGCAGAAGCTTTTCAAGGAGTTATCGAAGTGACGTTTGTAGAGAAGAGCCTAGGGGGACTTTGGATTCCGATCTGGCAGAGTTTAGATCTGTTAATGGAACCCCGGGGCAGTTCCATTAACAGGCCAGAGATTTCCAAACTTCCATTAGACCAATGGCCATTGTGGCTGAGGATGATGGGAGTTACATGAGAAGCTGCCATATACCGAGTCAGAACCTTGGTGTGGAGCAAGTGGAGAGAGAGAAATTCTTCTCCTCTCACATCACACTAGAACCAGGGGTCATCCCATGAAACTGATTGCCAGGCAATTTAGGACCAAAATGAAAGTACTTTTTCACACAACGCATCATCCACTTGTGGAATTCTCTGCCACGAGATGTGGTGACAGCCAACAACCTGGATGGCTTTTAAGAGGGGATTGGATAACTTCATGGAAGAGAGGTCTACTAGTCGGAGGGCTATAGGCCACCTCCAGCCTCAAAGGCAGGATGCTGCTGAATCCCAGTTGTGGGGGAGTAACAGCAGGAGAGAGGGCACACCCTCAACTCCTGCCTGTAGGCTTTCAGCAGCATCTGGTGGGCCACTGTGCGAAACAGGATGCTGGACTAGATGGGCCTTGGGCCTGATCCAGCAGGGCTGTTCTTGTCTTCATATGTCCACCTAGCTCAGTATTATCTACAGACTTGGCACCGGCTTCCCCAAGGTTGCAGACAGGAGTCTCTCTCAACCCTACCTGGAGATGCCAGGGAGGGAACTTGGAACTTTCTGCAAGCAAGCATGCACGTGCTGTTCCCAGAGCAGCCCCATCCCTGAAGGGGGACACCTTTCAGGGCTCACATGTAGTCTCCCATTCAAATATAAACCACGGCAGACCCTGCTTGACAAAGGGGACAAGTCATGCTTGCTACTACAAGGCCAGCTCTCCTCTGTAGACCAACAATACCTGTGGACCGTAGTTTGAGCATCCCTGGGTTAGAGCTGGTCTGGTGGTAGCAAGCATGACTTGTCCCCTTAGCTAAGCAGGGTCCACCCTGGTTGCATTTGAATGGGAGACCACATGTGAGCACTGTAAGATATTCCCCTCAGGGGATGGAGCTGCTCTGGGAAGAGCAGAAGGTTTCAAGTTCCCTCTCTGGCTTCTCCAAGATAGGGCTGAGAGATTCCTGACTGTAACCTTGGAGAAGCTGCTGCCAGGGCCATTAGCCACAACAGCTAAATGGAGCCTCCATGTTCAGAGGCAGTACACCTATTAATATCATTTTCTGGGTAGGGCAAACAGGAGAGGGCAGCTGCCCTGCTTGTAGGCTTCCTGGAGGCATCTAGCTGGACCCTGGAAAAAGAAGGATGCTGGACCAAATGGACCTTTGGTTTGACCCTGGAGGCATCGTCTTATGTTCCAGTGACCGAGTATGGCTTTCTTCTATGTCCACCACCCCAATCAACAGAAACTGTAACTCAAAAGGTTCAACAGGCTGCCTTCAGATTACCCTGATGTCAGTACTTGCACGGACAAAGGCAAACAAGCTGATACTTTTAAATCTGGACCCGATGTTGATTTGGAAGTCAGTTAATCAACATAGAGTATTACTTCTAACACTGAAAGGGGTTGATCCTGGGTGATCCTGGACTCAACTGTTACCCTGGATGCCCAGGTGATGGCAATGGCCTGGCCAGAGTACCTTTTATCAGGTTTCACCAGCAGTGCCCTATCTAGAGAGATCACTTTTAGCTATGGTAATCTATGCACTGATTGCATCCAGGCTTGACTGCTACAATGTGCTGTAAGTGGAGCTGCCCTTGGAAACGGTCCAGAAGTACAGCTGGTACACAATGCGACAGAGAGATTGCCAACAGACACAAGACATTGCGAACCCTTTTCATCCATTCCTGAGCCAACTGCATTGCTTGCCAGTGTGCTTCTGGGCCCAGTTCAAGATGTCAGTCATCACTTTCAAAGCCCTATACAGTCTGCAGCCAAGCTATTCTAAGGATCACCTTTGCCCATATGTCCTACATGGGCCTTAACAGCTTTGTCTCAGGCTCTGCTTTCTGGGCCTTTTGCAAACACAGATTTGACTTGTGGGGATCAGAGACAGAGCCTTTTTGGTGGTGGAGGCAGCGTTGCACAGGTGGGACTTCTTATCTGAGGAGATCCACCATGTCCCAATGCTTGCAACTTTTAAACAGGCCCTTAATTGTCTAGGCTGGCTTTTACCTGAAGTGTTCGTGCCGGTTTTATTTTGTGTTATCTATTCTGTGTTTTTGTTTCTTTTTCTTATAAATGGTCTTGTATTTGCATCTCTCTTTTAATGTAGTCTCCTTTGGATAATGATATTTTTTGGTCGATAAATATTGCATGAAACACACACCCTGAAATCTGCCTGGTTTTAATCAGGCTAAGGCAGTTTTCTTATGACTTTGAAGCTCATATAGATTATTATACTGCAACAGCAAATCCAGGCAAAACAGTGCCATCTAGTGGGGAAAAACTGCCAAAGAAATGAACAGTGAAGGACCGTTTCCTTGTAATGCAGGGCTTCTCAAAAGTGGGTCCCCAGGTGATGTTGGTTCACAACTCACATCACCCCCAGCCTGTGGCCATTGTGTCTGGGGATGATGAGAGTTGTAGGTCAACAACATCTGGGGACTCAAGTCTGAGATGTGATGTACCTAGGAAAGCTCCCCAACCCAAGATCCAAAGCATCAGCACCAAAAGCTGCCTGGAACATCATGAGGAGGTGAAGTAAAAAGATCGACCCAGCTTCAAAAAAAACACACATCCCAGCCTACCTGCTCCCACGAAACAATGGCGTGGCGCTCAGCTGGTTCCTTCTCTACAAACATCACTTCGGTAACTCCTGGAGAAGCTTCTGCAAGAAGAAGAGTTTAAAATCTGTAGGTGGGCAGTGGAGTCTAGGAAAGGAGCAGATGATAGGATTCCTAGCCTTGAGTCCCCAGAGGCTGTTGGACTACAACTCCCACCATCTTTGGCCACTGTGGTTGGGGATGATGGAAGTTGTAGTCCCACAACATCTGGGAGCCCACGGTGGGATCTCCTGGGTAAAGAGCATCAGACAGCTGCTGCGTAAATTCATCCTTAGCAGTGCAGATGGTCTTACGCTGAGGATATTATTGGGAAAAGCACCCGGAATGACCAAGGAATTGGCGCAGGTACACTAGGGCGTTTTCCAGATTACATGCTGCAACAGTTTTGCAACGTGTCCACTAAGCGCCCCCCCCCGCATTTCCCATGTTTCGACATTGCAGTCATTGCCCTGTTTCCAGGGTGCTGTCCCTATTTCCGATGCCTCGATTTGGGTTTTATTGATACGTTATGGTCCTATAACGTTATAGTAGCGTTGCAGGAAGGTAGCTGTATTTTGCCATTGTGGGGAGGCTTGCCCGTAGTTTATGCATTGTCGCGGGGTGTGGTGTGGACGGTGATTTTTATTCCTGAAATAATTTTCATTTCACTGCTTCTTCCTGCTCCCCCAGGGAGGGGAGGGAGAGGGGAGCAGGCGTGCTTAGAACAGGCGGGGAATTTCCCCACCAACAAGGAGTTCCCTTGTTTCACTCTTTTGTTTCAGTGCATTTTACATCAATCTTTCCTTCCAAAGTGAAGGCCAAAGTGATTCACACACTATTCATGGAGAAACATGGCTCAGCCGGCCCCATTGAAGGATAAAATTAAAAGGCAGCTCAGAAAACAGGGGGAAAGGGACTCTGCTGCACGACCCTCCAGTAGCCCTCAGCCCCAGTGGGGCAACCACCAGCCTCTTCCCTCGGTCTCCACTGACCGCCAGCTCCCCGGCAGCTCACTTGACTTAACTGCAGCACTTTCTGACTGGGGTCGGTGAGGTGCAGCCCCTCCACAAGCTGCTCCTCATTGCAGAAAAGCAGCTTCACAAGCCAGGGTGGCGAAGCATCCGCCGCTGCAATAGCCACGGATTCCTCAGCCTGGCCACACACACTGTTGGTGGCTGACAGCTAGAGAGGCTCATTCCTGCAAGGCAGCCATGGGCAGCAAAAATCAGTGGCTGGGCTTCTCCGATAAAAAAGCTCCGCATTTGAGCCGCCTCCTAGCTCGCTCTGGCATTGGAGGCAAACCAGGCTCTCCCTGATCTCTCCTTCTCCCTTCTTCCCTCTCCGCCTCCCCTGTAAAAATCCCTTCAGCCAAGAACGATTCCGTGCAAAGGATCTCCTCACGCACCACACTCCCCCACTTCCTTATACAGCAACGTCCCGTCCCCCTGCCCTGGCCGCACAAATGGTGGTTAAAAAAATGCAGATCTCCCTGCTCCCTCCTATTATTGTGGCCCACTCTCCGGCACTGGATTTCTCTCTCTCAAATATTTCCACCATGATAACTTATGCAAGAGTGCAGTTATATTTTGGAACGGCGCTCCCCCTGCTGGCGGATTTGCACAAGTCAGCCAAGATTTTTTTTATTTTTTATTTTAAAGCTCGTCAGGTCACTCACCCCCTACAACTTCATTGGCCCAAATGGAGCAGGGAGAGCAGCAGATAAATGCGTTTCAAGGGAATATGGACACGTCGTGCCTTGAAAACACATTTCAGTAGACGGAAAATATGAATGGCCACCAGCTTAGAACGAAGCGCTGAAAAACCCTTTACTCCCCATTCGAAGCCGTTTCACTGTTCTGGCGCACTTTTCAACCGTTGCCAATCTGATAGTCCGGAAAACGCCGAGGAGAAACTAAAGTCCTTGAGGACTGTTTAGACCAGAAAAGAAAGTTCTAGGATGGAAGTTCATGATGTTATGAAGTGTATGGAGGAAGTGGGATGAGAGAAGCGCTGATCCAGGACAGACACACAAAGGAATCCAGGTGCACTCAAGAATGGAGAGGACGCTTGCTCTTGCATGAGTCCCATTTAACGGTCACAGCCTGGGTGGGACCCACATACTTTTGAGCCTGCTGCTTCCCAGAAGGAACCTTCCGCCGACTAAGATCATCACCCACTCTGCCACTTCTTCACATGCCACCCTTGCAGGAGGGATGGACAGCCCCAGCAAGAAGCAGAGTCCCAGGGTGTGGAACCACCTCCCTGAAGAAGTCTGTCGGAGAAGAGCGTCTGGAGGCAGAGCCTGCCTTCAAACACATGAAGACAGCAACACTGGAAGCTGCTCCACATTGTCAGGCCATTGATCCATCTCATCTACTGTCTGCTGTGAAGGGCAAGGAGACCCCAAGGTTTGAGACCCCACTGCCAGAGTCCAGGGCTCTTTTCTAGCCCTACTACTCTAGATCCTTCAACTGGAGATAGAAGGGATTGAGTCTGGGACTTGCTGCATGGAGCTATGGTGGGCCCTCGAATAATGCTGCCCCCGTTAGCTTTTCATCTCTTGTGCATGTGTGTGCATGGGTACCTAGGAAGCTGCCTTAGATTGAGTCAGACCCTTGGTCCCTCTAGCTCCGTATTGTCTACACTGACTGGCAGCAGCTCTCCAAGGGTTTAGGGCTTCCCCAGCCCTACCAGGATAGTCCGTCAGAGATTGAACCTGGGACCTTCTGCATGCAAAGCAGGTGCTCCGACACCGAGCTATGGTACCAGAACCAAGGCAGGGAGAGACCTGCTGGCCCCATTGCCAGGTGCTGGAGACACGTACCTTTGTCTGGAGTGAATGGCAGTTGTGAGGAAGCTAGGGAAGAAACAGGAAATGGACATCTGCTGGGATGGAGGAGGAAGTGGCTGTTAGCTGGGAAGCAGCTTGGCCAAAGGAAGGATCCCTTCACTTGACTAGGATACCCAGAAGCTAAGCCAGGAAGGAAGAGGTGGAAAGCTGGGTGCTGTTTCATCCTGAGAGTCTGGCCTGAGTACAAGCTCTCGGCCTGGTGTTATGTTTTGCTCTTTTCCATGTTATTGGATGTCATAGACTTTGGTTTTTTCTTTCCCCTTTTTAATGCTGTTGTGAGCTGCCTCTAGTAGGAGAAGTGGTGGGAGAGAAGTAGGTTAGCTTAAGTAAATGAAAGACTAGGACTGGGTTTAAGAATGCCTGGAGTGCTAACTTCAGACTGGTATATAGTCAAGTTGCAATATACTGATTGGGCCACATGAGCATGTCTGCTTGCATCTCTATACTTCCCCACAACCAACCACCAACATATTTATTTGACATTTCTGTGGGGGGAAAAGAAGCAGCCTAGATTGGTATCAAGTGGACAGATCACAGGGCTGCATGGAAAATACAGGGAGACAGAAAGTGGGACAACCCTTTGGGAGCTCTTTGAACCATCAAAGGTAAAGATGGGGAAAAATCCTTTTAGGTCATTTAGTTCATCTCCTTTGGTTCCCTGCAGAAAATTTTCCAGTGCTCTCTCCCTGGATTCACGCCTAAATTGTTTAGTTCCAGCTTTAATGCAAATATATAACTGCTTTATGTGAGGGCCAATAATCCAACTGGCCTTCCTATATGCAACTTCCACGAGAGGCATTAACAGAATAAATGTGGTTCTTGCGAGATCAAAGGAAAACAGGCCGGCCGGGACGGAGGGAGACTGGATATCGTATCAGTCACCCGAAAGTGTTGAGGGATGAGTGAACGGCAGGTTCGGAACCAAATCCGAGATCAAACAAGAAACTCTGCCTTAAACGCCTGGATGTTAGATTAAAAATAACCCAAGGGCAATCCAAAGATCATACATAACAGAAGAGACAGGTGCAGCATGGGAAATGAGTGTGTTAAAATCATAAGACCGCAAATGAGGACACTTGTTTTCTAGAGCAGAGGTGGCCAACGTTTTGGGCCCATGTGCCACAAATCCAGCCAGACTAGTAGATGATGCAGTGCAGTTTTCAAGTATACACTACAGCAGGGCTGCTCAACGTAGGCCGTAAACAGCCCAGCTGTTTTTGGACTACAACTCCCATAACCCCCAGTGGCCAATAGCCAGGGATTATGGGAGTTGTAGGCCAACATCTGCAGCTGGGCCGAAGTTGAGCAGCCCTGCACTACAGGAACATGTACAACTCTCCCTCTATGCCGGGGGTTGGACGACAGCTCCTATCATCCCCAGCCAGAATCACTTTGGCCAAAGCGGAATCCTCTGCACAGTCCCTATGGTACCACGTGGGGGCAACCATTCTCACTATGCAGTGCTGCGCGTTGCCAGCGTGTGAGTGGAGCCCTCTTGAGCCCATCTTGGAAGGGATGCACAGAGTGCTGCGAAGTGTAGCCCTTCCCAGGGCTCTCCCCCACAGAGCTCTTCAGAGAGGGCTCCTTCTCTCTTCAGGGGTCTGCCGAGCACCAAAAAAAGCACACGGCTGTGCAGAAGTCAGCAGAATGAGAAATGGCTCTTGGACGGAAGGTTTTTCAGAGCTGTGATTGGGTAGCGGCAGGGCTCCTCTTCCTCACTTTGTAAAGCACCATGCAAACCGATGGTATAATATTCATGTCTGGCTTGTCTAATACTAGTGTTAAGTCAGGTTCCTGGAGCTGGGGTATTTTTCATGCCTTGCCCAAGGATTAGATCCTAAAGGCCTCCTTCCATACCAGCCTGTCCACACACTGTGCCCTTGACCTTCCTCTAGGTGCTCTAGTTGCTGGAGGTGAGGAAGTGAGCAACGGAAGGGCCTTCTTGGTGGTGGCATCTGGACTGTGGAATTCTCTCCTCTGGGAGGCTCACCTGGCATTTCAACACCAGGCAGAGTGGGCCTTTTAAACATCTGCTCAGTTTAAACATTTTTCTTCCATTACTTCCCCCCTGATAGTTTATCATTTCTATGTGTATTGTTGCAGTACAACATTTCTGCCACTACAACTGTGAACTGCCCTGATCCTTTTTGTTTCAGGCCAGTATACAAATTCAGCAAATAAGAAAGAGCATGCAACAGGCACCCAAGCTGAGCTGCGTTGCTTCCCTGTCCTCTGACAGCTGCATGGATAGAGGGGCCAGGTGGGAAAGAGGACAGGAAGAGCATGCCTTTAAGAGACCCACAGAAGAAAGCACTTCAGCGGTTTGTTAAATTGTGGTGGCCTGAAATCCTATTCAGCCATTATATGGTACAAGTGCACAGATGTCTGCACACTCATAAGAACAGAAGTGTTCCCTCTAACAAGGATTCCCAGATATTGTTGACTACAACTCCCATAATCCCCAAGCAAAAGGCACTGCATCTGTGGATTGTAGTCAATAACATCTGGGAATCCCTGTTAGAGCAAACATTGAAGAACAGCCCTACTGGATCAAGCCAAAGGAGGCCCATCTAGTCCAGCATCCCGTCTCACACAGTGGCCCACCAGATGCTGCTGGAAGCCTGCAGATGCCGCTGGAGTTGAAGGCATGCCTATACACTCCTATACACGCTTGTGTGAATGACTGTACCTGTGTTTGTTTTAAAAGTGAACCTGGGTACAGGCATGGTACAGATAGGAAGTGTTCTGATTTTCATTCATTCATTCGATTTCTATACCGCCCTTCCAAAAAATGGCTCAGGGCAGTTTACATAGAGATATACCTGTGTTCAGTGTAGCATGTGAACCGTTGTACTCGTATGCAGATCTGGACCTGTGCACACTGTACTACTACTACAAAAGTGATTTATATACCACTTTTCAACTTAAGTTCTCAAAAAGAGTTTCCATAGGAAAATAATAAAGATGGCTCCCTCTCCCCAAAGGGCTCACAATCTAAAAAGAAACACAAAGTAGACACCAGCAACAGCCACTGAAGGGCTACTGTGCTGGGGCTGGATAGGGCCAGCTGCTCTCCCCCTGCTAAGTATAAGAAAATCACCACTGTAAAAGGTGCCTCTTTGCTCAGTTAGCAGGCACACACAGTACACTTATTGTACAAGAGTTATTTATTATTATTACATTTATATCCCTCTCTTCCTCCAAGGAGCCCAGAGCGGTGTGCTATATACTTATGTTTCTCCTCACAACAACCCTGTGAAGTAGGTTAGGCTGAGAGAGAAGTGACTGGCCCAGAGTCACCCAGCAAGTGTCAGGGCTGAATGGGGATTTGAACTCAGATCTCCCTGGTCCTAGTCCAGCACTCTAACCACTATACCACGCTGGCTGGTTCAACATAATATCTGAAATAGGGCCGAGGCACGTAACAAATATTGGGAGAGGGCAGTCAGAAATGAAAGGAAGGGAGCTGGCTGGCCAGAGGCCATGGTACAGTTGCCTGCTGGGAGTCCATTCCAGGGGCAGAAGAAAACACTTGGGATTCCAAGTGTGATATATCAGGGTATACAACTGGAAGGCCCTTGTTAGCAACTGTTTTCAGATATTCTGTGCGATAACTTGAATAGTAAGCAAGGCTTTGTTGCAGGAGATCTGTATCTGTACAAGAGTTAGGCAATTGGAGAGAAGCATGCGTTTTTCTTATGAAATAACAGAGAAGCAGTTTCCCCTCTAATAGGGTTTCCCAGATGTTGTTGACTGCAACTCCCAGAATCCCTAAGCAAAGGATATTACAACTGGGGATGCTGGGAATTGTAGTCAAAACCAGCTGGGAATCACTGTTAGAGGGAACTCTGCTGAGAAGAAAAACAAAAAGGCACTTCAGAGGCCAACAGTGTTCCCTCTAACAGGGATTCCCAGATATTGTTGACTACAGCTCCCATAATCCCCAGCCAATGGACATTGCAGCAATGGACAACAACATCTGGGAATCCCTGTTAGAGGGAACACTGGAGGCCAAGCACCACTTCTATGAGCCTATGAAAGGAGAATTCCTAAAATTTGGGTCCTCAGAGGGAGTTGGACTACAACTACCATCACCCCCTGCCACGGTGGCTGCAGATGATGGGAGTTGTAGTCCACCACCATCTGGGAACTCATGTTTGAGAGACCCTGCGTTGAGGAAGTCACCCGCTTCTATCCTCTCCTCTTTTCCACCCAAGGAACGAACTGCCCGCTTTTTATTCCAACCCGAGCAAGCAGTTTCTAGGCCAACACAGTGACTCAGGAACTGGCGTGTCAGGCTCTCCCCTGCTTACCTAATATGCGGGTCACCCCCAAGGTGAGCTTATCCAGGTAAGGCTTGATGCTGCGCAGGGCCTTCTCCTCCATCCTTCCCCACCATCAGCTCTCGCAACCTACTAGTCCCCAGCAGGGCACAAGGACACGCCAGGCGGAGCTTTTTGTCCTCTGTCCCAACCGTTAGTACCAGCCGCGCCGCAAAGAACTGCGGGAAGCGTAGTTCTCCTCCTCGTCGGCGCCTTCGACCTGTCTCACGGGAGTTGTAGTCCACGGCGAAGAAAGTTCCAAGAGAGCGGTATTAGAGATTTTACTACAACTCCCAGAAAGCCTCAGGGTGGCATCTCCCCCGCCTCCCCCCCTTCTCCCAACGTTTTCTGGATGAGACGGCGATAGGCTGGTTCCGCGTCGTATCTGGGCAAAGCTGGTGAGCAGAAGGCCAATGGGGAACGAGGAGAGGGGACGATGGGCGTGGCAGGGCGGAGGGACGCTGGGAGTGGCGGTTGTTTCAAGATGGCGGATGTGGCCGCGGGGCCAGGGCCGGAAGGAGCCGCTTACTGGAGCAGGGACCGTATCCTTCCTGGGGGGCGGCTGGCTGGCTGGTTTCGGGGTGAAGGAGAGGCGACGCCAAGAAAGGGCGGGTGGCGGGGAAAGAAGAAACATACGCGTCAGTGAGAAGTGTCTGTGTAGCCTCTGAGCATATCAAGAGTGCCCTTTCTGTTCACTCGCAGGAGCAAGTGCCGGAGAGTTCCGCAGGCCCGCTCTCCATAAGCGTGCGCAGCGTTGCAGCCCAGGCCTGGGCGTGCTTGCTTGGAAGCAAGTCCCGCTGAGCTGAAGGGGGGATTTACTCCCAAGGAAGAAACGGGGGTCGGATTGCAGCCTGAATGTGTGTATATGCTTCTAACTTTAATAGGCTTTAAAAATATATACATATTGACGTTAATATTTGTATTTTAAGAGTTTAATCTTTTGTTGGTTTAAGCGTCCTGTAAACTGTCTTGGGACTATTTTAATGAAAAGTGATCTGCAAATCTGACAAACCAATAACTGGGGTGAACTTTGGATGTGGGGCTCCCCAGACCTCCCCTGTCCTAAATAAGCCTTCATATTTTATTTTACTTATTTATTTTCTCTGTAAAACTGTTTTGGAAACTTTTGTTGAAAAGTGGTATATAAATATTTTGTTGTTGTCTTGAGCTGGCAGAGGTGTGAGTTTGGCTGCTGCAGGGTCCTTATCCCTGGTGGGGATCCCTGCTCCTCTTCCTAGGGGAGACCCTGGATGGCCCTGGCTCTGCTTGGGTTTGTTTGGGAATGGCTTGATCTGCTCTTCCAGTTCCAAAGGAAAGACGGAGGGCCGTTTGTGAGCTGAAAGGAATGATGCAAGAACAGCGCTCTCCTCTGCCTGTGTACTTGGGAGTAAGTCCCATTGTGTTCCATGGGGCTTACTTTCTAGTAGGTATGTTTAGGATTGCATTGAGGAAGCAGTCTGCAATAGTGTAAAGAAGCAAAGTAGCCAAAAAAGCAGTGAAGAGTTGTGGGAGGGTGGGGGGAAGTTCTCCATGTGGAACTCGTAGCTCGGGGACTCTCCAGAAAGTTCCATCTGCAATCTTTGGCGTCAGGGGTCTGTTCTTGTGTCAAGTAACCCTATCCGTTAGTTTAGAACAGATCACCAGCACCTCCCCTCGTGCCCCTGCACCATAGGGGCACCCTTTGTAAGGTCTGAAGGCAGGTTTTACCCAGATTGTTTCCCAGGTTGTCGCCTTTGTCAGTGTCATGACAGCACAACACTTTTCACCACAGGAATGAGTGAATGGTTGCCAGGCACTTGTGTGTACTTGGGGCTGCTTTGGGGGCTGGAAGGGGCTAGCCCTGCCCCAGCGTCTGATGTATTCCTTCAGAAGAAGAGCACGCACACCCACCCTCAACATTCTTCCAGATTGTAGCTCAGTTAATTTGTCCCATAGTGTGAGCTGCCACCTGTCTTTGTCGGCCTGCCTAGATTGTGATGATAGTGAGTGGGACAAAGAGGTGATAATCAGGAACTAAGCTTGTCTTTGTGATGGGTGGAGTGTGTGTATACACGATGTATATGGTCTGGAGATGGGAGAGAACAGGCATGCTTGCACCCCCTTTGCGACTTTTTGTAGGTGGAGACCAGACCACCCAATTTCAGGGGTAGAAGGCAGCTCTACTTGCACTGCAGCAGTGTTGCTGAGGTCAGCACATTACTTTTCCAGTATGGAAGAGAATAAAGGAGTGAGAGGTCGAGGGTACCTTTGGGGCTTCAGCTGAGTGCTTTGTAACCCCAACAATTGAGAATCGGGTCTGCTCATGTCTGAGCATTTTGTATATAAGCTTAATTGGATGACACTGTAGCCACTGTTCCACAACTCTGACATCTCGCACCAGGTCCTGGGCACCCTTCTCTTCTCCCTGCTAATTCTTTGTAGTTCATGGTTTTCATAAAACCTCAGGCCCACTGTTATCTAGACTTCTCACAAGCAGCATAAAGCCCAAATACTCCTTACCTGCTTTTCTCTAGCTTCAGGCAATCCTATTCACAGGCCAAACAGAGAAAAGGGTTAACTGTCCCTTGGGATTTGTGCTGTTGTAGGCTGATAATGGTCAGGTTTCCATTAGTGTTCTTTAAAAAAAAACCCAAATGCATCGCTTAGCATTTTGGGGTGCTTGCTCCATGGAGTTATCCTAGGTCAGCCCAATATGGGGGTTGTTTGAAATGATTTATGATGCATAAATAACAGTAGCAAGCATGGGGGAAGATTGCAGGCACAGGAATCTAAATTCTGAGTTTTTGTGTAAGGTTTCCACAGTGGCTTTCTTTCACAATTGTCTTCTTGTGTTGGCTGTAGAAAAAGCAGAAGCGCAAGAAGGTCTCCAGTCACTTTAACTGTGGGAGAAATGACCATGACTAACTTCCTGTTCAGTCTCTCTTCCCTCTGCCTTAGTTGTCGTCATGCTTCATGCCTGCTTGTAGTAGAAATGTGCTGTCTGTAAATTAGATTTGAGAGCTTGCCCTATTTGTCATTCTCCCAAAGCCAGAGAGAATCCATTGAGATCATCAGGAGAGGTTCGCTTGCAGTTGCCACCGGCTCTTCTTGCTGTTGGTACCACAGATGGTTGGCACTGTCTTGCTGTTACTACCACAAGACCAGGAGAGCAGGTCGTGGTAGCAAGCATGACTTGTCCCCTTAGCTAAGCAGGGTCCACCCTGGTTGCATATGAAAGGGAGACTAGAAGTGCAAGCACTGCAAGATTATCCCCTTAGTGGATGGAGCCACTCTGGGAAGAGCAGAAGGTTTCAAGTTCCCCCCTGGCTTCTCCAAGATAGGGCTGAGAGAGATCCCTGCCTGCAACCTTGGAGAAGCTACTGCCAGTCTGTGAAGACAATACTGAGCTAGATAGACCAGTGGTCTGACTCAGTATATGGCAGCTTCCTATGTACTTGGGGATAGGACTTCTCCATTGCTGCCCCGAGACTTTGGAACGTGCTCCCTGCTGAAATAAGAGCATCCCCATCTCTTACAACTTTTAAAAAGGCAGTCAAGACACATTTGTTCACCCAGGCTTTTAATTAGATGCTATTTTAATAGTTTGATTATTTTTAATAGTTTTAATGTTTTAAGTTTTAAATTGTAATGTTTTAACCTTTTTATTTGTTTTGTTTTGTTGTAAACTGCCCAGAGACTTGTGTTTTGGGCAATATACAAACATGTTAAACAAACAAACAAATAAAATAGTTCAGTTACTTGCATGTCACATTGGTATTCTGTTGTTCCTCCAATAGTGGGATATCCCATTTGATTCTTGTAGCAAGCCAGAACTGTAAAGGAGAGGGTGAGGCGACTCCGCTTTGTGGCTGAGCAGAGTCTTGAACTCGTTCTCAGGTCTTGGTCCAACACTCTATCTACTACATCACACTGGCTCAGAATTCTTTGGTCAGAAGGGGAAGGCTGAACAGGATATCAATGCAGGTAAGCCTTCCTCTAGTGACCAAATTGATAGGGTTGTTGAATGTGGCTTGCGTGGATGTTGGAATGATGCAAGGAAACCAGAGCAGTGAAAAGGCAAATCAAGCTATGGAGGCAGGGCCCTTGGAGACTCTTAGAGCTAGTAAGTATCCTGGTTTACATGTTTCTTTTAGGATTAGTCTAGAATAGGAATCTCAAACAGTGGCCTTTCTGCAGATGTTGGGCTGAAACTCACATCATCTCTGCCTGTTCTCCATTGTGATGGGATGATGGGATTTGTAGTCCCAACGGTAGCTGGAGGGCCACAGATTGGGACCCCTAGCCTAGGTCTAGGAGTGTGGGCTCCCAGACCTGATAGTTGTTCAGCAGTTTCCCTTCAGGATGAGGACTGAGAGAGGCACAGTAGGGAGGTTGCTGTGAAGGAGGTGCTCACCAGGGCTTTGTGAGCATTGCCATTGACAGTTTTGGTGGGAGCTTGGAAAGAAATGGTTTCATTTTGGAGACGTGGCTTCCCTTGGAGTATTTAGTGGATTGGACAGAGTGGGTTGCAGGTTGTTACTTGTACAGACACATCCACTGCAGAAATCATCAGTGTGCCCAAAGGAGAATAGTTCAAAAAATAAATAAATACAGAGCCACTTCAAGAACAAACTCTGAGTTTCCTTGCTTGGAAGCCTTTTGTTTTCCTAGGGTGACATCCTGACACCTGCTAAAGGAGGCTGATGCTCACTCTTGACCTCAGTTCGGAGAGTGAATAGTGAGCCAGGAGGTCCCGAGTCCAAATGCCCATTCAGCCATTAACCACCAGATGACCTTTGGCAAGTTGCAGCCTCTCTGCCGTGTGGAGATCACAGCACTGGCCTGACTTACAAGGTGGTTGTAAAGATTCATGGGAGGATGTGTGTGAAACGAAGCACTTGGCAAAGGGGCCATTGAAGTCAGGTGTATGATTGTTTGAAAACCTGCATTTCAATAAACTGGACTTGACAAAACTGTAGACCTGTGTCGTCATCTCTTGGGGAGATGGTTTATTCTGTCAGAGTATCAGGGTGCCCAGCAAGCAGCATAATTAGATCAGGGGCTTGGAATTTATGGTTGAGCAGAATCTAGACCAGAAAAACCGAGAGTAAGCTGTCAAGTAGGGCTGGGCAGGGTAAGGCAGGGACAGCCATGGGATAATTTAGGTACCAGATCAAGGTTCTGCAGCAGACATGAGCTCTCAACTCAGCTGCCACAGGCCCCTCCTGGGGAACAGGGCCCGCAAAGAAGCCCGAGTGAATAAGAGCAGGGAACCCCAAGCCATTTTGCACTGTGCTTGCATTTCAGCTCCATCAAGGCAGGTGAGCAGTTTCTGGCAGCAAGCTTGGATGGTGGTTTGGCACTTAGAAGACATGGAGAGAATCTGAGGCTGGGATTTGCCAATATTTGGTGGGAGTGTCTAGCAATCTAAGCTGAATTCATGGGCGGAGAGCTCGTCTTGCCATCACGAGCATGAATTGTCCCCTTTGCTAATCAGGGGTGGCCTTGCTTGCTTTGCATTTGGGGGATTGGGGGGATGACTGCATGAGAGCAATGGCTGCTGAAAAGTCTTCCCTGTAGGGCAGGGGGCTATAGCTCAGAGGCAGAGCATGGGCTTACATGCAGAAGGACCTAGGTTCAATCCCTGGCAGCATCTCCAGGTAGGCCTGGGGAAGACTCCTGCCTGAAACCTTGGAGAGCTGCTGCCAATCAGTGTTTGTAGTTCTGAGCTAGCTAGACCAACGGCCTGACTCAGTATAAGGAAGCTTCCTAATGGAAAGATGTGAATGTAAATAAATTTCTGCTTTGATACCTGCTCGTGAGAACCTGAGAGGAGCCTCAGCACTCTGTTTCCCACAGTTGCTCACCAGATGCCTTTCTGAAGTCCACATCTAGGAGTGGGAGGCATGTGTGCCCTGTGGACCTTTTCCATTGCCAGAGAAGCAGTATTTTCCCATCAAGTGTTTAAAAGCCCATTTTCAGATTCTGAGACAGAAATACAACCATTTTTTGCTCTTGCTTTCCTTGAATTGTCTTATGTTCAGTTTCTGATGAAGACCAGCCACCCGTTTTTGTCCCAGGTATGATCTCTGAATAGTGGCAGAATGTCACTGAGTCAGTGTGATGTGGTGGCTGCTGAATTGGACTGTAACCTGGAGGACGGTTTAAATCCCAACCAAGTATGTGGACTGAGTGGCCTCTGCTGGCTGATTGCAACAGACCAAAATCAGAGAGGAGGAGACGTATTGGAACTTCTTCTGAGCCTTTAGGCCAGGGCAAGAAAGTAGTTCCCAAAAGAATCCAGGCATGTAACCCTCCCAGTTTCTTTAAGGCCAGGTTCCTTGGCACCAGCATCAGATTTTTACAAGCCAGAACCCGTTAGGTGCTCTCTGGAGTGCTGGAGAACGTGAGGTTGCTGATTTCTTAGGAGGCAGCAGAAGACTGAGAGACTGGGAAGTCTTCTCATTAGTCTGCTTTAACACACTTTTCAGTTTTGAGGGTTATTTGGTCAAAAAAGAAATAGAATATTAATGGGAATATACTAATTCACTGCACCTATCTGTTGGCAAATTAGATTCTTTTTGCCAGCTTCTGCAATTCATATATCTATGTGTTAGACAGAGGAACAGTTTGAGAGTGTAAAAAGTGTCATTTGAATTGGAAGCAGTCGTTAGTATAGATCAGGGGTCTGTCCTGGCCTTGGCTCTGCAGGTGGCGTTAGACAATGACTCCCATCCTTCCCAGCCGCAATGGCTAAAGGCTTGGGGACCCAAGGCATGAAGCCCCTGTTGTAGAAGCATCTGTTTCTGTGACTTTTAGTTTCCTTGCTTTTCCAGTCTGCAAAGGGATTGCAGCTCCAGACACAGGGCTCAGTTAGGTCAACAGTGGTTGATCAGCTTGCAGACATTTTACGTCTGGTATGAATTGGTGCCACAGACCTGCTTCTTGAGTACCTCGTGGCTTTATAGCCCTTTAAAAGCAAAGAGTCACATGGATCCATTCCCAGCAACCACGAGTATTGAAACATGGCTAGCTATACAAAAAGTGGGTTGCTAAAATTTCTCAGAGTGGTTGTCTTAGAAAAGCCATAAGATGAGTCCTTATCTCAACACAAGGAGAGAGACCAGAAACCGGCCCTGTGCTGGGGCTGAAGAGGGACAGTTGCTCTCCGCCCTGCTAAAGAGAAGCGAGCCAGCCCATGGAAAGGTGCTGCTTCGCTCAGTCAGCAGGGGAAAGGGAATTCCTGGCAAGGAGAGTGCCTGAACTCGAGGCAGAAGCGAGCCTGCTCCCCACTGCAGTCCTCCTCTTACTTGGTTCTGCAGTGTTAACTTTGTTTTGTGCAGAGACCGATATCTGACTTGGTTGGAATGAGACTAGTCAATGTGTGGTAGCAGGAATGGTGGGCATGAGGAGGGTAAGCTACATGGAGACAATGATCAAGTAATTCATTATGAAGTTTGCTTGAGACTAACTTCTGATTAATTAACAAAAAGCATGTGTTGGGCATGGAAAAACAACTTATTCCTGGACAGGAACATACTGAAAAGTGTCCAGGAACAGATGTAATCACTGAGGCCTGTTAACAAGACTATTAACCTGTGGTTTATGGCGTGGCCTGTGCTGAACCTGTGAGACGAGGCGCGTTAGGCTTCTGATGGGAATAGGAAGTCCAATGTGCAGAGTCCTGAAGGCCCCAGGCGGAGTGCCTCAGTCTGGTTTGATTGGTGTTGTGCTGCTGAAGCCTTTTTGAGCCCACTTTCAGTTCCTCTGATTTGAGTGGCTGTTGGGGAGGAGCTTTGTCGGAACAACTGGAGGTTTTCCTGATCTTGTTTGTTCAATCTATAGGAGTTTCCACAGAGAGGAATTTTCGAGCAAGACACCTGCTGAAAGGTCACAAAGCAGACGTGAAGGCGAAGGCTCCTGTATCTGCTGCTCCTGTCCCCATGGATGCCTTTAAGAGCCCAGGAGAGGCTGCTGGGCAGCAGGTCAGTATGGCACTTCTTGTAACAGAACTGGGAGGCCTGATTCAGATGATCATCTAAACCAAGGGTAGGTATCGTGTGGCTCTACAGAAGTTGCTAACTGCAACTCCCCATCACCCCCACTTACAACTTATTATTTTATTTATTTATTTATCTATCAAATTTGTACACCGCCCCAAACGTTTGTCTCTGGGCAGTTAACAGTGGGGGATGATGGGAGTTGTAGTTCAGCATCATCTGGGGAGCCACACGTTGTAAGTAGCCTAGTTTCTGGGCGGGGCTAGCCAGCCTGTTTCCTCAGCTGAGTAAGACTTCAGCTAGTCTGTCTTTTCTTGCCCCCTGTAGTACTGAAGTGCACCCAGTTTGTGGAGAGAAAAGTTCCAGAGTCTGTCCAGTCAACAGTCAGATTGAGGCCCAATTCAGATGTCATGTGAAACCATGGTTTAATGTTACGTACATGAACTGCGTGTCTCTCTTAATTTCTTCCTCCTTCCTTTGCGTTCAAGCAGAGGAGATTTAAAGTCTCAGTTTGCCAGTTGAAACAGATCAGTTTCCCATTTTGGCCAAATACGGTCTGTAAACTAGTTAGCTAACAAATCAGGGTATCAAACTAGTTAGGACAAAACAGGAGGCTTTGGTTTGCCCCAAACCAGAATAAGAGGGCGATATGCGATAAGAGAAGGGGTGGGGGGGGAGGGGAGCACATTTTGGCTGCTCATTCACAAGTCACTAAACCATGGTTGTGCATCTTGTCTGAACCATCCCAGTGTAGTGGTGTTCTGTTTTGACTGAACAATGGTTAGTCCAAGGATCTTAATTCCAGCATCTCTTATACAGGCAGTGGCATTGTGGACATCTTGGCTTTCTCGTCACCTTTCCTTCCATATCCCCATCCTCTTTCTTTTCTCCCCTTGCACTTACCTGTTCTGCTGCAGCCTCTGAGACTACACTCTTAGGCAAAGTGGTGTGTATTGTCAGCTGCTGGTGGTTCACTACACACGTGATGAAAGACATATGTGTGTTGAGTCCTCGTGCTTGTAGAAGATGTCTTGGAAATACAAGAGAAGGGACTGAAGGCTAATCCAGAATGGAGCTGTTCGGGCTCAGTACTCCAAACTGAGCTAATCTTGGTCTGGACCTGGTCTGAAGGCATGGGAGGCAGCAGTGCTGCAGGCAGCAAGGTTGCTGCAGCTAAACCGGGCTGCATCTGGACAGTGTTTGGATGGGAAACTACCTGGGAATCCTGTGCATGCTGCCTTTAGTTCTAGCGTAGAAAAATAGGAGGTTACAAATGTAAACAATGAATCTTCCCTGTAGCCCAGAGATCTGGAGCTATCAGAATTTGGATTAGTTCAAGTGCAGTGTTCATAGTCCTTCGTTAACTTGGCATTATGTGAATTAGGACTCGTGATTTCCCCCTGGCCTGAGGGCTTTCTCCCTCCCTCCAGTCTCTCGTGGGGGCAGAGAGGCCTCAAAATGCTAAGCTCATAGTGCCCCCAGATGCCGACACAGCCACTGCTCCTGTCAGCACCAAGAAGGGACTCTGCTTGTCTGTCTTAATGTAAAGTATTTATATGCTACTCCTCTGGCACAATGCTGCTTGGGGCCACTCACAATAAATCATAAAAACAAGAAGCAGGCAACAAAATACGGCTTGCAATTAAAATCAAGCTTAAAATCCAGTGGATGCAGACAGCAGGTTAAAACACTTAAAAGCTAAAACATTTGAAAGCTTCTCTAAAGAGGAGGATATTTAAATCCTTTTTAAAAGCCCTAAGAGAGGGAGACCAACAAAGCTCCTTTTGGAGGGCATTCCAATGTTGAGGGGTCACAACCAAAAAGGCTGTGTCCCTGGTTCCAGCCAACTGAATCTTTCTCAATGGCAGGACCGAGAGCAGGATCGGTGATGCAGAATGGAGGGCCTTGTCAGATGCATATGGTGAATGCAGTCCAACAGATACCTGGACCCCAAGCAGTGTAGAGCTTTAAACATCAAAACAGAGATCTGAATCGAGCCCAGAAGAAAACTGGCAGCCAGTGAAACTGCTGGAGGATGGGTGCAGTTACTTCATGCAGCGAGTAGTGCCCACGAGCATCCTTGTGGCAGCTCCAGTTTCCCACAGAGCCTGGCCTTGCTCCTCTGTAATGCCAGGTCAGTTCAGAATAAGATCAAAATTATCCATGACTTGATCATGGACGAGGTTGCGACCTGGCATGTATAACTGAGACCTGGTTGGGGGAGGCGAGTGGTCCAGTGTGGGCTCAGCTTCTCCCTCCAGGTTATTCTATTGTGGAGCAGGTATGGGGAAGTGGTAGGTGGGGGAGGAGTGGCTGTGGTCCATAAGAATACAATTTCCCTTACCAGGGCCCCTGTGAGGCAACTGACTTATATTGAGTGTATATTTTTGAAGCTGGCAACTAGGGATTGATTGGGGATTCTGTTGGTGTACCGATCACCCCGCTGCCCGACTGACTCTCTAACTGAGCTGTCCGACCTGGTCGCGGAGCTGGTGTTGGAGTGTCCCAGGCTTTTGGTTCTGGGGGACTTCAATATCCACCTTGGGACTGGCTTGTCTGGTGCGGCTCAGGAGTTCATAGCGGCCATGACAATTAATCCCAACTAGTATCTGAACCAACTCATATTGCCGGCCACACACTCGATTTGGTCTTCTGTTCGGATCAGGGGGGTGTTCCGTTGATGGGGGATCCGGTGGCTTCCCCATTGTCATGGACGGACCACAACCCTACAGGGGTGATGGACCAATTAAGATGGTCAGCCCAAAAAGGCTGCTAGAGCCAGTAGGGTTCCAAAAGGCCTTGGAGGTTTTTGAAGTTGGTGCTGCCGGCGATTCTGTTGATGCCCTTGTGGGAACCTGGAATAAGGAACTTGCCAGAAAGGTAGACATGATTGCTCCTAAGCTTCCCTCCAGACCCTCTTCAGAATCGGCTCCCTGGTATACCGAGGAGCTGCGAGGGTTGAAGCGGCTGGGTAGGCGACTGGAGCACAGGTGGAGGAGAACTCGGCTCGAATTTGACAGGATGCAGCATGTGACCCACTTGAGGGCTTACGCGGAGGCAGTGCGTGCAGCAAAAAAGAAGTTCTGGTTGTTTCGCATAGCTTCCGCGGGTTCATGTTCGGTGGAGTTAGGTAGTGAGGAGTCTAATTTCTACTCCTTCTGTTTCTAATCAGCTCCTGGAGGTGCTCTGCTGTGATGCCCTCAGTGGGTTATTTGAGGATAAAATCTCCTGTATTCGAGCCGACTTGGATTCCACCTTTTCTGCAGGGTCTATGGAGGAGATGTCCAGCAATCCTTCTTGCAGTGTTAGGTTGGATCAATTTCAATCTGTGATTCCTGAAGATGTGGACAAGCTGCTTGGAGCAGTGTGGTCCACCACGTGTTCTCTGGACCCTTGCCTAATTTGGCTGCTTCGATCTAGCAGGGAGATTATTCGAGAAGGCCTGGTGAATATCATAAATGCATCGCTGAGTGAGGGTAAGGTGCCTCCATGCTTGAAGGAGGCAATAATTAGACCTTTTCTTAAGTAGCCTTCCCTGGATCCCTCAGTGATGGATAGTTATAGGCCAATCTCTAATCTCGCTTGGTTGATCAAGGTGATTGAGAGGGTGGTGGCCGACCAGCTCCAGGCGGTTTTGGAGGAAACTGATTATCTAGACCCATTTCAAACTGGCTTTAGAGTGGGCTATGGGGTTGAGTCAATCTTGGTCGTCCTGATGGATGACCTATACTGGGGAATCGACAGAGGGAGTATGACTGTTGGTTCTCTTGGCTCTCTCAGTGAATCTGAGAGATGAGTTAGATCTCCCTGTGATGGATGGGGTTACACTCCTCTGGAAGGAGCAGGTACACAGCTTGGTTCTCTTGGATCCAGACCTCACCCTGGTATATCAGGTGGAGGCTCTGGCCAGGAGTGCTTTTTATCAACTTGGGCTGATTCGACAGCTGCGTCCATTCCTTGAGGAGGATGACCTCAGAACAGTGGTGCACCAGCTGGTAATCTCCAGGCTTGACTACTGTAATGTGCTCTTCGTGGGGCTGCCTTTGTAGGTAGTTTGGAAACTTCAATTAGTTCAAAATGTGGCAGCCAGGCTGGTCTCTGGGGCAACTCGGAGAGACCATAGTAAGCCTATTTTGAAACATCTGCACTGGCTGTCCGTTATGTTTCCGGGCAAAATATAAAGTGCTGGTTAATACCTCTAAAGCCCTGAATGGCTTCGGTCCAGGTTACCTTAGAGAGCACCACCTTTGGTCTGATCTCCACCTCATGCTAAGATCATTTGAGGAGATCCGGCTACAGTTGTCACCAGCTTGTCTGGTGGCGACCCAAAGGCGGGCCTTCTCTGTAGCTGCTCCTTGATTGTGGAATGCACACCTAGCAGGAATCCATAATTTGAATTCTTTATTGGCATTTAGGAGAACCCTAAAGACCTACCTGTTTGACCTGGCCTTCCAGGGTTTTAAAATTGTTTTAAAGGGTTTTTAATCTATAGGGTTTTATAAGGTTTTGAATTGTTTTATTTTTATTTTTTAGCTGCTTTATTGTATTTTAAAATTTTCATTCTCGATCATTGATTGATTTTAACTGTTTTATGATATTTGTGAACCGCCCTGAGCTATTCTGTAAGGGCTGTCTAGAAATCAAATCAAATCAAATCAAATCAAATCAAATCAAATAAATAAATAAATAAATAAATAAATAAAATCTGGATCAGCTGAAGCTTCTGAACAGTCTTCAAGGGGAGCCTCCTTCAGAGTACATTATGGTAATCCAGTCTGGATGTAACCAGTAGCTGAGTTTGGGTCTACCTTCTCCAAGTAGAATCACAGCTTACATACAAGCCCTTGTTGGTGAAAGGCACTTCCAGATGCTGTGTCCCCCCCACCCCCGAGTCTCTAAGGACAGTGTTGATTCCAGGAGATCCACAAAGCTGTCATCTCTTGTCTTTCAAGGGGAGCGTGACCGTGTCCAAGACTAGGTTTACCTCATCACTCAGGTGATTGGTTTTGCCAACCCAGAGTTCCTCTGTCTTACCTGTGTTAAATTCCAGCTTGTTTGCCCCGCTTCCGCCCAGAACAGCCTCCTAATGCTTGTTCAGGATGCTCACTACCACCCTGGTACTTGCTGACTTAAATGCTAAGCAGAGCTGGGTATCCTCCACATACTGATGACACCACAGCTGATACCTAGGAATGACTTCTCCCAGCAGTTTTCAGGTATACATTAAACACCACATACATGTTCTGCTATTGCAGGGAGTGGGGCAGAACAGATCCCTGTGATCCTCCATAGGCTAGTGCCCAAGAGGGAGAGCCGGGATCTCTCAGACCACCTTCTGGGTATGATTCTTCAGGTAGGACTGGAGCCACCATATAAGGGTGCCTGCTAGTCCCAACCCAGAGAGGCAACCCCAGATACCATGGCCGATGGTACTGAAAGCCTCTCCGTCCCTCTTCCTGGATTGCTTTTGTACCCGTGTCCATGTATTATTTCATTATTTCATCCATAACAATGTCTTTACTGCCTGGGCATCTCCACCCATCTGTGGCTGCTTGGTTGAATCTGACTTATGCTGTGTTACTGTTACTGTGTTGGTTCTCTAATAAAATAATTAGGGCTGTGCGTTTTGTTTTGTTTTCTGTTTTGTTTTTGGCCCGAATCTGAAATACTCCCGTTTTGTTCTTTGTTCGAAATTGCAAAATCCAAATCCGAAACGTTTTGGGTTTTAAAAAATGGCCCCAGGGAAAAACTAGTGGGTGGGGGTGGTAGTGCCTAATGGGTGGAAACTACCACCCAAATTTCAGAGGAATTGGGCAAAGGGCTGGGTTTTGGTGAATTTTTGAAGTATAGGATTTTTCACTTAGGGAAGAATTGAGGTTTTAGCAAAAGTATAGCTTAATGTTGGGGGGAAAGGGGTGGCCCAGAGCAGAGTAGGGTGGGTGGTAGTGCCCAGTGGGGGCAAGAAAGCTGCCAGAATTGTTTCAAAGGAATTGGGCAGAGGGCTGATTTTTAAAGATGTAATGGAGTTTGCACATCTGTAAAGTTCTTCCCCATAGGGAATGATGGACCCTTATAATTCCTGCCCCATAATTACACTTGGGGGGCACCAGGGTGGCCCAAAGCGAGTGGTGGTGTAGACCACATAGGGTGCCAACCACCCGCATGGGTTGCTAACCCATGGGGTACTGGGTTCTATTGTTTCTGAGATGTTTTGAGTGTAGATTCAGATTCTCTGGTAGCATATGAGAGTGGATTCATGGTTTGTCATTGAAAATCTCATATGCTACCAGAGAATCTACACTCAGAACACCTCAGAAACAACAGAACCCAGTACCCCATGGGTTAGCAACCCACGGGGGAGGTTGGCACCCTATGTGCACTACACCACCACTCACTCCCGGCCACCCCAGTGCCCCCCAGGTGGAGTTATGGGTCTGCTGAAATCTCCATTATTCTGGGGGGGGGGAAACCTTAAAGAAGCGTAAACTTCCAACAATTCCTAAGAAATCAGCCCTTTGCCCTGTTCCTTTGGAATCTGGCTTATGGCAGGCACCCTTTGGGGCCCTGCCACCCAACCCACTGTTTTGCCCCTCAGGCCCCCTTTCTGCCCTGAATCTGCCTCAAAGACATTTCAACATCAGAAATTCTTAAAAATCAGACCTTTTCCCAATTCCTTTGGAATCTGGGTGGCAGCATGAACCCATTGGGGCACTACCACCTGACCCAATCTTCTGCCCCCTTTCTGCCCCAAATTCACCCCAAATAACATCAACATCACATAACAACAACAGCAGCAGAGCTTTGCAAAGAACCAGGCAGATTTCCAAAGGTCATGCATATCCACAATCCCCCACCACCACCCAAAATGCAATTGATCTGCATACAACAGTGTGAAACAACAACAATGAAATGCACACTGCCCCACTGGCCAATGAGGGTAAAATTTACTTAAATTTGCTTAAAAGGAATAAGGAGGCAATTGCCAGCAGATCAGCCCATGCTTTTGCTGGCCAATCTGTGGGCTGGAAGGGCTGGAAATTCAAACAGATGACAAAACTAAAAATGGAGACTGAAGGAGAAAGACTTTCTGCGATTGCAAAATGGAATTCCAAAACAGCCGAAACAACAAAACATTTTGTATCCGAAACAGGGACGTTTTGTTTTGGCTACAAAATTTTCTGTTTTGAGCATTGGGTGTTCTGTTTTGGCTACAAAACAGCCGAAATGGCCTGTTTTGTTCACAAAACGTTTTGTATCTGAAACGAAACGCACATCCCTAAAAAATAATGCTTAGCACTTATGCGGCACTTTCTAGTGTTCAAAGCGCTTCATGTATATTTGCTGAAATCTTTGCAAGAACCCTATCAGGTAAACTGGCAGGATTATCCCCTTATTGCAGATGTGGGAAGGCTGGGCCTAGAGAGAGTCTTGCTGAAAGCCACCTAGTGGGTTCCTGGCTGAGGGGAGATTTGGTCCCCTATGGCTGTGTCATGGAGAGGATCACCCTCTCTCAGCTGGTCTCCTTCCCTTGAGGTCTTAACCATCTCCAGTGTCTTAACCATCTCCAGTTACTGCTACTGTCTGTGCCAAGAGAGAGCACTCCCACCACACCTTATAAGCCAAAATGTGTTCCCTTAATATCCCTTCTTGAGTTAGGGAACTGTGCATGCCTCTCAATGATGATTTTTGACTCTGGCTGCATTTGAGATGTTCTGTTAAGGGGCCAGCCTGCCTGTGTTGTGTGCTGCCAACCTGTCAGATTTTACTTCATGCAGTAAATACATTCATGTGTGCAGCTGCAGGTGGCATCCAGCAGTGTCTTGGGGTGGATGGGCCTTCTGGTGTCCAGTTCTGCAAATAATATTTATTTAATTGATTGATTTATATATCACCCTTCCAAAAATGGCTCAGGGCGGTTTACATCAAAATAAAAAACCAAAACAATTAAAATCATTTAAAACCAATATTAAAAATGTAAAACCATAAATCTAATTAAAAGCCTGGGTAAATAAATGTGTCTTCAGTCCTTTTCTAAAAGTTGCCAGAGATGGGGAGGCTCTTATTTCAACAGGGAGCGCATTCCAAAGTCCAGGGGCAGCAACGGAGAAGGCCTGTTAAGTAGCTGCCAGACGAGTTGGCCGCAACCACAGACGAACCTCTCCAGATGATCTTAGCAGGTGGTGGGGCTCATGGCGAAAAAGATGTTCTCCTAAATACCCAGGGCCTAAGTTGTTTAGGGCTTTATAGGTAATAACCAGCACCTTGTATTTTGCCCAGAAACATAACGGCAGCCAGTGTAGTTCTTTCAACACCAAAGTTGTTGTTGTTGTTTATTTTACACAGTCAGACAGGTGTTATTGACTGGTTTGTTTTATCCAGACATCGAGTCCTTCCCAAGGACCTGGGATGCCAGAATTTTATTGTCAATGTTGTTACTGTTGTTATAGATATCGTCGCAAAATATAGGCTGTTCCCAGTAAAGCTGCTTTTTGTAATTGGCTGGTGGTGATTTCTGTGGCCCCTATGGTGTTGAGGTGCTCTTCAAGGTCTTTTGGAACTGCACCCAGGGCGCCAATGACCACTGGGATTATTTTGGTCTTTTTCTGCCACAGCCTTTCCATTTCAATTTGTAGATCTTGGTATTTTGTGATTTTTTTTCTATTTCATTTCTTCTATTATGCTATCCCCTGGTATTGCTATGTCGATTATTTTGACTTGTTTTTCTTTCTTCTCGACTACAGTTATATCTGGTGTCTTGTGTGGCAGATGTTTGTCTGTTTGTAGTCGGAAGTCCCATAATATTTTTACATCTTCATTTTCTTCAACTTTTTCAATTTGATGGTCCCACCAATTTTTGGCTACAGGTAGCTTGTATTTTTTGCAGATGTTCCAGTGTATTATTATTTATATCCCGCTCTTCCTCCAAGGAGCCCAGAGCAGTGTACTACATACTTGAGTTTCTTTCACAACAACCCTGTGAAGTAGGTTAGGCTGAGAGAGAAGTGACTGGCCCAGAGTCACCCAGCTAGTTTCATGGCTGAATGGGGATTTGAACTCGGGTCTTCCCGGTCCTAGTCCAGCACTCTAACCGCAAATGAGGCTTTCTTGAACTGAGTTGATCAATGTGGGTCTCCAGCTCCAACTGCTTGTTGTTTTTCATAGTTTAAAAAAGTGGGTTTTTCTGGAAAGTGGGTTCATGCAGGGTGTCCATCAAGCAAGGCCTCCAGTGAAATGCTCATGGAGTCCATGACGCTGAAGTTCTTTGACCCAGAGTGTGTGTGTCTTTCAAGACTAGTGGGAGAGTATGGATTCAGTGTGAATGCATGAAAACGAGCCCTTGTCTTTGAAATGAGTTACAGTCTTTGAGAAGTGCAGGGAAAGTTTTTTAACAGATATCACCTGCAGCTGTTAACGTGAAGTGCTTTGAGTGAAAAGCTTGTACAGATTAAACCCAAATCAAAAGATTTGAATGAAGGTCTCTGACGCCTGGGGTTGCGAAAACATCACTTGGCACACAAGTTGCTCCCTGCTATCCATTTCAAAGACTGCTTAAAATAATAATTTTATTAGCTTTTGAAGACTTCCTTGAAAGGAGTAGCAAGGCCCAGAAGGGCATGTTTTCTTGGTAATGTCTCACCACCACTCCCATTCAAGCTCTTGAGGAGGTGTGCATGGTGTGCTAAAGAGATTTGCATCCTTGGTTCATTCTTGCTTGCATGGCTTTGCATTGTGCCAAGGTGCCCCGCGTTGGCTAGAAGCTTGGGGGGAACTTATATTGTTTGCCTCGGACAAACTGTAAGCAGCTCCTCAAGGGTGGCTGTTGTTTCAGTGGCTGGGTTTAGATGTAACCAGAAACCTGCCTGCCGTGTCCTGCAATGGGAACAAGCCTTGGAAAGCTGCAGAGTTGTGTGTGGGAGGAGGAGGAGAATGAAGAACAACTTTCTCTGTGTGTTCTGTAATGAAGTTCCATGTTACATGCAGACTTGTGGAACAGCAGTTTTTGAGCACGTTAGGATACTGAGGCAGGGTTTGATCCTGGCTTGATAGCTAGGCTTATTTTAATGTTATTTAACAAGCCATGGTTCCCTGACTGTGTCTGTTATGTGGAGCTGTGGTTTGCCCTTAAAGGGGAAGCAAAAGCGCCCACTTGTGCATGAATGGAAGGGGAAGGAAGCACGCTAGCCCACAGCAAGTGGGGCTCTAGCTTAATGGTGGCAGTTGTCTTGGAATGGAAGCAGACCACCGCTCTTGCTCAGCTTGCAATTCCTGGAATTGGAGAGGTCCAGTGAGCTCAAGGGCAGGGGCTGCTGGAATGACTGGAGAGGAAGCCTCCAGAGAAGGTCTTGACAGGGGAAGGTGCTGTAGCTTCCAGTGCAGAAGGTCTCGGGCTCTGTCCTTGGCATCTCCAGCTAAGGCTAGGAAAGGCCTTGTCTGAAGTCCTAGAAAGCTGCCACCAGTGTAGACAATCCTGAGCCACGTGAACCAGCAGTCTGAAGCGGCAGAAGGCAGCTGCATGTGGATGTATGTGTGCAACTAGAAGAATGGAGGGCACTCTATCAGGAGCAAGAGGGTGGACACTGCAAGTCAGGCAGATGTTCTATATACTTTCAAGTTCCTGGGCACAAGCACCACATTTCTGGGCAACCAGTGCCTTGGATTTTTACCAGGTTGGTGGGAGATGGTGCGATTGTGCTAGGTGTGGTGGATGAATGTTGATGGCTGTACCTTGGACACTTCTCAGTCCTGGCCTTTCCGCTGCTTCTAACCAGAGTTTTGCTCAAGGCTTAGCCTGTGATTACACCTAGATTTTGTCTTTGCGGGTTAGTTGTAGTTACCTCCTTGTATAATTTCTAGTTCATTCTTATAGGCTTTGTCTTATTACTGTGTATTTCAGCTCTTGGTACAGTGGAGAAAGCTGGTATTAGGTTGGAATTGGGAATTAAATGGAAGAATCCATCCCATTATTCCAAGGTGCACTTCCTATTAGCCATGAAAATTTGCATGCAGACAGAGAGCTGAAGTGAACTGTGCATGTATGTACTGTACAATGAAGTGCCCTCTGGTGGGCAGAGAGTGTAAAGCTAGCCAGTTCTTAACAGTGAGACAGGATGACCAGACCGTTGGTAGTATATAGAACAGAATTCTTTTCCAGTCGCTTCTTGGTTGCAGAAGTGATGCAAATAATCTCTCTCCCATGGCACTACCACAGTAGCAAATTACAGGTGATGTGACAGCTGTGCAATTTGTAATGAGACTGTACTATTGATGATGGCTTACTACTGTAAACCTGTTATACATGTTGTGGTGGCCTTTGTGGGTGGATCTCTTGTGCACTTGTGGTCTCCAGATAGCCAGCATTTGGCACAGTGAGACCTTTTGGCCTCAGGACAAATGCATTGGGCATCAAAAAGATCTTAAAAATGGGACAAGCTGGCTGCAGTCTCCCATCCACGATCTGTTTCTAAGAAGCTTCTTGACTTGTTTCAGACCCTCTGCTTCTCTCTCCAGTTGGGAGCTTATCTCCAAAAGCACAAGTTAATAGTGACTCCTCCAGACACAATTGGGGAAATTATCCTTTTGGCTGATTCTTTATTGTTTAAAAACTTGTATTTTCTTTAGTTCTTAATTCATCTGGGGGCTGAATATGCAGCCTCTGGTGCTTGAAATACTTTTATTATAGATTCGGAAACACTTGTTCCGTATTAATGATTGCTTTTTAAAATGCTGATTTTAATTTTCAGGTCCCTGACAAAGGAGGAATGAAGAGTGCTTCTCTAAAGGATTTATGTCCCGAAGACAAGAGGCGCATTGCAAACTTAATTAAGGAGCTTGCAAGGTGAGGATAAACTCTGCTTGATAATGCATCAGGTTTAGGTTGAGACTCGCCATCCAATTACTTCGTTATGAAATTTAAGTGTTCATGTTTATTAAAAGTGTATTATCACTCCTCTTGCTGGCACAGGTATTATCAAGTAGGGCAAGGAGTCGTCGTCTGTGTCTCCCACCAGCAAGAGACTGCCCCGACTGCAGGAAGCTCTTGTGGAATTGGTCCTCATTGTGTCTTGTGTATCCAAGTAATCATGCCCCATGACATGGTTTCCAGCCCTGCCCCTAGGTACCCTCCTTAGACTCTGGCCTCAATAGCGTCATTGCCGTTTGTGCCTTGACATTTGTACAGCTGTGACGTGTGCGGAGTGGTGCAGGTGTCTAGCTCAGACTTCAGCACGTGCAGTCTAGATGATTTCTACTTTCAGCATTAGCTTGAACAGGTTACTAGTCCTCATGGCAATGGCAGAAGGCTTCAAAATGTGCAAGTAGGAGCTTCTAAAAGCACTATGCAACGTGGGATGTTTGTTGAAAGGCTTGTGTTGGGCAGGAGCACAAGGGCCCTTCTCTCGTCTCCGGACCCACCCAAATCCACTCTGGACTGGCTCTTCCCCTGGTGCTCCATTTATCCCTTCTGCAGTTTCTGCTCCATGGGTGGCCCTGAGGTGAGACAGTCGCCTCAGGCAGCTGGTTACTGGGGCACCCACGAGCTGGCAAGATGCCCTTTTGCTCCCAGCCTCTTACAAAAGTGTGTGTGTGTGTAGGGGGGGAGGGTACACACAAGCGGGGGGTGTCAGGCACACAAAGGCCTTGAGTAGTCACCGCGCTGCTCAGAACCTCCAAGTACTTGCCACTGGGCTCTGTTGGGAATGAAGTGCATTTAGGCACATTTGTCTGCTTATATCGCTTGATCCTTGAGCTTTTGTTTTTGTAACTGCTGGATTTTTAACAGAGGAACTTCTCTCCGCCTGCAGCCATAGATGCAGGAAGAGTTGCTTTGCAGGCAGGCATATTTGCTGTAGACCAAAAAGAGTTTTAACTTGCTTCTGGTTTCTTT
The DNA here is from genome assembly GCF_027244095.1 of Hemicordylus capensis. Lineage (NCBI taxonomy): Eukaryota > Metazoa > Chordata > Lepidosauria > Squamata > Cordylidae > Hemicordylus > Hemicordylus capensis. Next base: position 4,602,041 of record NC_069658.1, read on the forward strand.
TCTTTTTGTTTCTTTGGCTGTCCAGGATGTGTTTCAGATGTCTTCACATCAACATATGACCTTTTTTCTCTTGAAAAGATCACTGGCTTCCTATCAATGTGAGATTGGAAAACTGGGAAAGGCACAATCTTTTAAAGGGGTGTGTGTTTGTTTGTGTGTTTTTGTGTTTGTGTTTCCAGCTAGTGGGCAGAATGTGATGTTTGCCTACTGGGGGTAGCTGAGAAATTTGTGAGAGATGTCTGTCGGTGGCTGTTAGTGCTGATGGGAACTGAACTATATTGGGACTATGTGTGTGAATACTTTTGACCATTGCCCCAGCTGGTTTTGCTCGTCAATGACTGAATAAACTTATAACCTTGCCCCAGCTGGGTATTTCCCTGGATAACTTGCTTGGCTGTTAGAGTTCTGGCCTAACTGGATCTGAAGTTTGGTTCCACATGGCAGTTTTATCTTTGGGCCATCAGAGGAAGCAGGGTGCAACCACCAAGATTTGTCCCCCTTGATTTCTTCACTGTTCACATTTGAAAGTGTTTCAATCATTATCAAAAGAGTGTTCTTATCTGCCTGAGGGCTTAGACCATGTCGGGGGACCCTGTGGATTTTTCCCAGGGCTTGTGTTCTTTTGTGTATGTATGTGTTGCAGTTGATAATCTTGCAATAATAAGAAAAAAAGGGTCCTAAGTAGGAGAGAGCTCACAGAAGCCTTCTAAATAAATGATGACATTTTCGAGTTTCTCTGGCGATGTATAGGGAGATTTTCTGTTGAACCTTTCCCCACCCTTTGCATTGTTGCACGTAGCATGCTGCTCCTAGCTGAATGGCTAAGCAGTGTGGATTGATTAAATTAAGGTGATTTAAATCACTGAGGAAAAAACCCCCCAATTTAAATCAAGTTTCCTGTTTTGAAATTCATATATTTCCTGAACAAGTAGGCATACTAACTTGTTGCTATGACAATTAAAAGAAGAAGAAGAAACAGCTGTTGATTTCCAGCTAATAGAACTTGTATCCAGCCTAGGTAAAGAATCCAAAACCTTTGGCCATGCAACTCACACGTACTGCAGAATATTATCTGCTGAGATGCCAGAGGCAGGTTTCTGTTTGACTCTCTTTGTACACTGGCAAAAATACTAAGTCGGATCATTTCTCTGATGGCTAAGATTGCAGACCTGTGCATGTTTACTTAGAAGTAAGACTTATTAAAAAATATGCACAGAATTATGTTGGAACTCTTCAGAAAGGAGGACTGGTAGTTCCTGGGCAAAATAGTCTGTCTCCTTGAGATGCAAAAGTAAGTGTCCATGCTGTGTTGGGTTGGCAGAGTTATAAAAGTTCATAATTCAGAACTGAACATATTGCAGAGTTCATAAAATTCAACTAGAAGCACATCCATAGCTTAAGATTCTTTGGGTGTTTCTGATGAGTTTACTGGCATCTCCAGATTTCTAGTGCCTTTTGTGATTTTCTAGTTTCTGGATCTAATAGGAAGCCCACAATAATAACTAATTAATCTAATAGATGACTTAAAGGTAAAGTGTGCCATTGAATCGTTTTTGATTCCTGGTAACCACAGGGCTCTGTGATTGTCTTTGGTAGAATATAGGCGGGGTTGACCATTGGCATCTCCCGTGCAGTATGAGATGATGCCTTTCAGCATCTTCCTATATCTCTGCTGCCCGATAGAGGTGGATACATGATTTATTCTTTACCTAATGCAGCACCTTAAAATCAGTCTCCAGTTGTGCTAATATAGAGACTACCATGTTTCTCTTTATTTCTGCTTTGTGCCTCACAAGGGAGCAAAGTGTTCCACTTACTACTGGAGACGGATCCAAATACAGCTAGATATTATATTTTCCAAAAACTGGACGGCAGCCATTATTGCTGCTTTGTCCCAACAGCCCTCGTTGCATCTAGCATCAAGGAGGGTTGTGGAGAACTGGAAAGCTTACATTTTTTGTGATGTTTTAGTTGATCCTAACAAATATATTGCCCTCCTGTGACTTGGATTCTTTCTAATAGACCAACAGTGCTGCATATGATTTTTGATGACTTACTCTGTCATCTGTCAAGCTTAACTTCAGAAATCTGATAAGAACTCCATGGTTCTTTTATGTAGAACAGCAGCCTTTAATTTCCTAACCCATTTCACATACTATGTTCAATACATGTACAATCTGCATACAGTGCAGACATGTACAGATCTGTATGCAGATACAGTTGTTCACACAGTATGCTAAAGCACGTGTAGTGGTACACTTCCTCTCTGCAACCTGCGTTTGAGGAGCCTGTACCCAGCTTCTCTTGTAAATGAATGCCTGCACAGTCATTCACACAAACATGTGCACAGGCACCTGTGTGCGTATCCAACATATTTGAAAGGGCTCTTGTGTTTCATACATGATCATTATATTATTTAACTCATTTAGAATGTTTCTCTACTGCTTTTCAATAAAATGTTCTCAGCGTGGTTTATGCCGTCAAACTGAGCAGCAATGAAAGCATTCTATAAATATTTCATTAGTTTCATTTGTGCTCTTCCTTGACCGAGAATGTTTCTTGTGTCTTAGAGGAGATGGTCGATGTGGAGGTGGGGGAAGTGACTTTCAGAGACCCCTCCCCAGCATCCTTGGTGCTGCTCTCTTTTTTGCCCTATTTGCACTGGCCACAGGGGAATCAGCCCCTCTGCCCTGGAAGTGTGTTACTGAGCACCAGGCCCAGATAGCGCAAGTTTTTCATGTTCAAAAGGAGCCTCGGGCTTCTCATCACCGGGGTAGATGCTATCAACTGCTTCTGGCTCCTGGAACTCTTTAAGGGAGTAGATGTAGGCTTCAACATGTTTATATTAAATTCAGATTGCATTTTGAATCAGGGTGGTTTTAAAAAGAGACGCCAATTGAAATTCTAAAAAAAATAAACCTGATAAAAAGAAACTCATGGATTTTTTAATCCATTCTGTAGCAGAGCACTAATTCATTTGAAAACAAGGTTCTTTTTAAGTCTTGGTGCTCTGATTTTCCCCACCCCCAAGGGCAGCTTGATATTTCTACCTGACATTTCAGAAGAAAAATAGAAAGTTGCAGCAACATTAATTTTGAGAAGGAAAATCAGCATAACGCTCGCTTATACTTGATTCTCTTTTTATTTTTAACCCTAATCATATTTTAATGGATGTAATTAAAAGACCTCTTCAGTGTAATAGGAGAGCTAAGCATTAGTTTCTCTCACCTCATTCACTCTTTTTAAAACTTGCCATAATTTTCTTCTCCATTTGGAAAAGTAAAAGGAGTGTGTGTGTGTGTGTGTGTGTGTGTGTGTGTGAGTGAGAGTGAGAGAGAGAGAGAGAGAGAGAGAGAGAGAGAGAGAGAATATAAAATCAGTACTGGCATGTTTCTTCATTATTTCTCACAGCAAAACAGGCAGCAAGCTATTGATTTTGGATTGATTCATATATTGTAGCCTGGGCTGCTGTATTGAGAGCTTTAACCTATACAGCATTAAAGGAATTACCTGGAGGACCTGTGACGGGCTATGTGATAACAGTTTCTGGAGGACCCTGAAGACATACTTGTTTTCCCAGGCTTTTTAATTGAAATTTTAATATGTTTTTATAATTAAAAAAACATATTAAAATTAAAATTTCAATTAAAATTTTCAATTAAACAGATTTTTATCTGTTTTATGAATTTTAATTGAGATCTATCTATCTATCTATCTATATCTCAGGAAGTATAGAAATATGATAAATAAATAATCTAAGGCTAAGATAAACAGAAGTTTTATTTATTTTAGTTATTTGTACTCCGGAGCTTGATGACTTAGCTTCAGGCACCATCAGTCAGCCTTGGGAACACAATAGCCCCCCACCGCCCCACCATAAGTCGGAATAATTCTACTTCTGATTGTGGTTAGAAACACATCAGGATTGGTTGTGATGTCCGAACTGACGGATCCTGGCTTATTTTAACCAAAGTGCTTGGAATAAGCGACAGTCTTAACTCAAGGCTTGGAGCTGGATTCAAACTGAGGTTTATTTCAAGCACTGACTTGGGTTAGAAGAAGCTGCAATAGATCAGCTTGAACATCACAACCAATCCTGGCTTTTAGTAGATGTAGAATTTTTCTGACTTGTGTGGACAGAAAAAGGGGTACCCTACTTTCCTGACACTGATTGATGGCTTTCCAAACCAAAGTTTAATCTTAATGTTATAAAGTTATAAAGTTCAATGTTATTGGCCTAATAACATAGTAAAAAAAAAGTAAAAAGTCATTTGGAACTGAAATATGCCTCCTTTATGTCTGATGATTGCCGAAGCGGGAGCCAGCCTGTTCTTGTGGGAATGGAATCTTATACCTCTAAGACCACCAGTGAAGATGTCTTGTCTCTGTTCTGTCAATGGCAGCCAGAGAACAGAGCCTGTGCAGTTGATCTTGAAAGTTGGGGCAGGGTCGTATGGGAGATGTTCCTTATTGTAACTTGATCTGATTGTTTGTGGCTTAGAAATTGAAAGGGGCACCTAACATTTAGCTCAGGTGTTGCATGCTCCAGCCAACAATCTGCATTTTTCACCAGTGAGGATGTCTCCTAAAACATTTTATTGCTCACTTCTCATCGGAAAATGATTACAAGTCACTTGAAGCTTCTGAACTGCCTTTAAGGGCTGCCCCATGTAAAGAACCCTGCAGTAGACAATTGTATAGCTCTGTTCATGGGTTATACTTGTCAGATCACAGAAGTAAGCAAACAACTTGTTTATCAAATTTCACCAATCTTTTCAAAGAAAACCATAGAAGTCTTGCCTTGCTGGATCAAATCAAGCATCCCTCTAGTTCTGAACTAGTTCCTGCAGTAGAGAGCCAGATTCCCCTGTGATACTTACAAGAACATCAACATAGAATTGTTCAGGTGTTGGGGCACAACCCTAGGCTGTCGCTGGACTTATTGAGTAGTTCTATATCCCAGTCTATGTTGTGGGTTCAGAATAGCTTACAGCAGTTTTCCAAATGCAAGTATTTTTGTTCCTGATGGGATCACGTCACCTGATGGAGGCAAGACCTGGGAGCCAGGTGTATGTGGCTTTTCTGTTCTGAAGAGAACCATTGCCAGTTGTATGTGGGTGCATGTTGTAGCTTTTGGGTGACTCCTGGGTCACAGTGTGTCTGCATTGCCTCCCATGTATTAAGGAAGATAGAGTCACTGCAGAGAGAGAGATGTGTATGCAGTCCTCTTCTTTTGACCCCCAGCATAAAGCTTGGTGCTCCTGTTTGAGGAATGGGAAATTTTTATGATGTGAAGGGAGAGTATAACTTTGCTAGCCCTTTTTCTTGATCCAAGGTCTCTGGCCAGACTTGCACAGGCATGTGCTCCTGAGATTGCCACAGCCAAAAACCTGTGGCCATGGGTGTACGCTGAACAGCAGTGTTAACATTGGTGGTCTTGTACTTGTGTGAAGATATTTGTAGGCCCTGGAAAGGAAGGAGCAGATATGGACGACTAACTTCGCAACCTGATTTCTCATGTGTATGTTGTTTGGAACCCCTGCCCCTTTTGGATATGGATGTCTTATGATCTCGGGGCCCTGGTGCTCTGTGACACACTTCCAGAGCTGGGGGCTGATCCCCGTTCTATGGCCAGTACAGGCCTGGCAAGATAAGCGGCTGCAAGATTGCTGGGGAGACAACTCCTCACACCAGTGTTCTCCCAGCACCAACAGCCTTCTCCACTGAGAGTTCCAAAAGCTGCCCAATGTCATCAGCACACGTTAGGCGGTCTAGAGCTGATTACACAATATGGAAAAGAGGTGCTTACAGAGTTTGGCTTATGTATGCAGTGAAGGGAAGTGAGTGCAGTCTCACATTTCCACATCTGCCCCAGAGCCACCATTGGCCAAGGCTCTGGGGTGTGTGCTGCAGATCTGCTGCCAACGTTAATGGCTGCCATTGGACAAGATATCCTGCAGCACTTCTATACTGTCATAGGAACATAGGAAGCTGCCATATACTGAGTCAGACCATTGGTCTATCTAGCTCATCATTGTCTTCACAGACTGGCAGCAGCTTCTCCAAGGTTGCAGGCAGGAATCTCTCTCAGCCCTATCTTGGAGATGCTGCCAGGGAGGGAACTTGGAACCTTCTGCTCTTCCCAGAGTGGCGGCTCCATCCCCTGAGGGGAATATCTTACAGTGCTCACACTTCTAGTCTCCCTTTCATATGCAACCAGGGCGAACCCTGCTTAGCTAAGGGGACAAGTCATGCTTGCTACCACAAGACCAGCTCTCCTCCACAAGTCATTTCTGACACAACCCTCTGTTGTGTAAGTGCTCATTAGTGCTTTGTGGGAGGGCTTTGAACCTTGAACTTTACTGTTGTATGCTGCAGAAACAAAAAACTAGAAGTTCTGGGGAAGCCATCTTGTCCATTTCTCGGTCCAAGGTCAGAAGAGCTGCCTTGTTTAGGGCAGACCCAAGGTACCATCTGGTCCAGCAGTCTGTCTCAACAGTGGCCCACCAGAATGCTTGCCTAGAGGGACCCAGCATCCCCTCTGTGGAAAGAGGGAAAGAGCTGATCACACTTTCCGCAGCATTGCAGGAACTGTAGCTATAACCATGGACATTGTGTATGAGGCTGCGAGATGGGTAGATGAAATTGCTGCAGACACCAGTTAGTCTCTATGCATTCCTCCAACATGCCACTCCCTTTATGTCATGTGGTGTGAACAGGCTAGTCCTGTCTGTCTGCGTTGTAAACTAGTTGTGGTATGTAGAAGCTTTTATTTGGGGCTATGTTGCCTTTCCCCTTAGCTATTTTTTCACTTAAAGTTCAATCCAAGAATTGGGAAACATCCCTGTCTGAACCCTGGGTAGTCACTGCTTGTCTCTGATGACAGTATTTTATTTATTTATTTTATTATTTTATTTTATATTTTATGTAATTTTATTTATATACATAAAAACAGAATAAAACCAACTATCAAACATGTATTTCTTTATTTTGAGGTAGATGGACCAACAGGCTGACTCAACTGATGGTTGCTTCAGAAGTTCATTTATGTGGGTATTTAAAGGGTGAACCACTGTTTCCCCCTCTGACAATGTTCATCCCACTGTGTAAAGCTTTTACCAGCTTCTGTTTTGCTAACTAGTGCCTTTTCTTAGCAGGAGACCTTCCCTCTTCCTCCTTCAAATCCTTAATTAAGAGATTTCTACTTTAAAGCCTGCACAGAGTTGAAGGTAGTTCTGTGTTAATGAGCTGAAATGAGTATCCTCTCACATCTGTGCCTGTTTAGACTAAGAATGAGGAATCTGCTTTCCTTTTGGACAGATTTTGTAGGACTTTTAGAACCTCCTCTTGAAGACTAAAAGGTTTGCCAACAGACTAGAAGGGCACTTTGACACACTCAGTTGGTTTTTTTGTTTTGTTTTGGTCCTGTTCTATAAATTGTACCAGAAGAGAGAGGGTAGCCGGGGTCTTAAGCTCTGGAATTGTATTTGCAGCTTAAAAGATGCATGAGGATGCTTGCTATGGCAACAGACCCTGCATAAGTCGATCGTGCTAGTTTGGAGGACATGATTGACCGAAGCTCTGCCCAGCTGTGAACCTGACTTGGGGACCTTAAGCAAGTTGCTCTCCCAGCCTTTACCTGCTCATGAAGATAAATACGTCTTGTATATCGTGTTTCTACTGGGAAAGTGCTGTCATAGCAATGAATGACATGTAAAGCAATCTTTGGGCTTCCAGAGGAACTAACTGAGGGCAAGGGTGGAGGAGGGGAGCTAGAAGTTAAAGTGCAGCTGCTGAGCCAAAGTTTTTGTTTAGCTAGCAGTGATTTCCTTTCTGACAGGCCCAGAAATCATTTTTGGCGTCTATGCCATGAGACACAAAGCACTAAAGTACACAGTAATCTCAACCAGGTCTTGAACAGGCCTTGACATAAATCCGACATAATCTGACAAAGCATGTGTATCCATTTTCTCTGCCGTCTTTTTGGTCACCTGTGAGTAATTGTATCTTCCGAGGCTTATCTTCTTTGCAAAGGCTCCCTCCCCTCCCTCTCCCCCAGCCCTGTGATGCATCAGCTGCGACTCAGAGGCATAATGGGTGGGAGAAGTGCTGACATACAGCCATGGACTAGAAGGCAGGAAGAAGGAGGGTAGTGGCTGTGGCCTCGGGAAGGTTTTTGTTGGTGGCTTTTTAGGGTTAGGAACTGGAGAGAGGGCAAGTGGACTGGGTCCTTCCATTGGCCAGCCCCCCACGTGACTACCTAAAAAAGGAAAGGTGAGACTCTCTTCAACTTAACTTGGGTCAATTGCCATTGGGCTCCTCCCCTCCAAGAGCGAACTTTATCGGCTACCATCACACCTGGCTGCCTCCAAGGGAGAGATGAGACAGCCGGCCTCTCTCCATTGACCCAACTGGGACCAGCTGCCATTGCTTGGTTCCCTCCAAGGACTATATTTATCTACTGCCAACTCACCTGACTGAACCAGAGATCTGATACCAAGTGCCATGGGCTCCTCTCCATCCAGAACTGCCTTTATTAGCAGTGGTCCCACTTGGCCTTTATGTAACTTCATTATATAACTTTATGGGAGGAGAGCTGGTCCGGTGGCAGCAAGCAGGAGTTGTCCCCTTTGCTAAGCAGGGCCCATCCTGGTTTGCATTTGAATGGGAGACTACATGTGTGAACACTGCAAGATATTCCTCTGAGGGGATGGGGCTGCTCTGGGAAGAGCGCCTGCCTGCATGTGGAAGGTTCCAAGTTCCCTCCCTGGCAGCATCTCCAAGATAGGGCTGAAAGAGACTCATGCTTGCAACCTCAGAGAAGCCAACCTCAGAGAAGTCTATCCAGAGAAGCCTAGATAGACAATCCTGAGCTAGAAGGACCAATGGTCTGACTTGGTAGAAGGCAGCTTCCTATGTTCCTATGAAAGCGTTGATTTCTGAACACCCTTGTGTTCCTTTCTTTCTCATCCCCTTTCCCTGTAGTATAACATCTTAGATTGTGCAGCTTCTGAGAGTGGGAGGAGGCCTTGATGGCCATCTAGTCCAACCTCCCCCCCCCCCCCCCCCCGCCTCCAGCTTGATGCAGGAAATCTAGAGCTGGAATATTCCTAGCAGATGTCTGCCCAGCCTATGTCTGTCCAAAGACCTCCAGAGAGGGAGGGCCCCCTGCCTGGCCTCTGCATATTTTAAGCTGCACACTCTCTTGAGTGCTTTGGCAGAAAGGTGGAGTTATAAATGTTGGGAATGAAACCGGCAAGGAGCTTCACACCATGTATGTATTGCTGGGCTGCAGACTGAAGTGGGGGGCCAGATGTTCATCCAGTACAACACAATATTTACATGTGCAGAGTGTTGGAGAGAACACTGGCCTAGAACTTCCTCCCTGATATTATATGTTGAGTAAACGTAGGGAGCATTTTATGGGGTGAGGGCTGAGGGAACCTCCAAATGTCTGAATTTTGAAAATGCAAACACTTTTATTTTGAAAGGAGACTGTCCTGCAGTTGATAACTTGATTGATTGATTAAGTGCCGTCAAGTCAGTGTTGACTCTTAGTGACCACATAGATAGGTTCTCTCCCAGATGATCTGTCTTCAACTTGGCCTTTAAGGTCTCTCAGTGGTGCATTCATTGCTGTTGTCATCGAGTCCATCCACCTTGCTGCTGGTCATCTTCTGCTTCTCTTTCCTTCAACTTTTCTCAGCATTACGGACTTCTCAAGGGAGCTGGGTCTTCGCATAATGTGTCCGAAGTATGATAGTTTGAGCCTCGTCATTTGTGCCTTGAGTGAACATTCTGGATTCATTTGTTCTAGGATCCATTTGTTTGTTTTTCCTGGCTGTCCGTGGTATCCTCAAAAGTCTTCTCCAGCACCAAAGTTCAAAAGCATCAATACTTTTTCTATCTTGCTTCTTTAAAGACCAGCTTTCACATCCATAGAGTGTCACTGGAAAAATCATGGTGCGAATGATTCTTACTTGATAACTAACTTTATCTTAAAGATGTCTGCCCTCTCTGCTGGTCCGGAAGATCTCCAGAGCACTTCGCAACATATGGTGGAGTGCAAAGTGGGGCAGCTCAGAGAGCCTTTGGGAGGACCTGATGGGAAAGCCTTTCCCCAGCCCTTCAGTGTGCCTCCAACCGCTACTCCTTATTCCCAGAGGCCCCTGGGGGCTTCTGTTTGTGAGTTCCAGCTCCTGGATTGGGACCTGGGGACCTGGATTGAAGTCCCACCTCTGTCATAGGCTCACTGTTTGGCCTTGGGCAAGCTGCTTCTTTTGTGTTGGTTTCCCAGTGGTAGAACAGCAATAACAGGGACCTACTTCACAAGGTGGCTGGCGAGATTGACACTTGTATTGCTTTCAGTTGCTCTGCAGATTAAAAGTGCTGTATAAAATGAGCAGCAGGAACTCTGTACATCCCCAGAGCTGGAGAATGTGATGGGGCGGGGGGTGATGGGGTTGCCCTACTGCCTAAGGCTGGCCCTGATCAAAAGCCTTTTTTGGTGTTAATGCATCATATTTGTCTGATAGTGTGTTTGTTCTTTCATCTTTCCAGGGTGAGCGAAGAGAAAGAGGTGACGGAGGAGCGACTGAAAACTGAGCAGGAGTCGTTTGAGAAGAAGATCAGACAACTCGAGGAACAGAATGAACTCATCATCAAAGAAAGGGAAGATATCCTTTTTATTTAAGAAGGGGTGTGTGTGTGTGTGTGCGCGCGCGCGTGCGGAAGTTGGGGGAGAGAAAGCAAAGCGTAGAGTTTGCTGCCTGGAATAAAAAGCAAACCAGAGTGAAATAATTGTCCTAATTTATAGCTGGGCATAAATCTCCATGTGCTGCCATTCAGAAGCAATCGGAGGTGACTTGCCAGCATACGCTTCTGGCTCATTTGAGCTTGAAACTGCTACCCAGCTGTTCCCAGGATGTTGCTTTGCCGTGAAATAGATATTTGTCAACTTAAAAACAGCACAGAATCCGTGCGTTTGTAAAATGTAGACTGCTCCCTCCCACCACTCCTGCTTAATCTTGTTTCGGCGGTTCCAGGGAGGGCCACTGCACTCTTGTCGAGAGGCACCACCTAGAGCCGCCCCTGCTGCACGGATGTCTTCCAGCTCATTTGAGACCCTCCACTGCGAATGTGGAATGAATGACACAAAACTGCTGTCTAGTTTTGTGTTTGTGTTTCTGACTGCAGAATGGCTTCAGGTGGGTTTTGGTGCAGAACTCTAGGCATCCATGAAATCCATGGAAGAAACCTGTTTGCGCTAAGGGCAAAATATGTGCTTGAACCTAGGGTATTCCTCTCCGTTCTCAGAGAGAGCCTAGCTTGAGACACTCAGCGATCAGAAAATTCATATTGTGATGTAGTCCTGTGCCTACTGCTGCCCAAAGCCTGCCTTTACAACTTTTGAGACTCAAAGGAGAGTGGACATGCTACTATGAGAGGGTGTAGGCGAGTGGCAGAGCGTCAGTTTTGCACGGTAGTTGGGAATCACCTGACAACGGCCTCTCCTTTTCCTGCCTGCAGCCAGTTTGTGCGTGTTGGGCTCACTGGGTTTGCTTCTGTAGAAGGAAAAAAAGTGGGGCTACAACATAGTGAGGGCAGTGAGCAAAGCGGAACCTGGGCCGAATGGCTCTTGCTAGATTTCTCCGTTGCCCTCTGGATCCGGCAGCCTGCCTAGGACACCTTGTTGTCCAGCCTGGGAAGCTAGAGGTGCTGGGGGATTGTTGGGCACGTGGCACGGGCCAGAGATGGCTACGGCATCCCACTCTTTGGAGCTGAAGCAGCCCTCATACTGTGGTCGCATCAGCCTGCATTATGTCTGCTTCCCAGTGGCTAATGGCTTGGTGCTCTTGGGTGTATCACTTCTACAGCTTCTTCCCACCTCCCCCTCCACTGGGGTCAGAAAAGCCCAAGGCTGCTTCTCCTCCTCTTCGGGGTGGGGTGGGGTGGGGTGGAGGGAGGCTCGGCAGAACACAGGTCCATTCTCTCCTTCTGAATAAACAGCCACTCTTCCAGGGGCTCACCCTTTGAATTTAAAACGGCTACTCCTGCAATTATATGCTTCATTAACCCTATTAATGGGTTTAAAAAAAAAAACACAAAGAGAGAGGTTTGTAGAGTTGCTTGTGAAGCAAGAGAAGGCTTATTGCCAACATGTTGCCCCACTGCAACATGCTGCCCAGGAAGCATCTTAGGAACTGAACTTCTAACTTTGATGCTTTTTCAACAGAGGTGGACGCCTCCTGGCTGAGCTGGGTGCCGCTTGCTTGCTTGCTTGCTTGCTTGCTTGCTTGCTTGCTTGCTTGCTTGCTTGCTTTAGTAGTACAGCATTCTAGGCTTTGAGTTTTGCATATGCTTATGGATTGGCGGTGGGATGCACTCTCCAGGGGGGATTCTTTCTCCTTCTGTGCGTTTCTGCATGCACAACTTCCATTAATGCTAACGAGTCCTACTGAGCTTTCGAGAAGGGAATATATCCTTCTGGGTTTTTGTTTTTACCTTTACTGGGGAGAGATTATTCAAGCATAAATAACTTCTTTCAGGAGAAGTCTGGCAAAAATGGCAGAAGGTTAATACATGCAATTTTACACTACATAAAACTAGGAACATAAAACAAGGACATAATTTAAAACAATATAATTTTAACTACGCGGACACTTATCCATCGTCTATGAATGATTCAAAATCCTTCACATGCCTCCGATCAGTTAATTTCAGATCTCTTGAAGTCTGTTCAGTGGCCAAGGAACTGTATAAATGCCTTCTCACACTGGAATACAAATGTCTGCTGTTCATCAGCAAAGGGGATAGATAAGACTGGAGTGGGAAAGCATTTCTGAGGGGTGTGCTCAAAACAAATATTGGATACGTATGTCCCAAATCTACCTCCCCTGCTCCTGCTGAATGGTCTATAAAGCTCCCTCACACATCACTGTGTGCATGCGTGAGAAATGTATTGTGGGAACCAGTCTCTGATGTATCGGAGAGCCTGTGGACTGGTTCTCATGGTACATTTCTTGTACATGTACACAGACCTGGCCTTCCTTCTGTGGAGCATGCACACATGGACAAAAGTTGGGTGTGATCTGGGCCATCACAGAGGTAGCCAGCAGGCAGTCTGGCTGCTCGGAGGCTTGAGAAAAGTCCCAAAGATGGTGGGGCCAGTCTTTGCATAGGTCACATGGTTTACGCTGGGGAATGCTGGGATAGCTCATGTGTAAAAACAGTGCTTCTTTCCCTTCTGATCACAAGGCCTACTGAAAAATGTGATGATGACTTAGACAAGTTAGGATAAAATTGGCTGGAAGCAGATATGGATGAAACAGTCAGTAATAGAGATGAAAGGAAGCGAGCTGGTTGGCCAGAGCCCATAGTACAATTGCCTGGTGGGATTCCATCCCAGGGCAGAAGAAAAAGCGCTTGAATCCTCGGTGTGCGATATCAGGAGAAGCCAGACTGAAGCTCTCCAGCTGCTCCTGCTGGATTACAACTCCTATCGTAGGAACGTAGGAAGCTGCCATATACTGAGTCAGACCATTGGTCCATGTAGCTCAGTCTTGTCTACGCAGACTGGCAGCAGCTTCTCCAAGGTTGTCCATAAGTTTTAGATTGTGAGCCCTTTGGGGACAGGGATCCATCTTGTTTGTTGTTTCTCTGTGTAAACCACCCTGAGCCATTTTTGGAAGGGCGGTATAGAAATCGAATAAATAAATAAATAAATAAATAAATAAGTTTTCACTGCGGAGAATGGGAGCTGTAGCACAGCAGCAACCGGAGAGCCTCCAATTGGCTGCCCTGTACTATACAATTGGAAGGCATTGTGTTAGTAACTATTTTCAGATATTCTGTGTGATAACTTGAATAGCAATAAAGGCTTTATTGCAGGATATCTATATCCACACAAGAGATATGTAATTGGAGAGAAGCATCACTTTTTCTTAGAAAATACTGAGAAGAGAAGTGAAAAGGCCCTTCAGAGGCCAAGTTCCGACGTGAAGAATAGCTACCATTTTTGCACTGACGTCAGAGAAGGTTGTGGGAGGTCAGGATAGACGGGAGTGTGAATGAAGGAGTTGAGCTTTCATCAAGGGAGCAAACAATAGAGTTCATGCCCTGCTGTGGTTGGTCTGTGTTGCCCTGCTTCTAAGTAATTTCCATCATCTTTGCCATAGTGCGAACTTATGTTGAGCCATTCTTGCCTCTGTCTTGTGGAGGCATGGCAGCAAATGACCAGCTTTGGGCATAGAGAGGGTCTGAAAGCAGAGCTGATTTCTTTAGGTAAAACTGGAAATGCTGCAGGTGCTTTCCACTGATGGCTAAGAGTTTAGAGCCTTAATTGTTGGTACTGGCTGTGTGTGAAACCTGGGGGTTTGAAGGAGGGTAGTAGATTGTTTTCATCAGTGACACATTGGTTTTCTGAGTGCTTGCTGCATCTTCATGATTACAGGAACCCTCATTATTAATATACCACTTTTCAACAAAAAAGGTTGGGAAGCAGTATATTAAAAAGGAGGCTTACATAGCAAAAGGGGACGAGAAGGTGGTGCCCTGTCCCAGAGTTGAGTCTTCGAACACAAAGATGCCAGCAACAGCCACTGAGAAAATATTCTGCTGGGTTGGACCGTTGCTCTTCCCCTGCTAAACATTGCAGAGGCTGCCTTGCCTGGGGTGTGTGCTCATAAAATGCATGGTTTTCCTTCCCATCCAAGACACTTGAAACTATTCACAACAAGATTTTTTTTAAAAAAAATACCAATACTACAAAATGAAAACAAACATTCAGAGCAGATAGAGAGAACATACAATGCGACTCCAAATAAGCCTTAAAGACAGAAATAATTTTTGCTCTCGTTAATATCCTACTAATGACTCCTCCTCTGGTACAGGAGAGTGGGCTCTGTCCTTGGAGGGAGGGGACTGTGTGACCAGATGCACAACACTTGGGTGCACTTGGTGTTTAAGGACTGCATGCAGTCTTGTAGAGGTGAGCGTGTGTTGCTTGCTCAAGTCATTGAATGTTGTGGCCTGCCTTTGGTGTTATGCTCTTTGTCAGTCTGGCATTTGATGATCTCCTTCTACTTGGCTGCAGCAGAGGGAGAGGCGAGGCTTCGGGGCCCACTCTGTGGGCTTGGTTGCAGCCAAGTGCCATGGGGCTCATCTCCTAGAATAGCCTCCCTTCATGGCCGTTCCACCTGGTCATTAATCCTTGATGTAGCTCTGTGAAGAACAGTGCCTGCATCTGTGTGTCTTCCTAGTCCCTTTTTATGTAGTGTGTCTCTTGAAGCATAAGCCTGTGGGCGGGGGCTGTGTGTGTTGGCTTCTACACTGCCTGGAAAACATTAGGAGCTTTATAACAATGTCGGTGGTCTAAGGCTGAGATGCAGGCTTTGGGCAGCTCCTTGGTGGTTAGGCAGGGCTGTACCTATAGCATCCCCGACATACTGCATTCTTTTCTGTAGTCTGTAGAATTGTGTTGGGTTCTTGAGCATGTCAGCTTGCATTAATAGGAAAGTTGACCAGCGGTCCCTCTAATTTTTTTCATCTCTGTGTGGAAGGAGTTTTGTTCTGGGTGGCAGTATCAAGGCAGTGTGCACGCACCATGTGCATTCAGTGTGGGGCCTTCCTGATTCAACCTGAGCGGGTTCTAAAATGAACTGAGTGGGCATCCAAAGACTTGTGAGCGTGCACATGCCTTAGAGGGAACAGTGAAGCTGACTTGCCTGCAGAAATCCATGTTGAATGTGATTGCAAAGATTTTGGGTGAGTTCTCCAGTTTTGAAAAGGTTATCCTCCATTAGTCCCTCTAAGGTAAGTCACCCTGTTGAGTGGGTAGGCAGTGCTCGAGCAGACATTACTGTTCTGGAATTGCACACTTCATCTTTAATCTTGTAGCTTGTTGGACAGATGCATGACTGGCAGTTTTGTAGAGATTTTAGTAGAAGTTTACAGTAACGGCGGGTGCTTCATACACTCCTGTCTCTACAAAGGGAGAAATCACTTCTGCACTCTTGCAGAAACTTATTTTTTTCTATGGCATGAGGAATCCTGAAAACTTTCTTTGAATGTTAGTGCTAGTTCAGATCTTATTTGATGTACAATGGGAGTTCAGTCGTTCAATCACCAAAAAGTATTAGACTGGCCTTAAATGTAATTATTCTGGGGACAGAAAAGGTAATATACCATTTTCTGGATATCACCATGGGATAATGGTGAAGGCTGAAAATGGCCATGTCTGGGTACTAATTTGTGATCCCTAGGCTCTGTGCAGGCCAAGAACCCAATGTCTGTGAATACAAGTGAAGAACACACTTTGTTCCCTTTCTGTCACATTGTGGAAAAGGAATGTAGTATATCTCTTTTCTTTGTGATCTCTGTGAATACACATACATTGTTCTCCACCTGCACCAGAGCCTAGGTGTGGCAAATGGACTCTGTCATTCAGAACCCATTCACTTTTCTGTCCTGTGATACATGTCCCCAGCTATGTCAGATTCAGTGCAGGAAGATGGAAGAAGGAGGCTTAAACTGACTCTTGTAGGTGCAGCAAAGGAGCCAGTAATTTCCAAGTGGCCCAGTCTTTGAAGATGGTCCCCATAGGAAGCATCTTGGCTCCTTTCTGACTAGTCAAGGTTTCCCAGCAGCCATTATGGCCTAATGGATAAAAACTCTGTTTATTAAGAAGTCCTGAATATTTATATGCCCAACCGTAATGGTAGCGTCGGTTAAATAATATATGTATTTAGGAAGTTGTTAAATGTAGAAGACGCAGTCAAGGGCTATTGGGTAAATAACACATGCCTTGAAAATTTTATGAACTCCTAAACTAACATCAAGGAAGACCGGCATTAAAATAATGTTAAGTGTTTAAATTTATCAAAGCTCAGAAATGCGTTTGAAGCCAGACTTTTGGTCTTAATTCACTTGGTTTAGCTGGTCTCTTGAAGAATCGGATGCTTCTGAGAACAAAGGCAGACTGGCTTGCTCATGGTTGCGAAAGCTGGGATTAACAGGGGCGCTTAAAGAATGACATTTTGCCCTTAATGCTGGCTCTGAGGGATTAGACCTCAAAGCATTGTCAGCACAGAAGTGTGTGGAAATCCAGAAGAGGCTGTATTGTAATGCAACACAACACCCTGCAAACCTTCATCTGTGGGCAAGGGCTCTGGCCCCTATTAGCTCCATCGTCCTGGCGATGAGGTTTTGCCCAGACCTACATTTAAGCAGAGACGCTGCTTTTCTTGCCTTAATGCTGCCGACAGGGCAAGGTTTTAACTCGTTCGTAACCTGTAGAAACTCCTGTCTTGGGACCCTGCCTTTGCTGCATGTTGTGCTCTGGAAGTTGCCATTTGAGGCAGCGTGTGCCTTGGGCACAGCGTGTGTGTCAGACCAGACGACTTTAATATCCTCTGATTCTGGGTGCTTCTCGCATGTCTTCATGCATATTAATGTAGTAGTTCTCAAACTCTTTGCTCTCAAGCCACCTTTCAAACATTCTCTTGACTTCCCTTCCTTGTGCTTTTCTTCCCCCACCCCCAGCCAGGGCGCCAACTCAGCCCAACCCGTCTCTTTGGTTGGTGGATGCCCCAGGGCCTTTGAGCACAGCAGTGGCATGCAAGGCGGCATTGGGCTACTGCTGCCTTGCGCTGGTCTCTTCTGCAAGGCTGATTGTGTGCAGCTTTCCCAATACATGGCTCAGGTCTTGTATGCTGGAGAGGCTGCTTTGAGCTTCCTCCCTCTATACGGCAGTGGGATTCTCTCATCATGCTTCCAGACAGGATCATTTGATTTCAATTCCACTGCTTGTCCAGAGGACCCTCGAGGCTCACATTGAAGCTCCACAGCCTTAAAACTGCCTTTCCCCCAATCCTGGAAACTTGCCAAAGTCTGAGCCTGAGGATCTTCTGGCCATTATAATCGACCATATTCTTGTTGACTGTAATGCTGTACAAAAGCAGTTTATACATATTCCAGCTGATAAGTCGGACCAGACACGGAAGCCTTGTTTACTTGTTGGATGCAGTTATGGCCTGCTCTCCTCTTGGGTGCAGAGGCTGCTGCTTGTGTTTATGCAGCAGGTTTATTCTGTGCTAAGTGACACTAAGTCCCACTCGAAGCCTCTGGAACAAGACTAGTCAAACCTGTAGCTGTGCACTCCCACTCGGACTGGCTCCATTGTTAGGATGATCACCGCCCTGAGGCCTTTCTCAGGGTGCTTCTGCCAGCAGCAATCGGGCAGTTGGCATCTGGTGAAAGAGCCTTTGCAGCTGTGCTGGCCCGTTGGGGAACTCTGTCTGGGGCGGCTCACGTGACACCAAATAAGAAGATGCACAGACCTTTTTATTTACTCAGGTCTTTCGGAGTATTTTATTCTGATGGTGCTGTTTGTGCTCTTATTATTTGTCTGCTCTGTGTGTCTGTGTGTGTGTGTGAGAGAGAGAGAGCGAGAGAGAATACTGATTTAATCATGGTTTGTTCTGGATTTTGGCACCTTGTAAGTTTTTAAATGGAAAGGTGTTGTAGAAGTGTTCTTAAACGAAGAAAAATGAATTAAGACTGACTAGGCCAGATGCTTAGAGGCTAGGAAAGCAAGGGGCAGTGCAAACTGAGAAGAGCATAGCCTTATTTTGGTTTGAGTTGCTCCCTGCTGGAGGACTTATTTGCACTTACTCCCTAGTGCTGAAGTAATGGGGATTCCCTACCTCGAGTCCCCAGATGTTGTTGGACTACAACTCTTATCACCCCCAGGCGCAATGGCCTTCAGCCTGCAGATGATGGGAGTTGTAGTCCAACAGCATCTGGGGACTAAAAGTTGGGATTGCTGCTTGAAGGGTTGGAAGCTGGTTCCAACTGCGAGCTGTTGCGAATGCACAACTTGCTGTGTGGGAACCACCTTCACTAGGAAGATTTTGAAGTGGGCCCTGTGTCATGGTTGCTCCATGTGTGAGACTTGTAATTCCTGAGTTATGGTTTGCTTGCTGACACCAGGGCCCAAGAGGAGGCCAAGACTGAGGTCTCCGAAATGAAGGCACAAGTGCTAAATGAGATCATTAATTGCTGGAGCCTGCACTGTAGCAAATTGACTAGAAATGTGGATTCAGAGAAATTGATATACTTTATTGCTCCCACCGAAATGAATTCCCCTGTCTCTTCTGGCTCCTCGGCGGTAATGAGCACGTCAGGCCAGCCCTGCCATTGGCGTTGCTGCCTTCCTGAACTATTTTGCAAAGTTTTAAACATTTCTTGCATGATTAAATGCACTTTCAATAAATCAATCTCATAATAATTGTTGTTCAGGAGAGTTCATTATTCAGTTTAGTCTTTTAAATTACTGTTCTTCTTTAAAGGATTTTCCTGACGTAATAATGGCTTCAGCTAAATCCATTTGCCATACTCTGGCTTGTAATTACTTTAGATTTGAAGAACAAAATGAATGGCTTTATTATTAATCAGCAGCAAATTTGTCTTACTGTTTTTAACCTTAGAATGGCCTTCACTTGTGAAATAGTTTCAATGATTCAGATGGCAGGACGTTTTTTTTTATTCTTTCTCCTCCCTTTTCGATAAAAGGATTTATTTGGTGAAAGCAATTGGTATCTCTCCCCACCCCAAGCTATTTATCACAATGATTGTAACCATGCTGTGGTGAACAGATTAGCTTCCGTCACCCTCTTGGTGTCTCAATGGCTTCTTGTCTGTCCCTTTGTGCTCCCCTCAGGTTGTACATTTGTCGTGTCCGGAGCTCTGTCTTCTGTGAGTGCATGGGATGCAGCCCAGAGAAGTTCAGCAAGCTTCTGTTCAGTTGTCACAAATGGACTATAACTGTGTGCATGCATCCCATTAATTTTAATGGGATTTAATAAAGTACATGCCTCTAATTTGGAAGATTTTTTTAAAAAAAATTCTGGGTTTTTAACAATATTAAAAGGAAAAAGAATTTGTCCTACGATCAACATCCTCCTGATCACATAAGTGCTTTTCCCTTCTGAACTGCAGAACCTTAAAGAGGGGGAAAAGAGAGAGAGTTTCCCTTTCTGTAAAAAGGAAAAAGTTGTGCAACAGAAGAAAAAGGAATAGAGCCCAAGATGAGCTAAAAAAAAAACCCCAAAGTTTAAGCAAATGCAGATAAAATGGAGGGGAGCAGAGAAATCAAAGAGAAAAGGGGGATGCGGGTGGGGGAAACCAACTCAAAGCTGGAGGATGTTTCAGCCTTGAAACAAGCGAACAGGATTTTGTCAAATTAAGGTGTTCATTTTAGGAGCCTCTCATTTATTATATCACTTTTCATCTCATGCCAACCAAGCTCCAGCCTACTTCCTCCTTATTATTCACTATAAAGAGTGATGATACTTTCAATGCTAAAGTATAATCCTCTTTGCCACTAAGGATGCTTGATGGAATCTGAAGACAGTTTAGAGGATGCCCAAACGGAATGTAACTAAGAGCCCAATGAATACAAGGAAATGTAACAGATGTAAAGACAGCCAGCACAGCATTCAACATAATGGCAAAATGCCAGAATCTCCTCATCGCATCCAGCTTGCCTGAGTTCCGTTCATAAGAACAGCCCTGCTGGATGAGGCCCCAGGCATGTCGAGTCGAGCATCCTGTTTCAGTGGCCCACCAGATGACTCTGAGAAGCCCACAGGCAAGAGTTGAGGGCATGCCCTCTCTCTTGCTGTTGCTCCCTTGCAACTGGTATTGAGCAGTAGCCCTCAGACCCATAGCCATTGATAGACCTGTCCTCCATGAATTTATCTAAGCCTTTCTTAAACTCATCCAGGATGGTTGCTATCACCACATCTTGTGGCAGATAATTCCACAGGATAATTATGCATTGTGTGAAAAACTACTTCCTTTTGTTGGTCTTAAATTTCTTGGCAGTCAGTTTCATGGGATGACCACTGGTTCTAATGTTATGTGAGAGGGAGAAAAAATGCTTTCTCCACACCATGCATAATTTTATAGGCTTCTATCATGTGGTCCATTAGTCGTTTTTCTGAACTAAATAGCCCCAGGTGTTGTAGCCTTACCTCATAAGGAAGGTGCTCTAAGTCCCTAATCATCTTGATTGCCCTTTTCTGCACCTTCAAAATGTTCTATAATGTCATTTTTGAGGTACGGTGACCAGAACTGTACCCAGTATTCCAAATGTGGTTGCACCACAGATTTATATAAGGGTGTTATGATATTAGCAGTTTTATTTTCACTCTCCTACTTAATGATCCTCAGCATGGAATTGGCCTTTTTCACAGGTGCTGCACATTGAGTCAACACTTTCAACAAGCTGTCCACCACTACCCCAAGATCCCTCTCCTGGTCAGTCACTAATAGCTCAGACCCCATCAGAGTATTATGTGAAGTTGGGATTTTTTGCCTCAATATGCATCACTTTACACTTGCTAACATTGAACTACATCTGCCATTTTGTTGCCCACTCCCACAGTTTGGAGAGACCCTTTTGGAGCTCCTCACAATCTGTTTTGGATTTCATTGCCCTAAATAGTTTGTCATCTGCAAATTTGGCCACCTCACTCCAACCTCTAGATCATTTGTGAGCAAGTTAAAGAGCACTGGTCGCAGTATTGATCCTTGGGGGACCCCACTTCTTACTTCCCCCCACTGTGAAAGTTAAGTTGTGCCCTCCAGTCAGTGTTGACTCCTGGCGACCACAGAGCCCTGTGGTTGTCTTTGGTAGGATACAGAAGGGGTTTACCGTTGCCTTCTTCTGTGCAGTGTGAGATTATGCATTTCAGTATCTTCCTGTATCGCTGCTGCCCAATAGAAGTGTTTCCTATATTCTGGGAAACACACCAGCGGGGATTTGAACCAGCAACCTCTTGCTCACTAGACATTTCCCCACTGTGCTACTGTGACAACTGTCCATCTATTCCTACCCTTTATTCCATGTCTTTCAACCAGTTGCCCATCCACACATGAACCTGTCCCCTTATCCCATGGCTGCTAAATTTTCTCAAGAGCTTTAGGTGGGGAACTTTGTTGAAAGCTTTTTGAAATCCAGGTATACTATGTCAGCCAGATCACCTTTATCCCCATGCCTGTTGACACTCTCAGAGAACTTGAAAAGGATTTCCCTCTGCAGAAGCCATTCTGGTTCTCCTTCAGTAGGGCCTGTTCTTCTATGCTCTCTTGAGAGACAATGAGGAATGTGTTAGCTGCACCTCCATGCATGCTGATATTGGACAAAAAGGATCTCACCTGCTCTGGCTATGCAGAAGGGAGAGCTGCTCTTATAAGCAGCTTACCTGGGGGGCAATCTTGTTGATATTAGGGGTGAAAGAATGAGAGTTACCTCTACATCCAGGGATTATTTTAGCATGGAACAGCAGCTTTTATTTATTTATTTATTTATTTAATTAAAAATCCTGGAAGCTATGCCACAGACTTGTTATGAGGACACCAAGCATCGTGCACTCTGATCTGCAGCCTAGAAATTTGTGGCATCTCCTTTTCCCTAGAACAGGCCTGCACAACTTCAGTCCTCCTGCAGATGTTGGACTACGACCCACCATTCCTGACTATTGCCCTCTGTGGCTGGGGATGATGACGGTTATAGACCAACAACAGTGAAGGCTGAAGTTTTGCAGCCCTGCCCTAGAAGCTGAATAAACATTTTCTTGTGTATTGTTAGGTCTGTCTTGGATTAGAATAGCCAGTTAGGTCAGGTTGAATCGTCTGATAGAGCATGGGTTGTACTTCATTTTGTTGGCAGCTGCCTTAATAACTGCAATAGAGATAGCAAGTTTGAATAAAGTTCCAGCTGACTTTGAATATTTCTGGAGTGAGCTCCTACGGTAAAATGGTAAAGGTGCGTAGCAGTCTGTTCCACGAATGTTTGGGAATAAAATTTGGTTGTACAAGATTGACAGATCAGGCTAAATCTTTGGAGATTTTTTTAAAGTACCAATTGTTTTTGAACCTTGGGTCCAGATCCTGCTTCCAGCCTGGGAAGACCAAGATTCATGACTGTTGGGGAGGAAATGGGGCCGATAACTAAACACACACAGTGTCCTTCAGCCTATCTCTTTGATGTTTGTGGGTCAAGTATCTCACTGGCTGACTTGCCATGAAAGCTAGATGATGCTCTGCTTGAAGCAGGTCTTTGCTTTGAGTTGGAAAAGCTCCGTTGGGTTTCCAAAGCTTCCACTTGTGATGCAGGTGCTTTTAAGTTTCACAGAAAATGTAGCTCTTTTTGGGATGTGAGAAATACCTCTGGGTTAAAATGCAGAAGTGCAGTTGTAGCAATAAAGATTATGTTGCTGATAAGTTCCCCTCCAGGCCCCATGGCAGTAATACCTCTATATTTTGTCTTTAAGGAAAACTGCTGAGAGGCAATAATTTTTTTTTTGTATGTGTCCCATTTTCATTAATGCCGGGTAATTGATGGAGTTGCAGTGACTTGTAACAGTGATGAGTTCTAAACATAAGAATGCACTCCTTCCTAATAAGTGAGCACTGCTGGGCTTTAAAAGCGTACTAAATCAGTTGCTTTAGTGTGAATTTATTAGTTTTTTTCAGCATTAGCTTTAATAGTAGTTATTTACATAAGCGTACATCCCATTAACTGCCATCAGGGCTGGAAAACATGCTGAACTGTTCATATTTTCATATAATTATTGAACATAATGGTTTCATTTGCATTTCTAAACAGTGATGTTTCTGTCAAGCTTGGAAATAGTGGCTTTACGCAGTCCCTATTTCACATCCACTTATTTGACATCGTTAAATTTTATGCTAATGTGCTTCCCTAGAATATCATCAGTAGGACAGATGTTTGTGCTTTAATATACAAATCAGAGATGCTTTGCCTTCTCCGGTCCCTCCCCAAACTGCAAAGGAAATTAAAAAAAATCCTGCTCTTGGCACTTTTTAGATATACTTTGTGTCACTCCAAATAGCTGGGAGAAGTAAAAAACTTCAGTCCTGACCTCAGCTGCTGCTGCTCTGAAAAGTTCCAACACCTACCTTCCCTGACGGAGACCAAGATGCATTCTCCCCTCCCTATGGAGGAAAGTCTCTATAGAGAGAACTATTTTTCTTGCAAAGTAATTTTGGAAGGGGATAAAGTAAGCTAAGCTACTGGATGAGGAGGTCAGCAGATTCTCTAACGAGAAGAAGCAAGGCAAGGTGCTTAGAAACAGCCACTTTGTCTCCCTTTTTGACTAGAGTTGAGTTGATCATTTCCTTCTTGAAGCCCTGAATCAGTGCATGCAAGAGCATGATTCTGGTAGGAGTGTGCAAGGAATGAAGTCAAAAGAATTGCACTTCAAAGGAGTTGTGCTTCGAGAACTGAAGGCAACTGCTAAAAGAGAAGAATGGTTAGGATAATCTTCTTTCTTCACTCAATCCCATCCTGCAACAGGGGACCCACTGAAATTATCTGTTGCATATGTCCATCTTTCTCTTCTCTCAAGGTTTGGAGACAAAGGAGGACTTTTGGATTGTTAATAGTTGTGTTGAAGAGGAAATGTCACCCAGTGCAGCTTGTTATTTTGGGATGCGAAGGTTTGTACCTGTTAAGATAGTCTAGCTGCCCACCTGTTAGTTCTCAGGAGCTCTGTCCTCCTTAGCAACCTTTGATTTTTTTTTCTCCCCTTCTGCTTGGTGTAAAAAGGCAAAGCTATATAAAAAAGAAAATGGTGGTGCCATTGGGTGTGACCAACCAGTAAGGGCCTGATTACTCACTGAAGTTCTGGTGCCATTGTGATCTAATCATTATGTGGCTCTTGTATGCTGGCTGACACAAACCTTAAAAACTGCAGAATTATATGCTATGAAGTAAGAACATACAGTGAGGGAAATAAGTATTTGATCCCCTGCTGATTTTGTCCGTTTGCCCTCTGACACAGAAATGACCAGGCTATAATTGGAATGGTAGGTTTATCGTAGCTGTGAGAGACAGAATAACAACAAACAAACCCTCAAAAGCCCAGTGCCCAAAAGTCAGCGATGGATTTGCATTGTAGTGAGGGAAATAAGTATTCGATCTCTTCACAAAAGATGTCTTAGTACTTGGTGGCAAAACCCTTGTTGGCAATCACAGAGGTCAGACGTTTCTTGTAGTTGGCCACCAGGTTTGCACACAACCCAGGAGGGATGTTGTCCCACTCCTCTTTGCAGATCCTCTCCAAGTCAGAAAGGTTTCGAGGCTGATGTTTGGCAACCCGAACCTTCAGCTCCCTCCACAGATTTTCTATGGGATTAAGGTCTGGAGACTGGCTGGGCCACTCCAGGACCTTCATGTGCTTCTTCTTGAGCCACTCCTTTGTTGCCTTGGCTGTGTGTTTTGGGTCATTGTCATGCTGGAATACCCATCCACGACCCATTCTCAATGCCCTGGCTGAGGGAAGGAGGTGCTCACCCAAGATCTGACGGTACATGGTCCCATCCATCGTCCCTTCGATGCGGTGAAGGTGTCCTGTCCCCTTAGCAGAAAAACACCCCCAAAGCGTAATGTGTCCACCTCCATGTTTGACGGTGGGGATGGTGTTCTTGGGCTCATAGGCAGCATTCCTCCTCCTCCACACACGGCGAGTTGAGTTGATGCCAAAGAGCTCGATTTTGGTCTCATCTGACCACAACACTTTCACCCAATTCTCCTCTGGATCATTCAGATGTGCATTGGCAAACTGCAGACGGGCCTGTACATGTGCTGCCTTGAGCAGGGGGACCTTGCAGGCACTGCAAGATTTCAGTCCTTCACGGCGTAGTGTGTTACCAATTGTTTTCTTGGTGACTATGGTTCCAACTGCCCTGAGATCATTGACAAGTTCCCCCTGTGTAGTTCTGGGCTGCTTTGTCACCATTCTCATGATCATTGCAACTCCACGAGGTGAAATCTTGCATGGAGCCCCAGACCGAGGGAGATTGACAGTTATTTTGTGTTTCTTCCATTTGCGAGTTATCGTGCCAACTGTAGTCACCTTCTCACCAAGCTGCTTGGCGATAGTCTTGTAGCCCAGTCCAGCCTTGTGTAGGTCTACAACCTTGTCCCTGACATCCTTCGACAGCTCTTTGGTCTTGGGCAGGGTGGTGAGTTTGGAAGCTGAGTGATTGCTTGCTTCTATGGACAGGTGTCTTTTATACAGGTGCTGTAACAAGCTGGGATTAGGAGCATTCCCTTACAGAGGGTGTTCCTCATCTCAGCTCGTTACCTGCATTTAGTGAAAAGACACCTGGGAGCCTGAAATCTTGCTGGTTGATAGGGGATCGAATACTTATTTCCCTCACTACAATGCAAATCCATCGCTGACTTTTGGGCACTGGGCTTTTGAGGGTTTGTTTGTTGTTATTCTGTCTCTCAAAGCTACAATAAACCTACCATTCCAATTATAGGCTGGTCATTTCTGTGTCAGAGGGCAAACGGACAAAATCAGCAGGGGATCAAATACTTATTTCCCTCAGTGTAAGAACAGCCCTGCTAGATCAGACCCAAGGAGGCCCATCTAGTCCAACATCCTGTTTCGCACAGTGGCCCACCAGATGCCGCTGGAAGCCACAGGCAGGAGTTGAGGGCGTGTCCTCTCTCTTGCTGTTACTCCCCTGCAACTGGTACTCAGAGGCATCCTGCCTTGGAGGCTGGAGGTGGCCCACAGCCCTCCGACTAGTAGCCATTGATAGACCTCTCCTCCATGAAGTCATCCAAACCCCTCTTAAAGCCATCCAGGTTGTTGGCTGTCACCATATCTTGTGGCAGAGAATTCCACAAGGTGATTATGCGTTGTGTGAAAAAGTGCTTCTGTTTGTTGGTCCTAGATTTCCTGGCAATCAATTGGTCTTAGATTTCAGTTTTCAGCAATTAGTTGGTCCTAGATTTCCCAGCAAGTGTTTCCCTTTCTTTGATATGGAGTAGATATGCTTTCTGTGGAAAAGAGACAGTGTGGACTAGCAGAAAGGTAAGACTGAGTGCTAGGGTTCTTGTGTTTGAATGTATGATTAGCCCGATTATGAAAGCCTAACGTAATCCACCCCCCTTGCCAACTGTCCAAATTCTTAGATGTCTAGATTCTGCAGCTCAGCTCTGATCTCTGCAGCTTTCTTTGGGGCTGATTTTTTCTTGAGAAGAGGTGGAGTAGATCGTTCTCAGCTGCTGTGGTAAGACATCTCCTGTGGGTTATCATCTCGTGTTTGCTCCAGAGAGGCAGGACTTATGCAAATTAAGCAAGAAGCCTATAAAAGCCCAGGGAGGATAGCCCTTCCCAGTTTAGTTAGTCCTGCCAGCGACAGAGCTCAAGCCTAGATCTTTCTCCTCTTGCTACTCTCCTTTTTCTTAGATATTCCTTACTTTATCCTCATTCTAAGCCTTTCTGTTCTCATTTATTCTATTTAAATTCACATGTATTCTATTAAAAAAACCCATTGCCTTTTACTTTCATTTCCCCTCCCGCTCTATCTTCTTCCTCTCCCTCTCCTGCCTGCCTCATGCAGTCACGAAAAGGGGGCATTTTGCAGGCCTCTTGCCCAAATCCAAATGCTCTTTGGAGCCTGGAAGTTCCAGCCGGTTCCTCCGCCACTGCTCCACTCTACCCCTGGCTGAGAGTGGCCCGCCCCGGACCACCGCGTCTGTGCTGGGCGCAGCATGCTCAGAGGAGCCACATTACTCCGGGAATGCCCACCAGGGGGCCTTGGCGTCTACAACGGCCGCGCAGGAGCGCGGATGCTGAGATTCACCCCTGATCGATCCTGAGAGGTAAGCAAGGGCCCTTGGAAAGTCGTCTACTCCCTCCACGAGTCTTCAGCTGGGTGGCGGGGACGTTCCTCCCCTGCCCAAGCGGCAAGCCGAAACGCAGCACAAAGCTTCCTTCACAAGGTAATTTTCAGCAACTGTGGCTTCCTCCAGGGCAGTGAGCATTTCGGAGTCCCCTGAGTCCTCCGATGCTGATCAAGCGCTCTTTCCCACCAGAGCTTATTCCAAAGAGGAGGAGGAGGAAGGCTCAAAGACCCCCATTAGGCAGCTTCCCGATGAGGAACTGCTAGACCCTTCTAGTTCCCCTGCACTAGTGCCCACCATTCAGTGCCTCCCCAGTTGGCCCTCTCCTGTGTCTACCCCAAAAGATCGAGGGAGCCCCCCACCCCCGCCGGTGGCGGAAATACCTGCAGAATGGCACCTATGTTTTGCCTCCATGATTGCGGATGCTTTTGAATGCCAGTGCCTGAATAAAAAATTCAAAAAGCGTAGAACCCATCCCAGGTCGCCTTCTACGTCTTCATATGTTTCCCAGACCTCAGCCTCTCCTTTTCCACATCCTAAAAAGAGTCAAACGCATTCCTGTAAAAATAAGAGAAAACAACGTAGAGACCAAGGGAGGAGGCCTACCCATCCTTCCCCTACTCGTCCTTCTGATATATCAGACTATGATTCTCCTGACCCCCTCCCGGGCAGGCCAAGGGAACCACCTCTCCCTCCAGACCTCCCAACGGATCCCTCTACTCCTGCTATTCCAGATCAGAATCATATAGACCTTGACAATGATCCAGATTCCTCGGAGGAAGGGGAATGATCCGATGGGCACCCAGTGGAACCTACCTTGTTTTCTCATGGGTTGTTTCCAGCTTATGACTTTTCTCAACTCTTTCTCAAAGCACTCAAAACTCTAGGTCTATCCATCGAGGGTTCACAGGAATTTTCAACCCCTACACGAGAGGCCCTGGTGTTACCTACCACGTCTACTCCAGCTTGTTTCCACTACTGAAACATTCTCTGAAGTCCTAAAACAGGAATGGCTGGCACCCGCTGTGCAGAAAAAGACATCAAACTTAGTTAACAAGCACTATGCCTTTGTCCCCACAGCGGCTACTCTTTTTCAGACGCCCCTGGTCGACGCTCATGTTGCCCCTGACCTCGGGAGCGGTCCTGCCATGCGAGAGTCAGTCTTGAAAGATCCGACAGAGAAAAAGTTAGTTTCAGCTCAAGAAGATTGGTGATTGCATCTCTCTGTCCATTCGAGCCTCTGTTGTTGCTTCTATCATTTCCAGAGCCTGCCTCCTGTGGTCAGACGAACTGTTACAGTCGTCTCCTCCAGAACCAGCCAGGCTCAAGCAACTCGCCCTAAAACTCCAAAAAGCTCAAGCGTTCATAGCCAATGCTACTTTAGATTCCATGCACTTTGGAGCCAGGGCCATTGCCAATAGCGTGGTAGCCAGGCGTTCCCTTTGGCTGAAACATTGGCCAGTGGACATGGCATCTCGATCCAACTTAGCGTCTGTTACTTTTACCACGAACAAACTCTTTGGAGACGACGTCTTAAAAGACATTCTGATCGAGACAAAGGACAAAAAGAATGCGCTGCCCTCAGCCCCTAATAAGGATGAGAAACGCCCCTTCAGAAGACCCAACCAGTCCTTTAGGCCCTATTTCCAGAACACCGACAGAGACAACCGACCATGGCGCAATAACTGGGGCAAAACCAACTTCTCAGCTAGACCTGGCACCTCCAAACAACACTTTGGTCAGCAGGCAAAGTCCTGTCAGTCTTCCTGACAGTTGGAGCTTAGGAGGTCACCTCTATCAATTCTTTCATACTTGGGAGAACTCCGTGTCAAACAGGTGGGTCCTAGATACTGTGCTTCATTGCTGCGAGATCGAGCTTACATCGCTCCCAAGGGACAGGTTTCTCCCAACACCATGTTCCAGGTCCCCTATGAAGCACACAGCCCTGCAGTAAGCTATCAGTCACCTAGTGGCCATCTCTGCTATAGAACCAGTTCCCCAAATGCAACTCCAGCAGGGGATCTACTCCATCTTATTTACCATGCCCAAAAGGGATGGTACTTTGACCTGATGCCCTCCTCTCGAGCTGCATTCGGCAGGCATGTTCTGCAACACGTTCTTCCACGTTCGTCCAGATGCCCCCTCCTGAGGTATTTGGCTGTGGCACATCCCACAGGAGATGTCTTCCCACAGCAGCTGAGAAAGGAGCATTAGTTACTCACTGTGAAGGCTTCTTCTAGCTGTTGTTGTGGAAGACATCTCGACCCACCCGTGGCATCGTGACTACTGGGCGATAACTTTACTAACTGTTTCTTGTTTCCTTTTCTGACTAGAAGTGTAGCTTGACAACCTAAACTAGGAGGGGCTATCCTCCCTGGGCTTTTATAGGCTCCTTGCTTAATTTGCATAAGTCCTGCCTCTCTGGAACAAGCACAGGATGATAACCCACAGGAGATGTCTTCCACAACAGTAGCTAAAAGAAGCCTTCACGGTGAGTAACCAATGCTCCTTTTCTGTCATCTTTCAGCTAGAGAAATCAAAATCTTTGCCTCCTGTTCGCCAGACTTGATTCTCCTTTGTGTTCTTTTCAGCTTCCCCATGTTTGACTAGTAAGTGTAGTGACCAGAAACTTGGACATAGTAAAGAAAAGTACACTTGGGCAAAGTCCTTGCCAAAGCGGCATGTCTTATATTTTATTCCTTTAAAATGTATAGGCTATGTTTTCCCAAGGTGACAAACAGTGATGAAAATCAACACAATTGCCATGACAGGGACTATAGACCAGCCTCTGCCCATGTGGCTGAGTCATTTAAGCGTTATGCCAGCCGCTCTGGAGACTCATGGGAAAGTGCCTCCCACGTGGCTGGGGGCCATTTAAAGGCCCCCAGTGATTTCAGGGAATGGAGGAGTGAGCTGTTCCGCTGCTGCTTGGTTTCTTAGAGCTAGTGTTGCCAGTTGTGCCTTGGCATGATGTGTGAGGGAGTGGGCTCCCAAATTTTGCCCAGAGTCCCTAGAAAGCCAACGGCAAGACTCTGGGGACAATCCTGACCTCCTCCTCCTCCTCCTCCTCCTCCTCTTCCGTTTCAAGCTTGAGAAGGGGACATTGGCTTCTCACGCTTGCCTGAGGAGGGAGTGCTCATTGTTATCTTGCTGTGGGTGAAGAGGCACCTTTCAGAGTGGTGATTCTCTTTCTATTAAGCAAGCGGGGAGCAACTGGCCCTCTTCAGCCTCAAAGCAGTGACCCTTCAGTGGCTGCTGCTGGCATCCACCTTGTATCCCCTCAGGAACCATCTTCTTCTTGTACTTGTTCCACGTGAACCCCTTTGAGAACTCCTTTTGTTGAAAAACAGTATATCAACAACTGTAACTGTGGTGAATAAATTGGTGGGCCCCTGAGTAGAAGCCTTTGTATGGTCACATGCCAGTGTTCAGGACTTCAGGGTTGAGCAGTGTAAGGCTGGTCTCAGCACCACAAGAATCCATTCTTCATGCAAACAGCAAAAGTTTGAAGAGGCGGAAACGTATGAGAATTTGGTGGATGACTAGTGAAGCGGGCTGGCTTCTCTTCTTTTCTCCTGTCACCCACTTAGGGGTGCCTTCCTGTGCAAAGGCGAACATGCAAAGGCTACATTAAAGACTACCCCCCTGTTCAATGCTGCCTGCCCATTGATTTCGGTGGGGGAGGCACTTCTGTGTCCCACTGCTGTCTGAAATATAGCTGGTGGGAGTGCAGGAAAGGGCCTTCTCTGTTGTGGCACCCAGGACATGACATTGCCTCCCATGGGATATCTGTCTGCCCCCCTTTGCTGGTCTTTGAATGCTGGCTGGTTTTTTCAGAGCATGTGGCCTGACCTTGATCGTAGTGTTGATCAGCTGCTGTTTTACTTTTATGTTTAAGTTTGCGTTAACTTTTAAATCGTGTGTTAGTGACTTTAGCTATCTTGGTTGTTCTGTTTAGAGTAGAAAGTCAGGATAAACATCTTGTAAAGAATAAGCCCCCCCCCATGTTTCTCAGAATGGCTGTGCCACTGGGAGGATGGCATGGGAAAGTTGGAGGACAGCTGACTTGCTTGGAGTTGTTGCTGCCCCAGGTGGGGGTAATCACTGCGGAACAGGCAGTTTCCCTGAGGCGAGCTGACTTCTGGGTACAGTTGGGAGAGCAGAAAGAAGCGGGGTGCAGGAGGAGCCAGCGAAGGCTGACGTTTCCTCCTTAACTCCCCCCTCCCCATTATGAGAGCTCTGAACACCAATGGAGCCTTCTGAGCCTCTCAGGTGAGGATTTGAAACGGCTAATCTGGCAACACTGTGTTGCGATCCCTAAGGGAAGAGACAAGCATCTGCCCTAGAGATTGGCAGCTGCTGGCACCATGGCAATGCTTGCCCTTTTCTCTTCCCAGCATTTCACCCTGCCCTCTTGCCCTATATAATCCCTTCCTTTGTCTCCCTGTGGTGACTTTCCCACGTCCTCCAGAGAATGCAACGGCAGCTACGTCTTGCAGTTCCTGCAGGCATCTGAGGGGACGCAGCCTCCAAA
This sequence comes from Hemicordylus capensis, assembly GCF_027244095.1. Taxonomy (NCBI): domain Eukaryota; kingdom Metazoa; phylum Chordata; class Lepidosauria; order Squamata; family Cordylidae; genus Hemicordylus; species Hemicordylus capensis. Next base: position 4,634,308 of record NC_069658.1, read on the forward strand.
CGCAGGATGGGCAACACAAAGGAGCCCCAGATATGGGATTAAAGCCATCTTTAATCCAGTCCAGAAGTGCATTTGCTGCTGAGGGGCAAAGAAAAGAGGGGGTGAAAAAAGCAAGGGCTAAGGAAGAGAAGTATGACCAAGGGGATGAGGAAGAAGGGAGTAAAAATAGAAGGGCAAGAATGCTGGAGGAAGAAAGGAAGGCAGAAAGACTGAGAAGTCATGGAAGAAAGGAGAGAAATAAAAACACGACAACAGTGCGGGGATGTGGGGCAGAATGGATGAGAGAAAAGCACTAGGCAGGCCTTCTGGATTGGGATGGTAAAAAGGGCCACCATAGGAATGTTGCTGCTATTACTTCTGTAGCATTTTTAATGTGTAACGTCTTGGACCTTTCTTTGCATTCACCCTCCCAAGCTCCAAATGTTGAGGAGTCCTCAATCTGTCTCCTCCCTCGTGCTGAGTTCTGATCTATAAATGGAGGAAGGGGAGGCCTGTTGCATTCATAACCCTGGCTCCTGGTGAGATAGAGAGTGATTTGCTCATGTGCCCTTGCTCTTTGGTGTTTTTGCCTCACAGGACCCACGACTATGAAAGGATGCAGCTTCCAGGAAGGGCAGGAAATGACTTTAGTTATTTAAACACCATAAAGGACCCCCCGCCCGCCACCAAATGGCATCCATCCAAGAGTCCTTAAAGAACTCACATTTGAAATTGCTGACCTCCTTGCTAAAATATATATCTTATCCTTGCAATCAGGCTATGTACCGGAGGACTGGAAAATAGCCAAGTCAACACCGAATTTCAGAAAGAGATCTGCGGCAATCTGGGAAATTATAGGCTGGTTAGCTTAATGTCTGTTCCAGGCAAATTGATGGAAAGCATCCTCAAGAATAAAATTGTAAAGCACAAAGAAGAACAGGCCCTGCTGGGAGAGAACCAGCATGGCTTCTGCAAAGGGAAATCTTGCCTCACGAACCTTTTGGAGTTCTTTGAGAAAGTCAACAGGTATATGGATAAGGTTGATCTGGTTGATGTAGTATATTTGTACTTTCAAAAAGCTTTTGACAAAATTCCTCATCGAAGACTCTTGAGAAAACTTAGCAGTCATGGGATAAGGGGACAAGTAGATGTGTGGATTGCTAACTGGTTGAAGGAGAGGAAAGAGAGGGTAGGTATAAATGGAGAGTTTTCACAATGGAGGGAAGTAAGAAGTGGGGTCTCCCAGCGATCTTTACTGGAACTGGTGCCTTTTAATTTATTCATAAATGATCTAGAAGTTAATTCTGTACACCGTCTAGAGATTTTTATACTAGGCAATATATAAATTCAATAAATGAATAAGTTGGGGTAAGCCGTGAGTTGGCCAAATTGCAGATGGCACCACACTATTTGGGCTAGCGAAATCCAGATCAGATTGTGAGGGGCTCCAAAAGGATCTCTCCAAACTGGGGGAGTGGGCAACAAAATGGCAGATGTAGTTCATTATTAGCAAGTGTTAAGTAATGCATATTGGGGCAAAAAACCCAACTTCACATATACTCTGATGGGGCTTGAGCTATTAGTGACTGACCAGGAGAGGGATGTTGTGGTTGTGGTGGACAGCTCGTTGAAAGTGTTGACTCAATGTGCGGTAGCTGTGAAAAAGGCCAATTCCACGCTAGGGTTCATTAGGAAGGGGACTGAGGATAAAACTGCTAATATTATAATGCCCTTATACAAAATGATGGTATGGCCACACCTGAAGTACTGCGTACAATCCTGATCACCACATAAGAAGAACATTGTAGAACTGGGAAAGGTGCAGAAGAGGCCAACAAAGATGTCCTAAAGCACCTTCCTTATGAGGCACGGCTACAACACCTGGGGCTTTTTAGTTTAGAAAAACGATGACTGTGGGGAGACTTGATAGAGGTCTATAAAATCATGCATGGTATGGAGAAAGTTGATAGAAACTTCTTTCTCTTTCACATAACACTAGAACCAAAGGTCATCCCATGAAATTGATTGTAAAGAAGTTTAGGACAAACAGAAGTACTTTTTCACACAACACATAATCAACTTGTGGAATTCTCTGCCACCAACAACCTAGATTGTCACCACATCCTGTGGCAGAGAATTGTTAAGACAGCTTTGGATTATTTCATGGAGGAGAGGTCTATCAACGGCTACTAGTCGGAGAGCTATAGGTCATCTCCAGCCTCAGAGGCAAGGTGCATCTGAATACCAGTTGCAGTGGAGTAACAGCAGGAGAGGGGACATGCCCTCAACTCCTGCCTGTGGGCTTCCCAGCGGCATCTGGTGGGCCACTGTGCGAAACAGGATGCTGGACTAGATGGGCCTTGGCCTTGATCCAGCAGGGCTGTTCTTATGTTCTTAGATTCTTATGAACTTCTGCAAAAGGCTAAACTCTGGCTGTTTAGGAGCACAACATCAAATGCTTGATTTTTCCCCTTCCCAAATTAAAAGGAGATTATCCAACAAGAACCTTACTCAGTGAAAATATTCTGCCCTTTGGCAATCCTTGCTGTTAATCTTTAGATATAGAAAACTTTGGGAGAACAAAAGGAATGTTTAAGGTATTTCGAGGTAGTGGCCAAGTCGGACCAGTTGTCTGTCTTCTCCATCTAATTGTAGAAAGAGGTCTGCGGGGAATAGGCAGGTGTTCTAGTTTTTATAAACATTGCCATAAAGTGGTGAAGAATGGACATTTTAACATCTTTTAAATCCTTTCTTTACCCTTAAACACAATATTATTGGCACCATATGAAGGCATTGAAACGGTAATGCTCAGGCAGGACTCAGCAGAGCCCGACCATACAAGTGTGACATGTTACATGCCAACGTGATTAAAAAGTGAGCTGTCTGAAGGATGTATTCCGAAGACTAAGACTAAAATCATTTGCGACTATTCACATTCCAGTGTTGAAGAGCTACCAAGAGAATGCAGGGAAGGGGCTAGCTGTCCAGGGCCTCGTCTCATCCTGGCCAATGCAGGTGCAGACACAGAAGGCAGCTGGCATGTTGGACCAGGATGCCACACTCTGAATCCAACCTTGCCAAAGAATTTTGATGCGTAGGCCTGATTGTCCAGCCAAGGCAGTGGTTGCTGCTATCAGCAATGGCTACTCCCAGCCAAGGACATCAACTGACCTTCGACATCCGTTCTCATGATCTGCAGTCCAGCCAGCTAGCTTTCCTCAGCTGTGCCAAAATGGTGTCATTCCTACTGAATGGGTGTGCCCTTGGAAACCTCCTTTCATATCCTTGAAAAGCTTCTGTCATGTCCTTGATTGTTGTTTGTTTCAAGGCAGCCGTGAGAATTCACTGAAAATCGTGTTCCTGTGTTTGCATATTGACTTGGATGCAGAGCTGTATGCGTTTAGTAACTGGATGGGAGATTCTAACTGAGCTCTGAAAGTTGAGGTGGATGCTTCTTTTGGCCCAGAGATGAGTTGCTGCTGTCCAAAATGGCTGTTCAGCAGCACCTGTGCACCTGATTGTGTTTGATTCCAGTAATGGGCAAGGAGGAACATGATCTGGCATCCTTCCTCTTGAACAACAGAACTAAGGTTTCGTACTCTCCTCCTGTGAAGGATGTGAGTCAATATTTTGCTTTTCAGCATCTTATTATTTGAATTTAAATAGTAGATGGGAACTAGTATACACATTTAGGTAGTTTGGTTGATTTCTGTAGCATGTTCTAAAACTCCTAAAGGGTATTTGTTTTTTTCTAACCTATGTTGTTGGTGCTATACAGGTAGATAAGATACAGCACTGGATATCTCCTGTCCTGAGAAACCTTTAAGTCTTTTACCACTGAGCCCCTGGTGGCGCAGTGGTAAAACTGCCGCCCTGTAACCAGAAGGTTACAAGTTCAATCCTGACCAGGGGCTCAAGGTTGACTCAGCCTTCCATCCTTCCGAGGTCGGTAAAATGAGTACCCAGAATGTTGGGGCAATATGCTAAATCATTGTAAACCGCTTAGAGAGCTTTGGCTATAGAGCGGTATATAAATGTAAGTGCTATTGCTATTGCTATTAAAGTCTACAAAGGCTTCTGATAAAGTAGTCTATGTTCTGTACAAGTTTTTGCTACAAACAAGCTAGTAAGTCTCTGTGTCGTGTTGTATCCTTTTTTTTCCTGGTTGAACTATCTGAATTCTGGTTGCATTATTTGGGTTATTTAGCACCCAATTCCAGGCCTCTTTAATAGGTGTACTGGCTTTGGAAAACCTTATCCAGATCCCCCACACTTGGATCAGAAGGTGCCCACAGGTTTCTGGGATCATGATTCTACTAACCAAATAGCCCCTCTTGGATTCTGGAGCAGATCAGTTTCTCTGATTCAATTATGGCCATATTTGTGCACTTGTATAACCATATACTAGGCAGGATGAGAGAGTATAACACATTGTTTAGAGTAGAGATTGAGAGGAAATTCTCCTATTGCTGCAGCTTTGACTTGGAAACAGTAACATGCATTCACACGTTAAGGTCAGTCTGTGTGTACTCCATCCTACTTGTAAAAAAATTCTGCACCGTGAAAAGCTGAACTCTGCAGCCTACTAAGTCCAGCCAGTTTAATACATGGGCTTAATTCTGCATTGTTTGCGATTGTAATGGGGGGTGAGTGGGTTTCCTTATGCCCTTTGTTCAGCCCCTTCTGTGGCTTCTGAGACGTCAGCAGGTTTCCCCACACATACTTAAAAGCATACATTCATATCCACAAGGGCTTAGAAACTTGTCATCCCTTCTTCTAGTAAGCTAAATTCTCCCAAAGCCCAAAGAAACTCCTTGACCACATTCTGCACTTCCCTGCCCACCACTGGTCATTGTTCCTGTTTGATTGTGTTCTACGTAGCTTTGTTTAGGCCCATGAATTTCGGGTTCCTTCTCCTCTCTCTAATGTGTCTCTTCTTCAAGGATTTGGCGGGGGGAGTAATCTAGCATATCCTTTTGGGGTGTGTGTGTGTGTGTGTGTGTGTGTGTGTGTGTTTCATTCTGGATGCCTACCTTTCCAGCCCTTAGATTCTGTGATTTTAAAACTCAAATTCAGGATCACTTGTAGTACGAAGCTTGACCCTTAGCTATAGATTTGATTAGAGAAGGATGAATCATCCTAGCATTTTTGAAATCTTCAGTTGTGTCGCCTGAATGTTCATAAATTAGATGGTCTTGTTCTCTCACTAGTCTCAAAGAATTCTGGTGTGCGTGGTAAATCATGTGGGCAGATTGAATAATGAATGTCCATCCCAAACTCACAGTTGGAGCCCCCATCAGCAGCAGGAGCTGCGTTTTCTGACAGGTGCTGGGCTTGAGGCTTCTGGTGCAAATCATGTGGAGTGTTATCTTTTATTTAAAGCTCAGCCGGCTCTTTGTTCTTGGACTTTAATAGAAATGTAGTCTGTAGTGCTGCAGCGTCCGATTTCCTGTAGCTTCATCATGTGAAGATTCTGGGTACCATCAGTTCTGGCCTGGCAGGAATACTTTTAAATTAAGTGTCTTCAAACTTCTATTTCCATAATGTAAGATAATTCCACTCTATTAAAAGCTAGTTTTGATAAAGGCTGCTGCTGAACTTGTGAGGATAACAACTCCCACTTTACCGTAAATAGCTAAATGGCAGAGAAGGAAAATAGTTTTTTTTTTTTACAAGGGCACATTAAATACTTTGGTGTAACTTAAGTACTCTCACAGCTAGCAAGTCCTCCATCCCTTCCGTGCAGGGCAGAATCCTTGGCAGCCACACAGTGATCTCTAGTAGCAGCGGCAGCAACAACAACAAAAAAGTCCTCTGAAGATTTGGACTCACCGCTTGAGCACCCCTTTGTGCAAAAAAAAAAAAGAAAGAAAAGAAAAGAAAAAAGGGTGTGTGTGTACTTTTTTCACACAAAGCTGAGTGTGTGAGGCTCAGAAGGGACTTGTGTGGCCCACTGTTCCCATGCCCCAAGGTTCTAGTTGTATGTGGGTCCTGTTTGTGCTTTACATATCATAATAGGCAGTGGCTGGAAACAAAGAGTGGGCATTTGGCTGGATTAACAATATTTGGTCAATTGACTGGATGAATATCTTTAAAACATTAACTTGACTAGAACAAAAAAGATGATAAAACACTAATTACAAAAACAAATTAGCTGTTTTCATTGTTTCATCCACAGCAACACTTAACTGTTCTTAAAAAAATCTAATGAAGTGTAACTTTTATAAAAACCTTCTGTTTTTAGCCTAATTTCCCGTAGACTTATGAGATCACACAGCTTTCTGTTGGTGCGTTGCCCCCCCCCCCCCATATCAACTTTGTAACACCTGGACCAATATGAATCAAATTGGGTACACTTGTAGGGACACCTCAGCGGCATAGTTTGTGATGTCATCCACCTCAATCCAAGATGGCGGACGTGTAAACTTTTGAGGCACAAGTGGGCTAACTTGTGAACTGCTTAACCAATTTGAACCAAACTTGCTACAGCTGTAGGGATACATAAGGATGCCCAAATGGTGTGGTGTGTGTGATGATGTCGTCCACTCCAATTCAAGATGCCGGCTGCATGAACATCTGAGGTTCAAGTAAGAACATAAGAACATAAGAACATGTAAGGACATAAGAACAGTGAGCTAATTTGTGCACTATCTAACAAATTTAAACCAAATTAGGGACAGTTGCAATGAGTGACACACGGACACTTCAGTGGCATAACCTATGATGATGTCATCCACACTGATTCAAGATGGTGGACCCGTAAACTTTGGAGGCGCAAGTGGGCTAACTTGTGAACCGCTTAACTGATTTGAACCAAATTTGCTACAGCTGTAGGGACACATAGGTATGCCCTAATGGCGTGGTGTGTAATGTCATCCACTCTAATTCAAGATGGTGGCCACATGAACATCTCAGGCGCAAGACGGCTAATTTGTGGACTGTCCAAATTCGGCACAGTTGCAGTGAGTGACACACACAGAGACACCTCAATGGCATAGCTTGTGAAGATGTCATACATGCTGATTCAAGATGGCGGATGAGTGAACATTTGAGGCTCAAGTGGGCTAACCTATGAACCGCTTAACCAATTTGAACCAAATTTACTGCAACTGTAGGGACACGTCAATGGCATAGTTTGTGATGTCATCCTCCCCTATCCAAGATGGCGGATGCATGAACATTTGAGGTGCAAGAGATCTAACTTGTGGACCTCGATTTGAACCAAATTTAGTCCAGTTGTGAGGACAGTGAAAGGAAAGTAGGCCGATTATTTCTTACTAGAACAACTTGTTATAAATGTGAAAGGCTCACTGAACAGTTCTTTTATTTGACTTTTATTCCTGCAACACCACAATCTGCCCTACTGTTACAATAAAAAAGTAAACAAAGCAAAGTGACAGCAATTTTATTTTTTTCTAAGAAATAAAAGTTGGTTTTTAAAGACATTTTTGCTAAGTAGGTAGTGAACTAATTCTTGAAGCATAATTGTTGCATCGTCATAGAATATTTCTCAAGACTTGACCATAGTAAAATAGATATTTGACTGGCCTGTGAATCCTTCTGGAAAATCAGGCCTGCTTCTCACAAAAGCACCGCTTAGGTACATTTCCATGGCACTAGGAACAAGGTGCCATGTTGCACTGGTGTGCACTGATGTACTTTGGGGTATTGGGCGAGAGGGTTTGAAAGTGGTTAGGAGAAAAGAGAAGCAGCAGCATTGGGAAAATTCAGTGTCCTTTATTCATTATGCAGTTTGAGAAAGTACATCCTTTCAGAAGCAGTGCCTGTCTTTACAATTGAGTAAGGCAGTTGGATCTGTTCACCTGTTTGATATTGATGGTTGAAAAGTTCTTTCTCTGTTAAAATATCTCCAATGTCTAGACAGTAGACCTGCTCAAATCCGATTTAAAAATAACTCGCTGGTTTTAATTTACAGAGTTAGGTCATCTTGGCCATGGATGTCTTCTGGATTACATCATCCTTTGCGTTTTATGCATCTGCGTGTGTGCACAGACACGCAGCCAGTATTATTAAAGCAATAATATTGCAAAAATGATTGTCATGGCCTCCTGGCTAAACTGTATTTAATTTATTTCTTAAATCAGAAGCAGGAAACCAACTTTAGAGGCAGTGGGAGACTTAGAGAGGGAAAAGTCCTGAAGGAGGACTAAAAAACTAGGTGAGTGTTGCTCTCATCCAACTTGTCTCGCATTCTAAAGACTGGCCTGAGTGGGTCTTTTGTCTCGAACTACATGCATTATAAAGAAGCAGGTAGAGAAGTCTAAGTCGGAATTGCTTTTCTTAGATATATAAATTGATGAAGCTAGTTCTCAGGATGGATTTAGATCAGGCCTGCTCAACTTCGGCCCCCCCAGCTGTTTTTGGACTACAACTCCCATAATCCCCAGTGACAGTAGCCAATAGCCAGGGATTATGGGAGTTGTAGGCCAACATCTGCAGAAGGGCCGAAGTTGAGCAGGCCTAATTTAGATACTGAATGCAGAATACATCTCCCCAGCAGTTGTGAAAAGTGCACACACATGTTGTGTTTGGGCTCCTGTGGGTACCAAGCACATAGCAAACAGCTGTTCTGTGAGTCACAACATCATTTTGGCAAATCTTTGGGCTTTATTTGGCTCCCAAGGTGCTTGCACCATTGCTACTCTGCCTATTGTATTTCCTGTGCTGGAGGTGTGACGATGCACTTGCACCAGTCTGCAGTTGAAATATGGTGAGTGGAAGTATTTAAAAGGAGGCAAAGAGGCCAGCGGATGGGCTTGACACAGAGAGAGACTGGAAGCCTTTAGGTAAATGATTTGAAAGATGTAAAGGAAATATAGCCTGCCAGTGGCTGGAACATATTTCCTCTTCAAAACATTTGAGTGCCGCATAAAAGTTAAATACCACTGAGGAAATTGGTTGTTTAGATAAACAGAATGTGTGGTTTAGTAGGAAGAGGTATTTATGACTTTCAAAACGAATCCAAAAATCTTTTTTTCTTGTGTACATATATGATCTCAGCCCAGTTGCTCTGTTTTGGATGATGACTCTTGCTTTTAACTATGCAACTGTGCCAGTCTTTTAAGGTTTTGCATTGATTATTGGTTTTCATCTATATGTACATCAGGATCCTACTTAGTTGCATTGGAACAAGCAGGGAAGTGTACCATATTGCATATTGTGGTTGCTTGTTCTGGAAGGGCTAAGCTGCCTCTTGACAGGATGTTCTTTTGGGACTTATTCATGGGATTGTCCTTGATGTGGACAGCCAGCTCTGTTGTTACCCTTCCATGTGCCTATGAAATCGCTTCAGAAAGTCAAGAGGTATGCCAAATGTTATGTTGAATCTATCCATTGCACCATCATGATGATCTGTTTTAAAGCAGCTTCAGCTCCACACATTTATTTCCCAAGGGACCAGTGCTGGACTGGTTGGTGTCGATTTGCTATCCGGAGAACACTGTAATATGCCGGAGTTAGTGCTATTGGACTGTGTGTTTGGCAAACTTTTACAGCTAATCATCCCTGTTCTCCCTGAATTTCCAAAGCACTCGCTGTTGTGCGTGAATGGCTTTATTTCATTTGGTGTCATCCCAAAGTTTTAAACAGATGTTCCAAATGCAGCTAATTTGGCAGTAATCAACTTGGGTTGCTAGTGCAGTAGCTTCCAATGTATTGTACAAAGAGTTTCCTACTGTGCCTCCTTTAAATTCTCCAGCACAATAAAAAGTGAGCTGCCAAAACTGCTGCTTGGTTGAAGTTCTCATTGCCTGTTCTCTCACGTGGTGGAACGTGAAGGTTTGGGGGGCTGCTTTAATTGTGCACTGCAGGCATTTAGGGTTCTTCCCTATGGTATAAATGAGCTTATAGAAGCAGCTTTGTCGCTTCCTTGTGAGAATGGAATACATGGGGAAACTGAAGTTGAAATAATAACGATGCCCTTTTGGACCATGGAAATATGCACCCACTGCAAAGATGGGCAGGGCGGAGGAAGCAACAACCACATCTGAACGGTGACATTCTTTCTCCCTCCTTCCTCCCCCTTTCTCTTGGTTAGGTATGGTAGGTTTTCTATCACATCAGGCAAAGGAGAACATTACCTCTCTCCATGTCCCCCTTTGCTCAGGATGCACACCAGGAGAGCATCACTAGGAGAGTTTTGGTGATCCTCCTGAGAGGTGGATCCCAGCCTCCTGGTCTGCTCTTGCAGTCCACAACAAGGATAGAGGGAGCTGAAGGGAGATTACCTTGTATGTCAGAGGAGTTCAAAGCCCCTGCCCATTTCCTTCCTGTCCCCTCCTGCCCTGACCTAAATAAGCCGGGAACTACCAGGATCATGATTGTCTGCTGCATCTCTTCTAGTGTGCACAGCTCAAGGGCTAGAGCAGGTGTGGGCTGGCTTCAGACTGGCAGGATCGACTTTATTGTTTGTTGGAGCCACAAGTTCTCTTAACCAAGGCCAGGTGCAAAATGGTGGTGGAAGCAGAGGCACACTTAGAACGAAGGAACAGGGTGCCCTTGAGGACATGCTTGGCACCGGGATTTGTGTTCGACTGCAAAACTGAGCTCACAGTTCTTTCCACTCTTGGTTTCAGCCTCTGTTATGGATATATTTGAACAGTTGGCATCAGAAACCCTTGCTGTAGAACACCCAGAGATCAACCAGCAGATTCTGATCTGCCTGCACTTGGGAGTTCTCATTGGTTGCTGCATGTGTTGCCTTTTACCTTTCTCCATCCTGTTTGTGTTCTGCTCGTGTGGCATACTGAACACATTCCAGACTGCTGTTCTGTGTACATTCTCACAGTAGGTGTAAGGTAGTGAGTAGTATTATCCCCATAGTGCAGACTGGTGGAGAGGGAGGCAGAGGTTGAGAGTTGCTGTTGAGTTCATAGAATCCTGAAGTTGGAGGGAGTTTTGTAGGCCATCTGATCCAACCCCCTTCCTCGATGCATGGGAATCTAGAGCTAAAGCATCCCCAGCAGTGTCCAGCCTCAGCTTGCAAACCTCCATGAGGGAGAGCCCACTACCTTTCTAGGTAACTGGTTCCATTGTTGAGCTGCTCTTACTGTTAAGACGCTTCTCCTAATGTTCAACCAAAATCTACCCTCCTGGAACTTAAGCCCATTAGATCTTAATTAGATCAGTTGCAGGGGAGCAACAGCAGGAGAGAGGGCATGCATATACCTCTTGCCTGTGGGCTCCCCAGAGGTATCTGATGGGCCACTGTGTGAAACAGGATCTGGACTAGATGGGCCTAGGGCCTGATCCAGCAGGGCTGTTCTTATGTTCTTATCTAGTCCTGGCCTCTGGGGCATCAGAGAACAAGACTTTGCCCTCTTCTGTGTGATAGACTTGGAGGATGCTTTTATGTCCCCCTATGGTCTTCTCTTCTTCAGGCTAAAGATACCCAGTTCCTTCAACCTTTCCTCATAGGGCTTGTTTTCCAGATTCCTGACCATAGGACAGGCAAGTTTTTTTGAATCGGGAGCTACCTGGTTCATAGTGCAGTCTCTTATAGCACAACTCAGCCTTGTGCATGAGTATTTGGAAGTCCACTGTGTTCAGTGGGGCTTGGTCTGTAGGAAGTGGGCTTTGGAGTTCTGATGCTGCACAACAGTAGCTCTTTGTGTGGGATTTCTGGTTGGGTGTCCCTGCTTTTTTGTGTGACTACAGATGACACAGAAATGCTTCATAGGTCATGTGCTTCTCACACTTTGCGTTAATTAAATCAATTTGGGTTTGCAAACGACTGACAATCTTCCAAATCAAAAGTGCTGTTAATTCAAGACTTATCCAAATGCAATTTAGACTATCCTATCTTGGATTTCTCTTTCATGTTTCCATCACTGCATTGCTTAAATGTATCCATATGGCAGTCTTATCTTACTGAGCACAGTTCTTTGATGATCTCCTAATTAGACAAATATCATTAGAGATGAAGTTACTGTATGAACCAGACTTTATGGCCTGATCGTAAAAGGAATCCAATAAACAGACATACTTATCCAAATTTATGTTAAAATGTCATCAAAGGGCTTTGCTCAAAATCATATTAAGGAGTAACAAAGTTTAGAATGGTTGCAACTCATGACAGCAACCAAGGGACAAAGTCAAAGTTGATGCTTTCCCCAGTGGGGTGGGCTGTGAAGGGCAAAGAGAGAACTCACACATCTTGGCTGGTTTCCATGGTTGTTGGTGCTTACTAGATTTTTACGTGCTCACAAATGGCTCGTGTTCTGCCTTGTTCAAATCAAGCTCATTTTTGCAAAGCATCGCAGTTAGGTTCACTGTGTCTGCATCTGTTGAGGTGTAGTGGTTAAGAATGTAAGCTGTGAACCTGTAAACCCTTCCCCCCACTTCAGATTTTGCTCCTGCTAAGAACCACTGGATGGTTGTAGGTGAGCCACTTTCTCTCTCACACACCCTGCCCCCCCCGCCGCTGCCCCATCATCTGCAATATAATCTTCCTTACATGTAAAGAGTGCTGAGATAATAGATGTAAAGTGAACATCCTTCTAGCAGAATATACATCAGTACAATTATTACTAATTTCTAGCACTTTAGGAACCTGCTCTTAGGATGTTTTAGCTCAAGTTGTAAATAATTTAACGGAGATAAATAACTTCAATTTGGTTGTGTTGGCTACAAATTTAATACTCATGTTTCAAAAATTAAGCTCCTTAGATGGCTGCACATTTCTGTTTTTCTCATTTCATCAACTGTGGATGATTTGTCTTGTGGGGTGGCAATCTAGTACTCAAAATCTGCTGGTTAACTATGAGGGATGCATGTGGTGTGTGCCCCCCCCCGCCACAATCAAAGTTTTTTTTGCCAATAGTGTGAGTGTGCAACTCCTTTCCCAAGTGTATCCCCCTGTTGACAACTCACCTGCTAAAACCCCAAGTAGCTTTTAATGTTCGGGATCGTTTAACAGTCACATCTGACTGTGTGATGTCACTGTTACTAGGAAGTAGGGCTGTTTTTCAAACAAGAATGGTGCTGTAGTAGAATGGAACAGCAGCAAACCTGGCAGTCATAAGCTTTTGAGGGTTTTATGGGCAAAGCTACATGCTGCCCCAAAATGTCTTTTCTTCTTCTTTTAGGACAAAAAGATTGGCTTAAGAATATCCGGTTCTGCCCTAGAAATTATTAGTTGCTGTACTGATCTTTCAAATAATTGTTGTAGAACATACAGCCTGTGCACTGTGGCTCCTCAAACATTCATATTTGCAATTTTGTTCTACACTGAAGCGGTAATACAGGATTAAGTCTTATACATTTAATTCTTCTTAGCATTTTGATGTCTGTCAATAAAGCTGACAAGCCTAACATTATTGCCTCAAAAGTGACAGAATAAATGTTAAATGTTTTGAAAGAAGCTTCCTTAGAATATCTCATTGGAATGCCTGAGAATATACAAGAATTTATCTTCTGCAAGTATATTTTATGGCCATAGTTCTGTGGCTCATCAGAAGGCACCTTCACACATCTTTAATTTCTTTAACTAGTTCTAATAACTTCTCAGGGACCCACCTGGAAATAGACCTTTTCTGAACAATATCCCAGTTTTACAGGTCAAACTGATTTAGGTTTTGCTATCACTTTTTTGTGGTCAGGGCAAGCATATATAAAAATGAAATTATAGATATCAAATTTTATTTCATTTTTATAGTTTTATGTAACTTTGCTTGGATTGTTTGTCTCCTACAAATGGAACCGAATTTACCACATAACTGTCTGGAATTGTTCTAAAACAATGCAATTATCATTTTTGTAAAAGCAACCAGAGTTCCAGATCTAGTGAAGTTGTCCAAGTTCATAATTAGCTGGCTTGGGTTAAGGAATTGGCCAGCTCGTAAAGCTTGGATGTGTTACAAATATGATTTCCATGAAAAGTTCTTCTGTGGCTTGCAGTGTGCCATGAGATTCTGGATGTGGAAAGATGTGCTTTTAGTTTAAACTTCAGGTTTTGGGCACTAAACTCAGATTACAGGGAGTTAATATAATGTCTCAAAGTAAAGGTCAGCATACTGACTAGTATGTCTGCAGACAGAAGTCATTCTGCTTGCACGAGGAGTAGACTGTTGATTATTCCCACTTCAGCCCCCTGAAAACGTCCCTGAGGGTCTCTCAGCTCTCAAAAGCATGTTTTCAGAAGGTACAAGGGACTGCAGAGGGAAGAGAGAATCGGCAGAAACCACTCTTCTACCCACTTGTGTAAACAGAACATCTTCCATTCATACATGTGCTCATTGGGATATTGGCCTTTAAAAAAAAATTTAAAAGGTGACAAGCCACTTAAAAGCTCCAGAGCCTTGTTGAACAAGGGACTTGTGTAATCCTGGAGCTTTTCTCCCCAATCACAGGCGAGCCCCCTCAACCCAAATAACTACATTTTTTGCAGAGGATTTTTTTTGCTTTGCATGCAGAAGGTCCCAAGTTCATCCTAGGTAGAACTGGAAGATACCTCTGCCAGAAACTATTGGAGCTGTTTAGTTTAGAAAAAAGATGACTGTGGGGAGACATGATAGAGGTCTGTAAAATCATGCATGGTGTGGAGAAAGTGGATAGAGAGGAATTCTTCTCCCTCTCACATAACACTAGAACCAGGGGTCATCTCATGAAATTGATTGCCAGGAAATTTAGGACCAGCAAACGGAGGTACTTTTTCACACAATGCATAATCAACTTGTGCAATTCTCTGCCACAAGATGTGGTGACAGCCAACAACCTGGATGGCTTTAAGAGGGGTTTGGATAATTTCATGGAGGAGAGGTCTATTGACGGCTACTAGTCGGAGGGCTATAGGCCACCTCCAGCCTGACAGGCAGGATGCCTCTGAGTACTAGTTGCGGGGGGTAACAGCAGTAGAGAGGGCATGCCCTCAACTCCTGCCTATAGGCTTCAAGCGGCATCTGCTGGGCCACTATATGAAACAGGATGCTGGACTAGACGGGCCTGATCCAGCTGTTCTTATGTTCTTAAACCTCAGAGAACTGCTGCCCGTTAGTGTAGACAATATTGAGAAAGATGGTCCAGTGTTCTGACTCAGTATAAGGCAGCTTCCTATGTTCCTCTATATGAATTCTATTTGTCTTCCCCCAAGTACTACTTCTCCTTTTTTATAAGTTTATAATGGTGAGGTCAAAAACTTTCCTCCAGAAACCTCAGTGTAAAATGAAAATTAGGTGCTTTTATTACTGGAGCTGTATTAAAAGCACCTAACTTACATGCCCCACCATAAGCTAAAAGGACTAAGAAAATAGAGGCTAGGCCAGTGGAAGAGTTAGGAGAATATGCAAAAGAGCTTTTGGATTGAGGAGCTTCTTAGAATTTGATCAGACGAGTGCTGCTGTTCAGACACTTTCTTCTCCCTGGAGTTTTAAGAACATCATTTCAGTGTGTTTGAGCTATAATTAGTGTTTGTGACTTGTATAAAATATATTTTTTCCTATTCTTTTTTTTGCCCAACAGTTGAAATTAAGGCAATATGATAAGGTGCAGTCAACAATGAATCAGTTTAGAACTGATGTGAGGAACTCAAACTCTTTTTTTTTTAAGCATTCTTTAGTGATACTGTGACTCTTGACCAAATGAGGACTAGGAATGGGCCTGGACCGGTCCGGAGGCCATTGAAAAGGCCTCCGGACCGGTCTGGACCTGGGTGGTTCGGTTTGGGGTGGGGGGTACCATTAAGAGCGGCGGGAGGGTTTACTTACCCCTCCCGCTGCTTTCCCGCTCTGGCGCCGTAAATTTACGAGTAATTGGGGCAGCAGGATACCTCCCTGCCGCCCCTTCCCCGACATTGCTTGCAAAACCTCCCAGGAGTGCTTTGCGTGCACGCACGTCACAGAGACGTGAAGTGCGTGCTCGTCTCTGTGACGTGCGCACGTGCAAAGCACTCCTGGGAGGTTTTGCAAGCAATGTCGGGGAAGGGGTGGCAGGGAGGTATCCTGCCGCCCCAATTACTCGTAAGTTTACGGCGCCAGAGTGGGAAAGCGGCGGGAGGGTTAAGTAAACCCTCCCGCCACTCTTAAAGGTACCCCCCCACCCCAGTGCTGGACCGCAGTTGGCGGTTCCGTGCACACCCCAATGAGGACAGGTTTGAGCTAAGAGAAGTTCATCCATTGCTAGTTGAGAGTTCTGTACAGGAAAACCTTGGTATTTGCAGGGGTTTCGTTCCTGGCTAGTGCCGCAGATACCAAAACTGCAAATACAGAGTAAATGGGGCAATGGAACTGCAGGGGTTAGGTTCTTAAGAGAGGGTAAAGCAGCTGAAAATCAGCCAACAATTGCATTTTTCCCCATTAAAAAAAGAAAGAAATTGACCAAAAAACAGCGCTAAATTTTTTTTAAAAAACCCAAACAAATACCCCTACCATGCTCTGTGGGAACCCAGCAGTACCTCAGTGCCGCCCCCCACCCCCGACAAAAAAAATAATCAACCAAAAATGGTGATTCCCCCCCCCCCACATTTTTAAAAAGAAATTGGCTGGAAAATGACCCCCAAACACAACAAAAGGCACAGCAAAGTGTGCTACTCTGCACCACAGGTCTCCAGCCGTCTTTCATTGCCCTCCTGGGCTGAAAACTGCATGTGTGTTTCCGTTTTTTTAAAAAGAAATGAGCCATAAAATTGCTCCCAAACTCAAAATGTTGGAAAGGACCCTGGAGCTCCTTTCCAGCCTTCCCTATTCACAGATATGTGGGTTTAAACCTTTTCCTGCTCCCCACCACCTGTATACCGAGGTTGGGTGTCTCTTTCCCAATGAAACTACAGGTACTGAACCCGCAATTAACAAGGTTCTCCCATATGGGGATTCATTGAGAATGTGCATATTGGATAATGTTAAACTTATCCAACTGTTGTCCAGAAGGGATGTTCTTAGGAATGGTTGATCTGATTTGATCCTTATTAATTTGCTTTGGAAGCAGTAGAATTGTTAGCCTCTTCTCAGTTGCTGGAGGACAGGGACATCTCTGTGAGTTATGCCCTTTCAGGAGTTCTGAGGCAGGACAGATTTGATTGGATAAAAAGAAAGACATGCCTTCCTGAGCCTGAGGGGGATAACCCCTCCCCAGTTCTTTCTGTCCTCAGCGGCTCCAGGCAGCTTCTTTTCCTTCTCCTCTAACTCTACAGCGTTTTTTCACCTTCTCTTGCTATTTCCTTCACATTTTTCTTCTCCGATCTCTCCTTCTCCAATATCTTCAATATTTCTATATATAAACAAAAAAACTAACAACCCCACCGACTTTAACTCCTTCTCTCTACTTCACACTCCCGCTCCTCCCCACTTCCCTCCCTCCACTGCGTGGAGCAGAGCTTTTGGGGAAGTAGAATCATCTTAATCCCAAGGGGACCGAGTCAGAGAGACTTTGGACCGGGGCGTTCGTGGCCCTTCCATGGCCGCCCTCCACCTGGCAAGCTCCTGCAGCAGCAGCAACGGCCGCCAAACACCCGCCTGCTTGTTCTGCTGCCACGCCGCCGGCAGTGCTATTGCCAGCAACCAACCACCTGAAGCCCCTGCTGCTGCGGTGTTGGTGATGGCCATTCTACAGCCTGCCTCGCTGCACGCTGCCGGGTCCGCTGCGCATCTCCCACCCCTGTACCAGGAGATGTGATCTACTGCGGCCTGCTGCCTGAAAACCCTGGCATCAACAACAGAAGGAGAAGGGGAGATCACCTTCTCGAGGTGCCCTCTGGCTAACCCACCACCGACTTCAGAGGAGATTTGCCAAATCAGCCTCCATGCAAAGTGCAGTGAGTCCATCAAAATGGCGGCTTCCTCCCCAATGCCCTCAGAAAGGGCAGACGCGTCTAACACTTGGCATCTAAACGCTCCATGGGTGGGCTCTGGGGACAAGGGACTGCTGCCAACCAGAGCCCTGCCATTTCTCTGCCTGAAGTAATTCCACCAGAATGGCAGGCATGGTTTAGAAATGCAATAGTGGATAACATTCAGCAGGTCAAACCAGCCAAAAAAAGCAAAAAAGGCTAAAAAGAGAACAAGACAGAGATCACCCAGCCCTAGTTCCTCCTCTGGTGACTCCCCCAGCCCTCCGCCCCAAAAAGCGAAGGCAAAACAGAAGCATATTGAGCTTACACCCTCAAGGGCTACTGAATGGGAAGTTCACTCCTCAGAAGCCTCTGAACATGATCAGGAACTCCCCCATCATTCTGACCCAGACTCAGATGTCCCCGCCCCCCGCCTGGGAGAGAGGAGGGTGAATGGTCTGAAGGGGATGAGGAAGAATCCTCGCCAGTATCCCAGTGCCTGTTTGTAGCAGAGGACTTTACCACACCCATGGGGAAAATTATTAAAACAATTGGCCTTAGGACTGAAGATACTCAGAGATCTGAGTCTACAGCAAAAGGGGACCTAGTTTTCCCCAGAGCTAAGTCAAAAGACATGTTGTTACCTATGCCTGATTTGTTTTCATATGTTAAGGAAGAATGACTACTCCCGGCGGCAAGCCACAGGCTCATGGCAATAGCAAACAGGTTTTACTCCTTTCAGCGGGGAGCAACGGACTAGCTCACTCAGGACTCCCAATGCAGACACGCCATTAGTCCAACTCGTGTCCGGTTCCCTGGTCCCAACGGATGGTGAAGCCTCCCTCAAGGACATGGGTGACAGAAAAACGGGACTGGCCTTTAAACGCGTCCATGACAATTCAGCATTGGTCACCCATGCGACTTTGGTGGCATCTATGGCTGCAAGGGCCTCCCTGCTCTGGCTGGATGACCTTCTGAGCGACCCGCCATCTGATCCAGCCAAGATGCGTCAACAGTTGTTGAGGATCCAGAAGGCACAGGCCTTCATGGCTGACACTACACTAGACGCTACTTCGTTTTTCAGCACAGGTTTCCGCCGCATTGGTCGTGGGCATACGCCACTTGTGGCTAAAAAACTGACCAGTAGACGCCAATTCAAAGCTCAGCCTCACCACAGTGCCATACGATTCCACCAAGCTCTTTGGTGAATCAGCCTGGAAGGACGGTCTTGTGGAGTCAAAAGACAAGCAAAAAACCATGCCTACAGCCTCCTCGAAGAAGCCAGACAAAACCTCCTTTCGGAAACCTTTTCAGTTCCAATCAAATCATTCCTTTCAAGGCTACCACCCCTTTAGGGTCACAGACAGCAGAGGCCATAGAGGCTCATGGAGTCGACAACGTCATGCCTTTAGAGGCTCCGGTGCCTTCAAGCCTGCCTCCACTCATTCAAAACCGAAACAATGATGCCAGGCCTACTTGGCATGGGGGTGTGTGCGTTTGTCCACCTTCATCCATGCACAGGAGTCCTCAACAGCAGACAATTGGGTTCTAGAGGTCATTCGTCATGGCTACAAAATAGAATTTCACACTCCTCCCTCCTACAGATTCCTTCCAACTCCACGATCCTGATCCTTCACCAAGCTTTCACAGATGCTCGAAGCCATCAAACACCTGGTGGACATCAGAGCAGTCGAACCGGTACCATATCCGGAGGATGGAAGAGGGGCTTATTCTATATTGTTCACGGTGCCAAAGCAAGGCGGTACCAGGAGGGCCGTGCAGGTCTTAAAATGTTGAAACAAATCAGTATGGCGCGACCATTTCCGCATGGAAACCTTAAGATCAGTATCAGAGGCACTGTACCACCACGACCTTCTTACATTTATCGACCTAAAGGAGGCATACCTTCACGTCCCGATGCACCCAAACAGTCGGAAATACTTTCGTTTCAAGTATGCCGGACTGCATTTTCAGTATGTGGCATTGCCATTCGGACTCTCCTCAGCCTCTAGTCTTTGCAAAGGTACTAGCACTGCTAGTAGCGCATCTCTGCCTGCCGGGGGTGAGGGTCTTTGCGTACCTGGATGACCTGCTCCTCCAGTCCCACTCTTTAGGGAAGCACAACAGGACCTCCAAGACACGATGGCGACCCTGGACTTCCACGGGTTCCTTGTGAATCACGAAAAGAGTCAGCTAACTCCGTCATCCCAATTACGACATCTAGGAGTGATAATCGACACCAAGGCAGCCACCTTCACCCTGCCCACGGATTGCTTGCTTAGTCTCCAGTCGGAGGTCAGGTCAGTTCTGGCTGCATCAACGTCTTCCCTCATCTCCCTAGTGAGACTTCTGGGACTCATGGTGGCTACCTTGGACTCCATGCAATGGGCCTGCTTCCATTTGCGCAACCTCCAATGGTTCCTTCTTCCTTACCAGAAGGCCATAGCCTGGAAGGCCAAACTGATGCTCACTCTTCCAACATATACTCGCACATCTCTCCTCTGGTGGCTGATGCCTGACAACCTTTTCAAGAGATTGCCGCAAGATGGATAAAGGCGTGCGTCGCGCTGGCATATGAAGCTCAACATATCCGATCTTCCTCCTCTATCCTCTCCCACTCAACAAGAGCAGCAGCGACCTCAGCAGCCTTCTCCATGAATGCATCGGTCGGTGAAATTTGCATCACTGTGACTTGGACTTCTCCGTCTTCGTTTACCAGGCACTACAAGACTGACAACTATGCCTCCTTCGGGAGGCGGGTGCTTCAATGGGTTCTTATCCGACACTAGGCCAGAGCGCTCCCGCCCGAGTTGACCAACTGTGGTATGTCTCATAGAGTTGTCCCTGTCCTCCAGCAACCGAGAACAGAGCATTGGTTTCACTTACTGTGAAGGCTTCTTCTGGTTGCTGAGGACAGGGACATCTCAGCTCACCCAGCTACTTGGCGCTCTAGCCTGCTGCCGGCCCCTGTGTGTTCTTGGACTACCCTGCACATATCTGTCGCTTTCTCCTATCTGTCCCAGCTTATTACAATTTTCTTTTCCTGCTACAAGGTATCCTCCCGCTTTCTTGACCTGAAAGAACTGGGGAGGGGTTATCCCCCTCAGGCTCAGGTAGGCATGTCTTTCTTTTTATCCAATCAAATCTGTCCTGCCTCAGAGCTCCTGAAAGGGCACAACCCATAGAGACATCCCTGTTCTCAGTAACCAGAAGAAGCCTTCATGGTAAGTGAAACCAATGCTCTGTTCAGTGCTATGTTTCAGGAAATGAAAATGGTAGAATCTTAGAGCTTCATGAAACCTCATGGCTCAAGTCCCCAACCCTCCTGTTAGAGCCAAGAATTCTACCTCAGTCAGTCATCACCTCCTGCAATGCCCATCTTTTATATATTTAGCTGAAAGGAACCTGAACTCTTCATCTAGGTAACTCTCTGAGTTCACAGATTGAACCTCCCTGAAATACTTCAACCAAATGATTGACCAACCTTTTTATTAAAGGTCTCCAGCTATGGAAATTCCACCATATCTCTGAACAACTTGTTGTAGTGTTCCACCATTTTTAGTAGAATGATCATTCCTAAAGTTCAGTCTAAACAGTGACAGTTCCACTTTGAGCTCAGTTCTTTCTTATTGTCCTTGGTAAATGGAGAGAGTAGCTGTAACCTGAGTTAAGGCACCCCTTCATGTCTTTGAGGCTGGTTATCAAGGCCCTGCTCTCATTTTCTCCATGCTAAATGGTCCTGTGTCAATTTTTCTTCATACCATCTTCTTTTGACCTGACATTCTCATTGCTGTTTGTTGAATTCTTTCCAAATTCTTTGTATCTATATGGAAATATACCACCCAGAGTTGAACACAGTTGATCCAGCAAAGACCTCACCAGGGCCAAGTAGAGTGGGAGAAATCTTCATGCCAAATTCGTAATTCTTTTACTTATGACCGCCTAGAGATCTCACCACCTAGAGATTTTGGTATTAGGAGGTATATAAATTCAATAAACAAACACACACATAAATAATGTGAAACATTGTGTGTAGTGTCATCTCTCTTTTTTGGAACCTCTCCTCTCACAATTTCTGAGGCCTTTGATATATTTTCATCCCTTACCAAAATGAAGCCCAGGTATACATTTGTATAAATGTGCTCACGTTTCTTCTTCGTTGGCCCCCCTTGGTTCTCCCTCCTCACCTTCTGTTGCCTTCCCCAGAATTAATCCAAGACTGTACACTTCTGGGGGCAGGGAAATGTCCTTTTAATTTTTGCACATGAAACAGCATACATTGATTGTGTCAATAAAGGTGTAGTTCATTTACATGAAGCTGCTTATAACAAGTCCGTCCATCTAGCCCAGTACTTGCTCTGACAAGTGGTTCTACTTAAAAGGGTAGTATCTCTTTCTCCTGTACTTTAGATTCAGAAAGATCCCTTTTCAGCCCAGCTACCTGTGATCCCTGTTTAGGTGAAGACATGGAGAACTGAACCCTATGAAGGCCTCCCTCCCTGAAATGCATCAGAACTCTCTCAGGATGCTACATCATAGACTTTGGTTTTTCAACATTTGGTAGTGTCTCTGTCCATTGTCCAATCAGTGATGGTGGAAAATGCAATTAAATCGCTAGGAGGATACATTGTCACCTAAAATTTAACCTAGGTAGGTAGGTCAGTGAATTTCATAATTGGCCACGTATATGTTTTTTAGCTTCTTCTGACCAAGGTTTTGAGCTATTTGGCTCTGTTTGAACTAAACTCTATTTGACTAACCATAGTTTACATCCCAAACCATGGTACTTAGCTGCCAGACATACAAGCAAATCAAGGTTTGTTTGCTTAAGTTTTCCATTACTCGCATCTCCATGGTGCAGCAATAGCCGCAATCATGATTTTGATTACGGTATCAGAACCATTCAGATACTAACACCAACCATGACTAGCATGCACTATGCCTTGCAGCCCACTTCAGACCACAGTACTGATTCTGGTAAGCAACCATCTAGATGTATATTCCATTCATTCTGTTTATTTAAAAACACTTATTTTGCACTTGCACCCAGACTGGGCCCCCAAAGCAGTCTACAACATAACAAACTATTTAAAACACAAAAGAATCAATACACATGACAGCAGATATACCCAGACAGTAGCAAAAGCTTCAGTGAGCTATTGCATAAAAAAGCACACTCAAGTAGAGTTGTGTTCAATGATTTCCTAAAGGTGCTTAATGAGGTGGATAGATCCATCTCTCTTGACTATGCATCCCAAACTTGGGGCGCTGCTGTGGAGAAGGCCCCGTCATGAGCCCAAATCCTCTGCGCTTCTCCAGAAGGCTTGCATGAGTAGAAGGTTCATATGGGAGTAGATGGCCCTAAGTTATGCTGGTTCCAAATCATTTAGAACTTCAAAGGTAAGAAGCGGCATCTTGAATGAGACCCAGAAGGAAATTGGAAGCCAGCACAGTAGGCAGAGCATTGGCATAATATGGTGAAAGAGTGCCACTCTCATCTGCATCCTTGCTGCTACATTTTGCACCAGCTGAAAAATTTGGACCCTTTTCAAGGTTAGTCCTTTGAATTAGAACACAGTCCAGTAGTTCAGTCTAGATGTAACCAGAGCCATTGAGCCAGAGACGTATGGGAGGCAGAGAGGGTAACATCAACGGTGTATTTGTGAATCCAGAGTGCAGATTTTTCTACGTGGAATCATACTAGATGCTACTTTATGCATATGCCGTGTGCTTATTTTTCTTTCCCCATGTAAAGTAGTCAATGTGGCAGCACAGGTGATCCGGATTGAGACCATGGCAGGAGAAAAGTCCAGACCGAACCTCTTCACATGCTGTTTCACACAGAATAAACAAATGTGCAGCTTCACAGCTGCAAAACAAAAGTGGTGTGTAGTGTAGTTTGGCCCTTAAGCCTTACTGCTGAAGGAAACGGCGATTTGGCTTGCTCCCCAGTGAAATCTGCATGTGGTTTTTTGCCAGTTTATTTGACATACTGGAACTGAAAAGAGGTGAAAGCAGACACACCTCTTTTGGATGCAGTGCTCTGCCTTGATAGAACTTTGCACTTGGAAGGGACCTTCGAGGTCTTTTAGTCCAGCCCTTTGTTCAGTGCAGGGAATTACGACAGCGCCTCTGATAGATGACCATCTAACCTCTTTTGGAAAACCTCTACTGGAGGAGAGGCTGCCATTGCAAGAGGCAGACTGCAGTGTCTTACATTGCATGTAAGGCAGTATCTTACAATATTTTTAGAGTTAGCAAATTCTGCCTAAAGTCTAACCAAAATCTGCTTCCTTGTAATCTCAACCCAATGCTTCTGGCCTTGCCCTCGAGCAACAGAAAACAGACCTGCTCCCTTTTTGACCTTGCACCGTTGGGGCAATGGTCACTGGCCAGTGCCATAGGGCTCAGTGGTGAGGACTGTAGTGCCTACTCCTCTCTAAAGAAGTTGCTGTCAGCCAGAAGTTTGTTTGCTTTTAAATCCTTTCTGTCTTACAGAGATTTTTTCCACTGACACTACTATTGGAAATTGCATTAGGCTCTCATATTTTTTGCTGTTCTCCTGTACTTTAGCCCTACACCTCAATAAATATAAAGGCAATTCTCTTTTCCTTCCCATAGGCCCAGCAGGTATTCTGAGTTCTTTCCTCTTCTTTTCTTAATCGTGTTTGGGTCCATAAATTCTCCAGATGCCTCTGTTGTATTAACCCGTCTAACATGATTTTATGAATATTGGTACAGATGTTCTCCCTAGCTTTTGTCTCTTTGATTTCCTAGATTGCCCCCCCACCCAACACCAGCTTTAATCTCTCTCTGGAGCAGTTAGATATCTTCTGTAAGTAGGTTTATGTACTGGACGCTGATTCTTTGCATAACCGAAGGGAATCCAGAAAATCAAATCTTGGCGTTTGAAGGCAGGATCTTATTCCACTTCAGTTTAAACATCTGTTGGAGTCTATAGGCCATGATGATTTAAAGAAATCTTTCATTCAGACAAGGCATAACATCCTGGCTGGTTATTGCCTAGCGGAGATGCATTAAGCTGAATTTAGACAGATTTCTTTCTAAATGGATGGTGAGAAGTAAGGGGAAAACTTTATTTGGCAGAAAGGGTGTGTGTGTGGAGGGGAAGCTTTTTTCCTTTTCTGGGAGAATTGAGCAAAGGATTGTAGTAGGCTCTTGCCTAGAAAATATATAGTGATGTCTACTTAAGCAGAAACTGGAAAGTAGGAAATGGGAACATGTTAACGCCCACAACCTCAACCTAGATAAACGATACGGGGTGGTAATATCATGGAAATCGTATTATCTAAAACAACGCCCCAAAGAGGAGAGATGGGATTATGAGGGATCTGCAGATTCTGGCTTAGTGTAATAACAACTGGCAGTTTGTGATTGCCACTGGCCCTTAGTACTCCACCCCCACCCCAATCCCATGACATGTGTGGAGAAATTCAGCAGGAGGCAGGGTGCTTTCTGTGCCTTCCCATCAGGCTTTTGCAGAAAGCATGCCCTGCTGCTTTTACTTTCTGCAAAAGCTCAGCTGGCAGGGAAGACAGAGAAGCCACCTGCCTGTGAGACTGGGAGTAGGGGTATGTGGTCCTGTCTGCTGATACACGGCTCTTGCTGAAACTACAAATGCGTAGTATAAACTACAGAAAGTGCACCCTTGTAGAAGCCATATACATTTCATATAAACATGTTTTCCTATAAAAACCTTGACATGGGTCTAATTTTAATCCAACTCTTCCCCATCCCCTAGCAGTTAGCCTGCCTCAGTGGGGAATGGTTTCCTTGGAAAAGCCATAGCTCTGACGGGGACGAAGTGTAAGTTCTCCAGTGGCTTACCAGAAGGCATGGCAGTCAGGCATGCATACCTACATACTTGGCCTAGTGACTGGCTAGTACTGATGTGATTCTCTGGCTCCCTGCCTTTTTCTTTACAGACTTGTGAATCTCATGGCATAAAGGCTGCAATCCAGCCTTCAGCATGTCGGAGTTAAGTGTCACTGACTTCAGGGGGACAGTGGGCTGGACCGCAGGCTGGTAACTCAAAACAGGCCGCTATGGGATTTCTTCTTACTGTAGTGCTCTGCTGCTTCAGTACTGATGGAATCCAAAACTGTGTGCAATCAAATTTGAAGGTGTGGGCTTGTTTTTCTTTTCCTTCTTGGAAATTGATTTTAGGTTTTCTTTGCTAAGGATAGGTTAAACGTGCAAATCTTTAACCTGACATAAGGCAGAATACCAAGGGTAGTAGGAGAGAACCTAGCCCCTGCATTTCCCAAAGAGGAAATCCTAGAAAAAAGCAAAATTTTAAAGACAACGGTGAATACATCTGAAGTCGGAGATTTGCTCTTAATAGGTTTGGACACGAGATGGCAGCATCATACAATGTGTGCCTTTTGCCCATCCCAATGGAAATGAGATGATCTCCCCACAATGCTTTTTTGGTTGCCAGGAAAAACTGGAGAGACGAATCCAGGTTCAGAGAAGAGTGGGGGCTTCACCCTACTTCAGGGAATGGATATTTGTATGTGCAGAAACATGCGGTGCTCACCTCTCTTATGCACTTTCATCCAAGGTGAACAAGTTTAATCTGGGCACAAGAGGGCTGAGTTCCTGTTTGTTTGTTCGTTTGTGTTTTTGTGGTTAAGGGCTTGTCTGCCTTCTGGATTGCGAATGGCTTGCATCTCTCTCTCCCCCCCCCCCGTCCTCTGCCCTGTACCCACAATACAAAATGTCATCTGGAGGGGGAGAAAAATTAGTCCTAATGTAGCGGCAAAACTGTTGCCTGGAGAGTGTGCCTGCTGAGAGGCAGAGACAATTTGAAAACAGTAATAAGTTTCTCTTGATATGATTATCTTTTCTGTGCTTTAAGGGGGAGAGTGGAGAGAACAATGTTTGTTCCTAATGGGAATGCCCTTGAAAGAACAAGTCGACGCAATCAAGGGATGAGGAAAGGAGAGCAAAAAATGATAAAATATATATTGTAGCGTGAAGTTTGCAGATCTGCAGAATAGGATCAGTTTCCAGTAAGTCCTGACAGATGTGCATTATGGTTGTGTGTTCAGTGGAGGCGCTACTAGATCCAAACCAGATTTCGGTGGGTGTGTACTTTGTTGTTGCGTGAGTGCAGAATCTTCTTTCACAGCTTTAGGTCTCTCTCTTCCCTTAACCTGCCCTTGTCTGGCTATACAGTGTCTGCTGCTCACGATCTCTACTGCTAACCACCAGCTTCCTTTATATGATTGTACAGGTGTGCATGTGCAGTATTGTCGGGAAATGTGGCAGGGGCTTGGGGCGTAGCTAGGGGAGGGGGCCCATGTTCACCCCTCTCCCCAGCAGCCCCTCAGAGTGAGGGAGATAATGAAGAAAACAGGGAGGGGTGGAGTTAGGGGGCCCTCAGGAGCTGGGGGACTCGGGTTCTTTGAACCCATCCACTCGATTATAGCTACACCCCTGGCAGTGGAACCTGGGACACCCATAACCCACCATACTATAGAAGATCAAAATGATCAAGGGATATCTTTCCTATTAAGAAAAGCTAAAGCATTTGGTGGTACTTAGTTTTGAAAAATGCAACATGATAGAGGTTTATAAAGGTATAGCTGTTGTGGAGTGCATACAGAAATGATTCTTTCGTAACAGTTGAATCCAGTGAAATTGATTGGCAGTTGATTGAGGGCAGATATTTTAACCTCAAAGCATTTCCTTCACACAATATATAATTCACTTACTGAATATGGGATTGAGCTAATCTTGAAGTTGCAAGCATGAATGCAGAGTTTGCCTTTGTTTGCATTTGGGTGGTTGACTACAAGTGAGCACTTTCTGCTTTAAGACATTCCCCTTAGGGGATAGGGCCACAGCTCAATGGTATAGTATTTGCTTTGCATGCATAAGATCCCAAGTTGAGTCCCTGGCAGCATCACCAGGTAGGGCTGGAAAAGACTTCTGCCTGGAACCTTGGAGAGCCGTTGCCACTCAGCGTATGTGGTACTGACCTAGCTGGACCAATGGTCTGCCTCACTGTAAGGCAGCTTTCTATGATCCCATGATGGAGAAGCCTTTGGGGTGCATGGGCACAGTAATGCAGCTATGGATGGCCAAGCTCAAAGTATTAGGTAGTGTAGCAGGGTCCCTTTACACCCCCACCTAGTACCCAGATATCAAGCTGGATGATTATCTAGTATAGCTTGTTTGGCAAGATTTACATTGCCACAACATGCTCATCCAGTCACCAGGCTTGGCCCTTTAACTGCTCCAGTTTGTCTAAGACAGGCCTGCTCAACTTCGGCCCTCCTGCAGATGTTGGCCTACAATTCCCATAATTCCTGGCTATTGGCTGCTGTGGCTGAGAATTATGGGAATTGTAGTCCAAAAACAGCTGGGGGGCCTAAGTTGAGCAGGCCTGGTCTAAGACAAGCCTTGGAGAGGAGTGCTTCTCTGCTGCTTTCTCTGCTGTAGTCCCTCTGTCTCAGGTGACCTCTCTGGGCTGGCCTCCATTCTGGGATTCAATCCAGCAGTTGCCCATCAAAGAGCAGGATGGATAAAAATTTGATTTTTTAAAAAAACCAGATTTAAAATTTTTTAATTTTTATTTAAATTGGACATTTTCTAACATGTAAATAAAATACAAACTTTCACATTCTTATGTAGAAAATAACACGATTAAAATTAAATCTCATCGCAAACATGCTGCACCAACACTTACAGTTTCCTAAAAATGAATTAATGACTTTTTATCTCACACACACATTGAGTTGCGCTACTACTTACTATTCAAGCATGGACATTCATTTCAGCTTCATCTCTTGAAAATGGCTCTACTCTGCCCAGCAGCCCTTGCTTTTGGAAGCGTCTGGACTCTCAATTTCTGCTTCCAAGCAGACTGAAGTCACAGGCTGGATAGCAGGGTGGGGCTGGGCCGAGGCAAAGGAGTTGAGACCAGACTCGCAATACAGGAAAGGAGGTGAAGTAGAAAAATAGTGGCCGGGGTGGGGGGGTGGGGAGGAATGTATGGCAATACTCAGTACGCAGCTTCTTCTCTTGCCCCATACTTTGCCACAGGAAAAAGGTCTTTGCTTTAGGGCATACGAGGCACCTATCTGGGATTTTTAAAAAAGAAATGCCTTCTCTGGGTAAAAAGGAAAAGTTGTCAAGTGTTAGTAGTGCAACAAAGAGGGCAGCTTGACACTGGCAATGAGTAAAGACAGTGCATTTAAAAAACAAACAAACACAGGTACGATGTGCTATTTCCCAAATGAGTAAAAATCAAGTTATCTAAAAAAATTACAAAGCTTATCTTCCTAGATTTTGTATATGCTCTATTGAATTGTAAATTAATGTGTGTTAGTGATTGATTTGCACAGTTCTTTTAAAAAATATGTGAAGAAGTATCAGTGGGAAACATGATTTAAACTGAGATTTTTCTCTTTGGAGATTTAAGTCTCTGTGTAAACGGCCCTGAGCCATTTTTGGAAGGGCGGTATAGAAATCGAATGAATAAATAAATATAATAAATAAGTGGACCTGATTTAAATCAGTCCACCCTCTCTTAGAGTCTCACTTGCAGTCTTCTCTTCTCTTCTGCAAGGCCTTTCAGGGTCTGCTGCATCTGTGGAGGAAGAACAGGCAAGCTTCCTCCAAGCCCCTGCACCTACCAGCCCTTTTCTCCTCTCCCCTTTCTCTGTTGTCACCCATCGATTTCCTGCAGGTGTGCCTGTGACTCCTCCAGAGGGCTGGGCAGAGCAGAGCTCCATGCTTAGCTGCACTACCTGGTTCTGGTTTTGGTTCATCTTTGTTCTGCCTCTCTGGGATTACGGCAGGGATGAAGGGTGGAGAGCCCCTTCCGACTCTTTAGTCTGCTTTGACGTGCTTGCACAGTACCTCGTGTCCAGGAGCCTTTCTGTCCATCTAAGACACAGACCTCAGCAGCCTGCGCCACTTGTAGGTGCCCAGGTCACAGGTTGGCTTACCCATGTAGTATTCATGAAGTGTAACTTTTGAGACGCAGGATTTGCGGCATCAGCTGGAATTGGTATTTCGGATTAAGTGTCTTTAAGCTAAACTTTAGTTGCAGTGGTTCAAGGGACCCTGAGAAGCAAACCAGTGCACCTTGCTTAAGGGTGGGGCAGGTGAAGGTACAGAATACCCTGTGGGCTTCCTGCCCCTCTGCTAATTATATAATGTTTTCACATTTGTGACTTTTCCGTACTGTCTTAGCATCATTAACTTCTGTCCCTTTTGATTTAAAATATGAAACGAGCTTTTGACTTTGTTCCCAATGGAGAGTGGCTGCCTTCTGGAATGAGACTAAAGCAGAGTTGAAGGAGACTGAAGGTACAGATGTAAGCATCCCTTCCCCCACGAACCAATAAAAGAGAGAATAATTTGAGATAAGCTCAGCAATTTTGAGGCATTTCTTTGTTTGTACTGTATATTCCCAGTGCTTCAGCCATCACCACTGTCAGGAGTGTGCTGGAACGGTAGGTAATAAATATCCTGAAATTACTGAGATTATCTCTGGGCTCTTTTATAACTTTTTAAAAAATGCCTCTTTTTTTCTTTTTTTTTACATGAAACCGCTCCTGACTAGCGAGTCCCTGGTAAATCCCTGGGTATCTCGCACAGCCTATTGCATTAGAGACAATCTGATGTATTATTCAAGCAAATAACTAATAAAAGATTTAAACCTTCCTCCTTTTTTAAAAAAGCGTAGTGGCCTCTTACTAGATTGCTAACTCCAGTGCAAACAATACTGTGTTGTCCTTCAGTCCTCGATTTGTAACACAGAAAGCAAGAACTTGTGATCTTGAGAGGGTGGGGGCATGATCACAGCTGTCTTGAGAAAGTGCCTTGGGGACCAGAAAACGTGTGAGAGCATCACATGATGGGGATTAGTAGCTCCTTAAGCTGGAGAGGGTGTGGGATTGCCAACTTGCATTGCACAAAAGTGCAGGTCCTTGAACTACTGGCTTAGGGGTACAGACTAGTCCATGACCCCTTGATGGATCCTCTCTAGCTCTTATGTTTCCTGTGTGGTAGTACAAGTTAACCTCTGTGGATCAGTAAGCTGCAATGTGAAGTGTCACATGCTTTTTATTGGATGCTAAATACTTACTTACTTACTTTACTTGCTTTATTTATTTATTTATTTATTTATTTATTTACTACATTTATAATTTAAGAAATCTGTTGAGACCTGGCAGAATTACAGCTCTTTTCAATCACATAAATCCTTTAATTGAAGTCCATAATGAAGCTAGGAATGTAATTCTCTAAGATTTCTCTCTCTCCTCCCACCCCCTTTTATTTCTCCTGCTGCCTGGACCAATATGAACCAAATTGTATACAGATGTAGGTACACATAAGGACACTTCAATGGCGTAGTTTGTGATGATGTCATCCACCCGGATTCAAGATGGTGGTCACATGAACATTTGAGGCACAAGTGGGCTAACTCGTGAACTGCCTAACTGATTTGGACAAAATTTAGTTCAGTTGTAGGGATAGTGAAAGGAACATAGGCAGATTAGTTCGTACCAGAACAACTTAACATTCCCATCCTTGCAAACAGAGCCGTATGTAATAATTCTGCAGCAAAGGACCCAGATTCTGCGACAAAAAAAATCAAAATTTTGTGTCCTGTATAAATTCAGCAAACTGGCATAGCTCTCAATATGCATAAAGTATTCTGCTTCTGTGGCTCCTAGGGAGGGGGCCATGTAGGTTGCCACAGTGCTTTGTTTGTGGGACCCAAGCCACTCAGGTACCACAAGAGAATGTAGTACTTGGATGCTTGTTTTTCACTTGGCTTGGAAGGAGGGACTGCCTAGCTGAGCCACTGGCTATGCCCACTTGAAAGTAGCTGTATGGTGACAGGTAGCAGTCAGACCTGGGCTTCTTTTTGACAGCTGTTCCCCACACCGTATGAGCCTGTGTACCCATTATGCCTACTGCAGAAAGAGAAATAACTGTACCATGGATGTCCAAGCAATGACAGTGGTAACTGACTTCGAAATATTTTAAAAGCAGCCTTAATATCATCAGCTGATTTTGCAGATGCCTCTGCCTGCCCGCCCACTAATGTGTATGCAAAGGAGAAGACAAATATTCTATCTTGTAAGGCTGTTGAGTGGGTAAACTGCTGTAAAACTGTAGTGTTGGATGCATTTGGTTAGATTGGTACAGATTTGACCCCCAGGAAGTAGGAGGCAAAAGAGGTGGGCCAATGAAGACTGGCAATTGGCAATCGGCAAACGTTGGACCAAGTGTGTTGGGGTTTGGAGGAAAAGGAAGAGATGGTGGTTTCTCCTCCCTAGTTTGAGACAGCCTTATCAGTGTCCCAGTGAATATTGTTTTGCAAGTATATTTCTTATTTCATGCTTCATTTTCTCTCTCGGAGCAAGAGGTGTAATAAAGCACTCTACATTATAAGCACTGGGGATATGGTGTCAAAAGGAATATTTGCTGTTACATTAGATATGAAAAAATATGGTGGGGGAAGATGAACTCCAGTGAGGTGTTCATTCCCTTTGTGCCTTCTGTAAAGAATATGCTGCTATCTAGAGATGTGCATCAAACTGTTTTTGCAGTTTATTTCGAGCTCGGACCAAAATACAGATGGCTGAAATGTTTTGTTGAAACAGTGGTTGACCCGGTTGTTTCAATGAAACAAAACCTGAAACATTTTGAGTGTTTCAGCCATGGGGAACAATTGGGAAACTCGAAACACCCCATTGTTCCCCATGGGTAGCTCCTAGGGACATCAAAGTTAGTTGGGTGGTAGGGCATGATGGGTGCTGCCTACCACCCAACCCACAAAAGAGATGGGCAAGCAGGCAATTTTAAACAAAAATTTAAGGAAGGAAGGAGATTGCAAGCCAATCGGCAAGGAAAAAATAGGACTCCAAAACAGCACTTGAAATGTTGAAACGTTTCAAATAGAAATGATGTTGTTTTGTTCCGAGCTCAAAACAGCCTGTTTCTCATTGAAATGTTTTGTACATCCCTACTGCTCTCTGGTTCATTATTTACTTTAGGAACATCAGGATACATGGAGCTTTTAAGTAACGTAAGTAAAATGACAGATTCCCTCCTTGAAGGGCTCACAATCTAAATATCAACAAGTGGGGAGACCAAGGGTGGGCAGAAGGGAGGCAAAACGAACAAGCGGAAATGTACAAATACAGCTTTAAATGATCAGGCTTTGTTTCAGCAGGGGCTGAGGTTTGGTGTGCCGTTAGTCACAGGAACGGGATGAACCATGGCTGCAAACTGTAAAATGCGAACAAGACTATAGGGAGGGGCAGCGTGCAGTAGCTCACTTCTGAACCCTAGAGCTTTTTACAAGCTCTGCCTGCCTGTTGTCTGACATCTCTGTTCCAGTATGTACTTGAATCTAATTTAAAAAACAAACTCACTGGTGGTATTAGGATTCTGCATGAGGTTTTGTTTGCTAGGTTTGGAAAATTTCTTTAATTTTTCTGCCATTCTGGCAAGTCTTGACGAGGGCAGATAATATGTTTTACAAGGCCACGATCCAAAAACATTCTTGATATTTGGAGATTTTCTTACTATTGATGCTTCAGCAGTTTCTACTGGTAAAGAGGCAAGCTAGTTTTCAGTAAAAAGTGGCTCATATCTTTGGCAGTGGGCACGTTGCTTTGCCAGCTTCAAAGCAAGCTCTACCCATGTAGGCGACTCTTGTGTTGCTGCTTTGGGTGGTGGCCAGGATGTTTAAAGATGATGCAGAATGCCAAGTTGCATTGGCTGTGTGTTGCTGTGCTCTGTTGCATCTCCTCTTGCTTCTGTAGATCGCCAACACCAATTCTGATTGCAGTTGAGGTGAATGTTTGCAACTGATTCACACAGAACTTAAGCCTTGCCTTGGAGTATCCTTTTATCGCCATACAGCTAGCTGGGGAAATGGCAAATCCATGTGAATGGTGGTGCTCAAAGCAATAAATATTTGCAAATGTGTTTCCTCAGCCTGGGAAGTTTACTCATGCTTGGCGGCTGATGCCTTCCCTCTTCCCAGGCTGCAGATCCCATCAGGAAGAATGCATGCTTCATCTCTCTCGTCCTAAGAAGAGGACATTAACCTGTTCCCTCATGCAGTTGCATTTGCTGGGGAATCATGGGAGAAACTAAGAACAGATGTATGTGGCTTATTACCTTCCTTTACCTTAAGTACAGCATACTGAACTGACTCCCCCCGCTTCTCTTTGAATATACGGGTGATGTAGCGATAATCTAGAACTTTGTATAAAGCTCTGTGCAGATGTAAAAGTTGCCCAAACAAAATGGAAGGCCAAGTAGGGGTGGGTCCTAAACTGGAGTGGATGCGTTCTCTTACGAGAGAGCCCTACGTTTTGCCACCTGAGTAGCTGAATTCTGCAACGTGAATACATGTTGTAGAGTGGCTCAATTTTTTTACGTGCCTTTCTGCCTCTGCTAGTCACAGGGAGAGGCAAAGGGCACCGGAGCCCCTCTGAGCCATGCTCAACTAGAAATCTCATCCCTCCCTCCCTCCCTCCCTCCGGCTTTGGAGTTCTTGGCAAGGATTTTTCCCTGCCCTTTCAAGCCCTGACCTGACCCGAGAGGGAGCTCAGACTGCCGCGATGCACCTTGGCCTTGCCTCCATTACACTCAAGAGAGGCTCAGCCCAGTTTTTCCTTGGCTCAAAGAGGTTTGCTAAAGATACAAGTTGAGAACTTCTCTTTTGAGGCAAGGATGTGAAGAAGATATATTGAGGGTTATTGTACATTTTAAGAGGAGACCCAGTTGCTCAGCAGATCTGTTGGGAACAGGGCAAGAGAGGACATTCAGATTGCAGGCTGGTACTGGAACCATTGGACAGTAAAGTAAACTGATCGGAAAACTTACAAGAATCCATTTCCCTCCTTGAGATTTTCAAGAGGCACGGTCAGGAGTCTGCAAGCGATGCATTAGACACTGTCCAGTCCCATTGGAGAGGGAACAAGGGGAATGGGCTAAATCGTTAGCTTTCAAACTCTGTCCCAGGGGAACCCCAAGGATTCTTCAGTGAGAGAAGATCAGTAATGCTGGACAGCCTTTTCTGGAAGACAGCAGCCTCCTTTAGATGTTATAAAATGGAGGTGGTGCCGAGTCACCTTAAGTGGAGCGGAGCAGCGGAGAAATGCTTGACTAACAAGCAGAAGGTTGCTGGTTTGAATCCCCGCTGGTATGCTTCCCAGACTATGGGAAACACCTCTATCGGGCAGCAGCGATATAGGAAGCTGCTGAAAGGCATCATCTCATACTACATGGGAAGAGCCAATGGTAAACCCCTCCTGTACACTACCAAAAGAAAACCACAGGGCTCTGCAGGTGCCAGGAGTCGAAATCGACTTGACCACACACTTTTACCTTTACTCCAGTACAGCCTCCAAAGACGAGGCAGAAGTCCCTCCAGCTGCCAATCATTCTCCCCTGCCGGGCAGGCACCTCATATTGGCAGTCTTTGTCTGAAGTGGCGAAGGCTGTCAGTGTGTTGGAGGCCAATTCTGTGAGCTGGATGCTCTGGCGCCCAAGCTTCTCACTCATAGAAGCGCCCTCCAACGTGCTTCTGATGAAAACTGTGTGAGGCACTCGCCCAGCAGAGGAGAGTGATTGGCAGCTGGTGGGACTTCTGCCTCTTTTTTTGGAGGCTGCACTGGAGTACAGCCTCCATTTTATAACATCTGAAGGAGGCTAGCATGCCCACCAGCCTCTCTTCTCTGCAGTTTGCAGCCACAGAGGAAAAGGCTAGGTGTATTCTAGAACACCCGTTCATTTCATACAGGACAGCAAAAGTTGAACAGGTGTGGCCAGTGCCCCATATGAACGGAGTCTGCACCACACCCCAGAATTCCCTGCAATGTGTAGAGATGGCAGACGTGCAAGAGGTGAGGTTGAGGTTAGTCACAGAACAGGTGATGTGAAAAATACTCCTCAAGAGAGAAAGTCTTCAGGGCACTGGGCTATAGGCAAAGAAGAGCCCTGCTGGATCAGACCAGAGCTTCATGTGGTCTAACATCCTCCTTCCCACAGTGGCCAGCCAGATGCTTTCCATTGCATCAGTTAGGCCAGTTCTACGCTCCTTGATCTGGTCACAACGGTGCCTCCAACTCTAAGGTTTGAATGTGCTCAGTTTTCATAACTAATTCCAATATTGTGATTTTGGATGCCATGGTCAGGGTGTAACTGCAGAATTCCAGCCTTGCAAATCCTAGCCATAAGGAGCCAGTGTGCTCCATTTTGTGGTGTTCTCTTTTTGGCTTGTGGGATGCAGAGTATCCTCTTTTGGTGCCAGAAGGTAGAAAGTTTCACATGAAACGTTCTCAGCTCTTGCTGAGGGACCCTCCTTTTGGCTCCGAGATCGCTTGTATCTCCCTGCTCGGCTTCAGTCTGCAAGCCAAGCTTTGCCTAATGTATTTCTGTTCCCAGCCCTCCTCCTGGCGAAGATGGCCCCTGCGTTATAAATCGCTGCACTGCCGGCTTTTGTCTGAGCTACAGCTGGAGAGCCTGCAGTAGCTTAGAAAGGTCTCCGCATTCACATTCATTATGGCGGGATGTGGATTTGAGGGCTCGCCGATGTCGGTTTCGTTTCAACCCTGACGCTTTTTGTGGGAAGCTTGGCCAACGCCAGCACTCAGCTTTAATGTCATTCAAAAGCCTCATGGTAAACATGTCATGTGGTTAACCTTTAGTGCGGAGTAACATTTAAAACAAATAGTTTGCATCTTTAACTGCTAAATTACTACATAAATATTTAGGTTGAGTACAAATAGGAATCGGGCATTATTTATGGACTCACGTTTCTTTGGCATTTCAGAGGCACACTCATTGTGCTCCTCAACAAATGCAATGAAAAGAGGTGAGCGATGGAAATGGCCTGCTAATTTCAGAGCCCTGCGAACCTGCGGAGAGAAGTTTCCGCCTGCCTTGCTGGGTCTCTTTCTCGCTTTGCATTTTCCACCAAGATAATTTAAAGTACACATGCTTGCTCGCGCTTCATCCAGTCTGCATTGGAGGGAGGGTCGCCTTTCACTTACTGGCGCCAGCTGGTAGCGGTGCCTATTGGGAGGTGTTTCTGGAGTCTCCGTTTGGGATGCCCTGCTGTCAGCCCATTACGGATGCCATTAGAGATGGTGTAGATGCTTTTGTGGAAGAGGGAGTGAGCTTAATCACTTGCATTGAACATACAGCTGGAATCTCGTAAAATGTGCATGTTGGCCCTGTGTGCCTGCTACATCTCTGTGGCCCCACTCTCTCCAGCGATGGCTCCTCTTTCCAGACCTCAGCTTGGAGATAAGGCCGACCAGCAGAAGCCCTGGTCTTGTTTCTGTTGCTGTGCTGCACCATTGCAGGGTGGTGTTGGGGAATAAATGTTTGAGGGGAATACTTATATGTCCAAATATTTGTGATTAAGTTATTGTGCTCCCCTTGGCTTTTCCATCTTCTGATTTCTTCTTTTAGTGTTTTATTGTGCTTTTGTTTCAGTGATTTGTTGCCAGCTGCTTTGGACCCTCCTTGAAGAAAAGCAGGTGGTGATTTGAAAAATAAATAAATCTCTCTCTTGCACGTGCATGCATGGGTACACATGCACGGACACAATATGCACACAGCTAGCATGTCAGACAAAATTAAACGTAGCACCTTATCTCTGGCATGCTAGTTGCATGTAAACGGCATGACTTTGTATGTGGGGGATCATCCGAGTGCTTGACCACGTACCCTAAAGGGGCCCTTAGTTTAGTGTCACAACAGCTCTTTCACATGTAGTTTCAAAACATGGCATTTCCAGTATTCTAGGAGCAGGTCTGAGTAAGACCGTGTCAGTTGGAGCAGACTGAATTGAGTTTGTGGGACCGAGGTCTGACTTGGTAGAAGGCTTCTGTTCCTCTGAAATGTTGCAGCGTAGCACCAGATACCTCACGTGAGGCTTTTGCTTATCCAAACGTTTGCAAGCCCTGGTTATGCAGCAATTCCACTGAAGCACATAGGAAGCTGCCTTATATTGAGTAAGACCATTGGTCCATCTAGCTCAGGCTTGTCTACACAGACTGGTAGCAGCTTCCCCAAGGTTCCAGGCAGGAGATGCCAGGAAAGGAGCTTGGAACCTTCTGCCTGCAAGCGTGCAGTTGCTTTTCCCAGAGTGGCCCCATCCCATGAGGGGAATATCTTAGAGCGCTCACCCATGTAGTCCCCATTCAAATGCAAACCATGGTGGACCCTGCTTAGCAAAGGAGACAATTCATGCTTGCTGCCACAAGACCAGCTCCCCTTTCATAGACCAGCTCTCCTGTGCACGTGAGGCCACATGTCATGAACAGGGGCTGGCAGTTAACTTCCTTCTTATTCAGGGGTAGGGGTGCCCCAAGATTGCCAACTACTAGAGAAAAACCAAGACTTGATGTTTAACTCCTTGAGGAATGTTGCATTCAAGTGCTCAAAATGCCATTGATTCATGGATTGTCAGAAGCCTCTCTCAGGATGTCTTTGTGTGTTAATTTCTTAAAAGGACACATTATCGTTTGGATCTTGGTCTACCCTGAAGCAGGGCTTTTGGGTTTCCTTTCTCAGGAGACTGACCATGTGGAAACTTGCCGACAGTTGAGATGTTGTCATGAGCTCAAGGAGCAGCCAGGCTGTGGAGGTGCTGGACCCAGTTCTGTGAGCTGGGGGGCAGGGGGGGACAGCACACTCCCTGAAACAGATTCCCCCAAGGGACTGGCTCCCTCCATACTAGGGGCCTTGCACCACTCATAGCTGCTTGTTAATGCAGTTGCTGATGGGGCAGTGACAGAGTGCTGGCTGAAGGATACAGCACAGGCCCTTTAAGGCTCCACACTGCTTGGGAAGGGGACGGAACCCGAGAGGGGTATTGTGGCCCCAGAGAGGCGGGCCTCATTGGAGCCAGCTACTGACTTGGAGCTCTCCTAGGTCCTGTGACTGTCGCCCTGCCTACTACCTGGATGAGCAGACAGACATGAATGTATATGCCACAGCCACTTGCGTATGCTCCATGGGGGTCCCACTCATGGCCAGGTTAGGGCAGAGAGGCATTTGGAAGATGCAGGGAGGAAAGTGGCTTTTCTACTCCTCGATTTCTTTCTTTTTCTTTTTTCTTTTGGAGTGGGGAGGTCTAGCATGCCCTGAAGACTCATAGGGAGTTCTTCCAGTACAGGCCTGCTGGCTGGCTGACAGGCCCTTCCAGGCAATACAGAAAAATAAGTGCTGATGGCTAGGCCAACTTCACCCCTTCTCGAGGAGGACTTGTTCTTTCAAAGCTGGTGAGGCACTTGACTCCCCAGTTCACCTTGGGGCATAGGAGAAGGTGACTTCTGATCAAGAGTGCCTTTTTATTTCCCCCTAACCTTTTATTTAGCATTGTCCATGTGCTTTTTGGTGTATAGGAGCACTGAAGTGACATTTCCAGCATGTCTGACCTGTGTTGAAGAGAGAGTTAATGAAAGTTCTCTCTCGTTCTGAAATGTGGATATCTTCCTCTGTCTCCACCTCCAAACTATCAGGAGCAATTTATTTTTAACTTTCTCAGGTGGTGTACACAGTTCTGTCCCACCGCCATATTACTTTCACAACCCTGTAAGGTAGCCCAGGTGACACTGAGTGCTGGTGATTGCCTAATACTAGAATTTTGGTGGGGTAATGCCCAATGGAAGTGTTGTGGGTTCAGAACAGGCAGGAAACACCATTTCATAGAACAACCTAGTTACCTTTAGGAACTCACAGCTACAGGATGTGTTGATGACCACTAGCTCAAATGGCCTTAACATGGCACTAGATACGTGCATGGAAGATGAGATGAGCAACAGCTGTGATCACTAAATTGAACTTCCATGTTCAGAGGCAGTGTACCTCTGAATACCAGTTGCTGGGGAGAAACAACTTCAGAGGGTGTTGCCTTCAGGTGGTGTTAGCCAGCTTTCCAGAGGCATCTGGCTTGCTGTGAGTCATGGTGAACCAGATGGACCTCTGGTCTGATCCAGCAGGGCTGTTCTGGGCTGCCTGTGCCTTTTGGTGATGCCCTGGGCCCCGTGTCTTCCCAGTTGCCTTCCAGGCCCACGATATGCTGAAAGTGTCTGTTCCAGAAGAAGCCGATTGAGTATTCCAACCTTGCAAGACTTCTGATGACTGAGAGCTCCTTGTCTCACTTTCCTCCTTTTTAATTTACCAGCTTGTGAATGTTTAAACAAAATGAAACTGGAAACCGAAGCATGTCTTGGGATTCTGGTGCTAATGGCTCTGCCTCTTCCTTTTCTCAACCTGCTATAACTCAGAGACAGGAACCCTGGTGAGACTGAGGGAAGCTGTTGTCGTCCGTCTTCAGGCTTCCCTCTGAAGAGAAGGAAGTGTGCCGCCAAAGTGGCGGCTGACAGCCTGAGTTATAGGGATCATTTCAGCGTCTCGTCGCCTTTGTATAGAGCAAGGAAAGCGGCTAGTAGACGCAGCCAGCCGCCAGCCTCCACACCCTCTTTTCATACAGCGTTACTTGAGAAGTCAGCATTGTAAATGATGTCGCAATGTGCATGTATTAATGAGGGGTATAATAGGCTTCAGCAGAACCGGCCGATAAGATGTGTTAATCTTGTATATTAAATAGTCCTACAACAATGAACCTTATAATGAGGCTGTTATTAAATCTTTTCTTTGCTGGCTTCGATTCAGGACAACCAATGTGCCTCGGCTTGCTGCACTCGAGGCCAGTTGTTCGAAATGGAGGCTGGGAAATGGCCTAGCTAGGTTTGGCACGTGTGAGGGAAAAGCTGTGTGTGTTGCTTTCTGTCTGGAAATGAGCGCTCAGCCTCTCTCAGGATTTGTCCGTATGACCTGGACTTCTGTTCCAGCGCTGTGGCTCCCTCCCCACTCACGCCCCCCCGCCCCATCACAAGGGCTGTAAACAGATTGTATTCTGATAAGGTTAGGGAAGCTGTCAAAATAGCTGCCGTTCTGGAAGGGAAAGTGGCCGTGTATTCAAGCTCATGCCCCGTTGGATGGGTCTAATCAGAGCGGTCCAGAGACGGTTAGCTTTGTGGTGCCTCTGAAAGGGCAGGACTTTGGGCACCGGGTTTTAGAAACGAGGCAGTCGCATTAACGCAATGTAGAATGTGCATAGATAGCGGGTGGGGGGGGGCGTTTTTGTGTGGGTGAGTCTGCAAGCGAGGGGGGGCTGGCTCATGGAGCCACCTTGACTGTGCGTGCCATTTCAGCCTCGGGAGGGTGCTCCGCCTGCTCTCCGGCCCTACATGAATTGGAAGGAGTCAGCTTCCAGTGGTGATTAGAAACAAGCCAGGGTTGGTGGCGACGTCCAGACTAACTTGCCCTGGGTCCAGTGGCAATCCATCTAATTTCTCATAGCCCCAAAGGGGCTTCCATGGTCATGAATTATACCTAAACCATCCTGGCAAGTGTCTGTCATAGCTCTCCTTAAAGGTCCTTCAAACAGTTGATTCTGTGTGTGAGAATAAAGGCAGCTACCCAATGAAGTGAGGAAAGAATTTTAGTCTCCTTTTTCCTCTTTGGCCCACATGGGAAGATTTATGTCCATCAATGCATTGGGAGCAAGGTTTGCGACTCCCAACTAGGAAGCCTGATTCAGCTGTACCCAGGAGAAAGCTCAACAAGGTCAGCCTTGCATGCATTCATGCTGTCTCGCCACCCACCCAACCCCAGTGGGTGGTGGCAGGGGTTCTCAGACTGGGTCCCCAGATGCTGGACTCCGAACTCCACCATCCCCAGCCGCCTTGGCCTTGGCCATTGTGACTAGGG
Organism: Hemicordylus capensis; assembly: GCF_027244095.1. Classification (NCBI taxonomy): domain Eukaryota; kingdom Metazoa; phylum Chordata; class Lepidosauria; order Squamata; family Cordylidae; genus Hemicordylus; species Hemicordylus capensis. Next base: position 4,675,868 of record NC_069658.1, read on the forward strand.
ATGATAGGAGTTGTAGTCCCACAACATCTGGGGAACCCAAGTTTGAGAATCCCTGGGTTTATGACATCAAGTAAGCAGTGTTCCCTGTAAGAGGGATTCCCAGGTGTTGTTGACTACAGCTCTCACAATCCCCAGCCAAAGGCCATTGCAGCTGGGGATGATGGAACTTGTATTCCACAACATCTGGGAATCCCTCTTACAGGGAACACTGCTAGTAAGTACAGTGAATAAATGTAGTATAGCCTGGAATGGATATCACCTTTTTCTTGGAGGGAGAAGCAGGACAGAATCTAACACGCTTCCAGTGTGGTGTCCACACTGTCCTGCTTCCACTCCGGACATCCACACAGACCCCACCCCACATTCCGTGTTGCTTTTGGTGAGGTCCCATAGCTCTGTGGGAGACCACTTGCTTTTCCTAAGTTCAGACCTCACTTTACAAATCTCATGTAGTAGGGGTGTCTTAAGAGAGATGCTGCCAGTCAGGCCTATACCACCCAGTAGGGATGTGCACAGAACCGCGGCTGGGCAGTTTGAAGGTGACGGGGGTGCCTCTTTAAGGGAGGGGGAGGGTGCACTTACCCCCCCCGCCACCCGCCGCTGCCCACCGCCGCCCCCCCCGCCGCTTACCACCCCCCGCCGCCGCTTACCACCCCCCCGCCACTTGGGCTGGCTCAGCTTCACATGTTAATCCCATAAGGGTTTCCATTTGCCATGACTTCATAGGATGGGATGACCACCCTTTGGCTTGTTAAGACATCTCCCCTGATGCAGTCTCTTGAGAGTCATTATATCCTTGTTTCCTTAACTTGAGCCCATTCGTCAAACTACAGGAGTTAAATTCAGATAATCCCAAATGAGTAGCGTGAATTTAAATGGGAGGAATCCTTATTTGCTCAGAACTTCCGGTGATTAGTCTAGGAATCTAAAAGTGTACAGGCCTGCATTCTGCACATCTGCAGTTACGCTTTCTTGAATGTGGAGTTCTTTATCTCAAGACTCTCAGCTTTCGCTTGGATTAAGTGTGTGGGAGTCTTCCTTTCAAGGTTGTGGAAATAGGCTTGAAAACATGTGGACGGCCTGGCTAATTTTCCTGAAGGGTTGTGTGGAAATGAAGCAGGACTCCGAACAGTGAGAGCTGGAGACTTGAGTGCTCTGCTCTTAACTCCTTATCCCCTTGCCAGGTCGTCAGGGGCGGGGTGGGGGAGATCAAAACCAGCCATGCCATTTACCAGGGATTAAGCAGTAGCTGCTCCGGATGATAAACTGAATAGCAGGTGGCATCTGTCAGCATGCCTAATTTATTTTATTTATTATTTTCACATATCTTTATACCGCCCAAAACTTACATCTCTGGTTTACAACAAAATAAAAACAACATTAAAACATTAGTTAAAAACAAAAACAAGAAACTTAAAATATGACACTTAAAAATTTTTAAAACAATATTGTAAAACAACATTTAAAAAAATCAAAACAATATCAGTTAAAAGCCTAGGTGAACAGGTGCATCTTTAAAGACTTTTTAAAAAATTGTCAGAGATGGAGAGGCTCTTGTTTCACTAGGGAGCGCATTCCAAAGCCTCGGGGCAGCAACGGAGAAGGCCCGTCCCTGAGTAGCCACCAGACGAGCCGGTGGCAAATGCATACGGACCTCTCCTGATGATCTCAATGGGTGGTGGGGTTCATAATGAAGAAGACATTCTCTTAAATACTGAGGTCCCAAGCTGTTTAGGGCTTTATAGGTTATAACTAACACCTTGTATTTTGCCCGGAAACATATCGGCAGCCAGTGTAACTCCTTCAATACGGGTGTAATATGGTTTCTCCTAGATCCCCCAGAGACCAGCCTGGCTGCTGCATTCTGAACCAACTGTAGCTTCCGGACTACGTACAAGGGCAGCCCCACATAGAGTGCATTACAGTAATCCAGTCTGGAGGTTACCTGCAGATGTACCACTGTTTTGAGGTCATCTATCTCAAGAAACGGACACAGCTGGCATATCAGCCAAAGCTGATAGAAGGCACTTCTGGCTACTGCCTCAATCTGGGACACCATGGAGAGACTTGGGTCCAGAAGCACCCATAGACTGCATACCTGTTCCTTCCGGGGAAGTGTGACCCCACCCAGAACAGGCAGATCAAAATAGTCTCCCAAGTTTCAACCCCGCACAATGAGTACCTTTCTCTTATCTGGATTCAGTCTCAGTTTGTTATCCCTCATCCAGCCCATTACCGACTCCAGGCAGGCATTTAGGGAGGTTATGCCCTCTCCCGATGATGCTGACATGGAGAAATAGATTGGGTGTCATCAGCATACTGATAACACCCTACACCAAATCTCCTGACGATCTCTCCCAGCAGTTTCATGTAGATTAGGGGTGGGGAATCTTGGCCCTCCAGCTGTTGTTGAACTACAACTCCCATCATCCCCAGCCACAATTATTGTTGTTGTTGAACTACAACTCCCACAATTATTGTGGCTGGGGATGGTGGGAGTTGTAGTTCAAAAACAGCTGGAGGGCCAAGGTTCCCCACCCCTGATATAGATGTTAAACATTAGAGACAATACAGAGCCTTGAGGGACACCATACAAAAGTTCAGATTTTGAAGAACAGTCTCCAAGGGATACCATCTGGAACCTGCCCGAGAGGTAGGAGCAGAACCACCACAGAGCAGTGCCTCCCACCCCCAACCCCCTCAGACGCTCCAGAAGGATACTATGCGCGATAGTATCAAAAGCCACTGAGCGGTCCAAAAGGACCAACAGAGTCACACTTCCTCTGTCAATTCCCAGTTGGAGATCATCCATCAGGCTGACCAAGGCAGTCTCCATCCCATAGCCAGCCTGGAAGCCAGTTTGAAATGGGTCAAGATAATCAGTTTTCTCCAAGTCTGTCTAGAGCTGGGAGACCACCACCCTCTCAATTACCTTGCCCAGCCATCGAAGGTTGGAAACAGGCCTATAGTTACTCAGCTCTGAGGGATCCAAGGTAGGCTTATTCAGAAGTGGTCTAATATTTGCCTCCTTAAGACTAGGAGGCATCCTACCTTCCCTCGGGCGCATTTATAATCTCTACCAGACCTTCTATAACAACTGCCCTGCCAGATAGTATAAGCCATGCCGGGCAAGGTTCAAAAGGGCAGGTGGTGGGCTGCACCATTCCAATCAGCTTGTCCACATCCTCAGAAGTCACAAACGGGAACTGATCCAACCTAACCACATAAGAGGAGTCACTGGATACCTCCACATCAGACACTGAAGCAATTGTGGAGATGGAATCTAAGTCGGCCCAAATACGAGAGATTTTCCCCACAAAGAATTCATTAAACACATCACAACGGGTAATCGATGGTTCCAGATTCCGATTCAAGGGAGGAGGGGCACTCACTAGCCCTCTCACAACCCTGAACAACTCCGCCAGATGTGAACTTACGAATGCAATACGGGAAGAAAAGAATCGCTTCTTTGCTGCACGTATGGCCTGAGCATAGATCTTCAAATGAGCTCTATGTTGCACTCTGTCGGATTCAAGCCGAGTCTTTCTCCACCTGCTCTCCAGTCATCTACCTTGCCGCTTCAGCCCCCTTAGTTCTTCTATATACCAAAGGGCCAATTTTGAAGTGGGTCAGAGAGGACGCTTAGGAGCAATCATGTCTACTGCCCCGGTGAGTTTGCTGTTCCAATTCTCCACAAGGGCATCAACAGGATCGCTGACAGAGCCAACACTAAATCCCTCCAAGGCTTCTTGAAATCCTATAGGATCCAATAACCTTCTCAGGCAGATCATCCTAATAGGTCCCTAATCCCTGCGAAGGTGAGGTGTGACTGTGAGTCCAACCTTAACCAGATGGTGGTCCGTCCATGACAATGGGGAAATCACAGGAGACCCCACCCAAAGAACACCACCCTGATCAGAGTGAAAGACCAAATCAAGCGTGTGACCGGCAATGTGCGTCGCTCTCGAGACCCCGGACAAATTGGTACTGAAATGAACATTGAAGTCCCCCAGCACCACAAGCCTGGGGGACTCCAAAACCAAACCCGAGACCAAGTCCATCAGCTCAGTTAGGGACTCTGTTGAGCAGCGGGGTGATCGGTACACCAACAGAAGCCCCAGTCTATCCCGGGTCCCCAAACGTAAGTACACACATTCGATATGATTTGACACGCTAACAGGGATCCTGGTAAGGGTAAGGGAGATATTATGCTTATAGACCACAGCCACTCCACCTCCCCGCCCCCAGTCCCTCATCTGTTCCTCAAGAGAGTACCCTGGAGAGAGAAGCCAGGACCACACTGGGCCGCCAGCCTCCCCCAACCAGGCCTCTGTAATACATACCAGGTCAGCGCCTTCATCCAGAATCAAATCATAGATGGTTTCTGATTAGTTCTGGGCCCACCTGGCATTACAGAGGAGCAAGGCGAGGTTCCAAGGGTGGTCGGCACTGCTCCCCAAGGTCAAAGAGCTGGCAGGTCAGTCAGAAGGGGAAACAGTTATTAATTTTTTATGTCCCCATCCCTTGTACGTTACTTCTGTTCCCCACCACCACCAGAATTGCTGCCCCACATTCAGTGGACACGCCCCCTGTCTCCCCATCTCCAGGTAAGCCCAGGCACATTATAAAAGATTCTCACACAGGACAAATTAAAACAGAAGCCCCATTATTAAATGTTCACCACATACAAATAACTGGACCAGGAGACCTGGCCCTCGCCCTCTCTGTCCCCCGAAGTGGCTTCCCCAAAGGGGCGACCCCGCCAGTGGCAGGCCTGCCGCCACAGGCAGCGTCCCTTATAGGGCCAGAGATTATGTCCCTGGTCAGGTGGAAAGCAGGGACTGCTGAGTCACTCCTGGGCCCCAATCCTGCAAAGCAGCCACTGCCAGAGTTCACAATCCCACAAGTCAGGCAGGGGGCTGGCAGATGGTCTCACCCTCTCCTGCAGGCAGGAACAAACAGCAGCCAACAGCCAACACCAGTCTCTCACCCTGGGGGCTGTCTGGGAAGCAGGTGGTCTCTCCCTCTGCTGCAGGGCTTCCTATGCCAGTTATTTTCGGAATGCCACATTCTGTAGCATACCAAAAGTAGGGCCACCGCTGTCAAGCATGACCAAGAAACTACCCATGTGGCAGAGCAAACAGTTCTAGTGAACAGACACAAATGAGAGGTAGCAAAACTTGGTGCTCACTCCAAGGTTGACATACCGTGCAAGGGAACACGGGTGGCCGGGGCAACACCCGTTATTTCCAACAGTCATGCAACTGCATTAAGAGAGTGGCTTATGACAGAGCGCTGACAATGGAGTGGTGCTCCAGCCACCTGTGCTCCCCTGCACGGCATGCCAGCCACTGTTTTCACCAGGGGCAGGTTCGCAAATGCACCCATATTTTTTGCACCATAAAACTGGAAAACTGCTTGTTAAAACAATGTGTATTTTCTTAGACCAGCAACTTCCAGATTTTTTGTGTTGGGGTGCCCCTTTTCCCATAAACTGTTCTGTCAAGGGACCTGCTGGCAAGGATTCTGGCCAGTTCATCTTCAAGGGTTTGAAGGGTTTGCACAGGCTGTTGGTCATTTTGTCCATCCACCCGCTGGGCATAAGCCTGGTCCTCTTGAGGTTAGAACAATTTCTTTATTACTATGGTCCTTCTTCTGTCTTTGGAAACACTAGTTGATGGGAATTAAGGCTGAGATGCACTCAACTCACAGGGTGTCTGAGTAGAAGAAGTATGGTTACTTTCCCCCAAGAGACACCTTTTGGGCTTCTCTTGATTCCTGTTTTCTTTTCAGAGGGCCTAGTTTTCACATCCTTCATCAGGTCCAGGAGGGACTATCCGAGATGCCTCTTCCATGGCGGGGCTCAATTCCTCCCTCGGCTTGGCTCCTTCTGCTGCCGCCCCTGCTTGGTTCTTTTCCGGCACTTCCAAACCAATATGGAGGATCTTTCCAACTCGTTTGATTTTCATAGTTCTAGATTTAGTGCAAAGTGTACTTGGCCTGAATAAGAAGCATCTGAAATTATATGTGGACTAGAGTCTTGGGTGGATCTGGATACCGAGACCTTTTCCAACTAAATTCATTGGATGACCTCAGTCTAGTCTCTTTCAGCCTTAATTCCTTATGTGTAGAACAGGAGATTTAATGACAGCAGGGTGATTGTGAGGACAAATGTGAGAGAAGCAGCTAAGTAAGTGCTTGAGGGCTTACGTAGAGGCAGTGCGTACGGCAAAAAAGTTTTTGTCAGTTCGCATTGCTTCTGCAGATTCACATTCGGCGGAGTTATCCTGGGTAGTGAGGAGTCTAATTTCTACTCCTTCTGGCTCCCGGAGGTGCTCTGCTGTGATGCTCTCAGTGTGTTCTTTGCGGTCAAAATCTCCTGTATTCGGGCCAAATTGGATTCCACTTTATTTGCAGGGTCTACGAAGGAGGTATCCAGCAATCCTTCTTGCAGTATTAGGTTGGATCAGTTTCAATCTGTGATTCCTGAGGATATGGACAAGCTGCTTGGAGCAGTGCGGTCCACCACGTGTTCTCTGGACCCTTGCCCTACTTGGCTGCTTCGATCTAGCAGGGAGATTATTCGAGGAGGCCTGGTGAATATCATAAATGCATCGCTGAATTGAGGGTAAGGTGCCTCCAGACTTGAAGGAGGCAATAATTAGGCCTTTTCTTAAGAAGCCTTCCCTGGATCCCTCGGCAATGGATAGCTATAGGCCAATCTCTAATCTCCCTTGGTTGGTCAAGGTGATTGAGAGGGTGGTGGCCGGCCAGCTCCAGGCGGTTTTGGAGGAAACTGATTATCTAGACCCATTTCAAACTGGCTTTAGAGTGGGCTATGGGGTTGAGTCAACCTTGGTCGGCCTGATGGATGACCTATACCGGGGAATCGACAGAAGGAGTGTACCATCAACCATGGTATCCTTCTGAGTTGCCTGGAGGAGTTGGGGATAGGAGGCACTGCTTTGCAGTGGTTCCGCTCCTATCTCTTGGGCAGATCCCAGATGGTGGAGCTTGGTGACAGTTGCTCTTCTCAACGAGAGCTGTTATATGGAATCCCTCAGGGCTCCATTCTGTCACCAATGCTTTTCAATCCTTACCCATAAAAGCCTTGGGCATGCGTCCGTGCCGCCCGTGTCTTTTTCGCCCGATCTGGGCATGCGCGGAGCGCATGCCCAGATCGGGCGAAAAAGATACGGCCGCCCAGAGACGGGCGGCCATGTTGGACCAGGCGGTGGCCGCGGTGGAGCGACTGGCTCCGATGGCGGCCGCCGCCGTTACGGCGAGAGGGCCGGGAGGAGCAGAAGCGGCGGGCCAAGGAGAAGCGGCCGCCGCCAACGGCAGGAGGAGAGTGTGGCCGAGGCGGCGGCGGAGCCGCGGCCTCGGCCAAAGGTAGTTGTGGCCGCGGTGGGGCGACTGGCCCCGTTGGCGGCGGCTGCGACGCCACCGAGAGTGCGGGTGAGGCGGTGGCGGGGCGACTAGCCCCGATGGCGGCCGCGGCCTCAGCAAGAGGTGGCAGTAGCTGCCGTGGCCGAACAGGAAAGGACTGGGCCCGCTTGCGGCCGCACTTGGGGGGCGGGGCCGTAAATAAATCTCTTTTCCCCTTAAGGCTAGCGCCCGTTATTACAACGGGCTAAAAATTACTAGTATCTACATGAAACCGCTGGGTGAGGACATCAGGAGATTTGGTGCTGGGTGTTATCAGTATGCTGATAACACCTAAATCTACTTCTCTCTTTCATCTGCTTCATCAGGAAATGGCATTCATTCCCTAAATGCATGCCTTCAGGCAGTAATGGGCTGGATGAGGGATAACAAATTGAAGCTGAATCCAAGCAAGATGGAGGTGCTCATTGTAGGGGCTCAGAATCTGAGGGATGAGTTAGATCTCCCTGTGCTGGATGGGGTTACACTCCCCCGGAAGGAGCTGGTACACAGCTTGGGGGTACTCCTGGATCCAGGCCTCACTCTGGTATCTCAGGTGGAAGCTGTGGCCAGGAGTGCTTTTTATCAGCTTAGGCTGATTCAACAGCTGCGTCCATTCCTAGAGAAGGATGACCTCAGAACAGTGGTGTACCAGCTGGTAGCCTCCAGGCTTGACTACTGTAATGCGCTCTACATGGGGCTGCCTTTGTACGTAGTTGGGAAACTTCAGTTAGTTCAAAATGTGGCAGCAAGGCTGGTCTCCGGGGCAACCCGGAGAGACCATATTATGCCTATTTTGAAACAGGTGCGCTGACTGCCGATATGTTTCCAAGCAAAATACAAAGTGCTGGTTATTACCTTTAAAGCCCTGAATGGCTTCGGTCCAGGTTACCTTAGAGAGCACTGCCTTTGGTCTGATCCCCACCGCACGCTAAGATCATCTGAGGAGGTCCGGCTCCAGTTGCTACCAGCTTGTCTGGTGGCGATTCAGAGGTGGGCCTTCTCTGTAGCCGCTCCTGGACTGTGGAATGCGCTCCCTGCAGACATCCGTAATTTGAATTCTTTATTGGAATTTTAGAGAGCCCTAAAGACCTACCTGTTCGGGCTGGCCTTCCATTGCTCTTAAATTGTTTTAAAGGATCTTTGATGTTTGTGAACCGCCCTGAGCTATTTTGTAAGGGCGGTCTAAAAATCAAATAAATAAATAAGTACAGGGGTAAATGTTGGGTATGTTTGTATACTTCTGTTTAGGCAGAAGTACACTTTCTCCATCCCAAGGTCCCAGCATGGCCATGCCACAACTTGGTTGCTGCTGCTCTGTGCAGTTAGATGTGCCTATTGTTTGTGTTTTTGTGTGTGTCCGTGTGTGTGTGTGTGTGTGTGACTGATTTTTTGTTGTTGTTGGCTACTCCAAGTGGTAGTGTACTGTAGAGGCGAGATATAAATAATAATAATAATAAAGAATGGGGGTTGACTCCCAGTTCCTTGTTGGCAGCATGTGGACTTGAGGAGGGTAAAGCAAGAACCTTCACTCGCCCTGCTTGCTCTTTAGAGGTTCAAGAGGCTTTTCTTCCATTGTTGCCATTAGTGTTCTGCACTGAGGAGGAGGCTTTGCTCTGAAAGGCTGCCAGAAGCCATGGAGAAAGGGAGGGGAAGGGCCTACCTTCTTGATGAACCACACACTAGGTACTCATCATAATCTGTCACTAAACAGCAATTATAATACTTAGCATTTGTATAGCATTTTTGAGTGTTCAGAGTGCTTCACATGTAGTATCTTGTCGTTGTCGTTGTCATCTTTGCGACAACCTTGTAAGTAAATATCCCAATATTGCAGCTGCGGAGAGGATGTGGTGTGTGCCTGAGGCCATCTCATAAGTTCATGGCAGAGGCAAGCTCTGAGCCATGGACTTCCTGATATGTCGCTCAAGCTCTTGGCCACTGCCATGCCCTCCCCCTCTCATTGCCTCCATGACTCGCTAGGCCATGCTGCCAACACGTTTGCTGGACTTCTGTACCAGCAGAGCCAGAAGCGGAGAAGGTGCTCCATACAGTGTTATGCTAACGGAAATAATCCCGAGCAAGTCCCAAGCGGCCTCAAACTGGCTTGGTCGCTTGCTGGAAGGATTCTGCACTGGCAAGGTCGATTCAGGTGACCCCCCAGTGAGGACCATTCACCACCAGGCAGAAATGCATGACAGGAACATCCCTCCGTAATGGCAGGTCCCTGAGGAAACCAATTCACATGCAGGAGTGGCATGCCAGCCCAGCATTCTTTTAGTTAAGACACAGATTCTGGGGGCTAGAACCTGTTGTGGTGCCAGTAGCGATCGAGATTGCGTCCGCAGCATGGAAGTGGGTTGGTTAGTGCCGAAGTTGTGCGGCCGTAGATTCACTGCTGCTTGTTCCCGTTGGCAAGGCCTGTCTGAATATACTCTACATAAGGAGGCAGGTTCCATCCCTGTATGTTTTTGAGAAGAATCCTGCAGAATTGTTGGGCTGCTGTGATATCCCATGCAGTAGCCACTAAGGGGAGCCTTTGGTCCATTTTTATCTCCATGGCGCTGACCACTGCTTTTGTCAGTTTTGTAGATGCACATATGGTAGAATATTATCATTTGATGGTTACAATTATGAGCAGTTTGATAGAAAATGACAGCTAAATTATGTGCTGTTCTCTATATTTGTTTTAATCTTGCACTTTAAATATGTGAAGAGGTGAGGAAAGCACACCTGATTTCTTTTGTGTTTGGAGGATTTCATCCCTCCTTCCTCTGATTTCTCTCCCTCCTGCCAGCTTGGGCAGAGGTTTCTTTCTCTTGCTAACAGCTTGTTTTCTTTCACAGACACTGTGTGTTTAGGAAAAGCTGGGCTGTCTTTGGTGATGAAGGCTTCTCTCCCTGCCACATGGGTGTAACTATCACTGGATGGCTGCGTTCCAGGCTGCCCGAGTCCCTTGGAGAAGAGGGCCTCTCTTGGGTTGCCCTCTGCTCACCTGCCACCTCTGAGGCAGCCCCACGAAGCCGACAGTCCCTGCCTGTGGCTTGGCTTGCTAAACTGTTGCCTGTCTCCGTGCAGTAGAATGACGCCATGGCTGGCAGCCGTTTAGCCTGCCCGGCTGCACACGCGGGCTGTGGGCTTCATGGGGTGCTGGGGAGGCCAGGAGGTGAGTGAAGGGGGGGGCGGCTGCAGGTGTGTGGGGCGGGTGACAGGTGGGGGAGGGTGCCGTGGCAACTGCCAAGAGACTTGGACACAGGTGGCTGCCCACCTCGCTATGCCCCTGCTGCCACCCCAAGTCCTAGACTGCCAGCCGCAGTGATGGAGGAATGTCTCCATGGTAGCAGTTTCAGGCTGCTTCTTTTTAGATCGGATTTGACAAGCCAAGGGAAGCTTTGGAGCTCCCAAAGTCGCTGTGGGTTTTGGGGAAAGCATTTGGAATGGGCGGAGGGTGGTTTTCACCTGGCATATATTGGTGCTCAGAGGTCCTGCTGCCTCTCCACTTAGGCCCTGGTTCCATTCCAATCTCAACTGCAGAACATGCTGTCAGAAGACAAATGGCACAAGGGTTGTTTCATGGTTTGGCGGGGGTATGATTCCACCCCCTCCCCGGTCCTTTCTGTGTCTAAATAGATGTTGCCCCTGGTGCTTAGGAACAGAGTCCGACTTCTTGCTTCCATCATGGGGGTGTTTCCCTTCTATGGAATATGAAGCTGCCTGCAGAAAGTCGGGCCGTTGCTCCCCCTTGCCCAGTATTGTCTCTGCTGATGGACCATGACTCTGCAAGCCCTCCCACGGAGACCCCTTTCCCAGCCCTGGGACTGAACTCCTTTTTACTGGAGAGAGAGTCATAAATATTAACATAAGAAGCAGACATCATGAGTCCGTGTAGCTCGGGTTTGCCTGCTCTGACTGGCAGCATCTCACTCGTGTTTCAGGTCTGGAGGGGGCTCATTCCCAGCCTCTCCTGGGGATTCCAGCAATTGAACTTGTGGGGGGTTCCTCCTCCTCCTAGGTATATTTATATAATGTTCTTCAACAAAATTCTCAAAGTAGTTTACGTAGAAAAATAAATATATGAATAAGATGGTTCCCTTCCTGTCCCCAAAGGGCTCACAATCTAGAAAGAAAGGTAAGATAGACACCAGCGACAGCCACTGGAGGGATGTTGTGCTGGGGTTGGATAGGGCCAGTTGCTCTCCCCCTGCTAAATAGAAGAGAATCACCACTTTGAAAGGTGTCTCTTTGTTCAGTTAGCAGAGCTGCATGTAAAGCTCATAGCCTTCCACCAAACTCTGCCTTCCTCAAGGAATGAAATGGAGTAGTGGGTGCTAGAAAGAGCTAACCTACTCCTAGAGATGGCCTTTCTAACTCTGACACTTGGTAGTCCTGTCCTTAGACCAACTTGTCATGAGAAAACAGTCATTTCACATTTGTGATAATTGTGTTTGTCTGTTCAGGTGAATTCATTCTGAAATGCCAGCGTTCACACATCTGTGGGCCTTTCTAGGCACAAGAACAATTTTTCTTAAGTTGGTGTGTTTGGACCAAGGGGTAGCTTCAACTGAAAAAGGTGGCGGGGGCCAAAGGTCCCTGGGCCCCTGAGGGAGGGGTCCCCTGCTGGCTGGCTGACAGTTAGCTCTTTGCTCTCCCCCTTGAACCTCTCTGAAGAAGGTGGAGGTGGTAGGAGCCCAACTTCACGTTTTGACCTAGGACCCACTCCAACCTTGCCACCCCTCTGGTTTGGACAATGATAATGTGTCATCAGAGCCTTTTAGTCAGTGCTCATAGATTTGAGGAAAACCCCCAGCCCCTTCAGCTTCATACTTGGAGCTGGGGCTTGCTTTGGCACTGGGCAGCCAAGGTACTTGGAGCCCCTCTGCCATCCATCACTCCAGCAGCCAACGCCAGTCTTCTCCTCCAGAGACAGAGGGGAGAGATGAGGGCTTTCCCTCATCATTGCATCAAGCCATTTCAAGGCCCGTCGGAATGCATGGCAGAGCCTCGGCCCCAATTGCGTGCTGGAGAGGAAGGGAAGCTCCTCTCATCACACTCACCAGAGAGCAATAGACTACGGCTATCTGCAGACCGCTTTTCAACAAAGGTTCTCAAAGTGGCTACATAGAAAGATGGGTAAAAAAACCAAGAAGGTTCCCTGCTCCCAGAAGGGCTCACAGTCTAAAAAGGAACAAGACAGACACCAGCAACAACCACTGGAGGGAAGCTGTGCTGGGGCTGGAGAGGGCCAGTTGTTCTCCCCCTGCTAAATAGAGAACCACCACTCAAAAGGTGTCTCTGCTCAGTTAGCAGGGGACTAGTGTGGACCTGCTCACCACCCTTGCCATGGCAAAGGTGGTGAGCAGAGCTGTGGACCACTGGTAGGAGTCCATGATGTGAAACGGGCTCATCCTTTCTGAGGCCAATTGCTCTCCTGTTCAGAGCAAGATGATACAAGAGGGATACAAGGTTGTGTTCTGCCACTTTGTTTTGTTAGTTTCATTTTTTAAGGGACTGTGTGCTCCCCCTTGCCACAACAGGCCCTGCTGGGGGAGAACCAGCATGGCTTCTGCAAAGGTAAATCTTGCCTCACAAACCTTTTGGAGTTCTCTGAGACCGTCAACAAGTGTGTGCATAAAGGTGATCCAGTTGACATAGTCTACCTGGACTTCCAAAAAGCTTTTGACAAAGTTCCTCATCAAAGACTCCTGAGGAAACTTAGCAGTCATGAGATAAGGGGACAGGTACATGTGTGGATTGCTAAGTGGTTGAAGGTCAGGAAACAGAAGTAGGGGTAAATGGAGAGTTTTCACAATGGAGGGAAGTAAGAAGTGAGGGGCCCCCAGGGATCTGTACTGGGACCGGTGTTTTTTAATTCATTCATAAATGATCTAGAAGTAGGGGTAAGCAGCGAGGTGGCCCAATTTGCAGATGATACCAAACTCTTTCAGGTAGTGAAATCCAAAACAGATTGTGAGGAGCTCCAAAAGGATCTGTCCAAATTGGGTGAGTGGGCAACAAAATGGCAAATGCGGTTCAGTGTTGGCAAGTGTAAAGTGATGCACAGTGGGACAAAAAAACTTCAAGTATACACTAATGGGAACTGAGCTGTCGGTGACTGACCAGGAGAGGGATCTTGGGGTCATGGTGGACAGCTTGTTGAAAGTGTAGGCTCAGTGTGCGGTAGCTGTGATAAAGGCCAGTTCCATGCTTGGATAGGAAGGATTGAAAATAAAACTAATATTATAATGCCCTTATACACATTTATGGTGTGGCCACACTTGGAGTACTGCCTACAATTCTGGTCACCACATCTAAGGAAGTAAATTGTAGAACTGGAAAAGGTGCAGAAGAGGGCAACCAAGATGATGGGGCCTAGAGCACGTTCCTTATGACTACATGAGACTACAACACCTGGGGCTTTTTAGTTTAGAAAAAAGATGACTGCGGGGAGACATGATAGAGGTCTGTAAAATCATGCATGGTGTGGAGAAAGAGAAATTCCTCTCCCTCTGCCATAACACTAGAACCAGGGGTCATCCCATGAAATTGATTGCCAGGAAATTTAGGACCAACAAACAGAAGTAGTTTTCCACGCAACGCATAATCAGTTTGTGGAATTCTCTGCCACAAGATGTGGTGACGGCCAACAACCTGGATGGCTTTAAGAGGGGTTTGGATTACTACATGAAGGAGAGGTCTATCAACGGGCTACTAATTGGAGGCCTCTGAGTACCAGTTGCAGGGGAGTAACAGCAGGAGAGAGGGCACGCCCTCAACGCCTCCTGTAGGCTTTTGGGGCACACAGGGCAACTGTGTGCAACAGGATGCTGGACTAGATGGGCCTTGGGCCTGATCCAGCAGGGCTGTTCTTAAGTTCTTAATTGTGTGTTATGCAGTGGCAGTGTCACCTTCCCATCCCCACTGACCCAAGGGTGTTCTTCCAAGAACAATATGCAGACTGGAGAGTGGGCCACTGGTGCTGGGTGCACTGCAAATAAGATGTATTCTCTACTACCTCCCACTGGTCATCTGAAAAGACCCATTGCCATTTCTCTCTGTGTGTAGGATGCAGCTCTTCACTAGGGGAGCTGGGTTAACTAGGCACACTTTCAGAAACTGTACACCAAACTGACTCGAAACTCGTGTTGAGCTGAATTGTCAGCAGTTTCACCTTTTGGAGCAAAACTGGTGATGTGAAATTTTTCCCTGGCAAGCCTTTAGTGCAGATATTCACCTTGTACAACAGCGTTTGGCACTGTTGTATTTGGGCTGCGATCCACTGCGTATTCACACTCATGGGAGTGTGCCTACACAGTCGAACCATTGAGAAGCTTCTGAAGCTCCACATGGTGCTCCACCGTCACCTGCACACAGATGGTCAGAGCTGCTGCACAAGCAGGTTCGATGACATCTGTGCTCAATAGAGCACTTCATTGATCTACAACAGAGAAAGTGGGAGGCCTTTTATTTTCAGTAATTTCCCATGGACTCTAAAAGGACTTTTTAAAAATGCAATAATTTTGGAACTAAACACCCCTCCACAGACAGGCATTATCTCTGCTTTCTTTGCCTTGGGGGGACCAGCATGTCTTATTTGCCTTGTGTTTTCAAAGCAGACTTGCACGAGTTGAACTCAGGATCACCCAAAGATCACTAGTTACATGTAAGCAACCTGCTATCTTCATCTGGGTGCTGCCATGAATCAGAAATCCTATAGACAATGGGATCTCAATTTGCCACGATGAAGTCACCAGGTGTCAGTAAATAAAATCAGATGGCTTCTTGCAGCCTCTCAAGTGACTTGCATGGTGATGGCAACTGAGAAGCATTCCCAACGATGCCCAAGTAATGAAATAAGCAAATAGTCTTGTGAGGAGTTCCAAAAACTGCCAAAAAAAGGAGTGGCTTTTTTTGAACATTGCCAAGCATGTTCATGAAAATGTGAGTAGTTCCTAGTTTAGAGGTCCTGAAAACCCACGGGTCTGCTTTGGGAGCCTGGAACCCACTTTGGAAAGCCCACCGCTCCTCAAAATACAAACTTGACCGGATCTGAAATTGAATACGATGCAGTGACTAGTCTGAGGTTTCCTTTGATTATTTCTTTGTTGTCTGGGTTTCAGGGCTTTAAAACTGTGTTTTGTTTTAACAACTTATTGGCAGAGCAGAATTCAAGTAGCCGGAGGAGCAAAGGCATGTGTGTGTCCCTTTGTGAAACTTCCATCTTGTTTGCAGCCATGAATCACAATGGGAATTTTCACTGATGTAAGAAGCTTAGTGATTTCATTGCTTTTTAAATACGTTTTAACAGCTACTGTGCAGGTGTTATGGGTGGAGATGGAAGGATTATTTCCCCAAACATCTCATTCAGCTGATTAGGAAGCTGCATCTTCAAGTTACTCTGGCCTTATTGGGAGCACAAAAGATTTGAATTGCTGTCCTGGATGTGCCAGCTGAGAGCAAAGAGCCCTCTTCTCTTTGTTTGGAGGTGCTGGTGCCTTTTCCTTTAAGGCAGGTAACCTCCACTCCACTAATTTGTATGCACTGCGTGCCATCCCAGCTCACTTCAAAGTGTAATCAAGTCATGAACTAATTATGATACCATATTCCCAAAGAATGTAAATTTAATTTCCTTTCAAACACAATGGGAATGTATTAGGCATTCCTTTATGTGAGAGCTATACTGCTCAACAATAGAATGACAACACTTCAAACAGAAGTGAGTGGCTTAACTTTTGGAGGCGTGGTGTGACCTCTTTCTTCTCTTCTCATGCTTGTACCTTGCTTTAATTTCCTTGCTCACCGTTTGCTGGCACGAGCATATTCAAAATCCAAGTTCTTGTGTACAGAAGTGGACTGCGTTTCGGCTTCATACCCTTTCTCTTTGTGCTTTCTCAGCCTACTTTCCTGGACTTCGCAGTTCTTCAGAGAATGTTGACTTTCCTGGAGTTCACAGCTTGGGCAGAACCTTTCCATTATTAAAGATGGGCCCGTGTGGGGAGTTCCCTCGCAGGTCCTTAGTTTGCTTGAGCAAAGTAGCCCAGATAAGCTCAGTTATATTAGAACAAGAGAAGTAAAGTTGTTCATAAAACATTTTATTACCTTCTGTCTTCGCTGCACCTTCAAATTCTAGGTAATAAACCTGCAGGGAAGCCGCTTGGCTTTACCCTTTTCCATAGCAATAACTCAAGACGGGCTCCCGTGGTGTTGCGCTGTTCTGTGGCTTCTGAAAGGAGATGCGGTTTGTATTGTGCATTTTTGCTTCCAGGAATGGGCTGGAAATACTGCGTGAGTTGAGCTTCCCAGGGCTGGTGTGTCTTTTAAGCCCAAGTTTGCTAAGTCTGTTCATGCTGAAGGATGTTATCATTTGTGTGTAAACGTTAGCATCTGAATGAAAAACAAAATTGAATTGTTGATATAAATGTATGTTATTTGGTTAAAAGTTCCACAATCATTAGACAAGTTAATTTTTGGAGTAGTGAACCTCGCCAGTGGCTGGGAAAGAACTTTGAGTTTGGAGAAAAACAGCACGGTGCATCTGATACTGTGGTGGTCCTCCGTGTGGGAGACTGAGCTTCAAAGCTCTCTTGGGGTGGGAGGACTCAGGCCCACTGCAGGTCCTAGGACTTTGGCAGTGTCTGAATGGATTTAGCCTGCAGACAACACTGCTGGATCAGGACAAAGATTCATCGTCTAGTGTTTTGTTTCCAGAAATGGCCCCCAGAAAGTTCTGTCTGTACCCAGCTATTGATGTTCAGAGGTATACTGCCCCTGAACATGGAGGTTCATCTATGATGGCTAATAGGCACTGAGTCAAAGAAAGTAACTGCAAGAAGGCCAGCCAGATTGCCAGGAATCCTCCTGAGCACTGGTAGGCTAGAGATGGTCATGTGACAAGGGCTGATGCTCCTTAAATTGTATGTATTTATTTATTTTCACACTTGTTTCTCTTTCTTCCTCCGAGGAGCTTAGAGCAGAGCTTCCAAGTCAGGCCTGCTGCTTTTGGTATAAGCAAAGGAGGACAGTTGATCTCCTCTTCCAGCCTTAGACCATGTCTAGTCTTAAATATCCTGTTCCAGTTTTTTTACAGCCAAAGACCAGCCAAAAACTCAGCTTTATATTTGCTTATAGTGTGTTCAGTTGTATACTTATTCATATTATGTGTGCTTGAGAGGGTGCCCCCTCGTGAGCAAGGTTGGTGGTTATTCTAGAGAAATATGAGTTGATGGGCCTCATGAACAGCCTCGAAGGCACTGAACAGGAACTCTGCCTGCTGAACTGTTTGGCTGCAGCTGATTGTTAATGGCTGTTTATATAAGAGAGGCTTAAGCCATTTCTACAAAACCTCTCCCAGAGTTTCACAGAGTGGAGTATAGTCTGAAGCCAGTCTAGCATAGTCCATCCATGCTTATGAAAGCTACCGTGTTTTCACATTTGTGAGTATGGCGGTGTGTGGCTCTTTTCTAATATATTGGAAAGCCCTAAACACTTGCACATGGGTTTCTGTCATCTCGGCTCTGAATCTCTCGGCTCTGAAGAGAGGAGAGCTGGTCTAGTGGTAGCAAGCATGACTTGTCCCCATAGCTACGCAGGGTCTGCCCTGGTTGCATATGAATAGGAGACTTGATGTGTGAGCACTGCAAGATATTCGCCTCGGGATGAAGCCACTCTGGGAAGAGCAGAAGGTTTGAAGTTCCCTCCCTGGCTTCTCCAAGATAGGGCTGAGAGAGATTCCTGCCTGCAACCTTGGAGAAGCCACTGCCAGTCTGTGAAGACAATACTGAGCTAGATAGACCACTGGTCTGACTCAGTATATGGCAGTTTCCTATGTCCCTATGTTCCTAATGTGTTACCCACTCACATACTGCTGCAGTAATGGTTCTTCCTTGGTGCCTCCTCCCTGTATGCCAGTAGTTTAATTATTTAACAGAATGTCGACGAGCATTTTGTGACATCACAGCGGCTCAGGCTGTCACCTGTATCAACCTCCAGGTTTTGTTGAGGTTTTTAGTTCCTGGGAACTTCTTGAGCCTACTGGGGGCTCTGTGAGGTTTTGGGTTTGTTTAGGGGGGTGAGGGAGGGAAATAAAAATGCTTTGTGGAAAACAAAAGCAATCAATATTGTACAGCAGGCACTTACTGTATTTCCCTTAATCCAAGACTATGTTTTCCCAAGTTTTTTGATATTTGGAATAGGAGGCTGTCTTAAAGTTAGAGTCCTGTTCCTTTCAAGTAAATGAAGATCTAGATTGCATTTAATCTCTGCTTCTAAAGGGTGTCGCCTCAATCCAGTCCTCTTTGATTTGGATAAATACAGTATCTTTTTAACTGGAAGAAAATTGCAGAAATATATCTATGGGATCAAGAAAACCTAAAAGGTGGAGAGGCTTGTTTCATCTAAAGGGCATGGCTTCTGCTTTAGGTACAAGAATCGCAGGCAAGCCCAGGCAACTGGGGACAAACTCTAAATAAATATTGGGGGGATACCGATAACTCACTAGTAGAACATGTGCTTTGAATTTGCAAGATTCAAGGTTCAGTCCCAGGTATCTCTAGGTGGGGCTCATTCAGTGGAGTGAATCCTGTGTCAGATGGACCAATGGTCTAATGTCGCACAAGGCAGCTTCATATGGTCATGGAACGGCTCCCTTTGCTCTCCTTTTGGCTGCTATCTTTTCATTCCCTGCACCTTCTTTTACTTACCAGCTGCACCCCCCGCCAAAAAAATGTAAATCCTTGTTCATCATAAAACACTGATTGAATATTAAAGAGAAAATATGGAAGGTGCAATATTGCATGGGTCAGTCCCTACACTCCAGAACAGTCACTTAGTGTTGCTCTTGTTTTTTATTCCTGATGCCACATACCTTGTCATTTCCCCTATGGAGTACAGAGTCCCTCAAAACTACGAAGCAGGCCTGCCAGCAACCTTTGTTCTATTGGGACAATCCCACCCCTGCAACAACAACAACAACAACAAAAGGCAAAAAGCCAGGCAGCCCCCACTGTCTGTGGAGGCACATCTGGGAGGAGGGCTGTCGAAAGGTGAGTGAGCCAAGGAACATCTAGGTTGGAGAACGATGGGATTGCCTGCTTCTTACATCTCATCACGTAACTTGGATTTAAATGAATTTGTCTGTAATTTGTCTTCAAATGCAGACACTTAACTCTTGGGCTATATAAATGAACGGGCTTCTTCAAGGGTAAAATTCATGCCCTGCGTCCAGGCTAATATGTTCACCTACTATAAACATTACTGCTGATGGTTACAGCTGGCATAAAAAATTCTTTTTATGTACATCATTGCTGGCAAAGACTCCGGAGACCACCACAAATCATTTTGGGCTTCTCTTCTTTTTTGTGTGTTTCTGCACTGACAAAACACACTGAACTATAAAACTGCCTGAGCTCTGTGACTGTTGGCTGAGCAATACAATGAGCTTATTTAAACCATTACTTGTGATCGCCTTTTGTCTCGAGATGCAAAGCCAAGTCAAAGGGTCCTCTTCATTTGAGCCGAATTTAAAGCCGGTCATAACTTTCTCATTTGAGAACTTTCCTGGTCAAACACAAAGCTTTTTGAGGTCTCCTGGCAACGTTTCAGAATGATGACTCCAAGAAAGTCTTGCTCAAATATGGGGGAGCCCCATTAGCCCCCTGCATTGTTGGGCATCGTAGGAGGAAGGGTGTACTCCAAGTGGGGAAGTGGTGCTGGAGGTGGGAATGCCTTGGGAGAGAGTGCTTTGTCCCATACCTTGCAGTGCTGACAGGCAGGGATTAACAGAGGAGGTGTGTTGTTGTTGTTGTTGTTGTTTTTGTTGGAGGCATGTGATGCATAAGCAT
The DNA here is from genome assembly GCF_027244095.1 of Hemicordylus capensis. NCBI lineage: Eukaryota > Metazoa > Chordata > Lepidosauria > Squamata > Cordylidae > Hemicordylus > Hemicordylus capensis. The sequence continues at coordinate 4,696,129 of NC_069658.1, forward strand.
CAGGAGCCTTTCAAAATGCCATTAGGTAGATCTAACTAACTGCTAGCAGCTTGATCACCCCCCCCCCCGCCAATATTTGTTTGAAACCATCTTTGCCTGTTCTTTTTTTTTTTTTTTAACTATTTTAATGAAAAGGGTTTGTTATAGGGAATAATAAAGCAGTGGCTCTGGTTTACAAGACTTTGGCCAAACAAAAAAATTAAAACAGAAGCTCTCTAACATGAATTTGTCCAGAAGCAATCATTGGATTATTGGGAAAAAACTTACAACAAATTCACAATTCATGCTATTTTTGCAAACCAAAGGGGTGTACTTTGTTCCTTCCCTGATGGTGGCAACTTTTTATTAAGGCTTTTATTTGGAGGGATTTCTGTGGACAGCGAGCCATCCTGTCTGCATGCATAATTAAAAGCAGAGAGGGAAGAGTAAAAGGCAGCGGGGTGGGGTGAGGCTGAGGGGTAGATGGTTTCCCTGTGTTAAATGAGTAAGGGAGGGGATGGCGCTGTGACAGGTGAGGAGCCGATTTATCTCCTCCCGGACTTCCAATGCTGCAAGCAAGGCAGGGCGCTTTTGCTAATATCCTTGCAAATGCCACTGTTTGCTGCTTCTCTAGATCACTGTCCAAACCTTGTCGTCGGTTTTCGAAAGGCCTGCCAGGCTGTGCCTGCATCTTGAGCCGTGGGGAGTTCACGAAAGGCTTTGCGTTTGGGAATGTAGTCAGGCAAATTGATGACCGTTCTGGCCACTGATGAATAAATCATCCACTCTTACTTTGTTTGTTTGTGTCTCGGAGCTTGCTCCCCCACCTTTTTAGCCTCCACTTTCCAGGGCTTGACAGTTGGTGTCTACCCTATTGGAACTGCAGTGTGCCACCCCATCCCGCCCTTTGCTCTGGTTGCCTGAAGACCATAGAGACGCCAGAATATCAGTAAAACTACTAGCAGAGGGAGTGCTGGAATACAACGCTTGAGACTTGGGGGCAGTGTTCCCTCTTGCCCCTGCTAACTGGGCAAAGAGGCAACTTTTAATGTGGCAATTATCTTTATTTAGCAGGGGGAGAGTAACTGGTCTTATCCACCCCCAGGACAGTACCTCCAGTGACTGTTGCTGGTGTCTATCTTATGTTTCTTTTCAGATTGTGAGCCCTTTGGGGACAGGGAACCATTTTGTTTATCTTATTTATTATTTTGCTGTTTGAACCGCCCTGAGCCATTTTTGGAAGGGCAATATAGAAATTGAATGAATGACTGAGTGAATAAAAGGGATTCCCAGATGTTGTTCACTGCAACTCCCAGCATCCTCAGCTGCAATGGACTTTGGCTGGGGATTATGGGAGTTGTAGTCAACATCAGGGAATCCATGTTAGAGGGAACAGTGCTTGGGGGTGTGGACAATATAGGGAAATAATTTGTAGTAGTAGCAGTCTTAGAATACTGCCTGTGGTGCAAATTCCAGCATATTCCACTGATGGAAGTGGGAGGGGGGGCTGGGGTGGTACAAGAGGAGGGATGTTGGTATTGTGGCTAGTGTGCACACTAACAGTTGACAAGGAAGGATATACACTGGAGAGCATGATGCCCAATGTTGGGAAGAAGGGGATTTGAATCAGTTAAGCTTGGGAATCTCTGAGGTCGTTCACAAAATCAAAAACTGTGTTCTACCCAGGTTTGGGAGTTGTGTGTGCTCCCAGTTTTTGGTTGTGTGCAAGCAAGGTGGGAGGAAAAGCTATCTAGTTTTTTGTCCTACCTTGCTTCCACACAACCAAAAACTGGAGCACATACAACTCCCAAACCTGGGTAGAACAGAGTTTTTGATTGTGTGAATGACCTCTCTATAAGACTAAACCACAAAGCACAACTCAATAATATTTGGTCACTGATGGGGGTCCTTTCATTCAATAAGGAAATAGAGGTCACGGGAGATGCATCGTTTGCTAATAGCAGCCATAACTTATTCTCTACAAAGTTCTGAAAGATCCTTATCCCTGCTCTGCTGTCGTCTTTCCCTCTTTCTGCGATGACTGGTCTTACCCAGACTGCTAAACCACATTTGCATAGAATGAATGGCAGTGTGTTTGATTTAATCCACCCCACTTTCCATGAGAGATGTTTTTCTCCTTAACTTGCTATCTCACCCCTGCAGCAGCAGTACAGAGAGTGCCAGGAACTCTTAAGCCTTTATCAGAAGTATCTCTCGGAGCAGCAAGAAAAGCTCACACACTCCCTTTCGGAGCTTGAGGCTGCCAAGCTGAAGGAGCAACAGGTAAGCACCTCATCCACATTAACATCCTGTTGCTAATCATCCCTCTAAAATGGGTTTCATGAAATTCCATCTGCAACAAGCTGAGGCCTATGAGGTCATGGCGATGTTTTGGAGGTGGAGGCTTCTCTCTGTACCCTTTCTCAGGCCTGGAGCTGAAAATTATACTGTTTAAAGGAAGCTCTGGATCAGTAACGGTTCAGTTCATTGCTTGTAGCATGAAGTGCAAGGAACAGTTTGTCTGTCCAAAATGAAGGATAAGTTTACTTCTCTGTCTTCTTCTTGGAGCTCTGGACAAGAACTATGTTCTTTTAAAGCCTCACTGGTTTACAAATATGAGCTGTTTATGGGTTATAGCCTATTGCACTGGATACATAAAGGAGCAGGCTGAGAAGGTGGGGCTTAAAATACTGTGGAAAACTTAAGAACATAAGAACAGCCCTGCTGGATCAGGCCTAAGGCCTATCTAGTCCAGCATCCTGTTTCACATCTGTGGTCCACCACATGCCTCAGAGAAGCACATAGGCAAGAGGTGAGGGCATGCCGTCTCTCCTGCTGTTGCTCCCCTGCAACTGGTATTCAGGGGCATCATGCCTTTGAGGCTGAAGGTGGCCTAAAGCCACCAGAATAGTAGCCATTGATAGACCTGTCCACCTTGAATCTGTCTAAGCCCCTTTTAAAGCCATCCAAGCTGGTGGCTATCACCACATCCCATGGAAAAGAATTCTGTAGATTAATTATGCGTTGTGTGAAAAAGTACTTCCTCTTGTTGATCCTAAATTTCCCAACCTTCAGTTTCATGGGGTGACCCTTGGTTCTTGTGATGTGAGAGAGGGAGAAAAAAAATTATCTGTCCACTCTCTCTACTCCATGCATAACTTTACACACTTCAATCATGTCTCCCTATAGTCACCTCTTTTCCAAACTAAAAAGCCCCAGATGCTGTAGCCTTGCCTCATAAAGAAGGTGCTTCAGGCCCCTGATGACCTTGGTTGCCCTCTTCTGCATATTAATGTCCTCCTTAATATACAGTGACCAGAACTGCACATTGTACTCCAAATGTGGCCGCACCATAGATTTGTATAAGGGCATTATAATATTAGCACTTTTATTTTCAACCCCCTTCTTTATGATTCCAAGCATGGAACTGGCCTTTATCACAGCTGCTGTGCACTGAGTCGACACTTTCAGTGAGCTGTCCACTACAACCCCAAGATCCCTCTCCTGGTCAGTCACAGACAGCTCATACCCCATTAGTGTATATGTGAAGTTGGGTTTTTTTGCCCAGATATGCATCACTTTACAGTTGCTTATATTGAATTTAAAAGAGTCAGAGGTTTGCAAGATGGTTGATATAAGATGCAAATTTGGTCAAAGTCTAGAAGTGTTTGTTAAACTAGTGGCTTTCCTTAATAAAACAATCTACCTAATGAGAATCCTTATTCAGATTACTAAAGAGTTGGAAATGTTCCCTGTATAGAGAAAACAAAGTCAAAATTTCAGTTTTAACGTGTTCTGTGCAGTGCTAGTGTGTGAAACAGTAAAGGTCCACTATGCTGTTTCAGAATAATGATAATCTTAGGGTTTCATGAACGTGCATGGAGGAATCAACCCTCACTCTCTGTAGAAACCTAAAAACAAAGAGTAATGTGGTAACATGACATCTCACTGGTTCACTGGGGTATGAGCTTCTTTGAATAGTTTCATTGGGTATCTGAAGGTGCGAGCTGAGTAAGTGGTAGGTATACATATGTGAAGGTTGTGGCTGTGATCTGCAGTAATGTGGTGGCGGCGGCAAAAGGCTGTTTGAAAATTAAGGGGTTTTAGATGTCCTCAGTGACACACAAAAACCATAAGAACAGTCCTCCTGGATCAGGCTCAAGGCCCATCCAGTCCAGCATCCTGTTTCACACCATGGCCCACCAGATGCCTCTGAGAAGCACACAGGAAAGAGGTGAGGGCAGGCCCTCTCTCCTGCTGTTGCTCCCCTGCAAGTGGTGTTGATCTTGCCTCTGAAGCTGGAGGTGGCTTGTAGCCCTCAGAATAGGAGCCATTGATAGACCATGAATTTATCTAAGCCCCTTTGAAAGCCATCCAAGCTAGTGGCCATCACCACATCCCATGGCAGAGAATTTTGTAGATTAATTATGCACTGTGTGAAGAAGTACTTCCTTTTGTTGGTCCTAAATTTCCCAACCTTCAGTTTCATGGGATGGCCCCTGGTTCTAGTGTTGAGAGAGAGGGAGAAAAAACTCTCAGCTCTGTCCACTCTTCTCCATGCATAAATGTATACACCTTGATAATGTCTCCACATAGTTGCCTCTTTTGCTGTCCAGCTCCCTCTGTGTTCCACTTGCTCCAACCTCCATGAACAATTAATATTTAAGCTAAGATAAAATGTGTAATGTTTCTGACGTGCATTACAGCCCCTTCTGGAGGGTTTGTGACTGCCCAGTTCCCAGGCCAAAAGTCTCTCCCACTGCATCTTGATGCTGGTGTTTTGCTAACTGCTTCCATCTCAGTGACTGCCCCGTCCCCTCAGCCATGGGTGGAAGCCATTGGATGTGGCTTCTGTGACCTCTGTTTTGACTAAATGCAGAATGCCAGATCTTCTTCTTCATCAGAAGCAGGAAACCTGCCAGGGAGGCGGTTGGGCCATTAGACAATGAGGGAGTGAAAGGGATTATTAAGGAGGATATGGAGGTTGCAGAGAAACTGAATGAGTTCTTTGCATCTGTCTTCACGGCAGAGGATACTGAGCATATACCTGATCCTGAACCAGGCTTTTTAGGGATGGAACTAGAGAGCTGAGTCAGATAGAAGTGACAAGGGATGATGTTCTAAACTGTCTGGAAAAACTGAAAGCTAACAAATCACCAGGGCCGGATGGCATCCATCCAAGAGTCCTCAAAGAACTCAAATGTGAAATTGCCGACCTCCTTGCTAAAATATTTAACTTATCCCTGAAATCGGGCTCTGTACCAGAGGACTGGAGAGTGGCAAATGTAACACCGATTTTCAAAAAGGGATCCAGGGGCGATCCGGGAAATTACAGGCCAGCTAGCCTAACGTCCATTCCAGGCAAATTGATGGAAAGCATCCTCAAGGATAAAATTGTAAAGCACCTAGAAGAACAGGCCCTGCTGGGAGTGAGTCAGCATGGCTTCCACAAAGGCAAATCTTGCCTCACCAACCTTTTGGACTTCTTTGAGAGTGTCAACGAGTGTGTGGATCAAGGTGATCCAGTTGACATAGTCTACCTGGACTTCCAAAAAGCTTTTGAAAAAGTTCCTCATCAAAGACTCCTGAGGAAGCTGTCATGGGATAAAGGGACAAGTACATGTGTGGATTGCTAACTGGTTGAAAGACAGGAAACAGAGGGTAGGTATAAATGGAGAGTTTTCACAATGGAGGGAAGTAAGAAGTGGGGTCCCCCAGGGATCTGTACTGGGACCGGTGCTTTTTAATTTATTCATCAATGATCTAGAAGCAGGGGTAAGCAGCGAGGTGGCCAAATTTGCAGATGATACCAAACTCTTCCAGGTAGTGAAATCCCAAACGGATTGTGAGCAGCTCCAAAAGGATCTCTCCAAACTGGGGGAGTGGGTGACAAAATGGCAAATGCAGTTCAATATTAGCAAGTGTAAAGTGATGCACATTGGGATCAAAACCCTCAACTTCAAGTATATGCTGATGGGATCCGAGGTGTCGGTCACTGACCAGTAGAGGGATCTTGGGGTTGTGGTTGACAGCTCATTGAAAGTGTCGACTCAATGTGCGGCAGCTGTGAAAAAGGCAAATTCCATGCTAGGGATTATTAGGAAGGGGATTGAAAATAAAATGGCTAACATTATAATGCCCTTATACAAAACTATGGTGCGACCACACTTGGAGTACTGCGTACAATTCTGGTCACCACATCTGAAAAAGGACATTGTTGAACTGGAGAAGGTACAGAAGAGGGCAACCAAGATGATCAGGGGCCTAGAGCACCTTTCTTATGAGGCAAGACTACAACACCTGGGGCTTTTTAATTTAGAAAAAAGACGACTGTGGGGAGACATGATAGCGGTCTATAAAATCATGCATGGTGTGGAGAAAGTGGAGAGAGAGAGATTCTTTTCCCTCTCACACAACATTAGAACCAGGGGTCACTCCATGAAATTGATTGCCAGGAGGTCTAGGACCAACAAACGGAAGTACTTTTTCACACAATGTGTGATCCACTTGTGGAACTCTCTGCCACAGGATGTGGTGACGGCCAACAACCTGGATGGCTTTAAGAGGGGTTTGGATGACTTCATGGAGGAGAGGTCTATCAATGGCTACTAGTCGGAGGGCTGTGGGCCACCTCCAGCCTCAAGGGCAGGTTGCCTCTGAGTACCAGTTGCAGGGGAGTAATGGCAGGAGAGAGGGCACGCCCTCAACTCCTGTCTGTGGCTTCCAGAAACATCTGGTGGGCCACTGTGCGAAACAGGATGCTGGACTAGATGGGCCTTGGGTCTCATCCAGCAGTGCTGTTCTTATGTTCTTCTCATGTGTGTTAGGAAATGTTAGGACTTCCCAGTTCTGTCCCAACCTTCAAGGCTGTGGTTGTCTGATACGTGGCTAACATAAGAACAGCCCTGCTGGATCAGGCCCAAGGCCCATCTAGTCCATCATCCTGTTTCACACAGTAGCCCACCAGATGCGAAACAGGATGCTGGACTAGATGGGCCTTCGGCCTGATTCTAGCAGGGCTGTTCTTATGTTCTAACTCATTAGGTCCAGCCTGCTTTATTCTTAATGTTCTTAACTCATTAGGTCTGTTGTTTCATTAGTGCAGCCGCTTTCTGGGCTCTTTCCCCAGTTCTGCCCAGGTGGTTCTCTGTGTCACTTGAAAGCTCTCTGTACTACCATTTCAGTTGTCCCCAGAAATGTAATATGGTGAACTGTATGGCTCTTGCCTTCTGTTTGGTGGCAGGGAACATGGAATTCCATGGGTGGCTGTGAGGCAACTAAATGATACATTGGACATGAAAGGACCTCTTAATTAGAATTAGACTGGCTAACGTACAGAGGAAGGCTTGTGGAAGAGGCATGCATATACAATAGGTGGAAGAAATAGGATGGGCAGGATCCAGAGTAAGTTAGTTGTGACTAGTTCCCATTTAAATTAATGGGGCTAAAGTTAGTCATGATTAATTTGTCTAATTTTTTAAAAAGTGATGCTTAGTTAAGACTGACAAGCCTGGATCTTGCCTGCTACATATGACAGTTTGACAAGGGACCCTTTTTCTCTGACACGCGAAGAGCCCAGCTGGGTCAGGCCTTGAATCTAACCCACCATCTGATCCAGTATTTGGCTCCCAACGATTGGCAGAGCTACCCTTCACAAATGTCTAATTGTGTGGTTTTTAAAAACAACCAAACTTCTGAGCTATGAGAAAAATGCTCCCCAGCCTGTTGTTGATGGAGGTACTGACACTTTAAAAGAACTGTAGAATTCTGTGTAGGTATTCTGTCCAGTAAAGACTGTTGTGCACTTGAGCATTGCATTTTGTGTCTGAAAGCCCAAGTTTCAGCCCTCCAAACCTTTGACTCAGCCCCACTTGTTGGGTCTCTGGGCTGTGGAGGAAGAGCCTGCTTATCAGTGGCCGGGGCAGAGATGCCGTGGCCGGTCCTCAGTCCGGCACTCCCCTTCTGAACAATGGTCTTGGCAGGGGCTCTGCAAATTTACTGGGGGGGAATGGTGCTGAGATGATTTAAGACGGAGCCCTTGTGGAGTCAATAATCAGTAACTGGAACGTGGCGCTTCCTCTTTTTTTGTGAGATAAAGTTAATTCCATTTGAAAAGATACTTAAGGTGACATGAATTGAATTATTCAAACCGGCTTTCTCAGCATTAACTCTAGGTTAATATCTCATGATGCCTCTGGTTTCATTATAGGAGTTTTAAGTACATAACTTTTTATAATAAATTCAATACTGAGGAGCTGGGCTGAAATTGGTTTACTTTCTAGCGAGCCATAAAAAAGCAGCATTAATTGTAAAGTGAATATTAAAGTGGTCACTGAAGTTGACTCAGACAGATGCAGAGATAGCCCTTGTGATGAGATATGTGGAACAATAAGTTTGCGCCCTGACATTAATAGAAAATACCATCTATATTAAAATGCAGTTAAATCGCTCCCATCAAGAAGGATTTTCGACAGTCTCTCAGCTACTCCCAAATGGACTTTCTTTTACTGTTTTTCACGAAGCTTTACTCAGATGTAAAGAAAATTGCCCTTGTTCTAGGTAATCAGCTCTGACCTAATTATACAATCCGTGCTTTGCTGCCATCTCAAACAGTGGAAAGAATCCAATTTATTTTGGCGAGAAATTGTGGAAACGCTTTACAACGTGAAGGCTCCAAGCTTGTGAGTGCTCTGTTGCCGGCTGAGCCACTTCAGTCTCTCCCATGGAAGGAAGGGCAAGCTTCTCCACCAGGGCCCTCTCCCTCTTCTCAACCAGCTCATTGAGGAGCACAGCTGACGGCTCCTGGATGCTTGTCTGCATGAAATCCTCACTCTATCTGTACTGTAGGTCCCTTGCAGTGCTCCCTCTAAGTTTTTCCATCTCTGTGCGGAATGAATTTTTTTCTGGGCGGCAGTATCAAGGCAGGGTGTGTGCACCATGTACATTCAGAGTGGGGCCTTCCTGATTCAACCTGAGCGGGATCTAAATTGAACTGAGCAGACATCAGAAAACTTGTGAGCGTGCGCACGTGCACATGCCTTAGAGGGAACGCTGGTCCCTTGGCTCCAAATTCTGGTTTTCCCACAGTTGCTTGCATTGTCTTGTGGTAAATGGGGAATTGGTAAAGCAGATGGTTCCATTCCATGCCTCCAAATTTTAACAGGACTGAATGAGACATGCCTTATTTTCAATTGTGGAGGGCAGCTGCCCATCCCAGGGAGAAGTGGGGGGTACCATCGTCTTAGAATGGCCCACAGGTTTGGGAGGAGGCTTTCTCGGTGGGGCTGTGCATGCAAAAGCCAGTGCCTCAAGGAGACACACAACTGTCAGGAACGAGGACTAAGAGACCATTGAGCTCCTCAGATGTCAGGATCGCTCTCAGACACTTTCACCCAACTTTGGGCAAGTTCTCAGTCACTTGGAGTGTGTTTGGATCAGGCTAACGGTGACTGTCTGGAGGTATGGAAGACTCCCCCTCTTTGCCCACACAAGCTAAATCTAAATTAACCTTCAAGATACGTTATGACTTTGAACAATGGCTTTTACAAATAACTTGTTTTCTTGCATGTATGGCTTGATGACTAGAACCATTTGCTTCTAAGTTTCAGCCTCCGAGCAGACAGAGCAGTTTCCACGTAGGTGGTGCAGTATGAGCGGGGCTCTCAACCCTCACCAAGATCTGCCTGGCTGGGCTCTCTGGAGGGTCATTGCAGATGCATTCTGGCCCCTGCTGGTTTTACAAGGAGTGGCCATGTATGAGAGACCTGGATCCAGTGTCTTTTTCTATGATGCTTTGTTAAATTGATCCCACCCCTTGTTTTATGAGCTTCAGCCTGCATGTCAACTAGATGGGGGAGATTTACACCAGCCAGCGAGGTGGTGTGGTTAGAGTGCTGGACTAGGACCGGGGAGACCCGAGTTCAAATCCCCATTTAGCCATGAGACTTGCTGGGTGACTCTGGGCCAGTCACTTCTCTCTCAGCCTAACCTACTTCACAGGGTTGTTGTGAGGAGATCGTTAAGTATAGTACACTGCTCTGGGCTCCTTGGAGGAAGTGCAGGATATAAAATGTAAATGAATTTTTATTTTTTTATATATATATATATATGATCCTCTTTGTAAAGCCCTTAGCTCAGCAGTAACATGTTGTTAAAGGTGAAGTGACTCTGAATTTTTTCATGTGTTCTCTGTTGTACCCTTTTCCTGAAGTATGCTGCTTAGGGATGTGTACAAACCGATTCGGTGCTCCTTTTGTGGAGCGCTGAGCTGGTTCGGAGGTCCGGTGTTGGAGCTGGTTTGGAGGTGGTGGGGGGGGCTTTAAGGGGCAGGGAGGGTGCTCTTTCCTGCCCCCACCACTGTTCCCCATACCTGGGGCAGTGCTGTGACCCATACCGTTGCTGTGGGGCTGCAGCGTACCTCCCTGCAGCCCTAGTGTGCATCTACTGGAAGTGGCTGAGGCGCGTGCACCCCCCCTGCCCCGTAAAGGCACCCCCCCGCCTCCCAGGGAGTGCACGGACACGTTTGTGCCCATCTCTAATGCTGCTCCTGGTTATGGTTATAGGAACATAGGTGCATTTGAAGCTGCCCTATACTGAGTCAACCCTTTGGTCCATCTCGCTCAGTATTGTCTCCCCTGACTGGCAGTGGCTCTCTGAGGTTTCAGGCAGGGGTGTTTCCCAGCCCTACCTGCAGGTGCTGCCAGGGAGTGGACCTGGGACCTTCTGCAGGCCAAGCAGATGCTCTGCCACTGAGCTGCTGCCCCATCCCCAAGTTCCTGGTGGGAGATGAGATCTTGGACTATTTGCAAACTGATTTGATCCACTGCATTTCTTGTATTTATTTGCTGCTTTCTGTCTTTGTGCTTCAGTGTGCACCACCACTTTTCCCTGTAACTTTCAGATTCTCTTTTGAGCAAGCGGGCCTGATGGTTTTCCCTCTGATATTTAAAAACTCCTTGCATTTCCTGCAACACTGTCCTCTTAAACAGGCAGGTTCAGTCCTCACCTTACTTTATCGTTAATATCGTGCCATCAGCATGCATGATGCTTTACTGGATAACAATCACAAAACAGGTCCCTGTCGAAGGAAGCTTGCAATCTAGGGAGGGAGAGACAGGAGGGTAAGGAGGGATTAATACAAGCAAATGCAGTTCCACTTGGAGGGGATGAGGAAGGAATTAAGCCCAGGGTTTCTTTCTATGTTCAGTTTGGTGCCTTGAAGCTTCTGCAGTCCCTTCTGCTCTTGCTTTCTCAGCCAGTGGTGCGTTAGGCAGCGGAGCTTGTTCCTAGATGTGCTGAAATGCTTTAGGATCCTCCAGGGGAGAAAGTTTGCCCTGGAAATGGAAGGCGGCGGTATGGATTACCATTGAGCCAATTTGTATTTATCATAGTTGGGCTGTTTTGCAGCTGCATCCTCAAACTCCAGTTAATAAGCTTCTGACATCTTACTTCCATCATTGCTGTCTCGGTTGTGTTGTATTTCCATGGCTTTAATAACTCAATGTAGACTGAAAGGATAATACTGAAGGAATTGACTGAGCTAATTAGACCCTGATTTGTCTTGCTGTCCACAGCATGACAAACATATTCTTGACATAAATAGGATAAGGCAGCCTGGTTATCCTTTACCATTAGCCACCTGCAAATAGCTCTTTGGCACACAGACACAGAGGAAGGCGCAGAACAAGGAGGACTCACCAGCCAATTCTCATTCCAAATATGGCTAAACTTCGGAGCCCTGCACGTGCAACTCACTCCTGGCCGTTCAGCCACCTCTTCGCCAAGAAGCAGCTTTCCGGAGCCTCTGCGCTCTGAAGCAAGCACGGTGTGGGGATTTTCAGTGGGACTGTTGTGGAAGGCTGTCGAGGATTGCCTTGTCTGATAGCCCGTCTCCAGTTGTTGGTATCCCTGGGAAACTTCCTGTGCTGTGTCCCCATTTTCTACTTTTGCACATGCATGAAGAAGTGGGAAGAAAACGTTAGCTGAGAGTGGCAAAGCTCCTTGGCAGTGGTCTACTTGGGGTGTGTATATCAGATTCGTATTATGTTGCAAAGATGCCCTTGTTCAACCAGTGTGCCACTTCCCTCAGTTCTGTTCATGCATCTTCAAGACATGAGAGGGAACGTTACATTGGAATTGGCCCTTTGATGACGGGGTTTTCTGTCTGTGGGTGCACATATTGCTTCAGGCGGCTGGGCCTTGCTATGCGCTTCCCTCCTTGTTCAGCCCGGGGGATGGAGAAGGGTCCCCCCAACCTTGTGCTGCCTTCTGCTCACACGTGCCCGAGTATCTGAGGGTGCTGCGAGGAGTGTGCATGCCATCTGAGAAGCCACCTGTTGAGCCTCCCTTGGGAAGCACCAGCACCCCCATTTCACTCTCTTGAATACAGGATCCCAAATGTCCATCTCTGTATTTCCAAACCTGTAAGAATTTGCCTAACACGTGCACATTGCAGAGCAATCGACTCTGATAACAGCAGGCTAAATCTCAGTTTCTGAAAATAAATTTTATACCAACGTATTCTCCAGGCAATTTGACTTTTAAACGTTTTAAAATGACATCTTTATACAAGTGAACGGCAATGGCTACAAACCCCCGGAGGCTTCCCATGCATCCTTGCTTGTGTTTCTCACGATAACCTATTAAAAGCACAGCTGGCTGCAGTGCATCCTGTGACTGCTTTTCCATTGGCATAATTTACTGCCCTTCTGACCTATAAACACATAACCATTACTGCAGCTTTTCGCCACTAAGCATTCTGGACACACGCTTGGAGGTGATGCGCAGTTTTAAATATTGCATGTGTGAAGGATTTTACAGCTAGAGCTTTCTGAGATGGAAACATTACATTTCCTTAAGCCACGTCTGGGCAGTAAGTGATCTGTCGTTACAAGGTTTCCTGGGCAAAGTACCCCCTCCTCGTGCCTTTCTCTTCCCTTGATGTCTTGAATGAGGAACCACTCCATAGGCTAGGGAGGGTTGTTTAAACCTAAACTCTCCATGCCTGATGCTTTTGGTTAACCACTGTGGTTAAAACTTTAAAAACACACACACACACAAAAAACCCCACCCAACTTTTTTCAAATTCTTCTCTTTGGGGAAGGTGATGACTATGTTTGTAGTACTAAAGCTTTCTGCTTTCTCCCTTGTAGCTGTTGTGTGACTGTAGTAAGCTAATGGTAACCAGCCATCTGTGTTATGAGGTTAATTATGTTCCATCTACCCTTTTAAAAGCTTATTGACAGGCCTGGCTGTAATTTGAGTTACACAAAACTAAAAATCTGAGTTGCTCAGGTTGGAGCCTCAAGTTGTGTTTTGCTGAGCACTGATGTGCATTGTGTGTATGCATGCACTTAATTTGCAAAACTGCCTACTTTCCTTTTGCTATCCTTACAACTGGACTAAATTTGGTCCAAGTCGGTTAGGCAGTTTATTTATTTATTTATTTATTTTTATATTTCTATACCGCCTTTCGTTAAAAGAAAACCCCAAGGCGGTTTACAAAAATTAAAACATACAATAAAAGCAATAAAAACATCAAGCAATAAAAACATCAAGCTAAAAACATATAAACAAGCATAAAAACATGACAACAGATAACAGATAAAAACAGAGAAGCCGCAGTAAAAACGATCATGTAAAAGCCTGGGTAAAAAGCCAAGTCTTTAAAAGCTTTCTAAAAGCTGTGATGGAGTCTGAGGAACAAATGGCCACCGGGAGAGCATTCCAGAGTCTAGGAGCAGCAACAGAGAAGGCCCTGTCCCGAGTGCACGAAAGCCGGGCCTCCCTCATTGTCGGCACCCGGAGCAGGGCCCCCTCAGATGTCCTTGTCAAGCGGGCAGCAACCCTTGGGAGCAGGCGGTCCCTCAAATACCCCGGGCCCAAACCATTAAGGGCTTTAAAGGTCAAAACCATCACCTTGAATTGGACCCGGAAACGAACCGGCAGCCAGTGCAGCTCTTTCAAAATGGGGGTGATATGTTCCCAACGGGCAGCTCCAGATAACACCCTCGCTGCCGCGTTTTGCACTAGCTGCAGTTTCCGGATATTCTTCAAGGGCAGCCCCATGTAGAGCGCATTACAGTAATCCAACCGCGACGTGACTAAGGCGTGGGTAACCGTGGCCAGATCTGCCTTCTCGAGAAAGGGACGCAGCTGGCACACCAGCCGAAGCCGTGCAAAGGCACCCCTGGCCACCGCCTCCACCTGAGCTTCCAAAAGCAGAGCCGGGTCCAGTAGTACCCCCAAGCTGCGTACTTGCTCCTTCAAGGGGAGTGCAACCCCATCCAGAACCGGTAAAATCTCCTCATCCCGATTGGCTCTCCTACTGACCAACAGTACCTCCGTCTTATCCGGATTCAATTTCAGTTTGTTAGCCCACATCCAACCCATCACGGCCTCCAGCCCCCGATTCAGGGCATCCACCGCCTCCCTAGGATCCGATGACAAGGAGAGATAGAGCTGAGTGTCATCCGCATATTGCTGACAACTCAGTCCAAATCCCCGGATGACCTCTCCCAGCGGCTTCATGTAGATGTTAAACAGCATGGGGGACAAGACCGATCCCTGCGGGACCCCACAGGCCAACGGCCACGGGGCCGAGCAGTAGTCCCCCAGCACCACCTTCTGGACCCTCCCCTCAAGAAAGGACCGGAACCACTGCAACGCAGTGCCTCCGATTCCCATACTCGAGAGGCGGCCCAGAAGGATACCATGGTCGATGGTATCGAAGACCGCCGAGAGGTCCAGCAGAACCAACAGGGACGCACTCCCCCTGTCTAGTTCCCGGCGTAGGTCATCCACTAGAGCGACCAAGGCAGTCTCAGTCCCATACCCGGGGCGGAAGCCAGATTGAAAAGGGTCCAGATAATCCGTATCATCCAAGACCCTCTGCAGCTGGGACGCCACCACACGCTCCATCACCTTGCCCAAGAAGGGAAGGTTAGACACAGGTCTATAATTGTCCAGGTTGGAGGGATCAAGGGAGGGCTTTTTTAATAGAGGTCTTACCACCGCCTCCTTAAGGCACGATGGCATCCTGCCCTCCCTTAACGAAGCATTAACGATCATCTCCAGCCATCTGCCTGTCCCCTCCCTGGCAGCTTTTATTAGCCATGAAGGGCAAGGGTCAAGAGCACACGAAGTCGCCCGCACACTGCCCAGGATCTTGTCCACATCCTCAGGCCCTACCAACTGAAAAGAATCCAACACAACGGGACCAGATGGTACCAAAGGCACGTCTGCCGGTACTGCCAAAACTCTGGAGTCCAGGTCAGCACGGATGCAAGCGACTTTATCTGCAAAGCGACAGGCAAACTGATCACAATGAGCTGTAGATGGCTCCTCCCCCATTGTCCGGGGGGATGTGTGGAGCAATGTTTTCACCACACGAAACAGCTCTGTTTGCCTGCACTGAGCAGACACAATGGAGGCGGAGAAAAAACGTTTCTTCGCCGCCCCCACCGCCACGGCGTAGTCCCTAAAATGGGTTCTAGCCTGTGTTCGATCGGATTCGTGACGACTCTTCCTCCGGCGTCGCTCCAGCCGTCGTCCGAGTTGCTTCATCGCCCTAAGCTCCGAGGAAAACCAAGGAGCAGAACGGGCTCCACCAAGCCGGAGAGGGCGCTTGGGGGCAACCGTGTCAACAGCCCGGGCCATCTCTCCATTCCAGAGATCAACCAAGGCCTCGACAGGGTCACCAGCTCTGTACACTGGAAACTCCGAGGGCCGTCTGAAATCCAAGCGGATCCATAAGCCTCCGGGGGCGGACCATCTTAATCGGCCCACCACCCCTGCAGAGGGCAGACGGAGCAGTCAAACTAAAACCCACCAGGTGATGATCTGTCCATGACAAGGGAGTGGTCTCAAATTCCCCCACCTCCAGATCATTTATTTCCCGGTCGGCAAAAACCAGATCCAGAGTTTGTTCCGCCACGTGGGTAGGGCCCGATACCAATTGAGACAGGCCCATGGTTGCCATGGAGGCCATGAAATCCTGAGCCGCACCCACTAGGGGGGCCTCGGCGTGGACATTGAAATCCTCCAAAACAATAAGCCTGGGGGAACCCAAAGCCACCTCCGAGACCATCCCCGCCAGCTCAGGTAGGGAGACTGAAGTGCAGCGGGGTGGTCGGTACACCAGCAGAATCCCCAGCCTATCTCGGAGGCCCACCCTCAAGGACAAACACTCGAAATTCTGAGATTGCCTGACTGGGCACCTGGAAACGGGAAGAGTCTCACGAAAGATGGCTGCAACGCCTCCTCCCCGACCCTCGAGGCGGGGCTGCTGCACGATCTGGAAACCTGGAGGACAAAGCTGAGAGAGACCGACCCCGCCCAGCGCATCCAACCAGGTCTCCGTCACACATACCAGGTCAGCGCGCTCAATCAGATCGTGGATGAGAGATGTTTTTGCGTTAACTGACCTGGCATTCAGCAGCAGCACCCTAATCCTCGAAGGAGTGTTCTCAGAGCTCCCTAGGGTCAGAGGGTTGGGAGAAGGGCCGGAAAAAGGAACAGGCCTCAATTGCCTGGACCGATTTCCCCTGTAACGGCCTGCCCAACTCCCACTGCCATACCTCCCTCTGCCCGCTACCCGTGATATTGCCGCCCCCACTCCAGACCCACTTTTTCGCTCTCCCAGACACATCTCCCCAGACTAACACACCACGGCCACTTGGCTTAATAAAAACCAAAACCAGGCTTATATAGACTCCTGCTAGCTTCTCGATTAAGGGAAGATGGATCTTCAGGCAGAGGAGAGAGATCTTCTGAGCCCCCAGGCAGCTCGCCCCATGGCTGAGAGCCACAAGGACGAGAGCCCTTGTGCTCTCGCCCTTCGGCTCGCGCCAAGAGGCTCGCGCCCCTGGGCCAGCCTGCCCTATATAGTGGCAGAAGCCCCAGCTCAGCAGCCGCCCAGGAGATGTAACACACCTGGAGAAGAGGTGGGCAGAAGCAAAAGACAGTCAGTGCCCCACCCAAGCTGTTCCCCTCTTCCTTCTTCTTCCCCAAGCCCTGGGCCAGCCTGCCCTATATAGTGGCAGAAGCCCCAGCTCAGCAGCCGCCCAGGAGATGTAACACACCTGGAGAAGAGGTGGGCAGAAGCAAAAGACAGTCAGTGCCCCACCCAAGCTGTTCCCCTCTTCCTTCTTCTTCCCCAAGCCCTGGGCCAGCCTGCCCTATATAGTGGCAGAAGCCCCAGCTCAGCAGCCGCCCAGGAGATGTAACACACCTGGAGAAGAGGTGGGCAGAAGCAAAAGACAGTCAGTGCCCCACCCAAGCTGTTCCCCTCTTCCTTCTTCTTCCCCAAGCCCTGGGCCAGCCTGCCCTATATAGTGGCAGAAGCCCCAGCTCAGCAGCCGCCCAGGAGATGTAACACACCTGGAGAAGAGGTGGGCAGAAGCAAAAGACAGTCAGTGCCCCACCCAAGCTGTTCCCCTCTTCCTTCTTCTTCCCCAAGCCCTGGGCCAGCCTGCCCTATATAGTGGCAGAAGCCCCAGCTCAGCAGCCGCCCAGGAGATGTAACACACCTGGAGAAGAGGTGGGCAGAAGCAAAAGACAGTCAGTGCCCCACCCAAGCTGTTCCCCTCTTCCTTCTTCTTTCCGGTTCACAAGTTAGCCCTCTTGTGCCTGAAATATCCATGCGTCTGCCATCTTGAATCAGGGTGGATGACATCATTACAAACTACGCCCTTGAGCTTTCCCTATGTGTCTCTACAACTGTACCCAATTTGGATCATAGTGGTCCAGGCATTGTGAAGTTGATAGGGACACACACACTCTGCCGGGTGATCTTGTAAGCTTTCTTTCCTTAAGCAAAGTGGGCTTTGTAAATCCTATGCTTTTTTAAAAAAAAGTATTGTTGTTTCAGGCTGTTGATGCTCTGTTCAGGAGCGGAGGACAGGAGTGGCCGCAGCCGTTCTCGCAGGCCAGTGTTGGTCTTTGTGAGAGCTGAGGTTACACTCCCTCCTGGTCTTTGGATGGCAATCTGAGGGCTGGGTGGTGAGGATACAATCCGTGTGCTGCCACCTGACCATAGATGGCAACTGAAAGGAGACCAGCCTTACCACCTAAGGCAGGAGTTCCCCAGCTCGGCCATTGTGGCTGGGGATGTTGGGAGTTGTAGGCCAGCCTCATCTGGGGATCCGAGATTGGGCGCCCCTGACCCAAGGAAGCTTCCTTGTGCCAAAAGGCCACAGTAGGTTGGGGGATACTCCTGATGGCTATGGAAGTATCTAAGTCAGACTTGCTTGGTCTTAGCAACTAGGAAACTCCCTTGCTGCTGGCTATGGGCCCCTTCCCGCCTCTGCTTTGCTGCACCTGCCCTGTCGCTAGTCTGAAGGACACACGATCATTATACCTTCCAGAATGTGAATTGGGCTTCAGATGCCCTGCTCTTGGGCCTGCCTCTAGGAAAAATCCACTTGGCAGCTATCAGGGACAGGGCATTTGGTGGTGATGCTCTTACATTTAGCAGGGGGAGAACAACTGGCCCTATCCAACCCCAGCACAGCATCCTTCCAGTGGGCTTCAGGTTTTTAAGGCAATCTAATGTAACTCACCTAAAGAAGGTGAGAGGTGGCATTCTTTCATTTTGAGTGAGAAGGAGCTCTTGAGCTCATCTGTCATGGTCCTCCCACCTACTGGAATTTAAGACCCATCCAGACTGTGGGAGACGCAGGCTCAAAAAGCACCTTGACATTTATTTAAACTGAGCAATAGCCCTGCTCAGACATCTGGCACCTACATGCTTACAGTGGTTTGGAAGTAAACCCCCCCCCCCCCCCGCAAGCATGTCACTGACCCCTTTACCTCACTGCTCACAGTTACAGCGGAGTGTGTGTGTGTGTGTGTGTGTGTGTGTGTGCGTGTGCGTGCACTTAGAGAGATCATGGTCATGATGGCCGGCACTTCTGTGATCAGGGAAGACACTTCCAACCTGCTCCGGCGCTGGCAATGTGTTCAGAGGCTTGGTTCAAGAGCATCCAAATAGATCTACTGTTGCCTATGTTGCTTATGTCTTTTTAGAAGGGAGAGCTGTTGTCATGTGCCATTTCAGTTTTGGTTTAACAGAGTCTTTCTTCCATTGTGTTAAATTTCTTTTTGCATAATGGAGGAGGGGCTCTGTGTAGTCATATCCAAGAGATGCTGTGAATTGCCTTTCTGTCCTGAGGTATGGTGGTGACTGGAGCAATCCTGCTGTGGTGGGAGCAGAGTTCTTTTCTTCCCCCACCCCCACCCCATCCAGGCA
This sequence comes from Hemicordylus capensis, assembly GCF_027244095.1. Taxonomy (NCBI): domain Eukaryota; kingdom Metazoa; phylum Chordata; class Lepidosauria; order Squamata; family Cordylidae; genus Hemicordylus; species Hemicordylus capensis. The sequence goes on from NC_069658.1 coordinate 4,715,357, forward strand.
TGTTGTACCTGATTAAAATGCATGGGTTAACATTTACAATGAGATTTCACGCACTTTTAAAATAACTTTTCTTTCTTTCTTTCTCTATCAAGTTCCAAGCTGGCTGCCTTTTTAGGCAGATGATGATTTATGGAAAGTGATCTTGGTGTTTATTTGAACAACCAAATGCAATAAATCTGCTAGCCATTTCAAGGGAAAGTTTATTAATGCAGGGCATTATTCTGTTCAATATTGTGTTGTCTTTAAAATTAAGCAGAGCATTAGTAATAATGAAACTGGCTTAAATCAATACAGTCTTGGTATGAAACCTTTTGCATGGGTGGGGGAAAAATTGAACTGTGTGTAATGTAACAGCGACATTTATAACTCTGCAGAACAGGAAGAAAGCCCCCCCCCCGCCACACAAGTGAAACTACGTAAGTTCAATCTCTGTCTACAAGTTTTATTCTAGGCGGACTTCTCTGTGGGAGGGGGGCTTTAAGAGAACTTCTAGGATTTAAAAAATACAACATGGAAGCAGCAAAAGTGCGGTTCATGTTGTTATGCTTATGTAGCATGGGCTTCTCTAGGAAGACTGGGTTCCCAGCCTTGTGTCTCCAGATGGGTTGGACTGCAGCACTCATCATCATGGGCGTTATTGTGGCTGGGGATGATGGGAATGGTACTCCAACCACAACTGAAGATCCAAGGTTGGGAACCTCTGTGCTAGGGTGCCATTAAGGAGGGGAAGGTGTTCGCGTGAAGAGGGGCCTCCTGGTGTGGTTCAGTGGTTTTCGCCAGCTGCTGTGGCACAGCGGGGAAGCAGCTTGCCTAGAGTGCAAGAGGCTTTTAGTTCAAATCCCCGCTGGGGTGTTTCCCAGACTGTGCCTAGTAATACATTTGTAGTCACCTATATTGGGCAGCAGCAATATAGGGAGGTGCTGAAAGGCATCATCTCATACTCCGAAGGAGGCGGCAGTGGTCAACCCCTCCTGTATTCTACCAAAGACAACCACGTGGCTCTGTGGTCGCCTGGAGTCAATAACGACTTGACTGCACAATAGCTCCCTAGTTCCAACTGACATTCTTCTCACACAATGTGAACGTGGATGGCAATATCCTAAGCAGACATGGAAGCCAGAACTCAGTCCTCCATGAGCTGAGCAGATCACATAATCTGCCCCTCGGCCTTTCCCCCTTTCTTTGTGGCTTCTCGTGGTCTCCAGGAGCTGAAGATGAGCCTCAGCATGCCAGCTCCTTCATAGGTTCGCCTTTCCTCGTAGGATACATAATATTTGTGTTTATAAGTACATCTCAGCACTTTGGGAAGCTGTTGCTATAAAAGTATGAAGGACATTTGTACAACCATCCATACACTTACATTTTACAACAATTTTGACAGGAAAATGATCATACACATTTAACAAAATAATAATCTGATAAAGAAATGTGTAATAGGGCTGCTTTGAGTGGCATACTTAAGTGTGCAAATGTGGAGAAAGGAAATCTTAGCTCTGGATTTGTGGAATGTTATACTCTAGTTCTGTGATTCACAGTGCGTTCCAGGCCACACTAGAATGCTGCAGGAGGAGTCGAAGTGTGTCTTGAAACATTCTGGCCCTCTGAAGCCCCAGGAGTTTGGAACTCCAGTGGTAGTGCTCAGGTGCCTTACTGCCCGGACCACCAAGGCAGCTTGTAGGGAGACGGTCTGTCTGATTCAAGCCTTGCGACAACATCCCCCTGATAGTGGCCAGAAGGGAAACTGTAGCCAATCAGCCCAGGAAGAATGAGGTGACCTGGAGAGCCATATGGTCCCTGCTGGCCCTCTATGGACCTCGCTCTCAGTCTGGGCATCTTGTCTCTGAGGGATGGTACTGACAGTTTCACCGCATCTTGCCATCTTGAAGCTGACCACCATCTTGTTTGCCTCTATGAGGTTCGAGTCACGATACTGCATGCATCTAACACTCTGTGCTTATGAGGGGAGAAGGGCCTCCTCAGCACCTTGACCAGAGCATCATCTCCACCCAGAAAGCACCATCCCACCTCTGAGTTCTGACTGACTGGAGAAAGGGGGCGGGGGGGAGGGATGCTAGGAGGAAATAATGATCTGGGCTTCACAAGACCAACAGCAGCCCTGTTGCCCACACCTGCTCCCCTGGAGGTTTGGTAGACAGGAGGTTCGTACCGTCCCAGGCCCTTAGAACCGAATGGCCTCCTCCCGCTTGTCTTTGAGACATTTGCTCTGGCCTGCATGTGTGACCTTCATGTTCTTCCACATGTTAATTGGTGGCTTTGGACTTGTAGTGAAGAAGGGTGGGGGAATGCTCTGATCCTGTTCCTTTCCAGGGCCATTGTAGCCAAACCCTGTGAGGCAAAAGGCAATCTGGTAGAGATGAGAATCTGAGCCACACGAACACAGAACACCCGTAATATTGAGATGTCAACAGGGGAGACGAATGAGTGACAAGGGTTCTGCCGCATGAATTCATTGCCTTTCTTTTCTTCCAGGAGACATTGAAATGTAATGAAACTTAAACATTTTTAAACAATGCCCCGATTAAAATTTAATAGCAATGAAAATGAACAATATTCTTACAGGTTAGAAATAGTCTTCATTATTCTTTAAAAAGTTCATATCATAAGGAGCAGCATAGTTAATAAGGCCCTGAATATTTTTTTTATATTATGTACACTGTTCAGCTAGAAATTTAACAAGGATTTTTAATGAAATGATGACAGAAATCGCAGTTTTATTGCATCCCTTTGCAGAATATCTCCTGTGAGACCAAGCTAGAGAGAGGCCAATATTAATGACTTTTCATAGGAGCTGAGCAATAAGTTATGGGGAGCTTATAAAGATGATAATTTTCGGCTGCTGTTTGGATAGCTAAACAGCCTTTTGGAGAATTGCTGCTTAATAGACACATCATGGGAATTAAAGACATTTGGATGTTAATTTGTATACATATTCTGCTATAGGACCACAAAGAGAGATTCATTTTTACAGATACTTTTGTTTGCTAGTCTACTGAGAGGGGAGACGAGAATTCATTTGCTGAAGAGTTTCTGTCAACCGAGGGCTGAAGAGAACCTGGAGAGTTGTCAGGGGGCCCACATTCATCCCCCTTCTCTCCCATCTCGTGTTTTTTAATAAGAATTGAAGAGTGTGCCATGTGATCTTAGTATGGTTTTGTTCTCATTAAAATTTAAAGGAATGGTTATTTTGGGAAATGAGACTTATGGTTGGGGGGAAATGAACACCAACAATATTTACGGAAGCTCCAGCAATCTAACACACAGTGTTGACTTAGATCACGCCAGCTATTGCCCACTTGGCTAATATATTTTAGTGTATTGCCACACACCTATAATAAGTGAATGAATAGAGAGCTGATCCGAGGCAGCAACTGGCATTTTTCAAAACCCTTCATGCATTCCAATTTCCTGTATTTTAAATGCAGATGTTCATCAAACTTTTAATACCGGGAGGGGAGGCCTTGCTTGAAACTTGCTTTAGAGTGAAGCACTGGATGGCAATAAACTTAATTTTGGCTTTTATCTATCTTGGTTCCACCTCGAAGCTTTTAAATATAACGTTTCTGAAGTAAGAATTTCTTTTGTGTTAGTCATTTCTATGAACACCTGTGAACTGTTGAGTTTAATTGGCCAGCAGCTGGAGCTGATTGTGAGAATATTGGTGGGGAGCCGGGGTTGCCAGCTGATTGGCTGTCTTCATATTGTGTATCATTATCTCTCTCTCTCTTTCCATTCAGACTTCTTAAAAAAGTGCAGGTTATGATGGTTTATGGATGAGAGCCTTAAAGTAGGAACTCCAGAACTCTGAGGCTGCCAGGTTGGGATTGGTTAGAAGTCAACAGCATATCAATCAGCTCAATCATGAGCAGGACTGGAGATAGGCAACTTGCCATGTATGTATCTGAAACTTTCTGGAAAAGGGAGGAGCCAAAATGGTTTTTATTTGTAGAATCACTTCTAACCCACCTTCCTGTGTTTGAGAAAAATGGCCAAGGAAGCACTACTGTTCATCAATCTGGGCTCCTTGAAGGAAGAGTCTCCTCTTCCTCTTCAGGCTCCATCACAGCTTTTAGAAAGCATGTTAAATCGTGGCTTTTTACCCAGGCTTTTATATGATTTCCTCTGCTGCTGCTCTTTGTATTTTGTACTGTTTTTATGCTTGTGTTTTAAATTTTAAATCAGATTTATTTTTATATTTTTAGCTTAATATTTCAATTGTTTCATTTTTATAATCTTGTTTTAAATTCTGCTGTAAACCGCCTTGGGATTATTTTAATGAAAGACAGTATATAAATGTAACAATAAATAAATAAATATAAATAAAAGAGCAGAATATACATGTAAAAATAAATAAGCAAACATTCATAGTCAAGGCACTAAAAGCAGTTTAAAAACATGCAGAAGTGGCAGATCTGAATAACTGTAGGATATCCCATAGAGCACAGTTTGGGGATAAGCCACTTTGGGTCATGCTGGATGTCTTCCGAAGCTTCAGTTAACTCTGGAATATCATCAGGGAGCGAGGCAGACGAATCTCCCGGGTCAGGGAATTCCATACCTTGGGAATTGCAGTGTGGACTGACTTCACTGTGTTCCTGCCAATTTTACCGCAGGTGGAGGCAGCACATTCAAAAGGGCCTCACCAGTTGTTCTCACTGTGTGGACAGGGTTGTATGGGAAGCAGCCCTTCCGCTATTCTGGGCCCAAGCTTAAGAAGGGGTTGGCTAGAGCATATTTCTAGTGGCAAAGCCCAACTTCTCAGTTTTCCTGAATTTTTTTTTAAAAGTGTGTGTTGGTTTAGCATTGGGACTGCTGAAGAAGGAACTGATCCCAAAGCCTCTGTTTGCATATCTGGAGTGTGTTGGTCAACATCGTCCTGAGAAGCCTTCTTCCTTGGATTGTGCTCCCTATATTACATTCTGCACAAAACTGGCCCCAGCTTCCTTTGTATTGGTTAATTCTAACTCATGTACATTATTGCAGGTTTGGGGCTCTGTTGCTTGATTTTAAAGTTTGAGGTTTTTCTTGTACTTCTTTGATATAAGTTTCGTAGCTGCTTATCATTTTTGTAACATTGTGCTGTATGTAAACTACTTTGGAAACTTGTTGAAAAGTGGTATATAAATATTTTGTTGTTGTTGTTTTTGTTGTTGTTGTAATGGGCACATTCGTTGCCTGGGCCTCTTAGAGAGTTGGTCTTGTATCTGTGAAACCCAGGGTGAAATTCCTGCTCAACTGTAAAGCTCACTAGGTATGGGTGGTTGTTAGACTCAATGACCACTCTAAGAAGTTCAGAGTGCAGTATGAAAACTAAAATATGGGAATTTGAAGGGACCCTGTGGTATGAATTGATAGTGGCAGTTTGATTGGCACAAGTATACTCTGTTCCTTTTCATAATTTTTGAGGGTTGGGGCCATGTGAAAGAGGACAAAGGCATATAACAGATGCTTACTAAGAGCGATTTAAGTCTAAATAAAGGATAAACTAATGTCCATGACAGTTGGGTTTTCAAAGGGATTGACTTTGTGTTCTTATGAGTTTCATAATGTGTTTTAGAAGAAGCAGGCAACTGAAAATGTTTGCCAACAATGGGACAGTCATCTTCACTATAAGGTGAATTGTAATGGTCCACATCTGGATTTGCATTTCATGTTTCTATGGGCTCAATGCAACCTCTCTGTAAGGTACTTCTGTGCATACAGGACCCTTCCAGTTTTCTTCCTGGGACTTCTCAGATTTTCATGCAGTTTGGTCACCAACCAAGCTTGTATTTTTCCTCACTGCCACGATTCCCACAAGCTTATTGATTTAGCAACTGAACTAAGCTCTCCTGTTTGCTCTACCAAGCTTTCTCAACTCCCTGTTTTGCCATTTTCTTTGCATCTGCTGCTGCTGCTGTGGACATTCTGAGCTTGGGTGTGTGTGTCTAACTCAGAGCCCAGAGAGAGATATTCTCCTAACATGAATCAGAAATGAGATGGTGTGCAGCAGTGAGACACAGCCCTTGGGTGCAATGTTTTTCTCTTATCTCCCCGCCCCCTCGCCCTTGGCTTAGTCTGTTCTCCCTGCAGCTGGGCTCTGTATACACACACCTGTGGGTGTGTGAAGCTGATAAAGTTGGAATGCCCACTGTTCAGGATGCTCAGGATGGTCACAAGTTTTAATTGCTTCCCTCCTCCTACCCCAACTGCTGGTCCCAGATCTCCTTGTCTGCCTCCTGTGTGCAATCCTTGTCACTTCTCTCCCCATTTCACATCGGTCCTCATGGAACGTCTTTACAGTCATCCAGCATCAAGGGGACATACTAAGATATGCTTTATTTTTCAGCCAGGGAATTGCTCCCCTAAGTGATTCTTGCAGCAAGATGCCGATGAAAATGTAATTGTGAAATGTGTTAACACATGCAGTTTAGTTCCCTACAAACTGTGTGCTCTCTGGAGTCACTGGGAAGCCTGTACTTGGTTTGTACAGAACCAAAAGAAAAAGTATTTGACACAGATGTGCCTCTCATTGTATCTTCTTGTTTTCCAGGCAACAATCTCTCTCTGCAGCTATCAAGTGTGAGCCCCAGGCGGACACATGATGTAGCAGGGGAGTGCCAATGAAAACAACATCCTTGTGTTGCAGTCTCCCTATTATGTGGTGGGTTTCCTCGTCCTTTTCAGTGGCAGGCAGTGGTGTGGGATGGAGAAATGCCACACAAGCCATTCAGGACAGGGAATATGTGATTTGAAATGTTACAGGGGAGAGCGGAAGAAGCAACATGAGAATGCCCCAGGCCATCCATAAGGCATAGATTTGGTTGGCCTGAGGTTCTCAGATTGTTGTATGAGAGGCACATTTAAACTCTATATAGCTCAAAGGAAGAAGAACAAACCTTGGTTGATGTTATAAGTTTTTGCTGGTTGATCTTAATTTGCACGTACTTAAAACCAATTCTTTTGAGAAGGCAGCATACTCCCGTTATGTCCCAGCAGGGTCGGCTTGAGAAGAAGCATTTTCTCCTCTGTATCAGGAATAGAGGTTCAGCATTTTGCATTCCGAGCCCAGAACAGAACGCAATGTCCCGGAACAGTCCATGGGAACAACCAGCAGAGCCGACTGTTCTCACAGAACGACCTATAATGTTCCACTGTTCTGGGCAGCCAGTGTGTGTGTGTGTGTGTGTGTCTGAGGGCAGTGTGGGGCAGGTATAACAACTTTTTAAAAAGTTGTTACAGGTGAATAGTCCAAGAAAGCGGTGAGGAGCAGTGCCACACTGGTCCCCATGCTGGCCATGCAAATGCCAACATCCTTTGTGCCTGCAACACCATGCTGGCCACACAAATGGCCATTGTGCATGTGCGGTGGCCATTTGTGTGCTGTAGGCAGGGCTTCTTCCATGTGGGATGCCGACTCGGTGCCGCGCCTCAACGCTTCTTGGATTGTTTGCTGGTAACTTAAAGGTACCTCTTGCAGCCCCCCCGCCCCCGCTGTACTGGCCCCAGGGCCCTCATCGGCCTCCTGAAACGGTGGAACGTTCCGAGATGGAACAGGGTTGTTGCATTCCGAGTCAGGAACAGGCGCTTTATTTTAAGGGTGTTCTGTTCCGGACTCAGAACAGCCCATTCTGAGTCGGAATGTTCCGCCCTTAGAATATTCTGCACATCTCTAATCAGGAAAAGGGGGCAACGTCTCTTCTCCGTTGGGCCCACCTTCAGCCTTTTTTAGAAGCTGCTGCGTTAATTTTTAGTTTTACTCTGCTTGGTTAGGGGCAGCTTTTTAGTCTATCAAAAAGCTTTTAATCTAATTGATTTAACACATGTTGTGGTCCTTGCACAAATGGCTATGCCATATACAAATGTTTCCGTCTGGAATATTCTTTTCTTTGTTACAGTGATTGTGTGTGTGTTGCGGGAGGGAGGGTGGAAAGGGGGCCTAGGCTAACTGAAGAAGGGACTGTGTCTTTTTAATGAGATGTAGGTCTGCACCTATTGGAAAGATCTAGCTTTAATGAATTTTCTTCTGTCTGAATATCTTGGTAAGAAGATCAGATTTGCTCCCTTTCTCTTAAAGCAATTAATTGTGGCTAGCTATATTTGCAAAGCAGAGCCTTCTGTGACAGAAACCCACAGCATGGTGGTCTGGAGGAGGTTTCTGGGAAGTGTTGAGAGATAACATTGTTCGCAACAATTGAGACAAATGCTTTTCCTTTGTGTTGAGGAAGGCTCATTTAGCAGAATCTCCAGCAGCCAAGTTGTTGAGCATTGTACAATAGTTTTATTTACCTTGTGGTAAAGCAAATTGCTCAAAGGGGTGAGCATAAAGCGGATTGTACACTATTAAGGGCTGTATAGCAACCACTGCACAAACAATGGTTGCTGTGAAAACATCCTATTAATGAGGATAGCGTTGTGAGGAGAGATACGTTACTGAGCAAGATGCTCCTCTTACAGTAACCGAAAGTGCTGGCTCCTGAATTAATCAAAGGCCCTGGACTGTAATGTCATTATGAATAATCAGAACATTTCAGCCTCAGGCTTGGCCCATCATTCTGGCAAGCACTGAACTCCGTCAGAGTCGATTGAAGTTGTGCCAATCTTCCTTGGCGACGCTGATTGATGCAATCTCTTTCCTCGCCATTAATTTGAACCGCCAGACAGTGTGCAGCTACACTTTGGCCATTGCAGGCATGGAGATGACTTAGTTGTGATTGCGTCTGCTTGAGACTTGGGGGAACGTGAGAGCCCATTGTCCCTTTCTTGTCCCCCTCTCTGTGTGCACACATGCAGAACTTGGCAGACATCAATGAAGCACCCATGTGGCATGGATGCCAGAACGTTGTGCTCTCTTTCTCTCTCTCTCAAAAAAAAAAAGAGGCGGGGGGGGGCGCGTTTCACTACCTAAATTCAAGCGGCTGAATCACTTTCCATTGCTAACTCCCTAGCTTCAAACATTCCTCCTTCCCCCTGCAAAGCAGCAAATGAAATGGCGTGATTTTCTCAATGGCCTCGTTTAAATGCACATTTTCAACCTTCAGTGAGTTGTCAGTCCTCTCTGCTTCCCGATACAAATTTAGTCTGAATTAAATGACTAGTTTGAGATTTTTTTGTGCTTCATAGACTGAAACAAGTAATAAACAGCTTATGTAATCATCCTAATCACGAATCTTGCCCAAAAAATGTCATAAAACCCTGCTGCGTACAGCACCTCTCAATGATTTTTTGCAGCATGCGGAAACCATATATTATAAATATGGTCTACTGTGGACATTTTGTCTAGATGGTTAGCACCTCGCCCTCTGCGCCCCCCATTTTCAGCTGTGAGAGAGTTTTTCTTTCCTCCTCACAACTTCGGCTTCCGTCAAGTATAGCCATATCGACATAGAATGCGTGCCTTTTAAAGTTTCTCCAACGTGCACACGTGCCGAAAATTTCTTCATGGTGCCCAGATTTTTTAAAAATTAGGAGTTTGCTCAACTGACAGGTTACACAGTATAATGCTTTTTAATGGATTTGAAGACTTCATGAAACCAGTTATTCACATAGTTGGATGCTGGTTCTGCTAATTTTGTTTAATCTTAAATATTCTGAAAGCTCATGTTTGCATGTAAAGTTAGAACTTACATGGCTGAGATTTCAAGATAGTAGGACATTTGAAACAATGTGTGCACAAGCAACTTATGAGGCAGTTATAAGAATAAAATGAGAACTCTGCATATACACTGACGACTTGAGGCTCCTGGACGAAGGGTAGAATACGGTTGTCAAAACAACATTGCAGACCCTATGTTATATGAATTGTGTACCCACACAATTTTTTATTAAGAGCATAAAAACAGCCCTTCTGGATCAGGCCCAAGGCCTGTCTAGTCCAGCATCCTGTTTCACACGGTGGCCCACCAGATGCCCACAGGCAAGAGGTGCCCACAGGCAAGAGGTGAGGGTATGCTCTCTCTCCTGTTGCTACTCCCCTGCAACTGGTATTGAGAGGCATCTTGCCTCCGGGGCTGGAGGTGGCCTACAGCCCTCAGACTAGTAGCCATTGATAGACCTGCCTCCATGAATTTATCTAAACCCCTCTTAAAGTCATCCAGGTTGTCACCACATTTTGTGGCAGAGAATTGATTATGTGTTGTGTGAAAAAGTACTTCCTGTTGTTGGTCCTAATTTTCTTGGCAGTCAGTTCCATGGGATGCCCACGCTGGTTCTAGTCTTATGAACTTTCTCCACACCGTGCATGATTTTATAGACCTCTACCATGTCTCCCCTCAGTTGTCTTTTTTCCTAAACTAAAATGCCCCAGGTGTTGTAGCCTTGCCTCGTAAGGAATGTGCTCTAGGCCCCTGATCATCTTTGTTGCCCGCTTCTGTATCTTCTCCAGTTCTATAATGTCCTTTTAGAGATATGGTGACCAGGACTGTATGCAGTACTCCAAATGTGGCCGCACCATATTTTAGTATAATGGCATTAATATTCATTTTAACTGTGTTTATCCTGTTAAATTGTGTATACTGCCTAGAGATGTACATATGTACATAGAGATGTAAGTAAATAAATAAATTTGTAGTTTTATTTCCAGTCCCCTTCTAATGATTCCAAGTATGGAATTGGCCTTTTCCCAGCTGCCACACAATGAGTTGACACTTTCAATGAGCTGTCTACCACCACCCCAAGATCTCTCTCCTGGTCAGTCACTGATAGCTCAGACTCCCATCAGTGTACTACTGTACAGTATATTTGAAGTCTGGGGTTTTTGCCCCAATGTGCATCACTTTACACTTGCCAACACTTGCTCCCCATTTACCCTTGCTCCCCATTTTGGAGGGATTGATTTGTATGCCAGCTTTCAGGTCAATGCCTCTCTAAAGTGATTTACGTACGTTTAAAAATAACATCCCACTTCCCCCATAATATGCATGTTTCTGGCTGTAGTTTTTAGTCTGTTTAAAGCTGCACCAGGTCTGGTATAATCAACCCCTAGGGAAACAGTCTCGAGAAGGAACCTGGCAGCAGGTGAGAGTATCTGGAGGTAGGGCTGCTGCTTTGTTGGGCCCATGGTTGCCATCTCTTCTTCTCCACAGCTCCTCCCAAGTGGCAGCAAGGGCTAGGGGTGTCTGAGATGGCAACAGTCCTTGTCCCCAATTGGGTGTGTTTTGGTTGCTGTGGGAGGCGGCAGAATTAAATGATGGAAGGGAAGTAGTCACGTCTGTGCGTGGTGTTGCTTGTTGTTGGATTCGGCACTGACCATGCTATTAACTGGCACACTTTTTAATTTTATTTTATTTAACACATTTGTATACCACCCAAAACGCAAGTCTCTGGGCGGTTTACAACAAAACAATAAAAACAGATAAAAAGATTAAAACTTTACAACAATTAAAATTTAAAATGTTAAAACTATTAAAAACACAATAAAAACAATATCTAATTAAAACCCTGGATGAACAAATGTGTCTTGACCACCTTTTAAAAAGTTGTAAGAGTTGGGGAGGCTCTTATTTCAGCAGGAAATGTGTTCCAAAGCCTCCGGGCAGCAACGGAGAAGGCCTGTCCCTGAGTAGCCACCAGACAAGCAGCTCAGACGAACCTCTCCAGATGATCTCAACAGGCAGTGTGGTTCATAGTAAAGGTGTTCTCTTAAATTCACATGATTTACAAAATGGCATTCACTTGATTTGCAAAATGGTTCACTTCCTCTCCTCCCTCCACCCCAGTGTGTGTGTATACTGCTACCGTTGTGGCTGATTGCATTTTTGCCAAATGGAAATGGAGGCTGAGAGGAATTGGTGCTCAGGGCTAGGCAGTGAATGAATCTGTTACAGAGTGTACCTTGAACCTGGGTCTCCCAGGCACAAGGCTGGCTCTCATCGCAGCATGCAGGTAGTAATTAACAGGGAACAAGAACTCAAGTTAGGATGGTAGTTCTGAAAATGCAGCACTCCAGTGTGAATTGTTTTGTTATCCTGCTGACAGTAATTGTCCTCACATCCCGGAAACAAAATTCAGAGGGAGATATTGATGTGGCAGAAGACATCCACATTTCCATATGAAATGCTAGGCTCTTCGTGTTCCAAGTAGGTGTTCCTGATGAACTGAAATAAATACATATTGTCATCACAGGTTGGGACAAGTGACTAAAAAACTAAATCTGTGTGTGTGTTTTCTAATTCCCACAGGCACACACTAAGATGTTGGTTGCTTTAATGTACTGTTCAAGCTGGTACTGAGGAGAGTGGGTGGGAGGAAAGCATGATCTTCCAATAATGTAAAATTCCCAGTGGACAAGACTACAGTTACACCCCAAACTGTCTGCATTTATTTATGCTGTATAGCTTTGGGATATTGCAAGTGGAAGCACATTGGATGCAAGGGAGCCCAGATTGCTCCTACAAAAGCCTCCGTAACATATAAGGGAGAAAATACAAAGCTTCAGGTGGCAGCTGAAATGCAGTCATTGACTCCATATGCTTCAGCTGCATGAGAGGTTCATCTGACAATACCAAGCAAGTGTCGTATTTTAAGGAATTTCTGAAGTCAGGCATCCAAGGGGTAATAGAGTTGACATCTCATTTCAGAAATCACAGGGAAACACCTGCGGACGTTTCATTTCCAAACTTTATTTAAAACTCTACTTAGCAATCAGTTTTCATAAGAGGAGGGCAGTGTTCCCGCTACTTTTTTTTCATCTGTGTGCGGAATGAGTTTTGTTCTGGGTGGCAGTGTCAAGGCAGTTGATCCAAAATTAACTGAGCGGACATCAAAAGAACTTGTAAGCTTGTGCACGCCTTAGAGAGAACACTGGAGGAGGGATTTGGGGGTTGGTGGTAGCATGTCTGCTGTGCAGTTACAGAAAATACCACCTTGGGATTTTCTTAGTGAAAGGCGGGGTATAAATTTTAACAAGTAAAATAGATAGATAGATAGATAAAAATATCTCCACACCCTTCCATGCATCTCCGTATCTAAGAGAAAGCAGTGACCTCCCTTTAAGTGAGGAAATGCTTCAACTTCAACTCCTAGAATGGTTTGGGTTAATTGCCCTCCTATCATGGGTGGCTAAAACCTAGTCCTTTTTCCAGTGCCCATAAGAAGTATTGCAGATAGTGTTTTTAAATTTTTTCCTTAGAACTGGATGATGATGACATTTTTGCTTTGCAGTGAAAGAGTTCTTAAAGGGACTTGCATAGCAAAAGGAATGAAAAGATGCTTCCCTGTCCCCAAAGTGTGCCAACTAAAATCAATAAATACATGCGAGGTAGACACCAGCAACCATTACTGGGAAGCTGCTCTGTTGGCTTGAAAAGGGACAGCTCCTCTCCTGCTGCAAAGTACAAGGGAGAAGCCACTTGAAAAGGTGCCTCTTGGCTCCCTTTGCAGGCGCAATGGGGTTCTGGACAGCTGGAGGACCACAGTTTGACAACATATCCTGAGTATTTACAACATATCCTGAGTATTTGCTCAGGATGATGGAGAATGAGTGTCTTAAGGTCACCTGGAGAGCTTTGTGGCTCCGGTGGGGACAGAACTAACTCGGACCTCCCTGGTCAGAGTTTAGCACTCAAATCACACAGGCTCCAGTTCTGTGGTCTGAATGGAGCAGGGTCAGGGGAGCATTTGGATTTTTTTTTTTTTAAAGAGTGGTTGTGGTGATAGCTCTGGGTATGTTACTTGTTGTTATGAAAAGATGGGTCCCAAGTGTTTGCTTGTAGGGAGATGGAGTTATGAGAACTTCTATTTTACATTTCTGAGCCCTTACAGAGAAACCCTCTCCGACTCCTGTGTTCTCTGCAGACTTGAGGACAAAAACTTTGTCCAGAAAAGGATGGTAATTAAGTTTTATTAAGAAGTCTGAAGGGTAGTCCCAGATTTCTTGCTCAAAAACTAGGTACCACATAATGAAGGCAGTTGTGTTGACTAGACAGTAAAGACAAATGGCTTGACCCGTTGGAAAATCACATGGAAAACCTTGTCTGATCAACAGCAGCACCATCAGCTAGTGCCCTTCTGGTGAGCTTCAGTTCAAGATCCAATTAAAACCCATGTTTTTAATCCGTAATTAATGAATTCATCAATTAGTTGTATCAATTGATAAATGCTTTCGTCTCCTACTTATTAGTTTATGGTGTCTAAGGTACAAAATAGGTAAGGTTGATGCCATTAATTTTCTCCTTCTGTTGGTAAGAAAGTGGAATTCAGACTCTCAGCAAATACCCCAGAGATAAGAAAGCAAACCATGTATAATGAGAACAGCATGATACTGCAGATGGTATGTTGTAGGGAGCTCCATTGGATGTCCTTTATAAAGCTGACATCACAGATTGATTGCCCACCATCAATCAGTCAAGTTTGTTAATCCAATCAGCGGACCATTGCATGGAAGAGTCAAATTTAAAATTAATTTTAAATTTTTTGAAGGAAAACAAAATATAAAATGCTAAATGTGAAAAATTCTACACCAGCATTGGTTCTCATAAGGATATGCTAGTCAAACTGGAAGGTCTTTCAGAATGTCTCTGTCTCAGTTGCTGAGTGTCCAGAGGATGAATGGACTGCTGTGGAACTGCTTCTCTCTGTGCCTCTTTGCACGGGTGGTATTTCTAAGGGAGCATCCTAGGCACAGTCTCTGGGGCTGAAGAGAAGTTCTGTAAAGAAATGTCCAGTACTATAGTGATTATGATGAGGGGATAAAGAATTGATGGTCCCATTGCCTTTAATTTCTAGGGCAAACGTGTTGGTTTACATTTTCACTTGTCCCAGGGTGAAAGTGATGAGTCAGAAGCCCTGCTTTTCCTAGGGGTTGTTGACTTTATTTCAACTCATGCTACTGAAGCATATCGATCTACCTATCTACCTAGTACATTTGTATACTGTCCTATACAAAAATGTCCCTGGGCGGTTCACAGTATAAAAACCATTACAATATTAACATAATTGAAACAACTTAAAATACAATAAAGCTCTAAAAACTGAAGCTTTAAACCAAGAGGTTGGTTAATCAAGAGGAAGAATCCAACACATCCCTTGGGGCAAGTGGTGTTTTGGTCCCCCACCACCACCTCCACCCTACTGCTTGTTATCTGAAAACTGGAGATTCCCGCCTGCCCCTGCTTATGAATGTTTTTGCCAGCCATTTTGGATGCTCATTGTGAGCAAAAGGTGGGGGGATATTAAGTATCTATTTTAAAAGGAGACAATAATTAGACCGTTTCTTAAGAAGCCTTCCCTAGATCCCTCGGCGATGGATAATTATAGGCCAATCTCTAATCTCCCTTGGTTGGGCAAGGTGATCGAGAGGGTGGTGGCCGACCAGCTCCACGTGGTTTTGGAGGGAACTGATTATCTAGACCCATTTCAAACTGGCTTTAGAGTGGGCTATGGGGTTGAGACAGCCTTGGTTGGCCTGATGGATGACCTATACCGGGGAATCGACAGAGGGAGTGTGACTCTGTTGGTTCTCTTGGATCTCTCGGCAGCGTTGGTTACCTTGGTATCCATGGTATCCTTCTGGGTATTAATACTTAATATCCCCCTTCTCGCTCTCAATGAGCATCTATCTGTCTGTCTGTCTGTCTGTCTGTCTATCTATCTATCTATCTATCTATCTATCTATCTATCTATCTATCTATCTATCTATCTATCTATCTACTTACTTAGTTACTTACAGTCAGACAGGTGTTATTGACGGGTTTGTTTTATCCAGACATCGAGTCCTTCCCAAGGACCTGGGATGGCTAAATTTTATTATCAGTGTTGTTGCTGTTATTATAGATATTGTCGCAGAATATAGGCTGTTCCCAGTAAAGTTGCCTTTTGTAATTGACTGATGGTGATTTCTGTGGCCCCTATGGTGTTGAGGTGCTCTTCAAAGTCTTTTGGAATTGCACCCAGGGCGCCAATGACCACTGGGATTATTTTGGTCTTTTTCTGCCACAGCCTTTCAATTTCAATTTGTAGATCTTTGTATTTGGTGATTTTTTCTATTTCTTTTTCTTCTATTCTGCTATCCCCTGGTACTGCTATGTCGATTATTTTAACTTGTTTTTCTTTCTTCTCAACTACAGTGATATCTGGTGTATTGTGTGGCAGATAGTTGTCTGTTTGTAGTCGGAAGTCCCATAATATTTTTACATCTTCATTTTCGACAACTTTTTCGATTTTATGGTCCCACCAATTTTTGGCTACGGGTAGCTTGTATTTTTTGCAGCTGTTCCAGTGTATCATCCCTGCAACCTTGTCATGCCTTTGTTTGTAGTCAGTCTGTGCGATCTTTTTACAACAGCTGATGAGGTGGTCCACTGTTTCATCTGCTTCTTTACAAAGGCGGCACGTGCTGTTTGTTGTTGACTTTTTGACTTTGGCTCTTATTGCATTTGTTCTTAGTGCCTGTTCTTGTGCAGCCAGTATTAAACCCTCTGTTTCTTTCTTCAAGTTGCCATTCTTAAGCCATTGCCAGGTCTTGGTGATGTCTGATTTCCCACTTATTTTATGCAAATATTGACCATGCAGGGGCTAATTTTTCCATTTTTCTGCTCGGTTCTTTCTAGTAGGCCTGCTTTGTTTCATTGGTGTTGAATAGTTTCTCGTTATTGACCATTTGAAGTGCATCTTCTTCACTGACCTTTATATATTCTTCAAGGCCTCTTTTCTCTTCCTCTACTGTTTGATGGACTTGCAGCATTCCTCTTCCACCTGAGCTGCGAGGGAAGTACAGCCTATCAACATCACTGCGGGGGTGCAGAGCATGATTGATGGTCATTATTTTCCTGGTCTTATGATCTAGCATCTGTAGCTCTGACTGGGTCCAGTCTATTATTCCTGCAGAGTATCTGATCACAGATATAGCCCAGGTGTTTATGGCATATATGGTGTTCCCGCCATTGAGTTTGGACTTGAGGATTTTTCTAACTCTCCTGATGTATTCACTTCCAGTTTTTCTTTTAACTTAAGCGTGTGCAATGTTATCCGCCTGGAGAATGCCCAAGTATTTGCAATGTTCTTTCTCTTCCAGGTTCTTGTTCTTGCTTCCATTGGGCAGTTCTATTCCTTCTGTTTTTGTTATTTTTCCTCTGTTCATTATTAATGCAGCACACTTGTCTAGTCCAAACTCCATTGCTATATCGCTACTGAAAATACAGACAGTGTTTAGCAGTGATTCAATTTCTGACTGGGACTTTCCATACAACTTCAGATTGTCCATGTACAGCAGATAGTTTATTTTACTGGATGTTTTAGATGTTTGGTATGCGAGGCCTGTTTTGTTTAGTATTTGTGAAAGTGGGGTCATGGCGATTACAAACAACAGAGGGGATAGTGAGTCCCCTTGGAAAATACCTCTTCTAATGCTAACCTGTCCAAGTGTCTTGCCATTGTTTGTTAACTGTGTACTCCACATGCTCATTGCTTTTTTAATAAATATCTGAATGTTTTTGCTGACACCAGTTGTTTCTAAACATTTTAGTATCCATGTGTGAGGCAATGAATCGAAGGTCAATCCATGCAACACTTAGATTTGTTTTCCTTCTCTTGCAATTTTCTAAAATTATTTTTTCAATCAGCTGCTTGTCTTTTGTGCCTCTGGTGTTTGGGCAATTTCCTTTCTGTTCAGCTGGAAGCTGTTTGTTAGTTAATAAGTGTTGCATTACTTCATCTGCTATTTTCCAGTTAATAATTTGAACATGGTTGGCAGACAGGTTATCGGTCTATAATTACTTGGAACTGCACCTTTTGCTGGGTCTTTCATGATGAGATGATTTTTCCCAGTTGTTAGCCATTGTTCAATATCACCTCCTTGCAAAATGTGATTGAACTGTTTTGATAGTTGCTTACGAAGGCTTGTTAGGTGTTTAAGCCAAAAGCCATGCAGTTCATAGTCGCCTGGTGCAGTCCAATTTTTAATTTTCTTTGCTCTTTCACTTATTAATTCTGGTGTTGTTATTAGATCTTGCATTAGTTGGTTACATTTTTCGACCTCTTCTACCCAGCCTGCTTTTTTATTATAGTCTATTGGATTGTCCCATAATTTCCACCAGAATTGCACTGTTTCTTCTTTATTTGGTGTTCCTATGTTTCTTGCAGTTTCTCCTTCTATGCTTTGGTAGAAACGTCTCTGATTCGATTGGAATTGGAGATTCTGCATGTGTTGTGTAATTCTGGCTTTGTATGTGCTAATCTTCTTTGACACTGCTGTTATTTGCTGCTTTATTATTTCCAGGACTTCTCTAATTTTCCTTGAATCTAGGTGGTATTTTTGGATCAGATACTGCTTGGTGTTTTCATTCTTCAGCTTCTTGTCTTTCATATCTTTCAATTTACTAGCATCTGATCTAAGCCTGGAGATTTTATTTTCTAATCTAATCTTCCATTTAGGTGATGTACTGCTTTCTTTTTTGACAGGTCCACTGATCTTATATCCGAGCTCTTGTGTTGTTATTGTTGCTGCACTGTACATTAGTTGGTTTGTTTCTTGCAAATTCTTGGTTGTTATTTCTGCAAGTGCAGCATTGACATCTTTTAATGCCTGAGCGAGTTGTTTTTTCGCAACTGTTTTTAGAGCGGGAAGTCGAACCCTGGTGGTTGTTTGGTTCATGTGCTCAGTTATTTTTTGCTTTAGTTCTTGTTGCTTTTCTGTTAAACGGCATTTGGGTTTTTTAGGTGAAGGCAAAGGGGAGGTTGCCTGGTTTTAATTTTGAAACAGTTCAGTAGCAGTGGCATCCTCTATTTCCAACACCTCCTCCACCTGCGCCTGAGCAACTTCTTCAATTGGTGGTAATTCTTCTTCCATATCTTGAGCCTGTGTTGCTCTTTGCAGTTCTTCCAGCTCAACTCCTGTGAATACTTTATTTCTTATTATGAATCTTCTCTGATCTGCTAGCCTTAGGAACATAGGACATAGGAAACTGCCATATACTGAGTCAGACCATTGGTCTATCTAGCTCAGTATTTTCTTCACAGACTAGCAGCGGCTTCTCCAAGGTTGCAGGCAGGAATCTCTCTTAGCCCTATCTTGGAGAAGTCAGGGAGGGAACTTGAAACCTTCTGCTCTTCCCAGAGCGGCTTCATCCCTTGAGGGGAATATCTTGCAGTGCTCAAACATCAAGCCTCCCATTCATATGCAATCAGGGCAGACCCTGCTTAGCTATGGGGACAAGTCATGCTTGCTACCACAAGACCAGCTCTCCTCTCCTAGAACAGCGTTTGTTCTGTTATTTCTGTATCTGGATGCTTTTCTTTCCAAATTTGGTACATTCTTTTTAAATAACCTCTTCTAGTTGGACTAGATTTGTAATAGCAGATCATTATTTCCTTGTTGGCATTTTTTGTATATTTTTTCCAGTTAAGTGACGTTTCTTCCAGTAACCTTGCAGTCTCCAGCCCTGGTTGCTCAACTGAAGATCCTGAGTCCTGTAGCCCACTTGTCACCAGATGTCCAGGGACTCCAGTACCTGGCGTGGTCCTTGTTGACCCGGGTGACGACCGATCCGTTATAGATTTATTAAAGTTACTTCTCACTATATTGTTGATGGGAGAGGCACTCTTAGTCTGGTTCCTCTGGTAAGACCTGTCCAGTATGGTTGGACCTCTGGCATAGTTCTCACCTTCCTCAGAGCACACAAGCCCCACAACCACGCCTAGGTAGTGCCTCACTCAATGATTATTATTTATAATAGAGAATAAATATATAAATAAGATGGATCCCTGTCCCCAAAGCGCTCACAATCTAAAAAGAAACACAAGATAGACACCAGCAACAGTCACTGGAGGTACTGTGCTGGGGGTGAATAGGGGCAGTTACTCTCCCCCTGCTAAATAAAGAGAATCACCACATTTAAAGGTGTCTCTTTGCCAAGTTAGCAGGGGTCTCATAGGGAAGGCCCCAGCATTGACCTATTTTCCTGTTCATCTTTCCCAAAAGGAAGTCTTGAGGGAGGGCAGGCTTGTCAGAAGCACACTGCCAGAAGCAGGTTCCTTCTTGTAGTTGTTGGTGTACTCTGGTTTCTTCTCCCCCATCCTTTATCTGAGAGGGTGGAAAGAAGGCAAGGATGGTTTGTGGGTTTGCCAGAGAATCACTTTAGAGAGAGGACCTAATCATGACCTCGTCCCCCTTCATTCAGAGCAGCACACCTGTAAACCTAGCCAGAGATGCCTTCCCAAAAGCATCAGTCGGTCACTGCTGGAGACCGAGTGCTGGATGAGATGGAACTTTGGTTTGATGTAGTAAGGAAGGGGTTGCCAATGACCCGCTTCCTTACCCCCTACGACAAGACCAGGAGAGCTGGTCTTGTGGTAGCAAGCATGAGTTGACCCCTCTGCTAAGCAGGGTCCATCCTATTTTGCATTTGAATGGGAGACTACATGTGTGAGCACTGTAAGATAGTCCCCTTACGGAATGGGCTGCTTTGGGAAAAGCATCTGTATGCAGAAGGTTCCCAGTTCCCTCTCTGGCAGCATCTCCAAGATAGGGCTGAGAGAGACTCCTGCCTGCAACCTTGGAGAAACCGCTGCCAGTCTGTGAAGACAATACTGAGCTAGATAGAGCAATGGTCTGACTCGGTATATGGCAGCTTCCTGTGTCCCTGTGTAACCTTCCTATGTCCAAATGCCACTGTGGCTGCAGATGATGGGAGCTGTAGTCCAGAAACACCTGTTTGGAAACCCTCTGTAGTAAAGCTTCTCTTCTCTTCTGAATAATTGTTGAGCAGAGCCGGAAATAATCTGAGGCCAAAGTCAGTTCAAGAATTGTTATCCCAGGATAATGGATTCTATGAGGTTGTTCTGGGTGCAGTGGCAAAACTTGGCACATCCAGGAGGTCTCCAGTGGCAGAGGCTTGTGGATTTGCTTTTAGTTGTTGTTCTAGAATTGCTGTTAGGGATGGCACATCTAGCTGAAGTTGCATTTGACTTTTATGTTAAGGATCCCTTGGTGCTTTGAATTTCAGCAGCAATTTTAATTCATATCTGGCCAGAACCTGACATTTAATTCACCAGCCAGACTGCATTTTTAATGATCAATTTAGAAATGCCTTTTCTGATGTAAAGTTGCAGATAATTGGCATTAGCGGATTCTTTGCCCGGGTTTTTGATCACCCACTGCTCCCATGAACTTTGATGGAAATTCAGGGTGCTTAGCCCCTTTTGAAATGCAGACCATGAACTAAGAGATCGTGCAGGTGCTGAGGGAAAAGAGGCGTGTGGCACAAGAGCTGGCAGAAAAGGTATTTTCAGCAGCACTCAGGCTTGGTAAGTCATGCTGGCATGTGCTGTTTCCAGCCTGTTAGAAGACGGCCAGGGATGCACTGAGGCCATCTGGAGAACATTGTCAGGAGTATCCCACCCCACATACATGGTTTTTTGTATGCACAAATAATATGGAAGAAGTCATGTCTGACATGATTCCCAGCAATCATGTTTCTGAAAGGGCTGAGCCACGACTACTCAGTTTTGGGGGGGAATGTATTCATCGGTGCCTAAAATGCCTCCATCCTTATGATTTTTCAGGACTCCTTGCAAAAACCCTAACCCCTGCTAACTGGGCAAAGAGGCACCTTTAAATGTGGTGATTCTCTTTATTGAGCAGGGGACAGGGAGCCATCTTATTTATTTATTTATTATTTATCTGTGTAAACCGCCCTGAGCCATTTTTGGAAGGGTGGTATAGAAATCGAACGAACGAATGAATGAATGAAAAAGTGTTAGAACATAGGAAGCTGCCTTCTACCAAGTCAGACCATTGGACCCTCTAGCTCAGCACTGTCTCCACAGCCAGACTGGCGGTGGCGGGAGCGGCAGCAGCAGTTCTCCAGGGCTTCAGGCAGGAGTCTTTCCCAGCCCTACCTGGGGATGCCACTAGGGATTGAAGCCGGGACCTTCTGCATGCAGAGCAGAGGCTCGATCACTGAGCTAGGGCCCCATCCTCAACCGTGGCATACAGCTGTCCCTCAACAACCGCTAGGGTTCTGTTCTGGCAAAACCTCGGCGAGGCATAAAAGTCTATGGGAAACTTTGGGTTAGGGGAAACATGGCTGCAAAAAGATCTAAAAAAAGTGGGGGGGGGATAAATTTTTTTTGCTAAAAATCAAAACAAATCCTGTAATATTGCCAAGAGTCACCAAGAAGACTGAGCAGAGCGGACCTCTGGACACTTTTTGGACCCCTCAAAATTACTCAAAGGCATTTTAATTTGGCAAGGGACAGCAAGTTCAGAAAGGATTAGTAAGGGTGACCAAGAGGAATGAGCAGATCGAACCTCTAAACACCCCAAAATTGCTGAAACCCCTCCATTTACTCAAAACTACGGTTGGTAAAACCATAGTTGGCAAAGGATGCCTGTACATGGGTCTCCCATCTAGGCACTGACCACATCAAGAGCTGCTTAGCTTCAACAAGGTGGCTGTATCGTGTGCCCTTAGACCATGTGCTGTTGCTTGTTCACTTGCATAGTTCTCTCTTGCCCACTCTCTCTTGACTACCTGCCTTCAGTGATTCCATTGTGCAGCCATATCTGTTTAACGATGCAATGTGACATTTGCTGGGTGGGATCATCACATAGATAAAATATCACGTATCAGTGACATCATCACATAGATAAAATGCAACAATGTGACATCATCCCATTTGCTGTGTGATCCCTGACCAGCTAGGCTAACCCACGTGACTCCTCCAGGAAGAGGAAAGACGAAACAGCCAGGGGGACCAATGGGTTGCAATGTGGGCTGTCATTCCATGAACAGAAGTTCTGTTAATGCCGGGAGGGAGGAGCAGTTTCTAGAGATTGCCCTCTTCCTTCTGCTCCCCCTGAAATTCTGCTTCCTAGGTTTGGGGATCCTCCGGATCAGGTGGCATGAAGCATAGGGGGTGGGAGCAGGCAGGGAAGGGTCTGTAAAAATCTGCTTCCCTTGTGCAGACTTCTTTGAGGAACGACACCTTAGGATACAACCCGGTGAAATACAACAGGCTTGAAACAAAGGGTGAAGAATTATACAAAGTATGTTTACAAAATTTCTGCCCCACTGAAACTGCTGTTTATGATCTGAGAACTGAAAATGGATAAGGCAGTATTTGATGTAATCTCAGTTTCTGACTGAAGCACTTAGTTTTGTGGTTGACAAATTCTGGTAGAAGGTTTCCAGGTTCGCCACTCATTATACTTTGTGGCTTCACCCCTTTCCTGATCCTGTTGTGCCAAAGCTCTCCTCTGAACATGTCTGATGCTTTCAAGAAGTCGTTGCATTATCTGGAGTTGCTGCTTGGATGCAGTGGGGCTGTAGCTCCGTAGCAGAGACTCTGCTCTGCCTGCAGAAGGTCCCAGCTTCAGTCTCTAGCATCTCCAGCTAGTTGGGCCAAGGGGCTGACTCGGTATCAGGCAGATTCCTGTGTCCTCAATGTAGTGGTGCAACATATTTGTGATCAGTCTCACTAGTGTAAAGTAGGGGCGACCCTGTCATGAGGCAAGATGGCAAGAAGCACGTCAGACAGCGGCTCATTGGGGCACCGAGATACCATCCTCTGCTGCCACTGTGGCCACTCTTGGGGACTTTGCTGACCCTCTGCAAGGAGAGCCTCTTCTCAGCTGCTTGGGAAGCTGGGAAGAAACACAAGGGATGAAGAGGGGGCTGTGGGCAACCCTCCTTCTCCCGGCTACCACTGCACCACTTCCAAAGGTTTTGTAAGAAGCTGGCCCCTGCCAACATTGTGGGGCAGCGCAGCATTTGGTGCCTCTCCTCAGGCATTGGAATATCTTGGGCCATCCCTGGTGCAAAGGCCATTCCACCAAAACCAGCATTTAGAAATGGCCTTTTAAAGGGGCAAATTTCCTCCGTAGAAGTCCAGACCAAGCATAATGGCTGCTTCTGTTTCAAGGAGTTCCCGTTCTACAGACAGACAAGTCTTGAGACATCGTGTAGTTCCTCTGGGGGTGGGGGTGGGGGGGCGGCGGCAGGAAAACGTCTGTGACAGACTTGATGCATTTTTGATATGCAGCATTCGCTCACTTTCCCCTCCCTCTTGTTCTTTCTCTTCTCTGTTTGGGAGGGTATTTGCATGAGAACAAGTTCTTTGTTTCCTAAAGAGTTCATCTGCTCCTGCTGCTTATTTCCCCACCTGGCTGTAATCCTCTAGCTTGTGACATCTCAATTGGTGGCTGTGAAAATGATTATAGTGTCAAAGGCAGGATTATGACTTCAGGTGAGAAAGAAGCAGCAGGATCAGGTGAACTTGAGAGAGAAACAGATCTTGTTTTCATCTAGGTATCCTTTTAACACCAAGGAACAAATGAATAGAGTGCACGGCTGCTTGTTCTGCATGTAAAATGTCTGCGCTGTACAGTTTGCTCTGCTTTCAAGGAAAGTTTTTGTTGCTTTTTAATATGGAGTGCAGGGTGGGGAGCCTGCTTTTGTCCTGCTTCTCCCCACTGCCCCGCACTGGGTAACAATCATGTTAAAATTTGTATAGTATGTGAAGAATGTAGCCATTTAGGGCTCTCTCCACCACAACACCCTGTCAGACTCCTAGCATCTTGCATTTTCACTCAGCTTAATTAATATATCTAGAATCATAGAGTTGGAGGGTCTTGCAGGATATCTAGTCTGACCCCCTTCTTGATGCACGAAATCCAGAGAGTATCCCCAGCAAGTGGCTGTCCAGTCTCAGCTTGAAGACCTCCGGTAAGAGCAACCCCCCACACCAGTAAGTAGTTCCATTGTTGAATTGCTCTTGCTGTTAACAAGTTTCTCCTACTTTTCAACCAAAATCTCTCCTCCTGTTACTTAAGCCCATTAGGGCTTAAGTAATTAAGTAATTACTTATACACATTCCTGCCCTTTGGGGCAGAAGAGAACAAGTCCTTGCCCTTTTCTGTGTGACAGTTCTTAAGGTATTGGAAGAGTACTGTCATGTCTTCCATTCTTCTCTTCTCCAGGCTAAATGTACCTAGTTCCTTCAGCCTTTTCTCTGTGAGGCTTGTTTTCCAGACCCCAGACCATTTTTCTCTGAACCTGTTCCAAGCCATCTGATTGACTGATTGATTAAGTACCATCAAGTTGGTGTCTACTCTTAGTGACCACAAAGATAGATTCTCTCCAGGATGATCTTTCTTCAACTTGGCCTTTAAGGTCTCTCAGTGGTGCATTCATTGCTGTTGTAATCGAGACCATCCACCTTGCTGCTGGTCGTCCTCTTCTTCTCTTTCCTTCAATTTTCCCCAGTATTATAGACTTCTCGAGGGAGCTGGGTCTTTGCATAATGTGTCCGAAGTATGATAGTTTGAGCCTGGTTATTTGTGCCTCGAGTGAAAATTCTGGATTGATTTGTTCTGTGATCCATTTGTTTGTTTTCCTGGCTGTCTATGGTATCCTCAAAAGTCTTCTCCAGCACCAACGTTCAAAAGCATCAATGCTTTTTCTATCTTGCTTCTTCAAAGTCCAGCTTTTGCATCCATAGAATGCCACGGGGAAAACCATTGTCTGAACAAAGGCAACCCTACCTAGTGCTAGTCTGCAGCATATTTCTTGACTGCTGTACCAAGCCATCTACATCATTTTAAAAGTGCAGAAACCACACTGGATGCAGTTCTCCAGATGAGATGGAGAAGGAGGGGGCGGTCATTGAGCAGCTGCTTTGCATGGCATAGGAAGTGGCTTCCCTCTGAGTCTTGGAGGGGCCATTGCCAGTCAGTGTGCTGGGTCTAGGCAGACAAGTGGGTTGACGCACCATAAGCAGCTTCCTGCCAGGACCAGTGGCACTGGGAAAAAACCCAGAATCTCTGCCACGGAGCTAAACATGGCAGTCATTTCAAAGAGGGTGTTTTCTCATAAAAACTGAGAGGTCCATTTTTACTATTTCCCATGTAATAAACATGTATGACTCATATGTATGATCTAGAGGAAAAAGAGGTCTGTACGGATTTGTCACATGCATAAGAACAGCCCTGCTGGATCAGACCCAAGGACGCCCATCTAGTCCAGCATCCTGTTTCACACAGTGGCCCACCAGATACCTTGAAGAAGCCCATGGGCAAGAGGTGTGTGCATGCCCTCTCTCCTGCAGTTGCTCCCTTGCAACTGGAATTGAGAGGCATCATGTCTCTGAGGCTGGAGGTGACCTGTAGTCACTGGAGGAGGAGGAGGATTAATTCAATTTCTATGCCGCTCTTCCAAAAATGGCTCAGGGCGGTTTACACAGAGAAATAATAAATAAGATGGCTCCCTGTCCCCAAAGGGCTCACATTCTAAAAAAACCCCACAAGATAGACACCAGCAACAGTCACTGGAGATACTGTGCTGGGAGTGGATCGGGCCAGTTACTCTCCCCCTGCTAAATAAAGAGAATCACCACGGTAAAAGGTGCCTCTTTGCCTAGTTAGCAGGGGATTAGTAGCCACTGACAGACCTGTCCTCTGTGAATTTGTCTAAGACCCTTTGAAAGCATCCAAGCTAGTGGCCATCACATCCTGTGGCAGAGAATTTCATAGATTATACACTGTGTGAAAAAATACTTCCTTTTGTTGGTCCTAAATTCCCCAAACTTCAGTTTCATGGGATGACCCCTGGTTCTAGTGCTGTGAAAAATTTCTCTCTGTCCTCCACCCTCTCTACTCCTTGCATAATTTTATACACCTCAATCACATCTCCCCGCAGTCACCTCTTTTCCAAAATAAAGAGCCCCAGAAGTTGTAGCCTAGCCTCATAAGGAAGGTGCTCCAGGCCCCTGATCATCCTGGTTGTCCTCTTCTGCACCTTTTCCAGTACTTCAACCAGTTACCAATCCACACATGAACACACACACAACTTCTGCCTTAGCACAACTCAGTGTACCCAACATGGTGAATGGTGGCACCCAATGCTGGGGCCCCAGTACTGGCCCAGGAAAATTTGTAAATATGGACAGATTTTGTTGTTGTTTTAAATTACTATACAGAGTAGTGGTAGTGTTCTGTTAACTGCAAACAAGGATCCATAAACATCAGCTCAGCTTGCTAGCTGTGCATCAATTTGTCCCCCTCCCCATTTCAAATAGCCCCCCAAACACACTTGCAACATCCCTCCTCCACTCTGAACACACAGCAAGAAATGTTAGTTCAAGTCAGAATACCCTTCTGCCTTGTGAGCCCTCTGGACTGGTCATGGGTCTCCAAGGAGAAGTGAAGATTTCTCTTCTGAATTGGCACAACCAGATACACTGCAATGAGGGTGTGTGTATGGTAGTGGACTATCCCAGCATGGCTACACAATGTCCTCCTAGGCCAGAGTTCGTTAGGGCAGCTGGAAGATCTCGCTGAGTCTTGTCGTCTTGGTGCATTTTTCTGGCTGTTTTCTTTGTTGAAGGCTTACAGTTTAAAGGCACCAGGCAGGATTTCTCCTTGCCTGCAATTGGCATCCTGGGAAGATAAGTAGCCCACACTGCACCATAGTCATTTGGCTGCTGTGTGCCGAATGGAAGGGAAAATGCTGTTTGTATAGCTGGCTTCCCAGGTATGAGCAGCAGCCCACAGATCCTGTGTGTTTAGGTAAATTGTTGGTTGACCTTGCTGTTGACTCTTTATTAACGTAGTTGTGGCTCTGAAGAGCTCACCAGACAAGAACGCTCTCTGACTTGGTATTTGTTATAGTAATGGCTGCCCCATTGTGCTGGGTACACTTTATTTATGGTCCACATTGAAGTTTCCTGCTGTGCTTGCTTGCTTCCCACCCCGTCTGCATAGATGTTGCATGATGGTTCCTTGGTAACAGCGAATAGAATGTAGAAAACCCGCCCCCACCCCCCCATGCATGTTGAACGTGATCCAGTGAACACTGTGCTACCAGGGCACCTCTCTCAGAGTCACTCATGTAGCTCCAATGAGGGTGGTGGGGATGTTTCCTGAGGCTCTTGCAACTCTTCGTGTTGCAGGCTTGCATCCTTTTCGTCCTGTTTCTGTGTTGTCTTGCTTTTAGTAGTTTCTTGGCTTTGCCACCAGAAGTGGTAGCATAACTGCCCTACCAAGCATGCTCCTATTCTTCAATAGGCATTGCATCCTTGGCCCAGTAAGTCTCTTGGAACAGCGCTTCAAGGATCAGTCTCTTCCCCTCTCGAGCATCAGACTGGCCTCCTGCCACCATTGGTCCCAGCTCCTCTCCTCTGCTCACAATCCCTATTCCCACCCCCTTCCCACCTGCCAGGTTTCTTGTGCACGTACAACAGTCTCCTAAGCAGTCTCCTGTTTGTCAGGACTTGGGCACCCTGGAGTGGCAGATCTACAGGAGGGCTGATCTATCTCACAATTTATTTATTTATTATATTTATACACTGCCCCAAACATACATCTCTGAGCAGTTTACAACAACATAAAACATATTAAAACATAAAACACAAATTAAAACATTACAACAGTTTAAAACCAGGATTCTGATTAAAAAGTTTGGGTGAATAAATGCATCTTTAAAGACGTCTTAAAAGCTGTCAGAGATGGGGAAACTCTTATTTCAGCAGGGAGCACATTAAAAGGGAAATATGCTCTTTCCCTAGTAGCTTAGCCAGTACACAGTTTTGCACGATACACTTGAGTGCGTCAGAACGATGGGGAAACCACAGAACCCCCATTGAAACCACATAATCCCCCACCCACAGAACAGCCTGCTGATCTGAACAAAAGACCAAATTGAGTGTGCGGCCAGCAACATGAGTTGGTCCTGAAACTAGTTGGGATGAGCTCATAGTTGTTATGGCTGCTATGAACTCCTGAGCCGCACCAAACAAGCCAGCCTGAAAGTGAGTATTGAAGTCCCCAGCACTAAGAGTCTGGGTTACTCCAGTACCAACTTCGAGAGCAGCTCCGTCAGCTCAGTTAGGGAGTCAGTTAGGCAGTGGGGTGGACGGGACACCAACAAAATCCCCAATTTATCCTGAGTTCCCAGGCTCAGAAATACACACTCAATATAAGTCAACTGTCTAACATGGGCCCTGGTAAGGGAAATGGTATTCTTATGGATCCCAGCCACTACACGCACACACGCACGCACACACACACACACACACACACACACACACATCCCTAGCCAGCTCCACAACTTGGTGAGAGTAGCTGGGCCATCACCCTGCCTTAGAGAACCCAAACACATGACAACAAAAGGCCTGGCACAACCCAATAAAAGGAAGACTAATAAACTTCAATCCAGATCTCCAACCCCACTTTACTAGAACTTCCCCAGTCCCACACCGAAGGCCCGCCCCCTGCAGGCTGTTCACCAGCTACACTATCGGCTATGCCTGCGATGTGCATTCTTCCAATTTATGCTCCCAAGGGCTCCTCTCTCACAAGAGATCTCTGGTCCTCAGGGACAGGTGGAATCAGTCAAGCACTCAGGTAGAAGGCACAGGTGGAACAGGAGAGCAATCAACCTGCAAGCAGGTTTGACTTCAGAAGGTCTGGGGCTGCAAAACAAATCTCCTTGGCCGGATCAGGAATGCACAGGCAGGGCGAGAAGGCTGTTGTTCATCAGGGGAGGTCAGGGAGCTGACAGAATATACCCCACATCCTCTGCTCACCTTCTCTGATCTCCCAGTCAGAAATGTTACAGTCTAATCTACGTGGGAAGTCCAAGTTAGGAGCACAGGAAGCTGCCTTCTACTGTTAGACCCTTGGTCCATCTAGCTCAGTATTGTCTACACAGACCGGTAGTGGCTACTCCAAGGTTGCATGCAGGGAACTTGGAAGCTTCTGCTCTTCCCAGAACGGCCCCATCTCACAGTGCTCTCATATAGTTTCCGGTTCAGATCAAACCAGGGCAGACCCTGCTTAGCAAAGGGGCAATTCATTCTTGTTACCACAAGACCAGCTCTCCTCCCATTGCAGGTTGCTTGTAAATACATATATTTACAATCATTTCTGGTAGATGTAAGCCTAATCAAGAACCTCTAAGTCAGACCATTTGGAGTACCTGCAAACAATTTCATGCTCATGGCAAGAGTGCAAGAATCACAGGGCTCCATCCAAGTCATTCTTGCTTTACATTTAACAAGATTAGAACTTAAGAAACTGGCTCATACTGAATCAGACCCTTGGTCCGTCCAGCTCAGTATTGTCTACACAGACTGGCAGTGGCTTCTCCAAGGTTGCAGGCAGGAGTCTCTCTCAGCCCTGTCTTGGAGATGCTGCCAGGGAGGGAACGTGGAACCTTCTGCATGCAAGTGTGCAAATGCTCTTCCCAGATTTGTGGTTCTTAAGGAAGTACAGCAGGGTGAAATGTGCAATTCTCAGATGCGGGTCTATTTAAGTACAGTTGGGACAGTGTACTTACTCTGCATTGTATTCACTCTAGTGCATGGTGACTTGGGTCTGCCCAGACTCTCTGACTACTCCTCTCCTTGGCTTGATGCTTAGTGCGGTTTTATCTTCAGGTTCTTGACCATTTTTAAAAAAACCAGAATTCCATTGTTCTGGACTAACTGATCAGTACTCTGCTGGACCTGCTGTTGCCTCCCCTGCTGGTTGGTGGAGTCAAGATTACCCTCCTTGCTCTGGCACATGGAGGTGGTTTGTGGCTAGTTGTAGTTTTGAATCTCCCAGGCAAGCAGTGGAAGCTGTCTTTGGAGGAATCCAGTCAGTTGCTGCCTTCCATTTTCCCCTGAACTTAGAAAGTTTCCTTAATCTTTAATTACTGAGATTTAACTTATTTTCCTTCCTTCAGGCATCTCCACCTGTGGGGCAAGCATTTGGCAATCCAATCATGCAATAGCCATCCACCTAAATGAATTCCAACATGGGCCAAACTCAGCATTGCTATGAGCTTGCTGACAGTTGTGATGCTATCAAAGAAATATCCCGCGAGAGCATCACTTGGGTGCTGCCCTTTTCCAAGAATGCTTCATGTTGTACTCATCATTTTTGTAAATTTGCAAGTTCACATTTCTCTAGGAAATGCCAAAGCAGCAGGAAACCATTAATCTTATCGAGCATCACAGAGCAGAAACTGATTGAGAAGATTGGATGTCTTCCTGCATCCAAGAGATGCTATCCAGGCTGCAGCCTGAGGTTGAGTGTTTGTACCGTCATGACTCTTCCTTCATCAGAAGGGAAGGAGCTCAAGACATTAAGGAAGCAAGCTGCTGTGTTCTGATGTGGCACCAAAGGCCTCTTTTGCTTTTGCTCTTTAACGATGCAAGTGCCTTATTTTAAAACCTTCGTTTTCAACTTAAGCCTGCAACTTTGCTCGCTTATCATCTTTTAAAAATGTTATTGAAAGGCCTGGAGGGCTTTAAATATCTCTGAGTGATTTTAATGAGTTGATTCTCCAGTCACTAGGGCTTGTCAGAACTCAGTATGAATATGAGCTTGGCTGAATCCTGCAAATTTAATTTCATTTGGAGAACTTCTCTAAAGAACCAGACTCATCACTTCCCCTCAGATAATTACCAGAGAGGCACCCCCATGTTGAAATTCAGAATTGAGCAAAGTCCAGTTCTGCACTCAAACTAGTAAAAATGGTGTAGCATAAGGTAGAAGACTGAACCAAAGAATTGGGATGGGGGCTCTTTGAGCAATATTTCAGAAGCATGAGTAGGAGACATCCTTTAGTGGTTTGGGGGGAGCATAGGTGGGATTGTGAGTCACAGGAGTGAACCTATAGAAGCAAATACTTGGGGGCACTCTTTGTTTCGTCCCCCTTGACCTCTGCTGTGGATGGCCTGAAGGATAGAACTCCTATTTCATTGCATTGATTGGGAAGTGCAGATGAACACTCTGCTCTTCCTCTTCTTCCTGTCCAGATCAATAACTTCTCCCATTCTTTAGGGTATTCCGAAAACCCTACTTCTGCTTGAAGCAACATTGCTGTGAGCTGAGCATGCTCCAGTCCCTTCATCACATGGTCCAAGCCCTTCCATTCTCTATGCTGACTTGTCTACATCTGTGTTAGGTTTTTATCCTGAATTGTGTGATGACAAAAGTGCAGAGTGTCATTCTAGATGGAGCAGTGCAGGATGTTTGAGAAGCATTGACCATGGGACCCTCCTGGATGGACTCAGTTGTGTGGGAATTTGGAGGTGTCATTTGCTGTGTGTGTGCTCTGGACGTGGATAGGCATGGTCCCAGAGAAAGGTGATCGGTTACTGCTAAATAGGCTTGCAAAGTTCTCCTGAGCCAGACTTGAACTTTGCGGGCTCATTAGAGCTTTCCTGCAAAGAGAGCTGAGCTTTATACGCCTCCCAATTTCCCTCTCGCTCAGAGTAAAATACAAGCCGGAGGAGAAATGCTTGCTTCCCTGGCTGAAAAATGCTGGCTGCAGCCCAGCAAGGGATTGTCCTGCCCATGTTTGGATTCTCCCCACAAGGGTCTCTGACGATGGGCTCATTGGGGTGTTGGAAACTGTACACTGAGATTACTTTTCAAAGAATTGCATTGTTAATAGATTTCAGGGCACAACTCTCAAAGTCGCGTGTTGGGTGTTTAGATCTCTAGACAGTCTTGGCCTTCCATATCTGTAGGCCACATTCTCCCAAATGCCCATTCCCAGTCCTGCCGGTGGGTGCCCACTCAGATGCCTTCTCCAGGGAAGCGCCTCTTGATTGTAGGAGGATGGTTACTTATGAATTGCAAGAAGTAACCGCAACTAAGGTTTTTAGAAATGTGGAGTAGATCAAACTGTAGGTGGATCTTTACCACTGTCCCAGCCTTCCAGGAGGCCCTGGACTCAAACTTCAGACTCCTCAGAAAGAGAGAGACAGCTGGAGGTATGAAGCAACTGTGGGCTCCACCCTTCAAGCTCCAGAAATTAGCTGCCTGTCTTTACTGTGCTGAGTATCCACATATATTTTATTTTATTTTATTTTATTTGTACGCCATCCCAAATTTCTGTCTTTAGGCAGTTAACAACAACATGATACAAGTTGAAACAAAAATCAAAACAGTATAAAACCACAATTCTAGTTAAAACACTTGGGTGAATAAATGCATCTTTAAAAACATTTTAGAAGCTGTAAGAATTGGGGAGACTCTTATGTCAGCAGGGAGCGCATTCCAGAGACTTGGGGCAGCAACAGAGAAGGCCTGTCCCTGAGTAGCCATTAGACAAGACGGTGGTACCTGAAGACTGACCTCTCCAAATGATCTCAGTGGGCGGTGGGACTCATAGTGAAGACGTTCGCTGAAATACCCAGGGCCTAAGCTGTTCAGGGCTTCATAGGTTATAACCAGCAGTGTTCCCGCTAATTTTTTTCATCTGTGTGCAGAATGAGTTTTGTTCTGGGCAGCAGTCTCAAGGCAGTGTGTGCACACCTGCATTTAGAGTGGAGTCTTCCTGATTCAACCTGAGCAGGATCTAAAATTAACTGAGCAGACATTTAAAAATGTGTGAGTGCATGCAGATGCGCACGCCTTAGAGGGAACACTGATAACCAGTACCTTGTGTTTTGCCCAGAAACCTATTGGTCGCCAGTGTAGTTCTTTTAAAATAGGCGTCATGTGGAATTAATCCTGCAGAGCTGGTGGTTTGCCCACTTGTGTCCCCTGATGTCTTAAGTTCAGCTGAGTGCTGACTGTGTTTTGCATTGCAGAAGGCCCTTATGTGAGACATAATGGGGAAACCCCCACAAACCTCTGTGGAATCACCCCCCCGCCCCCACCGCTAGGTTGTAACAAGCCAGGCTGCCTTTCAAAGGCCACATGGAAATGTTGACCTCTCTGCAGCCCTTGTTGTCATTCCTTGGTGCGATCGTCACTCGAGAGGCAGGCTAGAGGTCACTCCTCCAGCGCCGTGAGGGTGCCACTAGCTGGCCTCAGGAATGCTCCCTACAAATGTAGGATCAAAAGGGCAGCCACATGAGAATTGTGGCTGGCTCTTTTAATTTTGTTAATGAATTATTACCCAGAGACCTGGATCATTAGCAGAATCTAAATGTTCTCCTGCAAGAATGTTGCCCTGCTCAACTTCGCTCACTTGGGGCCACCTTTCTTATGAGGCCAGGGAATTCTTCTGCTTTGCGGGACGCCTCTGTTATGGAAATCACTCTTCTCATTTGCCTGATCCACTAAAACAATCTCTCCTGCATATGGTGGTGCACTTCTGTGTGTGTGTGTGTGGGGGGGGCTTTGGTCTTTTTGGCACCACTTCTGACTCGGTGATTCTTTTCCAGGGAAAGGTATGCTAGATCTGTGGCCAGAAAGGTCACAGGGGGTGCCTCAAATGTGAGCGAGTTCGCTTTTTGACAGAGTTCTTTCAATATGTGCCATCTGCCACCGAGATTGGCTCTGGGAAATGGGCACCAACTTAGGTCACGCTTGCCCCTCTTTCCCCACCCCCCAAGCATTGGTAGTGAACACCCACATTAACCTCTAGGAGTGAAGTGCTGCCTGCACAAAAGTCCTGTCTGGGTGCTAGAGCCACGGGCTAATTGGATATTAAAGCTGGAAGGGACCTTCCTAGTCCTTGTCATTTCAACCCACTGGTTCTAGTCCTGCCCGAGGAGCAACAGAGAACAAGTCTGCTTCTTCTTCTCTGTGACAACCCTCCACATATTTGAAAATTGCTATATCTTCCCTTCGTCTTCTCTGAACTAAACGTACCCCACACCTCTAATAGTTTCTGATAGGACTTGGTTTCCAGACCCCTCCTCACCATCTTTGTTGTTGTCCTCTGAATCCATTCCAGCTTATCAATGACATTCTTAACATGTCGCAGCCTAATGAGTGCAGAATTAAGAGTGGAATGATTACTTATCATGTTCTGGACACTGTCTCTGGTAAAGATTGCCTTAGCTTTTTAAGCAGCTGCATCACAGTGCTAGCTCATGTTCAGCTTCTCCTAGGTGCCCACTAAGACTCCTAGGTCTCTTTCATAAAAACTGCTGGCAAGCCCGGTCTCCCCCATCCCATGCTTGTGTATTCGATTTCTTATCCAAATGCAGGACTTTGCACGAACTACTTCTTGCTGGGTTTGCC
Organism: Hemicordylus capensis; assembly: GCF_027244095.1. Taxonomy (NCBI): domain Eukaryota; kingdom Metazoa; phylum Chordata; class Lepidosauria; order Squamata; family Cordylidae; genus Hemicordylus; species Hemicordylus capensis. Next base: position 4,750,263 of record NC_069658.1, read on the forward strand.
CTGATGTTCGAGCCTGTTAAGGTAAACTCAATTCTGTCTGCAGAGGTGTGGGCCACCTTTGTGTCCTCTACCCCCAGCTTCATGTTGGCTGCCAGTTTGATAGGTTGTGCTGTTAGTTTCAGTTTGCTTTTGCCCCCACTTCAGCTCTGCTGCACAGAAGTGGAAAGCTGAATGATTCTAACATTTTGAAGTAGGGCACTGGATCTTCCAGCAGTACATGTCATCTGAAATGACCAAACTCAAGTGGCTGCAGCAAAGTGTCGGTGTGAATGCTGCTGCACAGCTATAACTGAACAAAGTTGTATGATCACTGGATCATACGAAGATATGAAGATACGATTACAATGAATACTTATATACTGCTTTCCAACAAAAAGTTCCCAAAGTGGTTTACATAGATATAAATAAAATGGCTCCCTGTCCCCAAAGGGCTCCCCGTCTAAAAAAGAAAAATAAGATGGACACATGCAATGGCCACTGGAGGGATGCTGTGCTGGGGATGGATAGGGCCAGTTGCTCTCCCCCTGCTACATTGAAGAGAATCACCACTTTGAAAAGGTGCCTCTTTGCTCAGTTATTAGGGGATAATTGATGCAGTGGACCTTGTGGACATGCCTTGGTAGGACCAAATCAAGCCAATTACACTGCTGGTGATCTGTATGTGGTTGAATGCAAATAACTCCTTTTGAGTCACAGGCGGCAACTGGGCAGACAGAGGGTCCTGGGCTCCTCAGATTCCCAGAAGGCAAGGGTCTCTAACACAGACTGTGCCTGTGCCATACCTTTCTGGAACTTGAATCCCAGTCCAAGATGCTCTGGTGCAGGAAGAGGGAATGTGGAGATCTGCTTCTGACCAGAAGGCCCTGTGCATGGAGAGACTCTCAATAGGACTCCCCCCCACCCCCACTTCTCGAATGTGAGTCGAAAATTGCAGAAACTTTAATTTCTTTAGAAAGACCCGTGTGTGAGTGTGTTACAGCATGGGCTGGAAAAATGAAAGGTTGCAGACAGTTTCAGCTGGCTGAAATGGAGCCGGAAGTGGATTCATCTGTGATTTTGCATGTTTCTTGTCAGAAATATTTATTTTAAAATCAGACCTACTGTAAATTGGTCAGGCCAGCTATCTTCCCCTGGCAAATATCTCTCCTCTTAGCTCATGGTACTACAGGAAATATTGCTCTTATCTGAGAAGATAAGCTAATGATTTGCAACCACTAGTCACTGAATGCAAAGTGTGTGTGTGTGTGTGTGGGTGTGTGTGTTTGTTTGAATCTAAGTGTTCTGAGACCACCACCACAATTCTTATTTAAAGCAAGAGCAGATGTTTGTCAGTGAGGGCCAGCCAGAAAGACAGAGCCCTGGATATGACAGAACTTACAGGAATTAAATGAGGGTTCTTTCTGATGGCTTTTTAGTAGCCAGTTGACAGATGAGGTTCTTTGGACCAAGAAAACTGAAAAGGGTGCCTTGAAAGTTTTGAAGCTGTTCTGATGTGCCGGGTAAACTATTTCTTATTTATTTAATTTATTTAAAATATGTATACCCTGCCCCTCCAGTACACTGCTGCTTGGGGCGGCTTATTCAAATGATTCATATCTGATAACCAAATAACACAGCTGCTGTGGCACTCTGAAGACGCGTTGTTTGCTGGGGCATAATCTTGCTGGGCCAGCACCCTCCTGCATCAGGCATGCGAAAAGCGGGAGACCAAAACAACTGAAGGAAGGAAAGCCAAGAACGATGGGAACGGACAATGGAGAATGGTTAAAAAGCCAATTAGGAGCCAATGCAGGCATTGGTAAGCCAATTAGGAGCCAATGCTGGCATTAGCCAATGCTCCCCTTTCAAGCAACAAACACATAGTTCTCTATGAGGAGTTTGGATTCTAAAACGAGAATGGGTTCTGCAAGCATTTCAGTATTGAAAGGAAAATGAAGGAAACACTCGATTCTGTTTAGCTTAACTAAATGAAAGACACAAAAGTTCCCTGCTTATTCCATTTCTGCCCCCCCACCCCCGCTCAAATAAATATTGAACAGAACTTAAAATAAAAAGCAGCCGTGAGGTCAGAAAGGGAACATGTCAAGGAATGAGCCAGGCCAAAATGCATGCTGAGCGTTAGAGACTTCCTTGTAACATGAGAGCCCCTCCTCCTTTGCAGGTGGCATAACATTGGGAAGGGACAGCAGATCGCTCTAATCAGTCGGAGCACTGCCCTGCATGCAGATGTGCCCATCCTGCCACTTGGGGTCTCTCCCCTTCCTTCTGACCTTCCCAGGGTGAACCTTCTGTCTTCTCAGGATCTTCAGCTGTTTCCACAGCTAACATGTCTTTGGAGCTTAAGGGACCCTTAGTGAACTCAAACTCCTTTTCCTGTTCTCAGTGGAAGAAATGTGAACAGGGCAGGATTATGGACTCATGGATGAAGACTCTGTGTGCACATGTTCCAAGACTCAGCCCTATTAAAAGAACGTTGTCTTCCCTCTGAGCCCCGTTGCCCATGGAGACCAGCCAGAGAGGTCCATCTGCAGTTGCAGCTCGTCTCTGTTGCCGTCCCGAGACTCTAGCATGCACTCCTTGCTGAAATAGGAGCCTCCCCATCTCTGACAACTTTAAAGAAGTCTCTTAAGACACATTTATTCACCCAAGCTTTTTAACTAGACTTGTGGTTTTTAATTGCTTTAAGATTTTAATTTCTCTTTAAATTTGTTTTATGTTATTGTAAACTGCCCAGAGACAGAAGTTTGGGGTAGTGTACAAATATAATAAATTATATCAATTCCGTCTTTTAAAGAATATACTCTCTTAGAGGCAGACTGTTTTCTTCTCTAAAAGCAAAACAGGGAAAAGCTAAAGGAAATTCTCACATTGATTCTAGGATCCTAGGAAGCTGTCTTCTACTGAGTCGGAGCATCTGTCCATCTAGCTCAGTATTGTCTACGCAGACTGGCAGCTGCACAGGCTGCCTTCTCCAAGGTTACAGGCAGGAGACTCTCTCAGCCCTATCTGGAGATGCTGCCAGGGATGGCATGCAAGCAGGCAGGTGCTCTTCCCAGAGCGGCCCCATCCCCTAAGGCAGGGTTTCTCAACGTGTGGGTCCCCAGATGTTATTGGACTTCAGCTCCCATAATCCCCAGCCCCAGCGGCCTTTGGTTGGGAATTATGGGAGCTGAAGTCTAATTACATCTGGGGACCCACACGTTGAGAACCCCTGCCCTAAGGGGATATGAAACCTCCAAGGCAGGCTACATCTTACAGTGCTCACATGTAGTCTCCCATCCAAATTCAAACCAGAGTGAACCCTGCTTAGCAAAAGATACAGTTCATGCTTGCTACCACCAAATCAGTGGTAGTTGATTTCCCAATCCCTTATGGGTTTGGGAGGAAAGTGGGAAATGTGAATGCAGTGCAGAAATACCATGCTCTGGCTTCAGGTGACCATCTTAGGTAGTTGTTTTTAATCCATGTGACGTGGCACTGGGAATGTGCTAGTCCCGCAACCCAGACTGCAGCCATCCTTTGCGATGTCTGCTCCTTTCCTGGCCCGGCCAGAGCTCAGTGATAGTCGTGTTTTAGGTTTATAAAGTTCAGATTCAATCTCTCACATCTTGGTACCAAAGAAGCCTTGGAAAGCAGGTCATGGAAGGATCTGGGACTGAATGGGAGCCCCTCTGCCATTCGGTGAAGATTGCACCAGGTGGAAGGCAACTTGATTTAAGAGGTTGGGGTGCCTGTTGCATGGTTTGCCTGTAAATGGCAGCATCAGGCAAGTGGCATTCGGATATTGAGAAGGTTCACACTGTGTCACAGTTTTAAGAGAAAGAGAAAGTTCCTGAATTCCACATAGGACCACAGAGATGACTTGCACCTGCTTCCTGGCATATACAATACCCAGAATGGCAATTTGTCCGCAGCCCTTTCGTGGTTTCTCTAAGAGGGAAAGTTGGCATTTTCCCCCTTCATGTTGGTTAAAGGATCCAGGTTTGGAGTGACATCCTGTGCTGCCTCGTGCTGCATTGCGCTGTTTCAAGCGGGGGAAACCTTTTTGGTGCAATTGATCACCGGGACCCATTTCAAAGACTCTTGTTTTTAGTATGTCCTTTTTGTTTTTTAAGCTTGCAGCGAAGGACTTTAAATGTTTTAAATTCAGTGCTATTAAAGTGGCGATATGAAATCCCCAAGGCAGGCTAAAATAACTTATAATAAAGCCTTGCAAATGTGTGCTTGCTGCATTCTGCGTGTGTGTCCCCCCCCCCCCTTGTTCTGACAGTGGAGCACAGTCTCTGTGGCTGATGGGCGGGAGGGGATGGCGGTTGGGGGGGAATACAAACCTCCGGGGCCCATTAGACTTAACTTGTTTACTGCATTGATATCTATATGTTAAATGACAAGAGAGTTCAGATTATTGAATAATTTAAAATTCAGCTCTAATTGGTGTCATATGACCTGGAAAAGGCCATGGATGACGCCAGGAGCATGCTGTGAAACTCTAATAAATAATTCATAAATGAGATCATTCATTTGCCTGGATGTCTTGTTAAATGCAGAAGTTTGTAAGTAATAACGGATGATATAACACCTGTAAGTATTTAGTTCATATGCTGGAAGGTAATCTACCTTGATGATCTTCTAGCAAAAAGCTGCCAGAGTGTGCGAGTTAATTGCGCTAGGGAGAATGCACTCCATTTATTCGGGATGGGGCTTTGGCAAAGATTACCGTGCAGCTGTTGCCTTTTGCATTCCCGATCAGCCAGCCGACGGCTCCGCGCGTGCCGGCCCCAGACTTAGAGATGCAGCCCGTCATTCGCCTGCCCTTCTTTTGCGTGAACTCCAAATGCACTGGGAAATGGCGGCAACCTGATCTGCTCACAAATAGTATTGTTTCTGAAATATTTATCTAGGTCTTGCACTGCTGAGCCCTCGGTAAAATAAAGGGCAGGAGTGCTGGAAAAAAATTGAAGTCGGAACCTCTGTGTGTGTGTGTGTGTGTGTGTGTGTGTGTGTGTGTGTGTGTGTGTGTTGCATGTTGATAATGTTGGCGACACTCTGAATGCTAATTTCTAGAGCAAGTGCTGTCAGGGGAGTATTTTTGTTGTGGGAACGAGATCTGTGCTACAGTTGACAGGCTGGCAACATATCAGTGTTCCAGTATTCCACATGGTGATGTAGCTCCCTGTGGATCATAGTGCCCTCAGTGAGAGGAGTCTTCTGCCCCTTGGACTCCTGGACCATGACATTATTTTAAAAAGAGATGGGAGCTTCCACGTCTGCTCAACTCCTCCCCCAAATGCTTCCAAGCAGGACGATGTTCATGCAGTTCCTGTAACACGCCCAGGTGGCAGCTAGCCTCACCAATGGCAGAGGCCAAGCCCAGTGGAGAATGCTGCCATCCTGAAGGGAGTCTGCTGAGCCAGTCGTATCGTCACAGCCGATGGAGTGACTGGTGCAAAGTGGGAGAGCCCAGCCCTTCCCCAAGTCCCCTTCATATCTCAGAAGGCGCACGTCAGAGGGGCATTTTCAGTAAGCACAAGGCTCCTGGGAAGGTTCCCATCGCATGAGAGAGACTTACACTGTAGCTGATGTTCCCAGAAACTCTGTGCCAAAGTGAGAGTCCACCCTGCTCTCTGGCAGATCTGGGACAGGCAGCAAGCTTCACATGGAGCTTCCAGAATTGGTGGAGCAGTTTGTTCCCTCCTCTCCACAGTGGCCTTGGGTGCAATAAGTGACTTGGCTCTTCCACAGCTGCTGGGAAACACAAGAAGACCTGGAGGCCTGGCGGGACAGCGGGACAGGAGAGTGTTGGGCGGGGAGTGAGGAGGGCCGAGCAAGCAGCAGGCCAGTGATGGAGAAGAGCTCTGTGAGCCATGGAGGCCAAATGTGGAAACTCACCTTTGGCAGCTAGGTCAGTGCCAGGCAAGGGAAAGGGCCTGCTGGGTCTCTTGCTCCAGGATTTGGGAGGCTCTGGCGGAAGCTGTCTCTTCCGGGTTTGGGGCCAGGCTTGTGAAGTCTTCACCAATCTTGACCTGCAAGAGGACCAGATGCAGAGTGCTGGGCCTGGGGTTGCAGGCTGTAGAGCTCAAGCACTACTTAAACAATGAAAAAGGCAAGGCATGGAAGCTATACTAAAGAGGCAAGAGTTTTGAGTTTCTGGTTGTGTGGTTTGGAAATCCTTCATACCACTGCAAAAGCCATGTTGAGAATGTAGGCTTAGCACCCCTGGGGTCCTGATAGAAGTATCCTCAGCAAAGGAGATGGAAGCCATGAATGGAAGGATAAAACTGTCACAATGACTCCTGTTACCCCAGAAGGTAGGTGCCCCTCTGCATCTCTGGATGCTGCTTTGGCAAAGCTCTGCTAAGCATTGCCATAACAGTCCCCTTAGCCGTCGGCGTCTCTGCATTCCCACCGACCGCACTGTGCTAAGCGAGAACAATGCAGCTTTGTTACTGTTACCTCCTCATCGATGTCTTCCCCCCCCCCCTTTTCTCTTCCTTTTTTGGATGGCACACTTGAAATACAGCAATCACAATCATACATCATTCATGAGCAACATGGCACTTTATCTCCAGCTAAGAAAATAGGCAACTAACCTTTTTACATTGTTATCTGCCTTATTTATCTTGGGGTATTAATATCGGCAATCTCTGTCCCATCTAGGTGCTTTGTAATGATTAATCTTAGACTTTTTTTGTAATGGAGATTTCAGTAAAAGATTGGGCAATAAAAGGAACGAGGCTGAACATCGGGTATCTTTCACTTACGTTTTAATTTTGCATATTCTTCTAAGTAAATTCTTTCCTAATAACTCTTCCAACAAGAGCACCACATAACCATCTAGATTGTTTAGCCGCCTGTTGCCGTGAGTAAAAGATACTCTTGTCAATGGGGGCAACGGAAGTCCTTCTGCAGGAGTGGCGGATATAGGCAGGCCAGGCTAGCATAGAGTTTGGGTCAATCCCTAGCAGCATCTCCAGGTAGGGCCAGGAAAACTTGGAGAAGCTGCTGCTGGTTAGGGTTGGGCCAGTGGTCTGACAGTCCAAGGCAACTACAACTGGAAAAGGTGCAGCAGAGGGCAATCCAGATGATCAGGGGCCTGGAGCACCTTCCTTATGAGGCAAGGCTACAGCATCTGGGACTCTTTGCCTTGGAAGAGGTGACTAAGGGGAGACATGAATGAGGTGTATAAAATTATGCATGGAGTGGAGAGAGTGGACAGAGATGAATTGTTCTTGCTCTTTCACAACACTAGCAATAGCAATAGCAATAGCACTTACATTTATATACCGCTCTATAGCTGGAGCTCTCTAAGCGGTTTACAATGATTTAGCATATTGCCCCCAACATTCTGGGCACTAGAACCAGGGGCCCATCCCATGAAACTGAAGGCCGGGGAATTTAGGACTGACAAGAGGAAATATTTTTTCACACAGCGCATGATTAATTTGGAATTCCTTGCCATGGGATGTGGTGGTGGCCACCAGCTTGGATGGCTTTAAAAGGGCCTTAGACAAATTGATGACCAGGGACTCAAGGTTGACTCAGCCTTCCATCCTTCCGAGGTCGGTAAAATGAGTACCCAGAATGTTGGGGGGCAATATGCTAAATCATTGTAAACCGCTTAGAGAGCTTCCAGCTATAGAGCGGTATATAAATGTAAGTGCTATTGCTATTGCTATTGATGGAGGACAGGTCTATCAATGGATGCTAGTCTTGATGGCTAGAGGCTATCTCCAGCCTCAGAAGCCCGATGCCTCTCAATACCAGTTGGAGGGGAGCAACAGCAGGAGAGAGGGCATGGTCTTGCCTGAGAGCTCCCCAGAGGCATCTGGTGGGCCACTTTGTGAAACAGGATGTTGGACTAGATAGGCCCTGGGCCTGAACAGCAGGGCTGTTCTTATGTCACTTCCTACAGATGAAACTCGGAAAATTAGAATATCGTGCAAAAGTCCATTAATTTCAGTAATGCAAATTAAAAGGTGAAACTGATATATGAGACAGACGCATTACATGCAAAGCGAGATAAGTCAAGCCTTAATTTGTTATAATTGTGAGGATCATGGCGTACAGCTCATGAAAACCCCAAATCCACCATCCCAGAAAATTAGAATATTACATGGAACCAAGAAGACAAGGATTGTAGAATAGAACAATATCGGACCTCTGAAAAGTATAAGTATGCATATGTATTCAGTACTTGGTTTGGGCCCCTTTTGCAGCAATTACTGCCTCAATGCGGCGTGGCATGGATGCTATCAGCCTGTGGCACTGATGAGGTGTTATGGAAGACCAGGATGCTTCATTAGTGGCCTTCAGCAATTCTGCATTGTTTGGTCTCATGTCTCTCATCCTTCTCTTGGCAATGCCCCATAGATTCTCTATGCGGTCAGGTCAGGCGAGTTTGCTGGCCAATCAAGCACAGTACACTGTATACTTTTCAGAGGTCCGATATTGTTCTGTTCTTCAATCCTTGTCTTCTTGGTTCCATGTAATATTCTAATTTTCTGAGATTGTGGATTTGGGGTTTTCATGAGCTGTACGCCATGATCATCACAATTATAACAAATTAAGGCTTGACTTATCTCGCTTTGCATGTAATGCGTCTGTCTCATATATCAGTTTCACCTTTTAATTTGCATTACTGAAATTAATGGACTTTTGCACGATATTCTAATTTTCCGAGTTTCACCTGTATGTAAGGGAGGATGCTCAACATAACTTTCCCATTACTTGTTCATTTCCTGTGATGCTTTCACTATCTTCCCCTGCTTTTGTCTCTGCTAATACTCTGGACCCATACTGGCTTTGCAGTTATGGGTTTGAAACCTTGTGGAGGTGGAGGAAAGCCAGTGGTCCAGATCCAGAATGCTGTTCACCTATGAAGCCCTGGGTGCTCTTGGGCTAGTCACCAGGTCACCAATCTACCTCACAGAGTGTTAGGCTAAAATAGGGGGAACATTCCATGGATGCTGCCCTGGCCTCCTTGGAGGGAAGGACATATGCATAAATAACAAGGGGTGGTAGAAGGAGGACTAAATACCTCCTGCCCCCCACTGAGGGCCCAATGCAATTGAGAAGGGGCCATGGGGCTACCCATGTTACACACAGCTGCTGCCTAAAGTGTTGTTTGACCCCAAGCATTGCCGTTCTTTCATTTCTGCATTCTGACCTGACGATGCTGGCAGACATGTTAGAATCTGTTAGACTTCCATCAGATTTCCTCCTCAGTTGTGCTGACACCAACAAACCTTCGGCAGTCTTGTGACGGCATCTGTGTCCTGTAGCCCTTTAACCTTTGTGTGCGCAAAAACATCTTAATCCTGGATTTCTCTGGAATGTGGTGGTGTTTTCTATTTTTATTACTGTTATATTGACTATATATGGTATCTTTGACTTGGGTGGGGGTTCAGTGCTTTGAGTTTTGTTTTTCTTGCCTTTTTTTTTTTTTTTTTGGAAAAGTGGCTATAAATGCTTAATCTAATCTTGGTGACTTGAGGGCCAGTCTACAAAAATAGTGGGTGAGATGGTTAAAATGCTTTTGAACTGTTCCACTGTAGTTGGCAGGTGGCAGCCCGCAGGAGAACATGTAGCACTTGAACGTGTACCACTGTGCCCTGTCTCCATCTCTAGAGAGTGTGGAGAAGGGTTCTGCGGTCACCTTCTCAGTGGCATGCTAGTTTTCTGTGCGTATTGATCTTGCTCGTCATGGAGTTCTTCAAATATGTAATCTCCATCCGTACCTGTAGTCTGAAGCGATGCAGTTCATAAACTCTTTTGCCACCTCAACTGTTCTTTGTGTAGACCAGGCCTGAAAAGTCCTTGTGTCCGTGAGGCTGTGATTGAAACACATCTGTGGAAGTAAAGAATTTGAAATTCTGGATGAACTTTAAAGTGACCAGAAACATATGATATTATTTATTACATTTCTATGCCACCCAAAACTTGCGTCTCTGGATGCAAAACTTTCAAGAAAAAATTCCCCTGCAAGATCTCCACCTGCTTTCAAATTCAGCAAATTTCTGAATTTGCCTAATATTGCATTGTCATCAATTGATTGTTACTAATGAATTTTATGGAACAATGTTGTACATCCATACAATCATTGAGCATGTGCAGGAGTGGAAGTTCCAGAGTACTTCTGCACTATTGCTTGAGTGTGGGAAGGGGTGATTTTCACCAATTTTCCCTTCCCTTTGAAATCTACTGTGCATCACCAAAATATATCCCCGAGGCTTGTGCAAACTTCAGGGATATATTTGAGTGACACATAGTGTGCTTCAGAGGGAAAGGAAGATTGGCAAAAGTTGCCCTTTCTTTGTTCAAGCAGTATTCTAGAATGCATTTTAGCCAACATGCAAATTCAGAACCCTAATAAGTGAATTGACCTTAAGGAGTGATCAGATAGGAGTATCCTCTCATCTGTGGCTAGAAGTTTTAAGCGTCTCCTACTTGCATTCTCCATCAAAACAGTTTAGTTATCTCTGCTAAACTTTTTTTTGGCAATTAAACACAGTTAACTGTGGCAATTCTCTTCTTCCCTCACTCCCAATAAAAATCAATTGGGAATGCAGTTGAGACCCACTATTACAACTGAAGGAGTCGCTCAAGAGAGTGCCTTGAGCACCTGATTGAAAGCTGCGATGGTCGGCTAGTAATGCAGTTGTTGAACTATGATTAAGCATGGTGCAAGAGTGTTCTTTCTGAATGCCCCTTAACACAAGATCTGTGAGCTGTGGGTCTAGCCTGCCCCCCCCCCCCCTCGATTGGGTCGACAGATGCAAATTAGTGTGTCTTTCTGGCTTTGGAGTTTTTATCAGCGTCTCATCGGCAGCCCAATTTAATTGAAAAAATCACTTTTATGGCGGGATTTATATGTGTTTTGTAGTTGAATGACAGCTTTTGATGTAGAACCGTATTTTACAGGAAGTGGTCTAGTTCTTTATCAGTGTTTCTGTAAGGATATTTCAAAAACTCTCATCAAATTTCCAACAGTAAGTAATATCCCATTCAGTGCAAGGTGAAATGTTTTACATCAAATCCCCTGCTGTGTAATGGCCAATCAGACGGTATTTATAGTGGCTGAATGGATTTCTTGGCTCAGTATTCAAAATTAAACATTTTCAGACATTAACATTTAATGCCTTTTTTGCCACACTTCAAGTTGATTTTATGTAACCCTAGATACTCGCAACTCCTTGATAGGCTGAAGTGCCTTGTTTATGCCCCAGATCCTGCAGGCAGTGGTTTTATATTTATTGTACCTGTGCAGACGGAATTAAATTGCAGATTTGATAGCATGTTCATCTCTTCTATTTGAAAACCATTTTCTGTTGAGTCGTTCAAGGTGTCGATCAGAAACTGCTTCAAGCCTACTGCTGCCAGTGTAAGGAGGGTTTTTTGTGTGTGTGCTGTTAGCCCGTGATGAGAATTAGAAAAGGAGCGATTAAAGATGTCTTGTATTACGTTGTAACTTCTGTTGGTCTTTCTCCTTTCTGTAGATGTCAAATCAGAGAACTCTCTGTCAACCTCTGGCTCCATTGGAATTGGATGGATCCTATCTCAGTATAGCAAGACCACAGACTTCATTCAAGAACAACAGGGTGTTGTGTGGAAGTCCTCCTCTCACATCTGCAGCACAGCCCTGTAGGAGCAGTCACATTCGTGGTTCTGCAATCCATGGTAGCTGGCAAGATCAGAATGAGTTCCTCCTGGGAAATGGGTTGCACAGTAAATGCAACAATGTGGTATCCCCAGCAAAGTCGAAGGCATCCCTCCAAATCAAGAGAACTCCTGTTGTGGATCAGAGGAGGGATGTGTGTCCTCTTCAAACTTGCTTTTTCCACAAGAAGTCGGGTAGCTCAGATCATGACTCTTTCCCAGTTGGCAATCACAATCCAAAGAGACCTTCAGGAGCACATTGTGACTCTTCCACAGATTACTCTTGCCCACTACATCCTTCTGGGCTGAACGGCAGCCTAGACCTGGGACTGAATGAATCGGAGTTCAGTAAAAGGCTATCAGAAGAAAGAAGAAAGCAACTTTTGCTGCAGAAAATGGAGCTAGAAATTGAAAAGGAGCGCCTTCAGAACCTATTAGCCAAACACGAGGCAAAATTGCTGCTCCAGCAACAGCAGCTCCACCAATCCAGGCTTGATTACTATAGGTAAGTTGGAGGAGGAGGAGGAGGACAGGAAATCAGCTTCTGTTGGAGTATCATCTGTGTGCATAAATATTTTGAACATACTGCAGGGGATCGGACTTGGACTCCATAAGACGCAAAGCTCACCATTTGCAGTCCCGGCGTGCACAGCTCAGTGTATCTGCAGTCGGGCAATTGACAACTGACCTCAGCATACACAGGAAAAAAAAGTTATTTTTTGCCTATCCATTGTATTGGGTTGGCCGGAAATGACCTCCAAGGCCATTTCTGGCCACCATTTTGGAAAAAAGGAGCCATTTTGTAGCTCATTTAAAAACAAAACAAAACAAAACAAAAAACATTTTCGCCTGAAAATTTTCACAGAAAAATGGGGAATTTGGGACTGAAGGCGGGGGTGGGGAGTGCATTCCTGGACAGTTGGAGACACTCAGAGCATGGTAGGGCACATTATTTCCATTGGGGGGCACTTTTTATCATTTGCCCCCATTTTTTCCATCCTCCAGGAACCTAATATCTCCCCCCCCCATTCCCATTGCCTTAATGCCCTGTTGTCTATGGTTCCACTCTCTGCAGTTGTAGCGAAGAATGGAACCCCCACAGATCACGGGGTTCACTAATATATGGTGGTGGATTAGATGAGTCTTGGGGTTTTACTGAGCTGCTCTTCTGGTTACTGAAGTACTTCATAAAACAAGCCTTTCTCCCCCTAATTTAGCAAACACATTCGTTTTAATAAGATACTTAATCTGCCTTGAGTGTCTGTGGTGTCATGGGAATTGCTTGGGTGGAACTATTTTGCAAATATCTCACATGTAGTAATAGTTTAGTATGGAAGGTGCCCACGCGTTAAGATCTGGGCATGGGGGTCTACATGCTCATTGAGCTCAGCCGTATTCCATTCTAAGAATCTGTCTTGCTCCTAGTAATCTCATTGGGAGAACATAAGGACAGCCTTGCTGGATCAGGCCCAAGGCCTCTCTAGTCCAGCATCCTGCTTCACACAGTGGCCTACCAGATGCCTCTAACAGGCAAGAGGAGAGGCAATATGAGAGAGAGAGAGAGAGAGAAAGAAAGAAACTATATCCACGTCATGCATAATTTTATGCACCTCTATCATGTTTCCCCTAGCTGCTTTATTTCTAAACTACAAAGGCCCAAACTTTTCCTCCTAGGGAAATGGCTCCAACCCCCTGACTGTCTTGATTGTCCTTCTCTGCACCTTTCCCAACTTGACGCTCTGCTTACATTAGCAGAACACTAGTCTGGAATATGCCTTTTCCAGGCTTGGTGCAAGTCGCTAGCACAGCTGCCTTGCGCTAGCACGCCATTTGTGTGTAGGCAAGTGTTGAGCTGTTGGCCATTATTTCCCAAAGTCCCAGCGGAGGCCCATCAGAAGCCTGCTGCAGGCCCTCCCCGCGCTGCTAGTAAGGGAGCCGCTGGTGGGGCAAACGTGTCAGAGCTTGGGCCCAAACCTCAAATAATTTTGGACCGGATTTGTAATGAGGCTGGGGGCAAACCCTTGCATTTGCCTTTCCTCACCTTCCCTGTTGTGAGAATGTGCACAAACATCACACTCTATGCTTAAATAAAAGATTGTGAAGCATTCTGTGACTTGAAGTGCCCAGAGCTGCTGCATGCTGAGGTGGCCCCTTGCTTCCTCCAGTCCAGAGCTGTCCGCTCTGGCTAGCAGTCGCTCTCCGGGAAGCAGTCCTTCCAAGCTCTGCTCCTTAGGAGCCTTTGGGTGTAGGACCTGTCCATGCCAAGCGGGTGCTTCGTCACTGAGCTGTGGCACGACCTCTGCCAGTTAAGGGCAAGGCTCCCTTTATGGTGTCTGGATAATGGCAGATGTATTGTTGGCTACATTTCTGCCCTGCCTCTTGTCCTGGAAGCTTATTTTAGTTTTGGATTGGAACAACAGGTGATGACTGATGTTCCCTGTAACTGTGAGTTCCAGATGTTGTTGACAACAAAAGGCTGGGGATGATGAGAGTTGGAGTCAACAACATCTGGCAATCCCTGTAACAGAAGCATTGGTGGTGACTCCCACACAGGCTATTGCATCTTCATCCTGTCTCTCTTTACAGAGGGTTTCCTTAGTGACTGGGTTTTGCTCAGCAGTAGGGGGTTCAGACAGAAGATTCGATGAGTCTGGACTGGAGTGTGGGCCAGTCCTCTAGGGATCTGTTTCAACATCCTGCCCCATTCTGATTCCCAGAAATAGAGAGGTGAGCGTTGGTGGAGTGTTGAGCTTTAGACATGGGCAGTGGTGGCAGAAGCTCTAGATTTCTGTCCTAAATGCTGCCACAAGCCTGCTCAGCAGGGCCTGGGCGGCCAGGGCCCATGCAGAATACATCTCCCATGATTCCAAGTGTCCCTAAACTCTTCTTTTGCCTCTGCCCTTCAGAAATGAGTAGTGTTGCTTTGGTTTTTTAAATGCCTGTTTGATCAGAGGCAATTGGCTGTGTGCTTTAGAAGACTACTGGGGTCACAAACCAAGGTGAGGAACTAAGTAGGAACAGATGGATTTTTAATGATCAAATACCTTAAATCTCTGCATATGTTTCTGCTAATGGAGGAAGAAAAGGCGAGGCTGTGGCTGGCGAGAGGCAGTGTTGTTGTTTTGAAAGTGTTCTTGGAGCACTCTGTGGGGCATCCGCTGCCCAACAACGGAACTCTTAAACGTCTCTGCAATTATGCTTTTCTTATTGTGTATTCTCACATCTGCTGTATCCAGTTTCTGCTGAGAAGATTGCATGTTCTTTAAAGTGCTGGTTGGCAGCAAAGCTACAGAAGGAAGACCAGCAACATCCTTTATTGTCTCTGCTCAGCTCCCTCCCATGTATCGATTCATTTAAGTTCATGGAGGATAGAAAGGTCTCTCAATGGCATCAGCCACGCTAGCGGAATACAAGCTCCATTTTTGGATGTATTGTGTTTCTGAATACTGGCTCCTGGGGCAAGCAACATGGAAGGCCTGTGGCTACAATGTCCTCCTTGTGCTTTCCAAAGGCATCTGGCTGGCCACAGATAAGAGTGGGACACTGGACTAAATTGACCTTTGGTCTGATCCCACAAGATCGCTTGTATCTGAGCTTAGTGTAAATATAGAACTAAAATAATCTCTTGTTGATCCACATATATTAGATGTCAGTGTCAGCCACGCATTGAGCTTCCCTATCCAGTGGCAGTATATCCCTCATTAATAACCAGCATTCACAACCAAGGGACATCCATCGCCCTCGCACCCTGCATGTGATATTCCCAGAGACGTCTGCCTGGCTGTTGTTGGAAACAGAATGCTGTTTACTGATACGATATGGCAATTGAATCGAATTGAATTTGAATGGTCTCCAAATGAAATAGGCTCATTTGGGCCTCAGGGAAAGACAGCTCCTGGCCTGGGATGGGGCATTTGGAACGTGTGTGTGTGTGTGTGTGTGTGTGTGTGTGTGTGTGTGTGTGTGTGTTTCAGCGAACTGAACACAAAGGACATCACCAAGAGGTCACGCTAGCTTGGCTATATCTCAGACATACAGGGAGAGAGTTCCAAGGTACATAAAGCATATACCATGTAGGGCTTACGTAAGGCAGGACTTTGATGTCTCCTTTCAGGAGTCCTGGATGCTCAACTCAGTCTTACTGCAATGTCCCCAAACTTAGGTCCTCAGATGTTGTTGGACAATGGCTAGGGGTGATGGGAGTTGTAGTCCAGCAACATCTGGGGACTCAAGGTTGAGAACACCTCCTGCAATAGAATATTGTGTCTATAGTGGCTTGCTCATGCACCTGCATTCTGCCCAGTTTGTTTATTTTAAGAACGTATGCCCTGCTTTTCTTGCAGAGAAAGTGGCTAACAATCAAAACAATCATAGAAATTAAAATAAGCACAGAAAATGACACCACCACCAACAAAATCCCCAGATATATAAACAGCAAGTAAAAAGCCAGTTGATTATGAAAGGGCACAGCCCTGTCACAGCAGCAGGGAAAGCCTCAAACCCCTTTGGGATTATTTTAATGAGAAACAGTATAGAAATCAAACAATAAATAAACCTCCCACTGTCAAAAGCCACCTGGAAAGTAGTACAATGGCCAACATGATGTGCAGCATCCTGGTATCGTAATGCTTCATGTCGGGGCTGCCAGTGAGGACTGCCAGTGAGGACTAGGAAGGCAGCCACAGCACTGTTCAGACGGAGCAGTTGTGCAAGCAGCAGAACCGCTCTTCTTCCATTCGCCATAATGCTTGCACAGCTGCTCATTCTGAACACCATCGGGGCTACCCTACGAGTCCACAGCAGTGCCGGTGTGCTGCACACCGTGTCTGCTAATGTGGTTGCCAGGTGCTGGTAAATTTGGTTTGTTTGTTTGTACACTGCCCCAAAGTTTTGTCTCTGGGCAGTTAACAATAGCATAAAACCAGTTATGAGTAACAATGGGGCTGAACAGACACCCCTCGAAAGGGTGTTCTGGAGGGTCGGCTCCACAAGCCGAGGCCCCATTTCACATGGCCGGCTGCAATAGTTGGACAAAGTTGGACACTGCCCAGAGCCTTTGGATGGGACAGTTTATAAATGTAATAAATAAGGGAACAAGGGCAAAATCTCAGGTGCTGAATGGAGAGCTGTGGGGGGAACATATAGGAGGAAAAGTTACCCTGGTTCCCAAGCCATTTAAGGCTTTCAGTTTAACGGTTGGCCCCCTGGAGCTGAGGTGGGAGGCCACAGAAAGCCAGTGGAAGGCGAACGAGGCCCATGTGTTGTGCTCCTTCCAGGCCATGTGCAGCTGCCACCACAGTGGGAACTGGCAGCAAACACGCCGCCTCGCACCTGCACACTCAGAAGCCACACTGGGTCAAGGCCTGCTCCTGGGCGGCAAACCTGCGGTTTGGGGATGAGCGCTTTGTGTTCAGCACCAGCTGCAGTCTTTTGACAATGTAGAGTTCAGCAGACCAAAAGTGCGTTGTTTGTTTTGTGCCAAGAGAATAGAGCCTTGCTCTTTGTTGTTGTTGTTGTTAAGGCTTCCAGACCAAATAGTTGTACACTTTCAAGCTGCTTTTCAGCCAAAGCCCCCAAAGCAGCATGCAGGTAGAGCAGAAATAATATAATACCAAAAAAGCAGCCAAGTTCCAATAAAGCTCACAGCAGCAGCAATAACCAAGGATGACTTCATCATTTGAGGGTTGGTGGGTAGGGGGGAATAAAACTACATGGAAGGCCTGCCTGAACAAGACAGTCTCTGTCAAATCTATGAAAAGTGAAAAGAGAAGGGACCAGGTGCTTCTCCTGAGGGGAAGAAGTTCCAGAACCTGGGTGCCACAACCAGGAAGGCCCTGCCTTACATCTCCATCTTCACCAACTGCATGTCAGACAGAAGAGGAATACAGAGCAGGGCCTCCCCGGCTCAACACTCTAGGGATGAGCAGGATCCTGCAAAAGCAAGTGGTCTTCAAATATCCTGGGCCTGAACCATGTATTAAACATCATCATTTTGAATGGGGCTTGGAAGCAAATTGGGAGTCTCTGACAATCTGCCACCAATCGAGTGTTGTGCTCTGAATGACAGGCCCCCACAGCTGCGTTCTGTACTAGTTGTGGTTTTCCAATCACTCTTCAGAGGCAGCATTGCCGTAGTCCAGTTGGGGTGTATGTCAGTGGCTGGGCCTGCCTAGTCGCTGCATGGTGCTTGTTGGCGCTGGGCTGAAAGGTCCGCTGCCCCCTCCAGCACCCCCACCCCAATCTTCTCTTCTATTTTCTAATCAGTTGCTTTCCATGGGCCATCATATACTTGGCCCATGGAATACTGTATCGTTTGTCACTCTTTACAGCAGGCATCCCCAAACTGTGGCCCTCCAGATGTTGCTGAACTACAACTTCCAGCATACCCAGCCACAAAAAATTGTGTCTAGGTATGCTGGGAGTTGTAGTTCAGCAACATCTGGAGGGCCGCAGTTTGGGGATGCCTGCTTTACAGCCATAGATCCCCCACCCCCGATTTGCTCTTGTTGCATCACCCTTTTTTAAAACTTGAAAGTACATTGCCCACATTTTCTTTTTCATCATCTTTGCTGGGCGCTAATGCACATAAATGCCTGGCTGTAAAAAAAAAATTGTGGAACTAAGGCCCTTTGTTAAGCCCATTGCAAAAGCTCATAGGGTGACTTTCAGTCTCTTGCAGTTTGTTGGTGCACTTAAATGCCTGCATTTAGAGGTGGGAAAGAAAGACATACTCAATGGCGATCTCTGCTTTTTCAATGCCCCCCCCCCATGGGGGCATTTCAAATGGAGAGATGCTTTGAGGGCTAACAAATGTGTGTGAAACTTGGCCCCTTGGACCATCTCAGCAGTAGCATGTTTTGTTGGAAACAGAAAATGTGGCTGAGGAGTTTTACTTAGCACAGCTATCATCCAAAAGAACATAAAAGTAGCTTTGCAGAGTTGGACAAAAGGTCCATTCATTCATTCATTCATGAATTTTTATGCAAGCTTTCTTAATAAAATAAAATAAAATAAAATGCTAAAGCTGCTTACAGTAGCAATGAGACCAATAACATGCAAACAGCAATAAACTTATCTAAACAATCACAAGAGCAACTTCAAAATAACATTATATCAAGTTTACGTAAGCTAGTACAATAATAAATCATATCAACATATCAAAACAGTTCCGATAGCAAGAAACTAATATTCCAGAAACAATAATGCAATTCAGTTTAGTACCAGTATTAACGATAATTATCTTAAACATCGGAAAGAAAACAGGACAGAGCTCTAAAAATAAATAAGCCTAGTTCTCAGAAATAGCAGCATTAAAATGTGTACATGTAAATTATAGATAGGCAGGAAAGCAGCAGCCCACTTGCAACAGTGGCCAGCCAGATGCCCGGGAAACCTGAAGCGCCTTTCTATGCTGTTGCCTCCCCCATGTCCAGGCAACTGGTACTCTGTGGTATACTGCCTCTGAACCTGGAGGTTCTGTAGAACCATCGTTATTAGTATGCATTGATAGACTGTTCCTACATGAATTTGTTTAAATCCTTAAAAAAACATTGTGGCTGTCATTTTGCATTGGTTATGTCTGTTGTGAAGAAGTCCTTTGTCTCTTCTAATAAAGTTTGGGAGAGAGTGGGGGGACCCTCCAGAAAAACAGCCTGTTCAGCTGGGCAAGTGGCTGCTGTACAAACTGAATTGTTCTTTGCTTATTTGCACAATTTACATTCAATTTGAAGAATGGGAGTTTTCTGGTTAGATTTTGGGGGATTTTTAGTGCAGAATTGAGTTGCACCCTCCTAATATCCGCATTCAGTAGTTCCCTGAGCACCTGGAAGCTCCAGCGTGCTCATGCCATATTTGCCCGGATAGAAGACAACCCTGAATTTAAGACAAACCCCTTAAAAACAGAGGTTAATGAGGTGTACAGGTTCTTATATCTTATAAGAACAGACTTGCTGGATCAGGCCCAAGGGCCATCTAGTCCAGCATCCTGTTTCACACAGTAGCCCATCAGGAGCCGCTGGGATCTCTCCTGCTGTTACTCTCCTGCAACTGATATTGAGAAGTATCCTGATTGTGAGGCTGGAGGTGGCCCACAGCCCTCCGACTAGTAGCCATTGATAGACCTCTCCTCCGTGATCCAAACCCCTCTTAAAGCCATCAAGGTTGTTGGTTGTCACGACATCTTGTGGCAGAGAATTCCACAAGTTGGTTATGCATTGTGTGAAAAAGTACTTCCGTTTGCTGATCCTAAATTTCTTGGCAATCTATTTCATGGGATGACCCCTGGTTCTAGTGTTATGTGTGTGTGTGTGAGAGAGAGAGATCTATGAACTTTCTCCACACCATGCATGATTTTATAGACCTCTAATGTGTCTCCCCCACAGTCGTCTTTTTTCTAAATGAAACAACCCGGGTGTTGTAGTCTTGCCTCATAAGGAAATTGCTCTAGGATCCTGATCAGGTTGGTTGCCCTCTTGTGCACCTTTTCCAGTTCTACGATGTCCTCCTTTGTACGATGACCATAACTGTACGCAGTACTTCAAGTGTGGCCACACTATAGTTTTGTATAAGGACATTATGATATTAAGATTTTAATTTTCAGTCCCCTTCCTAATGATCCCTAGCATGGAATTGGCCTTTTTCATAGCTGCCGCACTGAGTCAACACTTTCAACGAGCGGTCCACCATGACCCCAAGATCCCTCTCTTGGTCAGTCACCGACAGCCGAGATTCATTCATTCATTCATTCATTCATTTATTCAATTTTTATACCACCCTTCCAAACATAGCTCAGGGTGGTTTACACAGAGAAATAATAAATAAATAGGATGGACCCCTGTCCTCCTTAAGATACAGTGACCAGCACTTCACACAGTACTCCAAATGTGGCAGTACCATAGATTTGTACAAGGGCATTATAATATTAGCAGTTTTATTTTCAATCCCCTTCCTAATGATCCCTAATATGGAATTGGCCTTTTCCACAGCTGCCACACATTGAGTCGACACTTTCAATGAGCTGTCCACCATAACCCCAAGATCCCTCTCCTGGTCAGTCACCGACAGCTCAGATCCCATCAACGTATATTTGAAGTTGGAGTTTTTCGTCCCAGTGTGCATCACTTTACACTTGCCAACATTGACCCGCATTCGTCATTTTGTTGCCTACTCACCCAGTTTGGAGAGATCCTTTTGAAGCTGCTCGCAATCTGTTTTGGATTTCACTACCCGGAAGAGTTTGGTATCATCAGCAAATTTGGCCACCTTTCTGCTTACCCCTGCTTCTAGATCATTTACGAATAAATTAAAAAGCAGCGGTCCCAGTACAGATCCCTGGGGGACCCCACTTCTTACTTCCCTCCATTGAGAAAACTCTCCATTTATACCTACCCTTTGTTTCCTGTCTTTCAACCAGTTCGCAATCCACACATGTACTTGTCCCCTTATCCCATGACTGCTAAGTTTTCTCAGGAGTCTTTGATGAGGAATTTTGTCAAAAGCTTTTTGGAAGTAAACCGGATCACCTTTATCCATACATCTGTTTATACTCTCAAAGAACTCAAAAAGGTTTGTGAGGCAATATTTCCCTTTGCAGAAGCCATGCTGGTTCTTCAGTGTGGTCTCTGTCTTCTACACAAATGGGCTATGATCCTGCACAGAGACCTCGTCAGAATCTAACAAGCTCAATACTCCTGCTTTTGGGCGGGAACCCCGTCCCCAGCCACTATATGCAGCTGCACCACTCCTCATCCCCTCAGTTTTTCTTTGTCCGCTCCAGTGAACATCACGGAGTCTGCAGCTCGGCAGCGAGTAGGATTTTGCTCTCCCCTTGCTGTGTTCTCTCTGCTTCTTTACAAATTCCGTTTCTTCCTTCCTTTCTCTCTGTAATCTTCATATAGTAGCATTTTTTCTTTGGTGTTTTGCTTTTTGCGGGTTTTCCTCCTTTCTGGAACTCCGATCCCAGCCGGGACGGAACATGGTGGCCGGCTGGCCTTTGGCTTTTATGCTGGGCACAACGAACTTTAAAAAATGTACTTGATGCAGATCTAAGATCTCTTCCCCAGATACTCATACTGAGTGTCTCTTGTGCTTGGGGGACTCCCACATTGTTGAGACCTGTCTTCACTGCTAGAGGTTCACGAATCAGGCCCGCAAGAATAAGGCTTCTCGCCTGCATGCAGCCCTGTGGGATCTGACTCTCCATTCTTCAGAAGGCTTATCATTGAAGTGGTGCATAAAAATGGCTTCATCGGTACAATCGGAGCATGCAGCATCTGCTCCTGTGGAGACCTAAAATCTGTCCCTGATACCAGTATCCGTGTCCTCTACTGCTCGGCCTTTGACGGCATCGAGTGAGCCAGTACACTCAGAAGACCTCCCTCACCATCAGGTGCCCGTGGTACCAAAGTCCTCCCCGAATTCCTCGGGATCGGTACCAAAGATAAAAAAGAAAAAGCTGAAGCTGCATTGTGACTTGCCGATGCGTCGACACCTACCTCCTATACCCTACAAGAAGAAAACAGCAGAGGTTCCCATGTTGGAGGCCCCAGTGGCCAAGAAGGCTAAGGTGGCCTCGGATCACCCTGTACAGATGTCATCGATGTCAATGAGGCCTAGTTCACATGTGACGGCTGAGTCGGTGGATTTGGCCCATGATCAAGCTAGATTTAGTACGGAATGCTTGATGACATTGGGCGAACCGGGTTATGTGTAATCAGAAGAATAGGCCTATTCTCCAACCAAGCCTGCAGAAGATGCATCATGGCTGCCTAGGTGCCAGTCGCCCCCTTGGAAGCACCAAGAGAGTGTTCCTCTTAGAGAACATGGTACCCGTTAGGGCTCGGAAGAACGCTCCTCGGCTTACAGACAGGATTGGTCTTGGGACCGTTATGATCAATTGTATCAAGTTTGACACCGGGTACCTGACTATCGCTCTCCTTTGGTTGACATTGTGCCTTCTTACTATGCGTGGCGCCGTGACTCAAAATCATACGATCGATACCATGGGGACGATCAATCTGACTATTCAGACTATGTTCAACCCCGCTATGGGTCCCGCTTTGCAGAAGGTTCCATGTATGGACACACAGTAACGACGAGGGGATGGTGTGAAACCGCCTCTCATTTGGGAGGCCGCATTCCCGTTCACTGCTACGTTCCTCTAGGGATTGATACAAGCATTGCGGACAAACACACACCCCGGTGCCAGTGGTGCATCAGACTACCGTGCCTGTTCAAGAACCTTCTGCTTTGATGCCGGACAATCCGGGCAGCAAACTGGGCTCCCCTTTGGGTTTGATGCCCGTGGCTCAGGACCCTTTGGCTCCCCACAGTCCCGAATAAGAGAGTGATGCCAGCTCTCAGGACTCTGAGGTGGTTTCATTGGGCTTATCTCCGCTCGATATACAGTCAGACTTGAAGCCTGTCTCCCTTTTGGAGGATTGCAAGCTGTACTCCGCTTACGTGACCCAAATGGCTTCGGCCTTGGGGGTAAGCCTTGGTACCCAACAGAAGGGAGAACTGGACCCTTTATTTAGCCTCATTGATTCAGAAGCCAAGATACCAGCTGCCTTGTCCCTGAACTCAGCGTTATTATAGGTTATGTGGGCTCACTGGAAGAAGCCGGCTACACTTTCTCAACCAAACAAGCATTTGGAGAATTTGTACCGGGTGCAACTGCAAGAGTATACAACCTTTTTGAAAAATCATCCCACACCGAATTCTGTTTTTGTGGAGGTGTCCTTACAAAGGGCCAGAGGTCACGGACAGTCGGCACCGAGCAATAAAGAAGGAAGGAAATTGGACTCCTTCGGGAGGTGGCTTTTCTCGGCCTCAGCCCTCCACTTGCAGGTAGCCAAGTGGAGGTTATAACCAGGCTTATAATGCCCTAAATAACCACTTTTGTGGGAAAAGGTGGGTCTCTTTCAGGATCTCCTCCCACCAGCATTTCTGCAGGAGCAAGGTTTGCAAGTGCTTCTGCTTCTAGATTATTGGCTCATAATGGTGAGCACCAGGCGTGCGCTTCTGGACGCTCTCGAGATCGTGATAGATACCCTGCAGGAGCTGGGATTCCAAATAGACTTCAAAAAATCTCAGTTGGAACCCACCTGTTGGTTTCAGTTCATTGGACTGATATTCAACACGACCTTGAAAAAGGTCTTCCTTCCAATGGGCCCCATAGTTACTCTCCGGAGGCTGGCGGCTGTTTTCCTAGCCGGTGGTCCACAGATTATGCATTCCATACAGCGCCTGTTGGGTCACATGGCATAGAGTACATACATACTACCTCAAGCACGTATTCGAATGCACATCATTCAGAGATGATTTTTGGACGTGTTCGATCCCCTTCGGGATCCGGGCTATCTAGAGTGCACACCCCCTCGATGGGTAGGGGCGATGGCGGAGTGGTGGACAAGAGTTTTGGCACTTGAATGTCGGCACTCCCTTTCAAGCCCCTCAAGCCCAGTGGGCGGTCATGACAGATTCATTGGAGCTCAGTTGGGGAGCACACCTGGATGGATTTCATTTGAGTGGACACTGGTCCCCCAAAGAGAGGACTTGACACATCAATTATCTGGAGTTGTTGGCCATTTTCAACACTCTCAAAGGCTCCCTGCCTCTGATTGGGGGTCATTCAGTGATAATACATACAGACAGTACAGACAGCAAAAGCCTACGTCAAAGTACATACAGACAGCAAAAGCCTACGTCAATCAATAAGGCAGCATGTCCTTGAGGAGCCTTCTGTTTCTGGCTCTGGACCTGTGCCATTGGTACGTGGCACATGCGGTGTCACCTCAGGCAGTTCATATGCAGGGTGCGCTCAATGTCCAAGCGAACACTCTAAGCAGAAAGATGGTCTCCCACGAGTGGGCTTTACACCAGAGTGTTCTATGGGACATATTTGTAAACTGAGAGTCTCGTTGCTGGACCTATTTGCCTCCCGGGACAATGCACAGTGCCCCTCTATTGCTCCAGGAGAGGGGAGGGTGAGGTCTCTCTGGGAGATAGCTTTGTCCTATCTTTGAAGGGCCCTTTTCTGTATGTGTTTTCCCTGTCCCCCCTCATTCCGAGGGTCCTGTGCAAACTGAAAGTGGATCGAGCCAGGGCAATCCTGATAGCCCCGTGATGGCCCAGGAGGCCTTGGTTTCCAGTCCTGAGGCGCTTGGCAGTGGATTGGAAACACCTGACTGCCCAGCCAGACCTGCTGTCACAGGAGGAAGGATGGGTGCTTCACCCAGATGTTCAATTCCTCCATCTGATGGCATGGAAGGTCCTGTAGACTTCCCGCTGAGACTTCAGGAAGTTCTGGTTGCCCCCATTTGTTTAGAAGACAGTGACCACATTGAAGAACAACAGGTTACTCACCTGTAACTTTGGTTCTTCTAGTGATCATCTGTACTTCTCCACACCCTCCCATCCTCCCTGCAGGGTTCACTGAAGCTGGACTCTGTGACTGAGGGGATGAGGAGTGGCGCAGCCCCAGTGGCTGGGGGCGGGGTTCCCACCCAAAGCAGGAGAATTGAGCTTGTTAGATTCCGATGAGGTCTCTGTGCAGGGAGTAGCCCATTTTTATAGAAGAACAGATGACCACTAGAAGATCCAAAGTTACAAGTGAGTAACCTGTTGTTCTCCCCCAGCAGGGCCTGTTTTTCTATGTGCTTTACAATTTTATCCTTGAGAATGCCTTCCATCAATTTGTCTGGAACAGAGGTTAAGCTAACCGGCCTGTAATTTCCCGGATCACCTCTGGATCCCATTTTGAAAATCAGTGTTACACTGGCTACTTTCCAGTTCTCCAGTACAGAGCCTGATTGTAGGGATAAGTTATATATATTTTGCAAGGAGGCAGGCAATTTCACATTTGAGTTCTTTGAGAACTCATCGATGGATGCCGTCTGGCCCTTGTGATTTGTTAGTTTTTAATTTTTCTAGACAGTTTAGAACGTCATCTCTTGTCACCCCTATCTGACGCAATTCTTCAGCCTCTGACTCTGAGAAGCCCGGTTCAGGAACAGGTATCTGCCCAGTATTCTCTGCTATGAAGACAGATGTAAAGAACTCATTTAGCTTCTCTGCAATCTCCATATCCTCCTTAATAATCCCTTTCACTCCCTCATTGTCTAATGGTCCAACCGCCTCCCTGGCAGGTTTCCTGCTTCTGATGTATTTAAATATTTTGTTGTTGTTCCCCTTGATGCTTTTAGCAAAATATTCCTCAAACTATCTTTTCGCCTCCCTTATTGTCGCCTTGCATTTCTTTTGCCAGATTTGTGTTCCTTTCTGTTCTCCTCATTTGGGCAGGCCTTCCAATTTCTCCCCCTTTATAGCTTTGTAACAAGGAAGCCTTCTCCTCCTTTATAACTTCCTTGACGTTACCTGTTAGCCATGCTGGCATCCTCCCGGTCTTGGTAGTACCTTTCCTCCTCTTTGGTATACATTCTAACTGGGCTTCTAATATTTTGGTTTTAAATAAACTCCATGCATTCTGAAGCAAAGTGACTCTCCTGAGTTTCCCTGTCAATCTTCTTTTCACCAAACTCCTCATTTTAGAGAGGTTTCCTCTTCTGAAATTCAAAGTGTCTGTTTTAGACTTCCTTGGTGATTCTCTTCCCACATGTAAGCTGAATTGGATCGCAATATGGTCACTGTTCCCTAAAGGGTCGATGACACTGACATCACGCACCAGGTCCTGGGTGCTACTCAGGATTAAGTCCAAGGCTGCCTTCTCTGGTGGGTTCCAAGACCAACTGTTCTAGGGCACAGTCATTCAACGTATCTAGAAATTTGACCTTTTTGTCATTACCTGACTATGATTTGTTGTTGTTGTTGTTGTTGTTGTTGTTATTGCCCTGTCTCTCTTTGATGTCTCTCTGATTTCCTGCTACAACTCCCAGTGACTGTCAGCGTTTTGAGCCGGAGGGCGATAGCACGTCCTCAGTAGAACATTTCCTTTCAGGCCTTGTATTGTCACCCACAGGATTTCTGTGGAGGACGCTGGTCTGCCTAGGTTTTCTAGCTTGTTAGATTCTATCCCTTCTTTAACATACACTGCTACTCCTCCTCCAAGGTCCTCCTCCCTGTCCTTTCTATAGAGTTTATATCCGGGGAGAACAGTGTCCCGCTGGTTCTCACTGTTGCACCATGTTTCTGTTATACCCACTATAGGTATATCTGTGTTAGCAACCAAGCACTTCAGCTCGCCCATCTTGACTCGGAGGCATTGGCATTGACATTGGCATTGGCATAGAAGCACCTATACGCTGAATCTCTTACCTGGAGTGTGATATCTTTCTTTTGGCTCTTTGATCTCTCTGACCAGCTAGCACAGCCTTCTGCCTGCTCTTGATGTGGTTCTATTCTGTCCCTTTCTGTTTTATCTGAATCATTTACACCCTTGCACCTTAAGGGGTGGCATTTGCCAAACCGGATACTGCCCAGCTCCTTTTGGCTATTCCTCAGGCGTCATTTTAAAAGCTGCTCTGCAACCCTTTTTTTTTTTTTTTTTAAGTGCCAGCAGTCTGGTTCCATCTTGGTTCAAGTGCAGCCCCTTCCTTTAGTATAGGCCTTGCTTTCCCCAAAATGTATTCCAGTGCCTAAAGATCTAAACCCCTCCTCCCGGCACCAACGTCTCATCCACGCATTGAGACCCCTCAGCTCTGCCTGTCGCACTGTACTTGTGCGTGGAACAGGTAGCATTTCTGAGAATGCTACCTTGGGGGTCCTGTACTTCAATACACTATCTATCAGCCTAAATTTGGCTTCCAGGACCTCCCGACTACATTTCCCCACATCGTTGGTGCCGACATGCACCATGACAGCTGTCTCCTCCCCAGCACTGCCTATCTAGACCTCTATTTACTCCAAAGAAACAGGACTCTGAATTTAAGACAACTTCCCAATTTCTAAAAACTAAAGAAATTAAAAGAAAAAGAAAAACCATAGTCCTGGATTCAGGTAAATACAGTAGCTTCTCCATCTGTTGCAGCAGTTGGTACTGCTCTGTTTCTGCACCCAGATGTTTATGGAACTTTCTCTTATGTAGGAAAGAATGGTGATGGCTCTTAATTTCGAGGAAGGCTGGCTAGAGGGCTGAATGTTCAGTTTGCCTGTTGTACCGAATGAGAAGGGATGAAAGCACTTGTTCAGTGCACTGCGTGTTTATGCTGATGTGTGGTTTGTTCTTCCCCAGGTGTAAAGGCCACGTTCCTAATTCTGAAGAACTGCTCCTTGACGAAGTGCTGATGAGACCAGGCGGCCAGGCCCCTGTGATGAATGGCGCTGCTGGGGTCCTCAGGTAATGCCTCCTCCTTGCTCTCTCCTGTTAGGTACTTTGCTGTGTGGGTATATTTTATGATTTGTCTAAAGGGCTCTATAGATGCTAAAGGTTTTCACGACTGCGAAAACCGGGGCGGCGGGAGGTGGGGGGAGGGTTGGGTCAGAGACAATGGAAGCAGTTGGCCCATTCTCCTCACCTGCATTCCGGCTATCACTCGCGGCCAGGTAGGATGTTGGGTGCAGCTTGCTGTGTGCGTCTTTTTGCCTAGGCCAGAGACTTAAGTGGTTTCAGCTACTTGCAGACAGTCAGGGGACTCCAGCAGCCTTCATAGACCCGCGGGGAGGCATCAGGAATGACTCTGCAGTGGGGGCGGCAGTTTGTGCGAGAGGCAGGGGGTAGTGGCGCCACGGCGGGGTCCAGTGTTCCCTCGAAGGCATGCATGTGTGCGTGCACTCACACTTTTTTTGATATCCACTCAATTAATTTTCGATCCCGCTTAGGTTGAATCAGGAAGGTCCCACTCTGAATGCATGTGCACTCACACTGTCTTGATATTACCGCTCAGCACAAAACTCATTCCGCACACAGATGCAAAAAAATTAGAACACTGGCGGGGTTTACTCCCAGCATGCTTGGTGACTCTTGGGGCCTTCTTGGTGCCGAGGGGCGCTGCAGGGGGGTTTATCCTGGCATTTCCGGGTGACCTGCCGTCAGAGGCCCAATGTTTTTGCCTGGGGGCAGGAGCTCGTCTCCCCGCTCATGACCCCCCTGGGGTTTCCCACTCTACCGTGAGCGGCATTTGGAGTGTTATTACACAAGCTGCTGTTCCCTTCTACTAGCACCTGAATTAGGAAAAGGAGTTTACTTCAGGTCGTGCTGCTGTCAGAAAAGCAAAGCAGGCAGAGGGTAACACTGCGTATGAGAAGAAGTTGGCTTTGGAAGAGGCAAGCGAGAGGATGTGTTGCACCTGGAGGCCTGATGGGGAGGATCACCAACTTCCTTTGTGGACAGAGAATCCGGGCCTTTAACAACTGCAGGACAGCAAAACACAGGTGCATCTCCTTCCAACAAAGCCACCTTCCCCCCCGCCAGGTCGGCGTTGGCTCTTGCTGCCGCAAGCTGGGCAACTACTTCCCTTACAAGCACAGTTACATGTGGCACCTCAGCTAAGAGACAAGGGGCGATCTGCTGCTGGAGCCCAAAGGAGAGCAGCCTCAGCCGCAGGCAGTGCTAGTTGTGGGAGCTGGTGGCGCCCCTGAAGGGGGAGCCTGCAGGAAACGCGGGGGGTGGGGAGAGTTGTAATGGGAAGTGTCAGGTGGCGAAGGGAGGTTTTTGTTTGTAAACCACTTTGAGAACTCTCTGGGTGCAGCGAGACCCATCGCCCTTCTGGAAACAGCAACAGGCACACATACACCTTGATAATATGCACCTTGATAAGGACGCAAGCAGGCCTGTTGCACCAGAGTAGAGCTAGACTCAGTCAGAGCAGGAGAATTGATAGTTCAGAGAGGTAGGTCTTCCTGTGCAAAATGTCCCCTTCAGGTTGCTTTCCCGTTCCCACCGCCGCACACTTGGAAATATGAGAAGGGTATTGATTGATCAGTTGCACAGATATATTGGTAGCTGTGCAATAAAAGATTGTATGCCAGAATCCACTCTGAAACACTCAGGTGCTCATTCACTCCCTTGTAAATAAAGATAGCAGGAAACGACTCACATTTCTTTATTGTGAAAGATAAAAAATGGTATTTGCCTGATCACGACTTCAAATTTGGAAACAAATATTATTTTTTCCTGTTTTAATCTGGTTTTGATTATTGTATACATAGATTTAAGTACTTGTGATTTGCATTTATGGGGCACTTTAACTGTGAGGTTGCAGGGGTGTGTGTGTGTGTGTGTGTGTGAGAGAGAGAGAGAGAGAACACACACCTACCTTCAGATTTCAAGTCCCGATTGTATATTGGGTACTCTATGCATATAAAATAACATTTTTTTTTGGTATACTTGTGGAGGACATTTTATTTTTTGATATTTTCAGACTAGAGTTTGGAAAAACAAGGTCATTACTCTGTTATATTATTTTGTCATAGTTTTAAGTCCTTCTTTCGCATGTGTTTAAGACCCTCAATGAGTAGTGTTTCTCTGGTCTATCACAAGGCCAGAGGAGAACTGGTTTTCTGGTAGGAAGCAAGCAAGCAACGCTGCCTGGGAGATCCTTCTGCCTGAGCTAGATGGCCCCACACATGTGCACACGCTGCCTTGATAATGCCGCCCAGAACAAAACTCATTCTGCTTACTGATTGAAAAAGATTAGAGGGAACACTGGATACTGGAGGGGATCACGCAACCACCTGGGTTTGTGGGCCTTGAAGGTGAAAGTTGGGAAGCTGGATGTAATTTCACAGGTGAAGGCAGAGGCAGCCTGTCTGTGAGGCGAGGTAAGGTGTTCACCTGAGGTGGTAGGTTATTGGGGCGTCAGTGAGGCAGCAAGAGACCCCTCCCTCTTTTAAAGCAAGGGGGAAGAGGGTATAGGCATGGGGGTGGGGTGGCATTTGGCACCCTGCCTGAGGCACATAGCGGTCTTGACCGCTCACTGGATGAGGGGTTCTCAGATTATAGTCTTAGGCAAGTCTTGCCAGGATCAAGTACAAGGTGCAGCCAGATTCAGGCCAGAGGTAAAACAGAATCCAACCCTGGGATATTTGGGGTGTGTGTGGGAGAGAGAGAGAGAGAGAGGCAGGCAAGCAAATTGGACAAAGGGAGCAAGAGGCATTTGTTGGGGAGGCAGAAAGCTGTGAGTAAGAGAGGATAAAGAATTAGGCAGGCAAGCTGGGCAGTGTTGCTGCTGATCTTCAGCAAAGCGGCTTTGCAAAACTGGTCTCTTGCAAGTTGCCTAGTTTGGCTTGGAATAGCCATTCTCCCAGTCATGAAGCAGGGTGGAGAAGGGCCAGCAGTTGCTGGTGGGGCCTGGAATGCCTCCTTGGAACGCAGCCCTGGGGTGGAAAGGGATGCATGGAGTCCACCTGCCCAGTGTTCTCCTCTGAGGGGCAAATGTGGAGCTCCTTCAAATGAGTATCTGCGGAGGGGCGGCATCCATGTGGCTTCTCTGTCTGCCTTGGCTGGTTTCCTGACTGCTTTCCATTTGTTTAAGTGTTTTCCTTTCTAACATTTGAACAAAGCTGCTCTTGGTCTCCAGCCAGCATTTCTCCTCGCTCACCAGCCCCCAGTGGCTTCCGGGAGCTCCACTGCAGCAAGAGATGGCTGGGGCAGCAGAGCTGGGTCTTGGTGGTCCAGGCAGACAGAGAATCCGGGGTGGGTGGGGGGGGGTACAGTAGACCAGGGGTCATGGACTCACCTGCATCAGGTATGGGGGCGGGGCTCTTTGAAACGTGTGGGGTGGGCAGGGGAAAGCTCAGACCGGACACACCTGAGCTCCAGGCCTGGAAGTTCTGGCTCCAGTTCTGGGCATCCCATGTGAAGGATGACGTGAATAAACCGGCCCAGGGGCCGAGGAGGGCAGCAAAATGGTGAGGAGTCTGGGAACCAAGTTCTGTGAGGAACAGCAGAAGAAGCTGGGTTGCTTAGCTTGAGAAGGGAAGGCTAAGGGGGAGAGAGAGTAGCTGTCGTCCAATGTGCAAAGAGGTGTCACCCAGAAGGAAAAGCAGACTGGTTCTCTGTTGTTCCTGAGGGCCAGAGCCCATGGGTTGAAAGGACAAGGAAGCCGACTCAGGCTCAGTGTTGGAGAGATTGTCCTCCCTCTCCGAGCGGCTGGGCAGTGGAGCCTCCTGCAGCGCTGAGCTCTCCTTGCTTGGATGCTTTTAGGTAGGCTGGGCAGCCATCGGCCAGAGATTTCAGTTTCAGGTTCCCGCTCCAAGCTGGGGGCTGGACTAGACCTCCAGGGCCCCTTCCAGCTATCAGGTTTGGCACTGACGCTCTCTAAATAAAGTGGATTCTTCTGAGCTGGATCACACAGTTCTGCCTTCATTAGAATCTACGACTGCCCTCCTGGTCTTGAGTGGGGTGTCTGCAGTTTCCTTTGGTGTGTCTCATCTGACTGACTTATCAGAATTGCAGATCAATTCCGTTCCATGTCTGGGTGCATCGCTCAGTGATTTTGGATTTGTTTATAGCGTGGCCATCTTTAATCTGACATGTAAATTGGGTTTTCTGCTCCTTGTGGATAGGATGTCCCTTTCCCCAGTGGGAAGATCTTCCCTGTGTAGATAAAAATGGGTCGCTTCCTTGTAGAGGTGATAGTAAGCTGGCTCATCCTCCAATGCATTTTTCTCTCCTAGATGCAGCATGTAATTATTACTTTTTTAAAAAAAGAGGAAGCGTTAAACAGATCTGTTATTCCATTAGAGAATCTACTGCAAACATCTGCATGTGCTTTTGAGAACAGGTGGATTAGAAACTTCAGCAGCCCCCATAAATGTGCAGCGGGTAGAGGTTGGTAAGGAGGTAATGTGATGTTATGTGAAATGAGACTTCCAGATTCCACACGATAGCCTGTCTGTCTCTCTCACTCCCCTGATGGAAGACACAGTAATTTTTCAAAGTTAACGTGCTCTTCTGCATTCCTCTGTCTTGGTGCCAGCTGGTTGTGAAGTTTGGCAGCAAGATGTCGGAAAGTTTGTTTCCTGTATTCATTCATCAGTTCTGCAAAGGTTACCAGATGAATGCGCCCTAAATAATTTAATCTAATGTAAAGCCAGAGGAGGCTAAAACGACAAGTCCATTTGTCTCCTTTATGCATTTGAATATGGAAGTGATGTTTGCTTCTGTCTCTGAAAAGGTGCATATGATTATTGGGACTGGAGAATGGGGCTGAGCAGCTAGACTGTATCACCGAAATGCCAAAACCCTTTTTGTTATTTAGGGGGGGAAATTGAGAAAAGGTGTTATCTCTACCTTCCGGTTGACGTGAACTTCTCCTGGGGTAAAAACTTAATTTTAATTCTCAGCTAAGCAATACTCCATTTAGACTAAAATAAAAAACGTGATGCTTTTTGTGTGCATTTTTTAAAGGTAAAAAGTATTTAAAATATTAAACTTGCTGAAGCGAAACATTAGAATTTTGAACGAAAATAAATGATACAATCAACACTTGAAAAACATATTTTTTATAATTAACTGCTCATTTTGAGTTAATTATCTACAATTACCAAATCTAATTGCAATTTATTCTCTATTATCTGTGGGAAGAATAGCAGGCTAGGGAATGTGTGTGCCTTGCCAGTGTGCGCGAGGGCGAGAGGAAAGGTCCTCATAATAGACAAGCCTATAATGAGAAAACAAAGGCAAATCTGAGCGGGTGGCAGCACTCGGCGCTTGAAAGGTAATGGTTAGAAATGAGTTTTGCACTTCCAAGGCATCTTGCGGCTGTCTCTTGGAGGGCATCCGTTTTCTGTTTGCCCAAAGGAAAGCTGCCGGGAGCAAGGGCAGTGCCCATCTGGTGACAGCTCCACTTCAGGCAATTGGACTCTTTGTATAGAAAGGCTCACACAGCTGAGATGGAGCTCTTCAATTCTCCATTGTGCCACAGGGTTGTTGTGTGCTTTCTCTGTGTTGCCCATCCCACCCTCTTTGCTGAATCTATTGTCGTTCAAAAAACGCACTAGTTTTCCTGGCGCCATCAGCTTAGGAAGCCTTGGAGCAATTTTGCAAAGGGGATTCAAGAATGGAGCATGCTTGTATGGAGTTTCCACACTTGGAGTCAGGCTGTGGGGCATCTGGCCACTTCGGTGTTCTCTGGGCAGCAATGGCGATGCCATATCTCAGGGCAGAGCCCTTTCCCCTCCCTGCAGCCAGGAGATGCCAGTGGCTGAAGTTCTGAGGTTCCATCTCTGGCTTCTTTTGTGCCAAGTGTGCCCTCTGCTCCTGAAAGGTGCTTCCTCCATACTCTTGGGTTGAGGCCCAGCTCCTGTACCAGAAGACTTACTGCTGCTGCTTCCTCATTAAGGACAGCCCTGCTGATCATACCAGCAACCCATCTAGTCTACTACATTGCCTCAGCCAGGGCCACACTCTCCTCCTCAGGTTTGATGGTTCACCAAGCTCTGCCCGAATACCATCATGTGTTTATTTGAAATCCTATAGCTAAAGAGCCAGCATGGTGTAGTGGTTAGGGTGCTGGACTAGGACCGGGGAGACCCGAGTTCAAATCCCCATTCAGCCGTGAGACTAGCTGGGCGACTCTGGGCCAGTCACTTCTCTCTCAGCCTAACCTACTTCACAGGGTTGTTGTGAGGAGATAGTTAAGTATGTAGTACACCACTCTGGGCTCCTTGGAGGAAAAGCGGGATAGGAAATGTAAATAATAATAAAGGCCATTTTAGAAAACCAAACAAAAGCTGTACTTCTCCAGGGATCAGATTTGATAACCAGTGTTGGATCCTCTTCCAGTGCAGCAAAGTGGTGATATGTGTGTGGTGTGCACACATCACTTGCTGTTGAGAATGCAGCTTTATGTAATCCTACACTGCAGAAGCTGCAACTGATGAGATGGCTGCTATATGCTTGTTTGTTTTTATGCGGTTGCTTTGCAAGGCTTGCCCCAGTGCCCAAAGGCACTTCTAGGTATTATTGAAACATCACTGCCTCCAATTGGATGTCTTAAAAAGAGATTCCATCTCTCGGATGCAGATGGTCTGCTCCGTGCTGAAGTATCCACTCTACGAGTGTTCAGGAAGATCAATACGCCCTGCACCTGCTTTTGTGCACCCTCCTGACATCTGGGTGAGGTGGAATTTTTAAAGCCATCCACTCTTCTGCCCTTTGTATTTCAGCTTGATTTTAAAATCTGAATAATACAGTGTGTCTGTCTTCAGAGCACATGATAGAACCAAATGTTGTGCAGTCAGATGCTATGCTAATAATGAAGCAGTGCATAATTATGTCTCACACTTCAAAGATCTCAGCCTTGTTATGTACCTTGTGAAATTTCATTTCCGGGACCCAACACAGTTTGGCTGCACACCTCATGCCTGGTTGCATCCCATCAAAGTGGACACATTCCACGGGAGACTTATCCTGCGGAAGCCATGCTCTACCGAACAGGAGTGAGTGGGAATTTGCCTCCTTCCTCCAATAGAAGAAGAGAACAGGCACCTCGGTTCTAATTCCTTATGGAGTAAGGGAGATTGTATGAGTATCTTTTGTCCGGGAATTGATTGATTATCCCAGTGCCCAAATTATGGGGGGAATTGTAAGGGGACCTTACTGAAACCCCAAACTCCCCCCAACTCCTCTGTTTTAACCAGTCATTTCCCACAGTAGCCATCTAAGAACAGTAGCTAAGGGGGTTTTCACAAAAGCTAAGAGGCCTCTGGCAACTAGATCACTAGCTTGCCTGCTGTATTTGGAACAGGAAAGCTTTCTTTCCCCATGCAGATTGGCTAGTGCCAGTGAAATTTAGTATTCCTTATTTCATTAAATCATTCATTCATATTTTTATACCTCATATGTTCATATCTAGGCAGTCTAAGACAAAAACAATCTCATAAGATAAAAACAAATTAAACATTTTAAAATTTCAATTAAAAACCTGAGAAAACAGGTGCGTCTTGAGGATCTTCCTAAAAGCAAACCGAGAAGGAGATGCTCTTTTTTCAATAAGGATCATATTCCAAAGCCCCAGGGCAGCCACAGAGAAGGCTTGGTCCTGCGTCACCACCAAATGAGTCGGCGGCAACCATAACTGGACCACTCCAGATGATCTTAATAAGCGACAGGGTTCATGACAAAGAAGGTGCTCTCTTAAGTACCCTGCACCCAAGCCATTGAGGGCTTTATAGATAATAACTAGCACTTTGTATTTTGCTCAGAAACCTATTGGCTGCCAGAGCAATTTTTAATATTGGTGTTATATGGGCCCTTCAGGTAGACCCAGAGACCAGTCTGGCTGCCGCATTCTGTACCAGTTGTAGTTTCCAGACTATGTACAAAGGCAGCCCCACGTAGTCAAGCCTAGAAGTTACCAATGTATGCACCACTGTTTTAAGGTCATTTACCTCCAGAGAAGGATGTAGTTGACATATCAGCTGAAGCTGATAAAAGGCGCTTTTGGCAACTGCGTCAACCTGAGAAACCAGAAAGAGTTTGGGATCCAGGAGCACTCTCAAGTTACACACCTGATCTTTTGTGGGAGTGTAACCCCATCCAGAAGAGACAGACCTAAACTATGTTCTGAGTCCCGACACCGCCCCCCCATCAGTACCTTTGTCTTATTTGAATTCAACGTCAGTTTGTTATCCATCATCCAGCCCATTACCGCTTCCAGGAAGGCGTTTAGGAAGGTTATGCCATTTCCTGATGACGTTGGTATGGAGAAATAGATCGGAGTGTCATCAGCATATTGATAACACCCTGCACCAAACCTCCTGATGATCTCTCCCAGCGGTTCCATGTAGATATTAAAGAGCATTGGAGCCAGTATTGAGCCTTGTGGAACTCCATACTTTAGTTCTCACTTTGTAGAGCAGCAGTCTCCAAGTGACACCATCTGGAATTTACCAGAGAGTTAGGAATGGGACCACTGTAAAACAGTGCCACCCAATCCCACCCTCCTCAGCTGAACCAGAAGGATAGCATGATCGATGCTATCAGAAGCCACAGAGAGATCCAAAAGGATCAGCAGTATCTCACGCCCTCTGTCGATAGCTAATTGGAGATCATCCATCAGGCCAACCAAGGCAATCTCAACCCCATATACCCACTCATAAGAACAGCCCTGCTGGATCAGGCCCAAGGCCCATCCAGTCCAGCATCCTGTTTCACACAGTGGCCCATCAGATGCCACTGGGGAGCCCACAGGCAAGAGGTGAGGGCATGCTCTCTCTCTGCTGTTGCTCCCCTACACTAGCATTGAGAGGCATCTTGCCTCTGATCTCTTCTCCATGCATTTGTTCAAGCCCCTTTTAAAGCCATCCAAGCTAGTAACCATCACCGCATCCCATGGCAAAGAATTCCATAGATAAATTACGTGCTGTGTGAAAAAGTACTTCCTTTTGTCAGTCCTAAATTTCCTGACCTTGGAGGACCCTTCGTTCTAGTGTTGTGAGAGAGGGAGGAAAAACGTCTCTCTGCCAATCATATCTTGATTGAATCAATACACCTCTATCATGACTCCCTGTAGTCGCCTCTTTTCCAAACAAAAAAGACTCAGATGCTGTAGCCTTGCCTCATAAGGAAGGTGCTCCAGGCCCCTGATCATCTTGGTTGCCCTCTTCTGTACCTTTTCCCATTCTACAGTGTCCTCTTTAAGATATGGTGACCAGTACTGCACGCAGTACTCCAAATGTGGCTGTACTATAGATTTATATACACTTCAAATCGAGAGCCAGTTTGAAATGGGTTTATATCATCTGTATCATCCAAAGCTTCCTGGAGCTGAGAGGCCACCACCCGCTCAACCACCTTTCCCACCTTGAACTGGACTTAGATTCCAGTCTTTGATCATTACTGAAACTCACTGGGTAACTGTTGGCCAGTCACAACAGAGTTGCTGTGAGGATGAAAATGGAATAGCCCCTTGTACACTGTCTTGAGCTTATCAGAGGAACATTGGGGTACAAATGAGAGGCTGATAACACTTGTGACTCTAGGGGCTTCTCCCCTGTCTCCTGGAGGGATAGCACTTCCCCTTAGTTCAGGATGCAGGACCAAGTTTGGGTTTTGCTCTAAGGGAAGAGCCTTACCTTGCCTCATAACAAATTGTTCTCTGGGCAACTCGCAACAGAGGTTTAAAACATACAATAAAAACACATCTTTAAATAATAACTGACAAAAAAGGTAAAACGAAAATACAAAATACAAGACAAAACAGCTTAAAATTAATTTAAAATGAGAACAATTCTTAAAACTCCATTTTAAAAGGCCTGTGTGAACAAAACGGTCTTTACCTGGTATCTAAAAGAACATAGTGATGTAGCCAGGCGAACCTCACTGCGGAGGCTATTCCATAAATGGGGTGCAACCACCGAAAAGGCCCTCTCCCTGGTAGCCACTCGCCTCACCTTGTTTGGCAGGGGCACCTGGAGGAGGGCCTCCAAAGAAGATCTTAAGGTTCAGGTAGGGACATATGGGGCAAGGTGCTCTCTGGTAACCCGGTTCCGAGCCACCTAGGGCTTTAAAGGTTAAAACCAGCACTTTGAATTGGATCCGGAAACAGTCTGGGAGCCAGTACAGCTGACAAAGCTCTAGCATAACATGACCAAAATGTCTAGTCCCAGTTAATAATCTTGCAGCCATATTTTGTACCAGTTGCAGTTTCCAGACCGTTTTCAGAGGCAGCCCAACATACAACACATTGCTGTCATCTAAGCAAGAGGTTACCAGAGCATGAGTAACTGTGGCCAAGCTATCTCTGACCAGGTATGGTAGCAGTTGGTGTATCAGCCGAAGCTGATAAAAAGTGCTCCAAGCCTCAGAGGTCACTTGAGCCTCTAGTGACAGTGCTGGATTGATGAGCACCTCCAGACTGTGCACCTGGTCCTTCAGGGGGGAGTGCAACCCCATCTAGAACAGGCTGAGCATCATTCACCCAGGTGGAGGAACCACTGACCAACAGTACTTCAGTCTTGTCTGGATTGAGTCCCAGCTTATTCACTTTTATCCAGTCCATTACTGCATCCAAGCATTGATTCAGGACAGTCACTCACCGCTTCACCTGCATCTGATGAAAAAAGAGATACAGCTGAGTGCCATCTGCATATTGATGATACCTCAAGCCAAATCTCCTGTTGACCTCTCCCAGCGGTTTCATGTAGAGACTAAACAGCATAGGGGAAAGAATGGAACCTTGCAGAACCCCATAGCATCATTGGCAAGGGACTGAGCAGAAGTTCCCCAGCACCACCTTTTAGGAACGGGCCTTGAGGTAGGAGTGGAACCACATCTTTTTAGTGCCTCCCACACCCAGACAGGTCAGCTTGTCCAAAAGGAAACCAGGTTCAATGGTATTGAAAGCTGCTGAGAGATCCAAGAGAATTCACAGGGTTGCACGCCCCCCACCACTACCCGCTCTCCATAGGTCATCCCACAGGGTGACCAAAGCAGTTCCTGTTCCAAAGTCAGGCCTGAAGCCTGAAATGGACCCAAGAGTTTCTAGAGCTGTTCAGCCACAACACAATCAAGCACCTTGCCCAGGAAGGGAATATTGGCCACAGGCCTATAGTTGTTTACATCCTCTGGGTCCAGACTGGGCCTCTTTAGGAGTGGAAAAATAATAGTTTGCTTCAGTGAAGCTGGGATCACTCCCTCTCTCAATGAGGCATTCAGAACCTGCTGGACCCAGCTAAAAATTCCCTCCTTACTAGATTTAATAAGCCATGAAGGGCAAGGGTTGAGCATGCAGGTGGTCAGCCAAACCCGACTAAACACCTTGTCCACATCCTCGGGGACCAATAATTAAAACTCCTCCAGCAAAACTAGGCCAGGTTTTACTCTGGGCACCTCTCCCAATGATCCTGCATCAGCCATAGTGTCCAATTCATGGCGAATGCGAGCAACTTTACCCTCAATGTGCTGTGCAAATGCATCATAGTGTGCTAGCGAGGGTTCTACAGTATCCTGCCTAGGGCCAGATTTCAGAAGGCCCTGAACCACTCGGAAGAGCCCTGCTGGATGACATTGAGAGGATGCCAAGGTGAATGGGGTGGGGGGAGCGTTTCTTCTGTTCTATCACTGCCCCACAGTAGGCTTGAAAATGAGGCCTTTCCTGTGTTTGCTCAGACTCACCCCGGGTTTTCCTCCACTTACGTGTTCCGGCTGTCTCCAAACTTGCTTCATCACCTTCAAGTGTGTACTAAGGTGCCACATGGGCTCTGCTTTGCGAGAGAGGACCCTTGGGAACGATGTTGTTGACTGCCTGAGCCACCTCTCCTTTCTAGAGAACAGCTAGAGCTTCGGCAGGAGCACCTGCCATACCAGCTGGAAAATCCCCCAGAGCACTCAGGAATTGATCGGAGTCTATCAGTCTCCGGGGTGGACCATTTTTTTTATAGGTCCCCCACTCTTGCGGAGAAGTGTAGCCACTAAGACTCTCAGCCTCAAAAGGAAGTGATCTGACCATGACAAGGGCATAGATGACATATCCCCCACTTTCAAATCTCCATCCTCCTGTCCAGTCGAAAAAACGAAATCCAGAGTGTGACCCAATTCAATTTACAGTGTGAAGCACATTGATCTATTTTCCTTTAGTGATGCTGCATTTGAGAGGAGGGTGCTCAGTAGGATATTTGTGCCATCCTACTCCTGGTCCAACTGGGAGCCCACCCTGAGATGGCAATACTTTGGGAGCCTGGAAAGAAAAAGACTGACTTGAACATGGATTGCTGTTGGACAGAAGGGTGAAGAACCCCTTCTCATCTTTCCCCACTGTGTTTTCTCAGTGGTTCTCTGACTATCATAGATAAATATATGTTGACTACAACTCCCATAATTCCCAGCCAAAGGCTGTTGCAGCTGGGAATGCTGGGAGTTGTAGTCAACAGCTGGGAACCCCTGTTAGAGGGAACACTGCCCGGGGTGCAGTTCCAAAAGACCTTGAAGAGCACCTCAACACCATAGGGGCCACAGAAATCACCATCAGCCAATTACAAAAAACAACTTTACTGGGAACAGCCTATATTTTGCGACAATATCCATAACAGCAGCAACAACATTGACAATAAAATTCAGCCATCCCAGGTCCTTGGGAAGGACTCGATGTCTGGATAAAACAAACCAGTCAATAACACCTGTCTGACTGTGTAAATAAATAAATAAATAATAACTCTTTCAGGATAGCATTGCCCCCTAAATTGGGAGACAGGGCCAAGCTCATGTGGAAGGGGAGGGAGTCTACCTGCCTACTCTAATCAGAGTGGGAACAGCAGTAGGTGACACAATCCTTTTTTTTTTTTTTTTTAATGAGACTCTTCCAAAGAGCAAACCATCAGCCCCAAAAATAACATTATTGAGATGGAAGGCAGAGAGAATAAGGCAGAGATATCTCCCGTGAGTCCTGCACATTTATGCCAAGGCCCTGACTGCCCTCCGGAAGCCCTGGCAAACAGGGATATAGTTCCAGTTTAACTGGTTTCAGCCATAGGCCATTACAAAATGAATTAAAATTTACCCAAAGAGTTAGCGCTAGAAAAAACCATGAACTTCAGGAATAAAACCTACTACGTCAGTTGGATCTGCTAACGAAGTTGTCATGTGTCTTGGCTAAAGCCATCAGAAAAGTAGCAATTCTTTCCCTTATACTAGGATCCTTGCTAAATAAAAAATAATCCGCTTTCTGGAGAACTGACCAGTTAGTATGGATTTTTACCAAATTATTATATTTTACATTTATGTCCCACTCTTCCTGAAAGGCTCAGTGCAGCTCACAGCATTCTTGAGAATAATCCTGTCCCAAAAGGGTTCACAATCTTTTTTAAAAAACCAAACAAAGGTTAAGGAGGTGGGAGTTGTTAGAAGGGAGGGTATTTGATACCTGAAGGTATTTGGTCCTCCTCCGGCAGCCCATGGAGGGGCCTCGTTGTTTGCCTCATCCTCTGCTGCATCCTGATGACAATGGTGGTGGTGAAGGACTTGGTTCTCCACAGAGAGGAGGGAGCAGACGACAGTGGGTCCTCCTCAGCAGTGTTCCCTCTAACAGGGGTTCCCAGCTGTTGACTACAACTCCCAGCATTCCCAGCCAAAGGCTGTGGCTCATTGATTTTTTTTATAAATATCTGAATGTTTCTGCTGACACAGTTGTTTCTAAACATTTTAGTATCCATGTGTGAGGCAGTGAATCGAAGGCTTTCTTGTAGTCAATCCACGCAACACTTAGATTTGTTTTTCTTCTCTTGCAATTTTCTAAAATCATTTTGTCAATCAGCAGCTGGTCTTTTGTTCCTCTGGTGTTCGGGCAATTCCCTTTCTGTTCAACTGGAAGCTGTTTGTTAGTTAATAAGCGTTGCATCACTTCATCTGCTATTATTCCAGTTAATAATTTGAACATGGTTGGCAGGCAGGTTATCGGTCTATAATTACTTGGAACTGCACCTTTTGCTGGGTCTTTCATGATGAGATGAGTTTTCCCAGTTGTTAGCCATTGTTCAATATCACCTCCTTGCAAAATGTGATTGAACTGTTTTGATAGTTGTTTATGAAGGCTTGTTAGGTGTTTAAGTCAAAAGCCATGCAGTTCATCGTCGCCTGGCGCAGTCCAATTTTTAATTTCCTTTGCTCTTTCACTTATTAATTCTGGTGTTATTATTAGATCTTGCATTTGTTGGTTACATTTTTGACCTCTTTCATCCAGCCTGCTTTTTTATTATAATCTATTGGATTGTCCCATAATTTACCCCAGAATTGCACTGTTTCTTCTTTATTTGGTATTTCTCTGTTTCTTGCAGTTTTTCCTTCTATGCTGGCTCAGAGTGCTTTAGGGGCCATGCGCTTAGTCTCCCAGGCAGATGTGCATGCTTCCCCATTAAAAAGAGCCCCTAAGAGAGCAATACTATAGCAAGTCTAGTATTCTATTATTCTGTAGAATCGAATATTGTTCCACTTGTGTTCAAGAGGGCATATCACACTATGACTGAGGATTTGTCGGCTATGCAGCAACCCCCCCCCCCCCACCCACCCCGCAGTCTGTCATGAGATTCTCTGGTGAAATGGTGCCTTGTTAAAGCCCCCTTCTCATGCGTAGCTCTTCTTAGGGGAGCTTCCATCCTGCCCTTCCGGGCATGCTTGGCACCCTCTAATCCCCCCCGCCCTGTGCAGCTATCCTCATTTTGGGTGCGCTGAGATTCTGTCTGGCTCTGGAGTGTGATTTCCCCCTCTGATATTTTTAGTTAGCTGGAAGTGTCAGACACGGAATTTTACAGCACTTTCCCTCGCTTTGAATGTGCGTTGTTATGGTGATCATTCTGAGAAAGGAGCAATGTTGGATCTTTCAGAAGACTTTGTTTGTGTTATAACTGTTCTGAACATCTAGTAAGAGAAAGGGGATGGTGGTGATAATGGTGACGAGGGGAATTATTTCTGCCACTTGTTAAAAGCACATTATCCGAGCTTCTTTTATAGAACTGCTGAACTTTAGAGGGTGCGTACATCTGTAATATATATGTATGTACACACACAGAGAAACAAAACACGTCTTCCTTTTGTGTCCTGATGCAATCAAGACAGATGCAAATGAATGCAAAGGTGCAGCTCCCCTTGTGATTAGTCCCTTGCCTAGCTGCAAAAATGTCCCTGCGCACGTGGGCACCCCCCTAGCATTTTCCCTGGGCTACAGATACTCCAAGCACACGCTTCCACCCTGCCGCTCTGCTCTTCTCCTCTTGGGGCCGTCTGTCAGTTCTTTTCAGCCATGACCTACCTCATCACATCCTGGAGCTGTTTCAGCCCTGGGTCTCCTGAGGAGGCACTGCCAGTGGTGCCAGAGCTCAGCTGGGGGCCCCAAGCCCAGCTCCTCTTGTGAGGTGCAGTTGATCACACCTGGAGCCACCTCGTCAACTTCATGCATGTACTTAAACGCTGCTTGCTGCTACTCTCTCCCCTCTGCTCCCTCTTTCCTTCCTTCTGAGTGGTTTAAAACGGGCATTTTGACAGCCTCAAATGAACTGTTTGCAAATGCTTTGCCAGTGCATGCGCGCTCGCTCGCTCTCTCCCTCCCCACCCCCCCTCCCC
Organism: Hemicordylus capensis; assembly: GCF_027244095.1. NCBI lineage: Eukaryota > Metazoa > Chordata > Lepidosauria > Squamata > Cordylidae > Hemicordylus > Hemicordylus capensis. The sequence goes on from NC_069658.1 coordinate 4,793,872, forward strand.
ACTTCTTTAGTTAACTAAAATTTCTGCCTTACCCACTTGTCACTATTTCTTCTAACAGGCAGGCTCACCTGCCAGTGCCAGGCTGGTTTACATTGATGCTCGTAGCTTTCAGAGAGGAGGAAAATAGAGCGGGAGCCACTTATTTGGTCAATGAAATGTCCCTTAGCAGATCTGCACAAAAGTGCAAATGCTGACTTATCGGTAGATACAAATCTGGCCTGCCAATAAGCTCTGTATCTCTCCCCCAGATGGATGCCATTGCCCATTGTTGCATAACAGACGTCTATATAGTGAATTTATCTCATTACAGCCGCAAATAGGCTTCACAATGGGTGGCCTTTGGTGAAGGAGAGGAGTTTGCTCTTTCCAGCCTTCTGTGGAAACCGCTTTCCTGCCAGCCGCAGACGTGAGTTATGCTCAAGGCTGGGGTATTTCTCATTCCTCAGGACCAGCCTCAGTTTCTCAGGCGCCAACACCACCTCATTGGCCCCCAGTCCAGCAGACATGTCTGCCAAATTGTCCAGTTTGTAGGCCTCTCGGTATGCAGCCTCTGCTTGTAACTTGGTTGCCCAAGAACTCTCCTCAGCCACTTGGAAGGAGAACGGGCTGCAGTCTCCACTGGATAGTGTTTGAGCCCAACATCTTCTGACTTTGGCAGTGGGGACAGCACATTCATGCAGGCATATAACTTTCTTTGCTAAACATGAGGCCAAAAACACAGTTGCATATCAACAATGCAAAGATTCTCTATTTGTTGCCTGTGAGGGTGTCCTGAACAGGGAGACTAAGGGATGTCCACTGGGACTTCAGCTGAGGCTCCACCAAGCTCTGGCCAAAGGAAAGAGCTAGAGAACGACCAGCCAAGACCTTCAAGAAGCTTCTGGTCTGGCATTAGGGGCCTCCAACTTCAACTTTGGAGCGATTTAAAACTGGCCTTTTGATAGCCTCAAATGAACTCTGTTTGCAAACGGCTTGTAAGTGCTTTCGCTCTCTCTCTTGCCCCCCACTTTTCTTTAGTTAACTAAAATGTCTGCTGGTATGGAATTAGGGGCCTCCGCCTCTGGCAAATAAGCCAAAGTGTGTGTTCTCATGCGCTGTCATGGCAGCTTGCCAGAAATGGTTACCGCTGTGGTGGTCTCTGCTGCGGTTTGGTGCCAGAAACTCAGCTGGTCAGAAGGTGGCATCCTTCCACTTCTGATTCAGCATGTTGTCATGTGACCAGTGTTCCCTCTAAGGCGTGTGCATGTGCGCACGCTGACACCTGTTTTGATGTCGGCTCAGTTGATTTCGAATGCACATGCGCACACATTGCCTTGATACTGCTGCTCAGAACAAAACTCATTCCGCACACAGATGGAAGAAAATTAGAGAGAACATTGCCTGTGACCCCAAGGGGTGAATCAAGGGCTCCCCCTGGCCTGGCTCCTCAGCCCAAGCTGCTCTCCCCAGTGCTTGCTTTGGCCATCATCCAAGGGATCAGTCCTGGCATCTCGTGAATGTTGATAGGCCAGAGCAGGTCAAGGGGACCTTTGAGACTTGATTATCAAACCTCCTAAATGGTTAGGGGTGTCCATGAAGTCATCAGCTATTTGACACTGGATAGCAGGGAACCCTGTGTTGTAGGGGCTCTTGACTTTTGGGTCCCCAGATGTTGTTGGATTTCAACTCCCATCATTCCAGCCGCAATGTGCAAGCACCCATTGTGGCTGATGGGTGGGTAGGTGATGGGAGTTGTAGTCCAGCGACAGCTGAGGACTCAAGGTTGAGAATCCCTGCTGTGTCGCATCTGGAAATGACCCTTGCCTGAGCTTATATGGTGAACTAGGAGGAGCTGTGTGTTCCACTCGGCATGCCTCTTCTTCCTTACAAGTGCTCCTGCTCATTGAATTCTTATCTACTCACCACAGGACAAAGTCTGCTTTAAAATCATCTGCTTTTAGAATGAAGCCTCCATCTCCCACGGTTTCTGCCCTCGACTAGACTGCCAAGCCCAGATCTCCCTCCTTTACCTCACAGATGGTGGCTGTGCTCCAGCATACGCAGAGCTGTTTCTCAAATTCTGTGCAGTGTGATGTGCTAACCCTCACAGACAGAGAGGCTTCTGGGGCATCTCAGTAGTGTGTCCCCTGTCCCCCCACCCCACCAATCTACTTTTAGCTTGCATGAGATTTTCTTTTGAGTGTGGTTTTAATTTTCTGATGTGTGTTGTCCTGTTTGGCCCCAACTGCTCCTGCAGGGATCTTTCCAAATGCATCTGGGTCTTTTGAACTGAGCTGGGCTGCTTTCCATTGGTGCCAGGCCTTTCCCAAGCTGTCCATTATGCTTACAAGAGGGCTAATTTTTTTCCAGAGCCACACAGAGAAAATGTTAGATTCAACTTGGCTGATTTGTTCTTCACACTGCTCCCGCGGTGAAGAGGATTGATTTTTGTGTTCCTTTTGATGTTTGGCTTGCTTTCCTTTGGAATGCAATGCTTTGGGCCTTAATTCTTTAACCTTGGATCTGAGCACAGTGGCTTTGCCAGGGATCAGACTGCTTTGGGGGTGTTTTTGGTTTTTTTTTAATGGAGATGTGAACTTCCCCTTTGTTATATCCATTGTTATACTGGGAATGGTGATGTGTAGTGAGATGGATGTTCAGACCACTTATATTTCTCTGTTGCTGTTAAAGGACATGCAAATGGAGAAGAGATGGAGTAGCACAGTGGCTGAGGGAGGCCCAATTCAGATGTCACGTGGAACTCTGGTTTAGTCCTGCGTACCGCATTCTGTACTCTAGTGAATGCATGCACTCCCACTCTTCCACATACAAGGAGAGGATGGATCCTAGCTAAGAAGAAGCTGAGATTTGGCATGATATCTGAAATCACTGTTGCAGAGCTTGGCTTGTTCTCTACTACGATCAGGCATCGCTTCATTCTTCTAATGCACCAATGGGCAGTGGGGTGTGAGGCTAGAGAATGCCACCCCAAACCGGGCTTAGTATATTATTTTGCACAGTGTTTAAACCAGGCCTGAGTTGTGCTGAGAAGTCCCTAGTCTGAATGTTGCCTCAGTCATGAACTCACTAGATCAGTGTACTTCAGGAGAAAGAAGAGCTGTGGCAGAGGCAGTTCCTGAAAGGTGTGTGATATACTTGGGCTGAGGACTGGCCATGGCAGGTGCCTTACCTAGGGCCATGCTGCTAGGCCCTCACCTGTTCACTCAGACAACAGTGACTACTGAGCGGGATCCACCATTGTAGTCAGGTAATCGCAAGTTTGTTTGAAACCGCACCACTCTGGTTGTGCACAGTCTTTCATTACGACTGCAACTTGACCTGCCAGCTGCTAGAGCTGATTTTTGGATAAGGGCCCCCCAAGCTCAGCAAGTTATGGAAATGGGTCTATGGCAGCTGATGGACAAATGAGAAGCGAGAAAAAAATAACCCATCAGAGCTTCTCAAAGGGCAGTGTTTGTGGCAGCAGCTGCTCTTTCTCCCTGCCCAGCATCAAGCACAGCTCCGTGGGCAGCAGGAAGAGTTTGGAGTGCTGGATTTTTATAGGATCATTAATTATACGTTATAAGGCCGCTAAGCATGGCATTCGTAGTGCGATGAATTTCATTATGAATGGCCTTTTCATATTCTTCATCTCATTATATTCCGTCCTTGTGACCTAGAGTTTAGCTAAAGTTATTGTTCGGGTTAACTTTCATTTAGCAGCTGTTCTAATTTTAGAAGCTGTATGATCTTTAGATTTTCTGGTGTACTTTGGGGTGTGCGTTTTGCAGTATCATCTGCAGGCATGGCAGGGAGATTGTTTTGGGGTGTGTGTTTTGTTTTTACGAACCAATTTCATCCCTTGCGGGGAAAGGATTTAGGCATGTCTTGATTCGCCCTAAGGTCTGCTCGGCGTTATCCCCCTGTGTAGCCCCACCCTCCTACACAGCCTCAGCTCTCATCCTTATGCCAATGGCTTTTGAATCCCTTGCTCTGCTTTGTCTCACTACAACTGTCTCTCCAAAATATAATCCTGGTTGTCTAGCCAACGGCTCAGCCTTAATCTTGCTAAAAAGGAACTCCTGTTTTTCTTCCAAAAGTCCTTTCCTCTTCATTGTTGACACCATTACATTCCCTTGCCGTTATATGGGATTCTGAGTTGAGGTAGTGGTTCTGCTGAGCCCTCTCCTCCCCTTTCTGTTCGCTATCTTCATCTATCAGCTAAGTGAATCTCTCATTGTGGGAATGCCTGAAATAACCCCGTCACACCGGTTCCATCTTCCATCTTGGATGTGTTTAAATTTCTCCTCTGAGTTGGCTCTAGAGATGTCCACGGAACCGGTTTGGAGGCCCTTCATGGACCTCCGAATCGGTATGGAAGTCCAGCGGTTCAGCTGATTTGAAGGTGGGAGATATAACTAAGGACTGAGGAGGGTGCTCTTACTCTCCCCACCTCCTGCTCTACGTTTCCCGCACCGGTGCTGTCCTGAAAAACGGTCCCGTGGGGTGGCAGCATATCTCCTTGCTGCCCCGGTTAATCGTGGACCGGAAGTGTCTGTTGCGTGTGCACACATCACAATGTGCAAGCACGACATGCGTGACGTACGCGTACACCAGGCACTTCCAGGTAATTCTGGTCCTCAACTCACCAGGGTGGCAAGGAGGTACGCTGCCACCCTGTGGGGCCATTTTTCAGGACAGTGCTGGTGGAGAAAAAGTGGTGGGAGTGTGTGGAAGAGCACCCTCCCCAGTCCTTAAAGATATCCCCCCCCCACCTTTGAACCGCATGCACATCCCTAGTTGGCTCTGAACACCCTGGTCCCGCTTCTGTTTGATATTCAGCACGTAACTTTAGGCTAGTGCTCATAGGAAGTTCCATATGATGGAAAGCCCCAGGTGACTGTAGCAAGTAGGTGTTCTAACAGCTGCTACAGCCCCCTGGGAAGAAGCCCCTTCCAAACCTTTGCCAGGACTGCCACTTTCTGCTCAGTGCCTTGCCCTCCCTCTGGGAGCACTTGGCTGCTTGGAACAGGAGACACCTGACAGTGCTGCCACAGAGAGGGCAAGTCATAGGTGGCAGCACTGAGAGAGGTTTGGAAGGGGGCTTCCCATTGGGCTCTGTAGCAGTTGGCAGATGAGTGAGCTGCTGTAGTCATCACGGGGCTTCTCATCATAGGAAGCCATTCACGGGCACCTCTGAGAGTCAGGACTATGGAATGCACCTTGGCCATTCAATTGGAAAGCTTCCAAACTGTGTCCCACTACTGCTGGAGGGCTACATTTGATGTGACCCGATGAGAATGTTTGACAATTGTGCCCCACCCCACGCCCATCAGATTCCACTCCTGAGCCACAAGGCACAGTCTGGTTCTTTACCTGACCTATCCAGTGCTATCTTCTGCCCCATTAGGTCCTACCCAACCTCACGTTCCACATCTTGACCTGCCAGGTCTTGGACCCCTTTGCTCCTGGATACCACCCCCTGAGTCTCAGGGTCTAGGCTTCAGAAAACTTGGCATCCCTACTTGAGCAGGAGGCAGGTGCTAAGGATATGCTAACAATTTAGGATGGTATAAATTGTTAAGGATGGTATAGGTATGTCAGAACCAGCACCTCCAAGTTATATTTAAATGCTGAGCCAAAGACAAACCCCTCCTCCCAATTTTGCTACCTCATTCACAGGAGTTGAAGTTGAGGTCATTTTGAGGTGGAGGGATGGGGAAAGCTCGAGAACTTCCTGCTCAGGCACTTATGCTATTGCTTTCCACTGCTAATGTTTCGCCACCCCACTTCCAAGATTGAAGTTACGCTGCTGTTGTAGGAATCGCAAGGAATACCTACCTAGTTAGAAGATGGCTTCTGGAATTGGCCATTGGGTAACTAGAGCTCAGATTCTGAGATCTGAGCTTTAAGAAGGGTTTTGATAAATTCATGGAGGACAGGTCTATCAGTGGCTACTAGTCTGAGGGCTATGGGCCACCTCCAACCTTGGAGGATGCCTCTGAATACCAGTTGCAGGGGAGCCACAGCAGGAGAGAGGCCATGCCCTCACTTCTTGCTTGTGGGTTTCCCAGTGGCATCTGGTGGACCACAGACGTGAAACAGGATGCTGGACTAGATAGGCCTTGAGCCTGATCCAGCAGGGCTGTTTTTATCTTCTTATCCCAGCTGAAATCAAGATCTGGTAAAATTCTGAAGACAGAAAAGAGAAAGGCCAGGAAAGCAAATGTCCCTCGGCATTAGCGGACCTGGGGGCAGGAAGCTGGGAGCTTGGCAGGGACCAGAGAGCGGTGCCAGGCAGCAAAAGGGAATAAGATTTGTCCATGGTAGTGAATGATGAGATACAACAAATAAAGACATTCGGGGGGAAGGTGGGGTATCCACAAGCTGCTTCTCACATTGTTTGGGAAGACGCATGAGCACTCTTGGGAAATGCAACCAGAGTGCCTTGTGGCATCTGAAAGATGAGCACATTCTCAGGTGGCGCGGCCCCATCTGAGGATCCACACAACTGGGAAGTGGGGACTGGGAAGTGCATATGCCTAAAGAGAGCCCCTTCTCCTCTATGCTGTGTCTCTCCCCCTGCCCCCACCCCCAGTCCCCCGGTTGCATCATCTAAAGACGGAGCGCTGGGCTGTTCGGGTGGTGGCGGCTGCTGCAGAAGTTGGGATTTAGGTCAGAAACTTTGTTTGGAAGAGGCTGCTCTGTCAATCTGTACGGCGCCCCCCCCCCCCCCCCCCCGCCGCAAGAGCCAGGCAGGTTTTTCCAGATATGTGGGCGCTGCTCTTGAAGGATTGTTTTTCTACCTGTGACTTGACATTTACATGGCTTTCTTTTGTGAAGGCTGACAGCCCTGCTCACTGGAGCGACAGCTGCCCTACTCCGCTCCACAGGAAAGGCCACGCGCAAATGCCTGGCAGATTGGCTCACTCACAGCTTGCCGGGCCTGACTTGGACAGGAATCTCTGCAGAGCTCTGAGCGGGGGGGGGGGTGGGGGGTGGCTGGGGGGGGTGGCTGGGGGAGGAGAGGATCATTTCCTAATCATTTGGCTGGCTGTTAGGGCAGCCAATTAGGGCCTGCATTTGTGAAGGGGAGGATCAAAACACGATGGGGGGGTGGTGGTAGCAAAAATAAGGACATGGACGTGCTAGCCTCAGTTTAATGACTCATTGAATTCTGTCTTTCCTGAGAGGAGGAAGGGGTTTTGCCTCTGTGTGTGGGTCTCCAATAAGGGGGGGGGGCACTGTTCTGCAAGGTAACATTTTTGTGTGCATTACTTGTGCAAATTATTCGGATCCGTTTCTGTCCAGCTTCCGTCACGGTTTGGGGACAGAAGCACTTCAGTCTCTCTGGTTGGTGACCTCCTCCAGCAAATGTCTCCCCCCCCCCCCCGACATTTGATACTCTGGACTATGACCAGGGTTTCCGACCTCTTTAGAAGAAGTGCACCCCTTCTGTTGCTAACCTTCAGCTCAGCTACCCCATAGAGATTGAGTCTACGTACATTTAAATGAGTCAGGCCACTCCAGTCCCTGGCTTACATCCAAACTAAGTTACGAATGAATATCCGTGCTGAAATGAATGCAACAAGTTACAGACGTGTTCCATTAATTTCAATAAAACCTTTACTTGATCTGAATGTAAACCACCCACTGCCTGGAGTGGCCCATCTTGTAACTGTAAGATTTAGGGGTGTGAGTGTGTATACACACACAAACATAAAAAGACAAATAAGCATTAGTTAGGGAGACAGGCTGGCTACTCCAGTCACTAACTCACATCCACTCTAAGTTGCTTATGAGCAATCTTATTGAAATTGATGGGACAGGTTTTCTTTTCCTATTAACTTCAGTACAAGTACTCAGTGCTACTTTTCTGAAGCCTGTCAGACTGAGGGGAGGGGTATGCTGAGCTTCAGCATGTAGTCAGCCAATCAGGAACACAGGAGGCGGGTTTTCACCCTCCTCATCCCCTTCTGCAGCAGATGCATCGCTGAGGACATGTGGGCTTTGCACCAGTGATCCCCGGATGGGGAACAAATAGCATGGCTGCAGCGTGGGAAGGTAGGAGGACTCCAAGTACCCTCTGGGGCCCCTTCATACCCCCAGGGGCACTAGTACCCCCACGAAGAACCCCTGGACCATGGTATCCATCTCACCACCTGGCTGGATTGGGGTTTGGAGGCACTGTGTGAGAGTGGCTTCCATCTTGCCTGGTGGGTGCTAGAAGGTGCCTTCTGCACTGTAGAAGGTACACTGTTTGAGCCCCTTCCTCCTGCCATCACACACAGAGCTTTGTCCAGACACAGCTTTGCCCCCTCAGCATGAAATAGGCCATGGTGATGAGCTGGAAGAGGATTCAATTTGGATATCGCCCTCCTTTTCTGAAACGGAACCTCAGGAATGATTAGCCTTTGATCAGAGCTGTCAGTGGTGATTTTGGGGGCTGCTTGCTGACAGCATCGCTGGGAATTGGTGTGCAGGCCTCTTCTCAATAGGCTGCAGCAGGGATTCTGAACATCTCGGACTATTCCATCTAAGCCAGTGCCTCTCTCCTCCTCCTTCTCCTCCCTCTGCTGTTTTGGGTGCCACAAGAAAGCTGTGGGTCCTGGGACAGCTGTCTGGGAGGAAGGCCTCTCTCCAACCAGTCACTGAGTTAGTACAGCCATGCTGCAGAATGGGCATGTTGGAGAGAGAGTCTGTCTTGGATGGAGGTAGCTACAACCTTCCCCCGTTAAGGAAGGCCCTAGAGCTGGCAAAGAAGTCACATTTGGCTGGAGTTCTGTAGGTCAGTATGCGGGTGGTTTTGCCTGCTCTGTGTTGATGTTGGCTTTTAACCCAGGGGCCACTGTGGCTGGGGATGATGGGAGTTGTAGTCCAACAGCATCTGGGGACACTGGTTTGAGAAACCTAGTTTTTTAACCTGTTACCCGTCCTGTGCTTTAAGTATCAAATAAATCTATATGCCAGCAAAGACTGTAGGAGGTCTAGAGTCTTCCATTTTTAGCATATCTTTGTCAGCTTGTCCAGCCAGTTCAACAAGTAACGCCATTTTTCCTATCTCAAGAGACCAAACTAGTTGACCATCAAACTCCCATCTCTCTTTTTAAATTTATTTATTGAGTATTTTCAACAATAAAACCTATATAATGAAAACAATTTCCACCAATAAACTGCTCATTTACATAGTAAATAATCTTAAGAATGGGCTCCTGTACCTTTGGCTGATCTAGTTGTGGTGCTTTTTATGATATGATCAGATGATGTTGGATTAGTTTGGTTAATTTCTTGGTTACTGGGAAGGGAGGGGTCAAAGTGTGCCCATTCTTCGGTACAATGCACTGGTGAGCATCTGTACTTTCAGCTGACATCCATCTCCTCTCCTGCAGCAAAAGAAATTAAGAGGAACAGGAAAAGTGAGCATCTCTGCTAGAAGAAAGCAGCAGTGAAAGGGGAGCACGTTGGTCAGAAGAGGTTAATGGAATGGCATTGGTTCAAAGTGAATTGTAGAGTGGAACTCTAGCTAGAGAGGGAGAGGAGGTTCTGTCGAACACTCTCCGGGCTTGCTCTGAACCATGCACCCCTTTATTTGCATCTTGGACGGAAGACATGGGCCAGGGCAGATTCTGCTCTCCTCAGATTGTAGGTTAGGAGGCCTCTGTCATTTTAGAATATGAGCAGAGAGAGGAGTGTTGCAGAAGCCTCTAAGAGCCAGTGTGGAAGAAGAAAATATGGGTGGCTAGGAGTCCGATGGTTGTGCAGGGGGTAGTCTCTGCCATGCAATTGTTGTTTTCACAAAGCTCCTGAATAGTTTCAGTGGGATGCATGGCATATTCCCTGCACTATGGTGTGCGTGGGAACTACATTTCCCAGGAAGCAGCTTGATTCTGAATGCAGTGATCAAGACTCTTTGGGAAAGATGCAATCTGTGTCGGTCGGACTGGGCCCTCTTCTCTTTTCTCGTCCCCACACTGCCTGATTCATCTAGGTCTCGGCCTTTGCAGAGGCCCTTGGGTGCTGGTGGTGAGCTTCTGCTGTGCCAGCTGCTCTGTTGAGACTCCTGCGAAGGTCAAGCACGTCAGCGGACCCGCTGGAACAAGCCCCCATCCGGAGCGGTCCCTAGATCAAGTGAGCCACCCACCCCCTTTAGGACAGCGTCAGCCGGAACGTCAATTCCTGTAGAATCGGGCACGCGGATGTATCCATGTAGGCATGCGGATGTATCCATGGGATTTCTCCACCTGTTTTCAGCCATCTTTACCCACTCATAGTAGAGATGTTCCGTGTCAGTGTGAGAAACACTTCCCCAGTTTATGAGGACTTAATCTGACATTCCCAGATGTACAGGCATCGTTGCTTCTCCCTTTAAAGTAAAAATGGAGTCTTTGCAGCCACCACACCTGAGAGTGTTTCGACGACCAGAAACATCACAGCACGGCCAATTAAGAGCAGGAGGTGAGCCCAAGCAAGGCCGTCTGTCAGCTCATCAGTGGCTCAGCTCCCGAGCCAGCCGTCTCAGCTGGGGGGCAGGAGGGCAAAATTGTAGTGGCCATCTGTTGAATATCAATTTTGGAGGCCCTGAGCCGCTGCCCTTGCGCATGGCAGCTTCCAAACGCTTTGCTGGCTTAATGTTCTCTGGATGCCTCTGATCAGCCCTGCAAAATGTATGACGAGATCAGGGTTCAGTGAAAGGTGAGCCTCCCCATTCAGAATTCATGGCTTGGAAGCAGCCAGCCGAGCCCCGAATGCTGAGCAGGAGTCTGGCGCAAGCTTCTGGGTATTGGTGCTCAGTGCTACTCTGCGGCCAGGAGGAGAACATCTCTTGCTGCTTGGGTAGCTGAGCACATCAATAGCCCCGTAAAATTCCTTGTGCAGACCAAGGCTGCCATTATGCTAGATTGATTCATCAGGATATGCAGCTCAAACAAGTGAAATTCCATCATACTTTGCTTGCATTAATTTAAAAATGAATTTAGGTACCTCTGAGCGGACATTGGTTTTAGTGTTTCCAAAAAGTGACATTTTTCCCCTCCACTAAAGCAGACTAATGAAGCTGTATTAGTGCCCTAACTTGAGCAGTATATAAAGATTAGTAAATAAGACCCCATTAAAAATACTTATAATGTAAGCAACATGGGTCCCAGTAGCCTTCCTAATGTCCATTAATGCTTATTCTGAGGATCAGAGCTCATTTTACTGAGCCATTTAGTCAAACCGTGCGATTATTTAGAAAGTTAATTCATGCATACTAAAATCGAGCTTAAGTAATGCAGAGAGTAGGAGGTAAAACTCTATGGAGATGATAGTCCTTTTTGTTATTTAATGATCAGCCATAATTAACTTGCAAATTTGAAATAATTAGAACAAATTAAAGGTATTTAACTTTGCCTCCCTAAAGAAAAATTCAAATTGCACCAAATGCAGCTTTAAATTATTCAAGTCTCAGAGGTCTGTGCTGGGTTTTCTTTCCTTCCCCCCCCCCCTCCCGACAATGCCTTTTTCTATGACGAGAATACCAATCTGCTTTTTGTCAGAATGCATCCTATCAAGTAATTGTTCTTTGTGTCTAATAAATGACAGCTATTCTTCTTGGTAAAAGTATTTTAGTCTCTGAAGACTACATCAGCATTTCCGTGGCATTTTAATTCAATAAAACAAAAGGTTAATGCCCCCCCTTATCTTCTCTTCCCTCCCCCTCCCCCAACTGCAACTTCTTAAGGAATGCCAATCCTAGCAAGCGTTCAGTGGGTCCTAAATCACATCGTTAAAATTTGCTGTTCGGCCTTGATGGGGGTGTTTGGCTGTGGGACATCAACGCCTTGTGCTGGGTGGTCCATATTGTTTGAGTGGAGTTCAGGTCAATGGCAGGGTTGAGGAGGGAGTGGCTTTTTGCTGAGTTGGTCTCTCCCTAGGGCGGTTCTGTGTCTTTACCTCTTTGCCTCGTTTCAGGAGGTTTACCTCCTCTAAAAATGATAAATATGAGGCAGAGGCCTTTCCCAATCTTACTGCTATCTAGGAACATCTATCAGTATTGACATCATTAATATGCTGCCTTTCCATAACGATTGCAGAGCAGAAACAATATGAAAACAGTTAAAATATACCCCCCAAAAGTAAATGCAAAAAGCTTTTTAAAATACAATATATCAGCAGAAAAGAGATAATTTAGCTCCCGAATCTTGGTGGTAGAGGAGAGTTTTCATTCACTTCCCAAAGGAGGCAAGACAAATGGGGGTAAATGAGCAATCCATGGTTTAGGGGCAGCGCAGAAAAGGCCCTGCTTCTTAACAACTGGTCATGAATGAAGGACGGGATGTGGAGCAGTTTCTCATTGGCATATCTCATCTCAGGGATGTGGATCTTTGGAGAAAGTGCTTCTTGAGACCCAGACACGAATGGTTTTAAAGGTTAAAGTGATCATCTTGAATTATGCCAGGGATTGAACCTGGGCCATGATTTGCTCTTTCCATATTTCTTATGGCCCCTGAGAAAGGTATGTGGAAGTTTGCACCTTGGCACATCTTGCCTTGACATCTGCAACCTTCTCCTTTCTGGTCTTCTGTAATCTCACCTCCATCCAGTCTTCTACTGCTAAAAATATTCACTTCCCTTGTTGTCATGATGATGTTACAGCCCTCCTTAGATCCTTGCACTGACTTCCTGTCTACTCCTACATCCACTGCAAGCTCCTATAAGAACTTAAGAACAACCCTGCTGGGTCAGGCTCAAGGCCCATCTAGTCCAGCATCCTGTTTCACACAGGCAAGAGGTGTATGCATGCCCTCTCTTCTGCTGTTGCTCCCCTGCAACTGATATAGAGAGGCATCGTGCCTCTGAGGCTGGAGATGGCCCACAGCCATCAGACTAGTAGCCATTGATAGACCTGTCCAGAATGAATCTGTTAAGCCCCTTTTAAAGGCATCCAAGCTGGTGGCCATCACCACATCCCATGGCAAAGAACTCCATAGATTAATTATGTGCTATGTGAAAAAGTAATTCCTCTTGTTAGTCCTAAATTTCCCTCTTTCATGGGGTGACCCCTGGTTCTTGTGTTGGGAAAGAGGGAGAACTTCTCTGTGTCCACTCTCTCTACTCTATGCATAATTTGGTAAACGGTCTCCTGTAGTCCCCTCTTTTCTAAGGTAAAGAGCCCCAGATGCTGTAGCCTAGCCTCATAAGGAACGTGCTCCAGGCCCCTGATCATTTTGGTTGCCCTCTTCTGCACCTTTTCCAGTCCTACAATATCCTTCTTAAGATATGGTGACAAAACTTTATGCAGAACTTTATGCGGTATGTGACCGTACCATAGATTTGTACAAAGGCATTATAATATTAGGTTTTTTCCCCCCAATCCCCTTCCTAGCATGGAATTTGCCTTTTTCACAGCTACAGCACATTGAGTTGACACTTTCAATGAGCTGTCTACCACTTCCCCAAGATCTCTCTCCTGGTCAGTCACTGACTGATCTGATCCCATCAGTGTATACTTGAAGTTGAGGTTTTTTGCCCCAATATGCATCATGTTACACTTGCTTACATTGAACCGCATTTGCCATTTTGTTGCCCACTCTCCCAGTTTGGAGAGATCTTTTGTGGATTTCACAACCCTAAATAGTTTGGTGTCATCTGCAGATTTGCCCACTTCGCTGCTTACCCCAACCTCTAGATCATTTATGAACAAATTAAAGAGTACCGATCCCAGTACCGATCCCTGGGGGGGACCCCACTTCCTACTTTCCTCTATTGTGAAAACTGTCCATCTATTTCTACCCTCCGTTTTCTGTCGTCCTTCAATCAGTTACCGATCCACATATGAACCTGTCCCCTTACCCCATGACTGCTAGGTTTACTCAAGAGCCTTTGGTGGGGAACTTTGTCAAAAGCTTTTTGGAAGTCCAAGTATATTATGTCAACCGAATCACCCTCATCCACATGCCTGTTGACACTCTCAAAGAACTCATTCCTCAGGTTAGAATTACTAACTAAAACTGAAAGGGAGCCATATACCTCTGCCTCCAAATTGTCCACAGAGAGAACAAGAAAGAGTGCAAGAGCACAGACAAATCTCTTTGGCCGAGGGAGTTCCACAATTGGAGCAAGCTTCACCTTCACACACTGCACACGGATAAGTCTCTTTCCTCCTCTCCCACTGCTGTGGTCTTATGTAGCAATTGGGAGAGTAAGAATCTAACACAGGGATGGAGGACCTGAGGCTTTCCAGCTGTTGTTGGACTACAAGTCCCATCATCCACAGCTGCTGTGGATGATGGGAGTTGCAGTCCAACAACAGCTGGAGAGCCTCAGGTTCTCCATCCCTGTGCTAGCATAAGAGTCTTTGTGTTTAAACGTGGGGGGGGGGGTGGCTGCTGCCATTGCTTTATTAATGGGGGCGCATTTGCAACCAATCTTGCATGAGCTGCACTGACTGCTGCTGTGTTTCTGATCCAGCTCGTAGGGCTGCTCCAGATTTTGGAAAGCCCTTCAACCATCCCCTAGAGAGAGTCTGTCTCTTTTCCTGTGGGAGCTGGTTAAGCTCACATTGCAGGGTGAGCACATCTGTAAGGAGGAACAGGATCTGTGCAGGTGCAGCCGCAGAGTTGCAGCGATCCTTTGAAGGATGCCTCTCCCGGTTTTCATTGTGGGTGTGGGAATGTAGGGTCTGTCTGTTCATTGTGGCTTGGCTGCATTTTGAATTGTTGCTGATTTCAGAGAGAGAGAATTAAATGCTGCTGCTGTTAGAATGGCTTGCTTTTAAACTTTAATATAATTATGTTTTACTTTTGTTGTAAACTGCCTCAACAGCACAGAGAGGCAGGATGTAAATTTTGTTTGAAATAACGTGTTATCCCAGTTTTTTCCTGGCAGGTCAAGGCAGCTTATAAAATGCATTATGTTATTTATTACAGCGCTGCTGGCACATACAGTGCCTTACAGAGAGAGATCCGAGGGGCCCTGCTGGATAGGCCCAAAGGCCCGTCTAGTCCGACATTTGCTTCCTAAAGTGACCAGTCAGGTGACCCAGTGGGAAGCCCACAAACAGGGCAAGAAGCCCCCCCCACTCGCACTGCTGCTCCTCAGCAACTGGCACTCTGAGATATACTGCCTCTGAACATGGAGGCTCATGTCTGACCTTTCTATTTGCTACATTTGTATCCTGCTCTTCTTCCTCTAGAAGGGTCTTGTCGCTCCCATTTTATCCTTGTGAGGTTGGTTCAGTGGAGAGATGGTGGCTGACCCATGATCACTCAGTGAGCTTTCATGGTTCTGGGGGATTTGAATCTGGGTCTCCCTGGCCCTAGCCTGGCACCCTAACCATTATGGTATACCGGCTCAGTATCAATATGGAATCTCCATGGCAAAAATAGGCCCCTTCCCCAATGTACCTACAGTCTTAGAAGGTGGCAAAAAGAACAGAGGAGAAATGAGAATTTTGTGTGTGTGTGTGTGTGTGTGTGTGTGTGTGGGTGGGTGGGTGGGTGGAGGGGGAGGAATGTGGCCAGTGCCATTTCACATGCTTTAAACCAGGTTACATCTGGGAATGCGGATTCAGGGGCCAGTCCAAAGCTACAATGAAAAGGTGGTCTTTTAAGGAAGTACTTGAAGAAAGAGAGAGTTGCCACAACTAAAAATGTCCGCTCTTTTGCAGAGAAGAACACTTCGCGCTCTGAGGCTGTGCTGTGTTTATGCCCTTGAAATACTTCCTCGGTATTAATCCTTTTCTTTCTGAACTTCTGGTCCTCCAGGCTTTTGCTCACGCAAGAACTGAAGGGTCAGACCCCAAGGCCTTGTTAGCTGAGCTTGTGATGCTGTACATTTTTTTTTATTTCTTTTCCATCCTGTCCTTTGAAATTAGCAATTTAATTTTTCCCCTCTCTCTGGCACTTGTAGTGCTACTCAACCCTGAAAGCAATATTCCATCCTAGAGGGTAACCTTGCCTTGTCAAGAGAAGCCATTTGAGTGTTCCACCAAAGTAACTTCCTCCCACTAATTTTGCAAGTCAAAGGTCACCCTCTTCAGAAAACAGGGCCATCAATTCTAATTAAAGCTTTACTCTGGAAACCCAGAAAGTGCCAAAATAACGACTGGCTTCTTAAAGATCTTTTAAATGGTGCTAATTGTGCTGAAACCCCTGGGTGTGAGAGAGTGCCTTCAATATTTCCATCGAGGTGGCAGTGTTTCTTGCAAATTTTAAGTGCCAGATAGATTTTCCTGGGCTCCAGGTTTGGGATAGCCATTCAACTCTACTCGTTAAAACAAGGGTTCTCAAGCTTGGGTCTCCAGATGATATTGGACTACAACTCCCATCAACCCCAGCCACAATGAAGTTGTAATCTAACCACATCTGGGGACCGGAATTTGAGGACCCCTGCCTTAAAGCAATCTCAAGCAC
The DNA here is from genome assembly GCF_027244095.1 of Hemicordylus capensis. Lineage (NCBI taxonomy): Eukaryota > Metazoa > Chordata > Lepidosauria > Squamata > Cordylidae > Hemicordylus > Hemicordylus capensis. The sequence continues at coordinate 4,810,242 of NC_069658.1, forward strand.
ATTTATCCATTATTCCTATGTATCCCGCCTGCAGTTACGGCAGGTTTTGGGTTCAATGGCCTTTCGGTATATTCCAGTACTCTGATTTTAAGTCCGGTAAGCCTATATTTTTAGCAAGTTAGTAACACTATCAATTAATCTGTGGCCTTCTTGTGCTCGTACATACAGTAAGTAAATGGTCAGTTAACAGATCAAATAACCTCTTTCCACAGCAAACACTCCCCTCAGTGGAGAATAATAACGTGAACCTAACTTAACTGGGGAGTGGTTAAGAGGACAAGATACTATCTGCGAAGGGTCTTGAACACTCTAAAGTTATATTACTGTTTGTTCAGAATTTCTGTTTGATCATGCTTGTAAAACAGCCATTTACCTGGTCTAAGAATCCTCGTCACGGAAGGGTGTCTTTGTACCTTGGAAAGGAGCCACTGAATATTTTTCTTTAATTATATCTCCCCTGCCCTGCCCCTTCATAATCACTTATACTGCAAATGACTAATATGCGTATATTGGCAGATGCAATACTAAAACTTGTGGTCTAGCAACTTGTCTGGACCTACTTGCAAGCCTGCATTTGACAGTCCAGAAGAACAGGAAGTTACTTTAACTTCAAATATCTGTCGGCAGGTATTAATCTTTTCCAGTACTAAGCTCCTGTTGGCTTATCGGAAAAGACAGGCAGAGGAGGACCAAAATATGAACTCAGTGTGATGCCTGAATCTCTTTCCCCTCTTCCAGTTCTCCGAAGCTCAACTGTGGAGGCTGCCTCTCCAAAACACCAGCGTCTGAGAAAAGTTGCAGAGCCCCGGGGAGCAGTGGAGGGAACAGCTCAGGGAAGAAAAGTGTTGGTTTCAGTGCGCATGCGGAAGATGACAAAGCCCTTTGGGGGCACACAAAGAAGGAAACCGTCAGGCCAAGGAGAGGTAAGGTGTGCTCTTGCTGTCCTGTTGATTGGTCAGCATCCCCACAAGTTGTGTCATAGGAACTTCGGAAGCTGCCTCTATACCAAATCAGTTAATAAGTCCATCTTGTCTGCCCTGAGTAGCAGCAGCAGCTCCTCTCCAAAGTTGCAGGCAGCAGTCTTTCTCAGGCCTACCTGGAGATGCGTCCAGAGGTTGAACCTGGGACCTCCTGCATGCCAAGCAGATGCTCTGCCACTGAGCTATGGCCTTGAATGTGTCATGTCCACCATGGCTGCTCCTGGACTCATTGCCACTGGATTTGCTCACAGAGTGACCCTGCCTTTGTATGGGAAGTGCTTTGCTTCAGCAGCTGCATTAGGGTTGCAGTGTGGGGGTGGAGGGTCTCTCACAATGCTTCCAGGGCTGGCTGCTGCTAGACTGCTGCCGCCAGTGGGAATGGTTGGGAAACAAGATGGGAAGCGACTTTGGGATCAGTGCCCGGGGATTCTTCTTGGACTTGTGTCAGAACCTCTGCCTCAGGCTGTGGCTGTGGCCAGGAGCACTTTTTACCAGCAGCAATTGATTTGACAACCCCACCCATTCCATGAGTAGAATGACCTGAAAACAGAGCTGGTAATCTCCAGGTTGGACTACTGCAATGCACTCTACGTGGGGCTGCCTTTGTACATAGTTCAGAAACTGCAGTTAGTCCAAAATGCAGCAGCCAGATTGGTCTCTGGGGCAACCCGGAGAGACCACATTATGCCTGTTCTTAAATAGTTGCACTGGCTGGCAATCTGTTTCCAGGCAAGGTACAAAGTGCTGGTTATTACCTTTAAAGCCCTGAATGGCTTAGGTCCGGGTTACCTGAGAGAGCGTCTTTCTCTACAAGATCCTCACCACTCATTAAGATCATTAGGAGGGGTCCGTCTTCGGGTGCTGCCAGTTCATCTGGTGGCAACCTGGGATCGGACCTTCTCAGTTGTTGCCCCTGGTTGTGGAACGCGCTCCCCATGGTCATGAGAGGATTATCTTCCTTGAAGGCCTTCAGGGGAGCCTTAAAGACCCATCCTTTTAGCCTGGCTGTTAATGATATCTAGTTTTAATTTTAATGAGTTTTAATCTGGTTTAAATGTGTGTTTTATTTTACTGTAAACCACCCTGAGCCACTTTAGGAGTTGTGGTATGTAAACTGAATCAATGAAATCGGAACCAGTGGTGAACTGGGGATTGTAAGTATCACAAGCCATAAGAGTTCATACTTCCTAGGCTTTGAAGTACAAGCTTGGTGACTTCTCTAGAGCAAACTGTGGTTATCACAAGCCAGAGTTTACCTTGAAATGAGAACTGGGAACCATGGTTTGAACTGGGTTTGAAATCTGGGAAGCAAATCATGGTTTGTGGTCATGATGGCTTGCCTCATTCAGATGTCTTTGCAAACTAGTTATCAAAGTCAGGAACGGAGGGAGGGGAGGGTGTGCAGGCATGAAGCCTGTTCATGACTACTAAACCACTGTTTCATATCTGAACTTGGCTTGTGTGTATTCTTACACTTGCAGATATACCCCCCCTCCACCCTGAATGTGTAGAGGGCCAGTTTAGATATGTACATATCTCAGCAAACATTTTGATATTCTGATTCCATTTGACTGTCCAGTCTTGACTATCTTTACTTCCCCACATCTTGTGTGTTGTATTAACACCTACATTCCTGTTCCACACTTCCAGCCACACAGATTTCTAACTCTACTTAATTTTTTCAGAGCCCAGTTGGTCCAGAAAATAACTTTACTCTATTGAAAGTAATCACAAACCTCTATCATATTTGTTGGCAATTCATTCCATTGTCTCCATTTTCCAGTCTTGTTTCCCTTTAAAGTTTAATTCTATCTAAATCCAGCTGAAAATTTTAGTGCACAACCTTATTGTGCACTAATCTTCCAGATTTAACTACTTAAGCCATTTCCCGTCCCCTACACCTTATATTTTGTTCACATTGACCCCAGACTGTAGTAAAGCTTGCTTGGCCACTGTTTCCTCCTCCTCCATGGCCAGTGAAGGCAGAGTGAACTGCATTGCTGGGCATATCTCAGTTCGTATCAGGTCCTACTCATGTGGTAGGACATACACATGATCTGCTCTTAGCCAGCCAGGGAGAGAATGATGGGAGGTGGGTGGCAGTGGGGTACCTTCTTTGTCATGGACAGATCATTATCTGATGGGGTTGAGTTTGACTCCTCCTCTAGACCTCTGCAGAGGTGGTGGATGGGTTAGGAAGGTCTGCCCTTGGAGGTTTATGACTCCACTTGGCTTTCAGGCAGCCCTTGGGGAGTTTCCAGTGTCCAGAACAAGCAATTCATTTTGAGGCTTTGGTGTATATCAGGTATGAGGAGACATCTGGGCTGAGGTGTCACCAGTATGCTGATGATACCTAGCTCTGTCTCACTTTGTCTTCTCTGATCCTTGGGAGGCAGTGAACAACCTGAATCAGGTTTGGAGGTCGTGATGGACTGGATGTAGGCTAACCAACTGTGACTTAATCTCGGCAAAATGGGGGTGCTGTTGAGAAGTAGGAGAGCCAGTTTAGGTGGGGCAATTCTGACTGTTCTAGAATGGATTGCACATCCTCGAAAGAACAGGTGTGCCATTTGAGGGTACTGCTGGACCCAGTTCTGCTGCTTGATTGCCCTGGTGGTGGCTGTAGCTGGGAATACCTTTTGCACAGCTTCAGCTTGTTCCAGCTATCCTATCCTGAGGAGGCAGAACTGACTATAGCTACCCATGCCTTAGTCACATTGTATGGGGGGCTGCCCTTGAACAATATCTAGAAGCTAGAGCTAGTGCAAAATGTGGTGGCCTAGGTTATTTCCAGAGCCATCTACTGGGAGGATATAGGTCTCAGCTGGACTGGTTGCCAATTTGATTGTGAAGCCAATTCAAGCTCTTGGTTCAGACCTTTAAAGCCTTTAAGTTTGGGCCTTTAACAGAGAAAGGAGGGGCTTGCCAGTGGCGGTCTTCCTGGACGCTGGCAGCCACCATGTTTCCCCCCAAAAGGAAAACATGGTGGCAATTAAACACTGTATAATTATGCAATTTATGCTTCTGGTGCAGAAAAAGTAAACCAGTTTCAGCTGCTATTTTGTTCCTGACCGTACACATAGACCACCAATCTGAGCCAAAGATTCTCCCCTGGGAGCGTCTGTCCAAGTCCTAGATGTCGTCCTCAGTTCTTGCTGGTGGGATCCCTTTGGGAATATTCACTTGTGCTGAAGAACATAGGGAGTGACTTGCAGGGTCAAAGAACTTATAGAACTTACCTAGTCCGGTGTTCTTGGTAAGAATCCCAGCATCTAACAGGTGTGCTGCTAGAGATTTGCCAGTGGTCCACAGTCTATCTGCTGCCTGCACAGGTGGTCATGTCATGGTACAATAACATTTCATGTTATAATTTATAATTTGTTTGTTTTTTAAAATTGTACCCCACCTTTTCAGAGATTACAGCACAAAGTGACTTACAGAAGGAAACCATCAAACATGATATCCTTCTGGATCACCTGGGGGAGTTGGGGATAGGAGGCACTGCTTTGCAGTGGTTCCACTCCTCTCTCTCAGGCAGATTCCAGATGGTGGATGACAGTTGCTCTCCGAATCGGGAGCTATTATATGGAGTCCCTCAGGGCTCCATTCTGTCACCAATGCTTAGGATTACACTCTCCCAGAAGGAACAGGTATGCAGCTTGGGGGTGCTCTTGGATCCAGGCCTCACCCTGGTATCCCAGGTGGAGGCGATGGCCAGGAGTACTTTCCATCAACTTCAGCTGATTCAACAGCTGTGTCCATACTTTGAAGAGAACGATCTCAAAATAGTGGTGCATCAGCTGGTAACCTCCAGGCTCGACTATTGCAATGCACTCTACGTGGGGCTGCCTTTGTATGTAGTTTGGAAACTTCAGTTAGTTCAAAATGCAGCAGCCAGACTGGTCTCTGGAGTAACCCGGAGAGACCATTTTACGCCTATTTTGAAACAATTGCACTGGCTGCCGATATGTTTCCGGGCGAAATACAAAGTGCTGGTTATTACCTTTAAAGCCCTGAACGGCTTGCATCCGGACTACCTTAGAGAGCACCTTCTTTTATATGATCCCCATCACACATTGAGGTCATCTGGAGAGGTCCTTCTCCAGTTAGCACCAATACATCTGGTGGCAACTCAGAGCTGGGCCTTCTCTGTAGCTGCTCCTGGCCTATGTAATGCACTCCCGGCAGATATCCACAGTTTAGGCTCGCTGTTGGCCTTTAAGAGAGCCTGAAAACCTATTTGTTCGGCCTGGCCTTCCAAGGTCTGTAAATTGTTTTTTAAAGTATTTTAATTGGTTTTAAATGGTTTTGAATTATTTTAAAATTGTTTTTATATTGTTTTAAGTAGCGTGTTTTAGATGGTGTTTGTTTTATGTCTTTTAAAACTTCCTGTGCACTGGCCAGAGCCTTTGGATGGGGTGGTCTATAAATGTAATAAATAAATAAATAAATAAAATGTTAGAAGAAAACCATGGATCAACATTGAAATAAGAAAATTGATCATTATAAAATTTGAATTGTATCTCTACCCAAGCCCTTGAGACAGGGCAGAGAAAGAGCCTAATTAACATATTGCCTTGGCGGCTGGCGTTGGAAAAGGTGCAGGAACTGGGTGCGGAGGGGAGGGGGCTGCTTCATGGTTTCCAAACAAAAGGAAATCAAGAGTCTCGGTTTTTACCGCGGTCCTCTTCTTCTCTGCCCCCTCCCCCACTCGAAACCCAACCGTTTCTAGCCCAAGGACATCTTTATAGCTAGCATCCTTCCTGCTCTTAGTTTACCGTGTCCACTTAGGGAGCAAAGCAAAGCACTCTCTTTTTCTTGGGAAGTAAAGAAGAAACAAATTGGAGAAGTCTGGCACTTTGCTGCAGAGCCGACTGTAATCTTGGGCTCGCTTATGAGCTGGCTTTCTCCCCCCACCCCACCCCCACCTTCTTTTCTTCCGTCTTTTCTTTCCCTTTCCTTTCCTTTCAAACTTGTCAACGAGTTTGCAATTTGTGTCAGCAGAAAAATAAAAAGAAAGGCAAAATGTGGTGCAGCTCTCAAAGGAACAAACAACTTGTGTTATTGGTTAAGACCGTAGCCACATTAAAAAAGCATTCGCTGTGAAGAAACTTTTGAAAGGGTATCATCAGAGGGGGACTCGAACAGAGGGTGAGGTTAATCTCTTCCAAGGCTCTGCTACAAAAGTTGGAAGCCGGCAAAGGGCTTGTGTCCAAAAGAAATCAATTTCTAATTTGAAACAAAATCATTTTTGACTAACAGGAGTTCAGGACCCATTACTTTTGCTGTATAGTCTGCTGACATTTCAGCTCTTTCTGGGGCGCGCAATGAATTCTAATAGTCATGTCATAACGTTGCTACACCAATCAATTTAAGCGAGAGAAAGCCGTTACAATTCTGTGAAGTTTTCAGGGGCAATTTTCACTGATGGTTTTCTTTTTCTTCCTTTGCCCCCTTTTTCTTTCTTTTTCAAAAAATTATCATTTCTCTTCTTTTTCTCTCTCCCTTCCCCCCTTCCTTTTAAATGCTGCATAATAGAATTGATCTCCCCCGCCCCCAGACTGTTGTTTTTAGGGCTTTTCTCTGGGTTTTCCCAATAATTAAATGCTCTAAAAAGGTTGACCCTACCTCCTGGTTCTTGTGCGCCCCCCTCTTACTTTTCCCCATTTTGTAGCAATTTGGTGGGGGAAATTATAGGCTGATAAATTCTGGCTTGGGAGTTGAAGGAACGATTTGTACTCATGAACCGATTGCCTCCCCCACCTCCACTGGACGGAGATTCTGGACTCAATCCACCGGGCACCACAATTGCACAACCTCCGTTCATTTCGGATGGACTTGCTTAGGTCCCTCATGACTCATTCATCCACTAGACTAGAAGATCCCGCACCAACTGTCGGAATCAACCATTTAAATCTAAGGTCCTGCCTCCTGTAATACAATTTAACCTGTTTTAAGCCATCTTATGTCGATAACTGCCCGCAGCATCCTAATTCTGTTTGTTTGTTTGTGCCTCATAAGGCATTGTAGGGCTCTATGCCAACAGCTAACCCACTTTGCTCAAATACGCAAAGAGCCCCTGGTGCGAACATAATGCAGAGCTTTCACTGCTTAATGGACAGTCGGTTGTAAATAACAAAGCTGGGGTCCAAGCCCTTTACACTGTAAACACCAGGTTTTTTTAATGTATTGCAGGCTGTATCTGGACATTATTCAGCTAAAACATAAGCTGTAGCATTTCCTTTCCCCATCTTTTTGTCTTGGCACCAGCTGCACCCTTCAAACATTCATCAAGTTTCAATTACACGTACAAAACAAAAAACACCCCCTAGGGTGGGTTACGAAGTCAGAATTTGGTGGCTGTTTTCCTAGAGTGGTCATCCAGAGAGATCAACCCGTTTACATTAACAAGTAATTCCCAAGGGTTTCAGCCACACCCCATTGCTGCCTATTCTGGGTCATTTCCAGATTGACTGTGGTAGTTTGACACTACCCACCACAGATAACTCTGCTGATGTTAAGGATCACCAGCTGGTAGCCCCTGGACTGACCACAATCTTATTTGGCCTCCTTAAGGCTGTGCATATATTTTTCATTCATTTCTTCATGTGAAGATGTCCACAGTTTCACTTGAAACAACCTTCCTCTCAGGAATACGTCTCTCTGGGTCTTGTATGGAACATTGCAGCCATGCCAGAGCACATGTGCTCTGTCACTGTGAAGGCCTTATGGCTGGGGTTCTCACTGCAACAACAGCTGGTGATCCAGGCTTGAGAACCCCTGCCTTAGAGCAATGTGGGTTCTGAAAAGGAAAGCTTGTACAGCAGAAGGAAGCGTATGGTCAGCCTTGGCTAACGTGATCACTTATCCTGAATAAGAGAGCAGTGGGTGTGTTGCCCCCAAATCTTGGTGTGGGCAGCTGACTCTCTCTGCCCATCCCTCCTCCTGAATCACCCCCTTGAATGTGTTCATAAATGATTGCTGAAGTAACTCACAGGCTGGTAACCAAAAGGGTCTTCCGCCTTCAGCCAACACCATATCAATGGAGAGCTAATACTGGTATTAAGTTGAAGAAGCCAAGGGTTATACATCTGGTTTCCGGCAAGCACATGTCTTTTTATCCCATTTAAAAACTCACATTTTAATAGCAGCTGATTTCCAAGTTTCCCTCTGAAATTATCTGATGTTACATCACTTCCCCTGCAATTGGTTGGGGGTGGGGGACCCTCAAACCTGATTCCGACATTCTGAAGGGTCCAAAAGACCCCGAGCAACATTTGTAGGACTGGGTCAGTCGAGTTGGACCCAATCCCGACATTTGCAAGATGTGCACAGCCCTAGCTTTTACCCATCATCCAAATTGGTCTTGTTTTCTCTACTCTCCGATCCTCCACCCATTTCCCCCTGTAAGCTGCAGAATCACTTTCTAACCCCTGAATATACCACAAATATGATGGAAAGGTGACACAAAAGAAGTGAGTTTCCAGCAACAGCTAAATAGAATACAGACAGTTCTTTGTGTGCTTTTGAGATTCTCCAATAACCATAATTTTTTGAAATAATACTAAGATAATACTCTCTTGGTTTCTGGACGAAGCTGGAAATGCAGGGGTGAGGTTAGTGGGGATTGGTCACAAAGTCACCAGGGAATGGCAGCCTGTCGCTTTTTGAAACCACAGTAGTGACACGAGGTCTGCTGTGGGTGGTGTATTATGCATTTATGGCTCGGAGCAGCCCTGGAAATATGTATTCTGCTCCATACCAGTCAACAGTAATGGTTTCTTTGGCTGCTGATTCACCATGGATCATGTTCCCCAAAGAGCTGCGTGGGGTCTGGGCCCGGCATGGTGAAATAATGCAAGCCGAGACAAGCAAGGCCTTTCCGGCCCTAATACTCCTCTGGATTGCGTTTCTTCTCTTTCCGCAGGGATGGCTCCCGGCTCCCGGAAGGATGCAGCTACATCCCCTAGGCTGACAGGCAGCAGGAAAGAGCTTGTAACCACCGCCACGTCCCCAATCCAGCATGACACCTCACGGTAAGATGACTGGTAATCTCTGGCTTAAGATTCCACAGACGCAACCATCAAATTTGCCCAGATGCAAGGGGAGGCGGCTGAGTTCCTCTGATATTTCATGTTTTGCTCAAGCTGGATAATATCAACTTAGATGTGCCATATCCTGTGACATTTATAGTAAGCCTTAAATTGCTTGTTAGAATAAGAAATGCGGGAATATGCCAAGTTCTAATGCTTTAATTTTTACTTAGATTCTGTGAGGGGAAAGTATTTTTAAGTTATAAGTCCTGACACATTTAATACATTTGTAAATAATTTAAAGGGGTAGTGTTTGCTGCACTTGGGCCTTTTCTCTCTCTTCTCAGGATCCACTTGAAGTTCTTAAATCCTCCTGTTCTCACTGCCCTTTCCCCGTCTCCCGCCAGATCATGTGACACTTTATCATGATGTGTTTCTTTTAAGACATTTTATATAAATGTTGTTTTGCTGTTTTAATGACCAGCAACAAAATCACATTAAGTCAGCGATTTTGATGTTGTCTTCAAAAGCCTTAAGCAACACACTATTTCTCTTGTGAAGAACTGAAGAAGAATGAAACAGCCTTGTTTTTCTTCTCGGCTAATAAGGTTAATAGCAGCAGCTGCCTTTACTTTGGTCTTCTCAAGACTGAGAATTTATTTATATGAAAACCCCAGCACAGTTCAAAAACAAATTGTAGCTCTCTGTATCAATCAGCCAGCTTAAAATGGTAGATATGGATGGCTGCAAAGTGGGCATTTCCAGTTTGGGGTGGGTGGGTGGGACCCTAGGTCTAGTGCAACTGTGATGCTGGCAAATCAGGGTTTGCAAATCGGAAGCCAGCCTTGGGCATGTGAACTCCCCACTTGTGGGCCAGTTCTTCACTCCTCTCCCGTGTAAATGTTTAATTGTGGTGCAGTATTACATCTGTGCAGATGCTAACTGTAGTTCCTCCTTAATCTAGGTTTGTAAGGCTCTTTCAGACTCTGATTTCAGATTCTTAGCTGCTGAGTGAGGACTTCCTCACCCTGGGTTATCCTTCCTGCATGCTCCAGAGGCAGAACAAATCAATTCAGCAGAGCCTTTAAAAGGCAGGGAAGGATAGACCCTCCCAGTTCAGTTTGTCCTGCTACAGCTCCAGAGTGGTCTACTTCGCCTTGCTTCTAACTTCCCCTCTGTTTGTACTCTAACTTGAAATATTGGCCGAGGACCTCCTGGGCTCCCTGCAAGGCCAACCGAAGCCTTGAGCGCCCCCTACAAAATGGCCTCGGGAGAAGCACCACCAACCAGCCGGAAAAACTCAGAGCGGCGTGAAGGCTCTCCCAAAGGAGCTCCCAAGCACGGATCTGGAAGAGGGAGCAAATGGGAAAGGTGCGCCAGGCAGGTATGATCCTCTCCCACAGGACCCTGCAGAAATGCCAGCACTACCTCCCCCTTTGAATCCGGGAGATCAGCTACTTGAGGATTGCGGTGGGGATCCAAATAACTCCCTACCACCCCACAGATCCCGGACAATGAGGAGAACAACATTGCGCCACCTCCCACCAAACCAGCGATGCCAAAACCAGTGAGTCCAGGGCCAGCTGGCCCCATTAACCCAGATCTACCACGTGCCTAGAAATCCAGTTTTACTCCAGGTGTGGCTCCTGAATCCTGGCAATCTTGGTTTAAATACATGCTGCACCATTCCCTAGAGCAGCACAAACCTAAGAAATCCTCCAAAAAGCCCAATGGGCCCAGAGAGGTGTCTTCTTCCTCTGACTTGGCCCCTTTATCTTCTTCTCCTGAGAGCTCTCCCAAAAGGGCGGAAAAGAGTCATAAGCAGAAACGATAAAAAGGCACACACACACACAAATGTAAGCAACAGTCAGAACACTGGCCAAAAAGACCAGCTTCTCCTCACTCCTTGGGTATTTCAGAATATGATTGCCCAGACCCTCACCAAGGGGGGGCATGTTGATCCACTCATTTGCAGCATGTGCCACAGCATCCAACGTGGTAGCCAGACACACACTGTGACTGAAACACTGGCAAGTAGATGTGGCATCACAGCCCAACTTGTCTGCTGTGCCATTGGCTTCTTCCAAGTTTTTTGGAGACGAGGCACTTCAGGAATTCCTGGTTGAAACCAAGGATGAGAAAAAGGCCCTTCCATCATCTATGCGTAAGGAGGGCAAGCAAACTACTCATAAGTTTTTCCAGCTCTTTTGATCCTTTAATCCCAACTTCCACCCCAAGGACAGAGATGTGAGACAAAAGTGTCCCTTCTGGAACAGACCTCACTCAACGCAACTAGACAGCAGTTCAGACAGCAACCCCAAACCACGCTAAATTTCCTCACTCTCCGGCACTGGGCATAGGAGGCTGCCTAGCTCATTTCTTTCATACCTGGGAGGCCTCCGTCTCAGACAAATCAGTTCTGGACTCTGTTCTATATGGTTGCAAGATAGTTAACTGCCCGTCCCAACAACCGATTCCTGCCTACTCCCTCTCTAAGTCTCTCCAAAAGCATGAGGGCCTTCTGTTAGCAATTAATCACCTGCGCAGCGTCTTGGCAATGGAAAAGGTTGCAGCACACGAAGGAGTGCGGGACATATACTCTATTTTGTTTACCATGCCCCCAAAAGACAGATCCTTGCAGGCCAACCTAAAGTACTTGAACAAATAGGTGAAGGGCAGAAAATCCAGCATGGAGACACTCTGCTCCATAGCAGAGACAGTACACCACGCAGATTACTTGGCATTGATGGCAGGCATGGAGGGAGCCAAGCGGCAGCCCCCCCCCCCCCCGCCCACCCCGACACAGTACACATTTAGCCACGCCCCCTGCATCATGCATCAGATGCTGGGTGTGTGGCTTCGCTCTCAAACAGGCCCCCATTCAGGATCTAACTCCCGAATGGGGCCACACAGCCCCATTTGGAAGCGAAATCGGCCAGTGCTGGATTTGCAGCATGGCCAGGAGCGGCTCTCCCTGCCTTTAGAGTTGCTGCGGCCATGCTGCAAAGCAGCGCTGGCTGATTTTGCTTGCAGATGGGGCTGTGCGGCCCCATTTGGGAGCGAAATCACGCCCTTGCGTCTGATGTCAGATGAAGGGGGCATGTCTGGGGCCTCAAGGCATGGTCTCTGATTGGTGGCAGCCCAGGTTCTATGAACACATTCACCCAATGGTGGCTCCTGATTGGTGGATCTGACCAAGGCATACTACTATATACTGAGCATGTCACCATCTCTTATGTTTCATTTACAATTGCCAACATTATCAATACACCACACTCCCTTTCGGTCTGTCCTCAGCCACCGGGATCTTCACCAAGGTTCTGGCACCACTAGTAGCACACCTCAGACCGCAAAGGATCAGGATATTCGCGTATTTAAGACAATCTCCACATCCAGTCGTCATCCAGGGTGAGCCGGCAATCCACGGCCTAAACACCACTCTCCGCATTCTGGCCTCACACGATTTAAGTGTAAAATGCCACTTAATGCCATCCACCAAGATGGCTCATAGACACAGTCAGGGATCACCTGTTCCTACCACAAAACTGAATGCTTAAGCTACAAACAAATTCGTCACATCCTGACACTCAAGAAGGCCCCACTTCTCACCTTGGCACAGCTTCTCAAGTTTAATGGTCTTTTCCATAGAAGTGGTTCCTTGGGTGCACTTCCACCTTCTAATCGTGGGCAGAGACACACACATTCTCTCTGCTGGCCCACCATGGAACTCCTATACGCCTTTCCTCCAATCCCTGTACTAAGTCATCAGCTCTATCGCATACATCTTCTCAAAGCCCACGTCATCTTAGTGGCACCTTACTGACCCCAAAGGCTGTGGTTTCCAGAAATTCTACACCTCACCACCAGTGGCCCGTGGTGCTTTCCAGTGATTGCAGATATCCTCAGCTTGAGCCCAGTAGTCCACCACGACCTAGCATGGTTCAAGCTTGCCACCTGGTGAATGAGCGCAACGTCTTAAAACGTAATGGCTATGCTCCAAAGGTCTTGGACACCATTCTCAAAGGAGGGCTTTGACCAACAGAATATATCAGACCATGTGGTGAGTCTTCCTCCGCTGGTGCCAACAACCCAAGCTGTTAGTGGAACACTATGGCATTGAGGAACTCTTACTATTCTTACAAGATAGCTTAGATAAAGGCCTCAAAGCTAACACCATCAAGCGTCTTTGGCCAATCTACTCTCCCCATCTATGAGGAAAGGTCTGCACTCTCAACTATACCTTAAAAGATTTCTAAGGGGTGCAACTCTGTCTTCCCCACCTGTAGTACACAGGTTTTCCTCCTGGGACCTTCACAAGGTTCTCAGGGTCCCACATGCACTTCCTTTTGAACCTATATGATCAGTATCTCTCCTTATCCTCTCCCTAAAGCTGGCTTTCCTCATTACTTTCCTCATTACTCATTACTTCGGCCATGAGGGTCTTTTTGCTCAGGGCACTGTCTTTCAACCCAAGGATTTGTGTTTTTTCTTCCAACTCCATCAGGCTTATTCCGAACCCATCAGTACCTAAGGTATCATCCGTCTTCCACAGGTCTCAAGACGTTATCCTCCCTTTGTTCTGTCCCAGTCCTACACACCTTGGGGAAAAGAATGGCACCAGCTAGATGTATGATGCTACCTCAAAATCTGCTTGTCTAGGATAGCCTCCTTCAGGTCCACCGAGGCACTCTTCGTTGCATTCCTACCAGCATCTGTGGGACAATGTGTTGACAGCAACATTAACCCAATGGATTAAGGCATGCATTGCCTTAGCATATGAAGTCCAGCATCTTCCTATTCCAGCTACCTTGGCTGCATTTTCCACAAATGTGCCACTGGATGAAATATGCAGAATAGCAATGTGGTCTTCTCCATCCACGTTTACCAGATAAAACAAGTTGGACAATGCGCTCCTCTGAAGCTACCTTTGGCAGGCATGTGATGCAGCACGTTCTTCTGCCCCAGTAGCCAGGGACGCCCCCTCCCAGGGTCCCTTAGCTGTGGCCTGTCTCCCGTGAGACGTCCTCACCCAGCAGCTGAGAAAGGAGCACTGGCCACTTACAGTGAAGGCTGCTGCTTGCTGCTGGAGTTGAGGACATCTCAACCCACCCTGGGCGTCCACGGCTACTGGTCAGCGCTCCTTTTGTTTGTTTCCTATATTCATTCTCTCCTTATTTTTCTAGACGTGTGGCTTGACTAGCAGAACTGGGAGGGGCTTTCCTTCCCTGCCTTTTAAAGGCTCTGCCGAATTGATTTGTCCTGCCTCTGGAGTGTGCAGGAAGCATAACCCCCGTGAGATGTCCTCAACTCCAGCAGCAAGAAGCAGACTTCACAGTAAGTGACCAATGTTCCTTTCTGGTTAAGATGGGAACCTTGGCTAGCATCCATGTGGATACTAACAGCAAACCATGGTTAAGGCTTACTGGGGAGTGGAAGGGTAGATCTTGTTTAAGTTGTGTATCGAAAACATTTCTACCATATCCCAGTCACAGTCCTCAAGGCAGCCTGCAGAGTATTTAAAACAACGTATCGGAGAATAAAGACAATCAAGTAAAATGCAACAGATTGAAAGCAGCCTCCGAATTCAATTGATCAGTTGCTCTTGATGCCATTCAGTGTCTGAGTAACTCAAGCCTAAAAACCAAGGATAAGTGCTAATCAAATGGATATGGGGAGCAAGTTCAATAAACAAGGTGTCATCCCAGAGAAGGTGCCGTCCTCTGAAAGCTGGGATCTTGGAGTTGGACCTCTGGCAATCGGGGCAACCAAGCGAGTTCAGGCATTTTTGCCAGAGAGATGAGCACGCTTTCCAGAGATTGCTCTCCCATTTGAAAACAGTCTGTGGGAAGCCAGTGCCTAAGATGTGCATTGGACTCTTCCGTTGGGCCAGTCCTTGCCAATGTTGTGACATCTACCCCACCCCTACTCTGCCAATCCACTTAGCTTAGACTAATTTTATTAATATACAGGAAGCTATCAGGTTTGCATGTTGCTAGATTCCACCTTGTGAAAGGAGTCTTAAAGTACAGGATATGAATGTGAGGCATAAAAGGACTAGACAGTGAAATGTCTTGGATACTCTTAGTAAATGGAACAGGTGTGCATGTTTAGATAATCTCATCCTTTTCAGAAGTTGGTTGTGCTTTTCTCGCGTTTGTGGAATAGGTGATGGAGTCTAATTGATGCATTTGCACATTGGCTGCAATAGAAACCTGTTCCTGTGATTTTAGCAGGAAGGTGATTGGACCTTAACTAGAAATGTTTGACAATCCACTGTGAACTGTTTGCATAAGCACCGCAAAAAGCCCTGTCACCATCCACCTTCATGCAAAGCAACCTCTGCATGTCCAGGCAGCACCGGGAGAGCAAGGAGAGATGGCCAATCATTTGTTCTGGCTGCAGTGCTTTGTGCCAAACAGAATGCTGCTGGCAGAGTTCCTGCCTTTATGGGCAACTTTTTTTTTTTTAAGAAGGGACGTGTAAGAGAGAACATAAAAACAGCCCTGCTGGATCACGCCCAAGGAAGCCCATCTAGTCCAGCATCCTCTCTCACACAGTGGCCCACCAGATGCCACTGGAAGCAACATGGAGGAGTTGAGGTCATGCCCTCTCTCCTGCTAGAACTCCCCTGTAACTGTTATTCAGAGGCATCCTGCCTCTGAGGCTGAAGGTGGCCTATAGCCCCTCCGACTAGTAGCCATTGACAAATCTCTCCTCCATGAAGTTATCCGGACCCTTCTTAAAGCCACCCAGATTGTTGGCTGTCACCACATCTTGTGGCAGAGAATTACACAAGTTGATTATGCATTGTGTGAAAAAGTACTTCTGTTTGCTGGTCCTAAATTTCCCGGCAATCAGTTTCATGGGATGACCCTTGGTTCTAGTGTTATGTGAGAGGGAGAAGAATTTCTCTCTATCCACTTCCTCCACACCATTCATGATTTTGTAGGCCTCTATCATGCCTCCCTGCAGTCATTTTTTTTCTAAACTAAAAAGCCCCAGATGTTGTAGCCTTGCCTCATAAGGAAGGTGCTCTAGGCCCGTGATCATCTTGGTTGCCCTCTTCTGCACCTTTCCCAGTTCTACAATGTCCCTTTTTAGATGTGGTGACCAGAATTGTACGCAGTACTCCAGGTGTGGCTGCACCATCATTTTGTATAAGGGCATTATAATATTAGCCGTTTTAATTTCAACCCCCTTCCTAATGATCCCTAGCATGGAACTGGTCTTTTTCACAGCTGGCCCACATTGAGTTGACACTTCCAACGAGGTGTCCGCCACGACCCAAAGATCCCTTTCCTGGCCGGTCACCGACTGCAGCAGGAAATGGCACACTGCTAGAGCTAACAAGACATTCATTAAAAAGGACAGATGAGAAGAGTGCTGTACATTTTACAATATGAAGAAAGTGTGTGGTGGTGTGGGGAGGGTTAAAGAACACAGGATACACCGGAAGGTGCCTGATGGCTATTCCAGACTTACTCTAGAGACAGACCCAGGCTGGCCACAGGCAGCTACTGACGAAGCCACCTGTATGGCACCGAGTCTATTGGTAGATACAAGATTGTCATATCCACACTTTGCATATTTAGATGTACACTTAAGAATGTCCTCTGTGAAGTGGTCCTAGAAATTAGAGGTGCAAATGGGAGGGACGGTGCCTCTTCTGGTGTCTGGAAAACCTTGCTCATCAGTAAAGCCAGTGTGGAGTGATGGTTGGACTAGGACCCAGCTTCAGAGCCTCACTCGCCCATGACGCTCCCTTGGTCCAGCCACCCTCTATCAGTCTAACCCACCTAGCAGGGTGGCGGTTGGGCTGAAAGGGAGGTGGGGGGTGGGGGGAGCTGTGTGCACTGCCCTGAGCTCCTCAGAGGCGAGGTGGGATATAAATGTAAATAAATTAAACTGCAGTGGGCTCAAAATAAGGAGTTGACTAGATTAATGAAAAATACATTTGCAGAAGTGTGAGGTTTCTAGAGAGCACCGTCTTTGCATTCCGAGGCGTGCTCTCTTGTGGTCAGGATGGCTTCCTCTGAGGAGGCCACTGCTGGAGGTGAGAGGGTGGCTGCTCTCGGCGGGTGCTGGCGGCCCAGCACACTCCTACCTGGCAGTGCACGGAGTCGCCCTTGGGAGGGAATTCTTCCCCTGTCACTTGACGCACTCACTGGCACCATCTGGCTCATTGAGTCCAGCTGTTCCTTGCCTGTGAGCACTGCTGATGTGATGCAGAGCCAGGCCTTCTGCTTGTGGCATGCCGCGAGGTGCAGAAGAGGGTTAGCCCACAGTGGGAGCTGCGTGGGGTGGCGTAGATGCAGGTTTGTGAACTGTTTGTGGCCCTGGCCATCTGCTAGCTAGAGGGTTGTGTGGGAGGACCTGTCCTGCCAGCGGATTTGGTGAAGTACTTTTAGGAATTTGTGCATATACTGAGAGAAAGCCGGGAACAAAGTGTGGGGTGGGTTGCACCCCTCCTTGCTCAAGAGGACGCTTCTGAGAAACCCACCCTTGCAGATCGCTAAAAGTTTCCGGGCACTCCTAGGCACTATTTCGTGCGTAGGCAGCCCTTGAAACAACTAACTGGCAGCCAAGCTGGGGGGCCGAGGTCTGGCAGCATCTGGGGGAGGCGCCACATCCTGCCCTGCCCCCGGTAAGGCCAGCGCCCCCCCCCCGTTAAAATGAACCTTTGCAAGCTGCGAAAGGGGGAGGGGAGGGGCGCGTTGGCCAGCTTTCAAGGAGCATGAGGAGAGGAGGGCAGCCTTCTCTCTCCTCCCTGCTCTCCTTGCAAAGCTGATCAGGGTCCGGGGAGTCCCAAGGAGTCGCTCTGAAGGGAGCGGGAGGGTTCACCTTCAGCCAAGGCGTGCAGAATCCCACGGGGGGGCCGGGGTCCTTGGGCACCATCCTGCTTTTCTCCTCAGTTGTTCTTTGCCCCTTGTGAGAGGAGACACCACGGAGCTCCTGGTCTGCTCAAGTCCACAGCCAGGATGGCCCTTCCTGTCTCCTTGTCCTGCTGGGTGGAGCCATGGGGCTGAAGGGGGGGGGGCGGGGTCTGCTGCAAGAGGCGGCTCTTTCTCCTCTCCTTTCCTTCCCCAGTGCTGATGCTGGGGACGCCGGGGAGAGTAGCATGCTGAGCTCCTTTGCTCCCAGGGCCTTTCCTTTGTTCTCTGGGGACACTGATGACCACAGATTCTGCAGTGGAATGGGGCAGGCGCTCATGGGTAGAGCATCTGTTTTGCATGCAGAGGATCCCAGGGTCACTTCCTGGCAGCATCCCCAGGTAGGGCTGGGAGAGACACCTGCCTGCAAGCTTGGTGGAACTGCTGCCAGTCAGTGTAGACAGTGGGCTGAGCTAAACGGACCAACAGTCTGACTCGGCATCAAGCAGCTTCCTATGTTTCTATGCTGCTAACCCACATCGATGTTTCCTTTTTCTTTACCCAACTGCGGTCTTGTTATCTAGACCTGCTGTAGACTTTTCTGCAGTTAGACCGAAGTGCAAACAATCCCTGTGCCTGCACTCCCAGAGTGCTCTGTCCCTTCGGCTTCAGTGTACTTTCTCTCTGCCCCCTCTGCCCCCCCCGATCTTCGCTCCTTTGGTGCAGTGTGTTAGTGCAATTGACCAGGCTAAAGAGCCCTGCTCCGCTTTCCCTTACTCATGGGCTTCTCTAATTGAAAATGGTAAATGGACAAGTATTTTCTGTGGGAGGCCTAAACCCGATCCTATTCTTCATCAACGAAACCTGCTTGGGCAGCAGGTCAGTCTCAATTTATCACCGAATGGGTTATAAGCTTAGATTGCAGGTTTAACTAACTAAATTAATCAATATGGAGAATTATAGCTGCTGGTGTGCCACTAAAGTTAAAGATCTGTCAGCATGTTTGTTATAATCCACAGTTAACGGTTTAACCCTGATGGTTTGCTTTGCTTTGCTTGGGCACTGGAACTTGCTGAACAAAACCTGAACCTTAATGGGGAGGGGAGAGCCAGAGAGGGGAGGGCCTGATTGAGTTTGCAGTCTGTGTAATTACTCCTGGCCATTTCCACTTCTAGCCAGCAGAGTCAAGCTCGGTTTCATGCAAAGCATTAACTAGCCCCGTTCTTATGCAGGCCAGTGTTGGGGGGTGGGCAGGGAAAGCTGCTCAGGGCATCTCCCGGCCGAGTGGGGTGCTCAAGCCACCCCTCTGCTGGGGTCTCCCCCTAGCCCAGCTGTGAGAAAGCCAAAAGAAATACGCAGCTTGCCAAGGAGGTGGCTGGAAACCTCTGGCTCCATCCTCTACGGTGGGGGGTGTCACTCTACACTCTGCACTGCGGGGGGGGGGAGTCACTCTCGCTCTGCTTGCTTAGTGAAAGTGGAGAGGCCCCTTGCACACCTGTTAAAAAGATGCATTTAGGCAGTGCTGTGCTCGGGAGGAGTCTGCCTGGGGTGAAAGAGACGGAAAGCAGGGCTTTCAGGTTTGAGAGAACGCCTTCCCCGATCTCTCTCCAGTTCTTGTTCCTCTGCTAAAGCTGTGTTTTGGGGTGGGAAACTGAGGCAGAGAGAACTTGGGGAGAGAGCAGAGGAGTGAAGAGTATGAGCGACTACCTCCCTCTCGGATACCTTCCCAGCTCAGGGCTCTGGGCATTCGTTGTGGAGAGATGGCCCTACCTGACGAATGCATTTTGCGCAGGGGTGTTTGTTTTTCTGCTGCCAGCTGGTGCGCTACCTGATCATGCCGCTTCTGCCTCAGGACTCTGCCCTTGGTGGTTAGAGCTCTGCTAGATGAACAAAAAGGTGAAGTGTGCCGTCAAGTCGATTTCGACTCCTGGCGCCCACAGAGCCCTGTGGTTGTCTTTGGTAGAATACAGGAGGGGTTGACCATTGCCTCCTCCTGCACAGTATGAGATGATGCCTTTCAGCTTCTTCCTATATCTCTGCTGCCCAATATAGTACCAGCAGGGATTCGAACCAGCACAAAGAGGCACCTTTTAAAAGTGATGATTATCTTGTATTTAGCGGAGGGCGAGCAACTGGCCCTATCCGGCCCCAGAACAGCATCACTCCAGTGGTTGTTGCTCCTAAGCACTCTGACTAATATGGAACCTAAGGTTTCGCTTTAGATTGTGAGCCCTTTTGAGATAGGGAACCATCTTCTTATTTATTATTTCTTTTCCATGTAAATGCTTTGAGAACGTTTGTTGAGACCTGTTATATAAATATTCATATAGTGGTGGTCTCCTTCAGGGATGTGGAAGCCCCCCTGCTGGTATCTCACCTGATTCGGCTTAGAGTCTCTTGTCCAGCAACTCTCAGTGCTGTTTGAAATCTGTTTTGCACCCACTAGAATCTAGTCTAATTAGTCTGCTTATGTCTGCTCAGCACTGCCTGACCTCTGCCTTAAGACTGTGGCAAACTGGGGGTTGTGGTGGGGCTTCAGCATCACACCTACATTTTTGTCTCCCCCTCCCATCTCCACCCTAAGCCTCATTGTCTTGCTTTACATCCAGCCTGAAGAAGAGTTCTGGAGAACTTGAAAGTTTGCTCCTGAATCTGTGATGTTCCTTCTCCAAGTCTGTCTTTACTTTTGCCTTCAGGAAAGTGATTTTTAACAGGATGGGGATGTGCGTTGAGGTCAGAGCAAAGCCACTTCCCCTCTGCCTTTTGGAGAGGTTCCTTCACTCTTCTCTTTAGAGTCATCACATGCCAGGTTGATCTGTCAGGTGAAGGAGAGGCTTGGATTGGCAGCATTACTCCCAATTTGCCCCCTGCCCACCCCAAAGACTTTATCTTTGCAATTTGACTTGCTGCAGGTTGTAATAAAAGCCACGGCAAATTCCTGGAGCGTGCATATTAAGTAATAACTCAGACACACAGTCAATGAGAGAGCCACAATGGAAGCATCCTTTGGAGTTTTTAGAAAAACAAATTACATTGTGCAAATTTGTGTTTTGGGGCTGTTAAGAGAAATAGCATGATTTGCCCAGCACATCTCCGATCAGGTAGATGTGCATTTGGGGACTTTTAAACAAATTAATATTTGATGTAATATGCAATGCCCAGAGCTGTATATTGAATAGTCCACAGTGCCGTATTATCGCGCTGGATCCTTTGAACTAAAAGCTTTGTAGTAAATAAAAATATGAATTAGCTGTGCCTATGACTGCGCTGCTTTTGAGATTTCAGTGCCTCAGATAACTACATGGGCTCCTGCTTTTTAGATGGTGTACCCCGTGCTTATGTTCTTGTTTCTGCAGCAATCCTCCGTTAAGGAGTAACTTCTTGAAGAATCCTTTCTCTCAGACTAAAGTTTAACATTATGCAGCGGTGGTGGGGAGATCTAATATCTAAACGTTTTAAAGAAGAAAAGATTTGCGAGGGGGAAGAGGGTGAATGAGGTTCCGAATATGGAAGGAGATAAGTTCTCCTCCCCCTTTTCTCTTTCCCCCAAGGAGAACTAATATCGTGAAAAGTCCAATATAGTTCCATATGCAAGTGATAAAAGCAGACATTGGCAAATTAATCTCTCTTATTCACTGTGTAGGTTGTTAATTGTTCTCTCTGCTTGCTGTCGATATAATGTGAAGTTTTCATTCCCCCCATTCAAGATACGGAAAAGTTGGGGCTGAAAATGTTAACATTTGCATTTTTATTTGTTGATTTATTTAAAGGACAGCCTCCCTTACAGCAATCCATCACTCAGTGACACCCCAAATATGAATAATGTATTGTAGACTTGCGGTTACAATGTGTAATAAGTGCCAGAGACAGTAGGAGAATGTTAACTATGTTGCAAATGTAATATTTATCGACTCGTAGTTTATTGCTTTGGAGGTTCAATAATACTGACCATAGGACATTAATACAGCTTATCCTGGTTTTAGCCGCCAACCTCTGTATGCAGGAATAAGCCATCTATCTCGCGCTTACAAAATAAACACAAAATTTACAATGCTTTTTAAATGGCACATGATGGGGTGGTTGTGTTGCAGCTTTTTAAAAAGCCAAACAAACCTCTAAGCTCTCCACAGTGCCTTTTCTGCAGCCCCCTTCATTGGTGCCTGACACTGATCCTGTCTGGCAAGTGTCTTTGGGAAAGGCCCTTTGCTCAAGGGCTCTGGTGGAGCAGGGTTGGTTTTGTTTTGAAACACAAGTGTAAGCTACTGGGGACGTGGAATGAGCCCTCTCAGATCCACCAGGAAGTTCCACAGGAGAACAACTTGGTGATTGCCTTCCAAATAGAGAAGGTTCGCTGTAGTGCTTGCTAGGAAGACTGGTGACGGGGGGGGGGGGTTGTACTGCTTACTGGCCTCATGACGGCACATCCAAGCAAATCTCTGTGGTTGGGGATCTCGGTGTCTGCATAGAAAGCATTGCACAACTCAGCAGCACCAGGGACTCTGTGGTCTGAATGCAGACACGTTCATGGTGCCTGCATTTCATTTTCCTCTTTATTCAACTTGCAAGTTATTATGGCTGGGATTCAAAGTGCTGTCCGACTGGTTCTGAGTATTTAAAGGGAATTTGGGCTCCACCATGCCATATGGAAATCCTTGTGATCTGGCAGTAGTGGGTGGCCTACTCTTCACATTTTTAAAAATCAAAAATTTGACAGGGCATGCCAAGCCCTTGGGCACACCTAAAGTAGTTCATATGGGCATACAAGGAGCTGAGCCGGACCATGGATCCATCTAACTCAGTATTGTCTTCACCAGGTGGCAGTGACTCTCCAGAGCTTCAAATGGGGGTCTTCCCAGCTTTAGCTGGAGGTGCTGTTCAGAATTAGGAACCTGGGAAGCTGTCCCATGCGGCTCCATCTAGCTCAGTATGGTCTATCTTGACTGGCGGCAGCTCTCCAAGGTTTCAGGCAAGCGTCTTTCCCAGCCCTACCAGGGAGATGCTGCCGCCAGGGATTGGACCTGAGATCTTCTGCATGTGGAGGAGGTGGTCACCCCCTGAGCTATAGCCCCTCCTCTTTGGATCTTGGCCTGTGTCTTTCCTGGCAATGATCCTGTGGGTCATTCAAGCCATCCCCTTAGCCCAACTGTTTTCAAACTGTGTTCCAGGAAATCCTGGAAAAGTGGGTGCTGATTGGGATTCCTTAATGAGAAGGCCAATAATGACAGACAAGCTTCCCCGCAAGACAACTGATGGCCACAAACCACCAAACGTCCCCTGTAGGCAGTACCTTCAGCTACAGCAAAGTGCTAGGTGTATTCTTAGAAGGCACTCTGTGAACAGGCTAGACCCAAGAATGCCCTGCCTGAGCAGAAAGCTTGCCCTAGATTATCAGCTGGTTTTCACCAAGGTGGGGGTCTCCTCTGGGTGTCCCTGCATTTGGAGGTGTAGTTTGGGGGCACCTGGGAAGAGGGTCTTCTCAGTGGTGGCACCCCATTGCTGGAATCCTCTCGCCTCGGAGTCTTGCCTGGCACCTGGTTTGATGTTGTTCCATCAAAGTTCTTTTTCTTCTCTCAGACGTCGAAAAGGGCTGCTAAACTGGTTTTATCTGCTTGCTTCAGTTCTATAGTTTGCCTTGCATGATTGCTTTATGTTAGGTTTATCCTTTAGAACATCAGAACAGCCCTGCTGGATCAGGCCCAAGGAGGCCTATCGAGTCCATCATCTCGTTTCGCACGGTGGCCCACCAGATGCCGCTGGAAGCCTACAGGCAGGAGTTGAGGGCCTGCCCTCTCGTCTCCTGCTGTTACTCCCCCTCACGAAGGAATCCTCCTTCTCTTAATGTCACGAACCGCCTTGCGGGCCCTGATGTCCTGCAGGACAGGAAGCAGAAAAAGTAGACCTGTCCCAGGAGCCTCTGCCAATGCGTGGTGGGCACGGGTGGGCCTTTGCAGAGGGGCAGGGTCTAAAAGCTCCTCCCTTCGCAGCGTCGCTCCAAGGCAGAAGGTTCCACAGGCAGCTGCTGTGCTGAAGAAGTTCTCTGAACATTTTACCCCAATCTCTCTCTGCTGTTCAAAACCATGGCTGCTTGCCCTATTTTCTGTGGGTAGATTGATGGTCTCCCTCTTCTTTCCTTATCTTAAATGTTTGATTTTACTCTGCTTCCCACCCCCGCACCCCACCTCTGAATTTTTGCCCTGGTGCCTTTCATTGTCTCCATCTGACTGTAAAAGCATCTCATTATTTATTTACTGTATTTACATACTGTTTTTCCTATAGCTCAGAGCAATTAATGACTCTACATAAAACACACCAAATAAATCTAAAGCCACAAGAGCCAGTATTAAAAATATAGCCAGGGAGCAGGGAGTTTAAAGAAATTTGGTAGAGCAAGCTAGAACAAAAAATCAGGTGACCTCACCCTACTGCTCAACAAAGGCCAGTGTAAACAGGAATGTTTTTACAGTCATCAGATTGTCCCAGCACAAAACTCTGTTCATCAGCACAAAACCCTTCCTAGGGAATGTAGGCAATACAGAGACCCAGATGGGGAAGTTTAAGCAAGGCACATGGGAATTAGCACTGAGCTGGGGTCCTCAAACTTCATCACACTGAGAGAGATGGTCTTGCAGTAGCGAGCAGGAGTTGCTGCCTTTGCTAAGCAGGGTCTGTCCTGGTTTGCATTTGGATGGGTGACTACCATCCAATGTGGGGTTGCCTCTCTATGGGGCTGACTTTGTACATAGTCCGGAAACTGCAATTGGTCCAGAATGCCAATTAATGGTACTAGAGAAGGCCATGCTGTTCTGGTAGCTCCAGATCTTAACACTCACATCAATTTCAGAGGATGAATACAACTGAAGGAAGCCCAGGCGGGTGTGCAGCTGGGGAGTCTGTCATGTGACTTGCCTCTCCCCCCCCCCCAACAACTGTCGCCCCTTGCCCCATTATAGTTACGCCCCTGACACTGCCCATTGATATCATCTGGAGAGATCCAACTGCAGTTGCCACTGGCTCGTCTGGTAGTTACTCAGGGATGGGCCCTCTCCATTGCTGCCCTGGGTCTTGAGCCTCCCCATCTCTTACAACTTTTTAAAAGGTAGTCAAGACGCATTTGTTCACTCAGGCTTTTAATTAGATATTGTTTTAATTGTGTGTTGAATAGTTTTAGCGGTTTAAATTTTAATTGTTGTGATTTTTAAAATCTTTTTATCTGTTGTTTTTATTGTTTTGTTGTAAACCACCCCAGAGACTTGCGTTTTGGGCGGTATACAACTGTGTTAAATAAATACTGACAGACAAGCAAGCACTCTGCTGTCAGATATTCCCTGTAGGGGATGGGGCCGTAGCTCAGAGTCAGAGCATCTGCTTTGCATCCAGAAGGTCCCAGGTTCAATCCCTGGCAGCATCTCCAGGGAGGGCAAGAAGAGACTCATACCTATCACCTTGGAGAGCCAGCCACTGCCAGTCCGCGTCGGCAGCACTGAGCTCGATGGGCCAAGGGTCTGCTTCGGCATAAGGCAGCTTCCAAGGTTCCTCGAGGGCAGCTCTTTGGGCAGCCTCACTAAGCAGCACCCACTCAGGCTCTCCACCAAGGGGCAATGACAACAATGGGTATTTATTTACCACTTTCCAACAAAAGTTCCCAAAGCAGTTTAGATAGAGAAATAAAAATAAGGATGGATCCCTGTCCCCAAAGGGCTCGCAATAAAAAAAGAAACATGAGACAGACCCCAGCAACAGCCTCTGGATCGGGCCAGCTGCTATCCTCTTGCTCAATAAAGAGAATTGCCACTTCTAAAAAGTGCCTCTTTGCTCAGTTAGCTGGAGAGACAAGCAAAAATAAGTTGGGGGTGAGGAGGACAGTAAGGCATACGTAGCAGTCAGGGCCTGCAGTTCCTAAGGGAGAAAGCTCTCCAAGAAGGATCCCCTCAAAGACCTGCCTGGTGTCAAGTTATATGACCACTCTCAGCAAGAAGTAGCATTCCCTGATCTCTTTTGATGGGGGGAAAATGGGGTCTTTCCTAACCGTGCAGCATGGGGCTGCCGATGCTATACAGCTTCTTGGGACTGGTTGGAAATGTCAGTAAAGAACTATAGCCATCATGACAAAGTAGTTTGGGCTCCTTTTTTAAGCCGTATAATTGCATATGCAATTCCATAGCCTAGGACAACTGATCAGCATGGATATCCAATTTCCATGTACAGGCCAGCCACAAAAAGATGGTCCAGTGTTTCTTGTGGGCCATGAAGCCTCTTCAGTGTGTAGAGTTACAAGAAAGGGACTTTTTGTGTCTGGCAACTTGCTTAGGTCAAGAGCCACCATGCCCATTGGATTGTGTCCATCGCCAAAAACTCCTGAACTCCTGTCAGGAACACCCCGACTCCCAGTGCAAATGGATTAATGTTAATTAGCAACTGTCGGCTGTAATTGTCACCCTCATTAAAATACAGAATTATGTATTTCTTAGTTATAAATAACCTTTCTAATTGTACTTGATGTATGCCGGTTTAATCAAATAGTGCACTTGCTTGCAGGCAGGCATTTGCATTAATCTCGCATTGGATCTTGGCGTCTTTTTGATCATTTCTTTCTCCTCCCCCCGCCCCCCCAAACTTCACTGGTGTGTGTGGTTTGGGAAGGGGGAGGGAAGCGCTCTCTTTCAGCTACTTGTCCTTTAAACTTTTTTTTTAATTCAGCTATGCAATTCTGATAGGATTTTATATTGAAATGAGTGGAAGTGTCTTCTGGGATTGTTGAGTGCAACTGAAACCTTGTCAATTTTTGAAGTAGTTTGGCAGGGTTTCCGTCACTCAGTGGTGTGACAATAAGTTGATTACGGCTTTGAAACTAAGAATAAGCCGAGGAAAATAAAGCACAAATCACATTAGAGAGCCGACTTAACCCTTCTGAGAGCTGCTGCTTCTTGAGAAGAGCCACGTGCTTCATCATCGGGCATGGGGACTTCTCAACTGCCAAATCTAACAGCTGTGAACTGTAGCCCATTCTGGGGTTGGGTGGGGGCACCAAAAGTAGTAGTGATCATCGTCACCTAGTGCAGACTTTCTCGGGTTTTGTGCTTGCACTGGAAATCAAATGCAGGCCTTGTCAGTGAGGCATTTAGAATAGATTGTAGGGCAGTGGACGGAGTGGGGAACAGGCAAGGACCCAGCAGGGTTGCTAGAGAGAAGGAAGGTGGCATCAACAGCACATCATGGAGGCAGTCGAGGCAAAGGAGGGAGCCAGAGGACATCAGGCACTGGTGCCTGGCATTGCTTTAAGTTCTGACTGTGATGGTTTGAGGACCTCAGGAAATGGAATAAAGCTGAAACATGGATTGCAAATGTTAGAAGAGGCAAGAGCTCTCACTGTCCATTAGGCGTAGGAAGTGCCACCACACCACAAATGGTTGGGCGGAGGGGAGAGAAGTTTCCTCTTCCCATCTTTTGTACCAATTGACAGTACTCGAAAGCAATTTGGCACATGTGTACACAGACACCTACCTGCTTGGTTTCCTGGCACCCCTCCTCCCTGTTGACCTTATAGCAGAATGTGAGCCACATAGACCTCCCATGTCCTTTTCCTACAGTCCCCCCATCACTCTTCACATCCTCAAGGACACTCACATCATATTCCTTTATTTGTTTTCATATCTATAGCCCGCTCTTCCTCCAAGGAGCCCAGAGCGGTGTGCATTGGTTATGTTTATCCTCACAACAGCCCAGTGAGGTAGGTTAGGGTGAGAGAGAAGGGACTAGCCCAGAGTCACCCAGAGTGTTTCATGGCTGAAGGGGGATTTGTACCTGGGTCTCTCCAGTCCTGGTCCAGCACTCTAAGCACTACACCATCGTGTGGATCTCTACTCAAATTTGCTCGTGGCGTTGAAAAACTAGGTGGTGTGAGGAGAAAGGAGTATGAAACACCTGGGTTGCAAGTTTTCAGAGGAGCATGAATTGCAGATTCTGTTTTTGTTTTGCTTCATCACCAAATACTCTGGATAAATTATGATACAAATAACTTGAGTTAAAATACATATATTCCTCTCCCCTGCAGGAAAGCTGAGCAGTGGAAGCCTTCTTTGTCCTTTGTTCTCCCTGCACAGATCCAAATGCGAAACGGCAACACTGCGTTGAACAATATGCTTTAAGTTTAGCTCTTCCCATTCTAGTCATTAATTTTATATTTGGAAAGTGCTTAGCATGACAAGGCTTTGATCTGGTGGAATTCGACAATTCCCTCCCCTTCTCCTGCAATATACCTTTGACAGTATGACGTTAATATACCTCCGGCAACATGTCTTAAATCCAGAGAACAGTTTTAAGGTAGTTTGAAATTTAAACTTCCTAGTGGGAGGCTGAATGGCGTGATGTGTTTCCTTGTGTATGTTCCAAGTCGGAAATAAATGTTAGGAATCGATTCATTCTACCAAAGGTAGGAATCCATTCCTCCTACCTTTGTCTTCCTACTCGAGCAAAGCGGTCTCCCTTTTAACACACACAAACACACCCATCTACTGTCATCCTTTTGTTTTTATTTCTGCGCATGCATCTCTTTCCTTCATGGGAGACATCTGTGATTCTTCCAAAATCTGGCATTGTGCTCAGAGCCTGACACTAGCTTCTACATCTCTCGGACCTTCTGACCTGAGGCCTTTTCATGGGTCCCATGGCAGTTAAACCCCATCTTCCCCCAAGCAGAAGCTGCAGCCAGTCTTGGCAACCCATGAGCCCCATCCAGACGTTATTAAACACCCCGACCGTCACTCACCTCTCCAGCAATGTCCACCATCCTATGGCACCAGCAGCAGAGAGCAGAGCACACCCATTCTGGAACGGTTCTCCTGGCTCCCCGTTGTTTTCTAGGTGCAAGTCAGAGTGATGTGTTTGGACGTTACTGCCCAGCATGATCTGAGCTTAAGAGCTGCCTTCTCCCATACGAAGTTCCGTGTGGGCTCAGGGTGAGGCTTTCCTCCTCCCAGGCCCCCTTCCTTCTGAAGTTAAGTTGGTCAATGTCAAAAGAAGAGCTTTCTCAGCGTGAGCAGTCTCCTTATGGAACCCTTGTCACAGGGAGCCCTGTAAATGTGGCCCTTGGCATGCACAAATAAAGGACCCATGGAGGGTTCTATGCAGGTGAGCCCCCCGAAGAACCACTGGCTCCCGGCTACCTGCACATGCCATGCCCTCACCTATGTGCTGCCCATAGATGCCCGTGCCCAGAGCAGTCCATGCCTGCTGCCGCTCTAGCCTCCTGCCCACACTCCATGTCCACGCAGCCAGAATACCTTCAGTTGCACTCTGCCTGGCAACACACCACATCACCCTTACCTGCATGACCTGTCCGTACCTGCCTCCACAACTCCCCTTAAAGGGACACTGACCCCGGTCCTAGCTAGTGTGCACACGATTTGAGCGTGCATCTGTGCTTGGGCCACCGCTGCTACTTGTGCCCACCTGCTTCCCATCTGCACATTCTCAGATGTTAATAAAGGCAATGCCTCCATGTGCCACAGAGCGGTGCCCCACCTCCCTCCAGCAGCATTTCTCTCGTTCAGCACAGCCAAGGAGCAGTGGCTCAGTTTCCTCCTCCGTTGCGGCCTGCAGCCAGATGTTTGACCAAACCGGTGAAGGGTGGCTGCTGGGGACAGCTACAGCAGCAGTGGAGCCCCACTGAGTGGATGGAGCAGAGGGGATGGCTGCAAGGTGGCCTGAACCCATAGCTTGCATTAGAAGGGGCCGGATGGTATCTCTTGTGGTGGTGGGCATGTCGGCTCTGTAACTGACCAAGGAGAGTGGAGGACTAAGCCTCCTTCCAAAACCTGTGCTCCTCGTTCTGGGGCCAGAGATGGCCCTAGTCAGTCAGAGGTCATTTGACTGCTCCTTCTCATTTGCTAGAGCAGGGAGAAGATGTCAAGTGGATAGGGAGGGGGACCTCCCTGCTAAGCCAGCTGGTGAGAGGATGGGTCCTCAGCGGGGAGGCCGTCCACTGCCAGCTGTTGAACTCACAGTGGCCGGGAGCAGGAAGCGACCCCTACTTCTTAATTAATATTTTTATTCTAATCTCATTTTGCAAGCTGCCTTGAGAAGTTATTCTTGGGGCTATAAGGTGGGACATCCTTCTTTTCAGAAGAGGAAAGAAAGAAAGTGCATGTCCCCCAGTCACCTGACTTGGTTCCTTGCCTGCCTCCATCCTCAAGCTTTTGGTCTTCAGCAGTAGCAACCCATCCTAACAAGCCAATGGGGGACAAAGGAGGCAGCTCCATTTGCTCCCTTCTCTCCCGCCCCGTGCTCTGCCTGCAGGCTGGCCATTCGTCAGGTAGAGCTGCATGTCTAACTGTGCAGCTCTACCTGATGAATGACCAGCCTGGGGTAACGGGGTGGGAGAGATAGGGGGGAGCAGTGTTTCCTGTAAGAGGGATTCCCAGATGTTGACTACAGCTCCCATAATCCCCAGCCAAAGGCTGTTGCAGCTGGGAATGCTGGGAGTTGTAGTCGTCAACATCTGGGAATCCCTTTTACAGGGAACATTGGTGAGGAGCCACCTGGGCTGCCTCTTTTGGCATCCCCCCCCCCCCCCCCGGCCTGTGAGGATATGCTGCTACTGGCCTTAAGAGAGACTCCAGTTCCTGTAGTCCACTGGGAGAGAAGGAAAGGCGGCAGGAAGGCTATTCTCTTTTCTGTCCAAGAGAGCAGATAGGAGAGATCATCAGGAGATACGGTGCAGGGTGTTATCAGTATGCTGATGACACCCAAATGTATTTCTCCATGTCAACGTCATCAGGAGAAGACATAACCTCCCTAAATGCCTGCCTGGAGGCAGTGATGGGCTGGGTGAGAGGTAACAGGCTGAGGCTGAATCCAGATAAGACAGGGTCGGAACTCGGGAGATGATTTTCATCTGCCTGTTCTGGATGGGGTCACACTTCCCCAGAAGGAACAGGTACACAGTTTGGGGGTGCTTCTGGACACAAACCTCTCCCTGGTGTCCCAGGTTGAGGCAGTGGCCAGAGGTGCCTTTTATCAGCTTCAGCTGATATGCCAGCTGTGTCCGTTTCTTGAGATAAATGACCTCAGAACAGTAGAACATCTGCTGCTCACTTGACTTGACTACTGTAATGCACTCTATGTGGGGCTGCCTTTGCACGTAGTCCGGAAACTACACATAGTCCAGAATGAGGCAGCCAGGTTGGTCTCTGGG
Source organism: Hemicordylus capensis (assembly GCF_027244095.1). Classification (NCBI taxonomy): domain Eukaryota; kingdom Metazoa; phylum Chordata; class Lepidosauria; order Squamata; family Cordylidae; genus Hemicordylus; species Hemicordylus capensis. Next base: position 4,841,317 of record NC_069658.1, read on the forward strand.
TCATCTCGGAGAGACCATATCATTCTCATCTTAAAAGATCTACACTGGCTGCCGATAAGTTTCCGGTTAAAGTACAAGGTTTGGGTTATAACCGCCCTGGGTATTGAAGAGAAAGCCTTCTTCGCTATGAACCACACCACCGATTGAGATCATCTGGAGAGGCTGTTCTGCAGTTGCCACCAGCAAATCTGGTGGCTACTCAGGGGGGAATGGGACAACTTGCCGCGGCCAACTCACCGCAGGGACAATTCGCCGCAGGGAACATGCAACTTCCCCCTGCAAGCCTGTCCTGTCACTTTGACTTTCGATCCAGAGGAGACACACACACGAGAGAAAGCTTGCAAGACCTTTTACAGACAACGGAGTTTTCTTGCACAAAACGGAGTTTGTTGCAAACGGACAAGCAGCGGGCAGGAAGCCTGCGACAGCACTACCTGCACTGGATCGAAAGCCAAAGTGACAGGATGGGGATGCGGAGGGGGCGGGTGGGGAGGGAGATGTGTTGTCCACCGAGCGGAAGCTGCAGGCAGGGCTCTCTGGGCATCCCTTCTGCTTTGGACAGAGAGCCTCCCAGTCCTCCTCCTGCCCTCCTGCCCCTTGGTTTTGTCAGGAGAAGCTCCCTTTTGCAGGAGAGTTGCAGCTTTCTCCGTGAGGCTGGCAAGTTGCCTCCAGAGAAGGGCCGCTCGACTCGAAATGGGTGGAGCCCACATTGCTGCTCTGCTAGCCCGCCTCCCCCACCCCATCCCAGTGGGCCACGGAGCAGAATGGCAGCTGCTGCGGGGAGTGAGTTGATGCTGTTCTACTAAACGAAGTTATCACACCTCTTTCACTGCAGTACAATGTCATATTTAGACAGAAGAATCACAGACAGAAGAGTCACAAATGTTTTTTGATTTTTTACTATTGCATTTTTGTCACATTTCCAGAAGTGATAAATAATTCAGATTGGTGACAAATATGAAAAAAGGGGCTATTTTGATCTAATATGGGGTTCTGGTCATAATACTGCTCCAGAGTCAGGAACAATTATACTGTGGACTTGCAGACATCTAGAAGCCTGAGCATGTATACGCTTATCCAAACTCTGGCCGTTGTACAGGGCTGGCCCCAGAAACAGAGTGGGGAAACAGATCCGCACCAGACATTTCAATCCTCATGAGGCACAACCTCACATGTAGGAATGCAGAGAGATTCTTAGATAGGGGTGTGCACGGAACCACCAACTGCGGTCTGGCACTGGGTGGGGGGGTTTCTTTAAGGGCGGTGGGAGGGTTTACTTACTCCTCCCGCCGCTTTCCAGCTTGGCACCCGTATTTTGTGTAGAAATTGGGGCGGCAGGAAACCAGCCGCCCCCCGCGCCCGGATTAGGGCCAAGGAAGCCAACCCCAAATGGCCGATGACGGGCCAAACCGGCCCAAACTACTGCCGCCGCCCTCCCAGCCGCCCGAGTCCTCACCTAAATAAGGCCCGCGTCAGTCGGGCCGATCAGGGCCCCACAATTCAAAAAGGAGAGGAGCTCACAAACAGAGCTCCTCTCTCTTCAAAGTCTCGGCCGCTACTGAGGCTTTGCGCGCAAACGACGCCTGGGAGTTCTGCCGGAGGCCCGGTCTACCCGCCGACAGGGGACAAGGCCGGGTAGACCGGGCCTCCGGCGTAGGCCCGGTCCACCCGGCCTCGTCCCCTGCCGATAATGCGATAATGCTCCCCAGACTACAGCCCAGTCTCTTGTTCATGCAAAAATAAATTAATAGATAATAGATAAAAGCCTAACAGTCTGTACAGTCCTGCAGAGTGAGTGATTTGCGTGGCATCTTGATATCTAATAATAATAATAATAATAATAATTCAATTTCTATCCCAGTGGTAATTGGCGCCTTGGGTGCAGTTCCTCAACACCGTAGGGGTCACAGAAATCACCATCAGCCAATTACAAAAAGCAGCTTTACTGGGAACAGTCTATATTCTGCGACGATATCTATGACAACTGACAATAAAATTCAGCCATCCCAGGTCCTTGGGAAGGACTTGATGTCTGGATAAAACAAACCAGTCAATAACACCTGTCTGACTGTGTAAACAAGATGATAATTCGATTTCTATACCACCCTTCCAAAAATTTACAAAGAGCGGTTTACAAAGAGAAATAACAAACAAATAAGATGGCTCCCTGTCCCCAAAGGGCTCACATTCTAAAAAGAAACATAGGATAGACACCAGCAACAGTCACTGGAAGTACTGTGCTGGGGGTGAATAGGGCCAGTTACTCTCCCCCTGCTCAATAAAGAGAATCACCACGGTAAAAGGTGCCTCTTTGCCCAGTTAGCAGGGGAGCTGCCATGTAAGCAGTTTTATGCCTGGCCGTAGGGTGCAGTGAGTTGTACTTTCCTGCAGAGAATTAAAAAAAACAATACAACATGCACACACACCTTGGCCAGGAAATCTCCTCCTAAGAGTTTTGCTAAACAATTCAAAACTCATCTACACACCAGATCCCCCAAGTGTTCTGTTAATATCCCTGGGATACACGTGACGTAGTCCACTTTAATAAGATAACTCAACAGCAAGGCCTGCTGCTGCTTTGGGGAGACCCGCAGAGGGGCAATATGAGGAGGAAAATGGCAGCTCGCTTGCTCTAAAGCTCTGGTGCAGGCTTCGCACCTGACATTTCACTTCTCATGAGGCACAACCCCACAGGTAGGAATGCAGAGAGATTCTTCCTTCCACTGCAGAACGTGAAGGACGTGCTTTGGTGGGTGGTAGGTGGAAATTCAGCTTCCTCTCACCTCCCTCCCACTTGTTCCCTCTGGATCGAAAGCCAAAGTGACAGGACAGGCTTGTGGGGGGCGGAGTTGCATTGTTCCCTGCAGTGAGTGGGCCCTGTCCAATTGACCAGCAGCGAGTTGGCTGTGGCCAGTTGGCCGTGGCTAGTTGTCATAGATCCTACTCAGGTACAGGCCTTCTCCATTGCTGCTCTGAGGCTTGGGAACACACTTCCTGCTGAAATAAGAGCCTCCCCATCTTTTACAACTTTTGAAAAGGCAGTCAAGATGCATTTGTTCACCCAGGCTTTTAATTAGACATTGTTTTAATTGTGTTTTAATAGTTTTAATGTTTTAGATTTTAATTGTTGAAATGTGTTAATCTTTTTATTGGTTGTTTTTATTGTCTTGTAAACCACCCAGAGAACTTGCGTTTTAGGCATTATAAAAATGTGATAAATAAATAAAATAAATAAATAGCTGTACTTGCTCATTCACATCACCAGAGAGTTTAATTGTTATCAAAAGTGGAGAGAGAGAAACGGCGTTGGGTTGGGGTTTGACGTGGAAGCGGAAGTGTGCGGGATGCTTCCAGTTCCATCTTCCGGCCAGCTCGCATGCCAGCGTTCCGTGGCGTGAGGAGAGGCAGGCTTCCTCTTCAGCTAAGACTCCCTTATTCTTTTACAAGGACATTTTTTGTGCTTGCTGTTTTAATACAACATATTTTATAAGCCCGTTCCGTTAATCCATTTTCCTCAAAGGTTAGAAAGGAAAGAGAGTGAAAGTTGGTTACCTGCATGTATTTGGAACAGAATTGATTCTTCGCACAAAAATACCATGCACTTTGCTAGCACGCCTGGTGCCTCTCTCTGTTTTTTCTGCCTGTTGCTGAATCATCCATGTTCTGTCTCTCAGTTACCTTGCTTCTTTCTATCTACAAACTTGCCAAGGTTTTAACATAGACATGCCTGGAATAGTTAGCAAGAGAAGCCTGTTAAGAGGTGTGTGTGCACGTGCTTTCCTTTTCCTTTTTCTCTTTTCATTTTAATTTTTCCCCCTGCAGGGTCAATGAACAGAAACGCCAACCTCCAAAAGCCCCTTATTTCCTGTGGGACTTTCTTAAAAGTATTTTTTTTTTTAAAGACATGGTTTTCAAACCCTCTAATGCTATTGTACTTTTTAACTTTCATTTTTGCTTCGTCTGCATCGAAGCATCTTTTACTACTTAAAACCAAAATTGGGTTTATTGAAACATTTCAATTTTGATTATTTTTTTTAATAAAGATGTCGCCATCTAACTTAATGAAATCACTGAGATGAAATGAGTAAAAGTTTGAAGAATGTAATAAGCTTGGAGGCCTGCAGATTTTATTAAATGTGTAGCAGCCAGAGCCCAGGCACATTTCAGCGGTCTGTTTTCTTCCCCCTTCTGTGCTGTCTTGGATCAATAGGGTGTGAAAAACATGCCTTGTCAAAAATGACCTTTGCACCATTAGACCGACTCTCTTTCAGGCGATTTTCCAGCAGGATGAGTTCTGCATACACCTCACATTGCTAAGAAAAGTAAGTGTGTGTGTGTGTGTGTGTGTCTGTCTGTGTCTGTGTCTGTGTCTGTGTGTGTGTCTGTGTGTGTGTGTGTGTGTGTCTGTGTCTGTGTCTGTGTCTGTGTGTGTAAATTCCTGTCCCTCCAGTGCTTTTTAGGTGATATCTTGTGAGTGCATTCTGGTCTCATTTCCCTGCAGTTTTGAACAGTCAATGCATTTTGCTGTCTGGGTGTATGTCTGTCTGTCAATCTCATCTTGGCAGTATCGTAACTTATGAACAGAGTGGTAGTTGATTAGGCCAGAGAGACTCTCCCTTGAGGAAATGAAGTGCTGCCGGCATGATGCAGTGTGTGTTCATCAGCAAACCCAGCCTTAAGTTGCAGGATTGTAGCACGTAAAGGTTTTGGAAGTTCAACAAGTCTAACCCCCTCTGTTTCAGGTCAAGATCCTCCATGTATCAGCATCCCTACTAATTAACCCATTTAGGTTGTGGTGGCTGCAACCCTGACCCTAAACTGTGTGCCCTGAAAAGAGCTGAAATGTGCTGAGCAATTAAATGACCATGTTGGCTGCATCCTGTGCTCCTTTGCGGCAAAGAGGGAGACCCTGTCTAGTACTGGTTCTTCCTCCCCATGCCAAGATGTGGGCAGATGTGGTATCATCTCAAGGGAGGGGTATATGGAAGCACAGGAGCCCCTTTTCAGACGGTCATGTGGGGTAAAATGAACATGTAAGAACATAAAAAAAAGGCCTGTCTAGTCCACAGTGGCCCACCAGATGCCTCTGGGAAGCCTACAGGCAAGATGTGAGGGCATGCCCTCTTGCTGTTGCTCTCCTGCAGCTGGGATTTAGAGTCATCTTGCCTCTTAGGTAGCTATAGGTGGCCTATAGCCCACAGACTAGTAGCCATTGATAAACCTGTCCTCCATGAATTTATCTAAAAACCTTATCCAGGCTGGTGGCTGACACCGCATCTTATGGCCGAGAATCCCACAAGTTGATTATGTGTTGTGTGGAAAAGTACTTCCTTTTGTCAGTCCTGAATTTCTTGGCAATCAATTTCATGGGATGACCCCTGTCTCTAATAACCAGTAAGGGTATGGTATCATGACGGCTGACTTCCCATTGACCTAGTATTCTGTGTGTGTACATTAAAATATCTCTAGAAATTGTGCACGGGTGTGCATTCTGCAACCAACAGCCATGGCGGGATCTCAGAAGCCTTGTAATGGTTGAGAAAGCCGGGTTCGTATCTCCCAGCCCTGACCGACGGGGTAATGGAGATGGTGGAAAGTACTATCAAGAGGATCACTGCCCATTCTGGAAGCTGATTGAGAGAGTGTTTCTGCCTGCAGGAGTGAAGCATGCCTCCAGTATCAATTGGTGGGGGGGGGGTGCTGTGCCCCAGGAATCGAGCACTTGGGAAGCTGCAGTGCAAGCAAATGCAGCAGGGCATTGGTGCCTTGAGTGAGAGTGAAACGGTTCAGCATGGCAGAAGACCGCTGGGGGGCGGGACTGGAGAAGTCCTGTAAAGGTGGCATTATTCTGCTGTCTCAAGAGTTGTTAGAGATGGACAGGACATGCTGAGGATGGACTGGCACCTGAACCCCGCCCCCGGGAAAAGCATTTCTGCCTCTTCCAAATGACTGTTGTCATGATTGACAGAGTGTGTTCTGGGGAGCATGCATGATTCCAACCTTGGCTCATAAGAACAGCCTTGTTGCTGGATCAGGCCCAAGGAGACCCATCCAGTCCAGCATCCTGTTTCGTACAGTGGCCAACCAGATGCCGCTGGAAGCCTACAGGAAGGAGTTGAGGGCATGCCCTCTCTCCTGCTGCTACTCTCCTTCAACTGGGACTCAGAGGCATCCTGCCTTGGAGGCTGGAGATGGCTCACAGCCCTCCTGCTAGTAGCCTATGATACCTCTCCTCCATGAAGTTACCCAATCCCCAGGTATTGTTGAACTGCTGTTCCCTTCAATCCCAGCCACCACGGTGGCCTTCGGGCATTGTGACTGGGATAATGGGAGATGCAGTCCAATGTCATCTGAAGGTGCAAGGCTTGGGGACCTCTGAGCTAGAAGTTGTTATAGCCGCTTAGCATGTCTGCCTACCAAATTCAGCACCAACAAGGATGCTGTGCAGTGTTTCTTGGGATTGCTCAATTCTGGAAGAGGAGCAGTAACGTCACCTGTGGATAGATCAGGCTCTCATTGGGACAATTAAGCTGGTATGCCGAGGAGATAGAAGAGAACACAAGAGGACTCAAGGGAGAAGACATTTAAGAGCTTTCTTACATGCCTGTAAGGCATTTCTGTGGATCTAAGCCATTTGGAGTTCAAAGGTGGTGGTTGGTTGTTTATAGAATGTCACTAACAGACACAGACAATTCCCTGCCCCCAAGGAACTTACCATCTAAACTTCCCCAGTGGAGAAGATGGCACAGGTTGGGGAGGGAAGAGAGAGGCAAGGGGAGGAGTGAGGAAGAGACGAGGAGAACCAGGGGTGCATGTTCCCCTGGCCCTGGGAGACATGTGGGGTGCAAGGCTGCTGCTGAGGGAAGGTCGGAGTCCTCTCTTGCTGATCTGCGCCCGGAGGTAGACCATCGGCTTTTATTCCAGGTGGGTCTTGTAATGGGTCTTCCAAAGCAGCCCTGTGTGCAGCACACAGCAGCCAGAAGTCGCCGTGATATGAAGCATCATCCAGAGAGGCAAATGCACCATGTGCAGGTTTCCTTATATACATTTCCTTCTCTCTTTTCTGTACATTCTTTCTTGCTGCAGACTTAAACCTGTAAGGCATTCCCCCCACCCTAGCCAAGGTTGTAACATTGTATCGTAACTTCATTGTATCTGTGAAATTTTTAATTTCACGCCCTGAAGACTTCACTGTCTTTTCTATTCTCTCTCTCTCTCTCTCTCTCTCTCTCTCTCTCTCTCTCTCTCTCTCTCTCTGTGTGTGTGTGTGTGTGTGTGTGTGTGTGTGTAGGGTCACATTCATTTTGGATTGACTTGAGGGGGGAGGTTAAAGGAGTAAAAAAATTTTTTTTGTTTGAGGCTTCCATATGTCAGAAATGTGGATCCAGCAGTCTTTGCTAATTAAATGTGTATTTGGGCCGGTAGGTAGGCGGAAAACCCGCCCCCAGGGAGCATTGGCTCAAGAAGTCTCCAGTTTTAGAGCAACAGCATTTTGGAATGGGGAAGTTGTTTCGGTGGGAGGCTTTCCTGTGTCCTGAGCCTGGGTCTTTCCCATTCCAACTTGGGCTGAACTCATGTGCAGTGTTGCCAGGAGGTGAAGAACCTTTTCTAAGGATGCATCCAGGCTTCCTTTTTGCTTCTCTTCAGAAAGTCTGCCGCTGCCAGTTGTGTCAGGAAGGGGCTACATGATGTACAGTTGGTCACAGTTTGTTCCTGTCTTAACACTCCACTTATGCTATCAGCCTTCCTGCAGTTCAGAATATTAAAACAGTCCTGCTGGATCAGGCCCAAGGAGGCCCATCTAGTCCAGCATCCTGTTTCACGCAGCGGCCCACCAAATGCCTCTGGGAAGCCCACCAGCAAGAGCTGAGGGCACGCCTTCCTCTCTCCTGCAGTTGCTCCCTTGCAACTGGGATGGAGAGGCATCTTGCCTCTGAGGCTGGCGGTGGCCCACAGCAACCAGACTAGTAGCCATGGATAGACCTCTTCTCCATGAATTTGTCTAAATCCCTTTTAAAGCTGTTCAAGCTGGTGGCCATCACCACCTCCCATGTGCTGTGTGAAAAAGTACTTCCTTGTGTTGGTCCTAAACTACCTGGCCATCAGTTTCATGTGATGACATCTGTTTATAGTGTTGTTTGAGAGGGAGAGAAATTTCTCTGTCCACCCTCTCCACTCCATGCATAATTTTATACACATCGATCATGTCTCCCTTTAGTTGCCTCTTTTCCAAGGTAAAGAGCCCCAGATGCTGTAGCCTAGCCACATAAGGAAGGTGCTCTAGGCCCCTGATCATCTTGGCTGCCCTCTTCTTCTGCACCTTTCCCAGTTCTACAATGTCCTTTTTAAGATATGGTGACCAAAGCTGTAATCAGTACTCCAGATGTGGCCACACCATAGATTTGTATAAAGGCATTATAATATTTGTATAAAGGCATTATAATATGTTTTTATTTTGAGTCCCCTTCCTAATGATCCCTAGTATGGAATTGGCATTTTTCACAGCTGCTATGGGACACTTCTGAACATTACTTCTGGACACTTCACAATCCCATCTCAAGCTTCTGCGCATCATTTTCAGCATCCTATATCTGTTGGAGTGTGCATGGCTTAATGTTTGTAGTTGCACAAAGGGGAAAAACCCTTTAAACCTACAATGTGGGGAAGAGGGGCATGTACGTATAGGAAGCAGCAAACTAGTACTAGGCTCCAATTAATGGAATTCGGACAAGAGTGCTGGTATGGGTGCACTTTAATTCCTCCATGGATATTCATTCTGAAAAGCATTAGAGCATGTGCGGAAATGGAGAGAAAGTCACATCCTGCCGTGCTCAGGGGGTCCTGGCAGTGGACTCAGGCTGAGAAACCAGAGCTTGGGAGACTTTGCATCAGTCCCACTCCAACCGGCCTGACTGGCTGAGAAAGATGAAAAGGAATAGTTTGTCGAAGCCTCCTTGGAGGGATGCAAATGTGTGTCTCAAGAACCAAGAGCTCGATTTAGACATTATGCTGTGTGAGTCTACAGATGTCTGTACACTTGTGCACGTGTTTGTGTGAATGACTGCACTTGTGTTCGTTCTGAAAGTGAACCTGGATACAGGCCCTTCAAATGCAGGGTACAGAAAGGAAATGTGCTTCTGTACCTGCATTCAGCATAACATGGGAATGACTGCACCTATGTATGGATCTGTACCTGTGTACACCATACATTTGTTGTTTGAGTGGGACATAACATGTGAGTGAGACTAATGACGCATTGATTAAATGCGGGAACACTTTCCTGGTCCTCGCCCAAGAGGTTGTGGGTTCCAATCTCCTAGTCCATTGGCCTGGAGCTCCCTCCTCTCCACCACTGCAGGAGTGGGTGCCACACCCCTTTCCAGAACTGCCTCTAAGGAGGGGAGGGCAACAAGTGACGGGATGCCCTGATGATACCTGGGGCAGTGTGGTGGCGGTGGTGGTGTCAGCCTGCCCACTCTCTCCCTCCAGATCCAATTCTTGTCGTGGAGTTGCCACCACTGCTCCTACCTGCTGGCAGACTGGAGTTCAGCAGTTGGTTTCAGGAGACCCATCTCGCCCTGCCAACCACATTTCCCAGGCTTGGATTCCTTTCCCCATGTGGAGTGCCTGTAAAGGGACAAGCATGTCTGTGTGGGAGAAGAGGGAGAGGAGGAACAGGGTAGTCCTTCCTTCCTTCCTTCCTTCCTCAGAGCAGCCAGCGAGCTCAAGTAATTGCTGGCCGTGTTGCGCACAGGCGTGAAATGTTCCCAGCTGGGCGCCTCCGTTAGGCTCCCAATACCTGGCTCTTGCTTGCTTTTTCTGGTGCCTCACTGTAGGAGAGAATTTTACACCTAATAGAACCCTGGTAATTTTCCCCCCTGCTCAAGTGTCTGGGGAGTGGGGGACGATCCATTCTCAGCCTCTGCTCTGCCCTTCATTCCTTTGGGGAATGAAGAAGTTATCTTTTCCTTGCCCACCTTTTCAGCTGCAGAAGTAGGCAATTGATCATGCTTGGACTCAAACCCACCTATACCGTATCTTGAAATGAGTTTTTGGAGCAGCAGGCAAAGGAGGTCCTCAGATGCTTGCCAGGTGCTTCTGTCTGTGGCCCTCTGGGCAGGCTGCATTTAGAAACAAGAGGAGGGCTCTGGTCCCTGTCCAGGGGGCCCGTGGCACGTCGTGAATGGGATGGATGGATGGATGGATGGATGGATGGATGGATGGATGGATGGATGAGGAAGAGAGTTAGATGCCAGGGGAGGCATCTAATGGATGAGGAAGAGAGTTAGATGCCAGGGGAGGCTAGTATGTTTCATAATACTGTGTTCAAGAAGTATGTTGAGAAGAGAAGCTCAGCAAGAAACAAAAATCCCGGGTGTACTGAGAGGGAAGCAGTTCAGGGGATGTTTGTTTGTTTGTTTGTTTGTTTGTTTGTTTGTTTAGTATGTTGTTATACCACCCAAAACTTGCATCTCTGGGCGGTTTACAATTAAAATCTTTTCAAACATTGTGAGTTCCAGGGACAGATCAGATAGCGGAGTAGGAATCAAACTATTGCAAAGGAGCTGGTGTTAGGAATTTGGGTAAAGAAGGAAGACAGGAGCACATTGATTGATTTTTAAATTTATATACTGCCTTTCATTAAAAACAATCCCAAGGTGGTTTACAAAAGTTAAAAAACATACAATAAAAATGACAATAAAAATATTAAGCTAAAAATATAAAACAAATCTAATTTAAAATCTATAAAATGCAAACATAAAAACTATACACGAGTAAAACACATAGAAGCAGCAATAAAAACAATCATGTAAAGGCCTGGATAAAAAGCCAAGATTTAACAGATTTTCTAAAAACTGTGATGGAGTGCGAGGAGCGAAAGACCACTGGGGAGAGCATTCCAGAGTCTGGAGGCAGCAACAGAGAAGGCCGTGTCCCGAGTGCACAACAGAAGTGGCTGAGGAGGATGGAAGTTGAAACCCAACAACATCTGGGGGCCCAAGGCTGAGATCCCTAGTCCAGAGACAGAGACTGTTAATGAGTGCAAGCTGTTCCCATCATCGCCCGTTCGGAAAGTCCCTATGCAGAGCGGGAGGCATTGTCAAATATATAGTCTGATGATGTTCTTGACCTTGCTTAGTACTTATTTTTCTCTGCTTTGACTCACAAATATCTGCACCTTTATGAGGCATTTCTATTATATGTATGAGTGTGCATTACTGTTTGGGATGCTTACATGCTGCTTTTCAACCAAAAAAAGTTCTCAAAGCAGCTTCCAGAGGAAGGGGAATGAGGGGCGCTTCCCTGTCCAAAGTGGGTCACTTCTCTTCTGGTGTTAAAAGGAAACATAAAGGGGAACCCCCTGCAACGGCCACTGCACTGTTGCTCTCCCCCTGCGAAGTATGAGAACCGTCACTGTCAAAGGGACCTCTTGATGTGTCCGCAGTGGCTGAGATACAGAGCAAGGACGTGCCGGGGAAGTGTGGGAGCAGCCTCACACGACTTGCCCACCATGGATGCTTCCCCACTGCCCTGGTGCGGTCCGGGAGTTCTGCTAGTCAGCTCTCTTTCTTCACCGGTGCGTCCTTGCTTTGTATGTTAGCCAATCTGTACCTACGAATAAAACGGATATTTATATACCATTTTCCAACAAAAGTTCCCAAAGTGGTTTACATAGATATGAATAAATAAATAAAATGGCTCCCTGACCCCAAAGGGCTCACAATCTGAAAAAGAGACATAAGATAGACACCAGCAGCAACCACTGGCGGGATGCTGTGCTGGGGGTGGATCGGGCCAGCTGCTCTTCCCCTGCTAAATAAAGAGAATCGCCACTTTTAAAAGGGGCCTCTTTGCTCAGTTAGCAGGGGACTAACATACATACATAGTATATGGATACTAAATTAGTGCGGTTTTGTGCATACTATGGATAGTAATTTTTTTTAATTAAAAAATGGGGGCAGTGGTCATCATAATATGGGGCTTTGTGCATCCAGGAACTGGATGTAAGCCTCGGAATCAAGTGTATGTCTGCCATATGTGCTGGCGGGGGCGGGGGGGCACATACTGTGTGAAGCATCTTTCAGCTTCTCTAGATTTTGTGACTGCAGTCCGATTTGGGGCTTGCTTAACCTTCTAAACCTTGGCTCAGATTTCATCTAGGGTGCTAGCTTTAATGATGGCCATCCATCCACCTAATCACAATCTTTTGTTCAAATAACTAGAAAGATTATTTGGTTTGGAAATACTTAATATAAATGGCTGCACATGAGAGCTGGCCCTACATGTGGGTATCCTTAAGTCTGAAATTGGAAACAGTGTGTTTTCAAATGTGTGATGCCGAGTGTGTGCTCAGTAATGCAGTGTGTAAACGGGAAAGGATGCACATCTAGAGGTGCCCCAGGTCTCTGAAGTGCATGTTAATAAACAGAAAGCTAACCCAGCATCGCCGTGGTCTTGGAAGATTTATGGAGCAAGCATTTTGTGGTCAATGTTTCAATGTTTGTGTTCTTGATTCATGTTTCTCAGTCAACTTACATCCCAGCTGCTTGTTTCAGTGGACTGCTTTGGTGAGTGTTCTTCATTCTACCCCATTTCAGCCATCATTGGAGAGGATTTAGACAGTGACATGGTGATGGACAAGAGGGAATCTTGCAGGCTTATTTTGGTTTTTGGCTTGGCTACCGGTCACTCAGATTCACTCAAACATGTTTGTTTTTTTTATACCGCCCTATGTAAAATCTCTGGGCAGTTTGGTTAAATTATAAACAACAACTAAAACCTAAAATAATGTAAAAACAAATTAAAATTATCATCAATAAACTTTAAACTTTAAAATATCATGAACTGAAAGAGTGATAAAATAGGTGTGTTTTCAAAAGTTGTTTAAAAACAACTCCCTAATGAAATAAGAGCCTCCTCATCTCTGACAGCTTTTTAAAAGTTTTTAAAGATGCATCTGTTCACCCAGGCTTTTAATTAATATTGTTTTAACTGTTTTAATGTTTTAGAATATTGTTTTTAAAATTTAAATTGTTGTGTTTTAAATTTCTTGTTTGTGTTTTTAACTAATGTTTTATTTTCTGTTTTTATTTTGTTGTAAACCGCCCAGAAATGTGAGTTTGGGGCGGTATAAAAATGTTACATACATACATACATACAACCAGAGATGGAGAGGTTCTGATTTCGGTATTTTAGGCAGTATAAAAATATGTTAAATAAATAAATAAAAACAACCAGAGATGGAGAGGTTCTGATTTCATCAGGGAATGTGTTCCAGAGTCGTGTGGCAACCCTGGAGAAGGCCCAGTTTTGGGTCCCCACCAAGCAATCCGGTGGTAACTGCAACCAGACCTCCCCCGATGAACTTACTAGGCGGCGGGGTTGGAGGAGGAGGAGGAGCTCTCTTAAATAGTTGCAGTTGCTTGGCAGGGTCAGAGATCAGGAACGCCTGACGTTAGGATGGGATAAGGCACGGATTTAAAACTCTGCACCTTCAGCCCCTGGAGCCTCCTTTGGGGCTCAGTGAATCTCCTGGGCCCAAGGAGCTGCTTCTCCTGGCTCTTCCCTTTCTTGCCCTTGAATCATCTTTCCTCTCCTGCAGCTCCTTAGGGATCCTGCTTGCCCTTCCTGCTCTCACCTCGTCCTGCTCCTTTCTGTGGCCCTGTAAGGCACTCTTGACCTTTCCCTGCCCTCCCTGCCTGCCCCCTTTTGCCTGCCTGCCCCCTTGATGGATTCTGAGCTCAGAGTGGGAATAGGGAGGTTGCTTCTGCCCATTTCCCCTGTCTCCCGGATCCTCACTGTTCAGGGTCTTTAGGCTGTGGTTGCTTAGGGCTTCATCCGGCTCAGAAGCATCTCCCGGCCCTCAGCCTCCGGCCGCTCATCATCAGCCTTCTCGTGTTTAAACAAGGCTTGCTGGTGGGCGCAGCTGCATGCCAGGGGTCAGCCAAATGCGCCCACATGCATCACCACGCACCGCCAGTTCCTGGCAGCTATGAATGGGAATTGGCAGCAGACCTTTTTCAAAAAGGAGCCAATCTTTGAGTATGTGGGACTTCCAGCTGACTCGATGGCTTCAGCAGGTCTTCCCTATCGTTGGCCTGTGCTTGGAGATACTTCTCTGGAAAGGCAGTGGATGTTTTGCCAGATGTCTCATGCCCATGGCCTGGCTTCAGCAGTCTCCTTGTGGTGGGCAAAGCCACAGTTGCTGGCATTAACCTCAAACTGCAAACCCTGTGATATTCTACAGTGTCTCTTAAGTTAGCCGCCTTCTGCTCTAGAGCAGGGGTTCTCCACTTTGGCCCCCAGGTGTTGCTGGACTACAGCTCTCATCATCCACAGCGGCTGGAAGTCATTGGTAATGGGAGTTGTAGTCCTCCAGCATCTTGGCACTCAAGATTGGAAACCCCAGCCAACCTTGTAGTAGTCATTTATTACGATCAATGATAAGATACATATTCAGTTGCAAAATAATAGCACCATATTCGCGTGCGCAAGTCCTTTCCTACCAGTCAGTCCTACGCATCCTGCTACTTGGCTTCATTGGGTGACCTGAGCACATTCCTCCATCTAGTATTAGGATTCCTTTGCATATCCAAACATCACCCCCTTTTAAGACTGTCCCCACCACCACCACCCATTTTGGACCAAATTTCAGCTGCCGAGAGAGAGTCTGTCACCATTTTAACCTACTTTTGGCTCTCTGTGCGTGTGCACGTGTGTGCTCGTTGTGTATTGGAGGCAGCTACTGCAGATTAATTGACAATCACTTTTTGTTGTTTTTCCAATCCAAGTAAACATAGGAAACGTGTCCCGTTGTAAACTTGGGGGAAGCTGGGATTTGAGGACACTCTCTTGCACAGCAATAAAGTTTGTTTTGTTTTGTGTTGTGATCTGATGTGTTTTGTGTGCGGGTTTCGGACATTTTGGTGTTGTAAGCCGTCAAGAGAATGATTTCCTGTGGGGAGGCTAACAAATAAAGGTATGTATGTATGTATGTATGTATGTATGTATGTATGTATGTATTTATTAGCTGACTTTATCCACTTTGGGCAAAGCACTCCAAGAGAACAGAGGCTGTTTTCTGCCAAGGCCTTTTTGACATCCCTGCTATTTATCACATTGAAGGCTTTGCCCTGTAACTACGCCGAGCGCTGCCTGTTCAGGGTCACGAGGGCACGACACTATTATCAAAGCCGCCTCTTCCCTCCCTGGCCCTCACCTGTGCCTGTGAAAGACTGTCATCTCCGATGGCGTTGTTACAAGACTCCGTTTTATTGCCGATGACCCCGCCAGCAGTGAGCTGGTGTGCCTAGGAGAGCTGCACGTTCGGTTTTACAGTGGGCTGTGATCTGTTATGCTCCACTGGGGCCATAGATTAAAAAATGGACATTGGTTTCTGATGCTGCAGAGCTGCAAAAGAGGCTGATGCTGTTTTGGCCCCAGACATGTGAAGTGCTGGATAGCAGAGCTGTGCCTTCCCGTGATAATTCCGGGGCACTCTGGGGAGTTTGGTCCTCGATTCTGGGAACGGAGATTCCAAAGGAAGCGATGATAAATAGGAGGTCGCTCCGAGTGGAGATGGCTGGGCTAGGAAGCAATGATTTATGGGAGAAGATTAAAATAGGTCTTGCTTGCAAAACAATGAATACAGTGAGAGGTACAGTCACAGTCTCCAGATGTTGAGGGGTGTTAATGCTGGAAGAACAGAAGGGGAAGTTGAGCGTCCTGATTGCAGACAGCAACACATCTGTTGATGTTGTGTCTCTTCATGCCTTGTGGCCATTACCAGTCCACCTCTCCTTGGCACTGGAGCAGGTGATTGATTGATTGATTAAGTGCCGTCAAGTCGGTGTCAGCTCTTAGCAACCACATAGATAGAGTCTCTCCAGGATGATCTGTCTTCAACTTGGCCTTTCAGGTCTCTCAGTGGTACATTCATGGCTGTCATGATTGAGTCCATCCACCTTGCTGCTGGTCGTCCTCTTCTTCTCTTTCCTTCATCATTTCCCAGCATTATAGACTTCTCAAGGAAGCTGGGTCTCTGCATAATGTGTCCGAAGTATGATAGTTTGAGCCTGGTTATTTGTGCCTCGAGTGAAAATTCTGGATTGATTTGTTCTAGGATCCATTTGTTTGTTTTCCTGGTTGTCCATGGTATCCTCAAAAGTTTTTTCTCCAACACCAAAGTTCAAAAGCATCAATACTCTTTCTATCTTGCATCTTCAAAGTCCAGCTTTCGCATCCATAGAGTGTCACGAGGAAAACCATTGTCTGAATGATTCTAATCTTTATAGGTATAGACATGTCACGGTATCTAAATATCCTTCCCAAGGCCTTCATTGCTACCCTATGAGGTGCATTACCCCATATTTTTTGCAGGTGTTAGCCTGTGGAACAGCATGTCCGTTGCATTTCACATATGATGAGAAAGTGGAATATACACTTTTAAAAAAAATAGCATGTACATTGGCTCTGTATGAAGGCATAGGAATGTTCACATCAATCCATATCATAGTCCTCTATTTTGCATGTCTACCTCTAGAAATAGAGGTAGGTTCTCTTAGGAACCTTAAGGAAAAGCGGGGTGGGGGTGCAAATGCATGTGCAGCAAATGCCCTTTTGTGTGCAGAAAATGCCCTTGAATCTCCACCTGGGGGCACTTTCCATCAAAAAGCAACTTATTTATTTAGATGAGGCCTTCTGCAAGCTGTTGCCCAGTGTGTAGGTGAAACGAGAGTGAGATCAGTATGTAGATATCTGTGTAGCTCTGGAAAATTGTCACAATCAATAATCAGGGTGCTGAATCTGGATGTAGGCTGCACCTCTTCAGGCTGCAAGGAGGCCCCTCACATGACTAAAAGTTCAACCACGCCTCTCCCCCACTTTACCTCCATGTGGGAAATGAGCATGCCACGGAGAAGGCTGGGCTTGAGCCCGTTTCCCTTTCATATAGTTCTTTGTGTGCAGGGTTTTTGGTTTTTTCCTATGAAGGGGCATTCAGTGGCAGGAGCCCGCACCTGCAGTGGTACAGCCCCCAGGCACAGGGTGACCCGCTCAGTGAGAAGTGGCTTATGACTCCTGGAATTTAGCCGTTTGTGGAGTATCTTGAATGACCAGCCCAGCTGCATGTGTGACGTTATGACCCAAGGGGCTCTCCATCCCTACGTTCCCCCTCGCTGGTCCAGGGATAGGAGAGGCTCTTCCCAGCCAGCGTTGGAGCCCTCCTTCAGGGCATGCTGCAAAGGAATTCTTGGGGGTGAGGTGTTGTGCCTGCTGAAAAGTGCAACAGGATGGATAGGCACATGTACACCCAGAAGGCAGCGCTTCTGACATCAAGGCCAATGACCATTGTGGCTGGAGATGATGACTGCACTCTAGCAACGCTTTGGAACCACTGGTCTAGGTGATGGCAGTGCCTGTCCTCTTCCACCACCCTTACCCCACGCGAGTTATCAAATCATGAGAAATGGGGACAGGGCTGTAGCTTGGCGATAGAATAGTGGCTTTGCATGCGGAAGGTCCCAGGATCATTCCCTGACATCTCCAGATGGAGCTGGGGAAACCTTCCTGCCTGAGACCCTGCAGAGCTGTTGCCAGCATAGACAGTATTGAGCTAGAGGCACCAGTGGGTCTGACCTGGTCCTATGTTAATTCGGGGGGGGGGGAGGAGAGAAGCCCTGCAGCTTGGTGGAGCACCAACATTGCATGCAGAAAGTTCCTGGTTCAGGTCCAGACAACACCTCCAAATAGGGCTGGGGTGGCCCAAGGGTTTGCCTCCGAGCAAAAGACAGTGGCATTCTCAGTGCTCGGGGGCTGCATTCTTTTCCATCAGTGTTTCAATCTAGTTTGGTGGGGCAGCTAAAAGAAGAGGGAACGGGAGTGAAGGCTCAGTGGTGAGGGACTTTCTATGCTCATGGAGTGTGCCTTGGCCATGCCAAGCTCTGGCCTCTTTCAGGCCTCTTGCTGTCCCTGAATCATCAGGCTTTGGCTTCCTGCTCTGTAAAACCAGCACCCGCTCTCATAAGTGTTTTATCTTCAGTAATTAATATTTGTAAAGTACTTGGGAGCTGAAGGTGTGTTAGAAGTACAAAGCAGCACTATATCAGTCGGGAAGCCCGCTGGAATCCAGGCAATTCGTGTACCACTAATAAATCACTCGGAAGTTTATTTTTATGTTTCTGCTCAAATTTCTGACATAAACCTTTTTATTTCATTGGGAACATGCGCTTAAATAAAAGCAAAGCTCTACAGTTACTAATCTCCGATGCCATATTGCACGCAGGCTTTGTTGAAATGCCACCACCTTTTCAAAAAACCAGAGCTGTGTGTTTTCTAGACATTTATGGTTGAAGAATAAATTTTCACAGACTGTAAATGAAAAGATATCGCTGAACATGATGATCAAATAATATCTGACACTGCTTGTTTAAGGAAATATACATATATCTTACTGCCGGAGCATTTATGACACCAATAAATCTCATTACTTTTGCCTCGTAGTAGAATTCTTAGTGACTCCACCAGATAGGCTTGGAATTGCACCATTTCCATCATACAGGAGCAAAACTATTTTATTATTGAAGCCAGGTGGTGCAAAACAAAACTATAATGCAACTAAATGTGTGTGTGGAGGGGGGATATATTGTGTTCGTGAAGCATCACATATTGTGCTGACAATGGGTGACAGAAATGCATTCAAAATGCAATGTCATATTTCCCAAATATCAGTATATTCAGCCTTGTGAACTGAAGCAGTCTCAGATAAATGTACAAAAGAGGTGTCTGGTTACTGTTCCATAATAGCCAGTTTGTACAGTTTTACACACTCTGGTGAGCTGTGGGGAAACACTTGGAGCATTTCTGCATGAAATTCTTCCCTAGGAATATTTAATACCATATTTACCTGAATAGAAGATGATTATAAATTTAAGATGACCCCCTTAAAAAGTAGAGATTAAATTTAGTTTAATTTGTACCTGCATTTGCTTGAAAGGAACAGGGCTCTGAATTTAAGATGACCTTCTAATTTCTAATATCAGAAATCCGATCCGGAGGTCAGAGAGGGTGAGGAGAGGGGGGTAGACTGTCAGCTCCCTGACCTCCCCTGAAGAACAGCAGCCATCTCACCCTGCCTGTGCATTCCTGACTCAGCCAAGGAGGTTTGTTTGGCAGCCCCAGACCTTCGGAAGGATCAGCTTGTTTGCAACCTGATTGCTTTCCTATTCCGCCTGTGCCTTCTACCCGAGTGCTTGATTTGTTCCACCTGTCATAAGAACATAAGAACAGCCCTGCTGGATCAGGCCCACGGCCCATCTAGCCCAGCATCCTGTTTCACACAGTGGCCCACCAGATGCCACTGGAAGCCACAGACAGGAGTTGAGGGTGTGCCCTCTCTCCTGCCATTACTCCCCTGCAACTGGTACTCAGAGGCACCCTGCCCTTGAGGCTGGAGGTGGCCCACAGCCCTCCGACTAGTAGCCATTGATAGACCTCTCCTCCATGAAGTCATCCAAACCCCTCTTAAAGCCATCCAGGTTGTTGGCTGTCACCACATCCTGTGGCAGAGAGTTCCACAAGTGGCTCACGCGTTGTGTGAAAAAGTACTTCCGTTTGTTGGTCCTAGACCTCCTGAGGACCAGGAATCTCTCGTGAGAGGGGAGGTTTCTGGAGTCCTTGGGGGCATGAATAGGAAGAAAGTACGCCGGCAACAGAGCCAGCGGCCTGCCTGCAGGTGGCCGCCAAAGGGTGCCGGCCTTTGGTGCCGGGCACTCGGTGTGGGCCTGGGGCCTGGGGAGAGGTGATATTAAGGTGGGATTGGGGGGTTGGGTTATCATTTGTTGGTCCTCCTTTTATTGGGTTGTGCCAGGCCTTTTGTTGTCATGTGTTTGGGTTTTCTTAGGCAGGGTGATGTGGAGGTTGCATCTGGCAGCAATGGGGCAGCTGTTACTGTTACGGTGGGGAATAGAAGAACTGGCATTGACAGAGCTGCTGGTCATTCCAGGGGAAGGGAAATCAGTAATTTTGTAAGTGTTTCCACTTCCCGCTGCCCTGTCAGCTTTCTGGTCTCAGGGAGCAGTTCCAACTACCCACAGAACCTAGCCCTGCTCCTCTGCAATGCCAGGTCAGTTCAGTATAAGACCGAAATTATCCATAACTTGATCATGGATGAGGGAGCCAACCTGGCTTGTATAACTGCGACCTGGATAGGGGAGGCTAGTGGCCCAGTTTGGTCCCTACTTCTCCCACCAGGCTATTCTGTTGGCAGGGGTGGAGTGGCTGCCATCCACAAGAATACCATTTCACCAAGACTCTTAGTGCTGGGGGACTTCATCCACTTTCGGGCTGGTTTGTCTGGTGCAGCGCAACTAATTTCAGGACCAACTCATGTTGCTGGCCACACACTCGATTTGTTCGAATCAGGGGGATGTTCCATGGGTGGGGGATCCTGTGGTTTCCCCATTGTCATGGATGCACCACTACCTGGTTAAATTTGGTTTCACAGCCACAACTCAGCCCTGCAGAGGTGGAGGACCTATTTAGATGGTCGGCCCGAGACGACTGCTGGACCCAGTACGATTCCAACCTGCTTTAAAAGTGGCCCCTTGGTATACAGAGAAGTTGCGGGTTCTGAAGCAGCAAAGTAGGCTGCTGGAGCACAAGTGGAGGAGAACTCGGCTTGAAATTGACAGGACACAGCCTAGAGCCCACTTGAAGGTTTATGCAGAAGCGGTAGGTGTGGCAAAAAACCCACAATTCTGTCTGCAGGTATTGCTTCTGCAGAGTTCGTGTTAGGCCCGGGTTATGAGGAGTTTGATTCAGGCTCCTTCCATTTCTAACCAGTCCCTGGAGACTTTGTTCTGCTGCGATACTTTTAATGGGTTCTTTGCGGACAAAATCTCTTGTATTCAGGCTGACTTGGACTCCATTGTTTTTGCAGAGTCTATGAAGGTGGTGTCCAGCAACCCCTCTTGCAGTATTAGATTGGATCAATTTCAATCTATGATGCCTGAGGAGGTGGACAAGCTGCTTGGAGTGGTGTGGCCTACCACTTGTTCTCTGGATCCTTGCCCGACTTGGCTGCTTCTTTCAGGCAGATTCCAAATGGTGGAGCTTGGTGATGGTTGCTCTTCGAAAGAGAGACTATTATATAGAGTACCTCAGGGCACCATTCTGTCACCAATGCTTTTTAACATCTAAATGAAACCACTGGGTGACATCATCAGGAGCGTTGGTGCAGAGTGTTATCAGTATGCTGATGACACCCAAATCTGTTTCTCCTCCTCCTTATCATCATCAAGGCCTGCATGCTCTGTGGTAACTCACCTGCAGGGTCCCAATCTATGCAAGGCTGGTGGGGGGGGGGGTGAGCTGGCTCCCTGGAGGCAGCCTGCAGGCCATCCATTGTTTGCTTTTGAAGATGAAAGGTTGTGGGTCTGCCTCTTCCTGCAAACTATGTTGTGAAAAAGAAGTTGGGTGCTTGCAGAATGCAGGTGGCACCATCTGATGGGCAGTTTTCAAGCATTTTGGAGGATATCAGAAAGAGAGAAGAAGCAGGGGATATTATCTGTGTGTTCTTTGGAAGAGAAGGCTAGAAGCAATGGGTTCAAACTACTGGGATCTGTCTCTTGTAGGGCTATTTGAATAAGCTGCCTAGAGAGAGAGAAATCCACAGATACCCCCCCACACACACACACACGCCTGCTACTCAGCTGTCTGCTGGATGTCCAAAAATCAACCCATTGTTTCCCAGATTGTATAATGAACTAGCCTTTTGAGCCCCCAGTGATCAGCAACTGACGCAGAGTAGACCTTGAGGCCTCCCTCCATGTCTAATGTGACTTGTCCCCATGGGTGAATTGGGGCCCTTCCCATCCCCATTGTGCCACCCCAACAGAGTTAGGAGGGCCTGGGGTGCTCTAGGAAAGGCACAGTGGATGCAGAGACTCAAGGCTCCTTTCTGTGCCCAGCCACGTTAAGGGTAACCAGAAGGACTTGGAAGCCTTGGAGAAGGAACACGCCATTTGGGCTGTTTTCAGACCCATTTCAACCATTGGGCATTTTGTTAGGGGAAAATGGCCCCCAAACCGGACAGCTGAGGTTGGGTGTCGTGTAGTTCAGCATTGGCTCTGCTCCGAAAGCGACTGGGCTGTCCTCCTAGGAAGGCTTGGCCTCAGCTGGCCCTCCGGCTCAGCATCTGCTGCCACCAGGACAAGATGTGTAGCTTGTCTGACTGGTTCCACTCCCAGTCACTGGACCCTCCCAAAGAATATCAAAAACTCAGAAGAGTGGTCAATAAAGTGGCAAGTCAGCGTGAGGTGGGAACAAGACGACTGGCAGAGACACCAGTGAAATAGTGGAGAAACAAGGGCAGGTTTACTATAATAAAGTCTCCAAACATTCAAGAAAGAGTACAGGAACAAATGGGAAAATTCAGTTTGGCGAGAGCACAATCCAAAAGTACAAAGCAACAAGCTTTGCTAGCCTTCTCCTCCTCTCAGGCCTCGCCGGTTCCAGCAGGCCCAGCTCCCTCCCTGCTACCCTAGCTAGTGTGGTGAAGTGGTTAGAGTGTTGGACCAGGACCGGGGAGACCTGAGTTCAAATCCTAATTTGGCCATGAAACTCACTGGGTGACTCTGTGCCTGTCACATCTCTCTCAGCCTAACCTACCTCACAGGGTTGTTGTGAGGATAAACATAATCATGTACACCGCTCTGGGCTTCTTGGAGGAAATGAGGGATATAAATGTTAAAAAAAAAACCAAAACAAAAAACAACCTGCCCCCAGCAGCTTCAGCCCGACCCAACTTTGCTAGTGTCCCAGCCTTCCAGCTCACCCAGCACTCTGCTCCTCCGCAGCTCTCCCCTTTATTGCTCTTCAGCTCTTTATCCCATTCCAAAGGGAGACATTAACCAGCCAGGGAGAGTCTTCCCTCAGGCACTAGAACCTTCTGTCTCTGCCTGGGGACATCCATTCCAAATCTTTAGTTACCTTCTCCTTCCCTCCAAAACTCTACCGCAGGCTTGGCTGTCAGTCAGAGGTTGCAGCCTTTGAAACCCTGCAGAGCTTAGAGGGAACACCAACCAAAGAAAACAACCCACCAAGCACAAAGGGCAGGCGTCCTTCCCTTTCTCCATCGCACACACACACACACACCCAGGAATTTGGCATTGCCTGCTGGTAAAACTAGTTGCTCTCCAGGGCTTTCAGTTCTTCACTCAGGAGTTTTCAAACCTGGGTCTCCAGATGTGGTTGGACTACAGCTCCCATCATCCCCCCAGCCCCTGATGGCCTTTAGTTGGGAACGATGGCAGTTGTAGTCCAACCACCGCTGTGGTCGCAAGTTTGCGACTTCTGAGTGTGTTCCCTTTCAGAACCATGCAACTCTGTCCGAAGCAGCCCTTCGTGATATCAGACCAGTGCTTAGTGATGC
Source organism: Hemicordylus capensis (assembly GCF_027244095.1). NCBI lineage: Eukaryota > Metazoa > Chordata > Lepidosauria > Squamata > Cordylidae > Hemicordylus > Hemicordylus capensis. The sequence goes on from NC_069658.1 coordinate 4,864,748, forward strand.
CACCTGGCTTGGCTGTGTTAGTATATATTTGAGAAGAACAACTTAATTCGGAGGAGAGCCCATTTGGGAAGCAGGGTCGGTGGGCTGTTTCCCTTTAAATATTCTCTCGGAAGGAAGTGAAGAAGGGGGAGGAAATGGGCTCTGCGAGGTTAGAGCCCTGCTGGCTGAGTTCCGTTGCCTGCAGCCAGAAGCTGTCTGATGGTGCCTTGACAAGCCAGGACAAACTGTATTATCAGGGGATTAACCACTAAATAGCCGAGAGGAGCGTCCTCTTCATCAGATAAGGCTGTTTGCAAAGAACCAGTTTGCTTTCTTGCATACAGAGCCCTGGTGTCAAATAGTCTGATTTCCAATGCCTGGTCTTTTGAATAATCTTTGCTATATTTGCTGCTCTTGTAATCTGCCAAATCATTTAATTTTCCCCGATAGCAGAAATGCTGTAAAACTTAGATAAACTTGGAGACATTAACTCCAAGGTGGTTTGCTGCCAACACCCAGGCATGGCACGTTTGCTAAGCCTGCACGCGGCATCTTCTCCCCAACCCCCCCCCCCCCCCCGCCGCAACCTAATCTCTGATGGACAGGATGCAACCAGACTAGCAGTTTTCTACATCGGGAAATTGCGTGAGGAGCTGGTGCCATCTGCATTGCTCTTTCCATGATGGTCATCATTTCTGGGGCTTCTTGTACAAAGGGTAGTACAGCATTAAGGAGGCAGGTCTGCCCACCGCGATGTGGACAGAGTTCGATGCCGCTTCCCTTCTTCTTCCTGACCATTGCCTGCCCACAATCCTTCATCATCAGGACCCTAAAACAAACAGAGCGGTGAACTTGGATCTTTGCCCCCATTCCCGGAGTCACTGTTTTTCACCCATCTGCCCTAATCCTGGCTACTTAAGGGATCTCTCCCTCTTTTTGGCATCCTGCATCAGACCCATCATGGGTTCAGGGGTGCAGCTCCCAGTTCAGGAACTCGAGAGTAAAAAAGAACCCACAGTTCTGGGTGGGGAGCCACATCTCTGCAGCTTTTGGTGTGGTACTCATGTTCAAATTAGCAGCAAAACCAACTGAGATGCTTTGAGATAGTGATACAATTCTGTCCTTGGAGGAATGTTCAGATCATTCCTCCAAGCTCAGATCTTTTCCTCGGTCTGATCCTGCGCTGGTTGACAGGTCAGGGCTGACCCTGACTGCATGTTAACAGGCAGGCTCTCTTTCCTCCTGGCAGTAACTGCCATGAATGACTTCGCGTTTATCCCCGTTTTAGTTCCCGCACAGCATAGGCTTTATGGCCTTGTTCACGTCTGTGTTCAGCATTTACAAGACAGGTTGATTAATGTTTTTGCATCTTTGCCATTGCATTCCCCGCCTGATGTGATGTTGATCTCCTATTAATTTGTTGGGATCATATTTCTCCAGTACTTCCAGTACTTTGTATAATTGCCTTGAGAGGTATAAAAAGCAACTTTAAGGGGGAAAGTTAGTTTGCAAATATGGAATCAAGAGCAGAGTCCGTCCAGGCAAGCTCATCCTCCTCAATCCCTTCTGTGCCCCTTCAGTGGTGGGTGAAGGGAAACCAGTAATTTAGTAACTGTTTCCACTTCCGGCTGCCCTTTCAGCTCTCTGGCCTCGGGGAGCAGTTCCAACTACCCACAGAACCTAGCTTTGCTCCTCTGCAAAGCCAGGTGAGTTCAGAATAAGACCGAAATAATCCATGACTTCATCATGGATGAGGGAGCCGACCTGGCTTGTATAACTGAGACCTGGATGTGGGAGGCTAGTGGCCCAGTTTGGGCCCTACTTCTCCCACCAGGCTACTCTGTTATGGAGCAGGCTAGGGGACGTGGGTGGTGGTGGAGTGGCTGAGTCCCATAAGAATACCATTTCCCTTGCCAGGGCCCCTGTGAGACAGCTGACTTATACTGAGTGTGTATTTCTGAGGCTGGGAACTCGGGATAGATTGGGGATTCTGCTCAACCCCTCTGCCCAACTGACTCCCTAACTGAGCTGACGGAGTTGGTGTTGGAGTCACCAAGACTCTTAGTGCTGGGGGACTTCAATATCCACTGTGAGGCTGACTTGTGTGGTGCGGCTCAAGAGTTCATAGTGGCCATGACAGCTATGGCCCTATCCCAACTAGTTTCAGGACCAACTCATTGTGCCAGCCACAAACTCGATTTGGTCTTTTGTTCGGATCAGGGGGGGTCTTCCATTGGTGGGGGTTGCTGTGGTTTCCCCATTGTCATGGATTGACCACTACCTGGTTAAGGTTGGTTTCACAGCTACAACCCAGCCCTGCAGGAGTGGAGGACCTATTAAGATGGTCCACCCAAGATGGCTGCTGGACCCAGTAGGATTCCAAAAAGCCTTGGTGGGTTTTAATGTTGGTGCTGCCAATGATTCTGTCAGTGACCTGATGGGAACCTGGAATAGGAAACTCATCAGGACAGTAGACGTGATCGCTCCTAAGAGTCCCTTCCGACCTGCTTTAAAAGTGGCCCCTTGGTATATAGAGGAGTTGCGGGGGCTGAAGCAGCAAGGAAGGTGACTGGAGTGCAAGTGGAGGAGAACTCAGTTTGAAATCAACAAGACACAGCCTAGAGCCAATTTGAAGGTTCATTCAGAGCCAGTACATGAGGCAAAAAACCAATTTTGGTCTGCATGCATTGCTTCTGCAGCTTCACGTTCAGCAGAACTGTCCCAGGTTGTGAGGAGTTTGATTCAGGCTCCTTTCATTTCGAACCAATCCCTGGAGACTATGTTCTGCTGTGATGCTTTTAATGCATTCTTTGCGGACGAAATCTCTTGTATTCTCTTGTAATCTCTTGTGTACCAAAACTCCATTGTTTTTGCAGAGCCTATGAAGGTGGTGTCCAGCAATCCCTCTTGCAGTATTAGATTGTATCAGTTTCAATCTGTGATGCCTGATGACATGGACAAGCTGCTTGGGGCAGTGCGGCCTACCAATTGTTCTCTGGATCCTTGCCCAGCTTGGCTGCTTCTATCTAGCAGGGAAATTGTTGGAGATGGCCTAGTTAATATCATTAACTCATCACTGAGAGAGCGTAGGATGCCTCCTTGTTTGAAGGAGGCAATCATTAGACCACTTCTTAAGAAGCCTTTCCTATATCCCTCAGTGATGGATAGTTATAGGCCGGACTCCAGTCTCCCATGGTTGGGCAAGGTGATTGAGAGAGTAGTGGCTAGCCAGCTCCAGGCAGTTTTGGAGGGTTAGGGTCAGTTTGGATCAGGTGACAAGGAAAGATAGAGCTGAGTGTCATCTGCATATTTCTGACAATTCAGTCCAAGCCACGGATTACCTCTTTCAAAAGTTTCATGTAGATGTTAAACAGCATGGGGGACAAGACAGACCCTGTGGGACCTCACAAGCCAAGGAGCCAAGCAGCAGCCCCCCAGCAACACCTTCTGGACCCTTCCCCCGAAAAAGGACCAGAGCCACTCCCAGTGATTGGGTCTGTTTAGCTGATAAACTCTTGGACATCCAGTAAATGTGAAATAGTTGTCGTAGCAGTAGCTGAAATTATGCAAAATATAGATGTATCTATGCACACTACTGCAGAATTAGGAGGCCAGACAGCACCCATCCCACACTCTATTCCAGTGCTGTGTAGACTGATTTGGGAGCTGTGCTCTCTCTTCTCTCTGTGTAGAGGTTAGAATGATCAGATTCCTTTCTGGCCCTTTAAATTTTGAACTGTGGGATATTCAACCACAACTCCTTGTTGAGGAACATTTCCCCTCACCCTCCTCTCTCTCTCTCTTTCTCTCTCTCCAGATATGAGGCCTCTCTCTTTGACCTGGTGGAAGCAATCTGCCCAGGGCTCCAGCAGCCACAGCACTACACTGAAAGTCGCAGCCACAGCAAGGGGCTTGCGCCCCAAAGTGCAACCCGCAGACAACCTGGCTGGAGTCGGAGCCCTCCTGCTGCCAGAAACGGGGCCGCTGAACTCGAAGAGAGTCGGATTCTGGAGGAGATCTTTTTCATTTGATGGCCCAGCTCTTGCAGCCTTCCTGGCAGATCCAAGGACCTTCCTTCCCGTTCTGACATGGGCCATGTTTACATGTCAGCGTATTGGTTTTAAATTATTTGATTGACGAGTGATTGTCTCCTAACTGCCCCTTAGAAAACTAACACAATAGGCCCCTGCCCAACTTCCAGATCATGTCCGAAAAGCATCCTTTGGAATAGGCCGACCAGTGTGTGAGTGGATCATTCCCTGGGCTCCTTTCATGTGCTGTTACAAGGTGTAATTTTTAAAGGAAAACGAATTCATGCCATTGTGGAGAGGATTAGTATTTCATTATGGATTTTTATTTTTATTTTTTAGCTGTGAAAACCAGTTTGCCAGACCTGCACCCTCCCCCGCTCCCCAGCGACATCATTTTCCATTTTAAAAGCCTCCTGCTAAACTGAGGGTGCTACATATGCAATTTCTGAAATCCTCCATCACATTCCACATTGCACCATTAGACTGTTTTTAAGAAAGATAACATGCAGCTCTTCTCAACACTAACAAATGTTTCACAGTTCATGAATTCCTTACAAAATGTGTCTTAGAAAAATAATAATAATAATAATAATGAAGGGTGTCTTGCAGTAGTGGCCAGTACCGATGAGCTGGAAGGGCAGCAAGCCTGCCCCCCGCGGTATCCTCTGGTCTCTCAGGCGGGCTGCTTGCCCAGGCGGCTGGGGTGGGGTAAGCAGGGTGTCCCAGAGATGAAACCATGGCAGGGAGGGGAGGGAGAAGGGCATACAGCTGGTGCTTGCTTGCTGCCCTTCCAGCAATCCCCTCCCACTCCTGGTGTATTGGGCATGGGGAGCACGCCCTAGCTGCTTTCCAGTCTTAACCACTTTAGACATCCTAGCAAGCAAAACTGCTTAACTTCCCCCGCCCCCACCTTCTGTATACAAATACTGGAGTTGCAGGACAAGACCAGTTCCTAAAGTGTGTTCTGCGCTGTGGACTCTTTTTGATGCCCTGCCTGCTTCTCAATGTTGTAAATAAAGACAAATCAGTCATTATTTCCAGCCACCGCTTTTTGCATCTGCCTCCCTCTGGCTTTAATTATTCATGCCGTATCTATTTCAGTTTGTTCAAAAAGGTGCACACACCCCCGCCTGCAGCTTTGCATGCGCTCAATTGTGTGTTTTTTTTAAAAAAGACACCACGCACATGTGGAATTGGTAAAAATGACTGCAGAGTGCAGGACCAACTGTCACTTCCTGCAGAATGCAGTGCTCATATTTTATCAGACTATCACTAGCCACTGGCATCAGTTCCTAGAAACACAGCTCTGAAATAACTCCTCTTGTGCAGGAGAAAGGCAGCGCCATCAGAGAGTTCCTACTACTTCTGGATGGGTTGTTCAGAGAAGGCGACTCTGAGGTGACCCATTGGTTTTGATTTGATGTTGCTGCTCTCCACACATGCATCAACCCACCAGTGGCCAATGATGGGCTGGGAAGGAGTCCCTTGAGATGTTCTGTTGACTAAGGCAAGGGGCGCATCATCCATTGGCTCAGGGGGGGCTGGGGGCAAGAGGACGACAACTTGGCATCCCTTTAAGCATCCCAAAGTGGTGTCCTCAGGGCTTCCCTGGGCAGTCACACTACTTCCAAGGGCTCAGTTGTGTGCTTGTGTGTTTTTAATCAGGTTATGTTCTAGCTTGCCAAGGCTAACTTGTACAATAGGCCCTCCTTTATATGATGACATTACAGGGCAAAATAGGAAATGCTGAACTCTTGACCGTTTTACAGATTTGGGTCCTCTTCAGGTATCACTCATTGATTGACTGATTTCTGAGTCTTGGCTCAATTCACATCCCTCTCTGCACGGAGAGGGCTTCTTCTGTTTTCCTTTCTCCTGCTTGTTGCTGATGTTGTGCTTCATTTGATGAGCCAGCGTTGTCTTTGGGCTGCATGCCTTTGTCCCCCAACTCCAATGGCTATTTTTTCACATTTCTGCCACTTGGGCATAGGAATTCAGCTTAACATAGGAGCTAGGCAGAGGCGAGGAAGCCAGTATAACCAACAGGGTTCCTTTTTATAATCCCATTTCTAGACCATCCCTCTTGGGGAATGAGTCCCAGCAACTTGCCTTTCCTGTCTGGTCTTCTCCAGGCCACCTGTCATTCTGCCTGCCTTTTTAAAAAGACATCCGTTCAAACCGCAAAAGGTGCCTTCGGATTTACATTCCAGAGTGATTTTTTTGTCTCCGGTTCTTAGTCGGTGCCAATATTTAACCTCTCTTAATATTGAATCTAGGATTTTCGATAAAGCTCTTGATAAACAGGTTGGATTAGTGCTGTTGATTTTTGTGTCAAATTGTACTTTGGTCATCGATGTCTCTTGAAAGGGGCATAGTCCAGGGTTCGACTTTAAACTCTATCTATAATGGCTAAAATTCACTCATAGGAAATATCTGTCTGCGAGGCACTTTAAAAAATTGTAATCAGGATTGGGGCCAAGAGGTCTTGTGTGTAGGTGCTCCAAATGCCCCAGAGTGGGTTCTGCAAAGAGTCAGGGAGGTGGTTTTTGATCTATGTGTGGTGGTTAATGGGGGTTGAACGGAAAACAGTGAGTGTGCACATATTAACAGTGTTAACAAGGAATTGTATACACACCAGGGTTCTCAAACTGTAGCCCTCCAGCTATTGTTGGACTACAGCTCCCATCATCCGCAGCCACAATGCCCAGTAGCCAGGGATGATGGGAGTTGTAGGCCAGCATCTGCAGGAAGACCACAATTTCAGACCCTTGGTCTGCACTGCTCAGTCCATCCTTCAAATGATGTTAGAGATGTATTTTGCACAGCTAGTGCCCTTGCATAAGATCTAACTGGGAAATACGGACAGTGACTGCGCAATTTCCACGTGAGCCATAAAGACATGGAATTTGCACCATGGTATTTGGAGAGTCTTCGTGTTCACTGGACAACTGGCAAAGTCCCCTTTTCCAGCTGCTTGCATGTGCACATTCTCCACAATGTAGCACAGGGTGGCGTTCTCTATTTAACTCCCATTAACCCCCCTCATATTCCGTATCCTCCAGAAACTAAGTTTTGAATTCTTCCTGTGCAGACCTCGTTGCAGGATTGTGCAAGCACTGTTTAGTAGCCATTGCAAGCAAAAGGTATTTTGCCACAAGGCATTATGAAGTTGAAGTTATTAAAAACATTTATGGCCTTGGAGGGGGGAAAAAATCAATGGCTGTCAAATAGAAAAGGACAGAAATCAGGGGTTGTAGTTAGAGACAGGAATTATTTTTCCGTCTACTGAAACAACAGAAGAGAATCAAAAATTAAACTAACCAAAGAAGTCTCCTGGTGCTGTCCATTTGAATTTAAACTCCAATAGCTGAAAGCATGAAGTGGGGGCAGAGGGAGAGGGAGGCGCCCTGAAAGAGGAAGGACTCTCGGGGTGTGTCTCGGGGTGGGGGTGGGGTTGTGGCTCTGCCCCAGTGGTCTCTTGGTGCCTCCACTTTTATGTTTCTGTGGTCCCCTGTCCCCACATGCACTTTGTAAGCAATGGGTCTGTAAAACAATTGCACAAACACACCCCATACAACGTCATGGTCCTGCTTGATCAGTACTACCTTAAACTTGATTGGCTCTTTAAATATAAACATGTGTGATGTTTTAATTTAATAAATTATCAAGGTGGATTTTTCCCTTATCTGTCTGAGCTTTATTTCTTATCCACTGTGGTATACCGGGATGTTTCTCTTTGTGGACAGAACAAAATCAGCAGGTATTTTGAAATGTTCTAAAGTGCATCGCAACTTTAATAGCTCTGTTGGCCCTGCTTAATAAAGTCACAAGAGCAATTTTAAACCAAATAATGCTCGAAATGCTGGAGGCAGATATCTGCATTACACAGAGTTCTTCTTCGGACACAAATGTTCAAAGCACAACTGATTGATGAAGCTGTGTTACTTACCTGGACGGATGATAAGCTGGTAAATGTGAGGGTTCTTCAGTTCAAAGGAGGAGGAAGTTTGAAGCAAGTGTTCTGTAATTTGGGATTACAAACCAATTGAAGAAGTATAACCACACACCAACACAGAACAAAAACCAGCCCAGTGTCTGAGATATTGTTGTGCCTGAGGGCTAGTTCACAAATGCTTGTTGCTTCATGGCTACAGCTTCAAGCAATGGCTTGAGTATAGGAAGAGGACCCAGAGATCTGTCCTGCCACCCAGGGTCAACTCGACATAATGCCTAGCTGTGGCTTCGTTGAGCCCATGTCAACTCACAAGCTGTGCTTTGCAAAGGCTGCCCACCAGGGTGCCCATGCATAGATTGAAGCTGGTTTGCAACCCACCGTGTGTGCTAACTGTGGTTTGCTCCGATATCTGTATCCACAAGCCATTGACAAAGCAGAGTTAAGGCCATTCCTCAAAGTGCTGCTGCACGCGGGAGAGGCAAGTCTCTTGGGAGTGAACCAAAGCTGGAAGCTGACGAGTAGCTCTAATCCAGCGGCTGGCACGCCCCGCAACCTGACCAGGGCACAGTAAGAGCTCTGTCCTTGCAAGGAAGCAGTCAATTAACTACATGCAAGGCTTGCCTTACAATGCAGCAGGGAGGGAGGGAAGATGTTCACTTCTCTCCCCTCCCTGCGAAGCTCTTTCTGCATCCAGGATAATGGTCATGAGAGCTGCACAGCCCTCACGGACCTATTCCTGATTGTGTAATGGGCTTCTGCAGGGAGGGGAGAGAAACTAACATCTACACAGACACACACAGAGAGGCTGCATTGCAAGGCTAACCTCATGTGTACAGTTAATTTACTGGCTCTGCCCCAATAAGGCTGCTAGGCAATGCCACCGTTGGATTCAAGCTGCTCACCTGCCTTTGTTTCCCATCGGTAACCCATTCTCTCACTTTAATCCATGCACTTTGACTTCCATGCATTTCGGGGGGGGGGGGCAGGGCGGCAGTGCTTAATAACACTTTCACTCAGGTGAGTGAAAATGTTTATCTCTGGCTGGATTTTCCCCATTGTGGCATACAGTAATTATAGATGGGAAGAGAATTGTGTGCTTGTTCCAGAAAAAGAATACATCTGAGAGGTGCAAAATGGAATGGAAAAAAGAGAAGAGAGAAACAAGCACTGGCCAAGAGAGCTTCTTGTCATAGGAACCCCACACCCCTGCTTCCTTTGCATGTCTGTCCTGCTGCCCAAAGGGGGTGCTTACAGGAGCCAAGGTAGAGTCGGAGAGCTGTGTCTGCCTTCTCCCTATATCCCCCCTGTCTGTCTGTGGGCCTCTCTCTTCCCAGCCTTTCTGGCATTATCTGACACCTCCCACCTACAGGGGGGCCAGAATATCTTGGACAGGGCTTGCAGTTCCAGTTCCACATCTGGGGACCCAGTGCTGGGGACCCCTGTTTTCGGCTGTGCTTCCTGCATTTCTCTAATATATCTGCCTATACCTATTCCTTGGGACTCGCATAGGAAGAGCCCTGCTCATGCAGACCAACCTGTTTGCTTCTCACAGTGGCCAGATGAACAGACAGAGTCATCTAGTCTAGCCTTCTCCTGCCCAGAGTGACCAATCTGATGCCTCCAGCAAACTCCCAAGTGGGGCTGAAAAGCATTTGCCCTCCCCTTCTCCCCCCGCCCATACCGCAAGCAACTGAGATTCAGAAGCCTCTGCACATGGACCTCTGTTCCTAGTTGTTACGGTTAATACAAAATGTTATGGCTAGGAGTTGGACTCACCTAGTCCAACACCTTTCCCCCATCATGGCCAACAGATGCTGTTGGGAAACATGCAGAACTTGAAGGGAAGAGATTTCCCTCGCTGTGTGTCTTCTTCTGAAAATGAAGGTTCTTTTGCCATCACAATGAATGCTCATCCATAAATTTTCTATAACCCATGGGTCCCCAGATGATGTCGCCGTTGGCCATTGTGACTGGGATGATAGGAGTTGTACAACAACATCAGGGGACCCAAGGCTGAGAATTTCTGGTCTAACCACTTTTTAAAGCCATCCAAGGCAGTGATCATCAATGCATTTTGTAGCAGCAAATTCCTTAGGTCAGTTTTACATTGATTGCCTGGGATGAAGGGTGTGAGTGAATGAAGAGCCTTTATGGAGAAGCTACTAACAGTGGGGCGCTCAACCAGTGGTAGGTCTTTGCAGGGCCAACCCTGGCACAACAGGCCCACGTCCCAGCCCCATCCTGGTGGGCCCTTCTTTCCCACTGGCTGCATGTTTTCTCAGTGCAAGGGTGGCAAACCCGGTTAAGAAGCCAGGCTCTCAAACCAGGTTAAGGGAGTGAGTGCTCCTCTACCCCCATGCAGTTGACCATGTGTCAGCACCGGCTGCTTTCAGCTGGCATGGAAACACTGATGGGCACCCACGCGGTGCATTGTGGGACAATGCGCCCTGACCCCCCACACCTCCATGCTGTCTGTGGCAGCTGTAGACCATCTGGGTGTACGATTTGCACGCCCAGCAACTCCACGTGGTTCCTCTGTGGGGAAAGGGAGTTTCTGCTGCCTTCCCCACTGCCCACCCTCAAAGCCTCTCAATCATGAGAAAGGGCTCCGAGTGTGCTTGAAGAGCACAGAGGGGAAACACTGGGTTTTCCACTCTTTTCCCTTTTTCTCCAGTTCTGGGACACAAGGCTAAACTCCAGCTGAGGTCCACTAAACTTACCCAGCGCTTTGTTGATTTAAGGCTTTTCACATACATTTTTTAAAAAAACTTTGGAAATGGTAAACTATATTAATTTGCTGTGTTTTTCCAAGGGAAAATTATTTATCAGGAGGCATTTTTAGCTCGAGTGCTCAGAGCCTTAAATCATCATAATAAATTTGCACTATTCTTTCGTCGTAATAAATTTGTTTTAAACATGAATGAGAAGATCCATGATTTCTTTAATATACTGTTATGTATTTCCTTTCAAAATGACATGGCTCACTACATCAACCCGCAGAATAATAGCAGGAGATTTACAGTACTTAAAAATAACTTTGCCTGGGAGTGTGACATGTTAACCAACTCCCAGTCTGTGGCTTCGGGTGCAGACAGGAGTGACTCTTAACAGCTTCCACTCTGCAGATTGAACCCGGAAGGGGTTACTACTTCAGGGGCTCTCAGACCTGGCTCCCCAGATGATGTGGCTGGGGTGATGGGAGCTGTAGTCAAAGAAGTTGGAGAACCCTGTGGTTATTTGCTTAGAGGAGCCAGAGATGCACCTAGGTAATTTTGGAGCCTGGACCTAAAGGCCTTAGGAGCCCCCACCCACCCTTGCAAATTAAGCATCGTCATGCTCCGCTGGGTAACCATGCCACCCAGGATAGACTAAAGAGGATTTGGGGGTCCCCAAGAGCTATGCAGGCCCTGGACTTTGGCACCGAGCACATGTGTGATATAGCTGGTATACCCACTACATCCCAGACTGGACTCGTTGTGTCCATGTTTACCACTCTCAGCTACCCAAAGAATTCCTGCTTGCTTAAAAGATAGGGCTGGGATTTTTATTTTATTTTTAAATTAAGAACATTGATGCTGCTCTTCAGTACCAAAATTCAATCAATAGAAAGCAGTGCAAAAGCAGCAATAAACTAATGCAAGAGAAGAGGTATAAAGAAGAATAACATTAAGACCACAAAGCCAAGCATGAACACTAAAATGTAGAGATCTTTGCCTAGTGACCAAAGACATCAAGTATGTGCCAGGTGGGCCTCCAGGAGAGCATTCTACACACTTGACGGTGTGTAGGAAATGGATTGGGAGCCAATGCAGTAGTCTGAGCATATCCAACAAAGATTCTGCCGGTTTTCCAAGAGGTGCGGGAAGTTGGGTTGCCAGGTCCAGATGATGAAAAATGTCAATATCCATCACTCAAAAAGGGGTAATAGAGGATGCTTTTCATCAAAAATGTCTCCACCTTGCATAACATTTGCATGTGTCTATTGGTATTATCTGTGCCTATTTTGATAAAAATTGGATAATCTGAGAATACATACGGCTCACCACCATGAAGCTGATGACCAGGTGAGCTGTGTGTCTGCTCAGTCTGCTGTCTAGGTGCAGAGTTCTCAAGGCCCCTGTGTCATCTCCTGGTTGGATTTACCTCACACACGGTCCTCTGCCTTCCTCCCCCACGGGTCACCCAGCCTGCTTTCTCCAGCCAGGCCAGCAACTTCACTTCTTGGCTCGAGGAAGGGCAGCCAGCTAGCTATCGAGTCAGACTCTTTGAATACTGCTGCAGCGGTGCATGCACAGTCTCCCACTTGCTTGCTGCTCTCTACAACTACAAACATTTATATACAGCTTTTCAAGAGAAGATTTAATAGTAGTTTTCAAAGAAACAATAAGATGCTCTCCTGTCCCCAAAGGACTCACAATCTTAAAAGAAATGCAAGGTAACACCAGCATCAGCCTTTGAAGGAATGCAGTCCTGGGACTGGATAGGGCCAGTTGCTCTCCCCATGATAAACATTTTTAAAAAGTTGTTTGGTCCCCAAACTAATCTCTGTTCCTCCTAATGCAAGAAAACAATTTTGTCCCCCAAAATGGTTGCATGCCCTCTATAAAGGTCCCTAGCTGGCAACCCTAGCAGGAGGGCATTACCGAATCTTTGGCAATACTATCCTGTACCTCCCAAGAATATGGATTTATAGTCAGTAGTTCCTTGCCCCTTATGGCTGGAAATCCCTCTCGGGGCACCTGCATGGTACCAACTCTTCTGACAAAGAGAGATCCCACGGGTTTCTGCTTAGCGGAGAATGGTCATTTCTGGAGCCAGTGAGTTGTCGTCGTAGCACCACCAAAGGACCAAGGAAGAATTCGGAGGCTCATAGTGGCTAGATTAAACTAGGCCTGTATGTGGTAGGCAGCAGAATGCTGGGTCCAGAGGGCAGGGCACAGTGAGGAGGGGTGTGCTCTGGAAGGCTTCTCCAGCTAGGATCTCTGCACAGGCTCCCAGGAAAGAGCCCCCCACCTCAGTGCTTGTGTGTGTCTGTGGTGGTGGTGGTGGTGGTGGGGTGCTCCGTGCTCCTCTGTTTGTGCACACTGGCAGTGAGGTGTTTGCCATTTAGCAAATGCACCTTGGTATAAAACTAGAGCTCATGTACAAAAGCAGAAAAATCATCCCAAACATTTTCAAACTCGTTGACCTCATGATTTTCAGATTCACATGGTGATGTAAATCTGCATGGTGGACTTGAAATGGATTATTATGGCATCTTTGTTGAGTTCAGTGGATGGGTTTCTAAGCATTTGATGAACCCGTCTCAGTGTTAAAATTCTGCTTACAAAATTAGCATTCAAGCCAGTAGCAAATGTCTGCACTCCCTCGAAGCTGGAATCTTTGTTTTAAACACACACACTCACACTCTAAACAAATTAATTAAATATCTGTCCCATTGCTATGTCCCCAGATAGGCTCCCCAGCAAGGCTAACTATCAATAAGAATTAATATGGCAGAACAATAAAACAACAGAGCTGTAAAACAGCATATCAAAAAACTTTGAGGGAATGGATTGAATCCAAAATTCCCTTCCTCTATGGGAATGAAACCTTTGGATACAGCCTAATAAACCTCTGAATACCCCCTTTTTAAGTGGTGATGCTCTTATATTTGCCAGGGGGAGAGCAACTGGCCCTATCCAACCCACACACAGCATCCCTCCAATGGCTGTTGATGGTATCTGCCTTATGTTTATTTTCAGACTGTGAGCCCTTTGGGGATAGGGGACCATCTTATTGATGTATTATTTATTTTTCTATGTAAACCACTTTGAGAACTTTGGTTGAAGAGTGGTATATAGATATTCATCATTGTAGTAGTAACAGCAGGTAAAGCAGAGGAGACCCTGCATAAGCAGAGGAAGAAGAATAACTTCTGGCTTAGGGCTGGTTCACACCTGCATGAACATTACCCTACACTTGATAATGTGCAGTTAAGGTTTGAATGGGCTTCCCTGAAAAACACTGTGTTCAGGTCTGGATTATGATATACTGGGCCCTAAACAAAGTCAAACTTAAAGATGGTATACAAGAAATAAAACGAAAGATGTTTCGGTGTAACACACCATCATCAGTTAAACAAACAGATGCAGACAGATAAAAACCTCCTCTGTTCCCCAGCTGTTAAATTCCATAGACCTGAGAACATTCTGTTCTGTGACTGGTGGAGGGATAATGAGGGAAGGACGGGGGTGGGTGGGGGGGAGAATAAAGGGAATCACCTGATTTTCTCAAAAGCTAATGAACCTAATAGCATCAGTGAGTGTATCCCGAGCGCTAGTATCTGGTCTCCGTTCCTCTATGAATAATGCTTCGTAAGATTTGTGAACGGGGGAAGGAAATTGTGGGAAGAAAGGTGGAATATATAAGATTCAGTGCTTAGGTTGTACTTCGTTCTATATTGGAGAATCTGGTACTCCACTGAAAGATAGATATAAAGAAGATCTAGCAGATATGGGGCATTGTACACAGAGAACAAAACCTTGGTCAATGCATAAGAGAAAAAAACATAAAAGTAAAATAGTGCCTACTAAAATATCTGTTTGGGAGATTGAAAAGAGTTTACAAAAAAGGAAAATAAAGGAAGAATTATTTATAGAGGAATTGAGACCAGATATTAATGCCTGGGGAGGCACTGTCTGATGCTATTAGGTTCATTAGCCTTTGAGAAAAATCAGGTGATTACCTCCCCCCCCCTCCCCCATTATCTCTCCGCCAGTCACGGAACAGAACTTTACCAGGTCCATAGAATTTAACAGCTGGGGAACAGAGGGGCTTTTTATCTGTGCATGTCTGTTTGTTTAAATGATTATGGTGTGTTACACTGAAACGCCTTTTATTTTAATTTTTGTATACAAGACAGATCATCCTGGAGAGAATCTATCTATGTAGTCACTAGGAGATGACACCGACTTCATGGCACTTAATCAATCAATCGATCAATCAATACCATCTTTAATTTCTTTTTGCGCAATAAAGGTTTTTTGATGAGAGTTAAAATTATTATTCTAACAAAAAGGACAATGAAAATAGAAATAATAAAACTTTATTTTTACTTGGCAAAAATTCAGTGAAAATCTAATAGGGACTATTCCCACGACTGCATGTGTCCATGAATGTGTGGTCGAGCAGGCAGTGGGGCAAACAGGGGTCAACTTACCTTCGCCCAGACATCTGCTCTGGCCCCTGTGGCACACCTGCACAACCAGTGCTGCTGGGAGCGGTGTGGATGATTCCCGGCAACACGGGTAAACAGAAGCCGGGACTTCTTGTCCCAGCCTCCGAGAACCCCAAAGTGCACTGTGCACCAAGCACAGAGCGCTGGGAGATTCTCCCAGGGGACGGGCACACTAGGCACCCGTCTCTGTGTCAGCACAAGCTGTAAGCAGCTTGTGCTGACACACAATCTCATGCCTCATAATCTAACAAAAACAGCTATCTTGCAAGAAGCCAATTTGCATTACAAATACCTCTAAATGAAAATATGTGATGTGAAACTTGAAATCTAGTCGTTTGTTTGTATTCAGAGGCCCCTCGTAATATGAGGCCCTCCTTAGCTTGTGCCTAAATCCAGCACTGATCAGGTGTTCTTTAAAAAAGGTAACTTGGTGCAAAGTGTTCCCGGGTTAATCACCCCAGAGCCCGGTCTCTGGGCAGATGGGTCTGGAAGCATGGCTGCAGAAAGCAGTGTTGAACTCCTGGACAGGTTCTTCCAGTGACTGGCATGCCAGTTTTCCTCTGGCATTTCCAATCATAGGAGGAATCTGTCCATGAGGGAATCATTTTTCTCTGCAAACTCTGTAACTGAACAGCATTTGGGTGGTGGTGGTGGTGGTGGTGTTGGAGCCTATGAGCACATCAGTGTGGGGGCAGGGCTTCAGAGCACAATGCTGGGACACTGTATGTGAGTACAGTGGACAGATACAGCATGATGTGATGCAAGCATGCTCTCTGCAGTGCTGGACCTGTGACGGGCCCAGAGCACACACGGAGGTGGTGTGATGCAGCCCTTTGGCCCACCCATACGGATCCCTTCTCTCCCTTCCCTCCTATCAGCAGTGTGTCTGGGGCTGCTGGTCGCTGGGGCCAGTGTGGTCAGGGAGAAATGGCATGGGATGTCTGCTGGGTTTAATGCCCTCAACATGTCCACAGGGGCAGCCCGGTCACTAAAGCAGGGGGCAACAGGCGAAATGCAAGCAACACTTGCCCTCTTCACACCTGTGGGTGACCACACCCCTGCGGTGCACGGGTGCAGCTCCCATCATCTGAGCAAGTGGGCAAGCAAGTGGGCGCTCCTTATCCCTGTCCCTCCACCAGCTGCCTACTTGCTCCCCACGTTGCCTCTTTTTGTCGTCGCTAGCTGCTTCTGGTCATCACAATGCACTGTGGCAAGCCAGCTGTCCAGAAGCAGCTGACGGCGACAGGAGAGGAAGGCAAAGGCGGCAGCAGAGCAGTGCGGACAAGCGGGCACATGGGAGGGTGACAGGGACCACCCAACTGCTCACTTGCTCAGAAGACGGGGACCACCCAGCCACCCGTAGGGATGTGCACAGTCCGGAGCAGTCCGGACCGGCACCGAAGGGGGGCCTTACTTTAAGGGTGGGGAGGGCTTACTTACCCCTCCCGCCTCTTTGTCCCCTCCAGCGCCCGTATTCAACAGAATAACGGGGTGCTGGAAACCAGCCGCCCCCACTGCCCCCCCCGCTGCGGGCAGATTTGGCCAAAAACTAAAGGTACAAATGCCGCCGCCACCACCCGCCAGCCCTCCCTCCCTCCCAGCTGCCCGCCCACCCGCCCGAGTCCTCAGCCGATCTTTTTGAAAAAAACGAGAGGAGCTAGCGAACAAAGCTCCTCTTGTTAGGGAGTCCTGTAGCATACTGAAGAAGCTTTGCACACGCGCGCATGCGCGCGCCACAAAGCACGCCGACCGCTGGAGGCCCGGTCTACCCACCGGGAAAAGGCCGGGTAGACCGGGCCTCCGGCGATCGGAGGCCCGGTCTACCCGGCCTTTTCCCGGCGGGTAGACCGGGACTCCGGCGGTCGGCGTGCTTTGCGGTGCGTGCAAAGCTTCTTCAGTATGCTACAGGACTCCCTAACGAGAGGAGCTTTGTTCGCTAGCTCCTCTCGTTTTTTTCAAAGAGATTGGGTGAGGACTCGGGCGGGCGGGCGGGCAGCTGGGAGGGAGGGAGGGCTGGTGGGCGACAGCGGCGGCATTTGTACCTTTAGTTTTTGGCCAAATCTGCCCGCGGCGGGGGGGGGGGGGCGGCGGATGGGGGCTGGTTTCCAGCGCCCCGTTATTCTGTTGAATACGGGCGCTGGAGGGGGCAAACAGGCGGAAGGGGTAAGTAAGCCCTCCCCACCCTTAAAGCAATACCCCCCACCCGGACCCGAACCAGCCAGGGCCAAACCGGTCTGGCAGTTCGGCCATTCTTTAGAATGGCCGCCGGACCGGTTCGGACACACCCCTAGCCACCCGCTTGGAATATGGAAGGTGCTTGCCCACCTACCCAGCCACCCATCCGCTTGGATAACAAGAAGCACCCGCCCATGAGGGCAAAGGGTTCCTGCCATCCAAGCAGATGGGTGGGTGGGTAGGTGGGCAGGCACCTTCCGTCATGTTGGAGAAGGCTTGGGTTTTCTTGTTGGTAACAGCCAGGCTCTCCAGCAAGTGTCTGTTAGAGCTAGGACCCTGGCAGCATCAGCTCTCAGCTGCAATGTCTCATAGTGGCCACTGGGGGGTTTTAGGGTCATGGATGAAAGTGCTGGACTCCTCCCCTCTTTGTTCTTCCAGGGTTAGTCTCCATTTTGTCTCTCCAGAGTTGGCTGCTTGTTTAGTCTTTCTCCCCTTTCAGCCTTAAGCTCCGCTTTCCCACCCTTTTGTAACTTCTAAATAAATCCTTGTTGTACTTCACACTCAGAGAACTGTCTCCAGGCCCCTCACTTGGCTGAACTCTCCCCAAACTGGCTTTGCTCTGTGAATGGGAGTCGGATGACTGTTCTTCTCCTACAGTCTCATGGTGGAGCAGGCGTTTGCAGCCAGGCTCGGGGCTCTGTACACTTCACAACACTAGCTGTCTTGCTTGTGTGCAGCCTGTAGACCAGGCTGGACAGTTTTGGCCTCCAGCTGTGGTTGGACTTTAACACCCATCATCCCTATCCACAGTGGCCACTACTCAGGGATGATGGGAGCTGGAGTCCAACATCTGCAGGAGGGACGAAGTGGTGCAGCCCTGCTCTAGACCAGGGATTCTCAACATTGGGTCCCCAGATGTTTTTGGACTTCAGCTCCCATAATCCCCAACCCCAGTGGCCTTTGGTTGGGGGTTATGGAAACTGAAGTCCAATAATGTCTGGGGACCGAACACTGAGAATCCCTGGTCTAGACACTGGACCCCCTGCTAGATACGATCCCTTTATTCCTCCATTTGTCAGCTATTCAGGGAGTTGGATTGCTTTGGGGAGACACCCCTCGTCCAGTTAGAATGCAGCTACCCCATGCTGGCCTCCTGGAGGAGCAGGTGAAGGTCAAAGGCTTGCTTGAGTTTAATTTTTGGCATTGGATTGTTGCAGCTGAGCAACGTTTGTTTTGCTTAAAGGGGAAAAAAAAATCTACTCCCGAGCCCACTGCACTAAGGTTTCCTTGCCTTGTAAAAGTGAAGACAAGAGCACCAAGTCCACGCCTATTTGCGATGCACTCAGCTAGCGCGAGGAGTGCCAGGCATGTCCAGATCGCAAATAGATTTTGTGCCTTGACAGCTACACTGTGATCCTCTGTGTCTCTAAGCCACATTTCACATGCCATCCGCTAAGCCGTCATGATGAAAATCTGACAACCAGAAACACCTGCTTGACCTTTAAGTCATAAACCCCTCATGCTTAAATAGAATATATTTATCGGTGGGGTGTCAGGAAGGTTGCTACCAAGCACGCAGGCCTCTCTGGTAAGCCTCTGAGCTCTTCTCCGGATGCTCGTTGGATCAATTTCTGAAGCTAGGCCATGAAAGTGCATGCATGGAACTGTGACGAGGGCATTAGCTAGCAGCATAAGACGTGCCCTGCTGCATGAGGCCAAAGGTCCATTCAAGCCAGCAGCCTGTTTCTAACTACAGCCACCCAGGTCTTGTGGGAGCAAGCATGAATTGCCCTCTGCTAAGCAGGGTCTGCCCTGGTTTGCATTTGAATGGGAGCCTACATGTGTGAGCACTGTGAGAGATTCCCCTCAGGGGATGGGGCTGCCCTGGGAAGAGCATTTGCATGCTTGCGTACAGAAGGTTCCAGTTCCCCCTCTGCTAGCAGCATCTGCAGATAGGGCTGAGTGCCTGCAGCCTTGGAGAAGCTGCTGCCAGTATGGGTAGGCAATACTGATCTAAAGGGACCAAGGGTCTGACATAAGGCAGCTTCCTTCCTATGGGCTTCTGGGAAGCCCACCAGTAGGGCTTGAAGCCAACAGCTGCCTCTTGCCATTGCTCCTCTCTCTGCAAGTGGTATGCACAAGCATTTGGCCTTGGAACATATAGCAGGGGTTCTCAGACTTGGGTCCCTAGATGTTGTTGGACTGCAACTCCCATCATGCCCAGCCAGAAATTGCAGGGGATGATAGGAGCAGGTGATGTTCTTATTTAGTCTTGATGGCTATAGGCGACCTCCAGCCTCAGAGGCAAGATGCCTCTCAATACCAGTTGCAGGGGAGCAAGCAACAGCAGGAGAGAGGGTATGCCCTCACCTCTTGCCTGTGGGCTTCCTAGAGGCATCTGGTGGGCCACTGTGGGGAAAAGGATGCTGCTGGACTAGATAGGCCTCCTTGGGCCTGATCCAGCAGGGCTGTTCTGATGTTCTTATCTAGTCCAACAAAATCTGGGGACCTCAAGTGGGGAAGCCAAGGGCTTAGTGATCCAGCAGGGCTCTCCCATCTCCATCGTAAATGTCCCACTCACTCCAGCAGGGTTTGCAGCAAAGACGTCTCCTATCCCGGCTGAGCGGCCCTCCGTTCCTCCCACTCTGCCCATCCGGTCTGATTGTTGTCCTGGACACAGCTTTCCAGGAAGAGTGGATGTTGATGCTCTTCCTGACGCCTGGCAGAAAGTCTGAGGGAACCACCCAGCCCTTAGCTGGAGCATGCTCCTGCGCTTGCTGGTCTGGAAAATTGAAATCCTTGGGTTGTGTAGGATTTAACGGAAGGTATTAGCTTGGGCAGAAGAGATTTGACTTTGAGAAAGCAGCTGCCACATCCAAAGAGATTCGTGTGGACACACTCCAAGCTTGGCACAGTGCTGTTAAGTGGCCTGAAGAGCTGCCTGGCTGGACTTCTAGGAGAGAAGTCTAGGAAACTCCTGGCAGCAGCAGCAGTTCAGGGTGAATCTGCTTAGCAACTGCCGTACTACTGGCAGAATCCACTGGGCAGCACACACAGACCTGCCTGTTTTGGCCGGGCATAGCAGGTGAGAACTGGCCGGATGTGGACCCTGACCTACCCATCTGCAAAGGCGATGACTCAGTTCTCAGTGGAGAGTGTGAAACCCACAGGGTGACACAAAAACCTCACCATTAAATTCCTCAAAGGATGACTTTCCCCGCTCTTAAAGGGTTGCATAACAGTACCATTTCGCTGGTCAATTGTATGCACTCCCTCCCCTCCCCTGTTTACAGGGTTCTCCTTTTCCTCCATGCTGGGAATATTGGTCCTTTACTTCTTTGCAGAAAGAAGGGGATATATTAAAAGTACCCAAGGATGGGCCAAGTAAGCATAGAGCATATTAGCTGGTGCATTGAACAATATAGGAAGCTGTTTGTAGCGAGGTGGCCTTCACTGCAAGATGACTACAGTGATTCCTCTGAGGAATCAACTGGGGGTGATTTAAAACTATTCCCCAACCTTTTTTATCCTGAGGCACATGCGATTTTTAAAAAGAGATGTAATGAAAAAGAAAGATGTCCAAATCACCTTCTTGCTTCCTAGGGATGCTTCTGAAATTCTACTCCATCTTGCTTCCCAAGTGGCACTGAAGTCTTCAGAATTCTCTCTCTTTTTATTGCCAATTTTTGTAGAGAGCATGCACAATCATTATAGTTTTTCATTCCTTAATAGCATATCCTTCCTCTAGCTTACCTGTGCACATTGATAAAAACACTACCAAAAAGGCCATTTTGACATGATTGTTCACATGGTTGCATCAAGATTCTTTTGTGTGATGCTTTACTGATAGGCACATGTGTCGATTGATAAAATGCTGCAGGACCGTAAATGAGATGCGATTGCAGATGTGGTCAAGACTCCTTTTGTGCAGCATCCATAAATGTTTGATCAACATGTGCATGCACATCGGGATGTGCGTGCGGGTAGAAGAGGAGATGCAATGAAGGAAATGAACTGAAACCAAGGCAAACCGTGTATGCTCCAGTTTTAGAATTTCAAAATTCTCCTTCTTAAACTGGAATTGAGGGGGAGGGGAACACAGGGCAGAATGAACCGGAGGGCCAGTAAAGGCAAGGAACCTCCTCTCATCCCTCCAGAGCTTCATGGATCAGCACCTTCCACCGAGGACTTTGTTCTGAGAGCATTGCTTGGCCTGTCCATGCCACGGGGCTGTTCCATGGTAGACGTTTTCTTCTGGGTTTCTTCCAGGTCTCTCCCTTATTTTAATTATTGAGTACCTAGCCCGGTAAAGCAAGTCATTTTAATTTTAGTTATTGTTTTCTTAATTGCAAATCAGGTTGCAGCAATGGCCCCCTGGAGCCCTGCCTCTTACTTCCCAGCAATTCTCAAGTTGCTGATTTGAACATTCTGCAACTGAAGCCGGACTGGAGACCCGAAAGGCGGGTGGCACATTAGCATGCAGTTGTGATGCCGTCTCTTTTGCCAGCAGGGAGGGAAGCAAGCCTGGGCTTGTCAAAAGTCCCAAACACACAATCCACAACTGGCGCTCAGGAAACAGCACACCTCTCCTCATGCTTGTGCCGCAATTGAAAGACATGCTCCCCTGTGGGCCTATAGCGAGTGGGGCTAGGGCCTGACATTCAGCACACACCTCACTGCTGGGTTGGCTCGCGGTCTGAGCTCAGAGGAGTCCTGCTCACCGATCGTCAGATGCCCATCTGCAGAATGGGACCGCTATTAAGCATACGTTTCATCTCTTAGTCTGCTTAGTCCTGAAGGACTTATCTGGGGAAGTAGCAAGCTTTGAGGATACCATGGGCAGCCAGGAAAACAAATAAATGGATCCTAGAACAAATCAAACCAGAATTTTCATTCAAGGCACAAATGACCAGGCTCTAACTAGCATATTTCGGATATATTATGCGAAGACCCAGCTCCCTTGAGAAGTCTATAATGCTGGGAAATGATGAAGGAAAGAGAAGAAGAGGACGGCCAGCAGCAAGGTGGATGGACTCGATGACGACAGCCATGAATGCACCACTGAGAGACCTTAGAGGCCAAGTGGAAGACAGATCATCCTGGAGAGCATCTATCTATGTGGTCACTAAGAGTCGGCACCAACTTGACGGCACTTAAGCAAGCAAGCAAGCAAGCAAGCAAGCAAACCTTTAAAAAATATATATACATACAATTGCTACCCCCCAAACCACATGCTTTGAATAGAATACCTTAAGAATGCTGACTCCTTTTCACTCAACACATAGGAAGGCTGTTGGAGAAACACAGTTTCTCCAGGGCTTCAGAGGCTGGAGTCCCTACCGGTCCTTCCTGGAGATGCTGCCTGGGAGGAAACCTGGGCCTTCCTGCACGCAGAGCAGATCCTCTGCCACTGAGCTATGGCTCCATCCTTCCCACTAGGCTGGGAGCAGCGAGGGAGTGAGCAAAGGACAGTTCTTTGAATGCAAGCTAGCAACTAGGATATTCATTAGGAAATAAACAGAATGGAAGAATTGGTTGAGCTTGGGTTGACACCATTCACTATCCAGTCAATTGACTCTCTCTGCATTCCTTTAGGCCATGATACAGATTGGGGGGGTGGGGGGGTTGGATCATTTTGTTAATCCAGATTGCTTCTCAACACAGAGGCAGTTTCCTCCCTGGGTGGGGCAAGAGGGGAACGGGAGGGGGGGGCCTAGTGTGTGCCTTAACATCCAGGTCTCTCTAGGACATAGGACATAGGAAGTTGCCATATACTGAGTCAGACCCTTGGTCCATCTAGCTCAGTATTGTCTACACAGACTGGCAGTGGCTTCTCCACTGGAGAGGCTTCCAGGGAGGGAACTTGGAGCCTAGATGCTCTTCCCAGAGCAGCTCCATCCCCTGAGGGGAATATCTTGTAGTGCTCGCACTTCTAGTCTCCCATTCATATGCAACCAGGGCAGATCCTGCTTAGCTATGGGGACAAGTCATGCTTGCTACCACAAGACCAGCTCTCTTCTCTGCTTTCTGTGTCCTCCTTTCTCTGTAGAATGATATCTTTAATCTGAAGTCTGCAATGTGTCCTTACGCAAATAGATGTCAATAAATATTTAATTAACAGAGAGTGCCCATCCAGATGACCTGACGTCCTCTGGAGCAAAACTCTCTCACCCCAGGGTAGTTTGGTATGGTAAAATGGGCCTCTGCAGCCATCTGGTATGAAAACATTAAATTTCGACCTTTCCCTTACCTGTAAAATTCCCGTTGGATTGTTGCCCACATTAGAATTCCAGGCCTGAATGTGGCCTCTCATACAGGACTGCTCATGTTCCCACAAGATGGGCCCTAAAGAACAAAGCTTTAAAAAAATAAATAGGACCTGCACATTAAGAGCACAGCCCGGTGCCTAACCCAGGTGGGATGTGGCTTGTTCGGCATATTATCATGGCCTGGGCGTACCCCATCCTAAATTATCACGTAGGACCGGTTCTCACATGTGTCTTCATCATTTCCTGACTACAACTCAAGGACGTGCTTGCATGGTATGATCAGAGAACAGTCACTACAGACATAACTTCAGTATCACTTGCGGTCAGACCAAGGACTGTGCTTTTCCGTGGGGGCAGCTGAGAACATAAGAAGATCTGTGCTCCATCAAAGTTTCATCTAGCCCAGTATCCTGTGTCCAACAGCAGTCAGCTAGATACCTCTGGGAAGCCCACAAACATGAGATGAAGGCATCAGCCCTCTCCAACTGTTCCTTCCCAGCAACAGGTATCCAGCAGTATACTGCCACTGACCATGGAGGTTTTTCCTACAGCTTTCATGCCTAATAGCTGTTGATAGAGCTATCCTCCATCAGTTTGTCTATTTCTCTTTTCATACTATCAAATGAGAGGAGAGCAGGTCTTGTGGCAGCAAGCATGAATTGCCCCCTTTGCTAAGCAGGATCCACCCTAGTTTGCATTTGAATGGGAGACTACACATGTGAGCACTATAAGATATTCCCCTTATGGGATGGGGCTGCTCTGGGAAGAGCACCTGCCTGCTTGCGTGCAGAAGGTTCCCAGTTCCCTCCCTGGCAGCATCTCCAAGATAGAGCGGAGAGAGACTCCTGCCTGCCACCTTGGAGAAGCCGCTGCCAGTCTGGGAAGACAAGACTGAGCTAGATGGACCAAGGGTCTGACTCAGTATAAGGCAGCTTCCTGTGTTTCTATCTAAATCAGCTGCCATCCCCACTTTTTGTAGCAAGGAATTCCATAAGATTTTCTTTGCTCTTTTCTGAATCTACAGCAAGTCAGTTTCTCTGCATCACTCTGAGTACACTCCTAGCAGTATTCCTTCTAACAGGGTTCCCAGATGTTGTAGACTAAAACTCCCATAATCCCCAAGCAAAGGCTTGTGCAGCTGGGGATGCTGGGAGTTGTAGTCAACAGCATCTGGGAATCCCTGTTAGAGGGAACACTGACTCCTAGAATTAATTCTAGGTCCAGTCACACATTCTACTCAGCACTTGTACAGTCGGTGCCCAGTGTACACAAGATCTGTATGCTAGGGATGTGCCAACTGATTCAGGTACAAAATGATTTGTAACCAAATCTACCTGTTTTGGGTGATTTGTGGACAAACAAATACCCTGGGCTACCTGGCCAGATTCAGGTCCAAAACAAATCGCCCAGATTTCGGACCTGAAAAATTTGTAGATTCATATCTCCATTTTGTGGTGATCTCTCTTGCTGTCTCCATTTTGTGTCAGGGATTTTTGTTGAAAATCCCACCCTCCCAAGCTGCAGATTGGTGCCTTACAGTGTTCAACAACTGGCTGGTGACTTCCTGCCCCCCGGTTCTAGATTGGCTCGTTTCCATTCAAATCTTTGCATTGGATTCTCCGCATTGGCTAGGGGAAGGGTCAAAGAATGGACAAGGGTGGAGGGAGTTCGAAGGAGGGATTTTCAAATGTACTTAAGGAGGCAGGGAGTCGCCATTCTGCCTCATGGGAGGAGAGAGAGAGAGAGAGAGAGAGAGAGAGAGAGAGAGAGAGAGAGAGAGAGAGAGCCAGAGGAGCTTTGCTTTGCCTTGCCTGCCTGCTGCCTGGAGTGGAGTCTCTTTTTTTTTGTTCCTGCTTTCCTGACTGAGGAAAAGAGAAGAGTGGTTTTTTTTTCTTTCCATCCCCTTCCTGCTGCTGAGAGAATCACTGACTGCGCCTGCTGTCTGTCTGTGTGAATCGATTTGGGTACAAAACGATTTGTAACCAAATCTACTAGTTTTGGGAGATTTGTGGACAAAACAAATTCCCCGTGTGCTAGCTGGCCAGATTCAGACCCAAAACAACAAACGGGGAGTGATTCAATTCGGGTACAAATCGAATCGAAGAAACCGGTTTGTGCACAGCCCTACTGTTCCCTACTCATATAGTTCTTCCCATACCATGTTGAATGCAGACACCACAGTACACTTCCTTTCTGTATCCTGCGTTTCAGGCGGTTCACTTTTGAAGTGGGTGCAGGTACAGTAATTCCCTTTGAAACATATACATGTGCACAGACTTCTGAATGCAGGCACAACGTAATGTCGGAACGGGGCTAACAGCATTCATGTATTTGGCTGATGTGTTGTGAGCAACAAAATGAAGTGCCTGGATGTGGGCACCAGTGTTTAATACCTGCCAAAGAATTCTTACCATCAGAGATACATTGTTGGGGGGGGTGCACCTGCCAATGTTCTGCCCCCCAAGCCCTGACATAGAGGGAAACGGACTGGGGAGTTCTCAGCCGCTGTGGGGAAATGCCTCTCTCTCCATGCATTCAGCGACATTTCCCCAGCCTTTCCGCCACAGGTGTCATGTTTGAGGCATCTCTCCCTCCACCCAGAACTCTCACCCCCCCCTCCACATCTTGGAAATAAGGAAACTTCTTGAGTCTTGGAAGGAGGGAGAAGGACTTGTGGGGATTTTTCCTTCTTTTTTTGCCCCCCCCCTTATTAAAAAAAAAAGAAGCCGCAGCTTTGAGCACCTCTTCAAAGGCTGCCAAATTCACTTTGAATAATATAAAACTCCAAGAGGCGAAAAAAGGGAATATTAAACGAAATGATCTCAACTCCGGCTGCGCTGCTGCTGGAATGGAGCGGCTTGCATTTTTCATCAATATAACTGCACCGATACTTTAACTCCCCGGTTAGAAGGCGCCCAAGAAGAGAGGCTGGCAAGCAGCTTTATGACAATAAAAATGAAGCTACCGCAAATGGTGCCGTGTTGAAATAGCCCCAATCGCTTTGCTCTTCGATCAAAAGAGAGCTCCCCTCACTGCCTGAGCAAGTTTGCATGGCAAGGTTGCAGAGGGAGGCTTGCTGGCTGGCTGCTCTGTGGCCACAATGTTGGCCACAGGCCATTACTGGGGCTTCCGGGGGCTTGATAACCCCCACCCCCCCGGCCACAACTCCGGCACTTTTGCAACCCAAGGCAAGCAGAAAATAATGCAGGAGCGCTACCAAGTCCCTGATGGGAGGCATTCCAGTTGGTGTTCCCTTTAGTCCCTGGAGCAGGCAGGCTTCCGAGGCTAAAGACCACACCGGCTGGATGCCAGGACTGTACCTGAGAAAGAGACGCCACTGTGACCTGGGCAAAGAGGCACCTTTCAAAGTGGTGAACTCTCCTTATATTGAGCAGGGGGAGAGCAACTGGCCCTATCCAGCCCCAGCACAGCATCCCTCCAGTGGCCGTTGCTGGTATCTGCCTTGATGTGCTTTTTTCTTTTCAGATTGTGATTCCTTTGAGGACAGGGAGCCATCTTATTATTACTCTTTTCCTGTGCAAACTGCTTTACAAACTTTTTATTTAAAAGAAGTATATGAGTAGTAGTAGTAGTAGTAGTAGTGATAGATAGATTGATTAAGTGTCGTCAAGTCGGTAGGAATGTGCGAAACGTTTCAGCAACAAAACATTTTGTACCCTTCAGGCTTGCAGATTGGCAGGCAAAACTTGCAGGGCCGGACAGGAGGCAGGGAGTTTCCAGAGCGGCAGGGAGCTTGACTTTGTCTTTGGCCGGGCAGTGAGGCGGTTGGGAGGTGGCGGAGGAGGCGGATGGCAGGGGTGAGGAGGTGGCGGCAGCAGCAGCGGGCCCTGGCAGAGGAGGTGGGCAGTTGGGTGAAAATGGCAAGGCGGGCGGGAGCCTGGTGGGGAGAAAAAGCGCTGCTGGTGGCGGGAGGATGGGGGATCTCCAAAACAACAGGGAACCAACGGACTGGGGTGGAAGGGAGGGGGGAATTGGTGGGGAACGGACTGGGGAAGGAGAACGGAACAATGGGGAACAGACTGGGGTGGAAGGGAGGGGGGAAGCAATGGGGAAATTGGCAACTTGCAATTCGGTTTCAGATTTGGAGCAAGTTGTCTCCTAAACTTAAAATGGGTCATTTTGGGAGGGTTGATTTCAGACTCTCGCTGAATTGGGTTTTTTCCCCATATTCAGCCAGCAACAAAATGGAAAAAATACGAAATGCACACCCCTACAAGTCAGTGTTGACTCTTAGTGACTACAAAGATAGATTCTCTCCAAGATGATCTGTCTTCAACTTGGCCTTTAAGGTCTCTCAGTGGTACATTCATTGCTGTCATCATCGAGTTCATCCACCTTGCTGCTGGTTGTCTTCTCTTTCCTTCAACTTTCCCCAGCATGATGGACTTCTCAAGGGAGCTGGGTCTTCGCACAATGTATCTGAAGTATGATAATTTGAGCCTGGTCATTTGTGCCTTGAGTGAAAATTCTGGATTGATTGGTTCTATGATCCATTTGTTTGTTTTCCTGGCTGTCCATGGTATCCTCAAAAGTCTTCTCCAGCACCAAAGTTCAGAAGCGTCAATACTTTTTCTATCTTGCTTCTTCAAAGTCCAGCTTTCACATCAATAGAGTGTCATGGGAAAAACCAGTGTCCGGACGATTCTAATCTTTGTAGGTGTAAACATTCACGGCATCTAAGTTTCCTTTCCAGTTGCAACCCTACCAGGTGCTAGTCTGTGGCGTATTTCTTGACTGCTGCGTCCTTTAGTGTTGATGGCCGATCCTAAAAGGCAGAAGCTATCCACCACTTCGATGTCTCCATTAGCGATTCTGTGGCTGGTTGCTGTAGCTGTTGTCATTAGTTTAGTCTTCTTTACATTTAGTCGTAGTCTAAACGTATGTGCATATGTACGTTTAACATACATATTGTAACGTATGTAGTTACAATCGCAATGCACAAAGAAGTATAACCTATCAGGGATCCATGGGTAAGTGTAAGGCTTCTCATCTGGTCCCCAGCAGTTGATGGTAGAAAACGTCCACGTTCCAGGCTCTTCATCCTAGAGACCAGAAGAAGCTGCATATATACTGGATGGCACAAGACGGCAACCCACAGAAGCAGCCTTTCCACTGATCTGCAGAGTCTTTTGTCCTCTGCCAGTCAGTGACGTGGTCCAGGGCCCAGGTTCCTCCTTGCAGAGGGAGCAGGCAGACATAGCTGCAGATGCCAGCCCACAGAAGCAGCCCCTCTGTTGATCAGCAGCAAATTAGTGGTTTCTTTCTGTTGGGAATTCTCTCTGATAAGCGAATCCCTTTTTCATTATAGCAGAGTGCACAGAGGCACAATACAGTGGGATTTAGTTAGGCATGCCTGTATGCTGAGAGTAAAGTAACTTGGAGCCAGTTCACAGTTGCAAATCAATATGAGTGGTATTTATTAGAGAACTCCATTCTAGATAGGAAAGTGAGGAGATGGGATCTCTAATTGATCTATCTATCTGGATGCAGATGGATTCTGCATCTCTGCACACATGGTGCAGGGAAGAGGAGCTTGCATGTTGCAAGGTGGAAGGAAGGGAAGAGAAGGAAAAAAGAGGAAGGAAGTGGCTGGAAGGAAGGAAGTCCCTGAGATTAGCAATCTACATATCAAAGGGATAGTGTCAGAGCAGTAGAGAAGGGATGACCAATGTCTTGACCCTCAAGCCCTCTGACTCACTAATCTGTCCTCCTATGTCACTGAGACAAGAGACAGCGCATAGTCCTTCACTTCCAACACTTTCACCCCAGTTGGGTTCCCAAAGTGATTTGCAGCAATTGCAACATATTGCAAAGTTACAGCATAAGGAGCAAAGGAGGAGGTGTGCTCGCCCTAAGTATGCAGCAGACAACTGCCTAGGAGCTGTGGGCTTCTCCAGGGAATGGCCATGGAGGGTTAAAGATTGGCATCTGCTTTGCGTTTACCGCAGGGTGATGATGAGAGAGCCATGGCCAAAAGCCACTGTCAGAGGATCCTCTTTGTATTGGAAAAAAGGATGATGGGGTACCAGAAGCTGCCATCAGAAACAGAGGGAGATGTGTGGAAGGGCTGATGGGAGGGCAAGGCCAAGGGTTGGGCTTGTCTCCTTGCTGGACTGTAGGGGCTTATTTTAACCCACTTGCTTGAGAGCATCGGGCGCCAGTGGCCACCATTCCTCACCCTGCCCTTCCTCTTAGGACACATGCCAGGGGCCATGTTTGCTGCCTTGCCCCCAAAGAAGGTAACAGAGCGGCACTCTGCATATTCTCTTTCTCTCTCTCTCTAAATCTTTTTATTGTTTTTCAACAAAACAACAAATAACAGTAAACAATAAAAAAGGTAGAGGAATAAAAATAAAAATAATCGTATTCTCTTTCACGGCTGCTGCTTGGATTGGCCCAGGGGATTTGTGCTTCTGTGTGGCCATATTTGTCTGCTGCCGTGTTGAGTTATTTGGCTGCTATTGGCATGAAATGTTTTTGATTGGTTGGTGATGCGTTGGTATTTTATGACAAAGCTAATATGATTATGCTTGGGTTGTTGTTGTCAGGATTATTTATGATTTATAACAGAGCCATGCTTGCTCCGTTATCATGAATTTGAGGTGTGCATAGAATGGTTGGTATTCTGACATGCAGGTGCTCTTGCTTGGCCTGGCTCAGCTGCTGCTGCAGGCTCTCTTCAGAGAGGCTTCGGCTGGGGAGGAGCAAGTAGGACAACTCAAGGAAGGGATGCCACCCAGGAATGCTCTCCGAAGAAGGGTGAGCCCCCAGTGCAGAATCAACCTCTTCTTCTTCTGGGATATGGACTGCTTTGCTTGATTGCAGGGGTTCTCAACCTTGGGTCTGTAGATGTGCTCGGAATACAACTCCCAGCACCCCCAGGCCATTGTGGCTGGGGCTGATGGGATTTGTAGTCTGACACCATTGCTGGTCGACCGAAATAAAGTTTGACTTACTGACTTACTTACTAGTCTGACATCATCTGTGGCTCCAAGGTTGGGAACCCCTGCCTCATGTGAATGGGCCCCTTTGGAGTGGCCTGCCTCCCTTTCAGCCCAGTGGCCTCCTTGTGCCATCTTAACTCTACCCTCTGCTCCTGGTGGGCTCTTCTTGACTTGATGTTTTGCACAGAGGTTGCCAATGCTCAGCAGGCCAGCTGCCAGCCTGGTGAGGCCTTCGAGGCCCCTGAAGCTTCCACTTAGGGGAGAATGGAAAAGGCTCTTTGGGTGAGATTCCAGGGAAAGCGAGTGGCAGAAAGCAAAGGTCAGGTCTTCCCTCCCCTCCCTCCAGGTCTCCCTGGAGAAAATTAGTGTGAAGCTGGAAGAAGCCTGCCAGTGCTGAGATAGCCGGCTGCAATCCCTCATCTCAAATGGGATAATGGCCAGTAAGCTAAAAGCATTAGCAGGAATGATTGCTCCTGCAAAGACCACCCCTTGTGTCTTGGGTACACGGGAGGAAAAAAAAGGACCCTGTGCTCTTTGAGTGGGCAGGGTTGTTTCTGGGTTCTGCCACGGACTGCAGTGCAGCAGGTGGGGATTGGGATCAGAGGTCCACCTAGGTAATTTTGGAGCCTGGACCTGAAGGCCTTTGGAGTCCCCCCACCCCACCCCGCTGCAAGTTAAGCATCATTTTTAATGGGGTCTTGGGGCACAAACCACACCACCCAGGACAGACTAGACTAAAGCCCCCAGGGGATGTGGAGGCCCTGGACTTTGGCCCCGAAGTCCAGGGGTAAGAGCTCCTCTGATTGGGATGCTGGAATGCTCCTCTGCACACATCATTCAAAAATGTGGCATCTCACGGAAAAGGAGAGTCCTCCGCCCTGACCTGCTAGTTTTGTGGAGGGAATTTCTTTGTATGGAAAAACATTGTCAGTTCAAGATCCGCATTTGTTAAGCCAGGAATTCACAAGCTTGGGTCCCCAGATGTTTTTGGACAACAAACCCCATCATCCCTTGGCCATTGTGACTGGGGATGATGGGAATTGTATTCCAACAGCATCTGGGGACACAATGAGAACCCCTGTGTTAAGCTCTTTGCTGCATCCACACAAAAGGGGAAACTGTTTTCCAAGCCGTGAATAGTAATAGGCAGGATCTGGGCAGCGCACGCGCACACACACACACACACACACTCTGGAGGCTTGTCTCAGCTTGTGCACCATCTTTCTCACCCAGGGATTCCAACCTTAGCACCCCAGTTGCTGTGGGACTAGAACTCCCACTGCCCCTAGCCATGCCATCCTTGTGGCTGGGGATGATGGGAGTTGTAGTCCAAGCATGCCTGCTTTAACTTGTGATTGAATGTCCTGTCTGAGCTGGGGCTCTGCCTTCCCACAGCAGGACGTTTGAGCCAGGAGAGAAACATGGGAGTGTGAAGATTAGTTCTAAGAGGGCAACCAGCTCTCTCTCCCGTTGGAGGCCCCGGCCAGCCCCCTCCCGCTGCCTCTGCTTCGCCTTCAGCCAGCCGCTCCTTGCTCTGGCACCAGAGTGTGCAGCTGGCCACTACGATGCCCGGTTGCTTGGGATGCCCTCCAGCTCCAACGAGGCTGGGGGAGACGGTCCACATGAGCGGGCAAGCTAAGCTCTTCCAGTGGCCTGAGCTCTGGGTCAAAAAGCCCCGAGACCTGTACAGTCAGTCAGGGATGATACCGCCATGTGGCAGAGCCAAGGGGAGGCCAACACTTTCACAGAGGAGACCAGACAACTGTTCAGTCCTTTCCAAAGTGCTGAGTTTTATTCCCTGTCATTTCTGAGAGTCCCAGTCCTCAGAGACCTTGTGGCAGTGAAGGGGGCCAACTCTGACCACAGCTGATCCTGTGGAGATCTCCTCCCCTGCCACCCCACACCAGTATCTTTTCACAATATCACGTTATAAACACCTCCAGGGTCACTTCCAAGAGTCACCTGAGCCTGACTCAGACATTATGCTATGTGAGTGTACCCATGTTTGTGTGAATGACCGTACTTGTGTTCATTCAAAAAGTGACCCTGGATACAGGCCCTTCAAATGTACAACTAGGAAGCGTATAGAATGGAAGTGTACTTCTGTACCTGCATTCAGCATAACATGTGAATGGCTGAACCTGAGTGCAGAACAGTACTTGTGTACACTCGTTGTAAGAGTGTGGAACATAACGTGTGAATGGGCCTCTGGAGATGATGCAGATTCTTGGAGACCCCAGGCCAGTTCTGGAAGGGTCGGCAGCCTTTCCCGCAAGCAACTCATGTCTGGAACTGCTCCAGAGACAGAAAGGGGTGGCTCAGTGTTTCACTGGTGCTGGGAACTAAAGGCCCAGTTCTTATGTTTATGTTTCAGTCTAGCCCTGTTTATTTCTAGCTTTGCTCAGCCAATCTCCAAAGTGAACATACATCGCATACTGCAGAGGCCTGTATATATTCAGTCCATAGGGAGGAGAGTAGGATTGTGACAGCTCTCTCCGCCCTCCGTGTGCTGCTGCAGGGGTGGGGTAGGGTGGGGGGCTGAGCAGATCCTCTGTGTGCTTGAAGGCCACGGCTGTGGCAGGGCTCTTGACCTTGCGTACAGAATGTCTGTGCCTCCCTCCACCACTGGATCTATACAGCCTTGCGAACAACGAAACAGAGCTCCTGTGGGTTCTTTTTGTGTCGTGCACCCTCACATGGTGAAATCTGATATTCGTTCACCACATCCGAGGCAGCTCAGGTTCTGAGAGTCGGAGCTCTGCCGTCGCTGCCATGCTCAGCCTTAGCTGGCAAAGGTGTTGCCAGATAGTCACAATCTTACAGATGCAGCCAGGTCTGGGCTCAGAAACTCGCACACACTTTGTTCATGACCCTATCCAGCTGGGCACTACACTTGGAATAGCAAATACACTCTGCATGGGGTTTGGACCAGAGGGCAGAGGCTTTGGCGAGGCAGGGCTGGATCGAAGGATACAGGCCAGGGTAGGATTGTGCATGCGAATCCAGCCGGAGAAGTGCCTCCTTAGGCATCGACTCTCAACACCATCAACTAGGGATGTTCGGATTAGGGGCAGAGAGTGGAGGACTGGCGCCCTCTTGTCCTCTCTCATTTCTGTATCTCGGCTCGAAGTCTCTTCTGATTGGTAGACTGATGCACTTCAGGCACTCCCTTCTTCTTTGTTCTTTCTCTTCTTTCTCCTTCCTTCCACCCCGAGGTCACTAGTACAGGGTGCAGGCTTTCTGTCTAGGTTTGAAGCTTCCTAAAACAAACCTTGTTATAGGCCTTAAGCAAGTGTCTCCAGGTCTCCTTCATGAGCTCGGTTCTCATCAAACTGGGCTTCCCTTCAATTCAAATTCCCCACTGCAAATCCCAGGTTCAGTTTGGCATTGGTACAGCTCCTTCACATGCATTATCCCAGCAGAGGACCATGGGAAGCTCCCTGTGGCCTTCGGCCTGTTTAGACCCGTATTGGCTACATCAGGGCTCCACCACTTCAGCCCTCCAGCTGTCCTTGGGCCACAACTCCCATGATGCCCAGCTACAGTGGTCAGTACTCAGGGACGATGGGAGTTGTAGTCCAACCACCACTGGAGGTGCAAAGCTATGCAGCCCTCATCTAGATTGATGGGCAGCGACTCTTCAAGGCTGCAGGCAGGAGCCTCTCCCAGCCGTACCTGGAGATGCTGCCGCCAGGGGCCGAACTGGAGGCTGTCTGCATGCAATGCAGATGCTCAACAACTGAGCTGCAACCCTCACCCAAACTGCCACAGAGACTGAGCAGGGAGTAGCTTGACTCAGGCCGCCTGATGGGCTCATGGCAAACGTGAAATTCAAGTGTGGGACTTGCTGATTTGTCGCTCAGTCTCTTGGCCACTCTCCGGCACCACCACTTGGGTTTCCTCCCCAGCAGCATGGGCAGTTAGAAGGCTCTCAGCTAGCAGGGCTGAGAAAGATCTCTCTCTGCCGGAGACTCTAGAGAGCCACTGCCAGTCGGGGGAGACCTGGGCTTCTCCAACTTGGGTCCCCAGATGTTGATGGACTACAACTCCCATCATCCCCTGCTGCCACAAAGGCCAAAGGAACTTGTAGTCCAGCAACATCTGAGGGTCTACATTGGAGACCCCGAGGGCAGAGTAGTGGGCTGAAGCCTGGCATGGCTGATGGCCATGTGTGTCCTTATCTTTGGAACTTACTGGAGGTAGCAGAAGGAGAGGGGAGCTGGTCTGGTGGGAGCCAGCATGACTTGTCCCCTTAGCTAAGCAGGGTCCACCCTGGTTGCATATGGATGGGAGACTTGATGTGTGAGCACTGGGAGATATTCCCCTCAGGGGATGAAGCTCCTCTGGGAAGAGCAGAAGTTTCCAAGTTCTCTGTCTGGCAGCATCTCCAAGATAGGGCTGAGAGAGATTCCTTGGAGAAGCCGCTGCCAGTCTGTGTAGACAATACTGAGCTAGATGGACCAAGGGTCAGACTCAGTATATGGTAGCTTCCTATGTTCCTAAGCTGCAATACCACCAAACTGCTTTCCAGAGGAGCGGGAGGGAAGTGTGAGGATTGTATTTATTTATTTATTTCATGTTTTCTTCTAAATTGTTTTTCTACCCCACCCCAAAAAGGGGCTCCAAAGCAGTGCACAATTTATTTTCCAAACTCCACCCCCCACCCCGCAGAAACGAATGAAAGCAAAACAATGAAAAAGAATCAATAATGCAACAGTCTTAAATAGGCTACAATCCATCGGGTGAGTCCATCCCTACAGACTGAAGTGGTGCAGTCAAGCTAAACCCTTGTGAGAATTAGGCTAAAGCAGGGTTGCTCCCAGGCTCGTGTCCCCAGGGGGCTGAGAACCAAGGCTGGGATCCGCTGGGCTGGGACACTGGGGCGGTGCCTTCCCATGGGCAGAGAGGATT
The DNA here is from genome assembly GCF_027244095.1 of Hemicordylus capensis. NCBI lineage: Eukaryota > Metazoa > Chordata > Lepidosauria > Squamata > Cordylidae > Hemicordylus > Hemicordylus capensis. The sequence continues at coordinate 4,900,252 of NC_069658.1, forward strand.
GCCCATGCCAGGAAATGTGACTGGGTGAATCTTTCCAAAGTCTGAATTGCAGGCGGTTGGGATTGGATGGTCCCTGTGTTTTTCAAGGCTCAGGGGTGTGGATGCTGCTGCTGAGGCAATTGGACGTCCTGATAACCCAGCCGCAAGACAGAAAGGAGAAGATTGCCCTCATGAATGGGATAAAGACCGTATCTCCCAAAAGCTCATTAAGAATTAGCCTGTGTGCACGGCAAGGGGTGGGGGGCAGAAAATCAGAAAATTAGTTTTAGCAGTGCAGACAAGATTAAAGGGGGTGGGGTGGGGGGAAATACCTAAGAGACCATCTTTCCCTCTTTCCCCCCTTCACATTTCTTGCCCACCCGTCCACATAAAGGGGTTCCTTCCCTGCCACATTACTGCTCAATGCATTAGCTTTAATACACATTGCGTTAGTTGTGCATTCTCACTCTGTAGATGGTGAAGATTCCCGGCCAGCCTAGAGGTGTTAAGCCAGGAGAGAGACATGAGGAGGGTTGTGTTAACCCTCTAGGACTGGAGTGGAGTCTCCAGGTGACTCTTGAATGGCTTGATATTGGGCGGGGGGCGGGGAGGAAAATCTCCAGGAGGTGCTTTCATCCCTGCTTCGGTGGTGAAGGATCTATTCTGCATGCAGGCCCACTTTCCAGTTAAAGGAACCAGAGTGGCGGCCATAAATTTACCCCACCAACCTTGGTGACAAGGTTGGTGTGCTAGACCTCTTGGCAAATTTTCACTGGAGGGCTGCATGGATCTTGGGGTGGGGGTGTTGTGTGGAGAGGAGGAAAACCCCACAATTAAAACTCACCAGAGGTTGATATCTTGTCCCTGTGGGCTGCTGGTCTCTGTAGATCCCTCCGCTAAACACAAGAGGGCCACCACGTTAGAAGCCACATCTTGGTCGTGTTAGCAGGGGGTTGGGGGAATGGTTGCCTCCCGCTGAAGGCTGAGCTCCAGCTGCAACAGCCCCATCCAAGCTGTTGGTGTCCCTCTTTTGCAGATGGGGCACTGAAGTGAGGGGGGCCTGCACTGGGCTCCCTAGAGCAGCGATGGGTCAGGATCCACTGGCTGATCTCGGATTGACTTGCAGGAGATTTACAAAGGATTTACAAAAGATTTTCTAGATAATGGCAACAAGAAGTTCACACCCCCATTTTTCTGAATTAGGTTGCTGAAATGAAGTCAGCTGCTGGGGAGAAAACCGGAGTGGACTTTTGTAGGAAAGGACTGTGAGCTCAGTTCTGGGTCTAGAAAAACATTCAGGGCTGGGCATGTGCTCAGGGATACCCTTGTCCTTAATTCTAGGTGTGCATCTGCACACACACACACACACACACCATCATCATCCGACTATTGCACACCCAGCTCTGGTAAGATGCCCTGCCCAGGGAGATTGCAGCTAATGAGTGGCCTGGATTCAGGCTTTCAAGGCTCTGCCCTTGACCTCACTACCTTTGTGGTTGAATGCTGCTTGGGAAAGAGTCCGTGCTGGCGAGGAGCCCACCCCCGTGAGTTTGCCAGCATCCCCAAGCTCCGTTGGGGGCGCTTCAAATGGGCGCTTTCTACTGCAGATGTTTTCTGCCATACGTGGTGTATTTCTGAGCGAGTAACGGCTAACTCAGTCCGCCTGTAGGCAGTGGCTCTGCTATGAGCATGTAATTAATTGCTACGCAAAAATGTTCTCAGCCGAAATGCCTGCTGTATAAATGATACCGTCTCCCTTCCTCGCATCCACACAAAGGGAACGAGATGCAAATTCTCCTGCTATATTTTTTAAATACCAGCATTTTTCAGCTGTTTGTTCTTTTGTAAAATTTATCAGGCTGCCTTCTGGGAGATGAAAAGCAGTGGGTCCGACGAAAGCAAATGAGACGCAATTCAGCAGCTCTTGCTGGGAAGAAAGGCTTGGCTCCAGTTTCTGGGAGCCACAAGGAGAAACTGCCTCCTTTTAACCTCAGCTTAACTTTCCCTCCACTTTCAAAAGGTTTTGCCCAAAGGGAACCAGCTCCCTGCTGCGAAGGGTAGTGCCCTCCCTGAACTCCAACAGCAGGACGTAAAATGCCTTTCTCCCGGTTTGCTCAGCGTGGGGCTTGGCCTGGCCTTGTGCAGGAACCCAGAGGCAAGGCAAAGTTCTTGCAGGGGAGGGTTGGCCCAATGTGGCTTTAAAAGGGGCTTAGACAAACGCATGGAGGACAGGCCTATCTATGGCTAAAGGCCACCTCCAGCCTCAGAGGCAAGATGCCTCTCAATACCAGTTTCGAGGGAGCAACAGGAGGAGAGAGGGCAGGGCCTCAGGAATTGCCTGTGGGCTTCTCAGGGGCATCTGGCAGGCCACAGTGGGAAACAGGATGCTGGACCTGAGAGGCCTTGGGCCTGATCCAGCAGGGCTGTCCTTGTGTCCTTAGAACAGTGGTCAGTGCAGCAGGTCCTTGGGAACAGGCAGTCAGTTGGGCTGGGCTGGGGCTTCAGCACCTTGGAGAGCTGCAAGGCTGGCAGTCTGCTCCAAGGAAGGTCAGAGCCGGACAGAGCGGCTGTATCCGCACTGAGCCACACCTTCTCAGAGGAGAACCAACTTTCAGACTAATCGGGGAGAGGTGACGGAGGAGGAGAACCACTGAGCTGCTTTGAACTTTTGGTCTCGTTTCTCTTTCGCAGCAGCAGCTGTTGCCAATCACCAACCTTTTTTTTTGCCCCAGAATGCCCTTCAAAATGACACCATGTGATGATGTAGAGTGCATTCAGAGCAGTGCATTCTGGGGGGAAATGGCAGCCACCATTGTCCATCAGGAGACGTTGTTCCAACCCTGAGAATACTGCCAGAACAGCCCTTAGCCTTTGTCTGCCCATGAACTGGGCAGTGAAAGGGGAAGGGTCATCCTAGCCTGGGCTGGAGAAGGCAGAGTCAGGCTCCACCTCCCATGGAAAAGGAGCGTCTCCTTCAAGTGGCTGTGCTTCGGTGAGGAGTTGTGTCTTTGATGGCACCGGCAGCCTCTTGGTGGGTCTTCTGGCAAACTGGGCTGGGTGATCTCTAGGGCAGATAGCTGGGGGCTCCAGTAGACGCCTCGGGAGGGGTGGGTTGGCTGCTGAGACTATGGACTGAGTCCAGAGATGCTGCTTTTCCCACTTCCTGGAAACACAAGAACATAAGAACAGCCCTGCTGGATCAGGCCCAAGGCCCATCTAGTCCAGCATCCTGTTTCACACAGTGGCCCACCAGATGGCACTGGAAGCCACAGGCTGGAGTTGAAGGCATGCCCTCTCTCCTGCAGTGACTCCCCTGCAACTGCTACTCAGAGGCATCCTGCCTTTGAGGCTGGAGGTGGCCTATAGCCCTCCGACTAGTAGCCGATGATAGACCTCTCTTCCATGAAGTTATCCAAACCCCTCTTAAAGCCATCCAGGTTGTGGGCTGTCACCACATCTTGTGGAAGAGAATTCCACAAGTTGATAATGCATTGTGTGAAAAAGTACTTTCGTTTGTTGGCCCTAAATTTCGTGGCATTCAGTTTCATGGGCTGAGCCCTGGTTCTAGTGTTATGTGAGAGGGAGAAGAATCTCTCTCTCTCCACTTTCTCCACACCATGCATGATTTTATAGACCTCTATCATGTCTCCCCGCAGTCATCTTTTTTCTAAACTAAAAAGCCCCAGGTGTTGTAGCTTTGCCTCATAAGGATGGTGCTCTAGGCTCCTGATCATCTTGGTTGTCCTCTTCTGCACCTTTTCCAGTTCTACAATGTCCTTCTTTGGATGTGGTGACCAGAATTGTACATAGTACTCCACGTGTGGCCGCACCATTGTTTTGTATAAGGTATTATAATATGAGCAGTTTTATTTTCAATCCGCTTCCTAATGGAAGCATGGAATTGGCATTTTTCATAGCTGCTGCACATTGGGTCGACACTAGCTAGACTCCAACATTGAGGAGACTCTCTTGGAGGGAGTGGAGGATGAACATATCCCAGTGGAGACCCCCCCAGCTCCGGGGAAAGCCCCATAGATCCAACAGGCCTTGAGCAGCCAGAGCGTGCTGCTTTTTCTGCATTCGCGCCCCCTCGGAGGAGCCTTGGGGCTCTGTGTCCCAGTGGCCACCAGCAAAGCTCCTGTCCTATCTCCAGACCTTTCTCCATGGCCCTGGGACCCATGGGGGCAGAGGGCGCAGGTGACGTGCTCAGCTGGCCGCTCAGCGTCTCTCCCCCAGGGTCAGCGCGAGCTCCTGGAAGGGGCTGCCCCTTCTTCAATCTGTGCAGCACCTAGCAATACGAAAGCAGGAGAGAATCGGAGGTGCAGCCTGACCATACGCCCGCGTTGCTGGTGGGTGAGTCTCAACAGAGCAGATCAAACCAAGAGACGTTTATGTGCAAAACTCTTTTGCTCTCCTCTTTTTGATCCTTTCCTAACTGCTACCAGTTCTCCTTCCAACCCACAGATGGGTATTTTTCTTTAAATATCTTAAAATAACTCCACCAACAGTCAATATTTATTTTCCAATCTCCGTCTCCATCGTCATCCGTCTTGGAATCTAATGCCTTTCAAAGGCAAATGATTGACGATTTACTGAAAAACTGAGTTAAAACGTATAAATAATTCTGTGATTTGGCGGGTGGATTAAACAGGGCATATGAGAAAAAGCCCAAAAGACCAAGGTTGCCTTTTATTATTAACAAGGAAAAAAATTAAATTTAAATAAATGTAATATTTATTAAAATTTCCTTCCACACTGTTACCTGAGGTTCATAAAACTTTTGAGCTGTGTCAGCAGGTGTTCCCTAGTACATTGAACTCCAGGGAAAACTATAAGCAAATGCTTAAGATCAATGCAAACTACATTGCCATTACTCAAAAAAAGGGAATTTTAACTATTTTTGAAGGCCCCAGGACTCTACTAATCCAGATATAAAGACTCTTTTCACCTTCAAACTTCATGATTCCGACTTCCCTTTCACCTCCTTTCCCTTCCCCATCCACCCACACGCAACCGTGGGTTTTTACACTGGGGGCCACATGGGGGGAGGAAATGAATATACATTACGCTTAAACATCCATCCACTCACCTTCTTTGCATTTTCCTGTAATTTCCCCAGCTGGCTTCTCTCTGTTAATTACACCACAATCCCATCCGTTTCCTATGGCTGCCTTTTTCTTTTGGCTGGAAGGGAAAGTGGAGTTTAGAAGCTGCTAGGAATTTCCCCTCAACCTCAGCCTCAAATATTTGGGGTGAGGATGGGAGCCCAAGGCCCGAATGAGGGATCCTGTCTGTGGGGAATGGATGATTGGCAGCAGAAGGGGGCAGAGATCCATCCTCCTGAGGCATTGTATCTGCACACATGTACACACAGCAGCAGCAGCAGCAGCAGCAGAGAGTAGGGTGCTTACCCTGGTGATGACGATGCTTTATACTACCTTATTCCATCTCGTTCAGTATCGTCTACTCTGACTGGCAGCAGCGGCTATAGGCCACCTCCAGCCTCAAACGCAGGATGCCTCTCAATACCAGTTGCAGGGGAGTAACCGCAGGAGATGGGGCATGCCCTCCACTCCTGCCTGTGGCTTCCAGCGGCATCTGGTGGGCCACTGAGTGAAACAGGATGCTGGGCTAAAGGGGCTTCCTTGGGCCTGATCCAGCAGGGCTGTTCCTGTGTTCTTCTGGCTCTCCAGGGTTTCAGACAAGGGTCTTCCCCAGCCTTGCTTCTGGAAGGGACTTCTAGATGCATAGCACCAGGAAGCTCTGAGCTCAGGCCCCTCCCCTAAGCATGTGCACGTGTCAACCTGCCTTGTGCAGAGACAGATCCTTGGTCCATCTAGCCCAGCCTTTCCTACTCGGACTGGCAGCAGCTTTCGGCAAGCTGAAGGCCAAGGTTCACAGGCCATTAAGTGTATCGTTTGCCCTTTGTGGGCATGGCTTGGGTGTGTTTGGTTTCACTAGCGGCCCGATCAGCACTGGAACCAGGGGGAGGAGGGGCTTGTGAGGAGGGGCGGTTCAGCCCTTTCCTTTCATGCCGTGGTCCTGGCAAAAGCTCCGCCCCCTAAACTGCTGTGTGCCTTGTGCAGGATGCAGCTAGTGCTGCCAACGGAAGTGGCAGCAGATGAACAGCGGTGGGCGGTGGCGGTGGCACCTTTGCTATGAAGGAAGGAAGGAAGGAAGGAAGGTGGGCTATTGTCCATGGGAAAGGATTTGACAGCACAGTTACATATTGTCTACACACACACACACACACACACAGCCGCAGGTGGAGAAACCTGGTTCCTCCTCTCCCCCCCCCAATTCTGCATTGGCCTTGATCCAACAATCTGCAAGCACGGCAAGAAAGTAAAGTAAAATGTGCTGTCAGGCCAATTTCGAATCCTGGCGCCCCAAGAGCCCTGTGGTTTTCTTTGGTAGAATACAGGAGGGGTTGACCATTGCCTCCTCCCTCGCAGTCTGAGATGATGCATCTTCCTATATCGCTGCTGCGTGATATAGTACCAGCAGGGATTCGAACCAGCAACCTTCTGCTTGTTAGTCAAGCATGTCCCTGCTGTGCCACACAATGTTTCCTGCTAAAGTAACAAGAACATAAGAAGAGCCTGGATGCGAATAGTGTGAGAGGCATTTCCTGCCTGTCCAGCTTTCCCTCTTTTTCTAGTGGTTCAGGGAGGGCCCAAGCAGGCAAATGCTCTCCTGTGGAGGAGGATGCATGTCAATAGGCTCAGCATAAGTCGCTCTTTCAGAGAGCGACTTCATGGCCCAAGAAGCAGGTGGTGGCGTTGATAAAGGAGCCCACAGGAGCCGTGAATAACGGGATGGCGGAAGCAGGGGAAGAGAGTCCCAGGGCATGGCGCTGCCGGCGGGAATTCGTTCCAGTCACACCCCAGCCCATGCCTCCCCTCACACCACCACCATGAGGGATTTTCTCATGTAACTTTGCAGACACATTGCATCGTCTCCTCTGCTCACGTCCCAACTGGGGTGCAGCTCTTCCAGGAGAGAAAATAAGGACCAGGGATGTTCCCCTCAGGAGGTGGTGCCGCTCTGGGAAGAGCGCCTGCCTGCTTGCCTGCTTGCATGCAGAAGGTCCCAAGTTCCCTCCCTGGCGGCATCTCCAGAGAGGACTGGGGCAGACCCCTGCCTGTAACCTTGGAGAAGCTCCTTCCAGTCTGGTATGCAATACAGAGCTAGAGGGATCGATGCTCTGACTCAGTAGAAGGCAGCTCCCCATGTTCCTATGTGCTCTGGAAACACTACCATGCCTGCTGCATCCTCTGGTTGAAGAACACAGTGTCCCGAGATGGACCACTTCAATCTCAGGCACTCTGCAGGAGGAGGAGGCCAGACTTATCTCCTCCTTGCATGCACAGAGAGCTTCCACCCATGATCTTCACTGCCAGCTCCTCCCGCTCCTGAATGGGCTGTGAGGCCATCAGGAGGGCGAAGTGGCAGCAGCCACATTCAACTGGCCGGCCAGGAGGAGGCAGCGGCAGCATGCACCAACCTTGAGTTGCTGTGCTATAAACCCAGGCCATGTGCAGGAAGAAGAGAGCTCAAAGCCTGTTCGCAGCACTGCGAGCCTGTTTCAGCATTATTTTGATGCCCATCTCTCCTGGCCCTAAGTTAGGCAACAGTTCGGGCGATGTGCAGGTGGGAAGGCAGCCTGCCCTAAGTGGTGAGGCTCGTAGGCCGGCTGTGGTGACGTGGGGCTGATGTGGCACATTTTGCGGGGGGCTCGTCGATCCGAACCAAGAACCAGGGAAGAGGGGGAAGGAAAGCCGAGCGGCTTGGGGGCAGCTGTCTCTTTCCGGGCTGGAACTGACCATCCCAGCTGCTTCCCCCTTCCTTGCTTATGCCTCATCTTTGCTCCACACTCTTGAAAGGGGGAGCAGGTGGAAGGCAAAAGCCTGCTTGGCTCGTCTTTTCCCTCTTCTCCTCTTGATCATTAACATGCTGAAAAGAGCTTGAAAGAAACAGTGCCATTTTTTAAAAAGGGATTTATTCATTTATTCATCAAGGTTAAGGACCCTGAAAAACTGCTGTCGACATCTTTTAGCTCTCAGTTCTTTCAAATCGCACATCCATTATATTCCTAAATCCAGAGCTCCCTCTTCCCCCCCCCCCACCCCTCTGCTGGAAGGTTTTTCTCAAGGCAAGTCTATTGTTAACAGACCTAATGTTACAATAAATCCCTTTAAAAATTCGTTATTCTGGTACAATTGTCTGGAGGAAACGTGGGATCTGTGGAGTTTGGGGAGAATTTCCAAGCTGTAAAACAGGCGGAAAGTCATATTCGTCTCCAACACAGTCCTAGCCTGATATGTAGCCCAGTTAATCCCAAGAACCATTTGTGCCTCCTGCCCTGAGGGATGGGGAAGTGGGCTGCAGGTGGCTCAGGATGAGAGTGTAGTTAGGAGGCTGAGGTTGGAATGGAAGCTCAGATGGGAGGCAGGAGCCATGGGGCAGAGTGGCAGTCAGGAGAGCAGGAGGAGACGGCTGGAAAGGGAAGCAAAAGCACCTGGGATCTCCCTTGTGAAATGGACCAGAGAGAGGGGGGAAAGGTGTGAGGAAGACAGGCGGGTCTTCGAAGAGGCCACAGCTCAGACAAAGCAGGCCTACAAAGAGGTCTCAGACCACACGGTGAGGGAGGTGGTGGGTGTCATGGAGCGGTCTGCCGTGGCAGCTGAGAGGAGGTCTGAGCAGTCCACCGCCTCCCTCAAATGCCCGGGCGATTCTATTGTGCGAGTCGCCAACCAGCCACCACCCTTCCCCCCTCCACAACAGCCGCTCTACCCACCTCAGCTGCTGATGCCAGGGCCCTACCTGCCTGCACCTGCGGGCCATTCCCAAGTCACGCCAGCCTCACCGAGAGCAGAGGGGCAGTTCTTTGCTCCTCTGCAGGGACACCCACTGGCCCGAATGCCCCGGCCACCGCAAGGTGGGTTCTGCAGGGTGGGAGTTTGCCATCCAGGCCTGAGACACCCTTAAGACCTTCCCCCGTGGGTCCACATGCAGCCCCGCAGCCACAGCCACACCAAGGTCCCCACCAAGACAAGGAGTTGGGGTTTTTTTGCCACACACCACCCCAGACCAGGATCCTTGTTGCTAAGGGGGTGAAGGTGCATGTTCAGAAATGTGCCCTCCCACCCACTCCTCCCCTCGCAAAAAGAAGGCCATCACGAAAGGGGGTGCGATGTGGCCACATTCATGCTTGGGCTGCTCTGAGGCGAAGGGAGAGGCTGGGGAGACAGAAGGAGATGGCCATGCATAAGCCTCTGCTCCCCCAGGGCAGAGCAGAGGGAGTCTGAGGAAACCCGCACCCAATCCGAGAGGGAGAGGGGGTCCACACACAACCAGACATAAAAGGGCTTGAGTCCTCCAAGAGCCACAGAGGGTGTGCAGGAAGGAGGCCATAAATGGGCCATGTCCATGTGCTTTGTGGGCAGTATTATTATTATTATTATTATTATTATTATTATTATTATTATTAATTCAGTTTCTATACCGCCCTTCCAAAAATGGATGAGGGTGGTTTACACAGAAAAATAATAAATAAATAAGATGGCTCCCTGTCCCCAAAGGGCTCACAATCTAAAAAGAAACACAAGATAGACACCAGCTTTAACAGTCACTGGAGGGATGCTGTGCTGGGGGTGGATAGGGCCAGTTACTCTCCCCCGACTCAATAACGAGAACCACCACGTTAAAAGGTGCCTCTTTGCCAAGTTAGCAGGGGTAACCCGGGCATGAAGTGGGAGGGTGTGCTGGTGCGACAAACAGCTGGCTGAAACCATGCCCCAGCCAGGGCACTAGGAATGGCTGCCCCCTCCCTCCCTGGAACGCCGCCCCTTTGTTCTCTTGGCTGTGTGAGTTAGGCAAGCGGGCAGCATACGCAATTCAAGCGCCCACGTGGGTGTATGCCATCACCCGACCTCCCTGCTAGCAAGAGAGTAATAGTCTTGCCCTGGCAGGCACAGCACCCAACATCGCTGTCCACAGCATGATGCAGGTGGTCCTGAGCACCATGGAGGAGGAAGCAAGACACAGAGCCCAGCAAAGGAGGTGCTTGCTGCGGGTACTGGGGCGTTTGGGGCCCGTGAGGCTTCAAGGTCCTTTGCTGTCTCCAGGAGATTCGAGGTGCTGATTGCGGGCTCCAGGGCAGCAGTTGGAACAGCCTAGAGGCATGCAGCGGCCCTCCCTTCTGCTTCCCACGTCCTGCAGGAAGACTGGAAGGCGGAAAGGAGGTGGGTGCTGCCAAGGTACGGCAGCACCTGGAGGTCTATGGAGGACACAGACAAGTGGGACAACAAGTGTTTCCGGGCCAGCTTCAGGATGTCATGGAGGGCCTTCGACTTTTGAGCAAGCAAGATGGAGACCCTACTCCACTGGAAGGACATGTTTATGCACTGCACAGGGCTTGCATGCAAGCAGCTCACCATAACGATTTACAAACTAGCCTGCAACGCCAATTCCCTTGGCCCTGAGCAACCTGTTTGCAGTTGGCATCTCCACCATCTGTGAGATGGTCAAGGAAGTGGTGGATCTCCAGGTGGAAATGTTCCTAGAGTACATGATCCGTGTGGGCAGCCTGCAGGAGGTGATGTTTGGTTTCCAGCAGAAGGGGTTCCCGGGCATCCTCGGCTGCATAGACCGCACAGATGTGGCAATTCTAGCACCACCACCCCCAATGCCATGATGAGTAGTACAGGTGGAAGCACTACTACACCATGACCCTGCAAGGTGTGGTGGACTCAGCGGGCTGGTTCATGTTTGTCTATGCCGGGATGTCAAGCAGAAGCCACAACATGGCCATTTTCTGGACCTTGCTACTTGTCACGTGGATGGGTGATGGGTGAAGCTGGTGATATTCAGGGACCAGGGATACAGCCTCCAGGAGTGGGTGGTCACCACATATTGTGTACTCAAAGGTGCCCTGGAGAGGAACTTCAACTTCAGGCACAGCAGCGTCAGGATCATGGTCGAGCAGGTGTTCAGGAGCCTGAAGTGGTGCGCCCTCTATACTGTCAAGGAAGAGCTAGTGCCAAAGGTGATTGTGGCCCAGTGCATTGCGCACAACATATAAGGGTCCAGGGGAGAGTTCCTGCTGGAGGAGTCTGTGGACCCGCCCACACATCCAGAGGGCGAGAACAGTGGTGGAGGGGTGCCCGGGGGATGCTGTGACGGCAGACTCTGTAGCCCCAGTCCTGAGGATCGTTGGTGGCAGCATGGAGGCGCGGGTCGTGAGAACACATGCAGAAGTGCACCTAGGTAATTTTAGAGGCCTTTGGTGCCCCCCCTCCCCTGAAAATTAAGTGTCATCATGCTCTGCCCAGGACAGACTAACCTGGACGATATGCTGATACCCTGCCTGGGATACGCACCCGGGTGGCCAAGGAGCAGGGAGAGGCCACTCTGACCTGAAGCTGGGGGCTGCCGAACCACGGTTGGACAAATGACTGCAATGCAATTTACATAGGAACATAGGAAACATAGGAAACTGCCATATACTGAGTCAGACCATTGGTCTATCTAGCTCAGTATTATCTTCACAGACTGGCAGCGGCTTCTCCAAGCTTGCAGGCAGGAATCTCTGTCAGCCCTATCTTGGAGAAGCCAGGGAGGGAACTTGAAACCTTCTGCTCTTCCCAGAGCAGCTTCATCCCCAGAGGGAAATATCTTGCAGTGCTCACACATCAAGTCTCCCATTCATATGCAACCAGGGCAGACCCTGCTTAGCTATGGGGACAAGTCATGCTTGCTACCACAAGACCAGTTCTCCTCCTTATAACTATGTCTGTAAATAAATTGTAAATAAATGCGAATGGCGCGACGAACATCCAACTTGTGCCAATCTCGCTCCTTAGGAGAAGCAGGACTGGGACAGAAAGAAGGAAGCATAAGCTCCTGGGACCTATGGAACATGGAATTCACCTTAGGGAGGTAAGTAGGGTCAGTGCGCAGCAGCACATAATCCGGAAAAATGAGACACAGCTCTTTCCGGACCGACAACGCACCTAGGTCAGAGACCCGCCGAGCCGATGTTATGGCCACCAAAAACAAGACCTTCAAGGTAAGAATACGCAAGGACACGATGCAGAGAGGTTCAAAAGGTGCTTTGATCAAGGCCCTCAACACCAAATTCAGATCCCAAGTGGGAAAACGGTGGACTGGAGGAGGCTTCAGGACCGCAGCACCCTTAAGGAACCGTTGCACATGAGGATGCCCAGAGAGGGACGGAACACTCGGAACTTGCAACATGGATGCAATAGCAAACAGCTGGCGCCAGAAAGTATTGGGCCGGAGCCCCTTGTCTAACCCAGCCTGTAAGAAACCCAAGACCTGCCCAACGGAAGGCGACATAGGGTGCCCCCCCGAAGACTCACACTAGGAAGAATATGCCTGCCAGGTAGGCTGATAAACACGGACCGTGGATGGGCGCCTGGAGGCCATAATGGTATCTTGGACTGCAAGAGAATAGCCACAGGCTACTAGAGAGTCCCTCTCAACCGCCAGGTGTAAAGGTTGAGCCACGCCGGGTCCGGATGGAAGACTGGACCCTGACAAAGGAGATGGGGGCTGACTCCCTAGGGAGAGGGGAGGTTCTGTTAACAGAGCGACCAGGTCTGAAAACCATGGCCGGCGTGGCCAATGCGGTGCCACCAGTATGACCTCCGCCCCTTGATGACGAATCCTCTGAACTGTCCTGGACAGGATGGCCACAGGTGGGAAGGCGTACAGAAGGCCCTGAGGCCACAGGGACAGCAGAGCATCCACGCCCTCTGCCCCTGGAGACGGATACCTGGAAAAGAACCTGTCCACCTTGGCATTGCTTGCCACTGTGAACAAATCCACCAAGGGGGCTCCGAACCGCCCTACGATCCTTTGAAACACCTGATGGTCCAGGGACCACTCTGCCTGGTCTAACTGCGAGTGGCTCAACCAGTCGGCAAGAGTGTTGTCGACGCCGCTGATGTGATCGGCCTTCAAGGAGCACAGGTTCCTTTCCGCCCATAGCAGCAGGACCTCTGCCTCGCACATCAGAGGCCAAGACTTTGTCCGCCCCCCAATGGTTGAGATGTGCCTTGGCCGTGGCACTGTTGGTGCTGACCAGGACATGGCGGTTGTGGATCTCGGGAAGAAACTGGATGAGAGCTAGCCGAATGGCCCGGAGTTCTAGCCAATTTATCGTCTGTATCCGTTCCTCCTCCGACCACTGGCCTTGAGCTACTCACCGACCGCAATGACCTCCCCACCCTAGAAGGCTGGCGTTGGTCGTGACCACCACGCGATCGACCAGAAGGAAGCTTACCCCCTTGTGCAATGCCTGGGACGTCCACCAATCCATGGACCGTCGAATCTGAAGAGGAAGAGGGATCCTGAGGTGAGCCCTGGAGGTGACTATGTCCTGCACAGGTAGGAGAAGCCACTGGAGCGGCCGCGAGTGGAAGCGCGCCCAAGGCACGGTCCCCATCGCACACACCATCAGGCCTTGTAGTCGGGCTAGACTGAGGATGTCCGAGTGAGTAAGACCCCGAAGCCTCTGACACGCGGAGCACATCGTCAACCTCCTCTCGGGAGTCAGCGAGACAGTCCCCTGCCTCGAATCGATGACAGCCCCCAAGTGTTGAATCTGATTCTGGGGAATGAGAGAACTCTTCTCGAAGTTCACCAGGAAACCGTGGGCCTCCAATACGGCGAGGGTCTCCCTGACATCCTCCCGCACCTTGTGGCGGGATGGCAACCTTATCAAAAGATCGTCCAAATACGGATACAGATTAATCCACCTGGTCCTCAAATGCGCCACAAGTGCCACCATGATTTTGGTAAAAACTCGCGGCGCAGACGAGAGACCGAAGGGGAGTGCGCGGTACTGGTAATGTTCCCCCACATAAGCAAAGCGTAGGAAACTCCTGTCCAGATAATGGATAGGGACATGGAGATACTCCTCCTTGAGATCCACGGAGGCCAGAAAATCCCCCCGCTGCAGGGCCATGAGAATGGAACGAAGAGTCTCCATTCGAAACCGTCTCCCCCGGAGAAATCAATTGACAAATTTTAGGTCCAGGATGGCCCTCCATTCTCCGTTCTTCTTTGGAACTAAAAAGGGAATAGAATAGACCCCATGACCCCACTCTTCCAAGGGGACCAACTCGACCACCTGGATGCTGAGCAGGTGTTGGATGGCCTTTGACATCAGGGCATGCTTGGTCTGCTTGTGGGACTGAGGGGAGAGAAAAAAACGATCTGGAGGACGTGCAAGAAATTCCAGACTGTACCCCTGGGAAACAGTCTGGCAAATCCAGGCATCCGCGCAGGTCTGCGTCCATACCTGTGCAAAGGCCCCCAGCCTCCCTCCCACCTGTAGACCCCGAGGGGAGTCATTGGGAGGCGGGGCGCTTGAAGCCTGGCTTGGAATACTGGCCGGACTGTTGGAACTTTGCTTGTGGCTGATCCCGAAAGGAACCCTGGGGCTTTGACCAAGTGGGCTTGTCTTGCTTCCCTTGGCGGGGGCGAAAACTAGACTGAAAGCCCCTGGAGGCAAAGTTGCTAGAGGTAGCAGACCCAGAAGAGAAGGATCTGCGGTCCTGACGTTGGGCCACAGAGGGCATCGCCTTTTTCCTATCCTTGGTCTCAACCAAAACTGGCTCTAGCGCCTCACCAAACAACTTACCCCCCTTGAAGGAAGCATTGGCCAAATTGCTCCTAGACTTTTGATCCACCTTCCAATTCTTGAGCCATAGGTTTCAAATATCAACACTCTGGTTTTGTGTTACGTGTGAATGTGGCCGAGAGCCTCATATGCTGCACACCCTATCATCTGAGTCCCTCTGTCGGGTATTTACATAGTGAGATAGGTGTTCTGTGATTGGCTGGAGAGTCTGAATCCTGTACTCATTGGATTTCTCCCGGGTGGGCAGGGGGGAGACGGCAGTCCTACTCCCACTTATCTGGGAGTATGCCCCATTGAATTCAATGGGATTCACTCAGTCAGAGGGGGAGGTTGCCCCCTCTTGACACTCATGCCTGTACTTTAGTGGTGGTGGGTTGGTGTGGGGGCGGAATGAAGCAGGGGTGCTTTTTGTTCTCCATTTGTTTCCATGGGTGCTATTTGACTTAAGCCACCTCAGAACTGATGTAAAGTTAAGCTATTGTTGGGGGCATGTCTGGAGAAGGAATAGGACTGGGCACAAGTCAGCCCCTCCCTGCCCTGCCCACAGCTCTGTCCGTTTTGGGACTCCCATTGGCCAGAATGTCCACCAGCGGTGGAAAGACTCTTGAGTAGTGTTGTATATTTCAAGATCTGCTGACAAAAGGGTCTTCTGCCATGTGTCTCATTTTATCCGATGTGTCTCATTTTTAAAAAAGTTTAGGATTGCACCCTAATACACTTTAAATAATAATTAAAAAGTTGTGGTGAAACATGCTGCTGGACGTAGATGGTTGATTGGGATGGGGCTGTAGCTCAGTGGTAGAGCATCTGCTTCGCATGCTGAAGGGTCCAGCATCTCTGACAGTATCTCCAGGTAAGGCTGAGGAAATCCACCTGAGCTAGATGGACCAATGGTCTGACTCAGTATAAGGGAGCTTTCTGTGAATTAGAAGCCAGAGGGCTTGGGGCTCAGTGGTAGGGCACACATTATGCATACAGAAGGTCCTGGGCATTTGCAGGTATGGCTGGGAAAGACCCTTCTCTAAAACCCTGGAGATCTTTTGCCAGACAGCATTGACAATGCTGACCTAGATGGACCAATGGTCTGAATCAGTAGAATGTAATGGTTTAATTTATTAGGCCTGTGCAAATTCGGATTTGCAAATCCAGATTTTATCTGAAATTGCCCCAAATTGGTAAAAATTGGCAAAATCAGAATCCATTTTTTTGTCTTCCTCATTGCAGAAGCACACAGCTAGTAAAAGTGAAAGTGCTTTGAATGTTTCTGTTTTTGTGGTTAGAAAGAATTTCTCACTTTCCCTTGTAGCCATTAAGGGATTAAAAGGTATGAAGTCTTTTAATCCCTTTTTAAAACTCTGCCTGTTCCTGCAATGGTGAAGAAAAAAAATAATATAAAATTAAAGGAATGTCCTTTTCCCTCTATGTGCAGATGGATTGATGGTCCAAGGAAGGGCTTCAGATCCAGAATGTTTTGTAAAGTTATGGCGTGAAACAAGCCAGATTACACAATTTAAAAAGCAATTTTAAAACCTAATTTTCAAAAATTCATCAAAAGACAATTGACCAGTTGTCTTCGTATTTACTAGAGTGAGCTCTGACCTGCTTCCCCACAAGTGTGGCACATTTCAAGGCCCTAGGACTCACTGGTGATTTTTTTTTAATTTCCCCATTGGGAAATGTTGGAATTTGGATTGGAATGCTGATGAATATGACCCAATATCACCTGAGCCCATAGATTCCAATCTAATATTGTCAATCTCAGATTGGGTCAAATTGGAATCCAAAACGGAATCCAAATTTTCTGAATGCACACAGTCCTATGATTTATCCCTTAATGGAGCCCAGGAAAGCAACAAGGAGCAAAGTGCAGAGATGGAAGAAGTGATGTAACGTGCTCCCAGTGACCCACCCCCAACAAAAAATGGGCCGTATGTCTCAAGATGGGCAGCATCACCTCTGCAGGGATGTGTCCAGTCTCCTGAGCACCCCCTTCCCCACGAGCATGGTGCAAGTACCGCTCAACGGCCTTCAGACGTCTGGCGCCCATTTGTCTTGGCCCCCTTGACCTCCTAGCAATTAAATAGGAAGTGAAAAATTATAGACCTGAGGCAAACTTCCAAATGGTGCGCTCTCTCGCTCTCTCATTCTCCCTCTCGCTCAGGCAAAGTCAGGCTGGCATCCTTCCACAGGCCTTCATTATATTTTATGGCCATGCTACAGTAGTTAAGAGCATAATTTAGGAAGTGTCAGTTGCCGAGTGTGGAGAGCCATCTTAACCCTCTTGTGGCACCACACGCTGACTCAAAATGACACACAGCTCAAGGAAACATTAGTGTTGTCTTTATATGAGGAAAAATATTGTCTGCAAGGGCCGCGACATAAATACCATGGAGCTGTCCCCCCACAGCAAACCAAGAGCAGCGTTTCTCTGAACAACAGCTCAACGGTGAGAGTGGAGAGGAGGGGGCCAAAGCAGGTGAGGAAGAGGAGGCGGCCTCTTCATGACAGCAGGCGCTGCTGTGGGGCTCATGTGAGGGGTATGCAGGGGGCATACTTCTCATCTGAGGAGGGCCACTGTCTAGGGCAGGGGTGGGCAAACATGGCCCTCCAGCTGTCATTGAATTACAATTCCCATCATCCCCAGCCACACCGGGAGGGCCATGTTTGCCTGCCCTGCTCTAGGCAGTAGCTACGTTCCAAGAGAGGGGCAGGGGAAACAGAACACCTCACGGGCAGGCTGAATGGGGCCTCTGTTGAGGAGAAGCTCTGGAGGACGCTCTGTGGCAGAGTAAAGATAGTGGTGTAGCTTCTGGTGCCCTGGTTCTGTACTGGAAGGATGGACATGTGTGAGAGCTGGATCTACTAGCAGAGCCTTAAATAATTTGCAGGAAGTGGGCAAGGTTTTCTGATTCTCAGCAAGCGCAAAAAACCCCTTCACACATTAGGAGGCTCTTTGCACGTGTGTAAAAAAATGGGTGAAGGGAGCCCAGCCCGGTTTTGCACATGCATGTGAACCGCCGGGATCGGGCCCAATCCAGGAGGCGACACAGTGACAAACCTGCCTAAGTAGCCTCCCTTTAAAATGAGGTTAAGGGAGTGAGAGCTCCCTTAACCTCATTTATTTGCTCTTGTGTCAGCCGTGGCGGGCACACTTGTGGGGTGGGAAGGGGGATCCCTAGAATGCACCGCACCCTCATGCAGCGGCACAGCCTGACATCCCAACCCTCAGAGCTTCTGGAAGCAGCCTCCAGTTGTTTGGGCGGGTGATCCAACTGCCCATGGAAGTAAGGATGATTGTCTGCAGGGAGGGTAAGTGTAACCCGCTCTCCCCGCAGACTACCCCGGAGCTCTTCTCACAGATCATGAGAAGAGCTCCTATGATTAATGAGAACACAGTCTGTATGAATTATATGCATGTAAAGATCTGTATGCACATACAATGATCAACACATTATGTTCAACACATGCACAGCAGCACACTTCCTAGCTATACATTGCATTTGAGGGTGCCTATACTCACATTCGCTTTCACATTTAGTCAGGGGCATATCTAGGGTGGGGCAGGAAGGGCACATGCCCCGGGTGCCACTTGAAGGGGGGCGCCATTTCTTATTTTTTTTTTAAATGGCCACCAAAAACAAAATGGCCACTGCGCATGCTCAAATGGCCTCTGTGACACAGAGGCCATTTGAGCATGCATGGCAGCCATTTTGTTTTCAGTGGCCATTAAAAAAATTTTTTTTATGACCACCACACATGCTCAAATGGTCCCTGCGAGGCCCTAGAGGATGGGGGGGCACCTTTGCAGACCCCCCCCAGCCTTTAGGAAGTCCCCCGAAGGGGCTACAGGTTTTTTTGTTTTTTAAAAAAATATATATAAGTCACCGCACACATATTCAGATTGGCACTATGTACAGAGAATCAGGGCTTGTGAATACTGAGCTGAAGCTTATGAGCTAGGATTGTATTCATTTGCTCTTACTTTGCTTCTTGTGATAAGTGAGTTAAATGTGATGTCTTAATAATATGACTATTAATGGTGAGTTTGTCTTTCAATCAGTGTGAAATCCTTAGTATTAAGGCCCACTGGGAGCTTCTTGCTCTCTTTCTCTCATTTTAACTGTCTTTCTCAAATACTAGAATATATTCCAAGCAGTGACAGTTTTTTCAGAGTATCTGGAAAAGTCAAATTCTCCATTTATTTTAAAAACTTATGGAATTGTGATGCTACAATGCATAGCAGAGGATCAGACACACACTTCTATTTAGTTTTCCAAGTACACCTCCACATAGTATTTGGGTATTTCATGAGCCCCAGCATACTGAAATTTGTAGTTTTCCAGCATTTTTTTGGTCTGGCTACGTCCACTGCTAAATAGTTTTTGAAATATTAAAAGATTAATGTGCTTGACTTGTATTTTTGAGCTGATATTATGGTAAAATTATCTGAAAGATGGGTGTCAGATGTTTGGACAGGGGGCGCAATTTCATTGCTTGCCCTAGGCACTATTTTCCCTAGATACGCCTCTGCATTTAGTCATTCACACAAAAACATGGACATGTGTAGACAGCTTTGCACAAGTACAATGATATATCTGAAAAGGGCTTAATTCAAGCAGGATCTTGAAACAATGAGAGTGTAGGGGAAAACCTGGAGTGGATTTTTGCAAGGAAGGATTGGGCGCTTGATCATGGTACTCAGAGCAAATTCCTGGGCTGAGCATTTGCCTAGAGGTGCCTTGATCCTCCATGAACATTTGCTGCACCCAATAAACCACCATTTTGAATCCGGCTCCGGTTGGTAGACTAGTAAAAAACAAACAAACAAACAAACAAACAAACAAAAACAGATCCTGCAAGCCTGCTCACCAAAACTCTGCTGAGGAGTGGGGACCAAAGTCAGGGAGTAAACCTTGGCCCTCAATCCAGTTTGAGTGCCAGGCCCCTGTCTTACTGCTGCCAAAAAGCTATGTGTCTTCCCTTGGGCCGACCCTGCCCTTTCTCATGATTGAGCAACAAGCCTGCACAACCTGGGATTGGGCCCAATGCTAGGGCTGTTAATGCCATAGGCTTGCTACCTTTCCCATTCAGGGTTGCAGGCAGAGACCCAGCAGGTATAGCTTTCCCCCAGTTCTGTTATCTGCGTTCCGGATTTCTCTACACTGTTGGTATTATAGAAGTAAAGGTTGGAGATGTGGCATCGACCTTCAACACCAATAACTCCTATTGTGCCACTAGGCACATTAGGAGTGGAGGAAGCAGAGAGTGTCGGACTGCCCCTTTGTTCTTTCCTGATTTCTTCTATCTCTGCTCTGAGTCTCTTGTGATTGGTAGACTGATATTCGTAGGACACTCCCTTCTCTCTAGGACTATTCAGACATTATGTTCAACATTTGTATGAGTGTACAGATCTGTGCACAGGTACAGTCATTCGCATGTTATGTGGAATGCTGATACAGAAGTATACTTCGTATCTATACCATGCATTTGAAGGGCTTGAGCCCAGGTTAACTTTGAAAATGAACACAGGTACAGTCCTTCAAGCAAACATGTACAACATAATGTCTGAATTGGGCTTCTGTTCCTTCTTCTTCCTTCCACCATGAGGTAGCTAGTACAGGGTGCAGGCCTCTCTGTTCTAGTTTTTAGCTTCTTTGAAATAAACCTTTACTTGTTTCAGCCCTTAAGCAATTGCCTGCAGATCTGCTCTGTTCTCACCACACTGGGTTGATTCAAATTCTCCCTGACAATACATGCTAATCAAACCCTGGCTGGCTGGCACAGGGCTGCCAACTCCTTTTTTTTTTTTAGTTGCTAGGGGAAGAGCCCATGGGAGCACAGCCCTCTGCATCAGGGTATGGAGCCCCATAGTGAATCTGGGGAGTGGGGAAATCTAGGCTATGACGTGGAGCCTAGCAGTTTTGGCCAGACCCACCCCATGGGCAGAACCCAGTGCAAGCATAGACACCTAAATTGTGCAGCTGAAAAGAAATGGTGCTATGGGAATTGGACTTCTCTTTGGTTTCCTGGTAACGAGAGCCCGCTCCTAGTCACCACTCCCAAACCTGGTTCTGCCATATATTTTCTGGGTGGGTTGGCAACCACAGGATCCCATCAGCTTAGCCAAAGGTGATAGAGAGCAAGAAAGCGTGGCTTGAGGGAGCTTGAAACTTTTATCCCATTGACAAAGTTTGGGAAATTGTTCACTGCATTGCTAACAACATACACTCTTCTCACAGGGGGTGGATATGAGCTTTGGGAAGTATCCATTCCTGGCATCGGTGGAGTACAGAACTCAATTGCTGCTAACGAGGATGAAATTACGAAGGCATTAGTGTAATTACAATGAGAAAACTCTTCTAGTTCAACAAAGATGATTGATGCCGGCGGAAGGCTTTGTGGGAAGTGATTCCAAGGAAGCTGTCCTCAGCTTTATTTATCTCCAGCAGGCTCCCTGGGCAAGGAAGGCAGGCCTGCTTGACAAATATAAAGGACTGGGAGGAAATGGACTGAATGCGGCAACTGGATTGCTCTCCAGTAAATAATGCGTCTTGGCAGAGTTTAGACAACAAGGGGTGCAGAATTTTGGAAGGGTGTGCCTTAAAAGAAAACCGAGGAAAATGGGCCATAAATCTCCCTAACCATTTAGACCAGGCAAAAGTTTCATGAAATGTGTAAAATGTCTCCACACCTTTTGCAGGGCTGCGGGGCCCACCCCTTCCCACCAGTTTGTGTTTGCTAGGACAAGCTGGTTTGCATGTTTTGGGAGCCGGCTGCAGAGGAGGAGACCCCAAGCTCTTTTTTAAAAATTCCAGTTATGAGGCAGGTTAAAGAAGCTCCAGGTGTTCTTTCTAAAGAAAAAGAGATTAAGAGTCAACATTAATCAAGTTTACAGCGTATTCAAATGAGGAGATGAGGAGAAGGAGGATGCACCACAACCCCCCACCCACTCTGAAAGATTTTTCCTAATGAGTGTGGATTATCACAGAGGAATTTGTTGGGGTCGATGCAGGTGAAGGAAAAAGAAATGGGTGTATTTTAGGCAAAAATGAAATTAGCATCCCAGACTAGGACATTTCTCTTTGATTAATTGAATCGTCATTTAGAAGCTCAATGAAATGGATAGGCAGCAGATTTCGGGCAGGTAAAACAAAAAAACAAACAATTTCCCCCCCACATCACACATAATTAACTTGTGGAATTTTGCTCTCCAATATGTGATGGTTTTATGAGGGAGCTGGACAAATTGATGCAGGATGTCCATCACATGGAGGATGTCTATCAGTACCTATTAGCTGTGATAGACAATTAGAACCTCCAAGGTCAGAAGCAGGCTACCTTTGAATACTAGTTGCTGGGAGACATAGAGCAGGGAATGGATGTTGCTTTTAGCTTTGGAACTTCACAGGAGCACCGGACAGTGGTTAAATGAACGCTGGAACACTGGCAGAATATCCTGAGACCACTTTGGGGCTTGTGTGGGGAATTAGGGTCAATTTGTTCAAAGCTTTGGTCTGGAAATAAAGGCTTGAGATGGGAATATGGCACAAACAGATTTATTGAAGGGTTATTGGGGTACGGGGAATGAAAAATAGTTCGGCAGTTGATAAAAGGCAATAAAGCTTAACTAGCAATATAAATCAGAGACTCATGAAGAGGTATTTTTGGCTTAAAGGTCCGAATTCAGATTAAATCATCTTAAGGCTTGCCAGAGAGAGGGGACTTGGAGTGCAGAGTTTAGACTTAGGATGCAGGGGAGAGAGAGAGAGAGAGAAAGATGATTAGTTATACCTTCTTCCAGTTCCATTGGGGTGTCTGTCACCCTTGCAGGATGGGGAATGCTGGGGTCTTCCTTCCCAGGGGCCAAGCAGAAGGACAGGCTAGAGGGGAGGCAAGTGTGCCACACGCAAGCCAGGGGACCAGGGAAGCGGTGTGTGCCAGGGACAATCCAGGGGAGGTTGGTTGTCCAAGGCAGCCAAGCGTGATGAGCGGTTTGGATCAAGCGAGAGGGCCAAATCAGGAGCTGGAAGCAAAGCTGGAGCGATGGCTGTGGTAGATTTATGTATTTATTTATGTATTTATTTAAAATGTTTCTATACCGCCCAAAACTTGCGTCTCTGGGCGGTTTACAGTTAAAATCATTTAAAACATCAGGTCAATGAACAATTATAATCATTTAAAACATTGAAATATTTAAAACCCAATATTAAAATATTAAATCTGATTAAAAGCCTGGGTGAATAAATGTGTCTTCAGTCCTTTTCTAAAAGTTGCCAGAGATGGGGAGGCTCTTATTTCAACAGGGAGCGCATTCCAAAGTCCAGGGGCAGCAACGGAGAAGGCCTGTTAAGTAGCTGCCAGACGAGTTGGCCGCAACCACAGACGAACCTCTCCAGATGATTTTAACAGGCCGTGGGGCTCATGGCGAAGAAGACGTTCTCTTAAATAGATGGAATTAAATCGATGGAATTGCCAGAGCCAAAGCACACACGGGTGGCGGGTCTGAAGAAGTTGCTCAGCATTGAGTGGGGCTTAGGGTTTAAATAGGCACGAGGATGCCTCCGGGCCAAACACGGGTCACACCTCCTGGCTGCAGGGGGATGACATCCATGGTTGACAAAAGAATACGTGCTGCATGATTCAGTCATGGGCATGTGCAATCTTGAGGGACAATAGAGTGAAATGGTTTGAAAGACCTCTATGAGATAGAGTAAGTGGGCAAACTTACAACGTATCTTGTGGGTCAGGAAGACCTTCCAGGTGGGAAGATTGGCATGCTTTTCACACTAAGGAGCCTCTTCCCTGGTCCATGTCAGACCATTAACACTGGGATAGTGAGATGGGAGTGATGCAGCCTTATCTGAGGTCCTTTTGAGGAGATTAGTAAGACTAATCCTTTGTGCCAACAACAAGAGGAATCTGAACACTCTTTTGAGAAATAGTCCTGCTCCGTAGCTCGCATCTGCTCAGCCAGCTTCCCTCTCTCTATTGCAAAATAGAGAGGGGCATGGGGGTACCTTTCAGTTGCATGTCATACTTGACCTGGGGTAAAATTGCCCCATGTGGCTTGTGCTAAGCGACTAACTAGAGTTTTCCAAATATGGGCATATGGAGGTCCCATGAGTTCAGGTGGCCAAGATGGAGATGGCAAGCCTGCAGTTCCAAATCATATAGAGGGGTGCTACTTGTAGCCTCCAGACAAGCTGTTCTCATAGCCCAGTGCACTGATGGAGACATAATATTAGGCTATATGGACCTGATCTGGTTTGGTTTGATCTAACAAGGCTCTTTGTTTTCATATTTAGTTTATTTACCACGATCGAAATACAGCTAAATGGTTGTTCTGTCTGTTGAGGTCCCTGGCAATGAGAAGATTCAAGCTGGAAACATGATGCTTTTTTTGGGGGGGGGGGGTGAACTACAAACATCACAGAGCTTTATACTTTGGATGATTCTTCTTGAAGAAGAACTCTGTGGAGACTGGAAGCTTGTGTTCTGGCTCACATTCTACCTTATCTGCCTCTTGTACCTTTTACAAGCCCAAAGTGACCTAAACACACCTGCTCCAGGTGTGCAACCTAATTTTTGTAGTGTGTGGAATTCTGTTTCGGTTCATGTATTATAGCTGCTTCCCTCATACACACAAAGAAATCTTATGTCGATTTAACTAAAGGTTTATAAGCAACAACTCCATTTACTGCTCTCCCACAATCTCTACAGGATCCCCACTGGGACAAATGTCCAAACATCTAAATACAAAAGATTACTGGATAGAAGGTAACTGTTCCGTTTTTCATCAGTCAGTCTCACATGTAACATTCAGAGATGGTTTCTTCCTTTTCAGCGTGAGTGAGCTGTCTCCATTTCCCTGTCCAAGTTAGTTGGCTCCATATGGGCTTGTAGTTTTGCCATCCCATTTCCAGGAAGCACCAAGGGGGCAGATTTGGGGGATTCCCAGAGAGGAGAAACTCACGGGGGCAGTGGCAAGAAGGTGCCATTTCTCCTCAGACATGCATGGCGCTCATGCGTAGGGTTGCGAGGTCCAGATGGTGAAGAAAGGCAATATCCATCACCAAAAAACTGGAAATAGAGGATGCTTTTCACCAAAGAAGTCTTCACCTTGCATACAATGTGCATATGTTTATTGGTATTATCTATGCATATTTTGATAAGAATTGGATCGTTTGAGAATACGGAGAGGAGAGCTGGTCTTGTGGTAGCAAGCATCACTTGTCCCCATAGCCAAGCAGGGTCTGCCCTGGTTGCATATGAATGGGAGACTTGATGTGTGAGCACTGCAAGATATTTCCCTCAGGGGATGAAGCTGCTCTGGGAAGAGCAGAAGGTCCCAAGTTCCCTCCCTGGCAGCATCTCCAAGAGAGGGCTGAGAGAGATTCCTGCCTGCAAGCTTGGAGAAGCCGCTGCCAGTCTGTGAAGATAATACTGAGCTAGATAGACCAATGGTCTGACTCAGTATATGGCAGTTTCCTATGTTTCCTGTATTCAGCTCACCACTGTGAAGCTGATGACCAGGTGAGCTATGTGTCTGCTCGGTCTGCTCTCTAGGTGCAGAGTTCTCAAGGCCGCTGATTCTTAACTGGAAATTCATTGCCCATTTAGGTTTACCACACAAACAACCCTTTGTCCTCCATCCTCCTTCACCGAGCCTGCTCTCCCCAGCCAGGCCAGCAACTTCACCGCTTGGCTCGAGGCAGGGCAGCCAGCCTGGAGAATGCCCAAGTACTTGCAAGGTTTTTTCTCTTTCAGATTCTTGATCTTGCTTCCATTGGGCAGTTCTATTCCTTCCGTTTTTGTTATTTTCCCTCTGTTCATTATTAATGCAGCACACTAGTCTAGTCCAAACACCATTACTATATCGCTGCTGAAAATACAGACAGTGTTTAGCAGTGATTCAATTTCTGACTGGGACTTTTCATACAACTTCAGATCGTCCATGTACAGCAGATAGTTTATTTTACTGGATGTTTTAGATGTTTGGTATGCGAGGCCTGTTTTGTTTAGTATTTGTGAAAGTGGGGTCATGGCGATTACAAACAACAGAGGGGATAGTGAGTCCCCTTGGAAAATGCCTCTTCTAATGCTAACCTGTCCAAGTGTCTCGCCACTGATTGTTAACTGTGTACTCCACATGCTCATTGTTTTTTTAAATAAATATCTGAATGTTTTTGCTGACACCAGTTGTTTCTAAACATTTTAGTATCCATGTGTGAGGCAATGAATCGAAGGCTTTCATGTAGTCAATCCATGCAACACTTAGATTGGTTTTTCTTCTCTTGCAATTTTCTAAAATCATTTTGTCAATCAGCAGCTAGTCTTTTGTGCCTCTGGTGTTTGGGCAATTTCCTTTCTGTTCAACTGGAAGCTGTTTGTTAGTTAATAAGTGTTGCATCACTTCATCTGCTATTATTCCAGTTAATAATTTGAACATGGTTGGGAGGCAGGTTATCGGTCTATAATTAATTGGAACTGCACCTTTTGCTGGGTCTTTCATGATGAGATGAGTTTTCCCAGTTGTTAGCCATTGTTCAATATCACTGCCTTGCAAAATGTGATTGAACTGTTTTGATAGCTGTTTATGAAGGCTTGTTAGGTGTTTAAGCCAAAAGACATGCAGTTCATCATCGCCTGGAGCAGTCCAATTTTTAATTTTCTTTGCTCTTTCACTTATTAATTCTGGTGTTATTATTAGATCTTGCATTTGTTGGTTACATTTTTTGACCTCTTTCATCCAGCCTGCTTTTTTATTATAATCTATTGGATTGTCCCATAATTTCCCCCAGAATTGCACTGTTTCTTCTTTATTTGGTGTTTCTACGTTTCTTGCAGTTTCTCCTTCTATGTTTTGGTAGAAACGTCTCTGATTCGACTGGAATTGGAGATTCTGCCTGTGTTGTGTAATTCTGGCTGCATATCTGCTAATCTTCTTTGACACTGCTGTTATTTGCTGCTTTATTATTTCATGGACTTCTCTAATTCTCCTTGAATCTAGGTGGTATTTTTAGATCAGATACTGTTTGGTGTTTTTATTCTTCAGCTTCTTATCTTTCAATTTACTAGCATCTGATCTAAGCCTGGAGATTTTATTTTCTAATCTAATCTTCCATTTAGGTGATGTACTGCTTTCTTTTTTTACAGGTCCACTGATCTTATATCTGAGCTCTTGTGTTGTTGTTATTGTTGCTGCACTGTACATTACTTGGTTTGTTTCTTGCAAATTGTTGGTTTTTATTTCTGCAAGTGCAGCATTGACATCTTTTAATGCCTGAGCAAGTTGTTTTTTGGCAACTGTTTTTAGAGCTGGAAGTCAAACCCTGGTGGTTGTTTGGTTCATATGCTCAGTTATTTTTTGCTTTAGTTCTTGTTGCTTTTCTGTTAAATGGCATTTGGGTTTTTTAGGTGAAGGCAAAGGGGAGGTTACCTGATTTTGATTTTGAAACAGTTCAGCAACAGTGGCATCCTCTATTTCCAACACCTCCTCCACCTGCGCCTGAGCAACTTCTTCATTTGCTGGTAATTCTTCCATATCTTGAGCCTGTGTTGCTCTTTGCAGTTGTTCCAGCTCAACTCCTGTGAAAACTTTATTTCTTATTATGAATCTTCTCTGGTCTGCTAGCCTTTGTTCTGTTAACAGGACGTAGGAGTTTTGCAGGAGTTTAGCGGGAAGTGTGCGGGTGAGCCTGGAACAAGCCCCTGAGATCACAAGGATCACAAGGAGCCTGGTGGAGAAGAGAACATAAGTACATATCCCTCCCTCGTATCCCTCATATTCTTGGGAAAGGCTGTTTGGACAGTTAAATAGCTGACCATTACAGCTGAGACCTATCCTAATAAACTATCTAATAAACGGACAATAAGCTCCCTAAATACTGTAAAGAGCCAACTAAAACAGTATGAAAATAGAAGGTCAGCAGGGGAAGGGGCACTTCCCAGTGTATTGCACAGAGTGCCACATGTATGACTATTTGCCCCAAGGGCAGAAGTCATGGGTGTGTGCTCGGTGCAAGGAGCTCCTGGCTCTCAGGGAACAAATCCGTTCCCTCGAGACCAAGGTGGTGGATCTGGAGAAGCTCAGAGAGACAGAAAGGCATGTGGACGAGACCTTCAGGGATGTGATAGAGGCATCCCACTCCAGGGCTGGTAGCTCCTCTGCTGTCAGGGAGAATGAAGGTCTTGGGCGAGGAGGACATTGGTCTGAGGAAGAGGGAAATGCTCCTTTAGAAGGGACCCCTTCCGTGGATGATGAGCCCATACCCCTCGCACAGGGTATACTCCTTTGGGGGGTGGGGGCCTCCTTGTAGTGGGTGATTAGATCATTAGGGGGATAGAGAGATGGGTTTGTGACCCGCGTGTTGACCGCATGGTGACTTGCCTGCCTGGTGCGAAGGTTGCGGACATTACGCAGCGTCTAGACAGGCTCCTAGGCAGTGCTGGGGCGGAGACAGCTGTCATGGTGCACGCCGGCACCAATGATGTGGGGAAATGCAGTCGGGAGGTCCTGGAAGCCAAATTTAGGCTGATAGGTAGCATTTTGAAGTCCAGGACCCCCAAGGTAGCATTCTCAGAAATGCTACCTGTTCCACGCGCAAGTACAGTGAGACAGGCAGAGCTGAGGGGTTTCAATGCGTGGATGACACGTTGGTGCCGGGAGGAGGGCTTTAGATTTGTTAGGCACTGGGACACATTTTGGGGCAAGCAAGGCCTGTACAAAAGGGACGGGCTGCACTTGAACCAAGATGGAACCAGACTGCTGGCGCTTAAAATCAAAAAGGTTGCAGAGCAGCTTTTAAAATGACACCTGGGGAACAGTCGATGGGAGCTGCGCAGTATCCCAGTTGGCAAAAGCCATCCTTTAAAGTGTGAGGCTGCAAAGAATTCAAATAAAACAGAAGAGGACAGAGAAGAACCGCATAAAGAGCAGACGGGAGCCTGTGCCAGCAGGTCAAAGAGTCAAAGGAATAGCATACATCAGGGGAAAGATTCAGTGTATAAGTGCTTGTATGCCAATGCCAGAAGCCTCCGAGCCAAGATGGGTGAGCTGGAGTGCTTGGTTGCTAATGCAGAAATAGACATAGTGGGCATAACAGAAACATGGTGGAACAGTGAGAACCGGTGGGACACTGTTATCCCTGGGTATAAACTCTATAGAAAGGACAGGGAGGGGCGCCTTGGAGGAGGGGTAGCACTGTATGTTAAAGAAGGGATAGAATCTAACAAGCTAGAAAACCTAGGAGGACTGGAGTCCTCCACAGAAACCCTGTGGGTGACTATACAAGGCCGGAAAGGAAACGTGCTACTGGGGACGTGCTATCGCCCACTGGATCAAAATGCCGACAGTGGCTGGGAGATGCAGGAGGAAATCAGGGAGGCGTCAAGGAGAGGCAGGGCTGTAATTATGGGTGATTTCAACTACCCACACATAGACTGGGTAAATTCACATTCTGTGCCATAGAACAGTTGGTCATGGAACCGAACAGAGAGAAGCCAACCTTGGATCTTATTATGAGTGACACCCAGGACCTGGTGCGTGATGTCAGTGTCATCAAACCTTTAGGGAACAGTGACCATAGTGCGATCAAATTCAGCATACATGCGGGGAGAGAATCAGCAAGGATGTCAAACACAGACATTTTGAATTTCAGAAGAGGAAACTTCTCCAAAATGAGGAGTATGGTAAAAAGAAACTGAGGGGGGAAATCAGGAGAGTCACTTCGCTCCAGAGTGCATGGAGTTTACTCAAAACCACAATACTAGAAGCCCAGTTAGATTGTATACCCAAAAGGAGGAAAGGTACCACTAAGTCCAGGAGGATGCCAGCATGGCTAACGGGTACCGTCAAGGAAGCCATAAAAGGGAAGAAGACTTCCTTCCGAAATTGGAAGGCCTGTCCAAATGAAGAGAACAGAAAGGAACACAAACTCTGGCAAAAGAAATGCAAGGTGACAATAAGGGAGGCAAAAAGAGAGTTCGAGGAACATTTAGCCAAAAGTATCAAGGGGAATAACAAAAACTTCTTTAAGTACATCAGAAGCAGGAAACCTGCCAGGGAGGTGGTTGGGACATTAGACAATGAGGGAGTGAAAGGGATTACTAAGGAGGATATGGAGGTTTCAGAGAAACTAAATGAGTTCTTTGCATCTGTCTTCATGGCAGAGGATACTGAGCATATACCTGTTCCTGAACCAGGCTTTTTAGGGATGGAGGCTAGAGAGCTGAGTCAGAGAGAAGTGACAAGGGATGATGTTCTAAACTGTCTGGAAAAACTGAAAGCTAACAAATCATGAGGGCCAGATGGCATCCATCCAAGAGTCCTCAAAGAACTCAAATGTGAAATTGCCGACCACCTTGCTAAAATATTTAACTTATCTCTGAAATCGGGCTCTGTACCAGAGGACTGGAGAGTAGCAAATGTAACACCGATTTTCAAAAAGGGATCCAGGGGCGATCCGGGAAATTACAGGCCAGCTAGCCTAACGTCCGTTCCAGGCAAATTGATAGAAAGCATCCTCAAGGATAAAATTGTAAAGCACCTAGAAGAACAGGCCCTGCTGGGAGTGAGCCAGCATGGCTTCCGCAAAGGTAAATCTTGCCTCACCAATCTTTTGGACTTCTTTGAGAGTGTCAACGAGAGTGTGGATCAAGGTGATCCAGTTGACATAGTCTACCTGGACTTCCAAAAAGCTTTTGACAAAGTTCCTCATCAAAGACTCCTGAGGAAACTTAGCTGTCATGGGATAAAGGGACAAGTACATGTGTGGATTGCTAACTGGTTGAAAGACAGGAAACAGAGGGTAGGTATAAATGGAGAGTTTTCACAATGGAGGGAAGTAAGAAGTGGGGTCCCCCAGGGATCTGTACTGGATCCGGTGCTTTTTAATTTATTCATAAATGATCTAGAAGCAGGGGTAAGCAGCAATGTGGCCAAATTTGCAGATGATACCAAACTCTTCCGGGTAGTGAAATCCCAAATGGATTGTGAGCAGCTCCAAAAGGATCTCTCCAAACTGGGGGAGTGGGCGACAAAATGGCAAATGTGGTTCAATGTTAGCAAGTGTAAAGTGATGCACATTGGGACAACTTCAAGTATATGCTGATGGGATCCGAGCTGTCGGTGATGGACCAGGAGAGGGATCTTGGGGTTGTGGTTGACAGCTTGTTGAAAGTGTCGACTCAATGTGCGGCAGCTGTGAAAAAGGCCAATTCCATGCTAGGGATCATTAGAAAGGGGATTGAAAATAAAACGGCTAACATTATAATGCCCTTATACAAAACTATGGTGTGACCACACTTGGAGTACTGCGTACAGTTCTGGTCACCACATCTTAAAAAGGACATTGTTGAACTGGAGAAGGTACAGAAGAGGGCAACCAAGATGATCAGGGGCCTAGAGCACCTTTCTTATGAGGCAAGACTACAACACCTGGGGCTTTTTAGTTTAGAAAAAAGATGACTGCCGGGAGACATGATAGCGGTCTATAAAATCATGCATGGTGTGGAGAAAGTGGAGAGAGAGATTCTTTTCCCTCTCACACAACACTAGAACCAGGGGTCACTCCATGAAATTGATTGCCAGGAGGTCTAGGACCAACAAACGGAAGTACTTTTTCACACAACGCGTGGTCCACTTGTGGAACTCTCTGCCACAGGATGTGGTGACAGCCAACAACCTGGATGGCTTTAAGAGGGGTTTGGATGACTTCATGGAGGAGAGGTCTATCAATGGCTACTAGTCAGAGGGCTGTGGGCCACCTCCAGCCTCAGGGGCAGGGTGCCTCTGTGTACCAGTGGCAGGGGAGTAATGGCAGGAGAGAGGGCATGCCCTCAACTCCTGTCTGTGGCTTCCAGCAGCATCTGGTGGGCCACTGTGCGAAACAGGATGCTGGACTAGATAGGCCTTGGGCCTGATCCAGCATGGCTGTTCTTATGTTCTTATGTGTCAGCAAAAACATTCAGATATTTATTTTAAAAAAGCAATGAGCATGTGGAGTACACAGTTAACAATCAATGGTGAGAGACTTGGACAGGTTAGCATTAGAAGAGGTATTTTCCAAGGGGGGACACTATCCCCTCTGTTGTTTGTAATCTTCATGACTCCACTTTCACAAATACTAAACAAAATAGGCCTTGGATACCAAACATTTAAATCATCAAGTAAAATAAACAATCTGCTCTACATGGATGGATTGAAGTTGTATGGAACGTCCCAATCAAAAATCAAATCACTGCTAAACACTGTCCGCATATTCAGTAGCGATATAGCAATGACAGGAAAAATAACAAAAACAGAAGGAACAGAACTGCCCAATGGAAACAAGATCAAGAACTTGGAAGAAAAAGAACGTTACAAATACTTGGGCATCCTTCAGGCTCATAACATCAAACACACCGAAGTTAAAAGAAAAATTGGAAGTGAATACATAAGGAGAATTGAACTGAGAAGTGAATACATAAGTCCAAACTCAATGGTGGGAACATGATATAAGCCATAAACACCTGGGCTATACCCATCATTAGATACACTGTAGGAATATTAGACTGGACCCAGACAGAGCTAGAGACGGTAGATCATAAGACTAGGAAAATAATGACCATCAATCATGCTCTGCACCCTCACAGTGATGTAGATAGGCTATTCCTCTCTTGCAGCTCAGGTGGAATGCTGCAAGTCCATCAAACAGTAGAGGAGGAGAAAAGAGGCCTTGAAGAATATATAAAGAACAGTGAAGAAGATCAGGGGCGTAACTGTAATAGGGCAAGGGGAGACAGTTGTCTAGGGGCCCACTGCCTGGGGGGGGAGATGCAAGTCACATGACTGACCCCCCCCAGCCACGCACCCATCCGGGTTTCCTTCAGTTGTATTCATCCTCCGAAAATGATGTGAGTGTTAAGACCTGGAGCTACCAGAAGAGCATGTCTTTCTCTAGTACCATTAAATGACTTGCATCATCCATATCCATATATATATATATATATATATATATATATATATATATATATATATATACACACACACACACACACACACACACACACACACACAAACTATGCTTTTTGTTACCACTATTCAGACTCATTTAAGATGTCTTTACTTCATGAGCTGAGCTCGGGGGGTGGCATTTTAAAATCTTATCTCTGGACCCACTGCAACCTTGCTACGCCCCTGAAGAAGATGCACTTCAAATGGTCAATAAGGAGAAACTATTCAACACCAATGAAAGAAAGCAGGCCTACAAGAAAGAACAAGTCAAGAACCGAGCAGAAAAATGGAAAAACAAGCCACTGCCTGGTCAATATTTGAACAATATAACTGGAAAATCAGACATCACCAAGACCTGTCAATGGCTTAAGAATGGCAACTTGAAGAAAGAAACAAACAGAGAGTTTAATACTGGCTGCACAAGAACAGGCACTAAGAACAAATGCAATAAGAGCAAAAGTCGAAAAATCAACAATGGCCTTTAGCCATGGTTGCTGGAGATGATGGACATTATAGGCCAACAACATCTGGGGCCCCAAGTTTGAGAACTCCTGAGATAAAGCAAGACTGAAGTCAGCCTATTGCCGGTCTAGTTACAGGAACAGGAAACACAGCTCTCTTAAAACTGGCACAACTGCATTGCTACAAGACAGTTGTTTCCGGTGCGGGGGATGGGGCCCTCTTTTCTTTTTCAAACAGAAAATTCCTCCTCCTCCTCCTCCTCCTCTCCTCCTCCTTAGAACATTCCCCTATATGCAGCCTGAGGGAAATTTCTGTCTGTCTAGAAATGCTGCTGGATTCTGAGAGCACGACTGGGAGCTTGCTCCGATGGAAACTTCTGAGAGAAAGACCTGGCATTTTCCAGATGGTTCTGCAGGCTCTGAGGAAGAACTGTCACTTGAATTGAAGTTGAGGCCTGCAGTTTCTGCTGAGGCTTAAAATCTGCTCTCTACAGATATGTAGGTGGGGTGAGCATTCCAGCTAAAGGAGCCCGGCTAAGATCCACCATTGTTTTAAGTAGATATAGTAAATAAAGTGAGCTGCTGGGCTTGTTGTCAATCAATTAGAATTTATTGCCATGACTGGAATTTACTGTCTCTTATCAGTTACGATAGCGGTAATGCCAAGGAAAAAAGTGGATGCTCAGTGGCTAACATCTGGACAAATGCTGTGCTGGTGCAATGAACAGAGATGAATCCATGCAAAAAGCTCACGTAGCTATGCAGATGCTCAAATTTGCTTACTCTCTTATGACCTGATCTGACTGCACAAGCATTGCACTTGGGCAACAAGGATGGCAGATGGACTTCCATCGTTTTCTGCAACATGTATGGACTGAGGAGGAGGAGGAACACTATAGGTTGCGTAAGCACACCCTGTTGCACCTGTGCAACACTAGACTGGAATGCACACTCCTGCAGAGCTAATGCAACATTCTTGCATTAGTGGGACATATTTGCAATAGAGCTGCGTTAGTCTGGATATCAACCAGTGTTTTTATGATGTTCCTTATGTCTGTAAATTGCCCTCAGAAAGCAAAAGAAAAAAAAGAGAAGAAACAAACAATGCTACTTTTCAAAAAGGGTCACTCCATACGTGCTCAGTGATGATCTTTTCACAATAATGTAAGCCAAAAATATTGGAATCAGCAGCAAAGGAGAGATTCCTGTTGAGGGACATGTGGGGAAGTTGCCCAGAAACAAGTGGAGGCCGGGCCTAGAGTTCACTCAGAGGCCTGGGTGAAATTTGACATTGGGCACATTAACAAAACGAATGCATGCAACAAGGGTGCAGTTCCCCTTAATAGTTTGAGGAGTCCCCCCCTCATTTTACCAACCCCGCATCAGACCTAATTACCCATCTCTTCTGCTGAGGTGGCAGAGAGGACTGCTTACTCCCCTGCATACTCTCTACATTAAAACTCCCTGCAAGTAGAAAAGCAGCCCCACAGGCAAAGGGCTGGGCTAGAACCTGACTTCCTCATGTGCTAGTTTTCTGTGTGCAGGACATTCGTGACACAGAAGCACTGTTCAGACATTATTCTCCAAACGCTGCTCCCACTTCCAGCAGCCCACGCGGGAGCAGGACCGTGGGTGGGGAGAGATGGGCTGGTGTGGGACTTCTGTTCCTGCTTTGGCTGCCACACGTGAGTGCAGCGTTTGGGAAATTATGTCTGAATTGGGCTAGAGTTGATCAGAAGTGGCATTTTCTCAAGCATGGTATTAAAGGGAACAGTTCATTCCACCACCTCAGCACTGCAGGTTCCTCATTGGCATGATGTGTACAGTGCTCAAGCACCATTTCTTTGGGAATGGTACAAAATAGCTTCCCTGACACACACATGCAGAAAAAGCCTTTTTTGTTTTCAAACATTAGAGGCCTAATTGGTGTATTTTAAGCTTTCTAAGCCCCTTTGCTTAAGCCCCTTAGATTTTTGCCTGCCTGATCTGCATTTATAGCCAGTCATGGCGGTGTGGTGTAGATGTACAAGACTGATAAATAAGTGGCAAATTATCCCTGGGATCTAGCATCCATCCTTCCATGCTCTCTGGGGACAAAAGGCCAAACTCTTTGGCTCCCATAGCATATGTTCTGGGGTCTGCAAATCCTGTCAGCAGCTCAGCACTGGCTCCTTCTTGCTCTCCCGGGGATCTCAGCCTCCCTGATTATTATGGAGCTTGTCCCTCTCTCCTGAGGACTCTCCTGTTGAGTCCTTTTGACTGAGGCCGATTCTGGAGAGTATAGGCCATCCTGGATGGTTGGCAACCCGGTGTTTAAAAGCCTGCTTGAGGCAACTACCTCAAGGTCATGGGGAAGGGGACATCTGCTTAAGGTAATAATATATGTGCTTGTTGAAGATAGCCAACCTTTTGGAGTTCTTTGAGAGTGTCAACAAGTTTGTGGATAAAGGTGATCCAGGTTACCTAGTATACCTGGATTTTCAAAAAGTTTTCAACAAAGTTCTTCATCAAAGACTCTTGAGAAAATTGCTAACTTGTGTGGATTGTTAACTGGTTGAAGGACAGGAAACAGAGGGTGAAAATAAATTGACAGTTTTCATCTTTATTTATTTATTTAAGACCAGTGTTCTTTAACTTGCTCATAAATGATCTAGAGGTTGGGGGGTAAGCAGCGAAGTGGCCAAATCTGCAAATGACACCAAACTATTTAGGGTGGTGAAATCCAGAACAGATTGTGAGGAGCTCCAAAAGGATCTCTCCAAACTGGGGGAGAAGAGCCTGGATGGGGTTTGCAGGGAGAGCGGGCTAAGCCCACTCTCCCCGTAGATGAGCAGTCAGTCTGCTGCGGGTGGCCGAACCGTCCACCCACATGACTGCCAGCTCTGTTACAGAGCCAGCAGTGGCTAGGGGGGCGGGGGATTGGGTGGCCACATCAGAGGCGTAACTAGGGAAAACGGTGCCCGGGGCAAGCACTGAAATGGCGCCCCCCCCACCATGCCCCCCCCGTCGCCCCCCCAACATACTACATTATACTTAGGTTTTTCCTCACAAGCGCCCGCCGCCGCCGCCAAGCCAGGCCACTGACTGGCCGCCAGACGCCAGCAAAGCAATGGGGGGGGGCGCAGGCGGCGCAGAAGGGACCGCTCGTGGGGAAGGGGGCACTGACACGCTCCCTTGACGGCTGCAGCGCTGCTGCACTGAGCAGGAAACATTTGTATTAACAAAAAATTTTAAATTTTTTTTTTAAAAATTTGGTCATGGCGGCGCCCCCCATGTGACCAGAAAAGATGGCGCCCGGGGCACGTGCCCCCCTGCCCCCCCTATAGTTACGCCTCTGGGCCACATGGCCCCTGGAAACTCCAGCATGCCCTGCACGAGCACGCAGGGCATGCTGGAGAGACCCCCGAGCCAGGAGGTTGCTTTTAAGCCTCTCGGTCGGGGGTCTACTCATGAGGATCCATGGCATGGAGCAACTCATGATCATAGAGGCTGGGTTAGCGGAGCACTCACTCTGCTAACCTGGGCTTAAGGGAGGGTTACTTAAGCGGATTAACCGCTTGGAGGCCACCGGGCTTGCCTGCGAGCCCGGTGGTTCTCACGGTCAGGCGAAATAGGGCTAGGCTCCCCTAGCCCGATTTCTCCTGATTGTGGGAATAGCCTCAATGGCTACTAGTCTGAGGGCTATAGGCCACCTCCAGCCTAAGAGGCAAGATGCCTCTAACTACCACTTGCAGGGGAGAAACAGCAGGAGAGAGGGTACCCCCTTCCAGCTTCCCAGAGGCATCTGGTGGGCCACTGAGTGAAACAGGAAGGATTCTGGACTAGATGGGCCTGATCCAGCAGGGCTGTTCTTATGTTCTTATATACCTTGTTTCATATGATTTCAATTGCTTCAATTTTTATGCTTAAGTAGAACTCTTGCTATCGTGTTGTGAAGGAACTGCTGGAAACTGGTCTGCAAACAACAAACACTTTTATTGCCTTTTTGTGCAGAACCTGCAAGCCAGCCTTTCAGTCTCTTCTCCTGTGTGCATGCACACACACACACTCTCTCTCTCTACTGTCCATCCCTTGACTTTCAAGCTGTATCTGCTGGTTCTTTCCAGCCATCTTGTCATGGAACCCTATCATCACCCCCTTCCAGCAACCAGATCACAGCAAACAATTCCCTCGTCCTGCATACACAATGATTTTTTTAAAAAAATAAAAATAAAAGGGGGGATTTAACCCCATAAATCTGCAGGAAGAAAAGAGAAATAAAGAAAAGCCTTTTAAAAATACTAATGGCTTTTGTGTCTTTTCAACTTTGCTCTGTCGGTCTCTGCAGTACTTTGCATTGTTATTTGAGGTTTTGAAGTGGTATGAAGAAACGCATAAGTTTGTGTAAAAGTCTTAAACTCATGAAAATAAATGCAGAGCCATTATCTGTCTAAACCACCTCTGATATGCCATGTCTGGCAAAAATTGATTTATTTTTTCCAGTGATCTGGGCATAATTCCATCTTGCCTAAGACGGAGTCCTACATGCATAAGCAATAGGCCTCCAATATTTTCCATATATCTGAAGAAGAGCTGCTGCCCTTTTTGATGTACTGTACCTGTGGACAGTTTGGCATGATATGTACTGTGATAACAACAAAGCACTACAATGTTTTGTATCAGTTTTTGTATCTGTTCAAATTTCTCCTGGTTATAGCATATCCACTGTGCATTTCGCACTAGGTGTGATTTTAAATGGTCATAGAGTTAGTTAAGTGGTGGAAGATTTAGGTTAGGTACAAATACCCCCTCAAAATGTATCATTCCTAGGAACTTTTGCATCCACTCTTTGTTTGTGGGTGCAGGTCTGTTTGCAAGTGCCTGTATTCTTGAGGAATCTACTTGGATTCCTTGCTACATTAACCTTTCTCCCAAAGCACGTTATAGTTTGTATTCAGCATTTACATTTCTGCTTCTTTAGTTTTAGACCTACAGCCCTTTCCAGTGCACTTTGCCGTCTCTCATTATGTACTACAATTGATTTTATTACCATCCCCCCTGCCTTCTGTTACAAGAGGTAGGCTGCACCCTTTGTGGCCGACAGTACAAGCTGCTCTTTTGGATGAATGACCACCTGAGGTTATTATATGATGTAGGTATCAGGCAGTATTAAAATATGATAAACAAACATACACAAACAAACAAACAAATAAATGAGGTTCAAGGTCTGTAGGATTAGGAAACTACCCTTGATTTCTTGTAACAGAACCCTCCCCAAATTATTGCGTTTATCAGAAGTGGTTGTGTGGCTGTTGGGGTGAGCATGGCTATAGAGACTGGCACAGAGAGTGCCCGAATTGCTGAATTTGTGACTGCACCACTGATTATGACTATGACTGTGAGTAATGACAGCAACTCCCTCTGCACTCTGTTCTGGGAAGCAGAAGCTACAATCCTGTCCATGGACTCAGTGGCATGCTTCCTTTCCAACTGCTCTGTCTGTTCTTTTTGGGGTGATTTCTGCAGCTTGGCACACTTCAGCTGTCTTTGTCAAAGTGAAATCTTTAATTTTGAGCAATCTGCTTCTCATTTTGCTGTCATATACATCTAGAACAATCTGATCCCCTATCAGTGAGTCAGCAAGCTTTCCAAACTTATATGTCTAATTTGACTTCTCAGATCAGCAGCACAACTCTGAAAGGATTCAGCCTCGTATTGCATTCTTTTATGCAAAACCTCTCTCAAAAGTCTCATTCCCCCCCTCAGTGAACAGTGTTACACACATTTGTTATTAATATGTGATTAATATTATTGATGTACACAATATACCTTTTGGACTACCTTTAAGATTGGAATGGAATTGCACATCTCCAAAAATATTTGGGCAACAAAGAGCTGTATATGCATCTTCTTTAAGATCAAGGGCATAGAAGTGGCCATGAAATGATCAGATAAAATTCCTAGATGTAAACTTTTAGAATTGAAGAATGTGAACAAACCAAAGATACTATTTTTGTCTGTTGAGTTCAGCTCCAAAGCATCGTTCCGAAGCACTGGCACTTAGTCCAGGACTTACCTGGATGTATTATTCCTCCTTGTATTTGGTACCACCATAAATATAGTTTAAAAGACCAGCTGGCCCCTTCAGATATATGTAGGACACAGTTCAAGGCTTCTAACTTGATGGGACACTGGAAATGTGGACATGGTTTGTGTTGCTATCTATCTATCTATCTATCTATCTATCTATCTATCTATCTATCTATCTATCTATCTATCATATTTCTATACCACCTGATATGTACATCTCAAATTGGTAATTTTATTTACCAATTTGGATAATGGTAAGACAATTACATTAAAAACTTTTATTACATGCCAATCCATGGATGTTGTATAAGCAATTGTTTGTCCATGTGGATTCTTTTATGTGCCTAAATGTTGTTAACCATAATATTATATTTAGACCTTTCTTCTCAGTTCCTTAACAAGTACTGTACAAATCAATACCTGGGGCTCTGTAGGTTTCATTAAAAGGGCTGTCTTAAGAGGAAGACAGCCCTTTTAATGAAACCCTTTTAATGAAACCTTTTAATGAAATCTGCCTTCTCGACAGCTCCATTGGCTTCCATAAGCAGACCAAACTGTTGCTTCAGTCTTCTCCAGTTGTCTGCAGCATGGTTGGAGAGATCAAACATGTCTAGCACCCTTAGCTGCTCCACCTTCCTGCTTGCTGGCTCTTTAAGGCTTTGCAACCATGATGTGGCTCTTCCTAATGCTTCTGATACAATGAGGTCATTCACACAATCAAAAACTGTGTTCTACCCAGGTTTGGGAGCTGTGTGTGCTCCCAACTTTTGGTTGTGTGGAAGCAAGGTAAGAGAAAACCTGGGTAGAAGTGATTGTGTGGAAGCAAAGTAAGAGGAAAAGCTACCCAGGTTTTCCTCCTCCCTTTTTGCAGGACAAGTCCAAGCATATTATTATGTTGGATGGATATCCCAATGTCCGAAGGCTATTTTTAAAGATATAATACAAGTCTAACCTCAAGTGGTCCCATAGAAAAGTTATTTTGTTTTGATGGGATGATTCACAGCCCCAGAAGGCACAACTTGAGTGATTTAATCTTTGAAAAACTTGTATTGCTTAAAGGAAATGGAAACAAGTTCGGATAAGTAATGAACACCTCAAAATTGTATCCTTTTTCCAGGCATTGTATTTTGCATTTTAAGATGTATTTTAAAATACTATTTTGTATTTTGAATTTTTATTGTTTGTATCTAAAATACATTTGCTCTGGTATTTGGTATTTTGTATCTAATTTACTTTTTAGAAGTATTTTGCCCATCTTTGACAGGCAGCTCCAGAGGGAAGGGAAGGTTGTCAAATTGTCCCTCCCCTATTGCATGACAGAAAACTCTAGCATGTCAGGACAATGTTAGTCTGGATGTCATCCACTGATTTCAGTCTGCTTAGGTGTAGGTAACTCTGCACAGGATCAAGTTGAATGTGTTTGATTTGTTTTCTGCCTCATGCCTTTCAGTCTGGTGGGGCTAGACACTTGAATACAAAAGCCAATGGCATGCACAGAACATCTGCAGGGTGCCTTGTTAGCCTCATTGGTTGTGATTTGTGCCAAAAAACTTCCTGCCCTTAAGGGAAGCCAAGTAATGGGACCATTTGCAGTACCACATCAGTGACATCGTTCGGAGCAGAAGATTCCCATTATTTCCCTGGTGCTTCTTCCTACTCTGGAAGGGTATGCATGTATGTTTGTTGCATTGGTATTCTGCCCCATCTCCATAGAGATCAAGTGATATTTTATCCCCACAACAGTCCTATGAGGTAGGTTAGGCTGAGCAGTAGTAGGCCCATGATCACTCACCCTAACTCTCTGAACTAGATGGTCACCTAACATAGGAGTTCTGGGGCTCTTGATGTTTGTCGTTCCTTAAAAAATAAAATAAAATAAAAACCTGCATGGGGAATGGATTTGGATTGGGGTCATGGTCTGAGGGGAGGGGGTTAAGCATTCTGCCCAGAGCTAACTCCCTGACTTAAATTATTCCTTCTTGATGCTGCTGCTAGCTGCAGAGGTGAAAACTTAGCAGCATAATTTTGGTGAGTTTCCCCCTTTGTAGCTGACAGTATTTTTGGACGAGGGGAGTGATTTGAAGGATGTGGCATAGGGGGAAAGGTTAGATCCCCCCCTCCCCCGTCCAGATCTGTCCTTCTATGGTTGCTTTTGGAGAGAGAGAAAGGAGCATCAGGAGTTCTAATAGCAAAACTCTCATGTCAATCCATCAAGTTCAGAAATGCTTATTCCCAGTTAAGCATGCATAAGATTACAGCTTCAGCACCTTCCAAGGTTCTGTACAGAGACCATTGCAGGAGCCAAGAAGGCTGTATACATTTTGATTATAAGCGCAATACCACAATTCTGCTAATGACCATTCTAAGATGAGGTGTTAGGGTTGCTCAGCTATCCCGGAGTTCCATCTGTTGAGCTAGCTGAATTGCACATAGTTGTTCCAAAGCCATCAAGAAGGCAACACTGAGTTTTGGTCTTTGTACTTATCAGCACAACCCCACCGTTAAACACGAAAATCAAACTGGTGTCTTGAATTGGGAGAGGCAGGATCTCTAATTTGTATGTACTGCTGTTTGATCTTCTAACCTACTAGGTTTAAGGTAAATCACCATGGAATACCAAGCAGAAGTTAAATGAAACAGTGCCATTAATTCAATCCATTGAGATATGTTTTATATAACAAAGGGATTTGTTCTGATACTCAAACAATGTATATTAATGAAATAGCCAAAAGAGATTCATTTGGTTCTCAAAGCAAACACATTAAGGGGGAAAAGAACGATTGAGAAGTACCTTTTTTTTCTTTAAACTGTGCTTTATTTAGGGCTAAGCTGGTAAGCGTCATTCAATAATTACAGAAGATTACAAGGAGTTTTAGGGAATTGAGAATCAGAGAGCAGTTGTCTGGAACTGCAGCGGCATTTTACACACCTAGATACGGGCTTGTTTCAGGGGTCTTATCCCAGCCAAACAACCAGAGAAAACCAGGGGGTGTTTAGCCAGCATGAAGACTTCAAAATCAGGCCCAACAGGGAGAAAGACAGAAAGAAAGAACATTTTAAATAAAAGAAAATCCCCCAAATCTACCCAAAAGGCAAACAAGGAATTATTCAGAAAGAACCATGTCATTTTTCTCAATCCAATAAAAAGGAATGAGGGAATAAAAAAAACCTTAAAATCAAGTCTTAACACAGTGGAAATAAATTATAATAAATATGATATACTTTAAAATATATGTGTTCTTAAATAATTCATTGTTTCTATTTTTCTGATTCAGATTTTAAAGCAACTTCTTTTTTTAACTGCTCTAAAGTCATTTACCAAAGATAAATATCGTGCTTTCATTAAATAGTTTTTCCTTGATTTTTTTCTCTATCATTACAATTAAAAGTCCTACAAAATATGCAAATTTATTTACAGAAAAACAGAGCCAGCATCTTTTTTTAAACATCCCCCTGTTTTTCAAAATTCCTTGTAAACAGTTTCAGAAATTCTTCAAAGAGATTGCATTTTTGTAATTTTTTTGTTTTTGTTTTTTATTTTTTTTAATCTTTTTGTTTTTTTAAGATTAAGGTTCTAGGCTAAACCCCGCTCCCACCCCACCCCTGTCCTGAAGGATTCTAGAGCAAATATGGAAGCTACTGAAGCGAAAGATGATGGGAGGTTGCTGGCGACAGACAGCTCATGGAGACATGAAAGCGTCTTAGCTGTGGTTTTGTTTTCACCAAGTTCGAACCAACTTTGGATAGTTCGTAAGAAGACAGCCGTTAGTTTTCTGTTTTGCATTGTCTACAGGAATTGAGAATGTTGTTTTGTTTGCTTATTAGTTTATTTTATTTATTACTAGCTGGAATGCTTGCAGTTAAAAAAGCTGCCCAGTTAAGCCATCTTCTCCTTTGCCCCCCCTCCCTCCCCTCAATAAGACACAGCTTCCAACAGCAGTTGGTTGAGAGCAGGAACTGATTTCAATCTAAACTCTACAAAGGTTACAGTTCTACAACATCTTTGTTTGTTTTTAGCATTAATGCTAACTTCTATGTATATTTTTTTGCTTTTTTTTCTTTTTTATGTTTTCTAATCCTCCCCCCACCCCATTATATAGGTATTTTAAACTTTTTCATTTTTAAATTCTGTACAACTATTAGGATTTTAGGGGGGGGGGAGTCAGAAGCATTTACACACCTGTTTTCTTTGTAATTCATATCAGCCTTCTTTTCCTTCTCATTGACTTTCCAGTCCACTGATCTGTGTATTCATTTTTTCCCTTTTTGCTTTTCATAGGTACCCACCTTAACATGTCCCTTTTAATCACTCAATCCATACATATTATACAGAAAACCATATGAAAGTTTTATAGACTCTAATTAATGTATAACCAAAGATCCTCCCGAAGTATCAAAGAACTATTATCTTGCCATTTTTTAAAAGCATTTAAGCATTTTTTTTTCAGTTTTTACATATTTCATATAATTGCTCTCAAAAACTGTTATAGGAACAGCTCAAGAGAAAAGGAAAGAACTTCTGTAATTTACATACAGCTACAAGTCTGCAATAAAAAGTTATGTCCTTTGGTCCCTATATAGCTAAGGAATGACAGATAAAGATGCTTAGTGACTAGTGCCATGGGGTATCCATAGCAACCGCATCCCTGGTGGCAAACAGGCACTCCTTTGTCAGTATCAAGGTTTGCATTTCCTGTTTGGAGAAAAGCCTCTGTGGTGACATCAGTTTATCTGCAGAAATCCTAGTCGATCTTGCTCCTGGTGTGATTTTTGTTTGTTTGTTGTTGGTTATGTTTTAGTTTCAAGCATATGTTCTTCGAACCCAGCTGACGTGACTTTTCTTGAAGAAATGTTACAGTCTCAACAATCAGAAAGAGAGTAAGTCTGACGTCTTCAGCTTGACTGATATTTGCTGATATGTTAAAGGTGTAATCCAACAGTTCTCGTTCCTATATATATTTATTTAATATATATATATATATTTCTCTAAATGTGGCCCATTCAGCTGATGCCCTAAAAAGAGATGAAGAAGACCATTGCAGATTAAATTAACACAGGCTTACCAAACAAGAAAAGAAAAGAAAAAAGGAAGAATTAAAGACAGAGAAAACTGACACGGGAAGAGAGGATTAAAAGAGCATACCTAAAAAACAGATAAGAAAAGAAA
The DNA here is from genome assembly GCF_027244095.1 of Hemicordylus capensis. NCBI lineage: Eukaryota > Metazoa > Chordata > Lepidosauria > Squamata > Cordylidae > Hemicordylus > Hemicordylus capensis. Next base: position 4,944,597 of record NC_069658.1, read on the forward strand.
ATTTAGAAGAACACCTGTTCCCAAGACAATCTTGCTCCCATTGTGGAAACTAAATACAAATTTGGCCCATGGGTTCAGGATCAGACCTCTAAACTGCTTTGTAACATTTAAAGAAAATCACATGATCCATCTCCCATTAATGGTGCCATATTTTCCTGAGTACTGACTGCAAGGTACTCCTGATCATAATGTAATCTGAAATGTTTCTTGCACTTCAGAAATAACAGCACTGTGTGATGCTATGCATATATGCACAGCCTGATCCGCATTGCTCCTTGCCTGTGTGAGAGCCTCAAAGTCGTCCCGGAGCTGATGCTTGAGCTGAGTCTTCCCCATTCACTTCCAAGTCAAAGACAGCTCCAGAGATGCATCCTTACTGCAGATGGGAAGCTGCTGACAACATCAAAGTGAGTGTGGAGATCTGCCCTGGTAGGAACTCTTTCTTGTGTATCACTACAGCCTTGTCCTGGAGCCTTGGGCTGGGCACTGGGGATCTCCCATTTCCTTGGTTCTCTGCCATTATCTTTTTAAAAGTCTCACATTTCTACATTTGCCAAATATCAGGGTGCTTCCACATTAAGATTTCAAATTAAGGGAGCATTCCCCAAAGTCGCTCCTGTAAGCGTAATGTATGAAAAACCCTCCAAGACTCATGTGTAAAACTGACCAGTGTACACTGAACATGTCACAGCGCTCTGGAGTTACATAGGCTTCCTCAAAAGTAGCCAGCTGTGCCCAACCTCCCCACCTTAAATAAACTATGTTCCACTGGAATGACTTTCAGGAACATCCCAGTAGGGTTTTTGTTGTTGTTTAAAAGCAAAGCAACGCTCCTCCACTTTTGCCCTTGGCAACTTCCTTCCTCCCCCCCCCCACTTTCCTTTTCATTTTCCGGTCATTAAAGACCTACGGGGCCAGGTACTGTTTCTGGTGTTTGGGTCTATCAGCATCTGACAAGCCTATGTGTTGCTATCCCCAATTATGATCTACTTTTGTGAGCTCCTGCATCAGGTAAGGAAAATCTGTCCTATATTTCCATAGTTCTCTCTAACTTTCCATGGATAGCTAGCTGCCAATAAAGTATTTTCCTTTGCGAATGGCAGAAAGAAACACTTTGAACAGGTGATTTGGAAAAATAAAATTGCCTGAGTTGGAGCAAACTTCCTCTCTCTCTCTCTCTGCAATAAAATAAACGTAACAAATGTAAAGCTAACATTTCTTTAAAAAAATTTAATCACGATCCAACTAAACTTGACATTTAAGGAGGATGCTTAATCATTGCGGATTAGCTCTTATCTCTTGCTAGCAAGCAGGTTTCTCTTCTTATACACTTGGCGATTTATTACATCAAGAAACTTAGAAACCGCCAAAGCTCCTCTCTGGTGGAGAAGGTGTCATGCGTTATATCAAACCATGCCGGCAGGTTTTCCACACTGTTGATTGAACAAACAGCAAACCGTACACAGCGGTCTAAACAATTACAACACCAAAAACAATAAGGAGAAGAATAGAAGAAGAAATCAAAAAAGGAAAACACTCATCCAGGACCCTTTTTCAGTTGGAACCAAACAAAAGAAAAAATGCATTTGACTTTTGAATCAGGATTTTTTTTTCTCCCCCCCATGACATGCCCTCCCTCTCCCCTAAAACAATGGATTTAGTGAGAGTTATTGTACTACAAAACCTTAAAATTTACAATTCTGATAAGGCACGTAAGAAGCCGCAGGTTTTATTTTCTAGCTTGCTTTGGAATATAGCTATTTTTCTTTTGTAAAACAACTATGATTAACTATTTGAATTTTGGAGAGGGATTTGAAATATCTTAAGGAAGAAAGAAAGAAGAAAATCAATTGAAAAAGGCCCCCAATTATCCATTTAAAAACACAAGATTTTAGAGTGCAAAAATACCAATCACACATTTTTCCTGTTTCCTTTTTACTACAAATTATTCATACATTTATAACAATCCCATTTTTTTCTAAAGAAATAAGAATTCATGTTTTTCCCCCTTCCGTGTGATATCTAAAGAAGCATAAACCGCTGAACAAGAAATTAAACAACAAAGAAACCACTGCAAGCACTAAAGAAAACAAACAAATCATAATTATAAAAATAAAAATGAGCACAGCAATAAAAAACCGTGGCAGCACAAAAGTCAAGAAAGGCACATGTGATCATGACTGGCCAATCATCAACTGATACAACATCCAAGAAAAAAATGCTTCAATCACGGCACCTGCACGAAACTTGACGGCATGTCATGCAACCAATTCTTAGCTTTGTTACATGGCGCCATCATGTCACACTTTCAACTTCGAGTTGATTTGAACTTACGGACTGGGGGACTGTATTCTCCACTTTCCTGTCATTACGTGAACTTTTTTCCTAGCTCAGCGCGAGACTGTGGTGGATTTGACTGGCTCTTGGTTGGTTTTGTTGGAATTTGATTGAATGACAAAAGAAGAAAAGATTTTTTTATATATATATATTTATATTTATATATAGTTTGGAAAAAAGGGGGGAGGTGGGAAGGAAGATATAGATTAAAACAAAAAACTATAAAATTTAAAAAAGAAAAAAAAATTAAGCACCAAACACAACATTGTTCAAAGAAGCTCTAATGAACACACAGTTGAATGAGGAAAAAAAGAGAGAAAAGAAACAGGAAATGGAAATTAGAAGGAATAAATAAAGAAGGAATGGAGGAGGCCTAGCAAGAGACACAACGACATATACACACAGTTCATGTGGACACATAATAAACAGTGACCATTAACAGAACAATATGTCGTGGCAGCTGGAAGAAGCATGCATTGGATGGATGACAGCAGACGTCGATAAATTGGTTTGCAAAGTCTGGAAAATATATTGGCTGCCAACCACCCCAATTGGTTTAAAAACAATCCTTTCCCATCCATGCCCATATTTGCAGGCCTGAATTGGATGGGAACTTTCTATTTAAACTGGGGACTCTGCCCCCCAGCTCGACTGTTACTCCTTCTCTGATGGGGCCTTGGATTGAGCTTAGACCTGATGTTTCTTTCATCCAAAGGTGTAAAGAAATCAAAGAGGAAAACAGTGTTGAATATGATGGATATGCCTGCCTAGAGCAAAGTTTATGTAGGAGATTGATGTGAAATCCAATCAGAGTTTGACCACCAAGTACAGCAAGGCTTCAGACAGCTTCCCCAAGCCTAGAACTTCATTTCACCTTAAGTTTCTTTCTTCACCCATGTTCATTTTCTTCTCACAGCTGGCTTCACACTCTCTTCTTGATAATAAAGTCATATGTGCAGGGTCCTTCCTTCACAACCAGGCTCTATGGTTCCTGGTCACGAGGCTTCTTAAAGCCAGTGGATCCCACACCCTTGAGAGAACTTATGGGCACCAGAGGCTCATGGTTCATGGCTCCCTCCAGATGGGGGCTGAGTATTGTGACACAGCCTATCCCCCCACTATTTGAGAAGCGGATTGAACCAAACAATCTGGATACAGGTTGAGCCATTCACAAGATGGGTTCAACACGTACAACCACCCTGTAAAACATGGCTGTTTTCAGGGTGAAAATGTAGGAACCCACTACAACCAACAGCAGTTCGTTGAGATGGAATAAGTATTTTTCATCTCATGAAAAAGCTCCTTGTGCTGGTCTAACATATTCTCCCCCTCCCAACATGCCCCACTATCACCCATGTGCTAAGGATGCAATGACAGTTTCATAATTACCTTAAGACTGATTCATATAATTGTGACAATTGAAAAGAAACATTTTAAACATCTGAGAGTAACTTAGATGGCTATGAAAATCACCTGTGGCAAAGCATCTCTTAAGACTTGGGATGGTGGGAAGATGTGCCACTTGATGGAGACTCATTTTGCAAAGTACTTTTTGCTAGTGTGGACAGTCTGTAGATGGGAGACTGCAGGACATGAACTATCCCCTGACCCCTGGCATCCCAAGAAGGCCAACAAGACCCATCTTTTCAGCCTGGATTTTAATAATATATAATTGGTTTTAAATGGTTTAAAAATGAGTTTTATGTTAATATTTTAACTTCTTTTATTTTATGTTTTCTGTTAAATCTTAAATGGTTTGAATGTTTGATGTAAACCATCCTGAGCTGTTCTAGGATGGGCAGAATATAAATGAAATGAAATCAAATGTTGATGGTTTGGGGCCTGCTCTGTGGCAGCTCCTGCTTCCTTGTTGTGGACTAGGGGCTTACCGTGCAAGGGGTTGCGGGCTGCTTGAACACAGCCTGTGTCTCTGTGTGCACGTGAACAGCTGCAAAGAGGCTGTGCTGTAGAGCAGGAGTGATTAGCGGTAAGCTATTTGCAAACTATTTTGCAAAACAAGTCTCCATGCACACAGTTGTGTATTGCATCACCCATTAAAAACAATGGACGGTGTGCAGCTCCGTGTATGAAGCCCTTACTGCTGAGTGCTGCTGCCCTGTTATAAAGCTTCACTGCAGCTGCTTACAGACGTTCAGGGGTGCGGATGGTGTTCAAGCTGCCTATGTCCCCTGGTAAGACAGGGGTAAAAAAAAAAGGGGGGGGGGGAGATTGTGCCGCTGAGTTGGTGTTGACTCCTGGCAACCACAGAAGCATGTGGTTTTCTTGGTAGAATATAGAAGGGGTTTACCATTGCCTCTTCCCATGCAGTATTAGATGATGCCTTTCAGCACATTCCTATAGCGCTGCTGCCCGATATGGTGTTTCCCATAGTTGGGAAACATACCAGCGGGGATTCGAACTGAAAGCCTCTTGCTTCCCAGGCAAGTTGCTTCCCTGCTGCGTCATTAGGTGGCTAAGCCAGGTAAGCAGCTGCAAAAGAAGAAAGGGCTCCTGTCGCTTTCATACTTGTGTGGAAGAATCATGTAGGGGTGTGAAAAGCTGCATCTGCTTAAGCTCCCTCAGCTACTAAAAGTTGACATGCCCTGTCCTCCTTTGCAGCTGGGCACTGAAATGTCATCACAATCCCTGAGAGCCAGTTTCTGTGCGGCCCCTATGCAGTTGAAGAAGACTCTTGTTTCCATTAGATTGGGAGACTGGGACGGAACACCCCAAAACTGGCTTCTTGGCCTGTCCTGAGGGTTCTTCTATTATAACATTAGCAAGGTGGCCTCCTCTAAGTTCTCACTAACCGGAGAAAAAAGGGGGATTTTGCATGCTAGGGAGAGCATAAAATTAACCACAATTATGAAAATCCCAGGGCTCAATGATAGAAATGTCACCAAAACCGGACTCCCTTCTAAACTGAACCCCCTGATGGAGCAGTAGGGAAATAATGGTAAACACATTGCTCAGCTTAACGTTGGATACTCTCTCCCTAACGTGCACCACCATATTCTCAACCGCCTCTGTACTGAGGGCCATAAATGAACCAGCAGGGGCTGCACGTTCCTTGCAAAGGCTCAAGGTGACAGACCATAAAGGTAAAGGTAAAGTGTGCCCTCGAGTCGGTGTCGACTCCTGGCACCCACAGAGCCCTGTGGCTCTTTGGTAGAATACAGGAGGGGTTGACCATTGCTTCCTCCTGTGCAGTATGAGATGATGCCTTTCAGCGTCTTCCTATATCGCTGCTGCCCACAGTGTGGGAAGCATCCCAGTGGGGATTTGAACCGGCAACCTTCTGCTTGTTAGTCGAGCATTTCCTCGCTGCCCCACTTAGATCATACTACTGAGTTTTTGAACTTCCAGTTTAGCATTTCTGTAGCATCCTGGGCAAGGGGAAAATATCTTACCATCGATGTACCTGTATTCAGACAACCTTCCATCATCCAGATCTGAGGATTCAGATAGACTTTTGTCTGCCACCATGTCTATGGGTTAAGAATCTGCTTCAATGCATCACATCTTTAACCCCCACCCCACCCCCCAACAAACCAAAATTGTGTTAAATCTAAGACCATATTCAGTAGCTCACAGCTAGGCCTGGGTATGCAGAAACAAGTTAACTCTAATCTTGCGACACTCAATTAGCACGTCGGATATTTTATTATTATTTTTTGCCTGCAGCTTCAAATTACCTTCAAGGTGTACAGCACAATTAACTAAAAATATTTCTTGACTCATTTTTAATTGCACTAAAACTAGGATGCACCTCCAGCTAGGAAGAGTAAGGTGAAAATTGATGTCCCCATATGTTTAAGATTGATTGAAGCCTGAGATCACTCAATAAGCTTTCATAGACCTATTAATTATTAAACTTTTATTAATTTCTTTTTACATTAAAAAAAAAAACCCAAAGCCCCACTTTGTATGATGTTCTTGGAATTTAATAATGGCATCAGTGACGCTAGGGCTCGTGTTAGAAGGAAATTCAGCACAATTTGTTGGACCTTTTGCATCTACAACAATTAAAAAATACTTTTAGACTGATGCTCCCAGTTATGTGAATAATAATAATAATAATAATAATAATAATAATAATAATAATAATAATTCGATTTCTATACCGCCCTTCCAAAAATGGCTCAGGGCGGTTTACAAAGATAAATAACAAATAAGATGGCTCCCTGTCCCCAAAGGGCTCACATTCTAAAAAGAAACATAAGACACACACCAGCAACAGTCACTGGAAGTACTGTGCTGGGGGTGGATAGGGCCAGTTACTCTCCCCCTGCTAAATAAAGAGAATCACCACGGTAAAAGGTGCCTCTTTGCCCAGTTAGCAGGGTCAGGAATAATGCGATAGAGGCCACTTTCTTTGCTGGCAAGTGGGCCCAACTAAGTATCTACATTCCCTTTATCTGCCAGGAAAACAAAGCCTAATGGTGGACAGGCACACATGTACATAAGAACATAAGAACAGCCCTGCTGGAGCAGGCCCAAGGAGGCCCATCTAGTCCAGCATCCTGTCACACATAGTGGCCCACCAGATGCCGCTGAAAGCCACAGGCAGGAGTTGAGGGCATGCCCTCTCTTCTGCTGTTACTCCCCCGCAACTGGTACTCAGAGGCATCCTGCCTTGGACGCTGGAGGTGGCCTGGCTAGTAGCTGTTGATAGACTTCTCCTCCATAAAGTTATACAAACCCCTCTTAAAGCCATCCAGGCTGTTGGCTGTCACCACATCTTGTGACGGAGAATTCCACAAGTTGATTATGCATTATATGAAAAAGTACTTCCGTTTGCTGGTCCTAAATTTCCCGGCAATCAATTTCATGGGATGACCCCTGGTTCTAGTGTTATATGAGAGGGAAGAATTCCTCTCTATCCACTTTCTCCACACCATGTATGATTTTATAGACCTCTATCATGTCTCCCCGCAGTCGTCTTTTTTCTAAGCTAAAAAGCCCCAGGTGTTGTAGTCTTGCCTCATAAGGATGGTGCTCTAGGCCCCTGATCATCTTGGTTGCCCTCTTCTGCACCTTTTCCAGTTCTACAATGTCCTTTTTAAGATCTGGTGACCAGAATTGTACGCAGTACTCCAAGTGTGGTCGCACCATAGTTTTGTATAAGGGCATTATAATGTTAGCCATTTTATTTTCAACCCCCTTCCTAATGGTCCCTAGCATGGAATTGGCCTTTTTCACAGCTGCTGCACATTAAGTATCTATAACTTATTAGCAACCTATCAGTAAATAATACACATGATCTCTGACTGGACTGGGCTTGATAAGAAGGCATGAAAAAAGGGCTGAGACAGAAAATGCTCACTCAAAAGGAAAAAAAATCCAAAAACTCAGACAACGTTAGTAACAGAATAAATACAACTCCCAATTAAAACTTGGCTACCCTATTCTTACTCAAATGAACAAAAAGCCACCGCAAAGTAGTGCTATAGCAAGCATGGTCCAGACCTGTTTCTGGAACAATGACGTTTGCAGCAGGATTGATCCTCCTGTGTAGCTTGATATATGAGAAGAGGCCATAACTCAACTATTGAGCAAGTACCTTGCATGTATGCATGCTTAGGATTTCAGGTAACAGGACTGGGAAAGATCTCTGCCTGAGACCTACTGTCAGCCCAGCCTGACCAGCAGTGGGTTTCCAAGATCAGTCAGAGTAGATAATACGGGCTGACATGCAGAGCATGGTCACATTGGTGCAGCAAGAGAGTAGCCGAACAGAACTTCCCAACTAACTGCAAAAGTGCAGCACCCTTGCCTTCCCCAGGAAAACCCCCAAAATATGTCCCCAAGGGCTGTGCAACTCTCAGGGACATATTTACAGGTGACACAGAGGGCTTAAGGGGAGGGTGTTTCCTCACTGCACCGGTTCTGTTAGTGAAGGAGTTCTGTTAGGCTGCTCTCTGGCTGCATCCTCATTCTGTATGTCAGCCATTGTGTTTGGAGCCAGGCACAAAGCCTTTCCCAGCATCTTCTGCCTCAGAACCTTTTTAAGCAGAGATGCTAGGGATTGGACCAGGGGCCTTTTCCATGCAAAGCAGGTGCTCTCACTGAGCTACAGCCTCTTCCCTCCACTGTTTGCCAGTGGAAGACATCCATATGACCATCTGCATATCACAGAGTGCTACATGGTCAAGTGATGGACATGGAAGTGTGAATTAGCTGTAACCTGGAGTGCCCCCCCCTCTCCCTCTCCCTCTCTCTCTTCCTCCCTCCTTCTCCCTCCCTCCCTTCCCCTCTCCCCGCTCAAATCTAGTCTTTAAAAAATGGTCACAGACGCCAGTCTTCAAATACAAATATTTTTCAGATTTTCCTAATTGCAGTACCCTACTAGCAAAGAGGAACAAGCTAGCTCTCAAGTTGAACCATTTCCCCAATTCACAGATAAGGACCAGGATTAGGTGTACAAGAAACCCTCAGCAGCACCACTCCCACCGCCACTAGATCCATACCTTTGACATGGATATAATCAGTGGGTCTGTCGGAATGCAGATAGCACGCCTGCGTCCATGAGAGAAACTCAGGGAACTGATTAAAGAGGTTGAAGGGGAAGAGGGGGACAAATCACTTCACAGCTAGGCCACCCTCAACCAGGAAAGGTGACTGACACTGCGTGCTACTCTAATCAGCACGGAAAGCTTATGAGGTCAAGGTCTCCCTCCTTCTCCATTATTCTTTTCAACTTTTTTTGTTTGGGACTTCAGGGCTGCCCTTGTTAGCTCATAAATATTTAATACACCCCCTAGAAACAATTCCCAGTGAAATATCCCAAGAGGGAGACAGAGCAGGAGAGGAAAAGGCCCTACAAAAACAAAATGGCAGACTCATCCACCTCAAAGACTGTCTCATAGGTCAGAACCCAACGCACCAAGGCTCAGCTAACTTGAGCCTTTATGAAAAGGCATGTGGGGGAAGCAGCCAGGAGATAGCCAACAAATGAAGTCACTCCTCTTCGTGATCCTGGCGTCTTGCAAAGTTGCCTGTCCCTTCACCACAGTTCATACGTCCCACCTTCATACCCAACCACCTTGACACTAGGAAAGCTATCTTGACACTGGGGGGCGGGGGGGGGGAAGCATGTCTCCTGGGAGTTCCAGGCTACATGTGGTTTCATGGGCAGGAAGGGAAGCACTTTGGGAGCAGCACTTTTTGCCAGGGATTGGATAAGAAACCTCTTGCTATATTCTGAAAATTCACCATTTGGAATACAACATTCATGGGTGTGAAGTAAGCCTCAGTGGGGTAGGGAGGGCACAGGTGGCCTGTGTTTTCATGGGTAGGAGACTCCCACTGCTAGAGCCTTCCACTCCTCCATGACTTCCCTCAGGGTGATCTCTCTCTCTCTCTCTCTCTCTCTCTCTCACACACACACACACACACACACACACACACACAGTATGGCAGCCCCAGGAGGGCCTGGCCAGGGGGTGAGGGGTCAGTGAAGTGACCCCAGAGAGAGGTGAGGCAGTCCTGGAGGCAGGAGGGTGCAGGTTCTTCAGACCCATGCACTCTCTTATTGCTCTGCCCCTAGTAAGCCTGTAGAAAATGAGGACCATGGTAGCATTTCACGGATGTGGGTCAGAGGAAGGCTGGAGACTGCAGTATGTGTGCCTGCAGCATCCCCACCCTCCATATTCCTGGAGGTGTATAGCTGCTTGCTAATATGCACCTTTGCAAAAAGATCCATGCTTTAAATGGGCTACACTTTGTTAGTAATTAACAATGCTGATGAAATTTATAATAACAGGCTCAGAATACGATTCTTCCCAGAGTGAAATACTCAATTGGATTGTGACTCAAGCTTCCTTGCCCTAAAATGCTTACTCTGTCCATAATTAAAATTGAGATATACCCCCGAAAAGTATGCTGATTTTGCGTCTGTGTTATTGGCATTTGTCATCCATTTGGATGCACTTGTAGCATCCAAAGCCAGTAGTCATTGCTAGCTGGTGTTCCAGTGTTTAAAACCTTAAGCTCAAACTGTCCTTGATAGCTGAAGTTGGCTTGGAAGCTTAAAATGGGACTGCATTTAAAGAGCAGTATCTTGGCTCCTGGATAGGCTGTTGTCTTGGGGATGTCATGTACTGTCTGTGTCTGGCCAGGGCTAGGGGAGGTGGAACTGTGCCTCCTCTTTCTCAAGCTTGGGCCCCGAGACCATGGACAATTCCCTGGAAGTTAACATAAAGGCTGTTGTGTGTTTCATAGTTGCTTGTTTTGTTTGTTCATGTGGATGTGTAAGCCTTCTAGTAAGACTGAGCTGGAAGTTCTCTGCGGAAACATTTCCGCTAGAAATGGGGTCAGGCAAAAGGTGCCCCAATGTCCCCTGCCCCTTCAGCTTACCCCCCTTTTTTGGTCACCCACTTTTTTGCTGGTGGTAGCACCACACCCAATGGTGGCAACAGCACTCTTACCTGAGTGTCTGCCATTTTTCCTACCCAGACATATCTTTCGAACAAGGGTATGTGATGACATAGCCTCACATAGCCTTGTGTCCACATTAGATACAACATTCCAAGGCGATTTAGGAACATCGGAACATAGGAACACAGGAAGCTGCCATATACCGAGTCAGAGCATTGGTCTATCTAGCTCAGTATTGTCGACACAGACTGGCAGCGGCTCCTCCAAGGTTGCAGGCAGGAATCTCTCTCAGCCCTATCTTGGAGAAGCCAGGGAGGGAACTTGGAACCAGAGCGGCTCCATCCCCTGAGGGGAATATCTTCCAGTGCTCACACATCAAGTCTCCCATTCATATGCAACCAGAGCAGACCCTGCTTAGCTAAGGGGACAAGTCATGCTTGTTACTACAACACCAGCTCTCCTCTCTAATATGGGTAGAAAACATGGTGACCACCAGCCAGTGGGAGGAGCGCCACTGCAGGCACGTTCAGCTGAATTTCATACCCAGAAAATCCCTTCAGGGCTTGCAAACAGAGCAGTGGATTGGTGGGGGACACACTTTCTCCAGCACTTCTCCTGGACCACTCTCAGCTTTGGGCTTGGGTCTAGGGAACATGCTTTCTTCCGTCACCTCCAGACTGCCATATTCCCAAGTAGTACTGCAAGAATGTGCAGCACACACACACACAAAACACTGAAAGCGAGTTTAGAACCCTCAACAAGGCAATCTTTCAAATGTTTGGTGATTTTGCAGCCCAATTATGATCTGCGCTGAGAGGAGTTTGCACATCAATACTAGCGATCATACCCTAGCAGTGACCCAATACTTTCTTTGGGGAGGCTTGCCTGCCACCTTTGAGAACCAGGCGTCCAATTCATTTGTTCAGAGAAGACCTCTCCTGTCATATTAACCTGGAATTTTTGGTTGTGATACAGGACAGATCAAGAAAAATGGCTAACTTTCCCCCCGACAGATTTTGAGAAACGAGGGCATTGTCTGCAGTGTGGGCCTTTTTGATGGATTCTCCCTCAGCCAAACGAAATTAAGTTTTCAGCAAACAAGCCCCAGTTCTGCGGTGCCGGCAGAACAAATGACGGCTGATAATTGCCAGCTCCTTTTGCTTATTCTTTGCTCTGTTCACTCCATCAGTCTCTCCAGATTATATTTTCAGCTGAGTTTAATGAACGTCATTTATTAAACTAACACCAGGGTTCTGCTCTGGCCTCAGACAGATGTGTTCGCTAATATGAATCATTCCTTTAAATTGGATTATTCTGATTGAAAACAGATCCCCGCCACTCCATGGAAGGCAAACAAACCGGCTGGCTTGCCTCCGGTCGTGACAATAATCAGGTTGCGCTCATTAAAAGCCCATCCCGATGCCGTCCACACCTGGGATGGAAGGGTGGTGCTATTACTGTTTCCTGTTGATACTCCACATACACAATAGAATCCATACAGCAAATGCACTTTTATCCAATCCCTACTAGTGCAATAGCTAAGCTCGCCCGGTTTAGGGATGGATATGCATCTGGTTCTTAGGTGCCTCATCATGGGGCAAAGTCAATCAGTTCTGTTTCCCACTTTGTCACCAGAAATTGTTCCTATTCTAATCGGTAACAAGGCGATAAATGTGTGTCTTGTTGCAGAGAGTTGACTTCAAAGAATAATGGCAGTGCTGATGAGCAGGATACAATTTTCTCACACAAATATACACTCACATCTACTGATTCATCCACTTAGACACTGTGACATTCATCGAATGAGCCTGAAGGGAATTGTGGGCGAAAGGCTGACTGGTTAGTTCACTCATCAGAAAAAGAAGTTTAAAGGTGCATCTTCATCACACATGCCAACTAGTTTTAACATGGTAGAACTGTCAGGGCCTCTCTCCAAGGAAACCTGGGAACTGTAGTTCTCTGAAGGGCTAAGGATTCTCAGCATCCTAATTAAACCCAGTTGGTTTTGTGAAGGCTCTAAATCTCTGTGTATGATGGAATTTAGTTTGCTTCACACCAGTCTCCCTGCTAAGATATAGCTGCTGATTTAGTTTGTGTTTTTCCTGGTATGTGTGCACATTTATGTGGTGTGTGCATATGTGTGTGTATATATCCCCTTAAACTCAAATATATATATATATATATATATATATATATATATATATATATATATATGCTTAAGATTATAAAGACTCAAATAAGCTTAGGAACATTGGAAGCTGCCTTCTACCATCAGACTCTTGGTCCAACGGGCCTTTTCCGTTGCTGCCCGGAGGCTTTGGAACACACTTCCTGCTGAAATAAGAGCCTCCCCATCTCTTACAACTTTTAAAAGGGCAGTCAAGATGCATTTGTGCACTCAGGCTTTTAATCAGATATTGTTTTAATTGTGTTTTAATAGTTTTAACTTCTTAATTTTAATTGCTGAAATGTTTTAATCTTTTATTGGCTGTTTTTGTTGTTTTGTAAACTGCCCAGAGAACTTGCGTCTTGGGCGGTATAGAAATGTATCTATATTATTAATTCTCCAAGACGAGCCATGCGTGGGAACATGGTAGAAAGGAGGTGACTGGCTGACAGAGTTTGCAAGCAGAAGCACCAGATTGGGCAGTGGGGATTCCATATGCAGACAGGAAGAAGGATCCTGTGAGAGCAGAAGCACCATGGCGATTGGGCAGTGGGGATTCCATATGCAGATAGAGAGGAGGAGCCTGATTTTTATTTTTTTTTAATATATAGGCCATCAGTGCCTCTGCAGCCATATATATATGCAGGCAGGGGTCTGCAAAAAGATGGGTCATGAGGGAGGAAAAAGCCCCTTCAGGAGAAGGAGGATGCCATTGTGTGAATTAGATGAGGAAACAAGATGAACAAGATCTGTTAACTCAGAGAGGGAGAGGGAGAAAAAACATGAAGGGAGAAAGAGTGGAACTCTTTCTGGCTCAGTATTGTCTACACAGACTGGCAGTGGCTTCTCCAAGGTTGCAGGCAGGAGTCTCTCTCAGCCCTATCTTGCAGATGCCAGGCAGGGAACTTGGAACCTTCTGCATGCAAGCATGCAGGTGCTCTTCCCAGAGTGGGCCCATCCCCTAAGGGGAATATGTTACAGTTCTCACATGTAATCTCCCATTCAAATGCAAACCAGAGTGAACCGTGCTTAGCAAAGGGGACAATTCATGCGTGCTCCCACAAGTTTCAGGAAGAAGGTCAACCACATCAAATCTTTTATCTGGGAGGACATTGTGTTTCTTTGGTAATGTGTTCTTTAGCACTGTGTCTCAGAGATGGAATACTGCCAAGGGGGTTGTGCTGTTATGTGAACACACACACAAAGGACCTGGGAAGGGAGGGATTGGTGTTTCCGCTGCCCCCCCTGCCCCAATATCCAAGCTTTCTAAAATAAATAAATTTGTTTATTTATTGGTGCTACTCTGAACACCAAAACAAATGGTGCTCAGAGTAGCTGAAGAGGAGGATGAAGCAGCACATGGAAGTTGCCTAGAAACTGCTGCAGTGATCTGTGGGGTTGGGCAACAGACAATTACTTCACCCCTGCTCTTCTCCCCTGTAGTGGGAAGCACAGCAGTGAGGATGGGAGCACACCAATCCCCAAAGATAAAAATTGGGAAGATCGAGGTGGTGGTGGGAGCTTTTCTTCATGAGTCTTAATTCCCCGGTACCAGAGACCTTCCTTACAACTTATATTTCTGGTTCCAAAGGTCTTACCAGAGTTCTTACTATATTTGTTCACTCTAAATGCAGCCGTTTTGGTCCCTTAAAGGAAACCGAAACCGAGTCACAATTATTAGGACCAACTATAAATGACACATCATTCAGCCAGCTTTTGAGTTTCACTTAACTCTTCCTTGGGCACAGTGTTTCAAAACTGAAAAGCTCTGTGTGTGCGTGTGTGCATGCACATGCGTGCGTTGTGGGCAAGTATTATGTTTTTGGTTCAGGGCATGCTAGAAGCAACCTCTGTCTCATGCTACTGCGTTATGATGATAACTTGGGAAGGTCTTTGAAGATTATAAGCAGGTGATAGCGAACTCACTGCAAAAGATCTAAGTTGCACCGAAGCAAGCTGAAACACAAAGGCGATGGATGCTCCCTGTTGGAAAATATAAATGCCAGTACTTATTTAAATTTGTATCTAGTGCTAATTGGAACTCAAAGGTCCCTTGTACATTAGAGAGCAGAAATAAAGAAAAACATGGTCAACCTTGCATTACAAAAGCTTGAGTTAAATGAGCCCCTGGTGGCGCAGTGGTAAAACTGCCGCCCTGTAACCAGAAGGTTACAAGTTCGATCCTGACCAGGGGCTCAAGGTTGACTCAGCCTTCCATCCTTCCGAGGTCGGTAAAATGAGTACCCAGAATGTTGGGGGGCAATATGCTAAATCATTGTAAACCGCTTAGAGAGCTCCGGCTATAGAGCGGTATATAAATGTAAGTGCTATTGCTATTGCTATTGCTAAATGTTAGACTATATACTAGGTATAATATCTCTCTCTACATAACTATATCTATATTTCTTTAGAAGCTTAAGCTTTGCTATACACTTGAATCTGATCATAATTGCTGTACACTAGGTATGTGCAGAACGTTCCGAGGTCAGAACGTTCTGCCTCAAAATGGGCCATTTAGAGTGTTCTGAGCTAGGAACAGAAAACCCATTGAAAAGGGGTCCTATTCCAAACTGAGAACAAAAGGATCTGCTCCGAGGTGAAACATCCCAACCCTGGTCCAACCACCATTTTGGATTCAAAATGGTGTTCTTCTGGCCGCTGTGCATTCAGGTTGCAAGATTTGATTTCATTTCCTGCATTTAAGGGGGCTTGTATCCAGGTTCACTTTTAAAAGAAACACAGGTACACTCGTTCACAGAAATGCATGCACGAGTGTACAAACATCCGTACAACATAATAAGGCTATGCTGAACAGTAGGAGTTGCACAAAACCCACGAAACACATTTTGTGTTCTGCTCCAGTAGTGTAATGGTCCCACCAGACTATTCCGCCTGCTATTTTGGATTCTAAAATGGGAGCTGGAATGTTCCAGCAGGACAGGGGTCATTCCGTCAGAACAAACACCTCGCCCAGTTATTCTGACAGAACACTTCACACATTTTGCGTTTCATTCCACGCTTGGAAGGGAATGCAAAATGTGTTTCGTGCACACCCCTTCTGTGCACACCCCTAATGTACACCATAGCCCTTATTCAGATATTATGTTGCACAGATGTTTGTACACTCATACTCATTTGTGTGTTTGAGTGTACCTATGTTTGATTTAAAAGTGCACCTGGATACAGGCCCCCTCAAATGCAGGAGACAGATAGGAAATCAAATGAAATCAAATCTTTATTACAGTCAATGGCCAGCTTCATATAGTGAATAATTACTATAAAATAACAGCAACAATTGTAACAGTAACAGCAAAGCCAGAAATTGTGCAAAGTATATAACAAAACTTTAATTTATATGCCAGCAATCAAGTTAGCCAGCGTGTAACTGACCGCAATACAGATAGGAAGCAGCTTGTATCCCAGTCAAACATAACATGTGAATAACTGAATTTGTGTGCAGATCTGTACCTGTGCAAACTGTACACTCATTGTCCAACATAATGTCTGAACAGAGCTTGCAGATTATTCAAATATGTGATTGTTGCATTTGATGTATCATATGACAGAATGGGGTACGTGAGGAGGAACAGTATGCCCGTGCCTTCGCAAATGGCAAGGAGGTCCATTGAAGGTGCTTACATGGACGGAAAGATCTGCAACTTGCTTTTTGTCATTCCTGCCAGTTCCTGTGGCAGTGTTACTCACCTCCTTCACCCTGCCCAAAGCGTAAATTTCAAGGCCACTGCAAATCTCAGTTTCTGTAACAACTGCTACTTATGCATTAAGGCAAGGGTTCCCAAACCAGGGCCCTCAGGTGTTTTTGGATGACAATCCCCAGCATTCCAATTTATTGCAGCTGGGGATGATGGGAGCTGGAGTTGCAACAAAACAGTTGGAGAGCCTTAAACTGACCACCTCTGAAGTAGAGGATCTTGGAAGCAAGAGGGAGATTACAGACCAATGGAGGAGAGTATCTTCTTTCTGACCCATTTGTCGAGGCTAAGATGTGACTTCAAATTTGATAGCACAAAAAGCTATTGATTGGTGGGAGAGAATGTATCTCAGCATAGAGATTTTTGTCTTTACGTGTTGACTGATCAGTTGTTGCTGGAGATTGTGGGAGTTGTAGTCCTATAACAGCTAGGATGGCCACCCTCATCTAAGAACTTTCTATCTGGAGTAGGCCTAGCCTCAGTTTCAAGGTCACTTGATCTTGGTGTACTGCTGGTTACTATTAATTAATTAGATTTTTATACCACCTCACCCAGACGGCTCTAGGCAGTTCACAAATATAAAAACAGATAGAAACCAAACAACTCCTTAACATTATATTTACTTCTGTCTTTTTGCTCAACTTGTCTCTGACCTCCGGCTTGCTGCTGGCTGCTGACTGTTTGCTTGGCTTGATCTGTGGGTGGCCACTGTGTGAAACAGGATGCTGGACTAGATGGGCCTTGGGCCTGATCCAGCAGCGCTGTTCTTATGGGTCTTCTTGGGCCCCAGCTTGCCGCTTGATTCCATCACCTGGTTTGTCCACCCAGTTTCATGTTAGAAGTGAGAATCCTAAAACTTCGCTCTTAGCACCGCAGTGACCTCTTCTGGCTACTAGAGGCAAGATGAGATGTTACTAGGTCTCTCTTGGTCAGTTATAGTCAGAATTATTCAGTTTTTAAAGGCTAGTGCCTGTTTCAGTATGTTGTTTTATGTGTCTCTCAATATGTGATGTTTTAGTTTCTTAAAAAATCTTTGTTTTTTGAACTCAACCTACTATCTTCAGATAATCTCTTAAACTTCGTTTCCACCAGAGCATACTCTGCTGTGTGGTGATTTTAATGTTTCTCCTCACACCCTTCAACAGGTTATAGGCCCAGAACTCTGAGCCTGGTGGACATAATTAGCCTGAATAGGGAAACAAGGTTTTCTCAGAAATGAAGATAGGACCAGAGCTGGTCTTCCGGGTGCAAGCATGAATTGTCCCCTTTACTAAGTGAGGGTCTGCCCTGGTTTGCATTTGAATGGGAGACTACATGTACAATATGAGCAATGTAAGCTATTCCCCTCAAGGGATGGGGACATTATAGGAAGAGTATTTGCATGCTTGCATGCAGAAAGTTCCAAGTTCCCTCCCTGGCTCCTCCAAGAGAGGGCTGAGAGAGACTCCGGCCTGCAACCTTGGAGAAGCCTCTGCCAGTCTGTGTAGAAAATACTGAGCTAGATGAACCAATGGTCTGACTCAGTATAAGGCAACTTCCTATGTTCCTATAAGAATTGAGAAGTTACAAGGTCCAGTTTTTGAACTATGGTCTTTCAAAATGGAGATGCCCCTAAAAAGCCATGGAATCAACAGGGTCTCATGCACAGAGCGCCTTGTCAGAGAAGGAGAAGGAAGATAAGCCTGGGACAGTGCAGATGATAAAGCCACAGGGCTAATTTATTAATCAATGAGTGACTCTATATTGGTGCATTTAAGGGAGAGGGCCTTTTTGGTGGTTGCACCCCATTTATGGAATAGCCTCCCCAGTGAGGTTCACCTGGCTTCATCACTTTGTTCTTTTAGATGCCAGGTAAAAACCTTTTTGTTCACACAGGCCTTTTAAATTCGAGCTTTTAAATCTGGGTGTTCAGATTTGTTCTGATTTTTAACTAATTTTAAAATGAGTTTTTAAGCTGTATTGTATTTTGTTTTTACCTCTTGTTTGTCTGTTATGATTTAATGTTATGTGTTTTTATTGTATGTTTTAATCCCCTGTTGCGACCTGCCCAGAGAACAGTTTGTTATGGGGCGGCTAACAAATAAAGTTGTTCCTTTTATTATCAGAGAGACTCTGGAGAAATTGTATGAAAGCAAGTCAGCTGTTTTCAAGGTGCATCAAGTTACAAAGATGTGTAATAAGAAACTAAAGGAGGGAGAGGATCTATCTAAGCATGTAAATGAGATGCTGGAAAATTTACGATAGCTGCAAGCACAGGGAGTAATTTTGCCTGATACAGTTCAGATTGGATTGTTATTGAATCATCTTCCTGAATATTTTGAACCTATTGGAAATGTATTGGAAACCAAAGATGATTTGAGTTTGGAGTTTGTACTAAACCGCTTGGAAGACTTCAACTTGTGCAGAGGCAATGGACAACAACTAAAGTCAAGTGAAGAAAATGTTTTTAAAACTTATCAAAAGAACAGAAAGTATGTTGTCTGTAGGAGTCTCAGACATATGAAGGCTCAATGTCCTCAGAACAAAGAATTTGCAAGGAAAAAGGAGGTGATACCTCTTCAAGAGGAGTGAGTCACGTAAGCATACAAGGAAAAATGC
Organism: Hemicordylus capensis; assembly: GCF_027244095.1. Lineage (NCBI taxonomy): Eukaryota > Metazoa > Chordata > Lepidosauria > Squamata > Cordylidae > Hemicordylus > Hemicordylus capensis. Next base: position 4,963,791 of record NC_069658.1, read on the forward strand.
ATGGAAGCAAGGAGAGAATAAGTCTGACAAATATAAAACATAAGTTGCTATTACAGAGAACAATTTAAAAGCTAGTTCTACAAAATGTAATACTGGAATTTGTATTGATTCAGGCACAACCAGCAATTTGATTAAAGAAAAAGAAAGATTTACTAAGTTGGACACAAATTATAAGGTCTCTGTTTTTCTAGCAGATGGGAAGCAGATATTTGCTGAAGTCAGAGGTACTGCAAGGCTACACTGCAAAGTGCAAAAAGGGAAAACAGTGAAACTGATTGTTGAGGATGCATTGTTTGTGCCCACACTTGAGTCCAGCCTGCTGTCAGTTAAATATGCCACAGAGAAGGTTATGAGATGAAATTCAAAGGAAAACATTGTTTTATCACAGATAAAGGTGAACTATTTATGAAAGTGACTTTACAAGAGAGTGGCCTATTTGAAGTGGATTATATAGATGAAGAGGCTGAAATTGCAAAGCAATGTTCACATTAAAAATGTTTGAATTTATGGCATAGAAGAATGGGACACAGAGAAGGTGGATCTAGCCAGAGGCCTGAATATAAATCACTGTAATGCAGAGTCCAAGTGCACGTGCTGTGTAAGGGCAAAGGGAACTAAACCCACCTTTTCTCAACACAGAGAAAGAGAAACACAGCAACCTCTTGAGCTGATACACAGTGGTATTTGTGGGCCCATGCAGATCAATTCATTAGGGGGAAACAAGTATATGTTAACTTCCATAGATGATGATTCAAGATTAGGGGTGTGCACAGACTGGTTGGAGCAGTTTGGTCAGAATTTGAACCAAATTCGGACTGAATGCGGATATGTAAACCAGTTCAGTCAAATTGATTGGCTTGGCCAGTTGGTTCAACGAACCAGTTTGAAGTAGTTCAAAGTGGTTTATGATTGAACCGTTCGAACTAGCTCAAACGGTTCACAGTGTTCTGGTTTGACCGTGAACCAGTTCTGCACATCCCTATTCAAGACACACATTTACTTATTTGATTAGTGAAAAGCACCAAGTTGAAAAATTGTAGGACTATGTTGCAAGAGTTTGCAATAAGTTTGGAAGGAAGCCTCAGTTTTTGAGATTATACAATGGAGGGGAATATGCAGGAAATTAGATAACCGAATAGCTGAAAAAGGAGGGCATTGCACATCAAATGTTAATGCCATATACTCCAGAACAAAATGGCATTGCAGAAAGAAAGAAAAAAGATCTTTAATAGAAATGGCTAGATGCATGCTGCTGGATGCAGGACTGCACAGTAAGTTTTGGGGAGAGGCAATTATGACTGCTACTTATTTACAATACAGACTGCCTACTAAAGTTATAAATACAACACCATTTGAACTTTGGCATGGAAAGAAACCTATTATGGAGCATATTAGAGTTTTTAGTTCAAAAGCATCTGGTGGGCCACTGTGAAACAGGATGCTGGACTAGATAGGCCTTGGGCCTAATCCAGCAGGGCTGTTCTTATGTTCTTACCAAAGTCTAAAAGAACCAAATTCAACTGCAGGTGTGATTAAGGGATATTAGTTTATTTATTTAACATATTTTTATACCACCCAAAACCCACATCTCTGGGCAGTTTAGTTGGATATGCACCATGATGTAAAGGGTATAGATTACTTGATCTTGCCAGAGAAATCATTAAAATGCATAATGTGGTGTATTTTGATTTAAAAAAAAGAAAAGATATTAAACTGGATTTTCAGATACAAAAAGAACTGGAACAAGAAAAATCAGTGAAAGAAGTTATGTTATGCTGGGGGGAAAAGAAAAGAAAAAAGAACATCTATGATGCGTTCTAATTTTTCATGGTTAGAAAAATTATTTGTGGGTTTGGCAACCTCCAGTTTCATGTTATATGTGAATGCGGCCATTAAGGCTCAGTCAGAGATAAGGTGCTCTGCAAGAACCAAGTGTTCCAGCAAAAAGACTCTCGTATATTATTAGAGAAGAAAATGTGCAAGAGCCTAGTACGTGGGAGGATACTGATAAAATGCCAGCTGATTAAGCTTGCTATGGAGAAATGCTTTAGAAGAAGATAGCCAATCTCTCCATAAGAATAATACTTGGATACTTATGGAGCTGCCTATGGAAAGAAAAACTGTAGGGTACAAATGGTGAAGCATGATGCAGAGGGAGATGCCAATGCTATAAAGCAAGGCTAGTAGTGAAAGGATATTTTCAGAAATATGGTCATGATTATGATGAAACTTTCCCATAGTGGTAAAACACTCTTCTGTAAGAATGCTTCTTTGTATTGTAGTGGTGAGGAAAATGTATGTAGACCACTGAGATGTCAAAACTGCATTTATTACATGGTGAAGTTAAGGAGGACATTTACATGGAGCAACCACCAGGATTTGAGGAACCTGGTAAGGAGGGATTTATGTGTAAGCTCCAAAAGAGCATTTATGGTCTAAAGCAAGCAGCAAAAGCCTGGAATGCAAAGCTAAATCAGTTGCTAGCTAAACAAGGAAAAGCTGACTCTTGTCTTTGTTCAAGGTTTAGAAATAATAGATGGACTTACATTCTAATATATGTTGATGATCTGATTGTTGTCAAAACAGAGAAGATAGTGATGAGATTGTAAATCATTTAAACAAAGAAATAGAAGTAAAGCAACTAGGGAACATTTCCTATTATTTTGGTATACAAATAGAAATAGAAAAAGATGGAGGTTATCATCTTAATCAGAAATAAAATATAAAAGACTTGTTAGAATGTCTGGGTCCTACAGATGATAAGGCAGTCAGCACTCCAATGAAAGCTAACTTCCTCAAGCAAGATACAAACAATGAGCTTCTTCCAGACAATGGGCAATATAGGAGAGAAATTGGGAAACTTCTACATATTGTTACAGTAAGAAGACTAGATGTTACAGGAGCTGTGGGAATTTTAAGCAGAAAAGTGAGTAGACTCACTAAAAATGACTGGATTGCAGTTAAAAGACTGGATAGGTACCTTAAAGGTACAGCTCACCTAAAACTTAAATTGCCTGCAAGGAGTAATCCTAGACTAGTGGGTTATATGGGTGCAGACGGGGCTGAAGACAGAATCGATCATAAATCTACCTGTTCTTTTATGGAGACGGAGTGATTATTTGGTGCAGTAGAAAGCAAAATACTGTGTTTCTTTCCTCTATGGAAGCAGAATATGTGTCAGCCACTCAGGCTTGGCAGGAGATGGCATGGATACACAAACTGTTGCAGGACTTTGGAGTTGATGAACCAGAAACAACTGAATTGTTTGAGGACAAAGTTGTATTTTGCTTTCAGAAACGGAGAAGACAAAACCCAGCACAAAGCATATTGAGACAAAATAACATTATGTACATGATGTACAAGAAAAGGGTCTCTTGGAGTTGAAATACTGCCCAGTGGAGGTTAGCAGGTTAGCAGATGTCCTCACAAAGCCATTGCCAATGCAGTTTTCTTGCATTGCAAGAAATGATGGGAATAGTTGATTGGTGCTTGAGCAATGAGGAAGAATGTTAGAAGAGAATTCTAAAGCATTGCCTTAGCACCGCAGTAACCTCTTCCGGCCACTAGAGGCACGATGAGATGTTAATCGGTCCGTCTTGGTCAGTTAGAGTCAGTTAGAAGTTTGTAAAGGCTAGCGCCTGTTTTGGTATGTTGTTCTATGTCTCTCTCAGTATGTGATGTTTTAATTTCTTAATAAATCTTTCTTTGTTTTTTGTTTTTTTGAACTTAACCTACTGTCTCCAGAGAATCTCTTGGGCTAAACCTATTTACCACCAGAGCATATGCTGCTGTGTGAGGATTTTAATATTTCTCCTCACAACCCTCAACATTTCAGACCCCTGGCTTTGATGCTGACTCCTGTTTGTTCTCCAGACAGAGTTCCTGCTTGACTCCCCATTCTCTTGGCTCCGACTCAGGTATGTCCCCTAAGGTATGAGGTATGAACCCTCCCGTTTGTGAAACAGCCCTGCTAGATACCTGCAGCCTTTATTAAAGACACAATCATGGCAGTATTGTGAAATGACAGAAGCAATGGATGATTGTACCCTGGGGATCGCAGGAGGGGTGCTGTGCCTGCTGCTCTTCTCAGAACGATTGCTGTAATTTCACATCTTATTATTTGGGTGAGGGTGTGCCTTTATGAAAATCCCAGGCACCATCAGGGTTCTCTTGGCTTACCCCTCACTGCTCTTGCTCTCTAAGGGAGCAAACAAGCTGAGCCCCCTTCCAACCCACGCATGCTCGTTCAGGTGCCAACACAGCAAAGTCTTCAAAGAGCTGCCCTGCATTTTTTTTAAAACAAAGCCTCATGAACAAGCAGCAAATATTGCTGAATGGGATTTTGCCTCAGCATGGTAATTGCTGATTGTATTCCAAAGCGAATGCAGTAATTAATTATTGCAGTTTTCCATCAATGTGTACTATTGTGCGCCAATCTTAGTATAGCCATGATAATTAGCAAATGGGATTTCACGTCCATTAGAAACTGAAATTTGTAGTTCATGGAACAGAACTCTGTGTTTTGAAGTAATGAAGTGACTAGGAATTTGAAAGGGTAATATCAGATTGAAGACAAAATGGTGATGCACTAAAAAAAAAAAAAACAAAGAATTACTTTTAAAAAATTAGCAATGTCCTAGGTAATTTGTTGAGATGAAAGTACTAATGGTTCCACCATCACTTCAGATACCCAGATTTCTCACTTTGGTGCCTGTTTTTCAGTAGATGCTGTGAGGTGAAGTTATAACTGAACAGAGTTCCCTGCTAACTGAGCAAAGAGGCACCTTTAAAAGTGTTGATTCTCTTTATTGAGCAATGGGAGAGCAACTGGCCCTACCCATCCACAGCACAGCATCCCTCCAGTGGCTGTTGCTAGTGTCAGTCTTACGTTTCTTATTTAGATTGGGAGCCCTTTGGGGACAGGGGTCCATCTTATTTGTTTATATCTATATTTTTATTTATATCTATGTGGTCACTAAGAGTCAACACTGACTTGATGGCATTTAATCAATCAATCAAACTGCTTTGAGAACTTTAGTTGAAAAGTGATATATAAATATTCATTGTATTCATATTCATATAAGCAGAGCCAGGCTAGAGAGATCATGATTAGCCTTGGGGGCACTTCTTTTCTCTTCTAATCAGAACGAGCCCTTTGTCCATTGACCTATTAATGAACAGCAACTTAAATTGGTTCATTGGTCATTCAGATGCAGTTGGCTTGAAGGTTTATTTGCTGCTGCTCTGTTTATCATCATCATCATCATCATCATCATCATCATCATCATCATCATCATTTTGGAGACACCAGTGACAGCCACAGAAGGGATGCTATGCTGGGGTTGGATTGGGTCAGTTGCTCTCCCCCTGCTAAATATAAGGGAACTGCCACTGGAAAAGGTGCCCTTTTGATCAGCCCACTCATTCTACTTGCACGGAGCCTGCCAAACTGCAGATAAATAGATCCAGGGGCTGCTATGTAGGGAAACTTCTGAGATTTTTCCAGCCCCTTTTTTCAGGGGGCCTTTTGGCCTCCAGTTTGCCAAAAATGAGGGAGGCTGGTCTGGATATGGAAGCCTCACACAGCCCTAGTCAGCAGTCCTATTTCAAAAGGTGAACTATGTGCCTTAAGGATAAAATTAAAACGCAGGTGGAAAATTGTAACAGGGGAAAAAGTAAGCCTTGGTTAAAAGACAAAGGTCAGTGACCAGAAGCAAAGTGGCAAAAGTGCCCTCAGGCATGGAAATGGATGTTTGTCCCCTCGGGAGCTAGCTTGGCTACTACGACTAAAAATATTTAGCTACCACTTTCCAACAAAGGTTTCCAAAGAAGTCTAAAGAGAGAATCAATCAGTCAGTCAATCAATCAATCAATCAAGAAAGATGTTCACCACTATGCAGAAAACCATAGATATGTTGTGCTATGGTCTGACTGCAGTGCTGGCTTGAGTGCTAGTGCCAGGGGTGTAGCTATAATTGAGCAGATGGGTTCAAAGAACCCAGGCCCCCCAGCTCCTGTGGGGCCCCCAGCTCCAGGGGCAGAGCCACCATTGTGCGAACAGGTTCAGAGAACCCGGGCCACCAATGAAAGGGGCCACTGAAGCCCGCAGGGGGCATGGCTCATGCTCCAGAGGAGCCCCGAGCAAACTCCCCCCTCCCATGCCTGGGCTCCCAAGAGCCCCGAGCGAACTCTCTGCTTGTTATTTTAAGCAGTGCTGGCTGCCTGATAGGACATATTTCCTTTTCTCTTCCTCCAGAAGCTGAATTCAGAGGCTGAATTCCGCAAGCAGACTGGAGCACCTCACAGTTCTCAAGTGCTCCTGGGCTGGACAGGCATGCCTAGCAGCCACTCCACCCACCACCACCACCGCTGTGGGAGGGCCCGGAGGAGGCCTGCTCAGCCACCTTACCCCCTGGCGGTGCATATGGCACCTAAAATTATGGACACGTGCGGCAGTTCAGTGCAGTGGGTGCAGAGTGGTGGCAGGATCCCCCCACATCCATTCGGAGCCACCACCACCCTGGACCTTGGAGCCACAGACCCAGGCCCCAAGGTCTCGGGGTAAGAATGCCTCGGACTGTACCTATGTTCACGCTAAAGGTTACAGGCCCTTCAAATGCATGGCACAGATAGGGAAGTATACCCCTGTACCTGCTCTCAGCACAACATGTGAATGGCAGTACCTGCGTCTAGATCTGTACCTCTTAAAATTGTCCACTTGTATCAGTATCGAACATAATGTGTGAATGGGCCTTCTGTCTTTGGCACGTATGAGGCAGGTGCTCCTCGAATGTCTGCACTCCAGGCAATTGTCTGTTTGGCCTCTATGCTTGTAAGCTAGTTCTCAGTGAGCTGGTACATTTTATGAGGCCATACCACTTCAGAGGGCATTGAGGCGCTCCCATCATGGAATGCTCCCTCGACACGTGCACAAAAATCCCTGCACGTTGAAAGCATGTGATGGAGAATTGTTCTAGCTTAGCTTCACCTGTTAATTTTCTATACAAGGGAAACCTTATATGGAGGAGCTTTCAGTTATGTGACGCCCATTTTCAATGTGAAGTGGTACAGTCCAGATACAGCTGAAATATATGTGAGATATCAGATATAGCTGAAATCTATATCTAAGGAACTTCCATGGGTAACCCAAGTAACTGCTGTCTTTCCTGAGACTCAGATGCTGAAGCCTGAATAGCTGGAACTAGGAAGCCAGCTCATCCTCACACTTCCATCAGTGGGCCCAACCCTATTAACAACCACCTGGTCATGAGCTAGTCCTTTTCCTTTTACATAAATGAAGTTGCAGACTTTCTTCTTTCACATGTTCAGGGCATGTAGTGACTTCAGCTACAGTGAGTGATCCTTTGAGGAATGGTCACCACAAAGGACTTCAAGTTTCACACACTTGAGTTTCCCCCCCTCATTATTTTGTACGTCTATTGTCTGACAGATGCATCGAGTGTCTCTGACTCCTTGCCTCTTCCTCTTGAGGGGGGATTTGAAATGGAATATATTGATTTTGGCAGATTTGCCTCAAATGATCCTCTCTTTGTTCATGCAGACACACACACACACACACACACACACACACACACACACACACACACACACCCTCCTTGCTTTCAGCACCATTGCTGTAATTAGAAAGAAATGAAAGAACAGACGTTGGCCATTTTAGAACCCATTTCCCCAGAAAAATCCTTCAGGAATTTGTTTGCTGGAGCTTGTGACCTTATCTACCACATCTCAGTGATCTTTTTAATGCCTGAAAACAACTTGGAGAACATTAATGGAGGAGACAAGACTTAAAATTACTGTTGACGAAGACAATTTGTTTTCTGAAAGAGAGATTTGATCAAAAGCATGAAGGCACTCAAAATTAGTTGAGTGGAAACCTCTCTCTCATAGTCCTTCCTTCTTTCCTTCATGCCAGCTTGGTTCAGAAAGGTTCCTGAACTACCCACCCCTTCATAAGAACATAACATAAGAACAGCCCTGCTGGATCAGGCCCAAAGCCTATTTTGTCCAGGACCCTGTTACACACAGTGGCCCACCAGATGCCTCTGGGAAGCCCCCAGGCAAGAGGTGTGGGCATGCCCTCTCTCCTGTGGTTGCTCCCCTGCAACTGGTATTGAGAGGCATCTTGCCTCTGAGGCTGCAGGTGGCCTATAGCCCCTAGACTGAATTCCCCACGCCCAGCATTGGAAATTGATTAGTTTGTTTTCTGAGCCAGACTGACTTTGGAAGTTGCCTATTTATTGCTCTTCCTTACATCAAGGAGGGATACATATCTGATTTTGTCTTCTCTCCCCTCTCCAATAGATTGTTAGCATGCCCCAAAGAAAAGTCCCAGTGGCCTGTGGAAAATGTAGTTTTCCTACAAGCCACCAGGGTGAATTAGGGAGGGGGTCTATGGGCTGGGTGGGTAAACTGGGATTTTTTCTCTAGGCCAAATTTTAATCCAAACTGGAGAAGAATTCAGGGACCTTTGGAGGCCACTGCTCTTTTTAGGTGAGCATTACAAGCTCCCAGAGTTTGTAAGAAGTAAAGTATGCCGTTGTGTCGGTGTCGACTCCTGGCGATCACAGAGCCCTGTGGTTTTTCTTTGGTAGAATACAGGCGGGGTTGACCATTGCCATCTCCCGCACAGTATGAGATGATGCCTTTCAGCGTCTTCCTATATCGCTGCTGCCCGATAGAGAGGTTTCCCATAGTCTGCCAAACATACCAGCGGGGATTCGAACCAGCAACCTCTGGCTTGGTAGTCAAGCCATTTCCCTGCTGCGCCATTAGGTGTACAAACTCTGGCAAGCTTTGTTGGCATCTCTACTTTCCTTCCACTGTCTCTCACCTTTTTAAAGAAGTGCAAACAGCACATAGGCATATCTCACAGCAACCTCCATCTATTAATTATGGATGGTATATTTTCCTCTTACCAATAGTCCATGGGATATCCTTGAGTTTACTGCGTAGATAAAGTTCCTAGTGCATTCCGCCCATTGTCCCTGAAAGGTTTCTCATGTAATGGCTGAAAGGACACTTGTGGCTTGATTTCTTCGACCATGTGGAAAGCACTATGGTGTTGTGTTTTTTTTGGGGGGGGTGGCATTTACAGCTGTGCATTTTTGTATTTGGGGATGAGACATGAGAAACCATCATTCAAAAATCCAAATAATGGTTGCCAGAAATTTGCCTGTTCAATCAAAATGAACTGGTAGATATATCTTTTGAGCATAAACTGGCTTTACATCTCTTATGATGCTTATATTAATATTAATATTATTTTATTTTATGGATTTACATACTGCCTCAACTTGTGTCTCTTGGCGGTTTACTCTAACAGCAGCAAATGGATCATATCCTGAGATACACTGAGGCTATTCACACGATGGGAGAAAATCGGGCTAGAGGAGGCTAGCGGGTTCGCAAGCGGGTTCGCAAGCGGGTCACCTGCTTCTGTAGCCCGGTTTAAGCAATCGTGGGTAGCCGCGGCGCTGCTCTGCACTGTGGCTAATCACGAGTAGACCCCCGGCGGGAGGCTGGAAAGCAGCCTCCTGGCTCGGGAGTCTCTCCAGTATGCCCAGGACCCTCGCGCAGGGCATACTGGAGCTTCCGGGGGCAGCGCGGCCCCCGATCCTCCCAGTCCCCGCCAGTTCTGTCACAGAGCCGGCAGTCATGTGGGCAGCCGATTTGGCTGCCCAGGGCTCCCGCCCTGCTCATCTGCGGGGAGTGTGGGCTTAGCCCACTCTCCCTGCTTACCTTCACAAAGTGGGTCTCACTGATCGTGAGACCCGGCTCAATGATTGCTGCAAAACAGATGCTTGTCCAGTGTGATTTTCCACACCAGTGATTCTCAACCATGAGTACCCAGATGCAGGACTACACTTTTGGCTATTGTGGCTGAGGATGATGGGAGTTGTAGTCCAGCAAGATCTGGGGACGCAAGGCTAGGAACCTTTGTTCTACACAGAATAACACTCAGCAAATCCTGGATCATGCTTCTGAAGCATAAAGGCTTGGTTCTAAAATATAGTTAAATCCCAGAAATACCAAGGCACTACTGTATATTAGCATTAGCCCTCCTTGCCCTCCTCCCTTAATCTGCAACCATGAAAAACTCTGCTCCATTTAGTGGTTGGGCCACTTCAAAGTTAGATTTGTAACCTCAATAAACAAATAAAAACATGAATTTTTTTAAAAAATGTAAGTTTTAGGTATCGGGTTCCGTACCCAACAAGCAGGGTAGAACATGAAGATTGGGGGCTTTGTATGCTACGCCCAATCTTGGCATAGCCTTCTGAAGGCCAGAGGCAGGGTTTGTGTGCATTCTTGGGGCTCTGGCAGCCTGGCCTAAATACCAATTCCTTGCTACACGTGAATCTGGCCAGTGCTTTTGCCAGTTTGCATGGCCAAAGAGACCCATCTTGCAGACACTATTTTGCTAGCAGAGAGATGTAGAAGTTCTGCATCCAATGTATGTTTTTCACATGTTGGAGCACATGTTAGCTGAGCTTTCATCTACGTGCTTTACCCGTGGGATAATTGTAGCTATCAGTGCATTATCTGAATGCATGAAACTATTGTGATCAAGGGACACAACCCTGAAAATTTCTCCACAGCTTCATAATCGGTTGCCACTCAAGAACAACAAATCTGTTCTCCATGGACCAAATCCAAAAGCCCTTATCAAGAGTTTGCCAGGTCCTCAACTCATACACAATTTCAGCATACTACAGTGAAAGGTATCACTATCCAGCTCTAACCTCGCTCCTAAACTATGCGACTGGTTGGTTGGTATTTTGGAAGGCATGAAGGAATTGACTCAGAGCAGAACATTGCTTATTATGATGACACCTTTACTCAGTTTAGTTCACTACTATTCAATCCAGATTCCCACCTACTGCTACCATTACTTGTATTACCCTCACAGAATGATAGGAGCTCCATCTTCTCCTCTCTCCTAACTTGGCTGCGGAACCAACATTACCACCTTTTCTCCCATGGGCCTCCTGGACATTTTGCAAGATCAGGGGAAAGGTAGAAATCACCACATTGCTAGGCAAGAATGAATTATATCCCCCTCCCCATCCTCCACCAATTGTAGAGAGAGGGCTGCAATAGGGCTGGACATCCAAGAGCTGGGTTGCTGGTCCTTGTAGGACTAGCACCTGTAGCAAGTGCTCCATGACTCTGGTGGTCAGCTGTCCTTGAAAATGTCTGGCAAGTCATATTCACAATCTATCAACCTATGATCCTTCACAAATTCTACTGACAAAAATGAGAGGTTTCACAAAAGGAGTAGTTGTTGGTGCATACTATTATTCTGTTGAGAAGACACCCCATAATAATGCCCCATGCAAGGAATGAAAAATGTTTTGACATGTTTCAAACACAGAACTAGCAATATATATATAAACAAAACAGGTCTGCTTGCCTAAAAATCAATTTTAGTCTCTACACATTGGCAGATGACAAGATGGCCAATTCATTGACACCTTCCACCCCACTGGAATGAACGGGACTTCCACAGGAACATATCCATGTTCTGGAGCATTTCCTATTCATTTCAGGAGAGCTTCTGAAGGATATGTTCTTAGTGAAACTAGGACCTTTTGTCCTAGTTTTCAGCCAACAGCAATGAGCATGGTCTTAGTGATGGGTATCTATGTAATGGCCAGATATAGTCCACATGGACACCCAAAGATGCAGAAAGTTACCGAGCCTTTCTACTGCCTCTTTTCAATTCCTCTATTCAAATTATCAAGTTAGCTCAAGAGAGAGAAATGGATTCAAAAGAGGTGTTGATCTCTGTATCTTGCAAGCTTGACAAAATGGATGGACCATTACATGCAAGATTGAGGCCCCTATTTTGTAGCTCCCTTCCCACAATTAACAGTAGTAATGCTCACTTCACCAGATCCCATATCGTGTGTGTGCTTCTGGTATGGCTCTAGAGGAGAAGGTAGGAGTTAGAGAACCTTAGAGATTACATGGTTAGGGTCCACAACACAAGAGACGCTATTGGACAACAGGTGATGTTCCCTGCCCCCCTCCAAGCAGTTACCTGTGCTAGACCTTGCTTATCCAGAGTTTCCCACAATTCTTCAGTAGGGGCGGTTAGCATCCTTTGGCCTTTTGAGCTGCACCTTCAGCCTCTTCATGCCAATCTGGAAGCCGTTCATAGCCTGGATGGCAGCTTGGGCACTAGCAGGATTGTCAAAACTCACAAAGCCTGTCAAGACACAAGACAAGGCACAGGGTTTAACCAGCTGAAGGGGGCCGTGGGACCACACCACATACAAGACGCTTCAAGAATGGACATGGAGAGCGGGCGGAAGAACCGGCGGAGAGCAGAACAGCCACATGTCGCTAGGTGCAGGGATGGCCGGCAGAAGTTCATGATGAGACGGAATGGGTCAAATCCTGATCCCTGGTGAATCTAGGTTGAGGGGCAAGATGGGAAGCAATGGATGGTTGGAAGAGGGCAAAGGAACCAGTGGAGGATAGACTGTCAGTATTAAACAAATGTCAAGATTAGTGCAGTGGGGTAGATAAGACTAATCACTATTGCACAGGGGAAATTGCGACCTCTAGGGAACCTTGTAGGAGAGACGAGAAGGGAAGATACAGTAGATGGGAGAAAATGTTTGTGTCAAAAATAGAAACTTTTAATAGATTGTGGTGTCACAGGAGCAGTGGAATTTCAAACACAACAGTTGCCCACTGTGTCTCCGCCTCAAAGCTAACAAATTCAGACTCAAGGATGTTCCACTGAGAAAAGCAAAGACAGCTTGTTGCTGTCATGAATGCTCAGGATATATATTTGGACATGAAAGCACAGAAAGAAGCAGTGTGGTCCAGCAAGTGAAGTGCTGGAGGTGTGCATTTGAGATCTTGCATCTGCATGGTGCCTCAGCCATGGATTCACGACAATGGTAGCTTGCTGAAGGCCTCCATCTGTCTTTCAGCCCATGTTAATCATGCATCTGTACGATGGGAGGAATAATGACCTAACTCACAGGATTAAGCTTGAATGTGACTCTTTTGCGCTACTTATGAGCTGATTGAAAGCAACCAATGAGGACCTCTACAAATGACAGTTTTTCCACACACAAACAATCTCAGTGCAGGAAAAAGGTCCTGTGTGAAACAGTGTGTGTGTGTGTGTGAAAGAGAGAGAGAGAGAGAGAGAGAGAGAGAGAGAGAGAGAGAGAGAGAGAGAGAGAGAGAGAACCGTCTTTTCTGACCTGGCTTGCAGATTGCTACAATCCATGGGTTGAGTAAGGCAGGGGTTCCCAACCTGCTGTCCTACAGATGTTGCTAAACTACACCATCCCCTGCCACAATTTATTGTGGCTGGGGATGATGGGGATTGTAGTTCAGCGACATCTGAAAGGCCACAGGTTGGGAACGCATGCAGTAAGGCTTGGACAGTGACGCTGGCCAGAGATGAGAACCTACAGGGATGGCCCCAGGTTTTGTGGCCCCTGAGGCAAGGTGCCAAATGCGGCCTTGGCCTGGACACCTTGTGGGGGCCAGCCTCTTTTTAAAACAGACCCTTGCAAGCTTTGAAAGTGGTGAAGGGAGTGGGAAGGTTTCCAGCAGCCTCCTCCCTTCCTGTCGATCTTCCTGCCCCCTTTGCAAAGACTGTGAGGAGAGGAGGGCAGCCTTCTTTCTTCTCCCCCACCCTTTGCAAAGTGTGCAGGGATCCGGTAGGTCCCAAAGAGCTGCTCCAGTGCTGGTGCTGGTGGGGCCTTGCTAGTGTCCCAAATAATCCACTGCCTGAGGTGACCCCCACACTTGGCCTCATGGAAGGAGCCTTCCATCCCTGGAACCTATGCAACCCCATGTTAGGGATGATGGAACATAGGAAGCTGCCTTCTACTGAGTCAGACCCTTGGTCCCTCTAGCTCAGTATTGTCTACCCAGACTGGCAGTGGCTTCTCCAAGGTTGCAAGCAGGAGTTTCTCTTAGGAGTTTCTCCCTGGCGTTTTGGAGATGCCAGGGTGGGAGCTTGGAACCTTCTGCAAGGAGCATGAATAAGATGCTCTTCCCAGAGTGGCCCCACCCCTCAGGGGAATATCTTGCAGAGCTCCCATGTAGTCTCCCATTCGAATGTAAACCAGGGTGGACCCTGCTTAGGAAAGGGGACAATTCGTGCTTGCTACCACCAGACCAGCTCTCCTCCTAGTTAACATAGGTATGGTGTGAACTGCTAACATGAAGACAAATGCACTGGCAGAACTTTCCCAGTCTTCCCACACTATACCAAGACACACTCACCGTAGCAGTTTGGGAACCTCTAGCCTCTGGCCACGCCACTCCAGCGATGGAGGAATCTCTCAAGAGGGATGTGGTAATGTGGAAGAATGATACAAATATCAAAGGATGGATCGGCTTGGGGCGGTGGTGGCGGAGAGAGACACTCGCCTGGTTCTCTCCATGTGATTTCACCTCTCCTGTGGGTCCTCCATGACCAGAGTGGGGTGGGAAGAAGTTGTGAGAAATCAGGACCCACACTGCAAGCAGTAACTGTGATCATTGGAGGAGCTGTGCTCCATCTGCTGGCACTGAGGGAGGCTCGATTGTCATGCACAGGGGCTTATCTAGGGAAAATAGCGCCTAGGGCGAGCACTGAAATTGCGCCCCCTGTCCAAATATCTGACACCCATCTTTCAGATAACTTTACCATCATATCAGCTCAAAAATATAACTCCAGAAACTTTCAGGAGAAACAAGTTGTAAGCAACACACACGTGAATACACACATACAACCACACATGTGGCACATATGTGCCAGTCGCCTTCCCAAGGAAACGCAGCACATCCATGTGCTGGGCATGCCTCCATAGAGCTAAGCAGTGAAAGCTCTCTTTAGCAAATGCTCTGCCACCTCAGCACACCTCACTACAGGTTGTTGCCTCCAAGAAACTCAGGGATGTTTTTTTCCTGTATCCACATGGGACAGGGCCTTCTCTGTTGTTGCCCCCAGGCTCTTCCAGTGAGTGTCTGTTTTCTGGCCTCTTTAAAAAACAACTGAAAACTCTTATTTGTTCAGGATTTTACCCCTTAGGGGTTGCCAGTCTGTTTTTATGGCTGTTGCTTTTTGGTGTTTTTATGTTTTTATGGTCTTAACTGATCTTATTATTTTAATGTGATTTGATGGAATTTTCTTGTAATTCTTGTTTTGTAAGCTGCCTTGGGATACATTTTATGAAAGGTGGAAAATTGGACAACATAAACAAACAAACAAATAAATATTGGTGGCAAAATCTACCAAAGAAAACCACATGGCTCTGTAGTTGCCAGGAGTCAACACCGACTCGACAGCACAACGACTGATACTTCAGTACAGGGTTCCCAACTTTGGGTCCCCAGATGCTGTTGGACTACAGCTCCCATCATCCTTTGGTCATTGTGTCTGGGGATGATGGGAGTTGTAATCCAACAGCATCTGGGGACCCAAAGTTGGGAACCCTTTCCTCAGTGCAAAAGAAACCCATCCCTCACCCTACCACTCCTATAGACTTACAGTGATGATGGTTCACTTTTATAAAAGTGCTGGGTGTTGATATATATCTTACAAGGAGTGAGGAAGCAATGACGTCCCAGCCTGGTTAACCCCCTTCTGTATATCATGTGTGATTGGACCTCAATCAGAGCTAGCTGCAATCTAGTGGGGCGGTGGGAGTTTGCTGTCATTCAGAAGGCCTCACTCTTCTATGAATGACAACGAGGGAGAGAGAAAAGGAGATCTCAGGAACCTTCTTCTCTGCCTATGTTAATTAATAATCAGAGAAATGTATGTACCAGTCTGAGGATGGCTGGTAGGAGGACAGGGCTTTGTGATAAATCTATTTTATGTTTCTCCCCCCACCCCGGGATTATGTAAAAAGGCTGTGCTAAATAAATGATTTAGCAAGGCAGTAAAGGATCATGAAATCTGCCAGGGTTGCAGCTCAGGGCACGTGATCTCCCTTGTTCTGCAGAGTTGCCAACTTTAAAATATGGGGTTTCTTATTCGAAGGGAGTGTTTGGTCTGGATGATGCTACAAGGGAGGGGCTGCTTAACTTTTTCCTCCTGCACGGCTTCCCCACTATACATTCCTCCCCTCTCGAAGCTGCTATTAGCTCCATAATAGAAGGTGGGGGAGAAGGCAGGAATTTGCTGGGAGAGGCACTTTCGCTGCAGCAGCAGCAGATGGATGGGAATTCCTGGCAATGCTTCTAGGTGTGTAATTTTTCTGTTCAAATGCAGTGAGGAGGAAAGGACGAGCAGAGGGTCAGATGCTACAAAAGAAGCAAGCAAGGGGCAGGTGGCAGTGGCTGGAAGGACACAGGAGGAACCTGAAGGCTATCTACTCTAACCCAATTAGAAGGACCAGCCACCCAAAGGTGTTGCCCCCACAGAGCAGCTCTCACTATCCAGACTAAGCAGAAAGCAACAGAGCAGTCACCGCCCCACACAATTCAGGGCAGGTGGCAACTGGGCAAGGAAGACCCAAGCCATTGGGCCTGCCCACATGGTTGTTCAATCACCCCCATTATGAAGGAGTGTGAGATTGCCCCATGAGGCCTGGAACATAGGAAACTGCTATATACTGAGTCAGACCCTTGGTCCATCTAGCTCAGGATTGTTTACACAGACTGGCAGCAGCTTCTCCGTGGTTGCAGGCAGGAGTCTCTCTCAGCCCTATCTTGGAGATGCTGCCAGGGAGGGAACTTGGAACCTTCTGCACGCAAGCAGGCAGGTAATCTTCCCAGAGCAACCCCATCCCCTAAGAGGTATATCTTACAGTGCTCACACATGTAGTCTCTCATTCAAATGCAAGCCAGGGTGGACCTATGAGAGGAAAGGCTATGAGAGGAGAGCTGGTCTTGTGGTAGCAAGCATGACTTGTCCCCATAGCTAAGCAGGGTCTGCCCTGGTTGCATATGAATGGGAGACTTGATGTGTGAGCACTGCAAGATATTCCCCTCAGGGGATGAAGCCACTCTGGGAAGAGCAGAAGGTTCCCAGTTCCCTCTCTGGCAGCATCTCCAAGAGAGGGCTGAGAGAGATTCCTGCCTGCAACCTTGGAGAAGCCGCTGCCAGTCTGTGAAGAGCGAGATAGACCGATGGTCTGACTCAGTATATGGCAGTTTCCTATGTCCTTATGTTCCTATGACCTTGCTTAGCAAAGGGTCCAATTCACACTTGCAACCACCAGACCAGCTCTCTTCTCCTAGAGGAGAGCTGGTTAGAGGCTCTCGCACCCCTGGGTGTGTGCCTGGGTGAAGGGGCTCAGGGGTGCTGCAGAGGCCGTGCACATGGCTCCAGAGGACCGAGCCACGCAATACAGAGGAAGACAAAATGGTCAGATGGCTGCAGCTGAATATCTGGGTCATCACTAAATGCAACGCAGATACATCAGAAGAGCCCTGCAGGATGAGACCTAAGGTCCATCTGTTCCAGTATCCTGCTTCCCACACTTAGCCAGCCAGATGCTCCAGGAAGCCCAAGATCCAGGATCCCAGAGCATGGCCTAAGAGCACATGATACAGCTGCCTTGCTGAAAATAAGCACATCTTGGTGTGGTCAGTGGCTGGGTGGGAGACCCAAGCATGCCACTTTCAAACACGGGGCCGTAGCTCAGGGGGAAAGCATCTGTTTTGCATGCAGAAGGTCCCAGGTTCAATCCCAGGAATCTCCAGGGAGGGTTGGGAAAGAGCTGCTGGACGCCTAGAGAGCCACTGCCAGTCAGTGATGACAATACTGAGCTAGGTGGACCAAGGGTCTGACTCGGTATATGGCAGCTTCCCATGGAAGCAGGGCATGAAGCCCAGTTGCTCCCCAGCAGCTGGTAT
This sequence comes from Hemicordylus capensis, assembly GCF_027244095.1. Classification (NCBI taxonomy): domain Eukaryota; kingdom Metazoa; phylum Chordata; class Lepidosauria; order Squamata; family Cordylidae; genus Hemicordylus; species Hemicordylus capensis. The sequence goes on from NC_069658.1 coordinate 4,981,638, forward strand.
TCAGTGGCACAATGCCTCTGAACAGGGAAGTCCCAGACAGCCATTGCCGATAATCAGCTGGGCTTCAGAGCAGGAGGACAGAGTATTTCCAGCGACCAGGAGACCAGTGGGCTTTCCCTTTATTTTGACTTAAAAAAAAAAAAAATCAAAACCCTAACCCTAACCCCTGCTAACTGGGCAAAGAGGCACCTTTTAACGTGGTGAGTCTTTTATTTAGCAGGGGGAGAGCAACTGGTCCTATCCACCCCCAACACAGTATCTCCAGTGACTGTTGCTGGTGTCTATCTTATGTTTCTTTGTAGACTGGGAGCCCTTTTGGGGACAGGGAGCCATCTTATTTGTTTGTTTGTTTGTTTGTTATTTTGCTATGTAAACTGCTTTGAAAACTTTGGTTGAAAAGCGGTATATAAATATTTGTTGTTGTAAATTGATGCAGCGAACTTGGAGTTTCACCTTGGACTTGGCCGATACGGTGGGGGCCATACCAAGCTAGTTTTATGGGTCATCTGCAATTCCTCCTTGCTATAAATGAGTGTGGGGAAACGGAGAAACACACATGGGAAATGCAAAGTCCATTTTCAGTGATTTGTCACATAGTTCCGTCTTCGTTTCACTATGTATGAGCTTATTTAAAAGAAAGAGAATAATTGTCTAGAAAAGCCACCTCATGGCAGGGCGAAGAGAAATGAGATTTCCAGCAAAATCATCTCTCAGAAACAATCGGCTGGTGCGGATGTCATCTTCCCAACACCAGGGGTGGGCAAACTTGGCCCTCCAGCTGTTGAACTACAACCAGCAGAGTAGGGGGGCTGGTGGCAGACCATGTGTGGCTGCGGCCGTGGCCTCCTGGCCCCACCCCCATGTCTGATGTCAGAGGCAGGGGCCCGGTTAGCCACGCCCCCACATCTGACATTAGACAGGGGGGGCGTGGTCTTCCTCCCACATGGAGCCATTCAGCCCCGTTTGGAAGGGAGATCGGCCTGCGCTGTGTTGGGCAGCATGGGCTGGAGCAACTCTCTCTGCCTTAAAGGCAGGGAGAGCCGTTCCGGCTGCGCTGACAATGCAGCGCAGGTCGATCTCTCTCCTAAACAGGGCTGCGTGGCCGCATTTGGGAGGGAGATTGATCGGCCCCACTGCATTGGCAGCGAGACCAGAAGCGGCTGTCCCTGCCTTTAAGGCAGGGAGAGTCACTCCGGCTATGGTGCCAGTGCAGCGAAGGCCAATTTTGGCTCCAAATGGGGCTGTGCGGCCCCGTTTGGGACTGAAATAACTTTCCCCGGCATCTGATGGCAGACGTGGGGGGCATGTCTGGGGCCGTACTCGCAGCCCCTGATTGGTGGCGGCCCGGGTTCTTTGAACCCGTTCGCCCAATGGTGGCTCCGCCCCTGACTACAACTCCAATATGTCAATCCTCCAATGAACTACAATAAATTGTGGCTGGGAATGATGGGAGTTGTAGTTCAACAATAAGTTGGGCCAGATTTGCCCACTCCTGCCCTACACACACACACCATTAGAAAGGACTGCATGTGTAGGGAAGAGTGAAGCCTTTGTGACGTCTTCTGCAAATGTCCTGATACACTGCGGGTTCCTTTTATTGTGTGTGTGTGTGTGTGTGTGGTGTTGGTGGGCATTCATCCAAATAACTGCTGTACATGCTCTAAATACAGGCTGACATGCCGTACAGTGAAATGGGGGGGGGGCTGCAGCACGGCCCACGCCGCTGCATGTCCACCCTGGGGAACTGTGCTGTGGAATAGCACTGCTCTGCTCCGCTCCAAGTGGAAGCTGGACAAATGCACTTGTGTGACGCGATGCCCATTCTTTCCAAAGAGTGTCATGTTGTGCAACTGCGTCTGCACAACTCTCACTGGGAGCAAAACAGCCCTGTCCTGCAACACAGTTGGCAGGGTTTGCACACAGGAGTGGCTGGGGCAGTGCTCCAACTGCCTGTGCTGCACTGTGCAGCATGTCAGCCACTATTTGGAGCATGTGTACAATTGTCATTTGGACGAACAGTCAGGACATCCGTGGAAGATGTCACCGATGGGCATGCTCTCTTTCTCTTCTCTTTCTAATTATGTGTGTTGGGAATGTATCATCTGTACTGGCCCAATGAGATTCAGAGTGTTGGTCTACATAAAAAAGAACGGGGGTGGGGGAGTATCTGAGGCCTAGCATTATAGAAGGCAGATTATAATGTAATACATAAAATAAATAATAAATAAGTCTTGCATTTATATTTCCTAGGGTGGCCTTCCTACTGGCCCCTGAGATTAGCAGACCATCACAGGTGCTAGAAACCAGGAGATGTCATCTGGCTTCTCACCAGGACCATCCACAGAGTCTGTGTTATGGATATGTTTATCTACTCCTGTTTTATGCCTTTCACCCATATGAACTCTGCAATATGTTCAGTTCCAAATTATGTCTGCCAACCAGACTGCATGGACATTTACTGACGGAGACACACATTTGTTGCCAAGAAATGAGAAGCCCTTGTTTCTGAAATTTCTGGATACTTACAGCTAAGGGGTATGCGCAAACCAAAAATCGTGATTTGTTTCGCATTCTAATTTAATTTGAGCTGAACTGCGTGCTGCCAAACTGATTTGGTTGAACCAAACGGCCTGTCTGTCCTGTTTGACCAAACTGTTTTGATGGTTTGGGTGGCTAAGACCTGTAAAGGGATATCCAGTGAGGGTTCCCCTTTATAAATAAAGGGGTGGGGATCCATGGATATTTCTGCTTTTCCAAATACTGGCACTACAAGTTCACACATTTAACTGCAAAATCTGGTCTGCAGTTTTTTGCAATGTAGGATCCTAATCATTTGTGTTGATTGCATGTGTGGTATTATAGTCACTTGTGCATCATGTTTCCCATTCAAAAGCACAACTTCCCCAAACATTCTAATATAAATGCTTAACTGGACATCATCTTGCATACCCAGTTTCTCTCTCTCTCTCTCTCTCTCTCTCTCTCTCTCTCTCTCCCTGCTTATAATGGCTTATGTACTATGCAAGGGAACATGGATGGCTTGATGCCTGTGCCCCTGAGTGTGTGTAAACAGCTCTGAGGAGCCTGTACCACAAGGCAGCAGCGGTAAGGGCTCCGTGCACAAAATTATGGGATGAGCTGCTGTTTATTGGGAATAATGGGCAGCATGCTGCACAACTAATGGGCAGCATGAAGCCCTTACCACTGAGCATTACTGCCCTGTGGTAGAAGCTCCTCACAGCTGTTTACACATGCTCAGGGGGCCATGGGCTCAAGGTTAGGCCATGTGCAAAACTGAATTGGTAAAATCAGACCATGTTTTACCCCACCCCCTATGACAGGGGGTGGACTATTATGGTGACGGTAGGTCACCATGTCAGCCATTAGATCAAGTTCTGCCCTCAGGGGCAGCAGAGGACAAGTTTTTGCCTGCTTCTGCTGATACTTGAAATACCCTGCAAGTATTTGAAGAGTGCTCTCATCATGTCCTGCTCAGTCTTCAATTCTCCAGAATAAATAAGACCCAGTTCAGCCTTCTTCACACATCTTGGTTTCCAGACTCTTGACCACTGCCCTTCAGTTTGTCTGTAACCTTCTGGGTGGTCTCCAGAACTGGACACAGTGATCCAGAAGAGGTCTGATCGTGTGGTACACATTGGAGCTATTACTTCTCGTGGGTTGGACATTATGGGGCTATTAATGCTGCCTAAACTCACACCAGTCTTTGCTGCTGTATCACACTGCCGCTGACCCGTGCTGACCACGACCCAGCTTGTGATCAACTGCAATCCAGAGACCAAATGTCCTCCATGTACAGTGCATACAGTATGTATGCATGTATGATTATTTTTAATAATTATATACCTCCAAAAATATGTATCGCCAGGCGGTTTACATAAACATTTAAAATACAGCAAAATAAAAAATAAACAATTAAACAATTAAGTAAAAAACCTGATTAAACATGTGTGTGTTAAGAGATTTTTTTTAAAGGCAACCAGAGATGGGAAGGTCTGTTCTGATAGGAAGCATGTTCCAGAGTTCCAGGGCGGCCACAGAGAAGGCTCAATCCTGAGTCAATGATTTGACCAAACGAATTGATGACAATGGATGTAGCTGGTGAATCAGTCAAAGTAGTTTTAAAAATAACAACACTCCTGACACACCTCCCCCCAGCCTGAAATACCAGAGAGAGGTTTGGATCCAGAAGTACTCCCAGATTATGGGACTGTTCCTTCTGGGGGAGTGTAACCCCAATCAGAAGAGGGAAATCCATCTTATTTTTTAAAAAAATTCAATTTGCTATCCTTCGTCCAGCCCATTACCACTGCTAGGGAGGCATTTAGAGAAGTAAAGTCATTTTCTGATGAAGCTGACATGGAGAAATAGATTTGGATGTCATCAGCATATTGATAATGTCATCCACCAAATCTCTTGATGATCTCTCCCAGTGGTTTCAAGTAGGTGTTAAAAAGCATTGGAGACTGTATGGAGTCCTGTGGAACTCCAGATAATAGCTCTCATTTTGAAGACCACCAGTCTTCAAGAGACCCTAAGTCTATTCACACGACCAGGCAAGTGGGGAGTGGGTGGGTGAGGGGAAAGGCTGAGCAGAACTCACCTTAAGAACATAAGAACAGCCTTGCTGCTGGATCAGGCCCAAAGCTCATCTAGTCCAGCATTCTGTTTCACACAGTGGACCACCAGATGCTGCTGGAAGCCACAGGCAGGAGTTGAGGACATGCCATCTCTCCTGCTGTTAACCCCCCGCAGCTGGTACTCAGAGGCATCCTGCCTTTGAGGCTGCAGGTGGCCTGTAGCCCTCTGACTAGTAGCCAATGATAGACCTCTCCTCCATGAAGTTATCCAAACTCCTCTAGGCAATGCTGTAGGGAGTGCTGCTCATGTTCCCAGACAATCCTCACTTCTCCAAGCAGCGTGGATCTTGGGAGGCCAGGACCATGCATCCCACCCTCCAGATATTCCACAATGCACTGTACGATGACTGTGGTGCATTGGGGAATGGGATCTCTAGACAACCATGTCAGTGTATGCTCGGGCTGCGTGCAGCATACACACCACCCCGGCGCTGGGGTTGAGGGTGCACCCATGCCCTTAACCCTGGCTAAAGTCCAGGATTATAAATTGGGCTATCCATGAAGGCAGCACCGAGATCAGGCTTGATCCTGGAGGTGCACATGGGCAGTCAACCCCTGCCTTAGCCTGGGTTTTGCTGCTTGTGTGCACAGCCTTTCTGTATCCTAGAAGATCTTCTCGGGGTTCATTTGGGTCTTGTAAACCTTGCCTGTACATATTTGTGTTTTGCCTTTTAAGCAAAAGGGTAAGGAACATTCTTTCCTTGACATGTTCATAAACTAGAGCTTGAAGCACCTGAAATATGCCCCAACATTTACTTTACAAGTAACCTTTGCAATACTAAAAAAGAGGAGCAAGGCCTTCCTGCCTGACACATGAAGTTTCGTTGCCGAGCCTGGCTGGGAACAGGCAAGGCTGTTCCTTTAACTGTGGAGCTACACAGCTGTTCCTTCTGCAGACATGCTTGCTAGGTCTGAAAGTTTTTGGTAAGTCGGCGCATAACTGACAGTTAGATTTATCTCCCCAATAAGCAATCAACATTATAATAAAGGAAAAATGCTTTCCGTGCACCTTTGAGAGCGCATCAGAAATTAATCTAAACATCAAATTAATTATAGTTTGTAAAATGAATAGTGGCTCACGGCCCTAATACTTCTCTGGCTGTTCCCCCCATCACCCTCCCCACGGACTGCCTCCCTCTGAAAGCTTCCCCGATTGCCTGGAGCTGTTACAGAATGTGGGCGGAGGACAGGACGTTTTATGGGCCTCTGTTCCTCAGTCACACCTTCCCAACCAACTGGAGCCTTCTCCCTCCCACAACTGGCAGCATAGCAGCTGCCAACGCAGACCAAGAAATCCCGGCATGGAAGCAAATTTGCCACAAAGGTCAAGGAAAGGCCAGGGCCTGTGATCACGGCTGAGACTGGGGCCCTTCCCAGAAGAGAGTCTTTATAGCAGAGGGCCAGCTCCATGTCTTTGTAGAAGACACATGAAGCAGATTTATACTGAGTTGGTCCATTTAGTCTTGGGCTAGCTGCCTGACTGGCAGTGTCTCTTTGGGTTCTCAGGCAGGGAAGGGTCATTCCCAGCACCTGCAAGCTGATCCCTTGGGCACTATAGAATAGCAGAATGTTAGAGCTGGAAGGAAGGGTGGAGGTCTTCTCATGCAACCCCCTGCATCCCTTCTATAGACTTCTGCAGCATCCCTGGCTGTCCCCTCCTCAGATAACAAATGACAGCTATCACATCTCTCCTTAGTCTTCTCTTCTTCAGGCTCCACACACCCAGCTCCTTCAATCATTCCTCATAGGAGTCAATTTCCAGACCCCTCGCCATCTTTGTTGCCCCTTTCTAAGCTGTTTCTCCATGTCCCTCTTCAAGTATGGTGCCCATAGCCTAGTTAGGACATTGGGGGTGAGGTTCCCGCCAAAAACTCCTGAGGGGCTCTAGAGCAGGGCTACTCAACTGCAGCCCTCCAGCTGTTTTTGGACTCCAGTTCCCAGTATCCCCAGTCACAGGGGCCAATAGTCAGAGAGGATGGGAGTTTTAGGTCAGCATCTGCATGTGGACCAAAGCTGAGTCACCCTGCTCTAGAAGATTCCCGATGCATGCACAAAAGCCCATCTGTGTGAATATTATTACTATTTATTATTATTATTTATTCGATTTCTATACCGCCCTTCCAAAAATGGCTCAAGGCGGTTTACACAGAGAAATAATAAATAAATAAGATGGATCCCTGTCCCCAAAGGGCTCACAAGCTGAAAAGAAACACAAGATAAACACTAGCAACAGTCACTGGAGGTCCTGTGCTGGGGGTTGGATAGGGCCAGTTACTCTCCCCCAACTCAATAAAGAGAATCACCATATTAAAAGGTGCCTCTTTGCCAAGTTAGCGGGGGATAATATAATATAATATAATATAATATAATATAATATAATATAATATAATATAATATAATATAATATAATATAATATAATGTATTAGCAGGGGTTTATATCATAGCAAACTATGAAGAAGAGCTCGACTAGACAGCGAGGTGACCAACCTGAGGATCTGAAGCTGTTGCTGGACTCTGATGCCCATCATTCGCAGCTGCAATAAACTGAAGCAGGGGATGGTGAGAGTTAAAAAATCAGGGGTGGGGGTGGGAGACATAGGAAGCTGCCTTATACAGTCAGATAATTGGTCCGTCTTAGCTCAGTATTGTCCACATTGACTAGCAGTGGCTTCTCCAGGGTACAGTCTCTCCCAGCCCTACCGGAAGGTGCCAGGGAATGAACCAGGGACCTTTTGCAAGCAAGCAGAGGGTCTTCCACTGAGCTATGAACTCATTCCCTACAGGAAGGACCTTACAGCACTCACAGGTGATCTCCCATCCAGATGCAAACCAGGTAGACTGAGCAGAGGGGCAATTCATGCTCACTACCACAAGACCAGCTCTCCTCCCCAAGAGCCTTGAACAATACATAGTTGTGAGTGAGAGGACTTACTTCTTAGAGTAAGAATAGGAGTGCTATGAGTACACAGAAGTGCATCTATTTTAGTATGTGAAATAGACTAAAACCTCTCTCTCTCTCTCATCCCCCGTCCCAAGCTCTGTAGCTCACCTCTGTCCTCCTCTACACATTAGAAGCAGACCTCCTCCCTGTCATGCTCTGGTCTTGGGATGGTTTCCTTGGTGTCTCAACACAGGTCAACTGAGCAGAGGCAACTTTTAAAATGGTGATTCTCTCATATTGAGCAGAGGGAGAGCAACGGGCCCTATCCAATCCCAGCATCCCTCCAGTGGCTGTTGCTGGTATCCTGCCTTATGTTTCTTTTTAGATTGTGAGCCCTTTGGGGACAGGGGGCCATCTTATTTATGTATTATTTCTTTTTCTATGTAAACCATGGAGAACTTTGATTGAAGAGCGGCATATAAATATTTGTAGTCGTGATAGTAGTAGTAGTAGTAGTAGGTTAGTGGATCCATCACGCATCTCTCATGGGTTTATAACAGCTCAAGATCCTCAGGCTGGCCACCCCTTCTCTATAATATTTTCTTTTTAAGAAATTATTTTGCAGCAGCTTCGTTAGGACTAGCAAATGTGTACTGCCATCGTACATTTACCGTATTTTACGGACTATAGGACGCTACGGACTATAAGACGCACCTTAATTTTAATCCAGTTTTTCAGAGTTTTAACATATTAAACTGTTAGAACATATAAGACGCACCTGAATTTTGGCGGATATTTTTCGAGGAAAAAAGTGAGTCTTATAGTCCATAAAATACGGTAGTTACTTAGGACTATCTATTTGAACTTCATAGGGACTTGTGATCCAGTAAGGAGATCTGCACATAGAAGCAGATTTCTGTGAATGGATCACTTTCTGAATCACAGTCCATCATGGGCATAAATTGGATGCAGAGGTCTGAATCTCCATCTGAATTCAGAAGCTATCTGTCCACACTGCTGACGGCATGCACATTGATTTGCGTGATGCAAAACCTGAATTGGCATGCAGTCAGCAGCATGGACAGATCAACGTTCAGCGTGGACAGATCAACGCCCAATCAACGTTCTGGCATGATTGCAGTTGGATCAGGACAAAGGAGTTTGTGTCACTTCATGTTTGGAGGGCAATATGCACTAATGCTAATCTTCAGCGTGCCCAGTTTTGATATTCTTTCTATTTTAATGGCAGCATTCAATAATATTTTACGTGTATTCAATCTTTTATTGCAATACACACTTTTGCACTCGATGTCATATATTTTAAACTCTTCTGGTGAAGAAGACTTTGACTCAAAATGCATCCAGATTGAAGGTGCAGCTTTGGGAGTGAACAGAACTGGGAGTTTTGGCCAAACTTTGACATTGGGCCCCAAGCCTTGCATTGCTGAGGCCTCCCAAGAGAAATGCCTTCACTTCCTTGAACAACCCTTTATGTATTGTCAAATTATCAAGGATTCAGTGACAGCAACAATGACATCCCCATTATTATGATCCAGAGATAATCTTGTTTTCTCTTGGTAGAGTGCTGAGATCGTTTTTATTTCTCACCAACATTCCTGTGGCTGAAAGTGAGACAGCCTACATCTCTCCAAAGAAGTTAATAGGCTGATATTATGCAGAATTAGGCACTTGAGCATGCAGAAATTGCCCCAAAGCTAGACTGCATTTTAGGAGAGGAGAGCTGGTCTTGTGGTTGCAAGCATGACTTGTCCCCTTAGCTAAGCAGGGCCCGCTCTGGCTGCATATGTATGGGAGACTTGATGTGTGAGCACTGTGAGATATTCCCCTCAGGGGGTGGAGACACCCTGGGAAGAGCGGAAGGTTTCAGGTTCCCTCCCTGGCAGCATCTCCAAGATGGGGCTGAGAGAGACTTCTGCCCGCAATCTTGAAGAAGCTGCTGCCAGTCTGGGTAGACAATACTGAGCTAGATGGACCTATGGTCTGACTGAGTATATGGCAGCTTCCTATATGACAATATTCCTATGTTGCTTTGTTTCCACAACTGGATCCACTTGTATACCACCCTTTTCAAGGGACTGGAAGCAGCAGGCCTTAGGGCTACTATTGCACAGCCAATAATGATAAACACTGGCCTTTCCCTACTCTGTCAAAAAGTGTTCAAACAGTGGAGCACTGAAGGCAGAAGAAGGCATGGAAGGCGGAAATACAGGTTGTGGGGTGGTGGGCTGAGATTGGGCATGCTTACTTGTTCAGGGTGGACTTGTTACTTCAGCTCTGCAGTGGCCTTTGATAGTTGATACATGGTAGATGGATAAAATATCCACCCAGGTTGACAAATCAAGACATTGGCACATAGTGAAGAGTTTGCACAACTGCCTCACCACACGGCACATCCAGATTTTGCCCACAAGCCCTCAATCTACCACAGAGACTTCTTGGAGCTCATGTGATCTGATTTCTTGTTCTAACTTACTCTTTGGCTCAGCTTCCTTTTCACAGACACATCATGATCTCCATGGTTTTGACATGAGCCAGAAAATCCACAAGACTGGCTCAATATATCGAAAAAATTAAAAGAGCTTTGGTTCTCTTTACCATATATAAACACATACAAGTCTCTCGCCAAACACTGATATTTCACATGAGACGATTAAAATCAGCGGGTGTTTGGAGATTATGTATAGAGAAGGTTGTGTGAATGCGCTTTCAGTCGGCGAGGACAAGGAGGGTGACTGTGGGGTTGAAGGGGCCATTTGGCCATGCCAAGGAGACAAGGGCTGTGTGTGTGGCGGGGGTGTGTGTGTGCACTGTTTTTGGACAAGCATGGCAGGGCTGAGAGATGGGGCCGGATGGCGGCAGGTGGGTGGATAATGCTGGAAGTGGCTCCCCGCCCCCACATCACAACACAGCGCCCATGACAGGTAACAGCAGCACAAGAGGAAGGAGGAGTGAGGATGGGGGGACAACCTGCAGAGAATTCAAACACTAGGATTACATGCTCACCCTCCAGCATGCACTTTTTGATCCTGCAGCCAACCCCCCCCTTCACTGGCAAAAGGAACAGCTTCCCAGCTCATTTTATATCAATTCTTCCTCCTGCGGCTGCTGCTGTCCAACTTGCTCACCAGCTGAGGACCTGCCCCTGCCAAAAAGCTTCTCCCCCCACCCTGCCGCCAACCCCACCTTGCATTAATCTTTTCTGCTTCCACCCGCCACCCTTGTCCGCTGCGGCTCACCAGCTGGCTCCCTTCCCCAAACTCAAAGCACTTCCCCCTTCCAACCAGCATTTGGGATTCTGCCCCAAAGTATGCTGAAGTCAGCGACCCTCTCTGTAGCAGCAGGGCATACAGTTCTGAGTATGAGACAGTGAGAAGGGAGCAGGTGGAGGTGGGGGGGCAGCGGTGGGTTAGGGGGGAACGGTATTATCAACAAAGGTAAATTGAGAAAAAAAATCAGCTAAGTAAAGTTACAAAAAAATATAGCAGTTTGGAGGAGAAAAAAAAGGTAAAAGTAGTTCAGAGAAAGTTCCTTTCCTGGATGAATCTAATTGTTTTGTTATCTTTACCCACCAAAGCATTTACTTTGGTTTGTCGCCCGATCCACAAACACTTTCGAGGAGATGACATTACCGAATGGCAGGAACATCTGCATCAGCTCTGCGTCCCCAAACTCCTGGGGCAGATGGTAGATAAACAGGTTACAGCCCTCTGGTCCTGCAAGGAAGATGGAGAGAAACAGAGAGGTAAAGGGCCGCGAATCTAGGACCGCACCCCAGAGATAAGCTGGCCGGAGCTCAAAGATGGAACATTCCCTATCTCTCTATCTATCTGTGTTCTCTGCCCTAGCAGGGTTTTTGTTTGTTTGTTTCGTAGGTGAGCATTCCAATAAGGCAGGGGTTGTCAAACTTGCAGGGCTGCCATTAGAGAGCCCTGGTGGGGTGCGGGGCCCGGGGAAAATCAGCCAGTGCGGGGCCCACTTCCAGTTCATTCTAATGGGGGTTAAAGGAATGGTGCTTGGGATGGCCACCCTGCTTGCCATGTCCTAAAGACAGCCCTTCAGACTTGGGCCAGATGTTGTTGGACTTCAACTCCCATAATCCGCAGCCACAATGGCAAATGGCCAATGGCCAAAGGGGATTACGGGAGTTGAAGTCCAGCAACATCTAGGGACCCATGTTTGAGAACTGCCGCAGGGAGGCATTCCCCCACCTCCCACCTCCACACACCTGTAGGCTGAAACTGCACAGTCCAGGATAAACGTTAGCATTTGATTCTGCTCATAGCACTAACTGATCTCCAGTCATCCCACATGACAGCCCTCACCATATGGACTGGCAGCTTTCCCCATTTTTCCATGGAACTTGGGATGTTGTGCAGCATTGGTCATTTATGGTGGCCATGGAGAAAATGGCCCTGCCTGTGAGGGCATGCAAATGCTTGTGGAACACTGGCTGTTGCCCATGGGACAATTTAAGTCAGCTTCTGCTGGGAGACCATAATATCTGTCTTTGTAACAATCCCCACTTCCCGGTTTTCATGACCAAATAGTGGACTCTCATTATTTATTTATATAGCACTTTATAACACATAATAAGCCATATGGGCTTTCTTTGACCTGTCAGGTCACTAGTATAATCTCTCTCTCTCTCTCTCTCTCTCTCTCTCTCTCTCTCTCTCTCTCATATATACATATATATGATGTATGTATGATATACGTCTCTAGGCAGTATACACAATCCAAATTACAATATAAAAACAAAAACAAACACAATACTTCCATGGAATAAAAACAATTAAAAGCAAGCCACAGGATAAAAACAATTAAGCCATTTAAAATTAATTTTAATAAGTTACCTATCCTATAGGGCACTGAGGCTGAGAACTAAGGACCGCTTATGAATTCAGTGACATCAGGGAGGCAGGATAAGAGTCTAGGTCGTGCCAAATGGGCCTGCCAGAGGGCAGCTGTTCCCCCTTCCTTCAGATGGCCCTTTAAATCCCAAAGATTGTGAGGGAGTGTTTGGTGAGGGTTGTCTGGTGAGCTCCATACCTGGCCAGGCTCTTTATTTGCCTGGTTCCCCACCAGCCCTCAGGGTGATCCTTGGGTCCAAGGAGGTGAGCGGTGTGGTATAGTGGTTAGAGGGTTGGACTAGGACCGGGGAGAATTGAGTTCAAATCTCCATTCAGCCATGAAACTCACTGGGTGACTCTGGGCCAGTCACATATCTCTCAGTCAAAACTACCTTATTGAGTTGTTGTGAGGATAAACAGACCTATGTAATCTGGGCTCCTTGGAGGAAGAGCGGGACAGAAATGTAAAAATAAATAAAAATAAATAAAATAAATGCACCACTCAAGGCAAGCATAAAAGGAGTCTAATTTAATCTCATGGTAGGCAGGAGAGCAATGTGGTTAAGGAAACTGGAGGAAAGATAGCTCCCAAGGACCAGTGCCTACAGACCCCACTGATGCCTCAAGGCATGTATTCAGTTAATTAATTAATTAATTAAACATATTTTTATACTGCCCCAAACTTATGTCTCTGGGTGGTTTACAACAAAGTAAAAACAGAAAAAGTAAAACATTAGTGAAAACAAAAGAACAAAAAAAAAGTTAAAATGTTATAACAATTAAAAAAAATTAAAATAATATTTTAAAACAGTATAAAATCATTAAAACAATATTCAGTTACAAGCCTGGGTGAACAGATGCATCTTTAAAGACTTTTAAAAAGTTGTCAGAGATGGGGAGGCTCTTATTTCAGCAGGGAGTGCATTACAAAGCTTTGGGGCAACAGTGGATAAGGCCCATCCCTGAGTAGCCACCAGACGAGCCAGTGGCAACTGCAGACAGACCTCTCCTGATTATCTCAATGGGTGGTGGGGTTCATGACGAAGAAGACGTTCTCTTGAATACCCAGGGCCCAAGCCATTTAGGGCTTTATAGGTTATAACCAGCACCTTGTATTTTGCCCAGACTTATATTGGTAGCCAGTGTAGCTCTTTCAATATGGAAGTAATATGGTCTCTCCCAGATGACCCAGAGAGCAACCTGGCTGCCACATTCTGTACCAATTGTAGTCTCCGCACTACATACAAGGGCAGCCCCACATAGAGTGCATTGCAGTAATCCAGCCTGGAGGTGACCAGCAGATGTACTACTGTTCCAAGGTAGTTTATCTCAAGAAATGGACGCAGCTGACGTATCAGCCGTAGCTGATAGAAGGCACTTCTGGCCACTGCCTCAACCTGGGCCACCAGGAAGAGGCTTGGAGCCAGAAGCAACCCAGACTGCATACCTGTTCCTTCCGGGGAAGTCTGACCCCATCCAGAACAGGCAGATCAAACCCATCTTCCATCTGGATTCATTCTGAGTTTGTTATCCCTCATCCAGCCCATCACCTACACCAGGCAGGCATTTAGGGACGTTATGCCCTCTCCTGAGAAATAGATCTGCGTGTCATCAGCATATTGATAACACCCTAAACCAAATCTCCTGATGATCTCTCCCAGTGGTTTCATGTAGATGTTAAACAACACTGGAGACAATACGAGATGACAATATGGGATGGGACAATTCAAAGGGATGAGTAGGATCACTGAGTGAGCTCTTGGCAATCCTGCGTTGGCAACAGATAGACTGACAAATTGGGCCCCAGACATCCCAGAGGCACCTGGTGGGCCACTGTGAGAAACAAGATGCTGTACTAGATAGGCCTTGGGCCTGATCCAGCAGGGCATGTTCTTATCACCCAGAGAATCGGCAGCTTCAGGAAGAGCCGAATTCTCTCCTCACTGCCAGAAAGAACTCACCTGCAACTGCTGGTTGCCCTGAAAAGTGAGGGGAAGGACAGCCTGGCCTTTGCCACTGGCTAGAGGATGAAGCACCAGCAGGTCGATGTACTGTTTCTGTCCAAGCAAGAACCCCGGCACTGAGCGGGGGGTAGACTAGAAGATCTCCAAGAGACCTTCCAGCTACCAAATTCCACGATTCTATCACCAGCAAGAAAAGATCCGTGTGGCCCTAGCTAGGAAGGCTCTTTACAACTCCCCACTTCATGCTGGCCTTGCCAGAATGGTCTTGTGCTGTGGTGTATTTTTGGTTTGCGAGCCTGAGGGCAGGGCCTGTGTCTCCTTCTCACTGATAGTCACTGCCGGCCACCAGCATTGTGCAGAACCTTTGACTGATGTGAGCCACTTTGGGGATGCTTTTTTTTTTTTTTGGTTTGAGAAGTGGAATAAATATATAGAAAAAGAAACAGACAAACACATTCCGCTGAACTACATTCAGTGGTTCAGGTTAAAATTGAAGTCGAGCTCATAGGAGATCGCTACTCTGTCGCATGAAGTTCTTGGATGGTTAAAAGCCTACTAATCCCTCAGTTAACCCCTGCTCACTAAGCATATCGTATATTGAGCAGGGGGAGAACTACTGGCCCTATCCAACCCCAGCACAGCATCCCTCCAGCGGCTGTTGCTGGTGTCTACCTTCGGTTTCTTCTTAGATGGTGAGCCTTTTGGGACAGGGGGCCATTTTATTCATGTGTTATTTATTTTTCTATGTCAACCGCTTTGGGAACTTTGGTTGAAGAGTGGTACATAAAGAGTCGTCGTCGTAGTCGTCTATAACCAGGGAGAGGAGAACAGGGACCTCTTTGAAATATCAACTCAGACCCTTCTTCAGGCTCCTCGAGCCTTTAGCTCAGGGATTCCCGGGCTTGTTCCCTCTAACAGGGATCTCCAGATATTGTTCACTACAACTCCCAGCATCCCCAGCTGCAATGCCTTTTGGCTGGGGATTCTGGGAGTTGTAGTCTACAACTAGAGGGAACACTGGTTTCCAGATGCTGTTGGACTACAACTCCCACCATCACCAGGCACACTGGCTGGGGATGGTGGAAGGTTTGCCCAATCATGGGCTTATTAACAGGACCCTCAGCAGGGTCAGAGGAATGCGTAGCCAGTGTAGGAAAACCATGAACGCTCTTGGCTGCCGGCCAAGAGTGATTCTGTGTGAGCCAGGAGCTGGATAGGATGGGCACAGCCAAACGACATTCTGTCCCCAGCATTTTCTCGAAGGTGGTTAAAACACTCTTCTTCACCAGCTCCTGTCTCCCACGTGATCACTCTCCCCTCTTCCTACCTTGATCTTTGCAGACACATGACTGCTGCTCTCCCACCACATTGGATGCTCCTCCGGCCCTGTTTACGGTCTTGTGAATGAGCCCAACATCTGGCGACCCAATGTGGGGAACCCCCCTGTTGTAGCTGATACTGACTTCAGAATTTCACTGTTACTCAGCAACTGCAAGGCCACCTAATGACACAGCAGGGAAATGACTTGACTAGCAAGCCAGAGGTTGCCAGTTCGAATCCATGCTGATATGTTTCCCAGACTAAACACCTATATCGGGCAGCAGCAATAGAGGAAGATGCTGAATGGCATCATCTCATACTGTGCAGGAGGAGGCAATGGTAAATCCCTCCTGTATTCTACCAAAGACAACCACAGGGCTCTGTGGTTGCCAGGAGTCGACACTGACTCGACAGCACACTTTACCTTTAAAACATCCCTAAATGCAGATACCAAATGCTATAACAAGCATGTAAAGATAGTTGTTTAAATCCATTGCCCTAATTAGTTTTGAGTGCAGAATTTGAGTTCAATTGCGGAATTTTGGATTTTTTTAAAAAAAGGAACTCTGCTTTCTCATTCTTCAAAATGCCCTCTCTGGAGTTCATTCTGGTGACCCAGAAGAGCAAGGGTTAAACCATTTATTCCTCATTGTGGAGGAGGGGAGGGAACAGGGATGTACCATGTTGAAGAGAAGGATTTCTTAACGTTCTCGCTTTCTTCATCAGGACATAATTATAGTGTCATAACACAGCAAATTACAACTTTGCCTTTCCCGTTAGAGAGAGGAGTTCATGAAGGTGCTCCCCCCCTTTTATTGGCCATTACTCATTCCCTTGGCTGCCAGGGATAGTTCCGCCGAGTCAGGATTCTGACAGATGCCCATTTAAAGCTCATTAAAATGCTCAGGCCTCGGCGTGATTGAAGGCACTTTCTCCCTCCACATTTTCTTTTTGGATTAATGGAAAATGAAGCTCTTCTGATGAAGACTTGCTAAGCACAATTTTTCCTACGATGCTGCTATAAGGAGAGGCCAGTCCGTTACATTGCATGCGTCTCCTAAGGGCCATGAGGTTGTGGTAGAATTTATTCCAACAAGAGGAAATGGGGCTGGTGTCCATGTACAAGGGCTAATTAATTAATTAGGCCCCTGGCTGCTTGCTAAGTGAAATGGATTATTTATTATTTTATTTTATTTTATTTGTATACCACCTTTCCAAAATGGCTCAGGGTGGATTATATAAACAGAACACTGAAAGGGACTAGAAGGCCCAAAGCCCACTTATTTCCCAGTACAAGGTAAAAGCTTCTAGAAATGGTCCTCCACTGACCACAACATGTTGACAGGCAAAGACTAGAGCACAGATCTTCAACAGAGCTTCAGATGACTCATGCAAGAACCTCTTGGGCATCAGTAGTAGGCCACCTCGGCTCTCAACTCCCACTCTCATCACCCTCAGCCACAAAGTTATCCCCAGCCACAGGATGAAGGGAGCTGGAGTTCAACAACAGATGGGGAGCCGAGGTTGCCTACCCCTGCTCTATGGGGCGGGGCATTTCCTGACAAGTGTGGCATCAGAACTGACCCTTCTTTTCCAGGTGTGTGAACATTACAGCTCAATTGGATCCATGTGACCATCGTTCATGTTCTCAATATTGTGACACAGCTCGGCCTGCCATTTTGGATCTCAAATATGAAACGCAAAAAAAGTGTCCAATTTGGAGCAGATTAAAACTGCTTCCTCCAGTCAGCCAAGGAGGAGATCTCCGCTCAAATGTGGTGATAATGGAGAGCTTACCACCAGCACACCAATGGCTGCTGATGAGAAGGCTGGCCATCCCTCAACAGAATTTAAAAACAGCATGTTTTCCACATTGCCGTTAATCTGAAGTATCACCGACTCAATGGCACACTTTACTTTTACCACTTGTTCGCTTGGGTGGAGGCATCTCCTAACTCCTCGTACTCATTGATCTAACCACTAAAAGTCTCTTCCCCTCCTCCTCTTTTTTCTGTGCAGCCTAAGAGGAAGAAGGGCTCAAGTCCTGCCTACCATTTGGAGCTAGGGGTTTCTACTTTCTTGCCACACCACTGGGAACTGAAGGTTAAGAGCCAGATCTAAGTCCAGATCCTTTGTTTTATCCTCAGTATTTGAAGAATCCTAGCCACCTAATGGCACAGTGGGAAATGACTTGCCTAGCAAGCCAGAGGTTGCCGATTCGAATACACATTGGTCTGTTTCCCAGACTGTGGGAAGCACCTATATCGGGCAGCAGAGATATAGGAAGATGCTGAAAAGCATCATCTCCTACTGCGTGGGAGATGGCAATGGTCAACCCCCTCCTGTATTCTACTCAAGACAACCACAGGGCTCTGCGGTCGCCAGGAGTCAACACCGACTCGATGGCGCACTTTATCTTTAACACACCACCACATTTGTTTCCTGCAATATGTCTTCTCTCATTCACCCCTCACGAAAGAGGCAGTACAAGAATCTGGGACTTTCAGGCTTGCCTGGAAATGACTTCACTGGTGGCAGCAGGAGCAACCTTGGTAGGAAGTGAATGAGGAGGGAAGGGGAAGGGCCCCCTACATGGCCCCTGCTGGCCTCCATGCTTAATCATGTGGGACATGGAGTCCTTGGAATTACAGGGGCTAGAAAAGGCTGATGAAGCAGGGAATCCTGGATTCCTGGATTCATATTTCTGCTCCAGTCTCCGGGAGGTTCACACAAGGGAAGAGCAAAATATCCCTCCACACACTTCATGGTCCTGATCCTGCCCACTATGGCTGCCATTTAACTTTAACAAATAATAGCACAGAGCCAAGCTACACTTTGGCGTAACATGTAGGTTGGCCCTCAGCCAATGGGTGGCATAACTCTGAGCACTTTCCCAATGAGAGAGTGATTGAAGAGCAAACTGTTGAACAGCTGGGGATGAAGGTGACGATGACGATGGATATTTATATCCCTCTTTTCAACAAAAGTTCCCAAAGCGGTGTGTCTATCTATCTATCTATCTATCTATCTATCTATCTATCTATCTATCTATCTATCAAGGCTCCCTGTCCCCAAAGGGCTCAAAATCTAAAAAAGAAACATAAGATAGACACCAGCAACAGCCACTGGAAGGCTGCTGTGCTGATGGACAGGGCCAGTTGTTCTCCCCCGATCAATAAAGAGAATCACCACTTTCAAAGTTAGCAGGGGCTAACTGAGAATGGACTGAGAAGTGAGGGTCTGGAAAACATCTGTCACCAGAGGTTTTTTAGTTGTGAAATCCTGACATGCAGATTTTCCTAATTCTTGGATGGGAAGTATTGGCTGAGAAAACTGCAGTGCAACAGAACCAGTTGGCTCTCGTGGCTTTACATACAATTGTGTTTTCTACACAGAAGTAACATCTGGGTAGAAAAGCAAGTGCAGACAGACGGTCACTTGTGAATTAGGTTGGGAATGCTTATTTTGTTGCATGTGAAATAGCCCCAAGGGGTCAGTAGATGCTGCAAGGTTCAGTTATATCTGAGCAAAGAGGCACCTTTTAAAAGCCGTGATTCTCTTATTTAGCAGCAGGGGGAGAGCAACTGGCTTTAACCATCCTCAGCACATCTCAGCATCCCTCCAGTGGCTGTTGCTGGCAGAGGTGCACCTAGGTAATTTCGAAGCCTGGACCGAAAGGCCTTGGGAGGCCCCCACTCCCCTGCAAATTAAGCATCATTATGCTCTACCAGGTGACCACACCACCCAGGATAAACTAAAGAGGATTTGGGGGGGCCCAGCAGCTGTGAAGGCCCTGGACTTGGGCCCCGAAGTCCAGGGGTAAGAGTGCCTCTGGTTCTTCTCTTTAACGATCAGGGGGAGAACAACTGGCCCTGTCCATCAGCACAGCAGCCTTCCAGCGGCTGTTGCTGGTGTCTATCTTATGTTTCTTTTTAGGATTGTGAGTCCTTTGGGGACAGGGAGCCATTTATGTATTTATTTATGTATTTATTTTGTAAACCGCTTTGGGAACTTTATAGGAAAGCGTTTTATCAATATCCATCGTATCCGTAACTGTGGTGTTAATACCTGCTAAAACTAAGAGGCGAGAATATCAAACTTGGAGACAAATGCTAAAGTGCTCTTGAAACTGGCTCCTTCTCTTTGAGGTACTCAGCAGGTGGGCTTGCAGCCTGGGGGTGTCGCATAGTTGGGATGAGCCCTGGGCTAAAATTTGAAAATGGGACCCTCCGACCCCACACCAGCCCCTGACACCAGCCACACCCAATGACTCCAATGTGATGGCAGCAGGGGACATGGCCAGTACTGGGGCACAGATGCACTGCCCATTGGGCTCTCCCAGCTGGTGAGCACTTCATCCACTGGCTGGATCGTTCCTTTCTCTCCCTCACTTGGACCAAGGGAGAGAAAGGAAACTCCCGCACCAGGGAGAGAAGGGGGTGGGGGCTGCACACTGCGCCGGAAAATGAACCGGTGAGGTGCAATGTGGCAACTGCAGGCAAGAACTCCCAACTCCCAATAGCATAGGACCGAGTGACCTGAGAGATCACCTTCTTCTGCATTATCCCCATTGCACATTCAGGTCCTCAAGAGAGAGGTCCATCTCCCGGTGCCACCAGCTCGCCTGGCAGTGACTCGGGAGCGGGCCTTCTTTGTTGTCTCTCCCGGGCTCTGGAATGCAGTCCCTATAGCCCTTCGTGATTCAACATCTTTACCCGACTTAAGACGCCCTTAGGATGCATCTTTTGGGCCCAGCTTTTAGCAGATCTGTGAATGTTTTAAATTGTTGTTTTAAATGGTTGTTTTATTCTGCTTTTTTTTTTTTTTTTTTTTACTTTTGTGAACCGCCTAGAGCCTTTGGAGTCAGGCATTATAGAAATAAATTAAATTAAATATAAATAAATAAATAATAAACAAACAAACTTGGGGTAGGGAAGTGGGACCTCTGACCAGCCCTTAGACACTAGTGGCCAGGGGGCATTTGTCTCCCCACACTTAACGGTAGCTACACCTTTGCAGCAGGCCACAGCAGACCCGCCCCCCAACTCTCTCTGATCAACTACCAAGCCTCTGTCTTGTCCTCTTCCATTGCCTTTCACCTCACCATTTTTCCCGTTTCCCTGATTTTCTTTATTGTTAGATAAATGAAATGATCATCAGTGTCACGGATGACCACTGAGACTCTATTTTCTCTTCTTACTACACGGGATACCCACGAACAGCGCTGTGCTTGTGTACAGGGGCTGGCTATTCTCTAGGGTACTACGGTCTGCCTTGCACAGAGATGGGCTCTGCTTCTCTATATCTTTTCAGAAAGAGGCTAGATGGCCACCTCTCAGGGATGCTGAAGCAGCTTCCTGCACCGAAGAGTAGAAGAAGAAGACCCCCAAGGCCCCCTCTCACTTTCAAATCCTAGGAATCAATCTATGTCAGGTATGGCACTGCAAGGTAGTGTAGTCGACAGAATGGAAGCACTGGTCATTGGCAATCCCTTGTTCCAGAAACTGCAGAGAGACAGTCTGCTGTGAATGCACTATCTCCAAGACTCACCTTCTCTCTGTTGCTGTGGGATCATGGGAGGCGGCTGTGGGAAGGCTTGGCTTATCTGGCCATATGCAGCAGGGTAAGCAGCTATAGGAGAAAGAGGGGGAGAAAAGAAGGAATGAGAGATTTCAGGATCCCTGCCAAAGCAGACGGTCTCCCTGATAATAAGAATTAAGGCTTATTAGGCCACAAAGGTACAACATGCAATATGAGCCCAGGAGAACCTTTCAGGTCCTGGAACCAGAGGGCCTGATTCCATCTTTAAGTGTTCTTCAGACACAGGTCCAATTCTCACACACTGACATACCACCCAGTTACTCAAGTCTGAATGCACAGACAGTCTCTGTTGAAAAGCACTGTGTTCAAGGAGCCACAGAAACTATTTTGCAGTGCTGGAGCGACGCTGGCCCATTCACAAATGCAAATCACAACTTGATGATGCAGTCATCCCGGGAGGAAGCTACATGTGGCAGAGCAGCCCTTACTCTACATCCACCCATCCAGTTCTTTCTAAGGATCACATCTGACATACTGAACAGATGGGAGAGCCACAGTTCACTGGCACACATGCACACATCCAGGCAGGCAGCATGGAAGGCCGATTTGATGGGAGGGGAGAACCCGGCCTATGAAAGGACAGGTCTATCAATGACTACTAGTCTTGATGGCTATAGACTACCTCCAGGTTCAGAGGCAGAGCGGCAGGGCAGCATTCAGCTTGGTGGGTCACAGGTTGTGCAGGTCTGACCTATGTTCAGAAACAAGCTGTGCAGACTATGTGCCTGTAGGCTTAAACATGATAGCCCTCTTCAGACATTATACGTGCCATGGGCACTCATGCTTACGACTGCCAAAACAGGGAGGATGTCTTGCACCATAAGCCTGTTCACCCTGATTCTGTGAAAAGCAATCAGGATTTATCTGCATTGCAGCACATGGAATTGCCAGTGTGAGCACCCTTACAGCGCCCTGCCCTTCAGACAAATGGCGCCATAAGGGTGTGTGCCTGGCAGGAGGAGGTGAGTGACAGCAGCAGGGTGGGACTTCCTCCCTGGTTTTCCTGTTGTATGCATGAGTGCCAATGGCACTTATAATGTCTGAAGAGGGCTAATATACACACAACGTATATACAAAACACAGCTTTGTGCTGGCTGTTGCCAACTTGTGAGCCACCGTCCTACATGAGCCAGTAGTTAGGCTCCAGTGGAAGGTGGGCTTAGAGGCAGGGGGGCAGAGTGAAGTGGGGCACCGGTTTGTAGGGGTGTGCATTCATTTTGTTACACATGAAAAAATGCACTGAATAGGACTGGTTTTGGTGTTTTTTTAAAAAAGATTTTGGTGTGAAATGAATGCCAGAGAGCTGCAAATGAACCAAACAGCATACGCCATCCAGTTTATTCAGAACTCCTCATTGATTTTCATAACTGGGGAGGAGCTTGCCCATAGAGAGCAGCAGCCTTAAAAACAACAACCCTGCATTTATTTAAAGCTCAGAAACTTCCCTGGAGCTCCTTCTTCTGGCCACCTCAAGACAGTCACCCTCCTCCCCGCCACCACAATGCCCCAAACCCTGATGGTGTTGTTCTGGGACATTCTGGGGAAAATGTGGGCTGTATGAGGGGCTGGATTGTACTGAGGCATTGTGGGAAGAATGGCAGCTGCCTCCTGGTAGCTACCCAAAAGAGCTCTAGCTGTCCTCTTAAACATTAAATAGTTCACAAAAGGAAAAAAAATCCCACTGCTCTGGTATGCTACAGGTAAGCACACCCCTCAGCAGCCTGTCAGTTAAATGAGAGTGATGAGAATTGGTGAAAACAGAACATAATGGACGTGAGTTTTTGTGAATAGACTACAAAATAAATGAGGGTTTTAATTACGAAACAAAAGGGATGGAGAAGTGAAGAAAATGCTAGGCAGTGATCTGAGATATAGGATCCTGGGAGAAGCATTGGTGGAGTCAGAGGCCTGAAGGAAGGTGGACTCAAAGAAGTCAGGAGCTGAGGAAAGAAGAGCCCAAGAAGAACCAGAGGCTGGGAGGGAACTTTACTCAGGATCTTGTGGGAGGAGATATTGAGCAAACAATAAAGCTTTGACTATGAATGGGAGCCAAGTGTTCTTGGCTCGAAAACTAATGGTCTTTGATTTTGCTCTCCACACCTTCCAGAAAGAAGCAAAAAGACACAGGGATTGTTTACTTTTCAGGCCTCAAACCAGCAAAGCAACAGGGGACTTCAGCACCACGGACAGCACTTTTAAGGCACACTAAAAGGGTAAAGTGTGCTGCCGTCGAGGCAATAGCAATAGCACTTACATTTAGCACTTACATTGTCTGACTCCTTACAATGTCATTGTCTGACTTACAATGTCTGACTCCTGGCGACCACAAAGCCCTGTGGTTGTCTTGGGTAGAATACAGTAAGAGTTTACCATTGCCCTCTCCCGCACAGTAGGAGATTATGCCTTTCAGCATCTTCCTCTATTGCTGCTGCCCGATATAGGTGTTTCCCATAGTCTTGGAATCATACTAGCGGGGATTCGAACCAGAAACCTCTTGCTCCCTAGGCAAGTTACTTCCCCGCTGCACCATTAGGTGGCATTTAAGGCACACTAAAGAGGAGCCCAAATGAGAAACCTGAGGGTGCCTAGCAGAGATGAAGAAAAGCCAACTGTATTGTTTGAGGGATTGTCTAAGAGTTCAACCACTACACAGGCACACAAGCACAAAGGGGCAGGAACCAAAACACCAGCCAATGAAATCCTTTGTAGAAAAGGAAAATTAAGTTCCCAGAACCAGGCTTGCACAAGGTAATAGCCATTCCTTGGTAAGAGCTGGAAACCCCTTTGTTTACCACAGGCGAAAGATGAATCAGTTGTAGCAGCAGATGGGCATGATAACCATGAAGGGACACTAAGCATTTATTTAAATACTGTATATTCTATCACTGAGTTATAGCCTCTCCCCAGATCAAGCTGGGTACTGAGAAAAACACTGTGACTCATCCAAGCTTTGCAAATGTAAAAAAAAAAACCCTTCATAGATTTGTTTATTTTGTATAGCTGATATTCTGAGTTAAGGGAAGGGACCAAGAATTACTCAAGGCACTGAATTTTGTAATTGTAATTGTTATGTTGCTAGCCTCTTGAGCATTTTATCTGAAATTGAAAGGTAGGGTAAACATATATCGATTTTTTAAAATAAGTGATCCCTGTCCTACTGATCTATCTTTGGCTTTACAGATTCTATCAGTTAGTGATACACTTTCAAATCTATCTTCATGGCCATGAGGTCTAGAAACTTATTCTTTTTTTAAAAAAAGAGAGAGCTGTGATTCTTCAGGTGCTGAATTCTGAGGCAGATTCTGCATATTTTTGGCACTGGCACAATATTATAGAACATACATGCACACACACCACATAATTTCTTTTAAAAAGACCACTATTAATCCATGCAGATGCAATGCCCTTGAATAAGGGACACTAATTTCAAATGAGGAATGCCCAGCAGGGTGACACCATATGATAACATTTTATATTCTGGAATCTCCAGATACAATACACCACCACCACCACCACCACCATGTTATGAAGGGTAGCCACATGGATGGGGCATCAGATAAGTGAAAGGTTTATTGGGGGAAAGTGTTAATACTAACGACCTGCATACTGCTGCACTCCAGCGTAGGCTTGCTGCAAGGGGTCAGCTGCAGTGGGACTCTGTGCTGTGAAGACATAAAGGAGAAAAAGAGAGGGGAATTAAAAGCACCCACACTAGTTTGGATCACCCCAGAGAGAAAGCAGAAATTTGAGAACTGATTGACTGGACCCATTTCCACTGTTCCTTCTAACAGGAATTCCCAGATGTTGTAGACTACAGCTCCTATACTCCCCAGGCAAAAGCCACTGCAGCTGGGGATTCTGGGGGTTGTAGTCAACAACATCTGGGAATCCCTGTTAGAGGGAACACTGCTCTCAACCCATAAACTTTCCTTGCTAGGTGGAATCACGTCCTGAGTTATGAATGTCCTCTTCGTGATAGACTCAGCTGGGGTTCTCAACCTTGGGTCTCCAGATGTCACTGGATTACAACACAATGTGGCTGGGGATTATGGGAGTTGTAGCCAAGCAACATCTGTGGGCCCAAGGCTGGGAAGTACCCTGGGGACAGAGTGTTCAATACATAGCTTTCAATTTGCAGATTTGCTAAGAGAATGATGAATCCTTGTTGGTATTTTCTGTCTTCCAGGGATTCTGGAAACTCAGAATAATGCTTATGAAATTGACATGCCTAACTTCTTGTTTCATACTTCCAGGGGGCACACACATTTTTTTCTATTTATTATTTTTTGTTCCTGGTAAATATCTGGAAACTGCCAGCATGGTCTAATGCTCAACTCCTTTGGTGCTTGCTCCGACTCATTTCTCCAACTTGGAACTCACAGCTGTGCAGCTCTGGCTGGGAAAACATTATGACTTGGCACAACTGGATACACAGAGGTTATTTCATTTTCAGACTGTTGATATTCCCCCCCCCCTTCCCCAAACACCTGTTCAACGAAGAGTCCTAGGTAGCTCAAAAGTGAGCTCCCAACACAGCATCCACAGCATCTGGCTCAAACAAAAGTTTTGTTTCACTTATTTGTGGCATTGCTTCTTCCGAGTTGCCATATTAATGTAGCTGCTCAGATATTGATGCTCTATCTGTTTTCCCCCATTTGTTCTGAGGGGAGATCATAATGGCAGGACTAGTGATGTTGCCAAGCCTTGTAATCACATGGTTTGAAATACAAATTTGGTGTACCTGGGCTGCACACTTGTAGTCAGAATCTCCCTCTGTATCTACCCATAACTAACACACAAGTAATTCTGGTGGTCAGTGCCACAGCTGCAATAGTAGTAAAAGAAGCCTCTCCCCTACTTCTTCCCTGGCACTGCAAGGGGACACTGGGAAATGTAGTTTCCCCAGGGCATTTCCTTTCCATCCTCAGATACCAGGGGAAGAAAAAGGGAGGCATTCTGGAAAAATCACAGCAGGGGGGCTTGCAAAATTATAAGAAAGCATGAATAGCAGGCACAATTAAGCAGAAATGGTTGGGGCTTTTCATTTCCCACTTTCCCCTCTTAGGGACATTTCTCAAAAAGAAAAACAATCATCTGTTGAATGACTCCTTTCTTCATCTGCAGCAATAAAATATTTAAAGCAAAGCTTGGCTGAACTCCCATCCCCCTCAAGTCACCTTGGCCCTAATATTTCACTTCTTGTTATGAGCTTAACTTGTATTTATTGGTGCTGCATGGTCTTACATTTATGCACCCCCTCCGGCTTTGTACTTTTAAGGCAGTTCCTTGGGGGGACCACAGGTGTTCTTTCCTCCCCTTAACTTCCCTCCTTTCTGTGAGAGCGGAGGTGCACTTGGAAGGGGTGGCTCAGGGATGGTGGAAAGGGAAGCCCAGAAACAAAGTCTAGAACAGAGATGCACAACTTAGGCTCTCTAGTTATTGTTTGGCTGCAACAATTTGAGAGAACGTCTTCTTCGTTATGAGCCCTGCCTCTGGTGAGATCATCTGGGGAGGTCCATCTGTGGCTGCCACCAGATTGTCTGGATGAGGGTGGATAAGCTGAGACTGAATCCAGACAAGGCAGAAGTACTGTAGGTCAGTGGTTTCTCTGCCTGGGTGAATGATCTTCAGCCTGTTCTAGATAGGGTTGCACTCCCCCTGAAGGGCCCGGTTTGCAGTCTGGGGGTCTGATCCAGCATCGTCACTAGAGGCTCAAGTGGCCTATGTGGCTTGGAGTGCTTTTTATCAGCTTCGGCTCATACTCCAACTGAAAGCATACCTGGACACAGAGAGCTTGGCCACAGTCACTCATGCTCTGGTAACTTGTTGCTTAGATTACTGCAATGCGTTGTACCTGAGGCTGACTGAAAACGGTATGGAAGCTGCAGCTGGTACAAAATAGGGCTGCAAGAGTATTAACTGGGACTGGATGATTTGAGCACATTATGCCAGTGCTCTGTCAGCTGCACCGGCCCACAGTCTGTTTCCGGGCCCAATTCAAAGTGCTGGTTTTAACCTTTAAAGCCCTAAATGCCTTGGGACCTAAATGGCCTGGACCACCTGAGAGTGCCTTGCCCCATATATCCCAACCCAGACCTTAAGATCTTCGGAGGCCTCCTCTGGGTGCCCCTGCCAAATGAGGTGAGGCAGGTAGCTACTAGAGAGAAGGCCTTTTTAATGGTTGTACCTTATTTATGGAATAGCCTCCCTAGTGAGGTTTGACTGGCATCATCACTTTGTTCTTTTAGATGCCAGGTAAAGACCTTTTTGTTCACCCAAGGGCTTTTAAATTCGGGTTTTCAGATTTGTTCTGATTTTTAACTATTTTAAAATGAGTTTTTAAGGTACTTTGTATTGTATTTTATATTTTCTTTTTTCTTTATGATTTAATGTGTAATGTGTTTTTATTGTATGTTTTAATCCTCTGTTATGAGCCGCCCAGAGAACAATTTGTTATGAGGCGGATAACAAATAAAGCTGTTTAATGTTGTTGTTGTTGTTGTTGTTACCCAGGGATGGGCCTTCTCCATTGCCACCCTGAGGCTTTCTAATCTGCTCCCTGCTGAAATAAGAGCCTCCCCATCTCTGACAGTTTTTAAAAGTCTGTTAACACACATTTATTCATCCACGCTTTTAATTAGACTCATGGAATTTAACATTGTTTTAAAATGTTAAATAGTTTTAATGTTTTAATTTTGTTTTTATGTGTGTTGTTTTATTGCAAACCACCTAGAGAGGTGAGTTTTGGGCGGTATATAAATAGGTTAAATAAATACATATGTTAAACAAACAAACAAACTCCCATCACCCTTGACTATTGGCTGAGGAGGCTGAGGATGATGGGAGTTGTAGTCCAACAGCAGCAGGAGGGCTGGTTTTGTGCCACCCTGGTCTAGAAGGATACCCTTGGCTTGGCTTCAGAGAGGATGATATAAAGGCGTACAGGTCCCCTAAACTTCTGGTGTGTCTTTGAAGCACAACTTCACCAAATAGACACAGGGCAAAAGATACCCTCTGCTAAAAATGAACTTGTCAACATTCTGTGCAAAGAACGCCCCCCCCTTGAATGTAAACAAATGTGCATGTTTGGGCTTATGAGGAATAATACCTTTTGTATCTGCTGGCTGTTCGGTTCAGGGCACGGAAACCCCACCTTGCTAACTATTCATACCCTATTCATAACCCTGTTAACCCCTATTCATATCCCATGCAGGCAGAAGTAGCTCACATATTTCCAAACAAATCTTCATAAGGGCTAGACCCTTTTGGGCTCATTTCAGAGTCTGGTTATCTCACCCAGGCTTAAGAAGGGTCAGGAAAAAACCCTCTAGAACTCCCCTAATCAGACAACAGAAACCTGTTACCACCATCCTTACAGGTGCATATTGTGAGGCTTTCCCCTGAAAACACACAAACTGAAGCCACTCCCCAAAAGGAACCCTGCAGCTGCTCACTAGAGACAAGATGGCTCTAACTATGTTGCAACAGTACCATGAATTTCTGTGTGATATGGATGCAAGCCTGTGGGAGAGCCATTCCTGGCCCAATGCAATGCATAATAACCAGAATCTTGTCCACAAAAGAGAAGACAAAGCCAGGCTGCTAAAATGGATGCTGAAAGTAACTTCTCTTGTCAGCTCGGGGCAAAGGCCTCCTCCCAGGGCTCCTGGCAGAGGGAAGACGGCTGCTGCTCTCTTAATTTCGTCATTTCCATATCCCCACGGAAAAAGGCTCCCTGAGATATGGTTGCCTCTTTCGCAAGGCGATCCCGGCCAAGATGACACAATGTGACCATGGCAGATAACCTTCCATAAACCTGGAGACATAAAACAAGCCAATGACCTACTCAACGGTCATAAATATAAATTTAACGAAGGCAGCACCTATTCATTAGGCAGGAGTCAAGGAACGACTCCCAAGTCCTTCAAAGAAAGTAGATCTGTTAATGTCAATTTCCCTGAGCCTCTGTACGGTGCCAAGAAAACCCAAAGTCAGCACGACGACAAGCACTTTGTCTTAAAATGAACCTCAGCAAACCCACAGAGCTGATAGAGTTATCAACTGACATCAGCGAAGAAGAGATGTGTGACTCAAAGGGGACAGACGGCAAGGTTCTTGAGCTCAAGCCTCCTTCACGGGCTGTAGCCCATTGGGATGGGACCCTGCATGGTCCAGTGGCTAAAACAGTCAAACTAGATGGTACAAGAGACACAGGCCTGCCACTGAAAGTCTTTCCCCCTCCTCTATGTAACTCCATGGACATGAGGTCTCCACACTTTTAATTTCCCTGTTGCTGCAAGCATGAGTCAATGAAGTGGAGAAGGGCAACTCAGTTCCCACTAGATCTCACTAGGTAGAGGGAGAAGGGTGTGCTTTTGCTATAGCCATCCAGCGCCTGCTTTCCCTGTCTCTACAGGCATCAATCAATGAAGTCAGGGGCAGATTATAGGGCCCAGGGACGCCACGGACAGTGGCAAACACAGGTTCCCGTTCTCCTCTGTACAACACTGAATGAAGTGGAGCAGGGCAACTCAGATCCCACCAGACCTCACTGGGTGGGTGGGGAGGATGTACTTTTGCTATAGCCATGCATCTCCTGGTTCTGCTCCCCTCCTCTGTATGGAGAGAACACAGGTCTCCTTCAGCAGGGGATGGCGGAGGAAGAAGCCAAGGAGCAAGCAGCAGGAAGTGGGGTCTCACCCCAATTGATCGCTGCACAAAGTGTCTGGCTCCCTACAAGCTCCTTGCATCTGTCTTCACAGAGAAGAAGTGGATTCTCCTTCTCCTGAGAGCATCTCAGCAATCGAAGAATCCTGCAGAGTGCTGACTCCTTCAAATGCTTTAGCCCCTTTGGTTCCCAAGATGTTGCTGGACTTCAACTCCTATAAATCCCGGCCACAATGGCTTTTGGATTAGAGGAGTTGAAGCCCAACAACATCTTGGGAACCCAAGTGTGAGAATCCTTGATTTAGCCTTTCTTTAGGCACTTACTTGCTCCAAGAACAAGGATGAAAGTACTTGGGACTTCTTAGTTCAAATAAAAATATGGCTAAGGGGCATGTGAGAGAGGGTTAGAAAATGGTGCACGGTGTGGAGAGAAAGAGGCGGGTCTCACGATCAGTGAGACCCGCTTTGTCCAGGTTAGCGGGGAGAGCAGGCTATGCCCGCTCTCCCTGCAGATGAGTAGCGTGGCAGCCCTGGGCGGCTGGATTGGCTGCCCACACGACTGCCGGCTCTGTGACGGAGCTGGCAGGGGCTGGGAGGATCGGGGGCCGTGTGGCCCCTGGAAGCTCCAGTATGCCCTGCGCGAGCACTCAGGGCATACTGGAGAGACCCATGAGCTGGGAGGCTGCTTTTGAGCCTTCAGGTCAGGGGTCTCCTCGTGAGTAGCCACGGTGTAGAGGCTACTCATGATCTTAAAAACTGGGTTTGCGGAGTGCTCGCTCTGCAAACCTGGTTTAAGGGACGGGCTACCTAAGTGGGCTAGCCGCTTGTAAGCCACCGGGCTCAACTGCGGGCCCCGTGGTTTACATGAGCAGTGAAAATTGGGCTAGGCTCTCCTAGCCCAATTTTTGCTGCTCATGGGAATAGCCTGAGAGAGAGAGAGAGAGAGAGAGAGAGAGAGAGAGAGAGAGAGAGAGAGAGGTAGGTTGTTCCTCCTCCACCAGAATGCTAAACCTCAGTAGCCCTCTTCAGTCATGATGCTGTACCTGCATTCAGATGTTTGTACACATGCCCCTACTATTTGTGTGTTAATGACTGTATGTGAGTTTGTTTTAAAACTCACCCTGGGTACAAGTTCCTGGAAATGCAGGATTCAGAGAGGAAGTGTACTGATGTACCTGGGTCTTGCTTAGCATGTGAATAACCATACCTGTGTACAGTTCTGTACAGACAGCACGGGTGTTGAACACAAGAGTATGTCAGCCTAGTAATGTTGTGTTTGTGCAATTTGTGCATGTTGCGTGACTTGCACAAATACAAAATTTGCACACCTTATGTTAGACATGGGTAAGCCCATTATTTCCAATGGGCTTACGCTTGTGTAATGCCATTTGCACACATTTTGTGTTTGTGCAACTTAAGCAAATTGAGCAAATGTGACATTACTAGGCTGACGTACTCTTGTGCGGTATGTCAGTCAGTGTGTGAACAGGGCTAAAGTCATCCAGTAAAACTGATCAGCAGTAGATGCAGGATGGACAAAAGGACATTGTTGTCCACACAATATATAATACATTCGTGGAATTCTCTGGCACAGGAGATGGTGATGGACCCTAGCTTAAATGGCATCAGAAGGGAATTAGATGATTTTGTGGAGGAGGAGAGGGTTAGGGTTAGGATTTATATCACTGGCTATATAAAAGACCCTCCATACCCAGAGGCAGTATACCTCTGCTGCTGGGGAGCAACTAAGCAGCAGATTTTGCCTTCAGGGTCTGCCTGTGGCTCCTGGAAGCAGTTAGTTGGCCACTGGTGGAAGCAGGGGTGCTCTTCTTATGTGAAACCTCTTTCTGAGTCCATATTTGTTGCAGGGATTGGTGCAAAGCTATCCACTACCCTGAGGAATATAGGAAGCTGCCTTATACTGAGTCAGACCATTGGTCCATCCAGCTCAGTATTGCCTATACAGACTGGCAGCGGCTTCTCCAAGGTTGCAGGTGGGAGCCTCTCTCAGCAATATCTTGGAGATGCCAGGGAGGGAACTTGGAACCTTCTACATGTAAGCATGCAGGTGCTCTTCCCAGAGCGACCCTATCCACTAAGGTGAGTATCTTACAGTGCTCACACATGAAGTCTCTCATTCAAATGCAAACCAGGCTGGATCCTGCTTAACAAATGGGACAATTCATGCTTGCTATGCAAGCAGACCAAGAGCACATGAGATTGAGCAACTCTGAGCATTTGCTGAGTAACCTGACCTTCTTGCATGGGTGCGTCTTTGTGGCATTAGTGAAGCATTTGTCTGGATGCCAGCTGGTATTCTGAATTCACTTGATTCCAGCAGCCCAAACAATGCACAACGCAACATCGCTATTGCTGATCAGACAGTGCTGCTGCACATGTTGCAGGCAGCCCTGGCAGTGTTGTGCATGAGGTCAATTGTGCAACTCCTTAAAACAGCACACCCAGAGTTGCACAGTGCTCCTTGCACTGGAAACAACATAAGCAGTGCTGTGCAAGTATGGCCATGCTGCTTTATGCAGTTGTATGACTGCCCTCGTGTGCAACACTGCCAGGGCTGCCTGCAACATGCACAGCAGCGCCAGCCCACTGACAGCACACTGTCTTGAATCTTCCCAGCTCTCTTGATTCAGCTCACTGGACCAGAGAGCAGCAAAGACATATTGTTCCAGAACCCCTAAGAGTACAAACAGCAGCATTCTGCAATAACCGAAATAATGTCAGTTTCATGCCGTATCCTGGCTCCTGTCACCCAGGGTTCAGTCTCCAGTGGTGGTCAGCCACCTGCCTTGGGAGGCTCACAGGTGAGACCGGATGCAGAGCCATGCCTCTGCTCTTTGCCCCAGCATCCCGTGCAGGGAAACCCCTTAAGAGGCATAAGCTGACCCTCACAAACTTTTCTTGGGAAAAGAGCTTGGTCTTCCCAACCTGGATCGTCTTGCTGACCTCAAAGGGCTTGACCAGACCATGCATCTTTTGCAACCCTCCCCCCACCCGTCCCTGCCAGAGTCATAACCTTTTTAAAAGCAAAGGAGGCAGACCCCAAAGACAAGGGCTGGTCGCCATTTTCTGCCAGCTCAGCGCATTCTTTCAGTTATTGCAGTTATTGTTGTGTCTGAATGCCTAATTAATTACAACAGTAAACGCGCACTTCTTTAATCACTGCATCAGCTGTCCTAATCAATCTTCATAATACAGAATCCGTAGTATGGCACCCATGAATTTTAATCTACATAAATTTCATAGGACCTCTCGCAAGCTTGTTGTACCAAATGATATAATTATGGATATAGATTAGGCTTGGGGAGAGTGATTTAAATTGGATTTAAGCAGAAGGTGAAGCGAGCCCTCCCACTCACCCGCTTATTTATTTATTTTGATCCTGACCTTGCAGAGGAGGCTTTTAAGTCGAGACCACTCCTCTTGCCACAGCTGACGCTCTTAACACATGGAAGCAGGTGGCTGGCAGAACTCAGAAGTCTTCATGTCCCAGCCAAGAGGGCTTGCCTTGCTCATTGCTTTGGGTGGGTGGGTTTGTTTGAAATGGGGGGGGGGAAGCATTTCTCAAGTGCTATCCATAAGCACAGAAGTACAGCTTATGGAGTTAGGGTTGAACTAGGGTGTGCGCTATTTGAAGGATCTGCTCTGGAAGGAAGCGGCCAGACAGAATTAGGTCCAGGACCCTTGGAGGAGGCATCCAGGAGGAGGCAAAGAAACCGACAAAGCTGGGATTAGGAGCCCAGGACCGGTGTGGATGCTCTGGGAAAAGCCTCTGAAGACAGCCTGAAGAGCCTCCCATGGGCAAAGAGGCAGCATTTCTGGTGTTCCAACACCAAATGCCATATGACTCCAGCAATGTGGCATGGTTGCGCCTGACAACAGGGCCTAGAACATTCCAAAGCCACATTCACTTTCAGCCCTTGCACATTCCTGGGCATTCGGCATCTGAGGCAGAGCCAACCTCTCCTCTCATTGGGTTTGCCTTCAGGCCTGTGGACCATCATAAATGATGTGTGTGTGTGTGTACATGCGTGCGTGCGTTAGTGGCAGGGAGTCTGCTTTGGCATGTTTCCTCCCAGCTCAGTGCTACAAATTTGTTCTACAAATTAACTATGCTGATTACAGTCTGAGATGTTACCACAAATGCAGGATTAGAACGGCTGACATCCAGAGCAAGAAATCACTTGTGCAGTGAGAGGGGCAGGCTAACAGCATGCCCCAGCTAACTGCACTCCAGAAGGGGCAAATTTTGGTGACTTATCCTTCCCCTGGGAACCTTCTTTGCCACCTCAGGACTGTGCAGCTCTCAGGGACATATTTTTGGGTGGCACAGAAGGCTTCCTGGGGAAGAGGAGGTAATAAAAAATTGCCCCTTCCCCAGTACATAAGTGCTGTGAGCTGGGAAGTTCTTTTAGCCTGTTCCTTTCACCGCACTGGTGTGTCCCTGCTCTGGATGTCAGCCAGTATTTCCTGCTATTTAAAGGTAAAGTTGTGCCGTCAAGTCGGTGTAGACTCCTGGCACCCACAGAGCCCTGGTTGGGCTGGTAAGATTATCTGCAGAAGCAATGATGGAGTGTGAACTGGTAGTGACTAAGCTGGAAAGGGAACTTTGGGCGATGGTGGAAAGCTCAATGGAAACATCAACCTAGAGTGTGGCAGCTGTGAAAAAGGCAAATTCTATTAGGAAAGGGACTGGAAATAAAACTGCCAGTTTCGTAATGCCATTATACTAATCTATGGTGCAGCTTCATTCAGTACAGTTCTGGTTGCCGCATCTCAAAAAGAATATCGTAGAGCTAGAAAAGGAGCAGAACAGGACAATCAAAATGATCAGGGGGTTGGTGCTAAAATGAGGAAAGGCTAGAATGTTTGCAGCTGTTTGGTTTTGATAAAAGGCAACTAAGGGGGGATGTAATTGAGGCTTATAAAACCATGCATGATGTGAAGAAAGATAAATTTATCCTCTCTCATAATACTTGGGGTCATCCAGTGCAAAACTGACTAGCAATAGATTCAGGATTGACAAATGAAGTTTTTACTCTTCTCTCTTCGTTGATGCAACGGCTGTTGGAAACACTGCAGTGTTTTCAAAAGCAAAGAACTGTTCATCCTTTTGCTTAATGTTTTTATTATAATACCCAACCTTTCAGTTTAAAAACACTCAAGTGCCTTGGAAAAGCTGTTGCTTTCAGGACCTGACATCTGTGGGCTTCCAGGAGGCATCTAGCTGGCTAATGCGGGGAGCAGGATTGTGAGCTCAGTGATCCTTTAGACCGATTTAGCAGGGCTCTTCTGATGTTCTCCTGTCTGATGTTCTGTCCTTAGCCCTAAAATCTAGACACAGGCTGCAGCACAAGGGCAGTCCTTCCATGAGGCAAAGTGAGCTGGTTGCCTCAAGTGGCAAATTACTGGGGCACCAGCAGGGTGGCAGGAGGCTGTCTGCTGCCTCAGCTGCCTCCCTCTGCCACCCTCCCACCATCTGAGCACTGTTTGGCAAAGACCAATCCCAGTGGCATAGCTAGAGGAATGGGACGAGAGCTGGTCTTGTGGTAGCAAGCATGACTTGTCCCCTTAGCTAAGCAGGGTCCGCGCTGGTTGTATATGAATGGGAGACTTGAAGTGTGAGTACTGTCAGATGTTCCCCTCAGGGGATGGAGCTGCTCTGGGAAGAGCAGAAGGTCCCAAGTTCCCTCCCTGGCAGCATCTCCAAGATAGGGCTGAGTGGGACTCCTGCCTGCAGCCTTGGAGAAGCCACTGCCAGTCTCTGTAGTCAATACTGAGCTAGATAGACCAAGGGTCTGACTCAGTATATGGCAGCTTCCTATGCTCCTATGTGTTCTGTGTTTGCCCACTCCCCGGTGGCCTTGCTGGCTTTTGGGGGTTCTGTCACACACAGAAGGGCATGGCCAGAGACCTGGAAGGGCTGTATGGACTCTTGAGAGCTCATTCCCAGCTGGCACTTGGTTGCTGGATGAGTGTTTCCCCCTCCTCCTTTTGTTTGAAAGGACAAAACACCCATCTGGCAAGGAAGCGCCATCTGGGAAACGAGCTCCGGAATGCACACGTGGCCCTTCCAGGTCTCCGGCCACGCCCCCTTGGGGGGACATCACATGCAAGGAGGCGTGGTCAGAGCCCTGGAAGGGCCATGTGGGCATTTGCTGGGTGCATGTTGAGTATGTCCTCTCCCTTTCTCTGAGCAAGGGAGAGAACGAACAAAACACAAGCATCAAACATGGCTGGAAAATGAGGAGCCAGCTGAAGCTCAAGGGGAGGGGCAAGGGGTGAGTCAGGCAGCCCCTCGGTTTCCTTGAACCCATCTACTCTATCATAGCTCCACTCCCGACCCTTTCCTTTGCTCCTCCTCCTCTTCACTGTTGCTGATGCCCTTTCGCCATTTCCCCTTTGACCTCCTGCCCCTTCTCATTATCAGCCCAGTAGCAAGGGAGGAGGGCACGTGTCATGGTAGCTATTGCTGCTCCAAAGGAGGAGAAGGCAGTGGTAGTTGGCAGAGGTGACTGCATGAGCACAGGTGCGGATAGGAAATCAAGCGTGGAAATAGGGAGGCTGTCTTGCCCTCAGGTGCAAAGAGGTCTTGGGTGGCCATTGCTCCAGATGCTGCATCAGGGTGGTTTGCCTCGCTTGACAATAATGCATATTACATCTTTGCACTGCCCTTCCAGTCCTGAGGGGGGATGGGTCAAAGACCAACCTCCAGGAACCCATGGGATCATTCTGACTCCTTCAGTGAACAACCAGATGCCCGTGGGAAGTCCATAAGAGCACAAGAACAGCCATGCTGGATCAGGCCCAAGGAGGCCCATCTAGTCCAGCATCCTGTTTCGCACAGTGGCCCACCAGATGCCACTGGGAGCCTACAGGCAGGAGTTGAGGGCATGCCCTCTCTCTCGATATTACTCCCCTGCAACAGGTACTTAAAGGCATCCTGCCTTTGAGGCTGGAGGTGGCCCATAGCCTTCAAACTAGTAGCCGTTGATAGACCTCTCCTCCATAAAGTTATCCAAACCACTCTTATGGCCTTCCAGGTTGTTGGCTGTCACCACATCTTGTGGCAGAGAATTCCACAAGTGGATTATGTGTTGTGTGAAAAAATACTTCCATTTGCTGGTCCTAAATTTCCTGGCAATCAATTTCATGGGATGACCCCTGTTTCTAGTGTTATGTGAGAGGGAGAAGAATTTCTCTCTATTCACTATCTCCACACTATGCAGGATTTTATAGACCTCTGTCATGTGTACCTACAGTTGCCTTTTTTCTAAACTAAATAGCCCCAGGTGTCGTAGCCTTGCCTAATAAGAAAGGTGCTCTAGGCCCCTGATGATCTTGGTTGCCCTCTTCTGCACGCTTTCCAGATTTACAATGTCCTTTTTAAGATGTGGTGACCAGAATTGTATGCAGTACTCCAGGTGTGGCTGTACTATCATTTTGTATAAGGGCATTATAATATTAGCAGTTTTATTTCAATCCCCTTCCTAATGATCTCTGGCATGGAATTGGCCTTTTTCACAGCTGCCGCACATTGAGTCGACACTTTCAATGAGCTGTCCACCACGACCACAAGATTCCTCTCCCGGTCAGTCACCAACAGCTCAGATCCCATCAACATATACTTGAAGCTGGGGGTTTTCATCCCAATGTGCATCACTTTACACTTGCCAACATTGAACCACATTTGCCATTTTGTCGCCCACTCACCCAGTTTGGAGAGATCCTTTTGGAGCTCCTCACAATCTATTTTCAATTTCACTACCCGGAAGAGTTTGGTATCATCTGCAAATTGGGCCATCTTGCTGCTTACCCCTACTTCTAGATCATTTATGAATAAATTAAAATTAATTATTAAAAATTAAAATAAATTAAATTAATTTATGAATAAATTAAAAGTCCCAGTATAGACCCCTGGGGGACCCCACTTCTTACTTCATTATGAAAACTCTCCATTTATACCTACCCCCTGTTTCCTGTCCTTCAACTGCTTAGCAATCCACACATGTACTTCTCCCTTTATCCCATGACTGCTAGGTTTTCACAGGAGTCTTTGATGAGGAACTTTGTCAAAAGCTTTTTGGAAGTCCAGGTATACTATGTTAACTGGATCACCTTGATCCACACACTTGTTGACACTCTCAAAAAACTCCAAAACGTTTGTCAGGCAAGATTTACCTTTGCAGAAGCCATGCTGGTTCTCTCCCAGCAGGGCCTGTTCTTCTATGTGCTTTACAATTTTATCCTTGAGGATGCTTTCCATCAATTTGACTGGAACGGACATTATGCTAACTGGCCTGTAATTTCCTGGATCACCCCGGATCCCTTTTTGAAAATCGGTGTTACATTGGCTACTTTCCAGTCCTCTGGTACAGAGCCTGATTGCAGGGATAGGTTATATATTTTAGCAAGGAGGTTGGCAATTTCACATTTGAGTTCTTTGAGGACTCTTGGATGGATGCCATCCGGCCCTGGCAATTTGTTAGTTTTCAGTTTTTCCAGACAGTTTAGAACATCATCTCTTGCCACTCCTATCTGACTCAGTTCTTTAGCCTCCATCCCCAAAAAGCCTGGTTCAGGAACAGGTATATGCTCAGTATCCTCTGCTGTGAAGACGGACGCAAAGAACTCATTTAGCTTCTCTGCAATCTCCATATCCTCCTTAATAATCCCTGTCACTCCCTCATTGTCTAATGGCCCAACTGCCTCCCTGGCAGGTTTCCTGCATCTGATGTATTTAAAGAAGTTTTTGTTATTCCCCTTGATGCTTTTGGCTAAATGTTCCTCAAACTCTCTTTTCACCTCTCTTATTGTCACCTTGCATTTCTTTTGCCAGAATTTGTGTTCCTTTCTGTTCTCCTCATTTGGACAGGCCTTCCAATTTCAGAAGGAAGTCTTCTTCCCTTTTATGGCTTCCTTGACATTACTTGTTAGACATGCCGGCATCCTCCTGGACTTAGTGGTACCTTTCCTCCTTTTGGGAATACAATCTAACTGTGCTTCTAGCATTGTGGTTTTGAGTAAACGCCATACATTCTGGAGCGAAGCAACTCTCCAGCTTTTGACTTTCAGCTTTCCTTTCACCATACTCCTCATTTGGGAGAAGTTTCCTCTTCTGAAATTCAAAGTGTCTGTGTTAGACTTCTTTGGTGATTCTCTCCCCACACGTATGGCTACATGCAGGGAGAGAATCATGAATGAATGAATGCATGTATGTCCACAAGCAGGCTAAGAATGCAAAAGGCTTTCTCTGCTGTTCACTCTCCCAACACCTGGTATTCAGAATGATGCAGCTTCCTCACAACTATCAGAACTAATATCTACTGAATATACTTGTCTTCGATGAATTTGACTAATCCCCTTTTGAAGCCATTTCAACTAGTGGCCATTGCCACATCCTGGGGCAGCAAATGTATGTGTTGTGTGAGAAGTTATTTCCTTTGTCAATTAATCACAAAAACAATCAGACTCTGATCAGAAAGAAAATGATCGAAGGAGAAACTCCCCAAAACCATTCTATTCAGCATGGCATGAGTTTTGGTACAGTACAGAGAACTGGAGGCCTGGGAAATGGGCTGGCTTGCCATACCTGGGTAAGGATGGATACCGTTGGCAAAGACGGCTTCTGCAGCAGGCTGCCCATTAGCTTGTGGCGGTAGGCCAGTGAAACCGTTCACCCCAATGGGAGATGGGATACTAGGCACAGCTGGTGCAGTGATGCCCGGAGGCGTGCTGCCACCTAGAGGAGAGGGGAGGGGAGACACAATGAAAACGTTAAAAAAGGTACAGGTCAGCAACAGTCCATTCCAATGTCTTATGTTATAACCAGTGGTGGCAACAATAGACTTATTACTTACATACATTACAATGTCATGTGTGTTGTGTTGTCTGTGCCCAACCTATGATCTTTCATCCAGGGCCTGTGTTCTGTGCATCTGTTGCATCTGGAGGTTGCTGGCTACTCAATTGTGGAGTTCTTATTTGTATTACTGTTGTTATGAATATTTATATATGCTTTTCAACCAAGAAAAATCCAAAATGGTTTGCATCGAAAAAAGATGGGACTCTTCCAAAAGGGTTCACAATCTAAAATGATACTGGCTGACATACAGAGCCAGGATGCATCAGTGCAGTGAGAGAGCAGCCTAACAACATGTCCAGTTCTGGGGAAGGGGGAATTTTTGACCCCCTCTCCTTCCCCAGAAAGGCCTCTGTGCCACCTGAAAATATGTCACCAAGGGCTGCACAGCTGCCAGGGACATGTATTTGGGTGGCACAAAGGGCTTCCTGGGAAAGCAGGCATCAAAACTTGCTGCTGCATGAGTGCAGCTAGTTGGGAACTTCTGTTGGGCTGCTCTCTGGCTGCCTTGCCCTGTACGTCAGCCACT
Source organism: Hemicordylus capensis (assembly GCF_027244095.1). NCBI lineage: Eukaryota > Metazoa > Chordata > Lepidosauria > Squamata > Cordylidae > Hemicordylus > Hemicordylus capensis. The sequence goes on from NC_069658.1 coordinate 5,022,010, forward strand.
ACCTAAGAGGAGCAAATGTGTCTATTGCCCTTCCAAAATAGCTTGTTCATTTGCAGACAATATAGAGGAGATGTACTTAATTACAGAAATTAATCCACACAGACGTGCTTTTCGCCATGGAGACCTGTTTGCAACTAGGGACTGGGAACAGACCTGCCTGCTCTGACCCATGGCACTCCACCCCACCTGAGATCTCTGTGTTGGATGTCATTGTGAAATGATGGTCTCTCCATGTGGAACTCAGCATGGGCAGCCCTGATCCTCACAACTGCTCTTGCCTAGTTTTGTTGGCAACTATTCCACAATCCCCATTCCCCACAATGTGTAGAATCAAGCCACATCTGCACACCGGGGCTCTGGTGTCTGACAGATGGCTGCAGATGTGCATCACCACAGAACCATGAATTAAATCAGGACAACCCTGTGCTGTGCATGCGAGTTAAAGACAGAACAACTCAAATTGGTGGAACGGACATGACTTTGCAGGATGGATTTGTTCTACAGGAACCTCCTTCAGCCAAGCAAACTGGATGCAAATTTGACCTGTGCCATATTTTCATAAGGATTTTCTCATAGAAACTCCATTTTTCAAGTTTTGTTTTGGTCCAAAGCAGTCAACAAGAGGAACTAAATATTGATTCTTTTGGGACTGTTTTCCCTGTGGGTGGTTTACCACTCCTGTAGTCTTTGACTCAGCCCTTAAGAGAAACATAAGGAAGTTGTCTAGCCAGGCATTAAAAAGTGGGTAAAAGTTAATGTTATGTTCTTATTATCAGTGGCTACTAGTCTGGTGGCTGTGGGCCATCTCCAGCCTCAGAGGCACGATGCCTCTCAATACCAGTTGCAGGGGAGCAACAGCAGGAGAGAGGGCAAGCACACACTTCTTGCCTGTGGGCTCCCCGGAGCCTACATCTGGTGGGCCACTGTGTGAAACAGGATACTGGACTAGATGGGCCTTGGGCCTGATCCAGTGAGGCTGTTCTTCTGTTCTTCATTTTTAAAAAAATTGAGAAGGGTGAAAAAACCAGATGAAAAAGGGAGGGTGGAACAAAGCAAAAGTTTAATTTTATGAGCCATTTCAGCTCAGCCCTAATCTGAATGAACTGTGGCAATTCCAAACTGGTCAAAGAGGCATCATTTATATTGAGCAGGGGGAGAGCCACTGTTCCTATCGAACCCCAGCACAACGTCCCTCGGGTGGCTGTTGCTATGTTTCTTCTTAGACTGTGAACCGTTTGAGACATGAAGGGAACCATCATGTCATCTTTCAGGACGTTTTTACTGAAAGGGGTGTATCAATAGCTGCTGCTGCTGCTGATAATTTATTTATTCATTTCTCCCCCTTTCTTTTCTCCCATCCCTTCGCTCCTCAGCTTGCACTCTGCATTCCAACCGTCTTTGCTCTGAAACAGAGAGTACCAAGATCCTCTTCCAGACACCGCCACCTTTTCTTCCCTACGGCACTGGGGCACCTCTGGGATGTCATTCTCAGTCCTCTGCTGAGCTCTTGGGAGCCCTTTCTGGGCCAGCACTCACCTGCAGCAGAGTCACTTGCTCTGATAGCACGTTAACAGAACACACACATTTCAAAAGCCATCCCCAGCCTCACACATGGAATGTTATATCCACACAACATCTGAGTCAGCCTTTAAAAGAGATGCATTTTACAAGTACTCTCTTGAGCGCCAAGCCTCCCTTGGCACTGGGGAGGCCTTACCTGAGGTGGGTGTCATGGGGGTGGCGGCCAGACCGTTCATGTTCAGGGCTGCCATCTGTTGCATCTGAGCTGCTGCAAAGGCTGCCATGGGGTTTAGGTAGCCACCTTGAGCCACGGACGCCATGATGGCCGCCTGCTGCTGCATCAGCTGGAACAAAGAGAACAGGGAAAAAATATCACGCATTCACTGGCAGGGCCGCCCTATGCGGGAGGGCACCACCACCACAGTCACGTATTTCCAGGGTGCCACAGACACTCCTCCACTGAATAGGAATGCGACGGATATTTATACACCGCTTTTCAAACAAAGTCCCCAAAGTGGTTTACATAGATATAAATAAATAAAATGGCTCCCTGTCCCCAAAGGTCTCACAATCTAAAAAAGAAACCTAAGATAGACACCAGCAACAGCCTCTGGAGGGATGTGCTGGGGATGTATAGGGCCACTTGCTCTCCCCTGCTAAATAAAGAGAATCGCCACAATTAAAAGGTGCCTCTTTGCTCATTTAGCAGGGGTATTGCTCAGTTAGCAGGGGTATGAAAAGAGCGGGTTTTATTGACGCTGTCAATTCACTGATAAAAAATAGCTGATTAACCATGTATCTTTTAGCCCATTAATGCAGGGGTTCTCAAACTTGGGTGCCCAGATGCTGTTGGACTTCAACTCCCACAATCCTTAGCCACATGGCTGGGATTGTGGGAGCTGAAGTCCAACAACATCCAGGGACCCAAGTTTGAACCCCTGCATTGATCAATTATTCTAACCATCCCTTAAGATGGGATACGCTGGCAATGAAGTCTGGGGACCATTTTCAGTGGTGAGTAGAGACAAAATCTGGGGGAAATCTAAGGACAGAAATGCTCCTCCTGGTGGCCACCATTTTTATTTCCCAGAATCCCTACCAAAGCAATGCTACACCCATTACATATTGTGGCTCTGAGTGGATGCTTGAGGGATAAAAATGTCTGCCACTTTCCGGCAACCAGCTGGAGGCACTCCAGCGCCACTATAGCAAAAGAAGCCCCTACAACAAAGAAAGTAAAGTCCCTGCTGGGTTTTGGTCTCGCTAGACCCCCCCGCAATGTTTGAGCCAAAAGTTCTCACTAGTTCAGTGCTATATTTTGATAAATTTTGTATTATGAACACTTAGGATGTGTGGAATAATGTACAATTAAGAAACCAAGGCTACCATTCTTTGGTAGGGGAAAATACCTTTCACATTTTCTCTTTCCCATTCCATATTACAATACATTCAGACCAAGATAGGGCCAGCAACAAGTGGCCCTTAACTCTCAGCCCCATCAATTAATATTTGCCCTTGCTGATTAAGATTGACCCCCCACTCCATGATAAACTGATAAGGTAATGTTATGGACTGATGGTTTGACCTTGGGTCAGTAAGAAATGTGGCAAGTAGATCTAAGCCACCCTAGAATCACGCTATAAAGTACAGCTGCAATGTTTATTCCTTAATTGGTTAGATTAATTGACTTAAAACATTTTGATCAACTAAAATACTGCTTTGGTACCCTTTCTTTTAACAGACTTAAAGATTAATCTTGCCTCAACAACCTTTTGGAGTTCTTTGAGAGTATCAGCAGGTGTGTGGATAAAAGTGATCCAGTTAACATAGTATACTTGGACTTCCAAAAAGCGTTTTGACACCAAAGGCTCTTGAGTAAACGTGGCAGTCATGGGATATGTGGACAGGTTCCTGTGTGGATGGGTAACTGGTTGCAGGACAGGAAACAGAAGGCAGAGAGCTGGTCTTGTGGTAAAGTAAAGGTAAAGTGTGTCGTCAAGTCGATTTTGACTCCTGGCACCCACAGAGCCCTGTGGTTTTCTTTGGTAGAATACAGGAGGGATTTACCATTGCCTCATATGAGATGATGTCTTTCAGCTTCTTCCTACAGGTGAAACTCGGAAAATTAGAATATCGTGCAAAAGTCCATTAATTTCAGTAATGCAAATTAAAAGGTGAAACGGGTATATGAGACAGACGCATTACATGCAAAGCGAGATAAGTCAAGCCTTAATTTGTTATAATTGTGATGATCATGGCGTACAGCTCATGAAAACCCCAAATCCACAATCTCAGAAAATTAGAATATTACATGGAACCAATAAGACAAGGATTGAAGAATAGAACAATATTGGACCTCTGAAAAGTAGAAGCATGCATATGTATTCAGTACTTGGTTTGGGCCCCTTTTGCAGCAATTACTGCCTCAATGCGGAGTGGCATGGATGCTATCAGCCTGTGGCACTGCTGAGGTGTTATGGAAGACCAGGATGCTTCATTAGCGGCCTTCAGCTCTTCTGCATTGTTTGGTCTCATGTCTCTCATCCTTCTCTTGGCAATGCCCCATAGATTCTCTATGGGGTCAGGTCAGGCGAGTTTGCTGGCCAATCAAGCACAGTACACTGTATACTTTTCAGAGGTCTGATATTGTTCTATTCTACAATCCTTGTCTTCTTGGTTCCATGTAATATTCTAATTTTCTGGGATTGTGGATTTGGGGTTTTCATGAGCTGTACGCCATGATCATCACAATTATAACAAATTAAGGCTTGACTTATCTCGCTTTGCATGTAATGCGTCTGTCTCATATATCAGTTTCACCTTTTAATTTGCATTACTGAAATTAATGGACTTTTGCACAATATTCTAATTTTCCGAGTTTCACCTGTATATCGCTGCTGCCCAATATAGGTGTTTCCCATAGTCTGGGAAACTTAACATACCAGTGGGGATTCGAACCAGCAACCTCCTGCTTGTTAGTCAAACATTTCCCTGCTGCGCCACTTAAGGTAGCAAGCATGAATTGTCTCTTTTGCTAAACAGAGAGGCTATTCACATGAGCGTGCAACACCAGGCTAAGGGAGCTCAGCTCGGTTATTCTCACTTGTGTAAACTACCAGGATTGCTCTTGATCCCGGTGACTACACAGTGGCAAACCTGCCTATGTAGTCTCTTTCTAAAATGAGGATAAGGGAGTGAGGCAATTATTAATTGTTCTCCCTTAATTTTGTTGATTGTGTATCTGCTGCGACTGTTTACAGCTGCAGCGGGCACACTCAGCAGGGTGGGTGTGTGAATCCCAGGAATGCACCTCACACTCACATGGTGCATTATTGTGGCTCCGGGTGGGGGGAGCAATGTGTGGTGGCAGGTCCTGGTAACCAACCCCCCTGGAGCTGTTGGGTGGGAGGCAGGTGAGCCAACGCTCATCTGGGCCAGCGATCCACCCACCCAGGGACTGCCAGCCAATTGTCTGCAGGGAAGGTACGCTTAACCATCCTTCCCACACAGACAGCCTGCGAACTCTTCTCACTGATCTTGAGAAGAGCTCCAGAGTCTGCTCTGGTTTGCCTTTGAATGGGAGAAATGTCTGAGCACTGTAAGATATTCCCCTCAGGGGATGGGGCCACTTTGGGAAGCATATCTTCATGCTGCTTACATGCAGAAGGCCCTAAGTTCCCTCCCTGGCAGCATCTCCAAGATAGGGCTGAGAGAGATTCCTGCCTGCAGCCTTGGAGAAGCCGCTGTCAGTCTGTGAAGATAATACTGAGTGAGATGGACCAGTGGTCTGACTTGGTAAAAGACAGCTTCATGTGTAATCAATTGGCACTGTATCCTAAGAAGGACATTGTAGAACTGGAAAAGGTGCAGAAGAGGGCAACCAAGATATAAAATGTAAATAATAATAATAATAATAAATGATCAGGGACCCAGAGCACCTTCCTTCCTTATGAGGCAAGGGTCCAGCATCTGGGGCTTTTTAGTTTGGAAAAGAGGTGACAACAGGGAGACATGATAGAGGTTTATACAATTATGCATGGAGTAGAGAGAGTGGACACAGAGAAATTTTTCTCCCTTTCTCACAACATAAGAACCAAGACCCATCCCATAAAACCGAAGGCCCAGAAATTTAGGGCGGACAGAAGGAAGTAGTTTCCCCCATGGGATGTGGTGGCACCCACCAACCTGGGTGGCTTTAATAGGGGCTTAGACAAATTCATGGAGGACAGATATACCAATGGCTAAAATGCCTCCTGTATTCTACCAAAGAAAAACCACAGGGCTCTGTGGTCACCAGGAGTCAACATTGACTTGACGGCACACTTTACCGTAACTAGTCTGAGGGCTACAGGCCACCTCCATCCTCAGAGGCAAGGTCCCTCTAAATAAATGGAGCAACAGCAAGAGAAGGCATGCCCTCACCTCTTGCTTGTGGGCTCCACAGAGGCATCTGGTGAGGTACTGTGTGAAACAGGATGCTGGATTAGGAAGGCCTTGAGCCTGATGTGGTCTAGTCTACCTAGCTCACTATTGTCTGCTCTGCCTGGCATAGCTTTCCAAGGTTTCAGGCATGGGTCTCTCCCAGCCCTACCTGGAAATGCCAGGGATTGAATCTGGGACCTCCTGCATGCAAGCGTCACCAGTGAGCTGTGGGTCCAACCCCTAAGGGGAATATCTCACAGCGCTCGTGTGTATCTCCCAACCACATGCAAACTAGGGCAGACCCTGCTTAGCAAAGGGGGCAATTCATGCTTACTACTGCAAGACCAGTTCTCCAGCCCTGCTCCACCGAATGCCTTTTAGCTTATCCCTGCTTTTCTTTCAACCTCTTTGGGTTTTGGGACTGAGAGATGGTACTAAAGCCAGAAGACATTGCTGCAACCTTAGGGACGCAGGAACATAGGAAGCTGCCATATACTGAGTCAGACCATAGGTCCATCTAGCTCAGTATTGACTACACAGACTGGCAGCGGCTTCTCCAAGGCTGTAGGTAGGGATCTCTCTAAGCTAGGGGTGTAGCTATAATTGAGTGGATGGGTTCAAAGAACCTGAGTCCCCAGCTCCTGAGGGGCCCCCAGTTCCACCTCTCCCTATTTTCTTCATTATCTCCCTCACTTCAAGGGGTCGCCGGAGAGAGGGGTGAACACGGGCCCCTCTCTCCCTTGGCTACGCCCCTGCTCTCAGCCCTATCTTGGAGATGCTAGGGAAGGAACCGGAACCTAGATGCTCTTTCCCAGAGCGGCTCCATCACCTGTGGGGAATATCTTACAAAATCTTCTAGTTTTCCTTCCTGCAACTTTCAATTGGCTGCTTTGGCCAGGCGGGGAATACACCGCCCCTTTCTTCTTAACATTCCCCCACTTTGTTGCCTGCTGCATTCTAAAAGAATGTCCTCAGATCTGTTTGAAACCCAAGTGCTAAAGAAAAGCTGGGCCTTGCTATGATTTCCTGTATCTAGGCGCACATCTTCTTGGTGTCAAGGTGGCAGCTTCTTCTTTGATTGTTAATTACCCTTTCATACTGCATGCCGTGCAAGACACTTTCACATTTTAATTAGCGATTTACTCTTCTTTGTAATTACTGATAGAGTGATTAGAGGCCCTTTTCTATTGCTGCACAATAGCAGTCCCCCATTTAAGAAGCACACCCGTTCGTTTGGTGCCCGTGGAATTTATTCTTCAGATTAGTCCACGAGCAGGTGATTTTGTAAAACAGACCAATAAAGGGAGGCAAGGGGGGGGGGATGCATTTGTACGGAAGAGACCTGAAGGAGCGTAGCAGCTCAAAGGGGGATCTGGGAGGGGGATCCCAGCAGAGCAGGAGAGAAACAGTGTTCATTGGGAGAGCACATACTCTGCAGCAAAAGCTCCTGGATGGGTCCTGGCACCAGCATCCCTGGCAAAAGGAATCCAGGTGGTAGAGCTGAGAGCAGCCGCAAGTCAGAGCAGACAGTTCTGGTTTAAATGGACCAAAGGCTTGACTCAATGGCTGACATCCTAATGGAACACAGGTGCTACATAAAGTGCATGTGTGCTGCTTCAATGGGAAGCGGCAGTCATCACATGGTGAAGGGGGAGAACGTTGCCAATCTCCCCTTCCCCCAGAAATACCCTGTGCTACCCCAAAAATATGTCCCTGAGGATTACATAGCCCTCAGGGGCATATTTTCTGGTGGTGCAGGGTGATTCTGGGGGAAGGGGAGATTGGCAACATTTGCCACCTCTGCATGAGAGCTGGTGTTGCATAGACCAGAATTGTTTGAGCAGCATCAGCACTTCTTCATGCAGTAGATGCGTTGTGTAAATCAGGCTGCTGGCGAGTGTAAAGTAGCTTTATATGTTTAAGTTCCCAGTTTGAAAGTTGTCTTCACCACAAACTATCTGTCCTCAGGCAAACTCAGAATCACCCAGGGTTGCTGTAAGGATTATTGAAGACATATTACACTTATATTTCTATTTTGCATGTTTGTATGTTTATAATAATCTCTCTCTATATTTTTCTCTTAAATGTACCCGTCGCTAATCCCATGCATGGCAGATCTCGCAAGAGTTTGTGAGCAAGCTGCTGCGGGGGGGGGGGGGAGTGAATGGGCAGAAATGGATGAACGGGTAAGAGAGAGGCCCCGGGGAAAGTGAGAAGGCAGTGGCGGTGGCGGGTGTGTGTGAAGAAAGCAGCACTGGGGTAGGGAAAGAGAAAGCAGCAGCCGGGTGTGTGTAAAGAAAGTGGTGCTGGGGAAAGTGGTGTGTGTGTGTGTGTGTAGAAAACGGCAGTCAGCCAGGCGGTCAACCAGAGAAAAATAACATTGGAGGGAGGAGGGCTGAAAATGAGGGGCGCAGATGCTCTGCGCCCAGCCCAGCGAGTATTTTTTAAAGTGATGCTACTGAAATTCGTATTTTTTGGCTCTCTGACCTACTAATCTCAGCAGGCTGGTAATGCTAGCTTCGATGCAAACCAAGCAATATGACCCCTGAAAGTTCTTCTCTGACTCAGATTAAAATGTCAGTAGCGCTGGGAAAACGACATCTCCCAGTGCTCAGTATGCCTCTTACCGGCAGCAAGCAGAGATCTTTCCTCCCTCCCTCCCTCCCTCCCTCCCTCCATGCCGTTGCCACTAGGGCATTGGGCTGCCAGCCCTCCAGGATCAGCCTGGAGTCTCCAGGGCTTGGCATCAGTCTTCACCGGAAAGTAATCCTGGAGATTGTAATGGTCTGATGTCGTGGGAAACAATCTCTGGGAATAGTTCTAATCAAAGTTGGCAACCTGCAGCAGCAAGAATGTAGGATGGATGGGAGAGAAGGCACTTGAGAGAGGGAAGGGGAGGGAGAGGGCTTGAGAAGGAGGGGAGGAGGCAGGTGGGTAGGCAAGAAGGAGGGGTGGGCTTGCCTCTAACAGGGATTCCCAGATGTTGATGACTACAACTCCCAGAATCCCCAGCTACAATGGCTTTTGCTTGGGGATTATGGGAGATGTAGTCAACTACATCTGGGAATCCCTGCTAGAGGGGATACTGATGGGCTTGGAAGCTCACTAGGGAGACTGGGGGATGGATCAGGCCCTGTTGGGCTCCCTGTGACATCGCAGGAGCATGGCAGGGAAGACTTATTTGAGAGAAGCCGCACTATAAGGTCATTTCATACAACCAGCTCTACCCAGGCTTGCACAGCCTTACCCAGGTAAGGCTAGTCCTGTGGAGCACCAGGACTGGGCAAAAAACCCAGGCTAAAAGTGAGGTGGAAGGGTGCATATGCGACTCTACCTCACCCCTTCTGATTGTGTGGATGCTTGGGCTGCTGGACGCCTGAGCAATCCATCGATCCAGGCAGCAGGAAGGCTCATCAGTGGGGAAATCCTCCAATGCACCACGAACTTCATGTGTTGCGTTGTGGGATGTGGGAGGCCACTGCCTGCTTTCCCCCCACCTGCTCACCACTCGCGAATCACTTGCGCACCGGCCATGTGGAAGCACAGTGGGAGGAAGACTAGAGCAGCGAGGATCATGGGGGGAAGGTAGGTTGTGTCCTGCCTCCCCCCGCAGCCCCCCTGCAGAAGAGTGCTGCAGTCTGGTCAGGTTAACTTTAGACAGCTTAGATTTAGAGTTACTCTCTCAGTGTCTGTTGAACACCTTGGGATGGGAAACCCTATAACCCTGGAAACCAGAAAAGAATTATGCATGAGAGAGCCAAGCCTTCTATCTAAGGTATCTGTAGGAAGATTTATGGGAGGTGAGGAGGTTCCTGTAAAACCTCGAGTCTAGAGTGTGATTTGACATGAGGCCATTAAAATAAACAGTGGGTCGCATCCCTACATTTCCCTGCCTGTAGTGAGGGGACCATTGATCCTTCCCTCCTTCCTTCCTTCCTTTTGAGAGATGCCTGCTTTTGAGCAACAGTGTGCTTTCGTTTGCAAGATGGTGAGAAAGAGGGAAGACCATTCTATGCCCATCTATTTCAGCTCCACACTAGCACAAGTCACCCTGGGCATAGCTATGCTACCAATGTATACTTGACAGTTAAGATTGCCTTAACTGTCATGGCTTCCCTCCAAAGAATTCTGGGAGTTAGAGTTTTGTGATGTGTTGAGTATTCTGTAATAGAGATCTCTAGTCCCAACCTACAACTACAACCCCCAGGGTTACCGAGGAAGTAGAAATGGCTTTGAGACCAGACATAGAAGGCTTAGAGATGCTGGGGTGGAGGTGTTTTGCCTACCTGTGCATTGAATTCAAATGGGGAGAAGGTGTGAGGGCTGTATACCCCTACTAACTAACTAACTGAATGACTAACTAACTAATTACATTTCTAGATCACCCCAACCAAAGGCTCTGGGTGGTGCACAAGAAGTTTAAAAAGACATAAAAACAAACATAGTTTAAAACACATTGCTTAAAGCAATATAAAAACATTTTTAAAACAGTTCAGAACCATTTAAAACCAATTTAGATACTTATAAAAACAATTTAAAAGCCTTGGAAGGCCAGGCCAAACAAGTAGGTTTTTAGGGCAGTCTTAAAGGCCGACAGCAAGCCTAAACTGTGGATATCTGCCGGGAGTGCATTCCGTAGGCCAGGAGCAGCTACAGAGAAGGCCCAGCTCTGAGTTGCCATCAGACGTACCGGTGTAACTGGAGAAGGACCTCTCCAGATGACCTCAACATGTGATGGGGATCATACAGAAGAAGGCACTCTCTAGCTTAGCAAAGAGTCACTTTTGAAAGTGGTGATTCTCTCATATTTAGCACGGGGATAGCAACTTGCCCTATCCAACCCCCGCACAGCATCTCTCCAGTGCCTATTGCTGGTATCTGCCTTATGTTTCTTTTTAGATTGTGAGCCCTTTGGGAACCATCTTATTTATTTCTATTTATTTTTCTATGTAAACTGCTTTGGAAACTTTTGTTGAAATCGATATATAAGTAGTAGTAGTAGTAGTAGTAGTAGTAGTAGTAGTAGTAGAAAATCATTCTAGGTCAGGGGTTCTCAAACTTTGGTCCCCACATGTTGTTGGACTACAATTCTCATCATCTCCAGCCACAATGACCTTCAGCTGAGATGATGGGAGTTGTAGTCCAACAACATCTGGGGACCCCAGGCTGAGAACCAGTGTTCCAGAGTGCCTCTTTCTCAGTTCTGTGTCTTAGAGCAGGGAACTCGGCTTCCTTCTAACTGTAACCTTTTCCTTCTTTCCTTCCTTCCTTCCTGACCCAACATATGGAGGCTATTCACACGATGGTAGAAAATTGGGCTGGCCTCCACTAGCCCGATTTTCTACAATCATGAGAACCACCGGGCTTGGCTGCGAGCCCGGTGGTTCTTGAGAGGGTAACCCGCTCAAGTAGCCCGTCCTTTAAACCGGGCTTGCAGAGTGAGCGCTCCGCAAACCCGGGGTTTTTTATTGTGAGTAGCCGCGGTGCAGCTCCATGCCGTGGTTACTCACGAGTAGACCCCCAGCAGGAGGCTGAAAAGCATCCTCCTGGCTCAGGGGTCTCTCCAGTATGCCCTGAGTGCTCACGCAGGGCATACTGGAGCTTCCAGGGGCCAGACGGCCCCTGAACTCCCCAGCCCCCACTGGCTCCGTCATGGAGCTGGCAATTGTGTGGGCGGCCAATCCAGCCGCCCATGGCTCCCGCCCTGCTCGTGTGTGGGGAGAGTGGGCTTAGCCTGCTCTCCCTGCTTAGCTCCCCAAACCGGGTCTCACTGATCGTGAGACCCGGCTCATTGTCGTCAAGAAAGCCACGCCAAAGACTCCATTGACCCGAAAGGGGCAGATCAATAACTGTGGAGCCATTGGGCAGTGCATGTTTCAAAAGCAGCCATCTGAAATGTACATCCCCCCTTTGTCTCATCAGGGAGTCCTGGACACATGTAAGAAAGGCAGCAGCCGCACTGCCTCAATAGGCTCTAAAGGAGTTGCTGTCTATTCAGCTCACCTCTGTGAGTGCTCTGCCCAAATCCACAGATGCAGTAATGCAGGGTTTCCCATTTGCCTCTCCAGGGCTGGTGGGTGCCTTCCCTGAGCCAATAAAGCCCACAACGAATAGAATAATTGCATGGCTGCTATTTATTTCAACAGGGCTTACACTGGAGAAGCCCCATGGGTCACACCCCTTTGTTCTTGCAATATAAGGCAATTTCTTCTTGGGCTGGCTCTTAGCCAGGGTTTTGCTGGCTAAGGCCAGGGTGTTAACATTGATTGCCAACTTGAAGTACCACTTTGACGTGGTTTTAAATGGTTTTGGAGAATTAAATAGCATTCCCCACCTCAGTCAGTTTAATCAGGAGGCCTGTTGTGCTCTAGATAATCTGTTTTGGGTCCTCTAAACTTTTGCCATGCTACCAATGCGGTAGGGGTAGGGGTAGAAGAACTTTTAGCTACTGATAATGTGGGAATGGGGTGGGGGGCAGAGCCCAACATTGTGCAGGAAGATGGACACATTTCCCCCCTGGATGTAGCTTGGCCATCTGTCAGGGATATTATCGCAGATTCTGGCACTGAACAGGGGGTTGGAATAGAAGAACCCTTCCAGTTCTAACGTTCTATGGTTTTATAAGAGAGGAGAGCTGGTCTTGTGGTAGCAAGCATGACTTGCCCTCTTAGCTAAGCAGGGTTCACCCTGGTTGCATAGGAATGGGAGACTTGATGTGTGAGCACTCTAAGATATTGCCCTTAGGGGATGGAGTCACTCTGGGAAAAGCAGAAGGTTACAAGTTCCCTCCCTGGCAGCATCTGCAAGATAGGGCTGAGAGAGACTCCTGCCTGCAACCTTGGAGAAGCTGCTGCTAGTCTGTGAAGACAATACTGAGCTACATAGACCAATGGTCTGAATCAGTATATGGCAGCTTCCTATGTTCCTATGTAACCCAAAGGGTCTAAAGAAGTTAGAGGAAACCAGTCAATCCCCCAGTTTTTTAAAAAAACAGACAAAATGTACAATGCCTTTTTGTGAGTGGGGAGGGACCTATGTCACAGATTTATACCAGGCCCAGAGAAATGGTGCTTGGGTTCTCTGTGGGGGATTTCAGATGTGGACGTGTTTTTTGTTGTTGAGAAAAACGGTTCTTGAGTCCACCCACATGCCGGACAGAGCAGTCACCATGCCCTGCCCTAAACTTAAAGCCAAACATTAAATAGAGAAACAAGGTATCAATGGATGATAAATATATCAGATATTCAGAGAATGTTCAGCAGATGGTCAAATACTTAGAGAATCGTCAGTAAATACTCCATTCACAGAGAAGTGAATGGTAGAGATTATAAATGCTTCTCTGAGGGAGGGCAGGATGCCTCCTTGTCATAAGGAGGCAATTATTAGACTTCTAATGTCTAATTAGACTTCTAAAGCTGTCTAATTTTTAGATTAGAAGATTTGACTTCTGAAGATGCCTGCCTTGGATCCCTCAGAGTTAAGCAACTACAGGCCTGTATTCAACCTGCCATGGTTGGGCAAGGTGATTGAGAAGGCCTCCCAGCTCCAGTGGCCTCCAGTTGGTGGCTTTCCAGCTCCAGGCGGTCTTGGAGGAAACTGATTATCTAGACCCATTTCAAACTGGCTTTGGGCAGGCTCTGGTGTGGAGACTGCCTTGGTCGGCCTGATGGATGATCTCCAGTTGGAAACTGACAGAGTGGGTGTGACTCTGTTGTTCCTTTTGGATCTCTTGGCGGCCTTCGATACTACTGACCATAGCATCCTTCTGGAATATCTGAGGGGATTGGGGGTGGGAGGCACTGCTTTGCAGTGGTTCTGCTCCTACCTCACGGGCAGATTCCACTTGGTGTCACGTGGAGACTGTTGTTCTTCAAAATCTGAACTTTTGGATGGTGTCCCTCAGGGCTCCATATTGTCTCTGACATTGTTTAACATCTACATGAAACCGCTGGGAGAGGTCATCAGATTTGGTGCAGGGTGTTATCAATATGCTGATGACACCCAAAAATATTTCTCCATGTCAACATAATTGGGAGAAGGCCTAACCTCCCTAAATGCCTGCCTGGAGGTGGTAATGGGCTGGATAAGGGATAACAACCTGAGGCTGAACCCAGATAAGATGGAGGTACTTATTGTGCAGGGTCAGAACTCAGGAGATGATTTTGATCTGCCAGTTCTGGATGGGGTCATGCTTCCCCAGAAGGAACAGGTATGCAATCTGGGGGTGTTTCTGGATCCGAAACTCTCCTCGGTGTTCCAGGTTGAGGCGGTGGCCAGAGGTGCTTTCTATCAGCTTCAGCTGATATGCCAGCTGTGTCAGTTTCTTGAGATGAATGACCGCAGAATGGTGGTACATATGCTGGTAACCTCCAGGCTGGATTACAGCAATGTGCTCTATGTGGGGCTGCCTTTGTACGTAGTCCATAAACTGCAGTTAGTACAGAACGCAGTAGCCAGGTTGGTCTCCGGGTCATCCTGGAGAGATCTTATTATCCCTTTGTTGAAAGAGTTACACTGGCTGCCGATAAGTTTCTGGGCAAAATATAAGGAGCTGTTTATTACCAATAAAGCCCTAAACAGCTTAGGCCCTGAGTATTTAAGAGAACGGTGGTATAGAAATATGTTAAATGAATGAATGAATGAATGAATGAATGAATAGATAGAAAGTGGCCCTACCCACCGCCAGCACAGTACGTCCAGTGACTGTTGCTGGTGTCTATCTTATTTTTCTTTTTAGATTGTGAGCCCTTTGGGGACAGGGATCCATCTTATTTATTTGTTATTTCTCTGTGTAAACTGCCTTGAACCATTTTTGGAAGGGCGGTATAGAAATCAAATGAATGAATGAATGAATGAATGAATGAATGCATCCTGAAAGTGTATTCATTTCATCTGTAACCCGCAAATACAACCATGCGGATAACATGGAAGGTGGAATGGGATTAAATGTTTCTCCCCACTTTAGGCAGCCAACATTTTTTTTAAAAGAAGGTTGCACAACAACCAAAAATAGTTGAAATGCACCTACTCTTTCAAAGAATCCAAGTCTTAAATGGCAACAAGGTAGTTTTCCTGACTAGCTCGTGTCTAGGTACAACAGGACATAGGGAAGTAGGAAGCTGTCATATCCTGAGTCAGACCCTTGGTCCATCTAGCTCAGTATTGTCTTCACAGACTGGCAACGGCTTCTCCAAGTTTGCAGGCAGGAATCTTTCTCAGCCCTATCTTGGAGAAGCCAGGGAGGGAACCTGGAACCTTCTGCTCTTCCCAGAGCGGCTCCATCCCCTGAGGGGAATATCTTGCAGTGCTCACACTTCTAGTCTCCCTTTCATATGCAACCAGGGCAGACCCTGCTTAGCTATGGGGACAAGTCATGCTTGCTACCACAAAACCAATTCGCCTCTCCTCTATGTACATCTATATGACATCTGTACAGTTGCAGAGACAAAAGGGACTTCAGTACTTTTTTGTGTAAAGAGTTGGGTGAAGCTCCCTCCCTTTCTCCTTATCTCCTCTTTCCTTTGTCTATCGCTCCATCTCTCTCCCCCTTTCTCTTTCTCCCTCTCCCTCTCATTCTCTGATGTTTCTAAGGTGCCAATCACTTCCGTATCTTTAAGCCGGTGGTCCGATGTGGATTCAACGGGACCTGTGGGACAGCACGAAGCGGTATCACTCTGGTCGTTTTCTTTGTGTACGATTTGGAGATGAAGACAGATAGGGAATGACACAGATAACTGGTCTGATTGAGAAACAGGCTTCTGGCACATCTTGGGCCTGCTGACGCCAGACACTGGAACGTGAGCCTGTCATTTAGACAGTTCTGAATCTCCCTGGGGTAATCAGCGCTACCCGCTTGTCAGAGCTTAGGGTGTGTGTGTGTGTCTGTCTGTCTGTCTGTCTCTCTGTGTGTGTGCACAACATGAGCAAATCTACCAGTCCATGTGCTGATGAAAACCCATATTCGCCTATTGTGGACCTGGTAGAAAAGGGGTAAAAAGGAGGAGGATGTGATTGGGAAACCGTTAACTAACAGTGGTCTCTACTTTGATTTCCCTGTCCACACACTGCAGCCTGCCCTTCTACACTGACTAGAGGAGAAAAGGAGGTGCACTTGATTTATCCTAAGGCCACAAGGGGCTCTTGGGGTATTTCAGAAAAGCCAATCACCTGAGCCAGACTCCCAGAATATGAAGAGTGGGTCTGTGGACAAGAGACCCGTCATCACAAGCTTTGGGTTGGGGCCACCAACTTCATGATATTAACACTGAGGGGAGATTCCAGGTTTGGAATTCATGAACACATCTGATGGTGTTTCTCAAGACTTGAATAAGTGGGCAGTGGGGCTATCCAGATAACTGGCAGCATAGTCCCATTACAAAGAGCAACCTGCCTTCTCTTTGACTATGTGGACTGTATTGATGGTAACGTACACGTGTAATTAGCAAGAATGAACTCAGGAAGAAGGAGGCTGTTGCTTCCGAATATTCATGCCATAATAAAATTAGTTGATTATTAAAATACGTACATATTGGGTTTATTTAAATGAGATTGGGGCACAGTCCCCTGATCCCACCCCAGATTTCTTGCCTGTGGGAATCTCCATGATTCTCCTGAAGACATGTGCTGCTAGCTTTCAAAGTGAGGCTCAGTCCTCCATGGACAGGTGCAGGAGGAGGAGGAGGAGGCAGCTTGCTGGTCTCTTCCAGCGTATACATTGAGCAGACCGTGAAAGAGAATGGCAAGCCATCTCACCCAGTTTGCATGACAGACAGTTGAATGCCCATTCCTATTTACATAGGGACATAGGAAGTTGCCTTCTACTGAGTTAGACCCTTGGTCCATCTAGCTTAGTATTGTCTACATGGGCTGGCAGCAGCTTCTCCAAGGTTTCAGACAGGGGTCTCTCCCAGCTCTACCTGAAAATTTTGCCAGGGTTGAACCTGGAACCTTCTGCATGCAAACATGCAGGTCCTCTTCCCAGAGCCGTCCCATCCCCTAAGGGGAATATCTTTCTCTTGCTTTTTCATTAGTTCACCCCATTGCTAAACTCAGAACCAAAAGGAACACTGCTAGCCAGCCATATGCCTCGGATTTCTATTAAGATTCAAATGTGAACAGTCTTTCCTCAGACAGAAACAGTAGAGACTTTCTGGGCTGTACCACCAGACTGGGGACGGAGGGAGGGCTCATGTGTTTAAACTCTTCCATGCATAAGACAAATCCTTGTACAGCAGGGATTCTGAAATGTGGGTCCCAGGTATGGGCAGATGTAAGCTGAAGGCCATTGTGCCTGGGGACGATGGGAATTGAAGTTCAACAACATCTGGGGACCATGTTTGCGAATCCTCTGCTGTATAGTATGCTTGCACGTTGTGGGGGGAGCAGTATAACTCCTTCTTCCTGGAGTGTTAATTTTTTTAAGATACAAAGATTTTTCTTCTTACAGGGAGAAGCTTTTTCAACTATGTGATACCTGCAGTCTGAAGTGCCACAACTCAGGAAGGACTGTACCATTTCTGCACATGTGAATGGATTTTTTGGTGATCCTTGGTGAGTCTCAAACACTTTCCCCCTTACTTTAGGGGATGCTCCCAATGATGAACTACGACTCCCCCACCCCATCGGCTTCCCCCATGATGTCTCTACACTTACTGCCTGTGCGTAGGCGCCGTATGCTCCAAACTGGATAGCCATTGGATTGAACATGCCCATCTGGCCGGCCATTTGCTGCATGCGCCTCATTGTGCGCTCCTTGTCTGTGTCTGCGAACTTGACCACCAGGCTCGACGAGGCGCCCTGCAAGAAGGGAAACAAAAGAAGGGAGGAGAAGGGTGAAAGCTCCCGTTAGTCTGCTCAGCTGGTATCTGGGAGGAAAACAAAGGCCGGGTTCAGACGAACCGGAAAACTGCAGTTAATCATGGCTGGGGGTTACAATTCCTAACTCCAATTCGTGCCACAGACGTTCAACAAACCGTGGCCAGCAAAACTGCATTGGCAGGAGAGGGGAGCCCCGCCCTGCCGCTTGGCCTCCCAGCCCGATTCCGGCCAGCTTCGCCGCCAGACTGCGGGCAAAGTGTCACCACGGCAGCGGGGCAGTCGTGATTGGCTAAGATCTTGAAGGGGCGTGCCGAGCGCTGATTCTGGAGCCAATTTCTGATCTAGGACCAGCCTTTTGGAAAACTCGGACCGGGTCTAGTGAACATTCAATATAACTTATATGAAAATTCGATATAAGTACTGCACAGATCTATAAACTCATTATGGTAAATAATAGTGAAGCCCTGTGTGAAAGAATGACCCCTTCCCACTTGGTTTCATGGTCTGTGTGTAATTTGTTTTGCCTTAATTTGTCTTGTTCTGTGTCCACTCCAAGCTCTGTAAGGGTTAAAAATATGTTGCTACTTCTGACAAGCAACTCTGTGGGAAAAGTGGTCAGCCGCAGAGTTTTGGAGGGAAAGTTGTAAACTCTTACCATTGGTTGTCTCCAGGCAGAGAAAGAAGGTTCTAGCTGCCTGAGGTAACAAACTCTTTCATTGGCCAAGGTATCCCTTGAGAACTGAATAAAAGGGAGACAGGAGCAGAGTTCTGTTAGATGGTTTGCTGCTGAGTGTTGTGAGAGCCAGAAGGCTAGAACACTAGCAGTGTAAGATGGGGCGGAAACTGCTAGGGAGCTGGTCTTACTGAAGCCGGCTAAGCCTTATGACAGAAGGCTAGCAAGTTTTCTCGGTTTTATTTCGAAATTTATGTACTCTTGCCAACCTAATCTTTCAACTACTGTTCCTGTACAGTGTTTTGAATTTTTGAAACATTTTTATCACCAGTAAACCTGTTCTTGTTTTTAGTATATTTTCTGGGGTGTCTATCAGTTAGTTTAGTCCTACCATACACCTACTTTCCCTTTTTACCACGCTACTAAGTTTTGATCTTGTTTCTCAATGACAGAGGGTTTGTGACGGTTAGCCCAAGCAGTCACACTGGTTTAAGAGTCTTTGGTGGCAGTGGATGGTTAGACTGAGGGCCAGTTGCGGCCAAACTCTAACACCATACAAGTATATTTTTGTCTTATCGGAATGATAATGTCTGCTTTAGAGACTTCCCCTCCCCCAACCTTCCTCCTTTATTTTTCAACCAATTATATAAAACCTGAAATTTAGTCCTTAAAAATAAATAAATCCAGAGGCCCCTCATAATCTGAGGACCTAAACTGTAGCTTACTTAGCTTGTGCCTTAATCTGGCACTGGAGAGAGGAAATCCAAATGAAATAAAGTTAAATAAATAAACCCTTGCTTACCTGGGGCCATCCCTGCACAAACAAAATGGTAGGTGTGGTTTGTAAGAGCACAAAAACATTTACATTTGATCATGTTTAGAAGGTGGCTGACAGAAGGATTGGAAGGCAGAGGCAGTCTGCAGAAGAGATGCTCACATCTGTTTTCTAATTTCCCATGTCTGTATGGCATGGGTCAGTGTAACACTGTTGCACAGATGTGGGAAAATAAAAACAGATGTGCATTGCAATCTGCACCGTGAGAATCAGGAATCCAACTGAACCTTCTGCTTTGAAGAACGATTCATTCTCATCTCAAGAAATGGTCGTCCTTGGCAGTGGTAGAGCGAGGACGCCACCGGCCCCTGTTCATTCCACTGGTGGTGGCCCCCATCGCCAAAGGCACGCACCCCGCATCTGATGTCAGACGCACCTAAGTGTGATGTCAGACATGGGAGCATGGCCATGTTAGCAAACAGAGCCATGCACCCCGTTTGCAAGTAAACTTTGGCTGGCACCGTGTTTGCAGCATGGCTGGTAGTGCCTCTTGCTGCTTGCAAAAGCAGAGATGCATTCCCAGCCAGGCTGGGAACATTTTTGAAAGGCTTCAGCCAGCACTGGGCTCCCAGCCTGTCTGGGAACGTGTCTCTCTGCTTTTGCAAGCAGAGAGAGGTGCTACCGGCTGCACTGCAAATGTTACGCCGGCCAAAGTTTACTTGCAAATGGGGTGCATGGCCCCATTTGCTAATGCGGCCACGCCTCCTGTCTCTGATGTCAGATGCAGGGAGTATGGCTGGGGTGCCAGGTACGGATTCTTTGGAAACCTCCTCCTCCTAAGCAGTGGTGGCTCTGTCCCTGATCCTTGGATACGGCTGGAAGCCACAGTAGGAATTCACCCATCCAGTCTGCCTGCTATGACACTCAAGTACACCCAAACAGATCCAATCCAAGACTTGGCTAGGCTGCTGCTAAAGACCTCCAGTGATCAAGGTTCCATCACATACTGTGCAACAAGTTTTCATGCTCAACCACTCTTGCGATTAGGAGGTTTATAGATGATGTGATGATCTGGCAGATATTCTGCCATGGATGTTGTAATTCTAATGGCGTAGACTATTATCCCATATCCACCTTCTGTCCCATTCTTTCCCTCTGGCATACTTTCTGTTGGGAACAAGTATCATTGGACAGATGCCAAACTCTTGTGTGAGCTAGCCAGAGGTTTAAATGTGAGGGTACACACTGGAATGCACACCTGCATTTTCAGGACATCACCTGCATTTAAATGTGCATTTGGACGTGCATTCTGATACACAACCAATGTATGCCTGCAGTTCATAAATACAAAGAGATCCAAGACATTTGGCAGAGTTTCCACAGATGTCTGAAAGGATGGGGTGGAAAAGCAAAAGAAAAGAACACTGCAATAAAGGGAGCGTTCCCAGATCAGTTCCCAATGTCTAATCTAAATCTTTTCATATCTCACTTGAACTCTTTTGACCACTCCTCCATATGACTCCTCCTTCTCCAGAGTCATCAGAAGAAGACTCCGTAAGGTTGTTCTCATGACTATTCTGGGCAGGGCTGGGAGGATAGGGAAAGGGAAGGCAGGACCCAAGCTGCCTTCACCGATTGGCAAGGGGGAGGTGGGAAAACAGGCTGTAACCTCCCACATCCCACAATGCACCACACGAGGAGCATGGTGCATTGGGGGATTTCCCCATCAGTGGGCGCTCTACCTGCCTGCCGCTTGTGGCTGCTTAGGCTGCAGGCAACATAATTTATGTGCTGCCTGGTGGGAAAGCTCTGGGATTGGGTCCAGTCCTGGTGCTCCATATGAGCAGCCCTACCCGGGTGGGTCTGTGCAAACCTGCGTAGGGCTGCTCATGGGAACAGCCCCTTTGAGGGCTCTCTTGCTATCTGCAAGGTTCATCTGCTGGGGACATGTGGACAGGCCCTCCCTGCTGCGCCCTCCTTGATGGAACTCTCTCTCATGGCAGCTGAGATCAGCCCTCTTCTGGCTTATGTTTTGGCACTGACTGAAGACACTCCTCTTTTGACAGGCCTTTTTGGACTGCCCTGGATGACATTATCTGCTCTCACTGTAATATATTTCACTGACAACTGAATGGATGCTGTTTTTAGTGCTGCGTCTGTTTTTTGGGAGCTGCTTTGGATACTTTTAAGAGGAGTATTATAATTATTATTTATTTAAAATATTTATACCCCACCCCTCCAGTGCACTACTGCTCGGGGCGGCTCACAACAATAAGATAGATACAAGTTACAATAAAAGTAATAAAATTAACTAAATTAAACAAAAAAGTTGTCAGATTAAAAACCACAATCATTATAAGGTTCAAATTAAAGGTTATTTTAAAAACTAAAAACTGAAAATTATAAAAAGCTAAAGAACTAACCAGATATAACAAAAAAAAGGAGCATTAAAAAGCCTCCTTAAAAAGGTGTGTTTTAGGATGGATAGACAATTTGTAAATATATTCAAGTCAACCTTTCATGTATTTGAATACTTGTTTTGAAACCTTCCCAGCTTCTTAAGTCTTTCCAGATTCCCCAGATGCTGACCCCACAGAACTCTATTTTATTTGTGATTTA
This sequence comes from Hemicordylus capensis, assembly GCF_027244095.1. Classification (NCBI taxonomy): domain Eukaryota; kingdom Metazoa; phylum Chordata; class Lepidosauria; order Squamata; family Cordylidae; genus Hemicordylus; species Hemicordylus capensis. The sequence continues at coordinate 5,043,837 of NC_069658.1, forward strand.
GTGTTAAAACATGTATCCTGCTTTGTCTCACAAGTCAATATGGTTGAGAGAATGACTTGCTCAGGAACCTCCATCAAGCCCAAAATCTCAATCAACCACCAATGGCATGGAAGGTGCTTGAAAAGATTCCCTCTGCCAGGCCATTTCATGAATCCTGCATTTTCCTGCTTGCCACTGCACAGCTTTTGTTTTTGGCAGTGGGTTCAAATCCTAAGCGTGTGACTTGAACCCAGGTTTTGCAAGCCAAAGCATGGCACTGTATGTGCACAGTCCTGCTTTGTGTGGCTGGGACAGACACTTGGGACAGAAAGCACTGCTTTCGATGTATTTGGGGAAGGACCACAGTTCAGTGGAAGGATGTCTGCTCTCCATGCAGAAGGTTCCAGGTTCAATATCTGGCATCTCCAGGTAGAGCTGGGAAATGCCCCCAAGACTTGCATCTCTGGGTGGTTTACAATTAAAATCATTTAAAACATTAAAAACATTTTAAACCCAATATTAAAACTATTAAAACTATAAATCTGATTAAGAGCCTGGGTGAATAAGTATGTCCAGTGCCTTTTTAAAAGCTGGAAGAGATGGGAAGGCTCTTATTTCAACAGGGGGCACATTCCAAAGTCCAGGAGCAGCAACAGAGAAGGCCCATTCCCGAGTAGAACACGCTGCACCAAATCCCTGATTATCTCTCCCAGCGGTTTCATGTAGATTTTAAACAATATCAGAGACAATATGGAACTTCCAATACATCTGACCTTTCATTTTGTATATGCACAACAGCCTCTCCAGCTCTCCAGTGATAAGAGATGCGGAGGTGCGGGGTACGGATTAACATGCTAAGGAAGCCCATTTTCCCTTGCATGGAGGGCTCACAATAAGAACCATCTTCCCTGGATCTACAGCACGTTCTGGAAGGAAGTGGCTTACATTGGTGATAAGTCTGTCTGTCTGTCTCTCTCTCTGACCTGTCACTCTCTCCTACTCTAATAATCTATAAGTCACTCAAACAATGCAGCAAGAAACAAAGGAGTGAAACAAATGGCTTAGCTAAACAAAGGAAGGGAGAGAGAGAGATACTCTGTTCATGGATGCAGAGTGGTAGGCACATGTGTTATTAAGAGAGCAAAGCAAGGAATGGGGAAGAATCCTCTCCAGCCTGTACCAAGATCTTTGATACATGCAAGGAAGCCACTCTCTTCCTTAACATCTCTTTTCTCCCCGCCCCCACCTCAAATCACATGGCACAAGTATTGATCCTTCCCCAAACAGTGCTCTTAATTACACTTCATTGACAAATGAATATTTTTAATGCATACATTTCCTGGTAATTATCACCAAACCAGTCCTTAATTAGATCTCAAGATTCGCTTAATTAATCCAGGACTGAGAGACTGTTTGGTAACCGGGATCTAATAATCTGAGCCTATTTGCAGAAATGTTGGAAACTCAGCCTGTCTACTGCAATCAGATAGCTGAGGTTACGGGGTGGGTGGGAATGTGTCTGTGGTTTCTTCCTTGGATGCTAACACAGAATGATGAAAGGCTGTGGTGAGTATAAATTGGCGATGAGGGATAAAATAGACAGATTGCCATCAAGGAACCTGGAAGGCTGGGCTTCAAAAAGAAGCCAGGTTGGGTTTTTTTTTTGCAATTCTGCTTATATCCTATGGTACCAAATGAAAGGTATTATGCAAATAAGGCATAATTGCATGTATTTATTTAACTGGGGTGTTTTATACTGTTTGCAAATGTAGAAACACAGATTTGGAAGGAACCAGAAATCAAGCTTTGTTCTAAACCTCCCAGAGACGTAAGTTTTGGGTGGTATAAGAATTTGTCAAACAAACAAACAAACAAACAAACAAACAATAGGCCATACCTCACGCCAGAGCTAAGAGGGGAGTTTTCTGAAGCAGAGTGCCTGCCTATTGCTGGAATTGGAGGACTAGAGGTGGATCTAGACCAGGAGCTTGGTTTAGGGCTTGAGCTGGATCCTGAAGTGCAGCAGACAATGGTAAAAGATACTATTCTGTGGGCTAGGCAAAATCCCAATTCCAGATTTTTATATGAGGCTTAGACATTCCAGAGGGTTCAGGCTGCTTGCTAGCCAGAGGGTCCAATGTGGCACACTCCTGCTCCCTTCTGCGGTCCAAGCTCTCTTAGTCTTAGTTACTTCACTCGGATGGCACATTTGGATCACATCATCCTGTGAGGTTCCTGGTTCATGTTCTGGTACCTCTAACAAGACTACCCTTTTGCCCACCAGTCTTCCCTGGATCAAGCCATGAGCAGTGTGCCTCTAGCAGAGACAGGGGCGCAGCAAGGTTGGAGTTGGCCTGGAGACGAGATTTTAAAATGGGTCCCTCACTACTGATTTACAAAAGAGACTTTCAACCATGCAATGCGGTCCTATGTAAGTTTTCTCACAAATCCTAACAAAATCAGTACAGTTTGCTTCCAGGTAAGTGTGTAGAGAATTGCAGTCTCAGGCAGCAAATCTAACCACATTTAGCTGGAAGTACATTTCACTAAAACCTAAAGGACTTGGTAATTTTTTGTCATGAAACAATCCATTTATAGGACTTTTTTGGATGGTTATTTAATTTTGAAAATATTAAAACCCAACAATTTGTCCAATCCACTTCAATTTAAATATACATATTCCTCCCACATCTCTCTGCTCAAAACCAAAGCCCTATGCCCAGTCATTCCAGGTAATCTAAAGGCTGGGGCTGAAATGTTTTTTTTTTTTTTTTAATGACAGCAAAGGGCAGATTCTTCCATATCGAGGTGGAACTACATTAAAAATTTTTTTTTTATTTTTTTAAAAAAATTAAAACCAGCAAATTCCTCAGTCTCTGAATTAAATATTCAGAGTCATTTCAATCTGCCCCACACATCCACACACACCTTATATTAAAGCTCTATGGCATGCAATCCTTACATATCCAAAGGGAGGGGAGAGAGAAATAACCACAAAAAGGAAATCACATCCTATCTCCATTACTAAGCCTGAGGAGTCAAAAGCTGGGCATTGCTGTGGTGGGCAAGGGCGGCCAGCACGGGCCACCCTGCCTCCCTCCTTCCTTCCTTGCTGCCTGCCTGCCGGCACTTGAGTTCAGGCTTCAGGGAGGCCTGCACGGAGGCCTCTCTGGAAGCCCTGCCCACCCACTGAACAGCTGAGAGGTGGAGACTGAATGGGCTACAGCCTCTGGCAGGCTGCTTTGCTCCCCTGGCCAGAGCAGGAGGGCTAGCAGGAGAGGAGGCCAGCAGGCAAGGCAAGGGGGCTGGCTAAGGGGCTTCAAGGCCTTATGGGTCTAGAGACATTTGTCTCCCTTTGCCCAACGGAACTTACGCCCCTGAGAGCAGTGTGCAGTCCATGAAGGGACCAGCTGTGCACAGGGATCACTATACATTGCAGATACATGACTCATGGAAAGAAGGCAACCTGTATACTACAGAAGGAGCCAATCTTCCTCTAAGGTAACCTCTGACCCAAAGGAAAAATCCTCCCAGAATCGGGTCCTGCCGGGGGTTTTTTTTGGAAGGGATTTTTATATTTGATTGGTGAAGGAGACTCACAGGATAGTGGGGGCAAGAAGTGCACTATGAGGGCCAGGGATGGGACCTGTGCAGTGAGAAATGGCTTCATTCCTTGGTGCCCTTCCCAAACTTTACTATGCTTTTTGTTACCACTATTCAGCCTCATTTAAGATTTCTTTACTTTATGAGCTGAGCTTCAGTGAGGGGAGGGCATTTTAAAATCTTGTCTCCGGGCCCACTCCAACCTTGCTATGCCCCTGAATGAGACCAGAGGCACTCTTACCCCTGGACTTTGGGGCGAATGTCCAGGGCCTCAACACCCCCTGCCCCCCCAATCCTCTTTAGCCTGTCCTGGGTGGTGTGATTGCTGCTGGCCCACACAGCACCGGACAGCCGAATGTGACTGTAACCTGCACCAGATGCTTAAGGGATGTGGGGGGGGGAGGGGAGGATGGGGAAAGAAATATGTGGGATGGGAATATGTTGAGTTGTGTGTTGAAATGTTTCTGCTAATGCATATTTGCATCAATATACCTGTTTTATATTCTTACATTATTGTGAGTTCAGTTGCTGTTTGTGCCCCCAAGAACCCCTGTGTTAAAAATACTGTGTATATTATGGAGTGTGTGTGTGCGTGCGCGCATGCAGGGGGGTGATGCTTAGTGTGTTTCTCCAAAGGCCCTTTGGGACCAGACCCCAAAATTACCAAAGTGCACCTCTGAATGAGATGCCCATCAGAGCTGGAAGAAGGTGGCAACCCCCCACTGAGGGGAGGGGCTGGATGTAAAGTGAATCCCCCCCCTTCTCTGTATGTAGCAGTTTGTGGGCTGGAAGAGACAGAAATGCAGAAAGAGAGAGATCTGTGAGTTGGCTGGAGCCGTGAGTTGGCTTGAAGTGTGAGCACTGCAAGATATTCCCCTCAGGGGATGGAGCCGCTCTGGGAAAAGCAGAAGGTTTCAAGTTCTTCCCTGGCAGCATCTCCAAGATAGGGCTGAGAGAGTTTCCTGCCTGCAACCTTGGAGAAGCCACTGCCAGTCTGAGAAGACAATACTGAGCTAGAGGGACCAAAGGTCTGACTCAGTATGTGGCAGCTTCCTCTGTTTTTATGTTCCTATGTACCTTGGAGCTCAGGGCTGTCAGGGAAGGGTGCAGGCTGTAAAGGGAATTGGAGGGTATAGCATCTCCTACCTTGTAGGAATGCCTCTTTGAATATTAGAGTTTAGAGTTGGAAAGTACCTTAAAAGCCTTCTCGTCCACTCCCCTCCTCCGTGCAGGAAACTGTCATAGCACCCCTGACAGACAGCTATCCAACTTCTAATTGAAAACCTCCAGTGAAGGATTGCTGAGTGATGCATGAGGCAGGCGGTTCCCCTGTCCAACTGCCCTTACAGTTAGGAAATTCTTCCTAATATCTGCTTGCCTCCACTTAAGCTCTGCTGTAGATTTGCACATGAAGCAGATATATTACAGAAGTGTTGTCTATCCATAGTGCTCTCTCCTCCATAGGAATCCAAACTCAAGTTCCAAGTACGGTACCTGGAACTTGGGGAAGTGGGGAGAATAGAGCAAGACAGGGTGGCGCTCGCAATGGAGACAGAGTGTCGCTAGAGCAATGTGATCATTTCCATTGACTCCGAAAGATCCAGACATAGAGTACAGAATGGGGATGGAGTGTCCTTTTTAGCACTGACTTTGTAAGAGACCAGTTCAAGCTGGAGCTGATCAAACCCCACTCGCTCTTGGCCTGGCAGGCCGCTGAATGTAACTCCCCTGCAGCCAGCAATCTATCGCTCCCCTTAGTCAGCCGAGCTTGGCATTCTCCAGTCCGGGACTGTGAGGGGAGAATAAAAATGGAGACACAATTGCCCCGCGCTGTGCTCACTTTGTAATCCCTAATGAGAGACCTCGGTGGGGAAAACTAATTTCCCAGCCTGTCTTGAGGTGTGAAATAAAGTTCTTCTTGAAAATGAGAGCTTGACAGGTCACTGGTGCAATTTCATATGCACAGCAAAATAAAATCTCCATCCATTGGTATTTCATTAAAAGCCATGCAAACAAATGGGCCCACCCCACCCGCTGCCCTATTTCCCCCACTCAGCAGCACCGTCTGTGCTGGCGCACGACCCTCCCCTCCACAAACAAAGCGTAAACTTTCTATCAGGAGCAAGGCTGCATTGAGACAGCAGGTAAATCTTGTTCTCTTTAGGAGAACAAGAGTCATCAAAGGGTGTGTGTGTGGGGGGGGACCCCTTGCAAGAGCTTTTGCCTCGCCAAGTTCAAGGCTGCTTGTAGCCAAATAAAAGCAGCCCAGAGGGTTAAGAATTGGTAGCCCCTCCAGATTCTTATGTCTACTTGCCTGTCAAGGAATCAGGGCTGTCCTTAGGAAATGGCTAGCAGGGCGACCGCCCCGGGCCCCGCTCTTTTAACCCCCATTAGAATGAGCTCGAAGGGGCCCCCGCACTGGCTGATTTGCCCCAGGCCCGCACCCCGCCAGGGCTCTCTAAGGACAGCCCAGCAAGGAATTCATGAGCCCCCCCCCGCCGTGGCTCTGAATTAGGGCTATTCCTATGTGTGCCACCGGTTCTTCCTTCCTAGGTGCAAGAGTGCATGTTTCTCCCTGTTGAATTTCCTTTGCTTTTCAGCTGCCCAACTCACCAGAGTGTTGAGACCAGTCGGAATGTTTGGCCTGGTCTCCTGGAGTTAAACTCGACAGGGACACAAATGGGTGCTAAAGAGGCTTGCTTGCTTCCTGCTAGAAGTGCTTCTCATATGACTCGTGGGGGGGGCAATCCTAATGAGGGCAATCCTAATGGGAGGGCATGTGCTGTGAACTCTCTCCCTGGTTGATACTTCCCTGCAAAAAAGCATCGGCCCACGTGATGTGCTGTGTTTTGCCTCTCTAAGGCTGCACCCCAGGGCTGCTTTGGGCTCTTTAGCAGCCCTGGTGGTGTCTCATTCGTGACAATGGGGGAATCCGCTGGCGCTCTGCTTGTGAGACTGTTGGTTGAGAGCACTGGTGGGGCTGTTAGGGAGTCTGCAGCAGCAGCAGCAATAGCAATAGCACTTACATTTATATACCGCTCTATAGCCGGAGCTCTCTAAGCGGTTTACAATGATTTTAGCATATTGCCCCCCAATATTCTGGGTACTCATTTTACCGACCTCGGAAGGATGGAAGGCTGAGTCAACCTTGAGCCCCTGGTCAGGATCGAACTTGCAACCTTCTGGTTACAGGGCGGCAGTTTTACCACTGCGCCACCAGGGCCACACAGCAGAGTGCGGCATTACAGAGACCCATGCTCCACATTATGGGCGGTGGGAGGGAGCATTTGGAATCCCCAGCAGGCAGAGTCCCTTCCAATACTGGCCTCTAAAGCGGGCTGTCATGAAGCGACAACAACAAAAGGAGGGCCACCATCTGCCGGAAAGGCAGTGAGAAAGGAGGCAGGGCTAGCAACATGCATCTTAGAAGTGTACAGGAGCCCTCAGTCCTCTGCCTTCTACCGAGTCAGACCCCATTGGTCCATCTAGCTCAGTATTGTCGACACAGACTGGCCGCGGCTTCTCCAAACTTGCAGGCACAATTCTCTGCCAGCCCTACCTGGACATGCTGCCAGGGAGGGAGCTTAGGAGCTTCTGCATGCAAGCAGGCAGCTGCTCTTCCCGGAGAGCCAGCGTGGTGTAGTGGTTAGAGTGCTGGACTAGGACCGGGGAGACCCGAGTTCAAATCCCCATTCAGCCATGAGACTAGCTGGGTGGCTCTGGGCCAGTCACTTCTCTCTCAGCCTCACCTACTTCACAGGGTGGTTGTGAAAGAGAAACTCAAGTATGTAGTACACCACGCTGGGCTCCTTGGAGGAAGAGCGGGATAGAAATGTCATCATCATCACGATCGGTGAGACATGCCCAGAGCGGGTTTGCAGGGAGAATGGACTTAGCCCACTCTCCCCGCAGGCGACCGGAAGGGAAGCCCTGGGTAGCTTGTTTGGCTGCCCACACGATTGCCAGCTCCATCACAGAGCCAGTGGGTGCTTGAGAGTTCGGGGGCCGCATGTGCGCAGGGCATGCTGGAGAGACCCCCTGAGCCGGGAGGCTGCTTTTTAGCCTCCCAGTCAGGGGTCTCCTCACGAATTGCTGCAGCACAGAGTTGCCCCGTGACAACACACGATTTAAAAAACCGGGTTTGCAGAGCACTCGCTCCACAAACCCAGTTTAAGGGCAGGGGTAATTCAGTGGGTTACCCTCCTGTAAACCACTGGGCTCGCCTGCGAGCCTAGTGGTTTACATGACCAGTGAAAACCGAGCCCGATTTTTGCTGGTCTTGAGAATAGCCTCATAGTCTCCTATTCACATGCAAAGCAGGGTGGACCCTGCTTAGCAAAGGGGACGATTCATGCCCGCTGCCACAAGACCAGCCCTCCTCCTCATTCACCAGGATGCCTCATTCATTCATGATTCCACAGCCATGGGATTGGTCATCATTTTGGATTGTTAAGTGGCTGGGCTCTGGTTCTCAGTGACTGTCACAGCCGCTCTGGGAGGTCGACCCCCAAGGCTTAGCCATCTTAGTCTGTTGCAGCACAAACGCCTTAGAGATGGGCTACTTAGCCCTATCCCTTGACCCTTAACCCTATAAGAGCCCCTGGTGGCGCAGTGGTAAAACTGCCGTCCTGTAACCAGAAGGTTACAAGTTCAATCCTGACCAGGGGCTCAAGGTTGACTCAGCCTTCCATCCTTCCGAGGTCGGTAAAATGAGTACCCAGAATGTTGGGGGGCAATATGCTAAATCACTGTAAACCGCTTAGAGAGCTTCCAGCTATAGAGCGGTATATAAATGTAAGTGCTATTGCCATTGCTATCAGACACTACACTGGAATTGAGTGCAGGTGTTTGTGTGAATGACCGTACCTGCATTCATTTTAAAAGTGACCCTGGGTACAGGACCTCTCAGATGCAGGGTACAGATAGGCAGTGCACTGCTGCTGTACCTGCATTCAGCATTATGTGTGAACAACTGTACCCGCATACAGATCTGTATATGAGTGTTCTATGCTTGCGAATAGGGCTATTTATTGTGCCTCAATGCAATATATAAACCGCCCAGAGACGTAAGTTTGGGGTGGTATAAAAATGTTTTAATAAATAATTTTTAAAAAATATCCAATGCAAAGAGGGCTTTGACCCACAAAGGCTTATGCCACAATAAACGTGTGGTTTTTAACCTGGGAGAAAGAGCCATATATATGAACTCCTATTGCACCGACTGGAGAAACTGAGGCATCTACCAACCTTTCCCAAGGCATTCAGTTTAGGACCACTTCACGCACTCTGCATATGACTAGGTGGTCATTTCACCCTCCCGCCCAGATGGCACGATGTGCACAATGTGAATGAGCAGGTCAACAAATGATGTGCAGCCTTGCAAGTGTCACTCATGATGTAACAGTCCATATGATCCATTGGCCATGACATATCGTGACGGGGGCAAGCAATGTGTCTTCAGTCACCCACACCGGGTGGTTTCTGCCAATTGTGATGCTGCGAGGGGCTGGGAAATGACTTGATTATCAAGCCAGAGGTGACCAGTTCGAATCCCCGCTGGTAGGTTTCTCAGACTATGGGAAACACCAATATTGGGCAGCGGCGATATAGGAAGGTTCTGAAAGGCATCTTCTCAAACTGCGTGGGAGGAGGCAATGGTCAACCCCTCCTGTATTCTACCAAAGAAAACCACAGGGCTCTGTGGGTGCCAGGAGCTGACATTGACTTGACAGCACACTTTACTTTACTTAAGGGGCTGGCAATTCTTTTTATATTAAAAAAAAAACACCTTTACATAACACTAACCTGAGTTTCAGTGCCCCCCCCCCCTTGCAGAGGCAGAGCAGTGGGGCTGAAAGACCAGGACAAAGGCTGAGTACATGGAAGTCAAGTTGGAGGTGAGTACAATATGTGTGACTACAAAATGTGCTTCTTGTTTGCTTGCTTACTTATTTATTTAAAAATGCCCTGGACAGGGAAGGATTAAGCTCTTTGCCACCCAGAGGCGGCCAAAGATTTGCCACTCTAGTGGCAAGGGAGGAGCGGGAGGGAGTTGAATTAAATGTATGTTTAATGTTTAAAACTGCGGCCGTGCAAGAGCGTGACGGCGTGAGCTCCTTAGGCAACCCACGTGGGTGTGTGCCGTGTGGGATGCAAAGGGGCCATGGGCAGAGGAGAGAGCAGGCCGGCAGCGAGGCAGCGATCACCAGCGAAGCGGAGAGGGTGGCAATTGGGCCTGCCTCCCTCCCAAATGACAGAGATCGCCCTGTTTTGGGCCTTTCTGCGCACACGCCGGGGGCCTACTCTCTCTGCCACCCCATCGCCCCTTTGCATGGCACAGACCCGCTGCCGTGCCGTCACCAGTGAAAAACAAACAAATGTGAATATATGAATATTTCTTTTAAAAAAATGCCACTAGGGGGGTATATTTGCCACCCCAGGCAGCCACCTCCCCTGCCTCTCTCGTAATCCGCCTTGGAAGTTCCGTTAGGCACCGGCTTTTCGATGCATGAGTGACACTGGAAGCATCTTAACTTTTCACTTAAAATGAAAAGGGTGTTTTAATGCTAAAATCCACATGCATTTATTGGGACGTTGAGCATGTACATGAATTTTAAAACATATACATGGGATTGCCAGGAATAAATGACGTGCTCAGAGTTCTCATGCATTTTCCTGCACTCTTAGCAAAACATTAACATCGGAAGCTGCGTGGAGCCTAGAAAGAAGGTGGGTTTTGAACCTTTTTCTTTCCAGGGCTAAGGCCTGGACCGCACAATCCCGCTGCTAGCTTCAGAACGGGAGTGAAGGGGGAGGGGGAGGAAGAGAGAGCATCTTTCCCAACGGAAATTGGGTTCAACTCCTCCACAAGTTTAAAAAGCCCAGTCCTTTGACAGAAAGTAATTACTGCGGCTCAGAGTGACAACCAGTAAGGAATGGAGATTGGAGAGGAAACTTAAATCAAGTGCTCTTTGCAAATAAATTATAACTCTGGAAGCCCCTCTGAGCACCTCTCTTGATTTTGATATTCCCCGAAGAGTCCCATAACCAAGGAGGATGTCTTAGCCACAGGCCATGTCACTCCTGCGTGGGATGACTGCCCCCCCGCCCCCGCTCTGTCTTTGTCACCCAGCACTCTTGAAGTGTGGCCACAGTCGCTCCAGGGACCAGGCAGCTAATCTTCTCCTGGTGGCTGCCTGCCTTGTTCATCCTCCGGATGAGACATTGCAGTCAGGCCCCCAGCCCCATCCCGGCAAAGGGGGAAAATGACTGGCCATTTTTATGCGGAATTGTGGTGCTCCTCCAGGCAAGTGTCAACAGGCAGAAGTGCAGCCTGGTTTTTCATCTCTGCAGTCTAACAGGATGGATTAATACTTTCCAGCTTGAAATACTGCAGAAGCCTTTTGCTCATCGTTCCTCTTCGTTGATGATTCTGGTACATATCGGCTTGAATTTTTTTTTAAACCACCCACCTCTCCCACAGGTGTCCCTGTGCAGTTGCAAAGGATTCTGGTGCATGTTAACCCCTGCTAACTTGGCAAAGAGGCACCTTTTAACATGGTGATCCTCTTTATTTTGCAGTGGGAGAGTAACTGGCCCTATCCACCCCCAGCACAGTACCTCCAGTGACTGTTGCTGGTGTCTATCTTATGTTTCTTTTTAGATTGTGAGCCCTTTGGGGACAGGGGTCCATCGTATCTATTTATTATTTCTCTGTGTAAACCACCCTGAGCCATTTTTGAAAATGCGGTATAGAAATTGAATAAATAATAATAGCAACAACCACCACAATGTTCTAGGCTAGGGAGTCCTATCAGTTCATATGGGCTACCAGCTGGGTTTGTTGGGCTGAGCTCTCATTCTATGCAAGCTGGATGTTCACCCTAGAATGCCTGCAGTGCTCCCCCACAGCGGAGCACTGCAGGAGAAGGCTGGTCATGGAGGACAAGGTGATCACTGGAGACCTTGTCTGCCATTATGAAGCAGCCCTAGAATTCCAGAGACCACAGTTTGGAAGGCAGTGGACTAGGAGGAGTCAGTCCTAGAAGGCAGCATGAGAGCATAAGATGATCCCTGCAGGATCTGACTCAAGGTCTATCTCATCTAGTTTTGGTCAGTGGGCAAGCAGAAGCCCACAGGGAAGGCATGAAGGGGACTGCCCTCTCCCACAGTTGCCTTTCTCCAACTGCTATTCAGCCACTGACAGATGTATCCTATGGAGAGACCTATCCTTTATAACAGGGGCTCTCAGACTTGGGTTCCCAGATGTTGTTGGACTACAGCTCCCATAACCTCCAGTCACAGTGCCCTTCAGCATCTGGCCTTGCATCTAATTGCATGATTCATTGATTGCATTCACTGCCGCAAGATGTGTCGAAGGCCACTAGATGACTAATGAGGCCAAGTGAGGTGGCCAGACCAGATCAGGCCCCTTGAGGTGGTCACCTCCGGCAGCGGACTGGTGCAAGCAGCAGATTGGCTGCCTCCCCCAACCTGGCCAACTTGGCTGTCCCGATGCCTCCCTCAAAGCTTACCCTGCTGCTGCCTCCTCATCATTCTGGCTCATCCAACTCCACCTCTGGATTTTCAAAAGCCAAGGAGTGGGAGAGGAAGGGGAAGTGAGGTCAGTAGAGTGCTGCCATAGCTCAAGAATCTCTGTTCCTCACTTCCACTACTGCTCCCTTCCTTTGGCTTTTGAGAAGTCTGGCTCTCATTCTGCTGTGGGGTGGGAGTCCACCAGTCCTGAGGGCAGGAACAGAGGAGGAAGCCATGAAAAGTGAGGCTGAGATGGGAAGAAAGGCACCCACAATGTGATCTGTCTGCCACAGGGAATATTGGAGTGTGTGTGCTGCGGGCAGGCGGGGGCGAGTGGAACTGGTGCACTGCACACTCTGCGCACCATGGGGGAGATCAAGGGTGAAGTGGGGGAATCAGTGCAAGGCATGCTCTGCATGCTCAGAGGATTTGGGGAAGAGCTCACCTCATTGCCACAAGCACTATCAGGGGCTGGGCCAGGCCACATGAGCTCAGACAACTTTAAAAGGGGATAAGACAAATTCATGGAGGAGAGGTCTGTAACTGGCTATTAGTCATTATGGCTAGGTGGAACCTGCATGGTCAGAGGCAGTATACCCCTGAACACTGGTTGTTGGGAGAGATACCAGCAGGGGTGGGCGATGGTCTTTATGCTCTGTTTGGGGTTCACTGAAAGCATCTGATTGGCCACAGATGCTGGGAAACGGAATAGTGGGCCTGACGGGCATTCCAATCTGATCCAGCTCTTCTTATATTCTCGACAAGATGTTGTAACCTCCTTTAAAAGCTGTCACCAAAGAAAGTTATGGCTATCACCATGTTTTGTGGCAGTGAATTTCATGGACTGTGTGAAGAAATCCTTGCTTTTGTCTGTCCCGAATCTCCCGCCCATCAATTTCTTGGATTCCCAAGTTCTGGTATTATGGAAGAGATAGAATTCGGCACTTTTGCCACACCAGGCACACGACTGTAAAAACTTGTGTCACGTCCTCGGTCAGATCCAAACAGGATCATTCGCAATAGTTTCTGCTTTCTGCCTAAGTGAAATGGCCTCTCTTAATTCACTTCTTTTGTAGATGATTTGGAAGGAACATGAAAGAAACTCTCTCAGTTCTGTGGTTTTGACCTAAAAAATGCTGAATTCCACTGGAAACTCTCCTAAGTGAATTTTCTCAGCTTTGGATTAGATTCCCAATGCAGGAAAGATGGAAGTTAAAATAAGACAGCAGGGGAGGTTGAGATGCAGGCCTAAGGGTGGTGAATTTTCATTACAGTATCTCTAAGAAAAGTTGGATCTTTTTATAAGGCAAAACAACCAATGCTACCCAACAGAATTCCTCCCACTGAGTTAGAAGTAGAAGCATTTGCAAAGAATAGCTGGAAGGGTGCTGGCCTGCAACCACCAACATTTAAGATAAGCTATCAGGATTCTGAAGGTGCTGATGAAAATGGGCCGAGACCTGAGATGCTTCTGTTACAGAGCTTGGTCACAAGGGAGAGGTCAAGTTCGGAAGCAGCCATTGTGATTCAGTGCTGATCCAGGAACTGAGAGACTTTCCTTCTAGAGCAAGTAGCACATTTAGTGAATGCACTCCCAGCTTTGGTTGTTGGTAGTTCTTTTTACAAACCGAACATGGGCAGATGTGTGTATGCACTAAATTAAAAGAATATCCATATCTTACAACCTGAATAAGTTATGCATAAGTTATGAGACTGGCTGCAACCCCCTTGCTAAGTAGGGTCCTTCCTGGTTTGCATTTGAATGGGAGACATGTGTGAGCACTGTAAGATATTTCCTTAAGGGGATGGGGCCACTCTGGGAAGAGCACCTGCATGTTTGCATGCAGAAGGTTCTAAGTTCCCTCTCTGGCACCTCCAAGTTAGGGCTGAGAGAGACCTCTGCCTGCAACCTTGGAGAAGCTGCTGCCAGTCTGTGTAGACAATACTGAGCTAGATGGACCAAGGGTCTGACTCAGTATAAGGCAGCTTCCTATGTTCCTAACGTTGAACTGTGGGTCGAATGGACCTACACTTCCGTGTCTCCTCCCTCCACTCTCCCGTCCACATTCGGACGTTCTGGAGAGAGTCCTCTCTGCAGTCATCATGACTGCAGAGAGGTGGGGGAGCTGGCTGTGTGGGCTTCCTTCTTTCATGACGGACAGCCCGCACAGCCAATAGCAGCCAGAGTGAGGGATGAGCTTCCTCTCTCAACTCCAGTTTCAGAGAAGGCTACCTGTGGTGCCAGCGTTCGGATGTAACACTGGCCTCGCCAAACCACAGGTGGCGAAACCAGGAGATAACCGAGAGTATAGAATGGAGTTTGGGGAGGGAAACCATAAGTCCATTTTTTCTTTAACTACGGTTGCCTGCATATGGTTTGCGAACTGGAGGTGAAGCAACCTCCGGTTTCACGTTATGTGAGAATGTGGCCTATACCTCATCATTCCTGGCTGCGATTGGGTTCTTGTCTGTGTTCACTGGCCAAATAAGGAAGGAAATATCAATCTGTCTGGTGAACCCCTGCATCTAGGCACCAGCTGCTGGTGGTCCGTTCAGGACTCTATGGATGCTGCTCAGTGGTGTCTCCCAGGAATTATGGAGCACAGCACCTACACAGGCCGTGGTGGTGGGAGTGTCTCCACTGTGCACTGTGCCTTCTTTGCCTTCCCAGTTCCTCCCTCCCGGCCAAGTACTGCTGATTTAGTTTTCTTTCTCTCTCCAGACCAATACAAGGATGTTATCATGCCAATTAGCTCCTTTTGTCTTGAGCAAGGGTATGCGGCCCACCATTGGTTATCACCCACTTATCCCATTTGGAGGTAATGGATTTTGCAGTGGCAGAAGACTCTGAAAGGGAGCAGAGAGAAAACAGGGAGAGGCGGAGAGAGAGAGAGAGAGAGAGAGAGAGAGAGAGAGAGTAAAGATACTTGCAAAGTCCCTCTGGACCTCTTAGCTGTCCTGCCAGATGCCTGCACTGCTACTGCAGTGTGAATAGAAAGGAAAAGTAGCTCAGATGAGGTCTTTATGCCCCAAAAGGCCGTCTTCGATGCTGGGATGATTCATACCCCCTGTCAAGCTGCCGGGCTGCCTGGCTTTCTATTCCGGGGCTCGGAAACGTCTGATTTATTAGTTCATTTATGGAACAATGGGGTGGGGGGCAGAGAGGAGAGAGAAAGTTGTCTTGTGGATTAGCAAAAATACGTACACACACACACACACACACACACACACACACACACACACACACACTCCAAGTAAGCATTAAGAGACATTATTGTGATGTAAGGTGCTAACAGTAATTCTGGCTGGTAGTGTGAATGTAATGAGGTATGGCAAAACCCAGGATGAGGTTGGAGGGGGACTACTGATTTGAAAGTCTCATCTTATGAATATAGGATGGGGGGCAGGAAGAGTCATCGAATGCACAATTAATTGACACATTCTTGGAAGACGGGTGCACCACTGATCATTAGCCACAGCAACTAAGTGGAACATCCATGTTGGGAGGCTGTATGGCACTCAGTACCAGTTGTTGAGAGGCAATCGCCTTCTTGTGGGCCTGCTAGAGGCCTCCAGTTGTTGGCTACCATGGGAAGCAGGATGATGAGCATCTGATCTGATGCAGGAAGATAGTTCATATGTTCTTATGAAAGATTGAGCACTTTAAAATGTCATTTTACAAATAATACAACATTCGTTCTTTATTTTTTTGTTGCTAGCATGTTTGATAAGACTTTTATGCCCACCGTGCCTGCATCTCAGGCAGAAAGGCTCTCTTGCTGACATATTTAGCAGCGGTGTCTTGATATGGATTAAGAGAGCATGGTAATAAAGATATATAAGAGCATTGTAATCACACTGCTAGATCAAACCTGCCTTGTTGAAGACCTGGGCCCAGCTGCTGGGTAGGACAGAGCCCTCTGGGTAGGACGGAGCACACCATCACTTCCTGCCCTCTGACCCTGTTTGTAGCTCACATACGAGCAGGAAACAGGAACATGCACCACTCCTGAAGAAGGGCTCTCCCCAAGGCACCCATCCCACGTTCTTCCACCCATCCTCCTTCCACTGGTTGGGCTCCTGGCTAGTGGAAGGCAAATGGGCAGAGCCTAGCCAGCCGCTGAAGAAGGATGCTGGTGGCAGTGATGGGCTATGTGTATGCCCTCCTCCCATCAGCCAGGAGCCCAGCCAATGGAAGGAGGAGGTGCACAGCAGGACCAGCTGTCAGGGAGGCAGTGGTGGCGGCCCCGGCCAGGGAGCTTGGCAGCTTCTCCAGACTCTCCACGGCTCCCCGATGCCCTCTTCCCATCAGCCGGGATCCCAGCTGATGGAAGGAGGAGGCACACAGCTGGACCAGCTGCCGGGGTGGTGGTGGGGGGAGTGGCTGCTGCTGGCCTGGGAGTTTGGTGGCTCTTCTGGATGCTCTGCGGCTCCCTGGCACAGGGCATGATGGGTTCTTTGAACCCGTCTGCTCAATTACAGCCCTGCCTCTCTCCTGGCCTTGGGCAAGAGGCTTCTCCTAGCCTATTAATAATCATGTGGAACCAGTCGATTGGTTGCTGCCAGCGTTTGGCACTCGGAGGGATACTGCCTATGAACATGGAGGTCCCATTAAGCTGTCATCGTTACTAGACCCATTGTCCTAAAAAATGACACAAAACACCTAAGTTAATGGCCACCAGCACTGCTTGTGGCAACACATTTCACAATTTAATGATGCACTGGGTGAACAAGAACTTCCTTTTTGTTAGTCCTGCAAGGCAGGCTGGGATAGCGTCCAGGACCTTGCTGGGAGGTCTGGGCAGGGGTGTGCCTCTGGTTCATATTGCTTACTTCCAACAAACCGAGACACGCAATTGTCTGAAGCACAGACTTAAAGTTCCCATATCTGAAAGTTCCCATATCCCAGACGTAAAGTCCTCCTCTCTCAGGCTCCACGTTATGTGTGGACCTGGCCATTGTCTCTTAGCCACGACACCACGCTGGCTCTCAGGCTCTAAAATGCAGCCATAAAAAAACAATCAATGCTCCCCACCTTTTTATTGTATGATAAGCAATACAATCGGCCAAAAGAAATGCCAGCACTGTAATGTCTTCTGTGATTTGATTTTCATGGCTTGGCTTTCCTGAGGAAGTGGAGGTGGGAGCTCCCAATGTCTTTCAAAAAAGCAGCCATGGTGTGTATGTGATTGTGTGGTGTGTGTGTGTGTGTGTGTATTTGGACTAGATTCACAGCACGGGGGAAAGAAGTTTAACCCTTTGCCCTTGTGCTGATTTGCTAACTTGCACTGCCCTCGATGGGAAACCTTCTGGGCACAATCTGTCCCCATCCATTTTCCCTTCCATGGCTAATAGCGTCTTTGGGAAGATGATATGGATTGGGCCATGGCAGAGGGGCAAGGTTAGGTCCCCCTCCCCGCCAAACCATGGGGCCGTAGCTCAGTGGCAGAGCATCTGCTTGGCACGCAGAAGGTCCCCGGTTCAATCCCCGGCAACATCTCCTGCACACTCCTGTCTGCAGCCCTGGACAGCTGCTGCCGGCCAGTGTAGACCATACTGAGCTAGATAGGCCAATGGTTTGACTCGGTAGGCAGCAGTTTCCTAAGGGATGGGCCTCTAGCTTAGTGGTAGAGCATCTGCTTTGCAAGTTCAAGTTCTCTCCCTGGCTGCATCTCCAGGCAGGGCTGAGAGAGGCGCCTGTCTGAAATCCGGCGATCTGCCACCTGTCAGGGTAGATGGATGGATGAGGGAGATGGATGGTGCATGAGAAGGCAGCTCCCTCGGCCCCAGTCTCACTGGGCTGCCCCTGCAGCAGCCTTTGGAGCAGCAGCAGAAGATGCCAGGAGTTCCAGGCCTGACGCACTCCCTGGAGAAGCCAACACTCGGCGCTCTGGGATTGTTCAAATGCTGGTATGTCTGGAGGCGGAAGTGAAGAGACTGGGAAAGTTTCTCCGGCGAAAGCAACCATCCAGTTGGGAAGCAGTCCCTTCTGGTGAGGAGCTGTGACAGAGGCTGCTGCGTTCCTGTTAATTTTCGCGGCACAGCTGTCAGCGGGTCTGTAAATAGTCCTGCACCAAGCTAACACTTTCCCATCCACACATCAACTGTTCAATTAACAGAAGAAGGATATATAAAGTATGCCACAGCCTTTGATGCTTCCCAGCAATTTATGAAAGTGTACACAAATCTAATTACAAGCCCCACTGCTTTCCATTTACATGGTGCCTCTCGGGTTTGGAGCTGTTTATATCAAAATCATGGCTAAAAAATATATCAGGGCTGATCTACAGCCCCACAGCCCCGTGATCACCAAGGACCACCAGGCCCCACCTTTGGGGGAGGCTTCTGCCAACTTAGCTGTTTGGCTAAATGGTGCACACCCAAGGGAAGGAGCTTTGTCCGTGGGCCGCGCAGGATACAACTTCATCGAGTTCACAGAGTTCATGTTCCAGAGCAATACTTTCATCCTTTCCCCACTGTGTGTGTGTGTGTGTGTGTGTGTGTCAAACTGAGCACTGCACACAGGAACATAGGAAGCTGCCTTCTACCAAGTCAGACCCTTGGTCCATCTAGCTCAGTATTGTCTGCACAGACTGGCAGCAGCTTCTCCAAAGCTACAGGCAGGAATCTCAGTCCTTTCTAGAGATGCTGCCAGGGAGGGAACTTGGGAACTTCTGCATGCAAGCATGTAGATGCTTTCCCCAGAGTGGCCCCACCCCCTGAAGGGAATATCTTACAGTGCTCACATATGTAGTCTCCCATTCAAATGCAAACCAGGACAGACCCTGCTTAACAAAAGGGACAGTTTGTGCTTGCTACCACAAGATTAGCTCTCCTCCCACACAGAGGCCATTCAAAGCCTTGCAGGGAAGAACAGGGAATAGATTAAGTGCACTAAAACAAAGCAGGAAGCCCTGTGGCACACAGAGAAATGAAATCTCCAGTATCTTAAGGGATGGTCTTTACTAGCTCTGCTAGTCAAGAGCCTTTTTGCAGAAGAAACCTGGGGCTGAACTGCAGATCTTTGCTGTGCAAAGCAGGTGGTGCACATGGCCAAATATGCTGCCGGGCGGAAGGGCGGGCGTGATCCAAATGAGCTACAAGTCTCTGCTGCTCGCACGACTCACAGCAAGTGGCAGAGCAGGGAGATGTCAAGGCCAGGGTGGAAAGTCAGTTTGGGATCGGGCTTGATCCCGATGCTGCACACGAGCAGCCTAGCCCAGGTTGGACTGCCCTCGGATACGCTGCTTGTGTGAACAGGCTCTCTGTGTCTGTATATATGTACACATCTTCGTAACCCTCTTCACATGTTATGTTCCGTGCACATACAATCTGTGTGCAGTGTATGCCAGTATAGATTGGTACACATGTAGTTATTCACTAGGAGTGTGCACAACACACATTTTGTGTTCCTTGGAATGTACGGGTGAGTTCTGTTGGAACCACCGGCCATTCCGGCCGCCAATTTGGATTTTAAAGTGGCAACCACGCATGCACGGCCAACATTTTGGAATCCAAAATGGTGGCTGGACCTGGGTCAGGATATTCCACCTTGGAACGAGTCGTCCCGTTCCGAGCTCAGAACAGGACCCCCTTTTAAAGGGTGTTCTGCTCCAAGGTCAGAAGGCTCGAAATGTCCTGTTTCGAGGCGGAACGTTCTAACCTCAGAACATCCAGCACATTCCTATGATCCACACATTATATATTCAACCCACATACAGGAGTATGTTTCTTATCTGTCCCCTACATTTGAGCGGGCCTGAACTCAGATTCACTTTCAAAGTGAACGCATGTACAGCCATTCACACAAAACCATGTATGGCCAGTCAACTCGATGTTTTCCTGAAAATGCACCAAGGAACGATGAGCATCACGGTATCTTGTCATTCACTGGTGCATCCTGGAGTGTGGCGGGGAATGACGCCTGCGCCCCCACCCGTTCCATGCAGCCACACACATTTCAATACTGTAAAATATTCAAGGTAGCTTTGTGGGTTCTGCCCTGAAATGCCCTCATTTCAGCCCACTGCCCCAAATATATCTGAATGTTTATTTGGTGCTATAACTGCACCAGCACTTGTAGGCACAGGGACAACTGGAGTGTATGGGGCACTTTTGTGTTCCCTTCTGAATTCTAAACCGAGACAGGAGATAGATATTGACAAAGGAAGCTGCCTTATACTGAGTCAGACCCTTGGTCTAGATCACTCAGTATTGTCTACACTGACTGGCAGCAGCTCTCCAAAGCAGACGTTTCCCCCAGCCCTAACTGCGATGCTGCCAGGGGCTATACCTGGGAACCTTCTGCACGCAAAGCCAATGCTCAGTGACTGAGCTACAGCTCCTTGCTTGTGATCTCACCTGTAGCTGCTGTTAGAAGTCAGGCCGCGAAGCTGGATGGACTGCTATTCGGACTCCTTGTGACCCTTCTCACATTCTGGAGTTAAAAGGGGCTACCGCATATATGGCGGCTGTAATGCAGCCTCATGTCCAAGGAGAGGGATGGGGAAAGAAAACTTCCTTCCAACAAAGTTGCCTTTTTGGAAACTATTAGGTAGCATATGTTGTGTGAACAGGAAGCCACAGCGGAGCAATAATCCTGACAGCTGTGGAGGAGCAGGAGTCTGCCGCAGGAGCAAACGGCTCGAGACTGACAAGAGGGATGACGGATGCCCCTGTTGGCAGAACACGAGGACGGGGAAAGTGTGGCGGAGGCTGCTGGAACTTCTCATGGCACACTGGAGCTGGTGCAGCCGCTGGATGGGGTGGCCTGGGAAAGAAGAGGACCGGCAGGGCGGCGGGGGGGGGACTCCTCCTCCTCCTCCTCCTCCTCCTCTTCCACAATGACTGCTCACAGAAACAGACTGGGGGCAGGAGAGCGACCCAAACTACCATGCCAAGGGACTAAAAGGAGGAGAGGTCTATTAGCCACATGAAACCTCTGTGTTCAGAGGCAGTCTACCTGTCAATGCCAGCAGGGGAAAACTCTTGTCTCCGAAGCTTGCCCGTGGGCTTTGTGGAGGAGCCTGGGTCTGTAGGAAGCAGGATGCTCGCCTAGACGGACCCTTGGCATGATCCATCAGGGCTCTTCTTACGCCCAGTCCCAGCCCAAAGGTCGGATGAGACATTCCTCGGTTTCCCAGCCCGCATAGGTCAAGCTAACAGATCAGCGTCAAACCACGCCCACAGAGCAAACTTAAGCAAGTGAGCCAAGTTACGCAACGTATGGGGAGATAAAAATGTACCCATGTCGCCCATGACAAACAACGTGGGTCTTTGTGGGGTACGACACATGGGCTTCGAAGCAAAGTAGCACAAGCAGAGGGAGAAAATGGCCTTCTGGGGCTGGGGATGATGGGAGTTGTAGTCCAAGAACATTTGGGGACCCACAATCAGCTGCCGTGTGGTGAGTAAACTAGATAAAGGCTCAGGGCGGTTTACATTAAGAAGAACTTTTTCCTTGGGCAAAAGTTTTCTCACCGAGCTAGGACATATGAGTGTAAAACCAGTTTGAGCTACAAATCAGGAAACCTGCAATTCAAATATGGCCTTTGTCATGAACTCACCAAGGGGCCACAGACTTCCAGCCTTCGGCTTGCACTGCAGGGAAAATAATACTGACCTTCTTCACAGGGAGCCGCCTAAGGGCGCAGTGGGGAGATGGCTTGACTAGCAAGCCAGAGGTTGCAGGTTTGAATCCCTACTGGAATGTTCCCCAGACTGTGGGAAACCCCTCTGTTGGGCAGCAGCGAGATAGGAAGGTGACGCTGAAAGGCATCATCTCATACTGCGCGGGAGATGGCAATGGTCAGCCCTTCCTGTATTCTACCAAAGACAACCACAGGGCTCTGGGGTCGCCACGAGTCACAGCTCAACGGCACCACGGTACCTTTAACCTTTACCTCACAGGGGTTATTGTGCAGATCTGTTGTAGGGATTACAACAATACAATACATGTGAACTGTTTTGAACACTTGCAAGAACGATGTAAATACTAAGTATGTATTGATCATCATCATCAAACTGCTCTGAAAGGAAGAAGTGTGCTAAATCACGGAAGCAGGAGGGCTCCTCTTTTCTCCCCAGCAATTTCCTTCTTCTGAAAGAATAACAGCAGATCTATGCCACAAACACTTCTGTCCCAAATTTATTCATTTATATATTAAAATATTTATATCCCACCTCTCTGCTCTATTTCTAAAGTGCCCAAGGCAGCCCACATTATCACAATGGAAAACAATCATGGTGAAAGCATAAATATTTTAAAAAAACAGACAAAAACTCAGCAGAAACACAGCAGATGAAGAAGAAACCTCCAGGGAGAAACCTCTCCCCAGCTAGCAAGGGCAAAGACTTCTTAAAAGAACCAGGTCTTCCCCTGGCACCGAAACACCACTGAAAGGATCTGGAGCAGATCTCCTGGGGCAGATTTCCTCCAGGGTTCCAAGGTTCTCACACTTGGGTCCCCTGATGTTGTTGGATGACATCTTTCACCCGCTCCAGTCACAACGACCAAAGGCAATTTCAGAGCCATTTTACTTTTTAGTTA
This sequence comes from Hemicordylus capensis, assembly GCF_027244095.1. Lineage (NCBI taxonomy): Eukaryota > Metazoa > Chordata > Lepidosauria > Squamata > Cordylidae > Hemicordylus > Hemicordylus capensis. Next base: position 5,066,503 of record NC_069658.1, read on the forward strand.
TTTGGCTTCCCCTGAACATCCTCAGCCATTTTCTCTTGGAAACCCCTTTGGAATTCACTTTAGATTTCACTTTGTGTGGAATTTCAGTATCCGCCCTCTAAAGGACTCTGTAAAGAGTCAGAGTAGACACTTCTGGACTAGATGGACCAATGGCCTCACAGGATAAGACACAGCTTCATATGCTCATGAGAGTGGGAGAATAATGGAGTGCATATTAATTAATTAATTAATTAATTTATATTTATTTATTTTATTTATTGTTTACATTTCATAACCTGCTCTTCCTCCAAGGAGCCCAGAGCATTGTACTACATACTTAGGTTTCTCCTCACAGCAACCCTGTGAAGTAGGTTAGGCTGAGAGAGAAGGGACTGGCCCAGAGTCACCCAGCTAGTCTCATGGCTGAATGGGGATTTGAACTCGGGTCTCCCCAGTCCTAGTCCAGCACTCTAATCACTACACCACACTGACTCCTAGACACCCACTTCAAGAAATTTAACACACTCTGCCCTTACCAGCCGTGATATACTGACGCCCAGTTCCTGTCATTGACTAGACCTGAGGGTTCTGCCTTGCCTCCCATATCTTTGCTTCTGATTTTGCTATGGAAGGATTCTGTAAACATCATCAACACAAGACCATCAGCAGCTTGAGCAAAGTGGCGAGTAAAAAAAGGCTTGCACCCACCGGCATTGTCTGGCTTCCATGCAAGGCGTTGATGGCTGCCTGGGCTTCCGCATGTGAGGAGTATTTCACAAATGCACACCCTGCAGAGAGAAAGAGGAGAAAAAGGCTGTGATTCCTCTGGAATTGAAACAAAACAACATGACACCCATAATTGAGTGCCTCCTAGTTCTTCTTTTCCAGGCAAGTTCCTAAGTTTTTGTGCCTTCTTGTCCTTCACCACAGAGCAGTGCTGGACAACATTTGATCTTGACAGACTCCTGCAGATCACAATGTTCACTTTAAAAGGTAGTGTGAATCTAATCCTCATTGTGGAAGAGATTAAAACATGATGGTATAGGGCTGGAAGGAGGAGGGATATCTGATCCAAAGATCTTTGATTCATGAGCAGAAGGTTTCAAGTTCCCTCCCTGGCTTCTCCAAGATAGGGCTGGGAGAGATTCCTGCCTGCAACCTTGGAGAAGCTGCTGCCAGTCTGTGAAGACAATACTGAGCTAGATAGACCAATGGTCTGACTCAGTATATGGCAGCTTCCTATGTTTCCTATGATGCGTTTCAGCTTTCCTGATCCACACAATGATGTTGTTCAGGGGGGCTCATGCTTTTCACATGCGAGAGTGATTCTTTATGAGCCACCCAGTGTTCACATAGATCCCACAGAACAAGAAACAAAGAGCAAGGGTAGCAATATTTATATTGGACCAGTTAGCATTATAATGAGTGATGTGGTTGAGACTCAATGCTCACCACATCTCTGAGGGGAGCATTATGTCCTCCAAATCCTTCTCCTGCTCAAAGATGTTCTAGTAATTCTTGGAAGAACTGCTGTCCATTTCCCCGTGGCTGCTTTCCGCACAGGGCATAAGTGGCGTGGTAGGAAAAGCCGACCTCCCTTGATACCCAGCTTACCATGGCTTGCCATGACTATGAGAGCACCACTGTGGCAAGTGCGCTTGGGGGCCAGGGAGGCGAGAGAGTGGTCTTGGTGGTAGTGGTGGCGGCGAGGAAGGAAGCTGGGCAGATGGTTGGGGAAGTGAGGTCTGGAGGCTAATCGGGCAGTCGGCTCAATCTGAATCCAGATACAGGGGTATAAGCCAGGTTCCAAAACAGGCAGGCAGGCAGAGTTCCAGGCAGCCAAAGGCACTTAAATAGTCAGGACAGGCAGGTCAGGTTCCTAAAAGTGGTAGGAGGCCAAGCAAGGCAAGAACTCCCAGAGACCAGTTGCTCAGATGGAGGAACCAAACCCCAAGCAAAAGTGACATTGGGCTGGTGAAGTACCGTGTTCCCCCGAAAATAAGACAGTGTCTTATATTAATTTTAGCCCCCCAAAATGCACTAGGGCAATTAGCAGTACATCAGAAATTACTGCTAGGTCTTACTTTCGGGGAAACAGGGTACCTCCTGTCTCCCCAGATCATCAGGTCTGGCTGGGCGGATGAGTTGCAGTACCCTCTCTGGCCATCACCCGGGTGGCACTGTGGGGCCACAATGAGCAGGGCAATCCTTCCTGCTGCCTGAGAGCCGCCCCGATGGTGCCAAGGAATAAGGTGCCCACGCCTGACAGCTGGAGGCCCTGCTTCCAGACCCCTTGGCTTTGCACACATGTGGGGCACTGGCTGGGCCTCTGTCAAGTATTGCTTTACTTGGCCCAGAGCACACTAATGATTCGCCTCTAGACCCAGGGCCAGAGGGGACTAGACAAACCAGACAAGCATTCTAAGCACACGACTGGGACACATGTGCTTCTTTTTCACTCAGCAAGGAACAGTCGGCCCTGGACGGCTTCTAAGGGCTCCCAACTGAGCTTGGCAGCTGCCAGAAACCACTGCATGGGGGCTGCTGGCCACAGACTAGAGTCTGTAAGCACTGGATGACATAATTGCTAAATATCATGTTAGCCTGTTCCAGGCTGAGCCAGGGTCTCCACGGGCGCACCAGAACAGAGACTGCTCCAAGGGCTGGAGCCACACAAAACAAGACGGCTCAGAACTACAGCATAAGACCAACCACGTGTGACAACAGACGGTTGGCTTTTATAGCTGCTGCCTAGACAGGGTGAATGGGACCTGCCTCCTTTCCAGGAAAGACTGTTCTTTCCTGGAAAGGCCCTGTCCAGTTTTTCAAGTGTGGGCTCCGGCAATGCCGGGGGGCCTCTGCTACAACCAGCAGGTCATCAAGGGGACTCCCCAGTTGGAGGTCCCCAGATCAAGATGGGGCACTGGTTTGAGTTCCTCTGGTTCTCCTGTTGTAGAGGGTCCCAGATCTCTCAGGGTCTTGAACTTTCGTCTAGATCTTGGCTGGTTCCCAACTTGTCTCATGCACCTAGTGGAAGGGTCCTAAATCTGGGGTTTTGTGGCCTGTCCCTCTTTTTCACATCCTTGGTCAGGATGTGGACACTGAAACGGTCTTCTGCATCTGTTTCTCAGGCTTTCGTTGAAAAAGCTCAAGCTATCCGACTTTACTCTAAGGCAACTTCCCCCCTCTAATCTGTCACTGTGGCCAGGACCGCCCCCCTCCATGTTGTAGAATTGATGTCTGTTAATGTTGTCACCTGTCAAAATAGCTGGTGACATATGAACTGCCTCAGAAGGGCTGGTATCATCTTTGAGTACTCGCACATGATGATAAAATACAAGCAGATCAATATTTAATGCTGAGTGAGCAAAGTATCCAAACTGAACGGAAGGATCCAACAGCCAACAACTAGGAGGGCGGGGGGGTGGGGACACAAACCTGAAATTGCATCTTAAATTTGTTTGCAAATTACTACTGCTATATAAATGGTAGTGAGTAGGGGTGGTATGGCCAATTCAGTCTGAATTTGGACCGGATTTGAACCAATCCGGCTTGGTCTGGTTCCGGTTCCGGACTAATTGGGTCTGGTCCAGTTTGGCCATCGAATTGGGCTGAACCGGTTCGCAGGCTGGTTCACTTGTAAAAGTGAATCTGGGATTCCCCTTTACAAGTAAAGGGGGATTCCCTATCATAAAGCCGATGGGGAGGGTGAGCGAATGGGTCCTTAGTACCTTTTATTTTCAGGCGGTGGTGGTGGCAGAGAGTCTCTGGAGACATCAGAGGTGGCGGTGGGTTCCTCCAAGTCCCCCGCCAGCCTCCTGAATGACAGCCCAGGCTGGCTGTGGCTTGAAAGGTGCTAAGGACTCTTTTGCTCCCCCCACACACCTTATGATAGGGAAACCCCCTTTACTTGTAAAGGGGAATCCTCTCCAGATTCCCCTTTACAAGTATACCACCGATCTGGCCTGCAAACCAGTTCTTAGAACCGAGGCTGGTCTGGATTGAACTTGGCCTGCTTGAACCGAGCCACTTTGATTTGAACCAGGGTTCGAATCGAGCTGGCTTGTGCATCCCTAGTAGCAAGCCCCGAGTTGAAGGCTTGGAAGTATATCCCTGTGGGTGTATACATTTCTGTGGTGGGAGAACTGCTCAATGGGTAGGACTCACATCAGTTACAAATGTTGAAAGTCATCTTGAATAAAGTGTCTTTAGAAAGGTCAAATATTAAAATCGAACATTTATTAAAATAAACTTTATTGGTGCAGTCTTCTGCTGTTTCCTCCCGTGCCTTTTCTGCTGCTAACATCAGTGGTGTCTTGCTCCTATAAAAACACAGGGTCTATACACCTAGTCAAGTTCTGATTCAAGATGGTGGCATTTCTCTGGTTCTATGAATACTTCCATAGGTTTCTGCACTCCCTGGGCGCCTTCATTGCTGCAAGTAGCTCCTGAAACTCAGAAAAGCCACTTGCACCAGCGTCAGCAGCAGAGACAATAAGCATGAAAGGAGGAGAGCACTGAAGCCGCCTGCCTATCTGCGTATGTGTGCAGACCCACGCGATCCAAGACGGTGGCACTCCTATTGGCATTGGCAACTCGCTAAGGAGTAACTTTCACTTTGTTTCATGTTCCCCAGGCAGTGCCATTCAAGGCATCCTTGAAAAGTTTGAGATGGATGCAGAAAGAGCACCTTTAAAAGAGAGAATTATTATTATTTGTTTAGGCAAAAGAGGAAAATTGAAAACATGTCTTTTCATTTGAAGCCCAGTCATGTGGCATGTGGCAGTTCATCGTTTCCCCCATGGCCATCAACCATGCTTCTGTTCCCATCATTCCCTGCTACCCGTCAAATGTCTCATTTCCTGACACCACATATGCTGCCAATATCTCCGATTCCAGATACAGATTAAAGCACTAATATACCCTAAAGCCAGTTCAAATATGTAGCTCAGCACATGGTACAGTCCTCTCATGGGACTGGACTACTTCTTTATGCACGTGGGAGGTTGCTTATTTCAAAAGCTTCTTGTGTATGAAAAGCAAACGCATCAGTGAGTGGCTTTTGAGCATCCTGAAGTCGTGCAGTCCCTCAGGAAAACTGTGCATGGGGTCCTCTAACTTGGTTCTCACAAACACTCTGTAAAGTAGATCAGAGGCCGTGGCCAATACAAGTGAATTTCAAGTTGTTGAGGGGTGTGTGAAGTGGCTCAGGGACCAGAAAGACCTTCCATCCCTGGCCATGCTCAGTCTAGAATGTTACTCACTAGCCCCTAGCCCTTTGCAGACATGACACTCTGTGCACATACTGGTGCCTGTACACACGTAGACGTTTTTGTGTGCATGCTAAAAAGTGAACCTGAGTACAGGCAGGCGCCCTCAAATGCAGATTAAAGACAGGAATAGTACTACTCTATGTGTGTTGAAAGCCATGAGTGAATAACTGTTCGTGTGCACAGCCTGTATATGTGAATACTGTACACAGATTGTACACACTGAACCTAATGTGTGAATAGGGCTAATTGTCGATAACTGTACATGTGTACAGACTTGCACATGTGCACACTATTCATCAGAGCTCTATTCAGACATAATGCTGGATATGCACACATGTACATGTTTTAGGTGAATGATTATATGATGACAAAGAATATTTATATACCTCTTTTCAACAAAAAGTTAGATATAAATAAATAAATAAATAAATAAATAAATAAATAAATAAATAAATAAATAAATAAATAAAATTGCTCCCTGGCCCCTTAAAGAAACATAAGACAGAAACCAGCAACAGCCACTGGAGGGATGCTGTGCTGGGGATGGATACGGCCAGTTGCTCTCCCCCTGCTCAATAAAGAGAATCACCACTTTAAAAAGGTGCCTCTTTGCTCTGTTAGTAGGGGATTATACCTATGTTCATTTAAAAAGTGAACCTGGGTAGAAGTGTCTCAAATGCAGGGTACAGAGAGAAAATGTCTTGCTGTACCTGTACATGCATTCAGCATAATGTGTGAATAAATGTATGTGTATACACTGTACACAGATGCACACACAGTAGGCCCATTCACATGTTATGTTCAACACTCGTACAATGAGTTTACAGTGTATACAGGTACAGATCTGTACACAGGTACAGTCATTCACACGTTATGTTGAACACAGGTATAGAAGTACACTTCCTATTGGCACCATTTTATTTATTTTTATTTATTTGATTTATTTGATTTATATACCGCCCTTCCAAAATGGCTCAGGGTGGTTTACAGTTAAAACAAACCACTAAAAACAGTAAAGAGCTAAAACAAATTAAAAACAAGATAACAACTAACAATTTTAAAACATTTTAAAACAACAATTAAACCATTACAGTAATTAAAACCCCTGAAATCAGGTTTTAAATTTTAAAATAAACCAGATTTAAAAAAACCCCAAAATTTAGGATACTGAGTAAGCTTGGGTGAAGAGATGGATTTTCAGGTGTTTTTTGAAAATTTCCAGAGATGGGGAGCATCGTATCTCAGCAGGGAGCGCATTCCACAATCTCGGGGCAGTGGCCGAGAAGGCCCGTCTCTGTGTAGCCACCAAACAAGTCAGCGGTAACTGGAGACGGATCTCCTCAGATGACCTCAATGAGCCATTGAGGACCATGCATTTGAAGGGCCTGTATCCAGGGTCACTTTCAAAATGAACACAGGTACAGTCATTCACACAAACACAAGTACGAGTGTACAGACATCTGTACACTTGTGCAGTATAATGTCTGAATTGGGCTAGTGTGTACACAGGTATGTACACGGGTGGAACATAACATGTGAACAGGGCTCTTGCTATGTTGGGTTCAGTGCTGTTGTGTTGAGGTGGAGCAAATGGCCAGGCAAGGTCACGTTGTGTGCTGCTGGACCATTCACTGAGATCATCGGCTGAGGCCCTGCTTCACTCACTGTCCACCAGCAGCAGAAGTGTAGGACAGGGACAAAGGAGAGAAAACCTGATAGTCTGGAGTGTGTATGTGTGTGATGTTCAGGTGGGTGGAACTCACCAAGTCCAGAGCAGGACTCCTTCAGAGTTCCTACCCTCCCTCACAATACAGGGTTGTGTATCCAGACAAACAAGGGCTCTGAACACCAAGGCCACCCCAGCAATTACCTCTCAGGAGTCAGGGTGGGCTCTGAGAGACATGCAACAGCTGCTGGGGGGTGGGTGGGCAGGGGCAGCCCAGGAGACGGCAGCTTGGTGGAGAGGGAATAGCCACGATATTAACTTCACAGCTACAAACGGGTGCAGAGATATTAAGGAAGCAGGTGGAGTTAGAGAACAAGTCCCTTTTGGGAGCCAGGGGTTGGCTGGCCATGACACCTGCCCAGCCAGGGAAGGCAGAGCAGGTTGGAAGCTGGGAGGAGTGTCTGAAATGCAGGGCTCTGTTTAAGCCAGGGGCTGCCGAGGATGAGGAGATCAGCTGGGATGGGCTTGTTGGTCTGACAGTCTCCCGGAGAGGAGCTCAGATCTTTTTGCTCCTGCTGATAGAAGAAGGGAATGAATGAACTTCCCTCCTTTCCCAGCTTTGAGGCCGTGCCCAAGCCTAGAATTTAGTGCTGGAGGGTGGAAAGTTCCTCCCCGCCAGGAAAGCTGACAAGGTGATCCAGTTGACATCGTATACTTAAAAATCTTTTGACAAAGTTCCCCACCAAAGGTTCTTGAGTAAACTTAGGGGTCATGGGATAAGGGGACAGGTTCATGTGTGGACTGGTAAATGACTGAAGGACAGGAAACAGAGGGTAGGAATAAACTGACAGTTTTCAAAATGGAGGGAAGTAAGAAGTGGGGTGCCCCAATGATCTGTATTGGGACCAGTGCTCTTTAATTTATTCATAAATGATCTAGAAGTTGGGGTGAGCAGCAAAGTGGCCAAATTTAGGGTGGTGAAATCCAAAACAGATTGAACATAAGAACAGCCCTGCTGGATCAGGACCAAGGCCCATCTAGTCCAACATCCTATTTCACACAGTGGCCCGCCAGATGCCTCTGGGGAGCCCACAGGCAAGAGGTGTATGCATCCCCGCTCTCCTGCTGTTGCTCCCCTGCAACTGGTATTTAGAGGCATCATGCCTCTGAGGCTGGAGGTGGCCTATAGCCCTCAGACTAGTAGCCATTGATAGACCTGTCCTCCATGAATTTATCTAAACCCTTCTTAAAGCCATCCAGGCTGTTGGCTGTCACCACATCTTGTGGCAGAGAATTCAAGAGGTTGATCATGCACTATGTGAAAAAGTATTTTGTTTCGTTGGCCCTAAATTCTTAGGAGTGGGTGGGGAGAGATACCAGGGAAAGGTAGAGAGCTCTTCAAAGTAATGAGAGGGCTGCAGTTCAGGGCAAGAGTATATGCTTTGCATGGAGAAGGTCCCAGGTTCAATCTCTGACATCCCCAAGCAGGACTGGGAAAGACTCTTGTCTGAAACCCAGGAGAGCTCTTTCAATAGCCACAGAAATAACAGGCAAGCCAGGTTAAAACTGTGTCAAATAAAGAAGATGTCCCTGGGATGGGTGTTCAAGAGTTGGGACAACACAACCAACTGTTGAGCATAATCACATTTAGGATGGGGACATAGCTCAGTCATGGTAGAGCATCTGCTTTGCACGCAGAAGGTCCCAAGTTCAATTCCTGCCATCTCCAGGTAAGGCTGGGAAAGACGCCTGCCTGAAAGCTTGGAGAGTTGCAATAATCACTCCGTGTAGACCAGGGATCCTCAACACTGGGTCCCCAGTGTTCAACTCCCATAATACCCAGCCAAAGGCCACTGGGCTTGGGGATTATGGGAGCTGAAGTCCAGTGACATCTGGGGGTCCAATGTTGAGAATCCCTGCTGTAGACAATTCTATGCTAGATGGACCAATGGTCTGGCCCTGCATAAGGCAGCTTCACGTTTATCGGGTGGATTTACAGAGCCCAGAGAATGGAAAATGTGGGAGGTTGAGGGCTCAGCTCCCTGCATTTATACAAACCTTTTCACAAAAACAACAACCCACAATTCCCCACTTAAGAAGTGAACAGGGAAGACATGTGAGGAACAAATCAGTTTCCCACATCACAACTCATCTGGCCTGTGCTCATGCATGAATAAGACAAAATGTTTGGAACTGGCTTTCAGATGGATGGGTGGGTGGGCGGGTGGATGGATAATCTATCTCTTTCTCCTAGACGACGAGAAAAGCTTGATATCTATAATGCTGCACCTCCTCTTAGGTTTCCCTCCTGTCCTGTGGCTTGTTCATGCCCCCATGAAGAGGCTTGCTTCTTCAGTGGCCTCTTCAAGAGAGGGAGTCAAAGCTAGAGAGTTGCCCTGTGCTCACCTTTACTGTTGCCATCTGGTCCCCGAAGGATCGTGCACTCCTCAATGTTCCCAAAGGCCTCAAATAGCCGGCGCACGTCATCTTCTGACTGCTGTTTGTTGAGCATACCGACAAAGAGTTTTCTGTCTTCTGGAACAAAATTAAGAGATGCTTACCATATTTCAGAAGGAATGGAAAAGCAGACAAGGCTTGGTACAGCAACATCAGACAAGTCAAGATCTGGGAGGACAACCTGTCCAGAGACTGGGAATATCAAAAGTGGGCATGGATGAATCTCTTACCAGGGGTGGTCCCTTGGCAGCCTATGGATCAGCCTGGATGTGGCCATGATGAGGGCTTCAAAGGTAATGATCAATACTTTGAATTATGACCAGAAATGAACCAGTAGGAGCTGTAAGAACTAGTATGATGAGTTCCCTATAGCTGCTCCCAGGGGTGGCTCAGACACCATCATACCCTCTGAATCAGGTGGAGAAGCGAATGCATGTGCATGTCTCCTCCCCACTCAGAGCACCTTCCCATGGCTACATAATTCTTTGTGTGGGGGTGGGTGAGGAGGATGTTGTCCTGCTCCAGGCACTGCCACAGTCTCTGCAAGGCAGGAACCAGGGATGCCCCAGGTCTTGGACAGCTCTCAGGGCAACAGGCCAGGGCCAGGTCAAAGCTCACCATGATGATTCAGATCTTGGTATGCTACACAAGCAAAACTTTGATCCTGCAGTGTCTCTTGATGAACACCTGGGTTTTATAGCCTGCTGCTCAGGCTAGATGACCTGGCCCCATTCCTTCCAGGAGTCTTTAAAGGGGCTTTGCCCAGTTTTGCAGGTGTCTGTTCCAACAGTGCTGAGGGGCCTCCATCATGACTGGGAGGTCCTTCCAATGATGGAAGACTCCTCTGAATTAGAGAATAGTGGTGGGGCCATGACAACGGTGAGGCCATGTGCCCCCCCTCCATGTACATCTAGTATAGGGGATCCTATGGCGTGGGGTCACCAGGTGACTGGCTTGGTGAGGCCTCCCAATCCAACTTCTCTTCCAGACTCTCCACCTCATCCCCCATTCAGGGGGCTCAGACAGACATCCAAACTGCCCCACATTGTGCAATTTAAATACTACTAATGCTATGGTGCGGGATGGGTTGGATATTCTGTTCCCCACACGATTAAGTGGTGCTACAAGTGGGGAGGAAATGTGTGCACACACATTGCATCTCAGGTGATAGTGCAATCAGTGGAACATATAATCTGAATTAGGGGTGTGTATGAACCCAAAAACGCAGTTCAGTTTGAATTTGAGTTGAATTTGAACCTAAACACGTTCCGCCGAACTGGTTTGTCAAACTGACTGGCAGGTCCGGTCCATTCAATTCAACCAGTTCGGTGGTTTGAGCAACACTACTTGTAAACAGTCCACCTACAAAGTGGTGGCACAGTTCTGGCCTTCTCAGATGCACGGAGACCTGTGTTTAAAGAGTGAGCCAGATGGCGGTTCAGCTGGGGGGATCGGGGAGCAGTGGGGAGCCGGGTAAGTACCTTAAACAACCTTTTCCACCACTCCCCTGCTTCTGGCCCACTCCCCCTTGATGGCGAACTGGTTCACATCGAACCGGGCTTGGTCTGATTTGTTCACAGACCGAACTAGCCCCAGTTCAGTTCACGACTGAACTGCTGTACCAGCCCAGTTCGATGTGAACCAGTTCTACATTGAACAGTTCATTCACACCCCAAATCTGAACTGGCCCCTAGTTAGTGAGTGGACCAACTCACTTTTGCACTAACAGATGTTTCCAAAAAGACTTTGAAGGTGGCCTAGAGTTCAATGCACTGGGGCGGGCAACACAGAGGTCATCAGAGGATGGGACGATTGTGCTTACAATCCCCACAGATGTCTGGAAAGAGGAGGTGTTGAACTGGCTGCGGTTTGTTGCATTTTCTCCACACAGAGAAGCGGCACACTCTTCACAGCAGTGCTTTAGGTTTGTATTTCATGCCTTCAGCCATGCCCTAGCACATGTGCTCCATAACAGAGAAGCTCTTGCTGCCAGGTGATGCCAGTTCCATTATTGTGTCTGACTGACCAGTGAGGAGGAAGGAGTCCCAGGGTGGAGCAACATATGACATGTATCTGACCAGCCTGAAGAACTGAGCAGGCTCAGGGTGCCTCCTGCGAAGGCAGAGCTCTGACCTTCCCTGCTTTATGCCGTCTGAACCAGTTTCGAGCCTTGTGAGCTCACTGTAGACATTTCCCCAAAAAGCGTCCTTCCATGGTGCATGAAAGAGTGCTCTTTCTACATGATGCACAAATGCTTAATTTATAGTTCATTAAACACTATGTAAATGTTCGTGAGCAATGCTTCCCCCCCCCTCTCTGGAGACATTTACAGAACAGATGTAACCAATTTGAATAAATACTTGTCAATAAATAAACAAATTCTCCAGGCTTCTTATTTTCCCTAAATATGAAGATATGTGCATGTTAACCCTTTCCAAGATGCTATGATGCCAGGTTTTGTGAAAGAGATTAGGCTGTTCCTTGCCGACTAGCTCAGACAGTTTTCCAGTTATTCCTCTGGTGTGGTTTTGCGGATGGGTGCTGATTTCAGGAGACCCGAGTTGAATGCTCTCCATCTTTTGTGATGGTGCCATTAGCTATTGTTTTTAGAAAGTGGTAGATTTTGGGTTTTTCAGCTTTTGGGTTTCATCAAAGACTTTCAGATCTCTCTCTCTCTCTCTCTCTCTCTCTCTCTCTCTCACACACACACACACACACACACACACTGAATGGAGCAGAGGGGATGATGATTAAGCAAAACTAGGGTAATCCAAATCTCATAGTGCTAAAGAAATTACTGGTGGGACTTGAAGGGGAGAAGGGTGGTGTTGGGCTGGGTTTCCTGGGTAGAGAAAGCGCCTTGACAGGCCAGAATGCATGGCAACAGGAGTGTGCGAGGGCTGATCTGAAAGAAACACTGGAGAACTACTGAACACAATCTCAGCCCTGGGAAATAGTGATGAGATGTTTAGGGGTGTGCAATTTGGATTTTCTGTGTTTCAATTTGTAACTGAATCGAAACAGCCCCAATTTGATTTGGATCCAAATCTAAGCCATCCAAATCACCCCAGATTCAGTTTGGATCCTAATCGCGGCTGATTCAAATTGAATAGATTGGGGTTTCGGATCTGTCCTATTAATTCCCCCAGATCCCCAGCTTTCATTAAAAAAAAAAAAGCTAAGCTCTAGCAGCCCTTATAGAAGTGGAGTTATGGAGCAAAATGTGTGGTCACTATTTTTCAAGTGTTCGGATTCTTTGGTGTATAATAACCTTCCCTCAATGAATCCCTATGAGGATTCATTACACACCTTCATTTCTTCTATTCATTTTGATTGTCTTTTTGACAGGTTTTTCCCCATAAGGTATAATAGAGGTTTCAGCAGCCCCACAAGTGCATTTGGGGGGGTTCTGGGATGGCCCAAAGCGAGTGGTGGTGTAGACCACATAGGGTGCCAGCCACTCCCATGGGTTGCTAACCCATGGGGTACAGGGTTCTGTTGTTTCTGAGGTGGTCTGAGTGTAGATTCTATGGTAGCAAATGAGAGTGAATTCACGGTTTGTATTGAAAATCTCATTTGCTACCAGAGAATCTACACTCAGAACACCTCAGAAACAACAGAACCCTGAACTCCATGGGTTAGAAGCCCATGGGGGTGGCTGGCACCCTCTGTTCACTAAACCACCACTCACTCTGGGCCACCCCAGCGCCCCCCAAGTGCAGTTATGGGGCTGCTGAAAGCTACATGATTCCCTATGGAGAAAAACCTTAAAGATGCGTAAACTTCAACAAATCACCAAAAATCAGCCCTCTGCCCAAATCCTTTGGAAAAATTGTGGTAGCTTCCTTGCCCCCCTTGGGCACTACCACCAACCCCACACCACTCTAGGCCACCCCTTTCCCCCCCGATGTGAAGCTATACACCTTCATTATACCTTATGGGGGAAAACCTTAAAGATGTGTAAACTTCAACAATTCACCAAAAATCAGCCCTTTGCCTAATCCCTCTGAAATTTGGGTGGTAGCCTCCACCCATTAGGCACTACCACCTCACCACGCTCTTCCACCCCAGATCCCACTCTATGCCCCAAATCTGCCCAAAGACACTAAACCTTCAACAATTCACCAAAAATCAGCCCTTTGCCCAGTTCCTCTGCAATTTGGGTGGTAGCCTCTACCTATTAGGCACTTAACTTAAACTGAACATAAGAACAGCCCTGATAGATAAGGCCCAAGGCCCATCTAGTCCAGCATCCTGTTTCGCACAGTGGCCCACCAGATGCCGCTGGAAGCCACAGGCAGGAGTTGAGGGCATGCTCTCTATCCTGCTGTTACTCCCCCACAACTGGGACTCAGAGGCATCCTGCCTCTGAGGCTGGAGGTGGCCTGTAGCCCTCCGACTAGTAGCCATTGATAGACCTCTCCTCCATGAAGTTATCCAAAACCCTCTTAAAGACATCCAGGTTGTTGGCTGTCACCATATCCTGTGGCAGAGAGTTCCACAAGTGGATCACACATTGTGTGAAACAATACTTCCATTTGTTGGTCCTAGACCTCCTGGCAATCAATTTCGTGGAGTGACCCCTGGTTCTAGTGTTGTGTGAGAGGGAAAAGAATTTCTCTCTCTCCACTTTCTCCACAACATGCATGATTTTATAGACCTCTATCATGTCCCGCAGTCGTCTTTTTTCTAAACTAAAAAGCTCCAGGTATTGTAGTCTTGCCTCATAAGAAAGGTGCTCTAGGCCCTGAGTAGTACCCCACTGCCTTGTGGGTGGGAGTAGGGTGTAGTTGGCACATGGCAGTTTATAGTTGGCACTGTCAAAAAGACAGTCAAAATGAATAGAAGAAAATGAAGGTGTGTAATGAATCCTCCTAAGGATTCATTGAGTGAAAGTTATTATATACCAAAGAATCCGAACACTTGAAAAATAGTGACCACACATTTTACTCCATAACTCCACTGCTATAAGGGCTGCTAGAGCGTAGCTTTTTTAAAAAAATGAAAGCTGGGGATCTGGGAGAATTAATAGGACAGATCTGAAACTCGAATCTATTCGAATCGAATCAGCTGCGATTCGATTTGTACCCGAATCTAGCCAATGGACCACAGGGGTGATTCGTTTCATCTCCGAATCACCCAAATCAGCTAGATTCGGGTACAAATCGATTTGTATCTGAATAAATTTGCACATCCCTACCACAGAGCGTCCTCCAGATGTTGGCAAAAAACAAAATTGGATTAGGGATTGGTGGAAGTACGGAAATAATTCATGCAAATGTGAGATTAATTTTTGCAAATGTGCCGTGGGGGATACTTGAACAATATGTGGCAGTTCGGTTTCCCCCTCACATGGCCATTTGTACAACTTGCCCATAAAAACCATGGTGCTTTATGTTTGCCGGTAAAAAGAGAAATCTCTATACAGCCAGTCAGAATGCATCTGGCCAGACTGACCTGGGCACTTTCCAGATTAGACCCTACAACGGGGTCAGGACGGATCTCGGAAGTGGGCTTCCACACTTCCTGCATTGTGACACCACAGTCCCTATGCGGACAGCAGGGTGCCGTTCACATTTCCAATGCCTTGCTGCAAATTTAATTGCTGAGATATAGAGCAAGGATGTATATCCGGCATGACAGAGTTGCAGGGTTTTATTGAGGTAGTGAGTTGCTGCAAGACTGCTCCCCCTGCTGTTTGCATCCCGAATGTGACTTGCCCGAACAGAGGCAAATCTGTTCCAGCTGCTGTTCCAAATGCTGCCTTGCCCCGTGCCCCTGGGGAGGGCCAGACCCCTTTCAAAACCAGCCCTTGCCAGCTTTGAAAGTGCATAGGAGTCAGGGAGGAGAGAGTTCCAGGTTCCCTCCCTGGCAGCATCTCCAAGATAGGGCTGAGAGAGACTCCTGCCTGCAACCCCGGAGAAGCCGCTGCCAGTCTGGGTAGACAATATGGAGCTAGATAGACCAAGGGTCTGACTCAGGCAGAAGGCAGCTTCCCATGCTCCTGTGCAAGGTTGCCAGCTGCCTCCTCTTCTCCCCTTGTGCTTCCTGTAAGCTTGACAAGGCGGATGAGGAGAGGAGCTCTTGGCAAAGCTCAGACGGGTCCTGCAGATGAGCTGCTTTGCTGGCAGTGGCAGGGGGCATCTTGACGCCCTGCTGGCACCCCAGTCTTCTGCTGCCCAAGGCAACCCCCTCGCCTCGCCTCAGCTCCAGGCCTCCTCCCTTGCAGACTGAGGGTCGGCATCGAGGCCTGCATTCCAGTCATGCTGACTGCCAGCCGCCCGGGTGAACTTGTCAGATTAAATATGCAGCGTTTTGAGATCCAGCGCCTGGTGTTTATAGGAAGTCCCAGCACCTCTCCCTGGTGCAAACAGGGGTTAAATTATTCTTTGTTCTATTTGTATTTAAATGTTCTGTTTTTATGAGAACCTGTGAGCCGGAGGTGTCAGACAGGCCGCCGAGAACAAGACAGCAGGCAGGAATGGCAAAAAGCACGCCGGGGGGGGGGGGGGGCGGGCGGAGAGGTGAGAACCACCAATTAACAAGGCAGGAGGGCGCGGAGATGAAGGTGGCTGGCAACTGCGCTGGACCGGATGCAAGAACAAGGCAGGAATCACGGGGCGGGAGCAGCTGGCAGCAGAATCGGGCTCACCCATGTCGTATTATCATATAAATGGATGTCGGCTTCTCCTTTACGGATGTATGTGTACATAAGCCAGTGCAGGAATAATGAGAGCAATGGAAACCTTCCGGAATAATGAAGTAACAACTGGGAAAAGAAAGGGAAGTGAAAGAAGGAAAGGGAGGGGAGGAATCAGCAGTCTAAGTACAGAACCAGAGACGGGACATGATTCCAGATTTATTAATAACTGCTGCAAATGGTCTTTTGTGTATGGGACCAGACTCCAGACTCTCTCTCTGCAGGTCTAATAATCATTTTTTAAAACAACCCAAATCTTTGGTTTGCAATCTTGCTTGCAGTCCCCAACACAAACTTGCACTACTATGCAGCTAAACAGAATACTAAGCATTTGGGCTGTGTTTCATGTCTTGTTTCCATCTGCAAATAGGCCAAAGGAGTAGCAACAATCCCTTTACTAGAAGGCAGAGCAAAAGTTTGCCACCAACAATCCTCACTAGCCAATCGGAGCTGAGGAAAAATTCCGCTCAGTTCCAGATCTGGTGATCAGTCAGAACCCAACTATGCAAAAAGTCCCCCCCAAACAAGCCATTTTCTTTGGCAGAACTCCAGGGCACCCAGTGCCCTCTCTCCAACAGCGGCTGAGTCTCTCAGAGAAGGAGGACCCCGCTAGCCTGACCCCTTGCCCTTGGCCCGTGGCACATTCCAGACGTTCTGACTAACCGAACAGCAGGATCGATACAGCCCGAGACTAGCAACAAAAGATATTTCCACCCTTTCACCTTAAATCACAGGTTTCTTTACAGCCGTCAGAGTCCCCAGTAGGGAGATGTGAAACTAGTTCAAAGTGAGTGATTTACTGGAAGATTTTCCCTGGTCTCTTTAGGTTACCCTTAATTTGAGATCCTAGCATTGACAGTGAGCGGAGCTTGAATGGAGTACATTTGGTGTTCCTGGGATTTGTCCACAGTTAGGCCTTCGCCTCAAGCACCAGGGACACCTCCCAGAAAGGGCTAGTTCCCCAAGCCGTTTTGCAAACACTGGAGGCAACAGATGCTGACAGATTCGTGTCTTGGAAAAAGGCTTAATTCATGTCAGTTGTGAATAGATCGGTCTTGGTATGGAAGCTTTAAAAAGACATTTCAGGTTACAGTCTGCATGTGTGTTGAACTGTTCGCAAGACTAGTTCAGCAGACAAATAGTCGCTGAAAAAGAAAATTAACCACTTGGGTTCACTGGAAAGCATGCCAAACACCCACAAGAAATGGTCCAAAGACACAGGGATCCTGGATGCATGGGCAAAATCCAGCAATTTGCTTCTCATTTTCTCTAATGTCGGAGCTGCTGTGTTGTCCTCATCTGACAACTTCATACAAATGAATCCCTCCACTCCACAGTAAAAATGAGGTGGTAAAGTCACTGTGTGTGAACTTCATGTTAGAAGTAAAGGACTATGTGCTGTCTCTTGTCTCAATGACATAGGAGGACAGACTATTGAGTCAGAGGGCTAGAGGGTCAAGACATTGGTCATCCCTTCTCTACTGCTCTGACACTATCCCTTTTGGAATGTAGATTGCTACTCTCAGGGGCACTTCCTTCCTTCCAGCCACTTCCTTCCTCTCTCCCTTCTCTTCCTGTTCTTCTCCCTTGCTGCATGCAAGCTCCTCTCCCTGTACCATGTGTGCAGAGATGCAGAATCCATATCCATCCAGCTAGCTAGCTAGATTAGAGATCCTAATTCCTCGCTTTCCTATCTAGAATGGAGTTCTTTAATAAATGCCATATATATTGATTTGAAACTATGAACTGGCTCCAAGTTACTTTACTCTCAGCATACACGCATGCCTAACTAAATTCCTTTGTGTTGTGCCTCTGTGCACTCTGCTATAATAAAAAAGGGGATTCTCTTACCAGAGAGAATTCCCAGCACTTCACATCTCAGAAACCCAATGCATTTTGATCGGGCCTTAAATATGGTTGCTGTGAATTTTAGTGGTTGATTCTGGGATACTGGATGACATCCAGAGCAATGGAGCCTTTGTGGAATGAGAACAGTTGCACTAGTGCAAGAAGTGAGCTTAGTTGCATTGAAAAATTGAGATGTGCAGAATTGCGCTATTACGCTATAGCACTCTTGTGCAAACGTCCCCATTAAAACAAGTGAAGTGTGCCCCAGGTGCACAACTCTTGCATAATGACAAGCATGCTTGCAGTAGTACAACACTAACTAGTGCCACAGTTGTGCACTAGCATGACACCCCCTCAACAAGTGCTCCATTACTCTGGATGCTGGGCACAGTGTTTAAGAGACAGAGCAGGAAGCCCATTTCAAGACAAGCCTTGGTGTAAATGGAATGCACTGGGGAGTGGATGGTGTGGCGGAATTGCACGTGTGGTTCCTTTGAAGTAGAGAACAGAGCCTCCTGGCATGCAATTATATGTAGGCTCCATTCTGACCCTCAAATGAGCATGTGGAGGCTGGAGGCAGAGACAGCATCCATGATCCTGCCTCCCTCCATGTCTGCAAAGAACAGCTGAGAGGGGCTCTCGAAGCCCTGGGCAAAAGTTCACTTCAGGGTGGTGCCTGCTGGCCCTGTTCCTGATATGTGTGCCTGCAAAATGTCATCCATGGAGAAATTCATAGCCGGGCTCATACATGATGTTCAACACATTTACAGTCTGTGTACAGATGGGTATGCACCTACAGATCTTCACACATGTACATTTAGTCATACATTATGTTGAACACATGCAGAGCAATACACTTCCTAACTGTACCTTTATCTGAGAGGGTCTGTACCCAGGTTCACTTTTAACATGAACAAGTTCACTGTCAAAAACTTGTACATATATCTGGACACCTGAACTCACACACAGTAGAACCTCGTTATCTGCAGATTCATTATCTGTGGATTCACGTATCCTCCACTGGGAGAAAGACACCCAACCTCAGCATATGTGGAGGAAAACAAAAACAAAAAACACGTCGACCTCACATATCCATGGATCGGAGATAGCTGGAAATGACTGCGGGGGTCATTTCCTGTCGCCATTTTGTTTGCTGGAGCCACAAAATGGCTCCCATCTTAAAACAAAAAATAGTGATTTGGGGCTGATTTTAGGGAATTCTGGGGGCACTGCATGGCTTGGGAGCAGTAAAGCACAGTAAGGAGCTCCCCCCCATGTTTCCTCCTGAAAAAAGCCATTTTTTGGCAATTTTGAAGCATTTCCGGCTGACTGGGAACCTAGCCCCCACAAATTCATTGACTTTAATGCCTCGACATTTGTGGCTTCCATATCTGCGGTACAACTGTGGAATGGAACCCGCACGGATATCAAGGTCCTCCTGTACAACATAACGTCTGAATAATGTGTGATCCATATACTCCTCCAACTCTGTAAGGTGTAGACCATGCATAAGCTCTTGTGTAATAATGTCTGTGAAGGGTGGGGAGATCGGCCCAGTGAACTGATGCACCCTCCACATGGTCATTTCTGTACAGAACGAATGTTGGCGATGGAGAATCATTTTTTTGAATCTACCATGTAGTACCCTCTCACCTGATATTTCTCTTCGTAGGGAAAAAATAACTGAAACAGCACATGCCCAGGAATTAGCTTTGGATCAGGCTCAAAGGAAAAGCAGAAGCAAGATGAATTTAGCACCTTCATTCCCATGCGGAATTGCACGTGCACGTGCACACGCGCATGCACACACAGACACACACAACACCCAGAATGGATGTAATCCTTGATACTGGCTCAGCCGAGAGAACACTGGCATTTTCACACTTGTCCAAAGCAAATCTTCAAAGATTCTTGACACCCTCTGCAGGGTCAGCGCTGCTAAGGCTGGTGTGTGTCAAGGAAATAAGTTTCAGCATCTAAACTCATTTCAACGGGTGACCTGTAGGCGCTCAGAAAAAAGCCTCCTCCAGAAACCTAAAGAGGCGGTGACATTAATACACTGCACCGTTCCAGCCTGGCTCTCTTGGGATTTCGGGAACTGCACATGCAAGGGAGAGCGATTAAAAGGAAAAGAATGAGAAGAAAAGACATATTTCTCTCTCTCTCTCTCTCTCTCTCTCTGTGTCACACTGGGCTTGTGACGACATTTCAGATCAAATTAAAGTTCGGTTTTAAAGACTTCGGTAGAGGTAATTGAAACACTTCCTTCAAGTTGCCTCTGTCTACATGTTATCTCGCTTCCCCTCTGCATATCATCCCTGTCCCCGCAAGCCAGAGTGAGCACGCTTGCCCACTGCCTCCTTAATATTAAAGGCGGTGATTAAATGGGATTCGCCAAAAGACAAAAGGCCAAAAAAGCTGCCAATTGTTAATCCCTTTTTCGCGGTGCTTAAAAATTCCATTTCCTTCATTTGAAGAAAAGAGGGAGAGAGAACGGCGCACCTAGGCCTGATTTAAATTCTGGCATCGCAGGGCTGCTCCCCTTCTCCCTCTCTTGACGTCTGAATGTATTCCTTTATTACCATTATTACAGCTTTCTGATTGCATTAAAATTCATCCACACGCTTCCCTTCACATTTCCACTTTTCTTTCTGTGTTTTTTTTTTACCAATTCTTTTGCTAATTCCTTTTTTTCTTAAAAAGAAAAAAGCCCCCCTCCTCATTTTTGAATTATACAGAATACCATTACAGATCTACGATATGAAAACCCTGAGTCTCTTTTTTCTCCTCTTGGTTCTGTATGCATGCCTGATTTGCGCCGCATCTATAAACAACTGGGGGGGATGAAGAAAGAAAGAAAGAAAGAAAGAAAGAAAGAAAGAAGATTGTCCATTCCCATTTCCTTCATAAAGGCACTTATGAGAACAGGCTTGTTTCTTCCATGGTCAACCGTGACTTAATATTTCTCTTCAGAGCAAAATCCCTATAAAAATTAGGCACAAGAATTCCCCTTTCCTCCTGCTACTAGCCCTGATGGGCTTAACTTTTGATTCAAAAATCGCAGCCCCGGGTCGGCCTGGGGAGATGATTTAGACTGGGCCCGCACTGGGATCTCTGTCCATTCCACCTTCACCACTGGAGACAATGGGAGATTTTTTCCATTTCAAATAGCAGTTGTAGTACTCCAGAGTCCAGATTCAAAGCATAAGCATGGGCCTCCATAGCTGGCATTGTTAAAAGAAATGTTAAGCCTGCCAGCACGATCCATCCACCCATCCCATTTATATACAAGTCAGATATATTTATATTATATATAAGACCACCCCCCCACACACTCTGTACAGGTGGTTTACATAGAAATTTAAAGTACAGCAAGACTTTGAAAACCATTAAGCCGATGTGTCTTCTTTTGAAGGCAGAATGAGGTAGAGAAGCTCTTATTCTGCCAGGGGGTGCGTTCCAAAGTCCCAGGGTGGCTGTAGAGAAGGCCCGATTCTGAGCCACCACCCCATGAGTCTGTGGCAACTGCAAATGGACCTAAAGAGAGCCCTAATGACAGTGTGGTGGGAGAAAGGGAAATTTGAAGGAAACGCCATGCAGGCATTGAGAGGGAACCATCCAGATTTCCTGAGAGATCTGTTCTTTACATTAAAGAAATGGAAGGTTGTGCCAGAACTCTTTAAAGGATCCTCCTTGGCCAAGCAGCTAAGGAAAACAATTTATATAGGGATTCTGGAAGCGGCCTTTTCCAAACCCGCTTTAGAACGTAAACACCACAAACGCCACACATCACAGTACCTGTTGCAGCCTGATAGGCCCATAGCTCTGTTTAAGGGGGAAAAGGTCCCTTTTCATATGTGGGGAACGAGCTGGCGCTTATACCACTGAATGTTGCTGCTTAATGCGACTAAATTATGGCACCTGGAGGACCAAGAGGAGTGTCCCAGAATCATCTGCCAGCAAAAAGCCAGCGAGCTGGGCACAACGTTCAAGGAAACCCACTCACACTTCTTAAAGGAATGTGTGGTGGCCAAGGCAGTGTGGCATAAACCGGTTATTAGAGTGGCCCTATTTGGAAAAAAACAGACTTGGGAAGAATTAACCTCTGGTTCGAGTGACAGAACCAATATTCAGGGTCCCAGTAAATAGCCCTCGAGGAAATGGGATGGGACGGGTGCTCTCATGTCAGGGAATTGGAACGTCCCCCGCTTTGCAATCCGGCTAGTGAACCTATATGTCATTTACGCTATGTTCCTGCATAGGAATGGGGAGGTAAGATGAGACCAAGAGATACACGTGGATAAGACAGTGGGGCTATTCTCACGATCAACAAAAATCAGGTTAGGAGAGCCTAGCCCGATTTTTGTTGATCGTGTAAACCACCAGGCTCGCAGGCGAGCCCGGTGGTTTACGAGTGGGTAACCCGTTCAAGTAGCCCTCCTTAAAGCCCGGGTTTGCAGAGCAAGTGCTCCGCAAACCCGGACTTTCTGATCGTGAGTAGCCATGGTTACTCACAAAGAGACCTCTGGAGGGGAGGCGAAAAGTCCCCTCCCAGCTCCGGTGGTCTCGCCAGCATGCCCTGCGCATTCGCGCAGGGCATGCTGGAGCTTGCAGGGGCTGACCGGATCCCGCTCCCCCCAGCCCCTGCTGGCTCTGTCACTGAGCCGGTAATCGCTCCCTGCTCACCACCCCAAACCGGGTCTCACTGATCATTAGACCCGGTCCAGTGAGTTTTTTCTGGAAGAGAATGTATGGTTATGTGCAGAAAGACAAATGCACCTCTTCCAAAAGGCAATGGGACAAGTTGTGGAAATGGTCCCTAGATGTGACACCCCCCCCCCATTGTCTTCGTAATGACAGACTTCATGGAAAGACTAGCTTGGCTCAAAGCCTCTCCCACTTCTCGGCCAACAGACCTTTAAATAAGTGAACCCAGTGTACCCAGCATGCGGGATGATACAGAGGCCATGCATGCAACTGTGTAATTGAAACCATTTCCTGTCTTGGCTCATGGCAAGAGGCTCATGCACCTGTGCGTATCATGAACAGATGCCACCCTGTTGCATGTTTAACCCTCCCTGACTGCCACCTGCAATCCCTGTTCTGAAGCCGCTTTGCCTAACTTGATCAGGAAATGTGTCTTGGGCCCCTGGCTAGGAGAAGAACAGCCAAGGGAGGGATTCCAGAAGTTAGGCCCCCATCCCATCTGCTGCTGCTTCTCCCGATCCAATGCTCCTGTGCTCCCTGGTGCTTTGTATGTCAGCGGCAAATGCATGTTTGAAACAGACTGTGCAGCTCCACCCTGGATGTTAGCAATGAGTGAACTCCCCACAATCAAGCTCAGAACTGGGCTTGGGAAAAGTGAAATATTTCCTCCCCACGTGGGGAAAAAACCTATTCGCCTAATCCAATCCAATACTGATGGAGCATTAATGACTCTGATCATTTGTCTCCATTTCATTGGGACATCTGACCAGTATTCTTCTCCTGACAAGGGTCCTACCATAGATAAGTCATTATTTTTAAATAAAATATTTATAGTCCACATTTCTGTACATCAAGAACCTTTAGGACAACTACCAACCATGAGAACAAAATAATAAAATCTTCAAAACAACTGCTCAAATAAATAAGTAATAATCAAAGAGCAAAGAAGAAGAACAGAGCAGGGTCTTCCCACCACCACCCCGCAACTGATCCTGTGTGTGTGTGTGTGTGTTTTGCAGGGATTTTGGTTGTGGTTTTCATGCATTTTAAGTCTCTGAGTACCCTTGCACACATGCAACAATCGCACAGAGTTTCACAGCAGTAAAGCCACTGGAAATAATGGTCATACCATTGTGCAACTGTGTTTGTGCAATTTTTGCTCTTGAACAAGAGCGCTCTTGTGCAACTGTGTGAACATGTATGTTGCAATATGCACATAATGTTGCGCAGCATGTCAGCCACTGAGGAGACAACTTAAGGGCACAACACTTACACATATGCACTCTGTGGCTACAATTCACTCCTTTCCAATGCCCAGGGGCTACTGTAGAGAAGGGCCTGTCCTGCATTCTTACCAGCTGAGCTTCAGCAGGTGTTTGCATGTGAAAAAGAGCCACAGGTTTATTAGAAAGAAGAATGCTAAAGCATTGCTCTTAGCATCGCAGTAACCGCTTCCGGCCACTAGAGGCAAGATGAGAGATTAAGAGGTCTGTCTTGGTCAGTTAGAGTCACTTAGAACTGTTCAGTTATTGTTGCTGAAGGCTAGTGCCTTTTATTGTTCAATGGCTCATGTGATGTTTTAGTTTCTTAATACATCTTTATTTGTTTTTGAACCCAACCAAATGTCTCCATATAATCTCTTGGGCTGAACATCTTTACTGCTAGAGAATCTGCTGTGTGAGGGCGTTAATGTTTTTCCTTACACCCCTCAACATGGCTTGATTACAGGCAAACCTTGTTATATGTGGAACCGCTATTCACAGTTTTGTGTATCTGCGTGTGTAAAATAAGACACATGGCCTTTTTATCTGTGGATATGAAAAGGTTAAAACCCATGTATCTGCAGTTCCAAGATGGCCAGAAATGACAGTGGAGGTCATTTTCGGCCGCCATTTTGTCCACAGGAGCCATTTTGTCGCTCATTTCATTTTTTTTAAATGGAAAAAAACTATGACTTTGGGGGACTTTGGGACTTTGGGGGGCATTGTTGGATGCCAGGAAAACTGCAGAGCACAGTAGGGCACTTTATTTGGCTCATTCTCCCTTTAAAATAATGTTTTAACCATATTCCTTAAGAGTCTAGGAACCTAACCCCCTGCGATCCCATAGACTCAATGCCTCATTATCTGCGGCTTGGTTACTCACAGTAATCTGTGGGAACGGAACCCCCACAGATAATGAGGTCCACCTGTACTTCATGTAAAGCAACTGCAGATGAGTGATTTGAATTGTAGCCCAAGAGCGCATATATGTTGAAAATGTTTCTGAGCCAGGGGAATGTGTGCACACAAGCGTGTTTGTGAAAGTATCTGCGTACATGGGAATTGGATTCTTTTCATGCCCCAAGGAACACTGCAACCCCCTACCATGTCTCACTGCTTGGGGAAGTTGATTCACCAAGGCAGCATAACACATGCCTTACAGGAGGTAGGAAGGGGGATTGAGTGATGTCACCTCCAGCCCCTCCTTTTAGGGGGGTCCGACATGCTTTTTCATTCAGAACAGTCAGGGCCATTTGCAGCCCTATAGAGACCCCCAAAAGTGTGGCCAGCCAGCTAGCAGCCTGCCAGCTTGCAACACTACATAATGTGGGAACTACTGAGAGATACTAGGAACCCTGGAAAAGGTTATCTAAGCCTTGCTTATACCATGGAAGCCTTTGATGGGGGGTGTTGCTGCACACAGCAATGCTGGGCCTTGCTTCCCTTTCCTGCAACCACACAACCTCTTCCCGAGTTGGCAAGAGAGAAAGCTTCCATTTCCTTATGTGGACAGCCACTGGATGATGCACAAAGAGGAAAGAGATCTGCACAGGATGTTTCCCCAACTCTGCTAGGTTCAGAGTTTCCTCCGCTACCATTTTCTCCATGTCCCTCACTCTGGACCATTTTTTGTAGGCTCTTGTTTGGCCTTCAGCAGCAGGCTGGGAGATGTGCTGACAAGTCGCAGCTCGTGCTCCGTTCTGCAAAGACTTTGTTCTTGATGTGCACGGAAACGACTTTCTCTTTCCTCTTTGAAATGTGACAGGCACGCAAAATGCGGCTGGCGGCATTTCCAATGTGGAATTATCTCTTCTGGCCTTAAGGGCCAGTCCACAAAAGCCCTCTGATGTACGCAGGAAAGCACAGCAACTTGCTCTTTCATCTCTCTTGCTCTCTGTGTTTCGAATGGGAACCTCTCTTGTGCTGAGCTCACGGTTCACCATATCTGAGCTTTTCTGCACCAGAGTCTTTGCAGAGTCCCAAAGGAGGCCAAGATGGGCTGGAATATAGACTGGGGGTGGTGTGCCACAACCCCTAGTAGGACCCTTAAGCTGTTCAACATTTTCATCAATGACTAGGAGGAAGGAGTAGAGGGGATGCTTATCAAATCTGCAGATGACACAAAGCAGAGGGATAGCAGACGCCTTTGAAAACAGAAGCAAGATTCAATCCAATCTGGACAGGCTGAAAAATTCGGCCCAAACCAACATGATAGGAACATAGGAAGCTGCCATATATTGAGTCAGACAATGGTCCATCTAGCTCAATATTGTCTACACAGACTGGCAGCAGCTTCTCCAAGGTTGCAGGCAGGGATCTCTATCTTGGGAGGGGACTCAGGACCTTCTGCTCTTCCCAGAGCGGCTTCATCCCCTGAGGGGAATCTCTTCCAGTGCTCACACATCAAGTCTCCCATTCATATGCAACCAGGGTGGACCCTACTTAGCTAAGGGGACAAGTCATGCTTGCTACCAGAAGACCAGCAACAGAGACAAATATAAAGTCCTGCATTTTGGTAAGAAAAATCATATGCACAGTGCAGGAAACCTGGCTTGCCAGCAGTACATATGAAAGATGTACTTACTCCTAGATGTCTTAGGAGACAGCAATTTGAACATGAGACAGCAGCGTGATGCAGCTGGTAAAAAAGCGAATGCAATCTTGTGCTTCATTAACAGAAGCAGAGTGTCCAGATCACAAGTAGTAATTGTACCTCTCTATTCTGGCTGCTCAGGCCCCACAGAATACTGTGTTCAAATCTGGGCCCCCATTTTAAGAGGGGACACTGATCCCCTGGAATGGGTTCAGAGGAGGCTAACAAAGATGGTGAGAGGTCTGGACATCAAGTCCTATGAGACTGAAGATGCTGCGTCTGTTTAGCCTGGAGAAGAGAAAACTGAGGGGAGATGCGATCCCCAGGGAGGGTTGTCACTGTGAAGAAGGAACGGCTGTCTTCTCTGTTGCTTCTGAGGGCAGACTAGACCCAGTGGTTTGGGATTACAAGGAGGCAGATTTAGGCTAGACATTAGGAGGAATCCCCTGACTGTAAGAGCTGTTTGACAGTGGAACAGTCTGCCTCATGCTGTGGTGGGCTCTCCTTCGCGGGCGGTTTTCACACAGAGGCTGGGAGGCCTGCACTGATCAGGGGGTGGGGACAGAAGATCTCCAAAGGTTCCTTCCAACTCTAACGTTCTATGATTCTATAATTCAAAGGGTCTAAAGGCCTTTCTTACATTCTAACTGTGAAAAGTGGACATTGTGGTCCCTGTGAATCTTCATGACGTGCTTCTTTTTCTCTGGCTCTCCTTTCTCTACTGTTACGCCTCGGAGGGCCTGACTAGATGGTACGAGGGATGTGCAGCTTCCAGCAACCCAAGCCTCCTGGCTAATGCCAAGTAAGAGAAAGAAACAGGTGACTTGGGATTCTCACGCTCAACATCTCCTCGCTGTCCTAAATGTATTGCTCAGAATCTGCAACTGGTGCAAAATCTGGCAGCTACAATAATGTCAGGGCCCAATTCATAATGTCATATGATGGCGTCCTGTTATGGTATGTTACCGGAGATATGCTTGAAGGAGACACAGGGGGAGTGGACAATACCCACAGGGAGGAGAGCTGGTCTGGTGGTAGCAAGCATGACTTGTCCCCTTAGCTAAGCAGGATCCGCCCTGGTTTCATTTGAATGGGAGACCACATGTGAGCACTGTCAGACATTCCCCTCAGGGGATGGAGACACTCTGGGAAGAGCAGACAGTTCCAAGTTCCCTCTCTGGCAGCATCTCCAAGATAGGGCGGAGAGAGATTCCTACCTGCAACCTTGGAGAAGCCGCTGCCAGTCTGTGATGACAATACTGAGCTGGATAGACCAATAGTCTGACTCAGTATATGGCAGCGCCCTATCTTCCCCTGTCATATCTAATTCTTGGAATATCAGCTGTTTGTTGTTTGCATAATAGTAAGAAGACTAAGAAGTAATTGCAAGCATTTTTATCTTGGCCTATCCTTGGAAAAGGAGGGGCAACCACTCTACTTCAGGGCTCGCTCCCCACTCTCAGGCCTATGCAGCCCACCCCGCAAAGTCTCAGATTAGTGGGGAGGGGGTTAGCTGTCACCTGCGTCCTCCTCCTCCTTGCCTGGGCCTCCTCTGCTCACAGAGGAAGGCAGCTGACTGCCAAACTCTTTGTGGCAAGCCGCACCCTGCCCTCTCTTGAGACATGATTCGGGGCTCTGGAGGAGGTGGCCCAGCATTTGGGGCTGACCACATCAGGCCAGGGCTTTGCTTGGCAGCAGGGTGACTGCAATGGTGTAATTTCTTTGGACCCCCTGCCCTGACT
Organism: Hemicordylus capensis; assembly: GCF_027244095.1. Taxonomy (NCBI): domain Eukaryota; kingdom Metazoa; phylum Chordata; class Lepidosauria; order Squamata; family Cordylidae; genus Hemicordylus; species Hemicordylus capensis. The sequence continues at coordinate 5,094,730 of NC_069658.1, forward strand.
TCATTCAGTGGGCTGGGGCCATCCACTTCCCCAGACCATCCTTGTGGTGGCTGACGGGTAAGGTCCAAGGCAAGAATCCTTGTGCTATTCATGAAACTGGAAATTAAAGCACCAGCTTTTCTTTTTGGGAGATACAAAGAAAGATACAGCAAGGTACGAAGCACTACAGCTGTAGCTCAGGCTGATGGCAGAGGTGTGTGTGTTAGTTCAGTCTTAGGTCTGAAAGGAATAATCCACATCTGAGCTGTAATTCACTGAATACAGCCGAAGTGGCTGTTGAGTGGTAAACAGGTTGATGGGCTGTAAGTGAGAAATCAAATCTAAGAGCGAGAGGGAGGGTGGAAAGGAAGAAAGAGCTACCCAAATTACAGAGCAATTGTGCGTGTAGGGGAAGGGGAAAAAATAATAAAGCGTTAGAAATAAAGGGATAAATGACATTTGTTTTTGGCAGAAGTCTGATGCATTTCCCCCACCCCCCTCCTGTCCCTCCCCAAGAGACTCAGAAGCAAGTTGGACTCGGGGTGAACTCGCTGATTTTTCCAGGCAGCTGAAACATTGTGAGTTCAAGCCTGAGGTAGCAACAGCTTCAAATTCCCCTCATTAAGTTTTGCTGGGAACGAGCTACAATTCTCCCACTGCACACGGTAAAGCACGCCACGACGGCTGAGAGAGACGGCTGACCGACCCGTCAGGAAGGAGCGACACACAATACCCATCCGCAGGTTTCTGAAACATGTGGCTACAGTCAATGCAAATTCAGAATGGAGAGGGACATCTTCAAGGAAGGGCCGGCTTTATTGATTGTATTCTAATTAATTCATGTAGACGTTTTAATGCCACTTTTTGCAAGATAGTCCCACGGCCCCCAAAGCAGCACACAATACTAAAACATAATGGCCCACATACAACACAGTGAACCTCCACGGCTGTGTGTGTCTGCACCCCACCCATGCTGTTGTGGAATGGCCCTACTCAGCTCTGACTTAAAGCTGTGCAACTGCAGTAGTGTCCATGGGAAATAAAGGTCATTGCATTGTGCAACGCTGCTTTGCACAACTTTAAAGAGACTGTTCCATAACAGTGTGGTGGGACACGCTCAGTTACTCACATATAGTATGTCAGCAACTATAATTAGATGATATAGCATCTTTAAAAATTAGAGAAATAAAACAATCCAGTGGGGGGAAAGGACTCAAAATAAGGGGCGTGATGGAACAAGAAAGTCTTTGCCATCCATCTAAGCTCAAGAGGGACAGGCTGACTTGCCCCTGGGCTTCCCAGGGGAGTGAGTTCTAGGACCTCAGAGCCACCACAGAGAAGGCCTGCCCCATGCCCCCACCAATCATATCTCAAATTGTGTTGGGACTGAAGCAAAGCCTTTCCAGAAGATCTTAGCAGGCAGGCAGAACCATAGGGGAGCAGGTAGCCCTTTAGGCACTGGTTTGAACCCAAACCATTTAGGGCTGTGTGCCAATATGTCCTCTGTTGGGCATCATCAGAATGAGTTCAGACATGGCAGGATGGAGTTCTAATAGTCAGAATCTTAGACTGAGTTCCCTGCTGCCATGTCCGAATGCCATCAATGTTCTCACATTGCGATTGGACCCAAGTTAAATGGCCAACTAGCCTCCTCTCAGATGAAAGGCACCGCATGAGTCCTAGTCATCTGTCTCATCCAAGACTACCTGGAGTTGAGTCATCTGCACGCACTCTGCACTTTGCCTCCAAAAAAGGGATATTAGAACTTAACTGACAATGATAAGGAAAAGAGGAGTCCAGGGGGCACATTTTAGTAGCGCTTCCACCATTGCTCCTTTCAAACTAGTTGGCCCTTTGCCCTCCCATAGTGGAGCCTTGGCCACCCCCACTACCCACCTGGCTGCCCCACTCTGGCACCTTCCTTGAGACAGATGCTGCAAACATGGAGGGCAGGCTCCCGGCAGCAAACCATACTAAGTACCACCCTGTTAAACAAGGTTAGCAGAGCGAGTGCTCCACTAACCCCGTTTCCCCGACCATGAGACGCCATGGCGTGGCTCCACGCTGCAGCGACTCACAAGGAGACCCCTGACCGGGAGGCTACAGCAAGCCTCCCACCCTCGGGGGTCTCCCCAGAATGACTCATGCACTCGTGTGAGGCATTCTGGGACTTCCAGGGGGCAGCCGGCCCCCGCTGCCCCTACTGGCTCTATGACGGAGCCGCTAATCATGGGGGCAGCCGATCCGGCTGCCAAGGGCGAGCTCCCTGCTCATCTGCGGGAAGAGCAGGCTAAGCCCGTTCTCCGCACAGAGCCCAGTTGGGCTCTGACCAACAACAGTCACTGGAGATACTGTGCTGAGGATGGATACGGCCAGTTACTCTGCCTCTGCTAAATAAAGAGAATCACCACATTCCAAAGGCGCCTCTTTGCCCAGTTAGCACTTCCTATAAGGCCTGAATAGGGCGAATGTGCCAGCCACACCCCTTTCCCGAGAAGGCAGATCTGGCCACACCAAGTCACGTCATGGCTGGATTACTGTAACACACTCTATGTGGGTCTGCCCTCGAAGAATATTCCGCAACTACAACTAGTGCAAAATGCGGTAGCTAGGATTTTATCCGGTGTTGCTTGCTGGGATCATATTACACCCATTTTGAAAGAGCTGTACTTGTTGCCAGTTTGTTTCCGGGTCCAATTCAAGGTGCTGGTTTTGACCTTTAAAGCCCTTAATGGTTTGGGCCCGGGATTCCTGAGGGACCACCTTCTCCCAAGAGTTTCTGCCCACTTGGCGAGGTCATCTGAGGGGGCTCTGCTCCAGGTGTCGACAATGAGGAAGGCTCGGTTGTCGTGCGCTTGGGACAGGGCCTTCTCTGTTGCTGCCCCCAGACTCTGGAATGCTCTCCCAGTGGCCATTCGCTCCTCAGTCTCCATCACAGTTTTTAGAAAGCTTCTTAAATCTTGGCTTTTCACCCAGGCTTTTAAATGAGTATTTCTGTTGCTGCTGCCTGCTCTGTATTCTATGGGCTCATTTGTGTATGCTTTAAAAACTTTTAATAGTTTTGTATTTTTATATGCCAATTTAATATTTGTATTGTGCAAATGTTTTATAGTCTTATATTGTTTGAAATTTTTTTGTAAACTGCCTTGAGATTGTTTTAATGAAAGGCGGTATAGAAATTTAACAAAATCAATCGATCAATCAATAACAACAACACTAGAGCAAGGTAGAGAAATGAGGGAGTGAGGCTTCTCTTTCTTGCATGTTTAATGCAATTTACCCATGGCATGGGGAGCAGTATTTAAAATCTGCAGACCTCTCGCAGTTTGGGGCCCCTGAGCACACATGGGCTGTCCCCCTCCTTGGTATCACTTTTCCACACAGACAAGGAAGCAAGGGATGTGTGGGGAGACTTGATTGAAAGGCATTGCAGGGGGCAAGGTGGGGGAGGAAGGAGGGGAGCGAACAGATAATAAGAAAGCCCTGGTTGCCCTCTGCCTTTATGCGCTTCTTGGGAAAGCTCCCTACAGAATTACGCTGTCGCCCTGCAGGAAAGCATGTAATAACTGAAAATACGGTGTCAAAAGGAATTTTTCAGGCCTTGACAGCTCATAAATTACAGTTCGTTGACTTCTTCCTGGCTCTAGATTTAAATTAATAGGCAGCCAGATATATAGTTTTCTTTAAAAAAAAGAAAAGAAAAAAGGTTCCTCTATGCCGAAGAAGCCATGAAAGTGACACAATACTGCGCAGGTTTCAACATACTTCCTCTTCAGAGTTTTCAACTGCTTCGTGTGTCTAGGACTTTGTTCAGGAGTGTGTGGGTTCTTCAGGAGGTCGGGAAGACGGCAGAGTGGGGCACAGGAGGATGTGACTTTCTGCTAATCTCAGCTTTTCTTAAAAAAAAAAATAATGAAAAAAGCATCTTTCTCGCCTTTCTATATGCTTGAAGGTTTGTAAAGTTCAGAAAGGAGAGAAGTGTCTGAAGACATTTCTGGGGTCTTGAGAGCCTTACATGGCTCCCCTACTCCTGCTCCTAAGTAGCAAAAGGTTCTCACACTTAGCAAAAGATAATTTACCCAGTTTCAGAATGTGTCTTGTCTTGGAGCCGAACATTATTATATTTTTTTAAAGGAATAGAACACACTGGTTGGCCTATGAGCACACCTCCCTTCTTAACTCTTTGACAGACAGAGGCTGCCTTTCACTCTCTGCACCAGTTCTAAACTTCTAGTCCTCATAAGATTCTCCAGCTAATTGCCCCTGAGTAATGAGAGGAGCACCACCAGACCAGAGTTGGGGGTGGAGCAGCACTGTATGCTAAAGAAGAGATAGACTCAAACAAGCCAGAAAACCTAGGAAGACCAGAGTCCTCCATGGAAACTCGGTGGGTGACAATATGAGGCCTGAAAGCAAATGTGCTACTAGGGAAGTGCTATTGACCAAAACGCTGACAATGACTAGGAGTTGCTGAAAGAAATAAGAGAGAGGCGTCAAAGAGAGAAAGAGCTGCAATAGAGCTGGCTCTTTCCAAACCCAGCACAGCATCCCTCCAGCGGCTGCTGCTGGTGTCTACCTTATGTTTCTTTTTAGACAGTGAGTCCTTTGGGGTCAGGGATCCATTTCATTAATTTATTATTGTTTTCTCTATGTAAACTGCTTTGGGAACTTTTGTTGAAAAGCAGTATAAAAATATCTGTTTGTTTCTTGTTTGTTTAATAATGGGTGACTTCAATTACCTGGGTAAATCCACATTCAAGTAATGACAAATAGGCCAAATTTCCAGATACGTTGAATGACTATAACCTAGAACAGTTGGTCATGGAACCAACCAGAGAGAAGGCAACCTTGGACTTTATCCTGAGTGGTACCCAGGACCTGGTGCAAGATATTAGTCTTGTGGAACCTTTAAGGAACAGTGACCATAGTGTGATCAAATTCAGCATACGGTACATGCGAGAGAGAAAATCATCAAGGAAGTCTAACACAGAGCTTCAGAAGAAGAAACTTCTCTAAAAAGAGAAGTTTGGTGAAAAGAAAACTGAAAGGGAAAATCAAGAGAGTCACTTCACTCCAGAATACATGGAATTGATTTAAAACCCAAATAATAGAAGCCCGGTTACCAAAAAGGAGGAAAGGGAAGCTATAAACGGGAACAAAACATCCTTCAGAAAATGGAAGTCCTGCCCAAATGAAGAGAACAGAAAAGAACACAAACTCTGGCAAAAGTAATGCAAGGAGACAATAAGGCAGGCAGAAAGAGAGTTTGAGGAACATTTAGCTAAAAGCCTCAAGGGGATGAACAAAAACTTCTTTAAATATATCAGAAGCAGGAAACCTGCAAGGGAAGCAGTTGGTCTGTTAGATGATGAGGGAGTGAAGGATTATAAAGGAGGATACGGAGATTGCATATAGAGAAGCGAAATGAGTTCTTTGCATCTGTCTTCACAGCAGAGCATATTGAGCATTTACCTGTGCCTGAACTGAGCTTCTCAGGGACATAGGCTAAAGAACTGAGTCATATAGAGGTGATGAGAGATGACATTCTAAACTGTCTGGGAGAATTAAAAATTAACACATTGCCATGTCCAGATGGCATCCACCCGAGAGTCCTTAAAGAACTCAAATGTGAAATTGCCGACCTCCTTGCAAAAAAATATGTAACTTATCTATTCAGTCAGGCTCTCTACCAGAAGACTGGAAAGTAGCCAATGTTACACCGATTTTCAAAAAGGGATCTGGGGAAATCCAGAAAATTACAGGCCAGGTAGCTTAATGTCTGTGGTGGGCAAACTGATGGAAAGCATTCTCAAAGATAAAATTGTTAAGCATATAGAAGAAAAGGCCCTGCTGAAGGAGAACCAGCATGGCTTCTGCAAAGGTAAATCTTGCCTCACCTTTTGGAGTTCTTTGAGGGTGTCAACAGGTGTGTGGATAAAGCTGATGCAGTTGCCATAGTTGCCATAGTATACCTGGACTTTCAAAAAGCTTTTGTCAAAGTTTCTCATCAAAGACTCTTGAGAAAACTTAGCAATCATGGCATAAGGGGACAAGTACAAGTGTGGATTGCTAACTGGCTGAAGGATAGGAAACAAAGGGTAGGTATAAATGGACAGTTCTCTAAACAGAGGGAAGTAAGAAGTGGGGTCCCCCAGGGATTGGTACTGGGACCAGTGCCTTTTAATTTATTCATAAATGATCTAGAGGTTGGGGTAAGCAGCGAAGTGGTCAAATTTCCAGATGACACTAAACTACTTAGGGTAGTGAAATCCAAAACAGATTGTGAGGAGCTCCAAAAGGATCTCTCCTAACATGGGGAGTGGGCAACAAAATGGCAAATGCGGTTCAGTGTTGGCAAGTGTAAAGTGATGCATATTGGGGCAAAACATCTCCCCCCCTTCACATATACACTGATGAGGTCTGAGCTGTTGGTGTCTGATCTGGAGAGAGATCTTGGGGTTGTGGTGGACAGCTCGCTGAAAGTGTCGACAGAATATGCAAAAGCTGTGAAAAAGGCCAATTGCATGCTTGGAATCATTAGGAAGGGGTTGAAAATAAAACTGCTGATATTGTAATGCCCTTGGTGCGGTCACATTTGGAGTACTGCGTACAGTTCTGGTCACCATGCCTCAAAAAGGACATTATAGAACTGGAGAAGATGAAGAAAAGGGCAACCAAGATGACCAGGGGGCTAGAACACCTTCTTTATGAGGTAAGGCTACAACATCTGGGGCTTTTTAGTTTAGAAAAAAGACTGAAGAGAGAAATGGTAGAGGTCTATAAAATTATGCATGTTGTGGAGAGAGAGAATTTCCCTCTCTCTCTCGCCTAACACTAGAACTAGGGGTCATTCCATGAACTGGATTGTCAAGAAATTTAGGACCGGCAAAAGGAAATACTTTTTCACACAGTGCAGGTGATGACCACTAGCTTGGGTGGCTTTACAACGGGCTTGGACAAATTCATGGAGGGCAGGTCTATCTATAGTCTGCTGACTATAGGCCACCTCTAGCCTCAGAGGCAAGATACCTCTAAATACCAGTTGCAGGGGAGTAACAGCAGGAGAGAGGGCTTGCCCTCAGTTCTTTCCTGTGGGCTTCCCAGAGGCATCTGGCGGGCCACTGTGTGAACCAATATCCTGGACTAGATAGGCCTTGGGCCTGATCCAGCAGGAATGTTCTTATGTTCTAGAAGAGAGCTGTTACCTTCATCTTCTGCTTGCAGGCTTCCTGGAGGCTTCTGTTTGGCCACTCTCACTCTGGGAGCTACATTGGATCAAGCCTCTTTGGTCAGATGCAGCAAGGCTCTTCCTACATTCTGATATCCTTAAGCAGCGATACACTGTCTGTAATCACAGAGGTGCTAGGCAGCCTCTCTGCAGAATGAATCTGCAGCTCTGAATACCCTACAAGCAAGCATCCATTATCTCTTATCCAAAAGCCATTGACTTAATGGATCTCCAAAACCCAACTGGAGCTTGAATTAACAGAGCTAGGTAACATAAATAGGTAACATTATAAAATGCAGAAAGGAAAAGGAAGGAAGGAAGGAAGGAAGAAGGAAGGAAGGGTTTCTGAGCATGAGCATAGCCATGCTTCCAATCCCAATGGCAGCCCTATCTTGTTCTGTTAATTTCAATGGGACTACTCACAAGTAATTTATTCTGGTGATCAGCCCATGATATTTCCCATTCAGGGATCCTGACAGATACCTTTCTGGCTTAAACCAAGCTCTCCCCCACCACTAATTTTACTAGGAGAAAGAAGCCGAATGCAAGTCTCTTACTCACAGGAATTGGTCTTTCACAATCTAGCAGCGACGGCTTCAGTGACAGCCTAACTGTTCAAGGCACCTCAAAAATGAAGGCAGGCAAGTGGCAGGCAGTGACCTGCTTGCTTTCTAAAATGCAGTCATCATTAGATGACAGATATATGAGTCCGACAGCTTTCCCAACCAACATGCTCCTTCAGCACCACTTTGAACACTTCAAGGGAAAGTCTTTCAAAGAGCTCAGACAGGAAATGGTTGGAGGCACTTCCTTCTATGTTCTCCCTTGAAAGCCAACCAGCAAGTTCCCATAGCCAGGGCTGAACATTTTTACCTACATGCGTATGCGCCGTTCTGTGGGTCAGTGGGTCAGTTTATGCAGTCCAGTATCCTGGAACAAGAACTTCTGAGCTCAGTCAAACCTTTGAAAAGTGAATGTACACTTTTTTACCTGGATATGTTCATGGGGAGAATGGGAGGCTGGAAAAAGGAGGGAACTCTGGCTATATCTAAGCACATTTGTATCAGCTTTCAGAGAATCATGGCATTTTAGAGTGTCTGCAGCCTCAGGGTGAAAAAAATACCAGTTGCAGAAGAACCTGCACCACTCACAGGACCTAGGACAGATTTTAATTTTTTAAAGCAAAAAAGTCCACTTTAAATGGAAGTTGTGGAAAGCAGCTCTCTAAGCACATGTGCTCCCTCCAGAGCAAAGATCAAGCACCATGCATCCTGCCCCCTCCCTGCTCCACTCCAGTCCAAGGGAAAGGAAGAGAAGGCAGAGGGTCCGTTAGCCATACTGGATCTTCAAGAGAGTTCTAGAAGAACAGCAGGGAGCTTCGCGACAGCTCAGGCTGTTGGATGCTCCCAGTATTGGGGGCTCCGTCTGTTGGGGGCTCTCTGCTATCGTTGTGAAACACCCCCCCCTCCAACAACTCCTGACTTAGGGCATGTTGCTCTGATGTGTCTGTTGGACTCAGCAGGTCACCCAGCCCTGGGGGACACCCCAAAGCGGGGGTAGCTTAGTGGCTAAGAGACTGAGCAACCAATCAGGATTGCCCTGGGTTTGCATCTCGCCTCTGCCAGGGACTCACTAGGTGGGCTGAGGCCACCCACTCCCTCTCTGTTCCCTTGCTGCAGAATGGGGGCAAGAAGTCACACACCCATTGCAAGGATTATAAGACAATCCATATGAAATACTTTGAACGCCAAAAAATAAATAAAAAATGCCAAGCATTATGATTAGAATCAATTGCAGCCCCAGTTCTACTGACAAGCTGAGGAATATCACTTGCGTATATCCCCCTACATCCACAACTCACTGCAAACAGAAATCTAGCACATCAGGGTGAAAGCTTCAAGGCCAGCCCTTCGCTGGGCTGTTTTTCCTGTTTGCGGGGTTTAGCTGATGCCACGTGCAGTGCTATGGAGCCGTCATGCCACACCCTAGGATGCCTATGGACTTCTAAGGCAGCCCTGATGATGTTAGGAACAGGCGGCAATGCATGCAGTGCTTCTTCAGTTCCCCCCATCTGGGGGAAACGAAGGATGTGCTGCTTGTGCTCCTGCCCATTCCTAACAGTATCGAAGTTGCCAACTTGCAGCATCAGGGCTGCGAGTCCACAGCAGCCCTGGGCTAGAGCTCTATGGCTCTGCAATGCTGCACATCATGTCAGCCATTAAAAAAAAAATTAAGGGAAACATTGAAAAATGGCATCTTCCACCTGCCGTCTGAAGTGGTAGAGTTTCTTTAGCATTTAATTATAAACCACTGAGAGATGTACGTTTTGGGTGGTATAGAAAGATTTTAAATAAAATTTTAAAATAAATAAATTTAGGTCACTGTAGTATTTTACTATCTCACCATGTTGCTTGTGTAGACAGTCCCAGAGGAGACGCCTGAGGTGATAGCATGGACTTTGCCACTTTGGACTGCAGGTGAGGGACCCCATTTTGTCAGGCTTCCATACACAACAACCTTCCTGCAACAGAAAACTAGCCCAGGAGGGGGAGGGCTACTCTAGAACTTTCCCCCTTGCCGTGCTAGTATTCCATTTCAGGGTTGTTGTTGTTTTAAACCAAAAGGAAGCATTCAAATGTGGTGGCCCACATCTGCAGCAGTACAGTTCGCTCTAGTCCTTTGAGGCCCCAACACCTCACTGCATGGGACGTATCAATTGGGCCTACATTTTGGCCTCAGAAGCAAGTTTCAGAACTGGGCCCTGCCACCGATGCTGCCCGGCCTTCCTCGGAGCTTATGAATTTCAAGGATCTGTTGTCTGCTGTGTTCTCCTGCCCCCTCTTCATACTTCCTTTGTCTGATTAAAATAATACCCAGCCCAATTCGAGGCTTTTAAGGGATGCAAAGAGAATTTTCTGCCGAGCCTACACTGGCAGGAGTGACAGCCAAATGAGATAACCTTTTACTCCATTTGTCAAAGTGCCCCGAAGCTTCCTATTTCAAGAGAAGAGCAATAAACGGGGAGCTAAGCAATTGCATCTGAAATCCAGAGCATTTTAAATAAGTGGAGCGGTTTAAAACAATAACTGGAATGCTCACAAGAGGGCGGGGGGAAACCTGTTGATTGTCAGCTGCGCCTTGTTTATGGAGGAACCAATTGGATAATTCGATACAATTAAACTCAAAAACGCACGGAAATATGATGTTTATTCATCTCTTGCTTCCGTTCCCTTAATTGAATGTTGTGGTTTGTAAAGTACGAAAGTGTTTCTAATGCTGCATCGTAGCCAAGTGAAACCCATTTAATCACACTCAATGGGTCAGACGCAACATTACGGCATGCGCGATTGAGTTGCACCTGTATTCCCCTGGCATATGCATCATTAACTAGCAAAATGTAGCCCGCGGTTGCCGGAAACAGAAGAACACAGATGAAGCCGCACCGCCCCTCGCTTTGGAAATGCCAAGGAGTGATGGAACGCCCAACCGGGAGCTTCACGTGGGGGACCCTGGTGCTCATGTGTGCTGCTGCCAATTTGCCACATTCCCAGCAAAGTGGGATCTGTTGTACTCTTGCCCTGCAAAGGCAATGTTATTCCAACAGAGTAATTGCTCTCAAATGCATCCGCATTTCAATAATGAAGCTGGGAAGGAAGGTGGCTCCAGGGAATTGGTTAAAGTGGGATGCTGGAGCGGACTCCATGGGGCGTTCATGCCAAACACATCATCCCTGCTGTTTCTGAGCACAGTCGTCCGGAAAACCACACACTAATGCTGGAGGCATGGAAGAGACGGAGGCCAAGACACAGAGCCAAAGGTAGCCTTTGGTTTCCAACAAGAAAGATGCTGAGACTCATGCAGAATCTGTGAACTCACATGCCCACAAGCCCAGCAAGACCCTCATGCTGTCAGACCCGTATGCAGGGCTGGGGGCTGGGATGGCTCAGCAGTGAAAGATAAGCAAGCTGTACTTGCTGACGGCCCTGGCTGGAGTGCAGAGTAAAGAAGACCCCGTGCAGCAGGAGAGCCGCCTAATTGGACTAACTGCCAACTAACTGCACGGGTGCAGCAGGGAAGTGGTCATTTTCGACACCCCTCCTTCCCCCAGAAGCCCTCTTTGCCAGCTGAAAATATCCAGCCCACAGAGGGCTTCTGGGGGAAGGGGAAGGTGTCAGAAATGGCTGCTTCCCCACTGCACCAGCGCAGTTAGTTGGGAAGTTCTGTTAGGCTGCTCTCTCAGTGCTCCGGTGCATCCTAGCTCTGAATGCCAGCCACTCTCTCCTCGGTGATGATTTCAGAGCTGAGGATCATAGAAGCTGCCTTCCACTGAGTCAGGCCATTGGTCCATCTAGCTGATTGTTGTCGACACCAGGATTTCTCAAGGTGTGGGTCCCCAGATGTTATTGGACTTCAACTCCCATAATCCCCAGCCCCTGTGACCTTTGGTTAGGAAATATGGGAGCTGAAGTCCAATTACATCTGGGGACCCACATGTTGAGAATCCCTGGCCTACACTGACCGGCAGGACTCCTCCAAGGTTTCAGGTGGAGGTTTTCCCCAGTTCTACCTGGAGATGCTGCCAGGGATTGAACCTGTGACTTTCTGCATGCAAAGCAGAGGCTCCTTCACTGAGCTACTATGGCCCTATCCCCTCAGGGGACCATCAAGGTGGAGGAACCACTAAGAAGACAAAAAGAAATGTGAGAGGACCCTCAGATGCCTCACTGTAGCCTTTAATCTAGTGATGTAGCGGCACCCTCCTTTGATCTTACTCAGCCATCAGCCTCGCAAGACTAACAAGTGCATGTGGGCATTCCGGATCCCTCTGCATCGTTGGCCATTTCAAAGCCAGATGAACGAATATGAAACGGATTGCCTCATTGAATGAGTGATGCAGATTGTTAGAAAAGCATCACCCAATGTTGCAGGAGTCTTGAAAGATCTCGTGCAAGTGGGCAGGAGAAGAGGACGAGAGGTGATGAAGAGGATCAAGCGGAGGAACATCTGCTTTGCATGCAGAAAGCCCTAGGTTCACTCCCTGGCAGCATCTCCAAGTAGGGCGGGGTTAGACTCTTGAAAACCTTGGAGAGCTGCTGCCAGTCAGTGCAGACAATACTGAGCTGGCTGGACCAGAGGCCTGACTCTGTAGAAGGCAGCTTCCTTTGTTCCAATACCGGTGAGGGGGGCACTGGGAAAAGGAAGGACCACAACTCAGTCTTTGTAGGCAGACCCACCTAGTTTCTTTCTGAAAGAAAGCCAATACTGACCTAGATGGACCAACCCTCTCACAATTTGTAATCAAAGATGGGTGAATGTCCCCCTTGTCATTCCTTTGGTATTTCTCTGGTTCATTTTTCCTTGCATCCCACTCCTCTTGAATGCTGGTTTAAGGAGAGTTTCTCTCAGAACTGGAGCCTGTGTGGTTTGCCATTCCTTCACCTCAAATCTGCATCTTCGCAGCTCTTCTAGATTAGTACTGTGCACATGTGTGTGCATTGAGAAAACATTGCCAGGAAGCCATCTTGCTGTGAACACATGGCGGGAATGTATGCATGATCCCATCAAGGTGCTTTTTTACTGAGGCACACCTGTGCTTCTGCACATTAGGAAAACACTGGACAAAATAATATCCAGTCATCTTTATGGTTGCATCATGATTACTTGGCAGTGTTTAATCAGTGGGCACATATGCATTGGTGACGCACATAGAGAGAGGAAGGCAGAAATGAACTGGAGGACCGATACACTTTCGCAAAGTGTGCATAAACAGCACTCTGTACAGAACTGAAAAATAAAAATATATCAAAGGCAACATCTTAGTGCTTCAGCTCCACTTTAGGAACAAAACCAGGTAATTCAGAACTCCAGACTCCATGGGGACATTCAGGTGGAGAGAGTTTTCTATTACAGGGATGTGCCTGAATTGTTTTGGTGCCTCATTACAGAGGCACTGAAACTATTTGAGCTGCTGCAGCCCGAATCATCTTGATGGGTGTGTGTGTGTGTGCGTGTGTGCGTGTGTGTAAGCAATAGCTTTAAAAGGAGGCAGGCAGCTCTTACCTGCTCTCCCCCCCCCCACCTTGCCGCAGTTCCATTGTTTCTAAAAAGTCATGCTGTGCGGCTGAAGTGCTGCTCCCAGCAGCCCGAGTGCAGCACTGGCAAGCACATGGCTGCCGTGCATGCGCGGTGGCACAGCTTTTTAGAATGGACAGTGCTGTTGTGTGTGTGGGGGGCGAGATGGGGGGTGGAGCAGGTAAGACCTGCGTGCCTCTTTTTAAAGCTACCTCTCTCTGCCCCCTCCCCATGAAACTAATCTCTATAGGCCTTTGATATGTTAATATAGGGGTTCTCAAACTTGGGTCCCCAGATGTTTTTGGATTACCATTGTGGCTCAGGATGATGGGAGTTGCCATCTAACAACAACTGGGAACTCAAGTTTGAGAACCCCTGTATTCATTCGAGCAAGCACTTCCATAGATGTAAATTGCTTTGATTTCACTGGGGCTTTCTTCTGCATAGGGTCATATAGGATAGGATATTTAGCATTGCAGATTGAGAACGGATAACACCCAGATGAGAGTCATAACTGACCACCAGTGAAATCCACGGCGGACAAACAAACTGCTTGCCCAGTGCATAGGAAGATTGCGTAGTTGTGCTAAAAATGGGGATGTGTGGAATTGCGCTATGACATTCTTGCACAAAAGGGCCCTTTCAAAGAAATGTGGCATGCTGTGGGTTGCACAACTGTTGCACAAGCAGTGTGAAACAACTAGTCTGGCACACCAGCTACAGACCTAGAACACATAGCTGGCATAACAGCTTTGCACTAGTGCAGGGGTGGCAAACTTGGCATCTAGCTGTTGGTGGACTACAGCTCCCATCATTCTCCGCCAGATTTATTGTGGCTGGGGATGATGGGAGTTGTGGGTCAACAACAGCCAGAGGGCCAGGTTCACCCACCTCTGCCCTAGTGCGATGTCCTTCTGCAAACTCTTCATCAGGGTATCAACCGGTGAGAAAAGTTAGACATGACTCACTTAAGTCCCATTGATATCAAGGAGCCTTAGTCATGACTAACTTGGATGTTGCCCAATCTGTCCTGTCAGTTTCAAGGCTGGGTCCCAGGATCCTGCCATCCTTGCCCCAAGGACCGACCCAGCCATGTGGCGGAGTGTTCATGGATGACCACCAGTGGGGGAGTCGCTTGGACTAGGACAAAAGGTGTCAAAAGCTTCCGTGAAATACTCCAGAACCATCCTTACCGCTTTCCCATCAAAACGCTTTGGAACCACGGAACAAGAGAGGGACAGGCCTGTGCATCCTGTTAAGGAGGCAATGCGGGAAAGGAAGCTGGAAGCTTTTAACCCCTGTCAGTCAGCTGTCTACATCACAAACTAAAACTCTCCCTCCGGCTGATGGGATGTTGTTGCTCAGTGTGCAAGTCTGACAGCCCTTCATTGTATCAGAAAGGAACCCTTTCTCTTTACTTCCATCTATCCCTGAAGTCTTGTTTAACTCTCTCTCTCTCTCTTTCTCTCTCTCTCTCTCCTTCCTTTCCCCCTACTCTGTTAGCAAGCACATAAATCTGACCTGCCTATTTCGACAAACAGGGCTTCCTCTTCTAATTAGCATAGCTAATTCCAGCTGGAGGACTTCTTTACACCCAAGTGACTTCTGGATATGGACTGCAGGTTCATTACTAGAGGGGCAGGTTTCTCCAGAAAGGCTGAAGAGGGCTTTTATGTAAAGGTTCAGGTCACCTCTTATTTTGTGGAGACAAAAAGTGACAGCCCACTCATGCTTAATTCACAGTAATACTGCCAGGAGAGAGGGGCTGGGATTTGTCTGCATTGGCCAGATTACTTGAGCTGATCCTAGTTAGGTATGCTAATGATTTCCGACAACCCGGGTGCTTTAATTACTCTTTGATTTGGGACGTGACCCTTGGAAAGAGCCTTTAGACAGCTCTTCCCATCGGAAGACAAGAAAGGAAAATTAAGGTCCTGCTAAGAACACAGGCCACCACGTATATATAAGTGGATGACAGGCCAGGAGTTTGATATTGGCTCATATCGAGTTCCATATAAGAGAGAATAGATTCAATGTTTTACATTTTCTAGGGTCATTTTCTCTTGGAACAGTGTGGAGAGAGTGGATAGCAATATTTTTCTCTCTGTAATCTTACTAAAACTCTGTAAAGCAGACTTGTGCTAGATTTGCAACATTACTTTTTTCACCCAGTGCAAAATAAATGTGTGGAACTCAATGCCACAGGATGTGGTGATGGCCATTCGCTCAGATGGCTTTCAAAAAGGGTTAAATACATTCATAGAGGAGAGAGCTATCTTTCCCCCTATCTGTAGGAGTGTGTTCTGTCCTTACTGAGGCGAAAATGTGCCTTTGGCTACCAGAAGTTTGGAAGCTATAGTGCTAAGGCGTGTCGAGAGGATTGCTGGTCTTCTGGTAGCCAGCATGTAGTGTCCCCTTTATTAAGCGGGGTCTGCCCTGGTTTGCATTTGACTACATGTGTGAGCCCTGGAAGATATTCCCCTTAGGGGATGGGGCCGCTCTGGGAAAGGCATCTAAGTCCCCTTCCTGGCAGCATCTCCAAGATAGGGCTGAGAAAGACTCCTGCCTGTAGCCTTGGAAAAGCCGCTGCCAGTCTGGGTAGACAGTACTGAGCTAGATGGACCAATGGTCCTGACTCGGTAGAAAGCAGTTTCCTATGCCCCTATGTCCCTATCATTAAGTGTTGATAGCTAAATAGATTCTCCATGTTCAAAGGCAGTATACTCTGGGGAGTAGATGCTGTGGGGAAAACTAGAAGAGATGATCATCACCTCCATGCCCTGCTTGTGAGATCCTGAAGGCATAAATTAAAAAACAAAACAATACACAACACAACTATCTGGCCACTCTTGGAAACATAGTTTTGTATGAGGTAGACGTTTGGTAATGATCCAAGTCAATGAGCAAAAGCAAGACAGTCCACTTACTGCATCTCAGCTAGGAAAGATTAGCTGAAGTAACTACCTTTGGAAAATTCTGCCCGCCTTTCAGATCAGTTTGCAAATTAAGTAGCCTGGCACTATGGGTGGGTTCAGACATCATGCAGAACCATGGTTTGTTTAATTATGATTTATTAACACATCTCAACTGTTAATAAACAGTCTGCGTGTAACAACCACCAAATCTTGGTTTGTTTTGCCATATTGTGGTTTGTTTCTATTGTGTCCTTTCCTAAACCGCCGCCCCCCACCCTCCATCCAGGCTTGCCCTTCTCTATGCAAGAGTCTGGTAAGGGCAGAAGTGCTGAAATAAACCAAGATTAAGGCACAATTTTGGGAACAGCCTTCACACGAGACCACAGTTAGGACAAACCAACCAACTTCAAATCCTGTATTCAGATTGTAGTTTGACTGCCTGACATAAACCGCAGTTTGTTGATGGGTACAAGTTCGGACATACAAACTAACCACAATTTGATGGGGTGGGGGGGAATCATGGCTCTGTGTGATCTCTGAACCAGCCCTGTGTGTTACTAGTTGGGTGAGGTGAAAATATTCATGGAGAGTTACTGAGAAGAGTTTGCACATCCTTAATCCACATTTGCACCTCACTAGAGGTCCATTCACACGTCATGTTCAACACCTGTACAATGAGTATACAGTGCACACAGGTGCAGATCTGTACACAGGTCCAGTCATTCACAAGTTACGTTGAAGGCTGGTACAGTAGAACACTTCCTCTCTGTACTGCAGGGGCGTAAACTTCATGGGGGTGGCGGAACTCAAGCCCTCCTCTGGATTTCCTGGGGGAGGCAATGCCCCCACCTGCCCACTGCCAGGTAGCATCAGCAAGCTCTCATGCTCAAGTTCGTCAGTCAGTTGAACAACACAGTCAGTCCCGTGCTGTCTTTGTAGCAACGCAGCAAGTTCTTAGGAGTCACGTCTGCCTCTCCGGGCTCTTTCATTCTGTGACTCTCTGGTTAGAAGTAGTATAACAAGGAGAAAAGCGAGTGGGGGTCTTTGCCTGCAGGTGCTGTGCCTGGAGCAACCCCGTCCCCTAAGGGGAATATCTTACAGTGCTCACATGTAGTCTCCCATTCAGATGCCCTGCTTAGCAAAGGGGACAATGCTTGCTGGCTACCACAAGACCTCTCCTCCCATGTGCCCTGTGCAAAGTCTACGCTCCTGCTGCACCGTGCATTTGAAGGGCCTGTTCCCAAGTTCACTTTTCAATGGAACACAGGTACAGTCATTCACGCAAACACACGTGCGGGTATGCAGACATCTGTGCAATCATATAGCAACATGGCTGAATTGTGCTTTAGTGTGACTCACTCTTTGAAAAATCCTGAATTTTGTCACATGGATTCACATACAATTCTACCTCATGGTTTTAAAAGCGACATGCTCGGGCAACTAAACCTCTCGTTTTGGGTCGAGCAAAGAATAGAATGCACGGGAATCAAAGGAGGAGCCAGAAGATGTCTTGGCCTTTGCTTCGACACCCTTTGACTTCCACTGAGGCTATAAAGCAGGATCAGGATAGAAACTCACCAAGTGGAAGGTCTCTGGTATCAAGTCCACTGCTCTGGCCCACTGTGTGGGAAGGTGGTGATCAACCCCCTGTGCCATTACCTGCCTCTATTTTCCTAGAGGTTGCTGAGCATCTGGCCCAGTTGCCATAACCCAACCCCTCCAGGGCTGGAGAGGGTGTAATGTAGCCAAGGACTGATCTCCCCCTACAGTATCATTGGGGTGACACCACCGAGGCCCTGATGTGATCACTGTCGACATCTGTCAGGATGGATCACGAGCTGCTTCCTTGCAGGACAGGTGAATTGTGGGTATGCCAAGAGGCTGGGGAGCAGGGGAAGAAAGCAGTGGGATGGGGAGGGGGCATGGCCGTGTTTTGTAATATGGCATTTAAGATTTAAAAAATAGCTGAGGAATGAGCTGAGGCAGAAGGCGGCAAATTAATGTGTGATGACAATCGCCCTAAGAGCCATCAGATGTCTGCAGAGAACTAAGAGAACGCTTCACCTTTAGAACCCCTTGCAGTTACACCTCCCCCATTCATCCCAGTGTCTATAAATGCACAGATCATATTTGGCACATTTTCGGTCTCAGCTGCAGCATTGAGTTTTGGCAGTGAAGGACAATGTGGAGAAAATGGAAAGGATTCAGGGCGGAGTGACAAAGATGCTAAAGACCACAGACAGCAAGGTTTCCGAGTGGAGACCTTAAGGCTGTGTCTTCTGAAGAGATTCGTCCCAGGGTAACCCACATTTTGCAACCTGCATACATTGAGCAAATCTGTGCAAATCTGTTTAATTTCTTCTTCTTTTGCTAATCATTGAAGATACTTACAGCTATGCTGGGCACCCAAATCCTTGCCACTGGAAATCTTGTTCAGTGCCCTCCTCCCCAGCTTGTGAGACATCACCAGACATTGCATACACTGGTTCAACTTAAGGACTAGAGACTTGCCCATTTTTTAAATTAAAGCAAGATTCTTAGGATGGTGAATTCTGTGCCATGTTCTGCACTTGCGCAGCATGCTTGCAGAATCACAGAATACCTTCGCCCTGGCCTGATTCTCAATGCCATTGTCAGTCGGTTTTGAGCTTTGAGCATTGCAGAAGAACCCAGCCTCCTCTCCCCCTCCCTTCCCCTGCCCCACTCATGGCATGATATGAAGGAACAGAACCTTCCCCACCATTTTGTAATTGGTTGTGCTCTATTCAGAGTAATAGGTTTTGTGAAATAGTTGCCTTGGGTGTGGGGGGAGCGTTCTTTTGCCGAAACATGGGGGTTAGTCGGTTTTAGCCCCTACAGGTCAACTATTGTTCAGTACTAGGAAGGTGAGAATAAGGTCAGTTCCTGCGGGAGCTTTGGCAGTTTTCATCCTTCAGGAGGTTCAAAAGGTCATTTCCCTTTGGAGATTCGAAAGGTTAGCCCAGAAAACAAAAATGTAAGCTTCTGATTTGTCAAAATCTTGACTGGGGTGGTGGTGGGAGTCAGAGGCAAATGATTTGCATGAGAACGAGGCAGACGATCCAGGAGGGAGAGTGCTGAAGAAGAGATGGCTGGGGGTGCTCGGGGGGGTGGGGGTGGGGCAGGAAGCAAGGAGTCTGAGGAGAGGAAGAAATATCACAAAGCATGCTTTTTGTGTCAGTGATGAACCAGGAAAACCTGTTTGGTCTTAGAGCATGGCTGAAGTAGGATAACAATATAGATCAGGGTTGGCCAACCAGGCTCTTCAACGGCCATTGGACTACAACTCCCATATCCCCAGCCACAATTTATTACAGCGGAGGGTGAAGGGAGTTGTAGTCCAACCACAGGTGGAGAGCTTCAGGTTGGTCTCCCTAAACTGCCACCCTACTTACTCTGCTTGGTACAAGGAAATTGGCCGAGTCATAAGCTTCTGCGTGATCCCCACTGCACATTAAGGTCATCTGAGGAGGTCTGTCTCCAGTTACCACCAGCTCCTCTGGTGGCGACTCAGAGGCGGGCCTTCTCCATAGCTGCTCCGGGGCTGTGGAATGCGCTCCCTGCGGAAATCCACAATTTGAATTCTCTATTAGCCTTCAGGAGAGCCCTTAAAATGCATTTGTTTGGCCTGGCTTTCCAGGGTTTTTAAATCGGTTTTAATATTCTAACCCGATTCCGGGGCTTTTAATCACTGTAATTGTTTAATTGTTGTTTTAAAATGTTTTTAAATTGTTAATTGTTATATTATTTTAATTTGTTTTAGCTCTTTACTGTTTTAGTGGTTTGTTTTAATTGTAAACCGCCCTGAGCCATTTTGGAAGGGCGGTATGTCAATCAAAAATAAAGAAATAAAGAAATAAATAAGCAAATGCTCAAAGACTGGCGGTGATCAAGGGCAGTGTGGTGGAGACAGCCAGAGGAGCAGAGAGAAAGGACTTCCACTAGTGGTAGCAGCAGGGAAAGCCACAAGAAGGGAGGAACAAGAGGAGGGCTCAGCTAATAGCTTTGCTCCCCTCCCCATTGAGGTGCGGCCCACCACCTGGGCCATGATGACACGTGGTTATTGACCCATCCAACAATGCTCTGAGGACCTTTATTTTCTGTACCCCATATAGTGGTAGGACTTGGAACCAGGTCCCATGATTCAAAATGGTGGTGGGTGGGTGGGGGGTAGAAGTGCCTGAAGATCTATGGATCCATTATGATCAAATTCATGGAGGACAGGTCTATCAATGGCTACTAGCCTTGATGACCTTTAGGCTACCTTCGGGTTCTGATGCAGGAGGCCTCTGAATACAAGTTGCAGGGGAGCAAGAGCAGGAGAGGGGGCATGCCTTCATCTCATGACTGAGGGCTTCCCTGAGGCATCTAGTCCAACAGAACTTTGGACTTGATAGGCCTTGGGCCTGATCCACTGAGGCCTTCCCTATGTCCTTATGACTGCGCATGGAAGAAAAACACAAGAGGGCTTCAGCTCCTCTAATGCAAGCAACACTTCCAATATAACTCTTAGAGCCTGGTCTCTACATGAGAGTGTCCCCACATTATGTGTGAATGGAGCTGGTAGGTAAATGAATGAACAGACATGGCTGCCACCATCATGTCTTGCTTGACCCTTAACAGCTCTGCTCTGCTACCCCAACCCAGAATCTTAAAAGTTGTTCAGAGATTCTAACCAGAAGGACCGTTTCCATGCACCCCTTTGCCTTCCTTTGGAGTGATGTCTAGATCATGCTGTGGAAACAATCCACTGATGCTTCTGATGCCAGTTGGGGGCAGAACACACGAGAGAGCGCAGAGTGAGATCTGAATGCCATTGGCAGGGGTGTGGGGGCAGGCCTTCATCTCTTGCCTGTAGGCTTCCCAGAGGCATCTAGGGGGGCACTGCAGGAAACAGGATACTGGGCTAGAGAGCCATTTGGTCATCAGGGTCCTTCATATGTTCTTATGTTGCAGTGGCTGCATGTTGTGCATTGAGCACGATCTCCAAGAATTGTGCCAGCATCATTCCTTATAAACATAAGAGTCAGCCAGTATAGAAACAGCAAGGACAACAGCGAATGCCACATGTCAAGCCCAGATGATGTCCACAAGAGATTGGTAAGCCTACCTTGGATGCTTTAGAGATGAGAGACTGTTGCCTAGAATGAAGACTGCTCTAATGATCCTGTTCTGTCATGACTGTTCCTCTCCTTCATGAGAATTGAGAGGATGTTATCATCATGGATTTTGCTTGTCATTTGATGTACCAATCATCTTTTCCAAAAATGGCATCAAGCATCAGGTATGATCACAAATGCTCACAAAAGTCCAGATCCTAACGTTGTAGTGTTGCTTTAAGAAATGGGCAGGCCTAGACAAATAGGTGGGTGGGTCTATGCAGAGTAGGGAGAAAGTAAAGAGGCAGCTATAGGGAAGAGCAAATTTCCCAAGTTCTGTCCCTTTCCTGTCTTTCTGGTTCACTCTCCCCTCCCTTCCACTTCTCCTGAATCTTAGTGTAACAAGGAGAGTCTCTATAATTAATTAAAGGAGAGGAGCATGCCAGTTGCTGTAGTCTTCAGCTCTTTCAGTTTATTTGCATCTCCCACTAACTACAAACACACACACACACACATGTGCACTGATGTGCAGAAATGCAATCTTGATGTGTTCATATATCAAGATGCTTATGATTTTTACATATGGTTATTACATCAAAATGTCTTTTATGTGGTCTTTCACTGATGCACTCTTGCACACGGGTAAACTGCCAGTAAACACAAAATAGTCTTGAGGCTGGCTGACACAGAGAGCAAGGAGGCACCAGAGAAGCAAGACAGCAGCCTAACAGAACTGCCCAAATAACTGCACTGGTGCAGCAGAGAAGCAGCCATTTCTGACACTCTCCCCTTCCCCAGGAAGCCCTCTGTGCCACTCAAAAATACATCCCTGAGGTTGTGCAGCTCTTGGGACATATTCTTGCATAGCACAGAGGGCTGCCTGGGAAAGGGGTGGGTGTGAAAAATGGACATTTCCCTGCTACTGGCAGTGCTATCAGGCAGCTCGTTTCTGCTGCATCTTTTTCCTTGCTCTGTATGTCAGCCACTGCTCACATAAAGATGGCTTTTTATTTGTAAGACTGAATAGACGTGCAGATGTACATGGCTCAAGGGTGGTCAGTCCGAGGATCTCCAGCTGTTGCTGGACTACAATACCCATCATCTCCAGCTGCTGCTTATTGCAGCAGGGGATGATGGGAGTCGTAATCCAGCAGTAGCTGGAGAGCCTTAGGTTGGCCACCTTTGGCACGAATAATGTTGGACGGGAACTGAAATCTGCAGCTAACTGCAAATGCTGAGGACTGTGTACAAAGTCAGGGAACCAAAAATGGAACACTTGCGGATTCCCAGTGCATTGGTTCCACTTTGGAAGCAAGCCCAGGTAAACTGGGCCTCTGGCATCTGAACAGAGATTTGGAGGAGGGGAACTCCAGAAGCATCTCGGTCTTGCAGACAGTTGAGAGGGGGCAGAAATTGACCTTCAGGCCAGACATCCCATCGGGGCAGCACCTCAGTCACCTGGAGCAAGGGTCAGATCTAGTACACCTTTGCTTTCTCCCACATCCTGCCACCCACTTCTATGGGAAAATAAAAATAAAGCACTGCACTGCAGTAAGGACAGTGCATATGCACCGGATCTGGCGATCCACTACAGGGGAAAGGATGCTTATTAGACGAATCCTTGGTCCGACATGGGAAGGCAAAGTTCATGTTATTTTCTGACATGGGGCCCCAGCCCCACTTTGAAACCTAAAACCCCATGAGCCCGACTTACTACGCTGCTTATGGGCCTCCACTGTAAGGCCCAGGGGCCAGCTGGGGCTCCTGTCAATCACAAGTGCACTTCTTTGACTAATTCTTTACTTTGGCCAAAGCGGAATACCCTGAAAAGTCCCCCTGGCACCAGGAGGAGAGAAACAAAAAGCAGATGTATATATTTTTTGTACATTTTCTATCCCGCTCTTCCTCCAAGGAGCCCAGCGCGGTGTACTACATACTTCAGTTTCTCCTCACAACAACCCTGTGAAGTAGGTGAGGCTGAGAGAGAAGTGACTGGCCCAGAGTCACCCAGCTAGTATCTTGGCTGAATGGGGATTTGAACTCGGGTCTCCCCGGTCCTAGTCCAGCACTTTAACCACTACACCACGCTGGCTCTGTATGAGGATCTGATACATAGATCTAAACGCACACACAACAGATCCAACGGCCAATGATGCGCCCTACACATGTAAAATAGAGTATAGCATGCAAACTGTAATTCCAATAAATAGATAATTTGAACATGTAAATATATATATATATATATATATATATATATATATATATATGAATGACTATAAATACAAATCTCATCTTATATTAATTAGAGTGACACTATAAAAGGTAGCAGTGCAATAAGTGAGACCCAACATAAAAACATTCATAACACAATACAGAATCCAACTCATAATACATAAACTAATGAACCATTAAACACAACAGAAACCCAGTGTATGGCTGTTTCAGAATCTTTATCAAGTGTCCAATTATTAAACCAGACAGTAATTCTAATGGAAGAGAATATCTTCAAAACATGTACTAAGACATCATCATGAACAACTGCAAATGTGAGTAATGAAACTCATGGAAAACGTCCAACCATTCCCTCTCTTCTACAGCAATGTATTCTATAAGACATGCACATTGACAGAATATATAATAGTAGCTACTAGGGGTGTGTGTGGAACCGATTTGCACAGTTTGGTCCAAATTCTGACCGAATTGGGACTAGAACAGGTGCAGTTGAACCGACTGGCTGGTCTATTCCATCTGACCGAATCGGCTCAAACCAGTTCACCAGTTCAAGAACCTGTAAAGGGGAATCTGATGAGGATTCCCCTTCACTTCCAGTGGTAATAAAACGCAGCTGCGGAGTGACGAGAGAGAGGCACCTTTAAAGCTGAAAGAGAAGTGCAGCAGACCTGCACAGCGATCCCCGCACCCTCTCAGCCGTGGCATGCAAATGGCCTCTGCGCATGCACAGAGGCCATTTGCATGGCCAGCATGTTCCTGCAATGCATGGAGGCCATTTGTGGCATGATCAGTAACATGCTGACCATGCAAATGGCCTCTGCGCATGTGTGAACATTTGCATGCTGCTCCCCTCAATGGGGGGGGGAGCACCACGCAGGCCTGCTGGTAAGCATCTTCTCTTTCTGTTTTAAAGGCGCCTCTCTTGCCCCCTTTTATGACCTTTGTAAGCAAAGGGGGGTCCTCACCGGATTCCTCTTTACAGGCACTTGAATCAGCAAACCGGTCTGCGGACGAACCAGGTTTGGTCTAGTTCAATCGCGGACGTCTCACCGGGGCTGGGCTGGTCCACGAATGAACCGGTCGAACCGGCCCAGTTTGCTGCACAGCAGTTTGATCACGGACCAGTTCCTCACACCCTTAGTAGGTATTAGAATGCAATGGATAATGCGAAGTTACTCAAGGAATAGGATTCCTCCATACTCACTCACTGTATAAATAAAAAGGAATACTCAAATATTTTTAAGGAAATGAAGCCCTCCTGATCCCCTGCACCATCTTGGAAGGCGTGCACAGAGTGCTGGGAATTGTAGTCCTTCTGCATAGATCTCTTAAGAGAGGGATCCATCTCTCTGCACACACGCACACACCCACACTTACACCCCGAAGTACTGAGGAAAGTGCACTACCTTGCGGAGGTCAGTACGGTGAGAAATGGCTCTCACATTGAAGGTTTTATGCCAAACGCTTGAAATATAGTGAAGATCCCTGGCTTATGCAGTGCCAGATTTAAGTACAGTGGTCCCTCGACTTACGAAGATAATCCGTTCCGAACGCACGTTCGTAGGCCGGCATTTTCGTAAGTCGAAAAGCGCATCCACGGAGGTCCGGAAACATTTGTAGGTCGAGGAAACCGCATCTAAAAATTCGTAGGTCGAGGAAGCCGCATCTAAACCGGCAACGACTTCCAGTATTTTTTGTCGTTCGTATGTCGAAATCTTCGGATGTCAAGTACTTCGTAAGTCGAGGGACCACTGTACAAAGTAAGTAAGCTGCAGCTTCGGGCTTTACATTATGAAGGGCCTCTGAATAATGACAACAAAAGACTAAATTTCAAGTTTTACATAATGTACAGGCATACCCTGTTACTCCCGGGGTTCTGTTTCTCACCTAGAACTGCAAGTAACAAAACTGTAACAAGTCATTATGCCTATGGGGAAGTGGGGAGGGCGCTAGGTTCCTGCATGGGGGGGAAGGGGGGGGATGTCAACAAACAGCAAACATGATGAAACGTGAGGGTCGTGCCATGCCCTGCAGGTGGCAGTTTGGGGCCCATTTAGGGGCTCTCTGCATGTGCACGCAGGCGCCGTGCACAGAGGCCTGAAATGGGCCGAAAATAGCCCGATCTGTCATTGTGGAGGCAGGCAGGCTCAGGGAAGGAGCTCTTGCTGCCGCCGCCGCCAAACCTGCATGATGCAGGAACAAGGAGGAAGGTGTGTCAGAGCACACCACGGGATATGCCAGCATGGCTTTCTTAGAGCAGCGTGACTCAAGGCAATGCAGCCCTGGCAATGATGCTTCTAAAATATAGACTTCATTTCCAGTCCTGTTCTCAGCACTGCCTATGCGAGTTTCTGTTTTCTGAAGGCAAATACAGATCCAGTTTCTGTTTTCTGAAGGCAAATACAAATCCACAGCACAGCTCATCCAATGGTCCCCTCCTGTTCAGCATCCCATCGAGACTGGATATCTGATGCTACTCCAGTCCTGAGGATGTACAACAAGGCCTTTTGGAGTGGCTGCCTTTCCCTGCACAATGAGACCTACGAGGAAGGCGAAAGGAACTGGGTATTTTTTTTAGCACAGGGCTACTCTTCACTTCCTGCAATGAAAATTAAGGATGAGATCTCTTCCATCATAATGCACCTATATCTATAGATCGGCCACTCTGTCTCTCTCTACAACGTGAACCAGTTTGCCAGCATGTGTGTGAGAGGGGCTGTTGCAAATCTCAGAAGGAGAATGTTGTATTCTATCTGGTAGCAGTCCTTTATGTTTTGTTGATTAGAAGTTTGTCTCAGTGGGGGGATCCTGCAGAGCAGGGCTGCACAACTCAAATGCCCGACTGGGCCAGAACCATCCCCAACTTGGCGTGCAGGGGCCAAGGTCAATGTTTAAAACATGGTTACATTCAAATTAAACATATTATTTACTTGTCGATCTCTTCCCCCCTGTCAATGGACCCATGGTTTCAACCAAGAATAGTGGCCAGAGAAGGGGTCCTGTCCCTGCTCAATCAGTGGGGCCCCTGGAGTGCACGCCAGCCCCAAACAAACGCCAACTCCTCTCCTCTCCCTAAACTGTCGTTGCTTTCAGGCTGCAATCCTAGGCATGCATACATGGGAGTAAGCCTCACTGGGTACACCATGGAACATATTTCTGAGAAAATATGCATAGGATGGCACTATAAGGCAGTTTCCAGCTCCCATGTTACTGCAGTACACCTGGAGGCCAGTAAAACAGTGGGCTGTATGTTGTGCAGGCCTGCTGTACAGTGTGTGTGTGTGGGGTGGGGGGTGGAGACAGAAAGAAAAGAGAGGAAAAGGAGAAGGAGGCAATGGAGTTGTTCCTGGAATAAAGTCTTGTTTGAACAAACGGAAGATGGCTTTGTGTTTTGAGAGAAGCAGCTATAAAGCAGAGACAAAGGTAAAGGCCTGCAGAAACTCAAACAGGAACAGGAACTACTTTTGGCTACCTGTTCCAGGTAAATCATTATCCCAACTTTGCCATTTAAGGGTTGCCTTTTAACAGGAACCACAGCGGCAGCAAACTCACCTACGGAGCCTGCCGGTTAGCTCAGGTTAACGGTGCGAGTGCTCCCTTCCCTTGGGCTAACTGCTGGTGTGTGAGTGCCAGCTGCTCCCAGCCACCACTGGCACAGGAGCATCACCGGGCGGGGATGGGGGGCATCCTGGTTGGGGTTTGTGACCCTTTGGCAAAGCGCCAAAAGAAGCTACCCACACTCCAGTGACAGAGTAGAGTGCTGAGCTTAGTTGTTGCAGTTATTTAAAGAACACGCCTGGAGATTGTTGTACCATCTAAACGAAGTAGATTTATTGGTGAAGTACATTTGAGACAGGAAAGACCTATCCTGTCTATCAGCTACCTAATGGATAGGCAGAGAGAGGGAGATGTTTCCATCTGCTCTCTAAGAGGAAAGGATGAGGACTGACTCACTACAGGAAGTACCGGAGGAGTCAAGGCAGGGGTCATCGCTAACTTGGCAAGGAGGCACCTTTTTAACGTGGTGATTCTCTTTATTGAGCAGGGGGAGAGTAACTGGCCCTCTCCACCCCCAGCATAGCATCCCTCCAGCGGCTGTTAAAGCTGGTGTCTATCTTATGTTTCTTTTTAGATTGGGAGCCCTTTGGGGACAGGGGTCCATCTTATTTGTTTGTTATTTCTCTGTGTAAACCGCCCTGAGACATTTTTGGAAGGGCGGTATAGAAATCAAATAAATAAATAAATAAAATAAAAATAAATAGAGCAGAGGCCAGAAGGGACAGGTAAGGAGAGCCTCATTAACGACCTCTACTCCCAATGCCCCTATTGGTCATTAGGGTAGTCGATGCACTGGAACTCCATCTCCAACAATCCCCACAATGCACTGCGCACTCATGTGGTGCATTGTGGGGTCTCCTGGGGCCGGGACATGTCCTGGCCTCCAGAGCTCAGCGCTGCAGGTATGCAGCTCTGCTCATCTGGGAGTGCAGTTTGTGCTCCCAACAGAACTCAGTCATCTGGGGAAGCAGAGTTAAAACCAGGCTTTTCCCCATACCCTCCCCACCTGCTCTTGGCGATCATGAGAATCGCCCCATGTCATCCAGTTCCATGATTTCTTTTCCAACAACAACAAAAAAGTTTTATCCCTGTGTTTCAGATAGGTTTCATTCAATCTTCTCTATATCGCATGTATATTTAAAACAAATTAATAAAGACAAACAGTCCACTACCTGATTGATACAGCTTCTTTCCCCCTAATGTTGGGCCAACAAAATTCTAGCAGTCGTTAATAAAAAATAAATCAACTCAGTTTCTTGCCTTGAATCCAAGTCCTCTGAGAATTCCAGGATCCCAGTAAGTTAATGCAGAGCCTAAAGCTCTCAAGGAAAGAAAGAAAGAAAGAAAGAAAGAAAGAAAGAAAGAAAGAAAGAAAGAAAGAAAGAAAGAAAACTTTTGCTTCAAATTTGGGATAGCAAATTGCAGGGGGGGAGGGTCAAAACTGGCCCCCCACCTTCCTTTTTTTGCTGCTGACTTTTTCATAGCTGTGGCAGCTACTGGCTGCCACCCCCACCCCCTGCCAAGTCCCTTCAGAAATGTTGCTACATGATGATGATGATGATGATGATGATGATGATGATGATGATGTAGCATTGTTCTGAGCAGGATTTCTGGGAAATAGAAATGGTGCTCCCCGCCCCCCCCCCACCCGGGCTAGTGGCTGCCCAGAGGTATGCTGCTGCTGCCTTTGCCTGCCTATTTTCCCTCCCCCTCCCAACCCCCCTCCCCGAAGATTACCAACATGTCTTCAAAAGACCTACATGGACAACTGACACTTCCTATGCTGATTAGGGCAGCTTTATGGGGAAAAAATGACAGGTCTCCTGGACCTTTAAGAGATGCACAGAAGAGGGAATTTTAGCCAGTGCAGCTTTTCTCTCCCCTGCGTGACAAGTTGCACCGGCTGAAATTCCCTCTTCTGTGCATCTCTTAAAGGTCCAGAAGACTGGCCCTCTTTGCTCTACGGCAGCCCCAGCACTGAGGCACTTTCCCCATTTCCCCCAAAAGGCGGGAGTGGGCAATTCCAGCAATTTCCCAGCCTTCCACCCCCCCCCAGGAAACTCCCCCTCAGAGTGGCATTCCGTGATGACTGTGCTAATACCTTCCAGGCATGTCCCTTGAGGCAAAGTGAGGTGGTCACCTCGGGTGCAGGTGTAAGTGGGGCGTAAGCGGCAGCAAGGGTTTGGCCTCCATGTCCCTGCACCCGACTGCCACGGCCTTCCTTCATTGCCCCCTCCTCACCCACTAGGGCGCGCCTCTTCCTCCCTCCTTCCACCTTGAGCAAGAAATGCCCCGGCCACTTCCTCCTGGCTTGGGGGCCTCCTCTGAGAGTGCCGCCGCCACCTGCTGAGCGCCACCCAGAGGTGCTTGTCCTTTGCCTCAGGCAGCAAAATGCCCTGGGCCACCCCTGGTGCCTTCTCATGGCCGAACTTGCTCATCCCATCAGATCCGCCAGAGGGACCCTTCTCAGTGTCCTGCCCAGATCTGAGGTCCATTCGATGGGACACAAGAGAGGCTGTTCCCTGCGGTGGCGCTCAGGAACTCCAGGGAGACCCATCTTGCCGTCTCCCTGATGGCCTCCCTCTGCTCCATCGAGACATGCTCAGCTCAACAGGCTTTCAGTCCTGCAGGATGACTGATGCGTTATCCTGCTGTTCCATTTCTTGCCTCTCTTGCCTCCTGCTCGTATTGTTTTATTAACGCCTGCTGTTCTTATTGCGATGTGCTTTTATTTGTCTTAATGCCAGTTGCTGGGATGGGGATCAGTGTTCCCTCTAGCCGGGATTCCCAGATGCTGTTGACTGCAACTCCCATCATCCCCAGCCAAAGGACATTGCAGCTGCTGGGAATGTGGGGAGTTGTAGTCAACAACATCTGGGAATCCCTGCTAGAGGGAAGACTGGCGGGGATCTGCAGGCTGGCCATAACCATGCCCGGGCAAGCCAAGCAAAGAAAGTACCCTGCAGAAAGGGCACCTGTGCCAGGCTGGATGTAGTCAGCTGACCCAGCCTCCAGGCGGCCAGCTGACCCATAGGCTCCATAAAGCCCGTGTCTGCACACCAGCCTGGCAATCTGGGCAGTTTGTCCACATGGCAGTCCAGATGTTCTTGTCTGGCCTCACCTTGCCTCGTCCTGTCTTGCCGTCCCTCTCCTTGCCTTTGGTCTCCTGTGGAACTTATTTCCCTGGCACTTGGCCAGTGGGGGTCCGAGATATTTTGGTGTGGAGGCCCAAGGATAATAGGACAAACTCCCCACCACCACCACCACCCACTCCCCGCAATCCGTGGCTGGGCACTCAGCATTCTCAGGCCATTATGCTGCCGAGGCAGTGACGGCAGCACCTGTCCTCTCTTGGACTCTTCCTGCCCCCTCTCCATCAAACCAGGCAGTGGCCGCAGGGGTATTCCGAGTCTGCATTGGGTGAGAGGGAGGAGGGGGAAAGAGGTGCACTCCAGGTGCACCCCAGAGGAGCGAGGACGGGGGAATGATCAGTAAGCCTGGCAGGGCAGGGTGGGGGCCGCAGGGAGGCCCAAGGGATAGCACTCGTGGTGGTGGGTGGCTCATGCCTGGGCCTGAGGCAACTCCTGTGCCCTGCCTCACAGAAGGCGGGGGGGGGGGAGCTGGTCTGGTGGTGGCAAGCCTGGATTGGCTGCTTTGCTAAGCAGGGTCTGCCCTGGTTTGCATCTGAACGGGGGACCACATGTGAGCACTGGAAGCTATGTTCCCCTCACGGGGTGGGGCTGCTCTGGGAAGAGCACCGGCCTGCTTGCATGCAGAAGGTCCCAGGTTCCCTCCCTGGCAGCATCTCCAAGTTAGGTCTCAGAGAGACTCCTGCCTGAAACCTTGGAGAAGCCGCTGCCAGTCTGGGGAGACAATACTGAGCGTGACGGAAGCAGTAGATGGCAGCTTCCTATGTCCCGAAGGGCCACACCTGCACCTGACCCCACCCTGGCCCTGTCTGTGCACCTTCTGCCTCTGGTCCTCAGTGCAACCGACTTGCTGGGGTCTCAAGCCAGGCCCTTCTGCCTTTTAAGCATCATCCGCTTCCATCCACTCTGCTTCTTGACGGCTCCATCTGCCTCTGGCTTCTGCTCCAGGAGGATCTCGCTGCAGCCTGTCCCAGCCATAGCTAAGGTGTGACACTCAATGAGGTTATTGGCTCCTGTGTTTGGCTCCTGTTCTGTTTGGCAAGCTGCCTGGGAGTTCTTCTCATAACCAAAAAGGGTGGGATAGAAATGTTTATACCACCCCTACTATTTAACAACAATCACAGCAACAATAATCGATAATAAGTAAATAAGGGCTTGACCTGGTTAATCCGACATATCGATGCACGTTGAAGCCATAACTCATGACGATGACAGTTGTGGCAATGACCTAGCATAGCTCAATGGCTTTGCATGCAGAAGGTCCCAGGTCTAATCCTTGGCAGATCCCATTAAAACGCTCAGGATGCAGGCAATAGGAAAGACTCCTGCTTGAAACCCCGGAGAGCTGCTTCCAGTCAGAGGAAGCAGTCCTGGGCTGGACAGACCAATGGCCGGACTCAGAACAGAGCAGCTTCCTATGTCCCTATGGATTCTGTGCCAATTCCTCTGGCCACGTAGTGCACATATTGACCAGAAAGCTGGACTCAAAGATGCCTGGGCAGAGACGAGAAGGGAAGCAGGGAGGGGAGTGCTGGATCAAGGAGCCGTGCAGCGGAGACCTGACTGTTTGAAGTCAATAACTAGGCACAGGCTTAGCAGTGTAGACAATTACGAAGATAAGATGCAGTTTTACCAATTGTACATCTGTATGTCAAGGAGAACAAATGAAATCCTTGACAGCCTCTTAGAGGATACCAATCCAATTTAAAGTGCATGGTACAAGGATGAGCGCGATAGTCACAGGTTAAGGTAAATCTTGCCGTCCTGCTGTACTCGCCGGGCTAATTTATTCTGCCTTTTAAACATCATCCACTTCCATCCACTCTGCGCTCCCAAAAAACCCAATCAGGAAGGCAGCCTTCTCGCAAAGGGCAAGGATCAAACTGGGGCCTTTTTTTTAGGGTTGGGGAGGTGGGGAGAAAGCAATATTTTGATTCATTTTAAGGTTAGAGGGACAGAGAACACGATGGGTACACAGTGTGGCTCTTGTTGGTTGCAAATGATGCACAGAGCATCATTTCTGTATCTTGTAGTCTAGCCACCTGTTTCCTGACAGAAGAAGAAGACACTCCAAGGAGAGGCCCAGCAGGGGCATGGAGGAAGCCCACCACTGTGTGCCCACCCCAAGGTAAGCCTTTGCTTGGCTTGGAGGAGGCCTGTCCTGTTGCAGGCTTGGGTACTGGTAAGACTTGGCTGGCAAGAGGACAGGCTGGTTTCAGGAGATCAGGACCCCGGTCAGCTCCCTAAGGAGTGACTGTCAGAGGCTGGATGCAAGGCAACTCAGAGCAACAAGCTAGGGATGTTGCTCCAGCAATTTTGTAAAGTCAGTGGTGAGCTTTAATAGCTCTGCAGGAAGGCTGTCTCTAGTTCTTCCCCATCTGAAAGCTCTTGTGTGTAAAGAGGCTATGCCTTATTCCAGGGGGATTGGGGGGGGCCTCCTATTGCCTCTGACTATAGGGTGGTGCGATCCTCCCCTGCACCACCCAGGGTTCTGAGGAGGCAGCATCCTTGGAGTCAGAGGAGGGGAGCAAGGCTACCTCTCCAGGTGAAGAAGATGGTCCTAGGACTCCCTTCCAAAAAGAGTTTCTACTGAGGTGGGCATTTCTGGGGCTTTCTCAGGGCATGGATTGCTGCTTCCACTCTCCCCCAATCCTCCACACCCTCAGGGTCTGAGTCTGGAGCCATGGCAGAGGAAGGGAGAGGAGGAGCATGGAAGGGGCAGCAGCCACACATTTCAGCATTGTGAATACATACTGATCACACAAAAATACATTTGGAGGCTTTTTGAATAAGAAACATGCACCCTCGGAAATGCTAGCTTTTTGCAGGTTGATCACTGGCTGTAAGCCATATTCCATTCCAACAGTGGCATAACTGATAACAACCACCCCCTTCCAAACACAGCCAGACATTCATATGTTATGACTGCCAAGGGTTTGCCAATGCCTCTTCGACTTTATAGTCCCAGGCAGGCAGGCAAAACAGACTGAGCTCCTGGTGAACATCTGAAGCTGCCTTATACTGAATTAGGCCATTAGTCCATCCAGCCTGGTATTGCCTACTCCCAAAGGCAGTGGTTATCCAAATTATTTTTTTCGCAGTGCTGCTAGCTGGAGATGCTGAGGACTGAACCTGGGGCCATTCATTCATTCATTTACAGTAACTGCCTTTTATTGATGATACCAGGGCATCGTTTCCAAGATCTAAATATCAAGGGTAGACTTCAATTGCTTCTTTTATGTTAGGAGGAAGGGCACAGAATGCAGTTCCTCTGGGAGGGAGTTGCACAGCCTGGGGGCAATCACAGAGAAGGCCTTGCCCCACAAGCATGACAGCCAAGCCAAAGCAGGGCTTTACCAGACTAAGCTCTACCCCTGAGCGATGGCTTCATCCCATCTGTGGATTATTTGTTGGAAGGAGCCTGGTATGTCACAAATGGTACAGACCTGAGACAGTGTTGGACGGAGCAGGAGGCCTGGATCCAAATCACCACTCAGCCATGATGCTTGCCCCAGCCACTCACTCTCAGCCTACCCTACCTCACAGGGTCGTTGTGAAGATAAGGTGTTACCTTATGTTTGCGGATGTCCCCATGAATGCCACCATGATCTCACTGGAGGAATGACAGGGTAGAAATGTGACACTGATGCTTCTGAGTTGCATCCATGTGCTCTCTTAGCACCTGTGCATCCTTCAGTTGCCACCAGGTGGGAACTGGAGATGCTTGATCCCCACCAGTTGCCATTTCATGGAAATGTTGACAAGCTTTTGTTACGGACTGGGCTGGCAAACTGTGTCTTTCCTTCTGTTCTTGGTCTACAGTCCCTATCACACCCGGCTGCAATTTGTGATTGGGGATGATGGGAGTTGTAGTTCAGCAACAGCTGGAGAGACTCAGGTTGGTCACTCCTGTTATAGACTTTCTTCTCTCTTCTTTTCTTTCTTTTTAATCTCCTCCGACACATATATGTCCTCTGGGTTCCCTTCTTTTGTTTAAACTTCAGAATTCTACATCATGGTTCACCTCCACATGACATTTGACTTTCTGAGTCCCTGTTATTTTTTCAAGAGGCATCTTACTTAATCACCTGTTTCCAAGTAGCATTTTCCAATCACAGTGGTTTTTGTTGTTGTTGTTGTTGCCTCCTCCTACATTTCTTCCTTTTCTCTTTAGTCTTCTTTTAATTTTCCTTCTTTATTTAATTAGATGGCTTGCCTGTGGGCAGGGCCTGGTTTCTCAGATTGTTTTTTCAACAACTAAGGCTTTTAAGGTGCTGGAAAACAATCATCAAAATGCCAGCACCGTGAGGTGCAATGGAGTGTAAGACCCGATTCTCAGAATAATATATATATATTTAATGGAGGTTCAGTGTTTATGACCTGACAACATTCGTTTCACATGGGGAACATTTCACTTCAGCTGAATTCAGACCCACAGCGACTGGCAAAGGATGCTACACATGGCTCATTTCTTGCCTTAATTATGGCAGAGGTACTCTCTGGGTTTTGCTCCGACTCTTTAGTAGGCTTGTGCAAATATTCAGTTCTGAATCCCTGAAGCCAAGTCATCCACCCAGCTCTCCTGGCTCTGCATGGAGGTGACCATTCCCACTGCTCACCTCTGCACATGGTTGCACTTTTCTCTGCACCAGGGATCCCCTTCAAGAAAGCCCCTTCAGGGCCCGGCCTAGCCACAGCAACATCTGGGAAGTGGATTCCTTTCGGGCACTTTCCGCACAGAGCGCCACTATTTAGGGATGTGCCAAATATTCATCCACAAATATTTTGGTGGTGAATGAGGCAGCTTTGTGGGGGGCTTATAATGTCTCATGGGGAAAAAAATCAGTGTAATTCTTTCACTTTTCCACTTACTCTTCATAACAGTAATTCCTCCTCTCCACTGTTGCCTTGATATCATTTTTCTCCCCAATTTTCCACTTTCACTGAGCGATCCAAGCCAATAAGGCATGAGGTAATAAATATGACGATGTCACAGTACTACACAGCCAATGATGTTATAAAGCCAATGATGTTATAAAGCCAATTCGGAGTGAGCTGAATAAGGACAGGAACATAGGAACATAGGGAGCTGCCATATACTGAGTCAGACAGTTGGTCTATCTAGGGCAGTATTGTCTTCACGGACTGGCAGTGGCTTCTCCAAGGTTGCAGGCAGGAGTCTCTCTCAACCCTGTCTTGGAGATGCTTCCAGGGAGGGAACTTGAAACCTAGATGCTCTTCCCAGAATGACTCTCTCCCCTGAGAGGAATATCTTGTAGTGCTCACACTTCTAGTCTCCCATTCATATGCAACCAGGGCAGACCTTGCTTAGCTAAGGGGACAAGTCATGCTTGCTACCACGTAGACCAGCTCTCCTCTCCAATTGTGTTCACTCTGCATGTTTGCGCCGGAGGGAGCTATGATGTTAACAGTTTTCACTGTTGTTCAGAGCCCCTGCCCTACCCCACCCTACTGTCCAATAACTCAAACAGGGACACATTTCACAGAGCATACATATATTTGCAAAATGTGCCTCCTCCATTTCAGCTCAAAGGAGAGCCCTGTGATCTCTGGAAGCATGGTGCTGCCGTGGGCACATGCCATCCCTCCATGCGCCAAACTCGGGAGCCTCTCTTTAATGTTTAATTCCATGTTTAATTTTTAAAATTTGATTTGGTCATTACCATAAACATTAAACAATATTTCCTGTTTAAATATGAATGGGCTGCATTATTTGATTGAAATGAGTGTTCAGATGGCTAATGCTTTTTATTGCAGCCATAGAATTTTACTGTTATTTTCCTTCCAGCTGCTGCTGTCTCAGGGAGGCTGCTAGGATTGAGTTTCTACGAGGACAGTACTATCTGAGGATGTGACATTGTCAGTTAGGGGTGTGACCCTCCCCAAGGAGATGCTCCCCTATTTGGAAACAGAGCTGTTTTGCTGCAGTGGTTGCCAAGTTTCTGTCCAAGAAGAACCCCCGGTGACTTTCAGAGCTATATGTCAAGACAAATACCACAGGTGCTGCCTTCCCATCACGATGCCTCTATTCTGAAAAAACATGCACCTGTTGAATTTCTGCCTGCTGTCCAGCTCTTAAAAGCAAAGCTGTCTTGCCAGAACTGTTGGCAACCCCAATTAAAGGCCAGAGGCACTTATATCTGCAGAGACAGTTGCTGATTTCTACTGAATTATCACTTAGAAACAAAACCATAGTTCACCAGACACAGAGATGAAGGGACAGAGGGCTCCCTGATCTGAACAGAAGAGGCAACCATGTTTTTGAGTCAGACCCTTTGCCCATCAAGGCCAGTATGGTCAACTCTGACTGGCAGCAGCTACCCAAGGTTTCAGAGATGGGTCACCTGCTACCTGCTCCTTTTATCTAGCGACTACAGGGACTGGACTGGGGATATCTAGAGCTCGTCTACTACTAAGTGATGGCCCTTGCTCTCTCAAAGGCTAGAATTTGAGGGTCAACCAATGAAATGATTGGCTCTAAGTTCAGGAACTTTGGTGCTGGAGAAGACTTTTCAGGATACCAAGGACAGCCAGGAAAACAAACCAATAGATCATAGAACAGATCAATCCAGAATTTTCACTTGAGGCGCAAAGGACCAGGCTCAAACTATCATACTTTGGACACATTATGTGAAGACCCAGCTCCCCTGAGAAGTTCATAGTGCTGGGGAAAGCTGAAGGAAAGAGAAGAAGAGGACAACCAGTAGCAAGGCAGATAGACTCGATCACGACAGCCATGAATGCACCACTGAGAGACCTTAAAGGCCAAGTGGAAGACATCATTCTGGAGAGAACCTATGTGGTTGCTAAGAGTCGACACTGACTTGACGGAAATCAATCAATCAATCAAGTTCAGGATAGACAAGCGGAAGCATTTCTTCATGCCATGCACAATTAATCTATAGAATTAATGGGCCAAGCTGCTCTGAGAGCCACCAGCAATAACGGTGCCTTTAGAAAGAAGGTAGATGCATTCAGGGAAGATCACTCCATCAGTGGCTATTAACCATGCATGGAAAGGCTATTCAGAGACAGCAGGTCTGGGACCTTCAGCATGCAAAGCGTGTGGTGGGTGAACTGTGAGCCACCACCTCTTCTACCCATTGACAAGCTTTCTCTATCTGTGGGAGGAAAACCAGCATCTTGGCTGTGGAAAGGTGTGGTGTGTGCTTTCATGTGGGACTCCGGAGATACATGTCATCTTATAATAAATTAAAAGTCATCCCAGGATTATGCTGACGGGAATCGGCTTTGGCCACTCTCGGAAAGTGTTGCCTTGATCTCAACGGAAGCAGTTGTGGGGGGAAATGGTCTTTACTTTACCAGGCTTGTTCTGCCTCATCCCCTCATCCCTGCTCCCCCCTCCACCACCTCATACAAGTCTTTCTGTTAAATACATTCAAATTGTAACACTCAGCAGCCCACACAAATCACTTATCATTGTATTTTCTCTCTCCCCAGCATTGGTTACTGTGTCATTTTGTGTAATTTTTCGATGGCAGGCGCCTCATGCGAGCGATAGTACTGGCGTCTCCGTGAAATAATAACACAAATATTCAGCGGTCGGGGAGAAAGAGGAGGAAGGGTGAAGGGAGCGCACCACCACCCCCATCTGCAGCTAATTTGTCTGCCCAGAGGACACTTGTGTGTGGTGCAGGAGATATGCTTGATGGCAGGTGAAGAGGGACACGCTTCAGCACATCTCCTGAAAAGGTTTCACAGAATGCAATTATTTGCCTGCCCGTTGACACGGGCTACAATTAGACAACTATTATTCCTGGAACTGTCTATGAAAATGCAGATTCTTTGACGGTCCATTATTTATACTCGGGGGAGAGTCTGGAACATAGTGGTGGTGCTCGTGGTTATGGAACAGTTTCAGGCACTCCAATGGGGTCCTTGAGGACCTCTTTGCCCCGGTTCTATCTATGATTTTAACTACTTATTCCCTACCTGTCAGTTCCGCAATAGGACCTCTCCATAGTTGCTCAGAACGCTCATAATAACAATAATCGATGAAATAAAACAAACCATACAATAATAAAAAAGAAGAAATGTAAAATGAAACGAAACAAAACCAAGCAATAGCCACATGGGCAACAGAATGCAAAGCCAGGTACTGAAAAATGTATTTGACCAGAACTCTCTTTAATGCCATATGGGAGAAGGGGCCAGCTGAATTTCTCATGACAAGGATTTCCTAGCCTGTGTGCTGCTATATTAAAAAAAGGCCTGTCTCTAAACTGCATTTCACACCCACGTTTTGGGTACCAGTCAAAATAGTATGAATTCCTGAAAAACAGGCAGTCCATTTAAGGACATAAGAACATATGTATTGCCTTTCTAGATCAGACCAAGATCGTATAGGTTTTGGTGGCCCCTCCTCTGGGTGCCCCTATGTTCAGAGATCAGGCTTGTGATGATAGGTGGAAGGTCCTTTTTGGCTATAGTACCTACCTGTGGAGCATGTAGTAGTCAAAAGGCTGGAGACCCTTCAGAATGACATGCGAGATGAACAACAGGCTTAACTGATACAGGGGGTTATGTTCTGATTCTGATCTTTCTTTCTAGAGTTTTCTTGTCCAGTCTAAGTCCAAGGATGGACTAACATGAAATCAGCTTCGGGCATTCTAAAATATTGGTCTGGATCGAGGAATGGATTTGTCACAAGCATCACATCATATTCTCCCTAGAAAGACTCACCCAGCACAGAATCCGACCCCTTTCTGGCATCAGCCCAGAAATTTGCCCAGGTCTTTGCAAGTATTTTAAAAGATCTGTTTAACTGTTGCTAATACTTTTTGCAACAGTTAAATATTATTTGATTAATATTATTAATTATATATTATAATATATTATTATTATTATTAATTATTATTAATTATATATTATTATAATATATTAATATTATTTGATTAATATTATTTACTTGAATATTATTTGACACTTGTTTTACAGTTGATCTAAACATCTAGCTATAAGTTGCCCTGGAAGCATTTTGAAATGGAAAGATGGCATTCACTATTGTAAATCAGTAATAAATCAATATAGATCATCCAGGTTTTTGTTACTGAGGACAGCCACCCAAATGGCTTTGGGAATATTACACGCAGAGCCAGCAGATGATGGCCATGCCCTGAACCTCTGACCATGGTGGCTCCATTTAGCCAGCATGGCTAGTAGACACTGGTAGGCCGAACCGGCATTCATGTGTCAAATCCTTTGTCCTTGCTGCTCCTGTGCTGGAAGGAATCTGGCCATCTGCTCCACCGAGTAACTGAGCTTTTATCCTGAGTTGTGACTCAACTCCCTCTGTCACCGGCAATCTCTCCAACGCATCCTGTCACTACGCTGGCGATGGAGATGCCAGACTTGCCCTGTTCCTGGCCTCATGTCCTTGTCATCCCCAATCATGTTCTGGAGGTGAAGGGGACAGCAGGAGGTGAGTCCCTCAAGTCAGGGATTCATCATTTCCCTATTTGTTGGGGGATGGCAGGCAACGCACACTCGTCACGGGATGGAAGCCTTGACTGACTGCTTCCCAAGAAGAGCTGACCTGCAGGGGCAAGTTCCTGTCCATGAACAACACAACACACACTTCATCTTTCTTCCCCGACACACGCGGTGGTTGTGGAGTGGGGGCTGTGAGCTCTTGTGGGGCGAAGAAGGAAAGGGAGAGACTTGGATGAGGCGGATGGCATCTCTCTCTGCTTTTCCTTTTCCTCGCCACACGGCCGGACTGAGAGACTTTCCACTTCCACCCCTCTCAGACAAAGATCTCCCGCTCCCTCCTTTGCTCTCCCCTATGCCTGGAAGTGCCTCCCGGAACACCTCTGGGGTGCCTCTGCTTGCATTGCCTTTACAGGATTCCAGGAGCGGCCCTTTCCTGAGGCGAGGCGAGGCGAGGCGACTGTCTGAGGCAGCAAGTGATTAGGGTGGCAGCAAGATGCCTCTCTACTGCCACTGGGGCACTTCTCGGGACCAATCTGACCCTCGCAAGCACTACAGGGAAGGCCTCCCTTCCCTCCCCATTCCTGCAAAGCTACACATCCTTCCCTCCTTCATGCACCCTGTGCCACTTTCAAAGCTTGCAAGTGTTAGTTTGGAAAGGGGTCCGCCCCCTACAGCAGCATTTGGCATCTTGCCTCAGGGGCCACTCCCACCACAGGGGCCACAATACCTTGGGCTGCCCTTGGACCTCTCCTCAAGCCTCACTTTTTCTCTGACGCCTTTGGCCCAACTCCATAGTCGTCCTCTTCTGTTGCAACAAGGTCTAAGTACATGAAGAAACTGCATGCAACTTCCCCAGTTTATCCACACTTCCACTTCCCTCCTCTTCATACAACATTCTCCTGTGTCTGTTTTGGATTGTGTGATCCTTGGGGCAGAGACCTGTCTTCTAATTCTTTGTAAAGCACCCTCCACACAGATGGCACTATTTATCTAGAGATAAATACATAGTGTACCTGTATATACAAACGGTGGAAGAAGTGGCAGACTTTTGAGACAGCAGAGTGGGCTGTACCACTTCAGACTGCAGAGGGCTACAGAACCCTTACATTGTCCCCCTGTGCAAATAAGTCTATTTTTTTGCCCTCACTCTGATTTGACTTCATGAAAATGTAACTTAGCAAGTGCGATTTGATCGGGGGAAGATGAAGACATCTGAAGCCAATTCAGAGTGAGGACAATTCTTCCTGTTCATCCTGGAGTCTCAAAAATGTTATAAAAAGTGTCTGGCAGGAGTGAGGATTACAGTCACCACAGCCACCAGAACCATGAACAGGTAGCAAAAGGGACAAAAGCAAGGGAGAGAGATTTTTGGAAACCTCTTGCCCCCACAAGAAAGCTCCCTTGCCCGCCAAAAAGGTCTGCTAGCAAAATTTCAGCTCAGCCCTTGTTGAGACACAGGCAGAGGGCTCTAACTCCCTCCTTCCCAATTTGAATAGGACCAGAGACCTTTGGAAATATTTCCCTTATACTGTTTGTGTGTTTGTTTGTTCCTCCCTCCTATGGCTGCATCTTCACTTGTTTCTGAGAGTGGATAGCTTTAGTGCATAAAGGGAGAACTCTCACAGAGCCTTCGTTGCTGCCCCTATAGAAAAAAGAGGTTAAGGAGTCCTTGGTCTGCATCTCAGGGTGGCGAACCGATGTGTGCAGCACTTGTGGCTCAAGGGACCATGCCTGGCAAGAGATTGTGGGGCCAAATCATCTCCTCTATGTTGTGGAAACTTTCAGCTTTAACACTGTAGTGACCCACCTGGCAGTAAAGTAATGCGCTAAATGGCTTTCATGTTGACATCTGAGTCAACCCGAAATATAGACAGCTGTTTATGAATTTTCTCTAAATGTGTCTAGACATCTTTCAGCTTGTCTAATATGGAATTGTTTGTCAATAACTTATTAGATACTAGCAATCAGTCCGATTTATTTTGGCCGGTTGATTATAGGAATATTGACCATGTGTCCAATGTATGACTTCCCTGGTCATTTTTCTGTTCACTTTTAAGGGAAAAGATCTCCTATTGGCATTTCCCCCACTCAGCGCAAATATTATTCACAGCAGTGTGGGTGCATGGGCTGGTTCCTAGAATGATGGCTATAATTACGAACATAAGAAGCAACGCTGAACTGAGTCAGACCACTGGCCCACCTAGCCTGCTGTTATCTACTCTGACTGGCAGTGGAGGGAAGTTGCCAGTTGCAGGGTCCACCATCCAGATCAAGGCCATGGTGGAGGTAAAACACCCCTCCCCCCATGCCACAGTCCCCATCTGCATTGACGGCATCACATCTGCTATTTAACAACATTAAAAAAACACACACGATCAAACACTGGCTGACATCGGGGTGTAGCTACAATCGAACAAGAGGGGACAAAGGTCCTTGGGCCCCTGAGGGAGGAGGGCCCACTGGCTGGG
Source organism: Hemicordylus capensis (assembly GCF_027244095.1). Lineage (NCBI taxonomy): Eukaryota > Metazoa > Chordata > Lepidosauria > Squamata > Cordylidae > Hemicordylus > Hemicordylus capensis. Next base: position 5,136,922 of record NC_069658.1, read on the forward strand.
TGGCAGCTTTTCCACACAGTGCATACTTAATCTATGGGTGATGGTCACCAACTTGGGTGGCTTTAAGTGGGGTGTAGGCAAATTCATGGAGGACAGTGGCTACTAATCCTGATAGCTATGGGCCACTTCTATGTTCAGAGGCAGGAGGCCTCTGAATACCAGTGGCAGGGGGGCAGTGGCAGGAGAGGGGGCCTGCCTTCATTTCCTGATTGTGTGGCTTCCTAAGGCAACTGGTGAGCCACTGTGGGAAACAGGATGCTGGACTACATAGGTCTGATCCAGCAAGACTGTTCTCAAGAGTGCTCTTTGCACTCTTCCTCACAGGGGAGAAGCAGGTGGCGAGGGGCCCATCCTCACTTTTTGTCCCAGGGTTCACTCCAACCTTGCAGAATCCCTGACATCTGAATGGTGCACTTGTACAATAAACAGAATTGCACTTGTGCAAGAAAATCTCACAAAAGAGTTTATATAGGGCGGTATAGAAATGTGTCAAATAAGTAAGTAAGTAAGTAATGTTGTGCTGCTTCGTTGTGTTGTACAACCACTAGTCCTTCTTTGAGACATTTGCAAGACTGTGTGAGGAGGTTGTGCCAGGAGTACTGTGGCACAGTCCTATGCAATGATAAGCATCTTGAAAAACCATGCTCTAGAACAACACAACACTTGTTGCGCAACTTGTCAACATCTACTAGAGCAAGAATCTATCTCAAGCAGACTTTCATAGGAATATTGCCACGTCCTTGTGCTACGTTCTTGAGCCAGCACAACCCTGGTCTGAAACATGAGCGGTCAGCACTTTTGGAGAGGAGGAGAGATAAGAGGATCGCTCCTCCACCCCCTCCATGCCTGATTTGCTGCACAGAGCAGCCTTCAGCACAGGGATGGTGAAGGCTTCTTGAAAACCAGCAGACCTCTTTCCATCACCAGAAGGCTGCTGAGAATGTCAGCTACTGACTAGCAGCTGCTCTCTGAGGTTTCAGATGGACATTTCTGAGCCCTGCCTGGAGATGGAGGCAGGGTTTGAACCTGGGACCTTCTGCATGCAAGGCAGGGATTCTCCTACTGAGCTATGGTCTTCCTCCGAGGCGTCCAGCTGGATTGGACCAAAGGCCATCTCCTCCAGCAGTCTTTCTTCAGCAGTGGCCACTGCCAGCCAGATGCTTCCAGGAAGCTTCCAAGCAGGACATTAAGTCCAAAGTCCCCCCCTGTAGGTGACATCTCTCCTCCAGTCCTCATTTCAGCTAATTTTGGTTCCGATTGCTCTTCATTTGGAGGCCTCCTGTCACTCATAGAGAGCCATGGTGCTGAAGGGTATGAACATATCCGAGCTGTTTCTATTATATAAACAGAAATGTTGCATTTATGTTTCCTGACGGGGCCTTTTCCTCTCGCTCTCCCTCGCTCTCTTTCAGTTTCCTGCAACATTTGCTGCATTATAGTTAATGGAATTTATGAGAACGACTTGTAATTCTCCAAAACTGCCTCGTGTGGTCATTTTAGCAGGAGCCACGTGAATTATGCAATAGCCCATCGCCTTAATTAAAACAAATTGCATTTACTGTATCAGCCCCATGTATAAATCACTCCCCAAGGCCCATCTATGAAGCTCCTATGTAGCTGGCTCTTGAGGGATGTTGACAGCAGCCTCCATCGTGGAAAACATTGGAAGTGGTTCGCTTTTTAATAACCGCCTCCTACTTTCCTGTCTCACAGCCTCTCGTGTTTTGATCAGCGAAAATAAATAAATAATGCGGCCCCAACCACAGGCACTAGAGAAGAAACAACTGCCTTGCACCTTTCTTCACATGGGGCTTGCGCTACAAGGCTCATCTACACCACCAAGGGGGACACGGAGTAAATCTGTCTGCAACTATGGCAGTCCTAGAGGAAGAAGTTGTAAAGAGCAGCGGACGAATTGTTTTTGAGGCAAAAGCAGGAACCCTCGGGGATTCCTCACACCATGCAATATAATTAGACCGGACAATGGGACCACTCGCTTTTTATTCTATTCTTGTTGATCTCATTTAATAAAGGAAATGACCGCTGGGTATTCACATCTCTTTCTGTTCAAAGGAGCTGGAAATGGAGTGTTAAATCCTGCAGAAGGAAGTTGCCAGAGTCGTTTAAAACAATTCAGAGAAAGTTGTGCTCAAGTCACATCAGTATCCATGGAGCTCAAGCCTATTCACAACTAACATGTCCCTTGCCCATGCCTGGAAAGACGTCCAATGTGATCAGTGGGTCTTCCTCGCTGGGGACTGCTCAAAGGAGTGCACCTTTCAGCATAACTAGGTCTGAGGCCATCTGATGGGGTATGAGTTGTAGAAGGACAAGACCTTGGAAAAAACCCAACTATTGCATAAGGGTTTTGACTAAGGTCTTAAGTTCCCAAGAAAGCAAACCATTCGGGCCCATCAACCCATATTTGAGTATTTGCTGAGGTCAATTTGATGTTAAAATTAAAGTACCATTTTGTGATCTTTGCTCCTCCCCTCTAAGAATTAATTGTGACTTCTTCCTGCCGCTCTTTCCACCAGGTTGCAGCAGAGAGTGAGGCAAGGACACTCTGTTGGCCTGGAGGTTACGGTGACTGGCTGACAGACAAACAAATGTCATGCTAGTGCATCTGAGCTGCACACAAGTTGCGTAGCTGAGAGGATGCTCAGAGCGGCATAATTTTTTGTGGTCCACTTGCACAAGCATTGCGCTTATGGGGCAACTTTGAACCTTCAGTAAAGCCTCCTAGAAAACCTGCCATAAAGCTCAAAGTGGATTACGCAGACAAATAAAGAAGTGATAGGTAAGACGGGTTCCCTCTCCCAAAAGTGCTCACAATCCGAGTTAGACACCAGCAACAACCACTGCTGGGATGCTGTGTTGGGGATGAATTGGGCCCGTTGTTCTCCCTCTGCGGACAATCCCCACTTTGGAAAGTGCCTCTTTGCTCAGTGAGGTGGGTGACTGCTGGGTTACAACCTCCCTGCTTGTTATAACGCCTAAACAGTGCTCAGCATGTGCTGTCTGCAGTGGATGGATGGGTCACATTTCTCAGAGCAAGGAGGAGATGCCACCCCAAATCAAACCCAAGGCTCTTTGCTGCTGGTTCTGTCCAATTTGTCTGCCTCTCTTTCAGGATCACGTTTTCTCCCACCCTCCTGATTTCAGCCACAGATTGTAGCAGCTGGTTTCATGCTTTCTGCTAAAAATACTCCTGGGCTGTGTGAAAGCTGAGATCACTGGCTCTTCATGGGAGGCAGTCTGGAGTGCTTGTTCAAGTTGGAATTGGCCCAGCTGAAGAGAGTGAAGTCCCTGATTGTCCCCTGAAGTGCCACTGTCTCTTTAATGGCCATGAGCAAATGTTCTCACACCGCAGTCCGCTCCGACACGCTGGGGAATGAGCTGTTACACTGACTCCTTGGAAAACTGCCTTCTAAGAAGCAGGAAGCTTCACTGGTCATAACCAGTTGACAATAAAGAGATGGAAGGTGGTCTCTTTGGGCCAATGCTATTCTCTTCTGAAGCAGAGTTATATTTTTCCTAGCTGTGAGCCTGGAGGAGGTCATCTGCTGAATCATATTTAGGGGCTTCACACCCGTGAGGCTCACACCTAATCCAATTCCACACATCAAGGCAATGTTGTGTAGTGGTTAGAGAGTGTTGGACTAGGACCAGGGAGACTGGAATTCAAATCTCCACTCAGCCATGAAGCAGGCAGATTGAGTGACCCTTGGGTCTCAGCCTAACCTACCTCACAAGGTGGCTGTGAAGATACAAGGGGGATGTGGGGAGGAGAATCATGGACACTGCCCTGACTTCCCCAGAGGGAGCATGGGAAACCAATAAATAAATGTTGGGCATAAATACAACATAAAGCTGGAGCCACTATTAAGAATTTTGCATTTGAAATGGTGCATGTTGAAATTTTAACTGGAGCATTGCATTTGAAGGAAAACCCCAGATCAAATTTCCCTGACATGTTTTAAGACAATAACGGGTACTATTATTTGGACAGACTGACTAACCAACTTGCTGCATTTTTAAGCTTCTCAGCCCTCAAACTCAACAGTAAGTATCAGAATATACAGATCCAAGTGCAGAGGAAAAAGAACACGTGGCCAGTTATTTGGTCCAACTAAAGAGGATTGCACTTTTTACATTTTGCACTAATCCAGATTAATACCTCACCCATCGGTATAAACTAAAAATATGGCTAAACCCAAGCCACCCCTTTTTCCCCCTAATAGGGAGCACAAGGAGACTGCAGAGATGAAGGACTTTGTCCTAATTCGCCCCATTAGGAGAAGCTGCACCATTCCACACTGCAGGTTCCCTGCACATAGAAAACTAGCAGGCCAGGAAGAAGTCTAGATGGAAATCCTTTCCCCTAACAGGCAGGTTTTCTCTGTGGAGGGATCTTTTTCATGAGACCTCACCTGCAGTCTGAAGTGGTACAGCCCAGTCACAGGCTGACTGCTTCAGTGCAATCTAGACCTTTGGAGGGCTTTGTGCAGCTTCCTCAGACCTCCTCACCAGACCCACTATTGACTTCAAGGGCTTGGCATTTTCTCCACCCTGTCCCTTGCAGCCAGCCATGTCTTTTCTGGAAATCACCCTGGAGACTCACCAAAGTGAGGATCTGAATCAGCAGTTTGGCCCTTCTGGTTCCTGTGATTTTCATGCAGAACAAAAGAGGGCTTTAGCTCTGAGACAAGGGGCTTCTCTCCTCCAAAGAAGACTTAGGCCTTCTAGATGGCCAAAGGATGAGGGATATGAGAAACTATCATACACCTTCTACGTATGAGTGTACTGCCTCTCAGCACACTCCTGCGGGCTTCCACCCTACCTTCCAGCAGTCTCACAATCTGGTGAAGCTGCTATGTGCTCTGCACGAGGACTGTGCAGAGAAGAGTCCTTGTGCAATCTGTGTAGCGCCACCTGCTGTCTAGCTCTACAATTCTGGCAAATGGTGAAAAGGGCTGGTTCTTCTTGGACAGCAAGCATTCTCCAGCAGGTGGCGCTGCAGAAATCACATGAGGACCTTGTTCTGCATCTGAGCACAGCACCACCAGATTGTGAGATCATGCTGGGCAGTAAGACAGAAGCCTGCAGGAGTGTGTGTGTGTGTGTGTGTGTGTGTGTGTGTAAGCTCGTGTATAGAATTTGCATGAGAGCTTCTCAAACCCCCCCCCCCACATCTTTTTGTGTTTGGAAAGACCCACAGTGGCTTCATCTGTGGTCCACCCACCCACCCCGCCAGCCAAGGCATCAGCCTTGAAAATCAGAAGAGACATCAAGGAGGGAGGGGATCTGGAGGGATGAGAAAAGGCACATGCCGGCAATGCGACAAATGCCGCCCACACAAACAGTTTGTTTCCAAGCCGCTGGCTTTACAGTGGTGTGGATCTTGGGAGAGAAAGATGAATTTCGATCCACTTAAGCCTGAGTATGGTGAAATGGGATGGCGGTGGGGAGTTCACAAAGGTGAAGCAAGGGCCTTGGCTTCTCCTCATGTCATGATGGATGGTTTCTGCCTCCAGTCCTGTGCTGCCCGGCGGAGAAAACCTCTCCGCTGATTTTGATGAATATGCACCGAGGCCTTTAACTGAGACCTTTTAGCTCCTTGTTGGGAAGTCTTCTCACCTTCACATGATTTTTCTGCTTGTTGGCTCAGAAGGGCATATCATGAGAAAGCAGGCCCAAAGGTCCATCCTTGCTCAGGCTCCTGTCCTGAGGACTGGGCCAAGAGACATCCTGGCAGAATGGGCCACCGTTACTAAGCCTGCCTGTGCTGTGCTTGTTGGTCAGAATGTATCCCGTTCAGGGATTCTTCAGGTGGGGGAGGGGGCCTGGTCTTGTTGGACTACGGCTCCTATGATCCATTGCTACCATGGCCAAAGGTCATTGTGGTAGGACCTGATGGGAGTTGTAGTCCAGAAATATCTGGAGACTCAAGTTTGAGAAGCCCGGCTTTCATTTACCAATACCAATACATTTGTTAGACTGAAGCTCAGTCCTCATAAGACAGAGGGGCAATGGGTGCGTGTTCTGTCCCAGGCTGCCTCCAGGTTCTGGGGGCCCATGACAAAGTATCCTCACTGGGCCCACTCCTGTCTGGATGCATACCATAGCAACATAGGACACTGTATGTGTGTGTGTGGGGGCGGGGCATGTTACAGCTGGCAACTGGCAGCTAGAATACCGCCATTGCTGTGGTGAGCAGCAGTTGCCAGAACCAGCATGAACCCCCCACCCTACATCTGCCAAATAGAGGAACTCCTGGTTTCTCCAAAGAAATTGCAGACACACCCAAGCTGTGATGTCGGGGACAATGGCAAGCTGCGGACCCATAAATAAGAGTCCCTGCTCCCCGCCCTCCCCCAGCGAACCATGACAGGGACACAGATGTCTGTGTCATTTCCTCCCCAGTTTATCAGGGAGGATGACAGGTCTGCTCTCGGCTGATTTGCATTCCCAAGATGAGCGAGGTGACAGTTTGAGGTGGCAGGATGAAAAGTTTGTGGCTCTTGCGAAAAGACGCACACAGAAGAGAGGAAACATGATGACCTCTTAGTGGGGCCAACAGACAAACATATCTGGGCTGGGCTAGGAATGGCTCCTTCTCTGACATTTACAGAAAACAGCCCTTTGAAGACCACCTCAGGTTACCTCTCAGTTGGCCCGCTAAGACGGATTCCATTATCCTCCTTGTCTACTGATGTGACGGGCAGAAGAAAAAGGGATTTCACTCAATTTCCTCTGCCTAACTTGCCTGTTCTGCCCAGCCCTGTCACAGTCTCTCTCTTTCTCTGGGTCTATGGAAGTACTCAGCGCAACTGCCTGTGCACACGTCCAGTGCAGGATAAAATGCTCTCCACTGCCAAAGGCTTTCAGAGACCCAGAGATCTGTCAATTAAGGGCACTCCCAGGAGAAATCCAGGCAGGCACTCTGCTGGGAGCTTTGTTAGATCTGATATGCTTGTTGTGATCAAGTTGGTTCATTCTTCCCTTCCTACTCTAGAATGGTCCAATATATGTGCAAAGAAAGATCACTGCAATGTGATTTCTGTTTGGGGAACAGCTAAGAGAGAGAGAGAGAGAGAGAGAGAGAGAGAGAGAGAGAGAGAGAGAGAGAGAACGAGAACAACATCTGTTCATGGCCCCATCTCTCCCGCCTCTGTTTTATGCCGAGAGCTTTAGCCTTTGGCTCATGAGAACCTAAGAAGAGCCCTGCTGGATCAGACCAAAGAGCTGACCATTCCACCATGGTGATAAACCCTCTCCCCAGAGTTTGGTCTTCATGCACTCTTTGGCTATTGTCCTTAGGAACTTCTGGCTAGCCAAGGAAAGAGTTGTTGCTACTGCAATTACCACCACCACCACCACCGCTACTGCCGCTGCTACTACTACTACTACTACTACTACTACTACTACTGCTACTGCTACTACTATCTGACATGATGGGCAGTGTTTCAATGACAGCATGCTCCAGGCTGGGGCTATTGTGGACTTGTAAGGCAACGCTGAGCATCAGAACAAGCAGCCCTATGGCAGTTACTCCCATTGTGACAAATGGCAATTCATTAATTTCTGTATCCTATTTGAATACTGCCCCAAGTTCAAGTCTCTGTGTGGCTGACAGCAAATATAGCATACAATCCCCAATTAAAACAACAAAATGATTTCTATATAGATTCACAATCCTACAGATTTAATTCAAAGCTTGGATGAGGAGATGTTGTAAGAGTTGTTTGGAAAGCAGTCAGAGATGGGGAGGCTCTTCTTCCAGAAGGGAGCACATTCCAAAGCCTCGGGGCAGCAACCGAGAAGGCCCAGCCCTGAGTCGCCAGACGAGCCAGTGGCAGCAACACACACCAAGAGACCACAGTTTGTTCTCAACAGTGTCATGGCCGCTCTGAGCCTGCAGCAGCTTGTGACGGAGTGGCTGGCCATCATTATTATTGCCAGTCTAATGGGGATGGAAGACATCGGCACTGCTCCTGCTGTGGACACGGAAGCAGCAGGGCTGCTGTTTCCAAGCAGCAGTTGTGCAAGCAGCATCCCCGTGGTTTCTCCTACTGTGGTGAAGAGCAGGGATTTCAAGAGCCCAATTTAGACCGAGAAAGCATTTTTGATGTTGCCATTGTCGAAACAGTTGGGAGTCACACATTCGTGCCAAGCAGCTGCCAATCACCCAGGGATCCTGATTCCTGGCCTGCCCATCTCAGCTCAAGAGGAAGAAATTTCCAGTGATGGACCTCCAATTGCCTTTCTTGGCATGGTGTATGCATAGAGAGCCATCCCTAGGCTTTTGACAGGGGTTTCAGGATATGGGCAAGTTTTACTTCCTTTTATGGAGGAGGAGAACAGGGCACAGCTCTGCCATTTTTCGCCAATACTGAAGACAATGTGTAATTCCACCCACACCCACGTGCATGAAAAAAGCCTCAGGTTTTCTGTTTCAGTCTGAGCTCTGTGCATAGCTAGTGATGAGCTCCATCATCATGACTATGCATCCTTGCTAAGAGGCTTTGGGAGCAAACTTCCAGGAAATTACATTCGGAGAGATTACCTCCCGCGTACATCTGATTGTTCAGATCTTCACACCAGTGCAACAAACTGGTTTTTTTTTTTAATCCAAAAGATCAAGCTGCATGTAATCCTACGGAAACCCGCAGGCCATTTGCTATCTTGGAGCAAAATCAAACTAGAGTAAAACATGAAACAGGAGCAGATATCCTGAACGAATGGAAGGCAGAGGGGTCCAGCTTCACATTCCTTCAGAGGAGAGGCTTTCTAAATAAATTCAACTTCTACAGAAACCTAGACCAAAATGGACATAGCCGGGCTCGGTCTCTCACAGGCTGGATCAGCAAGGTTTGCAGGCTGCATGACATCTTGGAGAAATGATGCAATGTGGGTAAAATTCCACAGTCTGTCACATTTTGCAGGCTGTTTCCTGGTCCTTTCAGGCAGACACTGAGAGAGAGCGTTTGCAGGATCATAATGGATGGAAAACAAATGGGCCGCTCCTGCTTCTTCATTGCTACGCCTCCCTGCCCACTTTTCAGATGGAGAAACTGCACCATGCCACCTGTGTGGTGATTCACCAGTTTGATTGAGGGTCCTCAAGTCGGTGTCGACTCTTAGCGACCACATAGACAGATAGATTCTCTCCAGGGTTCTCTCCATAGATTCACCAGTTGGCCCTTCCTAATGTTGCCTGCTGATTTGGAGCAGACAAGAGGGGATGAGGAGTTGTCCATTTCCACACTCACTGCACATATTTGTTTTGTCCCATTCTTGCCTATGGTATAAAGTTTAAATAGGCTTTGCAGGTTTTGGGAAAAATACAAGAACTGACAAACGTATGTACCAATACATTTCTGGGCAAAATACAAGGTGCTGGCTATTACCTATAAAGCCCTAAACAGCCTAGGCCCCGGGTATTTAAGAGAACGAGGCACTTCACACAATTAGTATTAGGCTTAGCCCCCTCTCCCCGCAGATGATCAGGCCTGCAACCTTGGGCGGCCGTGTCGGCCACCCACATAACTACCAGCTCCGTCACAAAGCTGGTGGGGGCTATGGGGATCAGGGGCCAAGCAGCCCCTGGAAGTCCCAGGACAGGGGGACCCTTGAGACTGGGAGGCTGCTTGTAGCCTCTCAGTTGGGGGTCTACTCGTGGCATCGCCACCTGCAGTGGCAGCACACAAGCAGAAAAATGAGTTTAATGGAGCACTCGCTTTGTTAACCTCATTTAAGGGGAGGGGGAATTAGGCGCGCTAGCCGCCTTGGAACCACCGGGATCGCCCACGAGCCTGGTGGTTCCGACAACCACCAGGGAGTGGGCTAGGCTCCCTTAGCCTGCTTTCTGGTGATTGTCAGAATAGCTTCAACATCTTCTTCACCATAAGTCCCACCACCTGTTAAGATTGTCTGGAGAGGTTTGTCTGTGGTTGCCGCCAACTCATCTGGTGATGACTACTTGGGAATGGGGATTCTCCGTTGCTGTCCCTGGGCTTTGGAACGCACTCCCTGTTGAAATAAGAGCCTCCCCATCTCTGGCGACTAAGGCACTGAAGGCATGTTTGTTCACCCAGACTTTTAATTAGATTCATCGTTTTAATATTTGTAATGTTGAGTTTTGAATGAATTTAATGTTCATGATTTTAATGTTTAAATGATTTTAATTGTTTAATTGATTTATTATTATTATTTATTCAATTTCTATACCACCCTTCCAAAAATGGCTCAGGGCGGTTTACACAGAGAAATTTAATGTTTAAATGATTATAATTGTAAACTTCCCAGAGATGCAGGTTTTGGGTGGTATAGAAATAGGTTAAATAAAATAAAATAAAATAAAATAAAATAAAATAAAATAGAAATATGGATAGATAGATAGATAGATAGATAGATAGATAGATAGATAGATAGATGTGAAAGTCTCTCTCTCTCTCTCTCTCTCTCTCTCTCTCTCTCTCTCTCTCTCTCTCTCTGTGCATAGTTGCTTGGGCCTCACTGACTCATGGACTGTCAAGAAACTCCCAGAGCAAACCACAATAGATAGCAACATGACATTTTCACAGGTAGTTTCCAGACCTTGCCCAGACTACCCAAAAAGAAAAGAAAAGACCACGGGGAGGGACTACACTTCCCAGAGTTCCATGTGTACCTTCCAAGAGGGTGATGGTGCTGATACGGGGGAGGACTCTGTTTCCCTTAAAGGAGCCCCGCCAGTGCTGGGGAAAGTGCAGCATGGTGTGCTGGGTGTGCTTGCCTGTGCACAGCAGCGGAGGCTCTGTGGCTCTGGCTGAAGCTTTGCACCAGCTTTGTCAGGGAGTCACATTTGAGAGCCAGCGTGGTGTCGTGGTTAGAGTGCTGGACTAGGACCGGGGAGACCCGAGTTCAAATCCCCATTCAGCCACGATACTAGCTGGGTGACTCTGGGCCAGTCACTTCTCTCTCAGCCTAACCTACTTCACAGGGTTGTTGTGAAAGAGAAACTCAAGTATGTAGTACACCGCTCTGGGCTCCTTGGAGGAAGAGCGGGATATAAATGTAGTAATAATAATAATTATTATTATTATTTCGGGTCAAGGGGAGGTGCTCCTGGCTCCTGAGCTTTACACTCTCAAGAAAAAAAAACCCTTTGCAAACTGTCTTCAACTTCCTGTGTGGCGGGATCCTGTCAGCCAAAATCCCCCCCCGCCCCCGTTCTGGAATGCTGCTCTTTCCTCTTGTATGAGATGCTATAGCATCTCTTTTCAGTGTCTCCTCCCCTTGCCTTTTGGTAAAATGCATCAAATTTATCAAAGGGTGCATGGCTGCATTACTGCAATTACACAAATTCAGTGCTTATTAAGAAATGTGTTTTAAAAGAATGAGCACACCGTTACAGGAAGAGATGGGGGAAGAGGAAGGAAGAATATATAGGTGGGGAATATGTGGTGCTCACGAGCAGGACAATCGGGGCAAACATGAAATGAAAAATGTAATGAAAAGTGACAAGATTAGAGGTCTGGACACATCCTTAACTGCTACCAACAAGGCACTGTTTAATGAAAAAGCATTTATCTCCTATTGCAGCCCTGCATGACTTATGATCCATGACGCTGAAGGCAACCCATTAGCCATATGTGGCGGCCCATTCATAAGCCTCCCTTTTTTTGCTGCCTGCCTGGGACTGCAAAAAGAGGGGCTTGGCAGGCATGTGGCAAGAGACAATACCGGGCTGGTGGGCTGTTTGGTTTTGTGGGTCACAAGCGCCTGGCTTGCACTAAGAAGAGAAGCAAGAGGAGATCTTGTCTTGTGGTAGTAGCAAGCATGGATGGTCCCCTTTGCTAAGCAGCTGGTTTGCATTTGAATGGGAGACTACACGTGTGAGCACTGTAAGATATTCCCCTTGGCCTAAATACCTTAGCGGGTGGGGCCACTCTGGGAAAAGCATCTACATGCTTGCATGCAGAAGGTTCCAAGTTCCCTCCCTGGCAGCATTTCTAGAAAGGACTGAGACTCCTGCCCGTAACCTTGGAGAAGCTGCTGTCAGGCTGGGTAGACAATACTGAGCTAGAGGGACCAAATGTCTGGACTTTGTATATGGCAGCTTCCTATTTTCCTATGAAAGCAAATCAAGCTGTTGAAGGCATCAGAGTGTCTGCACATCCTGGGATTCGAACCAGCAACCTCTGGCTTGCTAGTCAAGTCATTTCCCCGCTGTGCCATTAGGTGGCTCAGTGGGCCTACAAGGAGGGAACACAAAACAACACAAAGGCTTAGAATAGTCACATCTAAGTCAGGTAGGCACAGCAATAGACACACTAGGCTAATTCGCACAAGCATTAACTAGGACAAGTGTCTTGCTCAGGTTCGGGAGCAGTGCACAATCTCATTTTGTGAACGTGTGCAATTAAAAAGCAAGGTTGGAGGTGACTGTGCACCCCCCCCCGGGTAGGACAGCTTTTCCTCCTACCCCATTTAACAGCTGGCTACGGGAACTGAACAGAGTGGAACCCATGCCTACCCAGCGGGGGCCTCACACGCGGTCACTTCCTCTACCTCCAACCTTGCTTTTTACTTGCACACAATCACAAAGCAGGGGCACAGATGGCTCCTGGACAAGCCTCCTCTACCCCATTCATGATTGTGTGAACTCGCCTATTTCTTGCCAGTGGATTCTTGAGTGTCCAGTTCTGGAGCGACCCTTTGAGAAGGATGTAGACAAACTGGAACATGTTCAGGGGTCTGGAAAACAAGCCCTACAGAGCAAGGCTGAAGGGACTGAGTTTGTTTAGTCTGGAGCAGGGGTTCTCAACGCTGGGTCTCCGGATGTTATTGGACTTCAACTCCCATAATCCCCTGCCCCAGTGGCCTTTGGTTGGGGGATTACGGGGATTTCGGCTCCTGGACAAGCATCCTCCTACCCCATTCATGATTGTGTGGATTCTTAATTGAGTGTCCAGTTCTGGGTGCAACCCTTTGAGAAGGATGTAGACAAACTGGAACATGTTCAGAGGAAGGCAGTGTTCAGGGGCCTGGGAAACAAGCCTACAGAGCAAGGCTGAAGGAACTGAGTTTGTTTACTCTGGAGAAGAGAAGACGGGGAGTGGGGGCGGGCGCAAGAGTGCTCTTCAAATACCTGAAGGGCTTCATGAAGAAGAGGGCAATGGCTTGTTCTCTGCTGCCCCAGAAGGCAGGACTAGATCTAATGGTCTTAAGTTACAGGAGGGAACTTTTTGGTTGAACTATAGAAGAAACTTCTTAATATTGGCTTACTTCCAGACTAATGCAGCACTAGTGGGAAGATGGGAAGAGAGCTGGTCTTGTGGTAGCAAGCATGACTTGTCCCCTTAAGCTAAGCAGGATCTGCCCTGGTTGCATATGAAAGGGAGACTAGAAGTGTGAGTGCTGTAAGATGGAGCTGCTCTGGGAAGAGCATCTAGGCTCCAAGTTCCTTCCCTGGCATCTCCAAGATAGGGCTGAGAGAGATTCCTGCCTGCAACCTTGGAGAAGCCGCTGCCAGTCTGTGTGGACAATACTGAGCAAGATGGACCTATGGTCTGACTCAGTATATGGCAGCTTCCTATGTTCCTCCTATGTTAGTGTGACAAAGATGTTCACACACAAGAAGGTTGTGCTGCTGAGTGGCTGCCCACAGTTGCTCGACCTTCTGCGCTCTTGATCTGCTTGTACAAGCATTGTGTTTGCCCCACAAGGATGCCGGATAGCTTGGCATCCTTCCAGGCAGCATCTGTGGACCGAGGAAGAGGTTTCACACCAGAAAGTGCGCCACCGATTTTGTAAGCACACTTTGTTGCCCCAGTGCGTCATTAGTCTGGAGCACCAGCATCCCACTTTGCAGAACGAGGTAGTGCAACATATTTGCACACATGTATTATTAGCAGGGGTGCAGCTATAATGGAGTGGAGTAACCGGGGGCCCCAGCTCCTGAGAGCTCCCCCCCCCCAAGCTCCACCCCTCTCTATTTTCTGCCTCTGAAATTAGGAAAACAGGCTCCTATACAGGAATGACTTGTTGATTTGCTTCAAATCCGGTACGAACCATAGGATCAGAAGGAGCCTTGTCAGTCATCTAGTCCAACCCCCAACTTGATGCAGGAGGTTCAGAGCTGCAGCAACCCAACAGGTGGCAGTCATAAGAACATAAGAACAGCCCTGCTGGATCAGGCCCAAGGAAGCCCATCTAGTCCAGCATCTTGTTTCACACAGTGGCCCAGCAGATGCCGCTTGGAGTCTACAGGCAGGAGTTGAGGGCATGGCCTCCTGCTGCTGCATCCTGCTGCTGTTACTCCCCTGCAACTGGTACTCAGAGGCATCCTGCCTTGGAGGCTGGAGGTAGCCTATAGCCCTCCAACTAGTAGCCGTTGATAGACCTCTCCTCCATGAAGTTATCCCAAGTCCCTCTTAAAACCATTTCCAGTCCAGCTGGAAAGAGCGGTTTGAGAGTGAAGCCAGTTAGTCTGGGTGGCGGGCTTTCTCTCTCCCTCCAGTTACTCAGGGGAGAGAACAAGTAACTCCATACATGCTCAGAAGCATCGCTACACATCTCCCAGGAGCTCCCCGTTTGAGACCACCTGCAGCTGATTCCCTTGACTGGTTCCTGGTTTTCTACGTTGTGTCCCCGGAAGTTCCAGAACTCACCTGGGTGCACAAAAGAAAGATTTCCACCCCTCACTCTGAGTTTCCTCGCTTTCGTGGGTTTATGTCAGACCCTTAGCGTTATTTGAACATAGTTTTTTGTGGTTTAATTTGCATAATTGATGAGATGGAAAATTATCTCCATGATTGATGGACGTTCTGAAGGCTCCGTTAGTTTGTCACTAAATAGAGAATGCCGGTAGGCTGAGTGCATGGCTCCTGCCATGTTATTTTAACAGCGGGGCTGTAAAATGCAAACTTAACCCTGAAGGGTGTGGGCTTTTTCCTTATCCCCCCCCCTTCTGCAGTAAAGCATGCAACCATAAACAACGCAAAGTAACAGCCTCACCAAAAGCTGCCATCTCCCTTCATTGGCTTTCTGCAAGGACAGGATTTTAGCAATGTGTACAGACACCTGGCAATTCCGCATTGATTCAGAAGTTTCCTCTCGCTAAAAATGAGCTGCTCACATAAACAGGAGGCAACTTTTATCTGGCAAGACGTGTTTTCCATGCCTGATTCCATTACTGTTCACAGCAGCCCACTAAGGTAAATTGGCATGACTGTGCCCATTCTGCAGATGGGAAAGGCAGAGAGAGAGATTGAGAGATTGAGATTGAGATTGAGATTGGGATTGGGATTGAGACTGAGATTGAGATTGGGATGGGAATTGGGAGAGAGAGAGAGAGAGAGAGAGAGAGAGAGAGAGAGAGAGAGAGAGAGAGAGAGAGAGAGAGAGAGTTTGTCTAAGCCCCACCCTCTAGTGAGTTCAGAGCCGCAGAGAGATTTAAGTTAAGGGCTCAATGGTTCAAAGCACAGTCATAGCTAATTCTTAGCCACTTTACTAAATTCCACAGATTTTTTAAAGTTAGGACTGAGAATATTCTCCGTACCCAAGAAAAACATGGTAGTGTCACTATAATTGGTGGCCGGGGGGGGGGGGGTATATTCTAAGAACACGAGCCAGCCCCGGGCCCCTGGAGAAGAGGGGCTGCCAAGGGCCCCTCACTTGCCTGACTCCCCCACCTACCCCCTGGATTACCTGGGGCACGTGGTTGCTGTGCCCCACTAAGCTCTCCGTCTGTGTGTGCTGGCAGCTTGCTCAAGTTCGCCTGCAGCACATGCGTCCTCATGGCTGTGTCATCTTTACAGCGTCCGTGTGGCTGGCAAAGCTGGGCAAGCTGGGGACGCTTGTGGCCCGTGAGCTTAGTGTGGGGCATGGCAGCCACGGAGGCAGCAGCTAATCCAAGGTGAGGGGGGGCTGGCCAGGTGAGTCAGGGAGGTAAGGTGGGGAGGGGGCAAACACAAGCTGCCAGCAACATCACTGTGCCCCTGTGTGGTACAGATGAGACGGAGTCCAACAAGACTCCAACCAACTATTTTTACTGGCTGACATTCAGAGCAAGGATGCACAGGTGCAGCGCGAGAACCACCTAACAGCACTTCCTAACCAACGGCGGCAGTGCAGTGGGGAAGCAGCCATTTTTTAACTCCCTCTGCTTCCTGGAGAGGAGGGGGGGCATCAAAAACTGCCCTTTCCCTGGTGCTCCAGGGCAGTTAGCAGGGAAGGGCCAGTGTGGTGTAGTGGTTAGAGTGCTGGACTAGGACCAGGGAGACCCGGGTTCAAGTCCCCATTCAGCCATGAGACTTGCTGGGTGACTCTGGGCCAGTCACTTCTCTCTCAGCCTAACCTACTTCACAGGGTTGTTGTGAGGAGAAACTCAAGTATGTAGTACACCACTCTTGGCTCCCTGGAGGAAGAGCGGGATATAAATGTTATTTTATTTTTTTAAAGTTATCTTAGGCCACTCTCTCTCTCTTTCTCTGCTCATAGGAACATAGGAAGCTGCCATATACCAAGTCAGACTATTGGCCTATCTAGCTCAGTATTGTCTTCACAGACTGGCAGCGGCTTCTCCAAGGCTGCAGGCAGGAATCCCTCTCAGCCCTGTCTTGGAGATGCTGCCAGGGAGGGAACTGGGAACCTTCAGCTCTTCCAAGAGCAGCTTCATCCCCTCAGGGGAATCTCTTCCAGTGCTCACACATCAAGTCTCCCATTCAAATGAAACCAGCTTAGCTATGACCCTGCTTAGCTATGGGGACAAGTCATGCTTGCTACCACAAGATTAGCTCTCCTCTCCCATGAGGAGAGGAGAGCTCAGCTGCTATCATGTCCAGCAAGGCTGAAAAATGCTTCCCTCGCTTTGAACAACTTTCCAGCCCTCTTCACAGGGATCTTTGCTCATCCCCTTAATTTTTCCTCACTCTCAGTTACCACCATTTCCCCTCAGTGATGTCATCAGTCAATCAAATCTGATTGGCTCTGTAGCACATTGACATCACTCCTTTGATGGCATCATCTCTGAATGGGTCTGAATAACTAAATGACAAAACTAGGAAGAAGCAGTAAGATGCCATGTGCAGTGCAGGAGTGAAATGGCTTTGAGCAAGACTGGAAAACTCTTTCCTCCCTCGAAAGGGTTTTCTGTAGAAATTTCTACTCCAGATAAATAGCTGCTTTCAGTCTGAACACCAAAAGTACACAGTATTTGGCACAACTTTACTTCAGGTAACTTACTTACTTGGGGAGGAGAACTGGTCTTGTGGTAGCGAGCTTGAATTGTCCCCTTTGCTAAGCAGACTCTGCCCTGGTTTACATTTGAATAGCAGACTACATGTGAGCGCTGTAAGATATTTCCCCTTAGTGGATAGGGCCACTCTGGGAAAAGCATCCCCTGCATGCTTGCATGCAGAAGGTTCCAGGTTCCCTGCCTGGCATCTCCAAGATAGGGCTGAGAGAGATTCCTGCCTGCAAACTTGGAAAAGCTGCTGCCAGTCTGTGTAGACAATACTGAGCTAGATAGACCAATGGTCTGACTCAGTATATGGCAGCATCCTATGTTCCTAAGTCTCATTTTTTAAATTAAAAAATGGTTTCTGGCCACCAACATCTCAAAGAAGCCAATAAGACTGAGGAAATACTCCACATTCATCTTATTGGGCTATGCCTACTGTGCCCACACAGACACATTATTTCCCACATTCTTGGCATGGCTGGCTTCAGCCCCACCAGTCACCAGGCTGGCATGCTGGGCAGTGGGGGGACAGGACCCCTCCACCTCTCCTGTCCTCGCAGATTGTTGGTGCTTATGGACAGCAGCACGCAGACACATGGTGACCTGTGAGTCCAAGTGGTGGAAATGACTCCGAGAATACCCAGGAAAAGAGCAATGGGCTCAGTTCCCATGAAGCTCCTCGTTACACTGGAGGAAACTGACTGTGTGGCTGAACCAGCAAGGCAGTCTTCATGCCCTTTTATGCCTGTGCTGAAGCGCGTGCAAAGGTTTGCCCCACTCCTGTCCTGAGCACTGACTGGCCCAATCCCGGCCTCCTCTCCCCCATTCCATCCCCAAAGTGCCCCAAGTTGATTAATTCCGTCCGGCTGTTGAAGCCAGCGTGCAGCAGGTCCCCAATCCGGTTCCTCCTGATCAATTTGTTCTGCTCTTCCCCGGCTGGCCCTGCCCCAACATCCATCAACGTTCCCCTTTCCTCCTCCCCCCACCAACCTGCGAATTTTCGGCAGTGAGCAAAGATAAGTTGCTGGGCTGGAAGGCGGACGGCTTGTTCCGCGTGCTCTCGGGCAGATATGATAACAGCCTCGGCGACCGCTGGAGCTGAGCTGCTGGCTGGCGCACTCTTCAAGCGTCCCCGGCAATATTATATTTGACATTCAATTTGAAACCCTAAACTCCTTTAATGCAATATCGCGGCACAATGATAGTAATAAGGTGGCAGGGCCCGCTTTCTATTTAACCAGCAAGAAGCCGCCAGAAGGAAGTCAGAGGGGAGGACGGCGGCTCGGCTGATCTCTCCTGGTCCCTATTACGTTAACCTCTTCTTGGCCAGCCCTTCTTTTGTGGCTCCGGTGCTCAAGGTCCCTTCGCCTTGCAGCAAGGTGGAAAGAGGGAACTGGGAAGTTAGGATGCTCCCTTTGAATGTGCATCCTTTCTCTATTTAAGATAGGATGGGCAGAGGAGTGTCTTTCCTACCAGAAGGCGTGGGGATTTCACATCCCCCCCTGCTCTTTGAGTGATAGCTCTTCATTGATTAAGGGAAGCCATTCCCGTCCAGGGCCCATTTTGACAAAACAAAGGCCTGGCCGTAAGTCCAGAAACAGGGAACGGCTGAGGATTTCCTAGAGACGGGATATCACCTGGCTCCACAAATGCTTGTACATCACTCTTTTGGTCCTCAGGTACGTGTCTCTCTGGGCCTGGTTCACACATGCATGGGCACCTGTGCTACAGGACTTCCATTGGACTCATGTTGTGAAGTTGATGTGAGGGTGAGAGAGAGGGCATGCCCGCATCCACCTCTTGCCAGTTGGCTTCCCAGGGGCATCTGGTGGGCCATGGTGTGAAACAGGATGCTGGATAGGGCCTTGGGCCTGATCCAGCAGAGCTGTTCTTATGCTCTTATGAGACATGAGCATTCTGTCTGCAGCATTATATTTGCCCAGGATATAGCAAGGCAGGGGTTGCCATGCCTCTGAGATTGCTGGCCACTGGAGGGCAAGATGGGCTCACATCCGGACTCAGTGGGCCCTGGGTCAAGATGAAGAGCCTCCCACCTTCTTCTCCTTCTCTTGCCCCCCATGTCTGTAATGTGCAGCAACCCAGAGTTGTGACATTCACAGGTAAATCTTGCCAAGGATGGTGGCGAGAAAATGCAATCCAAGTTTGCCTGATTTTCAAGCCAGGTTAACAAAACACTGATCTCATGCTGTGAGTGACTCCCTCCTGTGCTCTCCCCTCCAGATCGGGCTCCCAGATCTGGCCCTTCCCCACTATCCTCCTCCTCCTCCTCCTCTTGTGGCTGGCTGGGTGCTCATGCTCAGCCCTCACCCCCTCCAGCTCAGTGAGGAAAATGCTGACTGATGCTCCGCAACAACATTCCCAGTCAGTCAGACTGCAAGAGAGGTGGGTTGAGCCTGAGCACTTGGCCTGCCCAGGAGGAGGAGGGAGGGATACTGCCGGAGACTCTTCCCCCTTTCCTTCTGGATAGGGCAAGTCCTGAGACGGGGAGCCAACCGCATGCCCGTGAGTCAGAGAGGAGGGGAAAGCCAGCTGTTGCCCGGGCAGAGCCGGTGCAGCCCTGGCCACATCTTGACTGGCATGGATGTCTGAATGGACCAAGGATGCTACCGCTCGGTGGCCAAGCAGGCACAAACCCTCCTCCTGGCTCCATATTTGCCCATCCAAACATGCAATTATCACCTGCTGTTGCAATCACCAAGTGAAGAGCATGTATGTGTGGAATTAGCCCGTGATGTATGTATGTATGTATGGATGTATGAAGAGATTTAATATACCACCCAGTCCACAGACTCAGGGCGCTGTACAGACAAGAATAGCATCTGAGATTTAAAATCAGAGAGGGAGAGAGAGAGTGGGGGGGGGGTGGCAAACGCCTGGCAGAAAAGGAACATCTTCAATAAGGAAAGGAGGATTAATGATGACTGGCAAGTGGCAACTGAATGTGTAAAATGTGTTTTGATTGTTTTTTTTAATGTTGTTTGAGAATATTGTTTTTTAAAAAATTTTAATTGTTGTGTTTTAAATTTCTTGGTTTTGTTTTAAACTAATGTTTTAATGTTGTTTTTTATCCTGTAAACCGCCCAGAGACGTAAGTTTTGGGTGGTATAAAAATATGTTAAATAAATAAATAAATAAATAAATAAATAAATAAATAAATAAATAAATAAATTAAAATAAACATGTCTCCATGGGAGAGCAGTGGCGTACCTAGGAAAAACGGGTGTCCGGACTGCTGCAAGCCCCCGCCCCATTTTTTTGGGGGGGGCTCCCGATGCCACCCTGCACCCGCCCCGCCACGAACGACCAAACGTCACCTTACTTTAGCTGCCAATGTGCGCAGCCCAGGGTGGAGGGTGAGACAAGCAGGCCTCCCCCACCCCATGGCAGTGGCAACAGGAGGAGGGGCCGCTGGGCCTGCCTGTCTGGCCTGCCTGCACAGGCGCGCTGGGGTGCCATGCAGTTTGCAAGGTCCACTGGGCCAGACGGGCCGGCCCCGTGGCCACTCTGCCCACCGCCATGGGGCGGGGGGGGAGGCCTGCTTGGATCACCCCCTGGCCGTGCACATTGGCAGCTAAAAAAAGCACCCAGTGTTGGGGACAAGCCCAGAATGTCCCCTGCATTTTGGTTCTTTCCCAGGGAGAGGGATTTTCTTTCATTCACTCATTTGCATGTATATCCTGTTCTTCCTCCAAGGAGCCCAGAGCGGAGCACATAGCCATGTTTATCCCTAGGCTAAGTGACTGGGCACAAGGTCACCCAGTGAGTTTCACAGCTGAATGGGGATTTGAACTTGGGTCTCCCTGGCCCTCGTTCAAGCCATTAAAACTAAAGGGAGCCTCCCTGGACAGAGACAGGCTACCTTTGGATGCCACGGGCTGAGGACGAACACTAAGGGAATGCCATCACTTGTGGAGGCTCTACTTGTGGGCTCCCAGAGATACACAGCTGGCTGATGAGAAGGACCTTGGCCCGACCCACCAATGCAATGTGTGGACTGATCAGTTCTGGGAAAGGCTCCTTAAAGAGGCCGTGGCATGTCCTTTCCTGGAGGTTTGCCAAGGAGAAGATTGGACTACGGTCCCCTGCTGTGGATGCTGTAGAGAGACCCACAAGGCAGGGCTTTGGACAGGTGTGAGGCTCAATGCATCCCTTCCAGTCCAGCAATCCCTTCCTTCATATGAGCCTCCCGAAGTTTGGAATTTGGGCCACAGGCCTTTCTGTGGGTATCCTGGTCAGGTGAGTCCAGACAGGTAGTGATCTTTTCAGTGGTGGCACTTTGTCTATGGAATGCCCTTGGACCAAGGTTTTAATCATTTAGATGAGAAGTTGAAATGTGATGGATAAATGTATTCACATGGGTTATATCTGTCCATGATGGAGATCTTAATTTTCTAAACATCTATCTCCCCACCTCTCTCTCTCTCTCTCTCTCCTTCCTCCCCCTGCCCCCTCCCCCCAGTATTTTCCATGATAAAATGTAATGAATTATCCTCTCAAGCTTTTAGTAGCTTTTGGTTATTTTATGGTTTTTCTGGTTATTACTGATTTTTAGGGAGTTCTCTTAATTCTGTCTTAAACTTCAGAAATCTTTAATAATAATAATAATAATAATAATAATAATAATAATAATAATATTTCTATACCACCCTTCCAAAAATGGCTCAGGGCGGTTTACAAAGATTATACTGTAAACCACCCTGAGCCACTTTAGGAAGGGCAGTATATAAATCAAACAAACAAACAAACAAACAAACAAACAAACAAATACACTTCTGGTCTGTATTGTTGTTGTTGTTTCCTTTTTTGTGTGTAAACCACTTTGTCAATTGCTTCAATAGAAAAGCAGTGCAGAAATATTTCAAATCAATCACTCAATAAGTTTT
Source organism: Hemicordylus capensis (assembly GCF_027244095.1). Taxonomy (NCBI): domain Eukaryota; kingdom Metazoa; phylum Chordata; class Lepidosauria; order Squamata; family Cordylidae; genus Hemicordylus; species Hemicordylus capensis. The sequence continues at coordinate 5,159,059 of NC_069658.1, forward strand.
GTGATTAAAAAAACAACAGCCAATTACATCTCCTGCAAAACTACATAACATCCATTCCAAGCAGAGAACATGAATTTCAACCAGGCAAAATTCAGAATCTCTGTTTTAGCAGAGGTGAGAAGTGTCTTCCTTTCCATGGACACCATCCCTCTGGTCTAGGACTTCCCCTGCTGTTTCAGTCTCTTTACTCCTGGTCAAGAGGGCGGCTTTGCGAGAGCTGAGCTGAAATCTATTTTAATGCGTTGATCCAGTTTTTCCTTGGTAACACTCCAGTCAAACTTTCTCCGCTTTAGCAGAGGACGAGCTGCTCCTTTTGGCAGATCAATTATTCAGATGCTGTGATGGTCCGAGGCATCGTATCAGTAATAAAGTGGTAAATTATTAATCAAGCCTTGTGCCATTTCGATTAGATTTGGGAAATCCAGGATTAAATTTCCGGCACCCCGTGTCTCGGCCTGAGATCAGTCCAGCTGGCTTGGCAGCTGAAGCAGCTTTGTACTTCCTAGGAGGTGGCCAGATAAAAAATTACTATCTTAAAACAAAACAAAACAACAAGAAAGGCTGGGGCAAGGGAGAAGGGAAGGAACGGGTTTCCAGAACTCCCACCATTTCCATTAGGATTTTGCTCAGCAGCAGGCTGCAAAGAGGTTCGCAGGGTGTTTGCATAATGTATTTGGCTACGAATGCCCAGTCTCTGTGGTACTATGTTGGTGGCAGTGCAGCCTCTGACGCCGTGCCCTCCTCTGATGATGCTGTATGTGAGAGTGGTTGTCCTCAAGAGCATGCTCTGAAGCCCCATCCTTATGCTGGCATGAACATAAGAACAGCCCTGCTGGATAAGGCCCAAGAAGGCCCACCTAGTCCAGCATCCTGTTTTGCACAGTGGCCCACCAGATGCTGCTGGAAGCCACAGGCAGGGCATGCCCTCACTCCTGCTGTGACTCCCCTGCAAGTGGTACTCAGAGGCATCCTGCCTTGGAGGCTGGAGGTGGCCCACAGCCCTCCAACTAGTAGCCGATGATAGACCTCTCCTCCATGAAGTGATCCAAACCCCTCTTAAAGCCATCCAGGTTGTGGGCTGTCACCACATCTTGTGGCAGAGAATTCCACAAGTGGATTATGCATTGTGTAAAAAAGTACTTCCATTTATTGGTCCTAGATTTCCTGGCAATCAATTTCATGAGATGACCCCTGGTTCTAGTGTTATGGGAGAGGGAGAAGAATTTCTCTCTATCTACTTTGTCCACACCATGCATGATTTTATAGATCTCTATCATGTCTCCCCACAGTCGTCTTTTTTCTAAACTAAAAAGCCCCAGGTATTGTAGCCTTGCCTCATGAGGAAGATGCTCTAGGCCCCTGGATCATCTTGGTTGCCCTCTTCTGCCCTCTCTGCCTCCCTGCTGCCTTTGGTTATCATGCTTCTCTGCAGAGACCAACATTGCACTCGGGGGCAAATCCTCCACATGATGCAGAACTCTGGGGTGCCCCAGCCTTCCAATCATGGAAAGAATCTGTCATTTGTCTAACCGTAGACAGCAAGCAGGTGGGACTTCTGGGGTGTCGCAGAGGGGGAGGTGGTCCAGGGCCTGCTCTCGGGCCAATGTACACAAGCACAGCATCCCTGCTTCTTTTAATCATGTCTCAAGACGGCTTGAGAGTTGGGTAGTATCAGAATACTGATGACACTGCAGCTTCCCAATGACCTCTGGAGGACCTCTCTCTCTCGTGCTCTTAAGACTTGTTAGAGCAGTGCCCTACGGACCAGTTTGCTCAATCAATTATCCTGATGAACTCCGCACTAATTTGGACTTCTGATTTCTTGACACCACCAGGGGCTTCATATATAGTGGAATTGATTTTGAGGGGTCGAATATTCCCTCTGAGAAATTATGGGTAAGGATGCTGTTCTCCATGTGTATATGCCTTTTTGCACTCCTGTCTGGAATCCAGCCACACCCATTGTTCCAGAATCAGAAACAGCAAAGCTGTCTGTGATCTGAAAAACACCTAGGAAGTGTCCCTTCCCTTTTGCCATATTGAAAAATCCACCCAAAGATTGGCACAAGTTATACTTAGCCAGGTGGGGGTGGGGGTGGCCAGGGACCTACCAACAGAGTCTATGACCTCATCTCTAAACAGTTCATCTGAATGATCCACACGAAAGCTGATCTGTCTCTTCATTTTGTTCTGTTCCAGCTAGCTCCAGAGATTATATTGCGTACTAGTATTTTTAAGCCCGTTATGATAACGGGCGCTAGCTTTCTATCCCGTCTTTTCTGTCTCTCTCTCTCTCTTTCTGTCTCTTCCCCCCCCTTGTCCCCTCTCTCTTTTTGTTTTTTGTTTTGTTGTTGTCTCTGTTTTTGTTCTTCCTTATTTTGCTTTTACTTTTTTGGGGTGTGTGTGGATGAATAACGGCCAAAATGGCCCATGAGAAGGTGGCCGCCCCCGCCTATCGCCCTCCCGCGCACCCAGCTGCCGGAGCCCACCTTACCTGCTCCAGCCAGAAGGAGAAGAGAGGAACTCAGAAACAGAGCTATTCTCTGTGTTAAGCTGCTGCCTATACTGTCGCAATGGACGCAATAGGCGTCCTTTGCGTCCATAGCGGCAGTTTGAGCAGTGACTTAGCACAGAGAGGAGCTCTGCTCGTGAGCTCCTCTCTTTTCCCTCGGGCTGGAGCGGGTAAGGTGGTCTTCAACAGCTGGGAGGGCGATAGGCGGGGGCGGCGACCTTCTCATGGGCCATTTTGGCCCTTAATCTTTTTTGGGGGGGAGCGGGGAAGGTGATTTTGGGCAGCTGGGAGGGCGGGTGAGCAGGCGGCGGCGACGGCTGTGAGCGGGCGGGGGCCTTGTTGGCGGCTTCGCCGCCACCTCGCCCAGCTTCCCTGTCCCCCGTCTCGGTCTTCCCCCGCCGCCATTGCCCTCGCCTTTTTCAGGGCAGCCGCTTCTGGTTGCCTCGGCCTCCTCTCGCCGTGCCGCAGCTCATGGCTGAGGCGGCGGCTCTGCCGCCGCCTCGGCCACTTTCCCCCGCCGCCACACACCGGCTAATGGCCGCCCGTGGCTGTGGGACACTGGTGTCTGAGGTCCTGTGTCCCTTGGGCTCTTCTGGGCCTGCGCTTCGCGCAGGCCCAGAACAGCCCAGGGAGGCAGGGACGCAGATCCCCAACGTTCCAAAGCCACGGCCACTCACTTAGCCTTTTATTATATAGGATGATATTCAGGACGATGCATACAATCAATCAATCAATCAATCAATCAGTCAGTCAGCACATCCAGTGTTGTGTTGGACTAGTGACCACTTTGGACTAGTGACCAAAGCTCCACATCAAGGCTAAATTTTGCAGCCTGAATAAAATATTCACCATTTGACATCTTATCTCTTTAATTCACGTGCTACATTCCACTAGCCATAGTTAGTTCTCACTGAGGTGGTGGCGAACTCATGGCCACCTTCGGACATAACAGCAAGCCATAGGTCCAACAGACTGTAGTTTGCCTCCATTCTCTCCACTGCACTCCCAGATGATCCTGATCTGCAGTCTTGGAGACTGCAATGGGGGAGGAACTGGCTGCAAGGGGTTCCTCCTTCGCTTGAAGGAAAGCTGCAGCAGCCAGTCGAGAAGGGGAGAGGTAGAAGCATCCTACTCTTAACTCCAGCTTGTGCAGCTTGCACAAACCAGAGGACATGGCAGCAGCATTTAGGTGACATGATGCCTTAAAACCTGAGGTTTTAGTGGCAAAACTCAAAACAGACTGAAAGTTCAAATTGGGGTTGAACTGTTTGGGTTCATCACCTGAGGTTCAATGATTAAACTGTGGGTTCATGCATTCAGACAACCACAATCTTGAACCTCTGGCACAGTTGCCTCTGGTTTGGTGTTATGTCTGAAGGTGGCCCATGTCTGGCTGCATCCTTTTGGACTTACATGATGGAATACTCCTTCATACAAAAGGATGTCCTCCTGACCTGCTAATTTTCTGTGTGGAGTGGAGGTTTGTTTGGGTTTTTTTCATGGAGCAACATTCAATCATGAGAGCCCTCCACCTTCAATCTGAGGGGATACAACCCAGACACAGGCTGACTATCTCAGGGAGAACTAGGGCCCATATGAAAGACCTGCTGGGGATCTATCAGGATGGGTGCTTCCAGGTTTATTGTTTCAGCCATGAGAACTAGATACTTGGCAGATTTATTTTTGAAATGCAAGTGACAATGATCAAGATTCTGAACAGTATGCAAGATGCAGAAGTCCATGCTAGGCCAGGCCTAACATGCTATGCCAGCCCTGGGCAAACATAGTCCTGGGAACATGGAATGTACTCTGATCTCAGACAAGAGTGGATTTTGCATGGGATCCAGGAAAGGCACACTGAACAAAATTGAATCAACAGCCTAAATGATCACCTTGATTAAAGCAGAATTGAAAACTGGAATAAGATAGAAGCTTAAAATGATCAGGAACAAAAATCTTTGATACCTAGAAATTGAGGATGTAAGGAGAGCTTAGCTCCATCAGACCAAAACAGACTCTCTTTACCATTCTGTTTCCAGCATCAGCTACTCAATGGCCACATTCACACGTGACATGAAACCAGAGGTGAAGGGGCCTCCAGTTTCAATTTCTGAACGTCCGAATGCAGGCAACTGCAGTTAAGACAGAAAACAGATCTGCGGTTTCCCTCCCCAGACTCTGGTTCATACTTTTGGTTTGTAGTGAGTTTTGCTGCCTGGACCTCTGGCTTAGCGGTGCCAGTGTTTCATCTGAATGTGGCACTGCAGTCTGGTTGTTTTGCAATCGGAGTTGAGGGAGGAAGCGCCTCCCTCGCTCCGGCTATTATTGGCTGCTGGGGCTGTCCTTCCATCAAGAAGGAAGCCCAGGAAGCTCGTTCCCCCTCCTCTCTGCAGTTTTGCTGACTGCAGAGAGGGAGCTCTCCCTGACATCTGAATTTGGATGGGAGGGAGGGGGTTGTGGAATTGTGGGTCCATTCTGTGCAAATGCAGCCCATGCCTTGGGGAAGAGCATAAAGGTAAGAACTCTTCCTTGTTCCAAGGACATAGGTGATGCTGGTGGCCGAGGCAGAGGCATCCTTTCCAGTTAGGTCGTTCACTTGCCCTGTTACTGGACCTCTGTGATTACTTGAAGAAAAGGCACTTTTAACAGACGATGAGTGCTTTTCTATAAGATCATCCATCAATATATATAAAATACAGTTCCCCGTGGGCTCATTAGTGTGTGTGTGTGTGTGGGGGGGGGAGAATTTTGGAGCTGCCAACAGTCTCCTTTTCAGGCCTCTGACTGACGGGATCTCAAGCACGCCTGCATGAAAGTTCACTCCGTCAATCCAGAAGATTTGCTTAGGAGCATTCGTGTGAAATATCCTGGCTGACATTGTTCCTCCTTGCTAGGACCAGTGCTGGACTAGTCTGGATGTCAGCCACTGGTTTCTTAATTTCTCTTTCAGAAGTCTAACACGTGCGGTAAAGCTCTCTCCCCTAAAACACATCTTACACCTAAGCCCTATTCACACATTATGTTCGACACTTGTTGGAGTGCACAATGTGCACAGGTACCGATCTGTCCACAGGTACGGTTATTCACTTGTTATATTGAATAGGGCTGTGCACGAATGGCTCATGCAAGCATGGGCGGGGCAAGGAGCGGTAAGCAGGGCCTTATTTGCTCCACTGTTTCCCTGCCATTTTTCTGGGCGTGGTGCTCACTCAACCCAAATCCACAAGTGGCTGTGGCATTGTTCCCGGCAGTTGCGCACAGCCTGTGACTGAGCGAGCACCGTGCCCAGAAAAGCAGCGGGCCGGAAGCGGAGCAGGTAAGGACCTGCTTACCTGCTTTCTAAGGGAACCACTCCCCGCCCCTCCGAACTGGTTTCGTTGCGGGTGCCCGAGCCGGTTCAATGCTTCCCAAAGGAGGTGCAGAAACAGTTCGTGCCCATCCCTAATGCTGAACACAGGTACAGCAGTGCACTGCCTATCTGTACCCTGCATCTGAGAGGTCCTGTAGCCAGGTTCACTTTTAAAATGAATGCAGGTGCAGTCATTCATACAAACGCATGCACATGTGTACAGACAGCTGATCACAGGGGCAACATAATGTCTGAACAGCCACGTAGGGAGCCAAGCGGTGACCCGGGTGCTGCCCCTGCCCCACCCCCTGCATCTGACATCAGACGCAGGGAGCATTTAGCCACGCCCCCTGTGTCTGACATCAGATGCAGGTGGTGGTGGTTTCATTTGGGGTGTGAAATCATGCCCCCGCGCCTGACATCAGACATGGGGTGTGAATCTGGGGCTCAAGGCACGACCCCTGATTGGTGGCAGCCAGGGTTCAAGTTAGCCCTAACTTGGCAAAGAGGCACCTTTTAACATCGTGATTCTCTTTACTGAGCACGGGGAGAGTAACTGGCCCTATCCACCCGCAGCACAGCACCTCCAGTGACTGTTGCTGATGTCTATCTTGTGTTTCTTTTTAGATTGTGAGCCCTTTGGGGACAGGGATCCATCTTATCTATTTATTATTTCTCTGTGTAAACCACCCTGAGCCATTTTTGGAAGGGCGGTATAGAAATTGAATAAATAAATAAATAATAAATAAATAAACCCATTTGCCCAATAGTGGGTCTGTCCCTGTGTCTGAACAGGGATCTCTTGTTGCGGTAAATTCTGTGAGCTAACTATCCATTGTGTGAGGAAGGACTTCATTTTGCGTGTCCTGCAAGAAAAGGTCCTTCTTTCTCCAGTTTTTATTCCACCTGTGCTCTTTAGAATGGAGAGAGGTCTCTGCGAAACAGAGATGGGTGGGAAGAAGGAGGCTTAGACTAAAGCTAGTTCCTTACCCTCAGAAGTGTGTATGACTTTGGGGGGAAAAGAAAGTTAAAAAAAAAGATTTTAAACAGATTTTTATTTGAAAGATGAGCTGAGAAAGACATCAAAACAGATCAAAGAAACGAAAGGAAGTGGGAAAAATGTGAAGGGGGGGGGGACGAAAAATCTCCTGCAGTAACATTGGATGAAAATTAATCTTCTCAGATCTGTTTAAAAGATATTCTGTTTGATCTTTTATATCTTCTGCTGTGATTATCAGGTTCCTTTTGAAGTTCTGAGCCCCATAGAACTGATATGTAAAAGTCCACATACATATGTATTAATACGGACACACAGGCGTGCTTGCTGTGCCGATCATGCATGCGCTCTCTGTGAATGGGAGGTTATTAAGCGACAGAGACAAGGAGCTGGGCTGGGTTTGCCTTCCCTTGCACAATTACCCAGTCCCAAGACTTAGTCGATCCTGAGCTGCATTAACGTCACAAGGGGGAGAAGAACAAGTGCCCGGAATGAGGCCAATGCAGAAGATTTCCACCCAAGATCAAGCTGCAGGGGCCTAAGCTGAGCAGGCCCAGTTTATATGTTGGCAAAGCAACAGACCAAATGTGTTGAAAGTACTGTGTTGAATAATGCACTTCATTGTTCTTCATTGAAAGGCAGCTCCTATCAAACTTTAGTGAGGCCCCCTGAATAATTGTTTATTGGCAATTAGATCTCCTTTTGGATCTCTAGGCAGCTATCGATATTTGACCACGGTATCCTCCTAGAGTGCCTGAAGAGGCTGCGAGTGGTTCTGCTCCTACCTCTCGGATAGGTTCCAGATGGTGTTACATAGGGAGATAGGAAGCTGCCATATGCTGAGTCAGACCATTGGCCCATCTTGCTCAGTATTGTCTACACAGACTGGCAGCAGCTTCTCCAAGGTTGCAGGCAGGAATCTCTCTCAGCCCAATCTTGGAGATGCCGCCAGGGAGGGAACTTAGAACCTAGATGCTCCTCCCAGAGCAGCTCCATCCCCTGAGGGGAATATCTTACAGTGCTCACACTTCTAGTCTCCCTTTCATATGCAACCAGGGTGGACCCTGCTTAGCTAAGGGGACAAGTCATGCTTACTAGCACAAGACCAGCCAATTAAATATTGGGCCTGTGTGCAGTTTCAGCCAAAGAGGAATACTCTGCACGGTCCCCCTGGCAGCATCATGTGGAGGGAACTATTCTCACAGTGCAGTGCTGCACTTTGTAGGGGCTCCTTGAAGGGAAACTGAACTTCCTTGAGCCCCTGCACTGCCTTTGAAGGCACGCACAGACTGCACTTTCCCTACAGAGTTCTGAAGGGAGGGCTCCGTCTCTCTTAAAGTTCCCACGCAGCACTGTGGAAAGCACTGTACTGTGCAACACAATGGGAAATGTGTCCCTTGGAGACTGTTGTTCTTCAAAATCTGAACTTTTGTATGGTGTCCCTCAAGGCTCCATATTGTCTCCGATGCTGTTTAACATCTACATGAAACTGCTGGGAGAGATCATCAGGAGATTTGGTGCAGGGTGTTATCAGTATGCTGATGACACCCAAATCTATTTCTCCATGTCAGCATCATCGGGAGAGGGCATAATCTCCCTAAATGCCTGTCTGGAGTAGGTAATGGGCTGGATGAGGGATAACAAACTGAGACTGAATCCAGATAAGATGGAGGTACTCATTGTGCGGGGTCGAAACTCGGGAGACGATTTTGATCTGCCTGTTCTGGATGGGGTCACACTTCCCCAGAAGGAACAGGTAAGCAGTCTGGGTTGCTTCTGGATCCTAGTCTCTCCCTGGTGTGCCAGGTTGAGACAGAGGCCAGAGGTGCCTTCTATCATCTTCGGCTGGTACTCCAGCTGGGTCCGTTTCTTAAGATAGATGACCTCAAAACAATGGTACATCTGTTGGTAACCTCCAGACTGGATTACTGTAATGCTCTCTGTGAGGGGCTGCCCTTGTACGTAGTCCGGAAACTACAGATGGTTCAGTATGCGGCAGCCAGGCTGGTCTCTGGGTCATCTCGGAGAGACCATATTACTCCTGTATTGAAGGAGTTACACTGGCTGTCAATATGTTTCCAGGCAAAATACAAGGTGTTAGTTATAACCTATAAAGCCCTAAACAGCTTGGGCCCTGGGTATTTAAGAGAACGTCTTCTTTGTCATGAACCCCGCCACCCATTGAGATCATCAGGAGAGGTCTGTCTGCATTTGCCACTGGCTCGTCTGTTGGCTGCTCAGGGATGGGCCTTCTCCGTTGCTGTCCCGAGGCTTTGGAATGCTCTGCCTAGTGAAATAAGAGCCTCCCCATCTCTGACAATTTTTAAAAAGTCTTTAAAGACGCAGCTGTTCACCCAGCCTTTTAACTGATACTGTTTTGATTGTTTTTAATGTTGTTTTAGAATATTGTTTTAAAAATTTTAACTTGTTGTGTTTTAAATTTCTTGTTTTTTGTTTTTAACTACTGTTTTAATGTTGTTTTTATCTTGTTGTAAACCGCCCAGAGACATAAGTTTTGGGTGGTATAAAAATATGTAAAATAAATAAATAAATAAATGGCTCTCACTTGCAAGGGTTTTTTATATTTATTCTAGTAAAATGTCCATCATCATTATCAAAGTGACATCAAGTTTCTACTTATTTGGGGCTGTGGGGGCAAAAGTAATGCTTTCAGAGAATGGCAACTAGATATTTCCTGAAAGTCATTAATTAATGAGAAGATTTCTAAAGATTTCTTTTTGCTACCATTTGTTTTTCCTATGTGCTGCTGGTTCGCCAGCATGTTCTTTTAGTTACTACTGATTTCTCCTTCCTAGAGAGAACCTAGCCAATCAGGGATCCTGTAGTCAATGTGATAACAAAACAACACTACATAGCCTATCAGATATGGCTACGAGCAGAGGCATATCTAGGGAAAATAGCGCCTAGGGCAAGCACTGAAATTGCGCCTCCTGTCCAAACATCCGACAACCATCTTTCAGATAACTTTACCATAATATCAGCTCAAAATACAAGTCAAGCTCGTTAATCTTTTAATATTTCAAAAACTATTTAGCAGTGGACATAGCCAGACCAAAAAATGCTGGAAAACTACAAACTTCAGTATGCTGTGGCTCATGAAATACCCAAATACTATGTGGAGGTGTACTTGGAAAACTAAACAGAAGTGCCTGTCTAATTCTCTACTATGCACTGTAGCATCATTATTACATAAGTTTTAAAAATAAATGAAGAATTTGACTTTCCCCAGATACTCTGAAAATAATGAAAGGATATGCAGAGTAAACTGTGTCACTGCTTGGAATATATTCTAATATTCCAGAAAGATAGTTAAAATGAGAGAAAGAGAGCAAGAAACTCCCAGTGGCCTTAATACTAAGAATTTCACACTGATTCAAAGACAAACTCACCATTAATAGCCATATTATTAAGACATCACATTTAACTCACTTATCATAAGAAGCAAAGTAAGAGCAAATGAATACAATCCTAGCTCATAAGCTTCAGCTCAGTATTCACAAGCCCTGATTCTCTGTACATAGTGCCAATCTGAATATGTGTACAGTGACTTATATTATATTATATTATTTAAAAAATACCTGTAGCCCCTTTGGGGACTTCCTAAAGGCTGTGGGGGTGGGGTCTGCTGGCCTCTTAATTCACCGCCGCAGCCCATCCTGGGCTGATTTTCGGGCCTGTTTGGGCCTGCAAAGATCGGTGTGGTGGCCATTTTGGAGGCTGCCACGCATGCTCAAATGGCCTCTGCGAGGCCTGGCATGGCCTAGGGCCTCGCAGAGGCCATTGAGCATGTGTGGTGGCCATTTTGTTTTCAGCAGCCATTTAAAAAAAATTTCATTTTAAAAAAATGGTGCCCCCTTCAAGTGGCGCCTGGGGCATGTGCCCTGCCTGCCCTACCCTAGATACGTTCCTGGCTATGTGTTGAAACAATAGAGGACAATACATGCAAAGGGAGAGTGGGCAGAGGAAGTGAGAGTTAAATAAATAAGTAATAAAGCCATATGGGTATTTACCAAAGGCATTTAATTAGCTTCGCAATGTACTGGTAGAATTTCCTGGCATTAACATATTGGTCACTTCATAAGTAATAAGCTTTTTTTTTTTAAGTGTGGCCCTCCATTTGTTGTTGTACTACAACTCCCATCATCCCCTGTCACAATGTCCAGTAGCTTGGGAAAATGGGAGTTGTAGGCCAACATCTGCAGAAGGGCTGCACATTGATTTAAAAACGAACACTCACCAAATCTGCGCCAGTAAAATACATAGTGGACACTCACCACAACACAGAACATACCTAATTTAACATTTGCTATTTCAGTAAACACTCAATGGATTATTGCTTGTAACTGACAAAGCCACATGTGAATCAATCACACTTGCTGATTTAGTTCGCGATGAACTGTTGCAGCCTACCCTCTTCCCCACATGGGGTCCTCTAAGTGAAATATTTTTTTCTCTAACGGAGACAGATGGTTGGCTCTTCTTTTCCATCCACTTCTATTTGCATTCTCTTTCACTTTCAACCTGGTATGGCGATCCACCCAAGATGTTTGCTGGACAAAATGTCAGTGCACTAACATGTCTCTTCTAGACTGATTTATTCGTGTCTGTGTGTGTGTCTGAATTCCTCTTGTTGCCTGTGGTGGGGAACTAGCCACAGAAGAAGGATGCTAGCAGAAACAGCAGCAGCTGGGTGAAGAGCCAGGAAATCCCTACCCTAAATGGTCAATCCAGGCTTATTTTGAAAGTTGCTTTTGAAACCTCCAGTGCCTGTAATTTTTCTGCTTGTGGCTGTCAACTTTAGGATGTGAGTATCTCTCTGAAATTGGCTACCATTGATCAGAAACTTATTTGATATATGCCATTAGGCAGACATCAGTCACTACAGACTAGGCTCAGACTAAAATTTACAGCATCAATCCATTCACCTATCAAATCTAGCATGGGAGAGCTGAAAATAAATTTAGCCCATAAATGCCGTCGTTTCTGACTCTGCAGGTAGAAATGCCTTTTTATAGCAATGCTTCTGTCCAAATCACTTCTTTAAACAATCCTCCCCTTCTCTCAATCTCGACCAAACAACCAGGTATGGGGCTTGAGGCAATTTGCCTTTTCAAATCAAAGATGAAGATGTTTTTGTGACAATTTGCAAAAGCAAAAAAAAAAAAAAAAAAAAGTGGTGGGATGGGGTGGGGAGAAAAAACTTTTGTGCCTCTCGCCTGCCAGACTTATGGTGCATTGAAATGTGGCTTCATGCTCAGAGTTTATATCAGTTGTAATGAGCTCTACACGGGGCTGCCTTTAAAGGTAATCCGGAATCTGCAATTGGTTCCAAACACGGCTGCTGAAATGCTAGTAGAGGCTAATTAGCTGCTTCAGGTTGCACTGAGGTTATACTAATTATATTTGTTACTGATTTGTTTTCAGTCCCAATTTAAAATGTTGGTCTTGCCCTAAACAGCCTGGGACCAGGTTAGGAACATAGGAAGCTGCCATATACTGAGTCAGACCATTGGTCTATCTAGCTCAGTATTGTCTTCACAGACTGGCAGCGGCTTCTCCAAGGTTGCAGGCAGGAATCTCTCTCAGCCCTCTCTTGGAGATGCTGCCAGAGAGGGAACTTGGAACCTAGATGCTCTTCCCAGAGCGGCTCCATCCCCTGAGGGGGATATCTTACAGTGCTCACACATCAAGTCTCCCATTCATATGCAACCAGGGTGGACCCTGCTTAGCTAAGGGGACAAGTCATGCTTGCTACCACAAGACCAGCTCTCCTTTTAGTTTAAGAACCACTATTGTACCCACACAAGCCCTCTGATTGGCATCACAGAACCTGCCTTCCACAAAAGCCTATTCACACATTATGTTCAACACTCATAGGAGTGTACAGTATGCAGCGGTACAGATCTCAACACAGGTAGAGTTATTCACACATTCTGTTGAATGCAGGTACAGCAGTGGACTTATCTGTACCATGCATCTGGGGGGCCTGTACCCAGGCATGCTTTTAAAATGAAAACAGGTACAATCATCCACCCCCAAAACATGCAGCTTTGTACAGACATCTGCACACTCGTACCACACAATAGAGCTACAGTCTGAACATTAATAGAGCTGCAAATAGGGCTTAACTGAGATGCATTTGGTAGGTACAGACTGAGGTTGTTCTCACAACTGGGCAGGCAAGGCAGCGGGCGGGCAGCAGGGAAGGCTGCAGAAACCCTCCCTTGCAGATGATCTCCAAGGACTGTCTCAACGTGCAGATCATGCACCCAGGCGGTCCGCTGCTGACCCAGGCAGCATGGAGGTGCGTGGGTTGGGACGTGTAGGCCCTGCCCCCCGGAAATCCCACAATGCACCGCGTGAATGCACGGTGCATTGTGGGGGACCCCTCCCCGCTGCAATGGCCAGGAGCCTGCTTGCGCCCTTAACCTCGGCTAACCAGCAGGCTCCGTAGGCGGGTTTGATGCTGCAGTGCTGTGCCGCTGACCTCCCAGCAGTTCTCACGGGCAGCCAAGCCCGGGCTTAGCTTGTGAGAACACCCTCACGGTCAACCTACATGTGAATGCAGGGTACAACATCATGTCTGAATAGGGTCTGAGACTGCAGCCCTGTTTAGACATTGGGTCAGTTCGGAGGAGCACTGGATGCAACATGTGTGGAGGAGGGGTCGCACCAAGAACATGCCTGCCCTGATGTCCCTGAAGAATGTCAAACATGCTGTTGGGGCATGCTTTAACCACGTGAGGGGGGACATTCATCTGATTCACTCTTCTCCTCATGCTCCAAAATCTTGTAGAGCTCTGTAACGTCTGAAAAGGGCATGAGTGGGAATTTGAACTTGGGTCTCCACAGGCCTAGCTCAACACTCTAAACACCTCACTGCACGGGCTCTTATACAATGGTTGGTCCATTCAATCCAATACAGTCTACTCTGATAGATGATGGCTCTTGAAGGTCAGAGGATGAGGATGAGGGCGAGGTCTTTACTGATGGAGATGCTATGGGCTGAACCTGGGCCTTTTTCATAAAAGCATGGGCTCTACCACCGAGCTCTGGCCTCTATCAAAAACAAGACTCCCAAAATGTTGCATGAGGGGCAGCCTAGCATGTTGGCCCTGTCCTCCACACAGCCTTTTTCAGCCCTGAGCTCTGTGTATGAACTCTTCATTCTGTGGCTCCATTTTTATATGGTTTCCATCTTAGAAGCTGTGATGTTTATCCCTCTCCCCCCACCCGCTTTCTGGCTCTCTCTCCTAGGGTCCCCTCTGTTTTGCAAAAGAGAACTCTCAATCTCCAGTCCCTCCCACTCATTTTATTTGTACTTACAAGTGTTCTGTATAACCCAGGAAATTATTTTATTTCCATACCCTCTGAAAAGATGATCAAAAGACTCATTTGTAGCTAAGAGAGCACATGTTGGTCATTGAATGGGGTGGGCAGTAGCTTCTTTCTCTTCTTTCACATACAAAAATCAATTGAAGAAGATTTTTAATTAAAATATATGGCCAGCTTTCTCAGCTTTGGAGCCTTTAACTAGGTTTGTTGTTGGGGTTATTATCTCAGGCTTTGCTGCTAACGGAGTGGAAAGAAAAGTGGGGGTTGTGGTTTCTCTCTTGGAGCGGGGAAAGTTGTCAAGGGAAATGGGTGCTTTGGTTTTTCTTTGAGGGTCATGTGGTGACGATGGCGAGGGTCAATGAAGACAGAAGCAGTAGCCAAAGAAGAAAGAAATAAATTAACTGGGGGAGGGGGGGATGAAGAGACAGCTCAGATATAACAGCATGGTGTGATTCTCTCCTTCCAACTGTCCTTTTTAAAGATGCAAATCCACACACCCCCTCCACAGCTCAAGAGGGTCTTGAGGAATGAAATATGTTTCTCCAGAAATGGCTTAATTTGAAAGTGTCGGAGCTGCGTAATTGAACTGTTCAATGGCTGCTTGTTCTTCATTGAAAGGAAAATAAAGGGGCAGGGGAACAACACTTTTGGACTCTGATGAAAAAGTTAGGAAAGACGCATCTTCAAACATTTTTTCCTTTGACCTTCTAAATCTGGGAGTTCTGAGTTGCCTGATTCCTCCCCCCTCCCGCAACATTGCATATTGCGTGGGCGCTGGTTGAAGACGGAGATCAAAGGCTTCCCAACGGAGGCTTGGCAATGGCTCACCAGGATAAACACGTTTGCTCTATGGGTGTTTTGGGTGAAGAAGAATGAGCTTACATTCTGTCAGAACTTGAAGTCAATGCCCTCCCACGCAGATGCATCATGGAAAATCAAATCGAGTGGATTTATTTCCATGTATAACTCATGACGGCCTAAAATATGCCCCATATGCCTTATAGACTGCTTCCATTTCACAACCTATTGTATTATTTTAGATTTTCCAAGAACAGTCTTCTGAGGATTCCATTCATGTCCCCCGCTCAGATGAGGAATTGCAAAGCATTCTTGCTCTGTTACTTGAGCATCCCCCTTCCCAGGGGGGACACCCACGCCCAAACTCAAGCTTGAGTGCAAGTCTTGAAAGACCTCCTTATTTGAGTTGCCCTTTGACAGAGGAACTTCTCAGTTTCGAGAAGCAATTTTTCCAGCTACCTCATTCAGAAGCTGGGGATGGACTCTGGGTCAGGCGTGCTTGTCCTGCCCAGCTGGGGCTTGGCAGACAATCAAGCTCCTGGCCTCCAACCTTGCTTTCATCTAACACTTGATCACAAAACAGGAGTGTGTGCAATTCCTCGGGAAGTGAGTAGGACTTGTCCTCTGCCTGGTTTATTTGTCTCCCCAAAGATATCAAGGTAGGTGCCTCCCCGCCCCCCAAACTGCTATTCATTCTTGTTTCCATGAAACATCGGTAGCCTCCTCAGTAACCTCTCAGTAGCCACATACAGCAGTCTGTGGTAGACTACAATGTTGCTTTTATTTTATTCTCCATTTATTGTTGCCCATAAGTCCTCCACTGGGCTACCAAGTTCCCTCTCTTGTCTTTCTGTGCAGGTGTACAAGTTGTTGACATTTAACACCCCACCTCCTCCTCTTCCTCCCTCTCTGTTGTGTCTATTCTGTTTGGACAAGTTATATCCTTCAATTGCTGCATTCCGATCCTGGGAATCTCCCCACCAAGTCTCACTTATATCTATCAAGTCGTATTTACCTTCCTGTACTAGGAGTTCAAGCTCATCTTGTTTATTTCCCATACTCTGTGCATTAGAAAGTATCTATAAAAGATGAAATCCATTTAACAACCACAAGCCTCTAACAGTCTAACCCTTTCCCAGCTCCTGCCTTTATCTGGTGCTAAGTAAACCCTTTTCCGATGGCGGAGCGAAAAGCCCGTTAATAAATTCTGCTGCGGCATCATTTCAAGCAGGGGCCTGATAAAAATACTACAATACCTAGAGAATAAATTAGACCCAGGTGCAGGATAGCAATACAGAACTCCTTTCTCTCAAACAGTACTAGAATAGAGAATGTACAGCTGCTTCCTCCATCCCCGACTGGGAGATAGGGAAGGAGATTTTTTTTTTTGTCCAATACCTTGGGACAGATGGATCATGCTGTTACACACTCCTTGACTATCCACATACAGGTGCTGCTGTGGGACTCTCAACTCTAGTCTTGGCATCTCTTTCTCAATTGTGTGGGTATCGATTGACGGGATAACAAAGTTTTTGACTGATGCTTCCAATATGGAAAAGTTCCAGCCTCTTCTCTGTTTCTCATCAAGGGGGAAATGTTTTATCCTCAGCTCCTAGCTAAATATAGTTAGGGTTGCTTTTGAACTTTATCTGTTGTCCTACCAATTACCCATTCCCTCCGCCCCATGCAGAACCTACTGCAAATGTTGTGGAACAACAATTGGAGCAAAATTTGCCTGATCCCCATTACCCTTTAAAATGAAATCGATGGATTCCACAAAATAATTCACAGCCAGTATGAAGTGGCAGGGTGCCCCTACTGAAGCCATCCCATCAGACCATTTCTGCCAGAGGGCACTTCAGAATTTGATGCGGGGTGGGTTGTAAGGGAGGAAAGGGTTTTTTGCATTTTTAAATTTCGGAAAGGCATTGAATTGTAAATGTAGCCTGCCCCCTCATTCCTCAATTCTGTTCACAATAGTGATTTGAATAGCAACAGGGATGGTTCAGAAGACGGGATATAATTCCCTAGAAAGTAGAGAGTCTTCTTTTGAACTTTCACCTTTTTCACATTTGCCTGGCAAACACTGTTGAAGGAAACGTTGGCATATTTTCGAAAGGGAGGCCAAATAAGATGGCGGCGAGGGCAAAAATGGCAAACCTTGCATTAATCAGCTCGAAAAGCTCTGTCTCCTAGAATCCTTTCATTAGCCAGCAAGACAGGTGACCTTTGACCTCCTGCATCACTTACTTCCCTGGTAACAACTCCTCCTGGCAGATCATCCTTCTTGTAGGCCTCATCCATATTCAAAGAGGCATCATATCCAAGCTCCACTAAGAGGCTAATCAAATGGATTTCTTTCTTTCTTTCTTTCTTTCTTTCTTTCTTTCTTTCTTTCTTTCTTTCTTTCTTTCTTTCTTTCTTTCTTTCCCCTCTCGCTCCCCCCCGCCAAAAAACTGAACTGAAAATATTTATAGGTTTTTTTTGGTGAACAGTCTCTCCATTTCAGGGTTCTTTAACACTCCAAGACACAACGTTTGCTTATTTGTTTCAATTCTCCTCACTTGCTCAAATGACTGCACAGCATATTGATGCCATCTCATTCATTGTGTGATCACTTACACAACTAATTCAGGAAGGAGAATGTCACAGCAGATGCAGGGGGTGGTGTTAGGGGGAAATAGAGTCAGGGCTGCCTCATTTGGATGAAGGGTGGCACCAGGAGATGGATTATGGGCTCTTTCTCATAAGCAGCACAGCAGTGAACCCAATGTCTCCCCAACGGCTGGCCTGCAGAAGAAGGAAGCAAAAGGGTCTCATGGTGCTTTCTCTCATTCCTTCCCAACAGAAAAGGAAAGGAGAAAACATTGAAATATGTAAGGAATTTGGGATATGTGATTTTTAACAGAAAAAAAGAGCAAGGAGAGAGAAAGGATGCCATTTTGAGCTCTGCTTCAGGCAGCAAAACATCGTGGGCCTGCAGCAAATATGGCACAGAAAGTGCATCAGCAAGTAGGGCTGTGCAAATCACTATCTATTCAGTTCAGAAGTTGCCTTGGTTCTTCAGAGGGCCCTCTGATTCAATGGTTGTGTGAGCAGTCCAAGCCACTTTCACCCAAATTGAAGAGGCTGCTTCAAGTTTCAATTTGCCTCCCTTCATCAAAGGATGTGCAGAACTGGTTTGATCATTAAATGGACTGCCGTGAACCAGGCTGGTTCGAGCAGTGAGACTGCGAACTGTTTCGAACTAGTTTGAGCTGGTTTGTTGATTGGCCCAGCCAATTAGTTCAACCAAACTGGTTCACATATTCATGGTTCAGTCTGAATTCAGTCAGAATTCGGACCAAACCATGTCAAACAATCAATGTGCACCCTGCATCTTTCTCAAGACTTCTGGAAGAAGGGAAAAACATACACCTGCCTTTTTGAAACTGAGCCCACACTGCAGCAGTCACTGCTCCATTGCCACCAGGAGCAAAAATAAAGTAAAGCCTCTCCTGATCTTGAATGGGAAGAAATAAACAGAGGTTATGATTGATCACGGGCTTGATCATATGGTTCCTTAAGTGACCAAAACAGTGTGGGAAGAAACCATGGGGTCCCCCCCAGCATTGTGGTGACATACAGCTTGGTCACAAAAGAGTCGTGAGAATTAGCCTGTAGTTAAGGATTGAGAACTCAAATAATTATGGCATTAAAAAAAAAAAAGTGGTATTAGTATACAGGGCAGCACCCCACCAAGCCAAGAGTGGGATGGGCAGACTTGTTCTATGCCTCTCCAAACTGTGTTCATGTTGCTAACGAGCTCAGAAAGGCTCCATCACTATGGATTGTAATCTTGCTGTAGTGACGAGCATCCCATTAGGAATAAGGGGAGGCTTGTCACTACAGCAATGACACAATCATGAGTAGTGCTGGAGCCTTTGCGAACTCGTTAGCCGCATGGACACGGTTTGGAGAGGCACAGCATGAGTGCATGTTTGCGCTTGTATTGGCTGGGTGATGAGCTGTATGTAAATCAGTATTTACATGCCACTTAAATCCCCCCCCCCCAGTGGTCTACATAGTAAAAAGTATGAGAAAATGGTTTATTGTCCCCCAAATCTGCCTTGGAATCCATTGAGGCGGATTCTGCGTTTCGATAGCGGTGTATGAATATTTGGGGTTGGATTTCCGAGCATATAATATAGTCTGGGACCTGTTTTGAACTTTTCAGATTGGAGTTTTTGATAACAAAGACCCGTACTCTAACGCAGCTGGAGCCAAATGTCAGCTACATATTGGCTTTTCATGGGTCATTGCTTTAAATAATCTGGCAGCCTCCCTTAGGTGTTCCTGCAGGCAGATGCAACAGAATTTAGCACTGCTTTGGATCCCTTGAGATGAATCTGCTCTGAATTCCACTGATCTAGAATCACAAAACAGATTTCTCTGAAATTGATGTCTCCACCTCAGAATTGATCCATGACTGAGCATGCGGATGTGTCATGGAGTTCACAGTTTTTGTGTGAGGATAATATGGAGAAAGCCCAGATATGCTGCTCTGAGCTCCTGGAAGAAGGGAATGGTACAGATGTGATAAATAAGTACATTCATATTTTCCACCTCGGGTTACATAGCCTCATGGGATTTGTTGCATGCACAATATAAATCCCAAGACTTGCTGACTCCCAGAACCTGCATTGGATGGGACATTCTCAGAAGGGGAATGGAAGATCCCCCACAAACCTTCTCCTGAGATTAGCAGGAGATGGCTCCCACAGTGAGGACTCTCAACTCCCCACTCTTGAGCCCTACTGAATTGAAGGATGCCTGGATGCAGCCATCTACTCCTTGCCCTATTCCTGGGCTCCCCTTATGGCACAGGCCCTCTGACAATTACCTCCTGTACCTTAGGGACAAAGGTGGTAGAGAACCTATGATAAGAAGGCTAAGCATTTCTCTAGCGGCACGAGGTCTTCCTTCACCACGTTTTGCTCCCGAAGCTGAGACCTTAGCCCTAATCACACGTTATGTTCAATGCACATACAATCTGTGTATAGTGTATGCACATATGCTATGCACTTAATGTTGAATTCACATCACCCCTACGCCTCCAATCTCGACCATACACTTAAGCGACCTGTATGCAGGCTTACTTGTAAAACTGCTGAACATGCCCAGTCATTCATACAACAACCGGTACATGCATACAGACACTTAACATAGCAACATAGGAAATTGCCTTATACCAAGTCAGACAACTGGTCCATCTAGCTCAGTATCATCTACTCTGATGGGTAGTGGCTCTGCAGAGTTTCAAGCAGGAGTCTTTCTCAACCATATCTGGAGATACCAGGGATTGAACCTGGGACTTTCTGCATGCAAAACAGATACAGATGGACCTTGCCATTGTGGTTCCGCGAATCCATGGCTGAGTAATTGACACCTGACCTTGGCATATGGGGGGAGGGGGGGTTATCAAAAGGCTAATTTTGCTATCCATGGGTCGGGGTTGCTGGAAATGACCTCTGAGGTCATTTCCAGCCACCATTTTGAGGAGAGGAGCCATTTTGTGCTTATTTGTTTAAAACAAACAAAAACACACACTATGATTTTGGATTTGGGCTGGATTGGGGCCTTTTTGGAGGCATTGGAGACCCGCAGTAGGGCACTTCTTTTGCACGTTCAGGCCTCCTTTTCACCCTTTTCCACCATTTTGAGATCCCCCCAATCCCCCGAGTCCCATTGACTCAAGGACTCACTCCCCACGGTTCGGATGGTTGCAGTGGATAACAAAGTTCACCTGGACTGCACCACTGAGCTACACCCCACACCTTAATGACTGTGTGACCTGATATCTGAATGAGGCCCCTAACTTAAGTGCTTCCAGGATCAAGGCTTCCACTGATGTCCTGGGAAGGAAGGATGGGACTGTAAGGCCTGCTACAGGACCACTGAGTTGCTGCAGGGTTGTAACAAAGCAAGCCAGGGCTGCTGCTATCACAGAATGTGTGAAGCAGCCAGAATGGAAGAACACAGGCTCCATGCAGATATGTGGCACTGTCCTGGTGGGGTGCACCCATGTCCAAAAGCAGCCCGGACCTGAAGGGCTTTGGAGGCCCCTCCACCTCCGCGAGCCCCACTGCCACAAGGCCCCCCCACTATTTTTTTTTAAATAGAGAGTTGCCACCACCTCACCACTGCTCCTGGGGGCCTCCAAATGATCTGGGGGCCCTCCCCAGAGCCCCACCACTGTGCTGCCGGCCTGCACCCACCCAGCCGTTGTCCCACACCAGCAGCTGCCCCACCACGCCAATATTTGCCATTTTCACTGCTGGGGGTGGAGGGTGAGCCGAGCAGAGCAGGCCTCCCCATGTGGTGGCGGTGGCCAGTGGCGGCCAGTGGGCCTGTGCGGTTGGAGCGCCTACGCAGTGTGAATATGGAGCATCGCAAGCCCGTGACATCACGGTCCCCCCGGAGACAGGAGGCCATGGACCTGCTCCCCAAGGTCCGTTGCTAAGTGCGCCTCTCGCCATGAATTCACATCTTGTGCAAAGGTGATGGCAGGCTACACTCTGTGTGCATTCAAAAGCATGTCTGCAAGGTGCCTATGTGCATAGGCAGATTTTGCTTGGCCAGGAGCCCTGTAATTTCAGGGTTCCTCATGTCATGATACTCTGCCTACGTGCATATGCTTGTACCACAGGTAGGCACATTGCCAATGTCCATCTGAGTGTGCACATGACTGGGGCTGAGCCTCTTGCCCCCACAGTAGTGTCCTCATTGCCCACGTAGAAGATGGTGGCAAACATGATGAGGGTTCCATTGAATGAGATAAGCAAGTAAGAATCTGTTTTGGGATATGGCCCCATCTCAGAGACAGCTTTAGAAGCTGGTGCACAATGGATCCCATCAGATCTCCTCTGGCTTAGTTAACGAACAGCAACTTTCCAACAAGTGTCTTTGGTGTTATGGCCATCCTTGCTGCCAACAGAGCCTGCTACGGGATGGTTGCCTTCATGCTGATGTTTGTGGCCATGCGAGGGAGCTTTGCAGGGGCTACTGCTTCTCCTTGGCAGCCTGGACGTCTGCACTGTACTATTTTGGGAAGCCCCCGCTTCTCCATAGCACTGCCTCCCGCCTCGCAGGTCCTTGCTGAATGGCGAGCAAGCGAGCGAAGTTCATTAAAATGGAATTTGGTGGGTTATCACACCAAATTAACTCTCCCTGCATCTGCTGCCTGTCACTTTTGATCCTCCCTCTCTTTTATCACTTAATACTTCTGCTACCTGCCCAAGCCAACTTGACAAGGAGCGGCAGTTGTGGGCACTGCTTGCTTTGCAGACTCCATCCTAGTTGACGTGGCCGACGGAGGGAAGTAGCCTTCCTTGTGGCTAAGTCCGTGGGCTCACTGTCCAGATGGAAAGAGCAGGGTTCTTGCAGGAAAACGATGGAAGCAAAAACACCATCCAGTTTTGGGAATGGGGAGGTTGAATCGATTGATCATAGAGTATATTGTTTTATTGTCTTTCTTCAAAAACATGATTTGCATTTCAGGCTCATTGCACCTCTTTTCAATAGAGATCCAAATAGTTCTGATGACTTTTATAGAACATTTCTGCTTTCTGGTCAATGTGTTGATGTATCATATCAAGTGACTAAATTATGTGTAGCAGCAGGCAAAATCTGAAAATGGTGTGTTAGGGAGGGTTAATTAGATTATCATTGTGGAAATCATTTTATTTTATTTTATTTTTATTTTAAACAGAGGTTTGGTATATTATAGTTTAGGTGCTGATTAATGATGTTCGTTTTGGGCTGGATTTGATTCTGTATTGGATCTTGTATTCTGCGGCTCTTGGAATGCAATAAATTACAATTACAATGGCATCCAGTTTCATCTTGAAACCTTGCTAGGCGGGGGAGGGGTGTAGTCTAGGCGGGGGAGGGGTGTAGTCTAGGTGGGGGAGGGGTGTAGTGGTTAGAGTGCTGGACTAGGACCGGGGAGACCCGAGTTCAAATCCCCATTCCGCCATGATATTTGCTGGGTGACTCTGGGCCAGTCACTTCTCTCTCAGCATAACCTATTTCACAGGGTTGTTGTGAGGAGAAACTTAACTATGTACACTGCTCTGGGCTCCTTGGAAGAAGAGTGGAATAGAAATGTTAAATGAATGAATGAATGAATGAATGAATTTATTTTGTGCTGCTACTTATTCTGAAGAGGCAGCAGCAGGCATGCTCCTGAAATGACCCAAGTTTTGCTTCTAGAATGCTATTTGGAAGGACTCTGTGCCATCAAGCAGTGTTGTTCCAAGGAACATTTTGAGGGAAAGAAAGGTGGCTACCAAGAAGGGCATCTCTGCTTCCAATAGGTCCCCCCCCCCGAAAAATGTCAAAAAGAAGGAGGGAACTTTGAAAACTCCAAATGTGGCTGTGAAGTTGGGTGCGGTTTTCATTGGCCTTCACAAAAAAAACCCGGCCAGCATCCTAACTCGTGCTGCATTCCTGCAACCAACAAAGTGGCACTGGAGCAAGAAGACTGTGTAGCTGTGCTAAATCACAGGAATTTTCGGAACTGTGCTCTTGTGCAAACGTGCCCTGCAGGACATCTGAGGTGTGCCACAAGTTGTGCACCTGCACAAGTGCAAACATAGTTGCCTAACAACTAGTCTGGAACACAAGCTCTAGGTTTAGTGCACAAGCACAGTGTTAGTCAGGATGTCAGCCTTTGCCTACATCCTGATCCAATTATGATTTTATTTATTTATTTATTTATTTGATTTGATTTGATTTGATTTGATTTGATTTGATTTCTATACCTCCCTTCCAAAAATGGCTCAGGGCAGTTTACACAGAGAAATAATAAACAAATAAGATGGATCCAAGTCCCCAAAGGGCTTACAATCTAAAAAATAACATAGGATAGACACCAGCAACAGTCACTGGAGGTACTGTGCTGGGGGTGGATAGGGCCAGTTACTCTCCCCCTGCTAAATAAAGAGAATCACCATGTTAAAAAGGAGCCTCTTTGCTCAGTTGATATAAAGTTTGCCTGCTAGATCCTAAGAGCTAGGCAATGTATCCTGTCCAGGGCATCATGGAATATTCACTCACGGAGTATTTGCTAATTTTGATCTTTATTTGGAAGGTAGACCATCATGATAGACAAGTTACCAGAAACATTTACACCTCACTGGGTGTGCATGGTTTCAGTGCTATACAGCATCACCTCTTCTATTTCCCTGAGTGCTGCTGTTCCTTAGGGGTAAATGAGGCTGAGGATGGGGTGGGCAAACAAATGGCACCAAGAAGCATCATCATCATCATCATCATCATCAAGACACCACACACATGTTCCCAGAAAAGGACGAGAATCCCAGAAAATGGCTGCCAGAGGGAATTAAAATGGGCTAAGTAATTTTGGGCCATACCTGGTTCTCCTTAAGAATATTAGAAACCAATATCTTCCGTCCCATCTTTTCCTTCAAAAGTGACACCCTATATTCTTTCCTGACCCTGGGCCAGTCCAGATGATACTTTAAAACACATGATCAGTATATCTGTGGTTTTTTACACCCACTTGGAAGACAAATTCAGACGAACAGACCAATGTATGTAGAGTGAATGATCCTGTGTGGGCTTTGTGGTGTTTACAATTCAAACTCAATAGTTGGGGGTGGCAGGGGGGAACGAGACACCACTTAGCAATCTGAACGAACATCTAATCACATGATAGTGACTAACATGCATTTGAAATCCTACATTATGGACTGGGTCTCACGATCAATGAGACCCGGTTCTTGAGAGTGTGCGAGGAGGGAGCCCTGGGCGGCCGGATCGGCTGCCCACACAATTGCTGGCTCCATGATGGAGCCGGCGGGGACTGGGGAGCTTGGGGGCCGCGTGGCCCCTGGAAGCTACAGTATGCCCTGCGCGAGTGTGCAGGGCATACTGGGGAGACCCCCGGAGCCAGAAGGTGGCTTTTCGCCTCCCCTCCGGGGGTCTACTTGTGAGTAGCCTAGGTTTGCGGAGCGCTCACTCCGCAAACCCGGGCTAAGGAGAGGGGTACTTGAGCGGGTTAGCCGCTCTAGAACCACCGGGCTCACAGCCGAGCCTGGTGGTTCTCACGATCAGCAAAAATCAGGCTTGGTTCTCATAGCCCGATTTTTGCTGATCGTGAGAATAGCCCCTATATCTATTATATCTGGGTGGAGAACATATGTTTTTCCATCTTGATGATCATTTGTACACATGTAGATGAATCTAATCATGCAATGAAAGTATCATCTGAACTGGTCCCATGATATGTTATATTGTTTGCTTATCCCAGTTCTCAGAGCTAAATCCTGCTGGGGCAGAATGATAACTAACTCTAGAGATGATTCTAATGTGAGTAACACTAACATTCTTTCAACAGTGAATTAACACATTTTCCCCTAGTACAAGTTAGCCTGAACTATGACCCAAAGGCCATTAAAACTGCATTTGAGGTTAACAGTGGAATCTGAAAACAAAGGCCAAATGAATTTAGTAGAGAATGCTTTCCCAGCCAAAAGGCCGAGAAGCGATAATACATAAACAATTGTTCCAATTAGACATACATTTAAATAATATAAATATATGCCGCCAAACTATCCTGTGAGTTATAAATTACCATTTCCATTCCAACCCCCCCCCCCTTATGAGGGAGGAGGAACAAACAAATTTGAGGCCACGACTGGCTGATTAGTACAAATTGTTGATCCATTTTTACACCTGCTGTAGCTGTGGGCTTAAGAACTTTGGTATGCTCAGATAACGCTGGGGTCATGTGATTACATCAGCCAATCAAGCTCTGGGGTCCTTGCTTTGACCCTCAGCTAATGGAGTGATAGGGTATTTTCACCTTCCTTTTCTTTGAGTGGCACTGGTTGGCTACTGTGGTTCCCTGGAATTGCTTCAGTTGCTTCAAATGTTAAAGTTTCCACTTGCAAGGGAGTTTGGAGAGTCTTTTTGCAGCATTCAAGGACATTAGTCCTGAGCCATGCTCAGTTCATGTTTTTTTAAAAATGTGAAGACTAGCCTTCAGGAGGAAAATAATTCACACACAATCTCTGTCCTTGTGCATGGTGGAGCCAGGCAATTGATAACCCCTATTTCCCCTATTCCAGCAATATTCCTGGAATGGTATTGAATTTTGAAATGGGAGGGTGCTCAAAATGTGAACTTGCTTATTCTGGTCTCCCCAATTCCGCATTCTGCTAGTGGCCCACATGGTATGCAGCGTTTCTCAAGTGGCTGTGATCCACCCATGCTGCTGTGGGCATCTAAGGAAGCACTGGTGGTCTTGTGCAAAAGTGCAAATACTTTCAAGTGGAAGATTCACTCCAAGCTCATTTTAGAGGGAGGATACTTTGGTAGGTTTGCCACCGTGTAGCCACCAGGAGTGGGCCCGATCCCGGCGGTTTACACACATGTGCAAAACTGGGCTGGGCTCCCTTAGCCCAGTTTTGCATGCATATGCGAATAGCCTCAATGTATTGTTGTTTGGATGCTTTTAACGCCTTGGCTTTCCATTGGGCAACGCAGGATAGAAAGTGAAACTGAAAGAACAAGTGAATGAATTCTGAACCAGACTCAGGCCTCCCAAACTGTGGGGCCAGTTTGGAATCAGGCCCAAGTTATGACATGCTGAGGCTCAAAGCTATAAGGCCCCATAGCATCACTGGATCTTGTATGAAATGTTCATCGACAAACCGAGACCAGATGAAAACTGATATCACAGTCAGGATCATGGGATTCCAGAAGCAAACCGATCCTGGATCATCAAGTCTCTGGTCCAGCATCAGATGTTTTAAATACCTGGCCCTGGTTTAATGAAAGTTTAATATAACTTGCAGTTATTTCTGCATAGATTTAGAAACTCAATGTGATAAATGACTGTGTGGCAATAAAAGTATATTTTTGTCGTATCAGAATGATCATGTCTGTTTTAGAGTACTTTCCCCCTCTATTATTCATCATTTCTGTAAAATTCGAAATGTAGTCCTTTTTTGGTATTCAGAGGCTTCTTGTAATGTGGGGCCCTAAGCTCTAGCTTCCTTAGCTTGCACTTAAATCTGGCACTGTTCAGAATGGCCTTGCCCTGTGCCATTTGGTATGTGAGTGAGTGTCCTTGTCCACCACTAATTGTAAATTCCTGAAACAGCACCACATTTATGTATTTATTTAACACATTTATACACTGCCCAAAACACACGTCTCTCACATGCTCTCATTTCCTTTCCCATCCCCTCTCAGGCCAACTGGACTCAGCTGGCCACCCTTTGCTATGGGTCTTCATGAGCTGCTATTATTCCAATCAGGACATTGTAGGACAGGGCACATTGCTTCTCAAGTGAGCTGCTGGACCTCTAGGGATCTGTGAATCCTTAAATATTTCTCCGGTCTTATCATCATGCTTTGGGTGTCTTAATCCTCTTTCCAAGATGGCGCCTTCACATTTGCCTTGACGATTGAATTAGCTCAGTGGCTTACAGTACATGTCCCACAGTGTAACGCAGGCATTGCAGAACTGCCTGTGGCAGCGTTGTGGGCCTTATTGTCTCTGGCAGGCCTACCCAACCTGAAACCATCTGAGTGAAGTCTCTGAAATTGTTTGAAAGTGGAGTGTCAGGAAGATGCGTGCCTGGCAGATGACATCTCCTCCTGGTAGGGTTTAATAACATCCCTGCTGTTCATGCTTCACAATAAAATAACAAAGGGGGAAAAATCCAAGACAGACACCGGACTCTTATTTGAAGATGGGTAGAAAGGACAGAGAGAACAGACATCGTTTCTACCCCTGAGCAAAAACACAGGCACTCTCTCGGAGACCCATGGCACTCCCTGTCGTTTTGATGTTGTTCTGATGTTGCATTTCCCAACTCATGCTTTGACATGCAGAAAACAGCTGCAATCAATGCATCACTGTAATGTGTGAATGATCAGTCACCTGTATGAGATGCATTTGGCAGAACCCCCAGAATGTGCTTCACAGCTTTCAGGCTCATTTTTGCTAGGCCAGATTCACTGTAGGGAAAGCCTGTTCTCATATGCGTTCCCATGTGAGTTGGGTTCTGTAAGTGTCTGAGAAAGACTAGCTGCTGCTAGAAATAGTTTTTTTCCACAGTGGCCCTTCTTTTATGGAGCTCCATCCTGAGGGAAATATATCAACTCACTCTGTTGGGATTTTTAGAAAATGAGGGGAGATTATTCTCATTGGAGGGATTCAGAGGAAGCCCTTTAAGATGTTGATCAGGCTCCTTCATTGGTTTGGAAGCTTATTGCATAACTCTTAGCTGGAAGGATGAGAAGGCTGTTGATCCAAAAGAACATATACAGTTATCTTGTATGGAGACAGATGGTCCATCTAGCTCAGAATTGTCTGCACCAGGGATTCCTAACCTTGGATGTTGTTGTACTATAGCTCCCACCATCCCCAGCCACAATGGCTGAAGTGTTGTAGTCCCACAACATCTGGGAACCCAGGGTGAGGAGCCCCTGGTCAACACTGACTGGCAGAGGTTCTCCAGGGTTGTAGACAGAGATGGGCCTTTTCTCCGCTCTACCTGGAGATGCTGCCAGCCAGGGACCGAACCTGGGACCTTCTGCATGCAGATGTGCCCCTCCCCTAAATCTTGTCTTTGTTCAGAGAGGAAGCTTGGTGGGTGGCCCTGGGATAGCCACCCTCTCCCTAATCTACTTGTACCTTGTAATGTTGTTATGAGAATGAAATGGGACGACCCCCATGTGGGCCATGCTCTGCTCTTTGAAGAAAGGATGGAATGCAGCTCTAATTAATGCAATGCAATGCCCCTTTGTGCCTTGAAATGATTTCTCCTAGTCTTATCCATGTTGGGAAGCATGAGCAACTGTGGAAATGTATCTGTGCATTGAAGCATCCCCTTTCTCATACACACACACCTTCTGCACCACAGGAAAGGAATAGCTCAAGGCCATTTTTCTCCCTCTCTTTGTTAGCTGTTGACAAGCCAGTCCTTGTACAGTGGGCAAATTCCTCTATGGATAAAGGACCTTCCTCTCCCCTTAGGCCATGGGCAAGTGATTATGCCATTGGTCTTACCGGCTGTTGCAGTGGTCGCCTCTCAGACTTACATGAGTTTGGCTGGCCCTTTGGGAGCACATTTACAAATTAAACAAAAGAGACAGCAGATGTGTTCACATTCCTTTGCAGGGAGCCAAACTGCAAGATTGAGAGAGCGGGAGAGAAGAAAGAGAGCCTTATCAATGGAACGAGGACTGTGGTGGCTAGGATGATCTCTGATGGGTTCAGACCAAAAGGCACCCAGGG
The DNA here is from genome assembly GCF_027244095.1 of Hemicordylus capensis. Classification (NCBI taxonomy): domain Eukaryota; kingdom Metazoa; phylum Chordata; class Lepidosauria; order Squamata; family Cordylidae; genus Hemicordylus; species Hemicordylus capensis. Next base: position 5,188,388 of record NC_069658.1, read on the forward strand.
AGTTCCTGCATTGTGAGAAGGGCTGACCTTCAGCTGAGCTGTGACGCCAGACTCTTCCTCTGTTGGTCTTCCAGACTGGAAGACAAAAGGCCCCCATCAATAGGACTCAAGCAGAATTGTTCCTGCCCATCTTTGATTTAAGCAGCAGCAACACATCCAGCCTCTAGCATTCAAGGTAAAGTGATGCCAAACAGAGATTGTTGATATCTGTCTGTTGCTGTCATTTCACATTCTCGCTGTGAGAGTTTTGAAAGACTCCTGTTTTTGGAGGTACAAGAGAGTCAGGACTGAGTCTTGGACTGAAGTCTTTGCCTGATTATAGGCAACTGTCACCCCTTAGACCTATCTCATGTACAAGCAGTTGTGGTGAGAAGGTTCACATGGGGAGAGAGGCAGTTCTAGAAGCCATGGTGAGGGTGGACATAGCCAATCTGGTATGCATGAGAAAGCTTTTGTGGGTGAGTCTGAGACCTGGTCGGCACATCGTAAGGGTAGTTTGCAAGATTACAACTTTGTTGGACAAGTGTATAGGCAGGAGACCCTTTAGAATGTGGAAGGTTTCAGAGCAATGTAGGGGACCCATGGGGGAAGCAAAGAGGGGAGCCTATAAGGACAGAGGATGCTGTTCCTGTTGTGGAGAACTAACTTAGAAACCTAGAGCTTGGACTAACATAATGGATTATCCAGCCTGACTGCCTGTCATAAGACAAGGCTTTCTGCATGTGAAGCATCCATGATAGATGATAGTCCAACCTTTTCTTGAAAGTTTGCAAGATAAGAGATACCATGATCTTCCTTGGAAAGTGCTTCCATCATAGAAGTGGTCTTGGAGGGAGGAAATCTTGCTCAGTATTTCACCAAAACTCGGCCTGGAAAATTCTTGTCACCAAGCACTATCTCAGTGCTTGGAACCCCTCCTGTTTTGAAGTCCCAGGCAGGCAGCAAAATCAAGAGGTCTACTAAGCCCTCGTCAACTGCCATCCATAGGTGATGGGCAGCCTTTGATTTGGTGGCTCACCTTGTCTCCATTTAAAGTTCCCTTCTTGTAATTGTAATAATCATTGGCACTTCTCCTATTCTCAGAGGTATATGCCACTTATTCTTAAGCTCAATTTCAAGATCTTTCCAATATCTGGGGGGAAATCAGTCTATAGCCTGATTCATCTACACTTACAAGATAAACATATTTCAAATATGCTTTGGTATCATAGCTCTTATTCCAGAAACCCCAAGAAAATGGAAGTCACAGTTAAACTAGTTTCAAAGCAATGTATATATTGAATTCTATCCCCATTTTCTGCTCTTGGTCCCACACAGAAGCTAATAAAACCAACATTAAAAATAATGCATACACAAACAGCCAACCTACTTAATAAACATTACAAACCAAAACTGGAAACACACCACACACACACACACACACACACAACAGTACACTTCAGCAGAATAACCAAGAAACCACTTCAGCTCAGAGGGCCCCCAAAACTTGCTGAAATAAAGCTGCCTTAACTTGGCATCAAAAAGCCAACAAGGAGGGTGCAGAGTAAATCTTCCCTGCAAGGACGTTCTAAAGCCTTAGTGCCACTGCTGAAATAACCCCGGGGAGGGAATGGGGCAACTCTCCATGGCCAACTCGCTGCGGCCAACTTGCCGTTGTACCCCCACACACACCACATTTCAGCATTGGGCCCAAAGTAGGGCATCTGAAGAAATTCCTAAACTACAAGGCGCTTCAAGTGGAAGCTGGTGGTTCTTTAGGTACCCTGGACCCAGAGCCATTTGATTTCTCTCTAAGGAAATAATCCTCATTTCCTCTAGCTTTCATTGGAGTGGTTGTTTTCCATCCCCTCTGTTGAGCGTTACCCAAATACAAGACAACTCTGACCCCCTGGTTTCTAACATGAAAGAATTTGGGGGTGGAAACCAAGTCTTGGATTCAGGTAAATGCCGCAATTCTTTGAAATTGCTGGGATACCGAGGAAGAAAGTCCAAAGTGGAAAGAAGTTTCCAGTCTGCCCTCGGGAATCCTAGGCTTTTCCTTTCACCGGGGAGACCACAGTTTACAGAAGGGGTGTTCTGCTGCTGGAAAAAGAGAACAGCTGCTGGAAAAAGTCTTGCTTATCGTGCCCAGCCAAGGGGGGACGGTTCCTCTGGCACGAGTGAGCTGTGCCACTGGTAATGAGTTTTTGCGGTGGTTGATTTTGGAGTCGGCTCGCATTGTTCTCCTTTCCCTCCACGAGCCTCTATTTGTGTGTGTTCATGTGCATATTTGTTAAACAAATTGACTCACCGGGGCTGCTGGTGCTGGTGGTACAGTTTAGGATTAAAACACACACATGGAGGAGGAGGAGGAGGAGGAGGAGGAGGAGGGGAAGTGGGGACTTCTAAGCTTCCACCTGTAAATGCATATCATTGGAGGCTAACTTAATAAGGGGGAGTGGGGGGGGGGTGGGAACCAGCATATGCAGGTGGCTGCCTGGGAAAACCATTTGCCAGCTCCAGCATCTGCTTAAAAGCCTCCAAATGTTCAAGATGTTTATGAACCAGAGATAATATCTCTTCCCCTCCTGTCACTCACCCCGCCTCAGCTAAGTAGGGAAAATAGGAAAGGAAATTACATCCAGGAGAAGAAGAAAGTTGGCCAGATTGTTTGAATTGCATTTATTAGCCGAAAACAGGAGACCGTGGCCGCAGAGCAAGAGCCCTTAGGAGCAGTGCTCCAGACCAGGGGGTCAGAGTGTCCTCCAGCCCGGCCTGAGATCTGATTAAGGGCAATTCCCGGTGCAGACCTGCTGAGCCTATCAGCCTTGGTTAAGATCCCCTGATTTATGTATTTGCTTGCTGGGGGGCATTTACTTAACTCTTTCCTGCCAATGTACTCAAGGCAGTTTAGAATCAAAGTGATTTTTTCATTTTTTTAAAAACACATTTTATATCCCGCTCTTCCTCCAAGGAGCCCAGAGCGGTGTACTACATACTTAGGTTTCTCCTCACAACAACCCTGTGAAGTAGGTTAGGCTGAGAGAGAGGTGACTGGCCCAGAGTCACCCAGCTAGTTTCATGGTTGAATGTTGAATGGGGATTTGAACTCGGGTCTCCCCAGTCCTAGTCCAGCATTCTAACCACTACACCATGCTGGCTCATGGTGTATGGCTTATGATCTAAGAGGCGTGATAGCGGTGAGGAAAAAGGCATGGCCAAGGAAGAGGAAAAGAAGCAGATGCAGGGCCCAGCTTTTACACTGTGTGACTACCAAGACTACACCAAGACCAGTAACTATCCTACTTCAGACACATGATGCGAAGACCCAGCTCCCTTGAGAAGTCTATAATGCTGGGGAAAGTGGAAGGAAAGAGAAGAAGAGGATGACCAGCAGCAAGTGGATAGACTCAATGACGACAGCAGTGAATGCACCACTGAGAGACCTTAGAGGCCAAATTGAAGACAGATCATCCTGGAGAGAATCTATCTATGTGGTCGCTAAGAGTCGACACCAACTTGACGGCACTTAATCAATCAATCAATCAATCAATCACACCAAGAAGTGCAGTGAGCAAGTGGGTTGGCCAGTGCAGGAGTGAATTCTGGGAGAGGAGGGCCAGTCAGGGCAATGGAGGCAGGCTTGCTGTGCCCCTCTAGAGCAGGCAGTTGGAAGGTCCACACTCTCACTGACTGACCTGGACTCTTCTGCAGAGGCAGGCCCTGAATATGGGGAATGTTTCTCCCTGCATTCTAGAATCCTGGCCAGCCAAGTTCCGAAAGAACTCTCCCTGCATCCCGACAAAAGAGCTTGCCTCTGCAGACAACAGTGCCGAAGGTGGGCAGAGCAGAGGGATGTGGCCACAGAGAACGGCCATCCCTGGTCCTGGTCACAAGGGGCATGGCAAGCCAGCACACTCTCACCCCACACTCCAGTGTCCAGGCTTAAATGCCCAGAGGGAGCTCATGGGTATTCAGCACTGTGCTCATAAGGTTCTCTCCCTGCATCTAGGAACCCGGCTGTTTGTTTCAAGGTGTGGGCTGTAGCTCTGGGTAAGGCCTGCCACAGTGGCCCTGCTCCTCACTTTGCAGTCACACAGGAGCACAGGAAGCTGACTTCTATCAAATCCATCTCGCTCCGTAGTGTCAACAAGGACTGGCAGCGGCTTCTCCAAGGTGGCAGGCGGGAGTCTCTCTCAGGCTTATTTTGGAGGTGCTGTCAGGGAGGGAGCTGGAAATGCTCTTCCCAGTAATATATCTTCCACTGTAGATATATCTCACAGTGCTCACATACATGTGGTCTCCCATTCAAATGCAAACCAGAGCAGACTCTGCTTAGCAAAGGGGACAATTCACGCTTGTTGCCACAAGACCAGCTCCCCTCCCTGGACTGAACACCTGGAAAGTCCCAAAGAAGCACAGGAGTGTGCAAGTCAGCAACACTCCCTCTCTCTCCTGCTTACTGGGATATTCAAAATAGCTCCGATCATTCTCGATTCCTCTGTGAGATCTGGCGATTCGGGCAGCCTTTTGATTCTTTGCAGCTTGCCTCGGTTTCTTGGACTACCTCAGACCGGCTGCACTAAGGTCAGTTTCTGATCCAACATGTCTCCAGCCCACCAGGAACTGTTAATTAAGAATATGTTAATATTTTTTCCTAAGATCATCCCTGAAGAAGCTGGCTGGCACTAGTTAAAAAGAAACAGCACACTGGAAAGAGAAAGAAGAACCTTTTGGTCTAATCCACCAGGGGTGTAGCTGTAACTAAGCAGATGGGTTCAAAGAACCTGGGGGGCCCCCAGCTCCTGAGGGACCCCCAGCTCCATCCCTCCCTGTTTTCTTCATTATCTCCCTCATCCTGAGGGGCTGCCAGGGAGAGAGGTGGACGCGGGCCCCCTCTCTCTTAGCGACACCCCTGCAATCCGCTCTTCATATGTGGGCCAGTTCATCACGGAGGCAAAACAGATCTTGCTTCTGTTTCGGCACATGAGGTATGCTGGACATACAGGTGAGCCTCGTGATTTGCGGGGGGTGCATTTCAGCCTACAACGGTGGTTAACGAAACTGTGAATGATGAGAGCTTGAGTCGATGGGAATTGGGGGCTTAGGTTCCTTGCGTCCAAAAAGCAGAATTAAGGGAATAAAGCACAGTGCCTTGCTCTCCAGGTCTCTAATGTTGCAGAAAGCCCCACCAGCTGCAAATCCTCCACATATTTGAGATTCCCCCACCCACCCACCACAAAAATTCTTTGGTGTTTTTTTTTTAAAGAGCCACTAAATGGCTCTCTGCTGCAAAATGGTGGCTGGAAATGACACCAGAAGTCTTTTTGCCTATTTTGTCAAGCACAGATAATGAGGTTGGGTCTATAACAATATTTATTTGAAGGTATTTGAGGGACCGCCTGCTCCCAAGGGTTGCTGCCCGCTTGACGAGGACATCTGAGGGGGCCCTGCTCCAGGTGCCGACAATGAGAGAGGCCCGGCTGTCGTGCACTCGGGACAGGGCCTTCTCTGTTGCTGCCCCCAGGCTTTGGAATGCTCTCCCAGTGGCCATTCGCTCCTCAGACTCCATCACAGCTTTTAGGAAGCTTGTTAAAACTTGGCTTTTTACCCAGGCTTTTACATAATCATTTTTACTGCTGCTTCTGTGTGTTTTTACCTGTTGTATTGTTTTTATGCCTGTATTTTATATGTTTTTATACTTTTTAGCTTGATGTTTTTATTGTCTTTTTATTGTATGTTTTAACTTTTGTAAACCGCCTTGGGGTTGTCTTTTAACGAAAGGTGGTATATAAATGCAACAATAAATAAATAAATAACAATGATATTTGCAACAAGAAACAATAGTATCCACAGTGAGTCAGACCACTGGTCCATCCAGCTCAGTATTGTCGACACAGACTGGCAGCGGCTTCTCCAGGGCAGGAGTCTCTCTCAGCCAGGCGCGTAACAATGATAGGGCAAGGGGAGACAGTTGTCTGGGGGCCCCACTGCCTGGAGGGGCACCCCAGGGGCACCTCACGTGACTCCCCATTGCCCCCTGCCCAGCCCCAAGGCCCCTCAGCCACTTGCCCTCTTCGCCGTCTCTCCTGCTTGTTCTGCTGGCCGGCAATCGAGCAGCAGACAAGCTGCAAAGAGCTCCTTTTCTCCCGCCTCTCAGCTGATCGGCGGGTGGGCGGGGCTTCCACGGAGGTCTGGTGTAGGCCTCTGTGAAGCCTGAACTCCAGTAGGGCCGAAGCCAGCCAGGAAGGAGGAGGCAGCCAGAGAGGCCTCCACTGTTCTCTGCAGCAGAAGACCCCTTGCTGCCAGGTAGTGTGAACTCCTTTTTGTGGTTACCTTCCCCACCCCCCCCACCCCCAGATATATAGGGATCTGCTTGCCATAGGGCTTTGAAATGGGGGGGACTGAGAAGTCTCTGAATATTTATTTTTAAACAGCTTGGAAAATTTGCTGGCTTAAAAAAAACTATCTAAAAAGTCCTATAAGTGGCTTGTTTCATGGCAGAAAATTACAAAAACTTCTGGAAGAAACAGTATTATATTTATTTTATTCGTTCATTTATAAATGCACTTATGTTCAAGTTGTTTTGCAACCCAGAAGGTCTGAGTGAGAATTGTGAAGCATGTGTGGTGCTTTTATTTTATTTTATTTTTCTTGTGTGTGAACTGCTCCCCAATAACTTGCAGGGACTTCAGGGTAAATCTGGCCAACTTGTGAATGCAGCACCTCCATTCCAGAGGAGATGTGTCTTAAAGGGCTTTAAAAGCCTCCTGTGAAAAACCTCCTGGAATCGAACTTGACTGAATTTGTTCAGAATTCTGAGAAAACAAACATAGGTTCACCCTGCATGGTTGAAAGTCTCCTTGGCTAATCTGCAGCGAGGGGGCCATTTTAATCATTCATCTTTCTAGTGTGTTCTAGGCATTAAAAGTAAAACAAATGTATAGTACTCAATGTATATCACTATATATTGTGACGTGTGCGTGTGTGTATTCAGTGAAATGTATTTGCAGGCAGCATACTTATTTTGGAATATCAGACTTAAATCCTTGGGGGCCTGGGGTGTGCGGAGGCCCTGGACTTTGAGTGGGGGGGGGCCCATTTTAAAATCTTGTCTCTGGGCCCACTTCAACCTTGCTACGCCCCTGCTCTCAGCCCTATCTGGAGATGCCAGGGAGGGAACTTGGAACCTTCTTTAAGAGGGGTTTGGATGACTTCATGGAGGAGAGCTCTATCAACGGCTACTAGTCAGAGGGCTATAGGCCACCTCCAGCCTCCAAGGCAGGATGCCTCTGAATACCAGTTGCAAGGGAGTAACAGCAGGAGAGAGGGCACGCCCTCAACTCCTTCCTGTAGGCTTCCAGTGGCATCTTGTGGACCACTGTGTGAAACAGGATGCTGGACTAGATGGGCCTCCTTGGGCTTGATCCAGCAGGGCTGTTCTTATGTTCTTCTGCAAGCAAGACTGCAGGTGCTCTTCCCAAAACGGTCCCATCCCTAAGGGGAATGTCTTACAATGCTCACATGTAGTCTCAGCTGTTACCAGCAAGAAGGAAGGAAGGAAGGAAGGAAGGAAGGAAGGGCAACAACCACCTTGTTCTCTTTAGTGAGGCAAACAACATAGCTCTTACTGCAGTGAGTGAGACAGGCTGATAAGAACTGCCTAAGAATATGACTTATATATATATATATATATATATATATATATATATGCTGCTTTTCAACATGAGTTCCCGAAGCAGTTTACATAGATATAATTTTTTTTTTTAAATGGCTCCCTGTCCCCAAAGGTCTCGCAATCTTAAAAAGAAACACAAGATAGACACCAGCCACAGTCACTGGAGGGATGCTGTGCTGGGGCTGGAGAGGGTCAGTTGCTCCCCCCCTGCTAAATAAAGAGAATCACCACTTTCAAAAGGTGCCTCTTTACTCTGTTAGCAGGGCAAGAGAAGGGTGCAAACAGGCCCTTCAGCCATGGGTGTCTGCACTCCTTGTTGGAACCAGTAACGGCTACAAACACAGGCAGACTCCTGCACATGTGATGTCTCTCATGAAGTGGTTAATGCGTGTTCTGGCATGGACACACACACTCACTTTATAGCCATCCATACTGCTCACCACATGTTTATTTATTTTATTCATTTTTTATGAAAACATTTTTATACCGCCCAAAACTTACGTCTCTGGGCGGTTATGGTTAGGGTTAGGGTTAATGAATACAGATAAAGTGCAGGTGAGGTGAGAATGGACTCATGGGAAAGTGCTGTGTGTGTGCACATACTCACACATGTATGGGCTTTTCCTCACACGATCCTGCATTTTCAGGGTTCTAGTGATGTGGAGAGAGGCAGACATGTGATGCAGACATGTCAACAAATGGGCAGAGGCCTGCCCCCCCCTCTATATGCATGTTCAGGAGAAGGGGTCAAACATCTGTAAAAGGCCAAACGTGTCAAAATGCATGAGAAAAGAATGATCAAGAACTCTGCACTGAAAAGGAATTTGCAAAGGATTAGGATGAATTTCCTATGGAAACTCAAAGCTGACTTAAAGAGTATGTTTCTAGACCCCATTATAAATGGGAAGTTTTACCTCAGCCTGATTATTTGTTCTCCTATATTCAAGTAAATTATACAATGTTTTTCCTGCCTTCATTTTCTTGTCTCCCTTGAAAGTTTTCTAAAATGCTCTTCCTTTATGAAGTTCATAAATAACCACCCAGCACCCAAAGATTTCCTATTAAAATCCTGAACATATGTTACTTAGGAAAAAAAATATTTCAAAGTAAAATTGGCTGATAACGAAAGAATCCCATAAAGGCCTATCTTTCCAATCATCCGGTATTTCTTTTGTAATTTCCTCAGAGATCCGGGAAGGATTTTTCCAGATGTCTCTGTTCCTTCCAGGTGGCATGTTCAACAGAATTTGGAGGGTGGCCAATGTTATGCTTATTCTTTTGCCTTTTCTTTAAAAAAAAAAAAAAGCAAAAAGAAAAGAAAACTCAACAATATGTTTGAAAGATCTGAAGACAGAAAATGAAAAAGAGATGAATTATATGTCCATTTGGGCCAAACTGCACATTACATTTTTTGTTAAACTCCACCCCCCTTAAAACTTAGCACTCGGGTGTGTGTGTGTGAACAGAAGTGGGAGCATAGTGTACAGGAAGGGCTATTTAACTTTCTGCCCTCCCACTGTAGTCCAGATGAAAATAATCCCCAAGAAACTACCATTTCCCATGGGAGAGAAACTGTTATTGGCACCAGCTCTTGTTGGAAGGATAACACAACAACAAAAAGGAGTGTTTTCATCAAGCCAAGAGGCCCATTCACATGTTATGTCCAACACTCGTACAACAAGTGTACAATGTACACAGTACAGTCATTCACATGTTATGCTGAACATAGGTAGAGAAGTGCACTTTCTGTCTGCACCATGCATTTGAAGGGCCTCTATCCAGGTTCACCTTTAAAATGAACGTAGGTACAGTCATTCACAGCCACCTAATGGCGCAGTGGGGAAATGACTTGATTATCAAGCCAGAGGCTGCCGGTTTGAATCCCCGCTGGTATGTTTCCCAGACTATGGGAAACACCTATATTGGGCAGCAACGATATAGGAAGATGCTGAAAGGCATCATCTCTTACTGCACGGGAGATGGCCGTGGCAAACCCCTCCTGTATTCTACCAAAAACAACCACAGGGCTCCGTGGATGCCAGGAGTCGACATTGACTCGAGGGCACACTTTACCTTTACAGTCATTCACACAAACACATGCTTGAGTAAATAGACATCTGTACACTCACACAGCATAATGTCTGAACTGGGCTCATGGCATGGTTAAATATCCCCTCTCCCTGCATGGTGTGCTCTCAGTCCTGATAAGCCCCCCCCCCACACACAGCTGCTTTAATGTGGGGGGCAGAGAGCCAAAGTTTAGCATAATGGGCTGGTTCTGATGATCTAAGAACCACCGAATGTCAAGGAGAGGCAGGAGGCGGTGGCTGGCCATTTTCATGTCAACACACTCAGCAGGACAATTCTCCCCCCTCCAAGCCATTTGGATCTCACTTGTACGGGGATGAATTCTGGCCAGAATTAAGCCAAGGAGGGCACTGCTGTGAGTATCTCTGAGCCCCAGAAGAACCTCTACACAGAGCAGACTTGATGAGGCAGGGAGGTGACAGTTTGAAGGAACACAAGAAGGAGGAATAAAGGGAGAAAGAATATTAGACCCCTTATCAAACCAACTCTCAGCAGGTCCAGCTGTTTCCCTCTCCCGATGATCTCCCCTTTGGCACCGAAGATGAGAGAGAAACTATATTTGGGATGAGACAACAACAAGCCTCACAAGCGGGAGAGGAAAGACTAAATGTATTTACCAGCCACCTAACATGAAGGAGGAAAAGCTAGCCGGGAGACAACAAAGATAGAGAGGTTCTTGGAATGAACTTGGTGTGTTTTCAAAGCAGTTTCTTTCTCTGCCTCTTGACAATTTCCCGTTATGCCCACTGCAGAAACCAAAGGAAAGGGAGCGGGAATGAAAATGGCCAAGAAAGCACAAAGAAGCTCAAGATGTTGCTGGATGAAGAATGTCTTCAATTGAATAAATGCCCAACTCGAAAACAGGCCTGCTTCGAAAGAAAAGATTCTGTTATTTCCTTCTCTGTCAACAAGGTCCTTCCTGGTTCTCAGATGGAGTGCCTCCAGGGATGAAGGAACCATTTGCAGAAGGGCTGTGGGAGTAAGGATGATGAGAAACCTGTCCTCGCCTGCTCCCCCTGGCCTTGTGTGTAGGCCTCCGAAAGGGCCTTGAAAGAGTGGCAGAGTGGCATTTCAGCTGAGCTCTCGGGGTAAAGCTGAGCTCCCCAAACCTGCTCATGCCACACTTATATCTACTGTGGTTTTCCTTTTGGCATGGTCTGCTGGAAGTTCCCCCTACTGAAAAAAACCCCAAGTGGCACAAAGGCACACTATGAGGTCATTCACACAGTCAAAAACTGTGTTCTACCCAGGTTTGGGAGCTGTGTGTGCTCTTAGTTTCCAGTTGCATGGAAGCAAGGTAGGAGGAAGACATGGGTAGCTTTTCCTCCGAACTGGCTTCTACACGATAACTTCCACCCAGGTTTTCCTCTTACTTTGCTTCCACAACCAAAAATTGAGAGCACGCACTGCTCCCAAACGTGGGTAGAACAGAGTTTCTGATTGTGTGAATGACCTCTAATTCTTGCAAGCTATTTTTGTGGTGTGGAGAGCAATGCAGTTGGGAAAAGCAACATAGGAAGCTGCCATATACTGAGCCAGACCATTGGTCTGTCTAGCTCAGTACTGTCTACACAGACTGGCAGCGGCTTCTGAAAGCTGGTCTTGTGGCAGCAAGCATGACTTGTCCCCCTAGCTAAGCAGGGTCTGCCCTGGTTGCATATGAATGGGAGACTAAACATGTGAGCACTACAAGATATTCCCCTCAGGGGATGGAGCTGCCCTGGGAAGAGCATCTAGGTTCAAAGTTCCCTCCCTGGCAGCATCTCCAAGAGAGGGCTGAGAGAGACTCCTGCCTGCAACCTTGGAGAAGTCACTGCCAGTCTGTGTAGACAATACTGAGCTAGATGGACCAATGGTCTGACTCAGTATATGGCAGCTCCCTATGTTCCTATATTCCTATGTTCTCCAAGGTCTCTCTCAGCCCTATCTTGGAGATGCTGCCAGGGAGGGAACTTGGGACCTTCTGCATGCAAGCAGGCAGGTGCTCTTTCCAGAGCAGCCCCTTCCCCTAAGGGGAATATCTTGTAGTGCTCACAGGTGTAGTCTCCCATTCAAATGCAACCAGGGTGGATCCTGCTTAGCAAAGGGGACAACTCATGCTTGCTCTGAAGACCAGCTCTCGTGGTCTGAGAACCTGCCACCAGAAGCTGCTGTTTTTTCCTTCTCTAAGTAGAGTCTGGTCTTCTACTGCTCTGCTCTGACCTGTAAAGATTACAGTTCCAAAAAGAACTGCCTCCTCCCTTATGACACTGTCGTAATTACATAGGAAGCTGCCTTATACGGAGACAGGCCCCTGGTCCATCTAGCTCAGTACTTTCTACACTGACTGGCAGCAGCGCTTCAACGTTTCAGGCAGGAGTCTTTCTTTACCCTGCCTAGAGATGCTGCCAGGGAGGGAACCTGGGACCTCTTGCATGTAAAACGGGGGCCCTACATCACCTGAAGTGTGGAGGTTGGGAACATGGGACTTGTTGGTGATGAGTAGGCTGGGGAACTCTAACTTCATCCTGCTCCACTTTCAGGGAACAGGCAGAACCAATCCTGTTTCAACCAGGGGGCTTGGATTAAGCTTTAGTTTGCTGATTTATTATTGTCATAGTTTGTTATTTGTTTCTCTGCTTTAAAGTTACTTGCTGTTTTATTGGTTTTTTTCTAGATGTATTGTGCTTGTTAAGTGCCTTGGGGGTTCCATTTGGTATGGAGAGGCAAACTATACATATTTTAACAAAGAAAATACATATGTACATTCACAGAGTGGTGAGGAGCCCAAAACCCATCTCGTCCAACCCACTAAACAAAAGCAAGAGCATCCATTTGTCTCCCCTTGACCCAATTAGCTCAAGTGATCTAGACAACAATGTGCCATGACTAATTATGGGACGGGGAAGACCTGGCTTGGAAGCAGTGCACGTGAAAAGCATTTGGTGTCTTAGTGGACAACCACAGCTGAATATGAGCCAGCAGTGTGATGCAGCTGCTACAAAAGCGAATGCAATTGTGTTAAGAGATGCATAGTGTCCAGATTACAAGAAGTAATAGTTCCACTCTATTCTGTGCTGCTCAGACCTCAGCTGGAATACTGAGTCCAGTTCTGGAAACCATATGTTAGAAAGAATACTGATAGACGAGAATCGGTTCAGAGTTGCCTTCTTCTGATCTGATTACGAGATCGTAAGGGTCCTGGGAACCCAGTCCTTTGAGCAACAGTGGAAGGAGCTGGATTTGTTTAGACTGGAGAAGAGACACCACAGGAGAGTTGTGACATAGGGATGTGCAAACTGGCTTGATCTCAAGCCGGTTCAAGCTTGAGCCAGTTCATTTCAAGGGCTTGACCTCAAACCAGGCCCACTTTGGCTCGAGGTTGAGCCAAATCCCCCTAGCTGGTTCAGGCCCAGTTTGCGGGTGCCAGGTGCCAATACATTTGCATGCGCGGTGCCCCCCAAATGGTTGCTGCATGAGCAAAACAGGCCTGAAAGGGCCTGAAACAGGCAAAAACAGCCAGTGACGAGACAGGGGGAGACTGGTGGGAAGGGGAACTTCTGGAGACCCCCTCTGTGGCTACAGTAGCACCCCCAAGGGATGAGAAGACATCAGTGGCACTAGGTCAACCTTTAAGAAAACCAAATGTATCGGCACCTGGAACCCCTGAACTGGGCCTGGACTGGTTTGAATTCACACCAAGCTGGGGGCCCCATTCAGGGGAAGCAACCAAACATGCCTGGTCTGGTTCGAATCCGGTTCAGATTCGAACTGAACGAACCGTTTTTGTGCACATCCCTAATATGACAGTGTCTTCAAATATCTGAAGGTCTGACACATAGAAGGAGGAAAAGGCTTTTTCTTTGTTGCTCCTGAAGGCAGGACTAGAACAAAAGGGTGGAAATGGCAAGGAGGCAGATTTAGGCTAGCCATTAGGCAGTATTCCCTGACTGCAAGAGCTGTGCAACGGTGGAGCCCCCTGCAGTGGGGAGTTTCCCTTTACTGGAGGTTTTCAAGCAGAGGCTGGGCAGCCCTCTGTCGGTGATGCTGTAGCAGTTTCCTGCACTGAGCAGAAGGCCGGACTGGATGACCTCCAAGACCCCTTCCAGGTTTATGACTCCACGATTCAGCAAGCTGCACATGCTGGAGCACGCACAGATTTGGCTTGCACGGTGCTGAAACCCTCTGCCAATGGCCCCGTGCGATTCCTTCACTGCCTCAGGAATGGTTGTCGGGATGGATAGTGAGCGGTGAGGGAAGTCTCCTAAGAGGGGCATAAGGCCGATTCCCTCTTTCCTTCCACACAAACGAAAAACCCTTCATCTCCTGAAGAAGTCTGGGGGTGGCGGGAGGGATCCTGACCAGAGCACCAACAGGAGCCTTCAGAGCAGCTTGGGAATTGCTCTCGGATTGGCAGCACAGCACTCGAAGGGCAGGGAGAAGCACTAGAGCAATTTCCTTTGATCAGTCTTTAATTGGGGCAACCCCCCGCCCCCCCACTGGCTGGAGCCAGCAGTAACCCAGCGATCAAAGTGATGCACGTAAATATTTCATGTATATATGTGTGTGTATTTATTTAGACCCCCCCACACACATACACAACAAACTAAAGTCCTCATATAGGCAATCTGGCAATTCCCGGGGTACAGTTATTGCCAATTAAACACACCCCTGAGAAAGCAGATGAGCTCTGTTAAATGACCCTGTGGGTATAATCATAATCAACCCCCCCACTCCCCTCACACATACTTTCCCCCAAAGGCGTCAGAGCTGTATTTTTGATGTTTGGAAGAGACCACCCTAAGGAGCTTGGGGCAGGCAATGGTGGGGTTGATCAGTGCTTTGTGTGTGTTCCTTGACTTGGAGAAGGTTGCGTTTAGTACCAGTTTCACTTCCTGGCATCTCCAGATAGGTCTGGGAAAGACTCCTGCCTGAAAGCTTGGGGATCCACTGCCAGTCAGTGTATAAAAGGCTACAATAAGAACATAAGAACAGCCCTGCTGGATTATGCCCAAGTTCTATCTAGTCCAGCACCTGGTGGCCCACCTGATGCCTCCGGGAAGCCCCCAGGCAAGAGATGAAGGCATGCCCCCTCTCCTGCAGTTGAGCAAATTTAGAGGTATCTTGCCTCTGAGGCTGGAGGTGGCCTTTAGCCACCAATGACTGTTAGACCTGTCCTCCGTTAATTTGATAGACCTGCCTTCCATTGATAGACCTGTCCTCCATGAATTTGTCTAAGCCCCTTTTGCCCCTTTTAAAACCCAAGCTGGTGGCCATCATCACAGCCCATGACAAAGAATTCCATAGATTATGCACTGTGTGAAAAGACGCTTTCTTTTGTCAGTCCTAAATGTCCTGGCAATCAATTTCATGGGATGACCCCTGGTTCTAGTGTTATCTGAGAGGGAGAGAAATTTCTCTCTCTCCACTCTATGCATGATTTTATAGACCTCCATCATGTCTCCCCACAGTCGCCTCTTTGTCTAAACCAGGGATTCTCAACGTTGGGTCCCCAGATGTTATTGGACTTCAACTCCCATAATCCCCAGCCCCAGTAGCCTTTGGTTGGGGATTATGGGAGTTGACAGGACTGAGAGAGATTTCTGCTTGCCGCCTTGGAGAAGCCGCTACCAGTCTGTGAAGACAATCCTGAGCTATATAGACCAGTGGTCTGACTCGGTATATGGCAGCTCCCTATATTCCTAAGTTCCTATGAGCTATGACCCTTCCCAAATTCTACTATTCCTGGTCCTGATGTGCCCAACTAGAACACACAAAAGCATACAAGCCACCTTGCTGATCCAGAAACACAGCCACTTAGGACAAGCACTCTCTTTCTATTTATTATTATTATTTATTCAGTTTCTATACCATTCTAGCCATGGCCAAGATTCCAAATGTTCCTGGGAAATTATGAGCCCCATATGACAACAGCAGCCATTCTCAGTGGATCGTCTCCAATACAGGCCGTTGGGAGCTATTCCGACTTGGTACATGTGTACCTTGCAAATATAATTGATGCCATTCATGTGTATACGGCATAAATGGGAATGGCTGCTGGACTTTAATTATTGCTTTTACCAGATTTCTAAGCCACTTTTCAGCTATTGTTTCAGCAGTATACAAAACAATCCCCCCCCCCGCAAAAAAATCAGTATTTAAAATTAGCGTATAAGTCAGTACATCTGAAACCATTAGGGCCTTCTTGGTAGTGGCCCGTAGAGCACATAGAGGAGATGGAGAGGTGGCCACTGAAACAGCAGTGGTGGGTGGTGTCTATGCAGAGTGCACTCACCAGCTGCAAGAGAGAGAAGGCTCACCTGGGAATACAGGAGGGGTTTGCCATTGCCTCCTCCCGCACAATATGAGATGATGCATTTCAGCATCTTCCTATATCGCTGCTGCCCGATCTAGGTGTTTCCCATAGTCTGGAAAACATACCAGCGGGGATTCCAATGGGCAGCCTCTGGCTTGTTAGTCAAGTCATTTCCCTGCTGCATCATTAGGGAGCTTGTCTTGTGGTAGCAAGCATGAATTGTCCCTTTTACTAAGCAGGGCCCACACTTGTTTTCACAGAATGGGAAATTACAAGTCAGCACTGTAAGATATTCTCTAGGGGTGTGCATTTTGGAATTTTCTTGTTTTGATTTGTATCCGAATCGAAACACCCCGTTTTGTTTTGTACCCAAATTTTCTGAATCCGAATCAGCCCTGTTTTGTTTTGTAGCCAAATTTTCCGAATCCAAATCCGAATCGATTTGGATTTATAAAAAGGGTCCCAGGGCAAAAAGAGTGGGTGGTGGTGGTAGTGTCCAATGGGTGGAAGCTACCACCCAAATTTCAAAGGAATTAGGCAAAAGGCTGATTTTTTTGTGATTTTTTTTAAGTTTACACATCTTTAAGAATTTTCCCATAGGGAATAATGGGGATTCCTGCAAATGTATCGCTTCAAATCAAGGGGAAAGGGATGACCCAGAACAGAGTGTGGTGGGTGGTAGTGCCCAATGGGGGCAAGGGAACTTCCAGAATTATTTCAAAGGAACTGGGCAAAGGGCTGATCTTTTGTGATGTGTTGAAGTTTATGTGTCTTTAAGATTTCTCCCATGGGGAATAATGGAGGTTTCAGCAGCCCCATAATTCCACTTGGGGGGCACTGGGGTTGCCCAGAGCAAGGGGTTGTGTAGTGCACATAGGGTGCCAACCACCCCCACACCCACAAGCCTGTGGGGTACTGGGGTTTTTTGTTTCTGAGGTGTTCACTGTAGATTCTCTGGTAGCTTATGAGATTTTCAGTGAAAAACAAGAATCCACTCTCATATGCTACCAGAGAATCTACACTCAGAACACCACAGAAACAGCAGAACCCATCACCCCATAGGTTAGCAACCCTTCCCCTGGCCAATGTGGGGTCAGTAAAGAGTGGGAAGAAGCAAAAGAGCCAATGGGGAACAAGGAGGGAATTGTCAGCAGGTCAGCCCATGATTTAGGTCACCGATCAGAAGGGTGGGAAATTCAAAGAGATGTCAAACACAAAATGGAGACTGACTAAGAGATCACCACAAAATGGAGGTCCGAAACAACAAAATGTTTTGTAGCAGAAACAGGGACGTTTTGTTTTGTATACAAAACTTTTGGATCTGGAAAATGGGTGTTTTGTTTTGTCTACAAAACACCCGAAACAGGCTGTTTTGGGTACAAAACATTTTGTATCCGAAACGTTTCGCACATCCCTAATATTCTCCTTAGGGGATGGGGCCACTCTGGGAAGAGCAGAAAGTTCCATGTTTTCTCTCCGGTGTCTCCAAGATCGGACTGAGATAGGGCTGAGTTCCTACCTGCAACCTTGGAGAAGCCGCTGCCAGTCTGTGTAGACGATACTGAGCTAGATGGACCAATGGTCTGACTCTGTATATGGCAGCTTCTTATGTTGCTAATTCCTCTGCAGTATTTAGCCCCAGGTGCCCAAAAGCCTGGGCTGCTTGTGGTTAGTTCTGTGACTTTATTGCTGCTGTTTTTGTTATGTATTTTGCTATACTTTTATTTCTACGTCTGTGTACTTTTTGTGGTTTTTTACACAAGAATGGATTGATGATAATAATAAAAATATAAAAAAGATTAATATAATATAATATAATATAATATAATATAATATAATATAATATAATATAATATAATATAATATTATATTATATTATATTATATTATATTATATTATATTATATTATATTATATTATATTATATTATATTATATTATATTATATTCAGGCAAGCAGATCTATACACAAGCCTCCAGAATGAGAAAACTGGGGAGAATCAAACCCCTACCTCCAGGAATGAAACATCTTTTTCTTGTGACATTTTTGAGCTACAGGGAAAGAGGGAAGTTGAAACACAGCAGAACTGTCCACATTTTCTCTCTTTCTGATAAGAGCTGCAAGGAATCAGTTCCTCCCAATTAGCTATGTAGATATTTGCACAGGAAGAAGATGGCAGCATTTTAAGAAACAAAACCACCCTCTGTTGAGTGGCTGGTTGCAATGCCTGGTTGTTTTACATTGACATTTCCAGTGTGGAAAGTTTGCTGCTTGAGTTGTAATCTCACCCGACGATAGGGCCGGGTTCATTTCTCCCTTGTGCATTGTAGACCTCCCTGCCTTACACGAGCCAATGACTTGTGTGAGTTATACTGCTATTATGTTATAAGTAGGACTGATGGATTACAGAATGCAGCTATAGATCCTGTTCATGGCACTTGGGCTCCATCTCTTCCCCCCACCCGGCCCCATAATATATTGTGAAGTTTTGTAAAAAAAAAAATTTTTTTGAAATGGACAAAAGCAACAGAAGGAAGGGGGAAGGTGCAGTGTCCTAGGAATGTGCAGAAAAGGGCAACCAAAATAATGAGGAGCACTTTCCTGACATGGTAAGGCGAACGGGTTGAAGGTTTTTAAAAAAGAGATGTGTAAGGGAAAGGAGGCAACATGACCAAGGTGTATAAAACTACGCATGGACTGGACACGCTGTGTGTGGTGCCCTTCTCCTCCTTTGCCATAATATCAGAGCCTGGAGTTGCTCAATGAAATGGATGGATGGTATATTCAGGCAGGCAGAGGAAATCCTTCTTCACACAATGGACTGGTTCAGATGTAACGCTGAACCACAGTTCAGCCTGATCCCGCTTGCGAGAATGTCTACTTTTGATTTAGGCTAGAATAAGCCAAGAATAGTTGTGATGATCTCAGTTTATTCTAACCTCTTTACTTGAAATAAACGGCAGTTTGTAACTCGCTTCAAAACTTGGCTACAGATTGAAGTTTATTTCAAGCAAGTAAGCTAGAACAAGCTGAGATGGGTTGGCTCATGGTCAACTGACGTTTTTTCCAAGTTCTAGATGGGGTTGCACTCCCCGTGAAGGACCAGGTTCGCAGTCTGGGGGTGCTCATAGGTCCAGCACTTTCACTAGAGGCTCAAGTGGCCTCTGGGGCCCGGACGGAGCACCTTTTATCAGCTTCGGTAGATATGCCAACTGCGACCTTACCTGGACAGAAACAGCTTGGCCACAGTTACACAAGGAGGTCATTCACACAATCGAAAACTGTGTTCTACCCAGGTTTGGGAGCTGTGTGTACTCTCAATTTTTGATTGTGTGGAAGCAAGGCTAGAGGAAAACCTGGGTAGAAGTGATTGTGTGGAAGCAAGCTTAGAGGAAAACCTGGGTAGCTTTTTCTCCTACCTTGCTTCCACATAATCACTTCTACCCAGGTTTTCCTCTAGCCTTGCTTCCACACAATCAAAAAGTGGGAGTACACACAGCTCTCAAACCTGGGTAGAACACAGTTTTTGATTGTGTGAATGACCTCAATGTGTTATATGTTTTTATTGTATGTTTTAATCCTGTATTATGAGCAGCCCAGAGAACAATTTGTTATGGGGTGGCTAACTAGCAATAGCAATAGCAATAGCAATAGCACTTACATTTATATACCGCTCTATAGCCGGAGCTCTCTAAGCGGTTTACAATGATTTAGCATATTGCCCCCCAACATTCTGGGTACTCATTTTACCGACCTCGGAAGGATGGAAGGCTGAGTCAACCTTGAGCCCCTGGTCAGGATCGAACTTGTAACCTTCTGGTTACAGGGCGGCAGTTTTACCACTGCGCCACCAGGGGCTCTTTAAAGTAAAGTTTATATTATTATTTCTTGTTTGCACAGTCAAACAGGTTTTATTGACTGATTTGTTTTATCCAGACCATGAGCCAGGTCTCACAATCCATGAGACCCAGTTTCTTTGGGTGAGCGGGGAGAGCGGGCTAAGCCACTCACGCCGGATCAGCCACCCACATGGTTGCCGGCTCTGAGATGGAGTCGGCTGGGGCTGGGGAGTTCGGGGGCCACGCAGCCCCTGCAAGCCCCAATATGCCCTATGTGAGCACGCAGGGCATACTGGGGAGACCCCTGAGGCTCTCTTAGCCCGATTTTTGTTAATCGTGAGAATAGCCCCATCGAGTCCTTCCCAAGGATCTGGGATGGCGGAATTTTATTATCAATACTGTTGCTGTTATAGGTATCGCCACAAAATGTAGGCTCTTCCCAGTAAACTTTTTTTTTTTTTGTAGTTGGCTGATGGTGATTTCTGTGGCCCCTATGGTGTTGAGGTGCTCTTCAAGGTGTTTTGGAATTGCACCCAGGGCGCCAATGACCACTGGGATTATTTGGGTCTTCTTCTGCCACAGCCTTTCAATATATTGCTTTCGGAAGAGCACACAGCAGTGTGGGGGTGTTTGGAGCCCACATTAGGCTGCTCTGGATCTCAGGCACTGTATATACCTTGAGTTCTGTAGAAGGCATAAGGAAGATCAACATTTTTGTTGTACCTTTTCAGTTTTTTGAGGTGAAGGAACCAGAAATTGACACAGCATTCCAAATGTGTTCCACTATATTTTGTCTAAGGGCACTACGATACGGCCATGCTGTTTCCAGTCCCTTTGCTAATAATCTTTAACCTGGAATCGACCCTTTTCAGTTCCACTGCACACTGAATTGACATTTTCACTGAGCTTTCCACCACAGCTCTAAGCTCTCTTTCCTGAAAAGTCACAGTTCAGATCCCATCAGGGTACAAGTGCAGCTCTGAGTTTTTGCCCAGAAATGTACATCACTTTACCTTTGCACACAGTGAAATTGCACCCTTTCTCATAACAACTGAATTTATTGGATTTTCTGACTACAAGATGGGCTGATGGCCATTGCTTAAGATGGCATTAAGAGGGGATTAGAACTGGTCTATCAGCCGCTAGCAGTCACAAATGCTAATGGAACTTACATGGTTCAAAGACCATAGACCTCTTTCCTGCTCATGGTCTGCTTATGGGACTCTGAAAGCAGCAGGCTGGCCAACTGCTGGAAACAGGGAGCGAGTAGACTAGGGTGTTTGGCCATTGTTGCTGGGGATAATGGAGTTGTCACCCCAAAACATCTGGGGACCCAAGGCTTAGAACTCCTCAAGTAGATAGTCCTTTGGTCTGATCCAGCAGCACTCCTCTTATGTCCTCCTGCCATATCTCAGATTACATAGGATTATTCCTTGGGAGCTTATATTAAAAGGAGCAACAAGCAGTCTTAAAATATACTAGCCAAAAAACTAAGGAAGTGCTGGTGCTCCATGAGATGCACCAGTGCTGTGGATCAGATTGAGTAATTCAGTTCTGGCACTCACATGGGAGGTGGAATTTTGACAACCTACCCTTTCCCCGGAAGCCCTCTGTGTCACCCCAAAATATGTCCCTGGCAGTCACACAGCCCTCAAGGACACCTTTGCAGGTGACACACAGGACTTCATCAAAATGTCCCCTCCCCAAACACAGGTGCTACCTTTGTCTAGAACTCCACCACAGCACTGCTGGCACATGTAGTGGATCACCAGCATTTTGTTCGTTGGGGTGTCCACCACTGCCTTTTTGCAAATTAATCTTGTGTACATCCACAAGCCTCCCCATCACAGCTGCCCCTGTCTTTTGGTCTTCTGTTCATTGTGGCTTCCAGAGACCAGTTCTGGCCACCATGTTTCCGTATGACACACTGCATTCTCCAAATACGCTTTACGGCTCTGCAGATGTCAGCACTCAGAGCAGGCACAACTGATGGTTGAACTGAAGCAGATCAAGAGGATTGAGTTGGAATGGCCCACATTTTACATTCAGAGTTACACTCTTCCACCTGCATTATATGATACAATTCCCTTCTTTTTCATACAAGTTAGTGGAGGAACCATGAACCTAATCAGGGAGGGATGCAGCTACAGCTCATGGGGAACATCTATGGCCATGCTTCTGTGATGGATGACCCACTTGGGTGAGGCATTTTCACTTTTGTGTACCCTGTGGTAGCAGTCCAAGGGAGACAGAATACAATTCATGACAGTGGGGATGTGCTGTGATTTAGAATTACAAATGGAGCCTTGCAGCTGGATAAGACCCTTCAAACTGCACGGAGAGCTCTTGGCACTGCCAAAGGCTGATTATACCTGCACAGGTGCCAGAGGCATAGCAATGCCCTAAATGTCCACGTTTGGATGGGTCAGTCATCAGATTTGGGGTACTAGGCTACTCCATCAGTAGCAGACATTTTGAGCATCCACATTTTGTAGTTATCCACAGTAGCCCCAAATGTAGTTTTCTGCGGTGTTATAGTTTTGCTGTAGTTTTGATAGTTTACCATATGGATATTTTATTGTTGTTTTATGCAAGGTTGCAGCACACGGTGAATACTTGTTTGCAGAAGAAAAGTGGGGGATAAATGCAAAGAATGAATCAAGGAACTAGGAGATGTGCAGTACTATGTACACATTTGTGGCGGCGTCTCCCAGAGAATGCAGGGAGGAAAGTACATTTCCACAGCCTTCTCTCCCTTCTTGCCTTGTAGCCTCCATAATTCTTTCCTACAGTCAAAGAACACTGTATCTATAATGGGTAATTTCCCTCTGGAAATATGTTGCTACCCTGGCATGAAAAGGGAGAAGCCATTGGTGGAAGAGATATGGGATCTTATGGCTCAGGGATATATTCAATACTGTTTCTGTTTGACATAACTAAACGTTCGGGAAAGGCAGGAGCGTAGGAATGAATGGCTATAAAATCCTCTCCTGTCACATCTGATTTAGTAAATGAAGTTAGATGGCCTCACAGAAAGCAAAACAAGTTAAAATAACCAGCGCCTTTAATTCATTCCCTTGCCAGCATGGTGTGGCGGAGATATTAACCATCAAAGGGAACGTATTGAAGGTCTACAGCTTGCCCATCCATCTTCACTGAAATGGAAATCCGCAGACAGCTGATACAAGGAGTCTCGATTCCGAGACTTGGGCCAAACACACTCATCTCAATAACAGGAACGCAAACTCAGCACGGAGAGGCTTCTTCGGTTGACAACCCTTGGTTGTTTTTTTAAAGAATCATTTATATTGTGAGTGCATTCAGCCTTTACAGCCCTGACACCGGCCCTGTGTAGTAGGACATGGTCAGTTCCACTTGACAGAGACAGCTTTGGAAAGAGGTCCACAGAAGGGACCAGAGTACGACACCTTTTCAGAACAGAAGAAGAACCATGCCGGGGGAAAGCAAAGATCCATCTAGGCCAGGCCAGAACCCTGCAACCCATGGGGGCCAAGCAAATGCCTCTGGGATGCCCATGGGCAGGACGTGGTAGCAGTAGCCAAATCCCCACCATGGTCCTCAGCAATTGGGATTCAGTGATATATTCCTACTAAACATGCAAGTTCCATTTAGCTGTGGTGGCTATTGACAAATGAATGAACTCCCACCCTCCATGAATGGACCTAATTCCCCTTTAAAGTCATATATGCCAGGGGCCAGAAATTCAATAAATTAATATGGCATTGTGTAAAGTCGTACTTTTGGTCGTCCATCACCCTCATACAACTATGGTACTTATTTGTGGCTTAAAAGAACCACTTTACCCAAGTTTTTCTATCTTGTCTCCAGATTCACCACAAGCAATCAGGCAAGTGGCAAGCCGGAGACAATAATGACTTTCCAAAAGTGCACAGTTGAGTTTATAGGAAAATGTAAGCCGTGGATCTGGAACGCCAAGATCCAAATGTCTTTGACAACACTGCTTCGCAGTATAGTTTCTTAAGCATTCTTGTAAGAAGATAAAAACAGCCCTGCTGGATTACAGACAGTGTATCGCTGCTTAAGGATATCAGAATGTAGGAAGAGCCTTGCTGCATCTGACCAAAGAGGCTTGATCCAATGCAGCTCCCAGAGTGAGAGTGGCCAAACAGAAGCCTCCAGGAAGCCTGCAAGCAGAAGATGTAGGTAACAGCTCTCTTCAGAAGAACAGCCTTGCTGGATCAGGCCCAAGGCCTATCTAGTCCAGAATCTTGTTTCCCAGTGACCCACCAGATGCCTCTAGGAAGCCCACAGGAAAGAACTGAAGGCATGCCCTCTCTCCTGCTGTTGCTCTTCTCCTGCAACTGGTATTTAGAGGTATCTTGCCTCTGAGGCTAGAGGTGGCCTATAGTCACAAGACTAGTAGCCACAGTAGACTGGCCCTCCATGAATTTGTCCAAGCCCGTTGTAAAGCCATCCAAGCTAGTGGTCATCACCTCACCCCGTGGCATTGAATTCCATAGACTGATTATGCGCGCTGTGACAAAGTATTTCCTTTTGTTGGTCCTAAAATTCCCAGCCTTCAGTTTCATGGGATCCTTTTGGAGCTCCTCACAACCTGCTGTGGATTTCACTACCCTAAATAGGTTGGTGTTGTCAGCAAATCTGGCCACTTCACTGCTCACCCCTACTTCTAGATCATTTATGAATAAGTTAAAGAGCACTGGTCCCAGTACAGATCCTTGGGCAACCCCACTTCTTTCTTCCCTCCATTGTGAAAACTGTCCATTCAGTTACCATCTACCATCTATTTCCTATTCTTCAACCAGTTACCAATCTACACATGTACTTATCCCCTTATCCCACGACTGCCAAGTTTACTCAAGAACCATTGCTGGGGAACTTAGTCAAAGGTTTTTTGGAATACTATGTCACCTGCGTCACCTTTGTTTTGTGACATACACAACAGGCGTGTGTATGTCACACGCCTGTTGACACTCTCAAAGAACTCCGAAAGGATAGTGAGACAAGACTTGTCCTTGCAGAAGCCATTGTGGATCTCCTTCAGCAAGGCCTGTTCTTTTATATAAGAACATAAGAACAGCCCTGCTGGATCAGGCCCAAGGCCCATCTGGCCCTGCATCCTGTTTCGCACAGTGGCCCACCAGATGCCGCTGGGAAGTCCACATAAGTTGAACAACTGTCTATATGTTAAGGATCTCCATCATGCCAACAGCTTCAGCTTTTAGGCAGGATGCGCCCCACACACCCAGAGAAGGGCCAGAGCTCAGCTGCAAAATTCCCTTGTAAAAGCCATCTGGGTAGGATGGGCCCAGAGATGCTTGTCTTCCACCTTCAGTGCGTGCTGGGTACACAAGGTCTTACCCGGATTATGGCTAGCACATGATCCCTTTCGCTTTCCCACACCTTGGTTTTTGCCAACACTCCGCTGTTTCTCGGGATCACCCACGAGGCCCAACGCCTGTCCAGATGCTCCTCTTCCCCAGCTTCAGGTCATGACACCCAGCCCACTAAATTGTACCTGCATTCCGATGGCTGCACACAAGTCTCTGTTTTTGTGCAAATGGCTGCGCCTGCATTCTTTTTAAAACGGAACCTGGGTACAGGCCCCATGAAATGCAGGATGCAGACCACTCCGGTGCTCACTGGCTGTTACTGGCTGTATCTGGCATTTCTGTATGCTGTGCTTCAGGGTGGGGTCGGGGTGGCGGGCGGCGGCAGTGAGGGTGGGAAAATCTCTCTTCAACCAGCAGCAAACCTACCTGCTGCCAGTTCCCCGAATGCTGTGTGGGGTGCCCTGCCACTGCTGCTAACATTTGAGGGGTTAGCATGGTGGGTTTGTCAGTGAGGCCATTTGAGGGATGAGTATGGCAGGTCTCCGCCTCATACCACATTCCGGGTCCTGGTGGCAGGTAATGTTGCTGCTGGTTAAAGAGAGATAGATTTCCCTGCCCTCACCCACCCCTGAGTGGCACTGCTGGTGACAGATCGGATGCTGCCTACACACCTGTACCTGTGTACATGGTACATAGGTTGCACAAGTGTTGAACAGAATAACCATAATGTGTGAACAGGGCTACTTCCTCTCAGCCTGCCAGGTCACAGGGGAAAACTCTCCCGGAGCTCAGCATTTGTCTGCAGGGGTGAGGCTAAGGAGTGTCCCGGAGTGGAGGGGGCACGGCTAGCCGGCTTGCTCCAGTTAGCCCTGGGCAACTTCTGAGCAGGGCTTTAAAGTGTCACGAAACAGAGATCCGTTTGTAACGGAGACGCGCTACTTGTATGGCAGCAGCACTTGCACGGATCCTGTCACAGTCCCTCCTGAGAATCCGTGGTCATTGCTCTGCTGCGAGTGCAAGATATTCCCCACCTTTCTCTTGGCGAGAGGGCTTGGGAGGAGAATGGGAAGTGGCCCGGTGGCGGGCCAAGGTCGCTGAGGAAGCCTCGTTCGGAAGCGGGATGTAAAGTAGTCTCTCTCGCTGATTAGCCTCATTTAGAAAGAAAGAAGTGGGGGGGGGGGGAGAACCACCCTGCTGCCTGGTAAATGAGTTAAAGGAGACTATTTTAATCTCTTTTATTGCATCCCTGAGATGCTTGGCTTAGCTTCATTGCCATCGCAGGATGATGTGTACCCTGTGAGTGTATAAAAATATATGAACTCCCAGGACAATATAGCTCAATCTGCTCCGCTATTACCCATCATGCTTGTCTGAGCACACCACAGCTATTAGGTCTGTTTGAGAAGCAGCTGAGAGCACAGATGGGTCGCCCGCAAACAGGGACGGGAGATGCGATGGGAAGGCGGCAGCAGGAGATGGCAGGCAGACGGGGCACGGACGAGGGCTGGGGACCTCTCACTGGGGGGCGGGTTTCCGCCGAGAGGGACATTTGCAGGGACATTTCATTGCCGGGGCAGAACAATCCCAAGGAAGCCAAATTCACAAGAGTCGCAAAATATCTTGGGTGGAGGTTCTGCATGACACGATGTTGGCAATAAGGTTCACCCGAAGCAACATTTCAAGTCGGAGGCCCAGGACTATTAAAAGAGGGGGCTGATGCCATGGAGAAGCCTGGCATCCTAGAGAGGAATCAGCCCCTGTGAAAACCGGCCACGGGCCTTTGAAGCCTGCACAGTGTCCCTCTGAGAAACTGAGCAAAGAGTCTCCTGCCGATTGAGCAAAGAGGCACCTTTTTTAAAGTGGGGATGCTCTTTATTGAGCAGGGGGAGAGAAACTGGCCGGATCCAGTTCCACACATCATTCTTCCAGTGGCTGTTGCTGGTGTCGCTCTTATGTTTCTTTTTTAGATTGTGAGCCCTTTGGGGACAGGGAGCCATTTTGTTCATTTATATCTATGTAACACAATGGCACAGCGGGGAAGCAACCTGCCCAGAGAGCAGGAGGCTGTGGGTTCGAATCCCCGCTGGTGAGTTTCTAAGAATATGGGAAACACCTATATCAGGCAGCAGCGATATAGGAAGATGCTGAAATGCATCATCTCATACTTTGTGGGAGGAGGCAATGGTGAACCCCTCCTATATTCTACCAAGAAAACCACAGGGCTCTGTGGTCTCCAGGACTCGAGGGCACAACTTTTACCTTTACCTTTAAACCGCTTTGGGAACTTTTGTTGAAAAGCGGTATATAATTATTCATCATATTCATCCCTCTGAGAAGGTGGAGCTTGAGACTCCTGGCTCCAGACCATTGCTAGAGCAACAGTCTAAGTTTCTTGGTTTGCCTCTTATCTTCCCCCTTGTCAGCTGACTGCAGTTCTGACCACATGTAAGCCAGTCTGAACCCATGCCATGTATGGCCAGTACACCCCTGCAGGCACCAGTCTATAAAAAGGTCAGGTTTGCTGCTTGGTTGAAACATCCAAAGAAGACAAGAAAAATGTCTCTCTCTCCCCTGACCTGTTCTGCAGCTGGGTTGCACATCCCTGTCTCTATAACTGTGTGCTACAAGGAGATTGAACATGGCCATCTGTAGTTACCTAACCTTCGTGGTGGCCACAGCTTCTAATTCTGTAAGACCCATGTGAAGGCTGGAAGGGGGAATCCCTGAGCATAATAGGACAGTGACATGCCAGGTGCTAGGGCTGCCCACTCTGAAATAAAAGAAAATGTCGCTCTGACACAAGACTTAGGGGAGGAAATGTTTAGGTTTGCAGGTGAAACTCAGTACAAACATGTCTAATTCATGTAAACTGAGGTCATTCACTAGTCAAAAACTGTGTGCTACCCAGGTTTGGGAGCTGTGTGTGCTCCCAATTTTCAGTTGTGTGGAAGCAAGGTAGGAGGAAAACCTGGGTAGAAGTGATTGTGTGGATGCAAGGGAGGAGGAAAAGCTCCCTTCCTAGGTTCCCTTCCTACCTTGCTTCCTCCCAACCAACAATTGGGAGCTCACACAGCTCCCCAAACCAGGCAGAACACAGCTTTTGATTGTGTGAACATGACCTCAGTATGTTATTCTATTGGATATTTGTATGTTTATAAAAATAAGAATAAGAATGGTGTGGCGAAAGGAGGATCGAGAGAAATTATCTTTCCTCTCTTTATAGATATTAGAACTTAGAGTCACCAATGAAACTGATGGGCAATAGATTCAGGACAGACAAAAGAAATTATGAAATTCTTAGAACAATGAATAATTAATATATGTGATGATGGCCACGGGCTTAGATGACATTTAAAGAGGTTCCCTGGAGGAGGCGGAGGAGGAGAGGTCTACCAATTTGTGTTATTCACAAGATGTAAATCAAACCTCCAAGCTCAAGCACAGTCTACCTCTAAATTTCAGACGCTGGAGTTTGAACAACAGTGGAGAGCTGTTGCTTTCACATCCAATTACAAATTGTATTTTACCCAGGTTTGGGAGCTGTGTGTGCTCCCAATTTTTGGTTGTGTGGAAGCAAAGTAGGAGGAAAACCTGGGTAGAAGTGATTGTGTGGAAGCAAGGTAGGAGGCAAACCTGGGTAGCTTTTCATCCTATGTTGTTTCCGCACAATACACCCAGGTTTTCCTCCTAACTTGCTTCCACACAACCGAAAATTGGGAGCACTCACAGCTCCCAAACCCAGGTAGTTTTTGATTGTGTGAATGATCTCAGTGTATGACTTTAAACAAAAAGGCTGAGAGGGGCAATCTTGCCCTTTGCTCTTCTGGCACCTAACCGCAAAACAACGTGAGCAAACACACAGGGGCTATTCTCATGATCGGGGAAAATTGGGCTAGGAAAGCCTAGCCCAATTTTTCCCAGTCGTGGGAACCACTGGGCTCGGCTGCAAGCCTGGTGGTTCCTAGGCGGGTAACCCAAATAAGAGCCCCTGCCCGTAGCCCGGGTTTGCAGAGCGAGCGCTCCACAAAAGCGGGCTCCCTGACTGTGAGTAACCATGGCACGGCTCCGCACCGTGGCTACTCACGAGTAGAGTAGTGGCTACTCTACTCGCTAGTAGACCCCCACCTGGAGGCGAAAAGCTGCCTCTCGGCTCCGGAGGTCTCCCCAGTATGCCCTGCACACTCGCGCAGGGCATACTGGGGCTTCTGGGGGGCCACGTGGCCCCCAAGCTCCCCAGCCTCTGCCGGCTCCATCACGGAGCCGGCAATCGTGTGGGCGGCCGATGCGGCCACCCAGGGCTTTTGTAGAGATTGTCTGCGGGGAGAGCGAGCTAAGCCCGCTCTCCCCGCAGTTTCAGCAAAAGCGGGTCTCACGGATCATGAGACCCGCCTCAGACTACCACCACCACCTCTGCCAGTCAAGCTGACAAATCTACCTGTTGATCAGCCATTGAAAACAAGGATGCTGATATCTGTGGGGTCAAAAGCCCAGGAAGGCTACTCTTGAATATCTGGAAGCCTGGACCATCATAACGGAGACAACAGGAACACTGGTCCTTCACAGAGCCTAGATCAAATCATGAACCTCTCTTCCTTCAGAAGGACAGTGTTGCATGAGGACTGGGCCTTCTGCAAAAGAGCATTTTGCTTTAAAACAATAGCAACGGTGAGTCCTCAGAGCCATATCTCCAGGCCCCAGAACCACGCAGCTCTGGTCCAAGGCAGGACCATTGGATCTGGCCTTCACTAGGGAGTAAATGTGGAGAAGAACCACCCTTCTACATCCCCCCCTACTAGTGCAACAGAAACACAAACAGGCCTTTCATCAAGGGCACTGAGGACTTCTGGCTGATCCTGGCAGATTTTGTAGGATCTGAACTGTCCAAATATTATGACCCTTAAGAACCAATTTTTAAATTCTTGAGCTTATTTTTCAGCATGGGTCTCAAAAGCAAGCCATGGAATTTGGGTCCAGTGTCATACCATATGCCCATGGTTTTTTTACATATTGTTTGCCTCCAAGGGATTGGGCCCCAGCATGTATGTATGTATGTATGTAAGTATGTATGCATCCACTTAATGGCACAGCGGGAAATGACTTGACTAGCAAGCCAGAGGTTGCTGGTTCAAATTCCCACTGGTCTGTTTCCCAGACTACGGGAAACACCTATATCGGGCAGCAGCGATCTAGGAAGATGCTGAAAGGCATCATCATTTCATACTGTGCAGGAGGAGGCAATGGTAAACCCCTCCTGTATTCTACCAAAGACAACCACAGGGCTCTGTGGGCGCCAGGAGTCGACACCGACTCAACAGCACACTTTACTGTATGTATGTATGTACGTATGTATGTATTACATTTACATCCTGCTCTTCCTCTAGGGAGCCCAGAGCGGTGTACATGCTTATAGCAGACATGCAAGGCACCTCACCAGGTTTTATTAGGCTCTCAGTTCAAGGAGATTTCACACCAATCTTGGCTATAGTCCTGCGACCCCAGAACATGCTCAGTGTTAGCTCTGTCTTCTGACAAACAAGCTATTTTTTTGTTTTCACCACTAGGTGGCAACAAACAAGAAATATCCAGAACTTTATAGGAATGTTCACACCGACAATCACTGCTGTGGAAGCCTGTATACAACAAATATAACACTGGAACAGGTCATCCCTACGACCTTTTCATGGGAAAAACAGCAACCATGAGCATGATATCCATCTCCTGCCAGTATTATTCATCTATTTTTAACACCTACATTTGGATTTTTCAGAGGTACGAAAGAGCAATCACACACTCCTTATTCACAGAAAACATTAGATTAGGATTCTGCTTCATAGAGAATCATGTTGCTAAGGACTTATTGCTTCCATATGGACCTGCCTGGAGTCTCTGATCCAGGTGCCCTGGCCATCAGACATCAAATAAGTGGCGACCCAAGTTAGGACCCTTTTGGGGTGCGGGGGGGGGCATCTTGCCTTTGGAACATCCTCCCAAAGTTTGCTTGCTTGGCTCCATCTCTATCAAACCCCCAGTGGGAGTTGTGGGGGGGAGGGACACAGTGTGCACTAGAGTGACTATATTTCACACAATCATCTAAACCTGGGTTAGAGGCAGATAACAGGGTTGCATGCTTGTGTGAACCAGGGCAAATCCCTCAAGCCTTGGTCCAAATCCCTCAAGCCTTAGTCCATATCTGGGTAACCCTGCTTCTAATCCTCGATCTTAACCCAGGTTGGTGAAAAATTGTTGTTGATTGTGTGTCTGCTTTCCCCTGCTTTTGCAGGTTCTGGCTGCCGGTTGCCATGTTTGGCAGAAAGTGCTGAAGCTGGAGGGACTGTGATCTGTGAATGTGCTGCTCTGCACAGCATACTCTATGATGGCTTGCTCAAAATGACTTGAATGGGGCTTGCCTCGCCTCCTTCCTCTTCATGGCCAATCAGAGGGAAGCTGTGATGTAATGAGTTTCCCCCCACTGCTGGCATCCAGGTGCATTGAGGAAGGTCTCTCCTGATACTGGGAAGACCTTCCCTCATTCCAGCTCTCGCCAGCCACAATCGGCTGGATGGTGAGTTAGGAGAGCCAAAAGGAGACCCTGGTCGTCTGTGAGCATCATAGTTAGGACTCCTCCCTATCCCAAACCACCCCCAGATGACTGTGTGCAAGGCCCCACTGTCTCATACACTGGACTTGTATTGTGTCACTTTTGCCAAAGAGGTTGGCCTGCATTGGCCCTGCACAAGCAACAATCAAGGCCTCAGCTTTTTAGCTAGTGTAGATTTATACTTAAGGGATAGCTTAATGTCAAGAGCATTTGCCAAAGAGGCTAGCTCCCATTGGCCCAGCACAAACAACAATCAAGGCCTAAGTTTTCTCACTAGTGCAAATGCACACTATGGCAATGCCTAGTGTACACAACTGAAAATCCGTCAAAGTTGACCACCACTGGCTTAGGAGAAGCAACATCTCAGGCTTTAGCCTTCTAGGTAGTGCAAATTTGTACCTAAGGCCAAGCTCAATTTACACAATATAGCCACTTGCCCGCTGGAGCAAGCACATTTCCCCCAGTGTCGGCAGCCTTTCTCCTAAGCACTGCTTCCTATTAAAGATGACTTGCGTCCTATGAAAATTCATAAACTCTGCAGGCGTTTCCACAGCGATTTGACGGCGTAATCTCCCATCATCTCAGCTTCTCTGTGACAATGACAAGAGGAAGATGGATTTATCAAATACACGGAGACATGTTTATGACCCTGTTTTGCGTAAGCAGGCGCCTGAGCCACGGGCTGCACAGTTGCAGATAGCACGAGAGCGCTCCCCTCCCACGCCAGATACTCTGACAAGCAGAAGAGATATTTGGAAATACATGAGGAATGTATGTATCTATATTTTACTTCCCATTTCTTCAAGCAAATGGAAATACCACCCCTCCTTTCCATTAATTTATTGAAGAGAATGAAAGCTTATTCAATCAATTTTGGTCTCTGATGTTGACAAGTTTGGACTTAAACGTACATTTACCTACACGTGAAATTTGACTCTTGGGATTTGCTGCTATGGAGGTGCAGGAGGAGGAACACTAGGAAGAAATTTGTTTGCTGAGAATTGTCATATCATCTGCATTCCAGAAGCCCAGGAAACAGAAATACTGATATTTCAGCATTACGGCCGTTCCGCATTTTGTTAATGTCATAATTAGTAAGGTCGTTCACACGACCACGCTGGGGACGTGTGGTGGGGAGGCAGGCTTCTACCTGCCTCTCCGTGCATGATCACGCTGCCCCTCAAAGCTCCGTCACTCACACAGCACAAGAGTGGTGCCGTAGAAAGTGGCAGAACTGGAGGAGGAAGTCCTCCAGCATCCCATAATGCACTGCACAAGGAATGTGGTGCATTGGGGGACTTCCCCTCTGTTGGGCTCTCTTGCCGCTGGCTCTGTGGATGCTTGGGCTTCAAGCAGCCCAAGTGTTCACACAACCAAGGAGTGGGGTAGAAGGGTGCCCTGGGCTATCTCACCAAAGAGCACTGGGATTGGGACCAGTCCCGGCACTCCACATGAGCAGCTTTACCCAGGTAGGGCTGTGCATGCCCGGGGAGGGATGCTCGTGTGAATAAGCTTGGTGTTCAACAATGAACCAATTCCCAACAGAGATTCTGGAGAATCAGAATCTTTGCTAGGTAGGTTTTTAAAAAAGAAAATCCTAACTCATTGGCTAAGGGGCAGCAGTGCCTAATAGGGCTGTGCATTGCATTGGACCAATAATCGGAACCAGTTCAAGGCAAACTTTTCCAGGCGATATTTCGTCAGATACGGTCCAAAAAATTGTCCAACAAAATGATACAATTCAATATAATACGATATCGTATTGTTCTGTATCAAAATGTATCAGTAGGAAGTGCAGTCTTATGTGAATCAGAGCTATGATCTCCCTTTTTATCTTGTTTGAAATGGAAATCTATGGCTTTGGGGACAGCAGCAGCAATGACCCTTTAAAACCCTCCCTCAGAAATTGCCCACAATACACTGGGGGAGGAATAAATGTCACCATATTGAGCCCTTTCCTTGGGGGCATTAATGATTAAAAGATTGCCATGCCCTGTAACTATAATGAAGACAAAAATGGTAACATTCTATAGTTACAGGAAGCAGCCATTATTATTATTATTATTATTATTATTATTATTATTATTAACACAGTCAGACAGGTGTTATTGACTGGTTTGTTTTATCCAGACATCGAGTCCTTCCCAAGGACCTGGGATGGCTGGATTTTATTGTCAGTTGTTATAGATATCGTCGCAGAATATAGGCTGTTCCCAGTAAAGCTGCTTTTTGTAATTGGCTGATGGTGATTTCTGTGGCCCCGATGGTGTTGAGGTGCTCTTCAAGGTCTTTTGGAACTGCACCCAGGGCGCCAATTACCACTGGGATTATTTTGGTCTTCTTCTGCCACAGCCTTTCAATTTCAATTTGTAGATCTTTGTATTTGGTGATTTTTTTCTTTTTCTTTTTCTTCTATTCTGCTATCCCCTGGTATTGCTATGTCGATTATTTTAACTTGTTTTTCTTTCTTCTCGACTACAGTTATATCTGGTGTATTGTGTGGCAGATGTTTGTCTGTTTGTAGTCGGAAATCCCATAAAATTTTTGCATCTTCATTTTCTACAACTTTTTCAATTTTATGGTCCCACCAATTTTTGGCTAGAGGTTGTTTTTATTATTATTATTATTATTATTATTATTATTATTATTATTATTAACACAGTCAGACAGGTGTTATTGACTGGTTCGTTTTATCCAGACATCGAGTCCTTCCCAAGGACCTTGTTGTTGTTGTTGTTGTTGTTGTTATCCCACTCTTCCTCCAAGGAGCCGAGAGCGGTATACATGGTTATGCTTATCCTCACAACAACCCTGTAAGGCAGATTAGACTGAGAGATACATGACTGACCAAAGTCACCCTGTGAGTTTCATGGCTGAATGGGATTTGAACTCTGGTCTCCATGGTCCAAGTCCAACACTCTAGCCACTACACCACACTGGCTCTCCAGAGTGGATTACTTTTTAATCATTAATCCCCCCAGGGAAGGATGTCAGAGGACGTAACAGTTCTTCCTTCAGTGCGTGGGGTACATGGTGCATCCCTACTGGACACATGAGCCATCCACAAGTGCAACAGCGAGACGGCACTGTCTAGGCAGGGCCTTTTCCCTTTCCACAATGGCTACTTGGCTGTTGCTTGTGGAAGGACTCTCTCCTCCCTCCCTCTTGGAAGACTGCAACACACAAATTAATACATTGTATTTACTCAGCATCCCACATCTACTCTCATGTTGCCATCCCTACAGCAACACTGTCAAGGTAGGCCAGTATGATTATCCCCATATAATGCAAGGGTACGCAATGTGTGGCTCTCCAGGTGTTGCTGAACTACAACTCCCATCATCCCCAACTGTAATAAATTGTGGCTGGAGTGATGGGAGTTGTAGTTCAGCAACATCTGGAGAGCCACAGATTGCCTACCCCTGAACGAAGATGTTCATGAAAGAGGTAGGATTTGAATCAGAGACTTCCTGATTCACAGCTCAGTCTCACAGACACCAGGTAGACATCAGCCAGAAAGGAGAGCCTGTTTTGAGAGTACATGCATGGAGTAGAGAGAGTGGACAGAGAGGAGTTTTTCTCCCTCTTTCACAACACTAGAACCAGGGTCATCCCATGAAACTGAAGGCCGGGAAATTTAGAACCAATAGAAGGAAGTAGTTCTTCAGACAGCACATAAGAAGTACTTTTCCATGCAGTACTTTTTCACACAGGTCTATCTTCGGGTATCACCGGTTCATCACACGGTTCTTGTGGCGACCTGGGATCGGGTCTTCTTAGTTGTCGTCCCTAGGCTGTGGAACACACTCTCAATGGATATGAAAGGATTATCTTCCTTGGAGGCCTTCAGGAGAGCCTTAAAGATCCATCTGTTTAGCCTGGCTTTTAACGATATCTAGTTTTAGTTTTAAAATTAATCTGCTTTTAAATGTTTTATTTTATTTTATTTTAATTGTTATGTGTTTTTTTAATTTTAATGTAGTAAAATAACCCTGAGTAACTTTAGGAAGGGTGGTATATAAATTGAATGAATGATCTATAGAATTCTCTGCCATGGGATGTAGTGATGGCCACCAGCTTGGATGGCTTTAAAAAGGTTCCTCCATGAATTTTAGACAAATGGCTATAGGCTACCTCCAGCCTTAGAGGTAAGGTGCTTCTTCCAGAGAGGAAAGCTGGTCTTGTGGCAACAAGCATGACATGTCCCCTTAGCTAAGCAGGATCTGTCCTGGTTGCGTATGAAAGGGAGACGGGAAGTGTGAACACTGTAAGATATTCCCCTCAAGGGATGGAGCTGCTCTGGGAAGAGCAGAAGGTTTGAAGTTCCCTCCCTGGCAGCATCTCCAAGACAGGGCTGAGAGAGATTCCTGCCTGCAACCTTGGAGAAGCCGCTGCCAGTCTGTGAAGACAATACTGAGCTAGATGGACCTATGGTCTGACTCAGTATAGGGCAGCTTCCTATGTTCCTACGTTCCTACGTGTTCAGAAGGTCCCATGTATTGGGACCATGGTGGGGGCAGGTTGAAGCCCGGCTATCTTCTCTACTGCAGCTGCCATCTGTGCAGGAGGCCAATCCAGCTGCTGTTGACTAAATATTCCCAAGAAAAATGGGATCTCTAGCATGGGTGCCCAGATGTTGTTGGACTACAACTTCTATCATGGAGTTGGCCTTTGGCCACTATGGATTGGGGATGATAGGAGTTGTATTCCAACAACATCTGGAGACCCAATCTTGAGAACTCCTGCAGTAAAAGCGAATGATGCTCTAAAAGGCATGTGGAAGTGAGCCTTTAGCCACTGTGCGAGACCAATGCTCAAGCTGCTGACGGCAGCATGGAGAATATCCTGTTCCTCCTTCTGGCCGGGTCTCTAGTACTCGACAGACATCTCACTCTAGGCATTTGTTTGCTGCTTCCTTCTTTAAAAAGAAAAGAGCCTCGATGGTCTGCGCGACGCAGTATTTGGAGCTAAATAACAACCCAAATTGCAGGACAAAGACGGGCACTTCTCGTCTAGAAGAAGCTGAGAGGATTAAAGAAAGCAAGGGGCCCCATTTAGCTACAGCTTTACTGTGTAGAGTCCTTAACATAATGGGGCCTTGGCTATAGGAAACAGTATTGCTAATTTAATTCGCTTTAACAAAGCAGATATCACAAGGCCCCAGATCTAAATCTGATTGCTCCCCATTCAAATTGGATTCACATATACATTCCTGTAAATCTGAGGGGAAAGAATCTTCTTAGACTGGACTACTGGTTTTTGTGTTGTTTTTAATATGTTTCCTCCAAATACACTTCTATATCGATTAAGCAACTCTCTGGGGGAAGAAAAGAGAAAACTTCTGACACTTTTATTTAACTGACCCCATAAAACCCAAGCAAAATCGGTGCCTCAGCGATTCCCACTGAATGATTTTTCCATTGCATTTCACATCTTATCAGGGATTTGCTTGGGCACAAAGCTTTTTCCTGTAGGTCAGTTCAATCAGATGCTCAGAGCTGCCTTTCTTGCCATTGATTGGGTTGTCAGGTTGGGTTTTGGAGGCTTGTAACTAGAATCATGTAACTGGAGAGTTGGCAGAGTTCTCAGGGTCAAGCTGTTGTCCCGAAAAAGGTTCCCCTGTACCAGAGAAGCCTGTCCAATGGTCTTTTTGTAAACACAGAAAAAAATTCTAGAGTGACCAGCAGCCTAAAGTTGTGATAAATATTGAAGGTTGCTGTTGGCCATGATGTCTACCAGCCAACACTTTCCCACCCCAAATAGGACCTGAGTTAGAAACAGCATGAGCTCATATCTTTGCTGCTGTTTTTTTACTTGGGAGTAGATATGTGGCTGCCCAGTCCCAAGCTGGGACTCCCAACTATGCTAAAAAACCCAGCTTCTCCCTTGATTTCTATAGGAAACTCTTACAATGAACCCCTCCCTACACCCAAAATGGTCTCCTATGGACAGAGGTGCACCTAGGTAATTTTGGAGCCTGGGCCTAAAGGCCTTTTGGTACCCCCCACCGCACCCCACCCGCCACTACCACCAACACCACCAACACCAGATAAGCTGCAATGCACTATTTTTTTACACCAGAACATGCTCAGGGAGAGATGGAAACTCTTTTTATTTTTAGAAGAGATTCTGAATAAGATACTTCCCAC
This sequence comes from Hemicordylus capensis, assembly GCF_027244095.1. Taxonomy (NCBI): domain Eukaryota; kingdom Metazoa; phylum Chordata; class Lepidosauria; order Squamata; family Cordylidae; genus Hemicordylus; species Hemicordylus capensis. The sequence goes on from NC_069658.1 coordinate 5,226,349, forward strand.
TGACTTGCGGAGATACACCACATTTTGCATGCTCAGCATTTGGAGGCCCCCCAGGCCTACAGGGGACTGGACCTCTGCCCGGAGGTCCAGTCCAAGGAGCACCACTGCCCATGGAAACCCAGAAGTTTGCTATGCAGACCACGAGAAGGGTTACTCTGGTATTTTATTATCTCTGTGCTCTTCTTTAACAAACTCAAGCATCTGCTTTAGAGTGGTGACCAGATTTTTCAGAAAGTGAAAGTGGAGGATGAATTTGGAAATTGAGCAAAATACTTGAGCAAAGTTCAGGGGGGGCCAAAATAGTTTCAGAAAGATGGGGTGAAATTGCTCAGGGTGAGGAAAGGGGTCACAGATGTGCAAGTCTGCCATTTGGTTAAGCAACTGGTTCTGTTGCTTAACTGGTTTCTGATCTTCGACTTCTGGTTAGGACAGTGAAACAGAGAAGAATTGCCAGGGGCTGAATTTAGAATTGGAACACATAGGTGTGGGAACTCTCAGGCAAATTATCCTAGCTCACATTTTTCAAATTAGAATTTTTTTCCTCCAAAATTGCCAGATAAGGATTTTGATAGATTTGGGGATTTTAGAAAAAATGAAGGTGAGTTTAGCAAGTTTATTTTTTTCATAAAATTATGCTTGAAAGCCAAATTTTTATAACAATCCCACCAGACAAGACTGGGCTAGACTGGGCCAGACTGGGCTCCCAGTCCGTTTCCAGACCCAATGCAAAGTGTTAGTTTTAACCTTTCAAGCCCAAAATGGCTTGGGACCGGGTTACCTGAAAGAGGAGAGTAAAGCAAAGTGTGCCATCAAGTCGGTGTCGACTTCTGGCAACCACCACAGAGCCCTGTGGTTGTCTTTGGAAGGATACAGGAGGGATTAACCATTGCCTCCTCCCACATAGTATGAGATGATGCCTTTCAGCATCTTCCTATATCGCTGCTGCCCAATATAGGTGTTTCCCATAATCTGTGGGAAACATACCAGTGAGGATTCAAACCATTTCCCCACTGTGCGCCTTGCCCCATATGTCACAACCCGGACCTTAAGATCTTCTCCGACTGCCCCGCCAAATGAGGTGAGGTGGGTGGCTGCTAGAGAGAGGGCCTTTTCGGTGGTTGCACCCTGTTTATGGAACAGCCTCCTCAGTGAGTTTCACCTGGCTTCACCACTTCGTTCTTTTAGATGCCTGGTAAAGGCCTTTTTGTTCACTCAGGTCTTTTAAATTTAAAATTTTGATTTTTAAAAACTGATTTAAAAACTGATTTTAATAGAGTTTTTAAATTGCTTTTGTTGTATTTTGTATTTTCTTTCTCACGCTTTTGGTCTTTTCCTCAATTCCTTTCATGTTTGTTTGTTGAACCTAATTGTATTTTATCAGTCGACCTTTGCTTAACTTGTCTAATTTTATTGTTTTATCTGATTGTGAACCACCTTGAGGCTACTGGTGGTATATAAATGTATTGACTATGGCTGTAATGTATTATGTGTTTTTATTTTATGTTTTAATGTTGTGTTGTGAGCCACCCAGAGAACAATGTGGCTAACAAATAAAGTTGTTGTTGTTGTTAATTAGATTTATGGTTTTAAACTTAAATTTTGGTTTTAAATGATTTTAACGTTTAAATGATTTTAAGTGTTTAATTGATTTAGCTTGGATTTGAACTGTTAATTGATTGTAATTGTTTTTATTTTGTTGCAAACTGCCCTGAGCCATTTTTGGAAGGGTGGTATATAAATAAAATAAAATAAAAATAAAAATAAAAATAGCTATGATTTGCTATATGACACCTTCCTACACCCATATGTTCAAATCCCATGGCATCAGTAGGTGAACCCTCTAGACAATGTGGGTGGAATCCGTCTTCTGACCCAGTGGACCACCCTGCTGGCCATCCGCCAAGCCTTCTCCTCCCTGGTGTCCTGAAGACGTCTTTCCATTCAATCCACAGCTCACATTTTCATCTCCCTGGTGGCTCCATTGGAAATTGATCTAGCTCTAAATGGAAGTCACCTTTCTTCTTTATGCATTTGTAAAAATTTCATATCTCTAGATGACTGATTATGCATTTGATCTGTTACATTATGCCTCTGTGCACCCTACCAAACGGCTTCCTGCAAGACTCCTAAGATTTCTATGGGGAATGCTTTGCAATCGAACCCTGTTGTTTAATGGGATTTCCACCTGCGTCTGGCATATTTCCTAGCATTTCACAACTCATATTATAATTTATAGTGTAATGTATTTTTTTTATACCATGCTATAACATAAAATATTGCCACTTTGTCCTCAGCTCTCAAGGAGAGAATCTAAAGGATTTTATTTTTTGTTCCTGTAGAAGAAAATATTCTTAAAAAAAAAAAAAAAGAATTCTAGAAAACAACTAAAAGGGGGTGGTGGTGATGGTGCTGGTGCTGGTGGAGGTCTTTTCAGCCAATTATTTATTGTTGACAATCCATTTGGCAGATGTAAAAAATCACCAAAAACAAAAGAAAACAAATAAATTAAAAGAATTAGAGTTTGTTTTTTTAAGAAGGTCCAATACTTTTCTCCATTTTGAAAGGGGAAACCGAGACCTCTAGGACACTGTGGCTGACATCCTGATGCAGTGCTGATGCAGTAGGAAGACACATCTGCAGGGTGAAGAGGTCTTTTTAGATTTGCAGCAGGAGGAGTGAATTTTGGTGATCTGCTCTGCCTTCAGAAGTGCCATGTGTCACCTGGAAATATGTCCCTGAGGGCTCTGTGACCCTCAGGAACATATTTCTAGGTGGTGCAGGGCACCTCTGGAGGCAGAACTGCCCTGCACCAGTTCATCAAAATTTCCTCCTCCCCTGCTACTCGCCTGACGTGGTGCAGCTAGGGCAATTCTCTGCAACATGGCCATTTCTTCCTGGTGTGTTTATGCCGTGTTAGTCAAGATGTGAATGCATGTGGTTATGCAATGGGAGGGGCATCTGCACACAGCTGTCAGGTTTTGTTCTGTTGAGATGTGGCAGAAGGCAGAGGTTGAATCATTTATATTCAGTCCTGGCAAAACTCCGGATGGGTCATGGGAGCCAGAATGGCTTCTGTGGCTTTTCCTCATTAGAACTGAACTGAAAGTTCTCAGGTGGGCACGAAAATTGGGAGGGGAGTCCTGACCTGATTTTGCACCACCTGTGCAGTTCTCGCTTCTCCCGCTCCCACAATCCACCCCTCTGAGTGATATTATGTCCTCATGTAGTGGAAGTGATTTTAGCAGGGGTGGAGTAGTGACTCTCACTGCCACCTCACCCCCACGATTCCTTCCTGGAATTATGCTAGCTACATGATGATGTCACCCTATTTGGAGAGTGGTTTGTGGGAAACCTGGCTCCATGCCAGGTCGCAACTGCCATGGGTGAGTTTCATCTCCTTCAGTTTTGGAGCTCTTTAAAAACCGCCAAGATGGCCACCATTTTGGCCTCTTGCAAAAACTGGGAAGGGGATTTCAGCTCCACCCTAACTCTAGCATGGGGAAAGTACCAATAACACACACTTCCTGGATCCAACCCGGGTCTGGAATTTAATAAACCTAGGGTGGGATGATATGGGTGTTCCAGAGGGGAGACCTGGCCCATCTCACCCCAAGCCAGTCTTTTAGCTCTTTCTCTCTCAAGGTGTACAGAAAGTCCCCTTGAGAGAAAAACTGTAAAAGTTTGTAAATGTTTTTAACTTGGTACAACCTGGTTATCAAAGGTTTTTAAACTGTTCTGAATGTTTTAACTGTTAATTGTTTTATGGTGTTTTAGAGTCTCTGTTTTTAATTGTTAATTGATTTTAATTGTTTTGTTTTAATGTAAACCACCCTACGCCATTTTTGGAAGAGCGATATACAAACCAAATAAATAAATAAATAAATAAATAGTTGCCCTCCCACACATCAGCTCCCAGCATGCACGCCTGCTTATTTTCCAGCATCGGCATAACTGTTTGTTTGTTTGTTTATCTATCATATTTTTATACCACCTGATATGTACATCTCTAGGTGGTGTACAAAATTAAAATTATTTACAAGTCAACACATTAAAATACACAACACAATAAAAGCAATAGTATAAAAGAGTTATTGAAACAAACTATTAAAATTATTAAACTTAATTCTAATTAAAAGCCTGTGAGAACAAGAGAGTCTTGAGGGTCCTCCTGAAAACAAACAGAGAAGGAGATGCTCTTATTTCAGGAGGGAGCATATTTCAAAGCCCTGGGGCAGCCACAGAGAAAGCTCGGTCCTGGGTCACCACAAAACGGGCTGGTGGCAACTGTAACTGGACCTCTCCAGAAGATCGAAACAGGTGACAGAGTATATTACAAAGAAGGTGCTCTCTTAAATAGCCTGGACTAAAGATGTTAAGGGCTTTATAGGTAATAACCAGCATTTAGTATTTCATGCAGGAAAACATATTGGCAGCCAGTGCAGCTCTTTAAAACCGGTGTTATGTTGTCCCTTCGTGTTATCCCAGATATCAATCTGGCTGCCGCATTGTGTACCAATTGTAGTTTCTGGACTATGTACAAAGGCAGCCCCACGTAGAATACATTACAGTAGTCAAGCCTGGAGGTTACTGCATAAGTGCCACTGTTTTAAAGTCATTCACCTCTAGAAAGGGACGAAGCAGACCTATCAGCAGAAGCTGATAAAAAGTGCTCCTGGCCACTGCCTCAACCTGAGAAACGAGGGAGAGCTTTGGATCTAGGAGCAAGCTACGTACCTGATCATTCAGGGAGAGCATAACCCCATCCAGAACAGGCAGATCTAAACCATCTCTCAGGTCCCAAGCCCCCACAGTCAGTACCTCCATCTTATTTGGATTCAACTTCAGTTTGTTGTTCCTCATCCAGCCCATTACCACCTCCAGGCACTATGGTGCGGCCACACCTGGAGTACTGCGTACAATTCTGGCCACCACATCTAAAAAAGGACATTGTAGAACTGGAAAAGGTGCAGAAGAGGGCAACCAAGATGATCAGGGGCCTAGAGCACCTTCCTTATGAGGCAAGACTACAACACCTGGGGCTTTTTAGTTTAGAAAAAAGATGACTGCAGGAAAACATGATAGAGATCTATAAAATCATGCATGGGGTGGAGAGAGTGGTTAGAGAGAAATTCTTCTCCCTCTCCCATAACACTAGAACCAGGGGTCATCCCATGAAATTGATTGCCAGGAAATTTAGGACCAACAAACGGAAGTACTTTTTCACACAATGCATAATCAACTTATAGAATTCTCTGCCACGAGATGTGGTGACAGCCAACAACCTGGATGGCTTTAAGAGGGTTTTGGATAACTTCATGGAGGAGAGGTCTATCATCGGCTACTAGTCGGAAGGGTAAAGGCAAGCTCCAGCCTCAAAGGTAGGATGCCTCTGAATACCAGTTGCAGGGGAGTAGCAGCAGGAGAGGGGCTTGCCCCCAACTCCTGCTGTAGGCTCCCAGAGGCATCTGGTGGGCCACTGTGTGAAACAGGATGCTGGACTAGATGGGCTTCCTTGGGCCTGATCACGCCTTCTTTTCACCACTTCTTTTCTGTTAGTGACATATCTTCAGTTGCTTCCTTGGGAAATACGTCAGCCACCTCCAAATAACTGCAAGGGTTACTGCCTGGGCTAAAGGCGGCACCTGGCAAAGTGTGAACATTTCCTTTGATTTAACAAACCAGTATCAGTATCAGTATCTCTGCCTGAGTCCACTGAAACAAATGCCAATCCAGCCAGCTGACATCCAGTGCACTTTAGATCAGGGCCCTAAAAGACAAGAATCTTCTGGGCATCACACTAGTCCTGGGTAACGAATGCCTTGTGAGCCCTGTGGAAACTTTTCCTTTGTGTTGCTGGTGGCTTGCCTGTGTCTCTCTCAAGCTGGAACCTTGTGCAAATTACAGCTCTTCGGGACCCAGTCCCTCCCAGGCAAACATGGGGGTGAACTTGAGCCACGGCAGAGAGTCTGCTGCTTCCTGACAGGCAATTTGGGATGCCGGCACTGGGTAGTAGAGAGCTAACTGGCATCTATGCTCAGCAGATGAAGCAAAACAAAGACATCCCCCCCACCACCACCATAGAAGTGGGGAGTGTGTGTGTGAGATTTAGTCTCTGCAGTGGCTGGATTACTCATATAATCAGCTCGGAGCAAACAGAATGGAAACAGACCCATGCCCCTCTCTCCCCCACACTCCCCTGCTGCCTGCCTCTCCCCAGGGGCTCACATTTGGCTGGGCTGTTGCCACTCAGCAGCATCCTGGACCACTCGTCCCTTTCTAATCTCCAGCATCCCGCAAACTCTCTTTCCGCCCCACACCCCACCGAGTTCCACTCAAAGGTTTTGTTTAGCAACTGTGCTCCCTGCCTGTCATTCTCCTGGGCCGTACAGAAGGCTGCTGGGCTCTTTTCCTGAGCCATCTTTGCTGCATGCTGAGATTTTCGCTCGGGAAATGTTTCACCCTTTCCTTCCCACTAAATGTCTCTCTCAGGCAAAGAGGGACTGGCTCCGATGGCATTGATGTAAAGATCTATGTGTGCTTCGCAGACTCTGCTGGTCCAGGGATAAGGTCGTCGCCCAGGTAATTTGCCTATGGACAGCGGCAGCAAGAGCATTCAGAGAAATCCAGTGCCTAGGCATAGCGATAGTGGCCAAAATCCTCCATGGGCACAACTAACGAAGTTGCATGAGTGCAGGGCGGTTGCATCGCGGCACAAAGTCATGTCGCTGTGCGTAGTTGCAGTCTTCCGCTCTTGCACAAAAGGTCCCCTGAAAAATATGTGAGGGAGAGGTTCCACAGCAGGAGGTGTGCCCCCTTGTTGCACAAGTGCAAAGGTTTTTGCACTAGCACAACACTAGTTGGAGTGCACGTTGCTAAGGCAGCACATCTCGCGGAACATCCTTCTGCAAGCAAAACATTAGTCTTGATGTTGGCCTGTGGCATCAGACCGTTTGAAGTCTCAGAGGCAGGGAACACTCCACAAATCTCACTGGTTCACAACACAGGAGCCGCCCCCTCCAGCTGCATGGATGGGCACTTCCACAATTCCAGCTATGAATGCTCTTTCTGTTTAAACTTAGCCATGTACTTAGATGGCGGGGGCGGGAGGGAAATGAGATTAGACATTCCTAGAGAAGAGTCTCACTGAATATCTAGTCATGACGACTTTGTGGAACCTCCATGTTCAGAGACCGCCTTCCTCTGAATACCAGTTGCTGGTGGGCGCAAGAGAAGGAGCAGGCTACTCCCTTCAAGTGCTACCTGGAGGTATCTAGTTGCTGCCTATTTATTTAATTTTATGTTTATATCATACTCTTCCTCCAAGGACCCCAGCACAGTAGGCATCTTCTTGTATGCTCTTAAGTAGCCATTTTCATTTCAAAACCTAGTCCCCTGAAATGTGGCTAGGATCCCCAGCTGTGGTTGGACTCCAGTACCCAGTATTCCCACCCTTTGGCCATGGTGGCTGGGGATGATGGGCATTGTAGTCCACCACCATCTGGGGACTCAGATGTTACAGGAACCAACTGACTGCCTGCAAAACCAACAGCTAGGATCTACATTCATTCATTCATTCATTTATTTAACGTATTTTTTTTTATACTGCCCCAAACGTACATCTCTTATGGGGCTACGTATGGTATGAAGAAAGTGGAAGAGAGAGAGGAAGGTTTCTCCCTCTCTCAAGGTTGATTCTCAAGCAGTCCCTCTGTCTCAGGGCTTCACAACTCAAATGCCGGAACCATACACAACTTGGTGTGCAAGGGCCGAGGTCAATTCTTAGCACATTATTACATTAAAATTTAAAATATCATTCGTTACTTGTGGCTCTATTCCCCCTGTCAACAGACCCATAAGTTTAACCAAGGAATAGTGGCCAGAAAATAGGTCCTGTCTCTGCTCAGTCAGTGGGGCCCCTAGAGTGCAAGCCAGCCCAAAATAAATGCCAACTCCTCTCCTCTCCCTAAACTGTCGTTGCTTTCAGGCTGCAATGCTAGGCATGCTTACATGGGAGTAAGCCTCACTGAGCACACCATGCAACATATTTCTGAGAAACCATGCATAGGATGGCACTATAAGGCAGTTTTCAGTTCCTATGTTGCTGCAGGATACCTGGGGCCCAGTAAAATAGTCCCTGTGAGCTGAATCTGGGCCCCGGGGCTTATGTTGTACAGGCCTGGTCTACACCCTGGTCGAGGTTGCCCAACAACACAGTTGGGCTGCAGACAGAGGGACTGCTTGAGGAGCAACCTTGGGAGAGGGTGAAACCTTTCTCTCTCTTCCACTTCCTTCACACCATGCGTAGCCCCATAAGTCTCTCTCATAGCCACTTAGTCCCCACCTCCCCCGCTAAACTGAAAAGCCCCAAACATTGTAGGCTTTTTCAATGCTTCAATGCCTTGCAGATTTTTCTGTGGTTACGGCAAGGAAAGACTTTAGTATCAACGAGTAGTATGAATCCACTCTGTCTTTGTGGGCCTCTGGGCAGCAGAACATCCGTCAGCCCCCAGACTCCACCATCACCCCTGTGAAGAAGAGAAATACTGGCTCGGTGAAAGTGGGCCCTTGGGCACGTGTGGGTCCAGCTCTTGGGATGGTCAGGCCAGTTCCTGGCCCCAAAGTTCCCCCCAGACTCCCCAATCAGCCCTGCCTTTACCCCCAGTTCTGAGAAGTGCTGTTGGATTTAACCAAGTCTTTTGCTTGGCATATCCTAATCATCCCTGGGGGCAGTGGAGCAAAGTGTACAGCGTTCCGGGGACGAGTGCCATCAGCCGCCGCTGCAGCCTTGCCAACCCTCCATGTTTTCGACCGGGCGCCTTCAAAACCAATCGATTGGTAAATGGCTAAATAGTGAGAGAAATTGCTTTCTCTCATTATCCGCGTGGCTGTGTCATTACCCTTTAATATTGCATCGTTATTGACTGATACGGCCTGTCAAGGCATGGCTGGCGGGATCTAATGCCGGGGTAGGGGAGGTGCCAAAGATTTCATTAGAACTTTACTCCTCTAATGTATGTGGGTGGGTGCAAGATGTCCAGGAAAGCACAGATGCTTTAGCTCTCCGAAAGGAACAGGTGGGGGCCTCTGGCACCTGGGTTTGTGCCCCTGTCCATGTTTTACCACCCAAACTATGGAAAGGGGGAGGATGGGCAGGGATAGCACAATAGTGATGCTGAGACTGATTGTCAGCCATTGAGGAGAGGAGAGCTGGTCTGGTGGGAGCAAGCAGGACTTGTCCCCTTAGCTAAGCAGGGTCCACCCTGGCTTGAAAATGAATGGGAGACTAGAAGTGTGAGCACTGCAAGTTATTCCTCTCAGGGGATGGAGTTGCTCTGGGAAGAGCAGAAGGTTCCAAGGTCCCTCCCTGGTAACATCTCCAAGATAGGGCTGAGAGAGATTCCTGCCTGCAACCTTGGAGAAGCCGCTGCCAGTCTGTGAAGACAACACTGAGCTAGATAGACCAATGGGGTCTGACTCAGTATATGGCAGCTTCCTAGGTTCCTATGAGGAACTCCGTTCCTCTCCACTAACTCCTGTCTCCTTGCAAACAGCTTCTCCCATAAGCACCCTCCTCCCAAGGTCCATCTAGGCCAGCATCCCATTTCCCACAGTGGCCAGTCTGATGTCTCTGGCAAACCCACAAGGAACTCAGGAACATAAGAGGCTGCCTCATACTGAGTCAGGTGATTGGTCCCACTAGCTCAGTACAGTTTACACTGACTGGCAGCTGCTCTGTGAGTCTTCAGGCAGGAGTCTCTGTCTCAGCTCGACCTGGAGATGCCAGGGAGTGGACCTAGGACCTTCTGCATGCAAGCAAGCAGATGCTCTTCCACTGAGCTATGGCCCCATCCCCTAAAAGGAATATCTTGTTCACATGTCATATCCCATCCAAGTGCAAACCAAGGCAGACCCTGCTTAGCAAAGGGGGCACTTGTACATACTTGCCAGCATGAGACCTGCTCTCCTCCAAGCAGGCAATAGTCTTCCCTTGCTGAAAACCAGCAGCTGATATTCAGAGGCAAACTGCTTCTGAACATGGAGGCTCCACATAGCCATCATACTTATGAGTCATTATTTATTTATTTATTTATTTATTTATTTATTTATTTATTTAAATTGTCTTATACACCACCTCCTCCAAAGACTCTAGGTGGTGAACAACAATGCCAATAACAATTAATCATCATCATCATCATCATCATCATCATCATCATCCTAGGTCCTTGGGAAGGACTCGATGTCTGGATAAAACAAACCAGTCAATAACACCTGCCTGACTGTGTAAACAAGATAATAATAATGAAAGGGCAAGCACCTGTCAAAACAGGTGGGTCTTAAGAAGGCCCTTAAAAACAGCCAGGGAGGGGGCTGAATGACTCTGTGTGTGTGGGGGGGAAGAGTGTACCAAAGAAAAGGGGCATTTGTAGACCTCTCCTCCATGAATTTGTCTAATCCCTTTTTAAAGCCGTCTAAGTGAATGGCCATCAATACACCCAGTGGTAGTAAATTCGATACATTAATTGGGCATTTGGTAAAGAAGTACTTTCTTTTGTCGATCATGAATCTCCCGCCCAGTTCCATTAGACTCCAAGTTTTAATTTTAGGTGAGGAGGAGTCTGCCCCCCCCCCACTACTTTTCTTCACACAATTTTGAAAAGTGGTGCAGTTCTTTGGCTCATCCCTCATCATCCCCAAACTCTCCTGTTCCTCCTTTAATTGATGCTCTTGCTTCGTCAACTTGGCAAATGTGACTTTTTTAGACATGCTGTTCACTTTTCCTTTTCATTCTTAATTGACCCATCTAAAAGCAATCAAACGAACGTTTAGCGATGGCATGGAGAACGGCAGGAGACCTCTTCTCCTCCCAGCTCCATTATTCATGAGTGCGTGTGGTGGGGAGGCACAGGAGAACCCCAGGAGCCACTTAAAATCTTAGAATTATGAAGCTGGGAGGTACACCCACTGATCATCTAGTCTAACCCTTTTCTGGAGGCAGGGAATCCTATATCTACAGCTTCCCCCAAGAAATGGCTCATCAGCTTCCTTAAAAAAAAAAAAAACCCTCCAAGGAAGGCCATCTCATACCTTTTCAAGGCAGATGGTTCAGGTTCTAACTAATTTTTATGAATTACTAAATACACAACAGCTCTAATCAGACATTATACAAAAGGCACTCTACATCAGTAGATTGTCTAAAATGGGGCCAGGAGTCCCACCCTGCCCACTTCAGTCATTCCTGTCAGCACACTGCTCATGGTTAGAGTGGCATTAGTCTGAAGAGGGGAATGCCGTCTCCTTGATAGTGGGTTCTTCCATGATTGGGAGACCTGTGCCTCCTGATCATGATCAGACGAGAGCCGGTCTTGTGGTAGCAGGCATGAATTGTCCCCTTTCCTAAGCAGGGTCTGCCCTGGTTTGCATTTGAATGGGGGACTCCATATGAGAGAGGAGAGCTGGTCTTGTGGTAGCAAGCATGACTTGTCCCCTTAGCTAAGCAGGGTCTGCCCTGGTTGTATATGAACGGGAGACTAGAAGTGTGAGCAATGGAAGATATTCCCCTCAGTGGATGGAGCCACTCTGGAAAGAGCATCTAGGTTCCAAGTTCCTTCTCAGGCATCTCCAGGATAGGGCTGAGAGAGATTCCTGCCTGCGACCTTGGAGAAGCCACTGCCAGTATTGTGAAGACAATACTGAGCTAGATAGACCAATAGTCTTACTCAGTATATGGCAGTTTCCTATGTTCCTATGAACATTCTAAGATATTTCTCGCTCTGGGAACAGCATCTGCATGCAGAAGGTCCCAAGACCCCTCCCTGGTATCCCCAAGATAAGACAGAGAGACTCCTGCCTGCAACCTTGGAGAATCCGCTGCCCGTAAGCACCCACCATCATGGATGTGCTCTTTCCCTTTTCAGACAAACACCATTCTAACTGTGAGTGGGGTGGCTAATATGACCCACCAAACTAAATACATCCTGCCAATCACTTTATTGTGGCCCACTGGGACTCCATGAGCCTGTTTTTGCCATCTCCGGCAAGCAGCAAACATAGGAGGTTGATGCAGAACTGCTGAGATGGCCTGGGTGTGGCATGATGGGTCATAGGTTGTGCAGGCCTGTCTTAAATCAACCTGCCTCTAATGTGAAGCCATTTATTCTTGTGCACGATTTCTCATCCTTTTTCCTAGGCTATTTATGCTGAATTCCTTCACTCGTCCCCAGTGTGATTTGTCTTTTAAATTTCCATATTCTGACGACTCCCTCGTAACCTTTTCAGCTCATTAGCAGCCTCCTTCAATGGTGGGACCCAGAACTGAATACAGAAGGGTCTGCATGAGGTCCCACCAGTGCTTCTCAGGGCTGATTCATACATGTATGTTCCTCACTTAGCGATGGCAACATCCCTTGATACATTAACATCAACAGAGCTCTCATGGAGTGCTTCTTCTGTTCAGGTTGGCCAACCAGTTGCAGCAGCAGGAGAAAAATAAATAACCCTTCCAGAGAATACACACTTCGAGACAACTCCTCCTGGACAAATAACGGCACAATAGGTCAGGAGTAGGATCTCCATGCAAGAGCTGCGTTGAGAGTCTAATTACCTTCTGCATGTTTAATAGGCCATATTAGCATAAGGATGCATTTGGCTAATAGAATATTAATGTGATGAAGAAAATGTCTAGTGTATAACAAACCCTTGTTTGTTAATACATTAGACCTTGATTGTATTAGAGGTCCAGATGGGTATATGGAAAGGCAGCTCATGAGGCTGTTACCCGAAGAAGAAGCTAATGAGCAAGCTTGGAGGCTGACCTGTGTCAAAGAGGCTTCCGAGGCTTAGAGCTGGGGTTCCCAAGGATCCCTAAATGTTGTTGGACTACCGTTCCCATCATCCCTGGGAATGATGGAAGTTGTAGTCCAGCAAGCAGCCCTGGGTATTTAAGAGAGCGTCATCTTCGCTATGAGCCCCACTGGCCATTGAGGTCACTTGAGGAGGTCCGTCTCCAGTTGCCACCAACTCGTTTGGTGGCTACACAGAGACGGGCCTTCTCGGCTGCTGCCCCGAGATTGTGGAATGCGCTCCCTGCTGAGATACGATCCTCCCCATCTCTGGCAATTTTCAGAAAACACCTGAAAACGCACCACTTCAACCAGGCTTTTTCAGCTTTTTAAAACTTGTTTTTAAATAGTTCTGAATATTTAATTGTTGTTTTATGATGTTTTTAATTGTTAATTATTGTTTTATGTTTTATAATTTTTGTTTTAATGATTAATTGATTTTAATGGTGTTTTAATGTAAACCGCCCTGAGCCTTTTGGAAGGGTGGTATAAAAGTTTTAATAATAATTAAATAAATAAATAATAATAAATAAATAAACAACTGGGGGCCCTGCTCAACACCATGCGTAATGTTGTCAACCTCTGTCTGTAGCTGCCTTTTCTCTACACTGAAAAGCCCTGACCAAAAGCATAAACAATTCCATAAATACATTTTCAGAATCAATCCTGCCTCTTCTGAAACATTTGGCAATCAGGCTAGCTGGAGCAGAGGAAAGACTTCATGGAGAAAAAAAGAAAAGAAAATGGGGGGGGGGGGAGAAAGAAAGAATCCTGTGCAAGATTTTCCACACTCCCCTAACTCCTTTCTTCTTCTTCCGTCTTCTTCAGGAGAAACTGCCACTTAAGACAACCTTGTTCTTTTGACAACCGGATTTGCAGAGTCTCCAGGTAACCCTCTGAAGACCAGCACACAAAGGAAGTGTGAATCTCGCCTTGTTTGTTCGGCAGACACAGGATTCACATCAACTTGGCAGCTCTGGCAACATCCAGATGGTCGGGAGAAATCCCATTAAGGGCCTGGGCAGAGTGGAGAGCTCGCTTTTCAACATGTTTAGCAGAAGCCCAGGAAATGAAGGCCCTGAACTCCGGCAATCCCTCAACAGCATCTTCTTCCCCATTCTCAGAAGATCTCGGGAGCCTCTCTTTTCCACCGCCCCCCCACCCCATTTTACCCACAGGAACAGCTTTTCTCTTTTCCTTACAATCACAGTAAATGTTTAATTGCTCTTTCAATTTGCTCTCGGCACAAGAGAAGCCCCTGCAGTAAAAGAGATCTGTGCTAAAATGCAACTGCTTAAGAAAGAAAGGAAGGGGTTATTTTGGGTCACTTCAATTATCTCTGTTCTTCTTCCCTCTCCTTCAGTTCCGTATTCACTTTAATGGATGCTCTAGGCTGTTTGAGTGGGGAGTGTGCACTTGCTTCCTATTCCAGGGTGGAGGCTGATGCACTTCACTCCCATGTCTAGAAACATCATGTTGGAAGTACTGGATCTGGTGACTGTATGAGGCTCCAGAGACCCGTGATGGGTGAGCTCCTCCACTTTGCCGCGAGTTGTCTCAGAAATAAGCGGAGCTATTGCCCAAATAACCGAGAAACCCCCAACGTGAGCTAGCTTTCCTACACACAGCATGTGTTTTTTCTAAAGAGTAGCGATCTGCCATATGATCCCTTGCCCATACAATGTAAAGTGGTGCAGTCCAGAAAATGTGCTGCTACTCTGCAGCCCTTTTGACATAGTAAACCTCTTCACACGTGCATCTAAACCTGACTTAATTGCCTTTAACCCAGGGTTGCATGTGCGTGTGAATCGGGGCAAATGCCCCAATCCCTGGTAGCTGTGTTCCCTATAACAGGGACGCCCAGATGTCATTGACTACAACTTCCACAATCCCCAGCCAAAGGCCATTGCAGCTGGGGATTCTGGGAGTTGTAGTCAACAACATCTGGGAATCTCTGTTACAGGGAACACTGGCTGGCAGGCTGAATCTGGGTAACCCAGCTTCTACCTATCAGTCTTAACTCAGGTTAGTGAAGAGCTGGGCTAGTACCTGGGCTGGTTGGCCATGTGCCTGCTTTCCCCTGTGTTTCCAGGTCCCAGCAGCCAGCCGCCATGTTTGTGTGAGAGGGCTGCAGCTGAGTGGATGAGCCCATCCCGAGACTCCTGCACATGCAACACTGACAAGGGCTTCTGATATCCATAGGGACACTCAGAATACACACATAGAGAGAGAACATAAAATGGGGACGATGCCAGAGTCTACCGGATAACCCCTAAACACAGTTGCAAGTTACCCTCGCCCTTTTCTCCAGGACAAATGCAGATTGGCAGGCGAACACCAAACAATCACATTTCGTTAATCCACTTACAGAGGTGCAAATGGCTAAGCCTGCTTCTTCGGCTGATGCCTGCCTTCCCAGCTCTGAATTTCACACCAGCTGGAGGGATTTTTATTAACTTGTGTGTGGACTGTGCGGTGATACATTCAGTGTTTATAGAGATCTGTGTGTATCTAAATTCCTGTCGTCTCCCGAGGCTGCGGGATTGCTCCTCGCCCCCTGAACCCTGCCTTGCCTGTTTATAGCACAGAGCAAGGCGTTGTGTCAAAATCAGAAGCCTTTAGCATTTTCAAGTTGCATCTCCCTTCTTGGATTTGGCACACAAAGCGCGACAGAGGAAGATAAGGGCACTCGGAGTTCAGTGCCTCTTATAATTGGACCTAAGATGAGGTTTTTTGGGGGTAGTTTTAAGGTCAATTTGAATATCTACCTGCAGGTGATATTCAGAAACACCAGGGTGAATCCATCAGACGGCAAAGATGAAGCACAGCAGAAGATATAAGGTGGGAGGGTGCATACATTTTGCAATGCATCGCTCAGAATAAGAGATCAGTTTGGAGTCTAAAGCACCAAGAGGAAGAGATTCGCAGAGCGGGTGACTGTCCTAGTGGTTCAACAGCTGAAGCCTCATTAAAAACAACTAGGCTACAAGGGGCGGAAATGTCTGAGGATCAAAACTCTATAGAGATGAGGTGGGGGAGGGGAAGATCTCCAGGTTGTGCTTTCACAAACGCTAGTGAAAACAAGCAAGGTGGTGTACTGCTTTGATCAGGGGTTCTCAGCCTTGGGTACCAGATGCTGTTGACATACAACTTCCATCATCCTCTGTCACAATGACATCATTGTGGCAGGGGATGATAGGAGTTGTAGGCCACCAACATATGAAGACCCAAGTTTGAGAACCCCTGGCTTAGACTGTGGAAGATCTAACCCGGGACTGCTCAACTCTGGCCATCCTGCTAGGGGTGTGCACAGAACCGGCTGGTCCAGTTCAGTTCGAGTCTGGACTGGACACTTTACTTACCCCCCTCCAGGGTAGTTTTTGGAGGTGGTGGTGGTGCTGGTGGTGGTGGAGGGTCTGCGGAGGTTCCCCTTCCCCCCGCCAGCCTCCCTTGATGTCCATACCAGCTGGCTGGCTCTTTGGCCCGTTTAGGCCTTCCCCCTCTGGCATGGTGGCCATTTTGGAGGTGCGCTCATGCAGAGGCCAATTGCGCAGGCATGGTGGCCTCCAAAATGGCTGCCGTGCCAGAGTGGGGAGGCCTGAATGGGCCGAAGAGCCAGAGAGCCGGCCAGTATGGGAATCAAGGGAGGGTGGCGGGGGGAGGGGCAACCTCTGCGGATCCTCCCACCGCCTCCAACAACTCTCTCAGAGCGGTTAAGTAAAAAATAAAATAAAATAAAAAATTTAAAAATTGTGAACCCCACCCCCCAAATGGTCAGGGGGTGTTTGGTCTGAGGTCAGACCAAACAGGGGATGGTTCAATGTCAAACCTGTTTGCACTTCCCTACCTCTTGCAGATGTTGGCCTACAACTCCCATAATCCCTGGCTATTGGCCACTATGGCTGGGGATTATAGGAGTTATTGTCCAAGAACAGCTGTGCGCCCAAAGCTGAGCAGGCCTGGTCTAACCCCTGGCTTTGATTGTTGGGTTTGGATGTGTGAAGCTCAGATTCATGTCACACTGCTAAACTCTGATGCTCACTGGATAGCCTTGGCCAAATCCCTATTTGTCAATCTAGCCTACCTCACAGGATTGCTTGAAGGTAAACCATCACCCTGAGCACATTGCAGGTAGGCCAAGATTGTGGGGCTTGGGCTGAGCTACAATGGATCACCATTTTCCGGGTTGAAAAGCACCTTTCTCTTGGGGGTGACCTTTCAGCCCTCCTAAAAAAATAATAATCAGCAATTCATTTCTGTCTCTCGTTGCACTCATTCCCACCTGACTTCAGTCTGCTCATGTAACTATATGGGCCCTGATGCCCAATGTGATCCCTGATTTGCTGCAATCATCCATGTAACATACCCAGGAAGGAGAAAAATGGAAAGAGTATCCAAGGAAAGGGGCACTAAACCAGCAGCTGCTAAGAGAACCAGTGGAAGCAAAGAAAAAGAAGCAGCAGCAGCAGCTGAACAGGACCCAGAAGCAGAGATGATGATGGTGATGAGTTTGGCAGGAAGCTCAGATGGAGGTGGCATGCATGCCTGGTAGCACAAGACCTACCTTTGCTAAGCCTTTCTAAGGAAGAGGAAGCAAGAACAAATGTCTGCTCAGGATGGATCAGAGTCCTCTTGATATTCCAGGCAGGGGTGAGACGGAATTGACTGCTGCAAAACTGCTCCATTGGTGCCTGGCTGTTGGTGGTGCAACATCTCACTCTGCTCAGCTCCTAGTTCTGTGAGATCCCTTGAGGGTACAGCTCCCCTGCTCTTTCAGCATTCCTCCTTGCCACAAGCCCTCTCCCCTACCTGCTAAACAGCTCCTCTGCCTCATCAGGCTGTGGTGGTGGAGACTGGCCATCAGCCAGCTCTCCGTGTTCAACATTCTGGCTGCAAAACAGACTTCTTTTCTGAAATGTATATACTCTGCAAAGAACTCATCTCAGACCCCTGCCCCTGTGGCTGAATTGCTTATCCAGGGGAAAATCCTCAGTCTTCAAGAAACTGCCCTGATGACGCACCAAAGCTGATCAATCCCATCAAACTCACACCACCACCACTTTGGATTTAGCATGTAGGATGTTGCATGCTCTCCTTCTCCATGAACTTCTCCAATCCACTTTTAAAGCCATCTATGCCAATGACCACCACCACATCTTGGGCCGCATTTGCACTTCATGCATAACCATGGATCCAATGGACCCACGGTTGCGCATCCCTTCTCCTGGTCTCCCATCCAAATTTGGAGGTAATGGAGAGCATCCTCTCTGCAGTCAGCGAGACTGCAGAGAGGTGGGGGAGCTGGCTGTGTGGGCTTCCTTCTTGACTGAAGGACAGCCCACACAGCCAGTCAAGGAGCTTCCTCCCTCCACTCCAGTTCCAGGGGATGCCACCTGCAGTTCCACATTTGGACACACTGAAGGCTGTTTCCAACCTTGTGTTGCAGTGATGAAACTCATTACAACCTGGGGGTTCAGATTGGAATTCCAAATCTGAATCCTCAGTTCCATCACTGCGCTAAACCAGAATTTCCCGCATTCGGATGTAACATCCACGGAACCGCTGGCCCATTCAACTGCAGTTCCCAGATGCTGTTGGATGCCCACTCTCATTATTTCCAAACATGATGGCATTTGTAGCTGGGGATAATGGGAGTTGCAGTCCAACAACATCTGGGCATCTAAGTTTGAGAAGCCCTGCCATCGGATGACTATGTATTGGGTGAAGAAGTATATTCTTTTGTCTGTTTTGAAGATATTGCCAATCCATTTCATTGGGGGACTTTGTATTATGAGGAAGGGAAGGCACCACTTTCTCCCTTTCTCTGCCTTGGATAACTTTACACATCTTTGTCTTCTTCACACATTGTCATCTTTTTTTCTGAATTTCCGAACACAAATGACCTCATGGGAAATGGATGTAAGGAAGTGCACTCCTACTTCCTTGAGATGCATTCCAAAGCCCCCAACCTCTCTCTCCCTCCTTTGCTGAAGCTCAATCCTCTGGGGACAGCATCCTCCGTCACTCTCACATCCACCCACCATCCCACCAATTTCGAGCCCGAGTTAATCCCATCACACTAACAGAATATAACAATGCGCACCGAGAGTATTTAGCCTTTTCCTTGAAATGGAGGAATGTCGACGCGGTTATTAGCAGTTCCTAATGATATTTGCATAGATTAACAGACTTTAATGCAATCATGAATGCGACAATCCCGGGGAAAAATAATGAAGAAATCCATTACCAAGTAATAAAGT
Source organism: Hemicordylus capensis (assembly GCF_027244095.1). Lineage (NCBI taxonomy): Eukaryota > Metazoa > Chordata > Lepidosauria > Squamata > Cordylidae > Hemicordylus > Hemicordylus capensis. Next base: position 5,245,448 of record NC_069658.1, read on the forward strand.
AACTAAGTCAATACAGTAATAATTTTATCCCATATTAGTAATAATTTCATCTCCTGCTGCAAGCCAATTTTTCTGCACATACCATTTCTGGACAGTTTTATAAATATCACCTTTGTTTGAGATAATTAATTAGCAAAATCAAAAAAATATATTGCTGGTATTTTAGACGATAAATTAGTCATTAGGTTTAAACTGGCAGGCTGTAATAAAACTTATTAAGATAAATGTGCCAGGATTCCAGACACTTTGCGAGAGCTACTCCCCTCCATCTTAAGTCACTTCTGGTGCAGCACTGTTATCGCTGTTGGGTGGTCTGTGTGCATATGTATTACAGCCAATTATGAAAATAATGCTTAGAGCTCTCTCTCACTTCCCCCACACAAAAGGCATGCCCCAGCTAACCAGACCATCCAGGGTTAACAAGAGAGGGCGAGACCTCTATTACTTCACCAGACATATCCATCCTTAGATGTACCCACCACCAGGGCACCAAAACCAAACAACAATCACTTGCCCCAAGCTGCTAACCATATAATTTAAACTGTATGGTGGCAGAAATAATAGAAGAATACAGAGGAAGAAGGAGAACAAGTGGCTGAATGTGAGGAAAGGCAGTTAGGTGTACATTTCAGTTTTGTTGGGGATAAGGAACAACAGTAACAACAGCTGATATGCTACGCAGCAGTAACTTGGAATAAGAAGGGCAGCGAGTCAGCAGGGAACCTCCATCGACCCTGTGATCATGGCACATTGCACAGCCAAGCAGACACAAAAGGGGAGGGGGAGCATTTTTCGGTTATCTTTCCTCCCTCCAAAAGTCCTTTTTGTTTCCAAGAATATGTCTGTGAGGGCTGCATGACCCTCAGGAACATATTCCTGCAAGTGGAAAGGGCTTATGGAGGAAGGAGAGAGAAGCGAAGGCTCCCTGCGGACCTGCTGTCCCTCTGACACTGACCTACTAATGCACATCATGTTGGACAACAACAACAACAACAACATAATGGATGACAGTTTTATAAATATCACCTTTGTTTGAGATAATTACTTGCTAGAGAGCTCAAGGGGGGAGATTTGTTTACCTGCCCCAGCTACAGTAGAAGTGCACAGGTAGGAGAGAACAGCTAATTAATGTTGTCTGGAGACATGGAGCTAAAGTTACAAATAAAGCAGTTTATTTGGGAAACCCATCAGGGAGATAGATTGAGACCTACATGCCTCATTGCTAGCTACATACAGGAAGAAAGGAAGGGAGAAGACAGAAGTCCCTCCCCCCCTCTATCTCCAGGTGAGAGAATGAAACCTGAGACTAACAAAGGGGAAGTGGAGGACAGAGAAAGCATGGTCAGTGAGGGAATGCCCTTACTGGCTATCTCTACCCCTAATGCCCCTAGTGGTCAATAGGGCTGTGGGTGCTAAGAATCCATGCCATCAGGAGCTGCATCTACAACATTAATTAGCAATGTATATATAAAAATGGGTATTTTAGATGATAAATTAGTAATTAGGTTTAAACTGGCAGGCTGTAATAAAACTTACAAAGATAAATGTGCCTGCATTCCAGACATTTTGTGAAAGCTCCCCCCCCCCCGCCAACTTACATGATTTCTGGTGCATCCGCACCAATGCTACATAGGAACATAGGTAGCTGCCATATACTGTCAGACCATAGATCCATCTAGCTCAGTATTGTCTACACAGACTGGCAGCGGCTTCTCCAAGGTTGCAGGCAGGAATCTCTCTCAGCCCTCTTTTGGAGATGCTGCCAAGATGCTGCCAACTTGGAACCTAGATGCTCTTCCCAGAACAGCTCCATCCCCTGAGGGGAATGTCTTATAGTGCTCACACTTCTAGTCTCCCATTCATACACAACCAGAGTGGACCCTGCTTAGCTAAGGGGACAAGTCATGCTTGCTACCACAAGACCAGCTCTCCTCTCCTGAACTACAGTTGAAGACTCACTGGTTCTAATGTAGGGATGTGCAAAATGTTTTGGGTACAGAACGATCTGTACCCGAAACAGCGAATTTCGGGTGATTCGGCTCCGAATATTCAGATTTTGGGATTTTGACGTCTATTTGAATTTGGACCCGTTTTTTAAATCCGAATTGATTCGGATTCGGATTAATTCAGATCCGAATCGAATCAGGGGTGATTCAGATGGGAAATATTCAGAAACAGAACAGAACAGGGGTGTTTCGGTTCAGATCCGAATCAAAACACTGAAAATCCAAATTGCACACCCCTATTCTAATGCAGTGCTACTGCAGCATTGGTGAGACGCAGGAGGGGTCATATCTGCTGCTCTCCCTTTCATAGGAACAACATAAGAATCAGCCTTCTTAGACCAAGTCAGACCCTTGGTCCATCTAGCTCAGCATTGCCTACACCAGGGGTGCATATCTTCATTCTTCACGCAGATGTTGGACTATTCTGTCTATCTATCTATCTATCTATCTATCTATCTATCTATCTATCTATCTATCTATCTATCTATCACATTTATATACCGCCCAAACTTTTGTCTCTGGGCAGTTAACATAAAACAATTAAAACACATATAAAAAGTTAAAACAATTCAACAATTTAAAATCAATCACAAAATTAAAACCAACAAATTTTAAAAGGCTGTGAAAGCTTGGTTGAAAAGATGGGTTTTCGGATGTTTTTTAATATATGTTTTTTAAAAATTGCCAGAGATGGGGAGGATCGTATCTTAGTAGGGAGCACATTCCACAATCTCGGGGCAGCAACCGAGAAGGCCCATCTCTGTGTAGCCATCAGAAGAGTTGGCAGTAACTGGAGACAGACCTCCTCAGATGACCTCAATGGTCAATGGGGCTTGTAGTGAAGAAGACGCTCTCTTAAATACCCAGGGCCTAAGCCATTTAGGGCATTGTAATTTATAACTAGCATTTTGTATTTTGCCCAGAAACCTATTGGCAGCCAGTGTAACTCCATCAGCAAAGGAGTAATGTGGTCTCTCCAAGATGACCCAGAGACCTGCAACTTCCATCATTCCTGACTATTGACCACTGTGGCTGGGGATGGTGGGAGTTGTAGTCCAGAAGCAGCTGGAGGGCCAAAATTGTGCAGCCCTCGTCTACACTGATGGGCAGCAGATTTCCAAGGTTTCATGCCAGCAAGGGGGGGGGTCTTTCCCACGCTGCCTGTTGATGCTGCCAGGGATTGAACCTGGGACCTTCTGGATGCAAAGCAAATACTCTACCATTGAGCTGTGGCCCCATCCTTGCAATTGTCAGGGAAATGTTTTTGTGCAACTCTGAGGAATACATTTTTGGGAGGCACAGTGGGCTTCAGAGGGAAGGGGAAATCAGTAAAAACTGCCCCTCCCCTGTAGCACTAGTGCTGCATTAGTCTGGATGATGTTGATGTTGATGATGATGATGATGACAACAAATATTTATATACCGCTTTTCAACAAAAGTTTCCAAAGTGCTTTACATAGAGAAATAATTAAAAAATAAGATGGCTCCCTGTCCCCAAAGGGCTCACAATCTAAAAAGAAACATAAGATAGGCACCAACAACAGTCACTGGAGGGATGCTGTGCTGGGGCTGGATAGGAATGGAAGAAGAAAAATGAGAAGCACCAAATACAGATGCAAATGGAGAGACAAAAGTCCCATGGTGCTGTAAAGAGGTTTATCTGAGTCCAACGCATGTCAGCTGAAGCCTTCTTTGGGGGCAAAATATTAACCAATGTCATCCTGTTACAAAAACACTTCTTCAAAAACAGGTCACAATATCTCAGAGAAGCCAAAGCTAACGACGCACATTGGCTGATATCAGCAAATAAACCTGTTCACAGCACTGTGGGACTTTTGTCTCTTTATCTGCATCTGGGGCTGGATAGGGCCAGTTACTCTCCCCCTCCTAAATAAAGAGAATCACCACGTGGAAAATGTGCCTGTTTGCTAGGCTAGCAGGGGAGGGGATGCATTTGCCGTCACTGTATGAAGCACTTTTCACACCTTACTTTTTCTGAGGCAATCATTCCTCCAGTGAAGATCATAATGACCAGGTAAGTTCATGTGGTTGGAGGTGGTCTTTCAGGTGCCCTGGTCCCAAGCCATTTACGGCTTTCTGGGTAACGATCAGCACTTTGCTCAGGAATGGACTAGAAACCAGTGTCCTTAAACTGGTGAGATATGCTCTCTGTGGTTGGCCTCACTTAATAGCATACAGTCTCTGTTTCATGGCAGAGGCAAGATTCAAACAAGGGATTTCCTTATTTGTAGTTCACAGCAGGGAAGTAACTAGGGAGCAAGAGGTTGCTGGTTCCAATCCCCGCTGGTATGTTTCCAGACTATGGGAAACAGCTCTATCGGGCAGCAGCGATACAGGAAGATGCTGAAAGGCATCATCTCATACTGCAGGGGAGATGACAATGGTAAATCCCTCTTGTATTCTACCAAAGACAACCACAGGGCTCTCTGGGCGCCAGGAGTTGACACCGACTCAATGGCACAACTTTACTTTTACTTCACAGTGCTTGAATTATAAGGCAAAGGATGGTGGTGAGGGATCCCTTAATGCCAGAGTTCCTAAGCTTGTTGTCCATATGTTGTTGGACTGCAATTCACATGTGCCCTCTTGTCCACATGTTGGACTACAATTCTCATAATCCACAGCCACAGTTGCTGAAGTCCATCGTGGATGGGGCTTATGGGAGTTGCAGTCCAAAAACATCTGGGGACCCAAGGTTGGGAACCCCGGTATGAATGAAACCCAGAAGCCCTGATCACTCCATCTTGTTGCCTTGTAAACACGGTGACAAAAAGGGCATCCTAAATGACAGGGGGTGTCCCTTCTGGCCCCCCTGTAATCTAAGTACTGGTTTTTGTAGCCAGAAGGAGAGAGGTTTTCATCCTTTCCCCCTTCTGTCCCTGTTTGGCGGAGGCAGCCAAAGTGTAACTACTTCCAAAGAATTGTTTCAGACCCAGTAAGTGTTGCTCCGTGACAGGCGTCTGGCAAAAAGACATCTCCACGATCATTCCCCTTGTCAATATGGTGACCTTTCCGAGGCGGAAGATCCTTTTTATTACCGTGCGTGCTGGGGTAAACCAGACCGCTGCTGTGTTATCTGCCCAATTTATCAACCGTCTATTTGTGGCTGGTCCATTCCACTGTCTGGCTTAACTGAGCGCCCAGAGACCCAGCACAGAGAGAGGCGAAAAGGAAAGAAATGTCAATTCTAACCTAAGTCCCCTAAAGTGAAATCAAAGGAAGAAAGTAAATAAGGGAGACAGAGCAAACACAGCTTTGCAAGGGCGATTGTGTTTATCTGCGATTCTGCTCCATGATGGGGCAGAATGGAAGCCGAGAGAAACATTGCCTTATCGGTGTCATCACCATTTCCATCACACCGTGCAATGGAAAAGGATGCAGCAGTGTTTGGAATGAAAGAGGCAAGAGTCTTTAATGGACTTGACTGAGTTTCAGTTTTTCTAACTCAAATCTGCTTGCAAGAATCCCAAATTTTGATTCACATAATTCAAGGTTGCTTTCTTAACTTAACTTTCCCCCTTATCAGGGGTCTAGAGCACCATCCTTATGAGACAAGGCTACAGCATCTGGGGCTCTTTAGTTTGGTAAAGAGGCAATTATGGGGAGACATGACAGAGGTGTATAAAAGTATGCATGGAGCAGAAAGAGTGGACAGAGATAAATTGTTCTCTCTCTCTCACAACACTAGAACCTGACATCACCCCATGAAACTGAATGTTGGGAAATTTAGGACCGACAAGAGAAAGTACTTTTTCCCACAGCGCACAATTAATCTATGGAATTATTTGCCATGAGATTTGGTGATGGCCACCAGCTTGGATGGCTTTAAAAGGGGCTTGGACAGATTCATGGAGGACAGATCGATCCATGGCTACTAGTCAGGTGGCTGTGGGCCACCTCCAGCCTCAGAGGCAGGATGCCTCTCAATATCGGTTGGAGGGGAGCAACAGCAGGAGAGAGGGCATGGCCTCATCTCTTGCCTGTGCGCTTCTCAGAGGCATCTGGTGATCCTCTATGGGGAAACAGGATACTGGACTGGATGGGCCTTGGGCCTGCTGCAGTAGGGCTGTTCTTATGTTTTTAACATATCACATATACAAAAGTTGTTGAGCTTTTTTGGGGGAAAACCCAAGAAGAAAAGACAGGATGAAGTGCTGAATTTGGCAATTTATTCCATTGTTGCAATATATAATGGGTGCATGTTTTTAAAAAGTGTGTTCCAAATGAAAGTTTGCACCATTTAAAAATATGCATTTCAAAATTCAGACATTTTGTTTTGAACTTTGAAATTTCGCTAAATGAAATGTCATTTCATGAAATTTGAAATGAATCCTTGAATCTACTTTGAATTGTTGTGAGCAGGTAAAGGTAAGGTTCTGCCTCCGAGTTGGGGTCGACTTCTGGTGACCACAAAGCCATGAGATCTTCGAGCAGAGGGCGTCGTAATTCAACAAGAGCTTCAGGGCCGTCTGCCCACCCTTGCTCTAGGCCCATCTAGCCCAGTATCTTGTTTTGCACAGTGGCCCGGGAAGCCCACAGGCAAGAGGGGATGGCAGGCCCTCTCTCCTGCTGTGGCTCCCCTACAACTGCTATTTGCAGGAGATCTGCAAATAGCAAATTCTGGCACACAAGGGATCAAAGCCCTGCCAAATCAGAGTCAGCTGACTCATAGCAATGCTCCCATTGGATCAAAACCCCATCTAACACCAAGTCCTTGATCTACTGTAAGCAACTATTTATTTTATTTATTATTTATTTATTCAATTTATTTCTATACCACCCTTCCAAAATGGCTCAGGGTGGTTTACGGATAAAACAAAAACAGTTAAAATCAATCAACAATTAAAACAGAGATTTTTAAATACTGTAAAACAACAGTTAAACAATTAGAACAGTTTAAAAATCCTGAAAAACCACGTACATTTAAACCCTTTACAACAATTTAACAAACCCTGGAAGGCCAGGCCAAACAGATAGGTTTTAAGGGCTCTCCTGAAGGCCAGTAAAGAATTCAAATTATGGATTTCTGCAGGGAGTGTGTTTCACAGTCCAGGAGCAGCTACAGAGAAGGTAGTCTGAGTCACCACCAAACGTACCAGTGGTAACTGTAGACAGACCTCCTCAGATGACCATAAAGTGTGGTGGGGATCATACAGAAGAAGGCGCTCTCTAAGGTAACCTAAGCTGTTCAGGGCTTTAAAGGTAATAACCAGTACCTTGTATTCTTCCTGGAAACATATTGGCAGCCAATGCAACTGCTTGAGAACAGGCATAATATGGTCTCTCTGGGTTACCCCAGAGACCAGTCTGGCTGCCGCATTTTGAACTAATTGAAGTTTCCAAACTACATTCAAAGGCAGTCCCATGTTGAGCGCATTGCACTAGTCGAGCCTGGAGGATATCAGCTGGTGCACCACTGTTTTGAGGTCATCCTCTTCAAGGAATGGGCGCAGCTGTTGAATCAGCCAAAGCTGATCAAAAGCACTCCTGGCCATGGCCTCCACCTGAGAAACCAGGGTGAGGTCTGGGTCCAGTAGTACTCCCAAGCTTCGTACCTGCTCCTTCCAGGGGAGTGTAACCGCATCAAGCACAGGGAGACCTAACTCATCCCTCAGATTCTGAGCCCCTACAATTAGCACCTCCATCTTGCTTGGATTCAGCTTCAATTTGTTATCCTTCATCCAGCCCATTACTGCCTGTAGGCAGGCATTTAGGGAATGCGTGTGTTTACATCTAATGTGGCTAAATTCTGTGCTGCTGCCATAAATATACATCACCAGATGGCTAATAAGGACATTTTATTGTTTTAATTTTTATTATCACTATGTTTCCAATTTTGTTAAAAAAATTAATTTTAATTTTAAGCTGTTTTAATTATATATACTCTATTTACTGTTGTTTAATTGTAACCTTTTTCTTTTATTTTAGCTTGTGGCTGTAACATTAAAGAACTTTAACCAGGAAAACGTTTTTAAACAACAGCAACAACTTGAACTTTAATGAACAGCATTTTCTGATGATGCAGATGAAAAAGAGAAGTAGATTTGGGTGTAATCAGCATACTGATAACACCCAGCACCAAATCGCCTTATGAACTCACCCGGTGGTTTCATGTAGATATTAAAAAGCATTGGTGACAGAATGGAGCCCCGAGGGACTCCATATAACAGCTCCTGTTTTGAGGAGCAACTGTCACCAAGCTCCACCATCTGGAATCTACCCGAGAGATAGGAGCGGAACCACTGCAAAGCAGGGCCTCCTATCCCCAACTGCCCCAGGCGACCCAGAAGGATACCATGGTCGATGGTATTGGCCGCCACCGAGAGATCCAGAAGAACCAGCAGAGTCACACTCCCTCTGTTGATTCCCGGGTAAAGGTCATCCATCAGGCCAACCAAGGCTGTCTCAACCCCATAGCCCATTCTAAAGCCAGTTTGAAATGGGTCTAGATAATTGGTTTCCTCTAAAACCTCCTGGAGCTGGTTGGCCACCACCCTCTCGATCACCTTGCCCAACCAAGGGAGACTGGAGATTGGCCTATAACTATCCATTGCTGAGGGAACCAGGGAAGGCTTCTTAAGAAGAGGTCTAACTATTGCCTCCTTCAAAAACGCCGATACCTAAAATCTTAAACCTGCACACAACTGTGCCTATACAAAAGGAGGCGATCTACTGACGATCTATTGGGGATGGGGTTGGAAACCATACCAAGGTGAAACATCGGTGACTTTTTAAAGGGAAGCCAAACCAGTACATGGATGTCTCAGTGGTCTTCTGCATACCCCTAGCAGGAACCCGGATCCGGTTGCCATTTAACACACTGAGGTCCCTGAGGTCTATGTTGAACTCTGACTGCATCAGACAATTCTGGTTTGTTCCTAATACATCTTTAACCAAAAGAACAAATACAGTCTTGGCTTTGAAATCAGTGGAGGAGAGGCTTTTACAGAGGAAATGAATGCGACATGCAAGAAAGGATGTTCAGCAATGCACAGTGGTGGGAAGGTGTTTGGACAGTGAACTCTGGTATATGCCCAGGGCTGCATACTTGGGAACACACCCTGTTGGTCTCCAAAGAAGTCTGCACTGCAGAACTGTGTTATAGGATGTTGCTAGTATGCCCCTATTTTCATCTGTGAAATGTTGGAAGGTCTGGAGATGGAGATCACATTCATAGTTCATGTCAGGCACTAGGTCAGTAGGGAGGCTCCATTGGCCAGGTAAATGCAGCAGAGCACTGCCCAAGGGAAGGGTTCTTAAACTTGGGTCTATGTTCTATGTTGCACTGTGACTCCTCAGTTGAACTCCTACTTTGAACTCAGGTCTGCAGGTGTTGGACTACAACTCCCATCATCTCCTGCCACAATGGCGTTTGAGGATGATAGCAGTGGTAGTGCAACAACATCTGGGGACATGGGTTTGAGAACCCCTGCCCTCAGGCATACTCCAGATTTTCTGCAAGAAGACGTGGCGATTTCTTGGTGGAGAAGTACTTTTTCACACAGTGCATAATCAGTCTGTGGAATTCTCTGCCACAGGATGTGTAATGGCCACCAGCCTAGAATTATGTGTACAAGGGGCACGAGCGAGTGGGACCAGTCCCATGTTATGTTTGCACACCTTGCAGCATTTCAGCCTAGGGAAGTGAGCCACTCTGCAGAGAAAAGTTGTGCATCTTAGGGAAACTCTGCTGGCTTTCCTCAGCATTTCACCTCAAGCAGATGCCTCAACACACTTTGAATTTAACTTTAAGCAGAATTTCTGAGCAAAACTGTACCCTTTGTTTCCTTCTTGGTGGGGAAGGAACATGGATTCCTAAACAAATCCTGAGGTTCTCGTTATAAAAATTAATTCAGACTGAACGAGAAGGGGTGGGGGGAACGGAAAGAGAAAGAAAGGGAGATAGAGAATGAAATGTTGTAAAATCTAAGCAGGATCCGAGGAAAATAACTGTAATTTGTGTGAAAAGGGCGTTTGCAGCAACTCATTATCAGTCCTTGCTTGCTGTCATCTCTCTCTCAAGTCACTAGCAATGCAGGGCTTGTGTGAAGTTATTAAGGCCAGCCTCCGTTGAGATTCTTGACAAGGGCTGCATGACAAGGCGAGAGGTCAGGCAGTGATGAAGTGAAGTGACATCCCCTGTCCCCTTCTCCCTCCTCCCCCCGCCCACATAAGCCGCCAGCCCCCTGCCACCATTCACCGCCCCACCAAGGAAGAAGGTGTGGTGGGTTTTGCCAATGATCTTTCCTCTAGGAGCCCTCCTGCCTCCATGCCAACATTTTGTGTCTGCCCCTTGACAGAATCCATACATTCGATATGTACAGAGATGACATAAGAACAGCCCTTCTGGATCAGGTTCCTTCCAGCTGTTGTTGAATTACAACTCCCATCATTCCCAGCCACAATCGATTGTTCAGCAAGAACTGGGGGCCCAAATCTGCCCCCCTTGCTCTAGGCCTATCTAGGCCAGCATCCTGTTTCCCACAGTGGCCCGCCAGATGCCTCTGGAAAGCCCACAGGAAAGAACTGAGGGCATGCCGTCTCTCCTGCTGTTGCTCCCCTGCAATTGGTATTCAGAGGCATCTTGCCTCTGAGGCTGGAGGTGGCCTATAGACATCAGATAGGATCTGCCCCTTACAAGCTGAGGGTCCCATATCTTGTGATGTGGTCACATGGTTGTGATCAAAACACAAGTAATAGGCTCTGACTACTGGGATGGGAATAGGAGTCTCCATCAGTCTCCCAGGAATACCCAAATGTAAACCACAAACTGGAACCTCAATCAAAGTCTAAAACATACACAAACATGAAGAAAGAAATCTGTATTATTACTGTACACAGCTACAAATGCATACAGTTTCCAATGCATGCATATAATACATATTAAAGACATGCCTGTTATGAGAGTTGGTCTTGTGGTAGCAAGCATGACTTGTCCCCTTAGCTAAGCAGGGTCTGCCCTGGTTGCATTTGGATGGGAGACTAGATGTGTGAGCATTGGAAGATATTCCCCTCAGGGGATGGAGCCACTCTGGGAAGAGCATCTAGGTTCCAAGTTTCCTCCCTGGAAGCATCTCCAAGATAGGGCCGAGAGAGACCTCTGCCTGCAACCTTGGAGAAGGTTGCCAGACAGGGTAGACAATACTGAGCTAGATGGACCAATATGGTCTGACTTGGTAGCAGGCAGCTTCCCATGTTCCTATGATGGGTTATCTGCTCCTTAGGATCAATTACTATTCTTGTTCTCTGTTTGAGCCCATATATTTTCCTTTCTAACTATAATTTTCTGTTCTTCCTGTTCCCTTTACCATGCAGCAACACGTTGCACAATATTGTTTGCAGTTGCTTGTAACAGTAAAGCACTCTCAAGGGTGTCTTGGCTCTGTGTGGCTAAGTGATTTGTTAACTCTGCTAACAGCTTTTTGGCAGGCAGGTGAAAGGAGCTGCAGTGGGAAGAGGGCAAGTATAAGGCAGCTGGGGTCCTCAAACCGGGATCTCTGGTAGCAGGCTTTAGGCATCTTTCTCCCTGCACTACCATGGCAGCTCCCAGGCAGTGAGAGTTACTGGTCTGATCTCTACTGCCCTGCAGTGCCACTCGTAGAATGGCCAGAGATGGTACTGCAGCTCTAGGAACCAATAGGGTGCAACAGGGACCTAGGGACCAATAGGGTGCTGACTGGCTCTATGTAAGGGCTACTCCAGGCTTGATTCCTCAGCTGAGCAATTTGTCCAGCTGAGCAGTAACCCAGACTTGTCTAATCTGGTATCTGGCCATTGACCCATCCTAGATCTGGTCTATGCCCCTGTCATGGGCATGCTGGAAGACTCCGAGGAGCAGTTGGAGATAGAGACAGAGCTGTCAGCAGAGGAGGGTGGGCAAGGACCAGAGATGGCAAAGGAGAGTGGGTCTGAAGCACAGGGAGTCAAAAATGAGTTAGAGCCAGGTGAGGCAGCTCTTGTGGAGGAGATGCAACCAGTCTCAGCTGTGGAGAGGCACCGATCCAAGAGACAGCAAGAGCTAAGAAGACGCATGCGTAGAACAACAGGCAAAGCTGCTGACTCAGCAACTCTTAATTAACAGCACCGGGGGGCTCAGCCTATTTAAGATGCCTGTAACATGCCTTCCTTGCTGACAGCAACAACAGTTTCTTGCGTGCTAATTGGCTGTGTTCCTGTATTGCCTTGACCGTGTTTGGACCATGGACTGTGTTGACCCTGCCTGTCGATTTCGCTTTGGAATCTGTTGGATTTTTGTACTGACTTGGACTGGATCTGGTTTGGAGAATTTATTCCTATTGAATTTTGCTGTGTTGCTTCTGTCCCCGTTGCACTTCGTCTGGCTAGCCTGACAGATTTATGACAGCGCCCTATGATCCTGGTCTGCTTGTGCTGGAGCTGGAACCCCAGCTAGAGCCAGAGACCCCTTAGTCCATCTCGTCTGCCTCCAGCAAGTCCAGTTAGCTGCATTTGTCAAGATTGGATGATTAACTGTGGAAGCTCCTGCTGCAGGGGGAGTGCCTCTCACTAGATGGCTTGGGGAAAATGTTTAGAGACATTCATTTTTTAACCTTTTCTTCCTTTGTGTTAATATTTCAATGTTTCTGCTCCACTTTAAAAAAAATTCTTTTCTAGTTTTTTAATTTTTTTTGGGGGGGGGGCTTTTTAGCTGTTTTACTTCAGTACAAGCACTAAGCACATTTAAGTCCTTAATGCTCTTTAACTCCCATACTCTTCACTCAGGAGCCTAATTAGCACTTCCATCTTGGGTTGTGTTTTTGGCAGCATCCGTGGAAGAGCTGTGTTCCCCCATCCATCCAGTTCAGGAAGCTCCCAAAGGCTTTTTAAACAGCCGTGAGGAAGGAAAAGAGAACTCCATGCCTTCACGAGCCTTCTTATCTCTGGCCTGAATTTAAACTCACTTTCCAGGTGGACTTCCAGTGATGCTCTTCCACTTGACAAGATTTTCTGGCCAGCTTTGTGGCCAGAAAAATGGGGTAGGACAAGCCTGATGAGCTCACCCAGGTTTGTGTGCTCTGCGTGCTCTCAATTTTCAGTTGTGTGGGAGCAAACAACCAGGTAGGAGTAGGGAGGAGTGACTGTGCAGAAGAAAGGAGCTGGATACCATGCTACCCAGTTTCCATGCCCAGCCTTTGACCAAGGTAGGTGGCAAAACAGTCCCACACTCCAGCTCCTGCCTCTCACACAGTCATTCCTCCCTCCTCCTTCCTGGTTGTTTGCTTCCACACAACTGAAAACTCAGAGCCTGCAGATCTCCCAAACCTGCCCTACCCAGTTCTCAGTTAGGAACATAGGAAGCTGCCATATACTGAGTCAGACCGTAGGTCCATCTAGCTCAGTATTGTCTACACAGAGACAGCAACTTCTCCAAGGTGGCAGGTAGGAATTTCTCTCAGCCCTCTCTTGGAGATGCTGCCAGGGATGGAACTTGGAACCTAGATGCCTTCCCCAGAGTGTCTCCATCCCCTGAGGGGAATATCTTCCAGTGCTCACACTTCTAGTCTCCCTTTCATATGCAACCAGGGTGGACCCTGCTTAGTGAAGTGGACAAGTCATGCTTGCTACCACAAGACCAGCTCTCCTCTCCTCTCTGCTTTGTGTAGACAGCCTCAGGATTTTTCAGTGTTGTTAGGGTGGAGGCCACCCCAACTTTCTCAGAGCTGTCTCATGCATGCATGTTGAACACCCACTGACTGCAGCATGTGTGAAGGAGCCATCACCGATCAATCAGCACAGCCAGAGATAACATTGCGATAAGTCAGCCCCGACAGAAGGCTCCAACAAAGACAGTCCACACTTTCAGTGGCAACTCAGGGAATGGTTCATCATGGGTTCCACAGGAAGCTGCCTTCTGCTGAGTCAGATCAGTGGTCCATCTAGCTCGGTACTGGACCACTTTGGCCCTCCAGCTCTTGTGGGGCTACAACTCCCATCATCTCCAACCATTGGCCTCTGTGAGGGGGAGTTGTAGTCCCAAACCCAAAGGAAGGCTGAAGTTGTGCAAGCCTGGTCTACCCTGGCTGACAGAGCCTTCCCAGGGTTTCCGATGGGCCATACCTGGAGATGCTGCCAGAGAGGGATACAACCGGGGACCTTCTGCCTGCAGAGAAGGTGCTCTACCACACAGCCCAATCCCCACAACTGTAAAGGGATAATCCGGTGATGATGAGTCAGTTTCCATTCTTTTTTCCTGTCCAGCATACCCAATAGCTGACTGAGCTTTTTGGGAAGTCTGGATTTCAGGAAATAAAGTGTGCCAGCGGGAGTCCTCACAGTCTGGAATGTGGCCACTTAATGGTCTGCCTCCTATCACATAAGCCTGTGCAAACAGTGAGCTTATCGTCGGAAGCCCTCCTCTGAGTTCCCCCCTGCTGAAATTAAGTGGTGGTAACCAGGGAGAGGGCATTTAAGATCATAGTACCCCACTTATTTCATTTCTCTACTTTTGCCTTTTCACACCACCTTTCGTCAAAACCCAAAGTGGTGGACAAGGAACACAATCCCAAATTATGGACATGCCCTCCACAAGAAGCCTGGCCGGGCGCTGACTTTGATATCATTTAGCAGCAGGCAAAGGTGTTTTTGTCCATTCCACCAGCACAGAGCGGAAGCTGGTTTGAAGATTGGTTTTAGCTGCTCTGCCAAATCTTTACTTCTGTCTTGGCTTTGTTCTGTTTCTCGTTTGTATGTGTGTGTTTGAACATAAGCACAGCCCTGCAGGATGAGGCCCAAGGCCCATCTAGTTCAGCATCCTGTTTCACACAGTGAAGCCCACACGGAAGCAGAGAGGGTATGCCACCCTCTCTTGCTGTTGCTCCCCTGCCACTAGCACTGAGAGGCATCTTGCCTCCAAGGCTGGAGGTGGCCTATAGTCACCAGACCAGTAGATATTTATAGACTTGTACTCCATGGATTTGTCTAAGCTCCTCTTAAAGCCATCCAAGCTGGTGACTGTCACAACATCTTGTGACAGAGAATTCCATAGGTTAATTGTGCATTGTGTGCAGTGGCGTAACAGGGGGAAACGGCATACAGGGCAACCTCTGCCCTGAAACTGCGCCTTCCCCCACCCCCCCAGGCCCCCACATACCTGTGCTGGCGCCCCAGGCGGCAGATCGCCGGCGGTGGCGGCAATCCGAGTGCGGTGGCGGTGGTGGGCGGGCAGCGGCGGGGCGCCCGCTGAGTGCGGCGGTGGCTGGCGGCGATTCGGTGGTGGCGGGCGGTGGCGGATTGCCCGCCGAGTGCAGCAGAGCAACGCCGAGGCCTGCCGTCTGGCCCGGTGTCGCTTCCCAACTGCGCACTCGGTTTTGCACACATAGTTTTGTATAAGGATTTTGTATAAACCATACGTTTTCTATCATAGTTTATGATATTAGCAGTTTCATTTTCAATTCCCTTCCTAATGATCCCGAGCATGGAATTGGTCTTTTTCACAGCTGCCACACATTGAGTCGACACTTTCAATGAGCTGTCCACCTCGACCCCAAGATCCCTCTCCTGGTCAGTCACCGACAGCTCAGATCCCATCAGCGTATACTTGAAGTTGGGGTTTTTCGTCCCAATGTGCATCACTTTACACTTGCCAACACTGAACTGCATTTGCCATTTTGTCGCCCACTCACCCAGTTTGGAGAGATCATTCTGGAGCTCTTCACAATCTATTTTGGATTTCACTACCCTAAATAGTTTGTTGGCATCTGCAAATTTGGCCACTTCACTGCTTACCCCAACTTCTAGATCATTTTAGAAGCCTGGGTCCCAGTACAAAACCCTTGGGGACCCCACTTCTTACTTCCCTCTGTTTAGAGAACGGTCCATTAATACCTAGCCTTTATTTGTTCTAAGGGTGGAAAGCAGATCTTGTGGTAGCAAGCATGAATTGCCCCCTTTGCTAAACAGGGCCTACCCTGGTTTGCATTTGAATGGGAGATTCATGTGTGAACACTGTGAGATATTCCCCTTACAGGTTGGGGCCACTCTGGGAAGAGCATCTTCATGCTTGCATGTAGAAGGTTCCAAGTTCCCTCCCTGGCATTTCCAAGATAGGACTGAGATAGACTCCGGCTTGCAACCTTGGAGAAGATGCTGCCAGTCTGTGTAGACAATACTGAGCTAGGTGGACCCATGGTCTGACTCAGTATAAGGCAGCTTCTTATGTTTCCTGTCCTTCAACCATTTACCAATCCACACATGAACCTGTCCCCTTATCCCTTGAATGCTAAGTTTGCTCAAGAATCTTTGATGAGGAACTTTGTCAAAAGCTTTTTGGAAGCCCAAGTCTATTATGTCAACTAGATCACCTTTATCCACACCCCCAAAGCACTCCAAATGGTTGGTGAGGCAGGGTTTACCTTTGCAGAAGCCATGTTGGTTCTCCCTCTTCTGTATGTTTGACAATTTTATTCTTGGAATGCTTTCCCTCCATTGGCCTGGAACAGATGTTAAGCTAACCAGCCTGTAATTTCCTGGATCCCCCCCAGATCCCTTTATGAGAACTTGTGTGAACATTTTCAGGCTGCCCTTCAGGAAAACCATCAGGGCAATGTACAATACGTTTTGCTGAAGGGCAGCCTAGACATTTCTTGAGCAAACAAAAACAAACGAGAGAATAGTTTGCTTCATTTTCTTCTGATTTTTCTTTTCTCCTTCTTTGGATTTCAAAAACCTGCCTTCCTCTGTTCCTTTAGCATAGTGGGCTGTGCTTTCTGTCTCCCCTCTCTCATTTTCCTAAGCTGGGTTAGGGTGTGTGTGTGTGGGGGGGGCGAAATCAGCTTAACGGATAATGCAGCTCAGCCTTCAGTGGGATAACACAGGCAGCCCATGGGGGAGAGAGGCCCTCCTAACCCACCAGGGAGATGAGACAAGGAGGTCACAGAAGGTCTACTTCAAACAGTGGCAAGAGTCGTGTTTGCAAACACTAGCAGGTTGTCACTTTACACAGTGGGGGATGTGAGGGAGGGAACGGGGTGACTCTGCAGTGCAAATCGGTGTGACAGATCCCAATAGGCAGGAGGATAGTCTGGATCTCTCTTACTGACTGAAAGTTTTCCCCATTGCTTGAAAACCTGGGGGTGGATTTCCAACAGAGTGGGAGGAGCAGCCCAAAGGCCTGGGGTGGGGGGCAGGAGGGCCTGACTGCAGAACACCGGAACTGCCCTGTTGGCTTAGACAGACCCAAGATCCATCTATGCCAGCATGCTGTGCTGAAGAGCCAGCCAGATGCTTGCACGAAGACCATGAGCAGGCTATAAGACAACAGTCCTCCGTGTTGCTGACTCCCAAGTAACTTGTGGTCAGGTACATTGCCCCTGAACATGGAGGTTCCATTTTGCAGGGCGGTACAGAAACTGAACAAATAAAAACTAACAAATAAAAAGTGCCACATAAGCTAAGAGATCCCACCTGCTGTTGCCCCCAACATACCACGCTTTACAAGAATTCATCATCACCCTACCTTTTAACCTCTCTTGTTTAGGAACAGAGGAAGCTGCCGTATCCTGAGTCAGACCCTTGGTCCATCTAGCTCAGTATTGTCTACACAGACTGGCAGCAGCTCTCCACGGCTTCAGGCAGGAGTTTTCCCCAGCCCTACCGGGCCACTGCCACAAGACCTGCATCCCTCCCCTCTCTCATCAGCATCTCCTCTCTCTCTCCCTCCCCTCTCATTCCTCCTCCCTTGAACCCTCAGATTTTTTTCCGTATTGTTTCTAGGGGCATATTTGGATTAGTTCTCCTCTCAGCTAGCCAGCCACACTAGGTTGTGACACTGATCCCTTTTGCATCAGGATAGCAACCACATCTAAGGGTATGAAAATAAAGAATGAAGTGGGGGCGGGAGCGGGAGAACTCTGTGGCTGGGCCCTTCAGAGAGCTGGGTGCAGCTTTGCCACTCTTTGAAACCACCTCAGGTCCAGGACTCTTGTGGTGTCACTTAACATTTGCAGTTAAGTATTTACAGATCTGTTGCTGAGGCAACCCAAGTTACTTTTACAATTCTGTTTTCTCAACCACCCGCCTTGGGCTGATTGCGCGGGGATCTCTGGAAGGCAGCCAGCACGGAATCATGCCTCTTTTCCCCATTAAGGAGAGGTCCTTTCTAATCATGTTCCGTTATTTCCTTGATGGCTTTATCTTGATTTGAAAATGTATTTGGGGGCTCTTTTCTGTTTTGGTGAAAGGGAGGGAGAATGAAATGGGAAATGTAATTGCTGGAGGGGGGAAATATCTTCAGGCTCCTTAAAGCTCTGCAAAAATTGGTGTCAAGGTTGATTTTTTTATCCCCTTTTACAGTTTCGAAGATTGGACTCTTAATGGTGAAAAGATAAAAAATCAAGTGCCAGTTTGAATGTGCTTGCAGTCCTTAGCTGTGAATGATACTAGAAAACCACTCCATTTCCCACAAACATTTTCAACAGTGTGTGGGGGGGGACCCTGTCTGTTTGGGGTGATTTTCAGCATTCCTTGAATCAATGTTTGCTTATTCATTTACTTTGCCCTTGCTTACTTTCCCTGAAGTCACTACAAACACACATCTCATGGGCTATATTTATTTATTTGATTTGTATACCACCCTTCCAAAATGGCTCAGGGCAGTTTACAATTAAAACAAACCACTAAAACAGTAAAGAGCTAAAACAAATTTAAAAACAACATAACAATTAACAATCTAAAAACATTTTAAAACAACAACTAAACAATTACAGTGATTAAAAACCCTGAAATCGGGTTTTTAATATTAAAATAAACCAGATATTAAACCCCCCAAAATTTAGGAAGCTGAGAAAGCTTGGGTGAAAAGATGGGTTTTTCAGGTGTTCTTTGAAAATTGCCAGAGATGGGGAGGATCATATCTCAGCAGGGAGCGCATTCCACAATCTCGGGGCAGCGGCCGAGAAGGCCCGTCTCTGTGTAGCCACCAAACGAGTTGGTGGTAACTGGAGACGAACCTCCTCAGATGACCTCAATGGGCAGTGGGGTTTGTAGCAAAGAAGACAATCTCTTAAATACCCAGGGCCTAAGCTGTTTAGGGCTTTGTAAGTTATAACTAGCGCTTTGTATTTTGTCTGGGAACCAATTGGCAGCCAGTGTAGCTCCATCAGTAAAGGAGTAACATGGTCTCTCCGAGATGACCCAGAGACCAACCTGGCTGCCATGTTCTGAACCAACTGAAGTTTCCGGACTACGTACAAAGGCAGCCCCATGTAGAGCACATTACAAAAGTCAAGTCTGGAGGTTACCAACAGATGTACCATGTCATTGAAACATGTCATTGTGATGTTGTCAGTTTCACTACATGGCTGGGAGACCCTCTGGAAACCCATGCTTTGAGTTCCATCATGGGAAGATGAAAACGGAAGAAATAAATATAGAAGCCACAGAGCACATGTAGACAGCATTGACTGACACCCTGAATGCAGTGTTCCATCGAGCTCAGTATAGTCTACATGGAGTGGCAGCAGCTCCAGAGTTTCAGACAGACATTTCCTAGCCCTACGTGCAGATTTCAGGAACTGAACCCAGAACCTTCTGCATGCACAGTAGGGGCTGTGCCATTGAGCTATGGTCCCGTCCCCTAAGGAGGTTTGCAGGCCACACCCAGCACATGCATTCAGGCTTAACACAGGCCAGGTGCTGCTGTGGTGCCTGGGGAAAACAGAACCTCAGAGCTTGCCACGTTTGTCCTGATCTCCACTCTCTTGGTGATGGAGATTGTGGCTTGGTTTTGAGCACAGGTGTATGGCAGAGTGGGAAGGCTCTGGAAATTTAATTAGGAGAGGATCGGTCAATCCATTGGTTTTTAATCATTTTTCCCCTGCTGCAGCAAAGTTGGCAGAAAGAGTTATTTCTATCTGCAGAGTACACACCTAGTGAAAGTGGAACTGTTAACATCCAGATAAACAATATTATTTTAGTAAATGCCCTGTGCTCAAGTTGGTTTGCAAATCAAGAAGATCTGAGTGAGAACTGTGAAGCAAGGGGCATGTGCTGTGCTTTTAACTTTTAACTTTCCCCCTTACAGATGGACTATATGTCCAAGCTGGCTTGTGATCCAGGTGTGTGTTTGAACTGTGGCGCAAGGGACACATGTTGTGCCCCAGCTGGTTTCTGAATGGTGAAGAAATCCATTGGGAGTTGTGCAGTCTGGGATTGCCCTGATTGGAGGGCTTTATTTCAGGCTTGCATGGCCAGGGATGAGGAGGTCTGTAGAGATGGGACTTAGCCCTAGAGTGAGGAGTGGTCTGAACTTCTCCCTGATGGCTGATGGAGGAATAGGGTGACAATTAGCCTCCTCCGCAGTTGAACAAGAAAGAACACTTCTTTACTGCAGAATGAGTAATACTGGGCTGAGTAGAGCTTGCAGAAACAGGCAACAACTGGAACTCCCTTCTACCGAGTCACACCATTGGTCCATCTAGCTCAGTATTGTCTACATAGACTGGGAGTGGCTTCTCCAAGGTTTCAGCCCTACCTGGAGATGCCAGGGAGGGAACTTGGGAATTTATGCAAGCATGCATAAGCTGCTCTTCTATTCAAATGCAAAATAGGGTGGGCCCTGCTTAGCAAAGAGAACAATTCATGCTTGCTCTCACAAGATCAGCTCTCCTCCTCCTCTCCATCACTACCCCCCTGCTCTCCTCTACATTCCTATCCTAATGTTCCCTGCAAGGGAGTGGTTCTAAATTACAACCATCATTACAGCAGAGCAGGCTCCAAGCTTAGAAGGCCTCTGTGTACCTCCTTAAACCTCCCTGACTAGCAGCCCATATGGTGGGGGGGGGGGGAGTGTTAAATGAGCTACAGATGCAGATCATTCCTGCTCACCTCTCCTCACTCCGGTTGCCTGAGTCTGCCGTGCCTGCTGTACTGTGATGTTCATTCCGGGTGCACAGGGTGCTCATTTGCCTGGGTTAGGGTTAACATGGTGGCAGAACAAGGTGGGAGCGGTGAGTGGGAATGAATCACACCTGCGGCTCATTTATTGCCCCCCCTGCTCCATCCATACCGGCTGCTACTGCCCTGACCTCCTTATACCAGCCAGCACCTTCCCACTGGAATTAGCCACCCTAGTGGGAGAACAGCAGTGTCAGGGCAGCCACAGGTCCAGTCCAGGGTTGCACACCTGTGTGTTTGTGAGAGGGAGGGGGACAGGGCTGTGTTTGGGTCCCCCCTGCAGGCCTCTTGTCCAGGGTCCACCCAAACTGGCCCAGGCCCCTTGCCTGGCTTCCGATTCTCATCTCGACAATATTAATACATTCCTTAGGACAGCTGAGCTAAAACATTTTGAAGCCAGTAAGTGTTTCAGATTCTTAGACCGCAATTCATCTTTGTCCAATCTTTCTGGAATGAAATAGGCTGACTTCACTAATAGTCTACAGAGTGAGTTCTTGGGTCTCTATTATAAATGATTTAAGTTGCTGGCATTTAATTAATGGGATCTAAATGCAGTGTTTATGGTAAGAGTATAGGAAGCAATGATCTTCTTTTGCTGCTGTACATAAAAAGCCAGCCTGTGTAGTCTTTCTTTGGCTGTTGTGCCAGGGCACATGGAAGAGTCTGGCAAAGAGCAGACAGACAGACCTCTCCTGCAATTCCTCTTCTTCTACTGCATTTGCCCTGCTGGTCTCCAAGCCTGAAGCAAAGGCCCACAGAAGTAGGCAAAACGTGTTCTCTGTTGCCCCAGAGGGCATGGCTAGATCTCATGGACTTTAAAACTACCTGTAGCTTTACATGAGATCTCATGCACTTTAGAGTGACGGGGAGCTTTACAAGTTACAGGAGGGTAGATTTTGGTAGAACATTAGGAGAATCCTCTTAGCAATCAGAGCAGTTTGACAATGGAGCCAATTGCCTAAGGGAGAGATAGGCTCTCCCTGAAGACTGCTCTTCAAGCAGAGGCTGGCCAGCCATCTGTTGGGAGGCACCCTAGATCTGGATCTTTTGTACTGAGCAGGGCCTTGGACGAAATCATTTGTAGGACCTCCTCCAATGTGATGTTTTCTCCTACTGTTACTACCTGGGACACAACCCATTTGTACGTTGGGGACTTCCTGCACATCTGCACATTGACATAATACCAACCATGTCCATGAATCATTGTATGTTCCAAGTCTATAAAGTCTTTCCCAAGGCATGCAAGGCATTTGCTGTAGCGCTGAAGATTCATTTAACTTTATTTCAATTATTTATATCCCAGCTCGTAGGCAAGAAACCCAACAACAATCCACATCAAAAAGAAACCACCACCAAGCTTTAAAATATATATAATAATACTGAGGAGAGCACAGGGAAACAGATACATGGATTCCACATGGACTCTACTTGTTGGATTCTACCTGGCTGAAGATTAAAACTACCTATGCTGGATCCGACCAAAGGTACATCTTGTCCAGCATTTGCTCTCAGATGCCACCAGGAAGTTCATAAGTGGCACACAAAGGAGACAGCCATCCTCTGCTGTTTGTTTCCAGTGGTACACTGCTTCTGTACATGGGGGCTTGATTTAGTGACCATGGCTACTATCTGAGTGTTTCCCCATTACTCCAGTCCAACCAGAGTTAGTCACACATATTCCAGTGTGATTAATTAGTGACAGTGGACGCAAGCCCTGTAAAGGTGTTACCATCTTACATGGGAAGGTCCACAGCTCAGTGGAAGAGTAGCTGCTCTGCATGCCAAATGTGCCAAGTCCCATCCCTGCCATGTAACGGGTGGGCTGCAAGACCCCTGCCAGATACTCTGGAAAGCCCCTGCCAGTTGGAATAGACAATATTGGGCTAGAGTAGCCAGCCATCACTTCAAGCCAGCCATCCCACCAGCTCAGTCATAGGAACATAGGAAGCTGCCATATACTGAGTCAGACCATTGGTCTATCTCGCTCAGGATTGTCTTCACAGACTGGCAGCGGCTGCTCCAAGGTGGCAGGCAGGAATCTCTCTCTCAGCCCTATCTTGGAGAAGCCACCAGGGAGGGAACTTGGAGCCTAGATGCTCTTCCCAGAGTGGCGGCTCCAACCCCTGAGGGGATTATCTGACAGTGCTCACACTTCTAGTCTCCCATTCACATGCAACCTGCATATATGCATTCTGATGGCAACTGCCTCCCCTGCTGTTAGCTGCTTGCCCAGGAACAGATATTCTGGGGTCTATACTGAGGTTCTGGCTGATCGCTGTTCATATTCACTTGGGCATATGAATGGAAAGGTGGGACAGAAGTGCTTTAAATAATCACAGTGGCTGACTAACCCGGCACTAGTGCAGCGAAGAGTTGCTCAGTCTCTGGTGCTTTGGGCCCATGGGCACAACAAGGGCAGCAGATGGTTTTGCCTCCTTCCTGGCACTAGTGCAGTGTGGGTCTGGATGCTGCCTTTCTCTAATACCCCTCTCAAGCAGGCTAGGCCAGTAGCTCTCTAAACTACTGAGGATTTGTATGACGAGAGGATTGTGCCTTTCCGTGCTCTCCTCCGCACACGCATCGTTTGACAGACTTCTGCCAAATTCCAGCCCCTCTAGGAACGGTTTTTCTAAACCAAAAAACTCCAGACTCTTTGAGTGTTTCCTTGCAAGCGATGGTGCTTCAGCAACTCGTTAATTGTGGTTGTGTCATCTTGCACCTTTTCCAATCCTGTAGTATCTTTTTTTTTTAGTTGGAGTGGGGACTCACAGAGCAACTGTGTGTGTGTGTGTGTGTGTGTGTGTGTGTGTGAGAGAGAGAGGGAGAGAGAGAGAGAGAGAGAGAGAGAGAGAGAGAGAGAAAGAGAATGGACTATCAGCAGCAAATTGCCCCATGCCAGTCCAAAGCATTTCAGTACCTACCAAGATGCTGAGTTTTGCATCTCAGCATCATGACCTGAAAACCAGAAGAAATGATCGAAGCTTCCGACACTTCCCATCTGGCAACATATTAATCTTGTGTTTTGTCTTCTCTAAAAGGCTCTGCCATTATAACATAATTACTGCTGAAATTGACCTTTAAAACATATTTTGGATTCAAAAAATGTATTTAAACCCCTGGCTGAGCACCATTTTTCAACTTCAACAGATTGTTTTCTTTTGGGGGCCAGGGCAGGCTAGAGAGGAATCGGAGACTGAAGCGACGAATGTCAGCAGAGAATAGATTTGCTTAGCAATAAGGCAAATACAAATGTTTACAGGGCTACCTTTAACCTCCAATTGAATCAGCAGGATTTCCAAAGTTTCCAGGGAGGTAAATGTAATAGTAACAGGAAGTAAATTGTTGCAATTGCGCTTTCAATGCCCTTAATGTAATTCAATCAATCTGTTTAGCGACGGTAATACTCAGATTTATACCTGGAGTCGGCAATGGGAAAGTTCAAGCATTGTTCAGCTGCAAAAAGGCAGCTCAAACACTTTTATTTATTGGGACGGCCCCCCCCTCCCTAAATGGGTACCCCTGTATCTGTAATTGACTGGCGTTTCCAGCAACAGGCTCAAAAGGAAAACAGAACCTTTTTGGAAAATGAGATACCAAACCACATCACGAGACAGATGCCTACAGCCAGGCATCAAAGGCATCCTAAATAGCAGCATTGTTGTTAAAGCCACATGTGCATCTCCCTGTGCAAATCAGGATGCAGGGAAAATGTGTGAAAAACATACGAAGAGCTGGGTTGGGTCTTGCATTTTGGAAATGCTTTGGGAAAGTGTGGCCAGAGCTGGGAAATGAAGAGATGTTGGCCAGAAAATGAATTAGGCAGAATGGCCACTCCTGGTTCTGGCTGAGGCAAGTCCTGGACAGGGACGGTGCAAAATGCCCACCTAGAAGGGACTAGGTAAGCGGGTGGAGGAAAGGGGTTAACACACTTCTGCATGAATGACCCAGCAAGTCATAAGAACAGCCCTGCTAGACCAGGCCCAAGACCCATCTAGTCCAGCATCCTGTTGCACACTGTGGCCCACCAGATGCCGCTTGAAGCCTACAGGCAGGAGTTGAGGGCATGCCCTCTCTCTTGCTGTCACTCCCCTGTAACTGGTACTCAGAGGCATCCAGCCTTTGAGGCTGGAGGTGGCCTATAGGGTTGATGTGGTTTGATTCTCCTGGGAGGGAATTCAGAAAGATTCCCTCACAAGGGACCCACAAACTCCTCTCAAGCTGCAGGACTGTTTCATGGTGCCTAAGTATTTGGGCACTGCCAACCATGATTCTAGTAAGATGAAGGACTTCATGAATTGACTACTCTAATAGTGGGGCTGCCCTTGAAGTTTGTTCAAAAAGTGAAGTTGATTGCCAGGACCACAATACATCCATGTTATTTAGAATGCTGATACGTATTTTCTCTACATTTTGCTTCAGGATATTTGGAACCACTTCTGCAAATGCTGTTGTAAGGGGTACTATATGAATTTAAGTTTGCAGACATATTTCCAAGTCTAGGACAGTTGCAGTATTATTTTTCATCCTCAATGAGGGTTTAAAAAAAAAAATTCCATGTGACAGGTAGTACTGCATCTCTTTATAATAGCACTTGAGAGGGAAATGTCCATCCGAATGATCTCTGTTCTATTGTGATCTACTGATTTATCTCTGATTATAATAGGCTTATCTCAATACAAGGTGGAATCATGATTCTGAAGAACTGGGTCAGGGCAATATTGGTAGAAAGGGGGCTGTTCTGAACTGATTATTTGGTACTCTATACCCACTTGGCAGGGAAGGATTTTTGCAAACTGATTGCATCTGCACAATATTCTGTATTGGATAAGACAGGACACCCAGCTATTCCACATTCTATCATTTTTGATTTGTCATTGGATTCTCCACAGGTGTCTGTATCTGTAGCCTTTGTTATATATTTTTGATGTTATTTGTAGCAATTACCCCATCTTAAATAGTAGGGATTAAACCTTCTCTTTCTGTTTTGTTGACCTGTTTTTCGCCACTTCAGTGATGAGGCTACACCTACGTTTTCTCTGTAAAAATTTCTAGATATTTCCCATGCAGGGCTTTGGACCTCCATGTTCCCCAGTGGTCTCTTTTCTTCTCTTTATTTAAGCCTTTATTTTAAAATGTTATACCACTCTTTTAGACAGCAGGCAACAAAGCAGCATCGGACAAATACACATAATATCCATATGACACCAAAATATTTAAAACAGAGCATGAAAACAGCAGCGATTAAAATGCAGTTTCAACAAAAACAGGCCAAAAGCCTTTCAGAGAAAAGGTGCCATAAGCTGTGTGCTAAAACTTGATGCAGAGGGAGCTAGCCAAATTTCTCCTGGCAAGGAGTTCCATGGCTCCTTTCAGTGTGCCGCGGCTGAAAAGGCCCTGTCTCAAGAAAGCCCAATCAACTTCCAGTCACTAGCAGGTCAGAAAGCAGGGCCTCTGAGACCAACCAATCCCAAGGCCCAGGCAGGTTCAAAGGGGAGGAGCTGGTCCTTAAGGTAGGCTGGTCCCAGATCACTCAAGGCTTTAAAGGTTAAAACCGGTACCTTGCTTTGAACTCAGAAGCATATTAGTAATCAACGTAGCAGGACTCAGAGAAATGCTACATTCACCAGCCATCCTGTCAGCACTCTGGTGGCAGCATTTTGTACCAATTCAAGCTTCCAAATGGTCTTCCAGGGCAGTTCCAAGCGGTCCATTACATTTGTCCAGTCCGGATGTAACCAAATGCATGGACAACTGAGGCCAGGTCTGTGCTCTCCAGATAGGTCCACAGTTGTCAGAAGCTGCTCAAAGACACTTCTCACCTGGACATCCAGGAACGATGCTGGGGCAAGGAGCATCCCTAAGCTCCCAATTGGTTCATCAGGGGGAGTGCAACCTCATCCCAGACAGGTCTAATACTTCCACCTAGCAAGGCAGAATCTTGTAACAACGGCACCTCTGTCTCATCTGAATTTCATTTCAGCTTCTTTGCTCTCATCTAACCCACTACACTACTTATGGTATTCTTGGGGGGGGGCATGGGGGGCAAGTGTACATCCAAGACAAGTGGCTTGCCTCTGCACCCCCCATTTCTGATCCAGAAATCTAGTATGTGGGACACATCACCCACCCATAAATATACTGTGCCTCCGCTCTTAATTTTTTCCTGGTGCTGCCACTGCTTCTTAAGGATTTCAGTTACCACCCTAGGACAGGTTGTAGTGAGAGGTAGAGTTAGATGTCATCAGTGTACTGCTAACATGGCAAAGAGGCTCCTTTTAATGGGGTGATTCTCTTTATTTAGCAGGGGGGGAGTAACTGGCCATATTCACCCACAGCACAGGACCTCCAGTGACTGTTGCTGGTGTCCATCTTATGTTTATTTTAGATTGTGAACCCTTTGGGGATAGGGAGCCATCTTATTTATGTATTATTTCTCTGTGCAAACCGCCCTGAGCCATTTTTGGAAGGGTGGTATAGAAATAAAACAAACAAACAAACAAACAAACAAACAAACAAATACTCTGTAGCCCCAACTTTTGGATGAGCCCACCCAGCACTTTCCTAGAGATAATAAGCATGACCAAAATAGACTTCCCCAGAAACCTGAAAGCCAACGGACAAGCCTCAAGAAATAGTTCCCCAGCATCACCTTGGTAGGGATTGTCCTACCAAGAAGGGTCAGAGCCATCATAATGCAGTTCCTTCCAAAACTATTCCCACAAGATGACTCAGCAAGATACCATAGTTGACCCTACTAAAAGTCACTGAGCAATGTTGAAGAATCAAGAGGGTCCCAATCCTCTTGCCTATCTCTCAGTGGAGGTCATCCCCTGGGGCAATAAAGGTGATTTCTATCCCATAGCCAGTTTGGAAACCAGACTGGAAAGGGGCTGAATCATCTCACCCCAAACCACTTGAAGCTGAGAACACTCACACAGAATCTTGTCCAAAAAGGGGAATTGATCCTGAGACCAACTGGAAACATCCATGGCTGAGGTTTAGAGGAGTACACCTTGACCACTGGAGGGAGAACTGGGTGATTAGGTATCCCTGATGTACTTTCATCTCTCCTTTGGTACTTGATTTGTATAGTGTATTAATTAAATCCATGTTTACTCGGCTTTTCTGTCAGAAAGACCCCAAGGCAACTAACAACAAGAAAAAGTTTCACATATTATAAACTGGGGATTTCCAGACCTGTGTCCCCAGATTTTGTTGGACTACAACTTCCATCATACTGAAGGCCATTGTGATGGGGGAAGATGGGAGTTGTAGTCCAAAAACATCTAGGGACACAAGGTTTGGAACCGCTGCCATAAACTCTATACATACATACATACATACATACATACATACATACATATTTTTTTAAACCGCTGCCATAAACTCTCTCTCTCTCTCTCTCTCTCTCTCTCTCTCTCTCTCTCTCTATATATATATATATATATATATATCTATATGCCGTAGCAGACAGAACAGCACGGGCAACAGGAAGCCAATCAGCTATCCTTTTCTCCAGAGGCCCTCGGAAATAACCAGGTTTCCACTACCTGTCAGTCGGTCAGAAGCAGGATTGTTTCCAGAGTGTCAGCATTCGACCCCATGACGGTTGCTCATTACGGGATGTGTGTGTTGGACCGCAGCCAACAGACCCACCCCGAAGCTTCCCTCATCAAGCCTGCTGGAAATGAAGATAAATGGATAAGTTTAAAGGGCCCCATTCTCATTAGAAGTTTCCCAACTGCTTTTGCCAAGATGGGAGGGCCCATTAATGTTCTTCCTTGTCTGTTTTCTCTTTCCCATGCAAATGACATCTTACAAATATATTGGTTAGTATTTGCAGGGAAAATGATTCCATAATGTCCTTACGGGTGCATGCAAGAAGGATAGAATCCCCATGCATTCCTTTTTAAAGTGTGTGTGTGTGTGTATCCCCTACTGCTTGTGAATCTTTAAAATTATAAATCTAGGTGTCCTCATTAGAGCGGCTCTTCCGTTTGACAGTCAATGCTTGTCTCAACTGTTGGTGACGAACACAGTATGACAGGCTGTGTGTGCCTCTGTCCAAGGTACTGAATCACAATAAAATGGTAAATTACTGTCTGTCATACCCAGGAGCTGAAGTAAGGAATGTATAATTCCCTGTTTTGCATTGGATGAGGTAGGTGTGTGTGTGTGTATGTGGTGTGTCCACCCGTGCCTGTGTGTGTGCGCACATGTGGATGATGCAGAAAATGAATGTTAAAATCCTTTCTATTGAATATATGCTGATGAAGGAAGGCCAAGGAAAGAAAGAGAGATCGTGCAACTCAGGAAACAAACTGTGCTTGAAATATTAAGTAGGTTCCATTCCAGACCAATTGGACTAAGATTTCAGAAGCGGCTTGCGGAATCAAGGTCAGTTCCAAAATGCAGGCAAGAGCTGTGCCAATAGGGCTCAGGACTGGGATGAGAATAGTCTGCTCCAAATGGGGCCTGGGAATGGGAGCAACAGAGGTCCAAACCAGGCCCCTCCCTGCCTAATTTTGCTGACCTCACTTCTTTCACAGGGCTGGAAGCATCACTCCCCCGGTGACCACCAATTGTGCACAATAACCCCTCCAAGTGATGCAACATCATGTTGCATTGATCTGGGGGAGGGCACTGAGGAGAATGGCAGCCTCCACTGGCAACTCTTCCCTCCCATAAGTTCTCCTGCCTCAAACAGGGGGATTGTGGGAAACACAACAGCTACCAGCCAGAGCGCCACTGGACCAGCACATTCCATACCTTCAGATGTTCTACTCCCTACCCCACTAAAGCTCTCATCAAAATCCCCACCTTGCTGGGCAGCAAAAATTTAGGGGCTGGGGGGGCGGGCGCGTTCAGCTCATCTCTAACACTTTCCTAGACAGCCTTTTTAAACATCTGACGCTACAAAGCACTTTTCAAATCAAATCTTTATTATTACGGTCATTCGACCAGCAAAACAAAGCATTTTTGAGCCTTCCTTGTACTCTCTGTGCCTTGTGTGGAAGGGGTTAGGAACAAAGGAAGCTGCCATATACCGAGTCAGACCACTGCTCCATCCAGCTCAGTACTGTCTACCCAGACTGGCAGCGGCTTCTCCAAGGTTGCCGGCATGAGTCTCTCTCTCAGCCCTCTCTTGGAGATGCTGCCAGGGAGGGAACTTGAAACCTAGATGCTCTTCCCAGAGCGGCTCCATCCCCTGAGGGGAAGATCTTGCAGTGCTCACACTTCTAGTCTCCCTTTCATATGCAACCAGGGTGGATCCTGCTTAGCTAAGGGGACAAGTCATGCTCGCTACCACCAGACCAGAGAGGAAACATTCAAATAGATAAACACACACACACACACACACACACACACACACACACACACACGTTGTGTATCTACATTGTGGGACTGTAGTTGAATGGGACACCAGTTTGTTTGTAGACCATGATTTCACAGTGCATAATGGAAACGCAAGCAGTCCCAGGGACCCCAAAGTCCCATGTCCCCACAAACACCTCTGCCAACCTGGTTCCATTTTTTCATCTTCCTGCAAATCCCTCCTTCTTCCCACAGAGGTTTGGCTTGACCCAGGAGATGATGGCGCAAGATTGAGAACCCCTGTTCTCACCCCTTCATCCTTACTACACTCTGAGCCGGGTCTCACGATGAGTGAGACCCGGTTTGGTGGGGTGAGCAGGGAGAGGGGGCTAAGCCCACTCTCCCCACACACAAGCAGGGCGGGAGCCCTGGGCAGCTGGAACGGCCACCCAGACAACTGCCTGCTCTGTGACAGAGCTGGCCGGGGCTGCGGAGCTCAGGGGCCGTGCGGTCCCCGGAAGCTCCCTGAGAGCGCGCAGGGCATACTGGGGAGACCCCCAGAGCCGGGAGGTGGCTTTTCGCCTCCCCTCTGGGGGTCTCCTCATGAGTAGCCATGGTGCGGAGCCGCGCCACAGCTACTCACGATTGGAAAGCCAGTGATTGTGGAGCACTCGCTCCGCAAACCCGGGCTTTGGGGAGGGCTTAAAAAGCGGGCTAGCTGCTTGTAACCCACCGGGGCACCGGCACCCACCGGTGGTTTACACGATCAGCCAAAATTGGGCTAGGCTCTCCTAGCCCGATTTTGGCTGATCGTGAGAATAGCCCCATTGACTACCTTTGCACATATCCATCTCCTGTCCTTGCTTTTCTTTTATCAGAAATGCCCTCTAGTGGTGTGTGAGAGAGAAATTCTTTTCCCTCTCACACAACACTAGAACCAGGGGTCACTCCATGAAACTGATTGCCAGGAGGTCTAGGACCAACAAACGGAAGTACTTTTTCACACAACACGTGATCCACTTGTGGAACTCTCTGCCACAGGATGTGGTGACAGCCAGCAACCTGGATGGCTTTAAGAGGGGTTTGGATGACTTCATGGAGGAGAGCTCTATCAATGGCTACTAGTTGGAGGGCTATAGGTCACCTCCAGCCTCAAAGGCAGGATGCCTCTCAATCCCAGTCGCAGGAGAGCAACAGCAGGAGAGAGGGTATGCCCTCAACTCCTGCCTGTGGCTTCCAGTGCCATCTGGTGGGCCACTGTGTGAAACAGGATGCTGGACTAGATGGGCCTTGGGCCTGATCCAGCAGGGCTGTTCTGATGTTCTTATGTTTTTATGCCCTGCAAGCTTCTTGGGGCCAAAATATGATGTTATTCACCCCTTTGAAGGGCCTCATCAGTGAAAAACCAGCCTAAAAATACTGGTTTAACGACATGCTCCGCAATGTGCCACATACACTGACTGATAACACCCTATGGGCAGATAAAAGGCCCCTGAAACATCCGGTACATAGCTTGGGAGTGCTCTTGGAGCCAAAACTCTCTCTGGTTTCTCAGGTGGAGGCAGTGGCCAGGAGTGCTTTTAATCAACTTCGGCTGATATGTCAGCTATGTCCATGTCTGGAGGTGAATGACCTTAAAACCGTGGTGCACATGCTGGTAACCTCCAGACATGACTATCTTAATGTGCTCTACATAGTTCTGCCCTTGTACACAATCCAGAAATTACAATTGTTTTGGAATGTGACAGCCAGACTGGTCTCTGGGACAACCCGAGGGGCCCATATAACACCTAATTTAAAAGAACTGCACTGGCTGACGATACGTTTCCGGGCAAAATCCAAAGTGCTGGTACTCCCCTATAAAGCCCTCAATGGCTTTGGTCCTGGGAACTTAAGAGAGCCCCTTCTTTGTCATGAACCCTGTTGCCTACTAAGATCATCTGGTTACAGTTGCTCCTGGCTCATTTGGTGGTGACCTGGGACCAGCCTTCTTTGTGGCTGCTCTGGAAAATGCGAGTGGTGTGCACGGAACCAGCTCCCTTACAGCCGATGGTGGTGGTGGGGATAGGACAGGGGAGGGTGCACTTACCACCCCACCCCCTGCCGCATTCCCTTCTCTGGCGCTCTGTGTAAAAATAGTCTGGTGGGGAGGCAGCGTACCACCTTGCCGCCCCATTGATCCACTAACCAGAAGTGGCCGAAACTGCCCAGCACGTGTGCACACATTGCAGGTGTGTGTGCATGTCACATACAGGCATGCGCATGTTGCACACATGCAGAATGTGTGCGTGCATGTGGTGTATACATGTGCGCTGGGTACTTCTTGCCACTGCTGGATGGGGGATGAACGGGGCAGCATGCAAGTATGCAGCTGCCCCGCTAGACTATTTTTACACAGAGCGCCAGAGGGGGAAGCGCAGTGGTGCATGCATGCACACACGATGTGTGTGTGTGTGTGTGTGTGTGTGCACATGACGTATGCATGCGCGACGGGCACTTCCGGCCACTTCCATTGGGGCATTATCCATTGGGCCATCCATTGGGGCATTAGGATAGAGGACATCTAACCGGTATTTCTGCTTTGGTCTCTGCCGGATGGACATAGCGGCTAAATGAGAAATGGCTGGTTTTATTTTGGTCCCCAGCAGATGCACTCTAAATTCTGCTTTAATTAAAACACATAGTGGTTAGAAAT
The DNA here is from genome assembly GCF_027244095.1 of Hemicordylus capensis. Taxonomy (NCBI): domain Eukaryota; kingdom Metazoa; phylum Chordata; class Lepidosauria; order Squamata; family Cordylidae; genus Hemicordylus; species Hemicordylus capensis. The sequence goes on from NC_069658.1 coordinate 5,278,394, forward strand.
AAGCTTCTGTGCCATTGGGAGAAGCCCTCATTAGAGAACCCCTCACTTTAAAACACACCATTCATCACCCAGGGATAATTTCCTGTAAATATATTGTCCCCCCCCCCCAACAGTAATGCTAGGAATAATGTTTAAAATTCTCCACTCACATCTCATTATAAAGTAATTGATAACAACATGGTCATTTCTTTTCATTCCCTGGGTTTTTTTCTTCTCCTTTTCTTCAAGGCAACCTCTCGAAGCAATCAATATCAGCAGTTTTCAAAAGGCAGATACAATAAATAAATCTCACCAGACAATGACAGAGAACATCCTTATTATAATAAATTTACCATAAATAAAACTAACTGTGAAATAACCACGGGCCAATTTTTCCACTAATGCCTCTGAACATTATGGTGGGGGTGGGGGTGGGGGAGAGAAGAAAAATGGTCTTCTAAACAATTTCATTCTCCTGAAGTATTAAACTTTGCTATACACCCATACTTGGAGCTGCTGAAACCTTCGACTACCAACAGGAGATCACATGACAAAATGCTTATTAATATAAACCATTCCCTGCCTATAGAACACAAGGTGAGAACCTTCGTACCAATCATGCCCACTCTTAAGAGTCTCCTTTGCAGGCGAACCAACAATTATCTATAAAATGATGAATGGTGCATGCTTAGTTCTTATTGGGCAAACTGTATCTGGACTATACCACTTTAGACTGCATGTGGGCGAATCACATGATAGAATGCTACTCCATACAAAAAATGCCATGCATACAGAAAACAAGAATGTGAAGACCTCCAATCTAGTTTACTACTATATATGTGGGGAATTTGCACGTGTGTATGTGAGAGAGTAGCATTTTCTCGTGTGATCTCCCACTTGCAGTCAGAAGTGGTACAGTCCAGACACAAACTCCATGAGATCTAGGTTGGGGGAGAGAATGGTAGAGGGGTTAGACCAGCCTCGCTCACAAGATGTCAAGGGGTAGGGTTGTCACCCGTATTCCCTGTAACAGGGATTCAAAGATGTTTTATTTTTTCAGGCTTTTGCCCCTTAAGGTAAAAGAAGCCTCTCTGCTTCTCTGCAGCTGTCTTTGTCTTTTTACGGTTTATGTTTTTATGGTTTGTATTGATTTCAATTGATTTCAATATTTTGATGTGATTTTATCCTATTTTATCCTATGGAATTTTATCCTATTTTAACTCTTGCAAACCACCTTGGGATGAGTTTTACAAAACGCATAAAACTTGAACAATAAACAAACAAATGAATAAAGCCTTGTTGGCTGCAACTCCCATAAACCCCAGCTGCCTTTGGCCATTGCAGCTGGGGATCATGGGAATTCTAGACAACAACTTCTGGGAGCCTGGTTGTCACCCGCTTGCGATTTATTTAGGAGAGAAAAAAGCAAGCATTTCTTGATACACAATGCATAACTAACGGATGGAATTATCTGCCATACAAGGTTTGGACATAACCATTGGACTACAGGCCACTGCCTTTGTGCAAACAGGTAGACAAATGTATAAAGACAGGGCTGTCAATGGCTAAATAGAGCCTCCATGTTCAGAGGCTGCATATCTCTGAATACCAGATGCTGTGTGCAAATGAAGGCAGAGGGTCCTTCCCTTCATGCCCTCCTTCTGAGATTCCCAGAGCCATACGGCTGCCCAGTGCTGGAAATGGTCTGACTCAACAGGGCATATTTTCCTAAAAGACATTCTTCCCAAACCTCACAGACATTTTGATGTAACTTTAGCCCCATTTATAGGCTACGTTCAGCACATGGACAAGCGGTATACAGTGTACACATGCTCAGATCTGTGAGCATGTACGGCTCTTCAGACATTATGTTTAACACATGAGCAGTCATAGGCTTCCAATCTGTATTGTGGCCCAGCCATTTTCCCCTTCCAGGCCATCAAAAGTTTGAAGAAGAACCTGCCCTGGTCTTGGTCATACTGAGACTCTGGCCTTGCTCATGGGCCCCAGCCTGGTTTCTGGTATTTCAACCTACCAGTCTTCTCTGCTCCTGTCACCACCCTGCCTACCTTGTGGTAGGAAGCCAGACGTGTCCTCTTTGCTAAGCAGGGTCCACCCTGGTTTGCATTTGAGTGGGAGACTACATGTGTGAGACCTGTCAGATATTCCTCTTCGCAGATCGGGGCTGCTCTGGGGAAGAGCACCTGCATGCTTGCATGCAGAAGCTTCCCTCCCGGACATCCCCAGGATAAGGCTGAGAAAGACTCCTGCCTGAAGCCTGGAGAAGCCGCTGCCAGTCTGTGTAGACAATACTGAGCTAGATGGACCAAGGGTCTGACATGGTATATGTCCGCTTCCTAGGTGCTTACCTGTGCTCACCTCCCAGTATGACAGCTTTCCTATCTGCTTCTGTGCCTTCTGCCTGCCTACCCTCTGGACAGATTTCTCCGATCAGATTCTGTCCTGCAGCCGCTGACTCTGATGCTATTGATCTTCTTCTGGGCTAGCACCTGCATCCATCTAAAGGGGGAGGGGAGAGGGGCTCCCGACAGACCAAGTTTTTTTAAACCTTCTCTGCTCTGTTTCTTTCTGCTGCAAGCCTGATAGACCGAGCTCTGGACTTCAAGAGTGGCTTCTGGGCTGCAGTACCAGCCTGCCTGAGCCTCCAGTCAGCTGACCCCAAGAGCCAATCACTGCGCAGCAGGCACCCTATAAAGTCCCAGCCTCAGTGCTTGTCTTGAGTGTGAGCCCTCTGCCACAGTGCTTACTCCCTTTTCGGATCGCTGCCTTGGATCTTGATCCCTGCCTAGCTTCTGCCTCCTTGGCTTCTGGCCCTCCTGAACCTCTGTTGCTCTCTTGGATCTAGACTTCTGCCCAGCTTCAACTACACACCTCCTTCCACCCTTCTGATTCTTGATTGCTGCTCTGGAATCTGGCCCCAGCCTATTTGCAACCAGGCACCTGCAGCTGACCCACCTGGACAGGCAATCTTCTCCCCCAGGTCCCCGAATCCAATTACCTGGCGCCTGACCCTCGTTAAGCCCTGGAACCCCCCAACTCTGGTCCCCAGCATGCCGAGACTCAAACTCCAGGACCAGGACGCCCAGCTACCTAGGGCCCGGCAAGTGCTGACGGAGTGTCCCGTGTCCTAAGCCCAAGTCAGCGACAGGAGAAAGTTCATCGGCTCCAAAAGAGAGCTGTAGAAGAGGAGGGCGCCGGCTCTGATTTATCATATTGAAAGAATGCTGGCCTATTTATGCGCAGTGGTGGTTTTTGATAAACGGCCTACATTAGACTACCTCAAAGGTGCCCTGCATCATTAACTAGCAGGGTGGATGCTGAAGAGAAAGTTAATAAAACTTGTCTCTGGTGCAGAATTGAGAAAACTCACTGCCTGACGGAAGAAGATGCGTCTGAAGCGCCATGTGCAACCTTGTACAGGTAATAATAGCAAAATACTCAAGGGAGTCCTTTAAGTGGGGGGATGTCATTTTTCTTTTTGATCTATAGGATACTAATGGCTTTTCTCCCCCCACCTCCCCCTTTGCTGTTCTTTTCTTCCCTTTTGTTCGCAGAGAGCCAAGAACCATGGCAAAAATCATCATTCTGCAGCACTTGGAAAAGAAAGGAAATGGGGGGGGGAAAATAGGGGGGAACTGAATAGAAGCGGTGCAGTGGAAGGGGATCCGGAAGCTTCCGTGCCAACCGCTAGTTCTGGCCTTCTTATTAAACGGGAGAATATTCAAAGACTCCAAGCATTAATAATGGGCCAGTGCCAGATATTGATAATTTATTCAAATTATAGGTCTGGATTTGCAGGAGCAGATGTTCCTCAGGCAAGCCCTGTCACAAAATGATTTCCAGAGAAACCAAATTACACTTGGCACAATCATTAAGAGGAAAGGCGGCCTCCCCTCTGTGCTTTCAGGCACATCTGGGCCTTCCTCCTTTGGGGGGTAAGTTTTCCCACTCAGCCACCGATCCCAACACTTGTTTCCCTAATCATGGGACTGGTTCATACAGTCCCCGCATGTAGACGGGACCCACAATAAGAGGGGGAGGGTTGAGGCATGGGCTCAAACATGCTTCCTCACAACTTCTAGACCCTTGTATGTGGACACAACCACTCCTACAAATATGTATGTATATACAGCTTTTCGACAAAAAGTTCTCAAAGTGCTGACACAGCAAAATAAATAATAAGTAAATAAGATGGTTCCTTGTCCCCAAAGGGCTCACACAGTTAGGGATGTGCCTGAACCGGTTCAGCACCTCCTTAGGGAGGGTTCGGTGCCTGCATTCAAACTGGTTCAGCAGGGTGTGGATCAGTTCCTTTAAAAAGCAGGGAAGCAGGTCCTTACCTGCTCCTCTGCTACCCCTCTGCTTTTCCAGGTGTAGTGCCTGCTTTCCAAAAGGCTGTGGTCTTTTGGAAAGTGGGGGCCATGCCCAGAAAAGCAGTGGGGCAGCAGAGGAGGAGGTAAGGACCTGCTGGCTTGCTTTTTAAAGGAACCGATCCCTGCCCTGCCTGTGGCAGCCCAAGCCAGTTTGAGCACATCCCTACTGTTTCTAAAAGAAACATAATGTAGACACCAGCAACAGCTACTGGAAGGATGCTGTGCTGGGGTTGGATGGTGACAATCGTTCGGCTCCTGCTAAATATAAGAGAACTGCCACTTTGAATGGTGCATCTGATGCACAAAATGGATGCCTAATCATTTCTATATTTAAAAGCCTTAGGATGTATGTTGCACCTCCTGTGGTATGTGGCACATCTCGCGAGAGTTGTCCAGAGGAGAGAGAAGGCACAGAGGAGGTATGAGTGGCGGCCGGAGAGGTAGCTGCTGAGGAGGAGGAGGAGGAGGAGGAGGAGGCGGCACTGCGGCATCAAGGAAGAAAGAAGAGTGAGCAATGGCCTCCGTTGCCCTGCCAAGTCTGTTCTTAAGGAGGACGGCTGCGGTGAAAGAGCACACTGAGGGCCATCCATGCAGGCCGGAAGGGAAGCCCCGGCTCGGCCATTCTCCTCACGAGGAGATTCGGCAGGTGATGGAGGCCAGCCCTTGGTGTGCTCTCCCAGCCAAGTTGTCCATTTTCCTCACAAGGAGACTCAGCAGGGTGATGCAATGGAGGCTGGCAGTAGGAGCTGACCTAGGCTGCTGTGATGCCACTCTTTCTAGGAAGGGAAGAGGGGAGAGGGAGAGGGAGAGAGAGAGAGAGAGAGAGAGAGAGGCAATCACGCCTTGATTGATTGATTGATTGATTGTTAAGTGTATATACCAACTTTCATTAAAAACAATCCCAAGGCGGTTTACAAAAGTTAAAAAAAATGTAATAAAAATGACAGTTAAAAGTATTAAGCAAAAAATATGCCAACAAATCTGATTTAAAATATATAAAATACAAACATAAAAACCATACACAGATAAAAACACACCAAAGCAGCAATAAAACAATCATGTAAAGGCCTGGATAAAAAGCCAAGATTTAACAAGCTTCCTAAAAACTGTGTTGGAGACCGAGGAGCCAATGACCACTGGGAGAGCATTCCAGAGTCTGGGGGCAGCAACAGAGAAGGCCCTGTCCTGAGTGCATGACAACCGAGCCTCCCTCATTGTCGGCACCCGGAGCAGAGACCCCTCAGATGACCTCGTCAAGACCACATTCTCATATTCAGACCACGGTCTCTTTAGCACTAAGCTGTGGTCCCTCCCCTGTATCAAGTCTTAGAATACATTTGTGGCAACCATGGTAAGTATCATTTCCCCCCCAATTCAGCAATCCCTATGGAGAAGAGTTTTGCAAAACCAACCCACCCACCCAGAGTTTCAAATATATGTATTAAAGGCAATGTTTGGGGGTGGGAACAAAAATCAAAATGAGATGCCATTGCTTATATTTATGTGCATGATGTTCCTCTGTAAATAACCATGATAATCCCGATCTTCTATTGCCCCATTCATGAGTGGTGAAAGGCAAGGGGTCCATTTTGAATTTTGGAGGGGGAACTTACAGATTTCTTTAACTGAAAGCAGGGGATATCTTAGACATCGCCACGTAGGTTTGCCAAACACAGTCGGCCAGGGGCTCTCAAATGTACGTCTCCAGATGTTGCTGGTGTACAGCTCCCCCATTTCCCCCAGCCACAGTGGTCTTCAGCTGGGAAGATGGGAGTTCAGTCCATCAACATCTGGGGTCCCCAGCTTGAGAACCCCTGCAAGAAGCAGTCTGGTGTCAGCCCTAATCACGGAGTGTGCATCTGATTTCCTGCAAGCACATTCCATGAGAAGGATTTCCTTGCAGCCTTTTGCACTACATTGCTCCCAGCTCCAGTTTGTTCAAGCAGCTTGTGGAAGTGCAAACCTCATTTTGCCACCATGCCTGGATGGCTGCTCTTCCTCCGTGCTGCTTGCCTCTGGGATGCTGGAAACTTTGCAGAGTGACACACCACACTCAGTACTTTTTGGCTTTGGTTCAAGCGGGCGGGGGGGATCAAGGGGCAATCAGCTCCCTCTGTGATGAATGAAGCCCCTGTCAGTCAGAGAAAATGAATATTTCTTTGCAATAATGACCAGATGGTAACAAGTCTCAGATCTAAATTAAAACATGCATGATAAATGCCAAGAAAACAAGGAAAGACAAAAACTCAACCTGGAGTGAAATCTCTCTATAAATCTTCTCCCCCCTTGAACACAGGCACTCCTAATGGGAATTAAATTATTAAGAGATGCCGCAAGGGGAATGCAAATAACACAGCCTTTCTCGTTCTTCTTTGCAACTTTAAAAAGTGCATTTCAGGACACCCCATTTGTCCTCTGTGCTTGCAGGCAGAACACCAGTTGGGGATGATGACGACGACAACAACAACAACTACAACAACAACCATATTTAGCATTCCTACAGTGCATGTCCAGTGCTCAAAGCACTTCATATCTCTGCAGCCCTCACAACAATCCTTTAAGGTAGGCCAATGCCATCTCCATATTGTAGATGGGCAGTTAAGATCAAGAGAAGGCATCTTGCCTGAAGTTACCCAGGTGAGCTTTGAACCAGGGACATTACAAACTAAATGTTTGATAATGAGGAGGGGACATAGGGGGATACGGGTGAGGCGAAGAGGGAGGTGAGAAGGGTAACAAGGGATGAATGCAAGCAAATGTATTTATTTATTTAACTTTATTTTTATCCCACTTTCAATCTGCAAATGTAAGCAAAGCAGAAGACAAATACGAAACCTGGATTAATACCAAACATTAGGGCTGTGCACGTTTCCAAATGTCGGGATCGGATCTGACCCAACCCCACAAATTTCGATTCAAGGTCCTTTGGACCCTTTTCAATGTCGGGATCAGGATCAGGGTCAGGATTGCGCCCCCCCCCCCCACCATTCAAGCCTATATATTGGAGGGCTATTCCACACACTGCATGATAGCAGCAGCCCCTATTTATGATGATCAAGTGTATATTTGTCAATGAGCTGAAGCCAGTCCTGTCTCCTGAATGCTGAGGGCACTTTTACAAGATGCACATTTATCTTGTCCACACAGGACACTTTTAGGGGTTGACTGAAAAAAGGTTAGATGAACACCTTAAAACTGTAATGTGTAAACTGATTCTTAAGTTCTTCAGGTTGTGCTGTTTGCTTCAGTCTAGGGCCCTTTGGCATCCCATGGTGTGGACGTAGAGTTTCTCTCAGGGGCATAGTTAAGGGAGAGGGGGCCCGTGTTCACCCCTCTCCCCTGCGATAATGATGAAGTGAGGGAGGGGTGGAGCTGGGGGGGGGCCCTCAGGAGCTGGGGGCACCAGTTCTTTGAACCCATCCACTCATATAGCTACAGCCCTGACTTCTCTTCAGTTGAGGGTTTCCAAAGGAATGTGTTTTGCAGAGACTTCCTCATTAAGATCAAAGACTTTGCCAGTAGGCAACCCCACACATCTACATTTATTCACTGGATCAGGGCACCGATTTCAGCCACCAATCGGCATACCTTGAGGGAACCACACTGAAGGGATTTGACATTCTGGCAAGATCACCAGTCTAGAAAGCACTGCCTTCAATCTCAATGGCCCTCATTAGCTCATGGTGATGCCATCACATAGTCATATATCCACCACAGCAGCGTAATTCTATCCTGTTCATGATGTGATCGCTGATTAGCTGGGATCTGGATGTGACAAATCCAGAAAAGAGGAAGGAGAAGCGCTTCAGGAAAATTAGGGTGCTAAAGCAGCACCGTGACCAAACAAAATTGGGAAAAGGTGGATATTTCCATAATATTTTCTGGGAAATATTTCTGCTGCACCAAAATAGCTATTTTTGGACCTGGAAATTAAACCTGGAGAGCATTCAGCATGGCCCTAAAATAAAAATAAACAAAAATATTTCTTATACAAGAAGAGACCTTTTCCTTTAAATCTGCTAGCCGGTTCTAAAAGCTCATGATGGATGTTCTTCCCTAGCAAGCTGTGATTAGCTTTTGTTTTTTTAATATACCTGGGCAAATACACAAGACAAAAGTTCTTAAACTATCATTGATTTGCCTATTAGAAATTATTAATTTCAAATTCTACTGGAACAACCTTGCTAAATTACACTGGGCCAGAGGGACACTGATGGGGGGGGGCGGGGGCGGCGGCGCATTGCTTGTCTAAAGAAAAGAATCAGGCATAGAAGAAGAACAGAATAGAAAAGAGGCAAGTGAAAGTCCATTTAAACTCAGCAGGCATCTAGTTAATTACATTTCCACTCCTACCCCGGAAGTCACCAGCGCTTGCCTCCATGAGGACAGAAAGTTGCTTTCTCCTTGGACTTCAAAAGCCGGCGTCTCACTCTCATCCGAGAACCCTTCCGTTTTAATTGCATCTGCGTCTAAATACCAGGTTTTGCTCAGTTACGCAGCCTCGGAGAAATCCCACCCTGCCTATTGACATCAAGGCAGCAGAAACAACTGGTTGTGGTGCAGAGAGACATCACTCACAATCCAGGCAAACTTGTTGGAGGGCATGCTGGGCCCGCCGGCAGCTCAGTGGAACAGACTCACTTGGCTGAGTCCATCAGTGCATGATGGCTTCACAGAAGCAGGTCCCACAGGGCATCTTTGCAAATGGCAACAGCAAGCCGCTAACTCCATCAAGAAGAAAACATCCCAAGGCAACATGACTTGCTTCTTACTTGGTACCCAACTCTGTCAGGAGAGGGGAAATGGCTCCTGGTAGATTTGAAATCGCTCCTTTTAGGGAGAGAAATGGAGGAAGCCGGGGGCCTTAACCAGCAGACAGCATGGGCCAGATCCACCAGGAACGGCTGTGCTCTTCCTCATTCAGTTCCAATGGATTGAAACAGAAGAACTGTCCAGTGCTGCTCAGATGACCTCCTTTGGAATTGATCTGTTTATTAATTAGTTAAAGCACCATCTGGACTCAAGCAGGGCCTCAAGGTGTTCTCGAGCAGCATAAAACAGCAAAATTAGTCCTGCACAAGCAGTTATCTACTATAGAAGCAAATATGTCGAAGGGACTCGGGAGTGCTGTTTCTGGCTCTGCCCTTGACTTGAATATGAATTCCTATTCACACATTATGTTCAGTGCACATACAATCTGCATGTGGCATATGCATGCACAGATCTCAATGCATGTACAGGAATTCACAGGTTATGTTTACTGCATGTATGGCAGGGTACTTCCTATCTGTGCCTGCACTTGAGAAGGATCGTACCCAGATTCCCTTCCAGAATGAACACAGTCATTCATAGAGGTCAACATACACCTGAACGCACACACAGCATAATGTCTGAAAAGGACTCATGTGAACAAATATTTATGTACCGCTTTCCAACAGAAGTTCCCAAATTGATTTACATAGATAGATAGATGGATGGATGCCATTCCTAAAGCACTGACATAATGGTAGAAGCCAAGGTCACCCCAGGTCTCACTCACCACCTCAGCAAGGCTGGGCCCAGGCCCCGTGTTCAGTTTGGTTCACCCGATCTGTTGGGGTTGGACGGGGGGCTCAAGCTCACAGCCCAGGTCAGCTGATCATGGCAGCAGAGTCTGCTGGGTTCAGAGCCCCAAGCTTCATTGCCGCAAGGCACAATCTCCAGCCTCTCTACCCAAAGAATGACCCCTCTCAACTGCTGTGTGTCATGTCAGAGATCCAACATGTTTGTCAGACCCCTCTTTAAATGCTGTGGGGCAGTGGACAGAGTCCGCCAAAAGACAATAGCGGGTTACAATGATTGTGTAAGGCTGTGAAATGTTTCTTGGTTCCTCGTGTTCATTTTGGTGTAAATTGTATCATCAGTACTTACATGTGTCTGTCTGTTTGATTTTGGACCACAATAAACTGATCAAAGTCCAGCCCCTCCCTTGCTGCCCTCTCCTCCTCCTCCTCCTCCTCTCCTCCTCCTCCTCCTCTACCTTTGGCTGGGTGGGGGCAAGATAGAGGCAAGGGATATAGGCTGCACATTGCTTGAACTTTGCTCAGGAAGCAACACACACACAGAGACACTGGGAGCTGCCATCCACGGCTTGAGTTTAAAATGGATTCTTTCTCTCTCTCTTTTAACTTTCTTTCTAGGTCCTTGAGTGGCATGGGTACTTCTGGGATTGGTAGTCCCCACTACAGACCACTGGTGGGGGGGGGCCCCTGAGTTTCTGATACTTCCTCATGAAACGCAGCCCATATACATAATAAAGTAGCCCACCAGACAGAAGGTTAGGGTAGAGCCTTCTCCCTGACATCTACTTTCCATGTGCAGGAGGGGTTTTTTCTTAATATGGACACATTCAGGTATGAGATCTCCACCTGTAGTTGAAGTGAAACACTCCAAGATTACTCTCACCATACGAGCTGCTGTTTGCATAGACTGGGCCTATATCTTGGCCGGGAGTTGTTGAAAATGTAAATAGATTTTAGAAGCACCTTGAAGGCTGAAAACTACAAAAGGAATTCTATATAGGGCCAATCTTCTATTCTGCTCTGAGGGAATTTTATCTGTCATGTTCATTTGCTGTTCTTTTATAGTCTTATTTTTCAGCTTTTTAAGAAGTGTATTTTATTTTAAGTTGTGAGCCGCCTTGAGCATTTTAATACAAGATGGAAAAATGGGATATAAATATTTATAATAGATAAATAAAATAGGGGGGGCGGAATCTGAGTTGTTAATGTGTGTGATTCACTTTGAATGCAAAATTTGAACGTTCTTCTTGCAAAGTTGTATAGACATAATTCTGATTTCAAGGTTTTTGGTTTTTGGTGTTTTGGTTTTTTTTAAAAAAAATCCTGTTCCAGAGTCTTCCTCACAAAATTGCTTGATTGTACACACTCTGGCCCTTCAAAATGTTTAACTTTGGAAACATAAAAGAAAGAAAGAAAGAAACCTTTAGTTGAATAAAGCACTATTCATGCTGATGATGCAATAATTTATTTATAAAATATCTTAATTGCCTTTTTGCTAGAAACACTCAAGGCAATGCACAACTGATTACATTTAAAAGAGGTCAAAGATAATAATAATAATGATAATAATAATAATTAATACATGCATTGCTGAAGAGTGGGGGCCTTACATAGAGGCACCCCCTGCAGGGAGCAGCAGCAGCAGCAGGACCCAGAGGAAAGCTAGGGATCGGGTGGCATTGCAATGACAGCTTTGCACTGACCTACAGGCCAGACATAGCTCCATCTCAGGTGAGCAAGAGTCCTATTCACATGTTAGGTTCAACATTTGTACAACAATTTTACAGTGTACTCAGGTACAGTTATTCATACGTGATATTGAACCCAAGAGCCCTAATCAGACATTATAGAAAAGGTGTTCTCTGCATGAGTAGAGTGTTGAAAATGGGGACAGAAGTCCCGGCCCAGCCCCACCAGTCATTCCGGTCAGCAACCCCCTCACAGTTAAAGTGGCAGTCCTCGGAAGAGGTGGGCCCACACCTCCCAATCACAGATCTCTTCAGACAAATGCCATTCTAATCATGAGCGGGGTGCTGGCACGGATGACTGGCGGGGCTGGGGCGGGACTTCTGGCCCAACGTTTGACACTTTAGTCATGTAGACCAGAGATTCTCAAAGTTGGGTCCCCAGATGTTTTTGGACTTCAACTCCCATCATTCCCAGCCCCAGTGGCCTTTGGTTGGGGATTATGGGAGTTGAAGTCCAATAACATCTGGGGACCCAACGTTGAGAATCCCTGATGTAGAGTACTTTTTGTATATCATCTGAAGAGGGCTAGATACAGCTTCCTATCTGTACCATCCATTTGAGGGACCTGTACCCAAGCTCCCCTTTAAAATGAATACAGGTGCATCCATTCCCACAAAAACCTGTACGAATGTACAGGCATCTGAACACAGGTGCAACATAATGTCTGAACTAAGGCCTCATGAGAATGTGAGCTTCCTGCCTAGTGTGCCAGTGTCCAGATGTGAGACTGCTGGCAATGGTGGCATCTGTTTCAGGGTCAGTTCAGGAAGGCCAAGGAGAAGGTTGCTAGCAGTAAAGTGGACAGCTGAGGCACTGAGGAGAGAAGCGAGCTTAGAGATGGAGCGACTAAGGGAGCAGGGGCGGAAAGGGGTGACCCCCCTTTGCTCAAGTACTGAGGCCTCCAGAGGGGAGGAGAAAGAAGAGGCCCAGAACGGGCTAGGGCACCAGAGTCAAGACCCAAAATGGACATGCCTTATTAACATGCCAGCAGCTCAAGCTTGCATCAGGGTCAACTGGAAGCCAGCCTGCATGTGCTGGTGTAACTGGCTTCATCGACCACAGGCCTGGAATTCAGGAGTTTGCAAGGCCAAAGCGGGGTGTGGGGGGGGATACAGGGACGAAATGACATTTTAACAGAAAAAGCTCAAACAAACCAAGTTTTCAGTGTCTGCCAATGAAAGCATAATTGGGAATGACACCAAATCAACACTCTTCCCTTTCCCTCCCTGATGACCGTTAAGTGGGTTCAGTCTTCCCGACCTCTGTGTTTTTCTGACGGAGTGATAGTTGTCTATGATTTCTCAACTGAAGCCCAGGGATTGTCCCCTCTGGGCTCTTCCTTTGTTAGAAAAAAGGGGGAAAAATCTTTGTAGTCTATATATAACAGTCGCTCCCATACGAAATAGCGTTGGACTCGCGCCTGACACAGTCGAAAGAATGAAACTGCCATCCTTAATTTGCTTGGCAGGCGCTCGCCTTGACAGGAAGTTGTTGCCGGTTGTTTAGAAATAGAATAATGCTCCGAGGAGAAGTTCAGAAACTTAATAGGACTTTAAAAACAACAGGAGCCAGAGGGACTGCAGATGGTTCCGAGGCCCAAGGACTAAATAAACAATGATTTGAACGGGAGGGAAAGCGCCGACGGACCAAGCCTCAGAAGACATGTTCACGCATATTGTGTCCAACACCATTAGTCTACCCAGTGGGAGCGAAAGACATTTGGAAAAGGAGGGGGGAAGCAGCCTCCAAAGACACTTTAAGCGAGCAGGAGGTGGGGAGAAAGCCGCGTGTCGGAAGGATTTGGAGTGGCACAATGACTCGCCAAACATCTGTCTCTGGGACCAATAATTGGAAACTGATTGACTTTGTGGATGTTCTAAAAGCAGCAGCAGCAACAATAATAATAGCAATAACAACAACAACAACAATAATAATAAGGGAGAGGGAGAGGCTGGTGGGGAAGGGGGTATTAATAAGTAAATAGCAAGGGGGGGCCCAGGAGTGGCAGTCCATGGCACGTCTCTTCCGCACTCTCCAAGGCTTCATTTAAGCTTGGCATATCTGAGCATGAAGATAAAAAGAGACAACCTGATATTTGCTGATTGAAAAAGCAAACACAGCGAACAGCTTTCGGATGGACTCCAGCACTGTGATTTTGAAAATAAGTGCCTTGGAACGCCGAGTGCAATCTTCCACCCAGGGCTGCTAAAGCGTTCCTGCCAAATCATTTACATTTATAAAGCCTTCAGTCATGGATTATTCCCCCCAGCCTCCTCCTACACTCCCCAACGCTTTTGTTCAATGACCAACTCCTGGACAATAGTCGTGCGAGCTTTTGGGGAAGTGGCAGCAACCAGCATCCCTAGTGGGGCAAGCACCTCGTGGCTGGCAGTGAATCTGTGGTGACATGTATGGCTCTGCTTAGGCGAGGATCTGGAGGAATATTAAGGGGGTTTGTTTGTTTGCTTGCTTTTAAGAACAGGGTTAGTGAAACTCCCAGTTGTGTTAGGTTGTCCCAGGTGTCCCCAAATTTGAGATTGGGTGAAACATCTGTGGGTATTTATGGGGCAATGGAAAGAATCCTGATAAGAAAAGCAAGAACTAACATCCTAACCAAGTGCTTGTAATGAGCAAGATCACATAGTTGCACTAAAAAGGGGAATATGCAGATTTGCACGTATGCACTATTGTGCTCTTGTGTGCTGCTACTCACACAACTGTTGTGCAAGCATGCTTGCAGTAGTACAACCCTCATCTTAGCACAAGTATCTTGCTCCACAGCTTTGCACATATACAATGTCCTTCCACAACTGTTTTGGTAGTTAGGATTTTGGCCATGATTTTGTAGGACCTGGGGGAAGGGGGAGTTCAGACACCTGTGATCAGAAGACTTCATTTGGGCCAGACCTTAACCATGGAGTATGCGAAGACATATCGTAATATCAGATTCTTCCTTTGAGTATGGACAGAGCCACTTGCCATGAGCGCAGGAGTGTTACTAGTCCACAACAACACCTCTGTTTCTATTTGTGAAATGCCAGAGGCCACAAGTCTATCCCCTGCCCCTTTCCTTTCATAAACACAGAATATTATGGTGTAAACATGCAGATTTCACCCAGTAAGGTGTAGTCCTACTTCACCAAGGCCTTGGTGAGATGTAATTCAATCATGCTTGTAACAAAGTTTGGTATCCATGGATTGGGGCTGCTTATAAACATTTAAACTCAATTACTCCATCCCAAACTAATGCATGCTACCTGCTGAATGCAATCTTCCAAGTGAAGATTACTTTTCCAGACTAGCAAGGGAGATTTTCTTGTGCCAGATCTGCAGGGAAAGACTTAGGAGGGGTGGAGGAAAGGAACCTATGTTGCATTCTCTAGCCCTGTTTGTTTCCCTCTAAAGGTCCTCCAAGGATGGTTTGTTTGTTTTTCCTTTTTCAGGATATCCTGGCTGACATCCTGGTGAAGGGAGAGGGGACGTTCTGGGGTAAGGCCAATGCTTCTGAAGCATTCCAGATGCATGTGGCACCAGTGTGTGTCTGTGTAATTTCACTGACCCCCCCTTCCCCTGGTGGACGCACTCTGGGCCATTGGTCCACGAGGGCTGAGCTAGCAGTGAGTTCACAAGCAGCAGTGCTTCTCCCGTTGCAGTGGTCCTTCGTTAGTCTGGATGCCAGCCAATGCTGTTCTTATGTTCTTATACCAACATTTGTCAATTATGCAGTATTATAATACTTATGGGCCCCAATCTAGCTAAAAGGAACAAGTTCATCATGTTCCATTTATCCCCATTGCTTTCAGTGAGACACACCGTCCAGTCCTATGCATGCTTACTCAGAAATAAATCACAGTGGCTGAAATGATGATGTGCAGTGCTCTGGAGCCCTCGTGATTTGCCCCAGGGCTGCGGCAGAGTTCAAGGGCAGCCCCGTGCTGCTCTGAAGCAGCAATTCTACAAGGGTTGTGGAAGTTGCATTTCCACTGTTCATGGATGGGGAAACCTCTGGAATGGAACTTACCAAGTGCTACTTTCAAACAGTGTTGGGAGGGACTACCGTTGAAGTCTGCAGCAGTCCTGGGGCAAAGCGTTCGGCTCCATAACCCTATGCATCAAGTTAGCAGCCAAGTTCTAGGGCTAACTCTCAAGTAAATACTGTATACCTAGGACCTCAGTGTTAGGAGTCTTCATGAACGGTGCTTTGTTGTTCAAGAAATTTTGTGTGTGTGTGTGTGTGTGTGTGTGTGTAAAAAATATATTCTTCACCTGTTTAACATCCACATCTCTTCTGATTGCATATAGGCCTGGTTTAGACCAACAGTATTGTTCATCATCTGATCTCTCTGTTCTCGATTACTGTGGACTTGATGACTGGCAACCTGATGGGTTTTTTTCAGTGAAAAAATTGTGGATATGAGTTCTGCCTATGATGTTATATCTTTGACAGTCCATTCACACATGCAAGCCATCATTTGATGTTGCAGCCATCAAGTGGTGAGTATGCATGTATTTATCAGCACCAGACGGACACATACACACTTGTTGTCACTTAATGCTACAGTAAGATGCCCAGAAACATCCATCAAGACTTCCTCCCTAATGAAATAAATTGAATTTACACAAAAGGCCACCTTCGGACATAACGCGGAACCATGGGCCCAATGGACCCATGGTTCTGCACCCTCTCCCCTTGCTCTCCTCTCCAAATTCAGACATACTGGAGAGCAGTCTCTCTGCAATCAGCAAGACTGCAGAAAGAAGAAGAAGCTGGCTATGTGGGCTTCCTTCTTTACTGAAGGACAGCCCGCACAGACAATCACACCAGAGTTGAGGGAGGAGTTTCTTCCCTCGACTCCAGTTCCAGGGGAAGCAGCCTTTGGTTCCAAATCCGGTCTTTCCGCAGGCTGCCTGTATCCTCGGGTTGTGGCAATGAAACTTACTACAACCTAATGGTTCAGACTGGAGCTTCAAATCTGAACTCTTGGTTTTATTGCTGCACGTAACCCAGGTTGCCTGCATTTGGATGTAATGTCCATGAACGGAGAGGAGAGCTGGTCTTGTGGTAGCAAGCATGACTTGTCCCCATAGCTAAGCAGGGTCTGCCCTGGTTGCATATGAATGGGAGACTTGATGTATGAGCACTGCAAGATATTCCCCTCAGGGATGAAGCCACTCTGGGAAGAGCAGAAGGTTTCAAGTTCCCTCCCTGGCTTCTCCAAGATAGGGCTGAGAGAGATTCCTGCCTGCAACCTTGGAGAAGCCGCTGCCAGTCTGTGAAGACAATACTGAGCTAGACAGACCAATGGTCTGACTTGGTATATGGCAGTTTCCTATGTCCCTATGTCCCTATGAACCACAGCCCCTTTCAACTGCGGTTCTGCATTATGTGTGAATGCAGCCACTGAGTATGCAAAAGTTGTTCCTGGTGGATTGTGTCTATTACTGTTATCATTAATGGCATCTTAAACTACCAGGCACGGTTCTACAGTAATCAAGTGACTGACATGTATTTTCAGCCCAGCCCTGGTAGGATCAGAATCCGCCTCAAGAATAAGATATAAGGCACACTCTTAGAGAAAATCAGACTGTGGTTCTTTTCTGCTGATACTTTCTACTGTAGCTGGCATTAATTCTCCAGGGTCTCAAATCAAGGTCCTGCTGATCACTGCAACTTGAGATCCTTTAACTGGAAATACCAGGATTGAACCAGTGACCTTCCACATTCCACTGTAGCATCTACTCTACTCATAGCATTAGTGACTTTTACTGATGTGCACGAAAGAACATTGTCTGTGTGACACTCACCTGTGGTTTGTGTGTCTAGAACAGGGATTCTCAGTCTTGGTCCCCAGATGTTATTTGACATAAACTCCCATAATTCCCAACCAAAGGCCACTGGGGCTGGGGATGATGGGAGTTGAAGTCCAATAACATCTGGGGACCCAACGTTGAGAATCCCTGGTCCAGAAAATATAATCAAATATGGAGAATGGATGGCAACCAGACTAACACGATGCTTGTGCCACAACCAAAGTTTCACTAGTGCCAGAAGATTGCATAGCAGCTCAAAGTTACAGGGATCATTGGTACTGTGCTGGTGTGCAAAGTTCCCAGCACAACATATGAGGCATGCCACAGGTGGTTTACCTGGTTGAGCTCATGCAAACGTGCACTAGTAGTGCAAAAGTAGTCTGGAATACAAGCTCCAGACTTAGCACCACTAGCCTCGCACTAATGCAAAATGTTTGCACCAGTACTTCATTGGTCTGGCTGTCAGCCTATAAGTGTTTTAAACCCTAATCCCAATAACCACATTCCCCTTATCCATTGAAAGATGCAGAAAGAGGCTGTTACCCAGACTAAGTTATTCAACAGTGCTACTCAGGAGTTACTCTCAAGAATGAAATTTTTATGGGACTGCTCAGGAGCAATTTAGCTTGGATGTCCACCAATGTTGGGAAGCAAGGGCAGACATCTGTAATGTCTTGCCTAATTCTGTTCCACCACCCCAAAAGGCTAGTAGTGGCTTTAAGAAAAGAGGGCAAAGATGAGCCGAAAATGTCTGCTGCTTCTGTGAATCTGGTGAGTGGTGTCCTGCCTCTTCTTATAGTGGCTGAAAACTCAATGAGCAAATCATTTAACTGTAACCAGGAAAAGGAAGATTATGGATTTTTTATCTTTTGCCATAACTAAAGAACCCCGCTACCTCCAACACTAGAAAAAGATATGCATTGCAAATGTTGATCAATTTAATCAACAGATTAATCGCCAAATGATTTAGCTGATTAGTTGATGAAGACCAAATTGGGGCTGCCGGTTACAGGATGTCCCTGAAACAGGGAATGAGAAAAGAATACATTACAGATGGCCTTTCCTTTGAATGATGAGTGAGCTTGGTATCCATTAAATTCCAAGAGTTCCTTCAATATCTCTGAGAAAAGCACCTATTGAGGTTTGGGTGGTATGCAAATTTATTAATCACATAGAAGGTGATGGTTAATCAACTGAAAGCCTTTTATTGCTCAAGAGGTCACGAAAGTATGGGATGAGTTTGGCATTTGTAAAAGAAGCTCCAAAGAGTGTACATTGAGTAACCTCATTTTACTAAACAACTCTGAAAGGTCAGTAAACAGGAAAAAGAGGCATTGATCTACAGTCACCCAGTTAATTTCTTCACTGAGCATGGGATCTGAACCCAATTCTTCCTGGTCCATGTCTAACACTCTACTTACTGCATCACACAGACTCACTCTAGATGTGATGAAAGACAAATGGCAGGAGATTTTTGGAGAGGAGGGAGGGACTTGCAAACTCATGCTGCTGCATTGGATTTAAAGAGGTCTGATTTTTTAATGTTAAGATGCCTTTTGTGGGGGAAGGAAGGATCTGTGAGAAACCTCTACCTTCCTTTCTTTTGTGCATTTTTTCTTACCTGTTTGTCTCCATAGTTTCCCTCATCTACTGCTTCAATGCCATTTTTTAAAAATAGGAAAATACATGTTTACCTTGTGATCCCAGCCAAACAGGGATCATAAACTGAACAAGATGGTATCACAAAGGGGTGTGCGTAGAACCGGTTTGCACAGTTCAGTCAAAATTTGGCCTAAATTTGGACGGGACCTCAGTCTATGAACTGGTTTGGTCAAACCAGCTGGCTGGTCCATGAGAGGGTGGGGGGACCATGGTGCAGGACTGATAATAAGTGCCTTCTCTTTCAGTTTTGAAGGCGCCTCTCTCTTGCCGCTCTCCTGCTGCCTTTTATGACTTTTGGAAGCAAAGGGGAATCCTCACTGGATTCCCCTTTACAGGTGCTCAAACCAGCAAACTGGTTCATGGATGAACCAGTTTGGTCAAATTTGATCGTAGTCCAGACCCCTTTTGCTGGGGCCAGTCTGGTCGATGACTGAACTGGTCAAAGCAGCCCGATTCACTGAGAACCAGTTTGATTGTGGACCAGTGCTGCACACAGCAGCAAGTGGCAAATCACATTTAGCTATGTGATGAGATCACTAAGCAATCACTCTTAGTGGGCTCAATGAAGCATACCCATTGCCCTCACTTGGAATGCAGGGAGGAGAAGGGAACAGGGAACACAGCCATGTTGCCCAAACACTTGCCGCATTTGCTCATAACATGAAACCAGAGTTCAAGGGGGCTGAGATTGATATTTTTGTATGTCCAAATGCGTGCAAACATGGTTTAGGCGCCAAAGCAACCTGAGGCTTCCCTCCCGAGACTCGTTTGAAACTTTATGTAAGAACATAAGAATGGCCCTGCTGGATCAGGACCCTGGCCTATCTACTCAAGCATCCTATTTCACAAAGTTGCCCACCAGATGCCTCTGGGGTGCCCACAGGCAAGAGGTGAGGGCATGCCCTCTCTCCTGCTGTTGTTCCCATGCAAATGGTCTTTAGAAGCATCTTGCCTCTGAGGCTGGAGGTGGCCTATAGTTGCCAGACTAGTAGCCACTGATAGAACTGTCCTCCATGAATTTATCTAAGCCCCTTTTGTCCAAGCCGCCCAAGATGGTGGCCATCAATCACATCCCATGGCATAAATTAATTATTCAATGTGTGAAAAAGTACTTCCTTTTGTCAGTCCTAAATTTCCTGACCTTCAGTTTCATGGGGTGACCCCTGGTTCTAGTGTTGTGAGAGAGGGAGAAAAAGTTCTCTCTGTTCACACTCTCCAGTCCATGCATTATTTTATACACTTCTATCATATCTCCCCTTAGTTGCCTCTTTTCCAGAGTAAAGAGCCCCAAGTGCTGTAGCCTTGCCTCACAAGGAAGGTGCTCTAGTCCCCTGATCATCTTGGTTGCCATCTTCTGCACCTTTTCCAGTACTATAATATTCTTCTTAAAATACAGTGACCAGAACTGTATGTCATACTCCAGATGTGGCCACACCATAGATTTGTAAAAGGGTATGATAATATTAGCAATACTATCTATCTATCTATCTATCTATCTATCTATCTATCTATCTATCTATCTATCTATCTATCTATCTAATCCCCTTCCTAATGATCCCTAGCATGGAACTGGCCTTTTTCACAGCTGCCACTCACTGACTCAACACTTTCAATGAGCTGTCTACCATGGCCCCAAGATCTCTCTCCTGGTCAGTCACCAACAGCTTAGATCCCATCAGTTTATATGTGAAGTTGGTGTTTTTTGCCCCAATGTACATCACTTTACACTTGCTTACATTGAACCGCATTTGCCATTTTGTTGCCCACTCACCCAGTTTGGAGAGATCCTTTTGGAGCTCCTCACAATCAGTTTTGGTTTTCACTACCCTAAATAGTTTGGTATCATCTGCAAATTTGGCCACTTCGCTGCTTATCCCAACTTCTAGATCATTTATGAACAAGTTAAAGAGCACTGGTCCCAGTCCGGAACCCTGGGGGCCCCCACTTCCTACTTTATTCCATTGTGAAAACTGTCCATTTATCCCTACCCTCGGTTTCCTGTCCTTCGACCAGATACCACGCTTAGGCCCCCCTAGTGGCTGCGGCTCAGGATCTCATGGCCTCCATGGCAACCATGGGCCTGTCTCAATTGGTATCGGGCCCTACCCATGTGGCGGGTCACACTCTGGATCTGGTTTTTGCCGACCGGGAAATAAATGATCTGGAGGTGGGGGAATTTGAGATCACTCTCTTGTCATGGACAGATCATCACCTGGTGGGGTTTAGTTTGACTGCTCTGTCTGCCCTCTGCAGGGGTGGTGGGCCGATTAAGATGGTCTGCCCCCGGAGGCTTATGGATCCGCTTGGATTTCAGACAGCCCTCGGGGAGTTTCCAGTGTCCAGAGCTGGTGACCCTGTCGAGGCCTTGATTGATCTCTGGAATGGAGAGATGGCCCGGGCTGTTGACACGGTTGCCCCCAAGTGCCCTCTCCGGCTTGGTGGAGCCCGTTCTGCTCCTTGGTTTTCCTCGGAGCTTAGGGCGATGAAGCAACTCGGACGATGGCTAGAACGACGCTGGAGGAAGAGTCGTCACGAATCCGATCGAACACGGGCTAGAGCCCATTTTAGGGACTATGCCGTGGCGGTGGGGGCGACGAAGAAATGCTTTTTCTCCGCCTCCATTGCGTCTGCTCAGTACAGGCAAACAGAGCTGTTTCGTGTGGTGAAAACTTTGCTCCACACATCCCCCCGGACAATGGGGGAGGAGTCATCTACGGCTCTTTGTGATCGGTTTGCCTGTCACTTTGCAGATAAAGTCACTTGCATCCGTGCTGACCTGGACTCCAGAGTTTTGGCAGTTCCGGCAGACGTGCCTTTGGTACCATCTGGTCCCGTTGTGTTGGATTCTTTTCGGTTGGTGCGGCCTGAGGATGTGGACAAGATCCTGGGCAGTGTGCGGGCGACTTTGTGCGCTCTTGACCCTTGCCCTTCATGGCTAATAAAAGCTGCCAGGGAGGGGACAGGCAGATGACGGGAGGTGATCGTTAATGCTTCGTTGAGGGAGGGCAGGATGCCATCGTGCCTCAAGGAGGCGGTGGTAAGACCTCTATTAAAAAAGCCCTCCCTTGATCCCTCCAACCTGGACAACTATAGACCTATATCTAACCTTCCCTTTCTGGGTAAGGTGATGGAGCGTGTGGTGGCGTCCCAGCTGCAGAGGGTCTTGGATGATATGGATTATCTGGACCCTTTTCAATCTGGCTTCTGCCCCGGGTATGGGACTGAGACTGCCTTGGTCGCTCTAGTGGATGACCTACGCCGGGAACTAGACAGGGGGAGTGCGTCCCTGTTGGTTCTGCTGGACCTCTCGGTGGCCTTCGATACCATCGACCATGGTATCCTTCTGGGCCGCCTCTCGAGTATGGGGATTGGAGGCACTGTGTTCCAGTGGTTCCGGTCCTTTCTTGAGGGGAGGGTTCAGAAGGTGGTGCTGGGGGACTACTGCTCGGCCCTGTGGCCGTTGGCCTGTGGGGTCCCGCAGGGTTCAGTCTTGTCCCCCAAGCTGTTTAACATCTACATGAAGCCTCTGGGAGAGGTCATCCGGGGATTTGGACTGAGTTATCAGCAATATGCGGATGACACTCAGCTCTATCTCTCCTTGTCATCTGATCCTAGGGAGGCGGTGGATGTCCTGAATCGGGGGCTGGAGGCCGTGATGGTTTGGATGTGGGCTAATAAATTGAATCCAGATAAGACGGAGGTACTGTTGGTCAGTAGGGGAGCCGATCGGGATGAGGAGATTTTACCGGTTCTGGATGGGGTTGCACTCCCCTTGAAGGAGCAAGTACGCAGCTTGGGGGTACTACTGGACCCGGCTCTGCTTTTGGAGGCTCAGGTGGAGGCGGTGGCCAGGGGTGCCTTTGCACGGCTTCGGCTGGTGAGCCAGCTGCGTCCCTTTCTCGAGAAGGCAGATCTGGCCACGGTTACCCACGCCTTAGTCACGTCGCAGCTGGATTACTGTAACGCGCTCTACGTGGGGCTGCCCTTGAAGAATATCCGGAAACTGCAGCTAGTGCAAAATGCGGCAGCGAGGGTTTTATCCGGAGCTGCCCGCTGGGAACATATCACCCCCATTTTGAAAGAGCTGCACTGGCTGCCGGTTTGTTTCCAGGTCTAATTCAAGGTGCTGGTTTTGACCTTTAAAGCCCTAAACGGTTTGGGCCCGGGGTATTTGAGGGACTGCCTGCTCCCAAGGGTTGCTGCCCGCTTGACTAGGACATCTGGAGGGGCCCTGCTCCGGGTGCCGACAATGAGGGAGGCCCGGCTGTCGTGCACTCGGGACAGGGCCTTCTCTGTTGCTGCTCCTAGACTCTGGAATGCTCTCCCGGTGGCCATTCGTTCCTCAGACTCCATCACGGCTTTTAGAAAGCTTGTAAAGACTTGGCTTTTTACACAGGCTTTTACATAATCATTTTTTACTGCTGTTCTTGTGTGTTTTTTATCTGCTGTCTTGTTTTTTATGTATGTTTTTAGCTTGATGTTTTTACTGCTTTTATTGTATGTTTTAATTTTTGTAAACCGCCTTGGGGTTTTCTTTTAACGAAAGGCGGTATAAAAATGTAAAAATAAATAAATAAATAAATAAATAAATAAATAAATAACTAAAATAAAATAAAATAAAATAAAATAAAATAAAATAAAATAAAATAAAATAAAATAAAATACCGATCCACATATGAGCCTGTCCTTTTATCCTATGACTGCTAAGTTTATTCAAGAGCCTTTGGTGGTGAACTTTGTAAAAAGCTTTTTTGAAATCCAAGTATACTATGTCAACCTGATCACCTTTATCCACATGCCTGTTGACACTCTCAAAGAACTCAAAATGTTTAGTGATGCAAGACTTGCCCTTGCAGAAGCCTTGCTGGTTCTCCTTCAGCAAGGCCTGTTCTTCTATGTGCTTAACAATTTTGTCCTTAAGTATGCTTTCCACCAGTTTACCTGGCACTGAAGTTAAACTGACTAGCCTGTAATTTCCTGGATTCCCCCCTGGATCCCTTTTTGAAAATCAGGATTATATTGGCTACTTTCCAGTCCTCTGCTACAGAGCCTGATTGTAGGGACAAGTTACATATTTTTGCTAGGAGATCAGCAATTTCACATTTGAGTTTCTTCAGAATTCTTGGGTAGATGCTATCTGGTGATTTAATTCTTAGTTTTCCAAGCCAGTTTAGAACATCTTCCCTTGTCACCTCAAACTGGCCCAGTTCTTCAGCATCTAAACCGAGAAACTCAATTCCTTTGGTTTGTAGTGGGTTTCATTGCTCCTACCTGCGGTTTGACGGTGCCCCTGTTACGTCCGACTGGTGCACCACAGTTCCACTATGCTGCAACCAGAATTGAGGGAGGAAGCTCCTTCCTTGCTCTGGTTCCACTTGGCTGCCATGGCTGTCCTTCAGTCCAGAATGAAGCCCACACAACCAGTTCACCCTCCTCTCTGCAGTATCCCTGACTGCAGAGAGCCTCCAGTTTGTAACCTAAGAATGCGGACAAGATTGTGCAGGGTTCGGGGAGAGTTCTGTGTTACGTGCAAATGCACCCAATAATTCTATTGCTTTCTACCTTGCCACACTTGACAGGCAGTTTCATTTTCCACCATCATTGTGTGTCAAGACCTTTGCCCTGATCCAGCTCTAGTCATGCATAGTTTTGCATGACAATTTGGGGCAGAATATGGAAGCACATTCAGATGTGTCTCTAAATGTACACCCCTTTGAAAGTAATGCCATGTAGATGGACATTCAGATGCACATTTCAGTGATGATTTTTTTCTCTTCTACTTTGCATTATTTTCAGTGCCATTTAGAATAATGCAAAGTGGATGGGCGGGGGGGGGGGATGTGCATTCTAATACTAAATATACTAGTACTACATGTGCATTCCAGTACTAAATTTAAATGTTTAATACAAATATGCATGTATGTATGTAAATGAAAACAGCCACATTTCCCCCAACCAATCAATAATAATGCACAACTGGATCAGAAGAAAGGAGATGTCAGCACCATTGCTGCAGCGAGAGAAACACAGGGGGTGGAGGGGGCTGACATTCTGGCTACTGCAGCATACAAGCGTCTAATATCAGCAGCACATATGCAGTGGTAGCCTCCATGCTTCTGAAATGCCAGTGCTCTTACACAAAAGTGCATATCCTTTTGGAGTTACTCCATGCTCCAGAAGCACTCGGTTAGAGTGGAAACCCATTGCTGAGGGTCATTAGTGTTTTTCTGTTCTATCAGAGCACTTTCAGAGTGCAGGAAAACTCTGAGAGCATTTCCACTGGTGTGCAAGATTGTTCATGCTTCAGAAGCATGGGGAGCAGTTTGGGAAAACTACTCCATGCACACGTTGTTGTTAGAAGCATGTATGTTGTGGTAGTCAGATGTCAGTCACTTTCCGTTCTGTTCTCTTGACACCCAATACATTGAGAAGAAAATCATAACCTTTCTCAAAGGAGTGCAAAAATCACTGTAAAGAGCACCCCCCACACACAATTCCAGGAGAAGTGCTCATAGGTCACCACCCCAGACATTCCGGCACAGCACTACTTATCAACGTCTAAACCCTAGGATCTAATTCTGTAGACGCCAGCGGCTTCTTAAAACGCAAGTTCGGTATTTGCATTCCTACCCCCCCGCACCCCACCCACATATACAGTCTTCAATTTCTCTGTTATAGTCTGTGGCTTGGCTAGAAACCCAGAATTTTTCCCGTCATCCCACACCCTCGAGGCATCTGTGTGTTCTTTGCAAGTAAAACGCCTCTTCGGAACTTTTAACAAATGGATTTCCCCCCCTCCTCGAAATAAATAAATAAATAAATAAATAGCCCATTTGTTTTATTTTTCTTATTCTCTGTTCTGAAAAACTCTTAGGTCAAAGATCCCTGGTACATAGGCCTAGGCAGGGAAGAAAGAAAGAAAGAAAAATGACAACTAATAACGTTTGAGAAAACTGTAGGAATGACCTAAAATAGCTTTTCCATACATAATAATCTTGCAATTTTAAGGTCCAATAACTCAAAGGCCTCTGGGGTTACTAGCAAATGCTATATTCTCCCTTGGGATGCCTGGAAATGTCCTTTGCCAGTGGTATAAAACCCCATTCTTCTTAACCCTTCAAGGGCTCCGTGTATCAGCCCTGAAATCAGCTCTCAGTCTCTGACTTTGTATTTTCCAATCTACCTTTCAGCACTTGGGTAATTGGGTAGCAGGGGCAAGTATGTGTTTGAAAGCCACTGTTCACAGGGCTCTTGAAGATTCCTGCTTCTGAGAAACTAAAAGAGCACATCATGTGAATCATCTCTCATTTCAGTTTTATGGATTGCAGTTTTACTCTGTGTATACATACTGGTCTGAAACAGGCTGTTGCCTCCCCCGCCCCCCACACACTAAAAGAAAGCCCAGTCACAGGGGCACCTACCTAGAGATCCATTAGCACAGTAGCATCTACAAAGCCCATCTTCCTCCATCAAGCAGAAAATATGCAGGGATTTTCTAACCATTCAGGTGGTGGACTCAGGCAGAAAGGGATGGGTTTGAATCCGTTGCACTCATGGGGGCATGCTGTGTGCTCAGATCTTTGGATCGGGGCCAGAACAGCACACACCCCTACGGCTGGACAGGTGGATGGGGCAAGTCACAAACAGAATGCTGTTTCCATGGATGGAGCACACGTACCAGGTTTGTGGTGAGGGGCTAGAGATAGGAAGGGCTGTAACTACTGGCAGGTGTTGGGGGGCAGAGACAGGGGGGCAGAAGGAAGTGAAACTGAATAAGAAGCAGAACCTGAGAAAAGTGCAAACAGAAGCACGGAAGGAAGCAGAAAGGTGGACTGGGGGAAATCTCACATGGGGCCCAGGGACAGGAAGATCTGTTGATAGGGGGTTGCAGATGAGCTAAGAACTTTTGGTGGCGGGGCTATGAGGCAGGGATTTATTTCATTATTAAATCAATACAATTTCATTCATTGGAACATGCGTACTCTGCCTTTCTGTTTTAAACTGAAACGCCCAAGGCAAATCATATCAATTAAAAAAAAACTAATCAATAAAAAAAAAACCCCAACACATTCCAAATGTGAACACAGAGAAATCAGAACAGAGTAGCGGATAAAATAAACAACGATAAGAGGTCCCCACCTACAAGGGGGGCAGATAGATCTCCAAGACAGCAGGGACTTCTATACAGGAGGAGCTGTAGCTCAGGTGTTGAGCATTGCCTTTCCATGCAGGAGGGCCCGGGTTCAATCTCTGGCAGCATTTCCAGGTGGGGCTGGGAGTGACACCTGTCTGTAACCCTGCAGAGCCCCTGCCAGTCAACATAGACAATACTGAGCTCCATGGACCCAGGGTCTGACCCTGTAGAAGGCAGCTCCCATAAGCTCACAGCTTGAGCACTGCACCAAAGAAAGCCCCACATTTCTGCCAGCCTGGTGGTGGTGGGACACACAGGAAGCCTCCTAGGTTGATGGGCTGAATTGGACAAGAGAAGATAGTCATTTGGGGAGACGTGGAATTTAATAAGCAGTGTTTGCGGGGGCCTACGTTTCATGCCTTGATCTGAAACTCTTGGGCTGCAGGTCTCTAGTTAATGCAAATCTTAGAGCTGACTCCCACAGAGGATGGAGTGGCCAGTACTTCAAACACACCTAATACAACACGGAGGAGGAGGAGGAGGAGGAGGAGGAGGAGGAGGAGAAGTCACCGTAACCATTCAAACCCGCCGTTCTACCAAATGCCTTTTGTGCTCACCTAAGGTTATGGATTTTAATTTCCAGAACATCTTTTAAAGGCATTGCACAGACCTCTTATTGGATTCTGGCTAGATTCCACCTCCCATGCAGATTAAAAATAAAATAACATGTTTCATTTTAAGGACCAGGGAGGTTGCGAAACTGCTGTATGCAAGCTGACAGCTTCAGATGGGCTTCGTGATTTGTAGAAATTAATGCACTATCTCCCTCTCTTTTTAAAATAATTTCTCACAAACGTCAGAAGAGGGAGTGGAGTGGTGGGGAGGGGGCATAGTTGAACTGTAGACGGAGCAACAGGAGTCAGTAAATTTTGAAGAGGCAAAGGTTAGTTCTAATCCCACCCCTCATTTTATGGGCTCACGCTTGCCAGCCCTCTTAAAGGAATAAGCAGTGGTAAATTATTTACTGGCCAATTGCGCAAAGGAATCGAATCCAGTGACACCCCCATAACCCACTAATTGTGTTAATGCTTCGGAGGATTAGAGGAGAATTGAATCAAAGTTACGGGAACCAAATAATCTCCTGAATTATCCAGAGGGAGTCAATACCAGCTCCAAGTTAGGGAATAGCCGTTGCTCAGTGGTAAAACGCATGCTTTGCATGCAGAAGCTTCCAACTCCAGTCCTGAACACTGCCACAAAAGCACTCGGGGACAACCGCTGTGAAAGACCCTCCGCTTTGGAGAACTGCTCTTAATTAGAAACGGACAGTAGCGGACTAGATGGACCAATAGTCTGATGCAGTAGCGCTGTTCAGACTTTATGATGTACTTGCATTCAGATGTCTGTACACACAGCAGGTTCATATGTGTACAGTCATACACGAATGACTGTACCTGAGTTCATTTTAAAGGTAAAGCTGTTTACAGACCCCTCTGGAATACAGGACACGGGTGGGGCGTTTACTGCTGTGCCTACATTCCAAATAACCTGTGAATAGTTGTACCTGCGTACAGATCTGTACCTGTGTACAGTCTATACAGATTGTATAAGCATTGATCATCATATGTGGATAGGGCTAGTATAAGGCAGTTTTATGTGATTTAGAACCCCATTTTTCCTTCTTCCCCCAAAGGCTGGGGTCTTTGGAAATGCTCCATTTCACAGACATCATAAGAAGGTGACAGGAAGAACCAGGACTAGAAGCCTGGGACTCCTGTTCTGTATTCTTCCGCTGCCTCTTGCAACAAAGTCACTACAAATTGCCAAATAGAGTTGTCAACTGACCAGAACAAACCCAACCCAGTCTAGTCCTGTTCCTTGAACTGAGGCTTCATCTGCAGACATCAGCTGGGCGAAGCTCTTCATTTCATGCAGGCAAAGGTTATCATTGTTTAGTGAAGGGAGAGCAAACTGCTACTCACAGCATAGAAGCAAAGACCATTTAAGAAGTGGGCAGCATTATTTCAGGGAAAAGGCCTAAATGAGGGCTTCTCAGGCTTGGGTCCCCAGATGAGGAGATGATGGGAGTTGTAGTCCAACAGTGTCTGGAGATGATGGGAGTTGTAGTCCAATAATGTCTGGGGACCCAAGCTTGAGAACTCCTAAACAGTTACATTTTCTTCTCCGATCCCAGCATGGCTGAGCCCACTCAGACCCTCCATTGCTTTTCCTGGCTGGCTCAGCCTGGCTGTGAATGTTTCCAGATTGAGACCTAAGTCGTGAGCCAGATTCTAGCCTTGGCCAGATGATTTTGGCTTTCGAGGAGCTTCCCAGGTAGCTGCATTTCCCTGCTTTCCTGTCTTCCCCTCCTTCTCCCTGACAGCCTTTGCAGTTCTGACTATGCTTCTTCCACAACCTCACACAGCATTTCTCTCCAGTTTCTAGGGCTGGAGCTGAAATGTCTCCAAAGTCAACTTCAGAAGAGAACTTCAGCATTCCTTCAAGGAGACATTGAAATGGGAAGAGGTTCCTATTTCATGGTTCTTCCCAAGGAGAAACAGTGGGGTGTTTGCCCAGATGGCTTCTCCTCCTCCCATTCCACTGAGAGTCGTACCCCTGTGGCAGTCACTGACTGGCCGGGACCGCTTCCAAGGTCAGAGGCAGCCCTGGCCGGGACCGCTTCCAAATGCACCCGCCACACACCCGCGAAACAAAGTATGTGCCAGTGCAAGGGACATGGCTGGTATCGGGCATAGATGAGTGGCCCACTGGCTTCTCCCAGCTAGCCAGCACTTGCTTGGCCTGCTGGGTGCTTCTTTTTCCTCCCTCGCTCAACAAAATAGCCCCCCCCACCAAAGTGCTCGCTGTCTGGGAGAGACTGACAGACCACATGCCCATGTCCAATGCCAGCAGCCACACTCCTTGAAATCGGGCAGAAGGATGCCAGCTAACCCCAAGCTGGCATCAGGCCATGGGCATGCCACCTGTCAGCCTCTCCCAGCCAGGGAGTGCTTTGTTCATCCGCAAGCTAGCAAGGGGGTTCAGTTGACTTGACTTCATGGGGAGGGACAGATGTGATGACTCTGATAGAACAGTGAATCACCAATATTCGAAGGTGTGTTCGGCCTTTAGAGCTTGGGAGTGTGGAGACAAATTGCACATCCAAAATGGTGAATTAACATTGTGGGTGGAAGTGGCCTTGGAATGGGGTGACACGACGACAGCACAATCACCATTTCCTCTTTGGTGGTCTGGCATTCATACTGAGTAAGGTTATTCACATGACCATATTTCCTGGGGCTGGGGAGGGCTGGGGGCAAGGCAGGATCGGTCCTACCTTCCGCCACATGCTTGCTGCTGCTGCGCTGCTCACTGCACCCCGCTCGCCCACGATCACCACTGCAGCAAGTGGCATGGCGAGAGAAAGGCTGGGGGAAGGACCTCCAGGGATCCCACAAAGCACAAAACCCAGGCTACCTGGTTGAGAAGCGCTGGGATCAGGGCCAGGATCAGGACGAGTGCAGCCCTACCTGGGTAGAGCTAGTCGTGAGAGCAACCTCAGTTTCTGCCTGAACTTTTGAATTTTCTGAAATCTTCCACCCCCTTTCACCGGAGTCATCCATGTAAATTCAGTCCAGAAAATTCCTGCTTGATTGTTGCATTTATAAATGCCCCATATTAAATCTCTGGGCAATTTACAAATTATTTTGAAGGGGAAAGGATTTTATATGTACTACTGCATTAATACACTTCTGGTAGGTGCCTCTATGGTTGGTTTTATTTCTAGAAGTGGAGTAAGCTTTACACACACACACACACACACACACACACACACACACACACACACACACACTTACTTATATTATTCTATTTTATTTATTTTCTCAAATTTGGAGACCACCCCAAACTTCCATCTCTGGACAGTTTACAACAACATAAAACACAAAAACACAAAAGAAAAACCTTAAGACACTTAAAAACCACAGTCGCATTAAAAAGCTCTGGTGAACAAATGGGTTTTTAGGGAATTTTAAAAAGTTGTCCAAGATGGGGAGGCTCTTATTCCAGCAGGGAGCACATTCCAGAGTCTCGGGGCAGCAACAGAGAAGGCCTGTCCCTGTGTAACCACCAGATGGACCTCCTCAGGTGATCTTAATGGGCAGTCGGCCTCATAGTTCTAATAAAACAGAACGGAACTCATAAATCTAATAAATACATAATAAATCGTCAAGAAGATGATGTTGAAGCTGTCCTCACCAGCAGTGAAACCTGAGTTAGGGAAGCCCCAGCCTGGTTTTTGCTACACGTGAGAACTGCTGGGAGCTGTGCGGCTCCCGGTGGCAGCACAGTTGTGAGCCCTCTTAAGGAGCCAGGTTTGGGGTGTGAGTGTTCCCCCAAAATGGGCTGTGATTCTGTGTCTGCCGCGGACACACTTGGGGGAGGGGGGCACCCAGTAGTGCACTGTGCACTCGCACCATGTATTAGAGGAGCTCCAGGGGCAGTGCTTCCTTGTGCCGGACCCCCAGAGCTGCCAGGTGAGGCTCAGGAGAGCCACAAGCAAGCTGATGCTTGTCGGGGTGGACGATTCGCCCACCTGAGGAAGGGTAAGTGATCGTTTGCAGGGAGAGGGGGTCAAACCCACTCTCCCTGCAGACCTCCTTTTGGCACTTCACACTGCTTGTGTGAAGCGCCTTGTTATCTTAAATACCCTGGGCCTAAGCTATTTAGGGCTTTATCGGTTATAACCAGCACTTTGTATTTTGCCCGGAAACTTATTGGTAGCCAGTGTAGTTCTTTTAGTATAGGAGTGATATGCTCTGTCCGAGATGACCCGGAGACCAACCTGGCTGCTGCATTCTGTACCAACTGTTGTTTCCAGACTACATACAAAGGCAGCCCCACATAGACCGCATTGCAGTAGTCAAGTCTGGAGGTGACCAACAGATGTACTACTCTTCTGAGGCTGTCTGTCTCAAGAAATGGATGCAGCTGGCGTATCTGCCAAAGAGGATAGAAAGCACCTCTGGCCACCGCCTCAACCTGGGACACCAGGGAGAGGCAAGAAGAGAGAGAGGGGTAAGTATGGGATAACTATCATATTGTTACTTCACCCTGAGGCCCTTGGACTGGGTGGGCTATAAGTCACATTATCTAAATTAGTAAATACTGACAGGAGATTGGAGAAGAACAAATGGAAAGCAATACAGCGGGCTAGTAAGTGGTTCCCGTCCACCTCATTGTCGTGCCACCATGGCAATCAAATCCTCGGGGGCCTCTTGTGCCTGAGGTGCGAATGGAAGTGGATGCTTTGTGGGTAGCTTAGATTGGTTTTTCTTTCTCCCTGTCTCTGTGTTTGTTCCTATCAGCCCCTCTGCTACAGTTCCAATATGCTTGGAGCCTTTCCATCCAGCCTCAATTCCATCTCTTTTACTGCACATTGGAGAGACGGATACCTCCATTTAAGCAGGATGTGTTCGCCTTAATGTCATCCAGGATGGACCAATCCGTCTCCACTAGCTAAAGAGTCGTGGTGCCTGGAGGACTTACGGCCTCCATAAAACCCTGCCAGTGGGGCCTCGGAGTATCTGTTTCCAGGCTCCCCGCCTCCGGCTCCGAATGCTTGGGAGTGTGCGTCCCGCTCCCAAGGAGATGGCAGAGAAACTTATTCAAATGTTATTATTTGGATGGAATAACGAGATCTGATTAAAATGAACCAACCACATGAATACTTTGCTTGTAACCAACAACACACGGGCCATTACTTCGCCTAATTACGCGGGCACGGCACGTTGGATGTTACGAGACAATGTCATTGAGAGCCAGTGGAGCTGAACGAGGGAAGGCTCGAGGATTGAATGGCCCGGGATCACAAAGATGATTCGATACAAACTTGTTTATTCTTTTATTTGCTTATGCAAATGTGTAGGCTAGCCCCATCTTGAAGGTTCAAGGCAAGCTGTCAGAGACGAGAGAGGAAAAACAAATACCCAATTTCCAGTTCAAGTCTTGCGCTAATGCGACAACATAATGTGTGTGTGTGCATTTGTGTTTACATTTCTGAGCCAGTGTCACAGGACATTGTTTTGTACCAACCAGAAAAGTTGGCACCCAAATTCCAGACAATCCTGCCCTGCACTGCAAAAAAAGACAAGAAGAGGAGGACCATAGTGCCCAAGACTCCCACCTGCACTGCCACTGCATTTGCTTGGAACAAGGTACAGCAGCCAGGACTGGATCCTGGTTATCCATCCCAATTACATGCTGGTTAACCTCAGAGATTTAACCGGAATTGCCTGGAAATTCTGGGTGCTCACAACCCACTCCATGGGATCATGCAGGGCTTGCCAGTTGCAGTTAACTAACTGTTTAACCATGGTCATTCTGGTTGTGAGAAGGCAACCACTGTGTTTTTCCACACAGGCAAATACAACATTTGGAGACCATGCTTGAGAGTGCCTTTCCTACATTTCTTTCGGGACTAGAGTGGAGTAAGCCCTTATGTGAGAAAGACGGGAAACTGGCTCCTAGGTGGCAGGAATTTGAGGGAACGAAGGGCCAGTGGTATGGGGAAATTGCACACAGGGCCTAGGGACTCATGGGTAAAACAGATGGGATGGGTGCTGGGAAAACATGGGCACAATGTTTTAAGGGTTTGAGGTATCAGGGAAACAAGGGTGGTGGGGCTTGATTCGGTGTGAAAAGCACCCCCTTCCTAGTGATCCCTAGCATGGAATTGGCCTTTTTCACAGCTGACACACACTGAGTCGACCCTTTCAATGAGCTGTAGATCCCAAGATCTCTCTCCCAGCCAGTCACTGACAGTTGGGCCCCCATCAGTGTATATGTTAAGTTGCGGTTTTTCACCCCAATATGCATCAATTTACGCTTGCTTACACTTAACTGACTTTGCCATTTTGTCATCCACTCCCCCAGTTTGGAGAGATCCTTTTGGAGCTCCTCATACTACCCTCAATAATTTAGTGTCATCTGCAAATTTGGCCACTTCACTGAGATCTTGTAGATCATTCATGAACAGGTTAAAGAGCATTGGCCCTAGTACAGATCCTTGGGGGACCCCACTTCTTACCTCCCTCCATTGTCAAAACTGTCCATTTATTCCTACCCTTGGTTTTCTGTCCTTCAACCAGTTACTGATCCACATATAAACCTGTCCTTTTATCCCATGACTGCTAAGTTTATTCAAGAGCCTTGGTGGTGAACTTTGTCAAAAGCTTTTTGGAAGTCCAAGTATACTCTGTCAACTGGATCACCTTTATCCTCATGTCTGTTGACACTCTCAAAGAATTCCAAAAGGTTAGTGAGGCAGGACTTGCCCTTGCGGAAGTTCCTCCAGCAAGGCCTCACCCTTTTCTAGCAATATGCTCCTCAAACTCTCTTTTTATATAGAACTCTCAATTTCTATTTTTTCATTAGCACTCCAGCTCACCCATCTTGACTCAGAGGCTTCTGGCATTACTATATGAACCCCCATATGCCAAGTCTTTTACCTGGCGTTGGAGTGTGCTATCTCCCTTACTGTCATTTGACCTTTTTGACCAGCTGTCATGTGTTTCTGTCTGCTCTACTCCAGGTTCTACTGTGTCTCCTTCTGGTTTATCTGAAGAGTTTGCACACTCACACCTTGGTGGATTCTTCCTTCCTGGATCCGATATGATAGCAGGGAGTCCTGACAGCTGGAATTCTGATGAAAATCCCTGATGTCCTACCAGAAATCCTTCTACATCTGATAGTAAATTGAAACAAAACCAGCCCTGCAGATTGGAAAGACTGTTTCTCCAGGTTGACTCTGGGCTTGTTTTTAAGGACTGAACTCCCAAATCAGGGGGGTAATAGTTACTCCCCAGGAAACATCTACTGGGCCAGTGGGTGTTTCAGGGGGGTGTCCTTGGTCCCCCACCACTGATTTTGAGAGTAAAGAAAAAGTGTGCTGTCGAATTGGTGTTGAGTCAACTCTGGATGAGCACAGAGCCCTGTGGTTGTCTTTGGTAGAATACAGGAGGGGTTTACCATTGTACAGTCCTTTAAATGCACATCTGGAGCTTGGAGCTTGCTTATTTATTTATTTATTTGTTTGTTTGTTTGTTTGTTTGTTTGACTTTTATACTGCCTCACCCAGATGACTCTAGGTGGTTCATAAACATAAATTATTGTCAATGCCCACCTGATACTATAGTGTCAGGGAGGCCCTATTTATTTTGCATATTGTTATCAGAATGATATGGATCAGATATTTCTGGTGGTGCACAGGCCTAGTATTTGGCAACACAATTCGAATCTTTATACAAGATAGACTTGGTCTATCTTAACAGTAGATAAGACTGTACCACTTCAGACTGTTAATGTGATGGGTCCCCTTACAGAAACAGCCCTCCTGCACATAGAAAACTAGGTATTGGAGGAAAGTATTTAGTCTAGACTATTTCCTGATGTTTCTTTTCAACATGCAATTATTTTTTTGGGTGGGAGTCTTCAACATGCAACTGTTACTATCATTAGCACCTGCAGTCTGAAATGGTAGTCATGGGGATTAGATCATGGAGGAGGAATCTGACATGGACCATTTGCCATGTTCTACATGAAACCACCAGTCAGGGGCAGTATACCTCTTATTAGTAGGGGGCAAAACCAGAGCAGGGCTAGTGCTTTCATGCACTACTTGTGGGTTTCTGGTTGGCCACAGTCAGAAACAGAATGCTAGACTGGATGGATGGAGCTGGGTTTGATCCAGAAGAGTCTTCAAGTCCAGGGGCAGTTTGACCACCTCCTCTCCATCTCACCCTTGAGAAGGTGGGTGTGGAAGGAAAGGAATCGACAGGGCTTGCAACGGAGAGCACACAGTTCAGTCGACAGCAACGTCCCCTTCAAAGAGCTTACAAGGATCATCCAGCTGTCAGCTGTACGTGGCACAGAAAGGACACGAGCTTTGAGTCGTCTCGGACTCGAGATGCTATCACCTGCAGGCCGTCATCTTTCCAAATATAGATGGGGATTCGCTGACAGCCTCAAAGTCTTATCTGCACAGCTGACCTTTCCCACAGCACGGTATAAAACTCCGCACATCGATTGAGGGCCAGGCGAGGAGGTTTTACTATGCGCCAACCATCTCTCCCCCACCTTTTTTTTAAGGTTTGCACTTTTACTTTATTATCTTTAATTTTCTTCTCCCCAACTCCTCAGTGGGTATTAGAAAGTCAATACAAAACCGATTCTGGCCTTTTATTCTAAAATAACAGCACTAAGCTTGTTTATTTACAGTGAGGTGAGGCGGCATTTGCAACAGCCCTGTCAATATTTCAGTGACAAGGTGCTAACTTCAGAGGGGAGGCACGCACTCAGCCGCTCTCCAGGTATGTGCTTGGTTTGTGCTGCACTGAAATGTTCCCTCCTCCTTTGGTGCTGCTCCCCTCACAACAGGGAGCAAAAAGCAGAGACAGGGGGACATTTGGGAGGAGGGGGCCAAACTCATGGGTCTGGCATGTCTCTCTTCCTGGCAGCTCCGAAGAGACAAGAACCTTTGCTACACACACAGAAAAGTTTAAGCAAGATGCTGCAACTGCATGTACCTCCCCCTCCGTCCAACCCCCCACCCCCTTTTATTCTAGTTTGCCTCCCTGAAATTGGTCTCTGGTTTAGGGTCTCTTATCTCTTCCCCACCCCACAAGGTTCATGCTAACAATTAGAAATGTTCAACTTTTGCATGACTCTAATTTGGCTCTATGTTTGTTTGTTTGTTTCTTTACCGGTTGCATTGTTATATCACCCTTCTGCCTTGACAAAGGCACCCAAAGCAGTTTACAATATTGAAGAACAGAGAAATGACATAAGATGAAAAGCATTGTTGTCTCAGGCTGTTGGTCTTTTCGGGAGCTGAGGACAAGAGCTTGCTGACCTGGGTGCCTCCTTTCTTGCCTTCCTCTCAGGGGACACTGGTGTCTTTTTCAGGACTCCAGTCTTCCATAAATACAGATGAAGTTTCAAATTCACTTTGTGTCTTAGCTTCCCAGATCCCAACCAGAAGAACCATCAGAACTCCAATATACTTGCGTGAAAGAGCAGAAGCCCCTGGTCCACTGAAGGATGCTGTGCTCTTCTCTCTCAGCCCTATGCCTTCCAGAGAGCTTTAGACATGTGGGTATTAGCTGGCTGCTCCAAATCCACTCTTGTTCACATTCCAGGTGTATAGTGATGGGCAAACTGCACTAATATTTGCTTTGGATTGTGCCAGATTATTTCCCCCAATTGGGAAACAGCTTGGCTTAATCTGAGCAAACTGAAATATTGCCTTGTCCCACCTCCAGTCCCCACCTCCACCCCCTTTCTGAGTCTACTTGAAACATGACTGCTGCTGCAACGCATGGGGCAACTGAGAGCAGTTGGGGTGGGAGAGCAGTTGGGGTAGGATCCCCTCCCATTCCCCTCCCTTTTATTCGATACTGCTGTCAGAGCAACAGCTGCCAGGTAAGTTGGGGGTGGGGGAGGATTTGGAGCACTGTAGGCCATAGATGGATGGCTCTGAGATTTGTATCCCCTGTCTCAGAAATACAACACTTGGGAGTGCATAATGCTCACCTGGAGGTCAGCATTATGAGCCCTGAATTCTACCCTGGTTTAAATGTTAATCAAAACGTATGGACATATGTTGGTCCATCTAGCCCAGTATTGTCTACACAGACTGACAGCGGCTTCTCCAAGGATTCAGGAGCATAGGAACATGGGGTCATCCCATGAAATTGATTGCCGGGAAATTTGGACCAACAAATGGAAGTACTTTTTCACACAACGCATAATCAACTTGTGGAATTCTCTGCCACGAGATGTGGTGACAGCCAACAACCTGGATGAATTCAAGAAGGGTTTGGATAACTTCATGGTGGAGAGGTCTATCAACGGCTACTAGTTGGAGGCCTATAGGCCACCTCCAGCCTCAAAGGCAGGATGCCTCTGAGTACCAGTTGCAGGGGAGTAACAGCAGGAGAGAGGGCATGCCCTCAACTCCTGCCTCTAGGCTTCCAGTGGCATCTGGTGGGCCACTGTGTGAAACAGGATGCTGGACTAGATGGGCCTTGGGCCTGATCCAGCAGGGCTGTTCTTATGTTCTTATGTTAACATAGGAAGCTGCCTTACTGAGTCAGACCATAGGTCCATCTAGCTCAATACTGTCTACACAGACTTGGCTTCTCCAAGGATGCAGGCAGGAGTCTTTCTCAGCCCTATCTTGGAGATGCTGCCAGGGAGGGAACTTGGAGCCTTCTGCATGCAGACATGCAGGTGCTCTTCCCAGAGCAGCCCCATCCCCTAAGAGGAACATCTTACAGTGCTCACACACATTTCCCATACAAATGCAAAGCAGGGTGGACCCTGCTTAGCAAAGGGGACAATTCATGCTTGCTACTGCAAAACCAGCTCTCCTCCCATAGATCAAGGATTCTGGCTGCAATTGCATGAAACAAGACCAAAGGAGTGCTCCTCTGAGTAGGTGCAGCATGTTTTATATTCATCACTGAATAAATAACCCCAGTCATTTGCCACACATCTGAGATGATGGATAGCCCTTCCAAGGCCGAGAAGATGTGGCTTCCCAGTATCTGGATCCTAGCACATCCTTTACAAAAATTAACCATGGATCAAGAGAGTTTTAGATTGCTGGTAACTTATTTGAAGTTTTGGTTCAAGCGACCCTTTCTATTTTTAGTTACTCATCAAACCACAAAAAGGGGGAGGGGGAGGGAGACCATCCTGCAACGAAATGGACTGGAATGGAAAGGTGGCCGGTGTCACTCCCTGGGATTCTGTTCTGCAAAATGCAATCTCCCTCAATTTCCAAAACCAATTTTCTCCCATCATCTTATAAAAGTAGAGGTCATCCAGCGCGCCGTGCCATCTCGCTGGCTTTTCATAAAGGCATGTGCCCTTCCCCAGAAAGGAGGGAGGGTTCATTAAATCATACAGTTGATCGGATTGCTGAAGACACGGTTGGCTGGCAGCCAAAGCCCAAGGAATCCGTGGGGAGCAGGGCAAGTGGTACCATTAGAATAAAATGCTGTGACATGCAGCGCTGAGATAGGGCAGTGGAGTCACCTTTGGCGAGGATGGGAACACATATCCCAGAGGAGCCCGTCAAGGAGAAGAAGAGAAGCTGAGCACCCACAGGGCTAGTCCTTACTTGCTACAGAGAGACCATCCATATCTGGGGGCTGGGGTGAGAGAGGGTCAAAAAGCATATATAGCCAAGAACCTGGATGGCTTGAAGAGGGGTTTGGATGACTTCATGGAGGAGAGGTCTATCATCGGCTACTAGTCGGAGGGCTAGAGGTCATCTCCAGCCTCAAAGGCAGGCTCTGAGTACCAGTTGCAGGGGAGTAACAGCAGGAGAGAGGGCATGCCCTCAACTCCTGCCTGTGGCTTCCAGCGGCATCTGGTGGGCCACTGTGTGAGACAGGAAGCTGGACTAGATGGGCTTCCTTGGGCCTGATCCAGCAGGGCTGTTCTTATGTTCTTATATATGGTAGCTACTTACATTAGTAACTTATGGGGCCTATAACCACACAGGAGTAGGAGGTCTTCATTCTCCACTGACTACATGGTTAAGGCTGAGGCTGCACTGAAAATTCTTCATTCTGGATTTTTGGGTAGCATTTGCAGGGGGGTAGAAACTCATCTTCACTAAAACAGAGGGTGTTCATGTTTTTCCTGTGCTATTGGATGACATGGTTTCCCTTCACTGTCCCTTCTTCCTCTTTTCTGGAGTAGTCACAAGCATGATCCCACTCCAAAAGGGAGTATAGAGGGAAAGGGGTGGCATAATGTAGCCTAGCCAATCAGATCTAGCTGCACTTTTATGTTCTTGAAGGCAAAGAAGAGCAACTGAAAGCTAGAGAAAATGAAGCTACATTTTCACTTGTCATGCAAAAAAAAAAAAAATCATCAAAAAGGGAGGCGCTCTCTCTCTCTCTCTAAGCTGCAACAGATGCTGTCAATTTTGACTCAGCCCTATTTCTGTTGCGTGCTGCCATCTTTCCATTATGAAGTCCAGGGAAACAGCAGAGGCTTAATTGATGGGCTTAACCCATGGTTGGAGGCAAGAATTACAGGCAGCTGCTTCCACATACCATCACACACAACATCTGAAAGATCTACCACAAGTATCAGAGGCTCGTCTGTTGGAAACATGTGAGAGGCTTCTGAGCAGCTATGTTGAAAATGTGGATCTCCCTCCCCAAGGAGGTCCATCCTGCTCCCCTCTTGATGGCTTTTTGACAGAGGGCCAAAATAGCTCAGTCCCAGCAGGTCAACACAGGAAGGGCTAAATAAGCTGGCATCCCATCCCATGTTG
This sequence comes from Hemicordylus capensis, assembly GCF_027244095.1. Classification (NCBI taxonomy): domain Eukaryota; kingdom Metazoa; phylum Chordata; class Lepidosauria; order Squamata; family Cordylidae; genus Hemicordylus; species Hemicordylus capensis. The sequence continues at coordinate 5,319,038 of NC_069658.1, forward strand.
CCACATTTACGGGCTTTTATTAGGGTTGGGACCAAAATGTGGAAAAAGAGAAATTTGAAGCAAATCTCAGGGTTCTTCCCAAGCAGCAGCATCTGAGAATGTTCAACAGGAGCCAAACAGGTTTGTATTAAGGAAGTGAACTCTCTTAAAATATATATTTGTTGTTAGCTGCCTTGGGCATCATCGGTGGAAAGGTGGGATAGGAATGTTTTCATAAAATATATCAGCTACACTTTTTATTGAGCCTGATATGTATTTGTCATCCTAGTTTGCCTTTTGTAACTAATTTTAGCCTCCATCTAGGGATGGAAAGGATACACACAAATGGATTTAAAGATATAAATATTGAATCACGGTATGATCTACAGGTTATATGTACGCAATTCAGGAGAGTTTTCATATTTCCCTCTTGTAGTTAAAATCTTCTTAAAATATCATGTGAGAAAGGCTTATTATAAACAGAGGTCTGTATTAATTTTTTCTGGTCCAAATTTCTCCTCAATTTTCAGGTTCTGGAATACCTCATTTTGTTTCTGGAGTGGCAATACTGAATTAGCAACCTGCCATTCTAGATCTCTGGAGTTAGTTCAGGACTATGCATGAGGAACACACCACAATTCTCAATTTATGCCTCTCTCTCTCTCTCTCTCTCTCTCTCTCTCTCTCTCTCTCTCTCTCTCTCAGTATACTGATGCACTTCAGTGTATTTGCCCACTGATTAAATCACGGCACAAAAATAAATCCAGATGTAATTGTGCAATCACACCCAGATTTCTTTTTTCGTGCTGTCGTTTAATCAACTTGCATGTGTGCTTGGGTGCATCTGTAACCTATGGGAGAGAAAAAAAAGATGGGAACTGAAAACTGTGGCAAATGTGCCGTACTCCTGAAATTAATTTTATAAGTTCTCATAATTAAAGCTAAAAGCAGGTAGAACAGAGCGACATGCAGAACAAGCAAGAAATGAATTCATTCATTCAAAGACAGGAGTTCTCAGACTTAGGTCCAGCTCTCACCATCCACCACCACAATGAACAAAGACAACACCTTGGGATCTATGTTTGAGAACCCCTGTTCTAAGATCTAGGGCTATTCCGTATATACGAAGTCAGAGGAATGGCCCATCAAGGCCAAGATAATCTGAGGTTGAACCCTGGATTCTGTGCATGCAAATCTTAAGATCTACCACTGCATGCTTGAGCAGCAGCCTGGTGTAGTGGTTAGTGTTGGACTCGGACCAGGAAGTCCTGTGTTCCAATCCCCATTCAGCCATGAAATTCATTGGGTGTGACTCTGGGCCAGTCACTGTCTCTCAGCCTAACCCACCACACAGGGGTGTTGTGAGGATAAACATACCCATGTGCGTCGCTCTGGGATCACTGGAGAAAGAGTGGGATACAAATGTAAAAATAAATAAACATTTACTCTAATTGTGTTAATATGTGTTGATAGCTGCCCAGAGATGCAAGTTTTGGGTGGTATAGAAATATCTTAAATAAATAAAATATTTCTATATTTTAGAAATAAAGTATATTTATTTCTATACTTTAGAAATAACGCATATAAATATAAATAAATATAAATATAAAGTATATAACTAAAGGAGAAACCCTTACCCTCCATCATTTGGCTTGTCTTTAACATCCTCAGATATGTTCGCTGGGGACACACATTCACACATTATGTTCAATACTCCTACGACAAGTGTACAGTGTAGACAGGTACAGTCACTCACATGTTATGCTGAACACAGGTAGAACAGTACATTTCTTCTCTGTACCCTGCATTTGAAGGGCCAGTGTCCAGCTTCACTTTTACAGGCACAGTCATTCACACAAACATGTGCAAAGAGGCACCTTTTAACGTGGTGATTCTCTTTATTGAGCAGGGGGAGAGTAACTGGCCCTATTCACCCCCAGCACAGGGCCTCCAGTGACTCACCAGTGTTGCTGGTGTCTATCGTGTTTCTTTTTAGATTGGGAACCCTTTGGGGACAGGGATCCATCTTATTTATGTATTATTTCTCTGTGTAAACTGCCCTGAGTCATATTTGGAAGGGCGGTATAGAAATCAAATAATAATAATAATAATAATAATAATAATAATAATAAATAATTGACAATAAAATTCAGCCATCCTAGGTCCTTGGGAAGGACTCGATGTCTGGATAAAACAAACCAGTCAATAACACCTGTCTGACTGTGTAAACAAGAAATTAATAATAATAATAATAATAATAATAATAATAATAATAATAATAATATGAGTGTATAGACATCTGTACACTCATAAAACATATCGTCTGAACTGGGTTATAGTTGATCTTCAATACTATGTCCCACTTTGGCTTCTGAAGTGGGATCTCTTAGTCAACTGACCACAGCTATTTCTACGTATGTTTAGAATCTGGCTCTGCACAAAGAACTTAGGAACATAGGAAACTGCCATATACTGAGTCAGACCATTGGTCTATCTAGCTCAGTATTGTCTTCACAGACTGGCAACAGTTTTTCCCAGGTTGCAGGCAGGAATCTCTCTCAGTCCTATCTTGGAGATGCTGCCAGGGAGGGAACTTGGAACCTTCTGCTCTTCCCAGAGCGGCTTCATCCCCTGAGGGGAATATCTTGCAGTGCTCACACATCAAGTCTCCCATTCATATGCAACCAGGGCAGACCCTGCTTAGCTATGGGGACAAGTCATGCTTGCTACCACAAGACCAGCTCTCCTCTCCTAAACTTAAATGCATTCAGCAACATTTAGTATTTGGACATGTATTTATATATTTTTACTTTCAGTGTTCATACGCCAGGCAGTGTAAATATTTCTAGGCTGATATACAGCTGAAAGCAGAAGTTTTGAAAGCCGGGGACCATGAAGAAGATCCTTGCCTGGCACTGAAAAGACATCAAGGCAGTTGCCATGTGAGCTTTCTTGAAGAGAATATGTCACAGACAGGGCATCATCCTGTTGGGGAATGGTGCTGTCCCCAGTCCAATTCCACCTGCCTCAATTTACTTACTCATGTTGGAGCTGGTGGTTAGGAGAGGTCCTTACGTGAGGTGAGGGGAGGGGAGGTGTTAAATTATTGGGGTTTTAGCAGGATGGCAAGATGTCCCCTGCCACAGCTGCCACCATCAGAGCAGTTACATAAGAACCACCCTGCTGGATCAGGCCCAAGGCCTATCTAGTCAAGCTTCCTGCTTCACACAGTGGCCCTCCAGATGACTCCGAGAGGAACACAGGTAAGAGGTGAGGGCACACCCTCTCTCCTGCTATTGCTCCCCTACAACTGGTATTTAGCAGCATCTTGCCTCGGAGGCTGGAGATGGCCTATAGCCCTCAGACTAGTAGCCATTGATAGACCTGTCCACCATGAATTTGTCTAAGCCCCTGACTAGTGGCCATCACCACATCCTGTGGCAGAGAATTCCATAGGTTAATTATGTGCTGTGTGAAAAAGTACTTCCTCTTGTCAGTCTTGAATTTCCCAACCTTCGATTTTCATGGGATGACCCCTGGTTCTAGTGTTGTGAGAGAGGGTGAAAATTTTATCTCTGTCCGCTCTTTCTACTTCATGCATACTTTTATACATGTCTATCATGTCTCCCCGTAGTAGTCTCTTTTCCAAGCTAAAGAGCCCCAGGCTTGCCTCATAAGGAAGATGTTCCAGGCTGCTGACCACCTTGGTTGCCCTCTTCTGCACCTTGTCCAGTCCTACAATGTCCTTCTTAAGATACAGTGAGCAGAACTGTATGCAGTACTCCAAATGTGGCCCCAGCATAGATTTGTATAAAGGCATTATAATATTAGCCGTTTTATTTTCAATCCCCTTCCTAATGACCCCTAGCACAGGTTTTGCACATCTGCTGCACATTATGTCAACACTTTCAATGAGCTGTCCACCACAACTCCATCTCTCTCTCTCCTAGTCAGTCACTGACAACTTAGACCCCATCAGTGTATATGAGAAGGTGGGTTTTTTTTTGCCCCAATGTGCATCACTTTACACTTGCTTACACTGAATTGCATTTGCCATCTTGTCACTCACTCCCCCGGTTCGGAGAGACCCTTTTGGAGCTTCTCACAATCTTTTTGGATTTCACTACCCTAAATAGTTTAGTGTCATCTGCAAATCTGGCCATTTTGCTGCTTACCCCAAATTCTAGATCATTTATGAACAGTTGTTCAGGACTGATCTGATCCCACCATCTTCTCTAGCAGGGTCGGTTGGGATGCACAAGAGGGCCTTCTCCCTGGTGACACTCAAAGGCTTACATCCTGTGCAGCACACTGCATGTGGAAGAGGGATGCATCCACACTGCTTCCAAGCCAGCCAACAGCTTGCAGAGGAGGGGGATGCTCCATGCCTCCTAAGCTGTGTGTAATTGCTGCTGTGATCTATTGGGAATGATGGTGGTATCCGGTTGCAACAGCAATTACACACAGCTTAGGGGGCATGGAGCAACCTCTGCCTTCGCAAGCAGCAAGGACAGGTTGTTAATTGGCTCAGACGAAGCCCGTGCACATCCCTCTTTGGAGGACATCATGTTGAGCAGTATGTAGCACACTGTGCCCGGGGAAGTCTCTTTAGCTCTCTCTCTGACAGCGTGCTGCCACCGATGGGTAGAAAATTCCTCTGGGTTGTTGGCTCACTTTGGGTTGGGAAAGCAAGATACAAATCCTAAGTAAGTAAGTAAGCAAGCAAGCAAGCAAGCAAGCAAGCAAGCACAGTATTTCAGTGCATTTCCCTTTTGGCTAGCAAACTCAAATTGCAGCTGAGAATTCCACCCTCTCCCAACCTGGTTTCAGCTCTGGTTCAGTTCAGGACTGTGCCCATTCCTGATATATATAAAAAGAAGCAGCTGATTTTTCTTGGATGGTGAGTGATTAAATAACAGGAAAGCTGCATGATGGAAGGCATTAGAGCAGCAGGATGGATGACTAGGAAGAGCCATTGGCAGCTGGAGACGGCGGGATCCATTTCGAGGAGTGGAAACGGCACATCTGTTAATGACTCTCCAGCCCGCTCTGTTCGCTTCGAAAGGCTGGCATGGAGGTGGCAGAACGAGCTCTTCTCTCTCCCCCCCCCCATTATTTATTTTTGTGCAAATCAGGGTTTTAATTGTAAATTGCCTCTGAGGAATCAATGGGATTTATTGCTCCTGCCACCTCAGGTGTGAAATGTTTGCCGTTACGACACAATGGATTATTTTTTAATAATCTCGGCCTCCGACGTCCTATTTTCTTTGTAATGGGCTTGGTTTGGAATCGAGAGAAGTTGACTCGCTGTGCGTGGCTTTTGTTCTCCACTCCTCTCTGTCATTTTATTGTGAGGTGTTTGTTAATGGAAGCAGATGATTAACTGCTTCATTTCCATACGGGGAAAGAATTGCTGGGAGCAGGGTCAGATCTCCTGTCAAGGGCTCAGGGGACAAGCCGAAGGCTGGAGAGCAACTAGCAGAGACAGGCAGGTGGGCAGCAAGCTTGCTGTCCTCCCTGGGCAACAAGTTGCCCAGACAGAGGGAGAACAGCAGATATGGGATTTCCACTGCAGGTGGTTCCCTAGAGCAACTTCACATGTGATGGCACCAAGTCCAGTTCCCCCAACTGCCAGTTCCCAGTGAGTGAGCATTTCAGGTGTGGGCCACAAATTCCACTCTGGGCATGCCATGTGAACCTGCCAGTGTTGGGTTGCCCAGCAGCGCCGCCTTCCACCAAGATCTGGAGTTGGGCGGCAGATGTTGGGCGGTGCAGGGGAGAGCTGCTGGGCATTCTGGCATTGATGAGTTCACACAACACTCGGAGCGCTCACTCGCTGGAAACCTGCAGTTGGTGGAACCAGCCTTGCTGCCCTTATGTGTGAAGCTGCCCTGCATGTGGGATCGGTGCTGACAAATGATTCTCAGGACCCAGGAATTCTGGACTGTGGTGATGGGATCCAAAATGGTCGCCATGCCAATGGGTAAAGGTTGATGAGAGGCTGAAGAGCGGCCAAAGGGTCGAATTATGGCATAAGGGAGGCCAGTGGGGGGGAGGCCATCTCAAACAACTCCTCCAGAGGGGGTAAGTATAATTTAAAAAATAATAATTTAAAAAATTGCAAACCTCGGGGGGAGGGGGAGGTCGTTCGGTCCGGGGTCTGACTGAACAGGGGGTGGTTCGGTTTGACCCTGAACAGTCCAACCGAACCGATTCAACGTCAGCCACGTTCTACATCAAACCTGTTTGCACATCCCTAGTAACCACACCATAGATTTGTAGAAGCACATTATAATACTAGCAGCTTCATATTTTAGCCCTTTCCTAATGATCCTAATATGGAATTTGCCTTTATCACAGGTATTATACACTGTACAGAATTGGGGGGGGGGCTATCCACTATGACCCCAAATCTCTTCCCTGTTGGTCACAACAGTTCAGGCTCTATCAATGTGTGAGGTTTGGATTTTCTGGCCACTTTTACTTAGACTTAACCACATCTGCCATTTTGTTGCTTATTCACTTAGTTCGGAGAGATCCTTTTGGAGATCTTGCTAACCATTCTGGTTTTCACCAATTTGGTGTCATTTACAAACTTGGCCACTTCGCTGCTTAACTCCAGATCATTTATGAACAAGTTAAAATGCAGTCATCCCCAATACATATTCTTAGGAAAAAACCCTTTCTTGCTTCCCTCCATTGTGAAAATTATACATTTATTCCCCTGCTCCCTGTTCTTTAAGCAATTTGAATAAACAGCCCACCTCTACATGATAAAGGGACATGCTAGGAGGAACGCCATATACAATGGCGTCCTTTGGACAAGACTTTCAAGTGGAGGTCTGGTCCTCCATGCCGGTGGGGAGGGGATCTGGGGGCTGGGGTAGCTACACCATCGTGCACTACTCTGAGGGCGGCTGTTGGCCAATCTACTGTCATGCGCAGTGGGGGCGGGGGCTGAGGGCCGAGCGGGCTCGTGGCTGCCTGATTCCACAGTGGCTAATCACTGGGCTCAGGCAGGGCCTGGGTGGGCCAGGAACAGGTGAGCCACTTCCCCACACATGCACAGTGAAACTCATGAGTGTCATGAGCACATTGCGTCACATGCCTGCAATGCTCATGAAACACACTGTGCAGGTGCAGAAAAGCAGTTTGCCTGCTCCAGGCCCTGCCAGGCCTGGCTTGGGCCCAGTGCCTTAGCTGCCGACACCATGGAGGCAGGAAACTGTGGGCTGGCCACAGGCAGGCCCACTTGACCCTCACCCCACACTGCTGTGCACAACAGGAGATTGGTTGGCAGGCCGCGAGTGGACCACAGCTGCCCTCAAAATTGCACGCTCGGCTCCCCAGCATGGTCTGGAGACGTGGCCATCCCAGCCCCTGGCAGGACATTTTGGGGGAGCCCCAGGCCCAGCCTGGGTCCACTGGAGAGAGTGAGACAGCTGCCCATACCAGATGTGATATGTGCAGGTCAGTGTGAAGTATTCATAATTTCTTCTTAAAAAAAAAAAAAAAGGTTTTCCAGCTTTCCCTGAGCATTTTCTGGTGTAAAAATAGTGCATCAGCTAATTTATGTGGCAGGACTGTCCATGCAAAATATGGTATGTGCAGGTCAGTGGGAAGTATCTTAACTCAAATTTCTTCTAAAAATAAAAATAAAAAAAGTTTCCAGTTTTCCCTGAGCATATTCTGGTGTAAAAAACAGTGCATTGCAGCAAATCTTGCAGCGGTGATGAGGAGCGGAGGGGTGGCCAAGGGAGAGGAGGGGAAAGGCCTTTAGATCCAGGCTCCAAAATGACCGAGGTGCACCTCTGCCCATAGAAGACATCCTGAATAAGTTCACACTTGGCACGTCCCCTTTCTAAGAATGTGTGCCAACTCACAGCTCCTCTCCTCTCTTATATGAATGCCTTTTCCTTCTCCAATGCTATCCCTTACCCCTGGATCCCTCTCCCAAAAGACCATCTGCTGTCATCCCTGAGTATTCTTGCCTTTCCCACCCTCCTGCCCCCATCTAAGTCTAGTTTGTATGCTTCCTGTGCTGATCTTACTACTTAGAGCACCCTGCACCCTGATGCGGCTATATTCATACTAATAAAGTGCGAGGAATGCACAGTATATTTTGCAGTGCCAGCTCTGATTTTTAACACAATGGTAATAAAACACTTTCCTCTTTCCTAGGAAGGCATTTTCATGTTCTCCTCTCTTGCAGTGGGCCTAATTCCTTTCCTATACAAGTGTATAAGAACTAGTCAGATTCGGACCATTCTATTCCCCAGATGATCATCCTGCTAGATCAGAGCCAGGTGTTCCAGATTTGGCACTGTTGTACACTCCTTTGCTGTGGACCATTTGTCCACTAGATGGCTCCATGTGCTGCAGAAGACTCAAGGTGGGACAGAACATGGAGAACAATAGAGTTAGTAGCCCTCTGGTGGAGCAGGGGAGAGAGCCTTCACATGTTCATGGCCCCATTAGGAGAAATGCCTAGGCACAATCCATACCCTCCATTTATCAAGGGGGCAGAGTACAGTTGGGTGTACATGCATACTGTGCACTCAGCAGCTTGAATAAATGAAAGGTATGTTCCACTGTCTGATCCCCACTCCATGCATGCAAACGAAGGCCTGAGCAGGGCTGGTATGGAATTCAAGCATGTGGAAACATTAGTTGGTATTGCTGGTGGAGGTTTGTTTGTTTTTTTGTAATGGTGGTTAAAATTAAAACAAATGTAAACGGTGCAGTGGGGCAATGACTTGATTAGCAAGCCAGAGTTTGAATCCCTGCTGGTTTGTTTCCCAGGCTATGGGAAAAACCTATATCGGGCAGCAGCGATATAGGAAGATGCTGAAACGCATAATCTCATACTGCGCAGGAGAAGGCAATGGTAAACCTCCTCCTGTATTCTACCAAAGACAGCCATGGGGCTCTGTGGGCGCCAGTAGTCGACACCGACTCAATGGTACAAACTAATGAAGAATACTTTGCAAATATTCAAATTAATATTTTCATATATTTAGATTTACTACAAGATTCCACATTATGGATCTTGTTGGATTTAGGGAGGGCTGGCCTTGTGGTAGCAAGCATGACTTGTCCCCTTAGCTAAGCAGGGTCCGCCTGGTTGCATATGAATAGGAGACTAGATGTATGAGCACTGCAAGATATTCCCCTCAGGGGATGGAGCCGCTCTGGGAAGAGCAGAAGGTTCCACATTCCCTCCCTGGCAGCATCTCCAAGACAGGGCTGAGAGAGACTCCAGCCTGCAACCTTGGAGAAGCCGCTGCCAGTCTGTGAAGACAATTCTGAGCTAGATAGAGCAATGGTCTGACTCTGTATACGGCAGCTTCCCATGTTCCTATATTCCTATGATTTAGTGGTACATTTGGGTGGTGGTTAGATATTTTTGCTTTGGGGTTCTAAGTTCACTTCTATCTTGTAGCTGGAGAGAAAGATGAACTTGAAATATGAAGAGAGGATAGGAGGAAAGGCCTGCCAGGGGGCATGGCAGTCCGGACCAGTTGAGAATCAAAGCAGGAGCTGCTAGGCATGCTCAGAGTAGCCCCTTATGGCCAGCCACTTCAAACTGCGCAGCAGATGACTAAGAGGCGACATTATAAGAGCCCCTGGTGGCACAGTGGTAAAACTGCCGCCCTGTAACCAGAAGGTTACAAGTTCGATCCTGACCAGGGGCTCAAGGTTGACTCAGCCTTCCATCCTTCCGAGGTCGGTAAAATGAGTACCCAGAATGTTGGGGGCAATATGCTAAATCATTGTAAACCGCTTAGAGAGCTCCGGCTATAGAGCGGTATATAAATGTAAGTGCTATTGCTATTGTAAGTGCTATTATTCTGCCAGGTCCTGGCGTGGCTCCACCCACAAGCAGCGGATTGGTTCCTCCCTACCCAACCGAGCTATAAATACTTCCAGGTCGGGCTGAGCCTTCTGTGGGCAGCAGGGAAGCTGGCCTTGCTTATGTGGCTCCTTAATGGTGATGGGTGAGCTCCCCTTAGACAGTTGGGAACTGAATGTGCAAACATGGACATAGAAGGGGAACTCTTGGGCAGTGTGGGGTGGGGTGGGGTAGGAGAGAGTTCATTGTTTAGAGTCCTAGTGGATTAGTAACGTTGGTTGCAGCATTTAAAACCTTGTCGAGATTGTGGGGTTTGGAGATGCCAGAAAAAGCAGCAGCAGCAGCAGCAGGACTCAACCATCTCTAGATACCACCCTTCCTCTCCTCATGCCAAGAGTGTCATTAGGAAAATTTCAGCTGCATCTCAAGTTAGATAATGGTTGCCCCCCGCCCAGTGCCTCAAGGGAGGCAGTTTTTAAATCCTACAGAATTACAGTAATCAGAGATGGGGGGTGGTGGATTCAGGAGAGGTTGTTTTATCCTTGGGAGCCCTGGTTCCCCTTGGAATGAATGCCTGCCTCAAATTATATATGTTTTTAGTTAAGAGCCCAACACACTTAACTATTCCCCGCAGTGAGAAGATGGTAAAATCTATCTTTAAAAAGCTAACATTTAAATTTTAAAAAAGTTAAAAGAAAAATCTCGAGCCTTTAACAGTTGTTATTCATAATTGCAACTTATTTTAATTGGCAGGTCTCTCCGTGGAGGCGGCCGAGCCTTCAGTTCAGAGACTGGTCTCTGTCCTTTGGGGTGGAGATCAAGCCTCACTCAGCACCACACGAATGACATCAGGTGTAAGTATATGGTTGCCCATGCAAAGCAACATACCATTTGCCTGATATGCAGGACCCTTCCAGCCCTTCGGAAAGTGGCAGGATCATGAACTTCCAGTCCCTCTTCAGCCACAATGCTTGTGCTCTTGCACAAATGTTCCTTGCAATGTATCTGGGCTGAGGAAGAGGTTGTTCACTTTGCTGTGCAAACCCAAGATTAAGCTAGTGCGGGGCCTGTAGCATATGTTATACAGGGGCCTTAATTTTTTAAAAAATGCACATAAATATTAAAACATAAATTATTTACTTGCATAGTAAAGTAATTCATTTTTTTCATTTGCTAGATTTTGGAGTATGGGAAACCAAGCCACAAACTCACATTTACTACAACAACAGTGAACATTTATATAATGTTTTTCAATCAAAATTCTCAAAGTGGTTTACATAGAAAAATAAACAGTGGATAGATGCTTCTCTGTCTCCAAAGGGCTCACACTCTAAAAAGAAAAATGTGGTAGGCACCAGCAACAGCCACTGGACAAATGCTGTGCTGGGCCTTCTCTTAAAAGGCACATTTAGCAGAAAAGGGATATTATAATTTTATCTAACCAAATAAAACAGGTAAAGTTTTAACTTTAATTCCCAGTTGGAAGCCAGGCATGCGGGGCCCTTGAAAACATGGGGCCCGTAGCAAATGCTACATTTGCTACTACGTTAATCCGCCATAGCCAAGGATGTTTGCACTACTGCGACACAAACTCCTGATGTACTTCGGTTCCTCTAGATCAGTACTGTCCTACTGACCGGTAGCAGTTCTCCAAGCTTTCAGATACAGAAGGGTCCTTCCCAGGCGTGGCAGCAGGCAGCATCTTTAAGTGTAAACGGAGCTGGTGCTCCATGCCACCCAGCAGCCCCCGCGGCGGGGAATCGCCTCCCCCACTCACCTGGCCGCTGGTGGGGGCTCGCCTCTGTGGGAGCCAGGTGAGTGGTGGAGGCAATTCCCCACCACGGGGGCTGCTGGGCAGCACGGCTCTGTTTACACTTAAAGAAGCCCTCCGCCACCACCCCCAGAGGTGTGTTCATGGGCCGCACCTGGTCCTTCCCCACCCTTTGTGGAGATGCTAACAGGGATTGCACCTGGGAGCTGCCACATGCAAAGCAGAGTTTCTACCACTGATCAGGGATTGTGTGGATGGGTTCAAAGAATCCGGGGTTCCCAGCTCCTGCAGGTCCCTCCACTCCACCCCTCCCTGTTTTCTTCATTCTCTCCCTGACTCTGAGGGGGCTCCAGGGAGAGGGGCGAACCCAGGCCCCCTCTCCCCTAGCTACACCCCTGCCACCGAGAACAGGAATATATGAAATTTGCCTTCTATGGAGTCAGGCCATTGGTCAATCTTGCTCAGCATTGTCCACACTGACTGGCAGCAATTGTTCAGAATTTCAGATGGGCTTTTCCTCACCCTCTTTGGAGATTGCTCCTGAGACCTCTTCATGCAAAGCAGGAACTCACTCATGGAGGTCTGACCCATCTTCAGACCACTGTGCGCCCCACCCAAGTAATGAACAGTAATGGGAAAAAGTGCCCACAAGCAAGTCACAACAGAACACTTAAGCAAGAATGTCTGAATATAAAGGCTGGTGACAGTGATGAGAACAATGTAAAAAATATCACTCATGTTGGTTCCCTTCAGTGCATCTAAATTGCAATCTCAGCAAGACATTTCAGATTTCCTACTTTCAGGGGAACTTTTCAAAACTGGGTTGTTTACTATGGAATCCGGGCACCTTGCAGAGTCTCCAGAAGGGCAGATTCTCTGGTGCACAGTCAGTTTAAGAAGGAGGTGTCCTGGCCTGCAGGCCTCCGCATTGGCCCACACGAACTGTGGTTGTAAGCAACCACACAAGTGGAGACTCTGAAAACGGCAACTAAAATGGGCACGGGGCTGCAGCACTTGCCCTTGGAGGAAAGGCATTTGGGTTTCTTTCGGTTAGAAACAAAGTCGACTGTGAGGGGACATGCAATGCATAAAATTATGCACTGTGTGGAGAAAGTGGACAGAGAGCAATTTTCCTCTCTCTTTCATAATGCTAGAATGTGGCATCATCCAAAACCATCTATCTATCTACCTATCTACCTATCTACCTATCTATCTATTTGCATGTATATAGCACTTCTCAGGCAAACCTCCCAAAGGGCTGTACATAAAGCCATAAGCACCGAGAGCATTCTCTACCAGAAAGCAGCAAAGAAGAGCGGCAAAAAGGCTCAAAGAGTCCCATCTTTGCACAGTGAATCCTTGCATCAGGTCACCCCTCTGAACAAGACGGTCCCGGGGAGCTCGGTGGGAGCAGCTCACAGCTCACAGGAAGCTGCTTTATACTGAGTCAGACCCTTGGTCCATCTAGCTCTGGGCTGCCTACACGGACTGGCAGCGGCTCTCTCAAGGTTTCAGGTAGGAATCTTTCCCAGCCCTACTTGGAGATGCTGCCAGGGACTGAACCACCTCAGCCGGAACCCGAGGAGCTGGATGATGGCAGTTGGGTGATTGACAGGAGATGCAAGAAAGACAAAAGGAAGTCCTTCCCCACATGCGTAATCACCCCTGTTCGGAATTGGCTGCTAGCTTAGATAGAGCCTGTTTCCAGGGGAGGACAAGTGTATCAATGGCCATTAAGCGTGATGGGTTAATGGAACCTTCATGTTCAGGGGTAGGATAGCTCTGAACGCCTGTTGTTAGTGGGTGGAGACAAACAGCAGGGCAGGTTCCCTTCACAGGAACATAGGAAGCTGCCATATACTGGCCATTGGTCCCTCTAGCTCAGTATTGTCTACCCAGACTGGCAGTGGCTTCTCCAAGGTTGCAGGCAGGAATCTCTCTCAGCCCTGTCTTGGAGATGCTGCCAGGGAGGGAACTTGGGCTCCATCCCCTGAGGGGAATCTCTGACAGTGCTCACACTTCTAGGCTCCCATTCAAATGCAACCAGGGTGGACCCTGCTTAGCTAAGGGGACAAGTCATGCTTGCTACCACCAGACCAGCTCTCCTTCTTTACCCAGGCCTTCCCGGAGCAGAGGCGCTATTGCAGGGCTTGAGCCAAAGAGCCTAATGCTGCCTTGCCCCATGGTCTTGAGCCTTACAGTTTGAAAGTGGCGCAGGGGGGAGGAGAAGGGAAGGTTGTCGACACCCTCCTCTTCTCTCCTCGTGCTTCTTTCAAGCTCTTCCAAGAATGTAGGGAGAGGTGCTCCTGGCAAAGCTGGCAAGGGCCAAATCGGCCCCCAAGAGCTGCTCAGAAGATAGCAGTGGCAGAGGGCACCTAGCTTGCCACCTTGCTGGTGCCCCAGTAATCCTCCCCCAGAGGCAACCGCCTCGTCCCACCTCCTGTCTCAGAGGCATTGGGTGGGCCACTGTGGGACGCAGGATGCTGGATGTGGCCTGATCCAGCAGGGCCCCTCTGGTGCCCTTAAGCAACACTCTCCTGCAGCTGCTCAGTGCAGGGCATTCCCACTGAAACTCCTAGGGGTCTCCTTCTCAATACATTCCCAGGATCAAGGCGCAAGCGTCCTCATTAGGGTTGGCACCGTTCCCCATTTTTATATTATCTTATGTTCTATTTATACTGCCTGTATGTATACCTCTAGGCAGTATATAAATTTAAAACACAAGAGTTAAAACAGTTAAAATGTCACAAAATAAAGTAAAAACAATCCCAACAGTTTAAAATTCTATGAGAGGGATCTAGATCCTCGTCTCGTTCCCACGGCCATGACAAGCCATGTCCCAACCGCTCACAGGCCTTTGGGAGGAAGGCAACCAGGCTGTCCTAACATGCAGACATGTGACTACCCTCCGAAGAGATTTAACAAAGCTGTATTCCCCTTGAAAAGGCCTTTTTAAAAAACAGTGCCAGGTGTTTTATGAATAGAATCTACTACCTATGTGTATATAAACATCTCTTCATGTATTAAGGCTATCAAGGTTTTTCTTTGAAGAGAGGAATAAAACTAACTCGCATTCAGAGACGGCGGTATTGAAATTCCAAACGGCAGTCATACATCTTTTTTTAAAAAGAAAAAAAATGTGATCAAAAGAAAGAGAGTGGGAGAGATGCATTTTCTGATATTCATGAAAAGCAATAACGGCAGCATGACCTTGCTTTCAAGTAGCCACTCTCTGAAATACCAGCAGAGGCAGCTCCAGTGCCAATTGGTAGGCGGGCTCCAGTTGTCACTCGTTGCTGTCCTTGAAAGAATGGTTTTTTCCCCCCTAATTCCATTGATTCCCCGAGGTTTGTAGCCAAGGTATATCAGCTCTACATCAAAGAGCTCTGACAGGAAGTTTCACCCATAGGCCGCCTGCAGTATATTAAACCACACGCAGCCTGTACACCTACACACATTGTTATGCTACGCTAATGCTTTGGGATTTGACTTCCAGCTAGAGGAGCTCAGGGATTTCAGAAAGAAGGCTGAAGGTCTCTTTCCTGCTCTTAGTTGTATTTAGACTCGCTACCAAAATGCGGCTAAAGCAACATTTCCCAGCAAATCTGGAGGTCCTTGCTCAGAAGAAGCATCCGAGAAATCTCAAGGGGAGCCAAGATAATTTGGATAAGATGAACACAATTTCTGTACATCCCTGCCTGGAACCCACATTGATAGAGGTTGTTGATCAAGCTGTGCTGTTGTGGGTGTTAATAAGCATGTTGGAGTTCACTTTGGTTGGTTGGTCCCGGAAGGATAGACTTGGGTTAATGCAACACAACAGCATTGGCCTTTGATGATCACCAAATGCATTCATGGTTTTTGTGGGTCCCACATTATGATAGGTGAACATGTTCTGCATTCCCAGAAAAAGGGGCTCTCTTTGAGGGTTACTGTGGAGCTGCTCTCTACCTTCTTCTTCTTCTTCTTCTTCTTCTTCTTCTTCTTCTTCTTCTTCTTCTTCTTCTTCTTCTTCTTCTTCTTTTTGTGAATGGCTGGCATTTGGGGCTTTCAGAAGGTAGCAACTGCTTTGTGCAAAGAGAGACAGAGAAAATAAAAAGTCAGAGGCTTGAAAGGAGCTTTAAATATCTCCAGCCGGGTGTTTGTTCGTGGGATTTGAGTTGGGCTGAGCTGATGTTGATCCCTTTGTGACCAGACAGTTGTTCGTGCTTTACTGCTTAATGCTACAGCTGCATTTAAGAGATAGTCTAACTGACAGGATGCCTATGACAGATTCCCATTACACAGGGTAACATGTGGAGGTCAGGATTAGGACTAACACCTGTGTGACGTTCTAATACGATCTTTTTGCCACAAAGTGCCTGAGGCAGTCTGTCAGCACACTGACGGAAACCCTAAAATGTGAGCTCGGAATGGCATTCTGGATATATTCTGAAACAGGGCCAATTTAGTAGTGCTGAGCCCAAGCTATGCATTGTTCCTCAACGCCTCTTTCAATTATTTTTCAGCAATGCTTGCAAAAATAATCACCTATTCATCTATATTGCCTTCTCTGGCTGTCCTCAGTTGACTCCATTTGTCCTTGGTGATGTCATCACATCACCAAGATGACTACATCGCGCTGTCATGAGTTATGGCAGGGTTTCTTAGACTTGGGTCCTCCAGATGCTGTGGGACTACAACAACATCTGGGGACCCACCTTTGAGAAACCCTGGCTTATGGACCTTTGACAGTTGCCATCTTCATCTCTTGTTAAGATGGACTTGGGCTGCTGAATTTGTATCTTTGCATTGCAATTATTTGTGCTAAACTCTTTCTTTGACATGAACTTGCTGTTAAGCAGGATTGCTGCTCTTAATGCTTCCCTTTCTCTGTGCTCTGTCCCTAAATAGTGAGGCTCCACACATGAGAGGAGAGCTGGTCTGGTGGTAGCAAGCATGACTTGTCCCCTTAGCTAAGCAGGGTCCACCCGGGTTGCATATGAAAGGGAGACTAGAAGTGTGAGCACTGCAAGATATTCCCCTCAGGGGATGGGCCCTCTCTGGGAAGAGCACCCGCATGCTTGCATGCAGAAGGTTGCAAGTTCCCTCCCTGGCAGCATCTCCAAGAGAGGGCTGAGAGAGATTCCTGCCTGCAACCTAGGTGAAGCTGCTGCCAGTCTGTGAAGACAATACTTGAGCTAGATAGACCAATGGTCTGACTCAGTATATGGCAGCTTCCTATGTTCTTATGTTCCATGATCGCTGTGTAGAGCCTAATAGGGTCAAGCCTGCTCTCCCTGCAGATGATCCTCAGGCTAGCCCTGGGCAGCTCTGTCATGGAGCTGGTATGTGTGGCAGGGAACTGGGGGCCCCCTGGACCCTGGAAATCCCAGGATGCCCCATGCGAGTGTGTGGGGCATTCTGGGGAGACCTCCGAGGCTGGGAGTCTTGCTGTTGCCTCCCGGTTGGGGGTCTACTTGTGAGTTGCCGCACCCTGGCTGGCATGCCGGCTTCTCTTGAGGCTGCACAGTTTGAGTAGGGAGAGTGCCGTGTGCCGTGCACACTCAAACTGGGCAGGTGCGAGAGAAGCCGGCGCACCGGCCGGGGAATGGGGAGAAGCCAGCCAGCCTGCTGCCTGTCAAGAAGCCCACCCGCCAGCTGCCCCAGCTGCCATGGGTAAATAGAGGGGGGACTGCAACGGGGCAGGGCTTGGAAGTAGGGGGCATGGCTTCGGTGCTAGAGGGAGCCCCCCCAACAACTTTGTCCCCTGGCTGCCGGGAGCCCCCCTATGCCTCTGCTCCCTGGTGACTAGTATACAGTGGCCCACATATCCTGCAGTTTAATCTGGGTGGTTCCCCACCCCTCACCCCCATGCGACTGCATTAAGTACCATCAGTCTTGCCCAAGAGCATAGATAATTCCACTCGTGTCCCTGCATGGAGAGTGGTACTTCTGTTATTTCCAATGTAAGCACCACACCCAAAGTGTGGGCATGTGGGCTGAAGTATCTGTGCCCTTGTGCCAGACTGCCAGCACCTCATTAAGAGCCTGCAGTTGGGAACTACCTGCATGACAATGCGGGCCACTGAATGCTAGGCCCCAGGGAGGAGGAGGCTTTCGGGCTAGTGTGGCTACAGCAGCAGTCCTCCGATGGCTTCACGCATATGGAAAGTGGAGGAGAGCTGGTCTTGCGTAGCAAGCACGACTTGTCCCCTTTGCTAAGCAGGATCTGCCCTGCTTGCATATGAATGAGAGACTGGAAGTGGGAGCACTGGAAGAGATTCCCCTGAGGGGATAATGGGGCTGCTCTGGGAAGAGCATCTGCCTGCTTGCATGCCGACGGTCCCAGGTTTGCTCCTTGGTTTCTCCAAGATAGGGCTGAGAGAGATTTCTGCCTGCAACCTCCGCAGACTGCAAGCCCCTGCCAGTCTGTGTAGACAAGACAGAGTTAGATGGACCAATGGCCTGACTCAGTATATGGCAGCTCCCTATGTTTCTATGTCCCAAGTGTGCAAGAGAAGCTCCAAGGGGCTGCCAATGTCACGGGAGCAAATGCCCTTGTTTGGGGGTGTCAGAACCTCCAGGGTTTGGGATGATGTGCAGTAAAGAGACTTCCTGGCCAGGATCCAAGTGAGGGCTGGATTTGGCATTGGGAACGAACTTTCGTGCAGTCCACTTGGCGGATGATGCAGCAGGTTCGGGGAGGAGGAGAGCTTTGGCCAGTCTATTTCATGGGAGGTGGAACAAACCCTCTAAGAAAATACTTTTATGTTTCTCCTTGGGAGGAACCTTGAAATGCTCTTCAAGTTCCGGTTTCTGCTTGGAACCATGAGGAACGGCCTTATACTGAGTTAGACCCCCTGGTCCATCTTGCTCAGTACTGCCTACACTGAAAAGCAGCAGCTCTCCAAGGTTTTGGGCAGGAATCTTTCCCAGGCCTACAGGAGATGCTACCAGGGAGTGAAACCTGGGACCTTCTGCAGGCAAAGCAGGGGTTCTCCAACTGAGTTACTGCCCCATCCTCAGGAACCCTGAAATTCTATGTCAGATTTCACTTCGGAGAAATTTCAGTTCCATCCCTATTTTTATTCCACCCTTCCTCCTATGAGCTCAGGATATCTTATGTGGCCCTCTCCCCCGGCCTCAATCTCAACATCAACCCTGTGAGGTAATGATTGGCCAAAAGTACCTCTTGTGAGCTTCAACACTGACCGGAGCCCAACATTCAGCTGAAGATACTGCCGGATCCTCTGCTAGGCTATACGAGGCTGTGTCTGCATATGCAGCAAAATAAGGGGGCAGAGGACTGTAACACTTCATGTTAGAAGTGAGGCATACTGCTGTCGACGGCTTCTTCCCATGAAAGACATTTCCTTGAAAACAGCAGACATCAGGGAGAAAGGTTCTTGCCCTGCCCCTTGCCTGCTGCACTCTTTTCTGCTTGCAGGCAGTTGCTGAAGTGTATGGCGGCATTTAATAGTGGGAGCCCACCTGCAGTGTGAAAACTGGTTCGTGGACAAGGCCCAAGAGGGGACCAGGCCCGAGGCGATGGCACTGGCATATTCTTTCCCAGGCAAATGGGAAGAAGAGTCTCTTTCTTTCTTGCAGATGCTGCCCCCAAATCTCTTGCAGGCTGGCATGGATTCCTCAGACCACATTGATCAAAAGGCTCACGTTTTCGTATAATCAATGGGCACCCTTTTGGGATGCTAATTCACTTGTATTCACATGTTGCCTCTCGATGAATTAGTTCATCTCTCCAGAGAAACAAATGGATGCACTCAACAGGAAGACATGTTGATAAGACTGAATGGATGCATTCGATGATAAGAGATGCAGAGCCGGTGACTCAGCAATTGCTGCATTGCACAGTTGGGTGCGGAATTCAGTCGGCTCTCCACTTTCATCTTTTTTTGTTTTTTAAAAACCCAAGTTTCTAGCCCTTAGCTCTGAAAAGACGGGCTCGGGAGCAGGTGGGAAATGCCTAGTGACATTTCAATAGCCAGAGAAACGGCTCATGGCCACATAGGCCCTGGTGCCTCCTGAAGCTGCACGAGGGTCACACCCAGACAAATCCCATCCCCTCCCATGAGAGTCCTAGGAGTACATCTCCTTTCAGTGCTTGGGGAGGACCAGGTAGACGCATAGCACAACAGAGATGCTGGGGCTTGAACCAGGGACAAAAGGGGAGGCAATTTCAAGGGGCAGCTGAGATAATTTCTTGCCCCATGTCCCCTGAGTATTGTAACTTGTCAGTCGAGGGAACTCTGCATTCAATTCTTTCATGGAAAGGCCAAAACTGTCTTTCACGCCATCTCAAAATCTCTAAAAAGAGTGCGCTGGGAATTGGGCAAAGAGGGCCAGTCTCCAGCCATCTCTGCCTCACCTCCAAGAGTGGGAAACCTCTGTCAAGAACCTCAGGTGGGTAGGCTGGTGTGAGGGAAGGCAATGTTTCCAGTTCCTCGGATGCAAGGTGCAGAGGTAAGCAGGAACACTTTGGAATTTGCTTGGGAATGGACTAGAAGCTAATAGGGATGTGCAGACCAGTTCAGTATCAAAATGGTTCGCTATCAAACTGGCTCAATTCAAAGGCTCGGTGTCGAGCTGAACACCCTACAGTTTGGTTCAATGTCAAGCTGAACCCCTCGACCTGTTTGGGGGTTCAGGGCAAAAAAATATAATTTTTCATTTTTCATTTCATTACCTGGCCATGCAGAGGCCCATTACACATGTGCAGTGGCCTCCAAAATGTCCGCCGCAATGGGAGTGTGGCCCAGAAAGGGTCAAGGATTGCCCAAACTGGGCAATTTAACACATAACGGAGGCCTGCAGGGGGAGGGGTCAACTCTGGGTACCCCCCCTGGCTTCGGACAAGTAATGTTTTTTAAAAAAATATTTGCAACCCCCTCGCCCCTGAACTGAACTGGATGTGTGTGATGGGGGCAAAACCAAACTGACCTGGTCCGGTCCGGGTCCGGTTCAGACTCAAACCAAATCAGGCCAGCCAGTTTTATGCACACCCCTAGAAGCTAACAGAGCTGTCTAAGAACTGGCAGAATGTTATCCTGGAGCTTCAGCCCTGTTTGAAGTCCAGTAGTTATATTTCAGACTAACTGCAGCTGCGGAACGGTCTTCAAAGGCAGCCCCATAGAGAATGCATTGCAGTAATCTAACCTGGAAGTTACTAGAGAGCATGAATGACCATGGCCATGTTCTATCTGTCTAGGAGAGGTCACAGCAGAGGCACTGGCTTCAACTAGGAAATGGTGGTCCATACTACTGAAGTTTGGATCTTCAGTGATGAAATTGGATCTATGAGCACCCTGAGGTCATGAACCTGGTGCTTTTGGTGGAATGCAACCCCCTCCAGAACAGGCCGAATCCCAGCTGTCACTACAGACTAACCACCAACTGACACTACCTCATTGTAGCCAACTGAGCTTCAGTTTCTGCTTGCCTCAATATGAGGTCCCGAAGGTTCTCCTCTGGCTCAGATTAAAATGTCACTAGCAGGGGTGTAACTATAATAGGGCAAGGGAAGACAGTAGTCTGGGGGTCCACTGCCTTTGGGGGGCCCCAGAGGCAAGCCCGGGCTTCCTTCAGTTGTATTCATCCTCTGAAATTGATGTGAGTGTTAAGACCTGGAGCTACCAAAACAGCATGTCTTTCTCTGGTACCATTAAATGACTTGCATCGTCCACAATTTACAAAACCTTTAAAAAATAATTTAGGATGATGTTGTATTGTGGCACATAGGTGATATATATAAAATTTTACTCTGCTTTTTGTTACCACTATTCAGCCTCATTTAAGATTTCTTTACTTCATGAGCTGAGCTTCAGTGAGGGGGGTGCATTTTAAAATCTCGTCTCTGGGCCCACTCCAACCTTGCTATGCCCCTGGTCAGTAGCACTGAGAAAACTACATTTCCCAATACACCTTGCATTCAACCACTGCAGCATGCTAGGCTTTCGAGAGGGGAAGGGTGAAAGAATCCCTCTGTTCTGCCACTGCTGGGACAGCAAGCAAAGTGAAGTAGAGAGGTGGGAGGCGGGGGGAGGCGGGAGAGGAGGACCAAAAGAGGGGAGGAAGGCTAGACACTCACTGGGAGATCCTGTTTGGGGATCGAGTGCATCTTGTCACATTCCCAGTGCCTTCATTAGGGATCTGACAGGGTTCATGTGGAGTGAGGAATTAATCAGGCTCTATTCTGACTTTTGGAAAACATTTTGGTTTTCCCAAGTTCAATTTCCAAACCTGACTTGGGGAATTCTCCCCATCACTCTTCCAAATGTGGAACCAGAGTAACTTCATTCATTCATTCATTCATTCATTCATTCATTCAATTTGTACACTGCTCCAAATTTGTTTTACAGCAACACAAACCAATTAAAATAGAAATTCAAAACCTCAAAATAACTTGAAACTACAGACCTTGTTAAAAAGCTTGGGTGAATAAATGTGTCTTCAGAGACCTTATAAAAGTTTTCAGAGATGGAAAGAAATGGAAGATTGTGCCATTGAGTCAGTGTTGACTCCCGGCGACCACAGAGCCATGTGGTTTTCTTGGTAGAATACAGGAGGGGTTTACCATTGCCTTCCTCCCGCGCAGTGTGAGATGATGCCTTTGCTGTTGTCACTTAAGTAGGAATCCACCTCCAGCACCTTCCTTCAGAGACAAAGGTTTTGGGTGGTATAAAAATATGTCAAATAAATAAATAAATAATAAAATATCACTGCTGCCCGATACAGGTTACTACAAATATATATTTACTAGGCTCTTATTTCAGCACAGAGCACATTCCAGAGTCTCGGGGCAGCAAGAAGGCCTAATCCTGTGTAGCCACCAGATGAGTTGTTGTGAACTGCAGACGAACCTCTCCCGATGATCTCAGTGGGCGATGGGGCTCATAGTGAAGAAGGCATTCTCTTAAATACCCAGGGCCCAGCACCTTGTATTTTGTCTGGAAACATATTGGTAGTAGTTCTTTTAACATAGGAGTAATGTGGTCTCTCACAGATGACCCAGAGAGTAATTTGACTGCCACATCCTGGACCAACTGCAGTTTCCAGATTATGTACAAAGGCAGCCCCATATAGAGTGCATTGCAGTAGTCAAGCCTGGAGGCTACCAGCATACGCACCACTGTACACAATGGAGACATAGGAACATATAGGAACATAGGAAGCTGCCCTAGTCAGACCATAGGTCCATCTAGCTCTGTATCATTGGTCTATCTTGCTCAGTATTGTCTACCCAGACTGGCAGCGGCTTCTCTTAGGTTGCAGGCAGTAATCTCTGTAAGCCCTCTCCTGGAGATGCTGCCAGGGAGGGAACTTGGAACCTAGATGCTCTTTCCAGAGCAGCTCCATCCCTTAAGGGGAATCTCTTCCAGTGCTCACAGATCAGGTCTTCCATTCATATGCAACCAGGACAGACCCTGCTTAGCTAAGGGGACAAGTTATGCTCACTACCAACACCAGCCTTCCTCACCACTCTATTGTGGCAGAGGAAAATGTCTTTGAAAAGTCCACCCTGCCTATTTCAAAAGGAACTCTGTGGCAACTGCAGCTGCATTCTTACCTTCAGAAGCGCAAAAGCCGGTGGTGGTGGTGGGGTGGGGGGGAGAATTCAATAAAGCATCTGCAATTGCAACTGTTTGGCGAGCCAATTCATTGGATGCTTAACACATCCATATGGATTGCACAAATTCTGCTATATTATAGTAAAATGCACATCACTTCCAATAAAGGGAACACATTTGCTATTGATGTGCTATAAACCACAATGCGAGGAGGGGTTATGGCAGCCTTGGGTAATAACAAGCCTGTTAGAAAGAGACGCAGCCGCCTTCCCATCAAGGAGCTGCTCTCGGAGCCATTATTCTAATGCACTCCGACGGGCGAGTTCAGTGAATGCGTTTGCAAATTAATTGTGTAGTGTGTCTATAAATATATTATTAATGCAGTAATAATCCATTGACAAGCAACCTTTATATTAAAAAGATATCAGAAGTGTTAATAGGTCCCAAGTTCAGAGAGGGTGTTTTGCTGAGCTGTAATTAAAGGAATGGATGGGGTTTCTTTCTTCCTCTTCTCCCTCTCTGGGTGGGTAACTGAACTGTTTTGACACCTTGTAGTGACATCTGGAACCCATGGTGAAAGGTTAGGAAAATCCGGTGGGGGGGGGAGAAAAGAGGATTCCATGCATTTTATAGCCTAATTCAGACATTATGCTGTACAAGTGTACAAATGTCTGTACACTCGTACATGTGTTTGTATGAATGACTGTACCTGTGTTCATTTTAAAAGTGAGCCTGGATACAGGCCCTTCAAATGTAGAGAGGGAGTCTACTTCTCTACCTGTGTTCAACATAACATGGGAATGACTGTGCACATGGGCCTTATGCTTGATGAGGTTGGAGGCTCAGTTGAGCCCTGTTCAGACATTATGTTGCACCTGTGTCTGTATGCACGGGCATATTTTGTGTGTGAATGGCAATACCTGTGTTCATTTTAAAAACAGAGCTGGGTATTGACCCCCTGAAATGCAGGATACAGGTATGAAGTCTACTGTGATACCTGCATTCAGCATATACTCCTCCAAGTACTAGACTTTTTAAAAAAATGCCTTCCATCCTTTGCCAGCAAATCTCATCCTCGGTCCCACGCCAGGCATCTGATTTTGATTCATGGGTGTGACTCTGGGTGAGACCCATGCACGAAGAACAGAAGAAGAGTCCACTACATCATCCCATTTTCCAACAGTGGCCAGATGGATGCTCCTCAGAAGTCCACAAGCAGAGCATGAAGGCGACGGCCCATTCCCACAGCTCTTTTCCACTAATTGGTATTCAGAAGCCTGCCCTCTCCCCCCCGCCCACTGTGGCTCCCCTGCAACTGGTCTTCAGAGGCATCCCACCTATAGACATCACACTAGTAGCCACTGATCGACTTGTCCTCCATCCTCTTAAAAGCAGTTCTGTGCCCCTCTGCAGCCTCTCCCCAATCCCTGTTTGG
This sequence comes from Hemicordylus capensis, assembly GCF_027244095.1. Taxonomy (NCBI): domain Eukaryota; kingdom Metazoa; phylum Chordata; class Lepidosauria; order Squamata; family Cordylidae; genus Hemicordylus; species Hemicordylus capensis. Next base: position 5,343,643 of record NC_069658.1, read on the forward strand.
TCCATCAGAGGATTGCAGTCAACATCATACCTGCAGTGCCTTCCGCACGGCTGGAACTAGAAAGTGTTGCAGTAGCACATTCATCCTGTAGCGGATCCCTGGAAACCTCCATTTCAGCAAAAGCAACGTCTTCACTACATCCTTGACGGAGAGTCGCAGGGAAGACCTCACACTGAGCTGAGAGCCCCAGAAAGGCATCCTCATGCAGACAGTCTGGCAAGGAAAGCAAGCCCCCCTTGGCAATGCAGCCCACCCGTTTCCCCATGCTGCCAGAGAGGCATTGGCTGTTTGGGGAAGGCTTGCGTGTGGAAGAGGCTGGAATGCCATGCCGTGCAGCATGGACTCTCTGCAAACCAATCCCCCCCTCACATCCCTTGGTGCAAAACACAGACGTCTCTTGAACTCCAAATAACCTTTGGACTCTGCTTCACACACTTCCCTGTGCAGTCACATCAAATAGCTCCGGCTTCTATATGTATATTTTAAGGACCAGCCAAAAGTCTTGACACTGAGAAAGGATTCCTCACGGCTCAACGGCCGTCAGGGCTTGCCTGCTAACGAGGCTGTGTGAGGCAGCTGCCTCAGTGGGTGGATGGCTGGAGGGGGCCGGTTTCAGTTGGCCCGCCACCTCCCAGCGCCCCGAACCTTCCCGGAGGTGGAGCACCAGTCACTGCCACTCCTTACCCTGCCCCCACCTCTGCATTTTCAAAAGGCAGAAGGGGAAGGAGCTGGTGGAAGTGTTGAGATGAGATGTTCCAACTTAGCATTCTGCTCTCTTGCTCCACACTCCCTTCCCACCCGCCTCAGGTTTTTGAAGATGCCAGAGGCAGATGTGCGAGGAGGACAGCAGCGGTGGCGGCAGCAGCAGCGGTGTGGCATTGCTGGGCCCGATGCATCACTGAATAAAGTGAGGTGAGTGGAGGAAGAGGTGGAGGGGAGGGCCCCGTGAGACATAGGAGTAGGAACATAGGAAGCTGCCTTTTACTGAGTCAGACCATTGGTCCATCTAGCTCAGTATTGCCTACCCAGATTGGCAGCAGCTTCTCCAAGCTTGCAGGTGGGAGTCTCTCTCAGTCCTATCCGGAGATGCCAGGAAGGGAGCTTGGAACCTTCTGCATGCAGATGCTCTTCCCAGAGCAGCCCCATCCCCTGAGGGGAATATCTTACACAGTGCTCACACGTCGCCTCCCATTCAAATGTAAGCCAGGGCAGACCCTGCTTAGCAAAGAGGACAATTCATGCTTGCTACCACAGGGAGAGGATGGTACACTCTGCACACCACCAGTGAAGGGCAGGGGGGCAGGACTGGGGGGAAAGAGCAGCATGCTCTGTGTGCTGGCTGGAGGCGGGGTTGGAAAGCTGCAGGGATGCATCTATCAGCATCTTCCTATATAGCTGCTGCCCAATACAGGTGTTTCGATATGGTTTGGGAAACATACCAGCGGGGATTCGAACCAGCAACTTCTTGCTCCCTGGGCAAGTTGCTTCCCCACTGCACCATTTGGTGTGTACTTTAATACATTAAACAGTTAGAGAAGCCCCCCACTCCTGCTGCCCTTTTATCGGATTCTCATTTGCTGGTAGGGCTTTGAGTTGGCCCAAACCAGCCCAAACTGGTTTGGTTCAACCTCGGCCCGAACCGAACCCAGTTCAGTTTGAGATTGAGCATTCGCACCGAACTAGTTCAAGTGCAAACTGGCTTGATCTCGAGCCGGTTTGCATATTCCTAGTCAATGGCCCAGTCAACATAGCATGTGGGAACACCCAAATACTGAAAGCACTCCTGATCCTGGGGTTATATTTTAACTGATTAGTTTTACGGCTTTGAAAGAAAATGATTGATCAGATTGTTTCAAATAATGAACCATGGATGGGTCTCCCATGTGTGGCGCCCGGGGCAACTGCCCTTGCCCCCGCCTTCCAAAGGCTTTGCACCTCCCCCAAAGAGGTTTGCAAGTCCATCTCTCTGCTGGCTTTTTGGAACATGGCCAGAACTTGGCTCTTTAGGAAAACCTTTGAGTTCCCTTAATGTAAAGGTAAAGTGTGCTGTCAAGTCGATTTTGACTCGTGGCGACCACAGAGCCCTATGGTTTTCTTTGGTAGAATACAAGAAGCGTTTACCATTGCCTCCTCCCATGCAGTATGAGATGATGCCTTTCAGCATCTCCTATATTGCTGCTGCCCAATATAGTACCAGCGGGGATTCGAACCGGCAAACTTCTGCTTGTTAGTCAAGCATTTCCCTGCTGCGGCATTAGGTGGCCTTCCCTTAATGTCGCTCGTATTTTTACTGTTGTGATTATTTTGATTTTTCAGCATTGTTATTGATTGACTGGTTGTTTATTATTATTATTATTATTAGCCACCAGGAGTGGCTTATAATGAGTGGAAACACAGGGTGTAAATAATTACATTAGTAAAAAAGTAAGTGGACTCATGCTTCTTGTGCTCTGTGTTTCCTGCACTCTCTCTGTCGAAAGAAAGAAAGAGAGAGAGAGGGAGGGAGGGAGGGAATGAATTTGCTGCTCTCTAAAAGATTCCTTTCCCCACATTGTGGGTCACTGTCATGAGGCTTGTAAGCAGGTGGGATTTCTTGGTTCAATTCCCCATTTGTTACAGACAACAAACAAGATGCTGTTTCATCAGACAGATCTGCAGTCCTTGTCCAGGAAGGCTTCCCAGTGAACTACCCATAAAATCTGCAACTTGTTCTCTCCAGGGTGCTGTGACCTGGCACAAAACACACACCTCGCTGCTCTCCAGAGCTAGAATGGTTGGTGTGGTCTGCACCAGGGACAGCATCTAAAGCCAGGTAATCTCCACCCCTCTCCCCACCACCATCACCGCCTTCACTGCTGTCCACCCTTCCCAGTACAAGACACATGAGTTCAGCAACCCTGGGAAGTGCAACTCCTTCTGTTTAAACCAATTCACAGGAATGTGCAAGGAAAAGCCTGCTGGAGACCTGCAGAAATCTGTCAGGGGCTCAGAGCTGGAATCAGCAAGTCCCTGGAACAAGCCTTGTAGCCTAAGGCTTCACATATGAACATACATGAGGCTGGCTGCCTCCTACTGAGTCAGACCACTGGTCTATTGTACTGTCTACACCAGGGGTTCTCAACATTGGGTCTCCAGATATTATTGGACTTCAACTCTCATAATCCTCTGCCCCAGTGGCCTTTGGTTGGGAATTATGGGAGCTGAAGTCCAATAACATCTGAGGACCCGACGTTGAGAATCCCTGGTCTACACTGCAGTGATGTGTAGTAGAGGGGCTCCACCCTGGGGTCTCCAGATGTTGTTGGACTACAACTCCCATCACCCCCAGCCACAATGGCTGAAGCCCTATGTGGTTAGGGGTGATGGGAGTTGTAATCTGGGGACTCAAGGTTGGGAACCCGTGTGGCATTGTGTTTTGTCTACACACTGACAGGCAGCAGCTTCCCAGGGTCCCAGAACAGAGGTTGCCTTCCATCACCCTTTCTGGAGACACCAGGGATTGTACTGGGGACATTTGGAATGCAAAGCGTGTGCTACTGGCGTGTGCCACTGAGCTACAGTATTTTTGGGCTGCAGAACCTTTCCAGGTGCATATGTTTGCAGAACAACAGCTGCTGTCTGATAGGCAAAAGGGGCTTTTTAATTGGCTAGACCTGGTAAACTCCTGGCCCTTGCCTGCTTATCACAGGAGTACCCTTTGACTGCAGCACTTCAGGTCCCAGCTCTCACCCCAGTTCTCACAACAGACCTCTTTGAAACATTCCAAATCTGGATTCAAATATAGGCACGAGTGACATCCTGCCTGGTTCTGCACACAGGTAAGAGCCTGCATTGTTCTCCAGAGGGCTCTACGCCATGGTGGTAGTCCTGGAAGTGTCAGTGATCAAATTCTCTGTCCAGGAGACTAACAAATGTTTCAGAACTTTGACAACCTCGCATTTGTATCCTGTAACATGTAAACGACCGGTTTCTGTTTATAACACTGATCTGTCTTCAGGTGATGCTCAAGCTATTCAGCATCTGCAGATGACCTTAACTGTATACTTTGTCATAGCACGAACAATACAAACATTCATTTCTCCAGCTCTGACTCTCATCTGTCAGAAGGTCTCCAGCTCCCTCAAAGGGCCTCCTTTTCTCCCTTGCTTCCTCTAATGCCTGGGACTCCTACCCAGAATGCCCTTGGGCGCTGCTCTTCCTCCCTTGCTGCCATTCACACCCATTGCCTGGAATGCCCTCCCAGACCCCTATAGATCTGCTCCGGTAAGTGACTCTGCTTTTTCTCCCTAGCTGCCCCATATGCCTGTAACTTGCACCTGAATTGCTACTTCGAATGTACTTTTCCTGTGAATGCTTTGGTTTGACTACTTAGGCCTCGTGCCCTGTGAAATGGACCCTAAATACGTCCTGGGCTATCAGCTGCTTCTGGGACTTTTTTTGGTCTTTTTTGTTTCGGTTACTCAGTAGAGCATCACGTACCATTGGCGTGGCATGCATATGCTTCTGTTTGGGGAAAGGACCAGGTACCACACCACTGGAGGAGAGGTACCATTTGGTTTTTCATCTCCGCTGCTAAAGTGCTGTGGGCTTCCTATGACCATCCCTATTCAAGGAGCTTTTGGAGTTTTCAGTTTCCCTGTCCTCATAGGCTGCTGCTCCTCCTGGGAACCATTTGGAGACTGTGATGGATGCTTATAAATAAATATTGGCTATCATTGGATATTGTTGCAAGTCGCCTGAACAGAACAGCAAACACTAACCCAGGGGTGACTCGGCACAATAATTTTCAGGGGTGCCACAGAAGGAATGTGCAAGCTAGGGAGGCATGTCCCAGCATCCTCTGCAGTATTGCAAGGGATCCTGGGTATTCTCCTCTGAGAACCTGTGGCACAGCTGCTTGGGGCAGGACAATGAGTATCAAAGAGGACCTACAAAATAACTTCGTCATTATGAACACCAACAATGTTTACATATTCTGGCTTAGTGTGACTTGATTTAGAATTACCAATAAAATTTAGAAAAGGAATCCATCTTTCCAGGAAGTAAAATTTGTGTTTTAATCTCAGCGACACTTTGATTTTGGGTGACAATTTCACCTGAATTACAGTGTCCCATATTCTTTAGAAACGGTCTCTTAAAGCAGGTGAACGACTCCACTCCACCACCCCCAGTTGGTGACTTTTGTGAACTTTGCTTATATCAGCAATAATGCAACTGAGTCCATCTTCAGCATGAAGTTGCCCCCCCCAATATATTAATTCAGTCCTCTTTTCTCTGCGAATTCATCTAACCTCTGATGAGAGGAGGGAGGGAGGGAGGAGAAAGAGACGTTCTTGTTCTTGACCCAGCTTATTTGGGCTGGCTGTAGCTGCCGTCCAAGATGGACCCTAATTGAAGAGTTGTTTGTCGGCTCCTCAGCCTCATCATTAACATGCCGCACACCTTGTCTGCTGTAATTCTTGGGCTTGCACCCAGCCAAGGTTTATTACCTCCTCTCCTCCCTCACCCCACAAGTACAGCCCTTCCTTGGGGTCTCCATGGCTCACTTCCCATCCTTGCCCTTGAGTCATGCTGTCCTCCATCAGCTCTGCCAGCCCAGAAGCAGCTCCTCTTGGGGGAATTGGGGCAACGTGGCTTCCATTCCAATCCCAGCATTTGGACTCCATATTATGATAAATGCCGATAAGAGCCGTAAACAAGGCAGCGACAGGGTGAACGAGGGGAAGGTAATTAGCTAAAATATGAGGAGGGCGGCTCCCTGGGAGTGTGACAGGTATAAATGATTCACGCACTCACACCCTTCCCAAGTCCCCCTTCCTGAAAGCGGAGGCAATTGCCAAGAGAGTTGGGAACGTGGGGTTGGGAGGGGGTGTTGTTGCTGGAACACTGCGCACGACCTGGGTGCTTATTAGCAATCTCGGTAAAGCCAGCCGGTTCGTAGGCAATGTACCCTTGCCTTGAGGAGCACTCAGCAAATTGGCTGTGCTGATTATTATTTTGGGTGCATCCCAGTTGACAGACAGGCAGCTGTCTCTCCCCAGCCAGCACCTTCCTGCATGCTGCATGTATAGAGCAGATTCAGAAGCCACAATCCTGGATTTCTCTCTCTCTCTCTCTCTCCTCCCACCCCACCCTCAGTTCTTCTTCATTCCCCTTCATCATTAGGTCAGATCAACCCACTTTTGAAAGGTTTCCGGCAATGATCAGAAGAGGAGAGTGAACATTTGCAGCTTAAAAGCAGGACCTGGGGACCCAGAAGGCAGGAGCTAAACACCCTGCTAGGAAGACATTGCAGGGGAGAGAGTGGGAACTGTCCACCACAGCCTAAAGGAAGGCCACCCCCTGGGATTAAATCACCAGTTCAAATGAGTCCAAAGAACCCTGGGGTGCCCCAAAAGGTTATGAGGTGCTCCTCAAAGACAAGATCAGAAATGGTGGGTGAGCTTCCCTGAAAGACGGTTTGCCCCACAATAGTGCTCCTATCCTGCAGTTTGATGTATTCACTTATGTGTATATGCTGCTTTTAATTAACAATAACCTCAAAGTGATTTAAAGCAAAGTAAAATAGCCCAATTTATTTATTTATTATTGACATTTATATCCCACTCTTCTGCTGAGTTCAAACAGCAAGAATAGCAACAACTAAAAGATTGTCCAATCAAGCTACCAGCAAGTCAAGAAATGTGTCTGTCTGTCTGTCACCCAAAGTCCATGTCTTCAGGCGCACTGCTTACAGAAGACTGAGACTGAAGGAAGGGTGATCACTTCTCTTGGGAGCAACAACTGAGAAGGCCCTGCCCTGAGTGCATGAGAACCAGTGTCCATCCATTATTGGCATGTGGTACAGCCCTCTAAAAACCTGCAGTGTCACTTATCAGCAGTTGACACCCAGCTCTATCTCCCCTTGTCCTCTGAGCAATGCTGGGATCAGGGGCACTCCTCTACCAACAGTTTCATGTAGATGTTGAACAATTAATCAATTTATTCATCATATTTATATGCCGCCGGACATGTGCACCCCTAGGTTGTGTTAAAATACAACAAATATAAAACAGGATAAAGTGATTAAAACAATTTTATGATATAAAACAGACCATTTAAAATTAATTAATTGAAAGTCTGAGAAAACATGTCTGTCTTATAAAACAGGTCTTTCTTTTAAAAAAACACACACACCTCAATCTATGTGCAAGACAAGAGTGAATCCTGTGCAGCCTCATAGGTCTTTACCAAGGGGTCAAACAGCAGTCCTCCAGGACCATGTTTTGGAACCTCCCCTTGAGACAAGTCCCCTTATGGATGGAGCCCCTTAATCCCAGCCTCTCAAGGCTGTCTAGAAGGATCTTGTTACTGAATGCCACTGAAGGGTCCAACAGAACCGTTCACTTGGGTGACCAAGGAAGTTTATTTATTATTTATTTAACACAGTTTCAGTTCTGAACCCCCGGTGGAAGCCAGATGGAAATGGGTCATGAAAATCTGGACCACCCAGGACCTTCTGCGGCTGAGACACAACCGATGGGCAACTCACAGTTCAAGTGAGGCAACCATTAAGGCCAATCTGCCTGGCCAGTGACTCAGTGAGTGCACACCTCTGCCAGGATACACCTGTACCCAGACGTGAACCCAACAAGACATCTTCTGAAGTGGAAGAACGGAACCCTACTGTGGCCCCAGCATAGGCTGGGACCCAGGAGAGCCAAAAGCCCAGAGGGATTGCCTTAGGAGGTGGAAATCCTGAGAGACCTAGTGCCCCAATAGTGACCCCACTCCAACTCCACACACTCTCTCATCATCTTGGAGGCCCAGGAGCAGTGCTGCTGCTGGTCCACAAAAACCCCAGAACCAGCACCCCTTTGGCCAATGGATCCCCCCTCCACCAACCCTTCTCAGGAGGAGGGCACAAGCACATGCTCTGGATCAGGGCCCAGATGAGGTTCAGGAAGAGGTGGTGCAACCAGCACTACTACGAAACCCTTCGGACACTTCCTGCTAGCTGCTGACGAAACAGCTTCTAAGGAATCTCTCCCACACCAATCCCTGCAAACCCAGCTCCTCAGCTGGTCTTTGCTGATTTGCTCAGATACACGCTTCTGTGGCTCATGTCCTCTTGCACCACTCAGGGAATGCTGAATCCCAGAATTCTCTGAAACAGGCTGATGTTCTGGAGCAAACATAGAGGCATCCCAACACAGGCAAGTAAATGCCGAGGGGAATCCCTTATGGTATATGATCGGAAACATCCTGCGGTATATCAGTAATAGTGTTGGAACATGAGTTGTCTCAGAAACAGAGCCATTTAACAAACAAACAAACAAAAAACACCACCAATGAACCCACCTGAAGCCATTACACAAAGTTTGCCAAAGATTCCATGACTGAGTAAGCTAGTTGAAATACAAAGACACCCTCCACTAAGAACTTGAGCAATCATTTAAGTTTGGTCTGGATGCTCCTACGACACAGCAGAAGACCACCGCTCCAACAGCAAAGCTGGTAAATCTAGATTTACAAGATGAGAAATCATGAGTCTCCATGGCTCGTCTCCTAGGCTATCTGCAGCATAGAATCCACCAGAACTGAGATGGCAAACTTCTGTACTTTCCAGATAGTGGTCTGGGAGTGAATTCACAAGTGAATTCTGTTGGTCACACAAACTGAGCCCCTCATAAGTGATCAGACACAATAATAAAATTGGCACCATCTTGCAATCATAGCATCACACTTCTGTGCTCAGACACGGCCAAGGGGTTGCACCCAGAATGCAAATGGGAACATTATAGTGCAGACGTTGCAGTCAAGGCTGAAGTTTCTTACACCACCACTGGAGGAACCCCACGCCCCCCCCTAACAAGACCATTATTTGTTTCCTGAGCAATCGCTGGCACCTACCTGTCTTTTAAAATCAAATAATAATTGAATATGAGCAAAAGCAAGGCAAAGTGAAGGAGATTTAATAAAGAGGATCTGTGCTGCAGAGGGAATTTTGCTCTGGCAGTGATTGTGTTGCTAATTGATCTGCACATTGCCAGAGAGTAGCTAGAGACAACATTCATGCACAGTGCTGGGGGCTATGAACAAAGAAAGCAACTACCTCCTCGACTCTCGCTGTCCGCTGGTTTCACCTGGATCGGTCTGTTCATCTGTGAGGAAACACAAGAAGAGAGGAGAAGCACAGTTAGCAACAGCTGCTTGGGCTGACAGTTCAGAAGAATCTCTGCTTAGGTAGGACAATTGGAAATTAGACGGCTCGGGCTGTGTGCATTTCTGCCACCTGTGACTCCATCCTACGAACACCGGGCTTCTACCTCTTGCATATTTCATGATTCTGAGAACCAAAGTTGTCATCAGGAAAGAACACAGGATTTAAATTCTTTTGGATTCGTTAATAAGCTTGAAATCTCATATCCAGTGCTTGATGACATTTCAGATATTATTGGGGGCAGGCGAGGGGGCGAGTTGAACATCCCCCCCCCCATGGTTGAGGAAGTTTGGCTCAAGTGCTCCGAAAAGCTCCTTCTCTCTCCCTCTTGACAGCAGATGTCATATAAAATATACATGCAAACATGCACAACTTATGTACGTTTCAGAATGCACGACATCTCATTTCCGCAAGCCATACGGCCAGACTCTGGCCTTCTGACGTGCCTGTCTTTAATTGGTTTGGTCATTAATTAGCCACCTTCTTACCTGGTTCGACTGTCAAATGCTTCATCACTGCTTTCTGTGTAAGAAAAAATGCGAGATTTTTCTTACTTGGTTGGACCAAGTGTCCAACCCGGCAGACCCTTCTGGGAAGTTCCCAGGCAAGACAGGAAGGTGATGGCTATCACCTGTCACTTTCCCTCCCCACTCAATGGCTCCTCTCGACTTTCCTCAAAGCCTGATGGATTGCTCAGGGCTATTTTTTTTTTACTGCCCGAACACTTTGGGCTTCCTTTTCTTAATGGATTTCCCCTATGTTCCCAAAGCTCTCCTTTCCTGGTAGTTCTAGTTTAGACCCCATTCTGGCCACTTCCATATGGCAGTGAAGTGGGGGAGATCTGAAGCTTTCACACCAGTTCCAAGAGCGATCTTATGCCTTGCATACACATTGCAGCAAGCTTACTGCTTCCTAGCTCAGTCTTTGTATGGGGGGTAACAGGGGCATAGCCACCAGTGCTCACCCATGTTCTCACTCATCGGGGGCTCCACCATTCATCACCTCTGCCCGCCCATCCAGCATTTCATTTGAATTTCATCAGAATGTCAGCCTTATTGCCATTGCCGCCGTTGCTTCTGCCCACCACCCCTTGTGGTGCCTTGCTGCCACTCCTCTTCTCCCCCCGCCACCACTTGGGTGCCAACTTGGGCACCAGTAGGAAGCTGAATGGCCCCTTTCCTCTCTCCAGCAAAAGAGAGAGGAAAGGGCCCATCTGGCATCTTATTGATGCCTGAGCTAGCTAGAAAATGGGGGGGGGGCACATGACCTCTGATGCCAATATAGGGCACATGCACATCCTCCATGTCACAGATGGTTTGGGTGCTGAAAAGGAACTGGATGGGCCGTTGGCTCTCTCTTGCTCCCCTGCTACTCCGCTGGGTGCAGGAGGTGGGGTAAGACTGAGCTAGGAAGTAGTGCAAAAGTGTACCACAGTGTGTGTATAGTGTTTGGAACCTAATGGCACAGTGGGGAAGTAACTTGCCTAGGGAGCAAGAGGATGCTGGTTTGAATCCCCACTGGTGTGTTTCCCAGAATATGGGAAACTCCTTAGAGATGTGCACGGTACCGCGGAGGCGCAGTTCGATGCCGGTGGGGGTCTCCCTTTAAGGGGGGGGTTGCACATCCCTCCTGCCTCTTTCCCCCCATTGGCGCTCCGTTTTTAGGAGAGGAGAGCTGGTCTTGTGGTAGCAAGCATGACTGGTCCCCATAGCTAAGCAGGGTCCACCCGGGTTGCATATGAATGGGAGACTTGATGTGTGAGCACTGCAAGATATTCCCCTCATGGGATGGAGCCGCTCTGGGAAGAGCGTAAGATTTCAAGTTCCTTCCCTGGCTTCTCCAAGATAGGGCTGAGAGAGATTCCTGCCTGCAACCTTGGAGAAGCCGCTACCAGTCTGTGAAGACAATACTGAGCTAGATGGACTTGTAGTCTGACTCAGTATATGGCAGCTTCCTATGTCCCTATGTCCTGTGAAAGCTTCAAATACAAACTTGTACAAATGCCAAGCATTGTGTAATTTTTGCAGCACCCCCTGCTGACCAGCTCTGGCATTCCAAGAAGAACCCAACCCTTTTGGTTATAACTTTTTCGAGGGAAAGGGTGGGTTCTTCTCAGAATGCAAGAGATGGCCAGTGGTTGGCACTGCAAAAATTGTTTGAGGTTCCTGCCCTGCACGTGTACAGAGTATACATATTGGAACAGAGAGGTCTGATTCTCACATGTACACTGTCATTTCCATGTGGCAATAAAGCATGGCCTATTCAAAACTTTTGCACCAGTTCCAAGTACAAGCTTTCTCCCTGTATGCTGTAGGCTTCCAAGTGACTTCCTAGTATGCTTGTGGGAAGTAAGTAACACAGAAGAGAATGTGTTAGGAAGAAGCACAGAGAAGACTGTGCATAGGTACAGGGTGTAAGATTGCACAGGGAGCCATTTTTTTGAATACCCTACACAATATTGCCATATGGAAGTGGCTGCAGTATACATGTGAGGTGTTCCAATGTGCATCCTTCTACATGCACACTGAATCTCATCCACCCATCTGTCTTCTATTTACTCAGTTTCAAGATGCTTATTTTATGCACACATTACCAAAAAACAAGTTTCCCCCAAACATATAAGAATTCGGTTTGCATTTTGCTCCCTTGTCATTCCAAATCTCCCCCTTTAGTTATATAATACAATTGTGTGGATTCATTGCCCAGATTGCTTGCCGTCTCTTGTTTTTGGCTTTCAGAGGCAGGTTATTAATATCATTATTCTACAGAAGGGAAACTGAGTCAGCGAGAGAGTGGCACATTGTTCTATAAGTCATCCAGGGCTATTTCATACACACATGTACACCCCTTGATTCTTTCACCCTTCATTATTGTACACTTGAAGATTAGCATCGGAATGTGTGATCTGAATCCACTACCTTCAATGTAATTTGAGGTGGAACATGAGTTGATTTGTGATATGATATTTGTTAGGCATCTGTGCATTCAGAAAATTCGAATTTGGATTTGACCTGATCTGAATTTGACAGTATCAGACCCAGATTCTATGGGCGGATATTGGAGCAGATTTGGAATTTGACTCTAAAGTCTTACTTAAATTTGGATTTACCCCCATGGTGGATTGTCCCATAGCTTTGAAAAAAATTACACAAAGTCCTTCCAATGCGGGCTTCATATGTGCCAAATTTCATAGCTGTATGCCCATCCATTGCAGAAATATAAAAGAGGTCAAAGGAGGCATTCTGTTACCCCTTTTGATGAAGGAAAAGGCAGATCCTCCCTATGCTGGTGGAATGATGGTCCAAGGAGGGTCTTCAGTTTCAGAAATTTTTGTAAAGTTCTGGCTTGAAACAAGCAAGATCCCCCCCCCCCTTTAAAGCTATTTTAAAGAAATATTTCAAAAATTCACCAAAAATTAGGGGATTGACCAATTCTCTTTAATTTCATGTATGGCAAGTTTCAAGGCTCTAAAACCAACCAGTGATTTTTAGTGACTCCCCCACTCCATTTCCCTATTCACCTCTATGGGACGGGGGATCCAATTCCATTTTGCTAATTCTGAAATACCAAAGTATTTCCAAAATTAATTTTGGTACAGTATTTCAGAATTAATTCTTACTTTACTGTTTCATTTTTTAAAAAACAGATTCAGATTTTACCAATTTTTAGCAATTTGGGGCACTTTTAGATATAATCTGAATTTTCGAATCTGAATTTGCACAGGCCTAATATTTGTAATGACCTGTTTCCACAGAACAGGCATCATTTGGTGCCACAGTCATCAAGTGCTGAATGTGCAAGGCGTCCTCATTCTCCCTGAGAAATGCGCTGGCACTGGCATTTTTCAACTCCCCCCTCCTGCCCCCGGGTTTCCAAAGTCAGGGAGCTCTGAATGAAGCCATCTTGAGCTACGAGTCAAGCCACTTGCAATTTTTAATGCAAGTGTGATTAGAACTACAGTCACATTACATCTAAGCACGTTTTCCCTCTTGAGACACCGAGACGGCGAGAACCGCTCTGCTCTCCATCATGTTAACCTACTTGTCAGCCACTTTGATAGCTTCTAAATGCTAAATATGTTTGCAGAGCAATTAGAATAAATCTAGATAGTGGTTATGAAATGCTTTCCAAAATGCTACTACCACTAAAGATAATAATAAAAAAAGAAAGACACAAGCCCAACCTTACTGCCTGACTGAGACCAACAAAAATGATGGATTTCTGGTCGGCCTATGAAAGATGGGAAGGCAGGAAGTTGGAGGGATGTTTCAAGGCTTGTGAGTGACACCACGTTGATCGGAACTAGCTGTCCTTGCTGCAGGACAATCTGCCACACTTGGGGTACACCTGCATCTCCTAAAGGGGTATGACCTGGCGACTGCTAAGTCAGTCAAGCTGCCTCAGTCTTGAACTGTTGTGGAGGTGCCAGCACCCCAGATTATGCTCCCGGCCCAGGATTAAACTGGAGAAGGAACAGAGAATAGGAGGGTCATCGGACCCCAGATCAGTATGGGCATGTCCACTCTCTGTGAGGGACTCCACCAGGTCAGATCTTTGGAGGCAACAGCTGCCTGAGAGATTCCTTGGCCCACCGGTTCCAATAGACCGGTGCGCCAAGACATTTAAAGTAACACCAGTCAGTCAGTCTCCTGGGAAGAGTACAAAACAGAGAGGGTCCCACCAGTATGTGACATGCGGGCCTGGGGGCTGGGAGACTTGTGGTTGGAAGGGGCCTGTGTCTTCTGAGGCTAAGTGGTCCCGTACCCTTGGCTAGCGAAGAAGTTTATGGGGATGGTTTTGCAGGATATATTTATTCTATGACTTGTAGTGTTCCTATTAACATTTAGAGTGCTAGTTTCAACTTTTAACTAGGAAGTCATAAACGGTTCTGAGTCCTATATAGAGCTTCAAAGTCACCTTCCCTTTGCCCAACAGCAGGAGCTGGGGGTGAGGAGTTTTAAACCATTGGGAGGGGGTGGGGTCAGTTTTAAGCACATTATCCTGCCCCAAATTGTTTTTGCAAAAATCCATGTGAACGTTTCCTAATTCCTTTTTCAAGTTACAAAGTCTGCTGGAGGTAGAGGATGCTAAAGAGGTATTAAAAATACATCTCTCACCCCCCAAACATCTGCATCAACATGAGTTAAAATTCAGTCAGGTTTTTTTTTAACCCACAGTGCTGAGTTTCAGAAGCAAAACTAGACCATTTCCAAATCTGACTGGCTACATAGCCTTGTGATATCATTGCATCTAGCACGGGAGCCCTTCCTAGCTTTAAAAAGCAGCTTGTGATGAGTTATGTGTGCTTGAGAGGACTGGAGATCACAGTGGAGCCAAGTGTTGACTGGAGCAATGACCACTTTGTGCTCCTCACTGAGCTATGGCCAAAGAAGGGAACTATGCAGAGACCAGCAGCTTCACCATTCAAGAAAGTTCTCTCCACCAATAGGCCAGGTAGAATCATGTGGTGCTTCCTGGACCCTGTAAATGCTTCCTGGCCAGGCTTACATTTTGATCTGAATGGGCAGACCTGTTCTTCAGGGCTGCAGAATAATCTATACCATCCCTCCATCCTCTGCCTTTGCTTCCTCCCACCCTCAGCTCCACAGGAGGCAAGGCTGTCGGTAAAGGGGAAAGCTCCCGGTTGGAACATTACAACAATCGCCTCACTACACATACGCAACACCCACAACGGCACAAAAAGGGGAGATGTGCAGAAGTCCTCTTCTCTTTGTTGTGAGGGGAACAATGAGGGACGAGGAGAGGGGCTTGGGAAAGAGGGGATTAAAAAGGGGGAAGAAATAACCAGTTGAAATGAATAAGTAAAAGCTGAGTGTAATTTAATGTACACTATGATTTCTGCACTTGACAATTCCTTTGTAGAGCAAAGACACACAGAGCCCATAATACAAATTGAGATCATCTTGACACGAAAGACACCAATTATGGGGAGAAACACAGAGCGGAAAATAATTAAGTTTCTTCTCTCTGTGGACAGAATCCCCCCTCCTGAAGCCTGAGTGCCTACAAGGAGAAAAGGGACAGGGGGAGGAGGAGGAGGAGGGACGAAGAATGAAGTCCAGAGAAGAGGATGGCTCAAATTGTACAGAACCTCATTCAGGGCTGACCTCACTTGTTTTAGCTGATGCAAATGTAAATGATTTGAAACACAGGTTCTCAAAGGCCTTTGGCCATTGTGGTTGGAGATGAGGGGAGTTGTAGTCCAACAACATCTGGGAAACACAGTTGAGGAACCCTGTTTTAAAACACGGTGCATCCCCTTACTTCGTGTCTTATCATACGTGGTGCTGTACAGGAGATTATTTCCCTCAGTGTCCCACTTCCTCCTGCTGCTTTTGGAAATGACGTACTCGTGGAGGGGGTGGGGGTGGGCTTCCAATATCATGCGGGATTCTCCGGAGCTCAGAGTTGGAGGCGAGCAGGGCTACCTCAGGGGATGCAGGTGAAGAGAGGGATAGGTTCTAGAGTCCCTTCCTTTGGAGTATCTGGTGAGGCAGTTGCCCCTAAGGCTCTCGGGGGCTTTGGGGGTCTCCCATAGGGCGCAGGCCTCCAATAAATTGCTCAGAGCCCCAGATCTCACGCGCTACCTCCCTCCTCTACCACTTCTTCCAGAAAGGACGTGCAGTAGTGGAGAATGGAAGAGAGCTCCTGGCTTCACCTAGTTCTCTGCTGCTGCTTCCCCCTTCATGGGTGCTGCATTAGAATATTAGAGCCTTGAACAAACCTACACAGAAATTCCTGGGAGGTATGGTTGAGTTTAATTATCAGGGGAGGGGGCTGTAGGCCTGGACCCCGGATCTTTTAGGTTCCCAGCAGTGCCCCTCCTGGGGATGGATCATGCCCATGGGCTTCCCCATCCTCGGCATCCTCAGTCACAATACTCTCGTAGATCAGGCCTGAATGTCTCATGGCCTGCAAAGCCAAACACAGCTGTGCGAACCTGAGTCAGGCAAAGCAGCAAGGCAAGCCACCAGGCAAGCCATCTGCTTGGTTGCTAGAGGGACGAGCTCTTCGGGGAGTGCTTGACCCAGCAAGGAGCCTGAGGGCTTCTATGGCTAGTGGGAGCCCTACTCCTTTCTCCGTTCCTAGGGAAGCCTTCCTCCAGAGGAGATACTCCAGATGGCTTCCCCCTCCTCCTAAGGAGACCCGTTTGGAGGGGTGGAAAGACCCATAGTAGCTGAGCATGCACTCCATCTGCAGAGCTGGGACTTGGTCCTGGCCTGGCATCAGCCCTGCTCCTGGGGTCCCAACGGAGGAGTTTCCAGGGAAGGGGTAAGAATCCCAGCAAGGAAGGCCAGGCCCCCAGAGCTCTAGGACTTCTCGGACCTTTGCCTGACCTGACTGCAAGATTTCTCTGGGGAGTGCCAACAGCAAAGGGCAGAGTGGCAAGCTGGGAGAGAAACC
Source organism: Hemicordylus capensis (assembly GCF_027244095.1). Lineage (NCBI taxonomy): Eukaryota > Metazoa > Chordata > Lepidosauria > Squamata > Cordylidae > Hemicordylus > Hemicordylus capensis. The sequence continues at coordinate 5,360,270 of NC_069658.1, forward strand.
CCTGTTGTCAAAGAAGAGAGAACAGTGATCCTTTCCCTCCAGTTACAAATGCTCTTTAGACAAGGCTGTGCATAGCATTTACTTAACCATGAACTCAACGTCCTGTGCCAAGCAAACCCAATTTCTGTGCCAAGAAAAGCTGAATGCTCTGCCTATATACATTATGAAAAGTGAGCAAATTTCCACATTTGGGCTTAGCTTGCAAAATATATTCTGTTTCTCTCCGTCACGGGGAAGGCAAGAAGCTGAGGCACCCTTTGCTGACCATCTCTGGCCCCCACATCATCTTTGGAAACATAACCAAGGACTGTCTGTCCACTTTCAAGACTCCATTTCCAGGGCTAACGGCTAGAGAGCCTTGCTTTTTCAAACAAAACCTCAAGCATTCTCTGCATTCTCTGCTTAAACCACAGCCTGTGCTTAGGCTGCCCCTGCATGGAATAGACATCTCCCTGCTCTTTAGTGACACAGAATTCATAGACAGAATAATAATTGAAAAATCCTTCCCAGTTCTACATTCAGCGTAACTAATGCAAATTAAATCCTGGAGACACTCTATCTATGTGGTCGCTAAGAGTCGACACTGACTTGATGGCACTTAACCCCGGCTAAATGGGCAAAGAGGCACCTTTTTTAACATGGGGATTCTTTTTCTTGAGCAGGGGGAGAGTAACTGGCCCTCTCCGTCCCCAGCACAGCAGCCCTCCAGTGACTGTTGCTGGTGTGTTTCTTTTTAGACTGTGAGCCCTTTGGGGACAGAGAGCCATCTTATTTATTTATTTATTTATTTACTTATTTATTTATTTATTTCTCTGTGTAAACCACCCTGAGCCATTTTTGGAAGGGTGGTATAGAAATCGAATAAATAAATAAATAATCAATCAATCAATCAATCAATCAATGCAAATGAAACCCAGAACAATACATCACACGAACCCTGTTCAGACATTGGGCTTGTTCTCACAAATGACAGCTGGGCAGGAGAAGTATCCAGTCAGGCTCCAAGTCCCATGAGCTGTTCCGAGAAATGGTCAGCAAAAAAATGAAGTAGGAAGAGTGTGCTAGCCCCTAATGAGCCGCGTGGAGCCAGCGTGGTGTAGTGGTTAGAGTGCTGGACTAGGACTGGGGAGACCCGAGTTCAAATCCCCATTCAGCCACGATACTAGCTGGGTGACTCTGGGCCAGTCACTTCTCTCTCAGCCTAACCTACTTCACAGGGTCGTTGTGAAAGAGAAACTCAAGTATGTAGCACACTGCTCTGAGCTCCTTGGAAGAAGAGCAGGATATAAATGTAAATAAGTAAATAAGTAAATAAATAAATACAAATAATGGTGTGTACCCTTAATTTGGGTAGGGCAGCAGCAATCAGACCACATCATCTACCCAGCACTGTATCAAGGGTGGAGGAAAAGCACACACACACACACACACACACACACCTGCCATCCTATCCAGATTGTGGCTAGTAGATGATCATTTCCCTCTCCGCCCAGCTTGATTTTTTGCCAACATGGGAGGAGAGCTAGTCTTGTGCTAACAAGCATGCACTGTCCCTTTTGCTAAGCGGGGTCTGCCCTGGTTTGCATTTGAATAGGAGGCTATTCCCACGATCCATGGAAAGCGGGCTCAGGGAGCTTAGCCCACTTTCCGTGGAGCGTGGGAACCACAGGGCTCACGGGCAAGCCCATTGCTCCCAAGGTGGCTAGCTCGCCTAAAACACCCTCCCCTCAAATGAGGTTAACAGAGCGAGTGCTCCCTTAACCTCATTTCGTTGCTCGTGTGTCGCCGCGATGGGCGGTGACTCAGGGGTAGACCCCCGGCTGGGAGGCTGCAGCCAGCCTCCCGGGCTCGGGGGTCTCTTCAGGATGCCCCGCACGCTCGTGCAGGGCATCTTGGGACTTCGTGATCACTGTAAGATATTCCCCTTAGAAGATGGGGCCACTCTGAGAAGACCACCTGCATGCTTGAATGCAGAAGGTTCCCCGGCCATTCGCTGGCAGCATCTCCAAGATAGGGCTGGTCCCCTTAGCTAAGCAGGGTCCACCATGGTTGCATATGAATTGGAGACTAGAAGTGTGAGCACTGCAAGATGTTGCAGGGTGGGGGGAGGCTGCAAAACTTGACCTTCACCCCAGATGATCCTTTGAAGTGTCTTGCCTTTGAGGCTGGAGGGGGGCCTATAGCCACCAGACTAGTAGTCTGGACCTTATCTAAGCTGTTTTGAAAGCCATCCAAGCTGGTGGCCATCACCACATCCCGAGGCAAAGAAATCGATAGATTAATTATGTGCTGTGTGAAAAAGTACTTCCTCTTGTTGGTCCAAATTTCCCAACCTTCAGATTCGTGGTGTGACCCCTGGTTCTAGTGTTGTGTGTGAGAGAGGGAAATTTATCTCTGTCCACCCTCTCCACTCCATGCATGATTCTATACACTTTGATCATGTCTCCCCTTAGTCACCGCTTTTCCAAGGTAAAGAGCCCCAGATGCTGTAGCCTAGCTGCATAATGAAGGTGCTCCAGGCCCCTGATCATTTTGGCTGCCCTCGTCTGTGCCTTTTCCAGTTCTACAATAGCCTTCTTAAGATATGGTGACCAAAGCCATATGCAGTACTCCAGATGTGGCCACACCATAAATTTGTATAAGGCCATTATAAAATTACATTAGTGTTTTTATTTTCAGTCCCCTTCCTAGTGATCCCTAGCACGGAATTCGTTTTTTTCAAAATTGCCACTTACTGAGTCAATCCTTTCAATGAGCTGTCCTCCATGACCTCAAGATCTCTTTCCTGCTCAGTCACGGACAGCTCAGACCTCATCAGTCTATATGTCTTTTTGCCCCAATATGCATCACTTTACACTTGCTTATATTGAACCGCATTTGACATTTTGTCGCCCACTCCCCAGGATTCCACAACCCTAAATAGTTTAGTGTCATCTGCAAATTTGGCAGCTGCTTACCCCAACCTCTAGATTTTTTATGACTGAGATCATGTATTAGTCCTATGGAACTCACCGAGACTTGTTTCCAAGTGCATAGGAGGACCACATTGCAAGTCCCTCTGAAAGCAACTCAAGAGTTTTTCTATGCAACTTAGGCACAACTAATTTGGCAAGACTGGAGACTAAGCTGATTAGAACATATAGATCCATTGCAGGCAAGGCGAACGCATCTCCTAGCCTCCCTTTTGAAGCTGGCATATTCACGTTAAAATGAACATGCGCTAACACAGAGAGAGACATGTCAGGACGTATGGCTCTCCCTGCCTACCGCTGGCCATACCCTCCCCGAGAGCACAGCAAACACGACATCATTTTTCATGTCCAATTACAGCCGCGGTGGTGCCACTGTTAAAAGACAGTGCAGGTACTCCTGTCAGAAAGGGTTTGAGTTACAAGAAGCGATGAATTACAGCAAACCCTTTTTCAATTCTCTGCAGAAATGAAATGTCAGAGCTTGCCGCTCTATATTTCTCAGCACCATCAGCTACAGGCCAGCAAAGGAATTAGACAAGGGACAGACGCTTCACTGAATTGTGATTTTTTTAAAGGTTTTCCCCCCTTCTCTCTCTCTTTTTGCATTCCTTCCTTCCTTCTTGTTCTTCTCCCTCTGGCTTTGAAATGAATTTAGAACAAGGAGAAGGATCACCTAGGAAAGGGGAATTGAAAATATAAGAAACAGCGGATCTCTCTCTCTTTCTCCCCTGTCAATTTTGTCTTCTTTCAGGCTTTAATTTCTCGTTTCGGAAAACTTTTGGAAATAAATCTTTTTGAAGTTCCCCATGATAGTTTAAAAAAAAAAAAAATCAGAGAATTCATCCCTGGTAAACTAAAGCAGATTTTGTGAAAAACCAACTTCAACACTGAAAAAAATACCCTTGGAAACAAAGAAATATTTTCCCCTTGAGCTTTTCTTAAAAGCTGCAAAATATAATACAATAAAAATAATAAAAATGCATTGCATCTAATTGAAACCAAAGCATAGTTATCCCCCTTTCATGGCTCCATCTCAGCACTTCCTTCCCTCCCTCTGAAGTCCCGCTCTGTGCTGAAGGCAGGATCCTTCCGGCAGGGGGGCAGCTTCTTCACTGCCCATTGAAGCGCTGCCCCTCCACTGACATGAAATGTAGGCCCCGACCAGACAGGCCAACCACAAGCTCAGCCTTTGTCCGAATGTTGTAGCAGAGGAGCGATCCTCCCCGAGTTGTCCAGAGAAGCTCTGTGCTCATGGTCAGCACCGAGGGTGGGGCTTCCTTTGGCACTGTGGCTGTGGACACTGCCGGGCTGCAAGAATGCCTGAAGAGGGCTTGGACAGCAGATGGGGTTGTACAGATGAAGGGAAGGGACAGAGGGAGGCAAATAATGCGGGGCACCCAGACCGATGCTGCACTAATGCTAGGGGGGAAGGGAAGATTTTAGGGGATCTCCCCTCTCCTCTGGGTCCCAATATGCCTTCTGAAAATATGGCCCTGAGGGTTACACAACCCTCAGGGACACATTGGTAGGAGGTAAAGTGGGCTTCAGCGAGGAGGGGAGATTCCAGCACAGCGTTACTCTGGATGTCAGTCAACGACTGGCTTTGAGTCCCAATGGTGCCCATTATATTCTACGGAACGAGGCAGCAATGCATCATATGGTCGAGCCCAGAAATATGGGGCTTACTGTGGGAGGGGGCTAGTTTCATCCAACATTGCAGTAGTGGGGCGGAGAGGCATGGTGAGATAGCCCTTCATTTTATTCAGCCGTATGAATGGCTGCCATTCATTTCTGGAGTTCTCCCCAGTTGCAGGGGAGTAACAGCAGGAGGGAGGGCATGCCCTCAACTACGGCTGTAGGCTTCCAGTGGCATCTGGTGGGCCACTGTGTGAAACAGGTTGCTGGACTAGATGGGCCTCCTTGGGCCCGATCCAGCAGGGCTGCTCTTATTTTCTTATGAAAGGGGGGAAGTAAAACACTGCACATGCATTCATCCCATTGAAATGATGGGTATTTTGTTAGTAGCCAAATAAAAAGACATAACCTCCTTAAGATCTACAGGAAAAGTAGGAGAAAGGATCGACTGGGGGCAGGGTGTGTGTGTGTGTGTGTGTGTGTGTGTGTGTGTGTGTGATTTCCCTTGCTTCCTCCAGTGGTTCAAATTTGCAAGAAACATGTCCTCTCCTTCTTTGGTATCAGGTGGAGAAAACACCGCCAACAGTCTTCTTCCAAATGGAAGGAAATCACACGGGCGAAGAAGTCAGTGTTCTCTAATTGGCACCTAGCAAAGCAAAGCCTCCACAGACCCCCACCTCTGGTGAAGCGCATATCAATGAAGTCTAATCCATAATAATGAGACGGAGTTTGCTGCATCATTAGTATGCATTCACCCAGAATTCCCTAAGCATTGTAGAGCTACTGAGTTTTCCTCCCTGGTCCAAAATAAAGTGGAGAGTGCTGTATTAATGTGCATTCACTAGGGGCTGGTGCTAGGGGTGGGGGTGAGACTCTAAATTGCTCCCCACAATCGGAGGGTCCAGGTCATAATCTGCCCTTGTTGAATGACTTGCTGTGAGGATTAGTGGGCCCCTCTGTGCCACAACAAACCTTTCCTTGCAGAGACATTGAGATCGGCACACAAAGAATTGCCTTCCTTCTTATGGGGAGGGTTAGGTTCAATGAATGGTCTGGCTTAGCAGTGTCATACATTTGCCTTGGGTGGAGGCCGCCATCAGGGGGATGGGGCTATAGCTCAGTGGCAGAACACTTGCTCTGCAGGTAGGGCTGGGAGAGACGCCTGCTGCCTGAAATGTTGGGAGAGCTGCTGCCAGCCAGTGTAGGTAATACTAAGCTAGATCGACCAAGGGTCTGACTTAATGAGACTATTCACATGTGTGTGCAAAACTGGGCTAAGGGAGCCCATCCTGGTTTTACACATGCGTGTGAACTACTTGTGGAGCCTCCCCCCAAAATGGGAGGCTTTGCCAATCGTTTTGCCAATCGTGTTTGAAGCCACAGCTGGCAGACTCAAGAGGGAGGGGGGATCCCAATTATGCACCGCACACTTGTGCGGGGCATTATTGGAGCTCTGGCGGGGGGCAGGGCAATGTGGGGCAGCGTGTCCCAGCCCCCTGGCCCTTGACGCTCCTGGCAGCAGCCAGTGCTTGTCTGGGTGGGCGATCTGCCCAACCAAGGAAGAAGGACTGCTCATCTGTGGGGAAGGCAGGTTTAACCAGCCTTCCCCACAGTTGCCCTCTAGTCCTACTCGCTGGCCATGAGAAGTGGCTCAGTGTAAGGTAGCTTCATATGGTTCCCACATCCCTATGACAGGGTAAATGAAGAGGGTATCGTTGTGGTGGCTGTTCCATGGGAACCAGAACTTTGCTGGGGAGCAAACTTCTCACTCAATTTTCCAGAAGGGGAAGAGGAAAGACTGGGGGAGAAAAATATGATTGGGGGATTGAAGATGTGGGTGATGAGGTCTGGCAGTGGGGATTCAGAAAAATGAGAGAGGAATCGCTCAAATGTTTAGGAGGAGCTCTGCATCCCTGCTGATAATCTTTGAAGCTCTCCCCTGCCCCATCTCCTCAAATCCCTTCAGGCAAGAACCTCCACATACATCTCGACATTTCACATTAGGTGAAATTCCATGCCAACTCTTAGGACCGATCCACAGTTCACTGAAACTGGTTTGACAGTCTTGGAGGCTGTTCTCATGACCTGGAGAAACTGGGCTAAGGAAGCCGAGCCCGATTTCTCCCGGCCGTGTGCTGCACCAGGAGCCATGCGGCTCCTGGCAACGAACCTCCCTAAATACCTCTCCCCTTAAATGAGGTTAGCGAAGCAAGAGTTCCACTAACCCCATTTACCAGATCGTGCGCCACCGCGGTGTGGCTCTGTGCCATGGTGACTCATGAGGAGACCCCTGATTGGGAGGCTCCCCAGCATTCCCCGCACACTCACTGGGGCCATGCTGGGACTTCTGGGGGCCCCTGATCCCTGCCGCCCCTACCGGCTCTGTGATGGAGCCAGTAATCCCATGGGTGGCCTATGCGGGGATAGCGGATCAAGCCCAACCACTTCTGGCTCTCCACACTATTGTCTTTTGCAGGGGAATGCTAGGAACCATGGGCCTGGTCTTGGGGGGTTTGGAGTTGTTTTCTTCTTCTTCAGGTTTCCTAGCAGAGAATTTGCAGCACCCCACTAAACTACAAACCCCTGGATTCTATGGGGGAAGTCATGACATTCATAGTGGCTGAAAACAGAAAGGAGATTGTTGTGTACACATAGCTGTTTGGTGTTTCCTTCTTTCTTTGAATGGAAAGGAAACAGAAAGCCTGTGAAATGCTGAATACCACAGGTTAGCTGGCAACAAAGGTAGGAGTTCCTTCTATCCCATTTCCTGATCAGAGCTGTCATTTAAAAGACAAGGAGGAGAAAAGAGGCTTATTCTCCACGTTCCATTAGGCTCATAATTTTCAATAAACAAGCAGTCGCTTCTCTGCCTGAGGTAGGTGTGTGGTTATACTAATTGGAAATTAGCACCATTTTCTGCTCCAGAGCCATGGGGGCGGGGGACCCTTTGATCTCCATACTGCAGAACCAGACATTAATTTAGGGCGCAAGTCCTCAAACTTGGTTATTGTGGGATCCCCACATCTTTATTGTTATTGTTATTATTGAAGTTGTCATTATTAGCATTAATCATGAGACCTCTACTCTACTTCTCCATTTGTAGCCTCGTGGTTGCTAGCCAATTCAAAATCACCTAAGGAAATGGTGCAACACCCATAGCAAATAAAGAGATACCCCTTCTCCCTGCTGTTGGTTCCTGATGCTACGAAGTAGACGTCTTAGATGAGTTAGTCCAGAATACAGCTAATAGGCAGCTGACTTGGACTAGCCCTCGAGAGCATCTCCCACCAGTTCTGAAACCAATCCATGAGCTACTGGTTTGTTTCCGAGCAGAACTCAAAGTACTGGTGCTGACCCAGAAAGCTCTACACCAGGGGTCCTCAGATTACAACCCCCATCATCCACACTGTTGTGCTCCAATAAACAGTATCTGGGGACCCCAGTCGGAGAACCCCTGGTATAGGGCTTTTGGTCATTGTGGCTGGGAATGGTGGGAGTTGTAGTACAACAACATCTGGAGACCCAAGTTTGAGGACCCAGTTTGAGGACCCACCTGGAGACCCAAGTGTGAGGACCCTTCTAATGCGAACTGGGCAGCCACCATTGAGAGGGAACATAGGAAGCTGTCACACCGAGTCAGACCATGTGTCCATCTAGCTCGATATTGTCGACACTGCCTGGCAGCAGTTCTCCAAGATCGCAGGAAGCCGGAGTCTCTCCCAGTCCTACCTGGAGATGCTGCCAGGGAGGGACCCTGGGACTTTTTTGCACCCAAGCGGGCAGATGTTCTTCCACTGAGAGATGGCCCCATTCCCTAATGGGTCTCTCTTACAATGCTCACATGTAGCCTCCAGTCCAAATGTAAGTCGAGGCAGGTCCTGCTTAGCAAAGGGGACAATTCATGCTCGCGACCACAAGACCAGCTCTCCTCCCCCTGATGGAGCATATACGGCTGTGGCACCCTATGTCCTGGGACCAACTCTGATGTCTTTTTGGTGCCAGGCAAAGATTCCCCCATGTCTTTTTCAGACTTCCCCTTGTATTGAGTTTTCACATAATACAAACAGGAAATACAGACAACTCTCCTCGCTACCTCCACCCCATTGCTCCCTCTTTGAAGGCTGGGATTTCCAAGTTAGCATGCATGTCAGACACTTAATATAAGCATTCAGTGCACAGTGGCTAAGAGACTCAGCTGCATGGCAGGACTTCTCTGCCATGAACTCACGAGCTGCCCTTCGGCAATCCACCCCCCTCAGCCACACCGGGGCGAATGGCTTAATCACAATACTTATTCTAGATTAGAGCCTACAACTCCCATAATCCCTGGCTATTGGCCACTGTGGCTGGGGATTATGGGAGTTGTAGCTGGGGGTGGGGGGCAAAGTTGAGCAGGCCTGCTGTAAAGTGTGCCCTCGAGTCAGTGTCGACTCCTGGCACCCACGGAGCCCTGTGGTTGTCTTGGGTAGAATACAGGAGGGGTTTCCCATTGCCATCTTCCGCGCAGTATGAGATGATGCCTCTCAGCATCTTCCTATATTGCTGCTGCCAGATATAGATGTTTCCTATAGTCTGGGAAACATACCAGCAGGGATTCAAACCGGCAACCTCATGCTTGCTAGCCAAGTCATTTCCTGCTGTGCCATTAGAGGGTTGTTACAAGGGAGGGAAGGGAAATACCCATGAAGAACACTGAACACTAAAAAAACAAATAACACCACTATACCAGGACCGGCCAATCTGAGGCTCCCCAGCTGTAATTGGACTACAGCTCCCATCATCCCCAGTCACCATTTATTGTGACTGGGGGTGACAGAATTTGTCGTCCAGCAACCACAGAAAGGCCACAGGTTGGCCACTCCTGCACCATCACCACTACCACCACTACTACGACGACGACGACTACTACTACTACTACCACACTAATATTTCAATAGTTCAAGGGTGGTCAACATTTTATTGTGACTGGGCATGATGGGATTTGTAGTCTAACAATAGTTGGAGAACCTGGTGGCGCAGTGGTAAAACTGCCGCCCTGTAACCAGAAGGTTACAAGTTCGATCCCAACAAGGGGCTCAAGGTTGACTCAGCCTTCCATCCTTCCGAGTTCGGTAAAATGAGTACCCAGAATGTTGGGGGCAATATGCTAAATCATTGTAAACCGCTTAGAGAGCTTCGGCTATAGAGCGGTATATAAATGTAAGTGCTATTGCTGTTGCTAACCTCAGGTCGGCCACTCCTGCACCCTTCTTCTTCTTCTTCTCCTCCTCCTCCTCCATTATTTTGCTCCTCTGATGTTTGTGTACATTTTTATCGCCATCTTTCCTGCATTGTATGGCTATAATAGCTATTTTCTGATTTTAACTGCTTTCCTGGTGTAGGCTGCCTGGAGTGTATTTCACAGAAGGGTGGGGTAAGAAAACTGTATCAGTCCATCAATAGATTGAGGCGGTCTTTGGCTCCTTCCTCTGCCAGCTGACGTTCCCAAGGCCAGCAGCACAGATGGCAGACTGATGAGGCAAGCTTCCCTAAACGTATGACCAATGTGCTCACTTCACACACATGCCACGTACATCATTCAGCATCTCTAAATCCAATGGCTCACAGCAGAATGTGTGAATTGCCGTCACTGAAAAGTTTAGGACTGTGAAAGCCTCTCTATGGCGAAATTCCACACTTGGGAGCGCAGTCAGTGACGCCCAGAAGCCTCAAGTGGTAAAAGTCTTCTTCCTGAGCTGCCCCAGGTCAGATTATAGGCAGGGGTCGGCTTGTGTGAACACCCCAGCAAAAACAGAATCCAACCTCAAACTCTTTGCACATAGAATGCCAACATTTCCTGAATGGTTTGCATCGGGCTCAATGCAAGTGCATGCACGGACATGCTCAGTGCAAGGGATTAGGTCCTTGTTCTAGGTCCTCCAGATTGGTGCACAGCACCCAGGACTGCAAGGATCCTTGGGAGTTGTAGTTCCCATGGTCTGAGCTCCTATCCTTGCTGCCAATTAAGTTTGGGTGGGGAAAAATGGGGTGGATGAGGGCTTGCGGGGCAGGGAGCACTCCTTAAAGGAGGAAACTTCTTTTGAAACATGCCTTTGATGAAGTCCCTGATCACAGGTCTGAGGACACTTAATATAGGCAGTTTGCTGAAATTAAGCAGGTCCAGGGCTTGGATAGGTAATCAGTTGGGCAATAAAATTTCACATGTGGTGAAAGAAAGTTGTTATAATAATGTAGTGATAAGACTCAAAATGCATCAAGCACAACAGGTTTCCTGGAGTGCATCAATAAAGTTTTATTTTAGCACCTGCCAAAGCTTTCCCCACTTGGCCCAATCCAAATCAAGATGAGGTTCAATGAGTGAATGAAGGTCCAATCCAAACTGACTCCTAATTTTAGTGGAGCCCAGTACAAAGTAAATGATAATTTCTAAAGGAAAACCTGAGTTTTCATTTGAATTGAAGAAGGCTACTTCTCAATTACATTTTTTTTTAAAAAAAGATAAATAAAGCAAAATATATTGGCTGACATTCAGACTAAACTACACCTAAGTTGACCAATTGGTTGCTCAGGGTGTAAGGAGTATGAGAAGTAATACTGCTGTGTCTTACAAGATGAGACACATCCTGAAATAACCACAATTTAGGATGAGAATATGCACACTGGCTCTGTTCACATTGTGGGCCTCAGCAGCGTCTCTGTATGGGCAGATGTTGCTCTGACTGGTGTACAGAGGGCTGGCTCTGGACTGTTCAGCTGACCATACCACTGACCACAGTCAGAGAGATACTTCAGAGCGTGTGGAGGGTCTGTTTAGGTCAGTGATGAGAACCAGGTTCTATCACACAATGGCACAGAACTGTCAGGAATTGCTCCTCAGCCCTGTTCTTCCTAGGGATGCAAATCTCCCAGAGGACACTTGAACATCGTAATGAGACACAGTTCTGCCTAACAGGAATCTGGGTTTGATTCTGGTTGGAGCGGAAATATGCCTGAGAGGGCCCATGACCCACTGCTTTCCAGCAGATTCTGCGCCCATCCCAGAAAGGGATGAGCGATGGGTGCAGAGTGGCGACGTTCACACCTGGCGAGGCACTGCTCACCTCCCAATGTCTGGAGTCCTCCCATGTGCTGAGTGGCTATTGGTATTACTGTCCATAGGCATGGGAGCATGCTCAGAGAGGTCTAGTTATGTGTGGCCTCCCAATGTATGCCTGAAGTAGACTGCAGAGTCTACTCCAGCTGCTCTCTCCACTCTAGAGCTTTGGGAGAGTGGATGTAAGGCTTGACTTCACCTTCAGACAAAACCTTTTGGAGCAGAAACTGTAGCATACTTGCTACAGCAGGGGTAGGCAATGTGCAGATCTCCAGATGTTGCTGAATTATAGATCCCATCATCCCAGCCACCATTTATTACAGTTTGGGATTATGGGCGTCATCGTTCAGAAACATGAGCCAGTATGGTGTAGTGGTTAGAGTGTTGGACTAGGACCCGGGAGACCCAAATTCAAATCCCCATTCATCCATGAAACTCATGAGGTGAATCTGGACCAGTCACTTATCTTTCAGCCTAACCTACCTCACAGGGTTGTTATGAGATAAACATATACCGCTCTGGGCTCTTCGGGAGAAAAGCGGGATATAAAAATAAAAATAAAATAAATACACATCTGGAGAGCCATCTACTGCCTACCCTTCTACTAGAGTTTCCTGCTTTCCCAGGCTAGCAACCTAATGCTGCACTTGTGTGATGAACCAGGTTACACTAGTGCAGGAAGATTGCCTAGCTGCATGAAAACTCTGGCACTGCGCAATCGTGCAAAAGTTAATGAAACCCATGAGGCATGCCACAGGATGCCTACCTGTTGCGCAAGCACAAGCAGGCTTATGCTAGTGCAACAGCCAAATCCATCCTGAGCAGGATTGTACTGGAGGGGCTGGGATGGCTCAGTCTTTCCAGTTAACTGATGAGTGAATTAAAACCTTGTTCAAGTGCAGTTAGCCAGAAGGTCAGCCTTTGCCTCTAGCTTCTCCCACCAGGCCTCCTAAAAGGAAGCAGACAAGGGCTGGTCAACAACCTCTTTGAGGGTAGAGCTCTTTGTCTTTGCCTAGATCCTGGTTTCTGAGCTTGGGTCTTTGGGCTGTGCACTGACTCTCCCCAATTCTGGCCTGGGCTTTGCTCTTGTTCCCTCCACAGTTGCCACCGACATCACATCCTGACCCCCTTCCCCTGATACTCCAAAGCCCACACAGGAGTTGATGACATGGGGGTTGCTAGTGTACCTCACTCCTTCAAAATACCCTATAGTATGTTGCTGCTGAAGAGATCCTGCAGATGCAACTCGCTGCATGACTGGTTCTTTCTGCCTTAACTCTTTTCCTTCGTGACATTCATTTTCTTTGCATCCCAAGTTGCATGGTGTGAGCTTAGCCTGAAACTTTCAGGGCCCCCTCTGGGTTCATCCATATACACAAGACAGGTCGGGGGAAGACGAATTGATCGCGAGATGGATGCATGTGAATGTGTTTCGTATGATATATAGAAAATACGCTCCGAGCTTGCAGATGGCTGGTAGCAATCATTCTCAGGGGTAGGCAGTGGAGCACTGAATGATTTGTAAAGGTCAGAGCCTTCAAGATATTTTTTTCATCTCTCATATAATCCTATTTTGGATCTTCTCATCTATGTGTGCATGGCGCCTGTGGAATGTGTCTCCTCATCCGAGGTGGGATAAGGGGTGGAAGGAAGGACTTAAGAGGTATGCTGAAGAGAATAGATCAGCTCTGGGATGGAGCCAGCATTCTATTACCAGCTTAGCCACAGGAAAGCAGTTCTCATTTTTTGCACGGCTTCTTTTTCAATTTGGTTCCATTCATCTTTGGGATTAACCCTTGGTAAAACCAAACAGCCAAAATGTGTGCTTCATGTTCAGAGAGCTTGTCTATCGGGATCTTGCAAACCTATGTTTCTTTTTAGATTGTGAGCCCTTTGGGGAGAGGGATCCATCTTATTTATTTATTTATTATTTCTCTATGTAAACCACTGTGGAACCTTTTCAACAAAAAGGTTGAAAAGTTGTATATAAATTTTGTCGTTGTTGATCCCCCACCCCACCCCCCACCCCAACAATATGATTAGGGAAAGGGAGAGCAAGTGGATGATAACAAGGAGGAGAAGTAGATCGAACCATGGACCACTTGCCATTAGTTGGGGCCGGGCTCATGGGTAGGGTAAAGACACTGTGGGAGGGGCTGCTTGTCATTTTCTATGGGAGCCCAATAAGGCCATCTGATTAAGGGCCCACAAAACGCTGAAGCATCCTAAACCAGTAGCAAGGCTGAGAATAGTATTGATAGGTCTACAGTGAACCAGTAGCTGAATGAACTTGTGGTTTCACATTGTGCAATAGCAATTCAGATTAGCATTATATTGTACAATTCAATTCAGATGAGCATTATATTGTGCAGAGAGAGATTCCTGTGCCCTTGAGTGGAGAATGTGATGCACTTACTATGGATGCCAGGCACAAAATGGGATGTGCTTTGTGAAGACTGACCATCTGTCCTTGAAGATAGAATTGTCCTGCACATGTGATGCCAGTGTCTGGGGAAAAGGCAATAGCCACAGAAATATAGGGACATGTTTTGAACATTTCTGCTTGCCTAGGGAATATTGCACATTGCCCTGAGTTGCCATCCTGACACCACATAAACCTGAAAGGTTTAGTATGCATTTACCCATACTAAATATATGGCTGCAGCTAGCGTTACCTTTCAGCTAGTGGAAGGCATTCATGATTGCCAGTAAACATAGAGCGGAAAGATGAAATGAGCTGTGATGTCTCCCCAAAAGAAAAGAAAGTGAAAGATCTTTCTACAACATTGCTAATTAATCAGTTGATTCATATCCTGCTTCTCAAGGGGGTCTCCGTGGAGCTCCCAAGTAGTCTTCTGTCCTGGCAGTAATCAGTCAGATAGCAGTCAGATAGCTGCTTAGCTCTAGCATTATATAATAGCATCCTGTGCTCTCAGACCATTTTGAAGTGGGAAGTAGGCATGTGCATGGAACCATTTTGGGCCGTTCGGCTCGAATTTGAACTGAATTTGAACCAAACCACTGGTCTGTGAACTGGTTCAGTTGAACTGGCCAGTGGTCCAGTCCGTCAATCAAATCGGGTTGAACCAGTTTGACCCAGTTCAAGGGGCTATGTGTGTAAAGGGGGATCCTTCCTTTAAAAGGTTTCTAAGGGCGGTCATGGGGATGACAAGAGGGCACCGTACTGGTAGCACTGGTGGCTCCTCTAAACCCCAACACTCCTCCCAGCAGGGTAGCCCTCAGGGTGGGTGTGCAGAAGCCATTTGCGTGACCTCCATACATCCATGGAGGCCAGAACTGTGCCACCGCCACATGGGCTGTGATTCTGGGGGGAGCACCAGGATTGAGAAGCCACCGACACTGTTAAGGTGCCCTCTCGCTGCTGCCCCCAATGCCTTTAGAAACCTTTTAAAGGCAGGATTCCCCTTTGCTTGTAAAGGGGAATCCTCACTGGATGCCCCTTTACAAGCATTGCCCCTCGAACCGTCAAACTGGGTTGAAGCAGTCCATAACAGACCAGGCCCAGTTTGGTTCGAACTCAGACTGGACACCTTTTTTTGAGGCTGGTTCAGTCCGAGTTCCAACTACTCAAACCAGGCTGGTTCAAATTTAACCCGGTTTGAATCGAACCAGTTCTGCACACCGCTTCAGTGGCTCGGAGGACCATTTTTAATCCCCCCTTTCACGAGCCCATATGGAATCTGAAATCAGCATTCTTGACATTGGTTTGTGAGTGAGTGAGTGAGAGAGAGAGGGAGAGAGAACGAGAGAGAGAGAGAGAGAGAGAGAGAGAGAGAGAGAGAGAGGAGAGAGAGAGAGAACAGGATGTGTGAGTGTGAGGGAGAGTGTTCTCAAGGGGTTGTTCTCTTCCTTCCCATGACCTCCTTTCAGTAAAGTTCATTTGTGATTACCTTTAGTATGAGATTTACTTTTGGTGGCTTTGCCCATCTTGCTCTACAAGGCTAGACTCCTGTGGATTAAGTTAGCTCAGGGTTCCTCAACCTTGACTGAGAAGGCCATTATGTCTGGGAGTGATGGGAGTTGTGATCCAGCAACATCTGAGGACCCAAGGCTAAGAACCCCTGGTTAATCACATGACTCAGCAGCTGCTAGGAGTGCAAAAAGCACGGGATACAATTTTTTGAAACAGAAAACAGTCAGTACCAATTCTACCCACATCGGCTTCCATTTAGACTGTTGATACTGCCATGGTTACTACACACAACAGGTTCATCCAGCATGGTGATAGCCCTGAAAGGTTCTAGGATCAGCCTGGCATCATGTCCAAGAAAAGTGACTCCCGCCCCACTGGTCTTTTTCTTCCTTTTCTTTCTAGGCAGTCAGAGGCATGAAGGTGTGCAGTGACTCCCTCTGGCGAATCCATCACAAATGAGCCATGTTTTCCCTCCAAAGGTTAAGAATATCAGAAGGGTGATTCACGCAAATCAAGTCTGGCTTCACAGGCCTTCTGTGAGTCTCTGTTGTCTGTCCGCCTTTCCTCCTTCCTTCCATCCTTCCGCATCATCATGTACCAATGCATTAAACAAGACGTTCCATTAATTTCTTCATCATCATAACTTAAGCCCGGGACATACCCTTTAAATATTCATTCAGCTATGAAAACTGGGCATTAAAATTTTAATAATGTCAAACTCATTTGAACTGAGCTCCTGGGGGACTATTACAATACAATTAGAATAAATATGATGATTGATTTGGTGGAAAGGTTCACCTGTCCATGTCGGCTAATGGTCAAACTCCCCCGGCAGACCTGCCAAGTGCCAAGTTATTTACTTCCGTCTTCCTAACCTGCCTCAGCTTTCCATTTGGTCTGCAGCTCAAACTGCCGACTCGCTCGCGTAACATTTTCTTGGCTGGCAATGCCCTCTGGTAATGCCAGGCCAGGCGAAGCTTCTTGCTCCGAACTGGAAGCGACAACTCACTGGCACTTGATTTTTTTTAATTTTGTGGCATTTAATTAAACAGGGTGTGCTGATTAAAGACACTAAAAGTTCAGCCATAAACTTTCCAGCAGCATCAGACATTAACCTTTTTACAGCATGTTTCTGAACTGGATCATTCTATCAACATACTCCAGAAATAACTCCAGTGTTGACAGTGGGTGACTTTGAACCAGTGTAAGATTGAGACAGATGAGGGGAGGGGAACAAGACTCATTTCATCAGCCGCTGAAGCGGATTCAGAAGCTGCCACTTACTGGACTGAAATGCCACCAGTTGCTTCCTGATTGTCCAGCAAGAGCCCTGCCTCCCAGTCCATTTCTGGGCCCAGTTCAAAGTGTGGGCTATTACAAAGCTCCAAATCTCTTGTCAGTAACCTAATAATTGGTGCCCCCCCCCAAATCACTTTTATGAAAGAGGCCTAAGAAAGTCCACAGCCCTGTTCACATGTTATATTGAATGCATGTACAGCCTGTGCCCACTGTGCACATCTGAACCTAAGAACATAAGACCATCCCTGCTGGATCAGGCCCAAGAAGGCCCATCTAGTCCAGCATCCCTTTTCACACACCGTGGTCCACCAGATGCCACTGGCAGCCTACAGGCAGCAGTTGAGGGCATGCCCTCTCTCCTGCTGTTACTCCCCTGGAACTGGTGGGGACCCAATCTGGTAGCACCCAATTCCATAGACTAGTTTTGCACAGTGAATATGAGTCCTTCCTTTTGCCTTTCCTGAATTTCCTGTCACCAGTCAATTGAATTGAAGTGTCCCCCAAGCTCCAGTGTTCTGGGAGAGGGAGGGGAAAAAACCTTCACTCTATCCACTCAATCCAATACCATAAAATAAAAAGCTTCAAATGCTGTAGCCTTTCCTTCTGAAGACAGTGCTCCTGACCATTTCGGTTGCCCTCTTCTGCTCCTTTTCCAGGTCTACAATATACTTTTTGAGACGTGTTGACTCAGTGGGTAGCAGCCACTATACACTGTGGCTGACATCCTGACTCAGGCACCAGTAGCACACCAGGAAGACACACCGGCCCTTCAGACAGAGCTGTGCAGTGTAGAGCTTGCACAGGAGGGCAGTTTTTGCCCATCTCTGCTTCCCCTGGAAATGCCCTGCAAAAATAGCTCCCTGGAGGTCACACAGCCTTCAAGGACTTATTTTTGGAGGACTCAGAGGCATTTCGGGAGGGAAAGCAGAGATCAGTGAAGATCGCTTTCCCTACATGGGCACATATTCCTGGAGTGCTACAACTACCTTAGTCAGGATGTCAGCATCTATGGCTATACCATAGGGCTGTAAAAGAGCAATATAATACTAGGAGTTTTATTTTCAGTCCCTTTCCTAATTATTAATGTCATGGAGTTCACCTTTTTCACAGCAGCCACACACTCTGGGTCAGTGTTTTCATTGAGGTATCCACCATGATGCAGCTCCAGGTACCAGACCCCAATAGTGTACATGTGAAATTGGGAATCTTTGCCCCAGTGACCATCGATCTATACTTACTTACATCAAACTACATTTGCCATTTTGTTGCCCATTCACTCAGGATGGAGCTTTTAGAGCTCTTTGCTATCGCTTACAGTTTACCACCCTGAACAGTTTGGTGTCATCTGTGAGCCTGGCCACTTCATTGCTCACCCTGAAGTCCAGCTCATTTATGAACCAGTTAAAAAGCACTGGTTCCAAAACAAAGAATGAAGTCCTAGGGCCTATTTAGAACATAACAACCAATAAATCACCCGGTCTGGATGGCATACACTTGAGAGTTCTTAACAAACTCAAATGTGAAATTGCCAGTCTTGTAACAAGTTGTAATTAGTCCCAATAAACAGCCTCCATACGTGATGATAGAAAAGTAGCTAGTGTAATACAGATTTTCAAGAGGGATCCAGGGAATTACAGACCAATTAGCTTAATGTCCTTAATGTCTGTCCTGCCAAATAGCTAGGAAGCAGCATTAAAGAATAAGAAGAATAAGCTTTGCCGAATCAGTATCAGCATGGCTTTTGCAAAGGTAAGCTCACTCTCACAAAATTTCTAGAATTCTTCTCTACCAGCATGTGATTGGGGTGACATGCTAGACACTCTATATTCACTTGGACTTTTAAAAAGCTTTTGACAAAGTGCTCCACAAAAGCTGGAGGGTGGTGGGTCAGGACTTCATCCATGCTCCAAAGGGGACAGCCAGAACATTCCCATCAGTCCTCCCTCTATGCACTTGCCTTGACTGTGGGTCACCATTGGCTGATCCTCACCCAGAATGGTTTGAGTCTCAGGTGTCCTCCACCCATTATCACTGTTTACGTTCATCACAAATCATCACAAATTGGAGAAACACAAGTATGTAGTACACCGCTCTGGGCTCCTTGGAGGAAGAGCGGGATATAAATGTAATAATAATAATAATAATAATAATAATAATAATAATAATAATAATAATAATATAATAATAATAATAAATAATAATAATACAAGAAGCAGCTTTACTGGGAACAGCCTATATTCTGCGACGATATCTATAACAACAGCAACAACATTGACAATAAAATTCTGGCATCCCAGGTCCTTGGGAAGGACTCGATGTCTGGATAAAAACCAGTCAATAACACCTGTCTGACTGTGTAAAATAAATCATCATCATCATCATCATCATCATCATCATTCCCCAAGTAAAGGAAGTGCATACAGTTTCAGTCTTTTTAGTGGTAGTCCCTAGCTTGTGGAATTCCTTACCCAAAGTGGCCCACCTCTGGCCTAGCCTGGCATGACTGGAAGACCTCTTTGACTGGAAGACCTCTTTGAGTGGTAGGGAGAGAAAGCACCTCCATATACACAGATCTATGTTTTCAATTTAAATTAACAGGATGGCTTTTTGTAAACATGATAGTTTGGGGGCACCTTGGAGCACCTCCTGATCCCTCCCAGTTTGAGCCAAAACATTTCAACAGGGAACTTTTGACTCCATCTTACACACACACACACACACACACACACACACACACACACACACACACACAGCATCCTGGTGGACTCTGGGCCTGTTACAGTCCCTCCATTTAACCTACCTTGCTGAGTTGTTGTGAGGATAAAATCACCCTAAAATCCTTACACATCACCTTGGGCAAAAGGTGGCATGAAATGTAATACAACCAATAAATACATTGTCCGTTACATTTAACCATTTCCCGCCTATCCCAACATTTGTGTAAGCACAAGGAAGATCCTAGTGGTAACATTTTCTTCCCTCCTCCCTCTCCCTCCTTTTAAAAATGTTTATTCATTGCCATGGGTTGGATGGGCCTTTATTCTCCAAGGCAACAAACAAGGGAAGCCAGCATCCACGGTGTTGCTAATGGTTACACTAATTTGATAGAGACAGATAAGTGTGTCTGGTTCGGTTCTGGAACACTGCATTCCACGCAGGCTCCCCTGCCCCCCTCTTCCCCCCTGCTCATTTTAAGTAATATATCATTAATAATAATACTTGGCCTTTATAACCTGACTTTTTCAAGTATTTACTCATTAATTCCCACATGTCCTGGCTGAGATGCATTTATCACTGTTTTGACAAAGCGGAGAAATTAAGGTGGACCAGAGGGAATCTCTTCAGCCAGTTCATGCCGTCGGCAGCCCCCACCGGGTTGCCTCTGGGGGCAAGGAGCATCTTCAGCAGACTTGGGCCCCCGCTGGGATTCACTGATTGTATGTGTGTGTGTGTCCGGGGGGGGGGGTTGCGTGTGCAGCGGCTATGTTTGGGTGATTGTGGGCAGTCAGAGTTGGGGGCAAACACACACGGACCTGCCCGCTCTGTGATGAGGTACCTCAGTGCAGCCATCTGAAAAGGGAGGTGACTGCATGCAGGAACACTGGCTGTGCAAAATAAATCGCTGCATCGTTGCCTTCCACTGTGAAAACCACACAGGCAGCAGGTATGCAGATCTATGCAAACAGGAGGCACAATCCATGACTGTCTCGGGCAGCTCCCATTTCATTCAGTGGAGACTGCACAGGAGAATGTATATAGGTTGCAAAGGAAGCTGCCTACTACCGAGTCAGACCATTGGCCCATCTAGCTCAGGACTGTCAGATGCTCTGCCACTGAGCTGCGCTCCTTCCTCTCCGTCTCCGCCTCTTATTTCTACCTCTGGACCTTCTAGGATGACCATCCCTAGAACTTCTTGAGGGACTCACTGTGCCCATTGCACGCTGACATTATATGGTACTTTGACGGGTTGTAGAGAGATATCCTTGAAAAGATGGCAGTGGCATGCTCAAGGAGAAAAGAGAGGAACGCCCACGGTTTTCTTCCTGCTCCCAATCCCATGGGTTTCAGAGGGAACAGGACTTAGGCTAGTTCACACATTACATGCTAGGAAACTCAGGTTTGCCACCGAGTGGGCACTTGAGAAAGAGCTGTGAGCAATCTGGGTTCTCTGAAGCGTATTTCTGAGATATTATCTGATATCTTACCATTTGCTGCCGTAGGGCAGTTGCTATGAAAAAAAGGGTGGGGGGGATGCCAAAGGTTCTGAATGGATTGATAACTGGTGTATTCAACATCGCTGGACACGTTTCAAGGAATGGATGCTCTTCTTCTGAGGCAACTGTGACAATTTTTAATAACATATTCTATAACCTACCTCTCTCTCTCTCTCCACACACACACACACACACACACACACACACACACACACACACACACACACACTTATAAATAGTCACAAATTGAATCTTCCACAAATACAGGAACACTCTTAACTATAAAAGCCTTGGCTTTTAGAGAGTTTGTTCTGCCTGTGAATTTAGATGGCTTCAGATGGTTGGTTGTGTTCGTGCTATACTGTATATGATTAACTTTTGATAATCTTTTCGATTTAGTACCATATAGTTTTACATTTGAAAAACGGTTTGTTTTTTATGGGATTTACGTTGAAGCTTGTTTTAAGATTATTACTTTTATAGATAAGAATTTTGACTATTGATTGCTTTGTATTACTATTTTAGGCAACACAGCATGTCATATACTATGCTAAGATTATTTATAACCTAGTTTTAATATACACAGCTTTTTGCTGTTTTTATATTTGTGGAAGTTTTAATTTATGACTGTCTACACATATATGTATGTATGCGTGTGCATTCACATGAAATTGTTATGTAATCTGTTATAAAATGTTTTCACAGTTCCCTCTGAAAAAGAGCATCTATTGCTTGAAATGCATCAGGCATTCTTGAATAACCCAGTTATTAGTCATTCAACATCTTTGGGATCCCCCCCCCACACTTTCTTTTCACTTCTTGGCGCTGCGTCATCTCCCTCCCCGATTTCTCTTCTCTTTGTGCCTGCTGTCAGCACAGCAGGACCCACAGAAGCCACGGCACTGGGGCAACCTTGATGGGAAACTCCCAGAGAAATGTCCCCACTTGTGTGCTTGCCCTAGATGAGCACCCAGGTAATATAGTAACATGTAATAAAGCCCTAATAACCACCAGGGCACTGGAATATTTGGCTGCACCACACTGTGGAATGGATTTCTGCAACTGAGCAAATGGCTACATTAGTTGGTAATAGAATAAACAAGATGGTTTAAAGAAGCCTGGTTTTCATGACATAAGAACAGCCCTGCTGGATCAGGTCCAAGGCCCATCTAGTCCAGCATCCTGTTTCACACAGTGGCCCACCAGATGCCACTGGAAGCCTACAGGCAGGAATTGAGGGCATGCCCTCTCTCCTGCGGTCACTCCCTTGCAACTGGTACTCAGAGGTATCCTGCCTTTGAGGCTGGAGGTGGCCTACAGCCCTCCGACTAGTAGCCGTTGATAGATGTCTCCTCCATGAAGTTATCCAAACCCCTCTTAAAGCCATTCAGGTTGTTGGCTGTCACCACATCTTGTGGCAGAGAATTCCACAAGTTGATTATGTGTTGTGTAACAAAGTACTTTT
Source organism: Hemicordylus capensis (assembly GCF_027244095.1). NCBI lineage: Eukaryota > Metazoa > Chordata > Lepidosauria > Squamata > Cordylidae > Hemicordylus > Hemicordylus capensis. Next base: position 5,382,882 of record NC_069658.1, read on the forward strand.
GTTTGTTGGTCCTAAATGTTCTCAGCAATCAATTTCATGAGATGACCCCTGGTTCCAGTGTTATGTGAGAGGGAGAAGAATGTCTCTTTCTCCACTTTCTCCACACCATGCATAATTTTATAGACTTCTATCATGTCTCCCCACAGTCGTCTTTTTTCTAAACTAACCCTACTTGGCACGCATGGTTTGGCCCTGTCCTTAGAAGGATGGGGACCTCTGTATATAGAGGAGCTCATGTGCCCTGCTGGCCTATGGAACTCTGGACTGAGTTGCCCGTGTGGGAAAAAGTACCTGCTTTCCCCATCTTTTTCCACACAGTAGTTATTGTGCCCAAGGTGCTGAACTGACAATGGGAGAATCTGCCCTACAGATGCACTCTTCGATCCATTATGGACCACACCGAGAAAATGGAGTTGGGAAGAGGTGGTTGGTTTTTGAATGAGAATAATAGAAATGGCTTCCTTTAATTGCATATTCCACACAGGAAAGTACAGAGGTATAAAGTTAATCACTAGTCAGGCCACCCTTATTTCTAGAAAAAGAACTTTAATACCATCTTTATCCAATGAAGTACCATTGTTATACCTGCATATTATGAAGGGTTTATTAAACCAGTGATAATCTATTCAAGATAAAGTGATCTGTATGGCCAACTGAGCACAGATCAGACAGAATGATGGGAGGTTATTGTTAAAATATGCAAATTCACATCCTATTGAAATGCAAACCCTCCAGATAAGATTTTTTAAAAAATAAATCCAGTCTTTTTTCACGGCATGAAGGTAACCTAATGTTTATTGACTTCAAGACCATATAATGGAACATAATATCTATTAGTCAGGTCCTTGGCTCTCTTTTGATTACAAGAGGTACACGTTCAGGCTTCTATAAGGAGGGGAAAAATGGACAGGGGGTGAGTTTATACAATGGGAGTGAGTGTTTGCATGCAAAAGCTCACAGCTATACATCTCAAAGCAAGACAACGGAAGAGTGAGGAAGCCATCTGAATGGTCCCTCGCACCCCATGAATACATTTGGAATGTAAAGTTGCATTCCTTTCCAAGGAACCCATTTCCTAGTGCATGTGCTTAAGAGCTCCACACTGATTGACAAAGGCAGAAGAAACAGCACCAGTAGCCAACAATAAGCTGACCCATCAGAACAGGAGCAAATATGCAACCTCAGGGCTGCTTCACTTCACACACGCATGGCTGTAACTAGGTTTCTCTAATCACGGCTTCTGAACTGTGAGTCGCCTAATGTTGGACTCCAACTCCCATCTTCCCCAGGCACTGACCTGAGATGATGGGAATTGTAATCCAACAATATCTGGGGACTCAAGTTTGAGAAGCTCTGCTCTGTATGACAACAGGCAGCTAAGATCAAGAGGCGAGCTGGTCTTGTGATAGCAAGAATGAATTGTCCCCTTTGCTAAGCAGGGCCACCCTGGTTTGCATTTGAATGGGAGACTACATGTATGAGCACTGTAAGATATTCCCTTTAGGGGATAGGGCCACGCTGGGGAGAGCATCTGCATGCTTGCACACAGAAGGTTCCAAGCTCCCTCCCCGGCATCTCCAGATAGGGCTGAGAGAGACTCCTGCCTTCGACTTCATGGTCTGACTTGGTAGCAGGCAGTCTCCTATGTTCCTAGATGAGATGGTGGAAGACCTGTGTGCAAAAATTGGAGCAGCCTCTAAATCCATATGGAGCAGCTATAGAGGCTTGGGTGTGTATATTGCAGGGGGATGACTTAACTTTAGTGTGAGCAGAGAGGACAGAGGAATAGAATCCTTTCCCCTTCTGTACATTTCACTCCATAAGCTAGAGTCTGTGTGTGTGTGTGTGTGTGTGTGTGTGAGAGAGAGAGAGAGAGAGAGAGAGAGAGAGAGAGAGAGAGAGAGAGAGAGAGAGAGAGAGAGAGAGAGAGAGTTAATTTTCTTCAAATGTACAATTTCTGCTTACCTGGGTGGGGGGTGTCCCATGAGTATGCAGAGCCCCCTACCTTTTTTCCTTGGGTGACCCATTTTCATTTATAAACTGAGAGGTATCAGATCACCCAAGTTCAGAATTAGAAGGAGAATGAACACACACACACACACACACACACCAGAAGCGGGGCAACAGTGGTGCTTGTCAATGGGCTCTTTCTTCCCATTTGCATTAGCGTGGGAGATGATTACCAGCCCTGCTTGTTTCCTAGATGCACTGAGCACTTATTACAACTGGAGGCTGGGAATGTTTCCTTCGGAGCTGTTTCAGTTTATTGCCTTTTTTCCAATAGGGATACTGGCATCGTATTCTCTGCAGACCACATGTTCTGATTCAGAGAGCGTGAGCGAGTGAGCGAGCGTCTATGTTATATAACGAACAGTTGGGGGAAAAAATCTTTTTACAAGAAAAAAGCGAGCTAAAAGCTCTAACCATATAATGGTGAAAAATGGCCAAGTTCTGCCACAAACGTTCCTAAGAGCTTGGTGGAATGCTGCAATATTTAGGAACATAGGAACACAGAATGCTGCCTTCTATCAAGTCAGACCCTTGGTCCATCTAGCTCAGTATTGCCTTCCCAGACTGGCAGCGGCTTCTCCAAGGTTGCAGGTGGGAGTCTCTCTCAGCCCTATCTTGGAGATGCTGCCAGGGAGCGAACTTCGAACCTTCTTCCTGCAAGCAGGCAGGTGCTCTTCTCAGAGCGTCCCCATCCGCTCAGGGGAATGCAGCAGGCGTGTCAAACTGACACTTTCCCTTCTCGTATCTTGCCCTAGAATACACCAGGAAATGAAGCAACATCCTGTTATTGTATCCTTTCCTGGGGTGGGGTGGGGTGGGAGATGGCCATGCTAATACCAGGGAGCCCTGAGTCCAAATCCCTCGTTAGCCATGAACCTCACTGGGTGAGTCTGGGCCAGTCACTTCTCTCTCAGCCTAACCTACCTCACAGGGTTGTTGTGAGAATAAAACACAGCCTCGTGCACTACTCTGTGCTCCTTGGAGGAAGAGTGGGATAGACAGGTAAACATGAATAAGTAAGGAAATTGCAAGCTGGGAGAGGCTGAGGAAAGGTGATGCCAAAGACGTGGTGGCATCGGAAGAAAGAACAAGAAGGAAAGCAAGCCATTCAGCTCGTGAATGGGCTGCAAGCCAGAAAAGGCAGAGGGAGGGCTGAAGACGTTTGTGCTACTGGCATCAGGGGGCTGGAGAGGGACTGGTCCCAGCCCTGATACTGGCGTGGGCGTGAGGGGGGTGGCTGGCATCAAGGGCATGGCTAGTGGCATTTGGGCCTTGCCTCAGGCAGCTCCAGAGCTCAAGCTGACGCTGCTGGGACGGTCTGCCTCACACAGTCATGGACCGCCTTTGGCCTCCATGGCCGTTTGCCTCCATTGAGAGACCGCAAAGGGGGAGTCACTGGCTGCCTGGGATTCCTTCAGTGCAGGAAGGACAGCAGTGGCTGCCAATGGCGTGTGAGCAGGGGGGGGGGGAGCTTCTTCCCCTTAACTCCAGTTTGTGTAAGTTGCATAAACTGGACAACACGCTGCAGGCAACAGACCCTCAGTTGGGTGAGTGGAAGTCGCTGCAAACCAAGGCTTCATTCTAAGATCTGGGGTTGAAATGGAAACCACAGCTAGGTCCAGGAACCGTGGTTCCGATCATTTGGATATCACGGTGGAGGGGCAAACCTGAGGTGAGTTTGCCTCAGTTCCCCGTGATATCTGAAGGCCGCCATAGAGTCTTCTTTTCTAGAAGTGCTCAATCAAAGGCTGGACAGCCCTCTTCGGGGGATACTGACGCAGTTTCCTGCACCGAGCAGAGAGAAGGATTAGAAGACAGTAGAATCTAAATTCTAAGATTCTGTGAAAAGACCAGAAGGAGACAGAAATGGAAGGAGGAAAATCGGGAATGGTGACAGAGAGAGCTGATGAGGTGGGGGGAAACAGTTGGAGACAAGAAGGAAAGGAAACATTGCCATTTTTTAAAAAAATAACCCGCGTAGTCTTGGATCATTAGCAGAAATTTGACCCTCCTCACCTTCAACACCATGATTACAGGCCTTAGCTAATGAAGTGAGTCAAGAGGAAAAGAGAAAGGCTCATTTGACTTCTTGCAAAACCTCTCAAAATGGTTCAGGTTCCTGGAGGCGGGGTGATGGACGGCTCTGACAGGGACAAGGAAATATCTCTGCATTTCTGCACACTCTCCATAGCTGGTTTGGTTGTTGACTCTAGAAGAAGGGCCATTAAGAACCTAAGAACAGCCCTGCTGGATCAGGCCCAAGAAGGCCCACCTAGTCCAGCATCCTGTTTCCCACAGTGGCCCACCAGGTATGTGCATGCCCTCTCTCCTGCTGTGGCTCCCCTGCAACTGGTATTGAGAGGCATCGTGCCCCATTGTGACTGGGGATGATGGGAGCTGTAGTCCAACAACCTCTGGGGACCCAAAGATGGGAGCCCCTGCTCTAGTAGAGGATCAACAGAGCTTGGGCCTGACTTCTTGATTCAACCACTTAACCTGCCATGAAGACAGCAGGAAAGTATTAATTGGGAGGTATAGTCCATCCTGAAGAGTCTGGTGGGTAACCAGGTGGGAGAGAACCTAGCCATTTTGGGACAGGGAATGGACTATACATCCAAAGTAATACTTATTTCCCCATGTAAACTACTTTGAGAACTTTTGTTGAAAATGGTATATAAAAGCTTTATCTGTCTATCTATCTGTCTGTCTATCTATCTATCTATCTGATTTGTATACTGCCCCAAACATATGTCTCTGGGCTGTTTACAACAACACAGAACAAAATTAAAACATTAAAAGAGTCTAAAATTGCAATTCTAATTAAAAAGCTTGGGTGAATAAATACATCTTTAAGGACTTGTTAAAAGCTGTCCGAGATGGGGAGCGGGGCAGAGGGAGACCAGCGGCAGCCTGGGTTTAGCCCCCGCTGCCCCAATCCACCCCCTGTATCAAACGTAAGCATATGACATCAGACGCAGGGTGTGTAGTTAAGCCACGCCCGCTGTGCCTCAGACGCAGGGGGCGTAGCTTAGCTCACAAATGGGGCTGCACAGCCCCATTTGTGACCTACGTCTGGGCAGTGCCACATTTGCAGCACGCCAGAGTGGCTCTCCCTGCTTTTTAAAGGCAGGGAGATCCGCTCCCAGCCACACTGCAAACGGGGCGCTGGTTTTGCTCACAAACACAGGGCTGGTTTTGCTCAGCCCCATTTACGAGCAAACGTTTGCAGCATGGGCAGGAGTGACTCTCCCTGCCTTCATGTTCCTCAGCATCCTCTGGGCACTGCAAGGGATCTCATCCCCCATTCCTTGGATTCTGCAGGGCCAAACTAGCTGGTGCCAGGCAGCCCAGAGTGGATCTTCAAGACTATGATGGCCAAGAAGGGAAGAGGGGTCCGAACCACTAGCAGTAATCACTGGACTATAAGAAGAACTGCTGCCAGAAGGCACATTTTGCCTTACAGGAAATGGGAGAAGAAGTGACTCTCCGATTTTAACAGTGGGCAGGCAATGTAATCAACATCTCTGCAGAGCTGGTTGAATGTTCAACCTGCCAGAGAGTTAGAAAAGAAATGTGTCTCCTTTCTCCTTGCCTCTCTTCATTCTCTCTTACTTTGCCTTCACAGGAGCCTTTTCACACATTAATTAAAAATAGTTATAGCTGCAAAGAGAAGAAAGGAAGGTAGAGGAAATCTAAAAGGGGAAGTTTGCAGCAGGCCTAATTAATCGAATTATTCTCCACTGAAAGCTTTCCTGATGTCCCTGGATTAAACACACACACACACACACACACACACACACACACACACACACACACACAGTTGCTTAGCAGCCAACAATGTCCTTTTTGTGTGTCAGAGAGAGAAGTGTGAGAGAGAAATATTAAACTACCTGATAATTATGAAGCCCCACATTTCCTTTCTGCCCTGCTCCAGGGTACAGCAAACATGTCCAACGGCAGGTTGCCTCATTTTATCCTCAGAGACAAGCCAATGTGGGGTGGGTAGGTGGGAAGGCAACAATATAAACTACTTGCTGAAAGCCACTCAGATATGGTTTAGATGCAATGTGGAACCTCAGTTAATGTCTGTTATGGGTGACATCCCTAAGCCCTGGGCACACATGACCCCCCTCCCCGCCTGTGCACCGACTTCAAATTTCACTTAAAATAAAACAAGATTAAATGTGACATCCAAACTGACCAATCTCGAGTTATTCTAACCTACATACTTGAAATAAACTGCAAACGCCACCCAAAATCTGAATGGAGTTGATTTTTCAACCTAAACAAGAAGTAGGTGTTTGGATGAGTAGGGGAGGAAGCATGTGATCCCAGGAGTGGAACTGTGTCTCTCATGGATGATGATGGGTATGATGCTGCATCCCCCTACATCATCTGCCTTCAACCCTGAGACTTACTTTGTTTGAACCCAACTTTCAACATTTCAAATATCTTGTCTATTGAGGTCTAGGGGTTTGATCACACACTTCCAGGGTGGGGAGGGATATTCCCTTCGGGCAACTGAAGGCCTGGTGAGGGCTGGGGAGAAGCCCTTTCACACCACAGTTCTCCCAGCACCAACAGTTGAGTGCCCCAAAGGGCCTACTGAGGCCTATAAGACTGAAGGGACATCTTTGTTGCAGGAGGAGTGTAGATAAAACTGTAGTGAAATCCTTAGAATTACAGGTACAGTATCTTTAGGATGTTTTCACAGCAAGGGCCATTTTGATGATTTGTTCTTGCATGCGGGGTGAATTTCAGGGGTCAGGGAACAAACTTAAACCTATCCCACACACCTTCTTGTCACCATCCCCCCACCCCCAACAGGGTGGTCCTCTGAGTGATGCCACCATACATTATCACATAGTTTTGTTCATGGGGACATTCTGGTGGGGAGAATGTTGGGTTCAAGTTGGTGGCCACCAAGAAGTGAACCCTGCTGCTTTTTCCACCAACCCCTCTCCCAAAAAATAGAAGCATTGCTTGTGAAGAAGAGCAAGTAGTTTTACTCCCCCCTTTTGCTCTGAACTTCCCCAAAGTAAATGAAAGTTCTCCACAGAGATGTTTAGTACCAACTCTAGTCTTAGCTTCTTTGTGGCCCTGCTGTTTCTGCCATTGTGTCCTGGACTCTGGCTCCATGGATGGTATATCTTTGTAACTGGAAAGCTTTCCACCTCTCTTGGAAGCCCAAAATTTCAGACCCACCAGCTACCTCTTTGGGGGAAGATGCATGTGTCCTCTTGTCTAAGTTCCATTTGGTCCACTGAGGCTTACACAGGAGATGTTCAAAGGTGATTAGGGCCACAGAACAGGTTAAGATAATATTTGTATTGTGTGAACAGCTGCTCTTTAAAAAATAGTTTTTTTAAAAAATGCATCCCAATAAAGACTTCCTCTTTATCTCTTCGATGCCTTCCTTTTTCCCTGGCAAAGAGTGAGCCTGAATTTAACATTTCAATCAACTGGACAGAGCTAATTGGAGAACCATCTGTTCCTAAATATGTTTAAAAGGCTGCACTACTCTCAATGACACCGTAATCATGCTAATAAGGAAATCTTCACTTTTGAAAGGAAGAGGATGGAGGTGATGAGAGACAGATCTTGTTTACACATGCATGTGTAATACATCAGCATTGGCTGCTCATCATTGGATGGCTCAACACTTAAGGCCTGTTCACACATGCACATAAACACTTGATTCCCCTGTATTCCATTACTCTGCAACCAATGCCTTGTAGCTGAATGTGTGAAATGACCCTACTGGAAAGCAGAGTGTTTGAGGTGAGGTGAGGTGAGACACATGTTCTGCCTTGTCCATTCACACATCTTCAAAGTCATCATTTGATGTTGCAGTGATCAAATGCTGAACATTCATATGTGCACGAGCCTTGGAAGCTTTCTCTGAAAAGAAAAAATTTTCTCTGAAAATTCCTTTCTCTGAAAAGCAGTGGGGCTGAGATGTGAAGCAAAATGAAGTTTAAGCTTATTTCAGTTTGGTTTCATGTACGTTTGGCCGTGTTGGACAGGTAGTTGCTGGCCTATCAGAAGCTATGACCCTGGTAGCTAGAAGGAGCGTCTCAGTGCAAAACCAATATACCTTGGAATGTCAGATGCTGGAAGCAAATAACAGGCTAGCTGCCATCTTCATGATTTGCTTGTGAGTTTCCCAGAGGCATCCAGTTAGCCTCGCTACTAGATGAACCTTGGTCTCATATGATCCTTGTCTTCTTGTTGCAAATGGTTATTTTATTTTTTGTTCTTTAATTTTAATGTTTATTATTACTAGTCATGCAAAACCTTTTTATGTCTGCAGCCGTTTCTGCCCCCACCCCCATGGTCTTATGGAAATGTTGTGGATTGTCCCAGAAATCTGTGTTTTAAGCAACCATGCTAATAAACTGGGTGTGAATCTGAGTGCCTATCCAGGTCTGGATGCTGTCTGTGCTAACAATGGGATGCCTATCTGGAGGCCCGTCTCCATTCTGAAAGCACCAATTTGTTTGCATGATAGTTTGTGTACCTAGCCACTGATAACAGTTTTACCCACCAAAAGTAAATCAGAAAGAACTGGAATAAGGATGGATTCAGGATACTTGTCCACACTAGTGGAACTGCGATATCTGCAAAATTACAATGACATTCCTAGTGCTTACTGAGGATTGCACCAAAATTTTGAAAGAATGGCATTGGAAACAAATTTAAGGGTTCCTCTCAAGGAGAAAGTTCTGGTCATGTTCAACAGAAGTCAGATGGGTTTACATAAAGTAAATGAAGCTCCTCAGGGGGTTTCTGCACATCCCTAGTTGTTGCTGTTGTTTCTAAACTTTACATAAGAACATCAGAACAGCCCTGCTGGATCAGGCCCAAGGAGGCCCATCTAGTCCAGCATCCTGTTTTGCACAGTGGCTCACCAGATGCCGCTGGAAGCCACAGGCAGGAGTTGAGGGCATGCCCTCTCTCCTGCTGTTCCTCCCCTGCAACTGGTACTCAGAGGCATCCTGCCTTGGAGGCTGGAGGTGGCCCACAGCCCTCCGACTAGTAGCCATTGATAGACCTCTCCACAAAATTTACATGGTTTTGTGAAAGTTTTTTTTAATAGAAAAAAAATCATATTGATTAAAAAAAGAACATAGGAAGCTGCCTTATACCGAGGTAGAGCATTGGTCCATCTGAGTCAATATTCCTACACTGACTGGCAGTGACTCTCCCAAGTTTCAGGCAGGGATCTTTCCCAGGTTTAACTGGAGATGCCAGGGATTGAACCTGGGACCTTCTGCATGTAAAGGAGATGCTCTGCCACTGGGCTGCAAAATCACCCCCTTTTACAAAAAGTTGCCAAATGATGGTATGGTATTTGAACTATGATGGTTCATTCAGACATGCAAAAAATCATGCCAGCTTATCAGGTGATGAATATGCACATATGAACTGACCAACAGTGCCTTCTCCAGAGCACTGGATATCCAGTAAAAAGATACAATGCACTGCAGAATAGCATCGCACAGGATTAAATGATTGTTTCCAAGATGGCATTCATAATGTTAACTACACTGTAGATCATTTGACAGAAAGGCAGGATGTCTTAAACCAACAAACCAACAAAATTAACTTCAAAATTAGTGTTTTAAATCTCAATGTAGTCTAGAAACACTTGTGCTGCTTAGGGAAGAATTTTAAAGAGCACTTGAATTCATTTTCATTCAAAACTTTTAGAGAAATTTGCATAAAGGCTTGCCTGGCTCCTGGTATGAAGCCACTTTTGTCTTGTTTGTGGTTAAAAAAATAAGATGAAATTTAGTTGGTAACATTATGATTAGCCCTGTTTGGCCCCCTTTCAAGTGAGTTTCAGCTCTTGCTCCCAGAATGCTCCTGGGCATTGCAACTGCTCAGAATGTATATGTAAGCAAACAGAATGTTGATTAACAGTGCTGGCTTCATAAAGAAAGACGAAGGTTGTGACCAGGAAAAATGCACATGCTGGTGAATACTGGATGTCAAGAACAGGCATGTTTCAGGAACACGCAAAATTGTCCAATTCTGAAATCAGGAAACCAGGAAGTAAGGCAGTTGGGGTTGCAGCACCTTGGAGAGCTCCCAGTGAGCCACTTGCTCCAACTAGGGCCAGAGGCTGAACGAGAAACACCCCCATCTCAGACTGCCCCTCCTGCTCTTCATTCTTGCCTGGAGAGCAGAGTGACTTAAGCCTGTCGTCTGGCCTAGTATCTAACACTTCTCAGCTCCATTTAGTCCTCCCTGGTCCATTTCCAGCACTGTTGTGGGGCATGGAAGAGGCCGGTTTATTGGAGGACTCAGTCTCTCTCTGTGTGTCAGTTCCAAGGCCTCCAGATCTGGGGTCTCTAGTTTGGGGGTCTACCAACTGGCAGACTCAGGCTTCAGCTTGCTGTGAGGGCTTGGGGCTGGGCCTGAGTCTAGGGCTGCCTTCTCCAGCCAACGGCTCCCCCCTCTTCAGGGTCAGCCTCCACAACACTGCTCAGGACTGGGGTCATGATAAGAGCAGGCTTTTAGGGTAAGGGGCTGGCGTGGGGTCAGGTTTGGTGGGGTTGCAATCAGAAACAAGGGAGAAGGAGCTAGGCAGAATAACTGGCACTGCTGCCTCGATGATGCCATTGAGTCCAAAGCCTAAACAAGTAGGTTTGTCCTCAGAAGAGTGTATGGATAGCTCTGGTGCTGGAGATAGTCTTCAAGGAAGCCTAGACTGAGACGCTCTCTGGTGCCTTAGGGTTAGGGAGATGGTTCAGGGGGAAGAGCAGGAGAAAACAAAGCCAGGGAGCTGAAGAGTAGGGAGTTGAGAGAGACAAAGGCAGACCCTGGGGTGGGGGTGGAAAATGAAAGACAAGATCAAAGAGTGTCTAGAGATATACAAATCAGGCAATATTTAAAGTTAGGGACTGAAGGGTGCTGTCAGAATAAGAGGGATAATTCAAGGGAGGTTTTCAAGCTATGGGGCAGAGAGCAAATGGGTTGCTGTTGTTAAAGGGATTTCCAAGAAGCCTAGCTCATGGGCTGTAGGTTCCTGTCCCTGAATTTGAACTGTCCTTCTCTGATTCCAAGAGTTTCCACTAATGCAGATGTAAGCAAAACAGTTTGTGGTGGGGAGGGCAGGAGGCAAAGCTTACAGGCTGGTCCATTAAACTCTTCCTTCCCATCCTTGTGTGCTGTTAAACATCTACTACATCTCTGCACTCACAAACAGCTGTGTGGTAAGGGGAGTGATATATATGGGGCAAACCAGCTGGGTGGATGGAGAGGAGGAGAAAGGAGCTTACTGGAACAATTAGCCCCCCACATTTGGAGAAAATAACACTTTGGTGCTGAGGTTAGCATGGAGGGAGGAGCAATCACTTTTTGCCACCCATAGGCAAAAAGACTTTTGCCACCCTTTTACCTTAAACAAAAAAGGTTTGCCTTTTTCTGTGATAAGGTAAAAGGGGGGGATTTCTCCTTGCCCACTCCACCCTTGCTGCATCTGCTGATGCCCACAGAGAGGGGTGGCACAATTTGAGGAGGGGCAAAGCTTGCTGCTCCTCAAATTTTGCCGCCGTAGGCAAATGCCTACTCTGTCTCTCCGTTTATCCACCACTGTTTGGGTGGGTGGTCAACCTCCTTCTCAGAAACATCAGATGATGAGGATGGAGGGCAGGGAGTCCCCCATTTCCCAGACCACATTGCTATTATTGTTCACATAGCAGCATCCATGAGGGTGGTGATTTACAGAATAAAATAGGTAAAGAGACAGGTCTCTGGCCCAGGGAGCTTACACTCTAAATTCTGACAGAGGAAAGATAGAGTTAAGGTAATGAGGGATGTGAACGTAAGCCCTATTCACTTCCTATATTCAAAACATGTATAATCTGTGTACAGATCTGTATGCACATCCAGTTAGTCATACATTACATGCAATACATCTACAGCAGTACATTTTATACAAATGAGGGGGACTATACCCAGGTTCACTTCTGAAACGAATACATGTACTGTCACTTATATAAAAACATGCACATGTGTACAGATCCCCGAATGCGTGTGCAACTGAATGTCTGAACAGGGCGACAAAGTTGCCTTATTCCGAACCTGTTTATTCATCCCTCTGGCTCAGTACAGTCTACTCTGACTAGCAGCAGCTCTTCAAGGAGTCAAGAAGAGGTGCCTTTCCCAGTTCTACTACTGGAGAGCCAGTTCAAGGGACTGAACCTAGGGCCTCCAATGAGCCAAGCGCGAGCTATCCATATGAATACCATTATGTGTACTGAGGCTTAGAGCCCTTTCACAATAGCAGTGAGAAAGGGCAAGAAGGCTAGTTGGGAGGAAGCCTGAAAAAGCTTACCTCCCGGCAGATGATCTGGTTCTTTCCTTTGGGCAGGTGGATTGCCCACCCCACAGACTGGCTGCTCCAGTTAGCTCCGAGGGCCAGGGTGCCGGATGTATCGTCTTGCATTCCCCCCACTCCAAGCTCCCATAATTTACTGCATGAGTGTCTGGTGCATTATGGGGATACCCCCTCCCCTTCCCAAAGCTGACTGGGAGCCCCACAGGAGGGTGGCTCCGTAGGCAGGTTTGCCACCGCAGCACTGCTGGGATTGGGCCCGATCTCAGAGGGACACACATGCTTGCAAAACCAGGCTGGGCTTCCGTAGCCTGGTGTTGCACGTATGTGTGAGTCGCTTCTGTTTCTTTAGGTGAAGAGGACTAAAGCATTCTGCAAAAAGCTTTGCAGAATAGGTGAGTTTTGAGGAGCAATTTGAAAGAACAAGAGAGTATCAGAGATGAGTAACCCACATGTGCTGATTCCTCAAGTGCACCTACACTTCTAAAGAGAGGCGTCCTGAGGAAGGCTCCAAGCTCAGTGGTAGAGAATGAGGCCATCCACACAATCAAAACTGCATTCTTCTTGGGTTTGGGAGGTCTTTGTGCTCTCAATTTTTGGTTGCGTGGAAGCAAGGTAAGAGGAAAACCTGGGTAGAAGGGATTGTGTGGAAGCAAGGTAGGAGGCAAAGCTACCCAGGCTTTCCTCCTACTGTACCTTGCTTCTACACAACTGAAAACTGGGAGCACACACAGCTCCCAAACCTGGGCAGAACACAGTTTTTGATTGTGTGAATGACCTCACTATCTTTTACATACAGAAGGTCCCATATTCAGTCTCTGGCATTTCCATCTACTGATTTCAGTCAGAAAAGATGGAAGTGGACTAATGGGCCAGTGATCTAATCCAGCATAAAGCAATTTCATGTGCTCTGCATGATGAAGTATAAAGAAGAGCCCCACATTTTCTTAAAATACATTTCTAGTTCACAACTGTGGCTAGAATATATACCAAGGCAAGGGCCTGAGATGCTCCCACAAAACCTTGCCTCCTTGAAACTTCTTTACCCAAGGACAGGAGAGCTGGTCTTGTGGTAGCAGGCACGTCCCTCTAGCTAAGCAGGGTCTGCCCTGGTTGCATCTGAATGGGAGACTAGAAGTGGGAGCACTGGAAGATATTCCCCTCAGGGGATGGAGCCACTCTGGGAAGAGCAGAAGGTTCCCAGTTCCCTCCCTGGCAGCATTTCCAAGATAGGGCTGAGAGAGATTCCTGCCTGCAACCTTGGAGAAGCTGCTGCCAGTCTGTGAAGACAATACTGAGCTCGATAGAGCAATGGTCTGACTCAGTATATGGCAGCTTCCTATGTTCCTACCCACACCCCTAGCTGTAACCTGAAATGGGATTTCATTTTAAATGGGACCCCTTTCTAAGGTGGTCTGAATTCTGTGTGTACAGGAATTGCCAGCACAAGTAAATACATTACGTGTATCTCACAGAACTGGCCACTCTGCAGCACCCTCCTTGATGTTCTGCATTGGGGAGAACTCTAAAATTCACTCTGAATGTCACTTTCATGAAATTTCAGTGCCAACCTTAGGGATGTACAGAACCCCCCTAAGAAGTCTCCGTAGTCTTAGAGGAGACCTTTTGACTTGCCTTGAACATTCCCAGATGTTTCTCCTTGGAAAGAACCCTGAAATTGGCTTCAAAAGTAGTTCTTCAAAATTCTGATGACAAGCCAATTGAGGGGCAGGGGCATGTCATACATGATATTTGGAGGCATACACATTCCTTTGATCATGTAGAGTTTGAGTTGAGTTCTGTTCTGCCTGAATCTGGTCTTCTGGTGGATGTGGGATAATTCTGGGTGTGGGGACCCCACCAGCTGATTCCAGGCAGGTTCTAGGGTACGTTTAGAAATTAAAAAAAGGCCTCTGGTGCAGGGAGTGGGAGTGATTTCATCTCCCTCTCCCTGCCTCAGAGCCTTGGATATGCAACAGGAGAAAGAGCTAGCATGGATCACAGGCATGCCAAACCATGCTCCTGCAATGCTCCCAATGCTCCTGCAGTGCAACCAGGGGGCTGTGTTGACTGTAACACAGGTCTGTCCTGGGAAGGAAATGATTGTAGCACCATCCTTTACACTCTGGGACCTTCTCTGCTCTTGTGCAACACCCCTTCATTTCAATTACGCTGTGCTGAAGAGCATTAGGCAGCATTGTGTCTTAAGTTATTCACTTTTCAAATGGTATAAACCTGCTTTCCTTTCATACATTGCATTTTTTCCTCCCCTCCACTTGCCCTCTTCTTCTCAGTCTGCTCAAACTCACAACTGATTAAATCTGACACAATAGTAAAAATATTACACCAAAGCTCAGGCAAATTTTTATTTCATTAGCAGCACAAAGTGAGTCATCTTGAAGATGACACCAACCCAGGCTCTTTTTCATTCTTTCCTCTTCCCTTTCCATTTTTCCCGCTCTCTTTAGTCCTCTATTTAATTATTCCTCTTTTTTTTTTGTAATTCCACAGCAGAATGATCCAACTTTTGTTCTTCATGCTATTAATTAACACTGTGCTCCAGCCTCAGCCATACTTTAATGATGAATAAGGTTAAATTCCAGGCAACGTTCTCTATGTTGCTATCAATTAACATTTTTCTAACTTGGTAACGCTTCATTAATGTACATCAATCAGTAGGGCCCATGCATGGAAAGCTTGTGGGATGGAGAAGCAGTGATTTGTATAAAACACTTGTGTGTGTGTGTGCGCGCGCGCGTGTGTCTTTGTGCATGCACATGTGAAAATCAATGAGATATCCTAGGAAGCTCATGAGCTGATCATCTTCTTAAAGGTTAATTAAGAATTTGAGGAAGAACGGAGGGGCTGCAGCCAAGGTGATGGACATCCGTGCCTCTTCAGATCATTAAGTACTAATTAGGTTTGGAAAGTCTATTGGTTTCATCAAGGCAAGCAAAGGTCCCCAGATACCTCCCTGCGAAATGTCACTAGTATTTTATCTCCTTTTTATGAACAAAAGGTGGTTTATTTTCAGGTGCGCATGGCACCGTATGTGCTATGCTCAGTGTGTCAGCTTCCATAAATTTCATCCAAATTGTACAGAGAGAAAGGTCTCTTCTGGAGGCCCGGGGAACGTGGCGCTCTCATTGACGCAGCATGGGGATGCTAAAAGTGGGAGAAAGTGGATGGAAGCTAGCCAGGGGGTAGGAGGGGTGGGAGGAAAGGCTGGAGGGAATGGAAGGAGAACGGAAATGTGCTGCACGTCCTGCAGTGAGAAAACCTCTCCTGGCAAAACTACCTCGCTTCTGTTGCGGCTGTTATTACCTTCCGGTTGCAGAAGGCTGGTCCCGCAGTCTCAGAACTCCCCCAAATACAAGACTGAGTGAGTTAGAATGAGGAGGCAATACTCTCTGCAATTCATATTTATTTCTGCAAGTGTTGGAAATGTCATGATCCTTATGGATGCATAAGCGGAGTACTTGTGAGCAAGAAGGAGATACCAGCAGATCTGAGGTAACCTGCAGATATGTCAGTCTCATAAAAATCCAAAGGGGAAAAAACTTAAGGGAGCAAGCCTTCCCTGCCAACTGCCCCAATGTAACTCAGTGGAGTGGAATGTATGCAGGCTCAGAAAGGGCAGTTAACAGACAACCAGGTGGACAGAGCTAATGGAACTCGGTGGCAGGGGTGGAGGAAGGAGGGCTTGAACAAAAAGAGCAGGAAATTTATCAAATCAAAGAATACACCCTCGGGACAGTTACAATCCCTTCTGCCGGGGGGGGGGGAAGTGCCCCAAACCTTCACCATCCTCAAGCACAGGCTGTGCGAACACATGCAAAACAGGGATATACTGCAAGATTGTGTTGCAGATCCATACTTGTTATAACTGTTACTAGTTATACTGTAATGTCTGCGTACATTTTGATTGACAGAGTAACCAATAGAAAAAGGCAGGTCTCTGCCCTAAGCGGAAGATAAAGTTAGGAGTCAATATGAGAAGACTATACATTCAGTTCAGATACACTCAGACATAGGCCACATTCACATGTAATGTGGAACCGTGGGTCCAACAGACTTGCTGTTCTGCACCCCCTCCTCCGTCCGAATTAGGACATAATGGAGAGTATCCTCTCTGCAGTCAGTGAGACTACAGAGAGGTGGGGGAACTGGCTGTGCAGGCTTCCTTCTTGACTGAAGTACAGCCTGCACAGCCAATCAGGCTGGAGTTGGGGGAGGAGCTTCCTCCCTCAATTCCAGTTTCAGGGGAAGCAGCCTGAAGTTCCGAATTTGGATGTACCACAGGCTGCCAGGAAACTTGGGTTGCAGCAACGGAACTCACGACAACCCGAGGGTTCAGACTGGAGTTCCAAACTAGAACCTTCCATTTTGTTGCCAAACTAAACCCCATTTGATCTCATTCAGACATAACGTCCACAGAACCACTGTCCCATTCAGCTGCAGTTCCCCTTTACGTACGAATGCAGCTTCGGGGTCAAACCAGACATGACACTAAACACGTGGTGGCTGCTTGTAGTTTTCCCTTTCTCAGACTAGCAGATGTGGAGGGACTAGGGCCATGGATTATGACCCCATGACTTGAGGTGCTGATGAAAAGGACCCTCCAGTTGTCAACGGCAGATTCAACTGGGGGCTCTTTTAATGGGGAGGCTGCTGGGGAGAAAAGCAGCTCTTTTAAGCTAAAACTGCCATCGCCCACAGAAGCAGCAGTAAAAGAAAAGGAGAAGACTTCCTCATGGCCACCAGGAAAGGCCCCTGACCATGCTGGCCTGATACATGGAATCAATCCCCACATGAAGACTGTAAAATGTAAAAAAAAAACAACCAGCATACAAATTGGCACATTGAATCAGCTGATGAAGAGGCCTTCTTGCATTTGCCAAAGAGAAAGGCACTCGTAAACCCAGACTCAAGAGAATCGGTCTGAAACGCAGGTTCTCTCTCTCTCTCTCTCTCTCTCTAGCCAAAGGCTGAAAGCAGGTAACAAAAGATTTAAAAATAGTAAAACCACCCATTAAAACTCCATTAAAATCCAATTAAACAGCTTCGAACATTACAAATGCTAAAACCCTGAGTTCTTTACTGGCCTAGATGCCCTACAAGTGTCCAGAGAAGGAGACCTTATCACTGCAGCTGTGAGTATTCTTCACCACTGAAATTCCTCAGGGGATTCACCCTGAGGAAGCCCCCCCCCCCATTCATCTTAAATTCCACTTTAGGTTTAGATACCATTTCAGTGGCAACTCTTTATTAATTTGAGCAGGAGTTCCCAACCTGGGGTCTCGAGATGTTGGTGGACTACAACTCCCACCTTTGGTGACTGTGGCAGGGGATGATGGGAGTTGTAGTCCAGCAGTGTTGAGAGTCTCTGCTCATGTCAAATGTGTGGTGGCCATGGCCTCAGAGCTCTCCCACCATCTGAACAGCTTCTTCCTGTGGGCATACAGGCACGCCTTCTTACTCACACTAAACATGTGGCAACCGGGCCATGCCCAGTGGGTGTGTTGGCATTAGGAGAAGACCCTACAGGAACCAAACATCTCCCTGCATTCAGTGAACATGGGAAAATTACTTGAGAAGTATGTTAGTTTCCAGTGTGGCTCACATAAAAACAGTACCATAACATCATCTAAACAATAATAAGCCCTCAAACCTTCAAAAACAGAGATAGATGGCCCATTCTCACATTGTGTTCAACACTTGAGCAATGAGTGTACAGTGTTACAGGTACACATCTGTACAAAGGTATAGTCCCATGTTATGCTGAACACAGAGGTTCAGAAGTACACTTCCTATCTGTACCATGCATTGGAAGGGCCTGTATCCAGGTTCACTTTTAAAATGAACGTAGGTACAGTCCTTCACACAAACACATGTACGAGTGTACAGACACAATGTACCACAGAATGCCTGAATCAGGTTAGAGAGAGAGAAATAAAACCAGTAAAAACACAGCCAGCAGAGAGACAAAAGTGCTACAGAGACTTGCTGGAAAAGGGACCTTTTCCTCTGGCAGCAGAGGGTGTTAGGCATTAGGCAAGGAGGCTATTCACACGATGGGAGAAATTTGGGCTAGTGGAGGCTAGGCTGATTTTTCTCCCATCATGAGAAACACCAGGCTCAGCTGCAAGCCCAGTGGTTCTTAAGTGGGTAACCCTCTAAATGACAAACCTGGTTTTTTTAATTGTGTGTTGCCATGGCAACTCACAAGGAGACCCCCGACTGGGAGGCTGAAAAGCAGCTTCCCGGCTCGGGGGTCTCTCTAGCATGCCCTGCGCGCTTGTGCAGGGCATGCTGGAGCTTCTGAGGGCTGCGTGGACCCCGAACTCCCAAGCCCCCGCCGGCTCCGTGACGGAGCTGGCAGTTGTGTAGGCGGCTGCTGCGGCCGCCCGGAGCAGACTGACTGCTCATCTGTGGGGAGAGAGGACTAAGCTCTCTCTCCCCACTAACCCTCTCCAGGCAGCTCCCACTGATTGTGGGAACTGCCTCAAGGTCTTCCACAATTGTGGTGTGGCCAAAGTTGAGGTTCTCCCATGTCGCAGCCAGAGGTCCTTCAGATGCTCTTGCCAACATGATGCCAGCACTCTCTTTTCCTTCTATGCCCTCCTGAATATCCACCTTGTCAATGAAGTCTTTGGCTTAACCCCTTAGGGCCAACCAATGAAGTCTTCAGTGCTGATGGGCTTAGCTTTCCTTTTTCAAAATAGCAGCCATGAACCAAATCTGGACCATGTGGGAGAGAGAGCTTTAATCCTACCCCCTGCAAAGGTCATGATATAGACTCCCCCTTCACAGTGGTGTTGGCCAAGGGGAAAAAATCCCATTAGTGCCACTGGGAGTTGTTTCTTGTTCAATAGCAGCTGTGAGACCCACTGATCTGCATTGCGACCAGGGGAGATAGAGCTAAAACTCCCTGCCTCTGTCATTAGGAGGGTGGTCCCAATTTGGTAGCATTTTTAAAAAGAAATGTTATGCCCATCAGCCAATGATGGCTTAATGCAGTAAGTAATGTAATGGCTTAATGTAGTAAGAGACTTGAGTCAGAGCAAGCTTTGCACCTATCGATACAAGAGCATTCTTGAGAAATAATCAGAAGAGGTAACATGATATTGAGCATTGCTACAGCTCCAATTTTACTGAAACAGAAATAGTTCCACCAAAATTTGCAAAACAACCTGTCTATTAATATCAAGAAATGTGAATACATTGATTTATGTCAACACACAAGACTTATGCTCATCATCACTCCACAAAGAGTCTTTTCGAAACGGAAGTTCACCGGATCATTATAGTGTATGTGGACATCTTTATACTTATAGACTTCATGTGCTCTGTTCATGATATACAGTCCGTGGACTTTATCATTTATTATATTTCTTATGGCATCTATTGTTGGTATATATCATTGTATTATGTATATTTAATTGCTTCACATTGTATATATTTCACAATATAGTAATTTCTCTTATTGTGGTCTTTCTCTATCTACTGGTTGATGAAGGATCTTTTTGGCTTTTTGTGTGACACATTTAGATCCCAGTATGCTCTACATATTTTTCTTTTCGAATTGTAGTCCAACATCATCTGGGAACTCAGGGCTGGGAATCCTTGGCTTAATGAAAGGTATGATTGTTTGGGGTCCTCCTATTGTTTAGGTGCCCCAGGTGAAAAAGCCTTGTCCTGTATTCCCACCCACTAGACAACAGGCAGTTGGAGGACAGACCACAGGGAGTCAGATGCTGAACGGAGCACTCAGACAAGGCCATACAGATGGAGAGGGACCTGAAGAGGGCACTATGTATATTATGCCATATACTGATGGTTTAACTGTAGTGACTGTTTTAATGATCTTGTTAGCTGTTCAATCAATCAATTATATGGTGAGGTGACATTTAATGAATTGATTGATTGATTAAATTGTGAGGGAAGCACCCCCAAATGCTTACCTATGGATGCTTTCTGATACAATGTGATGGATGGATGAAATAGCAAAGGGACTGCTCTCAGTCCTCCTTAGGAAATACGATCCAAGATGGAATTTATTTATTCCCTGACAACTGAGCAAAGAGACACCCTTTTAAAGTGGCAATTGTCTTATTTTTAGCAGGGGGAGAGTAACTGGCCCTGTCCAACCCCAGCACAGCATCCCTCCAGTGGCTGTTGCTAGTATTTGTTTTTAGATTGTGAGCCTTTTGGGGACAGAAGGCCATCTTATTTATGTATTATTTATTTTTCTGTGCTTTGGGAACTTTGATTGAAGAGCAGTCTATAAATATTTGTAGTAGTTCGTAGTAGTCTTATTCAATATAGTCTTGACTTCTAACATCCCAGATACAGCAGATGATAATCCAGTAAATGTTCGACTATCTATTATTGCTTTATTCTGCAAGCTCCAAAGATGCTATCTTCCCACACTTCTGCCACACCTGGACTTTGATTATGCTTAATGGAGCAGATGTTACTGGGAGGAATGCATGTATTTGGGCCTGTTTGCTATTAGCGCTCTCAGCTTCCAAAGAGTGGAGCAAGACCGCTGTATTAGATGGCCAGGAAACAAAAGTGGGTAGGAATGGGAATTAGGAAGAAGCACAGAGAAGAGAAGAAAGAACCATTGTGATCATCTGAGATGCCCCCCAGCATAAAAACTGGCAACCAACAACAAGCCCTCTGTTGGAGATAGATGGATGGGCAAGGAGAAAGCTACTGATAAGCACATGCCTGCTCCGGAATATCAAGGAAAGGGTGATAAGCCCAGTGCAATGCCTGCAGCGCTTCATCTGCAGGCAACTTACTCTCTGCAATATGGAGTGGATTGCCACTAATCCTGCCGCATTACTGTTCACTTGACAGGAGTTGCTTCAAACAACTTGCGTCTGTTCCTGTCCTGATTTGCTGTCGGTATTTATTAAGACCACTGTGTTTAAAATGGCACAGAACATAGCCTGCAGATAACATCTTAAGCTTTAAGCCATAGGAGTGTGTGTGTGTGTGTGTACACATAGTTACACACCCTTCAGCACTCACACTCCCAGCTGCCCCCTCCTACATCAGATGTTAGGTGAGCATGGCTTGACCTCCATTTTGTCTTCTGTGAGAAGATCAGTCATGAGTCAAAGACCCTATGGTGGTGGCGCCTTCCTGGTTGTCACCACCTCAGGAATGAGAAGGCCCTCCAGTAGATCCCAAAGATTTTTAATCAGCCAATATTTTGGACTATGAGATGAAGAAAAAATACAAGCTACAGTGTGAGTCTCAGAGGATTTTTTAAATGCCTGGTTCCAGTTAGCATCTGCATTTTAAACTAAATAGAGTTTCTGGACAGTCCTTAGATTCAAAAGCAGTCCCCTGTACATTTTTTAGCCACAACAAAACGAAACAAATACAAAGAGAAGCAAACATTAGATTTGTATATTTGAAAGTGAGCCCCCAAGCTTCAGTGTGTTGACTTCTACCGTAAATGTCACAAATTTCTCAATTTTTAAAGAATGGTTTAGAGTGGTTTGGATTGGTTTCAGGTATTATTACTGGCTCACATATTCTGCAGAGTTATGTTGGCATTTCTCATTAGCCCGTGCTGCTATGATCTTCTAAGGAATCACTGGCTTGTTTGTTTGACATTGTTTCCTATGCGGGCATGCAACTTTAAGCATTTGCACTCTTTCACTTTTGTGCAGGAACATTCACATTTCTTTGGCTGCCCGCAGAAGTGTGGGCCAATCAGAAACACCAGAGTATTGAACATGTGGATCAGTGAGTTTATTCAGGCTACAGATCGATACATATGTGTGTGCATCACTGAATATCTTGCGTATTATTTTTATTATTACATTCATTTAAAATTATACACACACATACACACACCATCAATATGCACAGTAGCAACAAAAAGATGGAACAAGGAAATAATATGCATTGATTTGAATGACACATACTTAATTCAGTAGGAGCAGAGGACTGAGTGATTTCTGTGGCACAGAGCATCTTCTGCCTGCTAAGACTGGTGGGCCAGCTGCAAAGTGTCCTGGACAAAGGCAGCCTTGCAACAGTAATCCGTGCCCTGAAAACCTCTCATTTAGACTGTTGTGATATATGATATATGGGGCTGCCTTTGAAGACTTCTTAGAAATTCCAGAAAGTGCAAAATACAGCTGTTGGCGACTATCTGGGATGAGCTACAACCTACAGGCAACATATCTCACCAGAACTTAAATAGCCATGCTGGTTGCTGGTCTATTTCTGGGCATAATTAAAAGGTGGGTTCACATGTGATGACAGCTAGTATGGTGTTACCAACCACCAGTTCCTGGTGAGCACGTGCTTCCGGCATGAGCTGGAAATTCCACACATTAGAACCCACCAAGCAGACCTGCCTGCAGTACCTGACATCTGCCACTCAACCACAGCTTGGTTACAGATGTTGGGTGATGGAGGGAAGCTTCTAAAAGTATGAAATGCATGCAAAATCCAGCCTTCACCAGGAACATGCACTCAGCAAGAAGCAGTGGTTGGTGGCATCTTACTTGCCAGGTGAATCCACCCAAACAGATGGTCATTACTTTGAAACTCCCATTTCAGGACCCTGGACAGGGACCCAGTTTCAGCACTTTCTCCCATACGAGATGCCCTGAACCTTCTCATCATGGACTTCCTCTGAGTCACCTCATTTTCAGAAATTATGTGTCTGGTGCCTGCGGGGAGGGCCTTCTCAGTTGTGGCATGCATATCTGCAATGCCCTCCAAAGTGAAGCTTGCCAGGAGCCATCACGGCTGAGGTTTCAGTGCCAGGCAAAGTCCAAACACATTTCAACACATTATGCATCTGGCTTAAACTGTTGTCTTCCTGAATGGCTTGGGTTTTTTTGTTTTTTGTTTTACTGATCATATGATTCTTGCTTTCTGCTATCTTAAACACTATATTTCAATAGTTAGTTTTATTGTATTTCTTCTTGCAACATGTATACCACCCTGGAAGTCTTGTGTTGATCATCAGCCTTGGATGGTGAAGGTAAGGGGCAGATTTGTGAACGTAATTATTAGACACTTCTGTGCTAATGAACACCAGATACTACATCAAGATGGTATTATGCAAATTAAGAGGAGGCTTAAATGCTCAATTAGCATAATTTATTCTCTTGTTGGCCTTGGATGCAGGACAAGAAATGATGCAGAACATTGAAATGCCAACCCCTGGCCCTTGGAGATCTGCTTAGCCCTTCAGCTTCCCCAGACACTGTCCATATATATTCAGGCATGTATCTTTAACCATGCAAACTAGACACCTGTATTCAAGAAAGGCCTGAGATTATCAGGATGATGCATTTTTGTATCGCTCTGGGTGGTGTGATTCTTGAGGTGCAGGTCCCTACTGGCTAATTCTTCTCTCCATTTGGGGGTGTGGTGTGTGGTGGGCCACTGTGCGAAACAGGATGCTGGACTAGATGGGCCTTGGGCCTGATCCAGCAGGGCTGTTCTTATGTTTCTTATGTGGGGAGAGAAGAGATGGCAACGTGCCTTGAGAATTGTCAAGTAACGCTGCGACACCCCACGTTTCTTTTTACAAGCATAACGTATTATGATTGCCTTGATTTCCATCATAAATCACTCTTCCCTTCCTCCATCTCTCTTTTTCTCACTCTCCCTGAACTGACTCAAATAAGCCTTAGTATTTTCTTTGGCTGTTGCCAGAGCTGAGGCTTGAGATGATATTAGGGTAATGATGATAAATTTTACCCTCAAGCCAAACCATTTCCACATTACATATAACTGCCCCCCCCCCCAGTAAGTTCTGTTATTGGAATCTGAGAGCAGCCACATCTGCCGGCTCAGAGGCTGCACAAGGAGCTGGCTCTCAGCTGTAATGGGTTTATAGATTTGAAAATTTGCTGTAAACAAATAAATGAGGAGATGGGAGGGAAAGGCAGAAGAGAGAGGGAGAGGTGGGGGTGGAGAGAAAGGAGCAAGAGAGAAAACAAGAGATGCAGATCATTCCACAGGCCTCTGGCCAACAGGCTACGTCCTTAGTAGAGGAGCAAGCAACAGCTCAGAGGCATCTGAGGACAACCATCCACGGGTTGTACGTGCCCAGATGAAGATAGCAATCACATGTGCTTGAATCTTGTGCTCTGCCTGCATTTTTTCTTGGTAACATTTTCAAATAACTCCTTCCCTTTTGTTAAATGTTGCCTCGGAATCAATCCAGTATGGTCCTGATTTCAGGACCCTGGACAGAAGCATCAGAAAGCTGCCTTCCTTGGATCCATTCAATGGTCTTTCCACTTCAGTACTGTCTACTCTGCAGCATCTCCCCTGGGTCTTAGACAAGGGTGGTGGGGAGTTTTTTCTAGCCCCTTTACTCATGATACCAGATTTGCTGCAGAATGGACCTGGGACTGTAACCTTCTGCATGCAAAGTCTGTTCTCTACACACTCATGTATGCTGGCTCTATCCTTGCCCCTTTGTGTCTGGCATAAGGTCTGAAGAACAGAGACTACACAACAAATTGTAAGCATGAACTGGAACCATTGGATAGGCATTAGGCCAAGTCCCCGGTTATATGTGCAGTTTTTATCCGCCTAGGCTTTCAAAGGCAAGGAAGGTTGGATGTGGGGCTAGAAGTTGCACTCTGGCTCTCCCTTGATGTGCAGATGCACTCACAGGCATGTCTTGGCTTTAGTCATGGGCTGAAAGTTCTCCTCTGGGAACTTTGGACTCAAGTTTGGGTCACTCAGGGTTGACCGACACTCCAAAAGAAAGCAATATGGAGATGAGGGTGGGAAATAACCTCTCCTGATCTGAAGCACTGCTGATGAGGCACCTGAATAGTTCAGGTAATGTTTGTACTTGTTCCAAGTGAAAAATTGAAGGATGAGAAGGAGCCAGGTTAAAAGCTGAAGCCTGGCTGGAATATTCAACATTCTCTTCCACCTCCCCCAGGACATGTTGCTATGTTCACCAGCACCCCCAAATTCATGTACAGAAGCCCTGATGGATGGTGAGTATGAACACAGTTGTCTGTATCTGTAGCACTGTCTCATCTGTGTTAACAATGGAGGGGAGAAAGCAGCAAAAGTTCCACCTCAGAGCAGGTGGTCTCTAGGCTTCCTTTATGACTCTAGCCTGATGTTTCTGTTACCGTCAAAACTACCATTTGGTTTCATCCATTGCTAGAGAAAGTAGTAACATTTTAGAAAAAAGACAGGAAGTGAGGGAGAAAGGCTGTTGCTGGGAAAGGATGAAAACAAGCACAGGGGGATTATTGCTCATTGCCTCCTCTCTGGATGTTCCCTAGAGACCTTGGGCCATTGTATGTGCTCTGCATGGGGTTGTCCTCCTTTCAGCGGGTTCAGAACGCTGCGGGTTCAGAACGTTGTATGTGCCCAGATGAAGATAGCAATCACATGTGCTTGAACCTTGCGCTCTGCCAGCAATTTTTCTTGGTAACATTTTCCAAGAGGGCTGGCCTAGAGAATCTCCATGGAGACAGAGGGAGCCTGCACTCCACTGGCCTCCTTCAAGTGGAGGCAGTGGGCAGGCAGAGGCCGGTGGGGGCAGGTGGGACAGGAGATTTGGTTTCCCCCACCTGGAATAATTGAACAGCCCTTGATATGGGCTTCTCTCTCGGCAGCAACTTCTTATGATGCTCACTGCCTAGCTTGGGCCATATAATGGGGGGTGCGCTGCTGCTTTCTTTTAAATAGCTCTTCATTCACCTTGCATTTAATTCAAAGGCCTAAATACACTGCTAGCAAATCCAACCTCAAGCTCTACATGGAGAAAAGCAGTGAAAGGGGGGGAAAAACTTTTCCGCAGCAGCTGCTGCTGATCATATGGCCTATTACTTCCTTGCCTGTTGGGTTTCACCACAGTATAATCTCCCAGCTGCAAATGAGAGACCGACAGCTATGACCAGCGGCCCCCTCTAAATGATTTTGTCCTTGATGTTTGTTTGGGCTGGAGTAGAGCCAGAGCCCCGGCAAGGAGCTGAGGTGTGGGTGTTCAGGAAGCATCTTGGCTGGCTTGCAGGTAATTTGCAGGTAATTTTCAGCTCCTGCCAGCTCTGGTCATGGCCTACCAAGAAAACTAAACTTAAAAGAGAACGGAATTGCCAACAATATGCATCTGTCTAAAGGTATCAAAGGAGGTTGGATCAATTTTTCTTTTTAGGGATACAAATGCCCCAACAAAAGAATCCAGGTATTTGCAAAGTGCTTGACACAGCTGATCTTCATAATGGCAACTCTATGAGGGCAGTTGACATCATTCCCATTTTGCAGATGGGAAACTGAGCCCAGGAGAAAACTATTAGTCCAAAGACACACACTGAGACCAGAGCAGAGGCTGGGGCCTCTGTTGTGTTCCTCTAGAGCAGGGCTAGGCAACCTTGGCTCTCCAGATATTGTGGCTGGAGATGATGGGAGTTGTAGTTCAACAACTCCTCTCAGAGAGGAGAGCTGGTCTTGTGGTAGCAAGCATGACTTGTCCTCTTAGCTAAGCAGGGTCCACCCTGGTTGTAGTGCAAGATATTCCCCTCTGGGGATGGAGCCGCTCCAGGAAGAGCAGAAGGTTCCAAGTTCCCTCCCTGGCAGCATCTCCAAGTTAGGGCTGAGAGAGACTCCTGCCTGCAACCTTGGAGAAGCTGCTGCCAGTCTGTGAAGACAATGCTGAGCTAAAGGGACCATTGGTCTGACTCAGTATATGGCAGCTTCCTATGTTCCTATATAACAGCTGGAGAGCTCAGGTTGCCTACCCCTGCTCTAGAGCCTGAAAAGGTGGACACCCTGCTCTACAAAGTGGACACCATTGCAAATTCCTCACCCTTACCTCAGATTTACTAGCCAAATAAGGAACTGGTTTTCCAAAGCAACGATCCCTTAGCATGCAGAGTTTGAAGAATCAAGAGTTGTTCTTCAGCTTGCACCTGCTCTGCTGAACTACACACCTGATCCATGGTTGTCTGCCTGGAAGTTCTCATGGACCCTAAAGCTTCGAGAAGAGCAATCAAAGATTGAACTCCCCAATGTCCTTGGGGCAGGGAGAAGTTACCAGACTGGAGACTGACATCTCAGGATTTTCAGGACCAAACAAGATGTGATTTGAATCACACTGGCCTGATGTGCTTGCTCCCCAACCCCACACACCCTGTAGAAAGACTGTGTGGAGGCCCAATCTTGATCAAGATCATGGTGAGGGGTAGAGGAGCATTAACCCTACCCCCTTGCCATGGTCCCAACCTGGACTGGTATCCCCGGCATGTGTCCTGGAAGAGAGCTTCCATTGGCTTTAATGGGAACTCCCCCTGCCCCAAGTTACAGGGTGGATATAGGATTTGTTTGTTTATCACATTTCTATACCACCTGACATAGAAATCTCCTTTCAATTACAGAATCTGAGTCTGAGCACCAACTGCCCCCAAATGTTGCCCTTCCTAAGAAGCCAACAGGAAAAGGCTCAATCCAAGGCTATTCCACAATATCAGCCATATCAGAATAATACCCTTTTATGTTTCTTGTAACTCAGCTTAATGGACAGAGGTCCAGCATTCCTCAAATTCTTTTTGGAGACATAACCATTGGACCTTCCTTCCTGGACCAGCTGTCTCCGGCAGCTCCCCCAGCTCCCCGGGGACCCGATTCTGGCTGACTACTTGGAATCATCTAGATCTCTCTTCCTTGCTGCCTTGATCCAAAGCTGGTGCCTGAGCTGGCCCCACTCTCCTCTGGAGTAGACCCATTGAGAAGGAGGCTCCTTTGGAACTGGAGTTTGCTCCTGGGAGTGCATTATATCTTCTCCTGAGGTTCCAAGGCAATGGAAGGGTTTCTGGGGGTAAGACAGGAGCCCAGCCCTGGGACACTGGGTCCCAGGGCTCTTCCAAGGGGCTGACAGAAGAAGACAAGAAGCTCTATCTGCCTGGAGCCCAGTGGGTCTTGGAGGTTTTTGTTGGGGCCAGGGATCTCTGATGGGGTGTTCTTCTCTTTCAAGAGCATCTCCTCTGTGTCAAGGTCTTGGTGGATGTATGGCCAGGGCACAATCACAGGTTTTCCTTACCATGTGCTTTGATCCTGTGTGTCTCTCAGTGATCTGGACTGTGGCTGCAGCACAGGGCACTTAAGCCCTTGGCACTTGCCCTGGCCCCAGCCCTGACTTGCCCGCCTGGAAGTGTCTACTTGTCACTCATGGGAGCTTTCTGCTTGCAGCCATGGGGGCCCTGATCTGGAAAAGGCCATGGCAGGGGAAGAGCCCCCAGCACTCTAGTCCTGAACCAGACTGATGCCCCCTCCAGAGCTGCTGTATGGAATCAGAAATCCCTCAGGGCCAAAAGCACATCCCAAGCAACATTCAGTCCTCATTTTGCATCTCCCCCCACTCCTTTCTGGTAACCGAGCACATGGCCATCACAATAAAACACAGCAAAATAGCCATCTTGGTGTGGGCTGCATCAAGGGTTTGCTTGGGGTGCAGTATTTTAGGGATGCCCCCAGTCACCCCTGTGCACTGATAAAACACTACACCAAAAGAACATCATACCATGACTGCTTTTTTTTTTTTTTTGGTGGCACTGTTTTACTAATGCACATGGGTACTGCAGCACGTGGGAAGATACAAAGAAACTGAAAGAACTGATTGCTGTGCCAAAATGTGCCTTAAAAGGCTTCTCAGCCTGGCTGGGAACGCAGCTCCTTGCCTTTTAAAGCAGAGAGAGCCGCGCTCGGCCTTGCTGCAAATGCAGCGCTGGGCAGAATATGCTTGAAAATGGGACACGGGGCTCCTTTTGCGAGTGTGCCACACCCCCTGCATCTGATGTCAGGGTGTGTGGCTGGGGCATGAGCCCAGGTTCCTTGAACCCCTTTGTGTGATGGTGGCACCGCCCCTGGGCAGAATTCACCATGCATTGGTTCCACTTGGGAATCAAGACCCTAGAAACCTGAAAATCCAGGGAGAGATCTGGAACATGTGGGTTTAAGGAGCATTCCCAGTTGCAAGCCATCTCACACTTAGGCATGGTCAGGAAACAAACGCTTTTAAAAAGAAATACACTGTAGCCATTTGGCTTGCCTAAAGGAATCCCTCTCATCTGGGAGCCAGTGTGCACGGGCGACGTGAGTTTGGGGCAGTATAGAAATTTGTTAAATAAACAGATTGATGCATTGAACCTTTTGCAAAGAAAATAAAAACATGTAATATTTGGGTTTAAGCAAATATAAAGGTAAAGTGTGCCGTCAAGTCGATTTCGACTCCTGGCGCCCACAGAGCCCTGTGGTTTTCTTTGGTAGAATACAGGAGGGGTTGACCATTGCCTCCTCCCGCACAGTGTGAGATGATGCCTTTCAGCATCTTCCTATATCTCTGTTGCCCAATATAGCGGTTTCCCATAGTCTGGGAAGCATACCAACGGGGACTCAAATCGGCAACCTTCTGCTTGTTAGTCAAGCATTTCCCGCTGCACCACTTAAGGTGACTGCTAAGCAAATATAGGATGTTATAGGATGTTAATATACAACTGTACCGTGTGGTGATACTGGCATGAAAATTATGAGAAATTGTATTTTTAATGTGCATTTTCAGAAAATGTGTTGGGCAGGTGGCCCTGGACTTCATGCATATGTGATTTTTTTTTTAAAGGAGACACATAATGTTATGCTGGAACCCAACAATTTATTCCCAATGGAGGTTCACCCACTATTTTTCTTATCCATCCGTGCTGGGACTTTGCTTAACTGAGGAAATAAGAAGTGAACAAAAGGGATGAGTTGGAGTTTCTTGAGTGAAAAAGCCACAAGATGGCACCATAGAGCAATTAAAATGTTCTTCTCTGACTCCTACAGCTGGGATGCTCAAAGAACGAGACTGTGAGGAAGCCTATAGGTGTGCCTTGCTAGCCACTGTGCGGGAGAGAAGCGCTCTCCCTGCTGTGGACGGTCTGGCTTGGGTCACTCTCATGAAGATCACCTAGATTTCAGATGAGGGCAAGTCTAGGTGAAATAAGAAGCCTGATGTAACTTTATATTGTTGACAAGGCATCACGCATTACAACATAGCTTCCCTTTTGCTTGATGGTTTGCAGTAGGGAGCTCAGTATCTGTATGCTAAAGAAAGGTTTGTGGGAGAGAGTGTGTGTGTGTGTGTGTGTGTGCGCACACACACACGTGTGCCAGCTCTGATCACAGCTATTCTTGGAGATGGTTTTTCCTAATGGTTTTTTTAAAAAATAGTAAGCTGTTAAAATTTCCAGGGTCGCTTTCAAGAGCCGCCAACAGAGGCTCTTTCCTGGAGATTCTAGAAACTCTTGGAGGCAGGCAGGCAACCCTCGTCCAGTGCTTCACCCTAGGTACACCTTCCTCTCAAAGCAGCCCTTTTGAGGAGACTTTGACATGAACCCTGAATCTTCATCAGTTCAAGTACACATCACTGCATTTGCTCTCACATCCCCTCCTTGTTATCCTTCCCTTGTTTGTATCTTTGGCTTCAGATTTGCCTTTAGAGGGATGCTAAATGATCACTTTAGAATGTCACTTTAGGTGAAATTATGGCTGCGGTGCTCCCTTGGCTAATACCATCATCCTTTGCCCATCCCTAGTAACCTCATCCCATCCAAACCTTCTCTCTCACCTCTCTGCAGTCTCCCCATATCGTTAGAGCTTAGACTGTAAGCCCCTTGGGACAGAGACCTGTCTTTCCTGCTCATGTAACATTATGTACACCGCCTAGAGGTACATATATCAGGCAGCATAGAGATATGATGAATAAATAAACAAACATGGTAAAATGCCACATGCAATGATGGTGATGTACACCTTTTATTATCCGCTCTCAGGGTGGTCTACCTAGAGTTTCTGGGCAGTCTTCCATCCAGGCACTGCCTGGACCTATCTCGGCTTAGCTTCAGCAAGGAGGCCTTCGGATCGTGCCCTCAAGCCGATACAAATAATAGCAGTTTGCTAGGAGTTACACAAGAACTAAGTGTACTTTGCTAAACATGTTAGACATGATCTGCTTAAGTCCCATCAATTTCAATGAGAGACAGTTGAGCGTGTCTTTAAATGCCCTGACTGAAATTAAAAGGACTTAACTGCTAAGCTTTGTTTCCCTGAAAGTTAATTCTGCATCCAATACCACTTTCTGTGCGCCCCCCCTGCCCCCCTGCTTCTATGGAGCTATAGATCAAGCACAGCGCTGGCTACATCAGGTGGCAGGAGGAGCTTACAGCTGTTTTCTTATCTCGCAGAAGCTCACTCCGATAAAGTGAGGGAATCGCTGGCATTAACTTTGCTTTTAAAATGCTCTATTTCTGCAGGGTGGGGGAGAGCAGAGGACACTTTGACAACTTGAAGCAAAAACATGCATTATGTTGATGTTGTTATGGCAACTAATGGACTAAAGAGTTTGGAAAGAAAAGGGAGAAAAATCTCTCCCCCCCCCCGCCGCCCGCCCAAACGGAGCCTCTCTTGGGGGAGCCAGGAAGAGAGCGTGATGTTCAGCAACATTTGGAACACCACTCACACAGGCGGTCTTCCCTGCCCCTCCCTTGACATAATAGAGTCTGTTCTTTTTGTTTAGCACCAGGGAAGGACTCCTTCGGCACTCGCGCAGTGCTTGCGGAAGAAGATGGAATTGAAGGCAGGGAGATTTGCAGATCCTGAAATAACCGACTTTGGACTCTGGCCCTTGCAAAATAAGGAGTTGGGGTGGACTTGCCGCTTTCCCAAGCAAGGTGCCTTCTCTCTTTTCAATGGCCAGGAAGGGCAGAAAATGGCTCCTTTTGGCGGCTGCCAAACAAGGAAATGAAAAAGTGCTTCTCAGCCTTAATGGAGCATTTATCCTCAGCAGCCGTTAGGCCAAGGCAGCCTTTTCGGCAGCTGTGAGAAGCGCTTATTTGTTTAGCGAAATGGAGACGGATAATCACAACCAAATGGGCACTTGATTTCATCATAGCGATGGGATGCCTGGGAGGCTGGTTCCCTATTGGCTAACTTGCAGGAAAAGCTTTGGCAGGGTAGTCCAGTTCGAACCCTTGTGCAGCATTGGGACCTGTCCTGGCACATCTCTTCATTGCCTCCTGGCGCCCACATCATCTAGTCAACTCTGTTAGGAACATAGGAACATAGGGAGCTGCCATATACTGAGTCAGACCATTGGTCTATCTAGCTCAGTATTGTCTGCACAGACTGGCAGCGGCTTCTCCAAGGTTGCAGGCAGGAATCTCTCTCAGCCCTCTCTTGGAGATGCTGCTGCCAGGGAGGGAACTTGGAACCTTCTGCTCTTCCCAGAGTGGCTCCATCCTCTAAGGAGAATCTCTTGCAGTGCTCACACTTCTAGTCTCCCATTCATATGCAACCAGGGCAGACCCTGCTTAGCTAAGGGGACAAGTCATGCTGGCTACCACAAGACTGGCTCTCCTCTCCAATTCTAAGAGCAGCTCACAGCCTCTCCTTTCCCTCTGATTATTCTCCCCCCTCCTTCCCCCCCCCCAGTTCCTCTTTCCCTGCTTCCACCATCCTGCCTTCCTGGGCTCCCCTCCCGTCCCTGTAGCATCTCACCTCTCCCCAGCCCTGCACAGCCGCTGCCCTTAGCAGCAGTGTGGGAGCTTAGCACCAGCTTGGGCCAAAATATGAATATAGCTGCATGCTCTATTCATCTCGGTGCATGAGGCGTGCATGTCACTTTTCATCTCAAGGGCCTCAAAGCGGTGCACAGGAACAGGAAAAACACACCACACTAACCCTGTCGTCAGGTATGACATCCCCAGGAGCGGTACCCAACTCCCTGCAAGCGCTGCACATCCCCACCCTGATGGGCTCTGAAACCCCACCACCCCTCTCACTCTCCATGGTCACAACATTGGTCTGCAGGTAGGAATGCGGTACTCGTCCAGAGATCTGCTCCGTGAAGTGGAATGCCGGGGCACCCGGCATTTGGACCACAGGGAGGCTCCTTCCATGAGTTCAGCATTTCTCTTTGCGGACCAACGCTGTGGCTGTGGAGAGCAGGGAGTGGTTTCAGAGCACATCATGGAGCGGCAGGGCTACCAGGTGTACTCTTGGAGATGCTGTCACAGCCGAAAAGGGCTCAGGTCCGAACAACTAAGAGGCAGCATACAACTCACAAGACGCAGCAGGCTCGAAAGCACAGCCAGACAGGCAAGTCTTCAAGTGCTGTGTGAAATGGGGAGAGATCGGGCAACATGAATGAATCTCCTGAGCATGGGCGTTCCAGAGCCTGGGTGCCGCCACGGAGAAGGCCTTGCCCTGCGTGCTTACAGACAGGCCCGAGCAGGCAGCAGCACAGGCAGCAGAGACTCCGCCAAAAGCCTGAAGGGGCATGTCAAATCAGGCGGGAGCAGGCAGTCCTGCAGATAGCTAGGTCGCAAACCGCTGAGGGCTCACAAAGGTAGCAGACAATGTCTCGAGTTGCACCCAGAAGTAAACAGGGATACTGCCGGTGACAGTGTGAAGACATGCCTCCTCGAGGTGGCGTTTGTTCTCCTGTCACAGGCTCCCAGTCTGGGTTTTGGAACATGAGAGCCTAGGAAGCTGCCTGATACCAAGTCAGACCATTCGTCCATAGCTCAGTATTGTTACTCCGAGGTTTCAAGCAGGAATCTTTCCCAGCCTAACCTGGAGATGCTGCCAGGGATCGAACCCGGGACCTTCTACATGCAAAACAGATGCTCTGCCACTGATCTCTGGCCCCAGCCCTTCTGTGATGTTGTGTTTGATATTCTGTTTATTTTATTTATTTATTTATTTTATTTATTTATCAAATTTGTACACCACTCCAAACTTTCGTCTCTGGGTGGTTAACAAAAACAAGTTTAAAACATATACGAAAAAACTTAAAACAATGTAACAATTTAAAAATAAACTGGCTGTTTCTGGCGGTTTCTCTGGTGTTGATTTTGTTTTGTGTTTTTAAACTATATGCTACTTTATCATAGAAAAGCAGCACAGAACTCTTCATCATCGTCACCACCACCAACTCCCTAGCACCTTCATATTCATCCTCAGAGATTAAAAACACCCCAGCCAGACAGATATCTTGGCTGCCTATCAGCTGAATGTAGTCACAAAGCGGACTCTCCTTTGGTTTCTAACAGTTGTTCCCATCAGCTGTTCCTCTGAGATGTTGCCTGGTAGAATTGGATGGACAGCTCCAACATCCAGTGTGAAAGGGGAGCCATATCTCCCAAGGACTGCAGAGGCACCTAAAAGCTAGGATCCAGGCTAGTGACCCTTTCACCCTCTCATTTGCTCCCACAGAATCCTGAAGCCAGATGTAGTCACAATATGCTTGTGCTGGAATCCTGAAGTGAATTCCTCCACAGATCTACAATGACTTAAAACAATCCTCAAGGAGGATTGTCAATAATCTTCAGTTTTATGGTGTATGTGTGTGTGCATGCACACACACACACACACACACACACACACACACACACACATTGAAAAGAGCTCCCCCCCACTGTCATTTTTAAGGGAGCAAAACATAGATTTCATGAAACTGTGCAGTATCTCCAGAAGATAGTTAAGAGCATCACTGTGGTGTAATGAAATTATCCATGCTATCTCAGCAGGAAACACCAGTGTACCTGGTTACATCATTTAAAGAACAACAATCCAGAGAAGGGGAGCAAGAAACATGTGTTAGGCAAAGAAATTAAGCTAATTGACCAAAATAAATCTAGTTTAAAATGAGCAGTGAAAAATGGCACAATACAGCTCTGAATCAATGGCAAACCACCCCCCGCCACATTTCAGATGTATGTATGTGGTGGAATTCTGTTAAATGGACCTAAAAAAACCAAAGAGGAAAACAAAAGGGGGAAAGCATATAGGCGGATTCCTCTGAAAGTTCAAAGAGAGGTGGATGTCTGTTGTTTTCAATACAACAGGATGTAATATTATCCGGACTATTTGTCCAGGCAAGAAATCCTTGCCAAGCTTTTGGGGGGAAATGACTTATTTTCAAGGGGATGAAAAAGAAGACTGTGGGAAAGAGCAAAAAGGAAAATGAAGATCGACAGTTCACCTCTATTTTTGTTCAAGTTTACCTGGCGGGATAAGGCAATGCAGCGGGAGAATGTGTATGCTGCTAGGCTGGAAGGGCCCCCATCCCTTTTCTCTCTCTCTCTCTCCCCTCGCCCAATCTTCTTAAAAATCAATCTAGGGAGTTCCACCTCAGTGAGGACAGAAAGGCAGAGAGACCTCCAGTCAGTTTAGGACCCGTGGGCTTTGGAGACTGACTGGTAGTGGAGGGTGGGGGCAGGAGTGGAACTAAAATGGAGCAATGCTTAATCCTAAAAGCAAATGTTTGCCAGGATAAAGCCACCAAAAAGATTGTTATTCTGCAAAATGTATTAATCTGGGTAAATACTGCATCGGAAATGCTAACTGCTTTGTTTGGGCTGAATTCCCCCTTCTCCTGAGCACTGTCAAGACCTTGTTAATGTGAGCGAACAACCTGTCACATTAGACAGAAATCACAGCAAACCGAATAGGGGAAAAGTAGAAAATAGCAATGATGGTGATATTGTAATAATGTGCAGAGGGGTACAAAAAACCATGCTATTATTACTAGTACTAGAATGTTTATCACTATGGCTGTGAGCCAAAGACAAGTTATGTGCACAAGGGAGAGAATAATTGGCAAAACTGGAATTTATTTTTCATGACGGCACCATAGCTGTTGCCACTGCTGAAGAGAGAACCTGTTGTTCAGCAGGGGGGGGGGAAGGCTAGCCTTTTCAGCAGCGGTAACTGATTTGTTACTATAGCTGCAAGCCGAAGAACTGGCATGAGCAGAATTGTTTATGCAACTCGAGCTTTTTGTGGGGGGTGGTGTGTAGCACCACAGCTATCCCCATTGCTGAAGAGGTAGGCTGGTGTTCCGTTGAATAAACAGCTTGCCTCTTTGGCAGTAAGAATGGAAATGTGCTAATATCAAGCAATGTTCCAGCCACAAAAGCCATTCTAGCATCCAAACGTTTTGTCTAGCGAAAGAGATGACACAGGGTGAAGAGGGTGACATGAGAGATATGTATACAATTATGAATAGGGGATATATAAATTATTCTCTTACTCTCTCTCAAAACACTAGAACTCACGGCCATACAATGAAAGTATTTGGCAGTAGTTTCTGGACAAACACAATAAAGTACTTCTTTACACAATGCATAATTGACTCATTTTATTCATTGCCCACAGGGTGATATGCAACCAATGTGCAATTCAGTCCGATGCATGTTGACTCCAAAATAAGTCCTATTAAGTTAAATGGAGTTTATGCCCAAAACACTGTGCATAGGACTGCAGTCTCAAATAAGTTGCCAGGTTCCTGTTTGAGCCAAACATCTTTAAGGCGAAGAAAAAAGAAAAAGAAAAGAAAAAGATTTTTTTTTCTTTTCAAGTCAGCCTTTCCATCAAGCAGCATAAAATTCAAAGCCTTATCGCTTTCTAGATATGCTGTGAGGCTTTCTTTTGTGGGGTTAGATTTTAAGCCAGGTTAAACAGGTCTAGGGAATTTTAATTAGATTTTCTTCATACCATTTTTGAGGTACTTTATCTCACTCAGTTTATGAGGTCATTATTTGTTTTAATTTATTAAGTTGTTTCAAGTGCAGTTACTCACGACGAGAGCGTGTGAAATCTCTCGAGGCAGGCTAAATCAGAAAAAATGAAGAAAGTGGAAATATACACCAGGGGGGGAAAACACCAGAAGTGAAAGAATGAAAGAGCAAAAGGAGAGAACAAATCAAACCATGAGAGAAAGATTTCCAAAGCAGTGCTGATATGTATATGCACGGAAAAGAGAGGGTATTTTTTTTTAAAGTACTTCTTGGAACTAAACACACACAAGGCAATGCCAAAAACTTGAGAAGAAGAGTGGTTACACACTAATTTAATTCTCTAATCCCCCATACTCTTGCCGCTGTTTACTCACTGATAAAATGTGCAGGAGTTCGGCGAAGCAGCCACATCTGCAGAACCTGACAGCCCAACTTAGAGGCTATTTACCTAAAGCCCATGAATATTAAAATGGGTTTCCAAACGGGGCCGGTCTTGAAGGAAAAGATTAGCACTGGGCTCCTTGCTGACACTCTTCTCTTCCCTCCTCCCTCACTGCTCTTCATCTGTGCCTGGCTTGTGCATACACTTCAGAAGCAGGATCGAGCTGAAGCACCAGAAGAACACTGAGGAAGTAGACTCTCAGAGGTCAGGAGAACAGTGTTAACGAGAGAGAGAGAGAGAGAGAGAGAGAGAGTGAGAGAGAGAGAGAGAGAGACCTAGCCACTTGTTATGTTCAGTGCACGTCTGTGTATGGTGAATGGACACTGGGCAACATCTTGACGACAATTGCTGGAGGTACTTGCACAAAGATTGGAGCATGCATTTCCGATGAGTGTTGCACTAGCATTTGCACAAGGTGCACAGCCTGTGGCATGTCTCATGACGTCTGCACAATAACACAACAGTGCCGTTCCCCGAGTCCCTGTGATTTAGTGCAGCAGCGTGATTTCCTTGCAAGAGTGTTTTATGTTTGTTTGTTGTACAAACCCAGCATTAGTCAGGATGTCAGTCCCAGGAACACAGGAAGCTGCCTTTTACCGAGTCAGACCACTGGTCCATCTAGCTCAGTCTTGTCAACCCAGTCTGGCAGCAGCTCCTCCAAGGTTGCAGGCAGGAGTTTCTCTCAGCCAGGGAGGGAACTTGGGACTTTCTCATTATCTTGGAAGTGCCACCATTGTCAGCAGTTAAAGGGTTAGGGGCACGTGAGAGGGCTTTCTCTCTGGTGGCCCCTAGGTTGTGGAATGCCCTCCCCTCTGAGGTGCGCCAAGCTCCGACATTGTGCACATTCAGGAAAATGGTGAAGACGCACCTCTTTACCCTGGCCTTTGACTAGAGATACAGTGGTTCTTCCCTGCGCAGGCACTGTGTTTTTTTACTGTATTTTTGATTTTATGATGCTGAATTTTAATTATATTGTATATTGGTTTTATTGTAACCCACCCTGAGGCCTTTGGGTATAGGGTGGGCTTGAAATGTAAATACATACATACATACATACATACATACATACATACATACATAATGTTTGGTTCATGTTATGAGCATACATACACTTCATACCTGTCCCTTGAATTTGAGAGGGTTTGGAAAGGATTCACTTTCCAAATGCATATACAGTCATGCACATAAACATGGACATGAACAGTCATGCACACAAGATAGCTGAACACAGGTTCACATAATGTCTGGATAGGGCTAGAGAGACCAGACTCAGGTAGGGATGCTAGCAAATTCCTCTCATGCAAAAATTTGTCATGGAATGAATGATTCCAAACCACTCCCAGTCCCCAGGTCTGGTTTTTACCAAATCTGACAAATTCTGTGGATGAAAATCTGGTAAATTCTGGGCATTCCATCAATTTGCAGAAAAATACATATTTAGAACATATGTGTTCTAAGCAGGTCAGGATCTGATCAGTGCCTGCCATGGGGGGATTATCTGCCCCCCCTTCCTTTTCCAGCAGGGAAGAAAGACAGTATAGAAGACGAACACCACATGTGCACATAAAAGGAAAGTGGAGTTAAATTGGGCAGAGGCTGGATTCTTGTATGTCCAAATGCATGGGACCTCTGTCTCGTTAAAAAAGCGACCCCAGGTTTCCCTCCCCAAACTCCCATTTGAAACCTCAGGTTGCTATGAGTTTCGCTGATCCTACCTGAGGTTTGAGTTCAGGGTCATTACATCTGAACACTGAGTTGGAGGCAGGCTTCTCTGAGACCGGTGTTGAGGGAAGGAAGCTCCTCTCTCTCTC
Organism: Hemicordylus capensis; assembly: GCF_027244095.1. Taxonomy (NCBI): domain Eukaryota; kingdom Metazoa; phylum Chordata; class Lepidosauria; order Squamata; family Cordylidae; genus Hemicordylus; species Hemicordylus capensis. The sequence goes on from NC_069658.1 coordinate 5,422,068, forward strand.
TCTCTGTTCTGAGTGGCTGCCATGGCTGTCCTTCGTGTGAAGAAGGAAGCCCGGCAGCCAGTTTCCCCTCCTCTCTGCAGTCTCCCTGACTGCTGTTCAGATCCTGGTGGTTACGTCTGAACACAGACAGGTTAGTGCGCCGGTGGTGTGGGGTGGACCCGCAGGTCCATTGGACCCTTGGTTCCGTATTATGTGTGAATGCAGCCTGACAAACAAACAGGCTGCAGAGGCACAGTCCCAAAGTGTGTGCCCCTCAAGTCTCTCCATTCTCCACTGATTTAATGCAATGGAGCAATGTAGTTTGATTACATTAAATGAAAGGAAATTTTTTTTAAAAAAACTGGGAAGTTGGTCCATGAAAAAAGTAAGTGGAGACCCAGCATCATTTCTATGCTGCCTTGTGTCACTGGCAGACATGACGACATAACATCACTTTGATGTTATGTCTCTGGGGAAAATAATTAAAAGGAGCTGGCTGCTGGGAGGAGTCATGCCAGAAAGGAGTCCCCCGCCATATCCCCTGGCAGATGGGAATAGCCATCCCAGGCTGTGGTCTGAAGCTGCTGATTAAGGAAAGGTGGGTTGTAAGTGTAATAGATAAATAATGCTGCATTCAAAAGGCGTTGTGAATCTTCACACGATATATTTGCCTATTCGCTTCTGAGTTCAATTTAAGGACCTAGTTCTGACCTTCAAAGCCTTGCAGGGCTTGGTGCCTGTCTACCTACAGACCTGCCTCTCCCACCCAGTTACATCCCATCCAGTTAGATCATCTTGTTGTTCACTGATTTCCAAGAGATTCGGGGCTCTCGGACCTGCGAAAGGGCTTTTCGGTTGCTGCCCCACTTCTTTGGAACTCTCTTCCCCTCCAGATTCGTTTAGCCCCTTCCTTACTGATCTTCAAATCTCTATTGAAGACTTTTCATTTTCGCCAGGCTTTTGCCCTGTAGTTTACCTATTTGTTTTTTGTTAGTTACTTTAGTTTTTAATTTAGAATGTAATTTTTAATGTTGCCTTGCTTGCATGTTTTTGTGCACCGCCTGGAGTCTTCGGAGTGGGCGGTATAGCAAATGTTTCAAATAAATAAATAAATAAATATTTGGGGCTGGGTCCATAGCTCAGTGGTCAGGCACATGCCTTGAAGGGAGAAGGCCCCAGCTTCTATCCCTGGCAGCATCTCCAGGTAGGTCTGGGAAAGACTCCAGCCTGAAACCGTGGAGAGCTACTGCCAGTCAGTGTTGACAATACTGAACAAGATGGAACATGGGTCTGACTCACTGTAAGGCAGCTTCCTATGGTAGCTGTTGCACAAACAGAAAAAAAATATCAGAGGTCGTTCCCAGTTGGCCTGAAAACTAGGTTCTCCCAGGGATGTACAAAGAAGTCACCAAGACCTAGAGTTTTGTGTTGGACTGAGTAGGTCCATTGCAATGAACTGAGCTAAAGCAAAGTGAGCATAATGACAAAGGTGTGCTGCCTCCACTCTCTAGTAGGCCCCTTACTTTCCCCACAGTGTCCACTCCGTGGTTCAATAATCCAAGAGAAAGGCCTTCAGTTCCTTCTTCATGAGTATTACTACCATGATTATTACATTCACCCCAGGTAAAGGAGCCTTCCTCCGTGTCGTAGTTCCCAGCTTCTGTGAGGCTAAAATTACCGTGAGTTAATCATATGTGATGCAGATTATTAAACCTCCCTGTGAACACACAGGAGGCCTGCTAAACAGACATCTCTTGTGCCAAGACTGTAAGATTTGGACTGGGAGCAGGTGTGTGTGTGTGTGTGTGCAAGTGTGTGTGTGTGTGGAAACTGGAGCTGAAGAGGAGAACGCAACGTCCCCCAGTTGAGATTAAAATCCTTCTCAAGCACCCTTGGTAGGCTGGATTTAGTATCTCATTACTGGCAGACTTTAATTATAATAGGAGCTTCCATAATTAATGATCTGTGTGATGGTGATAGGAAAACTCACCAGAAGCAGGATGGCAATATCTCGCATCTCTCTGCATTGTGTGGCCTGCCACCCACTCCTCCATCACCACACCCAGGGAAAGCACTGCATAGAAGGCGTAAGGTCAGGCCACCATCACACCTGCCTTAATCATATCTAGACTGGATTGCTGTCTCATGCTCTGCCTCTTTGTGGGGCTGCCTTGGGAAAGTGTTCAGAAACTCCAGCTGGTACAACATGTAGGAGTGGGCATTTTAACTGGGCTGGCTTTTTCCTGGAGCTGGCTCTTCTTAATTTATTCATTAAAACAACAACAACCACAGCAACAAAAACGCTTTCGCCCTAGCAGGAGAAAAGCAGGGGTTCTCCCACTTGGGTCCCCAGATGTTGCTGGACTACAACTCCCATCATCCCCAGTAGCCTCGTAGTCTAACATCATCTGCGGCCCATGTTTGGGAACCCCTGCCCTATTAGATTCAAGATGACTTACAACAGCAATTAAAACTTCAATAGAAACATGGCGATAGCTCTGGAAGGTCTCCCGGACAATAACAGAGCTCTCCATGATCTGTTGACTTTCCATATGGCATGCAAGACGGAAATGTTCCGTTGGGTGTTCGGTCGCTGAGATAGCTGGCCGTAGAGTGATCTGGTAATCCATGGTTATTATGTCTTGTAATGAGTACTGTCTGGGGTTGTGGTTATGATGTTATGTATGTGGTATTTTATAGAACGGTGTTGCTGTGTATGTTATTGCTTGTAAGCCGCCCTGAGTCCTATGGGAGTAGGGCGACATATAAATCTAATGAACTAAATAAAATAAATAAATAAAAATAAGCTTCTAAAAAGATTATTCCAACAACAAAAGAGTATCTAGCAACAGTTCAGAAACATCATCAGTTACATGCTGAGTTTTCTCTATAATCAAGGTTTAACGAGGTGACAAAAGAGCAAAAGGGAGGGGCCCGCCAAGCCTCTCAAGGGAGGGTATTCCCAAGAGCAGGAGCCACGACCAAGAGGGCCTTATCCTGAATAGCTGCCAAATGGACCTTTGAAGGTGGTGGCAGATGTGGGAGGCCCTCCCTGGATGTTCTTAAAGAGTGGGCAGAGATGTAACTGTCATGCAGCTCACTGCCACTATCCCAGTTTCATCGTCCAGTGCCAAGTGCTGGTCATCACCTTTGAAAACCTAAACAGTTTAGGACCAGGATCTCTAAAGGGCCACACCCTCCCCACACAGTCAGGCCATTGCAGGAAGTCCTACTCTGCCTCCCAGCAGTAGCCGAAAGGTGATTGGTGGGCACTGTGATGAAATGGTGCAGGACTACATATTTTGCAAATGGGCTTGGAACTCTTTGGAGCTGTCGGTCATAAGAGGCAGTTAGTTGGAAGTTGGCAGTGAAGTTCCGTGAGCGTGAGGATTTGTGTCTGGGTGGGAACAGTCTCAAAGAGGAGTTGTTCTGAGACTCAAAGGAAAAAAAATATTTTTTTAAAAAAGGACTGAGTTATTAGGATAGTCTGTAATAAAGGCTAAGTTGTGAAGTACAGTTCAGGGAAGGAGCTGGGTTCAAAGGTGAAAAGCCTTCTACATTGTGTGTAAAGGAACAAAGTGCTGTGAGAAGTTTCAACCATGAAACTCACTGGGTGACTCTGGGTGATTCATGTAACTCTCAGCCTAACCTCCCTCACAGGGTTGCTGTGAGGATAAAAATAAGCATGTACACAGCTCTGAGCTCCTTGGAGGAAGAGTGGGACATCAATCAATCAATCAATCAATCAATCAATCATCAACTTCATAACCAAGCAAGATTTCAGCCCTACTAAACAGTAGTAAAACCAACCAACCTAAGATAACGTCTTTAAATAAATATTCTTCTTTTTTAAAGTACATACGATTGAGTGCTTTCTGTAATAAGCCCTCCTCATGTCTGCAAAGCCATGTTATCAGGGTAAAGAAACCAACAGAGTTACCGAAGCTTCATTGTATACTTGGTGGCAGTGGAGGTATAAGTATACTTATACAAGCCAAAGTAACATCTCGAAGGTGAAAAACAACTGAAAACAAACTTGACACACATCCCCAACTCAGACCAAGCGCCACAGGTATGCCGGACAGAACTTTCCGTGCCATGATGCCCTCTTATGTGAGGGCATCCCTGTGGCTGTTCAAAACAGCCCTCTTTCTTTGGCTTGGATAATTGAGCATCTCCCATCCCTGTTATGACACTGCCTTGTTCTACTGCTTCATATGGCTTGAATTGTGCGTGCTTGTAGTCTACTGCTGTTGTGGACAATGAAGGGTGGCGCGGGGTGGGGGGCGGTTGTTATATTGTCATTAGCTGCCTTGAAAGTTCCTCAACATAGATAGTGCATGATACTATATGAATAGTAAATGAAAAAAGAGTGGAACAAAAAGGCTGGAGCCGTGGACACAAGCTTACGGGCAACCTTAAGACACCCCCCCATGGCCATCAAGCAGCTGCACTGTGCTTTTTGACATGAGTGCTATGGGAGGGATTTCCAAGAGTGGGTGTCCAGATGTTGTTGGAATACAAGTCCCATCACCCCCAGCCACAATGGCCAAAGGCCACTGTGGCTGGGGATGATGGGAGTTGTAGCTCAACAACTGGGGGGTCAGGGTTGGAAACTCCTGTGCTACAGATTCCCCTGTAGTGCCGTAGCAGATGGTGGGAGCAGAACACTCCTCTTGCAGCACACTCTGCATAACGGACTCCTCTAAAAAGATTACCATGCTCAGCAAGGAACGGGGTTGCTTGTCCAACCAAGATGGAATGGCCGGAATTTCAAACCCTAAATAACCTGATGGTGGACACTTGACAGTGACCAAACCCAGAGTTTCACACTGTCTCTTTCAGGATGGAATGGCTAGTACGGAATGATACCTGCCACAGGTCCATGGCCGTTCCCACTAGGTGAAGGTCTGGCCTACCAGATGGAGAAGCACTTGTAATAGATTCCACTATTAAGGAACTGTTTGGCTGCCTTCAGACGTAACGAGGGAACACAGGTCCAATGGACCCATGGTTCCGCACCCCCCTCTCCCTGCTCTCCGTCCGCATCCAGACATTCAGGAGAGCATCCTCTCTGCAGTCAGTGAGACTGCAAAGAGATGGGGGAGGCTGGCTGGCTGGGCTTCCTTCTTGACAGAAGGCAATTGGGCTGGAGTGAGGGAGGAGCTTCCTCCCTCAACTCCGGTTCCATGGGGCTGAAACGATGGTGCCAGCATTTGGATGCAACGCTGGCACCACAAAACTGGAGTCGAAGGTTCAGACTGGCATTCAGAGAGGGAATCCACAGCTCCCTTTTCATCTTCATCTCGGTTTCCCAGATTCGATCATGTGGCTAAGGAAAAGGTGATCATGTGGTGAAGGGACCTCTGGTTTCCTATTATGTCCGAATTTGTCCTCTGTCTCCTCATCTTTCAGCAGGAGTAATTTGGTAACAACCTGCACTGAAAGGGTAAATGCATATAAATATTTTTCTTAATAATAATTAATACATGATTAATGGAAATGAACTCTTGGGATAAAAGATGAGGAAGCACTTGCAAAGCCTGCGATGGAGATGATGGGGATAAATGATATCGAGACACCTGAACGTTGAGAGCCCATCTCTAAGTGTTTATGAAGCTGCAATACATAAAAATATTTATCTACGTCTCCTATGGAATGTGCCACAGCGAGCCTTAGAGTAATTTATCAGCTAAAAAAGCAATTTCCATTAATCACTCATTAATTATTAGTTAAGTGTCACCTTAATTTAAAGTGTGTTTCTGATGTGGCACATGCTTCGAAAAAACTTGCGCTTAGAAGAGAGAGGGCAACATCAAGGAGTCAAGTTCCTTGGCCTCTGGTGACCTTGAAACAACCCCTCTTGTGCCTAACCCACTGGGGACCTCTGGTACCTGTCAGATCCACAAAGAGGATCAATTCAGCGCCTTTGGAAATCACACTTTGCAGGAAGTAAACTGGATCAAATTCCTCTCTCCCACTTCACAAAACCCAGTACCGAGACCTGGGCTCACAGCATTCAAATGTTCCCATTTATCATTACAGCAGAACCCCGAGGAGCTCACATCTGCTAGGACCATAAACTGGACATGCTCCCAATTCCTAAGGAATGGCCCTCACTCAATATCCTCATCCTTAAACAAGGGAGCAATTAGGCAATCTTATTTACCTGCCATAAAATGAGATGTTAGCCATTGGGAGAAGTTGTTTGATGACCACAGCAAACAGAAATGTCTCCACTTGAAATGCCCCAAAACTCTTTAAAGTGAAACACACACAGAGAAAATATTGCCAGCTCTTCCCCCCACATGATCCCATAACTTCCTGCCTACCTGCCCACCTCCATCATGGGAATGGGATCAATTTCTTTAATACAATTGACTGGGGTGGCGAGCCTCCTAGTGTGAATTCTCCAACTTCAGAATGAGAAGCCGATGGCAGAGATGCTGCTGCTCTCTGATTTTCAAGACTGTTCCCATCAAAGCAGAAGATGTCACAGAGCAGTGTGAGAGCGGCAGGCAGGGGGACCACTGAAAGCTTCTGCATCTGGGGAGGTCCTGTTGCCAGATTTGGCTTATTTTCAGCCAAATTTTGGATTACGGCCCATTTGACCCACGAGTATACCCCTTAGGTTCTGGCAATGAGCCATTGACCAAGTTAAGCATTTCATAGGTGCCTGCCTGCCCGAATGCAGACAAGCAGGTACAATTCTGCAGCAATTATCAGGATGAAACAGGTGCCCTGTACACTTTTTCCTTGCCTCCAGCATCTGCTCCCAGCATCTGCTAGGTCACTACAGGGGATCCCATAATTTCCCAAACTTGGGTCTTGAGATGATGCTGAACTACAACTCCCATCATCCCCAGCCACAATGGCCTTTGAGATGATCAGACTTGTAGTCCAAAAACATCTGGGGACCAAGGTTAGGGACCCCTGCTGTAGCACGCATGCCAAATATGCCATCTCATCCTGGGATGCGACCGGTGTGTTGGCACTGTGCTGGAGTCACAGTGCCACTTTGGCTTGTGCTGGATGGCAAGAGGGAGAACTTGCAAACACAGGGGCTGAGCAGCATCACAATGGACCAGAGGAGAGAGCCATGGCACTGTGGTTGTGGCACCCACTGATGCCCACCAGGAGAGCCAGGCTCCCATGACAAGCTCCTTTTCTGGTCTCGGGAGCTCACAGATTCCCTGACATCCTCTTCTTCTCTTGCACAAGAGACAAGGTTGATCCCAGCCCCAACCCTGGAAAATGTCAGCCTGGAAATGGTCTCCTCAGAGTGATTTGCATGCATTACAAAACGACAGGTGACACCAGTGAGCAACCTCACCTAATGGATGATTAATGGTTTGATGCTGAGCATTCTCCTGCTCTTTGGGAAACTTCGGAGGCAGCTGGCATTTCCTTCAGACAGGATAGCAAGTGGAATTGCTTAATGAGCACACACGTATGGCAGCGGTTGGAAGCATGCCTCTCAAAGATGCGCTTCCACCACACAGAACTTAGCACAGCGATTCCCAACCAGGGGGCCTCTGGATGCTGCTGAACGACAACTCTGCATCTGAATGGGAGACGACGTGTGTGCGCGCTGCAAGGTATTCCCCTTAGGGGATGGGGCCGCTCTGGGAAGAGCATCTGCATGCTTGCTTGCTTGCTTATTTATTTATTTATGCCACATATTATTTATTTATTTAGCATATTTCTATGCCACCCAAAATGCAACTCTGGGCGGTTTACAATACAATAAAAACAACAAATAAAAAGGTCAAAATGTTACAATTTAAAATGTAAAACAATGTTAAAACTATTAAAAACCATCAAACTATTTAAAACCGTATCTAATTAAAAGCCTGGGTGAACAAATTTATTTATTTATTTATTCATTCATTCATTCATTCATTCATTCATTCATTCATTCGATTTCTATACCGCCCTTCCAAATATGGCTCAGGGCGGTTTACACAGAGATGCATATTGACTGCCATACAAATGCATATTGACTGCCTTTTTAAAAGTTGTAAGAGATGGGGAGGCTCTTATTTCAGCAGGTAGTGTGTTCCAAAGCCTCAGGGCAGCAACAGAGAAGGCCCGTCCCCAAGTAGTAGGTTGATTGCATGCAGAAGGTCCCAAGTTCCCTCCCTGGAAGCGTCTCCAAGATAGGGTTGAGAAAGCCTCCTGCCTGCAGCCTTGGAGAAGCCACTGCCAGTCTGTGAAGACAATACTGACTGAGCGAGATGGACCAAGGGTCAGTAGAAGGCAGCTTCCTATGTTCCCATGTTCCGTATCAATGACATCTAATCCCTGGAAACAAGACAGGATACATTGGCCATATTTGCACGGTTCGGCTCCCCCCCTTCCGTTCTCCTGTCTGCATTCGGTTGGAATGGACAGGCGGCTCTCTGTAGTCAGGGAGACTGCAGAGAGGAGGGGCAATTAGCTGTGTGGGTTTCCTTCTTGCATGAAGGACAGCCCGGACAGCCAATCATGGCTAGAAAGAGGGAGGAGCTTTTCCCCTCAACTCTGGTTTCAGCTAGCTCAGCCTGCAGTTCCACATTTGGATGTACTGCAGGCAGCTGGAAACCTTGGGTACGAGTGGTGAAACTCACTGCAACCCGAGGTTTCAGACTGGAGTTTGGCGAGCAAACCCTCGCTTTCCGTATGGGATCAGAATGGCATGTATATGGACATTCAGGTTTCACAACCTCTGGCCCCTTCAACTCCACATTCTCATTACATGTGAATGCAGCCACTGTAGACTTACAACTACAGAGACTCCCCAGCTCAAGATATCCCACAAGAGCAGTAAAATGAATGCACCACGAAGAGTTGTCTGAAGCCCAGAATGGGTGAGACAGCATGAGACACCCAGGGAGGGTCTCTGGGACCCAGGCACTACCAGGGACAAAGGCCCATCCTGCAAGCTCACCAACTGAGATTTGGTAGGTGTTAGTGCACGGAGCAGAACCTCCTCTGAACATGCTCTCCACATGTTAGGGCTTTAAAAGTGATCACCAACACCCTGAATTGCACCTGGAAACAAATAGAGAGCCCGTATCTCGTAAAGGGAGAGCATGATCCACTGAGAACCAACCATCGCTTCTTGACAGCTGCATTTTTCATGAGCTGCAATTCCCAAATCCCTTTCAAGGGCAGCTCTGCATAGTCAGACCTGCTTTCCTGGGACATTTGTCCGAGTCTGAGCCTGAGAATTTTCCTGTCGTGATTCAAGATGCTTTTTGCTGTCCGCACTTCTGAGTGACATTTAAAGAACGCAGATTTGATATTAACATCTGATAAGGTTTAAATTGGTCATGTGACATATCGGTCATTGCACTCGTCCCCTCTGCTACTGAACTTGGGTGGTCTGGAAGTGAAATGGGGCCATCCAAAAACAAGGTTGTCATTTCTTCATATTTGGGGACTCCCTCGGAAGGCACAACTATATTTGTTTGTAAACGGGAAGAAAATGCCATTTTAAAAATAGCCTGACAAAGGGGTGTGTGTGTGTGTGTGTGTGTGTGTGTGAGAGAGAGAGAGAGAGAGAGAGAGAGAGAGAGAGAGAGAGAGAGAGAGAGAGAGGGAGAAGGCCCATGTTCACCCTCTCTCCCTGGTGGCCCTTTGGAGTGAGGGAGGTAATGAAGAAAATAGGGAGGGGTGGATATGGTGGGCCCTCAGGCGATGGGGCCCCGGGTTCTTTGAATCCATCTGCTCAATTATAGCTACACCCGAATGAGTGTGTGTGTGTGTGTGTGTGAGAGAGAGAGAGAGAGAGAGAGGAAGGAAGGAAGGAAGGAAGGAAGGAAGGAAGGAAGGAAGGAAGGAAGGAAGGGAGACCCCTAAATTCCATTGACAGGGACATGATGTGTGTGTGGAGGCGCAATGTGTCTCTGTTAGGATTGGAGAAACCAAAATGTCTCCAAAGTGAAATCTGAAAAGGGGTTCGCCATTCCACCCAATGAGGAACATCTGAGATATTTGTCAGCCACTTTCTCCACATCTGTAGCCCCTGTGTGCAAACTGCACCCACTGCCTCAAATTCCAAGATTCTGGAAATAAACAGGTTGACCCTTGCCAAATGCATATCGCAATGATTTTTTGAACAAATACCAACAATCATTTCAACCACTAGTGTGGCTGTCCTTCTTTCCTATGCAAAATGTACCATATCTAGTGGCCACTTCTTTTTAAAGCACATTTCCTCTCCCCACCCCGTGCTCCATTTTTCTGCCTAGTGCTCAAATTATGAGGGGAAATAATGGGGGGGGGGGGCTATTGAAATCCACTAGCCTCACTCCTCAACACCCAATAATTTCACCAAATTATGGTGCTCCTAAACTTTCAAGAAAAGCAGCTAAGGGAGCCGTCTGAGAAGGTAAAGTGATCTCCTGCCCTCTGTGCACTTTCAGCATTTGCCCTGGTAGGAACATAGGAAGATGCCGTATACTGAGTCAGACCATTGGTCCATCTAGCTCAACATTGTCTACCCAGACTGGCAGCAGCTGAGCCTTCTGCATGCAGACATACAGGTGCTCTTCCCAGAGCAGCCCTACCCCAGTGGGGAATCTCTTACAGTGCTCACATGTTCTCCCATCCAAGTGCAACCAGGGTGGACCCTGCTTAGCAAAAGGGAAAATTCATGCTTGCTACCACAAGACCAACTCTCCTTTCCTTTCACTCATCATCAGTGTTAACCCTTAATAGAATTATGTCAATAAAAGTGATCCAGACTAGCAGAGTTTCCAGAACCTAAGGGGTATACTCGTGGGTCAAATGGGCTGTAAGCCAGAATTTGGCTTTTTAAAAGCCAAATCTGCCAACCTAGATCCAGAGACTAATTAGTGCAATTAGTGCAAATTAGAGCCAGCGTGGTGTAGTGGTTAGAGTGCTGGACTAGGACCGGGGAGACCTGAGTTCAAATCCCCATTCAGCCATGATACTAGCTGGGTGACTCTGGGCCAGTCACTTCTCTCTCAGCCTCACCTACTTCACAGGGTTGTTGTGAGGAGAAACTTAAGTATGTAGTACACCGCTCTGGGCTCCTTGGAGGAAGAGCAGGATATAAATTGTAAAAATAATGAATAATAAAAACAATAACCCTTTACTAAAAGGTGGTGACAATCTATCTCCCCACAATCAGCCTATATCATCCATGAAGCATCACTGCCCCAAGCAGAGAGCAGTGCATTATAGAAACAATTCTGCAGAATGTCAGGTATCCTCACAAATGGCCGGTGTGACACAAGCTTTGTCACAGCTACACTCTATTGGAGATTTTCTGCTCCCAATATTATTTGTTTGTTTGTTTGTTTGTTTGTTACATTTATATCCTGTTCTTCCTCCAAGGAGCTTGCTTATTTTTATTTTTATCCTCACAACAACCCTGTGAGGTAGGTTAGACTGAGAGATACATGACTGGCCCAGAGTCACCCATTGATTTTCATGGTTGAATAGGGATTCGAACTCAGGTCTTCCCGGCCCTAGTCCAACACTCTAACCACTACACTATGCTGCTGTTTGTGTAATTAAGTGTCCCACAGAAAGAACAGGTATATGGATGGTCAAATACATGAAAAACAACAATAAGGATGAGTCATGGTGCAAATTGCTGTGGGACTCAACCCCCTGTTTAGGGCAATGGTTCTGCATGGGGAAAGATGCACAATTAAGCTGGGAGTCTGCTTCTGAATGGCAAATGATGCGTTATTAAACTGAGAGTCTCTGCTCTGTAGTGGGGAAATGATAAACAGTTAAGTCAATTGTGTATACAAAACACAACAAAAACAGAGGATTGGAGAAATCTTTCCTTGGCTGGAGAATATATCTTCCCAGTCTAAATTCAAGTATTGTTCTAACAAACTGCAAAATCAGGACAACTCAAAATCTATCAGCTTACTTTACCTGTGACAAGGTAGGATCATCTATATACACCATCCTGATTTGTAACCTCTTGAATCATGGTGGGTAGTTTGAACTCCCTCCCTCCTTCCCTGCTAACTGAGCAAAGGCACCTTTTAAAGTGGTAATTCACTTGTATTTAGCACATGCAGAGCAACTGGCCCTAGCCAACCCTAGCACAGCACCCCTCCAGTGGTTGTTGCTTGCATTTAAAGGTAAAGTGTGCTGTCGTGTTGGTGTCGACTCCTGGTGCCCACAGAGCCTCGTGGTTGTCTTTGGTAGAATACAGGGGGGTTTAACATTGCCTTCTCCCGCGCAGTATGAGATGATGCCTTTCAGCATCTTCTTATATATCACTGCTGCCCGATATAGTACCAGTGGGGATTTGAACCAACAACCTTCTGCTTGTTGCTTGTATTTACCTTATGTTTATTTTTGATTGTGAGCCCTTTGTGATAGGGAACCATCTTATTTATTTCTATTTCTATTTTTCAATGTAAACTTCTTTGACAACTTTTGTTGAAAAGTGGAATATAAATATTTGTAGCCATAATATCTCTCTCTCTCTCTCTCTCTCTCTCTCTCTCTCTCTCTCTCTCTCTCTCTCTCTCTCTCTCACACACACACACACACACACACACACACACAAGCTGCTATTCAGGGATGCAATGTCGGCCTCACACTGGGATCTGCCTTCTTCTACCTGCCCTCCCATTGATCAGGAGGTCTGGCCAGGTGATTAGTAGCACCCTTCCTAATGAACATTAGATTTGGAAAGTTGGGGAGATGAGAGCTGTTTGCATATGCCGAGTAATTAGCCCGGCATCAGCTCTCAGCTGTCAAAAGATCAGCGCCCATTGACAGTTTACTTTAAGTGGCCCAATTAGCATAACAAATGACTCGCCAAAAGTTCTGAAGGCATCCTGTTGATTAATGCCATTCATCTTGCAAACCGGCAGCAGACGGCTGAGCCGAGCCGCTCCGTCCTAATGATTATTATTACACACATATATGTTTAGACATATTAAGGCTCGCTGTCAGAGAAGTGATGTAGTTTACAAATCACTTAGGTGCCTTTAAAAGCATTAAAAATAGGCTGTATAATGCAAGTAATTGGAAGAAAGCTCCAGTCCCAAGACAATGTTCGAGAACTAAAGTTGTGTCTCTCGGATTCACTCAGAAAGGAAGAAGGTGGGGATCACCTCTAGGCTGCAGATGCACGCTAGCAAAATTGCAATAGCTTCTCCTTGGAAAAGCCTCAGAATTGTGGGGAAGTCAAGCAAGTGGGGGTATGTTTAGGAAAAGGGTATGTAATACTTTGGACACATTATGTGAGGACCTAGCTCCCTTGAGAAGTATATAATGCTGGGGAAAGTTGAAGGAAAGAGAAGAAGTGAAGGAAAGAAGAAGAAGAGAAGAAGACGAGCAGCAGCAAGGTGGATGGACTCGATGACGACAGCCATGAATGCACCACTGAGAGACCTGAAAGGCCAAGTTGAAGACAGATCATCCTGGAGAGAATCTATCTATGTGGTCGCTAAGAGTCAACACCAACTTGATGGCACTTAATCAATCAATCAATGTAAGCCTGGAGTTCTCAGTAGAAGAGCACATGATCTCTCAGAAGAAGAGCACATGATTCCGTGTGTGTGTGTTTGTGTGCAGACATTATCTGAGGCATTTCTCCAAAACTCTAGCATTCTCTTTGAGCTTCCACTTATCCTGGAAAGAACCCTGAAATTCTCTATTGAACTTTGCTTTGGAGAAATTCCATTTCCAACCCTAAGTGCCTAAGGTCCTAGTTTCCATTCAGCAGCGGCATCTCCAGTTAAAGGAATTTGGAATCGGGTGATAGAGAACGCCCTTCACGGCCTGAGAGACTGTGCACTGGTTCTCCTTCAAGCATTTGCTCTACATGTGAAGAAGTGAGTGGGCAAGAGGACAGCTAGCCCTTGCAAGTCATTAGGCAAGGGGTGCACATCCATGTATGAGCATGCATCACCCTTAGGATCCAGGGCATGGCCAGGGCCAGGAACTGGTACCACTGGACAGCTGCTATTGTTGCTTATTATGTGTTGTCTCAATAATAAAAGAACATGACGTGTATGTCCCTTTGAGATGAGGCCCAACAGGCCACAGCGAATGGAAGTGTGTCACCTTAAGTGGCGCAGCAGGGAAATGCTTGACTAACAAGCAGAAAGTTGCCAGTTCAAATCCCCACTGCTACTATATCAGGCAGCAGTGATATAGGGAGATGCTGAAAGGCATCATCTCATACTGCGCAGGAGGAGGCAATGGTCAACCCCTCCTTTATTCTACCAAAGAAAACCACAGGGCTCTGTGGGCACCAGGAGTCAACACCGACTTGATGGCACACTTTACCTTTAATGGAAGTCTGGTATTTGGGGGTTTTCTTGTTCAAGGGAAGTAAAGGGGCAGAGCAGGGGGCTCGTGTGAAACGTCACCCAAGTACTAACCAAGTCTCAGGAGCAATAGGGGGGTGCCGCTGTTCTACAGCTTTACAGAGTGTCACACTGAAGCAAGATAGGTCCCTGACCTGAGCACCAACAGTATAAATTTGGCAGTCTTAGAAGCAAGAGCAGCAAGGGACAAACAGGAGCGAGTGCATCTTCACGTTCCCCTAAGCTGCGTTTCAGTTTGGGATGAAGATGATAGGGTCAAGTGGGGAAGATGGGTTTGAGTAGAGGTTGGAAGGAAGGGAGCTGCAGCCTCATGTCTGTGCTGTGTGGGTGGGTGAATCCCAAGCATAAAGGCCAGCAAAAGGAGAAAGGGAAGTTGTTGAACGGAGCAGGAGACATCCAGGAAGCTCAAGGTGGTGGCGCTGCGAGGAGCTCTGGCTAATAGCAAGGTGACTAGCCACCGTTGGCATTAAGGAAGCCAGCCAGGGCTGGAGGCTTGTTGCTCTTCCAGGGATGGCCCAAGGTACTGCAGCACCTGAGGGGAGGGGCTTGCCTTGGTGGGATCCAGCCCCCCCCCAAAGGACCCTTGCAAGTTTTAGAAGTGCATGGGGAGCAGAGAGGAGGGAAGGTGTCTTGGCAAAGAGGCATCTTTTAACGTGGTGATTCTCTTTATTTAGCAGGGGGAGAGTAAGTGGCCCTCTCCACCCCCAGCACAGGACCTCCAGTGACTGTTGCTTATGTTTCTTTTTAGATTGTGAGCCCTTTGGGGACAGGGAGCCATCTTATTTATTTATTATTTCTCTGTGTGAACCGCCCTGAGCCATTTTTGGAAGGGCGGTATAGAAATCGAACGAACGAATGAGGGTGGCTAGCAGGCTCCTTCGTGCTCCTTGTGCTTTTTGCAAACAGGAGAGGCACTCTTTGCCAGGTTTCCAAGGCCGGAGTCAGATCTGTCCCAAAGAGCTGCTCCAGTGGCTGGGGTGGGGTGACGCCCCACCCTGCAGTAATCTGCAACCAGAGCTGACTGCCATGCTTTGCCTCATGGGAGGGGCTGCCCCTGGGCAACTCAATGCAGAAAACAAACCCCACAAGCCCTGCACACAGAAAGCTAGTATGTCAGGGAGAAGGGCTCCAGCTGAAGTTTCTTCTTGATATGATGATTGTATACATGCAGGGCATCTCTTTATATGGCTGAGCATTCAGTTATGTGAGCATCTGCCCTGAAGCCTGATGTGGTCAAGGACCACTCATCGGGTGGGCAGAGGCACCAAGTGCACCCCCAAAAGTGGCTTCCCCCCCCCAACTGGCCCCCATTTCTGTTTCAGAAACCTACTATGTGGGACACAGCTTGCCCACCCATTAATGCATGCTGCCCCATCTGTGCTGCCCTCCGTGATTTATTTTATTTTATTTTAGTGCTGCCACTGGATGTTGTACAGCCCAGAAACAAGTTCACCACCTGAGTGAGAGCTGGACCCAATTTATCTGAGAAACAAAGGAACAAGGCATGAGTTGGGATCCACAACGTGCGGGTGGATCAAAAGATCGGTAGGGGGTAGCAGGCGATCAAGACGGAAGAGAAATGAAACGAGAGCCTAAACTAGGTTGAAGCAAGGAAGGCTCTCTAAAACAAGTGGCAGGTACATCCATAATTCTTATGGATTGTTCGTATTTCGGGAGCTCCATAATAAGTATTATGGATGGAGTTTGTCCATATTTTCTTTGCAAAGGCAGAATTGTGTGTCTGAATAAACCTCAATCAGCCCTGCCTTCGGTTTCGGTGTCTGAGAGAAACAGGCTTCTGGAAGGAGCAAAAAAGCATCGGGAAGACTGCTTGCTTTAAAAAAACAACAACAAGCAAAGGATACAGTTTAAATAGAAATATACAATTAATTAAAGCATATTTAATCTCTTGGTTGACATACCCACCCTGGAAACTGAATTTTTTTGCACAGAAAACTTAGGGAATATAATGACCACTAGGCACTAGTGGTCTGTTCTCCAACTTTATACTTAATAATTAAAATAATTTAAATGATGGAATCAGTTAACCCCTGATAACTGAGCAAAGAAGCATCTTTTAAAAGTGGTGATTCCCTTTATTTAGCACGCGGAGAGCAACTGGCCCTATCCAACCCCAGCACAGCATCCCTCCAGTGGCTGTTGCTGGTGTCAACCTTATGTTTCTTTTTAGATTGTGAGCCCTTTGAGGACAGGGAACCATCTTATTTATGTATTATTTATTTTTCTATGTAAACCACTTTGAGAACTTTGGTTGAAGGGCAGTATATAAATATCTGTATTATTATTATTATTAGTAGTAGTAATAGTAGTAGTAGTAGTAGTTACTCACTCAGACTTAGTAGACTGGAATTTGCTAGAATGCACTGCCATGGTAGACATGGCAACTAGCTAAATTTTAAAAGGAGGTTAAACAGATTCAGGGAGGAGAGGTTTATCCACAGCTATTAACCATGGTGGCTGTATAGAACCTCAATATTCAGGGGCAGTATATCTCCGAAAACCAGCTGCTGGGGAGAAGGAGTGGAAGAGAGTTGTCTGCGCAACCTTCATGTCAGTCCAAGGTTTGTTTCTGAGGATAAAGGGGCTGGGCCAAAGGTTTAATGGGAAGGGGAGGTAGTGGATTTTTGAGGATGGATTTGAAGTGAGGGGGCACCTGATTAATGTTCAGGCATGCGAGCACAGACAGCAAGGGAGAATTCCGGGAGAGAGAGAAGAGGGGAGAGTGGATTCCAAGCACCTGTAGAATCATAGGGCTGTGGGGCAGTGTCCCCTGTAACAGGGGTTTCCAGAGGTTGTTGACTACAGCTCCCATAATCCTCAGCCAAAGGCCATTGCAGCTGGGGATGCTGGGAGTTGTAGTCAACAACATCTGAAGTTCCCTGTTACAGGGGGCCCTATTGTGGGGCCTATCTGGTCTTGGCCCATTTCAGTCCAAAGCAAAGTGTCAGCTGGTTGTGGCTGCAGTGGACCTGAAGTGAAACAATCAGAGCTAAATCCTTCCCTCGGTAAGGGGGAATCATCAGCATTTTTAAGGGTGGGCCTGAAGGGCTGAAGCTTTGCCTTGGAGGGTCAAAAGGTTCCGCCCAAGCCAAGCAGGACCCACCCCTGAAGTGGGGCCAAAGCAAATAGAAGACCCCCACCCCCTTGAAGCTCCGAGGCGGTCCCCCCTGAAGCAGGGATGCTTCATACAACCCTATGTAACAACTGCAGAGGTCGCTGGGTCGCTCCTGCAGAATGAGTCTATCTCAAGAGAAGAGGAAACCTTTTGGCGGCAGAGGAGGGTGACCGCTTGCCCCGTCATCTCAGGACAACAGAGGAAAGGAAGAGAAGAGGACTGCATTTGACTAGCAAGTCTCTTCTCCATGTCCCATCTCCTTCACAGCCCACAAGGCGGCCAGAGAAGCTAGGGCTGATGAGCTTTCAGCCTAGCTGTACCTGTGGTTCCTGCCCCCCCAATGCATGATGTTGGACTGACGGTGAGCCCAAAGGATATCTTGGATGCCGAAGTGGCTGTGTAGTGAGAAGGAGCGCATGGCACAGATCCTCCTGCCTCGGAGGTGGGGCGGAGGAGAGCAAGAGGCGCGGCCTTTTCTGCAGTGCCTCCTCACTTGCTCAAGAGGTGTGCTTGGACTTCAACATTGCCCACCCCAATAGGGCTGGTTTCCTCTGTAGTGAATGTGTTAATCTGCCGCTGCTTCTGTTCTGCTTGGCTTTGATTTTATCTGAAAGCTTCTAAAACTGCTTTGATTGTACTTTTATATTTTTTTAAAAAGTCAGGGTTCTAGACATACATTGAAAGATAAAATAAACGTTCCAAACTATGCAGGACACCGATGATTAAAGCCCCTCCCCCCATTTCAAAATACTCCAAATTACCACGACCACCACTACGACTCCTTTGTTAAAATTGCATGGCAGCTTGATCCATAAATAAATTAAACTGGAGAATTTGGGCAACAGCTGATTTCGTCCCATAGCAGAACGTATTTGGGGATCCATCTGCCTCTGTCATTTTATGTCTGTGATGAAGTGAAAATCCTTCATTCCCTCCAAGTGCTTTTTTTGGGGGGGGGAAATCTATTTTTACTGTGGATATTAGAAACCTGAAGGCCAGGGGACCCGAGCACCAGATTGTGAGGGAGACACTAGCCAGAGCCACTAATTATTTCCAAGGGCATCTAACTAGCAGCGTTCTGGTTTTTATTTGTCCCATGTGGTGATCCATTGGGTTTGTGGACTTTGGCATGTTTTATGGGTGGAATTTATCATGTGTTTATTGCTGGCCAATAAGTCATCGGGGGTGGGGGGGTGGGGAGCCGTGCCAACTCTTTGATGTCTGAACTATCATGGATTAAAATAAGCAAGAAAGAGCAGGCCAGAGCGACGGGGTGTCATGGGGAGGGATTCGAATTATGAGGCAAGACCCCGAAGATATCCATTGATTGTAACTGGTGTAAAAATAGATCCATGTGCTTTACTATGCACACTAGAGGTGATCCAGGACATGGCAATGGCAGCTTCCTCTGCAGAGCAACTTAGTACTCAGACCACTCTGTGCCGTAATTTACTATGGTGATACTACTGTAGTTTTTTCTTTTGAACGGATGTTGCCCTGAGTATTTTATTAACAGAAAAGCAACGACTGCCATTAATAAATGCCCCTGACCTGTGTGGCAGTTTCATCATACGATTGCTGCTACTATAGTCAGTGGTCATTTTTATTTAATTGTATGTCACTTTGATTGAATTCAGAGGAAAGCAATGGACGCCATTTATAAAGGAAGGTTACCCAATGGTTTGGTAATGTACTACTACTGCTAGTACTTTACACAACAGCTGCCATGCGGACTAGCGTTGCGACCACACAACAAGGGAGACTGGATGCACCTAAGAAGTTTGCAGAGCTAGGAGAAGCTGTGATGCTCCACAATGTTGTGCAGAATAGTGGAAGACCTTCCTGGGACACATGCAAGGGTGCCACGCCGTGTTCCAGGCGTGGTGCAATGTGTTTCACAACCTCTTTTCCAGCACATCATGCAACATGTTTTGCAATGCATTGTGCAACCTCTTGTGCAATTGTCAACATTCTCCACTAGTACAAAACTTGTCTGAAATAGAGTGTGAAATCCTGGAAAAAAGACTGAGGATGGGGCGGGGGCGGGAGTGAGTGAGTAGGAAATACCATTTTTTCCTGTGGGGTGGGGGTGGGGAATGGAAAAAACCCTGTTTTTCCCTATTCCCCACTACCAGGCCTTCACATTTCTACTCTGAAACCAATGTTCCTTTTTTCCTTAACCGCATTGTGCTATGTTGTTGTGCTACTACAGCAGCATTATGCTAGCATTAGGTCATTGACACCCCCTTTTGAAATCACAGAAGCCAGGGGTTCTCCAGCTTGGGTTCCCAGATGGTGTTGGCCTACAACTCCCATCATCCCCAGCCACAATGACCATTGTAATGTCCAGTCTTCCTTCCCCTCCAGACCCCAAGGAAGGGAGCCCCACACATTTCCCAGATAGCATAACCCCGTGGCTGTTAAACCCGAGCTTTTTGTCTTAGACGGGCTACGACTGAGACTACAAAGAAGTTCTGTACAGCACGTTGAAAGAACTTCTCTGCGCATTCGTATATAATCTACAGCTAAGCATCAACCCAGTGTACAAAACACAAAGGTGTCTATTGCTTAGATAAGCACCCACTGGATAAAAAGCACCCCTGTGGTGGCCTTAGCTTTGCATTAGCATCCCGGATGAGCACCCACAGCTGAATCCCTGAATTTAAGATTCATCCATCAGAATTTCCTGGGGGGGGGGGGGTGGTTGGAGAGAGAGAGAGAGAGAGAGAGAATGAAGCGAGGGAAAGGCAGCTCGAGAACAAAGTATAAGTATAGGATGGATCAGCCAAATTGTTCCTAAATGGCGCTTTAGTTGGAGCTCTCCATGGGGGAGAAGCAGCCAGCTGCATTAGCGCACAGACTGAACGCAAGCGCTTTGGGAAAAGAATGGGTGGCAAGCAATTTGCATCCGTTTTCTCCTTTTGTGTGCATGTATTTGTTGTCATTGCTATTTCAGGGGCCAACACAAAGCTGCACCACTGGGTAGCATTCACAAGGGACAAGGCCCCATCCCTGAGTTCCAACCCATTTGCCAAATGCCTTTGCATGGGGAGGGGGATTCAAGGCAAACCCCAACAAGGCCAGAATCCCTCTGCAGCCAGAAAGCAGCTTTTTGATCTGGTGAAGAAGCAAAGACCTGCAAATTCTGGACACCTGCCGTTCCCCTGGCCTTGCAAAGGAGGGGAAACAGAGAGGGGAACAGCCATCTCATGAATATGAAGAGACATGGGCAAATGCCATCATTTGCATAGAAACACCTTCATTCACTGAACGGAGTTGTTTACACTCCCGGAATAATTCAGGCGGGTGTTCTGTGCAGTTGATCCGTTGCACTGTTTTGGTTTCCTCCCGAGCAGCGGTGGGCATCTTGTTCAGCTCGGAGGGCTACAGTGGAAATATCTAATGAGCCAGAGGGCCAGGGCTCATTTGTAAATGTTCATGGTACATACATAACAAACAGCAACTCCATTACGGAGGAGGCTGCAAGCTTTTCTTTCTGATTTATACTGAGCAAGCACCACCTGTACCTTTTTAACCCCACGACTTGTTGAACCTGTGCAAGATCAAGGTTTTTGTGCGGGGTTGAGCTTTAGGATAATCCCAAAGCTTCAGGATTCATGGACAAAGTTCTTTGCAGAGTTTGGAGGGCAGAGCAAGAGCTCCACCCTCCAAGGGAGCAACCAGATGACTAGCTGGTCTGTTGAAGGCTTGCTGTGCAGCTCAGAACACAGGAGGAGGAGGGTGGACATGTGATTTTTGCTTCTCTCTGCTCTTTGCAAAAGCCCTTTTCGCTTTCACCAGGGGTGTCCAACTGGGGCCCTCCAGCTGATGCTGGCCAACAGTGCCCATCATGTTCAATCACGGTGGCCAGTAGCCAGGGGTGATGGGATTTGTAGGCCAATATGTCTCGGATGGCTGTGGGAATGGGGACCCATATTTGGGGGATCCCTGGTCTAATCGATACAGACCTCTTTGTAGACATAGCCAGTGAAAGAAGGAACATCTGGTCAGTGCAACCATGCTGACAGGCACCACTTTCCAGCTGTGGCTCATGTGAGTCTGGTGCCCGTCTTGTGCCATCAACACATGGCTGTGCAATTAAGAGGACAAGATGTGCCCTGTGGGAGTGAAACCTAGTCCAGCTTTCATCACCGGAAGCCCAGCAACCACAGGTTCCTAGATGGCCCCCAGAAACTGGCCAAGGGTTCACTGGTAAACCACAGCCTATCTCCTCTGACTCTGCTTTAGAGGATGTGAACAAGCCCTCGGTAGAACCATGAGGCCACACAGTTCTCAGTGACCCTCCCCAGCTTGGACACTCCCTTTCTCCAGCTCGTTTGCAAAGAGTATGTTGCAGCAGACCACATCTGGTCACAGACTGAAAGAACGGATATCGACTAAGATGTCGCACAAGCGAATAAATCCCTTTGGTCTGTCCGTGGACAAGGATCTGACCTTTCATGACTGTGTTCCAGAACTAGCAAAAGGGAGCGATCCCATCATGCCCAAACATAAATTGGACATTCTTGCAAAAGAGAAAGCCCTGGCTCGTGCATTCAGTGGGAGATGCCAAGGATGGATAATAGTGGAAGGGCAGCAAGATCCCCTCTCCATGATGCAGGCTCATCTTCTATCAACCACTGACATTCAGAATCCCAGAAGGCTTGTACGAAGATGTGCATGTCATCCAACCCGCTTGCCCACAGATTTCTAGGCATCCAGATGTCTGAGGCACAAATTACATATTATGCAGAGTTCTGTGATTCTTCCCTCTGCATATTTTCAACCCAAAGCAGACCTGGGCAAGCTGGATCTGGGGAGAGGAAGGAGGGCGGGCAGAGAAAGCGGCTGCTGAATCCTTCCCCTCTAGTCATTTATTTATTTATTCTTGCTCAATGTTGTCTCCCCAGCTGCTTTTTTACCAATTGGGAGAAAGATACGAGCCCCACTTCTCTTCTCCACCCCCCACGTGGGTGAAAAGACAGTTTGGGGAGGGTAACGTGGGGCTGAAAAATGACTGGAGGGGGGAGAGCTTGGCAGCTTCTGCCCTCTCGCCCCACTCAGACACAGCCAGCCCAAGACTAATTTGGTTTGAAAAAAGAATAAAACCCAGAGGAAAGAATCACAGAGCTCTGCTTCAATGTCTAGCTTGAGCCTGAATTAGTCGCAATTGTCGTCCTACTAATTGGCCTCCAAATGAGTGCCACAGACAATGACTAGGCTCCAAATATATCGTCAGCTTTGCCACCCCACTCGATCCAGAGCACCTCACTTCTAGCTGCAGAGAGTTTGCCTCTCCAGAGCAAAAAACCAGGGAGGGCAGCCATGCCTCTCTTCTCCCCTCATGCCAACTCAGCTTGGCCTTTTGTCTGGCGTCAACCTGGCAGGGGTTGCCCATCTTTTGTGGGGTTAATGAAACCCTGCCAGCAAAACGGACCGCCGCTCTCCATGGCAGCTGCCACCAGCTGAGTGTCAGGCTTGGTTAATATGCAGATGTGTGGAGGCGAGGCTGACGCACCTCATGCCCTGGGCTTGAAACCGATCCGTGTCCTGTGTTGCGAATGGACGTTTGCCTGCAAGTCAGCTAATTTTGTCTGGTAAGCTGTAACCATGTCTTCTCCTGCTGGTTCGAAAATGGATCAGAGAGGCAGTCTGTGCTCTCAGCACTGAGGATGGCTGACTTAGCGAAAGTGGGAGGAAAGAGATGGACACAGAGAGAAACTGCCTACTCTCTCATTTGCTGCCTAAGCACAGCCCATCGTTTCAAATGTGCCAGCTGGGGCCAATGGCGTCATGAACCAGCCCCTTCTTCCAGTTGCAAATCTCTGGCCATGCATCAATCTAGTATCTCTTCTGAGATGATGTCCTTGATTGGGCAACCCTCTCTTTCTTCAGTACAGAGGCTTGCAACCTTGGGTCCCCAGCAGTTGTTGTACTATTCGTACCATCATCCTTGGCCATGATGTCCGAAGAATGAGGGAGAGGAGCAACCACTGTAGATACAGGCACACAGGAAGTTGCCTTATGCTGAGCCAGACCATTGGCCCATCTAGTCTACACTGACTGGCAGCGACTCTGCAAGTCTTTAGGCAGGAGTCTCTGTCTCCGCCCTACCTGGAGGTACCAGGGAGTGAATCTGGGACCTTCTGCGTGCAAACATGCAGATGCTCTTCCACTGAGCTTTGGCCCCATCCCCTAAGGGGAATACCTTACAGTGCTTAGCTGTAGGCACCCATCCAGATGCAAATCAGGGCAAGTCCTGCTTAACCAAGGGGGCAATTCCTGCTCACCACCAGAAGACTAGCTCTACTCAGCAATACTGAGCTAGATGGACCAATGGGCAGATTCGATGGAAGGAAGCTTCATACGTTCATATGGGAAGCAGCAGCAGAGGGAGAGGAAGACTCCACAGCAGCAGCAGTGCCCGGCTCAGACCAGGCACACCATTTTTGGTGACTTATGACATTGCCTGCATGCATGACATGGCAGGGGATTCTGCAATTTGATGGCATATATGTCGGCAGGTAACCATTGGGTACTCCCGGAGGACTTTTACAAAGAGCGGCGGAGTGGAGTGATGATGTTTCAAGAGGACGGGAGGTTCCACTCGAGGCTGGTTCCCACATGGAGCACTACGCCTGATTTTGCAGTAGTGACTGACTGTGTGTAGTGATGCCACTGAAAAGTGACCCATTTGCAATGCCTTCAAGTGATACGGAAGATCTGTCTGTAGTATTCGACTGGTGATCTTTGCTTCACACATGCAATATCAACCCTTAAGCCTTGCTCAGATTCTCCTCCGCATGTGTTCAAGAAATGCTTGAATGAGAATGAGAATGACTCTGTCCACTGGCCACACGCCTGGTAGCAGCCCATTAGCGAGGCAGGGCCTTCTGGGCATTCAGCGGGACACACGTGTAGTAGACCCCTATTTTCACTAACACTCAATATACAGCTGTCAATTGGTGTGACCAGTGGGTGCACCAGCATTCAGGGCATGAGATGATGATGATGATGATAATAATGACAATGAATATCTATACACCTCTTTTCAACAAAAGTTCTCAAAGTGGTTTATATAAGAAACAAATAAAATGACCCCCTGTCTTCAAAGGGCTCACAATCTAAAAAAGAAACATAAGATAGACACCGGCAACAGCCACCGGAGGGATGCTGTGCTGGGGATGGATAGGGCCAGTTGCTCTCCCATTGCTAAATCAAGAGAATCACCACTTTTAAAAGGTGCCTCTTTGCTCAGTTAGCAGGGGTGGGCACACTTGTGCTTTTCCTTCATGGATCCACTAGATGGGGAGGGAGACAGAAGTTGTGAAAAGGGGTGTGATGTTACAATCATAAGCTTTGTAGAATTCAGAACTACAGCATTGAAACATGTCTATTACTACATGTTATATTCAGCAATCTCCACTGTCTAGTGTACGGGGTGGGGGGAAACCTGGCCCATCAACCTTTGTTGAACTACAACTCCCATCATTCCCAGCCACAATTTATCCCAGTCATATAATGTATTGTAGCTGGGGATGATGGAGGTTGTAGTTCAACAACCGCTGGAGGACCAGTTTTGCCCACCCCTCATGCAGGGTGTAGGGCAGGGGTTCTCAAGCTTGAGTGCCTTTCACCCACTGGGGCTGGGGATGATGGTAACCGTAGTCCAACAACACAAATCCTGGTGTGTGTGTGTGTGTGTGTGTGTGTGTGTGTGTGTGTAGGGGTGTAAAGGCTGGAGGTACATTTTGGAAGGGGCCATCACACAGTAGAAACCCTTTGCATGGCCAAGGTCCCAGGTTCAGCTCTTGGAAAAGGATCCCAGGTAGAAGTGTTCAGAAAGATCCCTACAGAAAGAAGGATGCCAACAAAGTGCAGAAGGCAGCTCCGTAAGCTCATAAGGTTATAAAAAGACCTTGCCATGGCTGTCTTCCCAGAGCCCTATAGAGGCAAGTGAGAGGTACGGATGGGGAAGACACTTCTGGGTAGACATCAGCCATGCTGGACCTTTCAAAAATGCCAGGAGAAAAGGGAGATGGAGCCCAAGATGAGGCTTAATACAGAGCACCTGCTGTCTTCCTGTGTGCCAAGACTGCAGCCTTTCCAGAGAGCCAGGATACAATCGTCTTGTGCCTGATGAATAGCCGGGCCCAGCGTGCTCCATCAAAGGGCCTCTTTACTATAATAATTGTAGGTGGTGACTTGTTGTGATATATCTCTGCTGGTGTGTGGTGATAACATCAGTAGATTTGTTGTGGGCTGGCTTCTCTCTCTCTCCTCACTAAGCCTTTTCCCTATCCCTGTGCAGAGCCTGGAGGAGCAGAAGAGGCCCTCTCTTTGGCTTGGCAGGGCTGCACCCTGTCCTGCTTTGCAGGTGGGCCGCCACTTGAATTTGGGCTCCAGACTTGTTTGGGGGAGGTGGGAGATGTCCTCACCTCAGGGCCCCCCAAGATACTTGATGCCTGTGATTCCAAAAGAAAATGCTGACAGATACTCCTGTTCCCAAAATAAAGAGCCTTTCCACAGAAGGCTAAATGTCTCTCTGATCTCCTGACTGAGAAAGAGGGTGTGTTGGCTCAGAGCTAGAGAATGGAGAATGACAGTCTTGGTTCCAAATAACTGGCATAAAAAAGCACCTGGGCAATGATCTACCAGATGCCTGTGAGTATGCAAGTGCACCTATCCAGTAACTCCAGCAGAATATCTTCTCTGGCACCGAAGGCAATTCCCAAACTCTGCCTCTTACTCAGATTTCTGACATCTGAGTAAGAGGCAGAGTCTGGGCATTTGGTGAGCTCCCCTCCATCACAGGCTCTACCCCCCCTAGGAGCATCAGTAAGGAGAAGGCGCCCTCTACAAAGGGGCAAGGGCCAGTGTGACACCAAGGGTAGGCAGGCCAATCCACACTCTGTCCGATTTGCAGGTTTGAAAATTCTGAGCTCTACATGGTAAGCTGGACCATGCTGCAGATTTCAGTTATTGCCTGGACAGAGAGTAGAGGGGTTACATATACTCCAAGAAGGCACGATCACAAACCTTCCCTCCTGCACATATAGCGGACCTGCTCACCTCACCCACATTTCAAGGCACAGATATTTGTTCTTTTAAAAACTGGCTGACATCTTGACTAACGTTGCACTGGTGCCAACATGTTGCATGAGCCAGTTCCACCACTGGGAAAGGAGCTTGCATTCCAGAGGATGCAACGGGATGCAATGGCACAATCCGTGGTGTGCTTGCTGCTATTAAAACACCTCTTCAATCCAGACATGTTGCAGGGCATGACACAAAGCTACCCCATATCCTTGACCACGTGCAACGTGTGCACAATCAGACCAGGAGCAGAAGAGATGACAGAACTTTCCACCAGGGGTGCATCTAGGTAAAGTTGGTGCCCAGAACTGAAGGGCTTTGGAGGCCCCTCCCCCCCGCGGGCCCCCCGCTGTGAGTTTTAAAAAAGCCTCCACAGAAGCATGCTGCCGCTGCCGCGCAGCGCAAAAACGCGGCAATAATTTTAGCCACCATGTGTGTTGCTGGGATGTGGCGGGTGGAAGCGGCAGTGGGCGGAGCCAGACGCACACATAGCGGCTGGAATTATTGAAGTTTTCGGCATCATGGTTCAGTGCAGTGGGGCAGCATCAGGGAAGGCGCAGGGTGGGGTGGTGGCAGGAGGCCCCCTTGAGCCTTTGGAGGACCCCCTGGACCTAGGAGGTCCAGGGGTAAAAGCGCCTCTGCTTTCCACATCCGCTCAGCTACGTGGCCTTCTGGTGTGGGTGCCTCTTTGTTCACTGCCCCCCCCCCCCGCAGTGCAGCTTCAGTCTAGATGCCAGCCAGGGTTCCTTCTACTTCCTGGATTAATCATGTGGGAGATCACACAATGAACTGGATGATGCCATGACCTAACATCTGATGCAACAACATCACCGAGGATCTGTGAAGTAAATCACATAGGGTGACACCACCAGTTAGATTTGGCTACATGATAATGCCACGGAGGACAAGTAAGGCCAGTTGAGACCCTGGGCCATTTCCAACACATGTACAACCGGTGAGCAGTTTCCACTCGGCCCTCTTTCGCAAGCTCTTTTCTGAGGTTCTCTCCACGTGTTCACGGAATGCAGGGAGAGCAGAGTGGAACCCACCTGTCAGTTCTTCCCCAGTGTTGGCATGCATAGTTGGCCATGCCTTCGACCTGTATGCATTTGAAGGCCTGAAGAGGGCAAAAAGGCTCACCCTATGGATTGGGAAACCCAATGGCTGAGAGAAGCCTGCACACTGAACCTCCCCTTCCAGACATCCTGCCGGATGCACAGAATTCAGGGGTGTGGCCTGTAGGCACATCAAAATTGGGGTGGAGCTAGTGAGCAGAACAATTTGGGGCCTGGATATCTGAAGGACCACCTGCTGCTGAATGTTTCTGCCCACCCAGCCAGGTCATTAGAGTGGGCTCTGCTCCACTTGCCAACATTGAGGGAGGCTCAGTTGTCTTGCTTGCGGGTTTCGGTAATTGCCCCCAGACTTTGGAATGCTCTTTCCCTGTGCATCTCTGCTCACTGGCTTCCCTGGCTGCCTTTAAGAATCAAATGCAGTTTGTTCAGGCTTTTGCCCTTTAGAGGATGCTGGCCTCTCTCTTCACTTGCTGCTCTGCCTTTGTGTTTGATATTGTATTGATGGTTCAAATGTGATTTTATGAATGTTACTATTTGTATTTTAACGTTTCAAACTAGCTTGGTTCAAATTTATAAAAGGCAGTTTAGAGATCTAAAAGCAAACAAATGAGTCCTGCTTCCCCACACCATGTACACATCCAGTGATTGGGAGACATTCAGTCACTCTTTATGCCTTAGATGCTGAGGTCTACCCTGAACCATTCATATAGGGTAGACTACTAACACAGGTAAAAGAAGCCTTACTTGTTGCTAACGGTCCTCATGGAAAGCCAGTTCAGTTGACTTACTGTTCCTGATTACTATGCAAGCCTTCCTTCTGCTTGGGTGACTATCTCAAGTGATGGGAATTCCTGGCAGGCATAATCTGAAAAGTAGCAGAAGCTACCAAAGCGATATCAATGAGAGGGACAGAAGGCTGTAGGAATCATTTGCTTAAAAGCCTGCTGACTCGGATGGACCTAATCGACACGCTGGTCTCCGCCAGCATTAATGTTCCTGTTTGCTGCTGTCAGTGCAAATCATGAAGGCTATGCCTGCCATTAATTTTATTGAGATAAAGGAGGGCACTACTTTTGTCTTCCCTGTCCCACAGGAAGTTGTGATCTGCTGCTATGTATTTTGCAATCTTTTTTGTCCAGGAAAAAAAAAGCCATACTGTTAAGTTACAGGTTTTTCAAGTATACATGATTTGGAAATTCACAAGGGACAGAAACCAATATGGGGAAACTTGGGAAGCCAGTATCTGTGGGAAGATTCCAGATTCTGCCATGGGGTTACCACTAGGGTCTCAGCACACTTTTGATGATGCATGCAGTGTTCCTCCTGGCATGAATGGGACATCACTTTGTGCTACTGACTGGAGACAGAGGAGAACCAAGAGGATCCCAATCATTTCAGGAGCAGCACTGGATCCAAGCTTGTTTGGATGTGGGATCTACTGATGGCTGGGCTTTGTGGGTGTATAGTCATTGCAGGGAGTGTTCTGGAAATTAGAGGAATTACTGATTTAGAAATAATCTCTTAATCAAATCAGATTAATTCTGAATGCCTGGCAGATGTCCCCCAAATCCGGGACGGGGCCGTAGCTCAGTGGCAGAGCATCTGCTTTGCATGCAGAAGGTCCCAGGTTCAATCCCTGGCAGCATCTCCAGGTAGGCTGGTAGAGACTCCTGCCTTAAATGTTGGAGAGCTGCTGCCAGTCAGTAGGCAACACTGAGCCAGGTGGAGCAAGGGTCCGACTTGGTATAAGGTTCCTGTGTTTCTCAAGCAATCTATGTCCCAGTTCAGATATAACAGGAAACTGGAGGTCCCTTTACCTCTGCTTTCCTAACCTGGACATCCAAATTTGAGGGAATTTAGTTTGCGGAGGGAAGCGACCTACAGGATGCCTCGGAGTACCAGTTGCAGGGGAGTAACAGCAGGAGAGAGGGCAAGCGCTCAACTCCTGCCTGTGGTTTCCAGCAGCATCCGGTGGGCCACTGTGTGAAACAGGATGTTGGACTGGATGGCCTTGGGCTTGATCCAGCAGGGCTGTTCTTATGTTCCCTCACCAACTCCACTCTGTGGAGTTTTGCCACAACAAACCTTTCTATGGTGCCAGCATTGCAACTGAATGCTGGCACCGCATTTTGGGCTCCACGGAACCAGAGCTGAGGGAGGAAGTTCCTCCCTCACTCCAGCCCGATTGGCTGTGTGGGCTGTCCTTCAGGAAAGAAGGAAGCCTGCACAGCCAGCTCCCTCACCTCCCTGCAGTCTTGCTGACTGCAGAGAGGCAACTATCCTGCACGTCTGAACATGGACTGGAGAGCGGGGGAGGAGGGGTGTGTGGAACCGCAGGTCCATTGGACCTGTGGTTCTGTGTTATGTCTGAACCGGGCCCGTTTTAATTAATTTCTGAATTCAATGAGTGTGCTGTCTGCCCATCATGAAGTGGCTTCCAACATTCCATTTAATGGGGGAGAAATGCTTCCTGGTTCAGCACTTGTCTCTGTAGACAAGAACAGTTCCAGGAATCACAGGGGATGTGCTCATGGGGTGTGCTGGCACTGGGGGAGCATGGCTAGCTGGTGTGCTCCATTCAAACTGAGTACAGTATACCCATGTACATGGGTGTTCACATGGCATTTTCTGGGGGGAGCAAAAGTTGCAATCCTATGCTCATTAACCTGGGAGTAAGCCCCATTTAATTCAATGGGACCGCTCAATTCTGGTGGGCAACTACCCACTTGACCCCCGCAAACACCCGTGCCCAGGTAGAGAACATCTATGATTATCTCAAAGTTTGTCTGATGTTTTCCTGATGAGCATATGCACTCTTATGCATTGGTAATAATAAGACACAAAAATAACCTTGATATAAAACAATATTTACAGATGCACCATTTGCTTTTTTTAATGGCGTTTTATCTCTGCACACAAGTGTGCATCCACAGCACTAAAAAGCCTCACAACATGAGCAATTGTGCTTACAACGCTTGCAAAACCCATTTCTGCAGTTGTTGTTGTTTTAATCACTGTGCATATGCATATTGGTCACACAGGGGAGAAAAACCGATACACACTGAAAGCTCATGGGCATGTGCAATACCCTGCACATCATTTGGAAATTAAGACGTGGATAATTCTGAATGCATGGATTCCACTTTAGAGACAAGGCCAGGTAATTTGGGACTCAAGAATCTGAAACAAATTCAGATGAGCTGGAAGACCCCTAAAATGTACAAACCTGCCTTTGCTAGAAGGTTGGTCCACCAGTTCCAGCATTGTCACCTCTGGCTGGCAGCAGCTCTTCTGCATTTCAGTCAGCAGGATCCCAACCTATCTGAGACCCTTGGACTGCAGACTTTTGGGATGGAACCTGAGATTTTATATCAAACTTAAAACAAGTTCTCCACTACAGGGCTTCAGTGCTATGGCCTCTCCCCAAACCAGCGCTTTGCCCTGACTGTAATGACAGGAATGAGTGCAATTGTGCACGGCCATTGCACATATTTCTAAGTTCACGTGGCACTTCCTCTAAAACCGGTGGCGCAACTCTGAGCCAGTCTTATGTATTCTCCTCATGATACTCAATTACCATTTGAATAATAATTCAAGCACAATGTAGCCTAGAAGACAGCCAAGCAGTCAGGAAAATAAACAGTGCCTTTCAGGTTCAACATGAGTCCATCATAACCATATCTGTAATACAAACTGATACTCAGTGAGGAGACTGGGGGAGCGTATACGGTTCCAAATTCTCAGCTTATCTTGGTCTCTTCATCCATGCCATTTCATGCAGATGTGCATTATGCCTAAACTGGAGTATTTAGTGTCTGCAGCTGGATTCTTCTGCTTCCATCTGCTTACGGCTGCACATCTGTCAAGGCAGACTTGCTAGCTATTTAACATCTCTGAAGAGCCTCTCTCTGATGCTGAGCAAAGTTGCAAAAATTAGCTACACCTCCACCCACCCACCCCGCAATCCATGTGAGCATCTGGATATTTCTGGCCCTGTTAGGCACATGGGATACAGAAATCAAACCTAGAGGGAAATGACCCCTTCATTCTATTGTACATGGTTTGAAATGCCTAGGGGTGGGCTTCTAGAAATACTGAGCAGTTGATATTCTCGTAGATTTTCTTCCATCAAAATGCAGATGCCTTGAGATTCTACTACCAAGCCAAGATGGTTGGACCAAGGTTGGGGGTGTATTACAACATCCCTTCCCTAGATTCACCATCCAAATAAATTCCAGAATTTGTGAACCATCTGGAGAACAGGTCAGTCAAAGGCAATTTGCTATGATGGGAAATTAAGTCTTCATTTTTTCAGAGCTCGTGTATCCCTGGATGTGAGCTCCTAGGAACAAACAACTAAGGAGGTCTGTCATGCTCTGCCTATGAGTTCTGAGAGGGATCTGGTGTAGCCATAAGCACCAAAATGGATGTGAAACATTGAGCAGATGGAAGCAAAATAATCATAGGAACATAGGAAGCTGCCATATACTGTGTCAGACTATTGGTCTATCTAGCTCAGTATTGTCTTCACAGACTGGCAGCGGCTTCTCCAAGGTTGCAGGCAGGAATCTTGCTCAGCCCTATCAAGTCAGCATGGGGCATAGCATGGTGGGGGAAAGGATCTTTCAATGGTAATATCACACAAGTATTAAAAAGAGAACACCCGGCCTACTTGAGAGATTTGTTATTCACACTTTAGAAATGGAAGGTTGAACTGGATCTATTGAAAGGATCCTCCTCAGTTAAGCAGCTAAGGAAAACAATTTATGGAGAGATTCTAGAAGTGGGTTTCTTAAAACCTGATTTATAACGTAAACGCTACAAACACCGCACTTCACAGTACTTGTTGCAACCCGATCACCCTATCGCTCTCTTTAAGGAGGAAAAAGTCCCTTTCCATTTATGGGAAACAAGGTGGCGCTTATACCACCAAGTACTACCACCAAGTAGTACCACCAAGTACTACTACTAATGCGGCTAAGCCATGGCTCCTAGAGGACCAGCAAGAGTGCCCTAAAATCACTTGCAAACAGAAAGCTAGTAAGCTAGATAAAACATTCAGGGAAACCCACTCACATTTCTTAAAAGAGTGTGTGGTAGCCAAAAGAGTGTGGCAGGGAGTAAGCAAGCTGTTAGAGTGGCCTGATTTGGAAAAACAGACTTGGGAAGAACTAACCTCGGGTTTGAACGATAGAACCTCTTTATGAGGTCCCAGAAAGAAACCTTCAAGGAAACGGGACGGAACGGGTGCCCTCATACTAGGGAATTGGAATGTTCCCCTTCTCGTAATCAGGTTAGTAAACCTGTATGTCATTTATGCAATGCTCCTGCATAGGAATAGGAAGGGAAGACGCGACCAAGAGGTTCACGCAGATGAGACAGTAAATCTCTTCTGGAAAAGTTTGTATGGTTATGTGCAAAAAGACAAGAGTATCTCTTCTAAACAGCAATGGGACAAATTGTGGAAATGGACGTCGGACGTAACCCCCCCCCCCGATTACCTGATGTGCCTTGAAATCCCCCACCCCCAAGTTACAGTACTACCTGTATATACTTCATAACCTTGTGGGTTTCCAAATCCTTGTGGGTAAATCTTTGTAGATATATCATGTTCAAACAACCACTTTGTATATAATTGTGCTTTGGCAACGTACTGTATGCTTTGGTAGTTTGTTGGTTCAATAAAAAAATCTTGTCCTATAAAAAAAAAATCCTGTCCTATCTTGGCGAAGCCACAGAGGGAACTTGGAGCCTA
Organism: Hemicordylus capensis; assembly: GCF_027244095.1. Taxonomy (NCBI): domain Eukaryota; kingdom Metazoa; phylum Chordata; class Lepidosauria; order Squamata; family Cordylidae; genus Hemicordylus; species Hemicordylus capensis. The sequence goes on from NC_069658.1 coordinate 5,455,431, forward strand.
GATGATCTTCCCAGAGCGGCTCCATCCCCTAAGGCGAATATCTTGCAGTGCTCACACATCAAGTCTCCCTTTCACATGCAACCAGGGCAGACCCTGCTTAGCTAAGGGGACAAGTCATGCTTGCTACCACAAGACCAGTTCTCTCTGCAGCTGCAGACATGAAATACTCATTTAGGCATAATGCACATCTGCATGAAATTTGCCAATTCATTCCTCCAGGCTACTCAAGGCAAGCCCACAATGTGCCGTCTCACCCCCACCCCCAGCAGCAAGCCTGGTGCAGAGTAACCCCACCCCACACAGCCCAGAACCCATCACTGACACCTGCAGGCCTCTTCTGGTGCACTCTCTGCCCTTGTTCTGGAGTGGCCATATTACTGCTTGCTTTCTCAAGCTGCTTCCGCTGTCTCTGTTTTCGCTGGTCCATGGCCTGCTGCCTCTTTCCCCACCAGCACCCATCCTTTGGTGCTGGAGTGAAGAGTATGGCTACAGCAAGAGACCAGGGCAGCAAAACTGCAGGCAGTGCAGGCCATATGGCCACCCCGGGACAAGGGCAGAGAGCATGCTGGAAGAGGACCATGGCCATCAGCAATGGCCCCTAAACTGGCAGTTGGAGCAGGGGAGGAAAGGGCAGGGGCTGTCTGGTCAGAGAACGCTGTCCCGGGCAGATGGGTGACATCTTTGAGGTAAGGGGTGGGGCACCCACACTCAGTGACCCAGGGCACACTCCCCACCTGAGGCTGTTGCCTCTCTTTGCCTCATAGGGGAACTGCCCCTGGAACCAACCCTAACTGGAAACAGAATGCTGGACTAGATGGACCTTAGTCTGATCTATCATGGCCATTTGGATGTTCCTAGAGATTCTTTTCCCTCTCACACAACACTAGAACCAGGGGTCACTCCATGAAATTGATTGCCAGGAGGTCTAGGACCAACAAACGGAAGTACTTTTTCACACAACACGTGATCCACTTGTGGAACTCTCTGCCACAGGACGTGGTGACAGCCAACCACCTGGATGGCTTTAAGAGGGGTTTGGATGACTTCATGGAGGAGAGGTCTATCAATGACTACTAGTTGGAGGGCTATAGGCCACCTCCAGCCTCAAGGGCAGGGTGCCTCTGAGTACCAGTTGCAGGCGAGTAATGGCAGGAGAGAGGGCACGCCCTCAACTCCTGCCTGTGGCTTCCAGCGGCATCTGGTGGGCCACTGTGCGAAACAGGATGCTGGACTAGATGGGCCTCCTTGGGCCTGATCCTGCACGGCTGTTCTTATGTTCTTACGTACCCCCCACCCAATATATGGATATCAGCTTCCAGGTGGAGCCCCATTGTCCCCTCATGAGTCTTGATCCCTGGTGAGCTATGATCCCTGCAATACCACTGCTGGCCATCTGCAGTGGCGCAGAGAGTAGAGCCAGCAGCGAGGAAGGCCCGCGCAGCAAGGGATTCCAGTGCTAGAGTCCCCGGTCGGAAACCCCCAGCAGCTTTGGTGCCTGGAACACAAGGGACCCTTGTGAACAACGAACTTCCTGAAACCCAGACGTTTGCAACAGAGAAGGCTACTCATAATAGAGAGGGGACGATGCATGTTGTACTGAGAGCTCCAACAGGGCATGTCACTTGCGCTACCTTTTTCAGAGCCATAGCACCAGGGCCCTCCTGGACGACACACAGAACCCGTCTCTCTCAGCATCCTGCTTCCAACAGAGCCAGCTTGATACTTCCAGGAAGCACAGGCAGTGCCCCTGTGAGGCAAGGTGAGGCTGAGACACAGAGAGAAGCTCAGCGGGTGGCAAATGTTGGCCCCCTGACACCACAGGCATCACCCTGCCACATACTGCAGCAGCCATTAGGAACAGAGGGAGCTGCCATGTACCGAGTCGGACCATTGGTCTATCTCACTCAGTATTGTCTACACAGACTGGCAGCGGCTTCTCCAAAGTTGCAGGCAGGAGTCTCTCTCAGCCCTCTCTTCCTCTTCTTTCGGGGGGAGTATGGGGGCGGGGTGGGGGGCAATTTGGGCATGTTGTTGCGAAATATACATTGTTATAAAATGTTTTAAAACATTAAATAAAGTAATCTAAACCAATGACCATCTCTGGGCAGCCAGGTACCTGGAAATACCCTCTTCTGTCTGTCCTGAATCAACTACCAATCAGTTTCACTGGGTGACTCCAATTTCTAGCATTATCGGGGAGGGAGGGGGAGATCTATCTATCCATTTTCTCCACACTATGCATAATGTTCTAAGCTCCCATCATGCGGCCTTCAGTCACCTTTTTGCTAGACTAAAAAGCCCCAAATGGTTCATCCTTACCCCATAGGAAAACAGACACACTAAACCTTTTTAATGGCCAGAACAGAACTGCGGTGAGTAAATCATTAACCAATTCAACACCTTTATAAATTAAAAATAGAGGCAAACTCCAGGGGGATCTCATATGTTCAGCTCAATCAATTCTATGCCTCGGACTCTCAAGAAGTAAGTCCAAGCAACCTTTACCATTCATTTTTCTCCGTGAGGACCAATCAACTGACTCAAAAGGTTGAAGCAAATGAGACAGATGCAGAAGGGAAATTTGTAAGAGTATAGGTTTTTAAAAAAATGATTCCAGCCAGCTGTGAGTTTGCATTTGGACCATCTGGTCCAAAAAGGAGGTTGCTTTCATCCCCCCACCTGCCCCCAGCAAGATGGCCTAGTGAACGTGTAGGGAGAAAATAAAACACACAGACAGATCAAAAGGAAGAAAAAGCCAGCCAGCCTTGGAGTGCAAATATCTTTCAGGACTTTGTTTCTGAAAATGAATCCACAGAATCAAGGGCATCAAAGGCAAGTCATCTGTTAGCACGGCTGTACTTCAAAGGACAGAGCATCCTCCGTCGTATGTAAATGAACTAAGAGGCTTGTCACATGGTCAAAGCTGTCCCTGGCTTGTACCACTTCAGCCTGCAGATGTGGAAGCCTCATAACTGAATGCTCCCCCATATCTGGTTTAAATACCTGTAAAAATGGGTGAAAGGGCCTTTGGTGGGATGTATTTTCATGCCAGAGGAAGGATTCAATTATGCAGCTCTTTGCAGCTGGATGTGGGGCATGCCATGGGCAGGTTGACCACATGTTGACCTCTTACCTAGAAAGCCTTGATTGCAGGTGCATAGCGAGATTCCCGGCGGCCAGGGGACAAAGTTGGGCAGGGGGTCCCCAGCAGCAAAACCATGCCCCCTTCACCTGTGAGGCCTCCTCCATTAATTACCTCTGGGGTGGGGGGCCTCGCCACCATCGCTCCTGCCACTACTTCACGTCTTCGGGGCCAGGAGAGCGGCGGTGAGCGGGCCTCTCCCTGGCTTCCCTTCACTCCACTACCTGCCGGCATGCAGACTTGCCATGACATCATGGCACGCAACGGTCTCCATACTCAAAGAGCACAGGCGTGCTGTTTGGAGGAAGGGAAGTCTGTGTGCTGGCCAGTAGTGGAGTAAGGGGAAGCCAGGGAGAAGCCAGCCCGCTGCCGCTCTCCTGGTGGTGAAGATGTGAAGTAGCGGCAAGTGTGGTAGGACGCCGGGGCAACGGTGACCAGTGGGGGCTGCCATAGGGGCCCCCAAACCACCGCCCAGGTGCACTTGTCCCCCCTTGTCCAATAGAAGCGACACCCATGCTCGATTGGTCCTCTGACTAAAACAACAGAAGCACCCATACCTCTTAGGAAAGAGTGGAGAGATATAATTTTTTCTCCTTCTTGCATAACACTAGACCCAGGGGTCATCCCATGAAATGGATTGCCAGGAAATCTAGGACCAACAAACGAAAGTACTTTTTCACACAACACATAATCCACTTGTGGAATTCTCTGCCACAAGATGTGGTGACAGCCCACAACCTGGATGGCTTTAAGAGGGGTTTGGATAACTTCATGGAGGAGAGGTCTATCAATGGCTATTAGTCAGAGGGCTATAGGCCACCTCCAGCCTCAAAGGCAGGGTGCCTCTGTGTACCAATTGCAGGGGAGCAACAGCAGGAGAGAGGGCATGCCCTCAACTCTTGCCTGTAGGCTTTCAGCACCCTAGGAAAACCCCTGCTAACTGGGAAAGAGGCACCTTATGAATGTGGTGATTATCTTTATTTAGCAGGGGGAGAGTAATTGGCCCTGTCCACCCCCAGCACAGTACCTCCAGTGACTGTTGCTGGTGTCTGTCTTATGTTTCTTTTTAGATTGTGAGCCCTTCGGCGACAGGGATCCAACTTATTTGTTTGTTTGTTATTTCTCTATGTAAACTGCTTTGGAAACTTCTGTTAAGTATCTAAATATTTATTTTAATATTGAAATAAATATTTGTTGTTGTTGTTGTTGAAAATGACACAGAAAGTAGGCTGTGGGGCTGGAAAGCAAGTAAAGGAAAGAGGAGAGGAGGGAGAAGAGGAAAATGACATGACCCTCAGCCATGAGCGAGGCCAAGGTCCTGAGACAGAGGAGGAGGAGCCAGCCAGATGCAGAGGGAGAGAGGCCCACCAATGAGGCTAAGCGAGGTGGGCACCTCAGGTGGCAGATTGGAGGAAGGCAGGATGCCCCATTGCCACACTGGGCCTCGCTCTACCAACTCCGTGTCCTGCCCATGGCCTCTTCAGAAGGCAGGGAGAGTGGAACAAGAGTAGCAGCATGACATGGCAAGGGGCCATGTGGGGACTGGTGCTTGGCTCTCCCTGCATGCTGAGCAGGGACAGGACTGAGCAGAAGTGCTGGACTCAGATGCTGGTACAGAGCTTGGGGCTATCAGCCAGCAGCGTCTCAGGCCAGGGACTGCTGAAGTGGGCCCCTGGGGGAGAGACCCCTGAGAGAGCAGTTCCCTCCACACCTATGGCCTCAAGTCCCCCAGCACATGGGAACTGGCCCAGAGCTGACAGAGTGCCAGGCTCCAGCTGAGAGGGGAGCCTGGGAGGGGCAATCTTGCCCAGGAGGGATACGGTCTCAACTGAGCTCTAGACTTGGTTTAAACAAGATGCCGAGAGTTCTTGGAGGCCTGGCACATTCAGCCCAGTCTGCGAGCTCAGTTGCTCTGCTCTGCTTCTGGCACTTCCCTTCCTGCACCTCATGGCCTGCTGCTCAGAGTCAGGACAGGGAACACACAGTTGGGGAAAGGAAAGAGGGCTGGGAGGAAGCGGGTGCAATTTAAGGGGGAAGACTGTGGGCTAGAGAGAGCATGGAGGCCAAGGAGAACATATCCATCGTAAACTGGTATAGCCACACTTGGCCACCAGATTCCCTAATGAGAATATTATAGAGGTCAAATTTTAGTCACACACCCAACTTCAGCTTTCTAGCCCAGGGGTTCTCAGCCTTGGGTCCCCAGATGTGGTTGGACTAACACGCCCATTGTGCCCGGGGAATGATGGGTTAGTCCAACCAGATCTGGGGACCCAAGGCTGAGCACCCTGCCTAGTCTTTTGGTGAGTGGTTGCATGGGCAAGTGAATGAGTGTGTGTGTGTGTGTGAGAGAGAGAGAGAGAGAGAGAGAGAGAGAGAGAGAGAGAGAGAGAGAGAGAGAGAGAGAGAGAGCACCACCCCATGCCTTTACGGTCCTACATCTGCCACTTAAACCCCCCCCACCTCATCTCCAGATGTAACTTGGTGAACTGTTCTTATTAACAGTCCAGCAAAAACCCGGCAAGGTTGACAGCACTATTAAATATGACAAAGTCTTCTTTAAAACACTGACTGTTTGACTGGTGGGAGGAAGGTGTGGGGGGAAGTGGCGTGATTTATCTGCAGCCGTACGAGTCCCAGAGTATCCTCTATATCATGTGTCCAAGGAATGATCACTCATCGGCAATCTGCAGTGTCCTCAGACACCTCATCTGGAGTCTCCTTCATTCACAGATGCTCCATCTCGACTTTCTAACCATGAAATACAAAGCAGAGTCTGTCCACCGCCCCCCTCCCCCCGTCACTTCCCCTCCAGCAGAAACCCTTCTGCAAATTAATCTTGCTAATAGTAAATCTCTTTAAATGAGAAATAATAATTTTCATATCAATAAAAAATGACGGCTGTCAAGATTGTGCATTTAGCAAGGGTGGGGAGAGTCCTTCCAGGATTAACTTGGGCAGGGTCATGAAAGACTCAGGGTCAAACGGACAGACGGTCCAATTCAGACACAGTAAGAGATGACACAACCCTTTTCTCAACAGCTAGGAAAGGGTACCTTCCATGGAGTTCAAGGTCCAGACAATGAGTTCAGAAAAGATCACAGAATGGATCTTATTGGAAGCTGGATCTACATAATATGTAGATCCAGCTTCCAATATGCAGTAGAGTGAGATGAGAATGAGGTGGTGGAATGGACTATACCACTTCAGAATGCAGATGGGAGGAACAACATTGTACAACCACGACTGTATTGTCAAGAAGGGTGCAATCTCCACTGTTAGCTTCACCCAATTCCGGACTGACTCTCAGGGAGGTGTGTAGATAATTCCCAAGAATAAAGAAGTCTTCACATTGTCTGGAGCTCTGAATACACTTTGGGAGCCTCAAGCATGCACCCAAGCTGCAAGGTCAGAGCTTGAGTGCGAATTACTGAATACCGAGGATATACGTGAACCCCATTGAGCACTGTGGCTCAGTGGACATATGGCTTAAATGCATGGATAGAAGCTGAATTGTTGTCAAAGAGAGGAGAGGGCTTCTGCCCATTAGTGTTGGGGACTGAAGGAAGCAGTGGCTCTTTCTTCTGTTTTCTGCCTGAGAGTAGGGGAGGAGGAGAAGGCAGAAGGCATCGTCACCTGCTACTCCACACCAACCGATCTCTGAGCCATTTAAAATACTGTGGATGATGCTAACTGGGCAATGTCCCTGCAAACTGGGCAAAGAGACACCTTTTAAACATGGTGATTCTCTTTTATTTAGCAGGGGGAGAGTAACTGGCCCTCTCCACCCCCAGCACAGCATCCCTCCAGTGACTGTTGCTGGTGTCTATCCTATGTTGCTTTTTAGATTGTGAGCCCTCTGGGGACAGAGCTCTCTCTCTCTCTCTCTCTCTCTCTCTCTCTCCCCACCGTAAACCACCTTGGGAACTTTTGTTGAAAAGCGGTATATAAATATTTGTGTGTGTTGTTTGTCTCTGTGTGTTGAGTCTTTTCCTTTCAACAGAATTCCCAGCACCAGAGGACTCCTGTCTAGGCATTTGAGAGGACATGTAAACCAAGCACTAGGAAAAGCATAACAACAAGAAGTACCATAGTCATAGCAGTCTAACAGTTAACTTTTGTTTTCAAAAGCCTGCTTTTGCATGCCTTGATTTCCCACAGTCCTGAGGGGGAAATGATTTTGTTAACTTTGGTGCTAGGCTGTTATCTGATTTTTTCTTCTTCATCAATTGCAGGTGCCAAAAAGCGTTGCAATTCAGGGTAGTTTTCTAAGGGATTTACAGTCTACAAATACTTTGTTTTACACTCTTTAGCAGCAGCAGGATGAGGAATAATTACAACCCACTGGAAAGGTTCAGTGGACTTATCTGTCAAGGCTTAGTTTAGGAGGCTCTGGGACCATTTATTAATGGACAAGCTCGCCCATCACATGAAGGTTGTTAGGGGGCATGATACAAATCCACAAACATTCTAAGCAACAGGGTACCCAATTCTGAGGTAGCTCATCCATACTGCCAGACCCAAGCTCCACCAACCCGCCTGCCATGATAGAATCTTGCTGACCTACTAGGAGAGAACTATCACTATTCAAAGGTTTTCTGATTCCGTTCCCTGTGGTTGTCTTTGGGAGAATACAGGAGGGGTTTACCATTGCCTCCTCCCACACAGTATGAGATGATGCCTTTCAGCATCTTTCTATATCTCTGCTGCCCAATAAAGGAGTTTCCCATAGTCTGGGAAACATACCAGCAGGGATTTGAACCGGCAACCTCTAGCTTGCTAATCAAGTCATTTCTCCACTGTGCCATTACACCCCAATTAAATTGGCTGTGTTCGATTAGCCTGTTTTAAAATGTAGGGATATGCAAATGCTGAACTGCAGGTTCGGCTGTCTGAAACAGCATACCTCTGTTCGCTGTATACTGGAAAATGCTATTTAAAAATATAGTGTAAAAATAAACATACCCTTTACATTTTACCATCCAATTATATACTTAATATGCTGATAATATTTTGCAGGTTTTAGAAACATTCTTCTGTTTCAGTTTGGGATGCATTTCCAGAGTAATGAAGGGGAAATAAATGTTGGTAAAATAAAAACTCCTCTCATAAGAGTACACTTTTGCTGAAGAGGTGTTTTCTAAATGCAAATGTATTATAGACTATTCAGCATGATGTTGTGACTCAGGCCCTCCCTCCAGGAGAGCTCTTTATTACGTGGATAAGTTCATATTTTGCTTTCTGTCTGTCTTTGGATTATTAAGATCCATTGACTAATGGGGAGCAGTCGGCTAAGGACAAAAAATTCTAGGCAAAGCTGGAAAAAATGTTCACTGCCAAAAAGACAAAGCAAAGCCCTACAATAACAAAACCTTTATAATTCAGCTTAGCCAGATCTTTCAGTTTATTGGATTTTCTCAAAATGGATTGGCTAATTGGAGAGGTGAGTGGGGGAAGTTCCCCAAAGTTGGGGGAAATTCTGCAACTCTCATGGGAGAGTGTTGTCAGTTTTTGTTAATGAAGGCAAGGTATAAAGAGATCTCCATGGCCGCATTCACATGTAACATGGAACCATGGGTCCATTGGACCTACGGGTCCATTCCTCCCACCGACCCTCAATCTCCTGTCCACATCCGGCCATAACAGAGAAGAGGCCGTCTGCAGTCAGGGAGATTGCAGAGAGCAGGAGGAACTGGCTGTGTGCCTTCTTATTGCACGAAGGACAGTGTGCACATCCCATCACAGCTACAGAGAGGGAGGAAATTCCTCCCTCCACTCCAGTTTCAGACAGCCAAACTTGCAGTTCAGCATTTGCATGTAACAATGGCAGCTATTCACCTCGGATGAAGCCAAGGGTTCAGACTGGAGTTTGGAGAGCAAAAGCTCTCTGTGTGGAACCGAAGTTTCACTGGGGTGTCCTGCATGCAGACATGCAGGTTTGGCAATCTCTGGCCCCTTCAACCCCGGTTTTCACGTAATGTGCGAATGGTCTCTGTGTCTTTTAAGAAGCCCGTGAGGCTTTAAATGCATTCTGCTTCACCGGCCGAGTTGCAGACAAAGATCACTTGCCTGTGGGAGCTGACTTGCTTATTCCAATAGGGGAAGCAGGTAGTAGATCACATCCCCCCCACCCCCACCCCCAGAAATGAGTCCATAGAAGAATTCCTCTGGTGCGGAAAACTGATTCGATACCTACTGAGTATCGATGATACCATCGTACTGGGAAGGTATCAAAAAAGATCAGAGGATGGGGGTGGAGCTTACCTTAAAGGAGAAGCTAGCTTCTGTGAGGAACGAAACTGCCTCCTGCCAATGGCATTGAATCAAATCGCCACTGCTCCCTCCAATTTCTAACCCTATAATGCCCCAGGGCAGGAAGCAGCAGGAAGGCGGCTCCTCCCTGCCTCTCCACACATGATCAAAGTTCTTTGCCACACTGAGTGGCAGAGCTGGTAGCCAGAGGAGGAAATCCCTCAGAGTCCCACAATGCAAGGTGCCAGGGGTGCGGTGCATGGGATCCCACCCCCGCTGGGTGCTCTTGCCACCCAGCTTTGTGAATGCTCAGACCCTAATAGGGTTGCCCTCATGACTGTATTGTGTCCTTTTTCTGGTGCATTACTGGGGGGAGATGATGCCCATGCCTTGTAACTAGAGTCCTGGACACCCTCTGCTCAGTTAGCATGATGTGACAGTAGCCAGGATTGGATCGGGCTGCTAATTTGACCTGTGAACCACCCTAGTAGATAGGGTTGCAACCCAAATGTCTCCAATGTGAAATTCAAAGTGAATTTCAGGGTTTCTCACAAGAAGAAATACCGGAGAACTTTCTCAGTTTCTCTGCATCCCCAGGGATAGGTCAGCATACACAGAGGATACATGCACAGTGGTGGGCCACTGTGTGAAACAGGATGTTGGACTAGATGGGCCTCGGGCCTGATCCAGCAGGGCTGTCCTTATGTTCTAATGAGAGAAGTCAATCCATGTCCTTAACTGAAATGAAAGGTGAAGTCACCGTGAGCAGGGGAGGTCCATGTGCATGTTGGAACTTTGGTGGAACCCAGGGGGAAACAGGATGCTGGACTAGACCGGGCTTGGGTCTTATCTAGCAGGGCTGTTTTTAGCTCCTGTTTTCTCACAATACATAAATGTCATCTTTTGTTCTGCCACATAGTATTATAGTCAGAGGGCTCTATCCTAACCTTTTTTTGCTGGCGCAACATATCTTTCTATAGGCCTTGTTGAAATCAGGATCTATGGTTTACTGCACACACTACATATTTCAGATGTGGACCTAAGATGGTTTAAGTATATTGCATAAAAATGAAATGTATGAATGAGACAGCCATGAGTTTGGAAGCACATGTATCATGTGGGTACAGTCATCAAGGAGCCAGGATTGGCTGCAACTCCCTGTTGACAAGCCCAGGTTTGCAGCCACGGCGGGGTTGAAATGACCCTCCATGCCTGCAAGATTTAGCTAGATTTCAGCATGGATTCAGATGAAAAATTTTGCTCTGTGTCTGTTTCTAGTCTCATTTGACAGATTGTTCAGCTGCCTAGACTTTAACAGGTGCTTTCCTTTTCCTCAGAAATATTTCCCCTTACGAGTTTGGTGTGAAGGGCTCTGCTTCGCATTATATTTTGGAAATGACTAGGGTTTTTTCTTTTCTTTTGTTTATTTTTAGAGAGAGAGAATGAACCACCAAACTGGCTCATAACTATTTTCAGAACTGGTAAGAAACCACCCATGATGCACACCATTGACTATGCCTCAGGCAGTGGTGGGATCTCCTTCGATGGAGGTTTTCAAACCGAGGCGAGATGGCCAGCTGTCAGGGATGCTGTGGCAGTTTCCTGCAGAGAGCAGGATCAGAAGACCCCCAACTCTAGCCTTCTGTGGTTAAAGTTTGGACCTTGGACTATGTCATTAGTAAACGGGGACAACGGAAGGATTACTTCTGTGATTTAGCATCTTTCTCATCAGCCAAGCTTGAAGACCATCCACACCTCTTTCTGCCCTCTTCCCTCTAGAAGGAAGAGCCTGGAACCTGGACTACGGAATCGAGTGCCGTGGAGCCATGGACCTGGAGTCAGAACCCTCCACAATCTTGAGATGAGGAGAGAGTCTCAGGCTGAGACAGAATGGGTGGCCTGCACAGCCCTGACCCAGGATGCCCCCTCTTGTACCAGAGAAACTCAGAGAAGATCTTGCAGCCCCTCCGTGGCCCAAGGAATCAACGTCTGCAAAATCTGGCAAGGCCCCTTCAAATCTCAAAGATTTCCCATAGAAATGGCAGAGCTAACCCCCTAACTAGCCGGCAACATATATAAAACTACAGCGATCTGCAGAGCTTTGCTGGAGCAACTCCTACCATCCTCTGGTGTTACTCTCCAGCTCAACCTTCTCTCCTTTCTCCCTCAAATCTTTCTCCATCAAAGCCATCTGAGGTCTAAATTCCTCTCAGGTCTCTTGCCTCCACAAATACAACTGCCTCAGCTGTACTCCCAACCCACCTGGATCAGGATAAAGGAACCAGAAGAGATTACCCCTTCTCCCATATATTGCTAATTTACAGTGAGGTCATTCACACAATCAAAAACTGTGTTCTACTTGGGTTTGAGAGCTGTGTGTGCTCCCAAATTCCGATTGTGTGGAAGCAAGGTAAGAGGAAAACCTCGGTAGAAGTTATTGCGTGGAAGCAAGGTAAGAGGAAGATGTGGGTATCTTTTCCTCCAAATTTGCTTCCACCCAACCAAAAATTGGGAGCACACACAACTCCCAAATCTGGGTAGAACACAGTTTTTGATTGTGTGAATGACCTCAGTACATTCTACCTGGTGTGTTGGATTTTAATTGTTGGAAATTGCTTTGCAAGCCAATGCTGGCTGGGACATGAGGCATAAATACATATGTTATCTAACGAAGTGTTGGAATTGTCCTTATGATTTCATCTTTGGTTTCTTTCTTTCTTTTTAAAAATAGCTGTTTCAAAATGGGATAGTCCTGGGATCTCAAAACAAAATCTCTTTCAAATGGACAGAACAAGCATAATCCAAATTGTCATGGGGGTGGGGGGAGGAAGCAACACTGAAACACACTGGACAGTCCCTTGAGAGCTTGTAGTAAGATCTCACATGAAGCTAAAAGCATGATGGGAACAGACATTTCAAAGTGATCACTGAAGCAAACCATGCCCTTGAAGTCTTATCGTTTAGTCTCTCAAGAAAGGAGAAGACAAGGTATTATGGGAATTGTAGTTATCAGTGGAAGTTAAATCACAGCAAAATGCAGTTTTTGGAAATGTTAACAAAAAAAGAGCTGTTCAGCCCATTGCTGATACAAAATCTGAACCCGACAAAAGCATGGCACTGATACTGCTCTAGAGTTAACTGCTGTTCGTCTGTTTCAGCCTGTCACAAGTTTTACTTTGGGAGGCCTTGCAAATTGATATTCTGTCCTGCTGGTTGCTTCCTTTCTCCTTGCACGGCTTGCTACTCCGGGTAAGAAAATGCACCAACACATGCTATCAATATATACATGAAGCAGACTCCCTTAATCAGTTTAAAAGCCTTTTGAAAATGTATTTTGCAGATGTCTCAGTCACTGAATCTTTATTTATGGGCTTGAGCTGGGACAGTCATTTGAATTTTTGTTGTGAGTCCATATTTTATTATGCATTTTATTTGTTTTTTATTGAGAGCTTTTTGAAGTCATACAAGGGATGCTGGGACAGTGATTAAATAAAAGCAAACTTGCCTTAAGACCCCTCCCTCAGTCCTACTGCCCGCTGGGCCTTTTCACCCCATTACCTATCTGAGTGTGGTCAGACCTCTGACCGCTGTTGCTATGCTGGTCTACTCCCCCAATTCTTTCTCCATCCCATGAAACCTTGATGTTCTCATGCTGTTAACATGAATTATTGACATTAGAAATGCAGACACATTAGATGGAGGTTACAGCAATGTTATTTTTCTGGAAGGAATGAATCAAGAATGAATTAATGAGCTCCAATGGGTAGAAAGGAAAAGCGGGCATATTTAGATGAGGAGAGAGAAAAAGAGAAGGGAGGGTACTACACACACACCAAGTCAGACGTGACGGTCTGTCATTGGATGTCTTTGAAATAAGACTAGATGAATATGAAATCTACTCTGCCGGATCAGACTAAAGGTCCATCTAGTCAAGCTTCTTGCTTCCTACGGTGGTCAACCAGCCCACAGACAGGACACAAAGACAACCATCTCCTCCTCCTGTTCCTCCTCACCAACAAATATCACTTCTAATTGTTCTGAACATGGAGGTTCCAAATAGCCATCACGGCAAACAGCTATTCACAGAGCTGCCCTTCATGAACGTGTCCAAATGTCTTCCGAAGCCATCTAAGCCACTGGCTGCCACCCCCACATATTATGGCAGTTCATCTCACAGATTAATACTTGCATTGTGTGAAGGACTAACTTTGTCTGCACTCAACCTACAGGGGTGAATTCAAGATCCATGTTGCCATCTGGAGGTTCCTGGTCAACTGAAATAATAAATGGCACATTTCCAGTGATATTGAAGAGGTCTAATTAGATCTCTGACCTTAGATTCTATCACCAAATTCAGACGTAACAGGAAACCGGAGATCCCTTCACCTCCAATTTCCTTGGATACGTACAATTTTGGGAAACTGGAGTTGAAGGTGAGAAGGGACCCATGGTTTCCCTCCCTGAACTCCACTCTCAATCTTCAGTTCAGAGTAGAGTTTGGGTGCCTCCAACTCCAATTTTGTGGCACCAGCGTTACATCCGCATTCTGGCATTGCAGTTTCGGCCCCACGGAGCAGGAGTGGAGGGAGAAAGCTCCTCTCTCCCTCAGCCTGATTTGCTGTGTGGGCTGTGCTTCTGTTGAGAAGGAAGCCCACACAGCCAACTCCCCCGCTTCTCTGCAATCTCACTGACTACCAGCTCTCCTACTGGCCCGAAAGCAGACGGGAGAGTGGGGGGAGGGGTGCAGAACTCTCATTGGACCCGCGGTTCCATGTTACGTCTGAAGGGGGCCTGTACATTAGATATTAGATTCTAGGAATCTATCTTAGATTCCTATTAGTATTGTAGGAAGCACACACCTCTGTGCACACAATGCTTTCTACCCCATTTTCTAAGCTGTGTTATATCACCATAAAACATCTCTTGCCCTCAGCTAGCAATTTCTGTGCTCTCAGATGCACACACTGATCTCTTGCTGGCAACTCAATGGTGGGAGCCAATCAATACATGCAAAGGAATGTATCTGTGATGCTGACCTGTAGCACTGGGAATTAATGAGGGGACTTCATGGACCCTAATCCCAGCAAACCCTCCATGGTGGAATATAAGGTTCAGGAACCTGAATTTCCAGCATAGAATAGAATTATACCAGTTGCAAGGGAGCAACAGCAGGAGAAAGGGCACACCCTCAGCTCTTCTCTGTGGGTTTCTCAGAGGCATCTGGTGGGCCATTGTGTGAAACAGGATGCTGAACTAGATGGGTCTTGGTCCTGATCCAGCAGGGCTGTTCTTATGTTCTTAATGCTGATGATCACAGAAGAATCACATGATGTCTCTGCTTTTTAATGAACCCACACCTTTCAACCCTTGGGGGATATCAACTTATAACAATGTTGGGCTCAGGCATGGAGGCAACATGCCCACAGAGTGGAGTAGATACTACCCTGCTACAAGACTTCCATGCCAAGGAAATTCTGGAGATACTGCCAGGATCAAAACTTACACAAGTGTGGGGTCAGCAGATTCCCTGGCTTCTGGGCAACATCTCTCAGTTGCGGCTTGGATCTTGTTGTTACAGCAACATCTCTTAACTCAGCATCCTGTATCCCAATGAGTACTTGACTCAACTATCTTCTTGCTAGACATCTCCCAGAATCCTTCGCTCCTCATTCTGAACTGTGGACTTTTGTAATGTAACAACAACAAAAAAAAACTCCTTTATTTATATTGCTGATCCATAACAAACTGTTCTCTGGTTGGGTCACACACACACCTATCCGCCTCCTGCTTTATGGAGAACCCAGTTTGGTTCTCTACAGCTGGCTTCATTGCGGTCATTCTGCATAAACTCTGGCTATAATGCTAACTTTGTACTTCCTTCTCAACAAACCCAGTTCATTAGCTGTAGGAAAGGAGCTTGAATGTGTATGGAAGTCCCAGAACTTGCATCCACATGGAAACTCAACAGACCCGAGGGGCACACTTGAACTGAAGAAGAAAGGAGTTGAGTGAGTCCACAAGCACTGAACGTAACACAGACAACCACCTTTCTCAGATGTCTCAAGCATGTCTCCACCCTGTGCTAGAAAGTTCTTCAGAATTGCTTCGCAAAATGCAGGTTCTGTGCCATTAAAGAGGCTTCGGCGGAATGCAAACATTTCCCCCCTCTGAGTTTGATATGCCCCATTATGGCATGTAATGAGTTCTAAATGCAAGGAATACACATGAGTGTGGAGATTTATAGGGCCAGGGTGATAAATAGCCATGCAATGTGATAAGGAGCAGAACGGTGTGATAAATGGTGTGGACCATTCCCCCTTCGACCAGGCCACCTGCTCAATGTTCCATCTTCTCCAAGATCACACACACACACACACACACACACAGAGACCCCATCCTTATCATAGGAAAGTCTTTGATGGTGAGCATAAGGCAGTGTTAGTACATTTCACTTCCATTTAGTAAGGTTATGATGAAGCGAGGGTATTTATCCATCAGATATATTTTATAATATTGTCACCGCAACATAACGCTCTGACAATGTTCATTATAAGCTTCAAAATGTGACAAATTTCACTGATTCTCATTATTTTGGTTTGCAAAATCTGAATCATGCCGCTCATAGTCACTCTACAAAAATAATTCCATCTGTGCATTATTCCTCCAAACTGCTAGTTTGCTTTCCCATTATATCTTTAAAAATTCAAATGCAGGGGAATAACCTTCCCACACTGCTATTGTATTTATTTTTCTTAAAAAACAAACAAAACAAAAACAAAATTGGAATGACAATATCCATTTGGTATTCCCTCTGAAGTGCACAGTAAAGCTGTTTTATACCAAGTCAGATCAGTGGTTCATTGAGCTCAGGGGTTTTCAGACTTGGGTCTTAGGAACATAGGAAGCTGCCGTATACTGAGTCAGACCATTGGTCTATCCAGCTCAGTATTGTCTTCACAGACTGGCAGCGGCTTCTCCAAGGTCGCAGGCAGGAGTCTCTCTCAGCCCTATCTTGGAAAGGCTGCCAGGGAGGGAACTTGGATCCTTCTGCTCTTCCCAGAGCAGCTCCATCCCCTGAGGGGAATATCTTGCAGGGCTCACACTTCTAGTCTCCCATTCAGATGCAACCAGGGCAGACCCTGCTTAGCTAAGGGGACAAGTCATGCTGGTTACCACAAGACCAGCTCTCCTCTCCTAGTACCCAAATGTTGTTGGACTACAACTCCCACCATCCCCAGCCATGAAGTCCTCTGGCCACTGTGGCTGGGGATGATGGGATTTGTAGTCCAACAGCATTTGGTAGTCCATTACCAAAGTAACAGCTTTCCAAGGTTTCAGGCCAGCGGCCACAGATTGTTTTAACTGCAGATGCCTGGGACTGGACCTTGAACCTTCCGCATCCAACACATTAATTATACCATAATTAATCTCCCCCCCACAATTATATCCTAATTGTTTTAATCACTTAACCCTGTTTTTGTATTTGTTGTATTTTAACTTATGTACACCACCTAGGGATGAACATGTCAGGCAATACAGAAATTGGATAGATGGATGGGTGGATGGACGGATGGATGGAGAGAAAGACAGATAGATTAAAATGGTATCATGGGCCGTTCCATAACTGTTTTGAACTAACTTGCGGTCTTATTTTGTCTAGGGTTACATGGGAAAGTCCGTTCAAAACCTCAGTTGGACTCTGTTGAATATACAGTGAATTACATATTCACTTCAAAAGTAGTTCTTTCAAAGTACTTAAATAAATGACCAAATACAACTTTCTTTGCTAAACATTCACATTCTGGTGCTCTTTCTTCCTCTAGCTACTGCTCCATCTCCTCACCATTCCCCTCATTTTCATTTGCTTGCCCTGTTGCTTAAATTGATTGGCTGTGATGGCCCATGTGATTTTGCTTAAGAGCATCTGAAATAACCTCACGCAGAGTGTAGCACCGTGACATCCCCAGGAAAACCACATGGGTTGCAAAGCAGAAAAACTGGGGAAATGGCCCAGAGAAGAGGATTTTCAAGTGGTGATCTCGTCCCAAGACAAGGATTAGGGAAGCCCCAGCCTCTGGACAGCTCCCAAGGCAGAGGTCAGGACCACGGCCAGAGATGTCCAAGAGACTGCAGAAGCTTGATATTGCAGCACAAGGCAAGGCAACATTGCTCCAGTTTGTCCCTTAACAAACTGCTGGGTTTTATAGACCATTGCTCAGGCACAATGACTTGGCCCCATCCCTTCCATAAGAAAACTTTTTTTTAAGGGCCTTACCCAGTTTTGCTCAAGAAGTGCTAGGGGGCCTCCATTGTGTCTGAGAGGTCCTTGGAAGGGGCCTCTGAATTAGACAACACTGGAAGCCCCCAACTTCTCCAGATAGGGCTAAAAAGATTCCTGTTGGAAAGTTTGCTACCAGTCAGTATATAATGTATTGTGCTAAATGGGCCAATAACAATGTATAAAGCAGTTTCCTATGTACTGATCCTGCAGGGCTTTTACAACTTTCAGACGATGCAAATGTGTTTGTGAAAAGCACCCCAAAAAAGTGGAAAATAGGAAGTGCTGTCTGAAACTCATGCAATCGAACACAAAACTAGGGACCAGTTTCTGTGCACACATAACTGGATGTATCTACCTAGGAGAGGAGAAACTGAACATTTTGGGCCACTATGAGATTTGTTCTTAACACTTTCCCCCCCTTTTCGTTTGGAGAGAAACCCATATATTTTAGTTCAGTCGCTAGATATCTGAAACAAGAATTACTCTAAATGTGGCATTTGGAATGAACTTAACAAGATGTTCTAAACCCAGAAAGTGTTGGGTCTAGTGGGCAAGGATTCCTGTGTGTAATGAACAAATTTGCAATTCCAAATTGGCCTTGTTTCAAGGAGGCAGTGTGTATTCTGCTGGAAAAAAAGAGAAAAGGAATTTGCATATGCATATTTATTTATCCAACCCAGCAGCAAATGCGGCTGCTCTCCAAACGGCACCTTGCAACGTACACATTTCTCCCCATTTGCACAATTAGTGCTGGCAGGAACAATGCGCTGGCTGTTGAAGCATGTTCTCTTCTCCTCTCTTTTGCCAAGTGCACCAGCCATCAGAGCGCGCTCCGAGTGAGGAACGAACAGCAGCAAGACTGGCTCACTAGCAAAACCTGGACCTGGATGGAGGAGCAGGACTGCTTTCAGCAAATCGGTTGCCATCATTCTTCGGGCAGGCCTTCTCCTGCTGTAACAGTTGCGTGGCCAGCAGAAACTCAAGAACGGTGGTCTCTCCATATCCAGTAAAGCTGCACCTCTTGGGTTTCTCCATGGCCTGTAATTATTAATTGAGAAGGTGCTAGGGGTGCAGCCCCAAGCACTTTGGAGGAAGCAATAAGTGTCATAGATCAGTGGCACTCTCCTCTCCGTGGAGAAGAGAGCTGGTCTTGTGGTAGCAAGCATGACTTTTCCCCTTAGCTAAGCAGGGTCTGCCCTGGTTGCATGTGAATGGGAGACTTGATGTGTGAGCACTGCAAGATATTCTCCTCAGGGGATGGAGCCGCCACTCTGGGAAGAGCAGAAGGTTCCAAGTTCCCTCCCTGGCAGCATCTCCAAGATAGGGCTGAGAGAGATTCCTGCCCATTGCAACCTTGGAGAAGCCTCTGCCAGTCTGTGTAGACAATACTGAGCTAGATGGATCAATGGTCTGACTCGGTACATGGCAGCTCTCTATGTTCCTATGTTCCTAAGAGCTACAGTTAAGATCTTCAGAGGCCTCTTTACCTCCAGAACCCACTCCTCACATTTATTCTCCAAGCAGCTGATGTTCTTATGGTCCAAACAGACACCAAAGGAATATGCGTTATATAGTAAAATCACCCCAAGCTGACTTCTGGCACATTAGTTTTATATGGCAAACATTTCATCTGAGCCTGTCCGCTGATGGTGAGAAGCAGACTGAAGAAGGAGCAAAGTTGAAGCAAACCCAGCACAAAAGTATATCTGACTGTTGAGGCCCATGCACACATTGCGTTCAATGCATATACAATCTGGGTACACTGTACACACTAACAGATCTGTACACACATACAGGCCCTGTTCTGAATGCAAAATACCCATATACATGCTTCCGAACTGTGCCATGCATTTGAGGGGCCTGTACTCACGTGCACTTTTGAAATCATCACCGCTAGAATCTTTCACACAGAGATCTCTATGCCCGTTCAACATAATGTCTGAATAGGGTTACAATTGTTCACAGATTATGTTCAACACACATTCAATAGTACCGTGCATATGAAGGAGTCTCTGCTCAGGTTCACTTTTAAAATGAACACATTTTCAGTCATTCAGACAAAAACCATGTACATTGCATACAGACGGTGGCACACATATGCAATATAATGCCTGAATGGGGCCAAAAAATCAGCCATTACAAATAAAAGAATAGAATATATTATATACAAATACTTTAGCAAGTTGATGAGATACATAAACTGCACTGACGATATTCCAGGAGCATAATGTTTGATTCACTATCAAAAGTCCACTTTCACACCATCATCAGCCTACATGGATATTGCATTTGCTTGTGCTCTAAACAGTCCTATGAAACATCTACTGAGTCTGCTGTCCCTCACACTGTTGATCCTTTGGAGTCCAGCTATGCAATGCATTTGTCATAAGAATGTAAGAACAGCCCTGCTGAATCAGCCCCAAAGCCCATCCAGGACAGCATCCTGTTTCACACAGTGGCCCACCAGATGCCTCTGAGGAGCCCGCAGGCAAGAGGTATGTGCATGCCCTCTCCCCTGCTGTGGCTCCCCTGCAACTGGTATTGAGAGGAATCATGCCTCTGAGGCTGGCAGTGGCCCACAGCTACCAGACTAGTAGCCATGGATCGACCTGTCCTCCATGAATCTGTCCAAGCCCCTTTTAAAGCCACCCAAGCTGGTGGCCTTCACCACATCCCATGGCAAAGAATTCCATAGCTCAATTATGCGCTGTATGAAAA
The DNA here is from genome assembly GCF_027244095.1 of Hemicordylus capensis. Classification (NCBI taxonomy): domain Eukaryota; kingdom Metazoa; phylum Chordata; class Lepidosauria; order Squamata; family Cordylidae; genus Hemicordylus; species Hemicordylus capensis. The sequence goes on from NC_069658.1 coordinate 5,475,824, forward strand.
AGTACTTCCTCTTGTCGGTCCTAAATTTCCCAGCCTTCAGTTTGATGGGACAACTCCTGGTTCTAGTGTTGTGAGAAAGGGAGAAAGATTTCTCTGTGTCCACCCTCTCTGCGCATAATTTTATACACCTTGATCATGTCTCCACTTAGTCGCCTCTTTTCCAAAGTAAAGAGCCCCAAATGCTGTAGCCTAGCCTCATAACGAAGGTGCTCCAGGCCCCTGGTCACCATCTGTGTATGTACAGAGACGTCTTCCTGCATCTGATGAAATGGACTCTGGCCCACAGAAACCTAGGCTACAACACATTTATCTTTAAGGCAGTACAAGATTAGCAGCTTTCAAAACATGTGACTCCTCCCAGGTCCAGATGTGTGTCAGGAGAATATAGTCCAAACCCCTCTGAAGTTTTGGAGGTGCACAGCATGGTTGCCATCTGGACTAACAAAGCATTGGCGCAATGGGACAAGCATTAGTGCGTCTGTAAATTTCAACTAATTCCACTGCTGGCTCCATGGTTCAGGCAAATTTCAACAACTGACCCTGCCTCGGGAAGCACTTTGTGCCACCCAAACATATATCACAGAGGATCACGCAGCCCTCAGTGACATATTTTTGGGTGACACAGAGGGCTTCCGGAGGAAGGGGAAGTCACTGAAATCCACATGCACACTAGCACCAATGCTGCATTACACTGAAACTCTTCAGATGCACTGGCTGATACATTAGTCAGGATGTCCACCAATACCTCTAAGAAATATGGCCTGCTAGTATACTTCTGGTCCTGGAGAAATCACATTTGGAGAACAAAAAAATCTTGAGAGTGTTTCCCTTGAATATTGCACCCCTAGCATATTTTAAATTTGCATATTATCGAATTACCTATCTTATCATCATTACTAAATACTGGCCTTTAAGATATACTTCATGGTTGACATCCAGACTAATGCTGCCCTCGTGCAAACATATTGCACTAGGTAATTCCACGAAGTCGAGAGCTTGCATTCCAGACTATTGTTGTGCTGGTGCAACAGGGTGCCCTTGCACAACTTGTGGTATGCCTCCTGCTAAGAATCCTCTTCCTCAGTCCATATATGCCGCAGGGAATGATGGAAAGCTATCCACTACCCTCTTTGAGCAAGTGGCCCAAGGGTGCAGAGTTGCAGAGTTGCGCAACTCTGAGCATCGGCTCAGTGACATGATCGTCTTACGTCTACTGCACAATCCCAGCATTAGTCCAGATGTTACCCTATGGTTTTCGTTCTAAGGAAAGGTGAAATTTAAGACATGGGGTTGAGCATCCCCTTTTCATTGACCTTCCCTCTGTAGTGAGCACCTGTTCTTCTCACTCTGTGAGGGCAGAGCCAAGCAGACACCGCTCATATCAGACGTCACAAATCACCACAGGCTCCCCGGAATACATGAATCCATCCTCAGAGCAAACCAGCTCAAGGGCGGGTCAGGGAGTGATGAGGGAGTGATGAGGTTGATCAGGTGGGATAAAGGAGTCCTGGAAGGGTCCCCCTTCTAGACTCCTCCTCACCTGCTTGACCTCTAAGGAATAAGGAAAGGATTTTCAATTAGGTATTAAATGAAAAGGTGCCTTGATGTTCTATTCCTGCAGGAAGACATCAGTAATTTGTTTGTTCCACAGGCGCCACTCATATCCACACCAAATGGCATTTAAATGTTAATCGAGTCAGGGGATGGGAAGTGTGTGCCAATCACAAACCAACTTAAGGTCAAGGTTTTTGTCTTAAAGGAGGGCTCAATGTTAATTCTAAATTTAAAATTCTTGACGGATAGCAGGGTAGGTCCCCCCCCTTTTCAAATGCCTGCCTCAATCTGGCCTGTTTGATTCATTTTAATGAGGAACTAACTACTGGGAAAATGACGGCTTCCCAGGTCTTCAAGGAAATGGAAGGGCAAAGAGACACAGTGGACTAATCCTGTAGCCACTACGGGAAACAGGAAGCAAAACCAATTTAGAGTCCTCTTCATCTCTTCTCTCCACGCACAGAAACCAAAATAAAAGTCATTTACATCTCCACAAAATATAAGATAATTACTGGAGCTTTCAAATGGGGGTGAGGGCAACCCGCTGTAACAATTTTTACCTCCGAAACCTGGCATCCGGTGAATATTTGTGTGCATACTTCCATCTTCTTTGATACATTCAAAATAAAAAGTCTTTAGAGTCTGATTTATAAATAAGATGGGAGAAACTGTGATCTCTCAATATCTTTGTTCTCAATACAAAAGGCCAGGTCCTGAGGCATCCGCTGAAAAGGCGCGGAACAGAAATTTCATTACCATTTCTCTTTTTGTCTCCCTGGGTGCGTATCTGTCGACACAGGACATGGTGGTATTTAGACACTTCAGAACTCTTTAATGTAATTACATGCAGGCATGCTTATGATGTTCCAAAACAGCTACCACATCAACACTTTAGGGAACAAAAACACAATGTAAAGCTAAGTGACTTGCCAAAGGCTAGAAACAACAGAGAATATATGTGTGTCATACTCTCATAGAGACAAAGATGTATAGGCCTCACCTAAGTATCAAAATAAAACTTCTAGACTTGTCTTGCTCTTGTGGCAAGCAGCTCCCTAACTATTGGGATGGGGTATGTCTAAAATAGATCTAAAATGAAAATTTCATATAAAGTCCAAAAGAAGTGGACTGCTACAGAATAGGGCTGTGTGTTGAATTAGGGGGGGGGGGGAATTGACTTGATTCGATAAAGGTCCTATCGGGACCGTTTTCACTAGAAACGATTCTGATAGAAAATGTCCCCAATATCGATAATCGATTTGATGCAATGCCATCTTGCATCAGCACTGCATCGAATATCACCCAAGGGTGGGGAGGCTTACCTGTCTTGCAGACCTGGCGGTTCCTGAATAAATCAGCTGCCCAGAAGATTGCCACAGTGGTGGCATTTCAAATCACCGTCTTTCCCTCCACTGTCCCACCCTAGAATGAACCAGGGCAGGAAGCAATATTCTGTCCTTTTTGCTGGTGCATTACTGGTGGTGGTGGTAGTGGTGGCTGTTCCCCGTAACGATAGTGCATGGCAATCTCCCCCTTCCCCAGCAACACAACAGGAAAAAGAAGCAACACCATGACATTGTTTCCTGCCCAGGTGCATTTTGGGGCAGGGCAGTGGACGGAAAGGCCACAATCTCGAATCCCTGCTGGTACTATATTGGGCAGCAGCGCGATATAGGAAGATGCTGAAAGGCGTCATCTCATATACTGCACGGGAGGAGGCAATGGTCAACCCCTCCTGTATTCTACCAAAGAAAACCACAGGGCTCTGTCGGCTCCAGGAGTCGAAATCGACTGGATGGCACACACACACTTTATGGTAAACAGTTAGCTAATGATGGGCTTATCAGGGCATGTTGTTTGGCCAAAGTATTTCATTATTACAGACATAATCACATCTCCCCTGCTTAATCCTGCCTCCACGTCCCTCTCTTTTCTCTGACTCTAGAATGTAAGCCTCCTGGGGCAGGGAACTCTCATCTCATATTCTGCTACATTGCTTCAAGTGGTTTCTCTTATGTTTAGCAGCGGCAAAGCATGTATCCCTTTTCAACCCAGCATAGCAGCAACCTTTCCTGTGGCTATGGCTGGTGTCACCTTTTTTGTTTTTTTGTGAGCCTTTGAGGAGGGGAAACCATTTTCTAATTCCTTTGCTCTGTAAACTGCTTTGGGAACTGTAGTAGTAGTAGTAGTAGTAGTAGTAGTAGTAGTAAAGTGTTATATACATAGACCATACAGGACATGTCTATCAATGGCTACTAGTCTGAGGGCTATGGGCTACCTCCAGCCTCAGAGGCACGATGCCTCTCAGTACCAATTGCAGGGGAGCAACAGCAGGAGAGAGGGCAAGCCCTCACCTCTTGCCTGGGGGCTTCTCAGAGGCATCTGATGGGCCACTGTGGGAAACAGGATGCTGGACTAGATAGGCCTGATCTAGCAGGGCTGTATTAACAACAACAACAACAACAACAAGAGATAGCTCGCTCGCTCACTCACTCAATAATTGAGAGTAGACAGACACCCCTGATAGTAAGTTCCCTGACCTTTGCTGATAGAACTCTGCAGGGGTGAGTGTACAAACAGAGAGAGAGACACCCACAATGCACCCACAACGGATACTTCCAAAATAAGAGCTCTCTCTCCCCCCACGCAACCCATCTGTCCTCGCGACAGCCAGTTTGCAAATATATACATCATGATAATATGGGCACAGGCTAATATGTATAATTAATGCATTTTGTTATCATGCCCAAATATTTTTTAAAATGGTTAACATTCAGTACATGCCAGCAAATGCGAAATACCATTCCCATGGCGGACGGTCGTGCCAGCCCCAGCAATCCAGCTGGCAGGCCCAAGATCAGCTGCCGATCAGCAGCCTAAACAGTGCAGCTCGAAAGTCGGCGACTGTCCCTACCCAATAGGTAGGCTGGCTTGCTCGCTGCCTCTCTCTGGAGAGAAGGTGAACAGGTTAACCCAAGACTAATGGAGTGCCCCAGCGTATGCTGCGGCCTGGCCCTTTCTTCATTACACAAGGTCAGGGACGCTCTCCCTTTCCGTCCGTTTGCAATTTAGGCCAAGCCACGCAAAGCTGACCTTTCTGTACACTGGGCTGCCACCTCCCTTCTGACACAGCACAGTCAATGTGTGTGTAATTAAACACCTTGTTCCGACACTCGGGGTCCCTGGCACGGCCTGGCCTCCTCTTGCTGGGCGACCTTTCAAATTGAATCTACCCACCACCACCGAGACCAGGAAATCACAGAGGACATGTCAGAGGGAAATTGCAGCGCCGGTCCTGCCCGACGTTTGCCTTTGTGGCGGAGTTGGCAGGGCAGGGCTTCCCTTCATCCATCCCTCCCGTTCTGGGCTTTGTGGAATTGGACCTTGTGTGGGCAGGGCCTCCTCTGCGGAGATGCTCCCCTCTTGAGCTGGCAGATGGGCCACCTGGGCAGGAGAGGGGCAGGTTTCGCAGCTGGAGACACGCATCCAGGAGCCGATCGGAGATGGGAATATATTGGCGGGAAGGGTTGCCACCGAAGGCAAAGCAGAAGAGGCTGGGTATCAATTCCCATTCCACAGAATCTTTCATTTTTTGGTTTTAAATTGGATTTTTAAATCTGACTTTTAAAAAAGTTCTTAAATTGATTTGTATTGTGTTGGATTGTATTGTGTGGGTGTGTTGTTATTTCATGTGTCATGTGTTTTTACTTGAATTTGATTCGCATTCTAAATGAATTGCTGGATTACTAAGTTACTATCAGCCTCAACCACTCTTTCTGCAGTATGAAGCAAATAATACTGACCTACCTCACAGGACTGTTGTAAGGGTTACTGACATGAAATATGGGACATATCTTGAACATTCAAAAATGTTATGGAAATGGTGTGACTGTTATTATTAATAATAATTTCCAACAAATTGGATTAAATATTTATATGATGCAGATTAGAGCCAAAAGAAAGATTCAAAACATGCCCACATTTCATAAGAACAGCCCTGCTGGATCAGGCCCAAGGCCTATCTAGTCCAGCATCCTGTTTCACACAGTGGTCCACCAGATGCCGCTGAGAAGCCCACAGGCAAGAGCTGAGGCCATGCCTTCTCTCTTGCTGTTGCTCCCCTGCAACTACTATTTAGAGGCATCTTGCCTCTGAGGCTGGAGGTGGCCTATACCCACTGATAGACCTGTCTTCTATGAATTTGTCTAAGGCCCTTTTAAAGCCATCCAAGCTAGTGGCCCTCACCACATCCCGTGGCAGAGAATTCCATAGATTAATTATAGGCAGTGTGAAAAAGTACTTCCATTTGTTGGAATGAATGAATGAATGAATGAATAAAAACATAAAATAAATAAAATAATGGCAGCTGCTCTGTTGGCCTTTGGACTCAAGAGTGGGTAAAAAATTCTAAATAAAAGAGCAACACACACACACACACACACACACACTTGATGTCTACATTTGCAGAGAATAATTCTGACCAATTTTTGGAGCAAACGTCTTCCAACTCCTGCTAAGGTCTCATAACTCTCCTGCCCACCCCACTGATCTCATGACTCAGAAAAGGATTTTAAAAACAAACTAAGGGCTCTGAGCAGGACTGGCAAAGCAGCAGTTAACACTGAGGCAGCCCTTTCTGCTGTCAGGAACAAGCTCAAGGCCCCCCATGCCTTGGGGGAGCTGCGAAGCCTCCTTTGTTAATGCGCACTAAAGGCCCCAGAATGCGGCATCCGTGTGATCCTTGTGTGCCTTCCTGAGCCTTGGGTTGGTTTCATTCCGCTGCAGTTCCCGCTCATGCAACTTTGACCTTTCCAGTCAGCAGCTGGCACCTTTGGCTAATCGCCTCCTTCCGCAGGCTGCTGGCACTTGGCGTGTTTGACCTACTCCCTAAGTCCAGGGCAGAATTATTTACAAGCAAAATTAAAGGAGGCAGCAAAGGGCTCGTGTGGCAGTTCTGAAGCCATGGCTAGAGGTGAGCAACATAAAAGGCGAACGAAGGCAAGAGAACAAGCACAGGGTGGGGGGCCGGGGGGAGCGGGGAGTCCGTCCCACTTCCCAGTCCCATTTCTGTGGCTTCCGGAGACCGGAGACAGGCGAGAATGTAAATGAAATCAGAAAGAGGTGCTAGAAAGAGGAGAAGTGACATTTGGAGCCGTAATACCTTAAAGTCAATATCATTACCTCTGATATTTACTGTAGCATGTAACGCTCAGATGAAATGGCAAAGTTCATCCATCCTCCCATATGCTCAACAGCATCGGCCACGCTATTTTATATTGGGCTTCACTTATTGGCCTGTGCAAATTAACACTTCGGAAAGCCCTCCAGCACTGGTAATGATTGGACACCACCGCAACGGCGGAGGATTAATACATTCACAGATGCACTTTTCTTTGCAATGTCTCCTGTGTCCATTCCCCATTCACTCTCTCACAAACAGGCCCGTTCAGACTCACACTTGGCAGAACATCAGTTCATTGCGAAAGTGCTAACAACTCCATTCTCAGCAACCCTTTCCTCAACACCTCTACCTGGTCCCTAGACCCAGTGTGCGAACCTCTTATTTTACCAAGAATCCTGAGCAGTTGGAATGTTCATGAAGATCCCATTGCATCTGGCATGGTCTGATGGGACATGATACAGCAACTGTGTTGAAGCTACACAGGTCTGAGTTTCATCAGTGCCTGGCTGGGAGACTGCCTGAGAACCTCCATGTATACAGCCTTGATTTCCATGGTGGAAGTAAAGTGAGATATAAATATAATAAATGCGATTCAAAGAGCATCTCGGTGGCTGAGATGAGCCGGTAGCTAGAGAGGGCTTATTTCAATGGCTGATGCTGGAGCTCTTGAGACCTTGTCACTATGGATGTTTCAGAGACTGAGGCCTGTGTTTACCCTAGCTTTTTCTTCTTTTGTTGAGTTTACCTGGTTCTGGAGGCATATTTTATTTATTTGTTTGTTTGTTTGTTTGTTTGTTTATTAATTAAAAGATTTAATATACCACCCAATCCACAGACTCAGGGCAGTGTACAAGGCAAGAACAGCATCTGAGATTTGAGAGAGAGAGAGAGAGAGAGAGAGAGAGAGAGAGATTTAAAGGGCAAATGCCTGGCAGAAAAAGAATATGTCTTCAATAAGGTCTTAAAGGCTGAAAAGGAGGAGGCGAACCGAATCTGGGGGTGGGGAGAGAATTCCAAAGGGAAGGGGCAGCAACAGAGAAAGTCCTTCCACAGGCCTGAGTACTATGGACCTCTCTGAGACCAGAGACCGAAAGAAGGGCACCTGAGAAGATCTCACAGGATGGGACAGGACTGGCCGGGAGAGGCGGTCCTGCAGGTAAGCAGGTACAAAGCCCTGGAGGGTTTTCAAAGTGAGAACCAGCACTTTCAACTGAACCTGGAGAGTTAAGGTGGCACTTACTATTTCCCACGTCTAATCTCAAAGGCACGAAAATGGCAACGTGTCACATTCACTTCCACACAGGGGCTGAGATTCCGTGCTTTTGAGCACCAGTATTAGGGACCTGCCAAGTGAAAGGCTGCTGTGCAGCGGAAAGTAGTTGCACAATGACTGAAAACAGCATGAGGGCACCTTCACGGAGCTGCTTCCATTGGGAACAATGGAAGCAGCAGAACATAAGTCTGCCCATGCAACACCCCCAGGGGTCGCCTTTCATGTGTGCAACAGCCCCTGCAGGTCAAAGATGCTGACATGAGAGTGTGCTGCATGCTGGCCAACCCAAATAGTAAAGCAGTCAGTCAAATGATAAAAAAGAAACACATCCCGAATCCTTAAAGGCATCACAGAATAGAAGAATAAGTACAATGAAATTGCAGCAGCAGCAATTCAATCTATCAGGTTCCAGCAGGATAAAAAGCCTTCTGAAAGGAGGTCTTAACCATTCAGCTAAAGACGAGAAGGCAGCCTGCTCTCATGAGAATTCTGGAATTCCAGGATTGTGCAGCCATGTGCCCCGTCTCTGGTACTCACCACCAACCAAATTTTACTTTGACATTGCCTTGACAAGTCTACTGGCAATTTCCCCGAAAGACTGAAGGCCCATCACCCCTCATAACTGATACCACATTATTTTGATACCAATTATTATTATTGATACCAATTATTTGGTAATTACCATAATTAAATAATTACCATTATTTTGATACCTATTATTATTATTATTATTATTATTATTATTATTATTATTATTATTAACAACTATTAGATTTCTATACCACCCTTCCAAAATGGCTCAGGGCAGTTTACAGCACGATAAAAACAATTAAAACAAATTAACAGTTAAAATCAAACTATAAAAACAGAGTAAAACTAATTAAACAATTGAAACAGCTGAAAAACCCTGGAAATCAGGGCAGCAATTTAAAACAATTTAAAACAGTTTGCCAATCATTAAAAAACCCTGGAAGGCCAGGCCACCATGTGAAATGGATGGTGAAAATGTGAAAGAAAATGCAGTTTCGATATTAGATTAATTTAAGATTAATATAAGACACACACACACACACACACACACACACACACACACAATTTACAGCAGCATCATTGCTGGTATTGTCTTCATCACACTTCTTTTACGTATTCTGGAGACAATTCTTAACCTTAACTGCCTGGAAACAAATTTTGGAACTCCTAAAAAACTGGAAAGGTTATGAAAGCCCCCAAGATCCTAAAACAGTACTTTGAGGATATATTAAGAACACTATTGGAGAGTATGACCTTGAACTAATTAGTAGTTTGTTAAGTGCAGCAAGAATGTATATGGCTTCCCACTGGAAATCTATGACCCTGCTATCTGTATCAGATTGGTAATGTATAAATGGATATGGACGGCGGACTTCTTAACTAAGTCAACATAGCATAGAACAGCAAAAGATAAGAGTGCTTCAGATAAATTTGTGGGGAAATTGATTTTATGTATAACGCATTGGAACAGTAAATTCCTCTTTATGCACTATTTATGCTTTTGCAAACTAAACAATTTGAGACCACAAGGTGTGGTGATGGCCACTAGCTTGCTTCGATTGCCTTAAAGGGGGATTAGGTACATTCTTGGAAGAGGAGGTGAGGTCTATCAATGGCTATTTGCCATGTTTGCCGTCTGGGAATTCCATGTTCAAAAGATACATGCCACAAGAATACCAACTGCTGTGGAGTAACTGCAGGGAAGGGCTATTCACTTTAGGCACTGCTGGTGGGCTCCCTGGAAACATCAGTTTGGCTACTGTAAGAAGCAAGGCACTGGTCCTTTGGCCTGATCCAGCAGGGCTCTTCTTGCATTCTACTAGGACTCCACCGAAGGAATATTCCTTGATGTTATTATTCATGCATTCCCACAAATACTGAACTCAATGAATATTCTCTGGGGCTGACAAAAGAAGACAGCTATACTAGCTCAAGAAATTAACACAGTTGTACTAAAACCAGGGCCTTGCAGAACTGCACTCTCACACAATTGTTTCCTTTAAAAGAGATAAGGTATGCTGCAGGTAGCACAACTGCTGCAGAAGCGCAAGTGTGAAACATTTCACACTAGGAGAGGACAGCTAGTCTTGTGGTAGCAAGCATGACTTGTCCCCATAGCTAAGCAGGGTCTGCCCTGGTTGCATATGAATGGGAGACTTGATGTGTGAGCAGTGCAAGATATTCCCCTCAGGAGATGAAGCCGCTCTGGGAAGAGCAGAAAGTTTCAAGTTCCCTCCCTGGCTTCTCCAAGATAGGGCTGAGAGAGATTCCTGCCTACCACCTTGGAGAAGCTGCTGCCAGTCTGTGAAGACAATACTGAGCAAGATAGACCAATGGTCTGACTCAGTATATGGCAGTTTCCTATGTTCTTGTGTTCCTATTACAGTAGTCTGGGGTGCAAGTAGCTAGCACAACAGATTTCAACGAGTGCACCAGCAATGAGCTACCACAATGTTCCTCCACACGTGCTTCATTAATCACAATATCAGCCATTATTTTGATGCTGTTCAGGGCTCATCCACCCCATTGACTGCTGCTGCATCTCTTCCTCTTTGCTATCGCTGTCCTTAGCCCCTTTTGCTCACACAGCTATTTAAACTGATTGCTTGGCTGTGGTGATCGATGTGGTTTTGTTTCACCATGTCATTACTGGGACATCTTTTTTAAAAATTTCAAGAAAAAATTCAATGATGTGGGGTGTAACAGCCCGTAGTATTAAAGGGCCATGTGGGCAAATGAGAGCAAGGAGTGGTCAGTGAGGGCAAAGAAGAAGAAGAAGAAGAAGAAGAAGAAGAGAAGAACAGTACTGACACTATGCAAAAATGTGCTTGAAATAATAATGGTACATAAGCTGGTAGCCTCCAGACTTGACTTCTGTAATGCACTCTATGTGAGGCTGCCTTTGTATGTAGTCTGGAAACTACAATTGGTACAGAATGTGGCAGCCAGGTTGGTCTCTGGGACAACACCATATAACACCAGTTTTGAAAGAACTGCACTGGTTGCCAATATGTTTCCAGGTGAAATACAATGTGCTGGTTATTACCTATAAAGCCCTTAATGGCTTCGGTCCAGGCTATTTGAGAGAGCGCCTCCTTTGTCATAATCCCTGCCACCTGTTACGATCCTCTGGAGAGGTCCAGTTGCGGTTGGCACCAGCTCATCTGGTGACAACTCAGGACCAGGCTTTCTCTGTGGCTGCCCCAGGGCTTTGGAATATGCCCGTTGCTGAAATAAGAGCATATCCTTCTCTGTTTGTTTTCAGGAAGATCCTCAAGACTTTCCTGTTCTCGCAAGCTTTTAATGAGAATTTTAATAATTTTAATAATTTGTTTTATATTGTTTTTATTGTGTTTTATGTATTTTAACCTGTGCTTTTAATGTTGGAATTTGTACACCACCTAGAAATTTACATATCAAGCGGTATTAAAAATATGACAAATAAGTAAGTAAGTAAGTTGCAAAAGTGGCCAAAAATGACACAGGCTGCTCAAGACTCACAAACACAAAGCAAGGAAAGCCAGTTCTGATCAGCCCAATCCAGCATCTTCTTTTTATTACAAAGTACTCAATGGAATATTCCACCAGTTTAATCTACTGATGTTCCTTCTGCTGGAGCTGCATGGATTGGATAAATGCCGACTGACTTCTTTGAAATGAAAGGCAATTCAGAAGCTCAGATTCATTTATTAATAAAGAGACAGTCACTCTCAGTAAGAAATGACCACTGAGATGACACCAATTGTCTTCACTTCAAAGAAGACCCCTTCTCATTAGCATGTCTTTGTAATCTTACTTAAATGGACCCCCCTCCCTTTGGCATGATCAAGAGAGATATTTGCCAGGTATGACATTATCTTAAGCAAGAGATCAAGGCACTTTCTCTCACTCTGGAAATATTTTTCAAGAGTTATGACAGAGATTACGCAGTGTGATAATTTGGCCTTCACAAAGAAATTCTCCGTATTAGTGCTGTACATACTAATGCTGCCAGAAAAGGGAATGAAAGGAAAGGAAAGGCAACACAAGCTTTTTTGAAGACAGGCATGCAGGCCGATCAGAGCAAGATACTGCATACTAGGGCATGATCCGCCAGAAAGTTCTCCAGGACAAAGTCAAAAAGCCCTCGAGTTCATATTCATCATATTTCATCATATAGATGATAGCACAAAACAGGAAATGCAAGAAGCTGTACCTTAGAAAAAGGTATTTCCTATTATGGGGATTTAGAGCTATCATCACTGGCTGGCTTCCAGTCTAAATCTCTCTTGAGTAGCCCAATCAAGATTAAGTAGCTTTTAAGACTAGAGGCGCTCCTGAGTAGGACTATTGAGCAACCCACTCTGCTCATCAGCTACTGTCTTGATACAATGCTAGAGCTGTGTTCAGGCTTTATGCTCCCTGAGGGAGCAAACGTGTGAGGGGTGCAGCAGGATTGTGTCCGTTAATCACACTCTACCAACAATGCAACTGACTCCGCACATTTGGGGAAAAGATACAAAGTTTTTGACTAAGCAAACACACACACACACACACACACACACACACCAAAATGTGATGCCCTTCAATGTGCCGATTCAATCAGAGTCAAAGCAGGATATATAACAATTGTGTGACAGATCGGTCCAGATCAGCCCTGCTGCTCCATTGTATACAACGTTAAGAAAAATTGCATGTGCCCACATCATGGGAGGTGAAGCGACGTGGTGCAAAGAGTGAGGCGTTTACTGTTTATGGCCCAAGTTTATGGCATAACCCTCCTGTGAGGTCTGAATTTGCACTGTTCTTACAGGCTGCAGAAGAGAACATGAGATTTCTGCTGGATCTGGCCATTTCCCCCAGTAGCCAATGAAAGGCCTCTGACAAACTCACTAACAGGGTATGAAGACAACAACACTGCCCTGCTGTTGTCCCCTCATTATTTTTGGAGGTATACTGCCCCTGAAGGTGAAGGTTCTGTATAGCCATAATAATTAACAGCCATTGGTAGATCTCTTCTCCTTCATGAATTTGTCTAATTCCTTTTCAAAGCCATTTCAGCTAACAGTCATCGCCACATCCCAAAGCTGACAATCTTTTCTGAAAGATGCATGGTTTTGAGAGAGGATTTCTGGTTCTGTAGTACTGCTGCTGTAAAGCACCCTGTTTTAGTAATTATTGTTTAAGATATGGTCTGCCTTTGGACATAGCGGCAAACCGCATGCCCAACGGCGTGTGCTCCCAGATGATCGCAATCTGTGGTCTGGGAGCCAGCAAAGGGGGAGGAACTGGCCGTGCAGGCTTCCTCCTCGGCATGAAGGAAAGCTGCGGCAGCCAACAGAGTGGGTGAGAAGGAGGAGTTTCCTATCCTTAACGCCAATTTGTGCAGTTTGCAAAAACCGGAGGACATGGCAGCAGCATCCGGACCACACAATGCTGCCTTCAAACCTGAGGCCACGGCAGAGAAACTCAAAGCAGACCAAAGGCACAAATTCAGGTTGGGGGTTGAAAACCGACCTGCGATTTGGCAACAAAACCATGGTATTATGCTTTCGGACTACCACAATCTTGAACCTCTGGTATGGTTGCCTCCAGTTTGCCATTATGTCCAAATGCAGCCATTGATTCTTTGCTGGATGCTGCCTTGGACCCTGGAGTCTATCATCTCTATTGTATTTGCCTCCCAACAACCCTGAGAGGGAAGGTCACTCGTGTTTCCATTTTATCAGAAAAGAACGGAGGCTGCCATTTATTACCTGCCCAAGGCCATTCTGTGAGACCCTGGCAGAGGTGGGACTCAGACCCAGGCCTGTATGAATCAAACCCAATCTACTCTGCACCAGAATGCACAGAGGGAAAAGGCCAATCTTTGCCCCAAAACGCAGAGCCGAGATGAAATTGTGGCTGTCCCTAGAAGCCAGCCTCTACAGAACCATCAGTCTTTTCTCACAGCGGAGATTCAGCTGAGCAATCCAAAAGCTAAAATTATTGACTTATCATCCTGCCTTTTTTAGACAGCTGCAAAGTTCAGCTGAGGACATTTGAGATGCAACAGAGAGATGTATTTCGGTGGACACACCACTGCACCGTACAGGAGGAAAAGGAACAGAGCTGATTTTAGATGGGAAGGTGAGTGCCTCCCACCTGCCCCCCCCCGCCTCCGGCACCCTTTTCTAAATCTAGGAATTCAGGCTTTTGATGATGGTCCCCTTTTTTCTTTTTTAGGAAAAGTCTTTCACCTTGCCCTGCCCTCTTTTCTGTGTTTCTCAAGATCTGGCTAGAAAAACGAAGACAGCACCGCAGTTTGCTAGGGTTAAAATAACTGTTGGTCCAAGGTTACTTTGAACTAGTTGGCTTTTGATTACTCCTGGTAGCTTCCCGTCAAGGGCACTGATCTTAAAAGTTCTGATCAGGAGGACTTTGGCCCCTTCCTTTCCTCCTCTTTGCTCAGCAGATCATCTTGTGTCTGCTTTATTCATGGCAATCAGAGACGTGTGGATTCAACCTGAAAAACACTGTTAATCTCAACTTAAATGCTTTTTGCTTCCCTCGATGTACATCGGTTGTTTATGGAGATTCCTGTTTGGGAGCAACAACTGGTGAATATCAAGGGAAGGAAAAGACATGTTGTTAAGACTAGTGACATTTCGCAGGAATGGGCCGCACATTCCTACTTGCAATGAATACACCAAGACAAATGCCCCAACATTTCACAATGTAGGCAAAACCAGCAGTCCTAATTCCAGGTTTTAAAAACTGTGTCCAGTGTTTTGAAAGTGTCTTCTGCAGTCCAGGACTCCCAACAGAACACCTGGTGTAGAGGTTCCTAAGCTTGGATCCCCATATGTTTTTGGACTACAACTCCAATTATCCCCAGCCACAATGCCACAAGCCATTGATGATGGGCGTTGAAGTCCAACAACATCTGGAAAGCCAAGACTGGGAATCCCTGATCTAGTGCTTGTGGGAAGCAGATGAAACCCACAAAAGAACAGCATGTGAATGCAACGGCTCTCTACTGTTGTTCAAACTCCTGCATCTGGAATTTAGAGGCGGACCATGCTTGAGCTTGGAGGTTTGATTTAGGTCTTGTGAGTAACAGAAGTTTGTGGGCCTCTGCTCCTCTGTCCTCTCCCCGCTCCTCCTCCAGGAATCTGTCTACACTTCTTTAAGTGCCATCTAAGCCTGTGGCCATCACCACATCTTGTAGCAGTAAGTTCCATATATTAATTATGCATTGTGCTAAGAATTTCATATTTCTTTTCTCTGTCCTGAATCTATTGCAGATCAGTTTCACTGGTGACTCTATGTTCTAATATTTATAGAGAGAAGGAAGGAATTTCTCTCAATCCCCTTTTCACCACACCATTCCCGATTTTATTTTTATTTTATTTTTATAAATAAACAAATGTACAATAGAACAACAAACTGAGGTCATTCACACAGTTAAAAACTGTGTTCTACCTGGTTTTGGGAGCTTTGTGTGCTCCCAATTTTTGGTTGGTGGGCAGCAAGGTAGAAGAAAAACCTGGGGAGCTTTTCCGCCTACCTTGCTTCCACCCAACCAAAAAATTGGGAGCACCCACAGCTCCCAAAGACCCAAACCCAGGTAGAACACAGTTTTTGATTGTGTGAATGGCCTCATTGTATATCAATAATATATAACTCAGTTTCATTAGATCTACAATAAAGAGAACAATAAATATGAGTGAATGTTGCTCTGATACTTATCATTCCAGTGGTAAATAAAAAAGAATCAGTTCCCCAACAAATTTGTCCGGTGTGTATTTTCTTTAAAGTGCCTAAAGTAAGTTAATTCTGGCATTGCAGCTATTTCCCATTATCAACTGAGCCAAGGTTCAATTGTGGGTGATTTGAGTGCTATCACCCAAATCACTTCAACTCAATTGTGGGTGATTTGGATGCAGCAAAACTCATCCTTCCTGTTGTAAACAAACAATTAATAAATCCCCAATCATCTTTTCAAGAAGTCAAGAAGATTTTAAGTGTGCGTGATTTCATACCCTGTTGTAGCATTAAATTCTGCTAGAATATTATGTTAAAATCTCATGATCTGAGGGTGTGACCAGACCAACAGATACAATCAGCCCGTGGGGACAGATACTGTTCCTAACCCTATAAACATTTCCTTTAGTCATCTGTTATCTAAACCAAAATTGGTTGGTCTCCTTCAGAGCAGCTAACTAGATTGCTATATTAACACACTGAGGTTATTAGTAAACAATTTTGTCAAAGCGTGTGTCTCATTTAGATGGGGTTTATCGTGTCAGCCAAGAACTGCTCCAGACAGAGAGTCAAGTAGGTAGATAGATACTGCTTTCACTATTGCTGAGATGTATTTTTGGGAGTTTTGATTTGTATATCAAAATCTGCTTATTTGGTAAGGGAGAATTTGTCATCAAACAGGTAAGCAAACTGTATGAAATTCTAAGTGCTTTGATTTTTCTCCCAGTCATAGACTCTAATCAAAAGTCAAAAGCTGTGTAAAGTTGCCTTCCTGCTTGTTTTTCAAGGGTTCGTGGAATTGCAATCCCTAAACTAGCTCGTGATTTGCACTCCTTCTAATGTTTGGGATGACATAGATAAAAATAAAATTTTGAGGGGTGGGCATGATCACACCCCCCCCGTGTTTTACAAACAACAGCAACAACAAGGCCCAGTAAAAATACTGCTTTTGACTCAGTCCAAGCTTTCACTTCAATGTCCTATAAGAGCTTTTCTCCAATGGTAAAAAACTGCCCATTCACTTAGCAACTCCTAGGTCTACTAACACCAGCTTTTTTTTTTTTTAAAAAAAAGAAATATATATTCCTTTTAGCACTTTAATTTCACAATATAAACCAGAACCTAATGGGGGCTGTGCTTTTTCCACTGAATCTCCAGAGGAAGGCTGGGTAACCTGAGGGCAGAAATAAGCCTTTTCTGTATGATCACTTAAGCAAAAGGGAAAGAAGTAGAACATATCCCAGATTGCAAATGGCAGCCCCAATCCACCAGCTGCATTCTTCACTCCAAGTGGCATCGTCTCTGCTTAGTACTGAATCAGACTTCTGATTCATCAGCCTCCATGATCCTACACTGAATGGCAGCAGCCTTGCAGGTTTTCAAACAGAGAAGGGTCTTTCTCAGCCCTGCTTAGAGATGCTGCCCGGGACTGATCCTGAGGGCTTCTGCAGGCAAAACAGGTGCTAAGCCATGGAGGCATGCCCCCTTCCAAGGCCTGTGACGATGGCATGCCTCAGCATGTCCATGTGAGACAGGCCAAAGTTGAGATCCTGAACACACTTGGTATGGAGCGGGCATGCTGGAAGTCAGTGGGGCTTGCTTCTGAGAAAACATGCCCTGACTCATGCTGACAGTGAAGCAAAAATAGTCTGTGGATATCAGCAAGATTTCCCATTGGGGCCCCAGCGCTGTCAATCAGCATGGCATCCCATACAGAGGAGGGAAATTCAACCCACTCATCCTCACAGGACGTGGGGAAAGTGAGCGACGGGAGCAAGAAGGAGCCCGCTAAATCAGTAAATGAGGCCTACTCGGTGCAAAGATGAATATCCATAATAATAATACTTTGTAATACACAGTGATTAATTTTTCCAACAAGAAGGCATTGCAAGTGCAGGGATCTGTGTAGAAGCCACACTCTCAGACATAGAAGCCTAGCCATGACTACTCTGTTGTCAAGAGAAATGCACTCTGCACATGTTCAAAGGTGTTTTCTCTCTTTATACAATGTGTATAAACTCCAGTAAGTATAACAACAGAGTGAATAATTTTCATTCACTATGCTGCATAAAAAGAGTTAATTTAAAAAAAAATTCCCAAAAGTGATCAAAAACTAAATTTTACAATCCGTACAAATTATGGAGATTTGTTTCTGTGTAACAAATATAAGGAAGAGCTAAAAGGAGGGTGACATTTTTCACAAGTATTGTTCGCAGCACCAGACTATCCTCCTCCTTTTGGGGTGGAAGTATTCACCTATTCAGAGTGAGGGCAATGCTATTCAGAGTGAAGGCAATGCTTCTCGAACTGGGTTTGCTTGCCTTCAGTGGTGTCAGCATATAGCCCAGTCTGATCGGCTGCTCGATGGGGTGGAATAATCTAATTCATAATGTTATTCCCAATGACCTGGGATTTTCCATGCGACTAATCAAGGAAGATGACAAAGCAGTAATAAGAACAATAGTACTGAACAGCTGCAGAGGTGGCACCAATAACAGTGGACAGGTGTGTGTTGGGTGAGTGGGAGGGAGGAGGTGAACTTTCTCTGGGGCCTTTTGAGCTTGACATCAGTTCAGGACTCAGCATGTCATAATCCAGCCCTGGATACAGTCAGTGCCAGATTTAGGCACCATCTAAGTATGGTGCGGTGGGGAAATGACTTGACTAACAAGCCAGAGGTTGCTGGCATGTTTCCCAGACTATGAGAAACACCTGTATCGGGCAGCAGTGATATAGGAAGATGCTGAAAGGCATCATCATCTCATACTCCAAGGGAGGTGCCAGTGGTCAACCCCTCCTGTATTCTACCAAAGACAACCACAGGGCTCTGTGGTCACCAGGAGTCGACACCGACTCGATGGCATACTTTACCTTTAATAGGGCCTTGCATCTTGAGGGACCAGAAAATGACACAATTTCCACATAATTGGTTGGAAAACAAAGGAACAGAAGAACAGAAGAACAGCCTGCTGGAGAAGGGTGGGAGACTCTAAAGGATGGGAGACATTATTGTTCTGATAAGGCAAAAACCCCAAACCAAACTTACATGGCTACATGATTATTTATCACACTGATAAATAAGTTTTGGTACCCCAGAGCTCCCAGCATAGTTATGTATATCATGCAGTAACAATCTACAAGGAGAGGAGAGCTGGTCTTGTGGTAGCAAGCATGACTTGTCCCCTTAGCGAAGCAGGGTCTGCCCTGGTTGCAAATGAATGGGAGACTAGAAGTGTGAGTACTGTAAGATATTCCCCTCAGGGGATGGAGCCGCTCTGGGAAGAGCAAAAGACTCCAAGTTCCCTCCCTGGCAGCATCTCCAAGATGGGGCTGAGAGAGATTCCTGCCTGCAACCTTGGAGAAGCCGCTGCCAGTCTGTGAAGACAATACTGAGCTAGATAGACCAATGGTCTGACTCAGTATATGGCAGCTTCCTGTGTTCCTGTGATTCCTGGGGGGAACTGGCAGCTAGTGGCTCCTCCCACAAATCCCACCCTCCCATTTTCAGGCAGTAAGCACACAGTAGTGCTTGTGTTTCGATCCCATTCATGGCCATGAGGTCTGTGCGCAGGAGAATTCCCTGCACCTATATTTTTGAATGTGATGAAAACATCCTCCCTCAACTGCCAGCCTATATGTCTAACAGTGAAGAATAAGATGGAATTAGATGGAACATTTTGGGGGGGAGGGGAGGGGGACACACGTGCTCTTGTAATGTTTTGATCTCATGTCACTGGGAATTTTTTTTAATGCATAACAGCCAGAGTAATTTTGTTCCACTTCACCATTAATTCTTGCACAGTATGCATCAGGGACATTATTTTTTTACAAGACATTTTATAACCAAGGCTAAAAACAAGCAAAATCCATTACTGAGTTACAGTAAATTCCTAGAGGATCATCCTCACTTCTGTTCCTTCTTTAGAACGGTGACTTAAATGTGTGCATGCCTGTATGCGCGCGCGCGCACACACACACACAATTGCACACACAACTGCACACCTCCTTTGGTGAACAAAGCTGTGGGGGTGTACAAACACACTGGGGAGGAGAAGAAGGGGGAGAGGGGGGGTTATTTATCTTATCCAGAGTACTTCCATCCCATCTTTCTTGTTCCAACAAAGCCATAAAAACATGTATGTGAAACTGCCTCCCACTGCATCAGACTTCTGGTGTCTGCTCTGACTGGCAGCAGCTCTTCAAGGGGCTGCCTTTCAGAGCCTGGCTGCCTCGGGGCCTTTTAACTGGAGATGCTGAGGGGAAAAACTAGGTCTTTCTGCTACTACGACTACAAATATGTACATGCCATTCAACAAAAGTCCCCAAAGTGGTTTACATAGAAAAACAAGTCGTAAGATGGTCCCCTGTCCCCAAAAGGCTTCACCATCTAAAAATAAACATAAGGTAGACAGCGGCAGCCGCCACTGGAAAGATGCTGTGCTGGGGCTGGATAGGGCCAGTTGCTCTCCCCCTGCTAAAGCTAAGGGATTTGCTCAGATAGCAGAGCCTGCCTGCCTCCATCCCTCTGAACTGGAAATACCTTCTGCATGGAAAGCGTTGGCTGAGTTATGGGAGTAGACCATGTATTTTATTTGATCCAACACTTCATTCGTAAAAATCACATCTATTCCATTGTGGAGTGGTTTTTATCCATGTTCATTTCCCACATTCATTTTCCTAACTGGGGCTGCTGTGTGGGCTGCCAGCCGTGAGGCAGAGCAGGGGGCTCTTTCCTTTTTGGAAAGCTTTATTTAAAGTCCCAGGCAGCAGGCTTGACCGAGGGTTTTCTGAAAGGCTTTACTGCGAGGTTGAAGTTGTCCCCCCAAAACTGATGCAAAAAGTGGGGTTTTTTAACCTACATTTAAAAGTGAGGAGAGCTAGTCTTGTGGTAGCCAGCATGAATTGTCCCCTTTGCTAAGCAGAGTCTGCCCTGGTTCGCATTAAAATGGGAGACGACATGTGAGCACTGTGAAATATTCCCTTCAGGGGGTGGGGCTACTCTGGGAAGAGAATCTCCATGCTTGCATGCAGAAGGTTCTTAGGTCCCTCCCTGGCAGCATCTCCAAGACAGGGCTGGGAGAGACTCCTGCCTGTAAAACTGGAGAAGTCGCTACCAATCTGGGTAGACAATACTGAGCTGGATAGACAAATGGTCTGATTCAGTATAAAGCAGCTTCCTATGTACCCTGGATATAAATTGGATATAAATTCTATGAACCCCAGCGATAAATCACTCTAAACTCTCTAGATATCTAAACTCTAAAGCGTGGTGAAAAACCTGAATCATGTGTGCCGTCCTCCCTGAGAGCTTGCAGGGACTTTGGGGGTAAATTTGGCCGATGTGCAAATGCACACCTCCATTCTGAAGGAGATGCAAACTAAAAGCCAGGCGTGAAAAACTTCCAGGATAGATCCATACCCCCGCCCCACAACAATATCTCTGGACACGGCATTGCTCTTGCAGCAGCCTTCCACTGGCAGCCATCACTAGGGGGAGTTGGGCTGCTCTTGCTAGACTTTAGGTTAGGTTAGGTTGTGCCGTCAAGACGGTGTCAACTCCTGGTGACCACAGAGCCACGTGGTTTCCTCGGCAGAAGACAGGAGGGGTTTTCCATTGCTATCTCCCACCTAGTAGGAGATGATGCCTTTCAGCAGCTTCCCATATCGCTGCTGCCCGATAAAGGAGTTCCCCATATTCTGGGAAACCCACCAGCGGGGATTCGAACCAACAGCCGCCTGCTCGCTAGGCAGGTTGCTTCTGCACTGTGCCATTAGGTGGCTCTGCTAGACTTTTAAAGACAGGTTTTTAAAAAGAAAACAGGCAGCCTCCACGACATGCGGCAGGCAAGCTGGCCCCCTCATAGGAAACTGCCATATACCGAGTCAGACCATGGGTCTATCTAGCTCAGCATTGCCTTCACAGACTGGCAGCGGCTTCTCCAAGGTCACAGGCAGGAGTTTCTCTCAGCCCTATCTTGGAGATGCTGCCAGGGAGGGAACTGGGAAACTACATGCTCTTCCCAGAGGGGCTCCATCCCCTGAGCGGGACTATCTTGCAGTGCTCACACATCAAGTCTCCCATTCATATGCAACCAGGGCAGACCCTGCTTAGCTAAGGGGACAAGTCATGCTTGCTACCACAAGACCAGCTCTCCTCTCCTCAGCTCCCTCCCAAGCTCCCTTTGTGAACATGGATCAGGTGCTGCACGATTGCTATAACAAATGCTGTGTTTTACTGTGTTTGGGCTGGATTTCATTGTAAGCATGAATTCATTCATGAATTCATTTATAAAGAATGGCAGCATATAAACCAAGAAAGAAAATGGGCTCTGTTTGGTTTGGTTTTTCATTTGTTATCAAATGAATGCACACCCCCATCTTGAGCTAGAGCTCTTCCCAAGCAGATAGTAGCCCTGTTCAGACATTACGTTGTCCCTGCATTCAGATGCCCGTACCCAGATGCATGCTGGTGTGTGCATGACTGTTCCTGAGTTTGTTTTAAAAGCGAGCCTAGGTACAGGGCCCATAAATGCAGGAGACAGACTGGAAGGGAAGTGCTCTACCTGCGTCCAACATGGCGTGTGAACAACGGTACCTGTGTGCACTGTACACAGATGGTAGAAGTGTTGAACATAACATCTGAACGGGGCGATCATGAGAACATAAGAGAACAGCCCTGCTGCATCAGGCCCAAGGAAGCCCATCCAGTCCAGCATCCTGTTTCACACAGTGGCCCACCCAGGAGCGGCCGGTGAGGGCAGTCCCGGGGGGCAGCAAGAGGCACCTCTAAGAAATAATAAGCAGGTGCAGTGGTGCTCCGCCTGGCATCCAGTAGGGCGGGGGTGGCTCGAGGGGGTGGGGGCACATGCACCCGGTACTTCCGGCCACTTCTGGCCAAAGAGGGGGACGGGGTGGCAGGGAGGTTTACGGAAAACGAGTGCTGGCGGGGGTGGGGAGCAGAGGGAGGGGTAAGTGCACCCTCCCCCACCCTTAAAGTGGCACCCTCCAGCATCAAACTTTGACACACCCCCCCCCCCAGAGTTCGAATCTGTTCGGAGGCCCGTAAAAGGGCCTCCAAACAGGTCCGTGCACATCCTTAGCATCCGGCAAGGGTGTGGTGTTCCCCTGGTCTCTGCATCTCTGCAGAGGCTCCATGCACATGCAGGGTACGAGGGCCATGCTGTGGCCATGCCAGATGCCAGACAGAGCACTGGGGCCCAGATTGTGGGCCGGGTGCGGCAGCTTGCAGGTGGTAAACTGGTCGGCACCTGCTTATTAGTCCTTAAAGGTGCCTCTCGCCACCGCCCCCCCACCCCCCCGGTCTGGTGCTGCCCTCACCAGCCGCTCCTGGGCCCACCAGATGCCTCTGAGAAGCCCCCAGGCAAGAGGTGAGGGGCAGCACCCCCCCCTCTCAACTGCTGTGGCTCCCCTGCAACTGGTATTGAGAGGCATCCTGCCTCTGAGGCTGGAGGTGGCTTTGAGCCATTGATAGACTTGTCCTCCATGAATTAGTCCCAGCCCCTTTTAAAGCCATCCAGGCCAGTGGCCATCGCTACGTCCCATGGCAGAGAATTCCATAGATGTGCTGTGTGAATAAGTATATCATTGGTCCTTCTGTCTATGGACTGCCTGTACCAGTGGTGGCTCAAAGCTGCCATGTGCCTGAGGCAGAGGATCAAATCGTGCCCCTCCATGCAAATCTCCCTCCCCTCTTCCCCACTTTTCTTTTTTACAGTGTGTGGGGGGGGGGCACGGAGGAGGTGGGCATCTTGCCATCTTGCTGATGCCTCGATAATCTACAGCCTGGGGAGGCCGTTCCTAGACGACACTAAGAAGCGGCTACTGTCCAGGGTTTCAGACATGGGTGTACCTGGAGATGTCACCAAGGATTCATTCATTCATTCATTCATTCATCCATCCATCCATCCATTCATTCATTCATTTGATTTCTATACCGCCCTTCCAAAAATGGCTCAGGGCGGTTCACACAGAGGATGGATGGATGGATAAGAAGGATCCCTGTCCCCAAAGGGCTCACGGTCTAAAAAGAAACACAAGATAGACACCAGCAACAGTCACCAGGGGTACACGGATTGAACCAGGGACCCTCTGGACACAAGGCAGGTCCTCCACCAGTCAGCTAATAGTCCTGCCACTAATCTATGGCCGACTCAAGGTGGCTAAGATTAAGAAAAACCAAAACCACAATTCCAAGAACAGAATAAAACACAAGCAGAACATGCAGCAGATAATATAACAAAAATGACAAACATGTCAGGGAATCAAAATCAAACATAGCCGCTGAATGATTTTTCATTCCTTTCCTAACTCCCATCATAGCTGGTGTGTGTGTGGGGGGGGGGACCTCAGGCGTGCTTTATGGTTTATTATTATTCCTAACTGAGAGTTTTGCAATATTCTTCCCCAGCCTCATGGTGATTAGTTACACCAAATCCCTCGCAGAGTGATTTTTTTGGAGGCAAATGTGTAGCTTCCTGGCAAGACATCTGAGGAATTTCAAGAGAAAACAGAGGTAGACCGGTTTTGCATACACACTGAGTTGTGTGGTGGGAGAGGCTTCTTCCTGGCACACTCCTTCAGGGTGACAGCCATTTTTCTTAACCCCAGGGCTCCTGGGCAGTCAAAATGGCCACAACAAATCGGTGGCTCTACGAAGGAGCACCTATTGGAAGCCACTGCTACAAGTCGGTTTTGCCCTTTATTTTATCATTAAATGAAATTAGGATGAAGTGGGGAGGAATATATGAGACGAAGCCCTGAAACAGCTGCTGGGAAATGCAGAAAGCAGGGGCAGAGGAGCAGGCATAGAGAAAGGAAGCGTTTGTTGAACATTCCCAGCCAGTCCAAACGTTGGCCCCTGAAAATCCAGGGAAGTGCCATGCAGATGGACAGGAGATTGGGATGCCGATCTGGGCCACACTGCATTTCCTGACCCACTGAGTGACGCGGGCAGCCTGCCTGCCCTTGCATGAGGCAGGGTTCCTCCATTGGCTTCTGGTGTGGTGCCTGTCTTGCCCACACAGCTCAGCAAGGCATGGAGGAGGCTCTGCCCACTAGCCTTGACAATGGGTCAACCAATCCACCCTCCACTCCCGCCGCCCTCTATTCAGAGTGGGAGCAGCAATGTGAGGGGTTTGCTGGCCCTCCGTGCCATCACCATGTGGCCCAACCTGATTAGCCAGCAAGAAGAGGAACACTGGGCTTATTTTAAAAAACCCAGTAGCCATCAGGAAGGGTAGCAAAGGTGGAGGGGAGGAAGACAGGAGGAAGACAAATATTCTGTGTTTGACACAAAACGTTTGCCCTGAAGATCTGGCCGATTCTAGCATTCTCTTTTGCCTTCGTTGTTAAGCTAAGTTCATTGTTAAGCTTTTTCATGTGGTTTGTGTTGCTGTTGTTGTTTGGTAGTGGCTCCTCCCTCCCCCCCAAGCTTGCTAAAGCTTTTCAGGAGCAAAAGAAGAGTGGTGAACTTGAGTGGGGATGGCAGGAGAGAGAAGCCTTTCCTTGTCGCCGCTGAGGTTTTTTAATCCATCATCTCCCCCACAACTTCCTTGTAATGTTTTATTAACAGATACATTCAAGCCAGCATAAACAGAAGGAAACTGAGATGCCTGTAAAGAGGAAACTGAGGTGGGGGGGAGGTGGGGGAAAGAGGGGGAGAGAGAAATGAGTAAATAAAACCCACCACAATGGTGTGCATGAAAGGGAAGAGTCTATCTTGTGCATTCGATTGCTTCACCTCAAAAATGCCCCGCCAAAATTAGGCACGATTGATTTTACACTTAGGTTTTCCAACAAAAGAAGAAAAGCAGGAGCTGCTTGTGGGTCATGTACTTTTACCTACATGCTTTGGGTTAATGACTGCTGATCAAGCAACTCCGGGGCCTTGGGAATGAATAAATCGCTCTTGTCGTTTACATATAAATGACCCCCACAGCCTCCCCTTGGACTTGGCACCATCCCCATTTATTTTGCCAGACAATAAAACAGCTGACCTCATCACTGGAATGGATAGGGCAAGCAGTTGCTGTGGTCATCAGTCGTAGGGCAGGGCCCGAAAAGAGGAGAAAGAGAGAACGGGCAAGAGGCGTGTGTGCCGCCCTCTT
Organism: Hemicordylus capensis; assembly: GCF_027244095.1. NCBI lineage: Eukaryota > Metazoa > Chordata > Lepidosauria > Squamata > Cordylidae > Hemicordylus > Hemicordylus capensis. Next base: position 5,501,715 of record NC_069658.1, read on the forward strand.
TCTTCTCCACGCAAAACCCCCAGAGAGTTTCATTGGAGAGAAGGCACGATGGCCCTTTTGTGCACAAGCAAGAAGGTCATGCATCTCCGTTCCAAATCCAGCCTGACTTTCAGTCTATGAGAATGAGTGAAATAAGCCATGCCATGGAGGGGCCCCAGTTCAGTGGCAGCAGAGCACACCCACTTTGCAAGCCGAAGACCCCAACTTCAGTCCCTTGGGCAGCAGGCCGGGCAGAGATCTTGGGAAGCTGCCACCTTTCTGAGAGGCAATAGGACAGTCCACCCAATCCTTAACGGAGCAGGACAAGTGTCCAACCCAGCTCTGGGAGTGGTGCATGGTCCCGATCTTCAGTCATGTGGTTCAGCAGGAAATGACTTGCCTAGCAAGCATGAAGCTGCCGGTTCGAATCCCCACTGGGAAACACCTATCCCAGGGAAGCAGCGATATAGGAAGATGCTGAAAGGCATCATCTCATACTGTGCGGAAGGAGGCAATGGTCAACCCCTTCTATATTCTACCAAAGACAACCACAGGGCTCTGTGGGCTACAATGATCATCTGTGAGACGAAAGCTGGGTGAGACCATTCCCCCTCCTACCTTGTTAGAATTTGAATGGTTTGAATCTTGGATGAGAATCATCCTGAGCCATTCTGGGATGGGTGGCATATAAATAAAGCAAGCAAGCAAGTAAATTAAGTCAGATGAAATGAAATGCTGGGTATGAGAGCTAGGTAGGATGTTGCTGTCTCACAGATGATCGCTCCCCCCTCCCAGGGGTGTAGCTAGAGGAGAGGCATCTGTGTTCACTCTCACTCTCCATGGTGGCCCTCCAGAGTGAGGGAGAGAATGAAGAAAATAGTGATGGGTGGAGCTGGGGGTCCCTCAGGATCTTGGGGCCCTGGGTTCTTTGAACCCATCCACTTGATTATAGCTACATCCCTGCCCCCCCTCCTACCTCGGTTTTCACTAGCACACAACCAAAAATCGGGAAATGATGCTTAAAAGCCTTTAGGTCCAGTCTCCAAAATTATCTAGGTGCACCTCTGCATCAGGGACATGATGAACCACCCGTAGTTGCTGCCTTCCTGGTTATCAAGGGGCTTGCGGCCCACAGAACTTCAGCTTGGTGGGTTCCTAGCTGGGCAGGCCTGCTGCAAGCCGCTGTGCTGCCAAGAGAGATGCAGTGAGCAGGGCTGTGTGACTCATTCTGCACATGCCAATCCCCCAAACACACACAAACACTTTGCTGCAGCACATAACTTTGAGGCTGCTTTGGAGCTCTGCTGGAGTGAGCCGGAGCGGACCGTGCTTTTTAGAAGCATCCCGCAATGCACTGACATTTGCTTCTGGCCCACTTGTCAGCTGGGTGGCTAGCTGAAAGGCGGATTTGCCTTGACAAGAGGGGCAACCTCAGTGGACTCTGCACCCCACCCCAGTACTCTGTGGGTCCGTTTGCAAACACAGTGGTGGAGGGAGCAGGCAGGAAGGCGGAGAGCAGCTGTGGGAGGCAGCAGGCAGAAAATGAGATCCCTTACTGACTTCCAACAGCCCCCTCCCCAACTCTTAACACCAGTGACCCAAATACATAAACTAGCATCTGTGCACAGCCTTAGGAATGTGGTCCAGAGCGACATTATTCTCCAATTTCAGTGCTGGGGCCGAAACTAGCACGCCCCTCCCTCCCCACACACTGCAATACTAAGATTGTAAAAATTTCCATCTATTTTTGATCCACGCTCTGTGCCAATGTTTCCACTAGTTTAACACAATTTCCTCCCCGACTCTTGCCTCCTAGAAGATCAGTCACACGGGCATCTCCAGCCAACCAGGAACCATACAGTGAATGAGATCATGCCGTGCTACACAGCCAGTCAGGTCTGGCTACATGATGACATCACCGAGTGCAGTCGAGAGTGGGGGCACGTGAGGGCAGCCGAAATGAATGGCTGGACGTTTTGCAAGAAGTGCCAAACAATTTCCAGAGGAGGAGGAAGAGGAGGAGGGGAGGAGTCATCAACTGGCATTCCTGAAAACCGGTGCAAAAAAACTCGGTGACTAGTTTTGTCTCCGCTCTGGCATTGTCCAGTTGTGTGTGTGTGTCTCTCTTGGAAGGTAGATGTGTGTGTGTGGTGTGTGGTGTGTGTGTGTGTGTGTGGTGCATGAAGTCTCGTGGCGAGTCAGCCTGTGAGGGTATATATCTGCCCTTAAAAATTGCTTTGCCGCAGCATATAAATATTTATATATGTAACTGTCATAAATCTGTCAGCTTGGCTAACGTATGAGTCGCCAAGGTAACTTTGGGGAGAGTTTTTTTTATTATTATCAGAGAGTTTATAAGCTGGAGTTGTGGAATAGCTGAAAGAAATTAGAATTAATGGCTACTCAGCATCACGATCATAGACTTAGTTAGCGCGGTTTGCAGAAAATGAAACCGACAGAATATTGGCTAATGTGGAGGCAGCTTAAGCATGCCAAACTCACTTAGAGCTTAATACTCTGATTAAAATGGAATCAGGACAGTGGGTCAATATGCTACATGTGACGGGGGGGGTGGGATCTCTGGGCAGCCAATGTTGGGAAATAACCAACCATGTTGCTCTTGTGCGTGATATCACTCTGATATTGCCAGGGGACTTTTAGAACACCCTGAGCAATCACATATCTTCCTTGTCGTTCTTTTTTGGGGACTGGCAGCTGGATCTTTCCTAAGATTGGCTGGGTGGCTGGGTGGGGGCATAGTCCCTAGTGCCATCACTTGTGACCAAAAAATGAAACTCATGACAGCATTATGCAACTGGACAAACTTGGTAGCGTCCAGTGGGTTCTACAGGGCATAGGAATCCTTGAAGACCCAGCTCACAGATTTCTCGTTCAGAATATGAATTTCCCCAGCTCATAATGCTCCAAAGCCATTTGGATCAAACATTTTGACTCGGAAGGTTCTTCTACAGCTTTGAATGGAAAACAAGATGATGGACATCACAAATTTTATTGCATTTAATATGATGCAAGCACCATTATGTGTCAATTGAGATAAGGGGGGGAAAGCAAGTTCCCCCTTCCCCAGAGTTCTCTAACAATAGTCACAAGTGGTGTCCCATTTCTGAACAGAATTCAGGGAAGTTTGCCTATCAAATGTTGGGCTTCAGTTGTACGTTTTGAATGTCTCTCCTTTGAGTGGATGTTAAAGGTCCAGGACCTGTCTCCAGTGAAAATGGGTCAGGTGTGTGTGAGTCTCAGGGGCAATGCAAGGCATGTGGGTGGTTTGTCCTAGCTAGGCTGGGGTCTCTGTGTGGTCAAGGACTTCAGTTCCCATCTGGAGCTCAGGAAGCCCCTGTCCAGGCAGGCAGACACCCTCTCTGGAGTGGGAAAGGGCTCCTAGTGCCTGCTCAGGACCTGCTCTCTGATGACTTCTAGTTCCTGGCACTGAAAACCAATGCTAGGGCTGAGCCTTGGTAAGCCCTCTCCCAAATTGCGCCCCGTGGCTTCCCTGTCCCTGTCCCATGTACCAATGGCACTGATTAAACCACTGGGTTCAAGTGGCTAAAGTGATGGAGATGAAGGGAGAAAATGGGCTCACATGCCCATGGAACTTGCTACAGAGGGCATTCAGCAATCTCTCCACCTAAGCTTTTTACATGGCTGCTGTGTGAATCATCATCATCATCATCATCATCACCATCCTGATAATTAAATTACCAAATCCAGTCAATAACATCTGGTTGCCTGATGTAAATATACGACGACGACGACGACGACTACTACTACTACTAATAGGCGGCATCCAGATTCTTAAGTTGTATGACTGTGCACCATTGAACTAAATGAGACAAGTTAGTTATTATTAACAAGTTAGTTATGGCTAACTTTTAAGTTCCATCAATTATAAAGGGATTTAGCCATGACAAATTTAGTCTAGATCTTGCCTAATATAATAAGATGATGATGATGATGATGATGATGATGATGATGATGATGATGATGATAGCGGAGCCACACTTTCTTAGCCTTCATCTGCAATATGGGGGAAATAATACTGACCTACCATAGAGCAGGGGTTCACAGTATTGTGACTACAACTCCCATCATCCCTGGTCGCAGTGGCTTGGGTGACGGGAGTTGTAGTCCAACAATTTCTGGGGAACCAAGGCTGGGAACTCCATCCTTAAAGCATTGTTGAAAGAATGGCTGCACCCTTGGAATGCTTGAAACACAGGCTGAATTGTCGTCATCACCCAAGTGTGGGGGACATGCCATGAAAGAGAGATTGGCCACAGTCCTACCCAGAGTTCAAACCACCAATTCCAGAGGACTTGACCACCCAACCCGACACATGTTTCACCCCACTTTGCTCCACGAGACTTGCTCCCAGGTCAATGGGCCCAGGACAGAAACCTCAGCACACAACTCCAAGGCCATCAACCCTGGGTGCTGAATTGCTGTTGCTGCGGCTTCTGAGTTGGGGTTTGAGGGAGGCAGATGGCGGGTTTGTCACTGCATGAAGTGAAGGAGTTAACTCCAAGCCAATCAACGGACTTGGCTGGTTCTCAGTCTGAAGAGCCGGAAAGCTGCCTCATGTCTCTCCTCGGCAGCAGAGCGGCTTTCTGCTCCAGAAGCCAGAGAGAATCCTGCACCAATATCAGCAGTGAGTCACTCTCTGGGCTCCCCTTCAGAACAAGATTAAGTACTGTCTGTCCCTCTTTGCAGCTGTCACTTTCTGTACAGGGCCGGGTGTTTGTGTGTGCAGTCACGATGTACAGTAAGAGCCCAATTAGCTACCCCCCTCAGCAGTGGTGGAGTTGCAAATTCAGAGTGCAGACACTCTTCATGACAGCCCCCGTGGTCATGCCCACCCCAACACCCCTGCTCTTCACACTGGAAACTCTCCGCAGCGGTATTTATTAGAACAATTTCTGCCCCGCCTTCCCAATCCACCCCCTCTCCTTAAGCCACATCTTTTTGTCTCTAGTGGGTGACCAGTCCTTAGAACATGCACCCCCACTCCAAATATTCCCGTTAGCTAGATACAAAATAGATTTGGATTATCAAGCTAATGCAGAGGTGCTCATGTGTCACCATCAAGCACGGAAGCGGCACTAAAGTTGCAAGATGCCATCACTTGCCTTACGTGAAGCAAGATCATATGCTTTGCTGGACCAGACCAGAGGTCCATCTAGACCAGCATCCTGATTCACACATTAGCCAATCAGATGCTTCCAAAAGCGGACAGGGTGAGCATGAAGGTAACAGGTCTTCCCTGTGTGTTTGTGGTTTCCCCAGCAATGGCTGTTCAGTGGCACTTTCCGCAGAGTTCCCATAAAGCCATCCAAACTAGCAGCTGCTTAGATCTCTTCTCTTCCACGAAGCTGACTAATCCCCCTTCTAAAGCTACCTAAGTTCATGCCCATCATTGTCGGACAGTCATTGTCGGACAATCATCAGGGTCTTAAAGCAGGAAGAGGTTTGCATCTAAAAGTGGCAGGAAATATCCATGCACGACTGCGACCAGAAGCGGGCAACCCACTGGAGCTGAACCTGTATGAAAAAGCAAAAAGTACGAAAGGAGGCTGGGCAGTGGATCTAGTCTTCCTCTCTGGCGGAGATGCTCTGTTTTCCATTCACAAATGTTTTCCAAAAGTAGGTCAGACGAATCACACATCCATTCAGTTTCAGAGGGAGGGTGAGAAAATGGATGAAGAGAGCCTAGCTTCCCCCACATGCCATCTATTAATATATTGCTAACTGCTAGTAGATTGTATGGATAGGCACAGAGCCTCCACAGCTCCTGTTAAGAGTAGGAGGGCCTCTGGGGGTGTTGGCAGGGAACACAGGGCATGCCCCCAAAAGTGAGTTTTTGGGAGGAAGCCCGCACCTCCCTGCAGAACCAAGAAACACCCCCAGAGAAGCAGAGAGCATTTACACTCTGCAGCCGTGGACTGCTCAAACGAAGGTCTTGAATGGAGGTTCTCTTCCTCCTGTCACAGGGCACAGCCAGTAACACTGGAAGTTTGAAGGAAGGATGGTGACAGAAATAATTGGGAGAAGTGGGGTGAGGGAGGGAGGGAGCAAGGAAAACCACTGACAGTTGTTAAGAGTTGCACAAGACACTGGCTATATAATGAAAAAAAGGGGGAGAAAATACCAAACACCAAAACAAAACAAGACATCCTACAAATAAAAAGAAATAAACGTTGACAAGAATGGAATAAAAAAGTTGTGAAAGCAGGAAAATGGACTATACCAAGCAAGAAAACAGTGAGAACCATTTTGACAAGGAAAAGAGCTGCTCTTGTGGTAGCAAGCATGACTTGTCCCCTTAGCTAAGCAGGGCCTGCTCTGGCTGCATATGTATGGGAGACTTGATGTGTGAGCACTGTGAGATATTCCCCTCAGGGGATGGGGCCACTCTGGGAAGAGCAGAAGGTTCCAAGTTCCCTCCCTGGCAGCATCTCCAAGAGAGGGCTGAGAGAGATGCCTGCCTGCAACCTTGGAGAAGCTGCTGCCAGTCTGGGTAGACAATACTGAGCTAGATGGACCAATGGTCTGACTCAGTATATGGCAGCTTCCTATGTTCTTATATATTGTTCCTATGACAAGACTCTGCCAACCCTATATTCCACTTTCCTAATGGCCATCAATGCCCAATTCTGTCCCTGCCTCACCAATATCATACATGAGATTTCAGATCCAATGCAACATTTTCATCACAAGCTCCACTTGCTATGTACAAACTGGATATTGTGGTTTTCTGCAAATTGAATCAATGCTTGTAGAAAGATCCTGCCATGGGCAGATGAAAGCTGCCTCTGGATGTCTCTAAGCTCACATTTTGTGCATCCCACACAATGGAATCTGTTGGGCCAAGACTGTAAGCAAAAGTCCCTTCTCCTCGCTCAGGTCTGCCATTCTTGCCTCTTTTCAAGCAACCAGCTCACACAAGTGTGTGGTTCCAGAGCTGAGTTTGGATTTACTTTTCAAATAAAGGCTCTGGTTGGTTTTTAATTGCTTAGGAATAGGGACCCATTTGTGAGGAACAGTTCAGTTTGGTTACTGACTAAGAATGGATCTGATTCCTATGGAAGAGGAGCAGACATGAGCCATCCATTCTACCATGCATATGAGGAATGTTGAGACTCATGCTTGGATTGAGCATTCTTATCCCCTTTCTTGAAAAGGCATGAATTGGGTCTCCATGCATACAGGCCTCCACATGAAAAGCCCAAATAGCATGTTCTACTTCCGCTAGGTGCATGGTGGAGGTTGTGTACTAGGGATGAGCTTGCATTTGTTCTTTTGTTTTCAGAACCCTGGTACTAGTCATTTTGGGCATCTTTCTGTTCATTGTGGAATGCATTCAGGGCCCCAACTGATACTCATTCATATTTGTTTTCAGAACCCCATCAACTTCTTAAAGAAAAAAGAGAGAGCAAATCTGACTTCAAATGCTAGGGTTTTTCCCCTACTGCCTGTCTTGGCAGTGCCAGAAATTGCAACCTGCAACCACCTTCTGATGTCCGCCATTTGAAGACCTTGGGGTGGACTGCTATGAAGGCAACTCTATTATGGACTCCTTTTTTTTTGTTTGCCACAGGTTACACCCACATTGCCCGTGTCGCCAGCCATGTCACCCCCTTGCTACCTTGGCAAAGAGGCCCCTTCTGAAGTGATGGCTCCCTTACTTTTGGCAGGAAGTGGGCAACTGTCTCTATTCCACATGGTGGCCTAGCGTCCCACCCAGTAGCTGTTGCTGGTGTCTCCCTTGCATTCCTTTTCCGATTTTGATCTCCTTCCAGGCCATGTTCTCATTATGATTGCTTTGTGGACTGTTTTGTGTTGTTGTCGATGATGATGAAAGGTGGTATATTCATTCATTTTATACCCTGATATTACACCCTAATGTAATATTACATCCTAATTCATTTCACAGTCAATTTATTTCAGAATGAATGGAACCTGATCTGCATGGGATGCATGTGGTTTGGGCTTCACTCCAAAACCAAATGGGCACCCCTAGAGCAGGGATGCCCAACCTTGATTCCCCAGATGTTGCTGGATTACATCCTCCCCAGCCACAGTGACATGTGGATGATGGGAGTTGTAGTCCAACAAAATCTAGGGACCCAAGATTGAGAACCCCTGCCCTAGGGTTTTGTATTCCTGGTAAAGGACTGGATCATTGCGACATGCCAGAACTGCGTGACAGACTCACACAAACCAAATCCTCCTATTTATTTGCAGTGAGAAACAAAGCTAGAGATTCTGACATATCTTGATTGGTGCATCTCTCTGCACTGCATTGAATTTATGACATCCAGGAGATTTCAGGAAGGCTCATCCTGCAAATTTCCTAGCAGTCAGAGAAACACATCTGTAGAAAATGCCATCCTGGGGCTTTCCATATTTTATTCTCTCTCTCAACAATTCTAGGGCAAATTTGTTCAAGTCAAAAGAATATTCCTCCAACCTTGCCAAGCCCCACAAAACCCACTGAGACACGAGAGTTAGATTGTGTGATTAGGGCTGAGCCAAAACCACTCAGTTTCATGAATATTTTTGACAGTGTCATAAAGTCCCATTTTCCGACAATTTTTCAGCCCTCCTTGTGAAAATGTTCGTCTACTCATTTACATTGCCCCGAGTTCCCCTCACTTTTGGTTGATATCATCTGCCCTGCATGATCATCATTCCGTCGCCAAAACAGATTGTCTGCGTTGCATTTTGACACCATCCTGTTCAACGCACGTTCCTTGAATGCCTGGGTCTGCTCATGTGGCTGTTCCAAAGAGAAACAGCCGCTGGGGCTATCAAGACACCGCAGGAACATAGGAACATAGCACCATAGGAACTTCTACTGAGTCAGACCACATTGGTCCATCTAGCTCAGGATTGTCTACACAGTCTGGAAGCCTCTTCTCCAAGGTTGCAGGAAAGAGTCTCTCTCAGCCCTACCTTGGAGGGAACTTGGGACTGTATGCATGCAAGCATGCAGATGCTCTTCCCAGAGTGGCCCATCCCCTAAGGGGAATATCTTACAGTGCTCATACCTGTTGCCTCCCCTTCAAATACAAACCAGTGCAGACCCAACTTAGCAAAGGGGACAATTCATGCATGCTCCCATGAGACCAGCTCTCTTTTCCAAACAGGCCTGGAAAAGGGTGAACATTTGCACAGCACATTTTGGGGAAACATTTTAACTACACCACAACTGCTGTTTTTGGAAAGCGAGTGGGAGTACTCCCTTGGACAGGCTTTCTATTGGGCTGGGAGAAACAGAGGCATTTTCCAAAACCTTGGAAAATAATTTGGTTTATTCTCAGCCCAGTTTGAATCCTGTTGCACCCCTCATGATGTCATCAGCAATGTGATAGAGTTCAACTCCAACCATCACCAAAGAGGCTCCTCCACACCCCTCTCCCCCACCTCCATCCGGCTAAGCTTTTGTGCTCTCTCACCAGCATCAACAGTGGGAGGGGGAACGGAAGGAGGCCTCCCTCTATTCCTTGATGCTCAGCATGCAGCTATACGCTGTGTGTTGGGAGCCAGAAGCACTGAAAAATGGAGTTTCCCATATTCATGAAACTGGGGGTGCTGCCTTTCTCAAAACTCTTGGTGTTGGGACACAGCTTAGTAAGGTGCCACATATCAGAGTGGGGGAATGCTTTCTTTTTTCTGATGCTCTTACTGGGGCAGCAAAAAAGGGAAATGTGGCATTGGTGGCATTGGTGTGGGTGGGAAGGAGGGAGGGGAAGTGGGTGGGTGTTGTCAGAGATGACCGACTGAATGTCGTCTTTGACGTGAGTGCAATTCTGGGCTGGAAGAGAACTGTCAGCCCCAGAGTGCTATCTGCCCTGCTCTGCAATCAGGAACCTACAAGGAAAGGCATGGCCAGGCAGTCAGAGCTGCAGCACCCTGGAGAGCTCCCAGTGGGCCACTTGCTCCAACAAAGGCCAGAGGTGGAATGAGGAACACCGCCAGGCTCAGACTGCCTCCCCTAGGCTCTGCCTCCTCCCTGCCGGAGAGAATAGAGAGATTTAAAGGGGCAGTCCCCTGGCCTGGAGTCGAGCACTTCTCTTCTGCTCCAACAAATTCCTCCAAGCCCATTGCCGGTGCTCATGTGCAAGCCTGGGGGAGAACAAGGCACTCGATGTGGAAGAAGACAGCTCAGTGGGGATGGCGCTCAGGCTCAGAGAGTGAGTGCTAACTCTGGGGTATCAGATTCCAGGGTCTCCCAGCTAGCAGGCTCTGCTCCAGACTGGTATCTGGGCTTGGTATCAGAACTTCTCCAGCCCAAATGTTCTTCCTTCCTCAAGTCAGTCTCCATGCTACGGCTCAATGCTGGGGGCATGCCACCCACCTCATAGTCGAGGCAAGCATTCTAAGCTGGCCGAATCCAAGCCCGGAAGTCCGAATTTCAACATTCCTTTTGACTCAGACATCAGCTCGGAAGTGTATTCCATGCTGCCCTGTATGTGATACTTCTAACAACTGAACATGAAAACGTCAATGATCTGATTATTTTCAAAAGTATAATTCTCCACTCTGGTAGCACTGCCATTTTTCTAGGAAGCTGCTTTGTCTTTTTAAAAAGGTAAATGAATGAAAATATCAGCAGGTCAGTATGTGGCATTTTAAGCTGGAATTTGTCTTCCCCTCACCCCAAAGTCCATGATTTGAGCTGAATATAAAAAGAAAAATCTGCCATATTTCAGCTCAGCTCCTTAGAAACAAAACCCCCACCACTACACCACTGTCTCCCTGATTCACTGCATTCCTAAAAGCAGCTTTTTCTAAGCAGAAACAAAAAAACCACATCTTGTATATCACTCTGAAATCCCCCAAACCAATACCACCATGCCTCTGGGAAGAAGAACTTTGTACAGACTGCCATAAATTAAGGGAACAACCTGCATGCCCTTGACTTAGAACTCCCATCACCCAAAGTCCACTCTTTAAATTCTTCTCTCTAACCTAGGGGAGAAAAAAATGGGGTTGAAGTCATGGAAAATGTGCCAGAGAAACCCATATTTAATTGGGTCTGGGAGAAACTTTATTACCCTGTAGCTGGTGCCTATGGTTGATTTCCTTTTTCCCCCCATAACAAATTATCCTAATGATCTGACCCAAGACCAGATGTTAATTGCAATGGAAAGTAATCAATTTCCTTTACCGAGCATGAACTCATTTGCAAGGTAAGTCAGTGAGAAGATCCGGAGTTCTTAATGAGCCATGAGTGTGGCAGGCCTTATGGGTTCCTCGTGTCTGGTCCAGGTTTACTGCAATGCACCTATTCCCCCCTGCCCTTTTATTTTGTTTGAATCAGTTCATTTTTCTCCACCCCTAAATCAAGGCTTAGAGATTACTGTTTCATGCTCATGCTCTCTACTTCACCACGTGGTAGGGAATTATGCGGCCTGTTTCCTTGTGCAGGAAAAGTAACACTCATGCTGGGTTTGTAGTATCTGTGGATTTACAAATATAAAAACTGAGCAAGAGGAATGGGAAACATGGTGTGTGTAGATGTTTTCAGAGACAGGATGAGACACAGAGTCTCATGTTTTGCTTACAGTGATGGTCAGCTGACCCAACCAGGTCTTGAGCCAACAGGAGTTAGCCGATCGCTAGCCTAGACCGGCCTTCCTTCAGTCTGACCTGACCAGGCAATTCCTATTGTGTGGTATCAATGATGTAGCGAAGGAAGAGAAGAACTTGATTCTAGTTACCGCAATTTGCAAACACCAAGGTGTGAAAGGGAGATAAAACAACATAATCAAGTGTCTGGGGGTTTGGCAATCAAGGAGAGATACGATCGGTTTCTGTTCACATATAAAAATAATAAATAAATAAGTGTGTAAATCACACTGGAAATTTGGCCAACAGGATGCTGTTTAATAGAAGATATTATAAATATGGGAGATGCTCACACAAGAAATTAAGCCTGCTATATATTCCAAGAGATCTCCGAGGACGCAACCTAAATTCTGACTTGGCTTCCTCCTGTGTCTTTCAGATGGGTTTAATACTACCACTGAGGGCAGCTTTAAGACCAGGAGGCTGGGCCAATCCAAGGCAATAAAAATGGTGTAGGGAAGGGAGAAGGTATTTCATGTTCTGGCCAACTTCTCAAAGATATTTTACAGGAGAAAAGGGAGTTCTTTATTGCAGTATGATGTAGTGATGATGATGCAATTAACCATAACAATACTTCAGGCATGGCAGCCCACGAGGAAGCGTCTCGGATAACCCAATTTATCACTAGTGGCTTGTCCTAAGGAACCGGGGGCACCAAAGGGGGTGCAGCTGCCTCTGCTTCTGGGCAGCTTCAGTCTCTCTTCTCTCTCTCTCGTCCCACTCCGCCCCGCCCTGTGGCTAATGAGAGCCCTGCTGGCCATGCATCAGGTAGAGCTGAGCAAAGCAAGATCTGATAATGGTGGCAATTGGACAAGCATTCAAGAAGGACAAGCCTGTCAATATCTGCTCATAATGATGGCTAGATGCCACCTCCAGGTGCAGAGGCAGGATGCCTCAAAATATGACCTACTAGGAAGTTGGGAGAGGGCACTCACATGTCCTGCTCCTGGGATTCCCAGAGGCATCTGGTTGGCTACTCTGGGGAGCAGGATGGTGGCCAACATGGACCTGTATCTGAGCCCTGCTTATATATTTAATACCAAGAGGTACTTTGGCCTAGTGGCTTAAAGCAATGTTCTCAACCTTGGGTCCCCAGATGTTGCTGCACTACAATTCCCATCATCCCCAGCCATGATGCCTTTTGGCCACTGTGGCTGAGGATGGTGGGAGCTGAAGTGAACAACATCCATAAACTCTGCCATGAACTTATTAGGTGGCCTGTTATGTGCTTCTGGGGGTAACAGTCATATGTAACCTACCTTAGAGGGCTGTTGTAAAAGAGTATGGAGTTAATGCATGTGAAGCATTTTAAAGCCCAGTACAATTGGGAAGGATTCATGCAATATCTGTGGCTTGTGCTTCAAAGATGGTCACTAAATCAAGCCATGAAATGGATGACGGGTCTTCTTATAGGTCTCAATCTCTGTCAGAAACAAGACTAAAGGATGATCTTCTCCCACAAGAACCTGCTCACTCTTTAAGATCACTTTAGTCCTGCAGGGTTTTAGTGAACAGCCGTTGGTTGTTTTAGGTCCTTCCTGCTCTTTCCCCTGCTATTTTCTGCTTTGTTTTATTGATCACATTTTATTATGACATCCTGCATTTTTGTAAACTCATAGTTGTTGTTGTTGCTGCTGCTGCTGTTTGTATTTTGGGGAGCTGCCTTGTAAACTCATTGGGTTAAATAAATGTATGCATAAGCAAACAAATCATACACAGGAGAAATACTCAGCACCTGGCAGATGGAAAACATTCTGCAGAGCCCACATTAGCTGGGGAACTAGGGAGAGGATTCTGAAGAATGTCGGCCGCCAAGACACTCCTTGCTGCCACCATGTTTAGGTGAGCAGAACCAAGAGGAATGTGTTATGAACATTAGGGATGTGCGAATCTAGCTGATTTGGGCGATTTGTAGACAGAACAAATTGCCCCTGTGCTCAATTGCCCAGATTTAGGTACAAAACAAATCACCCAGATTCGGACCTGAAAAAATTCAGAGATTCGGACCTCCATTTTATGGCCATAGTGGGTTGGGTGGAAGGTACCACTCAATGGTGCCCAGTGGGTGGAAGGTAACACTCAAATTTCAAAGAATTTGGGCAAAGTGGTGATAGTACACGTGGGGTGCCAACCATCCCCCAAACCACAAGCCCATGGGGTACTGGGTTTTGTTGTTACAAAATCCACTATTTTGTTGATATCAGATTCTCTGGTCATTCATCATTTTGCACCAAAGATTATTAATGAACAAAGATGGACAAAGATGTTCATTCATAATCTTTGGTGCAAAATGACGAATGACCTAAGAATCCACTATCATTGTTAATCTTTGTTCATGGTTGGCACCCCAAGTGTACTACACCGCAATCCGCTCTGGGCTTAAATATGTGCAAACTTCAAAAAAAATGCTAAACATCACCCCTCTGCCCAATTTCTTTGAAATTTGGGTGGTAACTTCCACCCATTGGACACTAACACCCACCCAAACCTTTTGCCCCTGGGACCCCCTTTTTGTCCCAAATCGATTCAGATTTGGATTGATTTGGATCCAAATTGAATGTGGGGTGATTTGGGGAGGCAAATTTGCACCCAAAACAAATTGGGGATGATTTGATTTGGGTACAAATCAAATTAAAAAATTCAATTTGTGCACATTCCTAATGAACATAGGAAACTGATTAAAGTCAGATCCATTGGTGCATCTACTTGGTATTGTCTACACTGACAAGCAACCATTTCTTGGGTTTTCTGATGGGCCTTTCCCAGCTCCTATCTGGAGATGCAAAGGGCTGAACTTGGGATCTTATGCAAAACAGGTGCTCTGAAACTCTATCACAATGCCATCGACAATACCAGGTATTCCAGACTGGTCATTGTGAGGGCAATGTCACAGGAATAAGGAAAGCAGCCTTATACAGAGTCAGACCCTTGGTCCATCTAGCTCAGTTGTGTCTATACTGACTGGCAGTAGCTCTCCAAGGTTTCAGGCTTAGGGGTTTCTTTCCTGGAGATGCTGGGATTGAACCTGAGACCTTCTGCATGCAAAGCAGATACTCAGCCACTGATCTATAGCCCCATCCCTATCACCTACCTATAAATAGGATATTGTGGACTGCTTTGACTACCATTATGGATGAAAAGCAGCATATAAATATTGCAAAAGCAAAATAAATATTAGATTGTCAGTTAGATGGAGGCAAGTTGGCAAGAATTCTCTCCCCCCAGAGACATTACGGAGCACCTCACATTTTGCTTCCCAATGCTGAATGACACCAAGAGATGTTTGTGCATTTAGGACTAAGTGGGTATAGTGAGCCCTGCTCATTTCCTTTTAAACACCATCCTTTAATAGGCGAACAAGAGGTCAGTCGCTTGGTGGAATTAATGGCCGTTAAATTCAGAATAAATAAAGAAGGCAACACTACAAGTGGTGCTGGATTTTTGGCCACCCAAGGAGGTCACGGAGACAAATACTGTGGCTGCATTATTCGAGCAGGCTAGCTAATTTTATTACCATTAATAACGTTTACTTTTTTAAAAGGGACGCTAAGATAATGAGGCTAATCAAATCTCATGCTTCAGGGTGCAAGCTGATTGCCTGCAGGGGTCAGCAAGAGTTTCTCTTCTCAGATGGGTAACATTTTGGATACACAACGGCTTGTTTTCCTCTTTCTTCCTCTGTGGACTACTGCAGGGGCTGTTTTAACACTATAGGACGTGGACTACGGAACGTCAGCCAGTCTTCTGGAACAGGAAGAAGCTTACAGGAGGACATTGCGCACAAGGCTGCTACACAGGAAGTGACCTCATATGGAATCGGACCCTTGGCCCACCAAGCTCAGAATTGTTTACACGGACTGGCAGCGGCTCTCCAAAGTTACAGGCAAGGGTCTCTCCCAGCCTTACCTGAAGATGCTGCCAGGGATTGAACCTGGCACCATGTGAACATGCAGACGCTCTTCCACTGAGCTGTGGCCCCATCCCCTACGGGGAATATCTTACAGTCATCACATGTAGTATCCCATCCAAATGCAAACCAAGGTGGACTCTGCTTAGCAAATGGGAACAATTCGTACTTGCCACCACAAGACCAGCTCTCCTTTCCAAGTCTGGCACTTGTGTTGTTCCAAAATGGTGCTTTGCTACCACAAACATATTGTCATTCATTCATTCATTCATTTTCATTTATCTACTGCCCATCCCAGAATGGCCCAGGGCAGTTCACATCCCAAAAAGGTAACACGAAACATAAAATAAAAGCAGTTACAACATTAAAACTCATTTTAAAAACCATTTAACACCAATTAAATATGATTAAAATCCAGGTTGAAAATATTTGCACATGCACAACAGTTGCACAACTGGAGGCATGCCACACATATTTTAAAGGGAACTTGTGTGTACGAGTGGAGTTCTGAAAATCCCTATTTTTCTTTAGGGAAGCTATGCCATCTTCACTGTGCTAGTGACGCTGAACATTATTTCTTGTGGAACTTTAGCTTCCCCCTGCCCCCCAAGAAATGTTTTCCATCCTGAAAGATTTCAGACCAACGGCCCAATCCAGAACTGAGTTACGGACACTTCAGCACACTTCACGCGGCCTTCCTTTGTGGCCCGTGGTTGCTGAAGTCTGTACTGCAGTCCTGAATGGCAAGGACATCGATGCTCTATGCCAAAATGCTTGTCCTTGTGCTTTGGTGGATTTCAATGGATGTCCCCCATTCGTGGATTTGGGGATGTTAGCATTAGAGGCCTTAAGGTGACAAAGGCAGAAATCATGGCTACCAGGTAGGACTGATAGAACTGCACACAAATCCTTGGGAAGCAATATATTGGAGACTGCAGAATAACCAGGGAAGACTGACTCTATTGAATGGCTGATGCTGCTGTCCTCTCTCATGTATTGGCTACTAATCTACTATGGAGGCTCCCAATCAATCTTGGGTTGCCAGATGTCATTGGACTATAACTTCAATCCCACCCCCTCCCCATGCTCACCGACATGGCCAATCACACTCTTTCAGTCTCATTTCCCAAGCTGCAAAACAATAGTTGGTCACCTCACATCACTGTTGGGAAGAAATATCTGCCATAGAATATTTCTGTAGCACCGGGTAAAGATTCCAAAGCTGGTTGTAAATTAAAAAGCTGCTCACAAACATTATAACAGCCACGGATCAACGTCAGTTGGCTAGCTGTCTCCATTCGGCCGCTCAGACACGGAAATGTCCCCAAAAGAAATCCAGACCTGTATGTTGGAGACTTTGCCATGAGCATCCTTGGCTTTGAAATCCCCACTAATGTTTTTAAAGCAATGCCTACAGCAAAGCACAGGTGCATCTTCCAGTGACTCCTCCAATGGTACAGCACCAGGAGTCTCAAAGCTGGACTCCGACTTGCCAGGGTCCAGGACCAGAAGGACTTGCAGGCTCAACTGCTTACTTGGAGGCATCACCTAGGCAGCATTACCAGCCCCACCAGCTGACTTGGAGTGTAGTCAAGTGACTGTGGGAGCCAATCCAGTTCCACCTGTTTCTCTGAAGTTCGAGGGAGGGGCTGGTTTTATGGGTTGGCATCGTGAGCACCAGCCAGGCCCTGAGCACACCTGCAGCTCCGTCTGGAAGGGGAGGCTGGAAGCTGGACTGTAGCACCAACTGCCAAATGCTGCGTGGGTGGATGGCTCTCTCTCTTGCATGCGCGCGTGCACACACACACTTACTTACTTACATTGCACCTTTGCATTGGATTGTAATTGCCATAAGCCACTTTGGGAAAGATGGAAGCATGTAGTGTTCCTAGGTGGCCAGATTTGGCTTTTTAAAAAGCCAAATTCTGGCTTACGGCCCATTTGACCCACGAGTATACCCCTTAGGTTCTCTGGCCACCCTGCAGTGTTCCCTGTAAGAGGGATTCCCAGATGCTGTTGACTACAACTCCCATAATCCCCAGCAAAAGGCCACTGCAGCTGGGGATGCTGGGAGTTGTAGTCAACAACATCTGGGAATCCTTCTTACAGGGAACGCTTTTCACACAACGCGTGATCCACTTGTGGAACTCTCTGCCACAGGATGTGGTAAGGGCCAACAACCTGGATGGCTTTAAGAGGGGTTTGGATGACTTCATGGAGGAGAGGTCTATCATTGGCTACTAGTTGGAGGGCTATAGGCCACCTCCAGCCTCCAAGGCAGGATGCCTCTGAGTACCAGTTGTGGGGGAGTAAGAGCAGGAGAGAGGGCACGCCCTCAACTCCTGCCTGTAGACTTCCCAGCGGCATCTGGTGGGCCACTGTGCGAAACAGGATGCTGGACTAGATGGGCCGCCTTGGGCCTGATCCAGCAGGGCTGTTCTTACAGTATGTTCTTATGTTCTAACACTGGAAGCAGGATACATGGAATCAATAGTAAACCTAAAGCCATGGCCTGAGGACCTCCCCTTTGGTCTGAGCAGCATATTGCCTCGTGAGAAGATCCTGCTGGTCTGAACGCCTGCTTACCATCCTTCCTCTTACGAGCTGCCACTTCCCATCAGTGTCCCCTCTAACAGGGATTTCCATATGTGGGAATCCATATTCCCATCCCTCTGGCCTCTGCCCAGGGCTACATACAGGCATTCTGCTGTGTATCGGCATCTGGTGCAGTGGGATCATGCCGTCACTTGGGATACACACAGGGCAGGGTGACCCACGCTCAGAGGAATTCCGACCATCACACCCCAGTCCCCCAGACAGCGGTTCAGACCGAGAGATAGAGAAGTGAGTTCCTCCGGGACTGGCGACTTCTTACTCGGAGGGCCAAACTGGGCAGGATTGTAATCCCTCCAGGGGCCCTGGCAGGCTTGCATTCCCCCCCCCCACGTAAACAGCATGTACAAGGGACTAAGGATGGCTGGGGGTGGGGGGGTGCTTTTTACCCTTCCTCCATCATAGTCCTGGTCTGGCCTGGCCCTTAGGCATACGCCATTTGTGCTGGGGGAAAGTCTCCCATTGTAGCCCATCTGAACATTTTTTTTTCCAGGGCACACATGGGGTTGCAGAAGAGGGGCTAGGCAAAAAGCAGGGTGGGAAGTAGGGGTGAAGCTCCAAACCCCCACCACAGTCCCAGTCCAGATAGGGCCCTCCTGCATGTGCTACTTCACAAGAATGAAGCAAGCTGCCTTTTGCCGAGTCAGACCATGGGTCCAGCTAGTTCAGTATTGTCTACCCAGACTGGCAGCGGCTTCTCCAAGGTTGCAGGCGGGAGTCTCTCCCAGTCCTATCTTGGAGATGCTGCCAGGGAGGGGACTTGGAACCTTCTACATGCCAGCAGACAGGCGCTCTTCCCAGAGTGGCCCCTTCCCTGAAGGGGAATATCTTTCAGTGCTCACACACATAGTCTCCCATGCAAATGCAAACCAGGACAGACCCTACTTAGCAAAGGGGACAATTCTCACTTGCTAGCACAAGTCCAGCTCTCCTCAGGGTCAAGGGGCGGGGGGATTGCAGTCATGTCCAATGTGGGCCAGGCACCTTCTCAAACATTAGCGGCTCATTCTAACGAGCTGGAGAGCTTGCTGAAGGACGCGGCTTGGGTTGTTCCTTTCTCTCCTGCCTCACCTAAGAGCTGCACTGCCTGCAGGCTGGCCATTCATCAGGTAGAGCTTCGTAGTGAACCACACAGCTCTACCTGATGAATGGCCAGCCTGCAGGCAGCACAGCTCTTAGACAGAGTGGAAGAGTGAGGCGCAACCCTAGCTGCTGCCTGGAAGCAGGGGCAGCTGTGCCTCCTTGGGAGCCTCCCTGGCTGGTCCGGATGAGCCACTACTGCTCTTAAAGGAGAGGAGAGCTGGTCTTGTGGTCGCAAGCATGACTTTTCCCCATAGCTAAGCAGGGTCTGCCCTGGTTGCATCTGAATGGGAGACTTGATGTGTGAGCACTGCGAGATAGTCCCCTCAGGGGATGAAGCCGCTCTGGGAAGAGCAGAAGGTTTCAAGTTCCCTCCCTGGCTTCTCCAAGATAAGGGCTGAGAGAGACTCCTGCCTGCAACCTTGGAGAAGCCGCTGCCAGTCTGTGAAGACAATACTGAGCTAGATAGACCAATGGTCTGACTCAGTATATGGCAGCATCCTATGTTCCAAAGAAAACCCTGTTGAGCAAAAGGGTGAGCCGGGCCTCCCATTTTTGTTCAGAAACAAAAATATCTTTCAGCCGTCAAACCTTGGGGAGCCTCGGGTCTCAGGGTTTCCCCTTCTCTCCCTCTCCTGCAGTCTCCACACATCATCCCCATGGCTGGAATCCTTCTCAATGGGGAAACTGGGAAGCTGCCAGGCTTCATTGAGGGCTGTGCTTGACGTCGCTGAGCAGCCTGTCGTGGGCGCTTTGAGAGGGCCTCTAATATAGGCGCAACGTGAGGCTGACCCTTTCGGCACCAGATCCTCTTACTGAGCTGCCACTGATTAATCTAGACAGTTGTGGGACGCGCCTTCCCCTCCGTCTTTCTAGCTGAACACACTCGGATGCCACCGGTGCCTAATGCAGCTCCACTGGGGGCCACCCTGACTTCAATCCTGCAATTAGCTGCTTAAGTATATTTGAAAGTAAATCTGGTGAATTGCTCCCCCCACCTTTCTCCTCCTCCCTAAATGATCCCTCTTTCTGCTCCCCCCCAGGGTGCTTCTGTTTCTGCCTCTTTCACAGCCTCACATGTAACAGCTCCAGCAGGGCCTCTTGCAAGAAGGGAAAAGAAGTCTCCTGTTAAGAGCTTTGCTCAATTGGCAGAACACTCACAGGCTCCTTTGCTGCCTATCACCAATTATCCTTTCAATGTTTGCTGGTAAAATTGGAATTCCACGCTGCACTTGAAGACAGGAAACCTCACATCATTGGTCCACTTAGCCCAGTATTGTCATTCCAAGGGTTACATAGGAACATAAGAAGCTGCCATATACTGAGTCAGACCATTGGTCTATCTAGCCCCGTATTGTCTTCACAGACTGGCAGCAGCTTCTCCAAGGTGGCAGGCAGGAATCTCTCTCAGCCCTAATTGGAGATGCTGCCAGGGAGGGAACGTGGAACCTTCTGCTCTTCCCAGAGTGAATCCATCCTTTAAGGGGAATCTCTTGCAGTGCTCACACTTCTAGTCTCCCTTCCATATGCAACCAGGGTGGACCCTGCTTAGCTAAGGGGACAAGTCATGCTTGCTATCACAAGACCAGCTCTCCTCGCCTAGTTCCTCAAACTACAGCCACCAGATGTTGTTGGACTACAACATCCATCATCCCCAGCAAGAGTGATCTTCAGCCACTCTGTCTGGGGTAATGTGATAGAAGTGGTAATCCGACAACATTTGGGGCAACAAATTTGAGCACCCCGGGTGCTATTCTGATTGGTAGCAGTTTTACCAAGGTATCTATCAAGGTCCATTTCCTCTGCTCCCTGAACAATTTTACATGAAGATGATGGAGAATGAAAATCGATATCCATACACCAAGATAATCTTGTGAATTAATCCCCCAAGTATTAACATCAAGTACGGAAGAGTGTGAGGTAGAGTTTGTCAGGTGTAGGGCTGGGCCGAAAGTCCTCTTAAGTGAACTTCTGGCCAAGTTTGGGTGTGAACATGTTGAAAGGGTGTGTGTGTGAAACTTTCATTTTACTGTGACAGCAGCACACCACTCAGTGATGTCTTCTAGGTACTATGAGGAATACTCTGCTGCTGTTAAGAAGTTTGCTTCTGGGATGCATTTGTATGGAAGACGACATGTAAGATATTCCCCTTGGGGATGGGGCCACTCTAGGAAGAGCATCTGCCTGCTTGCATGCAGAAGGTTCCAAGTCCCCTCCCTGGCAGCATCTCCAAGATAGGGCTGAGAGAGATTCCTGCCTGAAACCTTGGAGAAGCCGCTGCCAGTCTGTGTAGACAATACTGAGCTGGATGGACCAATGGCCTGACTCAGTATATGGCAGCTTCCTATGTTCCTAATTTGGAAGAGATTTTGGATGAGAAATTTCATTAACTGCTGACCCTTCAAAAATGGTTGCATAAGCTGCCCCATTGAGAACCCTGGACCGCCCACGTGCCACATTTGATGACCGCACCATTGAATGATGATTGACATCCATGCGTGAAACCATCGAGAGAACTTTCATATCATCTCACAAACAGGATGCCTCTGAATACCAGCTGCTGGGAAGCAACCACAGGAGAGGGCTATTTGCCTTCACGTCTCACTTCTGGCCTTTTCAGAGCTATCTGGTTGGTCACTGTGAGAGACAAGATGGTGGACTAGATGGACCTATTATGGCCTGATCCAGCAGGGCAGGGTTCTTCTTATGTGCAAATGCACAGATTGGAGGGTCAATTGACACATCTGGTTGTGAGTCATTATGTGTGTGTGTGTGTGTGTGTGTGTGTGTGTGTGTGTGTGTGTGTAAACTAGCTCTATGAAATAAAGTAGGGTGTGACAGATTTCCTGTTTTCCTGGATGATTAACATGGCATACAAGGGTCTATTTGTTTGCATATATGACACAGGCCATAATTCCTGGCCACAACCCTCACAAAACAATTCACAGAGTTCCTTGAGAGAAGACATGTTGGTTCATGATTGCATTGACAGCAGAAGCCAACACAGATAAATGTGGATGGTGGAGCCCAATTCTCCATCCATCACAGAGTCCTACCAGTGAAGCACTCCTGGTCTGCACGTTTGGCTGCCAGCACCAGCAGACACTTTCAAAACACAGAGCAGGATCCTCTAAGTACATCAGAGCTGTTTTCTTTCCCTGGAAAATAGCCTGTGAGGACAGTTTAAAAGGTTCAGCTGCATCTCTGTACTCAAGAGAATTTAATATCCATGCAGCTTGCCTTCCAACATTCTCTCTCTCTCTCTCTCTCTCTCTCTCTCTCTCCTGCCTCCCTTCCAGCCTACTGCGTGTCTGGTTCCTTCCTCCCCCTGATTTCCTTCAGGTCAGGGGGTCTCTGTCATCAATCCCCCACTGGGACTTATTTCCAAAGATCAGCGCTGACCCAGAAGGCAGTTGGCACTGCCCCATTAGAACAGCATGCGCAAGCAACGGCAACCAACCAGGGCCTTGGATTTGAGATGCCAAGTCACCTGCAAAGCATTTGTCAGGCCTCTGTGCTCCCGAAAGACGTCTTTTAAGTTGCTGAACCAGTGGCTGGAGGGGGCATTTACTAAACAAAACACACAACAAGCAGGATTGTGACTGCTCAGCACAGAGCTTGATTTCCGAGCTGAAAAGGCAGGAGCTGTCAATTTGAAAGCACGGGAGCCAAGCTTTCCCTGCATGCGTTCTCTTTCACGCAGTATCACCGAGTGGGGAAAGATACTGAAAAGGGCAGCCAAAGTGAGCAGGAGGTTGGGGCACTTTCCCCCGGAGGAAAAGCTAAAGTATTTGGGGTTCCTTGAAACTGAAAAGTAGACAACAACGGGGGGACATGATAGAAGTGTATAAAATTATGCATGATGTGAAGAAACTGGACAACAGGAAGTTCCTCTTCCTCTCGCACAATACTAGAGGGATTTGCACAAGGAAATGTATTGGCAGGAGAGGCAAGACAGGCCATAGGAAGGACCTCCAGACAACATATATAACTTATAGAATTTGCTGCTCCAACATACTGTGATGGCCACTAGCTAAGATGGCTTTGAAAGAGAATTAGACACATTCAGGGGGGACTTTTAAGTCCATCGATGACTTATAAGCCACATTCACATGTAATGTGGAACCACGGGTCAAATGGACCCAGTTCCACTCCTCCTCTCTCCTCACTCTCCCATCCGTATTTGGATCCCACAAAGAGCTCCCTCTTGGCTGTCAGCAAGAACAAGCTGCCTGGGCTTCCTTCTTGACTGAAGGACAGCTCCAGAAGCCAATAGCAGCTGGAGCAAAAGAGGAGCTTTCTCCCTTAACTCCGGTTGCAAACCAACCAGGCTGCTGTGCCGCATTCAGACGAAACACTGGCACTGCTAAACCAGAGGTCCAGACGGCAAACCTCACTACAAACCAAAGGTACAAGTCAGAGTTTGGGGAGGGAAACGGCGGGTCTGTTTTCTATCTTAACTGCAGTTGCCCGCATTTGGAGATTCTGAAATTGAAACCAGAGGCCCCTTCGCCTCCAGTTTCATGTTATGTGCGAATGTGGCCATTGTCATGAAGGCTAGATGGAATCGCCATATTCAGAAGCAGTATACTCCTGAATACTAGTTGCTGGCAGGGAACAGCAGAAGAGAGTTATTGTCTTCAGGTCCTGCTTGCAGGTTTCCTGGGGGCATCTAGCTGGCCACTGTAGGAAGCAGGATGCAGACCAGATGTGGCTGATCCAGCATATTTTTATATTCAGTGCTACAGTTTGAAAGCAAGATAGGGGATAAGGACTACAGAGCCATTCATTTGTTGGTTGACAATCATAACAATCATGTAATCAGCTACAGTCGCTCATTCACACATGCGAGCCATCACTTCCAGGAATCAGTGGATGACGATGTCTGAACGAATTCTCAGAGCACTGGGCAAGGCATTTCCCAGTTATGGAACTCTGTCCTCATGCAGACTTTTCAGTATCTCACCCTTGACACCCTCTTAAAGCAGGATGCACAACTTTGGCCCTCCAGTGGCTGTTGGACTACAACTCTCATCATCTGTGACTATTGGCCACTGTGGCTGGGGATGATGGGAGTTGTCGTCCAACAACCACTGGGGACCCAATGCTGGGAACCCCTCTTCTGTGGGTGTCTGTCTGGTTTGGGAGTGAACGCAGCCCTGTTCTAGAGGCAAGGTGCTTCAGAATGTGCTTCCACACCCTTTCCAGAGAACTCTCCCTACCCCAAGGCTGGCCTAATGCAGATGACAAAGCAGCCGTGTCACCACTAGCAACGAGCCCGTGATGGGTTAGGCGCAGTCCTTTTGTTTGGATGAGGCTCCAAGTTCAATTCGCAACACTGTCTGCTGGCCAGGCTGAGCAGGATCTCTGCTTGCGAGCTGGCAGAAGCAGCGCCAGTCAAGGTTGCTGCTAATGAGCTGGATGGACCATTGGTCTCCCATTCATTACAAGGCAGCTGCCTGAGAGCTGGCAGTACATGGCCAGCCGCTGACTCAGCACCCTGGACAGTTGTCCAATCTGCCCAATATGTGGGACAGGCTATTGATATATTACAGCAGAGCACATCCATTACAGGGATACCATCTAACAGGGACAAAATAGCACTCTTTCCCCCAAAGTAAAAGGGGCTTTCAAGCCACCCTTCAAGAAAAACCTGAGTAGCAGATTTCCACAGCATAAGCTGGTACTAAAGATTTGGGACAGGCTTTTAAAAAAAAGAAAAGAAACTGTGAAACTAGTTCTGTGGGCCTGGATGTGTTGTTTTTTTACCTGTTTTTCTCAAAGAGTAGCCCTTAATGGCACTACATCAGAAAGAAAAGAGAGTGTCAAAAACAGTTTGTATTAAGCACATTAGAGCCCTGCTGGATCTAGCTAAAGGGCCATCTAGCCCAGCATCTTGCTTCCGACAGTGGGCAGCCAGATCTTCCTGGGAAGCTCATAAGCAGACTATGAAGGGAAGAGTGGTCCCTGAACCTGACTGATTGCATCCAACCGCTGAATTTCAGAGGTACGCTGCTTCTGGAAAGTTTCATTTAGCTATCACAGCTAGTAGCCATCAATAGATATATCTTTCACAGACCTTTCTAATGTCCTCTGGAAGCCACCCCTGCTTACGGCCATCATCAGTTGTAAACCACCCAGAGATGTAGGTTTTGGGTGGAATAAAATAAAATAAAATAAAATAAAATAAAATAAACAAATAACCTCTAGCTTGGGTACTGCCACTGAATAAAATAACAGTCATTCAGATCCTACCACTGCTCAGTTCTGTGAGCTGTTGGGATTCTTGTGTGGATCTGAGAATTCCCAGTTTTGGGGGTGTGGTTCCGATTCATTGCAACCTTTGCTTCAGATTCAGGGGCACTCGCTCATAGGAACATAACAGTCCTGCTGGATCGGGCCCAAGGCCAATCTAGTCCAGCATCCTGTTTCACACAGTGGCCCACCAGATGCTGCTGGAAGCCACAGGCAGGAGTTGAGGGCATGCCCTCTCTCCCTGCAATTGGTTTTTACTGCCCTGCAATTGGTTTTTAGAGGCATCTTGCCTCTGAGGCTGGAGGTGACCCAGAACCACCAGACTAGGAGCCACTGATATATCTGTTCTCCATTAATTTGTCCCATTTAAAGCCACCCAAGCTGGTGGCCATCGCCACATCCCGTGGCAGATAATTCCATCGATTACTTATGTGCTGTGTGAAAAAGTATTTCCTCTTGTCGGTCCTACATTTCCTGACATTCAGTTTCGTGGGATGATCTCTGGCTCTAGTGTTGTGAGAGAGGGAGAAATTTTTTTCTTTTCCCACTCTTTCTATTCCATGCAGAATTTTATATGTCTTTATCATGTCTCCCCATAGTCACCTCTTTTCCAAAGTAAAGAGCCCCAGATGCTGTAGCCTTGCCTCATAACGAAGGCAAGGCTTCCTTTCCTGAGTCAAAGTGAGGCAGTTGCCTTAGGCGGCAGATTATTGGAGTGCCAGCAGGGCAGGCAAATACCGCCCCCCCCGGAACAGCTCTCTTAGACCAATCAGACTCTTGCAAGCTTTGCAAGGAGTCCCTCTCTCCACATGCCTGGCAAAGCCTGTAAGAAGCACAAGGAAAGAAGGGGAGTCTGCTGGGATCCTCCTTCCCTGCTCCCTGAATCTCTTTCAAAGTTTGCAAGGTTTTGAAAGAGGACTGGCCCCCACCAGAGGCATGGGGCAAGGCAGCATTGGGCATCTGGCCTCAGGTGCTGTCATCCCTTGGGCCACCTCTGTTCAGATTCGGAAGCTGACTCAAGTTTGGACAGGTTCTTCCTTTGAAAACGGAAATGTATTAGCCCCATTCCCAAAGTCAGTCTGGGAAGTGATGGGTTTGGCAACGAAAATCAGGTCTCTCACTGGTGAGAGAGAAATTTGAATTTCTTGTTGGGACTTCAGCTGAAGTGGGAACTGACCCCCTGAAAGTCCTTGTGTGGGAGGAGTTATGGGAGTATGATGTAACATCTGAGATAGCCAATTCACAGAAATGTCAGGGCAAGTGTGAACATATAGCTCTGCAAACCCGTCTCAGGATTCAGCCGTTCCCAGAAATATGTTTCTATCTTCTTCTCTGAGATGGCTCTTCTCATACTATCCACCCCATACCCACAGGTTGCCAACTGACCAGAAGAAAACTAAGCTGGCCTGCTCTTGAGCCATTAATCCCAGCTCAAGCTGCGAAAATCAGTAGGTGATGCTTTTTAATAACGGGATTATGCATTCTCGTCAGCTAATATTTGCACTGGGAGCTAATAATAACAGTTCACATTTAGATAGTGCTAGTGCTTCAGAGTGCTCAAACTGCTTTGCATACATTATTCCACAAAACAGCTCAGTATTATTCTCCCCATCTTGTATAAGGGCTGGCTGAGGCAGAGAGGGGGTGTGTGGAGGGAGGGAGGGAGGGAGGGAGGCCGAGGTCGCCTTTGCATATAAAATGCAACAGTGGGTTGATTGGACCTGTGGTTCCATGCCCCTCCCCCCACTCTCCCATCCGAATTCGGACATTCATGAGATCTGCCTCTCTGCAGTCAGTGAGCCTGACAGCCCACCCATCCAATCAGGCTGGAGTTGAGGGAGGAGCTTCCTCTTGCAACTCCGTTTCCAAGGCCAGCAGCCTGTGGTTCCGGATTTGGATGTACCACAGGCTGCTGGGAACCTGAGTCTCCATGCATTCGGATGTAATGTCCATGGAACCACAGGCCTATTCAACTGCAGTCCCACGTTGTGTGAGAGCGATGACAGAGAGAGAGAGAGAGAGAGAGAGAGAGAGAGAGAAGAGCTTGTCCAAGGCCAGCTCATGAGTGGATAGCAGAGGCATGATTCTAACTGGGAACTTTCTGACTCACAGTTCAGACTCTTAGCTTGAGGCAACATCAGCTGCTCTTAAAGGCACAGCTATAACTGCCACATAAAAATTTGGCAATTCTAATTGTTCTTGAGTTTAGAGGTTGCCAACTTTTCAACCAGCCACTGAATTACATAAACCCCATGAACATCTAAGTGCCTTACACACATATCTCAATTTTTTCCCCCTAAAAAGTTCTTGGGAGGTTAAATTCTGAGTTTAGCCCAGAGGAAACATTTCCAGGGCAGCTGTATCCAAACTTGTTAGAGTCTCTCTCTCTCTCTCTCTCTCTCTCTCTCTCTCTCTCTCTCTCTCTCTCTCTCTCTCACAGAAATCGACACATCAGTATGCAGAAAGTCAAATTATGCAGGGCATTAGGAATGCAGTAGAAAGAAGGCTACAGAAAGGAGAGTGGATGGCAAATGTTTATAGAATAACTTAACAAGTGGCAATGATGCTGCAGTTTCCAGGCAGGCAGGCTGACAAATATAACACAGCTCCAACAGGGAAGAGTAAATCTGTACACTTTGTGGCCTACTTTCGGCTTCATTAATGGAATAAAGGCCAAGAGGCATGATGTCATGAAATTAGCTTCCTAATTAAACACTGCCTCTCTCTCTCCCCCTCCTCCTCCTCCTTCCCTGTTTCCCACTCTGGATGAAACTGCTCACATCATCACAGCATCACATCACACAACATTGTTTTTAGAGGGAACGTGATCTCAGCGTTCTTCTGAAAGATGTCCTAATCTGGCAAATGGGGGTGGCGGCAGGAGGCCTCTTGGCCTGCTTTTAATGTCTGAGATTAAATCACTTCCCCGTCCCCCATTTAGTGCCCCTTCACAGACAAACTCTTTAGTAAAACTATGTTTAGACTACTTGACCAGCCTTTGCTTCTTCTTATGGGACCTATTTGGAGATAGATCCAACCAATGGAGCTGCTTTGTCCTGAGTCGGGCCCCTGGTTCATCTTGGCTAACACTGTCTCCTCCAACAACCCTCTAACCTGTCAGGCAAAGAGAGGTCCCTTTTCTACCCCTGCTGCCTGAGAAATGATGATGATGATGATAATTATTATTATTTTTATTTCTCAATTTTCTATGACCGTATATTTTCAATGTTGAGTTTGTTCTTCCAGTAGCTCTACAGTCTCCAGCCCTGGCTCAGCTGAAGATCCTGAGTCCTGTAACCCATTTTTCGACAAGTGCCCAGGGACTCTAGCACCTGACGTGACCCTTGTTGATCCGGGCGACGACCAATCCGGCACAGAATTTGTTTTTCTTGTTTTCACCATGGTTATGGGGTGAGGCACATTTAGCCTGGCTTCTCATCAGCAGCCTGTCTGGTTTGGGTGACCCTCCAGCATGGCCCTCTGCATTCTCAAAACTCACAAGCCCCTCCACCTCGTCAAGGGAGTGGCCAATGGAGAAAATAACTAAATACAAGGACCTTCAGATTGAAATTGAGCAGCTCTGGAAAAAGAAAACAATAATGGTGCCAATGGTTGTTGGTGCTCTTGGTGCAGTACCAAAAGAACTTGAACACCATCTTGACACCTTGGGCATCGATAAAATTACAACACATTTATTTATTTATTTATTTATTTATTGGATTTGATTTGATTTGTATACCGCCCTTCCAAAATGGCTCAGGGCAGTTTACAATTAAAACATCAACTACAGGAGGCCACACTACTTGGGACAGCATGAATACTATGACAATGTCTTTAAATTTTCTTTAGTTATCCTAGACCAGGCCTGCTCAACTTTGGCCCTCCTGCAGATGTTGGCCTACAATTCCCATAATTCCTGGCTATTGGCTGCTGTGGTGAGAATTATGGGAGTTGTAGTCCAAAAACAGCTGGGGGGCCTAAGTTGAGCAGGCCTGTCTAGACCCTTGGAAAGGGCCCGATAATTAAAGTGGCAAATCCAATCAATAACTTCTGGTAGACTGTGTGTAAATAGCATCATCATCACCATCATCATCATGATTAACCCACTGGTCCCTCTAGCTCCGTGTGGTCTATACTGACTGGCAGGGGCACTCCAAGGTTTCAGGCAGGGGTCTTTCCGGGAGATGCTGCTAGAGATTGAATCTGGGACCTCCTGCATGCAAAGCAGGTGCTCTTCCACTGAGCTGCAGCCCCTCCTCTTTGCCCTGCACTTGTTATCCAGGGTATTGCCCGGGACAGGATGCTTGATGTACAGACATTGCAATTGCCTCCCCTTTGTCCCACGGCAATCTCGACTGTCAGCCAGCAGTATCCTCTGGGTGCTGCTAGCTAGGTGAATGGCAAGAGCATATGGAGAGCCATTCTTGGTGGTTGCTCTCCAGGCTTGAAGCATGCTTCCTCGAGAGATCTGGAAATGAACATGAAAGTGGCCTTTGGTGCCGCAGGAAAAGCACATCTGAAGGGCAAGTTATGCATGACCCAAACAAGTGTCAGAGGTCAAGATAATGTGGGTTTCCTTCCAGGCATTACTGTGAGGATGACTGCGGGGAGACATGATAGAGGTCTATAAAATCATGCATGGTGTGGAGAAAGTGGAGAGAGAGAAATTCTTCTCCCTCTCCCATAACACTAGAACCAGGGGTCATCCCATGAAACTGATTGCCAGGAAATTTAGGACCAAAACTAAAGTACTTGTTCACGCAACACATCATCAACTTGTGGAATTCTCTGCCATGAGATGTGGTGACAGCCAACAACCTGGATGGCTTTAAGAGGGGTTTGGATAACTTACAGAGGAGAGGTCTATAGGCCACCTCCAGCCTCAAAGGCAGGATACCTCTGAGTCCCAGTTGCAGGGGAGTAAAAGCAGGAGAGAGAGCATGCCCTCAACTCTTGCCTGTGGCTTCCAGCGACATCTGGTGGTCCACTGTGTGAAACAGGATGCTGGACTGAATAGGCCTCCTTGGGCCTGATCCAGCAGGCTTGTTCTTATGTTCTTATGAAGTGCCACTATTCAGAAGTGTGGAGAGCTAGCTCATAGCTCCTCCCAGCTTTTTTCTTTCTCTCCCTCGCTCGGATTGAGGGAAAGGAAGAAGGCAACGCCCAGCTGGGAATGAGTTTCAGAGGTCTCTGTAGGCCTTTCTGGGCATTGACACGCCCCTGTGTGGGCCTTTCTGGGCATTGGCCACATCACACACAAGGGGTGTGGCCAGCACTCAGAATGGCCCATGTGGCTCCAGCGCAGTTTATTCCCAGCCAGCGCTTCATAGCAGGCTGTGGCTTTTTTCCCTTCTCTCCTTCATTCCGAGCGAGGGAGAGAGAGAAAGAAGACCCAGCTGGCAACAAAGCATGGGCTGGGAATGGGCTGAAGGCTGCCACACTGGCCTGTCCGCATGCTGACCATGCCTTCTGCATGTGACGTCACATGCAGAGGTGTGGCTGGGGCACACCCGGAGAATCTGCCCCCGAGGCAAATGGGGAGAGAGATGGACACAGGCCCAGCCTCCCCTAGCTAGGCCTCTGCTATTATGCCCCCCCCCATGGATTCCAGTGGTTCAGATCCATCCTCAAGGAGAACCATTAGAAGTCCATAAATGACTGGCCTTAATAGCCAACTCAGCATTTGTGGCCAGCAGGACCCTCGTCCCTGGCCTTGCACTTCAGCTCTGACCTGCAGCCCAAGGTCAGGCATGCTCCCCAGCATCTCTCCCCAGTTCCAGTGCTTCTTCTGGGATGCCCCAAATGCCTTGGAAGGGCAGCACCCACATCAGCACCACCTTCCCTCTCCATCTTGGAGCTGAAGGTCAGGGATCATCCCCACATGAGGATGCATTGTGCAATAGCAAGCCACTCAGCATTATGTGGGAAGCTCCAGGCATTAGCAAGTTAGCCCAGGCTTTGCACGGGAAGCTGGTCACAAGCATTATGTATTTCAAGAAGATGTTGACCCCACCTTTCAAGGAGGCAGCCCAGGGACGCTGTGCAATTTCAGGGAGAAAGCCCTTTTCCTTCTCCTGCCCCAAGGTTGGGAAGAGAGCTGGGGCTTGCCGGGGCCACCAGAGGGTGATGCAAGCCTGGCCACAGTGAACATGGCCATTGGCATTGTGGCCCCCCAAACAAGAGTCCAAGCGGGGTTTGCCAAGCTGAAGACACCACGGGGGTGGCGTGAACACGGCTTGCATGTCTTGTGGCCCTCTCCATTCCTCTGTGTGTTCAAATCCCCAGACAGCCCTAGAACCACAGCATGACCCTACCCTACCCTCCCTCTCCCCCTCCCTCTCTCCCTATTGCTGCCCAGACAGCGCAGAGGTTTTCCTGTAATGTTTGTTAAACAAGAGCGTACTCGGGTGCGTGTTTGTCTCCCGTAAAGATGGAGCTGCGATTTTCCCCTCACTCGGCATATTTTGTGCAGGTGTGCGCTTTGCAAACACCAAATCAGCACTCTGCCAAAGCGTTTCTGTTAACATTTATCACCCCTTCCCTTAGTCATCACCGCTGCGGCCCTCCCCAGGGAACCGCTGTGCTAATTCAGTCGAAGATTTAGCGCTGGCCCCAGTGGGAGCCTCGGATTAGAACAGCCACACAAAAGAGAGAGAAAAGAGACTCCGGCGGGGGGGAAGCGAGGGAGAGAAAGGTAAACTCCATCTCCTCTTCTCCGATTATTGCGGCCTCGTGCTTTTTAATTGTTCCGCCTGAGCAAGTCAGATGCGGCTGTTAATAAAAAGTCCATTGCAGCTTTTCCGCCAGCTCGAAGGCTATTCTTGTCCGGGGGGTTCTTGGAATCCCAGCCTTCTTCAAGTCCCTCGAAAGGAACATCTGCAGGGCAGCCGCCTTCTTATGACCAAGCAGATGGTTTTGCTTTCACACACGCACACACCCACACCCACACCCCTTCCCTGGCCAATGGGAAGTTCCGAATACTGGAGACTTACTGTTGCCTTTATACAAAAGGAAGTCTATTTTTAGGTCTTCAACAGAGATCATGATTTTTGTTTCCGCTATCCACCGCTGTGGTGACATGCCAACCCCTGCTAACTTGGCAAAGAGGCACCTTTTAACGTGGTGATTCTCTTTATTTTGCAAGGGGAGTGTAACTGGCCCTATCCACCCCCAGCACAGGACCTCCAGTGACCGTTGCTGGTGTCTCTCTTATGTTTCTTTTTTAGATTGTGAGCCCTTTGGGGACAGGGAGCCATCTTATTTATTTATTATTTCTCTGTGTAAACCGCCCTGAGCCATTTTTGGAAGGGCGGTATAGAAATCGAATTAATAATAATAATAATAATAATAATAATAATAATAATAATAATAATAATAGACAATTAAATTGACAATAAAATTCTGGCATCCCAGGTCCTTGGGAAGGACTCGATGTCTGGATAAAACAAACCAGGCGATGGCACCTGTCTGACTGTGTAAACAAGAAATAACAACAACAACAACAACAACAACAACACCTGTCTGACTGTGTAAACAAGAAATAATACTAATACTAATAATAATACTAATAATAATAATACAGCCACAGGTTCCTGAACAGTTCTGCGGGGTGTGGGGGGGAGTGCCCTATTGCACATTTTGTGCAAGCCCAAGCCAAGCTATCTGAAACTGCTGTGCAATAGCAAGCCACTCAGCATTATGTGGGAAGCTCCAGGCATTAGCAAGTTAGCCCAGGCTTTGCATAGGAAGCTGGTCACAAGCGTTATGTATTTTAAGAAGATGTTGACCCCACCTTTCAAGGAGGCTTAAAATTTGGTAAGATGATCACAACAGTCGTTTACAATGAAGAAATTACAAAACTGCTTACACTTCACTCTTGGATCCTCAGATGTTTCTGGGCGACAACTCTCATCATTCCTAGCCAAAATGACCTTTGCTCAACAACATCTGGGGACCCAGGTCTGAGAACCCTTGAACATTCCACTCTGTCCAAAAAAAACCAAAAACCAACCCACACCCTGCACATTGGATTGTGCGAATAAATATCTCAAATCTGCAGTATCATGTTTTAAACCACTGGAAATGCAGAAAACACAAGAAACAATTTTCACACACGGCCCCACTGATCTTGCCAAGCCATGGCGTTGGGCAGAGAGAAGCAGGAAGCTTACTATGAGCCAAGTCTCCGCTCTGGAATCTGTTTAGAGACCCCAGGCCAGGAGTTTGCAGCAAGAGGCATAGCGGGGCCCGCATGGGGCAAGATGCCCGAGGCTGCTTTGCCCCAGGAGCTCAGTGGGACCAGACCCCTTTCCAAACCCAATTCTTGCAAGCTTTGAAAATAGCCGGCTGAGGGTGGGTGGGGGAGGAAGATAGCAGGGGTGGAGTCACCATCATGCAGGTGATTCAAGGAACCTGGACCACGACACCTCCGGGGCCACACCTCATGCCCCAGCCATGCCCCCTGCATCTGACATCAGATGCAGGGGCTGTGGCCACGTTAGCAAACCGGACAGTGTGCACCGTTTGTAAGTAAAATTTGGCCAGTGGCCAGGATTGTGGCTTCTCCCTGCTTACAAAGGGCCTGTTCCTGGCCAGGCTGGGGGCCTAGCACTGGATGAAACTTCTTAAAAACAGAGCCACGGGGCAATCAGCCAGACTGGGAATGTCTCTCCCCCTGCCTTTGCAAGCAGGGAGAAGCCATCCCGGTCGTGCTGCAAATGTGGCACGGGTCGGATTTCACTTACAAACGGGGGTGCACGGCCCCGTTTGCTAACATGGCCACGCCCCCTGCCTCTGACCTCAGATGCAGGGGGCGTGGCCTGGGTGGCGGGGGCTGCCAGCGTCCTCCCTACGCTACTGGGAGGTTGCTAGTAGCAGCCTCCTCTTTTCTCCTTCTGTTGCTTGCAAGCTCTGCAAGGGATGAGAGGAAAGGCACTCCTTGCGAAATTGGCAAGGGTCAGATTGTTCGCCAACAGCTGCTCACCCCAGTAAACCTGCTGCCCCCCCCCAATAATCCACCACTTGAGGACTGCCCCTCCGTGACAGGAAATGCATAGTCATCTCCACTTCCTCCACACATCTAGAGCAATACGAAATGCTGACCCGGGTGTCATTGCACAGATTCTCCCACTCCCACGCCACGGCCCTGTCCAGGGCACGTGGAGCTACAGAATCTTTGCTGCACGGTTAACTTGAACACTCAATATGCATCGGTCAGTGGGCACAAGCAGCTGTTTGAATGGCGGAGATTCATCTCTCATGATGCCATATTCCAGCCTGTCTGTCTCCACTGAGGAGGTCCTTGCTCTCTTCCTCAGGCCCACAGCTAAGGCAGATTTCTGTGGCTTCCACACAAATCCACAGGTGACAAGTGGAGAAACCTGCAGATGAAATTTAGACTCAACACATTTTGAAGATTTCAGTGAATCTTCTGCAGGAGCACTGAGTAATCAAAGAAACCTCTGACAGTCATGTATGCAATGAAATGTGTTGATCCTGCTTTCCCCCTTAACAGAGGGCCCAACACAAGAAGTTAAAACCATCCATAAAATGACAAAACACCAACAGAAAGTAAAGAGGGAGCGAAAACAATCACTTATAGGAGGTTAGAGAATACCCAATGAAACGGCAGCATCTTGTGCTGGAACACAGGGGAGAATCAATCTCAGCTCATGTGACAGGGAGTTCCACAGGATGGGAGCCACCACAGAGAAGGCCTTCTTATACATCCCTGCTGACTGAATCTCTGTGGGCAACAGAACATGCTAGAGGGCCTCCTCAGAAGGTACTGAAGGGCAGGTCATCTGGTCCTCAAAATATCCTGGTCCTTAGCCATTTACAGCTTTAAAGGTATTACGCAACTCCTTGAGTCTCTCCCCAAAACAAACTGCTGAGGAACGTCTGATCAGTGGCCGACATCCTGATTAAGAAAGTACATGTGTGAGCAGGCAGCAGCGGCCGCCATGTGCAATTCTCCCGGTGCTCACGCTGCGGTGCGAGGTGGCTAGGAGTCCAGAACTCTCTTTGCTCTGGAAGTGCTGAGTAAGATCAGAAACACGTTGCAGAGGGTCGGTGGTGTGTTTCGGAATCGGGGCGCACCCTTGACTCTCCGCCCTCCGGTGCAACCATGGGAATGGGCAGGAGATGGGGGAGTGGTGTGAGGGCTGCTGCTGCATGCCTGGAGGCTGTTCATTCATCCGGATGCCAGCCGCTGCTGCCATCCACCCTTTTCAGAAGGGGAAACCATTTCTCAAGCAATGGTCCTCATGGCTGCATGAAAGGCTGACTTTTTGGAGAAGGTGTTTCTTGGGAGTAGAAGCCCAAGCAAAAGAGGCGTGGAGTCTGTGAGCAAACCCTGCAAGGGACACACTTGGAAGAAACAGTCCCGGAGCTAACCTTAAAGGGGCATGAGCCACACGCCAAATCAGGAGTGCAGTTAGGGGAGAGAGGCCCCGAGTTCGCCTCTCTCCCCAGCAGCCCCTCGAAGTGAGGAAGATAATGAAGAAAGTAGAGAGGGGTGGAGCTGGGGGCCCCTCAGGAGCTGGGCCCCCCGGTTCTTTGAAGTCCTTCACTCAGTTAGGAACATAGAACATAGGAAGCTGCCATATACTGAGTCAGACCATTGGTCTCTCTAGCTCAGTATTGTCTTCACAGACTGGCAGTGGCTTCTCCAAGGTTGCAGGCAGGAGTCTTTCTCAGCCCTGTCTTGGAGATGCTGCCAGGGAGGGAACTTGGAACCTTCTGCTCTTCCCAGAGTGGCCCCATCCCCTGAGGGGAATATCTTACAGTGCTCACACTTCTGTTCACCCATTCATATGCAACCAGGGCAACCCTGCTTAGCTAAGGGGACAAGTCATGCTTGCTACCACCAGACCAGCTCTCAGTTATAGCTACGCCCCTGCTCCAAATCCTGACAGATGGTTTACGTGAGCCTCCACATTTCCTAGAGTAAAATACTGTAAATGCGTCTGCTGTCTGATCTGGCCCAAACAGCCAGAGGCATTGTTTGAGACGGGAGCAGAGAACCTCCCCTACATGCAGGGTCACCCAAAGCATCAGACTTTTCCAGAGCTGACTCCTGCTGTCCAGTGCAATGGATCTAGTCAGAGGCTTGCATACACAGCTAAACCAGGTGGTGAGGACATGGTCAGAGAGTTTGGTCAGTGCGTCTTCTCTCAGCCACTCTCCGGGTGCGGTTGGAATCACTCTACCGACAAAGAAGACGCAGCCTTACCGATGAGTGTACTGGACCGCAAAGCTTCCAAATGGAACCACCCACGCACTTCAGTGACTCAGGGAATCTGGATTCAGACCAACTTTCCTTTTGCAGATTCCAAACGGGAGTCTCAGTCCAGCAAGAAGGCGAGTGGATGAATGTAACTTTTCAGGACTGGAGCGACCCATGTGCTCTGATCCAGCCATTATGGGGCAATCATACCTATGAACATGTGACTCAAACCACAAGGCTCACCGCACAATCCTATACAATTCTGTTTATAAATCCCACTGCGTGGAGTGGGGCTTACTCCTAGATAAGTATACATAGGCCTGCAACAACCTTTAGTATTGTATACACTAACTGGCTCAGATTCTCAGGCTGGGATATTTCTCAGCCCCTCTCCTGAGATCTAGTGATGCCAGCAATTGAGGCTGGGATGCTCTGCATGAAAGGCTGGTACTCCACCACTTCCCTTAAATGCGCCCTAAAATGCATACTCGGAGCCGAGTGAGAGGGACAGGAACTCCCCCCCCCCCACTTGAGACAGTCCAACCCCTTCGAGAAAGTTGGCGTCCCTTGAAAATTCTCAGATGCTTCTCCATGGGAGGAACTCTGATTCACTTTGGATTTTGCTTTCTGGCTTCCAAGACTGCCTGACACTCACCACCTGTCGCTTGGCTCGGGAGCTTCTCATGAGAGGAGGGGCTGCTGGGTTCTTGAAGGCATTTATACCAAGAGGGCATACTTGAGGCATAGCCGGCGGTGTGGCCAGTGATCCACCTGTAGGTGGCCGCCAAAGCTGGCCACCAAAGGGAGACGGCCTTTGGTGCTGGGCATTCGGGGTGGGACGGAGGTCTGGGGGGAGGCTATATTAGGGTGGGGTAGGAGGTTTGGGCTGGAGTTTGCTGGTTCTCCATTTTTATTAGGCTGTGTCAGGCCTCTCTGTAGGTATGTGTTTGGGCTTTCTTGGGAGGGATGGTGCCGGGGGTGCATCTGGTGGTTCAGGGGCAGCTATTACTGTAGTGGTGGGGAACAGAAGAATTGGCAAAGCAGCTGGCCGTTCCGGGGGAAGGGAAACCAGTAGTTTAGTAACGGCTTCCACTTCCAACTGCCTTGTCAACTCTCAGGCCTCGGGGAGTAACTCCAATGACCCACAGAGTCTGGATTTGTTCCTCTGCAATGCCAGTTCAGTTCAGAATAAGACAGAAATGGTCGGTGAGTTGATCGTGGATGAGGGAGCTGACCTGGCTTTTATAACTGAGATCTGGTTGGGGGAGGCGAGTGGTCCAGTGTGTGCCCAGCTTCTCCCACCAAGTTACTCTATCATGGAGCAGGCTAGGGGAAGTGGGCGGGGGGGAGGGGGTTTGAGTGGCTGGGGTCTATAAGAATACCATCCCCCCTTGCCAGGGCCCCCGTGAGACAGTTGATTTATATGGAATGTGTATTTCTGAGGCTGGGAACTAGTGATAGTTTGGGGATTCTGTTGGTGTACCATCCACCTCGCTGCCCAACTGACTCCCTAAAAGAGCTGGCGGAGCTTGTCACGGAGTTGGTGTTGGAGTCTCCCAGGCTCTTGGTGCTGTGGGACTTCAATATCCACTTTGGGACTGGCTTGTCTGGTGGGGCTCAGGAGTTCATAGCGGCCATGACAACTATGGGCCTATCCCAATTAATCTTTGAACCAACTCATGTTGCTGGCCACACAATGGATTTGGTCTTCTGTTCGTATCAGGGGGGTGTTCCATGGGTGGGGGATCCAGTGGTTACCCCATTGTCATGGACAGACAACTACCTGGTTAAGGTTGGTTTCACAGCCACAATCCACCCCCGCAGGGTTGGTGGACCTATTAGGATGGTCTGCCTGAACAGGCTGCTGGACCCAGTAGGATTCCAAAAAGTCTTGGAGGGTTTTAATGTTGGTGCTGCCAGTGAATATTTTGATGCCCTTGTGGGAACCTGGAATAGGGAACTCACCAGGACAGTAGACATGATCGCTCCTAAGCGTCCCTTCCCATCTGATTTAAAATTGGCCTCTTGCTAATCAGAGGAGTTGTGGGGGCTGAAGCAGCAGGGTAGGTGACTGGAACATAAGTGGAGGAGAACTCCACTTGAATTTGATAGGACACAGCCTAGAGCCTATTTGAAGGCTTATGTGGTGGCAGTACATACAGCAAAAAAGGGATTTTGGCCTGCACACATTACGGCTGCAGGTTTGCATTCAGCAGAGCTATCTGGGGTTGTGAGGAGTTTGATTTCTGCTCCTTCTGTCTTAAATCCGTCCTCAAAAATGTTGTTCTGCTGTGACACTTTTAATGGGTTATTTGCAGATAAAATCTCCTGTATTCGGGCCAGGTATTTTAAAACTGTTTAAAATGTTTTAATTGTTAATGGTTTTATGCTGTTCTTAAATTGTTCTGTAATGATTGTTTTAAAAAGGATTGATTTGTGGGTTTTATTTTTATTGTGTACTGGCCAGATCCATTTGGATGGGGCAGTATATAAACATAATAAACAAACAAAGAAATAAATAAAAATGACAAGAGGTGGGTCCACATCTGCAGCACCTGCACCAGACTGACATGTCAGTTGGGCCAGGCCCCTCCTGTCATTTTGGATCTCAGCTCAATTCACATGACTTCTGAATTATCTTCAGGAATATGGCAAATGGCAAAGAGTGCATAGATATATTGCACGGACTGTATAATATCCTTCTTGTAATGAAACACATTCACTACACCGACTTTTTCTTCTTCTGGAGGTTTGGAAATTATTATTCTGCAGTGTAAAAAAAAATAATGAAATGGATATAAACGAGGCAAAGGGCTGTTTCAGATCTTGCCTTTTTAAACGATCATTATCCACTCTGATCTAAAGCCCATGTCTTCTTAAGATCTATGTCAGTGCCAGATCAGTTTCACAGGCAGGTAAATTTTGTGTATGGGTGTCTTTCTGTGTCTGTGTGTGAATGAGAGACAGACACAGACATGAAGCATGAACCTGTCAACAAGTGACGTTGACATGGGAATTAAGATCACCGTGGATGAAAGGTAATCTTTGAAGCCTTTT
This sequence comes from Hemicordylus capensis, assembly GCF_027244095.1. Classification (NCBI taxonomy): domain Eukaryota; kingdom Metazoa; phylum Chordata; class Lepidosauria; order Squamata; family Cordylidae; genus Hemicordylus; species Hemicordylus capensis. The sequence goes on from NC_069658.1 coordinate 5,541,482, forward strand.
CTAGAAACCACAAGAATGGAAAGGGAAGAGTTCATTTGGATATTTTTTTAACTTCCATCCCTGTCTGCAGCAATTTAGGGAAGCTGTTCTCGTCCCGAGAGAAGCCCAGCCTGGGTTAGGCTACAAGTGAGAACTGCCGTGATCAGGCCCAATCCCCACAGGGTAGTCCTGCCTAGTTGGATTTTTTAAGCCCAGCTTTTAGCCTGGGTTAACTGAGCCCACGTGCCATAAACCCAGGCTCCAGGATTGTGGGTCTCCTTAGGCTGTGTTCAGCTCAACAAGACACAGAGACAGATGCCTAGAGTGCCCGTGTCCTGGGGAATCTCCCAGTGCACCATGTTTGGCACATGGTGCATTGTGGGATACCCAGGGGCTGGGACACCTCCAGAGCTCCCTGCTGCCTGCTGCATCAGTGGATCCTCTGAGAGCGCAATCTGACTCCCAGCATTATTTAATTGATTGTCTGAGGCAAAGGGAAGATTCACGCAGCCCTCTGCACGGTCATGTGAATGGCCCCAGAAAGAATCTGTTGCCAACAGACTTGCAAAGTTATCTTTGAAACCATGAGGACTACTAGAAGCAGAAGGTGCAAACCAGCTTTCAAAACAATTTGGCCATCAACTTCAGGGTGGGGGAAAGAAGGTGGGCCCATAGATGGTGCAAAAGCAGAATTATAACAAGAGAGGGGGGGGGGATGCAGTTTTGTTTTTATTTTATTTTCCCAGCTGCCACATTCAGCGGGGAGCGATGGATTTGCCAGGCGAAGACATGGCGGGGGGGGGGGATGAACCAGAACTGGCTGCTCTGTGTGGCTAAGCCAGGTGTGTTTAAAACCTGTTTAACAGCCAGGTAGGATTCCCTTTTACATATACAAGGGGATTTTGGAGCCCCCCTCCGGGTTGGGGGCTCCTGCAACCGCCCTGTCGCCCTCTCAAATGATAGTCCAGGCCGGCTGCAGCCCATTTGGAGAGGCCTCTGCACTCCATGCTCCCACTGAGCAACAAAGGATCGTCTGGTGGGAAGGCAAAGTTTGGGCAGCCTTCCTCCTACCTGCCTGCCCGGTAGGTCATGTGAATGGCCCCTTTATGTGGCTTCTAGAAGACCAGTCTAGGAAGCTAAGCTTTGAACCCTACCTTAAAAAAGCAGGGCCAAAGGAGTCATCTGTGCCTGTATTCTACAGCTTCAGGGAGAAGAACACACTGACCATTGAATGCTGAAGTCAAAGACCGCCTGGCTGGCTCAGACCATTAGTTGTCTAGCCCAGTGTTCTGTCTCCAACAGTGGTCAACTGGATCCTGTGGGAACTGGGAAGTTAACAAGCAGAGGAGGCTTTTCACTAGGGACAGGGGGCACCAGCCCACTTGTTTCCCTATCCCTCACCCCCATTCTCTCATCCCCCTATGAGGTTATTCACATGATGGGATGAAATCGGGCAAGCCTCGACTGTGAGCCCGGTGGTTCCTGAGCAGGTAACCCGCTCAAGTAACCCGCCTCTTAAACCGGGTTTGCGGAGCGAGCACTACGCAAACTTGGTTTTTTGGATCGTGAGTAGCCGCAGCGCGGCTCCGTGCTGTGGCTACTCATGAGGAGACCCCCAACCGGGAGGCTTAAAAGCAGCCTCCCAGCAGGGCATACTGGAGCTTCTGGGGGCCATGTGGCCCCAATCCTCCCAGCCCCCGCCGGCTCCATCATGGAGCCGGCAGTCGTGTGGGCGGCCAATCCAGCTGCCCAGGGCTGCTGCCCTGCTCGTCTGTGGGGAGAGCGGGCACACTGATCGTGAGACCCACCTCATTCTGTTCTTCTGCTTATGTTCTCTCCACCTTCTCTGTTCCACTGTCTCCTACTATCATTAGATGGAGGGTCCGTTAGTTCTTCCTATTGTTACCCCTGGCTTTGCCTACCATTAGCTGCCCTGCCTTCTGGCCCACCTGCCCCAGTGGACACCAGCAGCCACTACCCACATGGCATGATGAAACAGACATGCCCTATCTGCCCACTGCACCCAGCAATCGGAGGTACACTGCTTCTAATCATGCAGGCTCCATTTGGCTTATCGTGGCTAATAACCCTTGTAGACCTCCCTTCAAAAATGTGGGGTTATTGTTTATTGGTTTTTTAATTTTTATTTTTATTTTGGATGCGTGGACAAAATAAGCATCTTCCTGCAGAGGAAATGCCCACCTTTCGACTTTGGAAGCCTGCAGAGAGAACGCTTCTTTGAAATATCTGAAGCGGCTCTGTATGAATAGTACTGATCTGAACTTCAGCCCCTGCCAAGAATGTCTAATGACACAACAGTTCACAATGTTGCTATTGTCATCATGATAATTTCAAACATAAAGCCTATGAGCTTCAGTACAGCAAGAAGTAGGAAGCAGGAGGCAACAATGAAAAGGATTCTGGGTAACCTTTCCACTCCCCCCCACCTCATTAAGCCCGGCTTCCATTTACATTTTAATGATGCTTGATGTCTTCTGTATGCTAGCATTTACTGTCGTCTCTTTAAATTTAATCACCTTGATAATGGGTTACTCTGACACCGCAAATTAGGGCCTGGATGGAAGCAACCTCTTGCCACTTTCTGCAGGAGCAGCTCCCGGTTCAGTGAGGGCCTGTTGAGGCACAGTAGGAGGAGGCAACCTACTCCTGGGCTGACGTCTGAGTTGGTGGAAGAAGGCTGGTCAACTTGGCTGTCCTGCTTGGTCTCAGTTGCTTGGCTTGATATAGGACGACTTGAGCAAGATTGCTGTGACTGGGCACCCAGGTCAGCCAGACTAAGGTGAACAATGGAAACGTTCCACGCGATGCATGGAATTCATGGCCAGAGGTGTGGCAATGACCATCCCCTACGACATCATGCATGTAGGTGTGAATCATCTCTTAGGGCAGCTCTCCAGATGTTGCTGAACTACAACCCCCACCATCCTCGGCTGTAAAAGAGCCCCTGGTGGCGCAGTGGTAAAACTGCCGCCCTGTAACCAGAAGGTTGCAAGATCGATCCTGACCAGGGGCTCAAGGTTGACTCAGCCTTCCATCCTTCCTAGGTCGGTAAAATGAGTACCCAGAATGTTGGGGGCAATATGCTAAATCATTGTAAACCGCTTAGAGAGCTCCGGCTATAGAGCGGTATATAAATGTAAGTGCTATTGCTATTGCTAAGTGCTAATAAACTGTGGTTGAGGGTGATGGGAGTTGGAGTTCAGCTACATCTGGAGAGCTGTCCTAAGAGATGATTCACACCTACATGCATCCACATCACGTGACTTAATTACACTTGATGACTGGCTACTGAATGAGGTCATTCACCCAATCAAAAGCTGTGTTCTACCCGGGTTTGAGAGCTGTGTGGGCTCGTAATTTTCAGTTGTGTGGAAGCAAGGTAGGAGGAAGGCCTGGGTAGAAGTGACTGTGTGGAAGCAAGGGAGGAGGAAAAGCTACCCAGGTTTCCCTCCTGCCTTGCTTCCACACAACTGAAAACTGGGGGCACACACAGTTCCCAAACCTGGGTAGCACACAGTTTTTGATTGGGTGGATGAGCTCTATGTGTGTGAACTGACTTCATAGAAAAGCATGGTGTCTACTTGAGAGGCATGTTCTGCCTGTGGTCCTAGAAGAGCTCAGCTGGATGTACTGGATCATTCACACATGTAGGACCACATGCAGATACTGCAAGAGGAGAGCTGGTCCACCCTGGCTGCCTATGGATGGGAGACTAGAAGTGTGAGCACTGCAAGATGTGCGGCTAACTCCACACTTGGTCTCAGTTCACATTTGCCTATGCATTATTTTATGAGTGGACATATAATAATGGTGCCTTTATAGAGATCTAGGATGCGGCCACATCTGGAAACCCTGTTTAACAGTTCTGATCAAAAAGGTTGCCTTGGAGCTGGGAACGGTGAAGAAAAGGATCCAAGAAGTGGAGCGCTTTTCCTATGAAGAAAGGCTAAAGGTTTTGAGACTTTTCAGTTTTAGACAAACAGAGGATGAAGTGCAGCTATGATACAGGTGTATAGTCACGCCTGATGTGGAACAGGTGAAAAGAGAGCTTTTCTTCTTCTCTCACAATATTAGAGATCAGGTTCATCTCATGCAGGGGTGATCAAACTGGGATATTGTCAGACTACGAGGCTATTCTCACGACCTCTGAAAACCAGGCTAGGGGAGCCCAGCCTAGTTTCCGGAGGCTGTGTACTGCAACAGGAGAGGTGCGGTTCCCGGCAGCAAACCTCCTTGACTGCCCCCACCCTTAAACGAGGTTAGCAGAGTGAGCACTCCACTAACACCATTTCATCGATCCTGAGTTCCCATGGTGCGGCTCCGTGCGGCTCCGACTCATGAGGAGACCCCTCAACTGGGAGGCTCCTACAAGACTCCTGGCCTCGGGGGTCTCCGTTTAGGTTCTATGCACATGAGTTGAGCCTCTACCATTCCCATCACCCTCAGCCTTCAGTCGCTGTGGTTGGAAAACATGGAAGTTGTAGTCCAACAACATTGGGGGCGGGGGGGGGCTCAATTTAAGAACCCTTTATCAGATGAAATTGATTGGTAGGGAATTTAAGGCAGACAAAAAATGCTTCTTCCCATGATACAGATTTAAACAAATAGAAATACTTCTTCACACAATCTATATATTTATTTCTCCTAGCCGTACCCGTCGCTAATCCCATGCGTGGCAGCTCTCACGAGAGTTCGCAAGCCGCTGCCAGACTAGTGACAGAGACGGGGAGAAAACGGCCACCGGGGTGAAAAGGTGGCAGCAGGTCACCCCGGCCCAGCCACCAGGATGAAGAGGAGGCAATGGGCTGGGCCGGTCGCCAGGATAAGGAGGCACCAACCTGGCCGCCGGCCAGAAACCATGAGAAAGCCGGCCAGAAACCATGGCTGGGCTGGCGGGGGGGGGGGGGGGAGAAGTGGTCCAGACAGGCTGGCAGAGGATGCAGATGCTCTGCGCCTGGCCCAGCTAGTTATGGAAATAATTTACAAAATTTGATGTTGTGATGGCCGTAGCTCAAAAGAATTAGATACATTTAGGGAGGCTTGGTCTAGCAACAGATATCAACATGCCCTCCTTGTGGAGTTCTCAGAGACCTCTGGTTGGCCACTGCTGGAAACAGGGCACTGGGCTCCACTGGTGCTTAGACGAACTCCACAGATGTCTTCCTATGTTCACATGTGACCAAGGGCTGTGCATGCACATTGCCCATCACAGAGACAGCACGTCATCACCTGAACTGCAATCATCAAGTGGTGCATAGGCGTGTGTGAACCACCCCAGAACTTGCATACTGGATAGTTCCATTTAAAAGCCCTGCATTTGAGGTAGCACTACACAAGTTGAAGATTCTGGCTGACATACAGAGAGGGCAACGATCCACCCGTGCAGCAAGAGAGCCGCCTAACAGAACTTTCCAATTCACTGCACTGGTGCTGTGGGGATGCAGCCATTTTTGACGCCTTCCCCTTCCCCAGGCATCCTTCCGTGTCACCCAGACATAATTTAAGTGTTAATTATTGTTGCTTTATGCTCTTTATAATTTCTGTTTTAATTGTTAATTTGTTTTAATGGTGTTGTTTTAATATAAACCGCCCGGAGCCTTTTGGAAGGCCGGTATAAAAATTCAATAAATAAATAAATATGTTCCTGGGAGCTGTGCAACCCTGAGGGACATATTTGTGTGCAGCACAGAGGGCTTCCTGGGGAAGTGCGGGGTGTGTGTGTGTCAAAAAATGCTGCTTCCCCACGGTAAGTTCTGTTAGGCTGCTCTCTCGCTGCACCGGTGTATCCTTCCTTTGTATGTCAGCCCCACTCTCTGCACAAGGCATCTCTTGATGTTGCAACCTTCAAGTGAGGAACGTGCGATGGGCCAACTAGGCCTGACATCAACCACGCACGCTCTCACACTCACTTGTTGCATGTAGTGACTGTGCCTCAGCAAGCCCATAATCCATCTAGATTATTTTTTTAAACTTCTGACCTTAATTCATATGCATAACAAAATCACAAAGATTCATCCAGAAATAGGCAAAAGGAAGGTAGATCAGAAGCGAAGCAACTGCTAGGAAATCATTTGACTATCAAAGATTATATCCAGTTGGGGTCCAGCTATGAATAATATTTGCAAGCGTTTCTGTATCGGATGCTGGCTACATCACACTTAGGCAGGCAGCCTCAGATCTTCCTGTTTTAAAAGTTTATTGAAAAAGTCATTCCAAATGAAAGTACTTTACTATGCTTTTATGGGCTTGGTTTTCAGCTCCGAAGCTGGCTACATTTTCCCTTAGCTGCCTCCCGGTAATATTTCACTCAGCCCAATAATTATTTCACTAGAAAATGACTCTTCTCTCAGATATATATTATCAAACTTTCCATGACATTAGTTATTTGGCCTAAGTCACCACGGTCACTGCTGCAACTTAACGATGGGAATTTCCGCAGGAGATTCTGCACAGACAAGGGAAGGCTCTTCTTCACACTCTTCACACAATACCATTAATTTGTGGAGGTTTGTGCCACAAGGTGTGGCAGCTGACCTAGAGGGCTTAAAAGGGGGATTAATGGGGGAGAGGTCAATCACTGGCTACTAGTCATGATAGCTCTTTGGAACCTCCATGTTCAGAGGTAGTATGCCTTTGAATATTAGTAGCTGAAGGGAGAAGACTATTACCATCATGCCCTGCTTGTGGGTTTCCCAGGAGTATCTGTCTGGCCACTGTGCAAAGCAGGATACTGGGCTAGATGGACCCGTTTTGGTCCGATCCTTAACAACTGTGGCTGTGGTAGGGAGAAAAGATGCTTGAAGAGTCTGTGCATGGTGGACCACAGCCGGTTCTGCCATGTACACCCATCACCACGCACAAGGTTGGGTTTAAGCATATGTTTGCTAGACTTTGCAAAGTTATTCTGGCCAATCCCACTGAAAGAGAGCTACCACACATACACATTTTCCCCCATGGCCACTACTGACTAGAACGGAAATGCATGCTTGGCACATATTCACACTTCTCCTACATTTCCAATCTTGCCACTCAGATTTTCCATGCAAAATTACAACAGTGCATTGCAGATGTGAAATGACCTGGCAATACTGGAAATCAGAGCGTTTCTGATTTTTCAGAATCCCCTAATTGTTTCAAATACGAAATCATCATTTCAGGGCCTCTGGCGTTTGGACCAAAAACCTCATAGTCTAGGGCAGGGATTCTCAACGTTGGGTCCCCAGATGTTACTGGACTTCAGCTCCAAGCTGACTTGCCCAAGCCCTGTCAGACCGGATGCTGGATGCATCTTTTGCTCAAACCATCGGGGGCCACTAGCTGTTATCCTGAAGTTGTGTGCCTGGAGCTGAACCAGGCCTTCTGTGTGTGTCAGCAATGGGTTCACATGGCAACATACCCTGAAGGAGCCCCTGCTCTGTGGACTCAGAAACTGCTTGCCATACAGTAGTTATCCTTTAGATCAAGGATTCTCAACGTGTGGGTCCCCAGATGTTATTGGACTTCAACTCCCATCATCCCCAGCCCCAGGGACCTTTGGTTGGGGATTATAGGAGTTGAAGTCCAATAACATCTGGGGGCCCAACATTGAGAATCCCTGCTCTAGGGCTAGGAATTAGCCTAATGAGTAATCATAGCCTTTGTGTGTAAATTTTAAATAAATAAATACCATACCATACCATACCATACCATACCATACCATACCATACCATACCATACCATACCATACCATACCATACCATACCATTATTTATCTCTGTAGCTCTTAATGAGGCGCTTCACACAACCAGTGTGAAGTGCTGAGAGGAGGTCTATGGGGAAAGCGGGTTTGACCTCTCCCCGCAGACAATCACTTACCCCGCGATGGGTGGGCAGATTGCCTGCCCAGATGAGTGGCGGATTGATGCCTGGCTGCGGATCACCCGGAAGCTCCAGGGGTCGGGCAAAGGGAAGCGCTGCAGTGCAGCCCCCCCCCGCACCAGTAATGCACTGCATGAATGCACGGTGCATTTCTGGGATCACCCCGAGTGTGTCTGCCGTGGCTGCAAGCAGACCAGAAAAATGAGCAATCGCTCATTTACGGGTGGAGTCACAGTGGAGCCACCTGGCTCACCCTTGAGCCCACTGGTTCTCATGAGCGACCCAAATTAGGCTGGGCAACCTTAGCCCGGTTTTGCTTGCTCGTGAGAATAGCCTCAGTGTGTACTACAGAGTAAACATGATTTGTGTACCAAGACAAAGACCAAAGTTTGTAGAAGATAATTTCATTCATTCATTCATTCATTCATTCATTCTTTATATTTTTATACCACCCTTTGACCTAAGAGCCCAGGGCAGTTAACAACAAGATAAAACAAACAAACCAAGAAAATTCTTTTTGGCTCCACTACAGACCTAGAAGAGACCTTGAGGTCGTTCACACGACCTGTGAGCAGGGCAGGGTGGTGTGTGTGTGGAGGAAGGATTGCACCTACCTTCCCTTCAGAAGATCCTCTTCTATTCCTTGTCTGAATGGCTTCCACACTCACACGACCAACACTACCAGGAGCCGCGCAGCCACCTGGAGGCTGGGGAAACACACCCCGGACTCCAGGAATCCCTCAATGCACCATGCAAGGAGTATGGTGCACTGGGTGATTTCCATGTAAGCCGGGCGCTCTAGGCACCTGGCTCTGTGACTGTTTGGGCTGCAGGCCCTGGTAGAAGGGCTATGATCTTCGACATGGGAAACAGCCCGGGGCAAAAACCTGGAATACCCATCAGGGCAGCACCGGGATCAGGCTTAATCTTGGCCTTCCCCATGAGCAACCCTACCCAGAAAGGGCTGTAGTGGAAGCCCTGGTAGGGCTGCTCATGTGAACAGCCTCCTTATGTTATATTTCTGGGTTCACAGAACTCCAAAGCAACAAAGTGTTTTGTGGTACCCTAAAGTCTAAAGCCCCAGTCACAGTTTCTTCTCCATGTGTACAACAAAACAGTGACCATTGCCCCACTGGGGCAATTCTAGACATGTGGAAGGTCATTGACCCTGTGGCCACTAACCTCTGATATCTATTCATTTGGTGGAACGTGTGAACATGATGTACATGTATAGAGTGCCTGTGCAATCAGGAATCTTGATTCTGCAAAGTTCTTAAGTGAATGGAGAGCCTATGCACACTGGCTCTTCTTTCACACATTCTGCTGAATCTGTCAGGATGCAGGGCTGGCGGAGAGTGAGGGCTGAGGGCTGATTCCTATGGGGGGTTACTGATTTAGAAGCTTTCGTGGGCTTCAGCCCACTTCCTCAGGGGCATGGAGTGTTCATTCATTCATTTAACAAATTTCTATACCACCCAAAAGGTATGAACAGTTTGTTATGGGGTAGCTAAAAAATAAAGTTTATTATGATAATATATTATTATGTCTCTGGGTGGTTTGCAATAAAACAGTAAAAATTATAATAAAAAGTTTAAAACATTAAAATAATTTAAAATTTAACACAATGTTATGTTTTATTTATTTATTTATTTATTTATTTATTTATTTATTATGTGGGATTGAGTCATGTTAGTCCGCACAGCCCCTGTCTGGAGTCACCTCAGAATGACACTATGTGATTGTGGGGAATTATTCCAAGGTGGGCTTCAGGGGGGTGTTAAATAGGAACATAGGAAGCTGCCATATACTGAGTCAGACCATTGGTCTATCTAGCTCAATATTGTCTACCCAGACTGGCAGCAGCTTCTCCAAGGTTGCAGGCAGGAATCTCTCTCAGCCCTCTCTTAGAGATGCTGCTGCCAGGGAGGGAACTGCTCTTCCCAGAGTGGCTCCATCCCCTGAGGGGATTATCTTGCAGTGCTCAGACTTCTTGTCTCCCATTCATATGCAACCAGGGTGGACCCAGCTTTGCTAATGGGACAAGTCATGCTTGCTACCACCAGACCAGTTCTCCTCCCATGACATGTACCCCAAACCACAACTCTCCCCCAGTCACTAGGTGGGGGTGGCAGTTGCCAACCCAGAGAGAAAGAGAGAGGGAGAGAGAGAGAGAGGGAGGGAGGGAGGACAGGCAGTTTTAGCTTCTTTCATGCCTCTATCTCCTGTTTGTCTCCATAAAATGTTAAGCATTTTCTTTAGAATGAGAATCTGAAGAGATATGCCCCACATGCAGGAATACTAGGATGCGGATTCCATGGAAAAGAAAGATAAACCACCCATTTTGGTAGACCTGGCGTTGGAGGCTCCTTCTGTCCTAAAGAACACGCTCTTCCTCCCAGGATTTAGGTTAAGTATAGCTGCAACCCCCGCAAACCCCACACCAATCAATATCCCCATGAAAACCTCTTGCTTCAAATTCTCCAACCACCCTAGCTCCATTAACTCATCTCCCTTTCCATTTTTGTGCTCCATTAAGGGCAGGGCTGGGGCTCCCAGCCTTCAGGTCTAAAATAATCCCCTCACATCTTCCGAATCAATTTCTGTCAGGCTGTTCTCCTGTTGCTTTGCAGAGAAAGCTTTAAGCAATGAGTTGGAAGTATCTCGCCGCCGGGTGGACTGCCTTCCGCCGTTTGCTTTCCAGAGGGGCCTCAATCCAGCATGCTGGCTGCTGAAGTTCTATGGCGCACAAGCACATCACCTTCCATTTCAACAGAGGTGGCATGCCAGCCTGCCACGTTGGCGGTTCTGTTGACTAGGTGAGACTCTCAAGTGAAAAAATCCAGCCACAGAATTCCCCCCAGGATTCGTAGCTCATACTTGCTCTCCCAGGAAGGACAACTGGGCAGGAGCAATGCTTGTTTTTCTTTCTTTCTTTTTGTTTTGATAATGTGGCTGTTCTCAAGCGTGGGTGAAACTGGGATAAGGAAGCAAAGCCCGGTTTGGTTCATGCATGAGAAACGCCAGAAGTTGCTCGGCGCCCGGTGACAAGCCCGCTTCTGGAGCCTGCCTACAAAGTGAGGTTAAGGAGTGAGTGCTGCTGTAACCTCATGTTGGCAATCATCTGCCAGCCCTGGCTGCTTGGCTGCTGGCCGGCATCGGGGGTATCCCCATAATGTCCCACAAACCAGCACGGGGCATGATTGGAGTTCCAGGGGGTGGGGAGATACTCCATGCCCCCTGCCCCTCCATGCTTGCATGCAGCTGGTCCCTGGTTCAAGCCCCCAGCATCTCAGGATTGTGGAGCAGGAGGTGATGGCCCTTCCCCTGTGAATCCTTTTTGTGAAGTTCTGAGAAGTTCTGACTTGTCCCCATAGCTAAGCATGGTCTGCCCTGGTTGCATATGAAAGGGAGACTAGAAGTGTGAGCACTGCAAGATCTTCCCCTCAGGAGATGAAGCCGCTCTGGGAAGAGCAGAAGGTTTCAAGTTCCCTCCCTGGCAGCATCTCCAAGATAGGGCTGAGAGAGACTCCTGCCTGCAACCTTGGAGAAGCCGCTGCCAGTCTGTGAAGACAATACTGAGCTAGATAGACCAATGGTCTGACTCAGTAGAAGGCAGCTTCCTCTGTTCCTAAGCCTGGAGGCAGAATGTATTTTTGGGACCACCTTTCCTGCTTGGCAATCCTGCTGTGGCCCTTCGATGTCTGAGGCCCAGGACCCCCATTCCATGCCCCACTCCACACCAAAAGCCTGGTGCCATTCATGAACATGCCATAAGCATTAACTAACATGCCCGATTGATTCCCACTCTCAATACAAATGCAAGTTGCAAGCACATTTTAATTTTAAAATTAGGTATTCAAATATGAATTATATCAGGGGTTCTCCGGTTGGGTCCCCAGATGCTGTTGGATTACAGCTCCCATCAGCCCCAGACTTTGGCCATTGTGGCCGGGGATAATGGGAGTTGTAGTCCAACACTATGTTTAAGAACCCCTAAATCAGGGCTGCCCATTACGGCACTGCACATTACCCTCCTGCAGATGTTGGACTACAACTCCCATCATCCCTGACTATTGGTGGTGTTCTCCAACAGCTGGAGGGCCCTAAGTTATATCTTTCTATGCCCAGCAGTCTCAAATGTGCATTAATGAGTCCCCGCGTGTGCATTAATGAGAACGCAACCAGCAAGACATGTTCTTAAGCATCCTGTGATGAACTGAAACACCCCTTTCTCTCTCTTCCAGGAGCCAGATTAAAGTAGCTGTATCTTTTTTGCATTGTCCTGCTTTGGTTGGTTGTGAGACGGCTTTTCCCAGGGAATAAAACTCTCTTTGTCCTTTTATTTATTTTCTTCTGCTGTGATTTAATGCATCATTAGAGCAGGGCAAGTAATGAAACCAAGTCAGCAGGGACGATCTATCATTGATTAGATCATCTCCAAGAGGCCCTATCCACCAGGAGGTTCTCTTGCACAGTGTCCACTGAAGTGAAGGGGTGCTGTGCAAAAGACACACAGCTCCCATTTATGTCAGGGGACTCACCCCGGAGCCTTTGTTTGGTAGATTGGGCCCCACGTCCCCATCTCCTTCCTTGCCTGACCTGCATACATTTCCCCCTCTCTCCTTCTCTCTCTCGTGTTCATTAATAAATATTCAATTAATGTTTTCATAGGATAAAGATCTATGGGCACTGGATAAGAACATCGGGGCAGGATGGATGGGGCTGCAGAGAAGACTCTTGCGGCTAATTCTTTTGCAGATGTACAAAGCCTGGCTAGGAGGGACTTTACGGGGGGGGGGGGGGAGAACAAGTGCCGTGGGATCCTGGCTCGCTCACTTTCCTTTTTGGGTTGTTTTCTGTCTTAAAGAAAATGCAGATGAGAGTTTAAAAGCCTGTGTTTTCCGCAATTAATTTTATGTACTATTCTTTTCAATTATTTATGTCCCCTAAGTGATAAATGGGCTGGTAGCAAAGAAGTGGGTGGGGGGAGGAGAGGGAGAAGGAGAGGTGGAGGCAGGGGAAGAGATGGTTGCATCTTCGTTATTTATTCCAAAACTTGGAGGGGAGATGTCGGGGCAATGGGTCCGTGGTCAATTAGGATCTGGAAGATTCACAGGAGCTTGATTAATGGTTTAGGGCAGGGTGCTGGACAGTCTCGGCTCCGGTCCTCACTCTCTCTCCTTTACAGCCCCAGAATATCACAAAGCGAGGAATTTGCTGGGAGTCCAAGGCTGGCACTGGACCAGGAGCACATCAGAAGAGCCCTTCTGTCTCCATCTAGATCAGGACATCAGAACATCAGAACAGCCCTGCTGGATCAGGCCCAAGGAGGCCCATCTAGTCCATCATCCTGTTTCACAGAGTGGCCCACCAGATGCCGCTGGAAGCCTACAGGCAGGAGTTGAGGGCATGCCCTCTCTCCTGCTTTTACTCCCCTGCAACTGGGACTCCTGCATCCTGCCTTTGAGGCAGGAGGTGGCCTATAGTCCTCCGACTAGTAGCCGTTGACAGACCTCTCCTCCATGAAGTGATCCAAACCCCTCTTAAAGGGGTGTTGGACCCTGCTTCCGACACTGGCCAGGAAACCCAGAAGCAGGGTGTGAAAGCCGTCGCCCTTTCCCTGTGTGGAGATGTCTTTTCTTTTGCTGGCCCATTCTCCAACAGCAGTGCCACTGAAAGTCAGAAGCAATGAGAAGCGAATGATTCCTCAGTTTGCCTTCCTGGTCTCTTCTGAATGGAGAAGCCCAGCTAATGGCGACTTGCTTGTGTGCCTTCCAGTCTTGCAGCCGGCACTCTCTGCATAGATGCTCACCCACCAGCCTGCTCGATCTCTGCCTCCCTCCCTGCCACACACACAGAGCCATGGGAGAGAGTTGTCCCTCAAGATGCCATCTCAATGTGGCGGCAGCACCATGTACAAATACCACAATGGTTGCAATGCCACCAGCTCCCCGCCCCATGACATGTCCACTTGCTCACCCAGAGCAGCAGGGTGCCTGAGGTGAGGCAAAAATAAATAAATGCTACTCTGGCAGGAATGCTTCTCCCCTCCCTCTGGGTGTATTTCCTCTCCCTGCACCAGGACATGCCTCCCTCCCTCACCTCTTTCTCTTACATGCTACAATACTCCACTCCTCTCTGTCCTCTCCACCAGGGGCCTTCTGTGCAGGTTTTGCCTGCCCACCCAACACCACCATTGCACCAACCATCTCCTTCTAGAAAAGAAAATGGAGAAGATCAAAGCGGAGGATGCTGTGGTCCATCATTTCCCCCTCCTCCATCTTCTGGAAGGAGGAAGAGAGGAGATAGAGAAGAAACAGCAGCAGAGACAGCAGCTAGTAGGTGATGCCCTAGTGGGGTGAGGGGAGAGAAGGGACACATCCCGACAAGGGGAGTGGCAGGCAGACATGCAAGTGGGGTGGTGCCCATGGCGGGTGGGCGCTGGGGGCAGGATGGTGCCCTGCATCCACTCCCTGAGGTAACAGGATGAGCAGCAGCAAGAGCCAGGGAGCTCCATCTGCTGGTGACAACCAGGCCACCCCCTGACATTGGTCCTGCATAGAGGGTGGCCATGTGTCCTTTCCCCACCCCATCACCAACCCATAAGAACAGCCCTGCTGGATCAGGCCCAAAGCCTATCTAGTCCAGCATCCTGCTTCCCAGAGTGGCCCAGCAGAAGTGACTCTAACCACTTTGCCACAGGGGGAAAGCGGTTAAATATCAACTATCTTAACCTTCCCTAGCCCGATTTTTGCTGGTTGTGGGAATAGCCTCAAGGCCTTGATATCTCATGTTGAAAGCCCTCCCTTACATTGGAGGGGTGCGGTGGGGGAGTGGAAACCAGTTCAGTTTCAGAATGGAAGTGCCATAAGGACACCATTGGAATTGGTCCCTCACAGAAACTGTCCTGGGAGGGCCAAGGGTTATTTCCTTCCCACACACATTACTAGTGCTGAAGACTAGGCTAGGGCAGGGTGGTCATCCCACAGCTCCTTGATACTCCAAAGACTGCAATCTTTTCTGTTTTGAAAGCACAAACTTAAAGAAGCCCTGACCATTGTTCAAAGTCTGGGAGGCCATCACTATGATATAAAGCTCAGGCATGCTCAACAAAATGCAACTCTACGGAATTGTGGAAACTAGCCGGGCTAGGACAGCTGATCTATGATAAGAATGATCAGTCTTGTGCAGTGTGGCTGAACCTTAGGACATAGGAAGCTGCCATCTACCGAGTCGGACCATTGGTCCATCTAGCTCAGTATTGTCTACACAGACTGACAGCAACTTCTCCAAGGTAGCAGGCAGGAATCTCTCTCAGCCCTATCTTGGAGAAGCCAGGGAGGGAACTTGGAGCCTTCTGCATGCAGCTGCTCTTCCCAGAGTGGCTTCCACTTGACTTCGCCCTTTGGTGTCTTAACCGCCCTGAGCCATTTTTGGAAGGGTGATATATAAATCAAATCAAATCAAGCAAGCAAGCAAGAAACAGATCAAATTGTACAATTAATGTCAGTGTGTGCGTGTTTTCTGTGGGTGATTGAAATAAGTAGGGACTGCAATTAGACTCCTGTGGTCTATGTACCACAGAAGGAAAGAGTTGCAATGGGTGGAAAACTTATTCTCTGTGTGCTTTTGAGGCCTCCCATGCAAAAAGAAAAAGAAAGGAGACCTCAAAGGTGCAAAAAGAATGTGTTTTTCAGTCCAGAAACATATTGACTCAACCCTTCCCCACCATGCTTCAAAAGGGTTTGCCACCTGTGCTTTTCACTATAGTATTGCTCTCAGGTTCAGTGTCAAGTTCAGTATGACCCCAAACCAAGAGGTAAGTAGGTAGATACAATTTAGAGCACTTATCAAGGCTGTTCTCATGATCAGCCAAGACTGCTTGGCTGCCCATGAGAACTGCCAGGATCCATGCAGATCCCAGTGGCACTGAGATGCAAAAGCCAACGACGAAGCCCAGCTCTTAGCGAAGGCTGAGGGCGCAAACACCCGGCTCTCGGGATCACGTGTCAGTGAGAGCTGCTTGCGGCTCACAGTGACACAGAGATGGGTGCCTAGAGTGGCGCATGGTGCACTGTGGGATTCTCAGAGGCTGGAACAAGTCGTGCTGGCCTCTGTTTACCTGTGTTGCCGGGAGGAGCACGGATAGCTATGTGACAGCACTGGTCATGTGGTCCACCAGTGCTGGTCATGCAGTCATGCTCCCAGCAGCGCTGGTCATGTGGGTGCACAGCTTGTGTGCCAGAAGGGGCTCAGAGCAGTCATCTGGTGGAAGGTAGATTGAACCCCTTCCCCCGGCCAGCCCAGCCGCACACATGCAAGTTCATGTGATTAGCTCCATTGAATATTCTGAAACCATTACAAAAGTCTTCTGAGTTTGCTCTGTATTACTAGCCCCCAATTGTCGTTGGAAGAAACACAGGAAACTGCCTTAGACCAAGTCAGACCATTAGTTATAAGAACATAAGAATATAAGAACAGCCCCGCTGGATCAGGCCCAAGGCTCATCTAGTCCAGCATCCTGTTTCACACAGTGGCCCACCAGATGCTGCTGGAAGCCACAGGCAAGAGTTGAGGGCGTGCCCTCTCTCCTGCTGCTACTCTCCGCAACTGGTACTCAGAGGCCACCTAGCCCAGTTATGTCTACACTGACTGGCAGTCACTGTCCAAGATTTCAGGCAGGAGTTTCTCCCACTCCTCCCTGGAGAGGCTGGGGATTGAACCTGGGACCTTCTGCGTGCAAAGCAGATGCTTTGCTATAGCTGAATGTGATAGGCCATCTAATAAGTTGTTATGGCTTAAGTGGAATTTGAACTAGGGGCTTCCAGGATTCACAGCTCATACTTTCAACCAGTACACATCACCCTAGATCCATTAATCTGTGAGACCAACCAAGGGGGCTCAGCCGGATGGAGATCCCTGTTCTCTTTAGGCTGCAAGCTTTGCTGCCCATTGCTACCTGAATCCAACCCACAACAGAGCATGACCTGCTTGCTTCCCAACACCTGGTGTGGACAACCACCTGCTACATGCATGATGATGTCAGTGGGAACAAACTGTACTTCAGGGGCAGAAATGGCTACACGACACATCATGGTGAGAAAGCAGAAATGCTTCTGGCCCATTTTCTAATGCAGAGCAAAACAAAAGGAAATCAGGAAGACAAATCGGACAGGGCCGAGAGACCCTCTGTATGCATGCAGGTATGGATGTACGAGTGCAACCCAGAGAGATTCCCAACACAAACCCGCCTGGCTACGTGCCAGTCCCCTCTCCCCGAGACGGATGTGACAAGTAATTAACTCCGACAGGGAATATATCTTTAATGCTGCCGTTATGTATGACTGGCTTTGGCTTACAGAGCTGGGCTTTTCATTTCGCAACCACCACAAAGCCCTTTTGCCTGGCTGGGATTGCGGTATTGTAGAATCACGAGGATCACTGGATCATCTTGTCCAGCCACTTGCCTTGTCACAGGATACCCTAAGACAGCTCAGCAGATGCATCTCTGGCCTCTCCTGGAAAACTTCAGAAAAGGGAATTTCTCCTTAGCAGAAACGTAGACCCTCCAGATCTCTGTAGAGAAACAGCCTAAAATAATTCTTCCCTGCTGCTCTTTGGAAGGTACCCTGGCAACTTATTTCAAATTGGTTCCAATTGTAATTTATGAGAGAGGGTCCCTCTTTGTTGATAGATGTCCCTGACAAACCACTCTCCCAGTGTTTAAAATGGTGGTGCCTTGCTAGAGTTGCCATTCCGAAGCATTGAGCAACCCCTCCAGGATCTCACCAAGTTAGACTTGGGAGTGGCGTGTGCCTTTGTGGCTGCCCTTGTCTCTAGTTGCACACACATGAACAGTGAGGTGAAGAGCCATGCACAGCCTGTCATTCCACACACAGCAGCTGTTGAGGTATACTTGGATCTCTGGATAAGATTGCAGGGCAAACATCAGCTTGGTTTTGGCAGAACAGGTTATTGCAAAGATATTGAATGCAGCAGGCAGAGGTGAATCTTCAGCAGTGTGGAAGTAGGGAAACTCAGGCAGAGACACATTAGTTGCATTCACACAGAACCGCAGTTGGATGGGCCTGCGGTTCCGTGGACGTTATGTCCAAATACAGGCAACCCAGGTTATGCGTGGTGACAAAACCAAGGGTTCGGATTTAGAACTCCAATCTGAACCCTTGGGTTGTAGTGAGTTTCCTCACTGCAACCCAAGGTACCAGGTAGCCAGCAGTATGTCCAAATTCAGACCTCAGGCTCCTTCCCCTGGAACCTGAGTTCAGGGACGATGACCCTCCCTCGTCTCTGGTGTGGTTAACTGTGTGGGCTGTCCTTCAGTGAAGAAGGAAGCCTGGACAGCCAGTTGCCCCTCCTCTCTGCAGTCTCGCTAGACTGCTCTCCAGTACGTCCAAATTCAAACAGGAGAGCAGGGGGAGGTGGGGTGTGAGACTGTGGGTCCAGGGAGACTTTGGGGTGTGAGACTGTGGGCCCGTGCTTCTGAGTTACATGTGAATGTAGCCATAACATAAAAACAGAGGTGCTTGCCAGCGTGTCCCTATTTTAATCTGAAATGCTGGCGGGTACAGCCACCCTGTTTGGGAAAAGCTCCAGGACCTGTCCCTCTCTCCTTTGCCCAGGCTTCAGACCGCTTGCAATTACTCCTCAGGAGCACTCCCACTTCCAGCCAACTTACTGGCTCTTCATACTGAGTGACTATGGTCAGAAGCAATTATGTGGGCCTCCGTACTAAGCATGTAAGCCAAAGCCACAACTCCCTTTGCTTAAAACAAGGGTGATTGATTGGCCTGTATAGATAACACTCCTATCGTTATTATGAAATATTACCAACAACAAGCGTTCGTAATACATAGTGCTTTCTGTCGCACCCCGCAATTTAATCTGGAATCCATCCAAGAGCACACGCTCCAACTATCCCTGCTTACCAGAGACACTCCCTGCTTGCTAGACGCTGTGCCTGATAAATCACTGTCCTCAGTTTGTCCCTGTTTATGTATTTGGGGACCGCCTTGGTGAAAGGTCTGTTAGTGGATACTGCTAGCATAGTCACTCTTCAAGATTCAACTCCCTCTCCAGGATCTCTAAAAAGTTGAATCTCAAAGTGGGCAGCAATGTGGATGCACGTTGCCATCAATGCACTATTAATGTGCATCCTTGCACAAAGGTGCCCTGTGATGTGCCTCCTCTCAATTCATAGACATTGAAAAAATGAATGAATGAATGAATATGCTATTGAGCTGGAACAACTAATAGCAGGCTATAGGAGAATGATGTTTCCAGTAGATCTTGAACCGTGAGGAATAAAAACCTGCTTGAGTTTTTCAACGGCTATGTTGGAGAGCAAATGGAGACAGAAAAAAAAGAGGGGCAAAAGCCATTCCCTGCCTGAGCTAAGATGTGAGACCGGATGTGAGACCGGTGATGTTCACAGCAGCTACTGCTGCTAGATTCCATCTGAGATCTTGAGGTTATATTTTACTAAATAGTTTACCAAACTGGAACACAAGATATTGGGATGTCGGCAAAAATATCCAGGCCTCCCAGTTCGCTGATTGGGGGTGGGCTTTCAGTCAAAAATGGCTGAGAAACCTTTGGGGAGACCCCAAAAAGTTTCCTCAAGATTCACCTTTGTGGGGACCTATGGAGGAGAGGCAGCAGCATGTCTTGCTTTAAACTGTGTTCCTTTCGCAGCCCTAAGGGCAGTGGCCACAGCATTCAGTATCCATGTTGTCAACGGGCCAGTGTCGTGTTCTTCCCTGGACTGCAAAGGGGATGGTGCTGCATCACAACTGGGTGATAAATGTGTGCTTCACGCTGTGCTGAAAGTGAGGTTGAAAGAGCAGTGGGGGGGGGCAGTTTAAGCCATCCTATTGGAATCAATTATGGTTCTTTCTTGTGCATTTCTGGATTTTGCATGTTGGTGGGCATGGTGGAATTTCTCCTTTGTTTCTTCCGTAAAAACATCAAAGCCAAATTAAAAAATCAACTCCTCCTCCTAAAAGACATCTAACACTTTACAGTCCATTTTTTTATCTGCACAACAGTGAAACAGAGCAATTTTACCATTATTTTTCTTCTCACGAAAGTTTGGAAAAAACTTGTGTGATTATTCATCTCATTTCCACATATATTTTCCCCAGCTTAAGGTGCATGCGTGGAATCTGGTCCAACATTCCAAAATCCAGAAGTCTTTCTGGAATTCAATCAGAGCACAACCAAAGGGATATTGGAATTTCAGGACAATGTTGGGATGGAACTGAAGGATGCCACTTATTCTTTGAGCACACACAGGCAGTATTTGCACATAATGCAGAACCGTGGGCCCAATGGACATGTGGCTGCGCTCCCCACCCACTCCCACTCTCCTGTACAAATTTGTGTGTAACAGAGAACAGTCTCTCTGTAGTCAGGGAGGTGGCAAAGAGGAGGGTGAACTGGCTGTGTGGGCTAGCTTCTTGCATGAAGGACAGCCCCCACAGCCAATCATGGTCAGAGAGAGGGAGGAGCTTCCTTCTTCAACTCCGGTTACAACGAATGCAGCCTCCAGTTCTGCATTCACGTGTAACTCTGAGGAACTGAAACCTCGGGTTGGAGCAGTGAAACTCACTATAACCTGAGGGTTCAAATTGGAGTTTGGAGAGCGAATCCTAAAGTCGCTCTCCATGAGGAAATGGAATTTGAACCAGGTGTCCTACATACAGGTTTGGCAACCTCTGGCCCCTTCAATTCCAGTTTCATGTTATGTGCGAATGCAGCCACAGTCTCCCTGACGAGTCCACAGGATTAGGTCCAGACTTTGTGTAGTTTCTCTGTTTAAGCTTCAGATTCCACTCCCAAAGAAAGTGATTTCTGCTCTTCTCTTGCACAGATCCCTTCATTGCTATAAGATGTGCATAGAAAAAAACTGCTACCAAACTGTGCCCTACTGAAATATTTGGAACATCCCCCATACAGGTCAGGGATCACACCTGAAAGGGCGTGGAAAGCTGCCAAATTCTACCTGGAGGAGAACACTGGGCTGTTTATCAGTGCCGGCAACCTCAGCACATACGAACGGCACACAGGAGCAGATAAAGATCTATTATGGAGGGCAGCCGAGAAGTCAAAGGGAGTGAGGAGGGAAACACTTTAAAATGTTGGGTTTTTTCCTCCTTTCTAATCTCTGCCCTTCTTGATCCACTAAATGCTGTCAGTAAAAAAAACCATTTATTAATATGCAAATTCTAAGTAGCAATCTGGAGCAAGTCAGGTTGCACTAATTTGCACATTAATATCCTTCCAGGGCTTTGCTGTTTGCTCTCTGGGAGGAGGGAGGGAAGGAGGAAGCATCGTGTGGGAAGCTTCCCTTGGCCTGGCAGTGGCTGCGGCAGCCCTGAGGTTTTCTCTGCAGTTCTGATACCTACTGTGGAGAAAGGGGGGCAAACCACAAGGAACCACAGGGCTACAAAACAGGACTTCTCCATCATCGAGGTGCTGAGTGCATCAATTGCTTAACCTCCCCAGCAGCCGGGAGCCCTGCTCTCATCATATATCCAGGGTGAGTTACTGTGCCTAGAGGGGAGCCAGATCATAGTGCTTATCGCTGCCCCTTATCTCTGCCCATTCAGTTGCAACAGTGAAACAGAACAATGGTAGCATTTTTTAAAAGAAGAACAGTAAGTACAGTACACAGTGATCTCTGTGAGATAGGGAACCCTGGAAAAACAGGGGTGGTTGGTTTTTTTTGGGGGGGGGGGAACCATTTCCAAATAATAGTGGCACTTCAGGACTCCTGCCAGGGAGAAACATCTGAGGACAAGTCTATCAATGGCCACTAGTCCTAATGGCTATAGCCCACCTCCAAGCTCAGAGGCAGGATGTCTCGGAATACCAGTTGTAGGGAAGCACTGGCAGGAGAGCGGGCATGCCTTCATCTCTTGTGGGCATTCTAGTGGTAGGTATCTGGTCGGCCACTGTGGGAAACAGGATGCTGGACTGGATCGGCCTTCAGCCTGATCCAGCAGGGCTGTTCTGATGTTCAAGCTGGAATGCAACCACTTTATTGAAACAAAGTGCAGTGAAGTTTTACCTGAGTGGCAGGAAATTCGGGATGTGCAAACCGGCTCGAGCTAGTTTGACATCAAACTTGGCTGGCTCGAGAGCTTGACCCTGGCTTGCCTTCAAGCCGAATTGGATCTGGTTCAGCTCTAACTCGAGCTGAACCCCGCCCCGCTGGCTGGTCCAGGGGTTCTAACAACAACAACATTTTGGAAGAACTTGCTGCCTCTGGGGGGTGCTGTCATCTCCGGTGCTTCTCCCTCCCCCTGCTGGCTTTCCCCTGGTCTCAATCCAGCCCAGTTTGGGCAGTCTACAGGCCATTTTCAGCCTGTTCTGGGCCTCTTCATGCTGACAGCAGTCATTTTTCAGGCTGCCGCACATGTGCACTGGCCATCTGTGTGACCGGCCATCTGTGTGAATACCACCCCACAGATGCAGGATCAAGTGCAGGGTTGACTCCTTCTAGATGTTGTAGTTCAAGAGGGTGTGGCCATCTTCCAGCTGCTTGCCAGCAAAAATCAGTCTCTGCTGGTCAGAGGGAGATGGCTTCTTTATCCTGGATCTTGGCCTTCACATTCTCAATGGTATCACTTGCCTCCACTTCCAAAGTGATGGTTTTACCAGTCAAAATCTGGCAAGATCACGAAGTTCTGCATTTTCTCACAGGGGTCGAGCCAGTCATAAGAACAGCCCTTCTGGATCAGGCCCAAGGAGGCCCATCTAGTCCAGCACGCTGTTTCCCACAGTGGCCCACCAGATGCCTCTGGGGAGCCCACAGGCAAGAGGTGTGTGCACGCCCTCTCTCCTGCTGTGGCTCCCCTGCAACAGTCCAAGTTGACAAAACTCTGAGAGTGGTGAGGGGCAGCTTGTTCTAATGGATGTTCCAAGTTTCTTTCAGACAAGTGAAATTTCTCAGGGGAGTTCTGTGCATCAGTGTTCCTAACTGCAGAGAGAGCGAGAGAGAGGACATGTCAAGCCGACATATCTCTCTCTCTCTCTCAAACGTACCCGTCGCTAATCCCATGCATGGCAGCTTTCGTGAGAGTTTGTGAGCAGCTTCTGGATAGTGACGGGGACTGGTGGGGAAAAGGAAACTGCTGGCCAGGAGAAGGGCCAAGCAGGGGCCATTGGGCAGGGAGAGCGAGAGGCAAGCAGCACTTGGTGGGAGGGTGAGAAGAAAGCCAACAAGAGAACTAGAGACGCAGATGCTCAGCGCCCAGTTCAGCTAGTTCAACTGAACGTGCTTAGGTCCCCTCTCTGCAGCCACTGGGTACTTTGTGAGAACAAAGCTTCCATCTAAAAAGGCTGGTTTCCAAAGTCCCATCTCATTCTCCCATAGGGCTGGCCCAATGGCAGAAGCAAAGGACCAGACCACATCTTTTTGGATTTGCTTCTCACACACATAAAACCCCACCCCTGAATGTAGGAGGCTGGTACATCTGCTGATTCTGATTATTTTGCTGTGCGTAACGGTTCATTTTAGACAAATGTACTTTTAAAGATTATTTGTTTCTTGTTCATTCTGGTGGTTCTAGGTATCTTTCAGTTTTCATTGGACTGGAGAAGAGGGGCATAACTCTTAAATAATTGAATAACCTCGGGGCTGAAAACTAACAAGGGCTGAACTGAGATTCAAGGTCCCCTTTATCCAATAATCAACTTCTAAATTTCTCTGAGAACTTTGTCCCACAAGAAAGAAGACCAAAAAGGACCTGCTAGGACAGAACAAAGGTCCATCTAGTCCTGCATCCCGCTTGTCGCACTGGCCAAGCGGACGCCTCTGGAAAGGCCATAAGCTTTGGATGCTAAAATCTTAAACAGTGTCACTGCAGAGCCTGTACAATTTATGCACACTGGGCATCCTGCCACCCATATATAGCACCTCTCTAGGGACTTCATAAGCCTGCTGGTACATGGACACTCATTCCTGGCCTTCTGCCCCAGCAGCAGGTGACAACTGTCTCCTGCTATTCTCTTCTGCATGCAAGAGACAGTGCCCACAACCTGTCTTTCCCAAGATCTGTCACACTTTAAGCCGTGTTCAGACAATACACCATACGTGCATACAAGGGTTCGCACACGTGTTCATGTTTTTTGTGTGAATGACAGCAGACACCCATTCAAAGGCAGGTGGAGCTTTACTGCTATACATATGCTGAACATAATGTGTGAATGTGTATGTATACACATCTGTACATGTGTGCATACAGACGTACAGATTGTATGCCAGAATGTTCATGTATACAGATCCGTATGTGTGTGCACTGTACATGAATTGTATGCTTGTTGAGCGTAACCTGTGAATAAGGCTCTAGAGTGGCCAAGAACAGAACCCAGCATAAAACAAGGCAGATAGAAGCAGGGATGATTATCATTGGCTGGAGTCACCAGGGAGCAGGTTTTGCCCCTGCCTCTGTGCTGGGTTGGGCAAACGTGGCCCTCCAGTTGCTCTTGATTACAACTCACATCATCCCCAGCCAGACAATAAATTGAGGCTGGGATAATGGGAATTGTAGTTCAACAACAGCTGGTGGTCCAAGTTTGCCCACCCCGGCTCTATGCTGTGCCAGAGTATCCCCTTTTGTTTTCTCCCACAGACCTTAATGGCTGCCATTTGGACCTATGGGGAAAACAACATTTGGGTGCTCTGCTATGGGGAGGGCAAAACTTGCCGCCTCCTCAGACACTGATAGCTATCCTATGTGCATTCAGAGACACATTGCTTCACTGTCTTCTTGCAGCAAATAGCCTACCTCTCCTGACAACAGGCATTTTGCAAGCTTACAGGTAACCATGAGATAACCATTGGGATGTCAATGATTAAATTGTGATCACCTCCTGAGCTTGTGACTAGTTAAGAAATATGAGGGTCTGATGCTGTTAAATCTGCCTGGCTACCTAGCACTGTAGGCCATCATGTCCGGTATGTGGTCCCTGATTAGCTGGGACCGCTTGAGGGGAATGAAACAAATGCCAGGGAAACAGATGTTGAAACAGCACCAATAGGGAGACGAGTGGCAGAAAACAGTTGCAACAAGCCATAACAAAGGTAATATAAAGGGCTTGTCCCAGCCACTACTTTCAAGGTGGAAATCGAACCCAGGGAACATTCTGTTCATTCGTGAACCCGATACTCCTCTTTGTTAAGTGCTGACACACTTTCAAGCCTGCCTTCATAGCCATGAGATCTAGAAGCTTGCTCCCTTTGTATTTAAATGAACGCCAGTACCCAACTAACCCTCTTGCACGGTGCTTGTGCAGAAATGAGGCATACACAAAATCCTTCCTACGGCGGACATTCAGTGCCAGCCCAGTTATTCAGGTAGTGCACCAAAGACGGAGGACGGAATCGCCCACTGAGCCAGCTCCTCTTTGGTGTTCTGGAGGGACAAAGGCTCCTATGATAACAATCCAGGACAAGAGGAGGAAGGTGCAAGGTCAACCTGTAGATCACGGAAAACGAAGCACTTCCAATGCACTAATTAATTACACAGCTGGAAAGAGGGGACTGTGAAAAAGGTGAGCGCAATGACATTGCTAACAACAGGAGCCCTCGATTTATCAGTCATAATTAGCTGGCTTCCTCCCTCCCCCAGTGCTGCAGCTGTACCAAAGTGTGGGAGCGGTGATGGGTCTACTCTTTCAGGCCTCCAGGAGATGGTCCCCTCCCTGCCGGCCTGAAGGTGACTAAGGCTGTGATCTTAAGGACATTGTTGCAGAAGCCGAGTTCCACAGCAACACAGCAGAACTTACAAAAACACGCCCAGTCTGGACACAGAGCTCATTATAGGGGACACACTGTTCCTGGAGTGTACCACTTCAAGCTACGGATGGAGAAAGTGCATAACTGGAAGAATTCCCTGCAAAAATAGATGGCCAATCAAAAAAAAAAAAAAAGGCCAATAATTCAGAGGAGTCCAGCTCCCCCATCCCCACTTCTAACACTTCTGGTTCTGTGCTTAGGGGAATCGTGGGAAGGAGGTCTCCAGGGTGGACACGAGTATTCATTTCACATGGGGTATTTGTGCTATTGCGCAAAGCCCAAGAATCCGAGAAAAGCTCATTTCGGGAAATGTCTTCTATACGGAGCCATACAAAAGTACCAGGCTCTCTGTCATTCTAATCTTTGCCATCACCCTCCATACAAACTGGGGTTCCTAATTCAACTTCTGTCCTCCCGCCGCTGCTTGTCTCCAAGAGTTGTTTTTCTCTTCTTAACATTTACACAACGCTCCAGGGTCGTCAAAGACTCCACTTGCTGCAGTCCTTACAACTTCTCTCTGAAGCAGGCCGATATGCAGACGGCGTGGGACTGGGGCTGAAAATAAGGGGCTTATCTAAGACCACTGAGTGAGTTCATGGCAAGGACTGGCCTCTCCATTTCTTGGCCACACAATGCTCCACTTGCTCTCCTCCCTCCCACTCCCTGCTCTTCTCAAGCAGTCCCTGCCCACCAGATCAGACTGGATTGACAGCTGCTTGACAGGTCGGCATCCGGGAAGTTGGATCCAGCCAACCTGCTTGGCAATGTAAAACTTGACAAAGCAGCTGAAGAGGCGTAATGGGTAGAGATGGATTGGCAAAGGGGATGAATGGGCTCTGGAAAGTTCACCATTAATCTTTGCCCTGTCAAGTAATGACCTGATAATGCAGGGATTTAATGGGAACAACTCCTACTAGTTCACAGGCATCCATTAGAGTGGGTTATCGGGGGACAGTTATGGGCTTACCTCCATCTCCTTGCCTTTGCAAATGGGTGTATTTCTGCCACTGTGTACTAGCTGCAACCCTCTTCCTTCTGCTCCAGTGATATGAAACCCCTCCCTCACACTGTGTATGTGTGTGTGAGAGAGAGAAATAGTGCTAGCAAATACCAGCATTTTTATGTTAATGTTGACAAAGCCAGATTAATGCTGTGAATGTCCCAGTATTCAAATACGTGCTAGTGAACTTGTCCTCTACACCAGGGTTTCTCAACATGTGGGTCCCCAGATGCTATTGGACTTCAACTCCCATAATCCCCAGCCCCAACGGCCTTTGGTTGGGAATTATGGGAGTTGAAGTCCAATTACATTTGGGGACCCACATGCTCTACACAACAACTGTAGAGGTAATCTTGTTGGGTAAGAGACCTGTGTTTTGGGAGGTATATAAATATGTCAAATAAATAAATAAAAATCATCAGCACTCATTCAGGTACATCCAAAAAAACCAGTTAAATATATCACCAAGATTCACCAGATCTTGGACATCCACAACAGCACTCATATTTTCTGTGTATAAAGAACCCTCCATGTTTGCATTCAGAATCCAAAAAGTCATAAATGCACATATATTCCTTAACCACAACTTCATGCCGAGTTTATTTATTTATTTAATTTATACCCCGCCCAAACTTACGTCTCTGAGCAGCTAATTAAAACACATAAAAAGTTAAAACAGTTAAACATATAACACATATAAAAGTTAAAACAATACAATAATTTAAAAACCATAAAATTAACAAACAGTATTTTTTAATTAAAAACCTGAGAAGGCTTGGGTTAAAAAAATTGTTTTCAAATGTTTTTTTTTTTAAAATAGCCAGAGATGGGGAGGATCGTATCTCAACAGGGAGCGCATTCCACAATCTCGGGTCAGCAACCGAGAAGGCCCGTCTCTGTGTAGCTACCAAACAAGTTGGCAGTAAATGGAGAGGGACCTCCTCAGATGACCTCAATGGGTGGTGGGGCTTGTACTGAAGAAGATGGAAACCTGTCAGCAGCCAGTGTAACTCCTTCAGCAAATGAGTAACGTGGTCTCTCTGAGATGACCCAGAGACCAACCTGGCTGATGCATTCTGAACCAACTGAAGTTTCCAGACTATATACAAAGGCAGCCCCACATAGAGCACATTACAGAAGTCAAGTCTGGAGGTTACCAACAAATGTACCGCTGTTTTGAGGTCATTGATCTTGAGAAATGGACGCAGCTGGCGCATCAGCCGAAGCTGATAGAAAGCACCCCTGGCCACCGCCTCAACCTGAGAAACCAAGGAGAGGTGTGGATGCAGAAGTACTCCCAAACTGCGAACCTGTTCCTTTTGCGGAAGTGTGACCCCATCCAGAACAGGCAGATAAAAATCGTCTCTGGAGTTCTGACCCCGCACAATAAGTACCTCCATCTTATCTGGATTCAGCTTCAGTTTATGCTCCTTCATCCAGCCCATTACTGCTTCCAGGCAGGCATTTAGGGAGAATATGCCAGTTCCTGAAGAAGTTGACATGGAGAAGTAGATCTGGGTGTCAGTCATCAGCGTGCTGATAACACCCAGCTCCAAATCCCCTGATGATCTCTCCCAGCGGTTTCATGTAGATGTTAAAAGAGCCAGCGTGGTGTAGTGGTTAGAGTGCTGGACTAGGACCGGGGAGACGCGAGTTCAAATCCCCATTCAGCCATAATACTTGCTGGGTGACCTCACTGCTCCAAGCAGCTTGTCCACATCCTCAGGAGTCACAAACGGAAATTGATCTAGTCGAATTGTATAAGAGGAATTATTGGACACTTCCAGTTCAGACCTCAAATTAATTGTGCAGTCTCCATCTAGGTCGGCCCAAATCCGAGAGATTTTGTCCACAAAAAATTCATTAAACATATCACAGCGGGTGACTGATGCTTCCAAATTCTGGTTCAAGGGAGAGGGGGGCAGATACTCGTCCCCTCTCAACCCTGAACAACTCCGCCGGACGTGAACTCGCAGAAGCAATACAGGCAGAAAAGAATTGCTTCTTTGCCGCATGTATTGCCTGAGCATAGATCTTTAAGTGTGCTCTATGTCGTAATCTGTCAGATTCGAGTCGACTCTTTCTCCACTTGCACTCCAGTCACCTACCTTGCCGCTTCAGCCCCCGTAGAGTTGGAAAATATGTTATGATAATGTATGTAAATTGGCTTCTTTGGCATCACTGTGATTCATTGGCACACTTCATTCTGAATGCCTGGAGACTTGCCAAAGTCGGAGTCTCGGCAACCTTCTGGAGATGTTGCAAGTCTGCCTCCCCTCCTCAGAATCTCAGAACCTCCCCTCCTCAGAATCCTAAGCTCAGAAGTAAAGTCTAGTGAATCCAAAGGGCCTCACTCCCAGGAAAGTATACATAGGCTTTTAATGGCAATGGTGGGCGACCATGTTTTTGTGCATGTCCGGATGTTACTCCAGGTCATATGAGTCATCTATTTTATATGGTGCATTTGATGTTGATTGTTATCATTTGGCTATGATTCAAAAGCCAGTGCAACTATTTCTGGGTGCAAGGTGGGGCGGCTTTCTGTTTCACCCAGAAACAGTGCTGGATCCCACCTCCAGAAAACCGACACAACTCTTTCAAAAGCAGTTTATGATCTCGCCTGATCTGGACACTTTAGTTCAAATACACAGCAGCCAGGTTGATTAAGGATGTGGGTCAGAAGAAACATCTCACCCCAGTTTGTTTCAGGGTCAAATGCAAGCTGCTTACTTTTAGAGTTCTTTGGGCCTGGACTTCTTCTCCCATGGGCAGCAGCAGCAGCGCCCCCAGTCACAGAGATCCAGCTGCAACAACTGGTTGCTCCTAAATCTCAAGTGCCTGCTCTTATACAATCAGTGGCTACAGCTGAAAATGTAGTAATTTGGCCTGATCCAGGAGTGTGGTTGAATCAAAACAGCCTTGAAAACTTCTAGAGCCCATTTCTTGAAAGTCAACTTTCACTGGGGATAGGAAGTTCCAGGAGGCTGTCCACACAACTGAAAACTGGGTAGGACACTTGTCCTATCCAAGTTTGGTAGCTGTGCATGCTGCCAATTTTCGGTTGTGTGGAAGCACAACCGAAAGAGTAAGATGAGAGAGAAGTGATTGTTCAGGAGGCAAGAGCTGGATAGGACAGCACCATCCTACCCAGCTTTCATACCCAGCTCCTGTCTCCCACACAATCACCTCTTTCTCCTCCTATCTAGTTGGCTTCCACAAAACCAAAAACTGGGAGCACACACAGCTCCCAAACCAGGGTAGGACATTTCTACTGCCCAGTTTTTGGCTGCGTGAATAGCCTTCTGCCCTACCTTTTATTGTCACTGCCACTTGTGAGTGGTGCTGGCACACTTCCCAACAGCTGCCATTTTTCAACCAGAATCCCAACTCAGAATGACATCAAGTAGCATCATTCTGAATGGGGGGAATGGGGACCTGCTGCTTGCTTGTGGCCACAAAGAAAAGTCTCACCATGGTTGCCAGAAAGGCTCCCATTTGGCCTCCCACAAACATGGCCAAAATGTCACCTCTGTTTCTCCACCTACAAACTGCATAGTTAAGTGAGGAGGAGGGGTATTGGTTCAGACATTATTCACATTGGCTGAGTGGAGGAGAGGAGAGCTGGTCTTGTGGTAGCATGCATGACTTGTCCCCTTAGCTAAGCAGGGTCCACCCTGGTTGCATATGAATGGGAGACTGGATGTGTGAGCACTGTAAGATATTCCCCTCTGGGGATGGAGCCACTCTGGGAAGAGCAGAAGGTTCCAAGTTCCCTCCCTGGCTTTTCCAAGATAGGGCTGAGAGAGATTCCTGTCTGCTACTTTGGAGAAGCTGCAGCCAGTCTGTGTAGACAATACTGAGCTAGATGGACCAATGGTCTGACTCGGTAGATGGCAGCTTCCTAGGTTCCTATGACATGCAGATTAACAAAGCACTTGCCCAATGAGCACCGTTGAGCTAGTGCAAGGAGGTCAATGAACTGCTTTATGTCATAGGGATTTTCAGAACCGCACTTTTGTGCTCTTGGGTCACAGTTCCCCTTGAAACATATGAGGTGTGCCATCAGTTGCACACATTGTTGTGCAGTGCAACCATATTTGTGCAAGCAACTTTATTTGGCTGAATTTTATTTTTATTTTTATCATTATATCATTGCCAGCAATATTGAACGGGAAAGGAAACAGCAGAGGTGCACTTAGGTAATGTTGGAGCCTGGACTTAAAGGCCTTTGGAGCACACACACACACACACACACACACACACACACACACACACACACACATACACCCCGCCTGCGGCAAGTTAAACATCATTTTTTAACGTGTAGATTCTTGAGGGCACAAACCACACCACCCAGGACAGACTAAAAAGGATTTGGGGGCTCCAAGGGGGTGGGGAGGCCCTGGACTTCGGCCCCGGGTAAGAGCACCTCTGGGAACAGTTTTGAGATAGATTAAAACCCCATTGGGGGACACACACAGCTGTTGTGTGTGTGTAAAGTATGTTTTCTTAATCCTGGGCAGAGGTTCACAACTTTCTGTGATGTTGGACTACAATGAACAGAGGCCACTGTGGTTGGGGATGATGGAATTTGTAGTCCAATCTCACCTGGTGACCAAAGGCTGAGAAGCTTTGTCCTAAGGACGTACGGAGCACATGAAGTGTAGTAACCTAAGTAAGTTGCCTGAAATGCAGACGCTGGGAAGCCAATGCATCGAGTGGCTTCCTGCCCCTGTAACCCACAGCAAAATAAGCATTTGCAAGTGACGCTACTCAGTTTCTCTCAACAGACAGAAAAAACAACATGAACGAAGCAGCTCCTTGATACTGTCAAATCCTCTTGCTATAAACAGCATAGATTGAGCTGCTGGAAATGCCATGCTCTTTAAAAATAGCTGAAGTCGTTAGAGCTGCAACATTTAATCTAACCAATACCTTAATCAATTAAAACACTTTTAAAGAGCTCCCAATTAAAAAGGTGCCCCCAGTTACTAGGGCAGTGTGTGTATGTACACACACACACATCTACATACATGGATAGATATACACAAACACATATACTGTATATCTACACACACACACACACACACACACACTGCAAGTACTGTATTTATAAAACCTGTAATTACAAAGCATTACCTTAGAAGAGGCATTCTCTCTTTTCTCTTACAAATAGTGCCAAATGTCTCCTCTTCCTCATGTTTAATTACGTGTGTGTGGAAGGGGGGAGGATTCACTTCATCGTTGTCCAACCATTCTAAAAATAACTAATTGTCAAGCCAATTTAATGTAACTTACAGGATGCCTCTTCTAAACTATTGCTTGTTATGACAGATGTTGCATCCTCTTCTTTCGAAGAACAACACACAAGGATGTCTTGTGCTTCAGAACTACTCTGTTGACCCATATACAAATTTAATCAAAGGATTTTGCAAACAAAGCTCAAACAATAAATCTATGAAGATTTATTTAATCTTGTAGGGCGAGAGCCCTACAATCAACAATGGATGGGGAGTGGGGATGAGGGGATCTAGCACTGAATAACACAACTGAGGTCACACCAGAAATCATTGTCAACACTCTAGTTGACATCCTCACTACTGGCATGGAGGTGCTACATGCCCCTGAAGCATTTAGTAATCCAGTTCCACCGTGAGGGTGGGGGCATTCCTGCCAAACTCCCCTTCCTCCAGCAGCACTCCTGAGCACCCATAAACATAATCCCTGAATGTTGTGCTGCCCTTAAAGATATACGGTATTTCCACATGTTAAATTGTGCTTCCGGGGGAAGGAGAGAAACAGTGAAAATGGGGCTCCCTTCAGCTGCCCAGCAGGAGTCTAGATTACGAAACACTGTGAAGGTGCTTTGCAGGTAGTGTGGAAGTTTGAGCCACTCTTTCCAACAATTTTAGAAATGGACCCTTAACAGTGGAAGCTGGTCCGTCCCGACAACCTAGCCCTCCTTCGCTGCGGCACTTGGTCCTGTCTGTAGGCGGAGGGGCGGAAAGAGTGTGGCGCCCGCCCTCGCCTTCCAAATGCATTCTCTTCCTTGGCCATAAAGCAATGTAAATCAAGCATGCCCTCCTACCTAATTGTGTGTTCATATAGGGCTTAATTGGCAATATTCCTGCAATGGAGCTCCTCAACCTTCGGTGTGCATTGAGTTCCCCTCGCCGACTAATGAGCTTTATTCCACAACAAACATTTGAGATCTGTTGTTCTAATTCATTAACATAATGGGCAATATAATAAGCAGTTATGATAATAAACCCTAATAAGAGGAACAAGGAGCACTTATTCCTGGCAGTGCTTCCCTGGGCAATGTGCAATGACAGAGAAGGCAAGGCCATGGGAAGAAAGCGATGACACAGCACAGGCCTGGAGTTCACAGCTCTCCTCTCGGGACCAGCAGGACGCATCTTCTTCCAGGTCAAGTTCTTGCACCCTGTGTTTGACACTGTGGGGAGAACAAGTGTGGCCCGGTCTGCTTACTGGGCATACTGTACGAGTGTGTCTGACCCGGGCAAGCCCAGGACACCCTGAGACAAACCTGCTTGTGGGGCAGGAGGGGAAATGCTGCAGGTAGGGCTTGCTCTGGCCCCTTCTTCATCTGCAAAACATGCCCTTAAGATACAGTGACCAGAACTGCACACAGTACTCCAGATGTGGCCGCCCCCTAGATTTGTATAAGGGCATTATAATATTAGCATTTCTATTTTCAGTCCCCTTCCTAATGATCCCTAGCATGGAACTGGCCTTTTTCACAGCTGCTGCACATTGGGTCGACACTTTCAGCAAGCTGTCGACCCCAAGATCTCTCTCCAGTTTGGATCCCATCAGACTATATGTAAAGTTGTGGGGTTTTTTTTTACCCCAATATGCATCACTTTACACTAGCTTTTGCCATTTTGTCACCCAGTCCACCAGTTTGGAGATATCCTTTTGGAGCTCCTCACAATCTGTTGTGGATTTCACTACCTTAAATAGTTTAGTGTGATCTGCAAATTTGGCCGCTTCGCTGCTTACCCCAACTACTAGATCATTTATGAACAAGTTAAAGAGCACTGGTCCCATTACAGATCCTTGGAGGACCCCACTTCTTACCCTCCCTCCATTGTGAAAACTGTCCATTTATTTTTACCCTCTGTTTCGTCTCCTCCAACCAATTACCAATCCACACATGAACCTCTCCCTTATCCCATGACTGCCAAGTTTACTCAAGAGCCTTTGCTGGGGAACTTTGTCAAAAGCCTTTTGGAAGTCCAAGTATACTGTATCAGCTGGATCAACATGCCTGTTGACACTCTCAAAGAACTCCAAAAAGTTAGTGAGGCAAAACTTGCCCTTGCAGAAACCATGATGGTTCTCCTTCAGCAAGGCCTTTTCTTCTATATGTTTAATAGTTTTGTCCTTAAGTATGCTTTCCATCAATTAACCTGGCATAGAAGTTAAGCTAACCAGCCTGTAGTTTCCTGGATGCCCCCTGGATCCCTTTTTGAAAACTGGAGTTACATTAGCAAGGGACAAGTTATATATTTTTGCTAGGAGATCAGCAATTTCTCATTTGAGTTCCTTCAGAACTCTTGGGTGGATGCCATCTGGCCCTGGCAATTTGTTGATTTTTAATCTTTCCAGACAGTTTAGAACATCCTCTCTTGTCACCTCAAATTGGCCCAGTTCTTCAGCCTCTAACACTGAGAAGCTCAGTTCTGGAGCAGGTATATGGTCAGTATCCTCTGCAGTGAAGACAGATGCAAAGAACTTGTTCAGCTTCTCTGCAATCTCCGTATCCTCCGTAATAATCCCTTTCACACCCTTATTATCTAAAGGTCCAACTGCCTCTCTGGCAGGTTTTCTGCTTCTGCTGTATTTAAAGAAGTTTTTTTAATTCCCCTTGACACATCTAGCTATATGCTCCTCAAACTCTCTTTCTGCATCCCTTATTGAGGCTATTCTCACGTCTGCTTGAAAGTGGGCCAAGAGAGCCCAGCCCGCTTTCAAGTTGTCGTGTGCAGCACTGGAAGTCGCATAGCTCCCGGCTACTAGCCCTCCTAATTCCCCCTTCCCTTAAATGATGTTAGTGGAGCTAGCACTCTGCTAACCTTCTTTCCCTGATTGTGAATCACCAGGGATCATCTCTGCACTGCGGCGACTCATGAGAAGACCTCCGACCAGGAGGCTAAAACAAACCTCCTGGCATTGGATGGCTCCCCAGGATGCCCTGTGCACTCGCATGGGGCATTCTGGGACTTCCGGGGGCCATGTGGCCCACATCCCCACAGCCCCAATTGGCTCCATGATGGAACCAGTAATCCTGTGGGTGGCTAATCTGGCCACCCAGGGAGGAAGCAGTGACCATCTGCAGGGAGGTAAGTGCTTTCAGGCTTCCTCTCCGCAGAAGGGGGTAGCCTCCTGGAGAGATCGTGAGGATCGCTTCATTGACTCTGTGCATTTCTTTTGCCAAAGTTTATGTTCCTTCCTGTTCTCTTCATTTGGGCAGGACTTCCATTTTCTGAGGAAGTCTTATTTCCTTTTATAGGTTCCCTGAGTCTACTGGTTGCCAAGCTGGCATCCTACTAAACTTGGTGGTACCTTTCCTACTTCTTGGTATACATTCCAACTGAGCTTCTATTATTGTGGTTCTGAATAAATGCCATGCTTTCTGGAGTGATTTGACCCTCCTGACTTTCCCTTTCAGATTCCTTTTTACTAGTCTCCTCATTTTTGAGAAGTGTTCTCTTCTGAAGTCCCAGCCTGCCATCACCCGCCTCATTTTATTTGGCGGAGGAAGCCAAAGAATGGCCTCCAAAGAGATTTGGTCATCTATGGCCTCCTCCTGATCATTTTGTAAATGAACAAACTTTGAACAAGTTGGTAGACATCCAGACTGTTGCAGGTGGGCCTTCCATGAGGGGATATGAGGAGAGGCAGAAAGTTATGGGGCAACCAGCAAGGAGGCAAGATGTCCTTCTGGGCCCAGCTTTTAAGGGGTGTGGGGAGCAAAGAAGCGTGCACACAAGTATGACAACAGTGGACACCCTGCCTCAGCAATGCAAAAGCTTTGAGCCCCCTAAGTGTACCACTTCCGACATTTTGGATTTGGTCCCCACTCTCACACACAAAAATCTTGCTCCCTTCACCAAGGAAACTGGCACATCTGAGAGAGATTTTGCACAGCCATTTCCCTGATGTGCTAGTTTTCTACATGCAAAGTCAAGCAGGCTTGTAAAAGGCAGGAATTAAAACTACAATCCCCTGATCTACAGTCTAAAGTGGTACAGTTCTACCACCTCATTCAATGAAAGGTTTAAAACTGCTCTAGATCACACGTGGTCATGCAGTTAAGCCAATTACACATCCAATGCACAATGATTATTCTGTAGTAACTTCTATAGAAGGAGAAACTGTGTTTCAGAAGGAGAAACACTACGAGAAACTGTGGCTAAGAATAGGCATGCACCACACAGTGATTTTTATCCACTGGGGAAAAAGAAAAGAAAACTACAGTACCATTACTACTACTCTGTTTGTACAGATACATGTCCCCAACATGTGCTGGCAGCAAACAGGAATGAAAGCAAAAATATGGGTGGAAGGGGAGGGATAAAATAAATAAATAAATAAAGGGGGCAAGTTTCAGACATCCCTACATTTTCTTAATTTGAATCTGTTTTCTCTCCAGGTTCAGAGGCAGGATGCCTCTGAATACCAGTTGCAGGGGAGCAACAGTAGGAGAGAGGGCATGCCCTCATCTCTTGCTTGGGGGCTTCCTAGAGGCATTTGGTGGACCACTGTGAGAAAAAGGATTCTGGACTGCATAGGCTTGGGCCTGATCCAGCAGGGCTGTTCTTGCATTCTTATACTGAACAGAAGCCAGCTCATTCAAATATACTCACAATGCAAACCTATGCATGTTTACTCAGAAGTAAATTATACTGACTTCAATGTGACTTGCGCCCTAGGAAGGGTGCTTGCTTCAGTCATTGGCTACATCCTGCCAATGAAGCTCCATTCCAAAGAGTGGGACTTTCTTCTGGGTAACATATAGGGGATTAATGTACCCATAGGATTGGGGGGGAAGAAGAATCAAATTACAGAGAAAGATAAGGGGGGGACCCATCTCAGGTTCCTTATAAGGGAAGGTTCGGACAATACTCTGCCTTGCTCATCTTATATGAGCAAGGCAGGCTCATGGGCGGCAATAGCTGTATCTCCCCCACCCTTGTCTAATTGTGCTTGTGAGGGGAACATAGGAACATAGGAAACTGCCATTTACTGAGTCAGACCATTGGTCTATCTAGCTCAGTATTGTCTTCACAGACTGGCAGCAGCTTGTCCAAGGTTTTAGGTAGGAATCTCTCTCAGCCCTATCTTGGAGATGCTGCCAGGGAGGGAACTTGGAACCTAGATGCCCTTCCCAGAGTGGCTCCATCCCCTGAGGGGAATATCTTACACTGCTCACACATCAAGTCTCCCATTCATATGCAACCAGGGCAGACCCTGCTTAGCTACGGGGACAAGTCATCCATGTTACCACAAGACCAGCACAAGACCCACCGCTCGACACATGGTTTTAGCACTACTTTCATGTATTGCGATGCATTTAATGTAACAAACCACTCTCTCAACATGACTAGACAAAGGCACATGGGGGAAGGGGAGATGTGAGTGCCCACGCTTCTCCCTCACATATTTAAAAGGATGGTTGGTATATTGTCCAAATAGCTCTCGATTAATAGAATAAGAAATAACAAGCCAATTCGTGGATGACAACTGTAATAGAGGCAGAGAATTTTGCTTGGCAACAAGAACCAATAATACTGAAATCAGAGTGTATAATATGACTGTATCTTGGTACTAAATTCTCTAATTACATTGTGATTTCTTTCCATTTAGGTGCGTATAGGAAGGTTACCTTGCTAATGAGAACAGCAAAAATCTGTGATAGTATATTTAATATAAATATATCAAAACTGAAACGTTTAGCAAGAAATTGTCATTAGTGCTGACATGAAAGAATATTTCCCCCCAGCAAGAAATGTCAAAACAAAACTTTTCACTTTTCCATTAGTACTTGAAAAATCAAAGGGCCGTTTTCATTTCCACTTAGTATTTTGCCAGGGATGTTGACTGCAAAATGGCGGCTGCCTTCGTGTCCCATTGGCCAGCTTCTCAGGAACAGTGGTCTGGCCACTGATAGAATGTGATGCTGAACCAGATGGACCTTTGCATTGATCCACAGGGGCATAAGGAGAGCCCAGCTAAATTAAGCATCCTTTCCCCCAGAGGGACCAACTAGATACCTCTGGAAAGGCCATAGGCCAGGCAAAAAGGCAAGAGTCTTCATTCATTGTTGCCCCCACCACAACAGGCATTAAATATAAAGGTACGCTTTTTAATGTTAGTTTATTTACCTAAACAAATACAGGTAAAGCCATGTCTACTTTGACCCTTCCATGCATGTATTCACTCCCCATGTTCAATGTTTTAACTTTTAGAAATGTAGAGAATGACAACCCTTCTTCTATTGCAGTTATCCTCACACCAATCCTGTGAGCTCATAGGAACAGAGGCAACTGCTCGCTACCACAAGACCATGCACTCAGTTATGCCGTGCATACTCTTTGCATGCTGGCACAGAGGCGCATGCATGGTCTTTAAAAGGTGCCTTTTTTCATCCAGGAGACAAATTTACGGTTAAGAAGAAGAGGCCTTGAGAATTCAGCACCTAGACAGCAGGCTGAGAAGACACACAGCTCACCTTGTCATCAGTTTCACAGTGGTGAGCTGTATTTATTCTCAGATTATCCGATTTTTTAATCAAAATATGCATATATAATACCAATAAACATATGCAAAGTTTATGCAAAGTGGAGAGTTTTTGGGGGCTTCTTTGGTGAAAAGCACCCTCTATTTCTACATTTTGTTGATAGATACCAACTTTTTTCAACATCTGGACCCGGCAACCCTACCTCTGTGCTATACAAGTGCTAAGTGTTATAACTTTGTTAGAAGTAAGAAAAGGATCCCAAACCAGCAGAGGGCCTTCCCCTCACTTGTGTTGCTTAACTACTTTGGTGGCTGTCAACAATCACTACAACATACCCCAGAAAACAGTACCAGTGGCATGAGATTTCAATCTTCCCTGGGAAAAAATCAACTTCTTATTGCAACTCGGAGGGAAACCAATTCCCACCTCAACCTCCTCCATTTCTGAAATTAGAGTCTACAGTGGAAACGTTCCAACCTTTTCAATATTTCAAATTGGGCCAGGGCAGCAGCACAAGTCATTACGCAGGGCCCACCAATTCATTCGGCAGAATGCATGCAGCGAGAGGGGGACGAAGGGCTTGATTGTTTCATCGAGAGCTTATGGTTGCTTTGAAATTCATTTGTTGTTTTTGTTAGTAAAGGACCCGGTAGTCCAGCCAACGTCTCTGAGGGATGTCTTGTGGGGTAGAAGGGAGAGAAAAATTGGTCTTGGAGAGGAGAGCTGGTCTTGAAGTAGCAAGCATGAATTGTCCCGTTTGCTAAGCTGGGTCCATCCTGGTTGCATTTGAATGGGAGACTACAAGTGTGAGCAGTGTAAGATATTCCCCTTGGGGGATGGGGCTGCTCTGGGAAGAGCATCTTCATGCTTGCATGCAGAAGGTTCCAAGTCCCCTCCCTGGCATCTCCAGATCGGGCTGAGAGAGACTCCTACCTGAAACCTTGGAGAGTCACTGCCAGTCAGTGTAGACCAGTGTTTCCCAACCAGGGTTCCTCCAGATGTTGCTGAACTACAACTCCCATCATCCCCAGCTTCAGCTTATTGTGGCTGTGGATGCTGGGAGTTCTCGTTCAGCAACATCTGGAGGAACCCTGGTTGGGAAACACTGGTGTAGACAATACTGGGCTAGATAGACCAATGGTCTGACTCGGAATATGGCTGCTGCCTCTGTTCCTCTGAGCTCACAGGATTGGTGTGAGGATAACTGAGATAGAAGCAGCGTTGTCATTCCCTGCATGTTTGTAGTCATAAAGAACAGCCACTGTGCTCTACGACTGCAAACATTTATGTGCGGCTTTTCAACAAAAGGTTTCCCAGTGGTTTTCATAGAAAAATAAACAATAAGAAACTCAAGGTAGACACCAGCAACAGGCACTGGAGGGATGCTGTGCTGGGGCTGGATAGGGCCAGTTCCTCTCCCCTTGCTAAATATAAGAAAATCACCACTTTAAAAGGTGACTTTTGACTCAGTCAGCAGGGGCAACTGCCAACTGAGTAAAGTTAGTTAGCTAACTTCTGCTAACTTCTCACTGCTTCCACCACATGACGGAAGACAGCTGCACCTTCTGGGCCCACCTATCCGTGCTCCCACATCACGTCCCATCACCCCAGGGAGCCTGGCGCTTCTGCCCAGCCAAACGCAACTCCTACGCCTGGCCTTGAGCTGTGATTAACGCGCCCCTAACCTGGCTGCTGGGATTGTGTGAGAGCTCAGGCTGCTTGCACCCCGAGAGCACACAGAGACGGGCACCTAGCGCAGGGCTTTGTGTGGTACATTGTGGGATACTCAGAGTCCGGAACGCTGTGCGGAACATGCGGGTAGCACACTCAAA
The DNA here is from genome assembly GCF_027244095.1 of Hemicordylus capensis. Taxonomy (NCBI): domain Eukaryota; kingdom Metazoa; phylum Chordata; class Lepidosauria; order Squamata; family Cordylidae; genus Hemicordylus; species Hemicordylus capensis. The sequence goes on from NC_069658.1 coordinate 5,581,762, forward strand.
GGCTGTCGTCTGGGGGGGAGGTGAGTTGGACCCTGCCTCCCCCCCCGCCTGCCTGCCAGTCATGTGAATGCCCTTATTATGTTGTCTCTGCATTCAGATGTCTGTGCACTCATTCATGTTGTTGTGCAAATGAGTGTACCTGCATTCATTTTACAGGTGAACCTGGGTAGAGGCCCCTCAAACACATGGTACAGAGAGGAAGTGTACTGCCGTACATAATGTGTGAATGACTGTACCTGGGCACATAACTGTAGCTATCGGCACTGTACACAGATTGTACAAGTGTTGAAGATACGAAGGCAGGTCTCATGATCAGTGAGACCCACTTTGTCTGGGTTAGCGGGGAGAGCGGACTAAGCCTGCTCTCCCCACAGATGATCAGGAAGCCCTGCCGGGGCGGCCAAATCGGCCGCCCACACGACTCCTGGCTCCGTGACGGAGCCGGTGGGGGCTGGGGAGTTCAGGTGAGCGTGCGGGGCATGCTGGAGAGACCCCTGAGCCGGGAGGCTGCTTTTGAGCATCCCAGCCGGGAGTCTACTCATGAGTAGCTGTGCCGCGGCAACTCATGAGCAAAAAAACTGGGTTTGCAGAGTGCTTGCTCCACAAACCCAGTTTCAGGGGAGGGTTACTTGAGCGGGTTACCCACTCAGGAACCCCTGAGCTCGCAGCCATGCCTGGTGGTTCACATGGTATGCAAAAATCGGGCTAGGCTCCCTTAGCCCGGGTTTTGCAGACTGTGTGAATAGCCTCAATGTCTCATTAAGACTATGATGTAGCATCATTCTAGGGCATTCTGGGAGGGGGGATAATAGTAGCCACCAACTCGTCCAGATGAGCGCAGCCTGGCACATGTAATAAGGCTGGGGGCACATCAAGAACCCGCCTACCCTTGTGTCATAATTAAACATCCCATTGTGTTATTGGGGTGTGTGGGGGACATATGAATCACCCCTCTATATCTTTCTATGCTCCCAAACCCTGTCTAAATAGACAAAACATCAGGACTTCCTTCTGTGACAGCAGGCTCGGCACACTCTCAGCACATCCCCAGCGTCATAGCTTGTGCCGGATGGTACTCATCCAAATCAGCTCAATGAGTCTTGTCCTCATCCCCAACTATAACCCTTCCACAGCAACCAAATAGGGCCCCATAATTGTGGGGGTTAGTTGAGCCTTGTCTAGCACAGTTATGCTTTTGTGTGCTTCCGGTGGCAAAGTATCCAAACACCTAACATTCACCACCGCCAATCTGAAGTGGCACAACCGAGAAAAAAACCTTTGCCACTTAGTTCCAATAGATGTAGGAACTGGCCTGCAGATGCTACACACACCAGGTCTCTGAGGTACAAAATAGGCAGGCAGGGAAGAACCCCGCACTGGTTTATACCTGCGCCCATTTTACTCTGGACATCTGTGGACGTGTTAAAAGGCGGGAAGCGCAGGAGACAGAGGATTGGAAAGGTTATTGAATTATGCTGATGGATGCATTTCGTGGGGTCAGGTTAGTTAGAAAGTTACTGCACCTACTGGGGATATCGAAGGGCAGAGAGGGGAAATAAACACTAAAACCTTCTAGAATGGCAGGCCGTTCTGTTGAAGGCTCCCACCTCATTAGTCATCACGAAGGCTTCTGGTGACCACTGAAACACAGGGGCAACTTTGACCCCGCTTGATCAATCTTAATTGAATACAGCGAGGGCCACCAGCCAAAAAGGAGGGCACCCATTCTTTGTTCCCGACAGGCCTGTCCTCTGTAGTTTGTCAGCTGTCAGAAAGCCTCGAGGAAGCCTTATCAGGCTGCGAAGGGAGAGAGCTGCAGTTTATAACTGCCACCAGACTTTGCACAGAAGAAAAGTTTTACTGGTGGTGCAATGGTTCAAAGGGCAGAGCACAACGCTTTTTGTGCGGCTTTAAGGGGCCTTACGCCGAGGCAATGGTAGAAGTTAGTGAGGCGGGTCTCACGATCAAGGAGACCCGCCTTGAGAAGGTTAGCAGGGAGAGCGGGCTTGGCTGAGCAGTCAGTCTGCTCTGGGCGGCTGCAACGGCCGTCCACACACATGCTGGCTCCGTCATGGAGCCGGTGGGGGCTGGGGAGTTTGCGAGTGCGCAGGGCATGCTGGAGAGACCCCCGAGCCGGGAGGCTGCTTTTGAACCTCCTGGTCGAGGGTCTACTTGTGAGTCGCTGCGCTGCGGAGCTGTGGCAACACACGATTGGAAAAAAACTGGGTTTGCGGAGCAGTTGCTCCGCAAACCTGGTTTTAGCACCGGGCTACTTAAGCGAGCCGAGCCCGGTGGTTCTCATGATGGGAGAAAATCAGGCTAGCCTCCACTAGCCTAAATTTCTCCTATCGTGATGTGTGCATAACCTCAGTGTTTGACCGGTGTGGCAAAACACCATTGCACGGCTGAGTCGCCAAAACAGGGGTGTGAAATCTCAGCAATGCACCTTCACCACATGACGCTTTGGGCACATGAAGGATGGAGAGTGAGAAGGTGTGTGTGTGTGTGGTGGAGGGAAGTCGGGACATATTGGAGACCAAACATTCGTAATCTGTGTATTCTCATGCCAAGTTGACTACTGTATTTACCTGAATCCAAGTCTAGGTTTCCCCCCAAGTTCTTTGATATTAGAAATTGACGGGTTGTCTTAAATTCAGAGTGCTGTTTCCTGTATTCAACCTCTGTTTTTAAGGGGGTTGTCTAAAATTCAGGGCCGTCTTCTATTTGGGTAAATACAGTACAAGCAAAGAGGAGGCGCAAACACAATGAGCCACACAGTTGGAAGAAAGAAGACAAGATGAGCCATTCAGCCAAGCTCCTGGGAGCAGGCTGGGTTGTGCGAATCCACCCGCCCAGAATGGATGCAAGTTTTACCAGAGAGCTGTACATGGTCTAAAGCAGGATCCAATGTAGCTGACCCATATTCCTTAGCTGGAATTCTGTGGGAACCTAGTGTGAGTGTGCGACTGCCCTGTCCTCCGGGAACTGTGCTGCTTCCATCTGTGCAGTGGTAGCCCTGCAGCCAAGGCTGGGAGAAGAGCACCAGAACTTTGCTAGGCAAGGCAGACCTCTTCCCTCCTCTCATAGGAGCGAGGAGCTGGTAAGGAAACAGGAAGTGGACATCAGCGGGAGTTGGATGAGAGACACAATTAATTTAGTATTGCATTTCTATATATTACTATTTATTTATTTGCATTTATATACCACCCTTTGTCCTGGGACCCCGGGGACACCCCAAAGGCCTAGAAGGAGAATGGCTAGGAAGGATGCCCATAGAGCTTGGCTGAGTGCCTGGAAGTGGAACCAGGTCGGAACAGAAGGAAAACTGAGTACCAAATTCCCCCTCTTCTCTCTGCCTAAGGACTGTGCTTCCTTGCTAAGATCCCCCCACAATTCCAACCTCTCCTAGCTTTGCTCTACATCCCTCAGATCTTTTGCCCAAGCAAGACAAGAAATATCCCCATTCTCGGACTGAACTGTAGGTGCAATCCAGTGGCAATGCTAAAAATGAGGAGGGCTGGAAGAAAACCTGTCCCCACCCTCCTCACAACTGGCGATCATCTGAAGCCAACGTGTGACTCAGACTGTTGGCTACTGTGAGAATCGGGTGAGCTCATGGCAGAGGCGTTGCCACTGCTTGACAAATGACGATGGATCATTGTCGGGGGTTTTTAAATGGGTCCTCGGCTCTATGTCTCTGCTCTGCTTCCAGACCCCGCTACTGCTGAGCAGCTCTTTGTCGTGATATATGGCATTTTGTGACATTCAGCAGGGTGTCCAATGTCAATCCGTCTTATTTACAGCTTAGCAGTGGAGGGGGATATGGGGAGGGAGAAGTGAGATGGGAGAGTTTGACACTTACTTGGAACTAAATTTAAGGACACCCAGCTCCTCAGGTTAGATTCACACGGCAAACTTAGGAAGAGCGTGTTGTTGCCTCATAATGAAGGGGTTCTCAAACTTGGTTCCCCAGGTGTTGCTGGACTTCAGCACCCATAATCCCTTTGACCACTGGGGACCCAAGTTTGAGAAGCCGTGCCGTGCCGTTTTCTATAGCAAAGTTACAAGGTAAATGTGGAAGTGCCTCCTTCGGCAAAGCACACAAGGATTTTTAAAGGAAGCAAACAGCATTTCTGGAAGACGTGAGATTGAGGGAAAGGGAGGCCCGTATATCACTTCAAGCTGCTCAGGGAACCTGTGGAACCCGCAGCCTTGCTCACATAAAAATGTCAGGTCGTCAACCTATGATCTGTCTGCACCGCTTCAGGCTGTGGTGGAGGCAGGGCTCACACAAGGATGGAATGTAGACATTCAAAATTCCTCCCACACAGAAAACCAGCACATCAGGAAGAGCTCTTCTCCCTGACATCTAGTCTTCTATGTGCAGGGATGTATTTATTTTTTACAATACGGAAGAGCATTCATTCTTGTGAATCCCTATCTGCAACCTGAAATGGTATATAGCCCCTGACACAGGCTGAGCACCTCTAGGGAGAACTAGGCCATACATGACGGAAGTTTCCAAGAAGAGACTTGGCAGCAATGAACCACGCAACACTGATGCATACGAAGGAACCGGATCCTGCAACAAGCCATATGCCTGCCTGGTCCCTTCATCTAACCTTGAGGTGCTATTTTTGGAGCAAGTAACGTCAAACACACCATTAAGATTAATGACTCATTCACCTGCATGTCCACTGATGTCGCGATCCGCCCATGAGCCAGGCTTGCTCCCACCATCCCTGACACATACCTTAAGTTCACAAGCAGACAGGGATGGATTCTTGCTATTTAGGAAGTGACACCGGCATAAGAGGTACACCTGCCCAAGGTTGCTGCTAACTTCCATCAGAATAAAACATACACTCTTGTTGAAAGACATTGAAAGTGATGTATGGCTTCCACCCATCATCTGGCTCCAGTTTGGACAATGGGAGGTAAAGGGTGTTGCTGCTTATGTCTATGCCAGTGGCCGCCATGTTTTTTTTGCTCAGAAGGTGCCATCAGTGACAGTCCATCATCATAGAATATATATTGCTATAGAATATATATTGCTATAGAATATATGATGGGCATCTGGGGGGGGGGATGCCAACCACCAGCCTGCAGTCACTGGGAATAGCATTCCCAGTGAGGAATTACAACTTCTACCCCTGGGAAATGGCCTAAATTAGGGGTTTTCAACCTTGGGGCCCCAGATGTGGCTAGTCTACAATGTAAGAGAACTGAAGGTGGCTCAGTCAGAGCCTTTGTTTCCTATGGTGTACAGCAGAGCCCTCCAGCTCTTTTAGAACCACAACTCCCATCATTCCCTGCCACAGTGGGCAACAGTGCGGAATTATAGGAATTGCAATCCAACCTCTGCAGCAGCGCCAAAGTTGTGCAACCCTGGTGTGCAGCCTCATTTCTTTTGTTGCAGTGTCAACCTTGGAGAAACAGCTGTTTGCAGCACTACGCGAATGCAACACTCTTGCTTGACCAAAAGCAAGTATGGGGGGTGGGGGCGGAGCGGTGTAAGTGTGCATGTCATGAGTATCAATGGCTATATCATAACATCTTCAGCTAATGTGTGACTGTCTCATACTGTGTCAGACCATTGATCCATATTGGTCAGTATTGTCTGTTCTGACTGACAACTCTCCAGGGCTTCACACAAGAGTCTTTCCCAGCTCTCTACAGAGATGCCAAGGATAGAACTTGGGACATGCATGTTGTAGAATCCAGAGGAAAGAGTTGTGGTATGCAATGATAAGGAAGTGGAGTGGAATCAGGAATATTATTTATTTTATTTTTATTTATTTTTACATTTTATATCCCGCTCTTCCTCCAAGGAGCCCAGAGCGGTGTACTACATACTTAAGTTTCTCCTCACAACAACCCTGTGAAGTAGGTTAGGCTGAGAGAGAAGTGACTGGCCCAGAGTCACCCAGCTAGTATCATGGCTGAATGGGGATTTGAACTCGGGTCTCCCCGGTCCTAGTCCAGCACTCTAACCACTACACCACGCTGGCTATTAATGTTAATATTATTAATATTAATGGTTTAATGAGACAGACTTGATGACGACAGCAATGAATGCACCACGGAGAGACGTTAAAGGCCAGGTTGAAGACCGATCAGCCTGGAGAGAATCTGTCTGTGGGGTCACTAAGAGTCGACACCGACTTGACGGCACTTAATCAATCATCAATCAATTAGACAGATATTATTGACAGAGGATCAAGTGCAGTCTGCCTTCAGTGCCCTTGCTGCTGGCTGTTTGTAAGCCCCACCTCTCTTCCAGGGCTGGGATACAAATCACTAAAGCCCCATTCAAAAACTGGCCTGGATCGAGGAATGGATTTACCCCAAACACCACACATGTGTTACACCACAATGCAAGGAGATTGTGAGTGGGGCAGGAAATCAAACATTTACTGCTTCACAGCTCGGCAGATACGTTGCGAGCTTGTTGCTCTCTGTCTAGGGCCAACACTATAACTATTCTGGGGTTCCCCCCTCCCTTTCCCCAGAGTTCCACTAGGCTTCCCCTTTTAAAGTGACAGTACCATATTAACAATTAATGCCAACAAAGCCTTAACCAAACTGGATTGCCTTTCAATTCCTTTCACACAAGCAAAGCGGTTCTTCTACACTGAGCTGCAGCCCCCATCTGAGTACAGTTATCCTTGATCTTCAACTAAAGTCCAAAAGCTCAGCCTGAGCAAGGGGCAACTCTAGAATTAGCAAAGGGTAGCAAAGGATGATATTAGGGGAGTGAGGATTTTGTTATGAATTAAATACTAACTAGCAGGGCCGGGCACAGAGCATCTGCGCCTCCACTGGCCTGGCCAGCCCACTTCTCCCCTCGTCCAGCTTCTTTCCCCCTGCCCCACTTACCCGTGTTTTCTGCCTGGTGGCCCGGCAAGCTGGCCTGCCACCACCTCCCGCCTGCCCGCCCGCCAATTCTTGGTGGCCAGGCTGGCCCACCGCCACCTGCTGCTCCCTGTGGATGGATCAGCCTGCCATCACCTGCTGCCCCCAGCGGCCAGGCCGGGCTGGCCCACTGTCGCCTGTTCCCACCCGCCAGCTTGCCGCTGGCGGGAGCAGCCTGCTTCTCCCACCCGCCGACCACCCACAGTTTCTAGCTGACAGGCTGGCTGGAAAACCGGCCTGCCACCTCCTCCCGCCTGCCCGCCCACCCACCCGCCAATTCACTGCGGCCAGGGTGGCCCACCACCACCTGCTCCTCCCAGTGGACGGGCCAGCCCGCCGCCACCTGCTCCAGCGGCCGGCATCCCTATTTTCTCCCGTCCGCATCGCTAATCGGCAGTTGCTCGCGCACTCTCACGAGAGCTGCCACACATGAGATTAGCGACAGGTACGCCTAGGAGAAAGAAATATATAGCTAGAGGTTAGGCCATTGTTGCCTAACAATTGCTCATATACCTTACTAATGAAGCTTGATGGACAAACATATTCAAAAAATGGGCCAGATTCCTCTTAGAAAACATTGAGGCTATTCCCAAGATCAGCCGAAATAGGGCTAGGGGAGCCTAGCCCAATTTCAGCTGATTGTGGGAGCCACCGGGCTCGCAGGCGAGCCCGGTAGCCTCCTGGCGGTTAACCCACCTAAATACCCCTCCCCTTAAACGGGTTTGCAGAGCGAGCGCTCCGCAAACCCGGGAGGGCTACACATGAGTAGACCCCAGCGGGAGACTGAAAAGCAGCTTCTCAGCTCAGGGGTCTCCCCAGTATGCCCTGAGTGCTCACGCAGGGCATACTGGAGCTTCCGGGGGCCGCATGGCCCCCAAACTCCTCAGCCCCCACTGGCTCCATCACAGAGCTGGCAGTTGTGTGGGCGGCCAATCCAGCCACCCAGCGCTCCCGCCCTGCTCATCTGCGGGGAGAGGAGGCTTAGCCCTCTCTCCCCACTTACCTTCCCAAACTGGGACTCACGGATCGTGGGACCCAGCTCATGGTCTTCTATATTAGGAGAAATACAGCCTGGTTTTGCTAGTTTTCTCTTCCTGTTCAAGACCATGTGGCAGAAAAGACTGTAGTGAGGAGAGGGGTCAGTGGCAGGCCATCTGAGATCTGCAAGGGAGATGCCCCCGCCTGCAACCTGCTGCACACATGGTTGCACTCATGGGCAGGAAGGGAGCTTAGCAGTTGGCCTAGCTCCTGGGAGAGTCTCCTTCCTACCAGGCTGCATTGGCTTCAGTGGCTTTGTCCGGGGCAGTGGCCAAAGAGGGATGAATGAGGCTTCTTTCAGCAATGGAGGCCTTTAAAAACCATTCCTGTCCGTTATAGAGTCATGATAATACTGGGACGGTTCTGTCAGACACTTGGCTGGAATGTTGAGGGAGAAAATCCTTTGCAGGGAGCCTTCACTCCCCCTTGCTCCCTCTTGGATCCATCCTTGGCCTGAGCCATACAGAGCGGCACACAGCCCTGAATGCGCCCAGTTGGATTTGTTTCTGCGGTCCCTCTGCCACTACACACACACACATATATGCATATACAGATTTGCAGCAAAATCTTCCCACAAGTACCCATCAGGGTCTTAGGAAACCGTTGAAGGCAAGGAACAGGGTCTTACCATGATGGGGGAGGTCAATGCAAGTTTGACTGGAAACTCTGAGAGAACTGAGAGTATGGCTTGTTCCAGCATCAAACATATCAGAATTCATGTGAGGCATGGGGGAAATTCTGTGTGCCACTCCCTGGAAGGAAGCTGGAGGCCATTTATACAAGCTTGAGAGGACTATCAAACTTCCTTCCTTCTCTCTCTGCAGATGTGAATCTTCCTGTCTCCTTTCTCGTGTGCTGGGTTGCATCACAATGCATTGTGGGTAGCGATTCTCCATCACCCATCCTGCATGAATTGCAGAGCTCAGGAAATGCTGATATGCTTTCACATTATGTTGACTAATCCCGAGGGCAATCGGTTGAAAGAACAGTGAAAAAGGACACACCGGAGTAAAACAAAGGGATTAAAGGATCTAAACAGGAGACAACAAGAAAAAAAGGCTTCATTTCCCTATGGGTCCTCCTTTTAAGAAAAAATACACAATATGCGGTAAACAGCTCAAGGGCACCCAAAGGTTTGTAAACAGAGAGCTGCAGAAGCTACTCTGCAAAAGCCCCAAACTGTGCACTCCATGAAGTCCAACGGGGGTGCAAGTCAGATGATTATTTGGGCATGCTCTCATGTGGACAAATCAGCTTGTGGTGATGATTAAAGCCAGACATTTGTTCCTGAAACAGGAGTGACAGAGGAGGAATGGAAAGTTGGGGAAAGATGGGGTGTGTGGAAAGGCGCTCTTACCCCTGGACTTCCGGGCCAAAGTTCAGGGCCTCTACACCCCCTGGGGCCCCCAAATCCTCTTTAGTTTGTCCCAGGGAGTGTGTTCACCAGTGGCCCATGCTGCCCAGGGTGGCCAAGCATGACCTCTGCTTTAGAGACAGAGGGGGAAGTGGGGAAAGAAATACGTTGGGTGGGAAAATGTTAAGTTGTGCGTTGAAATGCTTATGCTAATGCATATTTGCATAAATATACCTTTTTTATATTCTTATATTCTGGTGAGTTCAGTTGCTGTTTGTGCCCTCAAGAACCCACGTGTTAAAATACTGCGTTGTTACAGTGTGTGTAGGGGATGATTTATTTCATGGATTTATTTATTTCTTAAAACATTTTTATACCGCCCAAAACTTACGTCTCTGGGCGGTTTACAACAGAATAAAAACAAAGTAAAACATTCATTAAGACAAAAATGGGGACACACACACACACGATGCTTAATGTGTAGCGGTGGTTGGCAGGGGGGGGGGCGGCTACAAAGGCTATTAGGTCCAGGCTCCAAAATTACCTAGGTGCACCTCTGGGCGCGCGCGTGTGTGTTTGTGTGTGTGTGTGTAACTTCATTTGCTGTAGTAGTTTTAAGATTCCTCCCACCCCCACCCACAAAGCAATACAGGGCTGGAAAGGAACGGAAATGTACTCAGTACTCACTTTATCAAACCTAAACTTACTTGAAACTACTTTAAGAACATGAAATATATTATGCATAACTTAATTAGCAGATAAAATTGTACTGTTTGGTATCTTTATTAAATTTGTAAGTATAAATGCCTTAATTTTATTCAAACAATAATTAGAAATGTACCCACCATTAGGGCCAAAGGAGACAAGAGGACAGAGATTGTGATCAGATCTCCCAACTCTTAAAATCCTTGCAAAAAGGCCAGCTCAGACTGGGAGGGCAGCAGGAGGCTAAATGGGGTTAACCTTTCCCCCTGCAGCATCTGACTGATGAGAATCACTTCTCGAGAGTTATTTGTCCTATTATGGAAAAAAATGTCTGTATAACAGCTTCAGGCTTCTTTGCTTACGACTTTTATCAGGGGGAAAAAGAGTAGGAAAAAATGCAAGAATATATGAAAAGCCCAGCTGGATCAGACTATCAGGTCTAAGTCCCGGATTCTGTTTCCCACAGTAGCCAAGCAGATGCTTCTAGAGATCCACAAGCAGATCATGAAGGCCACAGTCCTCTACTGCTATTGCTCCCTAGGGGTGTGCAAACCGGCTTGTATCCGAACCAGTTCAACATTGAACCGGTTCAGTTCGAAGGTTCTGCATTGAGCTGAACCACCCCCGGTTCGGTTCGACCCCAAACCACCCCCGGTTTGGCTCGACCCCAAACCACCCCTGGTTTGACTCAACCACAAACCACCTCGGTTTGGCTCGACCCCAAACACCCTCCACCCCAGTTTGTAGGTTTGTCGAGCTTTTTGTTTATTTTTTTAAACTTACCTCCTCTGGGGGGCTTCTCCAAGGTGGTGGTGGTGGCCTGAGTCATGCAGGGTCCCACTGCGCAGGCACGGCGGCCTCCAAAATGGCTGCCGTGCCAAGGAATAGGCCCGGAAAGGGCTGAAGATGCCCGAACTGGGTGAATTTTAGGGAAAAGAAGGCTGGCGGGTGGAGGGGAAACCTACATGGACCCCCCCCACCTTGGAAAAGCCCCCCAGAGGGGGTAAGTTAAAAAAAGAAAGAAAAATTTAAAAATATCCTTCGAACCCCAACAAGCCGAACCAAATTGGGGGCAGGGTTTCGAAGGGGGCCAAAACCAAACTGGCTTGGTGCGGTTGGAGTTTGGTTTGCACTTGAACCAAACTGGGCCAGATGATAATGTGCACACCCCTATTGCTCCCTAGCAAATGATGCATGGTGGCATACTGGTTCCATTATCTATGCATAAACTCCCTCCCTCCGCCCAGTAGTCTGAACTCTACAGCCCCCTTTGAAAGAGCTCATGCTCCTTTCATGCTCCTGGGAACCTGTTCCTGTTTATCAACCTCCTCCTTAAAATGCAGGACCCAGAGTTGGGCACAGGATCCCAAGTAAGGTGTGTCCATTGTAGAACAGAGGCGTGATGTCAGATCCCATCTTTCTTGCCACATCTAGTTGGCGCCTCAGTGATTTTGCTGCAGGCTACTGCCCTCGAAGATCCCTAGGGCCACAGCCGTCGACACACTGAGCTGGGAGTGAGCTTCATCAAATGCAAGGAGACTTACTTCCAAGGACTCATGTTTAGGATCAGGCTAACCCTATAGCTTCATTTTTGCAAGTTGGGAGAACCGGAATAAAACAACACAAATGCTGAACACGGAAACCATTCATACTGCAGAAAACTTATTGCAGGTCTGGTTCACACAATCGGTCAAAATTAGGTCTAATGTGGGTTACTGACATTTGCATCATTGTGTGAACCCATGTCAAACTGGTTGGTGGCTCAAAATGAATCTGACATTTCTACCTTGGCATGGGCTCAGACAATCATGCTGTCAGCAACCCACATTAAACTTAGATTCAGAAGACAGTGAGGCTGTTCACATGAGCAGCCCTACCCAGGTATGGGCAGCCCTACCTGGGTAGGGCTGTTCGCGTGGAGTGCTGAGGTGAAGGATGATCTTGGCACTGCCTCCCCCCATAGCCTGGGATTTTTACCCAGGTACAGGGTCATGTGAATGCTCTGGGTGCAAGTAGCCCAGGCAAAGAGTCCGGCTTACAGCGGAATCCCCCAATGTGGGATATCTGGAGGCTGGGACGCATTTTCCCAGCTTCCAGTACACTGTATGGCCCGTGGTCACTGCATGTCGTGTGTGATTCACCACTGGGTAATCTTGGGTGGGCGGGGGGGGGAGAAGGTAGATGCCATCCTGCCTTCCCCACTGCCCACCTTCCCTGGCCGAGCAAAAGGTCATGTGAATGGCTTTTATCTGATCCAGGCCATTAACTGGGCCCAGGAAGAGTGGCCTGGGGTCCAAAGAACCTTGCGACTGATTCTAAGTAACCAAGGAAGCTTTGGTCTTGTTTCAGTCATGCAGCAGCCCCTTCCCCATCTCTTGGCAAATCTCTCTTGAGATAGAGAGGTGTTCTAACGTCATTTGTTAAATAGAATTAGCGTCTGCTATTCAGAGTTTTTACAAAATGTCTCTTGGATGCAGGCCAGTGCATAGATCTCGGTGGAAGCTGGTTGTTTTTAAGTGAAAAACTCAGAAAATAAAAGTCCCTTTAACGTAATTTAGAGGTAGCAATAAATTTGTATATTTCATTACACTTTATAGTAACATTGTACTCTTCCATTGTATACTATGAAAGATCATGCTACATAAGAACACCCCTGCTGGATCAGGCCCACTCTAGATAAAATTAGCTATTTAAAATGCATATTCATTAGGGATGTGCAAATCAATTCAAATTTGAATCAATTCAAATTGATTTACTCCTTAAAAGGGCAATTTGATTCTAATTCAAAGCAAATTTCTGAAATAGATTCAAATTCAATACAAATTTGAATTGATTTTTTGGACAAGATTTGAATTTGATTTGAATTCAAAATGAATTTTCAGAATTCAATTTGAATTAGAAACAAATTGAAAATTTCATTTCGTGTGCAATTTGTTCTCTCTGTCTTGAACCTGCCTAATATGGGACCTGTCAGAATCCCTCTTCAATCTCTATGCAATAATTATTTGCAGTAAAGAAACACAGATCCTGAAAAATCCATTGTCATATGTGACTTTCCAAGTCGCACTCATTTAGTCCAATGACCAAGTGTGTTTGCTTGATTTTTTTAAAAGAAATACGGTGAGTGAACACAGAGCTTTGAGAAACAAGACAAGCTGCCCAGCCTTATGCATTTTGATACAGACAGAAACCTGAATTCTCAGAAAGTTGTTGAGATCTCCTCCCAAATAAACCTACGCAGGACTGTAGCTTTCTTTATTGTCATGTCCCTAGAAGGACTCCCTGATTTCTACGACACATTTGAAACAACAATGAAACATTTGACACTCTACTGCAGGGTTTCTCAAACTTGGGTCCCCAGATGTTGTTGGACTACAACTCCCATCATCCCCAGCTGCAATGGCCATTGGCATTGCAGACCCAAGTTTGAGAACCCCTTGCTCTCCTCTAACTAAAACTAAGTGCATGTAATTGAAATCAATGCTTATTTCCCCCTTATTCACCTTGCTGCACCTTCCTCTGCTGTTTAAGCTCCTCAGGGCAGGGACCTAATATCTTATACTCTGTAAAGCTCTGTGCATATTGGTAATGCTATATACATAATAAGCAATATTCACAATAATAATATTTAGCTTGGTCTCTTAGCCATTCTACTACACCAGCTCAAAACAAGGAAGTCATGCTTATAGATAACCCTTGGACATTTGGGTTATCTTCAGTTTTGACGCACTGAAGGGCTGAACTAGCCATTATTTATGACATTTCAACGTGGCACCAGCATGCCAATCCTGGAGGGCCCCTCTACCAATCAGCACGGACTCAGCTGGGCAATACCGGCCAACGGTCTGATTGCAGCTTCTTTGATATCCCGAGTTTCACTTTTAATCCAATCCTTAGACTTTGTTCTGAAGTTCAGCACCATCTTATTTTTGCTCTGGTGACTTTAAGGTTTGCATACTACAGAGAGCTGATTGCTTGGAATATAAATGCACAGACGATTAAAAAAGCAGGGTTTAGGAATCTAGACTCGTAAATCATAAAAGCAGACATAAATTCTGTGTTTTAGTGGAGATTTAAATTCCTAAATGGGTTTTACAAGAGCCGCATAAGACCTATTGACAATGCCCTTTTATGATAAAAAGTAAACAGCCGCCACAAAGTTGGAATGCAAAATGCTGTTTTCTTGGCTCCCACTGGCCTTAAGAGAATGGCTGGAGGAAATCTTTGAGGGAAACCAACGATAACTTGAAATTAAATGTGTGATATTCCTCTTTATGCTGTACCAAAAAAAAAGGGAGGGGGAAGGAGATTGCATGAGGAAAACGGGCAGGCGCATTTGCATAACAAAGGCAATCAACAACGACAACAAATTGCCGCCGTGTTCAAAGCTGATAATTGCAGAGATGACAACAAGAAAGTGTCTTTTTTGAGGTTCTCTTGGGGAAAAGTCTTGTTTGGCTGAGATGGGGGGGAGGTGGGGGAATGTGACCCCACTTGATTTCACGACAGCTTAACTGGAATACTTTCCCAGGTGGTGCTGGGGAAGGGATGAGGGAAGGAATTCGAAATGAATATGACAAGGCTGTCAGGGTAACCATGCCCCATCTCGGCTCTACCAGATGATCGGCAAAGGCCTTCATCTGTTCTTGGGAAACCTGGGTCACTTTTCCTCCTCCCTTATTTCTACACAATCACTTCTACCCAGGTTTTCCTCCTACCTTGCTTCCACACAACTGAAAATTGGGAGCACACACAGCTCCCAAACCCAGGTAGAACATAGTTTTTGATCGTGTGAATGACCTCACAGTTTGCCTTCATTGATGATGTACCTCCACACCTGTAAAGAAAGGCAAGGTTACAAAGACACTTTCCATCTTGAGGGCTCTCTCCCCCGCAATGGAAACCCAAACCTGGTTTCCCTGGGACTTCTCGCCACATGGGGAAGCTTGCAACACTGTCTTTATCCAAATGAACAAGCACCTCCTTGGTTTTTCAAAGCACACAGAGCAGGCCATTGCTGAGCAAGCAAATGCAGTAGATTCACCAGAGCTGTCCAAAATGTGTGATGGGAGTGGGGCTGGGACAGAAATTTCTCCATTGAGAGGTATTGCCCCACAAAGGGGATGCAACTTATCTGTGGGTACACAGAGACACATTTGCACCCCTCACAACATCCTCACAGTCTCCCAGGCCTGCTCTTTGCACACACCCTGCCCATCCTGACCATGGGCGTTTTGCTAATCCTATCTGGTTGGTCCTGCAAGCTTCAGAGGTCAATCCCAGTGCTGGGATTGCGTTATCTAATAGGCAGGCGGCCCTCTGCCAATGTCATCCTCCAAATTCAGTTTGCAAGAGACTGTCTGCTGCCAGAACATCTCCCCCAAAGGAAGGAAGCAGGAGATCGCGGCAGAGATCAGAACCAGTTAATATTTCTATTAGATCCCTGTTTACTCCACCCGTCTTGCCTTCCAAGGCTGACATCAATATTGCAGCGGTGAGAATGAAACAGGAGCTGCAGAGCCTCTTGTCTTATTTTAGGACAACTTTGGTTTTTTTGCAGCCAACCAAAAATAGCTGCCCTTGGCAACATTCCCACCCAATACCGGTGTGGTATCTCAAACACACACACACACACACAGTTTATACACTTATGGGGGAAAGTCCTATAGAGTTCAATAGGCATGAAGTTAATAGCCTGCAATAGAAGCTACTCTCAAAATCTATAAGACTTTAAGGAAACTATTAGACAAGCATTTGGGACCTTAGAAGAGAAATTCTATAGAAGACCATAAACTTCTCTACAATAGGGACAAATTGATTTAATGGCTATTCCTCCCCCCCCCTCCCAGGGAATGGTAGTTTTGTGAGTAGTTGGGCTCTAACTAAATGAGCTGCACTCTGACCAAACTACAAGTCCCAGGATTCTTTGCAGGGAGAGAAGCCATGACAGTGAAACTGCAATGAAACCCTTCCAGGGCTCTAATGTAATATAGACATGGGCCTACATTGGAAGCAAAAGGATCAACTGCACAGGGAGAGGGGAGCTGGTCTGGTGGTAGCAAGCATGACTTGTCCCCATAGCTAAGCAGGGTCTGCCCTGGTTGCATATGAATGGGAGACTAGAAGTGTGAGCACTGGAAGATATTGCCCTCGGGATGGAGCTCGCTACCACAAGACCAGTTCTCCTCCCCAAGTAAGTAAGTTACCTGAAGTAAAGTTGTGCCAAATACTGTGTACTTTTGGTGTTCAGACTGAAAGCAGCTATTTATCTGGAGTAGAAATTTCTACAGAAAACCGTTTCGAGGGAGGAAAGAGTTTTCCAGTCTTGCTCAAAGCCATTTCACCTCTGTGCTGCACATGGCATCTTACTGCTTCTTCCTAGTTTTGTCATTTAGTTATTCAGACCCATTCAGAGATGATGCCATCAAAGGAGTGATGTCAATGTGCTACAGAGCCAATCAGATTTGATTGACTGATGACATCACTGAGGGGAAATGGTGGTAACTGAGAGTGAGGAAAAATTAAGGGGATGAGCAAAGATCCCTGTGAAGAGGGCTGGAAAGTTGTTCAAAGCGAGGGAAGCATTTTTCAGCCTTGCTGGACATGATAGCAGCTGAGCTCTCCTCCCCTCGTGGGAGAGGAGAGCTAATCTTGTGGTAGCAAGCATGACTTGTCCCCATAGCTAAGCAGGGTCATAGCTAAGCTGGTTTCATTTGAATGGGAGACTTGATGTGTGAGCACTGGGAGATATTCCCCTCAGGGGATGAAGCCGCTCTGGGAAGAGCAGAAGGTTCCAAGTCCCCTCCCTGGCAGCATCTCCAAGATAGGGCTGAGAGAGATTCCTGCCTGCAGCCTTGGAGAAGCCGCTGCCAGTCTGTGAAGACAATACTGAGCTAGATAGACCAATGGTCTGACTCAGTAAATGGCAGTTTCCTATGTCCCTATGTCCCTATGTTAAAGGCTCAGAAGTTGCACAAAAACATTAGAGCTCTTCTCCCAATCCGTGAGAAGAGCTCCGGGGTGGTCTGCGGGGAAGGAGGGCTTACCATCAAGTCCCTGGGAGGGCGGATCACCCATCCTGATGAGCAGCGGCTCCAGCTGCAGCTCTGGGGGTCAGGGTGCCGGGACGTGCCACCGCGCATTGCCCCATCCCCCGGAGCCCCAATCATGCACCATGCAAGTGCGCAGTGCATTAGTGGCATCCCCCCCCCTCCACAGCTGACACACAATCAGGGAAACGGGGGAAAGGGAGCACTTGCTCCTTTAACCTCCTTTAACTGGGAGGCGACTTAGGTGGGTTTGCCGCTCTGTAGTCACCGGGATCGGGCATGATCCCGGTGGTTCACACAATCGTGCAAAGATGGGCTGGGTTCCCTTAGCCCGGTTTTGCACGCTGGTGTGAATAGCCTCATTGTTTAGGACTTATTCCTGTAATGCTTCTTACAGTCTATGGTGATAACAATCCTTTTGGTTTTTTTAATTTGTTGCAGGGACAAAATCCAGATTGGTTGATTTTAGCTGGGCTCCATCCACTCGCACCCTGTACTGCAATACCTATTAGACAGTCACTAATGGCCCTTTGACCTGCGTTTGCATCTTTAGCCCTATTGTCACCTCCTGAATCACATCACCCAACGTTCTTTGTGCTTCCATTGAAAAAGAATTAGAGTTAATTGAAAAGCAGTAAAGCGGATTGAAGTGCATTTTGATTTCTTTGACTGTCAGTGAGTGGAACTAATGATTTTGCTGTAAGGGGCTGGAACTTGGAACTAAAGGGCGGCAACACCGTGGAACTCAGAAGAACGCTTGCTGTAAGAGCTACTTTGATTTCATAAAGCGGGGCTCGCAATGGTCTTCAAAACCTGGGGCTCCAAGTGCATGTGGAACCCTGCATGAAGACATGCCACTGGGGGTACCTGGGCAGCTGCCAAAGTATGCCCAGCGGCTGATCAAGCTGCCAGGGATGCTACATTTTGGCGTGACTACAATTCTGAGAATTGCTCCATAGGAGCAAGGGGACCAGAAATCTGACAAATAGATGTATACATATAATGCAGAGAAATTCTTTTAAACATTCATTCAAGAAGGACCATTTTTATGTATGTTTGCTATCCAGAATTGGTGCAAAGTGTGTGGCCCAGAGGGCACTCCCTAGTGCTTGGGCAAACTCCTGAATTAGTGATGCTGGACTACAACTCCCATAACCGCCAGCCACAATGGGGAAAGGCCACTGCAGCCGGGGATTATGAGAGCTGAAGTCCAGCAACACTGGGGTGGGGGGCAAGGTTGAGGACCCCTGCCATAATTCAAGACAGGAGCCCATCTGCACGTAACGGGAGGAGAGCTGGTTTGGTGGTAGCAAGCATGACTTGTCCCCTTAGCTAAGCAGGGTCTGCCCTGGTTGCATTTGAATGGGGGACCACATGTGAGCACTGTAAGATATTCCCCTCAGGCGATGGAGCCGCTCTGGGAAGAGCATCTAGGTTCCAATTTCCCTCTCTGGCATCTGAGAGAGATGCCTGCCTGCCACCTTGGAGAAGCCGCTGCCAGTCTGTGAAGACAATACTGAGCTAGATAGACCGATGGTCTGACTCAGTATATGGCAGCTTCCGCTGTGAAACTGGAGTTGAAGGGGCCTCAGGCTGAAACATACACACACACTGCCTTGCTCCTACCCCTCATAACAAAACCCATCTGCACACAGATGAGAAAAATTAGAACGCTGAGGGACACCTGGATCTTAAGCAGTGCCGATTAAATGCTGGTGCCATCTGTGGGGGGCAGGGGGCACACCTTTTACGCTGATCATGCCCCCTGAGGCAGATGTCAGCATCAAGGGGCTGGTCCAGCTCCACCCATTTCCCCTTCTCCCTTCTCTCACGGCTTACTAGCTCCTGGGCATGTGGGGAGGGGATTTAAAAACCTCATCCCCATTCACCCAGAAGCCTATGAGCAGCAGGAGAAGGAAGAAGTGGCAGCATCTGTAGGCTATAGGGGTGGGTTGCCAAGTCAGCCCTGTGAGAAGCAGGCCCCACCTGAGATGGCCACCTCACCTCAACTGATTAGCAAGCCGTCCCTAACGGGAGGTTGTTGCCACCCCATCTCATCCTATGAATGGTCTGCCTTATCCCCCAGTTGGGGGGCGGGGGTCAGGAACTGGGGTCATGACAACCACGAGCATTGCCCTGGAACACTCACAGTGGATGTGGGTGCTAACAATCACCCCCTGCTTTTTGTCCTCAGTATCTGGCTGTGAGATATACTGCCTCTATACATGGAAGTTCCATTTTTAGCCATTATGTCGAAATATCCCAAAGCTTCTGTAAAAGAAAATGTAATGGTGCCCTACCTGGGAATTCCCCCCACCATCTTAATCTGATGTCAGTTCTGGGCATCTCCTTCTTTCCCTGCCCTGTCTCTGTTTCCAAGCAGATATTCAGGTCAATTAGTTTAACTTGGGCCATATGTCACTGCTGGGACCATCTATTGGGGATGAGAGGGAAATTACCTTACAATTCTGGAGCCGATAATACCTTTAATAGCTCCTCTACACATTGCTATCACCACTGGGCGATGTCAGAAGAATTACTGCCCCCCACCTCCATGCTAACAGAAGCTCGGTCTGAGCAAGGAAAATGGCAAAGAGTGGGGGAAGGAGGAGGGCGATATGAAAAATCCTAAATATCCACCAGCAAAATGGCCTCTCTGAAAAGGAACAGGGAACTCTCAGAAACCTTGTGCCAAGTAACACCTGTATTTAACAAAGCAATGGTTTTATTTTCTTATAAAATAATGAAGTCATTCACACAATCAAGAACGGTGTTCTACCCGGGTTTGGGAGCTGTGTGTGCTCTCAATTTGCAGTTGTGTGGAAGCAAGGTAGGAGGAAAACCTGGTTAGAAGTGGTTGTTTGGATTCAGCACGTGGCTCATGTGGCCAAATTGTTGAGCAACTACACCCATCTTCCATCATAAGTGTGTGCCGGTGTACGTATGTACACATATGCACAATGCAACCATAGTATGCGCACATACAATGTATGTGTGTATACAATTGCTGCCTGCACATCTCTAAAAATAGTATTAATCAGCACCCAGATACCACTTTATGTTTTGGCTGTGCAAGGAAGATTTGCAAGAAAAAGATGAAGGCTGTGTGTGTGTGTGTTCTTGGTGCATATATCTCTTCCAGGGGGTTGGTGAACGTGGACTTGCACAGACTTACACAACATATTTGGACACGTTTATTTCCCCTTAGACCTTTGTAGTTTGCTTTCTTCCACTTCCTGAAATGACACTCTTTTATGCCCCCCCAATGGTACAGCTGCATCCAGTACAGTGCTGACTTTTTTGGTAGCTGTCCTAGGTAAACCTTACTATCTGGCACTGCTACTAATCCTTCAGAAGCAGCTGGGTTCTGCACCTGCACAGAGCTCAACATCTCCTGCAATCCTCAGAACAGGGGAAATGAGTCCAAAAACTGGGGACACTTTTCCTACCACTGAAGCATGTGGTCCATTTTTTAAAAAAAAGGTGACTAAGGGCAGGGGGCATCATAAAGTTTTGCAACATAATGCACAGCATGGAGAAAATTCGTAGAGAAAGGTTTTTCCTCCATCTCCCAAAATATTAGGAACTTGGGGTCATCCAATGAACCGAGTAGCTGTCATTCAGAATGGAGAAAACCCAGCTCTTCCTCCCAGAGTGCAGAATTAATGTATAGCATTTGTTGCCTGAAGGCAGCGGCATGGCCAATCCCTTGGCTTGGGAGTTTCCAAGACGATGGCCATTGTGGGAGTTGTAGGCCAACAATATCTGGGGATTCAAGGTTGGGAACCACGGTGTAGATGGCTTTAAAAGGGGGTTAGGCTCATGCTCTGTGATGCTGTCTTATCAGCTGTGATAATTAAACGGTACCACTGGGGCACCTCTGAATCCCAGTTGCTGTGGGACAGACTGCAGAAGGGGGCTATTGTATTGAATGGTATAATATATGGTATATATTAGACCATTCTGGTGGGCTTCCTGGAGGCATCTGGCTGGACACTATAGCAGGAGTTCTCAAACATGGGCCATTGTGGCTGGGCGTGATGGGAGTTGTAATCCAACCACATCAGGACACCGAAGATTGGAAACCCCTGCCCTGGGAATCAGAACTCCGTCAAAGCGTGAAATTCTCATTTCTGTTTGACCACCTTCCTGGTTCATCATTACATAATGGAATACAATAACAGCATACCACTAGGCAAAAGACAGGGCTGGACTTCAGATCAGACAGACTCAGGGTCAGGGCTGGACTTCAGGACTAATCTTGACATCTGATACTGAAAAGAAAATGCAAACGTTCCTCCTGGATCCCACACGGATCCATTGCAATGGGGGAGGCTTCATTTGCATTCATGGTAAACCCATCAACAGCTGGAAATGTCTGGACACTGCAGACTCCACAGATGATGTCGGGCCGATGGAAGAGTTTTCAATTAATCTCTCTTGACCCCACGCTTTGAACTCTCATTCCTATTTTTAACAGCTCAATTCTGCTCTGTGACCTGTGGGGCTCTGGTGACCAATAACGGTCCATTTAAGTAACTGCTGGGGTGTCGGGGAGTGAACACAAAGAATCAGCTGGAGGCTCATCACAGAAAGAGTTCAGCACCACCCCGGCCTAAATCTCGCTTCGTCTGACATTCCTGTCCAAATGGAGGCAGTCTAAGAGAGAGAGGGATCCTTCAAAGGGCTATGCTTCTTCCCCCCAGTATGATATTGCATAAGGGCACACCCACACCATTCTGGGATGTAACCTCTTCACGGTCACAACAAGGCCCAGGTGGAGTCACTCCAAGTCAAGTTAGAGTGTGGAGGCGGGTGTGTGTGTGTGTCAAAATCATGCATATACATTTTCACCTTGATGACTAACAGAAGCTTGAGAGAGGTGTAAGCTGAGGAATGGACATCACTTCTCAACATGCTCTAAATGAGGGATTCTCAACGTTGGGTCCCCAGATGTTATTTGACTTCAACTCCCATAGTCCCCAACCAAAGGACACTGGGGCTGGGGATTATGGGAGCTGAAGTCCAATAACATCTGGGGACCCAACGTTGAGAATCCCTGCCCTAAATGGCTGCAGTTGGGCTAAGGGGATTGGGCTCAGTGGTAGAGGGTCTGTTCTGTATGTAGAAGGCCCCAGGTTCAATCCCTGACAGCATCTCCAGGTATAGCTGGGAAAGATCCAGGCCCTGAAACCCCGCAAAACCGCTGCCTGTCCGTGCAGACAGTACTGAGCCAGATGGACCAATTATCTGACTCAGCATAAGCTAGCTTCCTATGAGACTCCACCGTGACTAACATCTAGTTATTTGATTTATATACCCCAAAGGCTCTAGGCGGTTCATACACACAACAAAATAATGGAGACAAAATGAAAGAAACTGTTAAAACAGCAATTTGAAACAATTTAAAACAGTCAAAGATTACTAAAAGCCAGGCTTAAGGGCTCTTTTGAAGGCTGGTAAAGATGTTAAATCACAAATACGACAAACAAACAAACAAGCAAGCAATCAACAAATATTTCTATATCACTTTCCAATGAAAGTTTCCAAAGTGGTTTACATAGAGAAATAAGTAAAGAAAGAAAGAAAGAAAGAAAGAAAGAAAGAAAGAAAGAAAGAAAGAAAGAAAGAAAGATGGCTCCCTGTCCCCAAAGGGCTCCCAATCTAAAAAGAAACATAAGATGGACACCAGCCACAGTCACTGGAGGGATGCTGTGCTGGGGATGGATAGGGCCAGTTGCTCTCTCCAAGTTCAGTAAAGAGAATCACCACATAAAAAAGGGCCTCCTTGCTCAGTTCGCAGGGGTAACAGTCCAGGAGTGGCTACAGAGAAAGCCCACTCCTGGGCTGGCAGAATACGGAGAGGGACCTATCTCGATGGTCTTAATGTGTGGTGAGGATCGTGCAGAAGAAGGTGTTCCCCCAGGTAAATACGCACAAGGTAGCTTACAATGAACAATAAAAACACACACACACACACACACACACACACACACACACACACACACACACACACACCCTCCTCCTCAAGCCAACTAAGCCAGTGTCCATCACCAGATTTTAGTGCAGGGTTCATTCGTTCATTCTACATGGTGTGAAGAAGTGGCCTTCATGCATTCTTGGCATCGTCACCACCCGGAACTAGGCTCGGGCCCCCCACCCAGGCCAACTGACTCTGCAGCCCCTTCCCCAGCATGTGCTCCTAGTGGCTGGTGCTGCTGTTGGAGAGGAGAACTCCAGAGCCTGTGCATGGAGATCTCTCCCCCAATTCAGCCGAGCTCTAAACATGTCACCACCCCCCTTGGGACTGAGTTGAACTCCTCATCCGTCTCTTCTGCAAAAGCTCCTCGACACACAGCTGCTTAGCAAGTGACTTGGTTATGTACAACCTGGGCATGGGAGGCCGTTCATTACTTTGCATTGGAAGCTCCTTGCACACAGAAATGTTTGCATGTGGGGAAAGTGCTGTAAGAGGGATAGGGTGTATGGCATACGGCATGGGATATGGTGGATTTAAATCTACTACATAAAATACATAAAATAAGGACCCTTCCTCTCCCATGCTCCCTGGTTTTAGGTGAAATTCTGGTGGCAATTGCCTCCACAGCATCTGAATTTAAGCATCTCTTCTTAAATTCACATCCACATCTCTGCCCTATGACATCTTACTGATAACGCTGCACAAAAGCGTGCACACCACCCCCACACCCAGTCCCCGGGAAATAAAAGATGGGTTGCAGCAGAAGTGCTAGGGCAACGTGCCAGAAAACCGAAGAAGCAAGGAGCAAAAAAAAAAAAACCCAAACCCATGGAAATTTAAAATGTATCAGATGTTCTCAATATCTAAAAAGGGAACAAACAAAAGAATCGCAGATGAGGTTCAGATAAGGGCTCACTTTCTCCTGCCTAGTGCTTTGAAACTGCACTTTAGTACAATAAAGAGGATCACATCACACAGCCCTGCAGAAGCTGCCCCGCGGCCCCCATTCACACTGGCTCCTGCTCAGATTCCTCCTCCTTACCGCTGCTCGAAAATTACTTTTTTGTACCCACAAAAGGGAGACAATTTTTTTTTAAAGAAGCAGGAAAAGAAGTAGAAAAGAAAGTATGTCGTCATTGAAATCGCCAGAAGTTCATGTTATTTTGTTTTCAATGACTTCATGTCTGTCATCTGCTGGGTAGATGGACGGGCACTGCCAGAAGAGAGTAAATGGGTTTTAGCCCCATGGCAGAACATCTGCTTTGCATACAGAAGGTCCCAGGCTCAATCCATGACAGCAATCCCAGGCAACAGGGCTGGGAAAGACTCCTGCCTGAGATCCTGGCAAGCTCCTGCCAGTCTGCGTAGAAAACTCCAAGCGACATGATCCTGAATCAGTTTAAGCTGGGTTTATATGGCCAAACCATCTCTCCTCTCCCTGCCAGCTGCAGCATCGTAGGAGACCAGCAATGACATGAGTGACTCCTGAAAGCCAAGTTAGTAACCACAGATCTCCAAAGCCATTCACACTGCAACTTGATAGCATTGCCACAGCATGGAAGAAGGTCCATGTAATAATTCTGGAGCTGAACATTTGCATTCCTATAGAGGGAAATGCCAAAAAAAATGATCATGTTTTTCATTTTTTTATATACTCATCTTTCAATTAAATGCCAATTGTGCTCTGACCAATATGGCCACCATTTTGCATGTTATCATGTGTGTTCATATGTGTGGTTATTATGCATATACAGTGTATTTCTAAAAAACCCAAACATATTCATGGTTGATGTACATAAAAGTACATAGGTACTTTGCAGGGGTGAAGCCATTGTTGGGCCAAGGGGTTCAAAGAATCTGGGCCGCACCCAATCAGGGCCCGCGCCTCGCGGCCCTGACACACACACACCCGTGTCTGATGTCAGACGCGGGGGTGCTGGTTTAGTTCCCAAACAGGGGCCGCATGGCCCCTTCAGGAGTTAAAAGGTTGGCACTGCATTCACAGCGCAGACAGGAGCAGCTCTTCCCTGCAGGGGAAGCCTTAATTTAGCTCCCTAAGGAGCTGTGTGGCCCCTTTTGGGAGTTGAACACCAACTCCCAAACGGAGCCTCAAGGCTCTGTTCAGGAGCCAGATCACGCCCCCCATGTCTGACATCAGATATGGGGGGCAGGGTCAGCTGGCGGTCCGGCTCCGTGTCTGGCACTTTGGGAATGTGGTTGAAGCTGCAACTCAGTGGAAGAGAATCTTGCTTTGCATGCCGAAGGTCAATCCCTGGCAGCATCTCCAGGTAGGGCTGTCAAATACCCCTGTCCGCAATGCTCAAGATTCACTGCCGGTCTTTGCACACAACACTAAGCTAGATGGATCAATGGTCTGATTCAGTATAAGGCAGCTACCTATATTCTGAAGTAATGATTCACTCATTCACAGAATGTATATGTAGTGGGGGAAACCCTGCTAACTGGGCAAAGAGGCACCTTTTACCATGGTGATCCTCTTTATTTAGCAGGGGGAGAGTAACTGGCCCTATCCTTGTACCCTAGTGACTGTTGCTGGTGTCTCTCTTATGTTTCTTTTTAGATTGTGAGCTCTTTGGGGATAGGGAGCCATCTTATTTATTTATTTATTATTTCTCTGTGTAAACTGCCCTGAGCCTTTTTTGGAAGGGCGGTATAGAAATTGAATGAATGAATTGAATGAATGAATAAATTTTTTGAGGTTAAAGAAATTCTTACTGTACCTGGACAATGCATGCGACATTTTCAAATAGAAATATGTACCCCTTATTACCTATAGAACTAATAAATTACCCCAAGCAAAATGGCAACCATGTTCACACAGAGATGGCCATCTGTCAGCTTCCTGCACTGAGTAAGGGGTTGGACCCCGAAGTTCCTTCCAACTCTAGTATTCTGTGGTCTATGGTTGAAGCATCATTGCGACTTACTGGGATATGCAGCATAATGTGGTTGCTGGTACTTTGCCTGAATGCACATTTTCAGCTCCATAGGAATTGCTTTCATGAGTTTACCCCATCAAGTGAGTACAGACCTCTCTAAGCTTGCAGTTGTTGTGTGCAGAGAGTGGGGTGGGGAATGGGGTGGGCAGGGGAGGAAGGAAGCCTCTCAGTCCTCTTTCTCATGCAAGAAACTCACAAACCATTTTCCTCCCTTCCCTCACCTGCCTACCCATCTCAAGTTGCAGCTCCAGGAATCGGGGGGGGGGGGGGGCGGGGGCGGAAAAGGTTACTGCACAAATAAAATCAGATGTAATTACTCTTGTTTTAAAAAGCCTCTTTGAGATGTCAAAGATAGTGTGAAATAAAAAATAAATACAACCAGGCAAGTTTAAACACACCTTGGGTAAATATGAGGACTGCTGCTTCTCTCTCAAAATGCCAAAGCTAGCAGCGGTACGAGCGTCCGTGTTCCCTTTCTGTTCAGGTCACTGGCTCGACTCATTTGTAAAAACCTCTAATAAACACAAATCTGACAGTCAGCCTAATATTCCAGAATCAAAAGCTATTATTGACTTTGCCATATTGATCAACGGCAGCCTACTCCTCGTAATAGATTACAATGTTTCTTTCTTTACGCTGCAGGTCGGCGGCTCCCTTCTCTGCATTAAATTAATGTTCCTCTGTCAGGAATTGTTCAAAGACCCAGCTTGCAAGCCTACTGCTCCAACATTGAAGGCTCTGAGAACTGCAGACCCCACGATATATTAAATACAGATTCCTAGAAATGTACCCTGATGCTTATCTGCTCTCAGACAGCCCACATGGCCGGGGGCTTCTTCCAATGGCCTTGAATTCTGTAGGCCAGATCTTTGAGGCGGAGGGTCTTTCAGAGGGTGGCTTCACAGGGTCAGTCTAATGTTGGTTCCCTAGAAACCTAGAGATGCCTCCTGCAGTGTGCAGGCTCCCATAAAGCAATTGTGCAAACTCAGGCATCCCTCCCCCACACTCTGATCTCCACTTGGCAATGTGCCAACCCAACATAAAATCAACACAATCAAGTCAAGATCAAATCTAAGATTATAGATCTCAGCTGCATATTGGGTTGAGGCATTGCCAACTGGAGATTGGGGGAAACGTCTGAGTTTGCACACTCGCTTTACAGGTGTGCACATGCCGTGGGAATCTCTAGATTTCTATTAAGCCAAAATTATGCTGATCAATATGCCCTCCAAATCTCCAAGTATTTCTGGGCATCCACTGTAGATTGCCCTTCATTCTTTTTGTTGGAATGTTGCCTCTGATATTTGAAATCTAAGATTGGGTTAATATTTTATCATAAATAGATAGTCTTGAATCCTATATATCTTTCAGATCGGCAGCTCCTCTAAATCCTATTACAGGGAACAATTCTGAGAAAGCTATGCTCACCTAGGTCCCAATGAAATCAGCAAGTCTACAATTACAGTGTGAAATCCCTTTGAATTCAAAGTGGTGTAGACATGCCTAACTTCCTCTGGATGGCACCCACAGTCTAGTACAGCCATGATGTAGTGGAAAAAATGTGTAATCTGAATGTATTTGGCCCAACTTCGAAGCTCTTGTCCGGTGCAAAGCTCTGAGGACAAGTCAATGTCCCACCTCTCGGCCACATTTATTAAGATGATGAGGAAGAGGATGATGACAGTAATAAATGGAAGTTAGCCTCTTCAAACAAACACTGAAGGCAGGAACACAGAGATGTTCTTGGTGGTTGTTGAGTCATCTATTATTTAATTCAATATTATTTAATTCAAAGCTGTCTTTGAAGTGATCATAGAGTTCAGACCCTTCAGAGTTCCTAGCCTGGTGCGGGGGGGGGTCTATAAAAGGAGGGACTTCCAGGCTGGGAGTCACTTTCAAGTCCTGCTTAAAATCATGATCGTGGTGTTTATACTGCACTGTCTACTTTGGCTGGTTTTGGTTGTTCAGGGACCCAGGCAGTGGTCTTTCCTAGCCCTGATCCTTGCAATCCTTCCGTTGGAGGTGCTTCCATGGACTGAATCTGGGACTTCCTGCCTGCAAAGCAGTGATCTTCACCACTGAGCTATGGCTCCCCTTTGACGTTGGGGTCTCAAACTGCATCCCTCTTGTAGATGTTGGCCTACAACTCCCACCATCTCTTACTACTGGGGATTATGGGAACAACAGCTGAAGGCCTCCATTTGAGAACCCTGCTTTGAAGGCTTAATGACAAACATTAAGAACAATGCCGCGATGGAGGGCAAGTTCAACAGTGAGGTAAGGGGGCCACAAAAGAAATTGTAAAATCTCATTTTTTGAAGCTGGTTAAAAAAAAAGGAGTAGCAGGTATAAGGCACCCCTCTATGGGAAGTGGATTGGCACTAGGGCAGGAAGGAAATAGCAAGGTGGCAGCACTGTGTATATCATCAATAAAGCACATACTTTTGGAGGTATTGCAAAACCGTGATATTGACATTTAAAAGATCGCAGATAGCAGCTGATGGGAAAAACCTTCACCTGAGACACTGCAAAGCTGTTGCCAGTCAAAGTTAACAGTCCTAGGCTACAGTAAACAATACTGGGCTCTGAGTCAGTGTAAGGCGACTCTTTTTATCTAGATAACTCTTTGGGTCCATTCCAGCTCCGTGAGAACTTCTGTTGAAATTTTGGCACAAAAAGCAGCGTTTCAGCACAGCTGCAATGTTGTGGCGGAATATGATCTTCTGAACCAGTCACTTTAAAATGCTTTTTAAAGACTTCTTAGAGTTTTGTTCCAAAATTGAATTTAGGGTTCAAAACCTGACATCCAGTGTTGACATTTTGACAAAAGTTCAAGTGTGGAGAATGTATTGCTAGAACGGCAGCAAAACCTTCTTAAAGGCAAAGGCAGACAGAACATGTTGAATGTGGTGATCTTGGTCTGAAACACACACACACACACACACACAGACACACACAGACACACACACACACATGTGCTCTTTCTCTCTCTCTCTCTCCCTCTATTCTTCTTTCACGGGGTAAGCTTTATTTTAAAAAAAGTTTTCAAGTGTAAATAGGGATCATCAGGGGATTTGGAGCTGGGTGTTACCAGTATGCTGATGACACCCAGATCTACTTCTCCATGTCAACTTCTTCAGGAGCTGGCATATCCTCCCTAAATGCCTGCCTGGAAGCAGTAATGGGCTGGATGAGGGAGAATAAACTGAAGCAGAATCCAGATAAGACGGAGGTACTTATTGTGCGGGTTCGGAACTCTAGAGATGATTTTGATCTGCCTGTTCTAGATGAGGTCACACTTCGCCAAAAGGAACAGGTTCACAGTCTGGGAGTACTTCTGGATCAACGTCTCTCCTTGGTTTCTCAGGTTGAGGCGGTGGCCAGGGGTGCTTTCTATCAGCTCCGGCTGTTAAGCCAGCTGCGCCCATTTTTCGAGATCAATGACCTCAAAACAGTGGTACATTTGTTGGTAACCTCCAGACTGGACTTCTGTAATGCGCTCTACGTGGGGCTGCCTTTGTACGTAGTCCGGAAACTTCAGTTGGTCCAGAATGCGGCAGCCAGGTTGGTCTCTGGGTCATCTTGGAGAGACCACATTACTCCTTTGTTGATGGAGTTACACTGGCTGCCGATAGGTTTCCGAACAAAATACAAAGTGCTAGTTATAACTTATAAAGCCCTAAATGGCTTAGGCCCTGGGTATCTAAGAGAGCGTTTTCTTCGCTATGAGCCCCACCGGCCGCTGAGGCCACTTGAGGAGGTCCGTCTCCAGTTGCCACCAACGTGTTTGGTGGCTACACAGAGACGGGCCTTCTCGGCTGCTGCCCCAAGATTGTGGAATGCACTCCCTGCTGAGATACGATCCTCCCCATCTCTGGCAATTTTCAGAAAACACCTGAAAACACATCTCTTCAGCCAGGCTTTCTCAGTTTTTTAAAACTTGTTTTTAAATTGTTTTGATTATTTAATTGTTGTTTTATGATGTTTTTAATTGCTAGTCATTGTTTTATGCTTTATAATTTTTGTTTAATTATTAATTGATTCTAATGGTGTTTTAATGTAAACCGCCCTGAGCATTTTGGAAGGGCTGTATAAAAGATTTAATAATAATTAAATAATAAATGAATAAAATAAATAAATAGCTATATCATTTACCAAATTTGTATGTGGTTCCATTTCATTGTAAAAGTTTCAATTTTGGTGCAAAATGTTTGGTGGGGTGGGAAGCAGTGCCTCTGCTGTTGAATAAGGAGTCGTATATGGGGGGGGGAAGCAACCCCTTAGATACTCTTTAAATGAAGTCATTTAAAGCTTTAAGGATAGAGATGACAGAGACAGGCCAAGAGCAGAGGCAAGAAATACCTGTCTTGGAGGATGCAACTCATCACAAACTCAGCGGCTTCCCTCCCAGCTTTAATAGTAAGAACCAACACCTTCAGTTGAGTTTGGAACTGTAAAGGCAA
The DNA here is from genome assembly GCF_027244095.1 of Hemicordylus capensis. Lineage (NCBI taxonomy): Eukaryota > Metazoa > Chordata > Lepidosauria > Squamata > Cordylidae > Hemicordylus > Hemicordylus capensis. Next base: position 5,612,226 of record NC_069658.1, read on the forward strand.
TGAACACAGAGTAAAACTGAAGGAATATCCTTCCAGCACATTGTCTAGCTAATAGCCTGGCTGCAGCAACTTGTACCAGGTGATGTTTCCAAATATTTCTCAAGGACAATCCCACATAGAGTGTGCGCCAGTAATCCAATCGGAAGGCCACTGGGACAGGAATAATTGTGGCCAAGGTCAATACATTGAGATCTGAGCACTTCCTCCTTACACTTTCCAACCAGGTTCTTATATATACCAGTATATATTCCAACAGTCTTTCACTTCTCCCACCTCTTTCTTCTATAATGAAACTGTTCCAGATCAGGCCTGAATCAAACTCTGTCCCAGGTGGATGCTTGCCTGCACTGAACCTTTTTCCCCCAAATAGTGGAGGAGCAGGTGATTGGACTCCCTCCAATGAAAGATGAGATGTGGGTGCTCAATATGGCTACTAAAAAGGCAAATGGTGCAACCCTCCCGTTTTCTGAGTGGAAGGAGATCAGGGTGCCGTTTGGGCCTCAGTGCATAAGGGCAGCCATGGAAAGCACCCAGGTCATCTCATGGCTGTGGTGGTGGGACATGCACATTCATTCCTCTGTCATGGGAGCAGGAATGAGGGCTCAAGCAAACTGGGGCCTACATTTCTAAATGGCAACTGCTAACCGACAGCATTATTTATTTTATTATTTATTTATCTATTTGTTGACATTTATGTCCAGCTTTTTCCTCTGAGGAGCTCAGATTAGTGTACATGGTTATATTTATCCTCACCACAACCCTCTGAGGTAGGTTAGGCTGAGAGATACATGACTGGCCCAGAGTCAGCCCGTGAGTTTCACGGTTGAATGGGGATTCAAACTCAGGTCTTCCTGGTCCTATTCCAACACTCTAACCACTACGCTGTGCTGGATCCACTTGAACATAGATCCATCTGGTGTGTTATCATGCACAACTCAATATTATGTGAGTTCACAAGTTAGTCTTGCAGCCAAAAGCTAAGAGGAGTGCTCTAAACCGCCTGGAACAAGAGCCTTGTAGTGCAGCAAAGGCCTCGGTGGTGGCAGCAGGCAGGGGAGAAGGGGAGGGGGAAAGGGAAGCCTTCTTCTCTCATTCTCCCTCAGGGCCTTCCAGTGCTGCTCTACAGAGAATGAGATCGGGGGGTGCCTGCCAGCCCTGAACTGGTGCATTTTATTGCTACACAGCAGGGCTTCCCAAGCTAGGGTCCCAGATGAGGTTGGACTACAATTACCATCATGCCCATGCAACAGTGGTCAAAAGATACCCTAACTTACAGTTGTGTAGGACAGTGTGCAGCAGCCCCTGTTCAAGGTGGCTCTGATTGAGATCAGTGCTTTGGGTGGTCAGGCAACTTGATATGGCCTGTCCCGAAGGGGTTGCTAGTTCCAATCAGGCCCAAAGTCTTGGCCACCCAAAGCTCCCACCCCCACCCCTGTACTAGCCAGGCAGGCCGCCCTTTAACTTCATTTTCTCTCCGGAGAGAGCTCTGGCTGCAGCAGCTTCACTTTGAAAAAACAGCCGCAGAATCAGGTATTTGGGGGGTGTTGTTTTTTAAACCGTGTAGTCTTGGGAACAGCACAGCATTTGGTGGGAAGTATAGTCTTTCCTGGGGCCATGGCAGCTATTGCTCCCTTGCCATTGGGAGTGAAAATTAAGTTAGAGAGACACTTGCCCGGTAAGTATACAGTCAGTTTGGAGAGTTAACCGGTCTTGAATCAGGTCCAATCCAGCCCAATTTGATCCAACTCAACCGTAGTCCGATTCGGGTCAGATCAGGTTCAACTGGTGTGAATCAGGCTAATTTGATTCACCACCAAATACATCTCTGGAACTTTGCACATCCCTACAACTACATACAGCCACCTAATGGCACAGCGGGAAAGTAACTTGCCTAGGGAGCAAGAGGTTGTCAGTTCGAATCCCCACTGGTATGTTCCCTAGACTATGGGAAACACCTATATCTGGCAGCAGCAATATAGGAAAATGCTGAAAGGCATCATCTCATACTGCGTGGGAGGAGGCAATGGTCAACCCCTCCTGGATTCTATCAAAGACAACCACAGGGCTCTGTCAGTGCCAGGAGTCGACACTGACTTGATGGCATAACTTTACAATTACATAGACAAAAAAACTCCACTCATTGTTAAAATAAAAGGCCAGTTTGTTCCCCGTTACATTTTACACTACCACACTGGAGCCAAAATAAGCTCCAAAAGGCTAGTAAAGGTTGTTTTAATTCAGCATCCCCCAGCCTAAAAACTAGGGGTGTGCAAAATGTTTCGGCATTGAAATATTTCAACTCAAAACAGGCCATTTTGCGTGTCTTGAACTAGAAAGAAAAAGCCCTTTAAATAGAATCAAATCCATTGATTCTATTTAGAATCAACCCCATTTTGATTCTAAACGTTTCAATGTTTCAAGCACCATTTGGGTGGCCTGTTCCCCCTTTGTTGATTGTTTGTCTGGCACGGGCTTCCAATTGGCTTGCAACAGAGAGGTGCCCGAAGCTTTTTGGCACCACTTTGGAGAGGCGCCAAAACGCTTAGGCTCCTTGGCGCAGAAATGTTTCAGTGTGGGGCGAGGGGTTCGCTACCTGCCCGTCCTCCAAGCCCCCGCCACCCCGTGCCACCCCACTGCGGCACTGTTGAAATGGAAATATCTCCATGCAAGTGGGAGCTTCTCAAGCTTGCCCCTTTCAAATGCCACGCTCCGGTGATGGGATGCGTCCCCTGGCATCCCTCACGTGTGTTGGCACGTAAATGGAGTCGGCCCCAAAGTCGATGCCATTTATTTGCTGATGCTGCACAAGGGATGCCGGGGGATGCATCCCTTCGCCGCAGCATGGCGTTTTAAAGGGGCAAGCAGCACAAGCTCGCACTTGCATGGAGGTATTTCCGTCTAAACAGCACCGTGGCGGGGCGGGGCGGGTTGGCGGAGGCTTGGAGGACGGGCAGGTAGGAACCCCTCGCCACCCTTGGATGTGCATCGAAGCAATTTGGTGCAAGTCCCTAGCTTGCAATTCTGTGGGGGTTTGGGGGAAAGGTTGAAATTTTGCTTTAAATTGCCTGTTTCCCCTCTTTCTTTGTGCGTTGGGTGGTAGGTAGCACCCATCATGCCTTAACACCCAACCTACTTCAGTGTCTCTTGGAGCTATCCATGAGGAACAATGGGGCGTTTCCCAATTGTTCCTTATGGCTGAAACACTCGAAATGTTTCAAGATTTGTTCCATTGAAACAACCAGTCCAACCGCTGTTTCGGCAAAACATTTCGGCTGTCTGCATTCTTTTTTTTCCTTTTTTTTTGGAGCTAAAACAAAGTACAAAATTGGTTTCGTGCTCATCCCTCCTAAAATGCAGGCCTCTATCGATCAAGTGCCTTAAACCATATTAATTAAAGCTTGCCACCTTAAATAATATAATTATCATCATTATAGATAATGTCATAATTCTAACAACAAGGTTATTATTTGTGTCTAGAGAAACCCTCCCATCACATAGGATCAGGGAGTTTTCTTTGAGTGTGGAGAAGCCACAGTTTCGACTCGCGAGCTGTCAAGCTAGCAGTTTTCAAACTGGAACTAAACCATCTCGCCTGGGACCGCAGATTCTGAAGTGGAATTTCGGAGCTGCGGAGAGTGGAGCCGAAAACCAGGTGGCTTCCAGTCATCCCTGTGTGAGTCAAAGCCGCAGCCTCCATGAAACACCTCAGCAGGCAAGCTCCCCAAAGGAATCCTGTCATCTCTGGCACTCACTCTCTTCTCTCCTATGTAAATGGACTCAAAATGCAGTCCCCTTACTCCGCTGGGAGAGGAGCTGGCTGTGATCCAGCCTTTCAACCCACACTGACATTGCCTGGTTTGAAGCTTTGCCTTTCACTGCCCGGGGGCGGGGGGGGGGGCGGAGAGGGGAGCTCATCACGTGCAGAAGGGAATGGCTGGGGGAAGAGAGCTGTGCATGCCCCTCTCCTAGGCACTCGGGAAACGAGAAATGATGGAGATTTTATCAGTTTGTTTGAGGCTACTCTTGGGCTCTAACTGTTCACACACTGCCAAAGAGTGCACTGGTAGTGTAGAGCAGAGCAGAGCAGTTAGTGCCGTGTGTTCTTGCATGCGAGTAGGTAGGAGAGTGAGAATCACACACACATTTTCGGGCTAAAAATTACATGCCAGCTAGCGGCAAGCACTCCGGCCCTCCTCCTCCCACCATTGGCTGAGACTTTTCTGATCTCATGGGGTGCTAGAGATGACACAGGACAGCTCTCTCCCATCTAGCACTCATCTTCTCTCACCAGAATGGAGGGAGGTGACAAAGAAACAGGAAGAGGGCAGAGCCGATTGTGAGCTGCATCTAAGCCCTATCCAGATGAGTGTGAGTGTGTGTGGAAGGGAGGAATCACTATTCCAGCAGCTGGCCACACCTGCTCTGCATGTCCAACAGTGGTGCCTTGATCCTGCATGCCCAGCCTCTGGCTGGACAATCAACATACTAGAAAATGGGAGTTTACAGATTATATAACAGGTACATAGGTAGGCCTTTCTGTAGGCAGTGGACTGGTTCAGACGTAACACAAAACCGGAAGTCCCTTCACTTCTGGTTTCACTAACCAAACGTCTGAACACAGCAACTTGTAGTTAGGGAGGGCAAAACGGACCCATGGTTTCCCTCCCCCAACTCCATTTGTTACCTTCAGTTCTCTCTAGGTTTCGTTGTCCCAACCTCCAGTTTGGCGGGGCCAGTGTTGCATCCGAACGCAGGCACCATAGTTAGCTTTGTCCCAAGCCAATGTTGAGGGAGGAAGTTCCTCCCTCACTCGAGCTGCTATTGGCTGTGTGGGCTGTCCTTCCAGAAGGAAGGAAGCCTTCACAGCCCACTCCCCCAGCTCTCTGCAGTCCTGCTGTCTGCAGAGAAGCCCCTCTCCCCAATGTCCAAATGCGGATGGAGAGCAGGGGACATGCAACCGTGGGTCCACTGGAACTGCGGTTCCGTGTTACATCTGAACCCAGCCATTATTATCAATGTAAAAGCAAATCAGATCCCAGCAAAGTCCTTCTCCCAGGGTTGATCAATCTGAGCACTAAACCCAGCATCCGCTTGCCATAAATATAGAGACCCAGTCTTAATCTGAATCCAGAGGAGCTCAACTTACAGCTTCCTTGCCATTTAGGGGAAATTAAAGGGGGAAAAAATCCTCTCACGTTCCCCTCTTTAAAATTCATCAGCCAAGACCTGATCTGTAATAGGCAGCGGGGCGGAGATGGGAGAGGCTCAGTGTGGGGACGAAGCCGGCTCTGGGGAGCACTCTCCATGCGCACGAGTTCAGAATTTCACTGTGCTCCGTCAATTGTAATGCAGGCCTCTGGAGAAGAGGGCTGGTTCTCTTTCACCTTCCTGGCTCTCCTCTTTGTTATATATTTCCCTCTCTCTCTCTTTTTGTAAATCAGCAAGTGAGGCATGGCTGTCATTGGTAAACAGCACACTACCAAAGCTATTAGTAACCCACCAACCAGCCTGATACCCAGAGCAGCTTTTCCAGCTGACTCCGAGGCTTTAATTGCTTTCCTCTGTATTAATTGGAAATGTGTTTCTCCAAGTAAAAATTGCAAACTAAAGAGATCTTTTTCTTCTGCTTCCCCTTTTATCCTTGGTGGTGTTTTTTTGCTTTTTTTTAACTTCTGTGATCTGAAAGAAGTTGCTCGTTTACTTGCAGGGAAGGTGTGGTGGCTGCAACCCCCTCAAAAGGTCCTTTGGGGCTACTTCATGGCCATTAGCTTACATAGCCTTAAATGGAAATTAGGCAACAACTCAGGGAATAAATCTATCAGTGGCTATTAGTTATGATAGCTAAATGGAACCTCCATGTTCAGAGGCAGTATACCACTGAATACCAGTCAACATGGAATGAATTATTGCTTTCAAGCCCTGCCTGGCAGTATTTGCTTGACCACTGGCTAAATTACTGCTGAGTAGCCCAACTGTAATTAAATACTCATTTAGGGTAACTCCTGAGTAGTACTAGTGAGTAACTTAATTGGGATGTCAGGCATTGTGGAAAAAAGGATGCCATAGGGCTCTATGTATGCTGATCACCTCTCTGCCCCCCACTGCCCGAGATCTGGGAGCATCACATCCTGAAGAGACAGAAGCCCTATTCAGATATTACGTTCCACATTCATAAAGGTATCTGTATTCACGCAGATAACCCACCTTAAGTGGTGCAGAGGGGAAATGCTTGACTAACAAGCAGAAGGTTGCCAGTTTGAATCTCCACTGGTATATTTCCCAGACGATGGGAAACACCTCTATCGGTAAGCAGAGATATAGGAAGGTGCTGAAAGGCATCATCTCATACTGTGTGGGAGGAGGCAATGGTCAACCCCTCCTGTTGACAATCACAGGGCTCTGTGGGCACTGTGAGTCGAAATCAGCTTGACGGCACACTTGACCTTATTCATGCAGATATTTTCGTGTGGATTACTGTACATGTGTTCATTTTAAATGTGGACCTGGGTACAAATAGGTACTTTCATGGAACATAACACACAACAGTAGTGGCTTGTCTTAGCGGCTGCCTCTGCTTCCTGACAGCAACTTGGGGCTCCTTGCTCTCCCGCCCAGCTTGAGAGCTGTGTTGCCTGCAGGCTGGCCATTTGTCAGGTCGAGCTGCATGAGGAATCTTTCTCCTCTCCTCTCTTGTTTCTCTTTCTCCTGCCCCACCTGAGAGCCACGCTGCCTGCAGGTTGGCCATTCATTAAGTGGAGCTAAATGGTTCACCATGCAGCTCAACCTGACAAATGGCCAGCTTGCAGAGAGTGCAGCTCTCAAGCGGGGCGGGGGAGAGAGAGAGGAGCAAGCAAATCGAGCTGGTGCCGGGAAGCAGAGGCAGCTGCACCTCCTCTGGTGCTCCCTGGCTCGTTGGGACAAGCCGCTACTGAGACACACAGAGAGATCTGTATGTGTGTTGAACATGAAACAACAGAAGAGCCTATGGATACTGGATTTCGCATTAGCACAGAGCAATCCAAGGGGGATCCAAAGCAATATACAAATGTATCAAATAAATAAATATAAAATAAAATAAAACATACAGGTGGCCCTTTTCCTCCATGGACTCTGGATCTGCAGTCTTGCATATCTGCTCTTGGGTCTTAGAGAGACCCAGTTGCATTATCAGTGGGTAGAAAAATAGGTGATAGTCGCCTATCTGTGGTTTTGAGGGTCTGGAAATGACCTGCAAATTACTTCTGATGTCATTTCCGGTCACAGAGAGCCATTCTGTCGCTCTCTCTCCCTTTTAAAAATGGCAAATATTCAACCATTTTCAGGGTTGGGGTGGGGGGCATTGCTGTAGAGCTGGAGAATAAGGTACTGTCCTTTTCTTGTCTTATTTCGCCCCCACCCCCTGCTTTTTTGGCCCCCTTTTTCTGTTGTTAGGAACCTAACCCCCCAGTTCCCATTGACTCAAGGTTTCATCATTCCGGGATTCCATATTCATGCCTATAGGCAAGAAAGGAACCCCCGCGAATAATGAGGGCCACCTTTAATTAGATTTTGAGATTGTATAGATAGCAAATAATACATGTGCATTGAACACAGCACATGAATCGAGAGTTCTAGGGAGGCAGGCAAAGACCACATCAGACATGGACTCCTGCTGGGCAAGTTTGGTTGCCTTTTAAAGTGACTTGTTATCTGAAGCCTGTCATTCTTCCGGGCTTGGTTTTTAAATAGCAGCGGTGAGGGAGGGCAGCAGCATTGAGCTGGATTGGGGCTGTGTTGCAAGGGTGAGGGGGACCGAACTAATCTCTCTCTCTCTCTCTCCCTCCCTCTCTCACACACACACACACCATCGCACAAATCTCCTATCAGCACTATATACACATTTTCAAATGTATGGCTTGTAAATGTATCTATCATGTGCCTTAGAGATGCTTTTGGGCTGTGCCTGACAAGCAGGATTCAGATCTAGGAGCATGGGAAGCAGCCTTAAACTAAACCAAACCCTTTGTCCCTCTAGCTCGGGATTGTCTACACTGACTGGCAGCGGCTCTCCAAGGTTTCAGGCAGGTGTCTCTCCCAACCCTACCTGGAGATGCTGCCAGAGACGGAACTGGGGACATTCTGCACATAAAGCAGAGGTCCTGCCACTGAGCTATGGCCCTATCCCCAATACTACTCCAGTAACCATAGGCCCGTTCAGACAACGTCCCCCCACCATGATGTGAAAGCACCACTGGCGCTGTGCGTTTGGGGGCGAGTGCGCAGGGCATCCTGGGGAGACCCCTGAGACCAGGAGGCTCATTTTAGACTCTCAGTGGGGGTCTCCTCATGAGTTGCTGCACTGAGAAGCCATGCCTTGGTGACTCACAATCGCCAAAATAAGGTTAGTGGAATGCTTGCTCCGCTAACCTCATTTAAGGGGAGGGTTACTTTGGTGGGCTAGATGCCAGAGAACCACCGGGCTCAACCGTGAGGCCGGTGGTTCTCATGATGGGGGAAAACTGGGCCCAGTTTCCCACCATTGTGAGAATAGCCTTTGTCCCAAACATTTACCCCTTTTGATGGGTCTGTACCCTGGTTAAATTATGAAATCATGTACAGTCATTCACAGCAGCCCTATTCCGACATAAGGTTGTCTGTGCACTCAGGTGTCTGAGCATCAACCGCATACAGCATGTTGATGACTGGATGTGTGCTCATTTTAAAAAGGGAACCTGGTTGCAAGTCCCTGAAATGCAGGATGCAGATAGGAAGTGTACTGCCATGCAGTACCCATGTCCAGCATAACATGTGAATAACTGTACCTGAATACAGATCTCAGCATGCATTCACTGTACACAGATTGTACATGTGCTGAACATAATATGTGAACAGGGACACAAAAACATGTGCATGTGTACAGACACCCGAATGCACATGCAACATAATGGCCACATTTGCATGTAGCAGAACCGCGGGTCCAATGGACCGATGGTTCCACTTCCACCTGTACTCTCCTGTCCAAATTTGGACATCATGGAGAGCTCCCTCTCTGTCATCAGTGAGACTGCAGAGAGGAGAAGGAACTGACTGCCTGAGCTTCCTTCTTAACTGAAGGACAGCCAGGGGAGCCAATAGCAGCTGGAGTGAGGGAGGAACTTCTTCCCGCAACTCTGGTTGCAAAAGAACCAGACTGTGGTGCTGTGTTCAGACGTAATGCTGGCACAGCTAAACTGGGGGACAAACCAAAGGTACAAATCAGAGTCTGGGGAGGGAAAACGTGGGTCTATTTTCTATCTAAACTGCAGTTGCCTGCATTTGGACATTCAGAAGTTGAAACCGGAGGCCCCTTCAACTCTGGTTTTGTGTTATGTGCCAATGTGGCCAATGTCTGAATATGGCTCTAGTACTCCTTGTGGCTGCAGTTTTTTGTGATTTCCAACAGACTTCTTTACTAGCTCTGCTATCTGGGATCCCTTTACTGTCATAAGAACATAAGAACCGCCCTGCTGGGTCAGGCCCAAGGCCAATCTAGTCCAGCATCCTGTTTTGCACAGTGGCCCACCAGTTGCCTCTGGGAAGCTCACAGGCAAGCCCCCCCTCCTGCTGTTGCTCCGCTGCAACTGGTATTGAGAGGCATCTTGCCCCCAAGGCTGGAAGTAGCCTATAGCCCTCAGCCTTCATAGGCCGTCCTCCATGACTTTGTCTAAGCCCCTTTTAAAGAGGCTTAGATGAACCAAGAGGCTGAAGTAGATATTTTCTGAAAATAAAAAGGACCCTGCTGGATCAGAGCAGCAGCGCCATGTTTTCTAATGCCAGCGAGCCAGAAGGTATGGAATTAGCAGCTCTCCACAACTGCTCATCCCCAAAAACTGGTATTCAAAGGCACACCTATGCTCTACACAATTATCAAATCCCCAATTCTGCTCTTACAAAAGGGAGAGAAGAAACCTCTCTCCACCCCCTTTCTCCATCCTAGCAATAGCCTTTCCTCACACAGGATATGTGCCATGTTCCTCTTGGTCACTTGGGCTGCTCCCCCCCCCCGCAAAAAAACCCTCCTTTTTGCATGCAAAGCGTGCGCTTTCCCTGAGCTATGGGTAGTTTTTGGTGAAAGAGCTAGCAACAAGGGCCATGGTCCTTTAGCAAAAAGGTTTCCCGAAGAAATGCATGATGATTCCATTTCACATTTTTCTAGGTGAATTCAAGAGAGTGTCACCCATCACAAACTGTCATAAGAACATAATGATGTCCCACATCACAAACCAAACACAAAAGAGTTAAAATGCCACCTACTGCCAACACACCTCCACAATTCCTTTCCAAAACACACATTCCTTTTCTTTCTTCTATCATGTTCTTTATCAGCCACCAGAGGGAGTGCATGAGACTGCCATGAACTCCAAGATAAACACGGACGATTTCTCAAAAATAAAAGATAATTAGATGTTATTTTTTCCCCTTCCACTATCCAGCAGGGGCCAGAGGGCAATGGATTTCTTCTTTAGGTCATTCGCTGCTCAGTATCCCAGCAAGATCTGATGGAAATGCCAAAAAATAGAGTCTTGTTTGCAGTTTAACTTGTTCAACACAAGAAGGAGGACACACATACACACAATTTTCTTCCACCTTTATTTCGGTTGACTACAGGTATGAATTCTGTTTGTTTTCTGTGTGGTTATGAACAATAACTTGCTCTGGTTTGGAGAACTAGATGACATAAACATGGAAAGGCACCTGAAATTTTTTTTGGCGGCGGGGGGGACCCAGAATCAGTGCCCTGGTTTACACAACAATATGAGCACAGATACACACACACACACACACACAACCAAAGGATGTTAATTGATGTGGGCAATCTCCCTATTGAGTGTAGATCCCGAGAAAATGTACAGTAACCCCTTGGTCTGTCACAATTTAGGACTGGTCCATTTTCTCACTGAAGTGGTCAGCTTGGATCTGGGCTGCTGGATCAGGCTGAGCCCCTGCTTGTCCAGCATCCTTCTTCAGGTAGCAGCCAACGAGGGGCTCTTGAGAAGCCTGCAAGCATGGGCTTAATCATGTGAGCCCTCACCAGCAACCTAGATGGCTGGCGGAGGCTTGCATGATTCAATGTTTCTCCATGAGAAAAGAAATCCATGCACCTAGAAAACTAACAGGTCAGGGAGACGGCAACTCTAAAAGCATTTTCTCCACCCCGGCGGTTTTCTGTCCACATGGGGTTTGTGTTTGCGTAGTGGGAAGCATTCAGTCACGCGAGTCCTCATCCGCTGTCTGAAGCCCAGACACAGCTTGACCACTTCAGTTTAAAAAGCATGTCTCTCCTAATAGACAATGTTGTCGCTGTTATTAATGGCTGACATCCAGATTAACGTGCATGGCAAACGATGCTTTGTGCATGCAATGGGGAGTGATTCACATGTACAGGGACAATGGAGCGGGGGGGGGGACAAAAGTCCTTGGGCCATGGAGTCCAGGGGCCCACAAAGGCACCCCTCCCCCTTGCCGCACTCCCCACCCATCCCTTGACCCCAGGGCCGGGTCTGCTACTGCGCACTGGCCACCTTCCCTTCCCCCTGCATCACTACAGGGAGCATGGCCCAAGCAGGCTATGACACACGGTGGCCCTTCACTTTCTCCAGTCGGTAGAGTCCTTTCTTCTCAGGTTGCATGCTTCCTTTTCCTTCCGCCCCCACTTGCAAGGAAGAAAAAGGAAGCATCAGGCAAGCCGAGAAAGTGCTTCACCACCTGGAGAAGGTGAGGGGGCTGCTGCCATTGGTTCCCTGTGCTGACCACAACCCCTACATTGGCATGATGACATAGAAGGGGTGTGGTCAGCCTCTGGGCTGCCAGGAACCAGGGGTGATTTTTGCCAATTCTTCCTTTCCCCCGTAGCATTGGTGCCTCCCCAAAATATACATTCCTTTGCAGGAAGAGAGGCCAGTGATTTCAGGTCAAAAGGTGAGGGAAGAGGACCTTAACAGAAATACAGTCATCCCGCGCAAACCACAAGTGTCCCAATCACGGTTTTAAGTATTCGCGACTGGGTAAGTGTGAAAGGTCTCGCCAACTGCAACCCAAGTATCCGTGGTTTGGTGAGACTTTTTGGTAATTTGGTTTTTTTTGGGGGGGGTATTTTACGATTTTCAAGGGTTTGGGGTGATTTCCAGGGGGTTGGGTGATTTGGGGGGGTTTGGGGTGATTTTTGGAGGTTTGGGGGTGATTTCAGAGGGTCTGGGGGTTATTTCTGGGGGGTCCACTCTCTTGCTGTCCATTGGGGATTTAAGGGGATTTTTTGGTCATTTTTTCTTTATTTTTAGGCCTTTTTGCTACCGTGATTCCCCTAACCCCATTTACAATGCTTTTCAATTGCTTGTCAACCGCGAATTTACCAACTGTGAGGTTTTTCCGGAACGGAACACTCTCAGTTGGCGAGGGTTGACTGTAATTAAAATAAGGGGCTGTAATTGATGAATAGGCAGGCACTATTTGTTCCTTGAAGGGGAAGTATACAGAAATGCTCTCTTCTTCCCCAGGAGAAGAATGTCTGGTCACCTGCAGCAAAGCCATCCACTTCCACAACAAGCCTCTGCATGGCTACCAACTCGAGCCAGCCAAGACCTTAACTCTTCTGATGTAATCCGTTTTACTGTACACTTGTGGACTGTCCATTGCAGTTTAATTTTCTTTACAAAAGAAATATAAATCTATTTATATATAGTATTTTTATTTTCACACTTTTTTTTTTGCCTAGCTGGCAAGAGCTGATTCGAATGCCAGCTGTTCTTCATGGGGAGTTATAACCGTATGCGCCTGCTTTATACAATTTTAATATCCACAACAAATTACATCTCAGCCCCTTTAGGGACTGAACCTTTAAAATTCAATTTCATATAAATATAATTAGTTAAGAAAAAGGGAAAGCAAAGAAGAAAGAATGAGAAAGAGAGAAACAAAATTTCATTCTTTGTCAGCAGAGCAAAACTTCTGAAAACAAATTATTGTACAACAAGGATAGAAATCAACCAAGGGCCACTAACCAACTACACATAGGCCAACACCCTAACTAAAAGGATGCATATGCAACAAAGATTGTGGTGGTGGTGGGGGGGGAAGTGATTTTCAGCTACCACTCCTTCTCCCAGAAGTGCCCTGTGCAACATGTAAACATTTCTGAGGGATGTATTTATGCATTGCACAGAACACTTTTGGAGGAAGGAGCAATCAGTGAAAATCACTCCCCTGCACAGGGGCACCCACATTTCAGACGTTGGAACTCATCTACTGCATGTAGGCTCACAGCATTTGTTGGGCTGCTCGCCAAAGCTCCTAAGAAGAGAACGTAATGGAGGCCCACACCTGCCACTGTGGGCTTCTGGAGCAGGATCCAAAGGGAATAAATGCAAAACAGACAGACAGAAGTGTGAGCAGAGAAGTAATCCAGTCCCCTCAAAGTATCTGACAATGTAGGGTATGGCGGTTGTGCCAAAGGCTTCAAGAGAGGGAAATTTTGGAGAAGTCGGTGTGGTGACATCACACAGGTGAAGTGAGTGGGAGCTCCAGATAGGAGAGAAAGCAGAGGAGGATGGGCAGAGTCCTTGGCAAATAGAATAGGAGGCCTTCAAGATGGCTGAGGAGGGTGATGGAGTTGAATGAGCCAAGGTTAGGGGCAGGAGTGTATAGGGATATCAGAGTGGAGAAAAAGGCGAGGCTCTGAAGGCAAGGCAGCCTGGGGGCAAAACCTGGAGCACCCTACAGCCCCTTTGCTTTGTGCTCCGGACTGCTTCCCTCCCTCCGCCGCCCTTTTGCTCCGCATTTCTTCTCTCCTGCCACCCCTTTGCTCTGCATTTCTTCCTCCCCCCACTGCCCCTTCATTTCTTGCTGCTTCCCTCCCCCTCTGCCCCTTGGTACGATGCTTTTTTCACCCCCACTCCTTTCCTCTGCATTTCTCCACCCCCACCACCGCCATGGGGGAGGCAGCAAAGGCAGCCCTTTGGGGCCCCAGGGTGCATGTTCTTTGCATGTGTGGGCCCAGTTATGGTGACACCCCTGCTCTGAAGTCAAGGACAAGGAGTTGGTGCCAGATCCAGAAGCAGACAGGAAGCTGGTAGGGATGTGAGTGTCAAGTGGACAGAGAGGAACACTTTTGGCAGCAGAGTTCTGGGCAGAGGTGTGGCAACAGAAGACCAGAAAGAAGCTTGTCAAGGTGAGGGAAGGCCAGGGCACGATCCAGAGTTTTTGCCAAGGGGCAGAGAAAAGGGGCTATATTTTTGGTAATGATGTGAGGAACACATGATGTGACTGGGCAGCGAGCTGAATATGGGATGCATCAGGAAGAATCAAGGACAGAGCCCAAGCTTCATGCCTACTACTACATCCAACAGGATGGATGGTGATGTTGTCCATATACAATGAGAGGGTGGCTTGGCGGGGGAAAGCTGAAAAGAGCAATTCATCACGCACAATTTGAGATGATAATGCAACATTCAGGCAGGCAATGCAAGTGGTAGCATGGAAGGAGGAAATTCTGTGGGCCGAGAGTTAGAGCTGGGTGTCACCCATTTATACGGGGGATCCTGAAAGTTATGCAATTTGCACCAAGAAAGTGGACCGTCTTATTTATATATTATTTATTTTTCTATGTAAACTTCTTGGAGAACTTTGTTTGAAGAGTATAAATATTCATAGTAGTTGTTAGTGTGCAGAAAGCAAGTAATATAGAAGCAGTCTGCATATGCTCAGAGGCACTCATATCTTCCATGGAAGAATGACCCGTATGCTCAACCACTAGGAGAATAATCTCCTAGTTGTGGGAAACTGTAGGATGTGTGTTGTATACATTCACTTGTGAAAGGCTGGCATGTGGATGGCCGTGGAAAGCAGGTAGACATTCTCTCTCTCTAGCCTACTCTTCGTGAGTACTAATTACATAGCAACATCTGGTAGTGCATTGTAACTACAACCAGAATTGCCTTCTCCTGGATCTTCCCTCCTATGGACTACAACAAACAGAAGTTCTGCTTCCTGTCCTCCTCACTGATAGAGGTGGGTATGTGGGCTGTAATGAGAAGCAGGGCCTTTTCAGTTGTGACCCCTAATCTCTGCAACATTATCCCCAGGGAAGCCTCCAACTCCCATCTTTATATACATCATGCTGACAAGTCAAAACATGGCTTTTCTGCAAGATCTTTATGGAGGTTGAAGTCTGATCTCTCTGCTCCTCTGATTATATTGCTGCTGGTTTATTTATTTATGTATTTATTTATTATTGTTATAATTTAGTATGTGTTATTGCTTCACACATCTTGTCGTTTGCCACTTCAGACTTGTGAATGGAGGGAAAGCGAAAGACAATTTCTATTGATTAAATACTGGACTTTTGATCCTTCTGGCTTTCTCATCCTCTGGAATGAGGCCCATTTAAAACCAGTGATTGGCTCCGAAAAGAAAGACAAGGCTGCCTCGTTGAGTTCTTCTGCCGCTGCCTTAAAATCAAGGCCTGCCAGGCCCGCATCCCGTTAAAACACTCATATTAGGATTTCACAAGTACCAGATGAATCCAAGATGATTCGAGTCACTGTTGCAATAATAACCTGCCACTACTTATAAAGTCCCTTTCCATTTAGCTCTCTTTCCGTCCCCCCCTCCTTTCCCTCCCCTGTTCCTCCTTTCTGCCTCATCAGATATCTAAAGGAAATATCATTTCTGTGATGTGCTCCCCTTTGCCACATGTCTGAATAAAAGCAACCAGCCTACTCTGTGGTTATTTGTTTAGTCGCCGAGCTGAACAAATTAGATTAGCACAACACATTCAGCAAAGGAGGAAACCCCCCAAAAAAAAAAAATTAAAAAACAACAACACACCACCTGGGCAAATGGAAGGAGGCCTGGGAATTGCTGGCGTCACGGCGATTAACCTTGCCTCGGCAGTGGCGTCTAGTGGTGAGGCCTCACCCTGCGTTGCCTGAAGAAGTGAAGCCAACTGGAGAAAAACTCCCCTCTGGAACTGAAAGGCACAGCAGGAGATGCCTCCAGGCAGCAGGCTGTGCAACCGTGGACCAAAGCAAGAAGGGACCCTTGGGGCTCTCTAGGAGCTACGGAAGAGGCAACCCTTCGTTTTTGCATTGTGAAGAAGGAAAGCCCTCAGCTCTTGCCTGTGAGCTTCTCAGGGGCATCTGGTGGGCCACTGTGGGAAACGGGATGCTGGACTGGATGGGCCTCCTTGGGCCTGACCCAGCAGGGTCGCTCTTATGTTCCTAAGGATGAGCAAGGTTTGGTTTTCCAACCCATGTGGACTTGGGGGCGCAGCTAGCTCGGATCCAGGGCTTGGAGCTCGGTTGGGCCCGACAAAAAAAGAGGACGCAGCCTGGATGGAAGACCCTGGTGGACTATGGATGGCACCAGGAAGGAATCTGAGGTCTTGACGAAGCAGTGCAGACTCTGGTAGGCCAGAGGAGGGACATAGAGTCATGGGATTTTACCGCCGGAAGGGACTTTGGAGGTCATCTAGTCTAACCCCCTGCTCAGCGCAGGAATCTGCTACAGCATCTTGGACAGAGGCTGTCCAGCCTGTGAAGGAAGGAAGTGCCCACCATTGGCACTTGCAGAGGTGCAGTGTAGCACAGCCCTTACAGTTAGGAAACACTTCCTAATGGCTAGCCTAAATCTGCTTCCCTGTGATTCCAGCTCATTACAGAGTCCTGCTCTCAGGAGCGGTGCCGAAGCCTTTCTGGGAGTTGAAGATGGCTATCATATCTCCCCCAGTCTTCTGTTCTACAGTGCCTCTCAATACCAGTTGCAGGGGATAAGCAGCAAGAGAGAGGGCATGCCTTCACCTCTTTCCTGTGTGCTTCTCAGAGGCATCTGTTGGGCCACTGTGTGAAACAGGATGCTGGACTAGATAGGCCTTGGGCCTGATCCAGCAGGGCTGGTCTTATGTACTCAGCTCCGTCCACCATTCATCATAGGACTGGGTTTCCTGATTCCTAATCAGCTTGGTTGCCCTCCTCTGAATCCATTCCAGTTTATCAATAGGCCCATTCACACGTTATGTCCAACACTCATACAATGAGTGTACAGTATACACAGGTACAGATCTATATGCAGGCACAGTCATTCACATGTTATGTTGAACGCAGGTACAGAAGTACACTTCCTATACCATGCATTTGAAGGGCCTGTATCCAAGTTCGCTTTTAAAATGAACACAGGTACAGTCATTCAAACAAACACATGTAAGAGTGTACAGACATCTGTATACTCATATAGCATAATGGCTGAGTTTTTCTTAAAACAAGGGGTTCAGATCTGGACACTGTATTCCAAGTGAGGTCTGATCAGTGCAGGAGAGTGTAGACAAATTACTTCTTGTCATCTGGGCACTATGCTTCCGTTCAGTCTCTGCTCTGCTCTGGAGGAGAGGCTGCATTAAGCAAATCTTAGAGTAGAGACTAGGGGTGTGCACAAAACCGGCTGGCCTGGTTCAGTTTGAGTCCAAACCGGACCCAGACTGGACTGGGCCAGTTTGGTTCTGCACCCCCTTGAACCCTGCCCCGATTCAGTTCAGGGTGGGTGGGTTTCTGCAATCTTTAAAAAATAAATGGACTCCCTCCCTCCAAGGGGTTTCTCTGAGGCTGCGGGGAGGGGGTGTCCTCTGGAGTTCCCCCTCCCACCCACTGGCCTCCATTATGTGGCAAATTGCCCTGTTCAGGCGGTCTTTGGCCCGTTCTGGTCCTCAGTCTCGTCATGGTGGCCATTTTGGAGACCACCGCACATGCCCAATGGGCCTCTGCATGGCCTGGGTCATGGGGAGGGGGGAGTTCGGTTTGATCTTGGACCATCGAACTGAAAATATTCAATGCCGAACCTGTTCGACATCGAACCTGTTCGCACATCCCTAGTACAGGCCGAAAAACCAAACCTTGACCAGCCTAGCTCTGAAGCCAGTTAGGTCAGAACCTCCTAAGATGTGCTTCTCCCGATCAGACCAGGAATATAAAAGAGCCAGTGCTCTCCCCTCCCCCTGTTTGAACACACGTTGTGGGCTAGAATGCTTTTCTTCAGTCTTGCCCGCGAGGAGGATTGTGCTTATCTAGACGTATGAGGAGATCTCAGCATTCTCTTCTGGTCTGCCGTCTGGAGAGGAAATGGAATTGTCTTGCTTCTATAATGAACAGTGGCGTCTTGGGAAGCTGCACATACTTGGATTGCATTCAGATGAACGAATCACTCAGGAGTAAGGAGACATATAGGTGCTCAGGAATGCTTAAAGTTATACTGAGTCTGACAGTCACTCTTTTGTGCATCAGGGTTGAGGGGGAGAGTGTGCTGGATGAACACCGTCTCTCTTCCTTCCCCACTGCTTTCCCGTTCCCACCACTTTCAACTCAACTGTTGCTTCATTCTGACCTGAACAGGTTTTAAGAAAAAAGCCCACTGCATAAAGAGGAAGTCGGAAGAAATCGTAACTTCACTTTTGCTACAGCTGGTGCTATAGCACGTCTGAGAAGCCCAGGGGGAAAAAAATCTCTCGTTATCAAGACAATAAAGCCCTCTATTTCTAGATGCCAGAAAGGCTTGTTTCTATATTTCAAACATTAGATGTTGGTTATTTTTTCCCCTTCATTTTCAAAGCCGTTGTGAAGTGCCCCCCCGTGGACTCCTTTGCTCTCCGTGCCTTTCATTTCCTATCATAAGCACCAGACTCGGCTGTCTCTCTCTATTTGTGAGCCAGGCACACCAGGAGGCCTGGGGAGAGATGGTCCAATCCCTCCATGCAGAGGTTCTTCAGAACGGAGAGGAGCTGGCAAGGCGTAGCCATATCACAAAGCCACCCGCTCCAGCCCAAGCCAGCCCAGAAGCCTGCTAGCCTTCTGCCTGGTTAGAAATGGACCGACGACTAGCCAGCACTTAGCCTCTGTTCCTCAGGAGAGGGTCCACTAAGGCCTAGTTCACAGGAGTGGTGACTGTCGAGTGTCACCTTTAGGTTTGTGACCCAGAACAACAAACCTGATTAAAAATAAAAACCCAACTGAAACCCATCAGATGACAGTTAGAAGGCTTCGAAAAGCCTCTCTAAACAGGTAAGTAAGGAAGGAAATTTATGACGGTCCTTAGACCAGCTTAACACTTAAAATAATACATTTATAATTTACAGAATATTCAAATTGCTAATACAAGCTCTACGAAGTTTGGATGCAGCAAAACAAAACTTGGCTACATTTATAGAAGTAACAGATTTAAAATTTGACAGCAAAAAATCCAAGTAAAATTGATCCTTATGGCCAGGATGATTCTTTAAGAGAGGGGCAATAAACTTACTACGAGCATCCCTATAAAATTGGCAATACAGAATAACATGAACAACTGACTCTATGTCCCCTGAGCCACAAGGGCAACAATGCAATGCATATGGAACTCATTTATATTTCCCATCTAGGAGTGCAGAGGGAAGGGCATTCAAACAAGCAAGGGTCAATGCTGTCATATGATCTAAATATTCAGCCGGTTTGTGGCTGAAGTTTTGAGAGCCTATATAGATTCCCCTTCTCTAAAAAGGTAAGTTTTAATGCCTTTAAAAAACACACATACACACCTAACAGAGGCAGCATGGTGAAGTTCTTCTGGGAAGACACTCCAGAGCTGAGGGGCCACAACCAAAAAGGCCCCATCTCCTGCCCCTGGAATAGATAAGCCCTATTCCGACAGTGGGCCAGTTCAGATGAGCAATGACCAATACACATGTGTAGGACAGGGTTGCTCCAGGAGCACTCCTGCCTTGACATCGTTAAAGGGCATGCTGACACACAATCTCAGCACATCCTTTACTCCGGCCTCTCCAGGTAGCTCTGGGGAAGACTCCTTCCTGAAACTTTGGAGAACTGCTTCTGGTCAGAATAGACCATTCTGAGCTAGATGGACCAAGGTCTGACCCATTATAAGGCAGCTTCCTATGTTCCTAACGTTCATCCTCCAATAAAACAATGCCAAGAACAAGCTACCCTGGGAGTCTGGGACAACTCCTGGGAATGAACCTTCCCGGTACGGGTGGCAGTAGGCCATCCAGTTTCTGCGGGGGTGGGGGGGGGACGATGACAACTCCTCTGTTGGGGGAGCATCCGACTGGCCCTGGCAGGGAGCAAAAGAGAGGCCACCAGACTGCAGCGTTAGTTACTGAGGCTGGGGGCAGGTCTCGCGATCTGCCCCACATGTCAGGGGCTATATAAAACAGGAGTGGCTGATGATGAGGGGCCAGACCAGAAGGAGGGCTAAGGAGGGAAGGAGCCCTGTGACTCCAAAGGAGGCCTAGAGGCAACGACTCATATAGAAGGCTTGCAAAGGCAACAAACAAACTGAGTAACGCCCCCTGGGAGTCAGAAACTCGGAAGCTGTCCTGGCCCTGCAGCCGACCAAAGAGTGCAGAGCATGACAAATATTTTTTTTAGAAAATGAAATAAACGTAAATGGATCGATACCACAAATTCATGGATCCTAACGGGCTTAACTAAAAGATATTCACTGAAACAAAACCTAGAAGCAAGCAATGGGGGTCAAACAAATCTCTTTGGGAGATCACTCCATAACCCATGCTCACACTTTTCATTCCAGACAAACATCAAAACACACATACAACGAAAACACTGTGGATGTGATCCTGCCAGCTACACCATGATTCCCTTGGAACAGGGAACATTCTCCCGGACACACGTGCGGTCCTAACCCTATCCGTCAAAAGCAGCGTACCAGCAGTTGGGTAATTGGAAAGGGGATGCATCTAATTACAAAGGAAGCTTTGCTGGATTCATCAATTTAACGTCGCCTCTGATGGTTCTTGAAGCAACTCAATGCTGATAATCAGGATGGCTTGATAATCCCCGCTAATCAATGGGCGTGGAGAGATGGAAAAGCCTCTTGCTGTTGCTGCAAAATGCACATTGGAGAGGAATTAAGCAGCTCTTTGTTGTTGTTGTTAAGTGAATTCTGTCCCTATGGAAGAGCCAAACTGATAGGCTGGAAGTCCTGACTTCATCCGCCGAGCAACAACATCAGATTGCTGGCACGTGCGCTTCCAAGGGCCAAACTCCATGTCACATCCAGCAAGGGCTCCGAGTTGACATGCTTGGTTTTTCTCCTCTAAAGAGCAGTCACGGGAAGGCTGCAATCCAGACAGAGACCGTGGGGAGGGCAACGGGTTAAAAAACCTCCTCCACGCTACAGTCTCAGTCCAGATAAGCCCCCAGCCCAATCACTGCTACTTAGGGAATTAAAAAGCAGACATGCATGTGCCTAACAGATCAGGGAGTTGGGCCCTTCAGATAGCATACATATTCACCTATAAGTTAAACTGCCAATCATGAATGCCTGCTTGACTTTGGGTCCTTCTAGATGGCAATAAAATGTGCAACATGAGAAACTTGCACCCTAGTTTCAAGCATGGATTTACTCACGCTCCACATACTCCCACAAACCTTCGTCTTGCTTCCCAGCATGGATTCATGCTCTGTTCAGATGCAGAGCAGTCTCTGTGCCTGATTTTGCAGGGACCTCAGCTGATTTTGCAACCTCTGGCCAGCTCGGGTTTTCCAGAAAGTACTAGCCTTTGCCTCCGTTCAACAGAAAAGTAGTGATCCGCTCTCAGAAAGCAAGAGCTGCCCTGCAGGTGGCGCTGCAAAAACTGTGCAAAGAACTGGGTCTGCATCTGAACACAGTGTGAATTCACACTGGGAAGGAAGAAAGCAGCTTCTGGGAGTGTGTGGAGCATGAGTAAATTCACATGCAAGCCTATTGTGTTGTCTATTTGCTGACTGGAAGGACTCTTTGTGAGTACAGATTCTGAGTACAGATGTGTGGAAGCAGCCAGGAATTTGCTAGAGAAAATGGGGAACAGAAAAGAAACAAATGGAGGAAGTGGATGCCTCAAAGTGCCTCAGAAAATCTGTTATAAGCCCAATATGTTTCCTCTTAGTTGTTGAAGCAAATGACATATGTATTTAGCCTTATTTAGATGTGTTTCATTTGTTTCAAGTATTAAGAAGAGCTCTCAGCAAAGGAGCAATCTGAAACCTGTTGGGTACAGACCCCTTTTCTTCTTCTTTTTGAGTAACTAATGTGGAATAACACAAACACCATTCACAGCTCAGATCGTTGAAATGGCTTCTCTCAAAACGCCTCCGATATTTCACAGAAGCAGGAACCACCACACTCAATCTGAACTGAACGTGTATGGAACTCCCCGGAGAATTTTGCACTTGGGTAAAACATTCAAGTCATCTTGAGGGAAGCAAAAGGTTGCAGCATGCCCATGCGTAGGCCTCACTTCACCCATGTGAAGTCATGGAAGGTGCACCAATTGGAATCTCACTGCTGGTTCCTGCTGCATTTACAACGGACATACCAGGTCCAGGGTCATGGGTGAAACAGCCTTCACAGGGTGGTGGAAAGAAAACACAAATTCCTCTTTCTGTGGGGTCAAATTACATAGCTCTATGCAGATGTTAGACTCCTCCCTTTCACAAAACACCGGATGAGAGCAAATAGGAATGTGCCACCTGGCCACAGCTCTATGCACCAAGGTAATCTCTGGCCACTCCCCTGATGCTTCTCTGTAGACAAGTGCATGATGTGGGAGATCTTGGGCTGTGGCTCGCTTGTGCATTCCTTCTCCCCCTCTCTCCATGTTCACTGAAGATGGAGAGAACACCAGACAAAGGGCCTCACGTGACACTGAGTTCCAGTGGAGGAAGCATGAAGCCAGAGAGGCAGAACAACTCTTGCCCTCCTGGTCACAATTCCGCTCAAATGTCACCCTTCCCAAGCTGCCTTTCCACGCATGGGGAGAAAGATGAAGTGAAAGAATGGGAGTGTTATGCACCCTGACTAGCAGCCTCCTCAAGTTGGTTGTGGCTTGAAAGGAAGAAAGAAAAACAAGGAGGAAAAGAAAACAGAACTCAGTGCAATCTGAAATCAGATTGAAATAAATAAATCTGGGGAAGGAGCGGGGGGGAGCCCTTCTCATTTACAGTTTACTAGAGCTGTCCAAATCTCTCGTGCGCCTGTGCTAACGCTGGCCACAGCTTAGGCTGATCTCTAATTTTACATCTGCCAGCTGTAAGAGGCATCTCACAGACCTCAAATGTCAAGACTCCGCTCTGGTGATTAAGGAAGGTTGCGGCTTCCCCTTTCCACCGCTGCCGTCACTGCCTGGTTCCGGGGATTGCTTTTAGCCCTCTCCCCCTCACTTCTGGGGCTTGTCTCTGAACCACAAGCCCCAGCAAGACCAATCAGTGTTTCTTCGATGAATTCAGAGCAGGGAAAGAAAACAAAAACAAAACAAGCCCTCCTATCCCTGGAGAGCAAAAGATTACCTCTGCACCAGCGCAGGGCACAACTTCTACCTTAATTAATCACTCAAAACAGGGCAGGAGGAGGCCTGAGAAGGTACACGAAAGTGTATCAATGCCTGCGTCTCACTTCTCTTCAGTCTCACATTATGCCCTCTCAGCAATCACAACCACCATACATTTAAGTGCTGTATATCGCACCACAGAGATGCCTGACTTGGGTCTCCACCCTTCAGAAAGGAAAGCCATTGAACAAAAAGGGGGCATTCCCAAGACAAGACGAGTCCACATCTTTTTCAATAGTTAAGACACAGATTAAGCTGAGGGGAACACCTGCAATTGATACACACCATACTCAACCAGGGCTTCCCACACTTGGCTCCCAAGATCCTGTGGGTCTACAATTCCCATCATCTCCAGCCTCAACGGTCAATTGCCAACATCTGGAGACCTAAACGTGAGGACACCTGTACAATGCTAGTTGTCCAATATACCCACAGGAGAGTTCTCAGGCCCTGAAATTCATGGGGGGAGCTGGGGTGAAATACCTGGTACCTAGTGGGAAAGGTATAGAATCCAGTGGATGTGGGAGCAGAGAATGGCTGCTGGTGACAGGTTAAGAACCAGGGATTTTTTAAAGACAGAAAAGCAGAATATAAATAGGAAAGTAACAAATAATACTTAGCAGTTTTGCTTTCGGTGCTCCAAATGCTTCCTATTCCCTATATCACTTATTATTATTGTTGTTGTTGTTGTTGTTGTTGTTACATTTATATCCCTCTCTTCCTCCAAGGAGCCCAGAGCGGTGTACTACATACTTGAGTTTCTCTTTCACAACAACCCTGTGAAGTAGGTGAGGCTGAGAGAGAAGTGACTGGCCCAGAGTCACCCAGCTAGTCTCATGGCTGAATGGGGATTTGAACTCGGGTCTCCCCGGTCCTAGTCCAGCACTCTAACCACTACACCACACTGGCTCTCTGTAGGGTAGGGTAGTATCAATTTTCCCCATA
This sequence comes from Hemicordylus capensis, assembly GCF_027244095.1. NCBI lineage: Eukaryota > Metazoa > Chordata > Lepidosauria > Squamata > Cordylidae > Hemicordylus > Hemicordylus capensis. The sequence goes on from NC_069658.1 coordinate 5,636,551, forward strand.
TTGCAGATGGGTGGGGCAGGGGCAGAGGTATCTTATTTTTATATTTTTATTTCAAGACGTATAACCAATATTTCCCGTATAACAGAAGTCCAAGGTGGCTACCAATACACATTCAAGACAAGGTATAGGCACTAAACTACACAACAGACTGAAAACAAATCCAATGAAAACAGCAGTGCCCAAACAATGCCACAGCCCAGCTTACAAAACTAGAATCAGAAGCAGGGTCTGCAGAATAGAAATCTTCAACCATCCCTTAAAAGCAAGCAGGGAGTGGGGCCAGTGGGATGCCCATGTCTGCAGAGATGGGATTGGAACTTGTAGCTTCCTTGGCCACAGTTTGTTCTCTCTGGTGCTACGCTGCAGAAGCTCCCGACAGGCAGAACGTTCCACAGAATTGCACCTATGGACCAGATCTGTGTCTCCCACTGTTACCATTTGAGGGGTCACTTGGGGGTCAGGCTGCCTCTAAGACCGCCCGCTGCCTCTATTCATAGATCCCACCTCTGAACCTGCAGATCCATCCACAGCCCACCAGAACTTTGTCATGAGGATGTCCTAGGCGGTGAAATACTGCAGTTCCTCAAAGGCAAGCCCGCTTAGGAGACAGCCTTGATGTGACACTATATTTTTCAAAAGGCTGCTGTTTAACTCATCCTCCAGCATGAATTACACCACATATTTGTTGGCTGGAGCTCAATTGATTCATAATGATTTGTAGCTCTTGTAGGCCCAGTAGCTTTTCATTAGACACCACAGGTGTCTTAATAACACAGTTTGTTTGGCTTTGGCATCTCCTTTACCAACCTCTTGCTGCAACCAGACTGAGCTAGGAGAAATTTATACCAGGCTGTGGCCTTTGAGACATGTAGACCAACAAAAACTACCATTCCAGTTGCTGCTAATTCGTTTGGTTCGCTCTCAGGAATTTTGAGGGAAATCAATGAGTTTCAGTAACAATGGTGAGATTGCCCAACAGGTGTGGGTGGGTTTATGGGTGGTCACACCCACCCATTTGATCCAGGACCATCTCTTCCCATCACCGTGAGATGAATGCTGCTGCAACTATGAGCATCACAACATGGGTGGGTGGGCAACATGTTGGGGCGGGACTTCAGAGTCATTTTGTAATGCTATGGGGCCTTCTGAGCTTGACACAGTTTATGGCTTCAGCATGTCATAATCCGGCTTTGACAGCAGGGGTTCTCAAACTTGGGCCCCCAGATATAGCTGAACTACAGTTCCCATCACACCCAGCCTTCAACCACTATGGGTAGGGATGATAAGGGTTGTAGTCCAACAACATCTGGGGACCCAAGTGAGAAACCCAAGTCTGAGAAATCAGGCTCCAGTGCACAATCCGTAGGCATATGATGCAGCCATCTTGCTGAAGCTAAGCAGGTCTGGTCAATTCTTGGGCAGGAGACTGCCTGAATAAGACTTTGATGTATGCTTCCTTGCAGTCTATGATGAAGAAAAGTCCGAATATAAGTGCAATACATACATAAATACAGACTACTGGGTCAAGCTGTGCTGTGGGTATCAAACCTGCATCTCTCACTATCACCGGGAGTCTTCAGCTCTTGACAACTCTGTCCACACAAAGGACAAAGCTGAGAAGACCTAGGATGACAGTCAACCCTGAAACTTGCTCAAAGTAGCACTGAGGCAAATCTGGAGATTCCTATTTTACAGGAAAGGAGAAACAACTAAAAGGTCTAGGTATTGGAGCACTTCTCCATGGCAAAAGTGCTGGAATCATTTTTAGCTTAAGAAAAAGGACAAGAGGGTTTTTTTTAATTGTAGGGAGAGAATTATGGGGAGGGAGAGGAAGAAAGAGGCCATTCTTTGGTGGCAAGCATAAGCCCTAGGAAGTCAGTCCCATTTAACTTGGTGGGAATTCCACTTCTAAGTTCCGTTTCAGCATAGAATTGGTCTGCTTGTCTCTGAAAACACGAGAAGCTTTTTCTCGTGCATTTGTATTTGTCAGAAGATCTGACAGGCACCCTGTTAATGGCACACTTATCAGCCATTGTAGATTTGTCTCTGTGTAATGTGTGAAACCACCTCTAGTGCTGAACAAAATGGACCTTGGGTCTGATCCTGCAAGGCGATCCTGATGGTTTTTTTAAAAATTACTATTATTACATGACTATCATTTATCTTTTTCTCTCGGTTCCTCCCTGAACCCCTGCCGCTACATGGGATGTCTAACTTCCTAACTTCCTGTTTGCTGATTTAGTGACTGAGTCAAACAAACAAAGTTAACAGATTAGCTCTTTTTAAGAGAGAGAGAGAGGAGACGGAGGGGGAGTAGGAGGAAACTATGGTACAAAATGATAAAAGGTTAGATTCAACTTTAGCTGAAGAGCCTGTTTGATAATTACTGTTATCTGCTGATCCATAAAACTCTTCACGCAAACTGCAACAGTAAACCAAAAAAACTGACACTTTAATAGCAATGTGTTTTGTAGCACAGGGACACCTCGCCTCCTCCCAGCCCATGTCTCCTCGCCTTCGAATTCTTCATTTCTTCTCAGCCCTCTGACAGGCTGAGCTGACAAGTGGGATTCGGAGAGCGCGGCAGAACTACCAGAGGTCGCTACTAATTATCGCTAAACTTTTTGCAGATTCACATTGCGACTGGGTGGAGGAGGGAAGAGGGCAAGAGAGAGCTTTGCTGAGAAAGGAAATATCCATATCCATGCACATTTAAGAGCAGCGAGGAAGAACAGAAGGAGACCGTAACAACTGTGGGCGTGTTATTAATGTGAATCGTCAAGGAAGTACATTTACTGTGAAAAGCAAGCTAGCATCTCGCTCTTCTTTACCGCCACCATGCTGGATTTGGGGGGATACAAAGTTTGCTCTGAAAAAGCCATGCCCTTTGGAGAGAAAACAACAATACTTTGCTGTGAAATCGTGATTCCTCCCCCTCACTTGGCAAAGGGAGAAGAAATCGTGCTGCGGATTGCCACCTTTGAAGAGTCGGAAACTGCCACTTGGAAGGAGGTGACCCACATGAGATGTATGGTGGATCTTTCCCCTTCTCACTTGCGAAGAGAAGGAGAGGATCATGCTGCCGAGGGCCTTCTTTCGAGTGGCAGTTGTCATCATTTAAAAGGAGGCCCACATTTTCACCTCCCTCTTTTGATGCACTGCCCCGAACGAATGCCAAATTGGACACACTTTTTGTGGTGAGCAAACTCCTCGGCAACAAGGCCCCCCTGCTCTCTATGACTCAGCCCTACCTGCACAGGAACATCTTGTTTTTGATACTGGAAGCTGGGAATAGCTCACATGTGCATACAAATGGCTTGATGACTGCAACGTGCACATGTAAACGTGCCATCACAAATTAATGTCAGGGAACTTGCTTATCAACCTATGTCATCTCAAATGCCGAGACAAGTCATACATTCAGTTGCCAGTCTTTCAGTGTTGAGTAACAAAGTGATGGCGAAGGACTAAGAGCTAGCAGAGTGGCGAAGGTGTGCACCATGAATCCATGAATCAAGGAGGAGAGCTGGTCTAAGCATGAATGGTCCCTTTTGCTAAGCAAGATCCAACCTGAGTTGCCTTTGAATGAGAGACTACATGTGTGAGCTCTGTAAGATATTCCCCTTACGGGATAGGGCTGCTTTGGGAAGAGCACCTGCCTGCTTGCATTTGGAAGGTTCCAAGTTCCCTCCCTGGCAGCATCTCCAAGATAGGGCTGAGAAAGACTCCTGCCTGCGACCTTGGAGAAGCTGCTGACAGTCTGGGTCGACAATACTAAGCTAGATGGACCAAGGGTCTGACTCAGTATAAGACAGCTTCCTATGTTCCTTTGTACCTGTAAAGAATTCACTCAGTTACCACTGGCCAGCCTCGATGTCGCCAGGGATAAGCAGAGAGGTGCCTCACACAAGCAGTAATGCACCGTGCAAGCAGCCACAGTGGCTACACGATCTGGAAAACAGGGTTAATGGAGCCCTCACTTGCTGTGACGGAGCCACTGGGCTCGCCTGCGAGCCTGGTGGTTTCTCATGAAAGAGCAGAACCAGGCTGGGCTCCCGAAGGCGGGTTTTGCTCGCTCGTGAGAATAGCTTCAATGTGTGGCTCTCCAGATGTTGCTGAACGGCAACTCCCATCCCCCCTGCCCCAGTTGCAATGTATTACAGCTGGGGATGGTGGGAGTTGTCGTTCAGCAACATCTGGAGTGCCACAGGTTGCCTAGCCCTGCTCTTCAGGCAACCTTGTAATAGGGGTGTGCATGGAACTGGCTGGCCTGGTTCAGTTTGAGTCTGGACCGGACTCGAATGCAACCGGGCAAGTTTGGTTTGGCACCCCCTCGAACCTCCTTGGTCTGGTCTGGTCTGGTCCGTGTGTGTGTGTGTGTGTGTGTGCATTCACAAATTTTTTCGGTTAAAAATAAAAATACAATTTTTTAACCTTACTCCCTTTGGGGGAGTTGCTGGAGGCGGCGGGTGTGTGTGTGTGTGTGTGGAGGTTCCCCCTCCCCCTGCCAGCTTTCTTTATGCCTGGCTCTTCGGCCAGTTTTTGGCCTTCTCTGCTCAGCGTAGTGGTCATTTTGGAGGACACACAGAGGCCAATTGCGGAGGCATGCAGCCTCCAAAATGGCCGCCAGGCCACTGGGAGAAGGCCAAAAACTGGCCAAAGAGCCGGCCGAACCAACCAGAGGGGCCTATAAAGAGAGCCAGTGTGGGGAAGGAGAACCTCCAGGGAAAACCCCTCCCCCCACCTCCTTCAGGAACTGCCCCGAGGGGGAGTAAGGTAAAAAAACAATTACTTTTCTTAAAAAACAACATGCGCGAACATTCACAAACCCCCGAACAGTCTGGGGTCGGACCGAACAGGGGGTGGTTCAACATTGAACCTGTTTGCATACCCCCAGCGGACACCCACCACCACCACCTCCAGCAACTCCCTCAAAGGGAGTAAGGGTAATTCTTTTTTCTTTTAAACCAAAAATGTTCGTGAACCCCTTGAACAGTTGGGGAGGTGTTCGGTCCAGGATCAGACCAAACGGGATGATTAAGTTTGTCCCCGGACTGTCAAACAGGTTCGATATCGAACTTATCGAACGTCGAACCTGTTTGCACATCCCTACCTTGTAACCAGATTTAGTGTATACCAGAGGCCTTTAGTGTACAACTGTAGCCCTCCAGTAGATGCTGGACTATGAATTCCCAACCTCTGTGGCTAGTGGCCATTGTGGCTGGGAATGATGGGATTTGTAGTCCAAAAACAGCTGGAAGACCACAGTTTGAGACACCTGCCAATTGAATCCCTGCCCCACGCTCTTCATGAGTACAGCAACATCTGGAGAGATGTTGCCAGGAGAGAGAAATGCTGTGGCTAGGGAGAGTTCCTCTCCATGGTTAAGGACACTGATAAACACTGTACTCGTGGTCGGCCCAGAGGCAGAGCCATGTAGCATGTTGGTGCAGGGCTTCCGTGGGCTTTGCAGCCACATACACAGTGAGGAGAACATCGGAGCACGGCTCACATCTCAGTTCTGCCCCATATGTATCACCATTCAGGATGGTTGCAAAGAATATTTGAAGGCTGTTCACACGTTGCAAAATGTGATGGGCTTGAAAGAGTATTCATCTGGGTAGTAGAATGGATGGTGCTACTTCAGATTGTAGGTCAGGGATGATGTTTTTCATGCCCCCTTGGGTGAAAACACCCTCAAGTAGATAACTAGAATGACAGGGTTAGAATATTTCTCCTGGGGTGCTTTTTTTAACCTGCAGTAAGTACAGGGGCATAGCTAGGAGAAAGGGGGCCCAGGTTCGCTCCTCTCCCTGGCAGCCCCTCAGAGTCAGGGAGATAATGAAGCAAATGGGGAGGGGTAGAGCTTGAGGGCCCTCAGGAGCTGGGGCCTCCAGGTTCTTTGAACCCATCTGCTCAATTATAGCCACACCCCTGAGTAAGTATTTTATATGGCAGAGCAGTCCACAGTGACTGATTGATTAATTAAGTGCCGTCAAGTCGGCATTGACTCTTAGCGATACTGTCCCATTTTCCAGCCTCAGAAAGCTATCACCACATGTTGCTGCTTGTGTAAGGTGCTTAGCAAGGCTGAAGGAAGCCCTGGGTCAAGGGCTGAAGATGGCCCCTCCTGCCAGCACCACACACCCACCTGGATGGATGCACTCCGGTCATCCAAACCAGTCTGGCGCTGAACCGGTTTGGTGCTGAACCACATCCCTAATGTATATCACTCTCTAGGTTCACTGGAAGAAGAGCAAGCTATATGGGTTAGGAAAAGCAGCTGATATATTGACGGAAATTATTTGATGGAAATCCCACTGAAATTAATAGGACAACTTAGTCATGACTGCCCTATCCCATTAATTTCAATGGGACTTCCATCCATCACGTAGTTTAGTCTGGATGTCAGCCAACGTTCTGCACAGTGGTCACTTCTGATCTGGGCATTCAAATATCCTGTAATTCCTTTCTTGGGTGGTTTTGTGTGTGTATGTCCAAACGTTTTGTAGCATTAGCTTAGACTCCATGGGTAAGCGGGCCAGGAGAACTCCCATCCACAACCTCCAGGCATAGCAAGCCCCAAGCTCCAGGTGGAAGCAAGCTCCAGAGTGCTTGGCAAGGCCTCCCTCCCTCCCTCCCTCCTCACAGGGCCCCTCGCATCATTCATCGTAATCATAAAACATTCATTTGCGCTTCTGACCAATTGGAAGGCCCTCCTGGGAGGCCATAAAGTGGGGGGTGTCAGGGTTATAATGAATGTAAATGCCAGGTGTTTAAGCCGGGTAATGGGCAATTTGCAACTCTAAGCAATATGCACAATAAGCAAACCTCACGTTATGGCACCTGATAGCGGCACGATGGCCGTTCGGAGAGAATGAAACATTTTACGACCTCTATGTGGCCCTGATCTCATGATCTAATAATAGTCCAGACAAAATTAGTTCCTGCTATAATGCGTTGGAGTGTTAGGGGGTGGAATGCTCAGAGAGGGGCAGGCAATGGTGGCGGTGGACAGAAATTATATATCAGGTGTCTGAGCCCGAGTTGCAAAGGATCAAACAGGGAATTGCAAAGCTGGATGTTCTATTTAAGACAATAACCTTCTGCCGAAAGTGAAGAGGTCAGAGCTGGGCCTTTCATAACAAACTCGCCCCACTGAGCCCTTTCCCAGAAGTTGGCGGCGGAGAAAATAAAAATAGGACAATCCTTGGGAAAGGCTCGATTCGCAGGCAGCAGCCAGCACCGAGAAACAGATGCGACTAAAGCTTCTTCAATAAACAGCAGCTACTTCCCTCAGAGTTTTGTTACATCCCACTCAAGGAAGATCTATGCAAGCAAAAGTCAAGGTGGGGACATGCATTTGCCAAAACATAACCTCATCACACATGTATGCAATAGCAAAGTTACTTTTCATTGGTTGTGATCTCAGTGGTCTGTAGATCACTAAGGCAGCTGATGAGAGTTGAAGATGACACGAGAGAGTGTTTGTGGCATGTATGTGCAACTACCCCTTGGTGCTATTTGGGCTGGGCATTCGGGCACAAGTCCAGAGCCCCCACAGCCCCCCATCCCTAGTGTGTGAGGGCAGCCGAGACCTGTCTATGGAAGAGAGCAAAGAGCATCTTGAAAGGTCCTTGCCCTGAGTCACTGAGCTGACTTGGCCAACTTCTTCTTTCTTCCCCGCTTCTCCTCTTGAGAGAGAATTTGTTCCGGCTGAAAGGCAGCAGCCAGGTGAGCCATGGGTCACAGGATGAGCCAGGTTCTTGCCCAGAAGCCAGTCTGAACTACAACTCCTAGGCCCCCTTTCCGTGCCTTGAAGGGCTGGGCTCCCAAAAGGCTGCTGCAGAATATTTATTTATTTATTTGATTTATAGACCACCCTTCCAAAAATGGCTCAGAACATTCTGGTTGCTGCCTGAAAGATACAGGTTAGGACACACGTCCAAGGCGGGGTGGTCATCGCTGAATGTGATGGAAGATTCATGATGCGCCACCACCTTGAGTTTAGCTGGCCTACAGTTCAGCTGGCCCTCTTTGCTCTCATCTTATTTGTCTATTAGTTTCTTATGGTTATTTATTCTTCTATGCAAACTGCTTTGAGAACTTGTATTAATTAGGGGGCTCCTATAACAAGAGAGAAAGACCAAAGAATGACCAACATCTATTTGCCTGAGATAACCATGGGACAAAGACCTGAGTGTGTGTCCCATGAAGAACAATGATTTTTCCTTGCCTCCTTCAGTTGTCTGGTAAAGATGTTGCTTCTAGTCAAAGGACATTCTGCAATGTCCCATTTGCATAGAGGTAGTTAACTCAGGACTGACATCTCTGGAACAACATCCTCTGAATCTTGAGTATTCAGAGAGATGATGTATACTTGTTTAAAAACAAGTTCAGAGGAAGTGTGTGATCTGCGAGTCTGGGGGTGTTATGCAGATGGGGGAAGAGGCAATGACTTTGGGTCAGTTCCTAAATTTGAAACTCGTGCAGGGAATGTGGTGTGTATTCCAGCGATCATGATCACAGTAACATAGGTAACATAGGATGCTGCCATATACTGAGTCAGACCATTGGTCCATCTAGCTAAGTGTTGTCTACACAGACTGGAAGCAGCTTCGTGAAGATTGCGGGCAGGAATCTCTCTCTCAGCCCTATCTTGGAGAAGCCAGGGAGGGAAGATGGAACCTTCTGCTCCTCCCAGAGCAGCTCCATCCCCTGAGGGGAATATGATGATTTGATGATGATGATGATGATGATTTTACATTTATATCCCGCTCTTCCTCCAAGGAGCCCAGAGCGGTGTACTACATACTTAAATTTCTCCTCACAACACCCCTGTGAAGTAGGTTAGGCTGAGAGAGAAGTGACTGGCCCAGAGTCACCCAGCTAGTATCATGGCTGAATGGGGATTTGAACTCGGGTCTCCCCGGTCCTAGTCCAGCACTCTAGCCACTACACCACACTGGCTCCCATATCTGACAGTACTCACATGTGGTCTCCCATTCAAATGCAGCCAGGGCAGACACTACTTAGCTAGGGTGACAAGTCATGCTTGCTACCACAAGACTGGAAGCAATGTTGGGCGCAAGCCATTTTTGTTGTATTGAGGTGAATTGTTGCCATGAAGCAGCAGCTGTAACTTGGAAGGAACGACAAGCTCCAACTTTCACTTCCGGCACATGCAGCAATGGGTGGGGTGCACATACACACCACAAACACGATCATATCATCTTCCTTCCCATCCAGGCACTTTCAGGACACCCCACAGGAAGGACGTGAGCTAATCAAGACACGTTGGCCAATCCAGATATGTAGACATTGAGGTTCTTCACACCATCAGTGTGAAGAGCCTTAAAGGGGTTTGTGGGGAGAGTGGGCTTAGCCCACTCTCCCCACAGATGAGCAAAAGGCAGCCCTGGGCAGCAGGATCAACCGCCCACACGACTGCCGGCTCCGTCACAGAGCCGGCGGGGGCTGCGCGGATCGGGGGCCGTGCAGCCCGCAGAGGTTCCAGGATGCCCTGCGTGAGTGTGCTGGGCATCTTGGAGAGACCCCCGAGCCGAGGGTCTACTCATGTGTTGCCAGGTGCAGCAACAACACATGAGCAAAAAGAGGAGGTTAGTGGAGTGCTCGCTCTGAGGGGGAGGGGTAAGTAGCGAGGTTTGCTATCGGGAGCCGCGCGGTCCCCGTTGCAGCACACGGTCATCCCAAAGCAGGCTAGGCTCCCTTAGCCCACTTTTGGGCGACTGTGAGAATAGCCTCACTGATGTGATGCAGCTCCTGGGATTGGGCCCCTCTGTTCCAGACAGATGTGGTGATGTGGGGGGCGGGGAGAACACTTCTTTGAAGATGGGTAGCGTAGAGGGGCAGCTCTGCCTTCTTGTGCTCAAAACAGCAACACCATTCACTTCTTCTGAAGCACCAACACTGCAATTTCACTGCATGTGGAAAATCCACAGAGATTTCCCCTTTCCCCCACAGCTTTCCTTGTGGCAAAAATTGCCCAGTTCAGGCATTCTTTGGCCCTTTTCGGGCCTTTCCCCTATTTCGGCAGCCATTTTGGAGGCCACCACACATGTGCAATGGACCCTTGCATAGCTGAGGTCATCACACCCCTAACTCATAGCAAACATTTTGATGTTGGGAACGTACCAGTCCGCTTTGCTTGAAATTCGCTCTGTGCAAGCATTTGCATGGCACACAAAAGCTCCTGGGGAAATGTGGCTCTTAGGTATTTTTTTCAGCTGGGAAGTAATATTTTTCACCCGATTTGCAAGATAGTCTAAGCGTAGCAAATTGGCTCCTTTCCTTATTGCGACAGAGCAATATTGCACAATCCTCTGGAGAGACACTCCTGTGCAGGTCTTCCAAAACCTGTCAGAGAGTGTCAGGAGTCAAAATCTATTCTAGGTAATAATGAAACTGATGTCCCTAAAAAAAGGAGCATTTTGGAATTCACAAGCAGCAAAGAAAGAAACAGGGGAAATTGCAATGCTTCAACTTTCAGCAATTTTAACCTTTGTTTCTTACTTCTTGACACTTGTTAATTGCTCCTATATTTATACATATTCTAAAAAGGAGAGAGTGAACAAAAAATGTATTGTGCAAAACAGACAAGTACACGCATGCCAATTACACCGCTACATAGATCTGGCTATTGAGTGGCCATTGTACAATTCATTCATTTCAAGGAAGGGAGAAATGAGCTGATTATTAGAATCTTAAATCCTCAAGCTCTCGATTACTGTAGAGAAATCATTCCTTTGGGGCTAAATTATTTCATGCCCATAGCTGCATTCAGATGGGAAGTTTGAGCAGAACTTTCTCCTGAATGTTTTTGTTACTGGAAGAATGGGGGAAAATACAGTCCAATGGGCAATCCAGTGCTTATGTTAATTCAGTGATGGTTCAATCAACTGTGTTCGCACATGGCTTGTTTTGTAGATCTCAGAGCAATCTAAGGAGTGAGTCAAGTGTGAAGGAAATTGAGATTTTTTTTCCCAAAAAAGAAAACCTACTTTCCAATACTGAAAACACTTTTCACCCCGAAACCTGCTAGCTTTCTTCCAACAGGTTCCATCATTTAGCAGAATAAAGGTCTTTTCATTTTGCAGGATGATGCATCTCAAATCTTGCAGAAGATTGTCCAAGGGCTACATAATTGGTATGTTGAGATGGTGAGTGAAGGGTATAATCCATATGCAGCTCAGCACATTGTCATGAGACGGTGGATGGGATGGTCATGTCAAACACTGTTCAGCCACCGATCCTTACACACAAGTGCATTCATTCCAGTGGTGGATACCATTCTCCAGTAATGCTCCCTGCTTTGCCCTTAACAGAAAAGGTTACCAAGATGCATTAAAAACTCTCTTGGATCAAATAATGAAAACACAGGGACAGGCATTTATTACACTGCCCCATTTGGTGGACCACATACACTTCAACAATCCCTATTCCCCATGGGCTATCCATATTTTCTGGTACATGTTTCTTGTGAAATGTGCCTGTTTTGAGAACATTTTGGAGATGCTTTTTAAACTGCATTCACACATGTGCTAACTTCTCCTCCATATGAAAACAGCTTATCAACATCTGAAATGTTGCAGAATCTGGGTAACTTCTCCTCCAACCTTGTTTCCACACAATCACTTCTATCCAGATTTCCCTCCTCCCTTGCTTCCACACAACCAAAAATTGGGAGCCCATATAGCTCCCAAACCCAGGTAGAACACAGTTTTTGATTGTGTGAATGACCTCAGGGTATGGAAAGTTGAGAAGAGTCTAAAAATGTAAAATTGAAGGAAGGGGACTGAACATTCAGATCCTTCTGCTGATGTTTCTGAGCTTTGCATTTTCTGACTTGGACATACAGATTTGATTCTGGACACTTTGCAATGCTCACCATTTATTTAGTTATATTAAAGTACTAATGGGTGTCACAGATGTTAACTAAAAACAGATGAAAATATAAGCCCAGCTAGTGGCCATCGCTACGTTCTGTGGTAGCAAGCACATTTGAAAAAAAGTCTTTGGATTCCCAGCATGTCTAATCTCTTAAATTTCTGCATTTTCCCCCACACAGTGAAAACGCTTTGGTGGGGTGGGGGAGAGAAGTTGGATTTTGTGGCAAGTCCTGCCCCCAACAAATATCACATACTCTGTCTCCAGTCACGTTCACATGTAATGTGGAACCGTGGGTCCAATGGACCTGCGGTTCTGCTCCCCAACCCAGCCCAATCTCCCGCAGGCATCTGGATGAAATGGAGAATGGGCTCTCTGCATAGAGGGAGACTGCAAAGAGGAGCGGGAGCTGGCTGTGTGGGCTGCCTCCTTGCTCAAAGGACAGCCTGTATAGCCAATCATGGACACAGAGAGGGAGGAGCTTCCTCCCTCAACTCTGGTTAAAGTGAATGCAGCCACCAGTTCTGCATTTGCTCATAACATTCCCAAACACCAACCTCAGCTTTGAGCAGTGAAACTCACTAAAAGCCAAGGGTTCACATTGGAGTTTGTGGAACTTCCAGTCACTTTCCAAATGGGACCAGAGTTGCACACATTTGGAGAGCTGGTTTTGTGGAAGCAAGCATGACTTGTCCCCTTAAGCTAAGCAGGGTCTGCCCTGGTTGCATATGAATGGGAGACTTGATGTGTGAGCACTGGAAGAGATTCCCCTCAGGGGATGGAACCACTCTGGGAAGAGCAGAAGGTTCCAAGTTCCCTCCCTGGCAGCATCTCCAAGGTAGGGCTGAGAGAGATTCCTGCCTGCAGCCTTGGAGAAGCAGCTGCCAGTCTGTGAAGACAATACTGAGCTAGATAGACTAATGGTCTGACTCCGTAAATGGCAGCTTCCTATGTTCCTATGACATAACAGTTTGCAAACCTCTGCCCTTGCAATTCCAGATCCATGTTACATACGGATGTGCCCCCACCCCAACTGTTAACACAGTTCCTGTAGTGCACACTTTGTGTGTGTGACTAAGAACAATAGGGCACCGACTTTTGCTTAATCCTTAATCACTCATATAGAGATTGGTTGCATACACTTGTTTGGTGATGTGTGGCTTTAGTGAGCAGAGCTGCAGCTCCAGAATGAACTGACATTTCTCCAAAGGGAAATCTCAAGAAGAATTCAGGAACCTGAAAGGTTCCTCCAAGGAGAAAAATGAAATGCAAAGAGGAATTTCAGGGTTCCTCTCAAGGAGACACACTGGAGATTTTTTTTTTTTAAGATGGTTCCTCCATGTTGCTGTATTATAATGGCACAGTTATGGTTTAGATAAGGAGTTTCTTCAACATTCCACCCTTATAAGCCCAAAACATTCTATTTCTTATAAAATCAAAGTATCCACCCAATCCCCATGATATGCATGAATAACAGCAAGAGGGCCCTGTGTGGTCCTTGCTATGGATCTTCCCCAAAGCTTGCCACAGACTGCCTTTTTGAGGGGGGCATATGCAGCCTTATAGAACAGGGTTCATTCAGCCCTCCATGGCAGCGACCACAGAGTGGTCCATCAGAGAGACATCTTCAGTCTCTGGTATTTAGGCCAAGTCCCAGGTCCAATAGGTCTGCTTCTGTCAAGGCAGCCCCAACCTATATTGGTTTTCCCCGTGGCCATCTTTAAATCGGTGTCATGCTCCACTGATCGGCTGATCTAATGGAGAGGTCAGTTTGAGAAGCACACGGTAGGTAGGCAAGGAAAGGGAGAGGGGGTCGTTTCTCTTCTAATTGCTTGCCTTTTGCTGGAGAAAAAAAAGGAAGAATGAGAGAGAATCCTTCTTGAGAGAGCACTTTTCAGAAGTTGAACAGATTTCCGTAACTTCTTTCTCCCCTAGGCTTCATTTCCAGACTTAGCGGGTCTTACCGGTGATTATTGAACTAAAGACAATCCTGGGATTGCAAATAATTTGGTCCCTGACTCGGCAGTTTTCACCTCTAATTTCCTAAGCATCTGTCATCTAGGCCACAACCTATTCCCACCCCACACCCCACCAACATTGCTGAGGCAGCATCTCTGCAATTTGGGGAGGAAATGGGAAAGCAAGCAAGTGGCGTGCTGTTGAAACAACCATGGGGCAGCAAACGAAAACCACGAGAGTTTGTGAGAGAAGTTCTAAGAGCTCGCTGAAGGTTATTAGACATATGAAGCTGCCTTATCTGGAACCAGATGACTGCTCCTCCTGGTCCTGAGCGGCCTACTCTGCCTCGCTAAGGCAGGGCAGCCCTTTTGTGAGGCATGGGGAGGCTGTTGCCTCAAGCAGTGGGGTTACTGAGGTGCCAGGAGGGCAGCTAGATCTCTCCCCCCCCCCTCATTCCAACTGCTGCTATCAAAGCAGCTCTTTGGGACCTATCTGAGTGGTGGGAGAAGAGAAAGGGCTGCGCTGTTCTCCTCATACCCCTTGCAAAGCTTGCAAGAATCACAAGAGGCTGTTGGCAACCTTCCCTGCTCCTCACCACCCACACAACTTTCAAGGTTGCAAGGGTCAGTTTTGAAAAGGGGGAGGGATTCAAAGAATCCATCACGCCCAGCATCTGGGCGCTACTGAGCATCTGCGAGGAGCTGATGAATCCCCCCCACCCTAGTTGGGGCTCCTACCTCTGCCAGCCACTTGCATCCGCCACCACCAGCTGCCTCCTTTAGCCATTTGCCCAGATCCACTCATCCTCCTTCCATTGGCTGTGCTCCCAGCTAATGGAAGGAGGATGGGAGGAGCCAGGCAAGGGGCTGAAGGAGGCAGCAGGTGATGAGAGTCCTGGCCTGGGGGAAGAATGAGTGGGGAGTGTGCATGTGCAGTGCCACAGTTGCGCGGGGGGGGCATGAATGGGGAGCCTGCCCGTGTTCATGAAGTGAACCCCTCTCCCCTTACTATGTGGAGGAGAGCTGGTCTTGTGGTAGCAAGCATGACTTGTCCCCTTAGCTAAGCAAGGTCTGCCCTGGTTGCATCTGAATGGGAGACTTGATGTATGAGCACTGGAAGAGATTCCCCTCAGGGGATGAAGCTGCTCTGGGAAGAGCAGAAGGTTTCAAGTTCCCTCCCTGGCTTCTCCAAAATAGAGCTGAGAGAGATTTCTGCCTGCAACCTTGGAGAAGCCGCTGCCAGTCTGTTAAGACAATACTGAGCTAGATAGACCAATGGTCTGACTCAGTATATGGCAGTTTCCTATGTTCCTATGGCCCTGGAGATGGCTCCCACCAGGGCATGGGGCAAGGTGTCACAATGCTTTAGGTGGCCCCTAGGCTGTGGATCCCCTAGTTCTCAGCCAGAGCCTCTTTCCCTCCTCCTTTCCCTCCTTTTTCTTTCAGACTCCACCCCCACCCTCTCTACAGGATCCCCCCTGGGACAAACGCCCAAGGAAGGAAACACAAAATATTACTAGACAGAATACAACTCAAAACCCCTCCATCCCACCCACGTGCAAGGATGATTGGTCTGATGAGCTGGTAACTCAGCTTTTGCACTCATTCAATTGGGAAGCTTCCACAAGTTCCTTGGAAAGCACGTAGGATATAAATTCCTAAGTAAATAAAAGCATAAAGCCTACCAGAGAGAAACCCTCCTTTGAAGAGTCACAAAAAACATTCCTGCTTGCAGCCTTACTCACCATCCAATGCCATTTAGGGCCTTTTTTCATGAGCTCACGTTGGATGGGGGCCATTCGAGTTCTGGTTGATTTATCCAGAACTGTTTTCCCCCCACCCTCTCCTCGCCAGTACCATGTGGCTCATGCTGTTTCCTTAAGCCTCTCAGAAGCCTTACAGCTTCTTGAGAAAGGGCCCATAGTTCAGTCACATGCTGAAAGCCCTGGGCTCAACCCTGGCAGGCAGCATCTTCAAGCAAGGTAAGTAAAGACCCTTGTTTGAAACCTTGGGGAAGTACTGGTTGGTGCACAGACAATACTGGGTTAGCTTGACCAATGGGTCTGACTCACTATAAGGCATCTCCCTAGGTTCAGAATATATTTGAGTATAGTCCCCCCAAAAACGGCTTCTTGGTTCTATGCAATAGGGGTCTGGGGTAGTCTATGGTTGAGCTACCTGGAAAGAAAGTAAGCAATTTCCTTCCAGTCTTCCATCTTTACCTTGCATAGGCATCACTTCCGGGGTTGGGGGAGCACAATTATTTTTCACCTGGGGAAGATTATACCTCTTTAAAAGTGTTTGTTTTAAAATCAGAATGCTAACTTTTTTCAATAAGCATTTATATAGGATCTTAGGCTATTAAATAAGCTTTAAGAAGCTGTCCTACAGAGCGTGTGGATGAAATCTGTTGAATATAGAAGACTAATGAGCTTTGTTTCCCCCAAGGAACATGCGTGTGCCTCCTCAAGAGGCTATCCTCTATGTCAGCCTTCATTGATTTAACGGAGGGTATGATTTAAAATTGATTTAGCTATACCAGTGCAGCTGTGTAGATGCTCACAAATTGGCACAAGCCTAACATATCAATTTAACTTATTTCCAAAAGGAACAAGTTTGAACAAAAGGTGGAACGGGCTGGAGAACTCTAAGAGGGAAGTGGAATCTGGTGGCCCAGGTGAGCTGCAAGCTAGCCTGTCACATGATCAGATCTCATCATGGTAAACCATGGTCATTCTGCCTCAATACCCCCAAGGGCAAAATGGGGGAAATAAGGCTGGTCTTACTCAAAAGGCTGTTGTAAGGATTATTGGAATAATTATGCAAAGGGCCTTGAATGAAAGATGCTCATACAACCCCCCCACTACCAAACTGAAGTAACTTTTCAGTCCATGTTACTTCTGTAGCATTGACAAATATCTGCTTAATTAACAAAAGGGAGGACTTTGGCGACTTCTGAGATATCCCCTCCAATTCATCCTCTAAGCCACTCAGTACATATGGAAGTGACACTGAACACAGTGGGGCTTACTGCCAGGTAGGCATGCACTTGATCCAGTGGTTAACACTTTAAAAATGCCTAACAGCCAAATCCTACGGAGGTCTCCTTGGAAGTCCCATGGTATTATGGCAGGCGGTTACTCCCAGGTAAGCTCCACTAGCACTTCCAGTTTGCAGTGAATGCCTGAGATGGGCCATGGAGGGGATGCCTCAGAAATAGCCAGAGCCCTTTGTTTTGTTAATTAAGCAGATCTGTAGAGCTGCAGAACAGCTTAGTTAACAAAACAAAGGATTTTAGCCAGGTATTTCTGGGAATGCTGAACAGCTTTCTTTTGAGCCACTCAGTACAATTTGGAAGAGTATAAGACTCTTGAGAAATTGAAGAAGACTCTCAGTGGGGAAGATACTTGCCTAGGGAGGAAGAGGTTCGAATCCCCGCTGGTATGTTCCCCAGACTATGGGAAACACCTATATCAGGCAGCAGTTATATAGGAAGATGCTGAGAGGCATCATCTCATACTGCGCGGGAAATGACAACAGTAACCTCCTCCTGTATGCTACCAAAGAAAACCACATGGCTCCGTGGTCACCAGGAGTTGACACTGACTTGACGGCACAACTTTACTTTACTTGAGAAAACTTAGTCATGGATAAGGGGAGAGGTTGGTGTGTGGATTGGTATATAAGAACAACCCTGCTGGATCAAGCCCAAGGCCTATCTATCTATCTATCCAGCCAGCCATCTCTCTCTGTCTCTCTCTCTCTCTCTCAAGCAGTGGCCCACCAGTTGCCTCTGGGAAGCCCAAATGCAAGAGCTGAGAGCATGCCCTCTCTCCTGCTGTCATCCCCCTGCAACTGATATTTAGAAGAATCCTGCCTCTTAGGCCTATAGCCACCATATAGTTGTAGTACATATCCCTAGGGCACCCAATTTCTTCCTTTCCTCCATGTAGAGAACTGCCCATTTATTCCTACTTCCTGTCCTTCAACCATGTCAATCATGGTTGACCGTCAGCCATAGCCACCAGCTTGGGAGGCTTTAAAAGGGCCTTGGACAAATTCATGGAGGACAGGTCTATCAATGGTGGCTAAATGGAGGAAAGAAAGAAATGGGATCCCTTAGGGATCTGTACTGGGAGCAGTGCTTTTTAATTTGTTCATAAATGATCTAGAAGTTCGGGTAAGCAGTGAGCTGGACAAATATGCAGATGACACCAAAATTTTGTACTGAAAAACAAATCAGAGTGTGAGGAGCTCCAAAAGGAACTCCACTTTCCAAACTGGGGGAGTGGGCAACAAAATGGCAGATGCGGTTCAATGTTAGCAAGTGTAAAGTGCTGCTTATTGGGGCAAGAAAACCCAGCTTCACATAGACGCTGATGGGGTCTGAGCTATCACTGGCTGACCAGGAGAGGGATCTTGGGGTCGTGGTGGACAGCTCATTGAAAGTGTTGACAGAATGTGCAGCAGCTGTGAAAAAGGTCAGTTCCATGCTAGGGATCATTAGGAAGGGGGCTGAAAATAAGAATGCTAATATTATAAAGCCCTTATACAAAACTATGGTGCGGCCACATCTAGAGTACTGCGTACAATTCTGGTCACCACATCTAAAGAAGAATATTCTAGAACTGGAAAGGGGGCAGAAAAGGGCAATCAAGCTGATCAGGGCCTAGAGCATTGTGCAGGTGCGGCAGCCTCCCAAATGGCTGCTGCGCTGAGGGGAGAAAGCCAAAAACTGAACAAAGAGCAGCCGAATGGATGATTTCTGCAATAAAGGAGGCCGGTGGGGGGAAGCTCTGTGGACACCCCCACCCCCGCCACCTCGGACAACTCCACTGGAGGGGGTAAGTGTGTGTGGGGGGAAATATATGTGTGGTAAGTGTGTGGGCCCTGGAGATTTGTTCGTTTCCGTTTTTTCCAGACAGTTTAGAACATCATCTCTTGTCACTTCTATCTGACTCAATTCTTTAGCCTCTGTCCCCAAAAAGCGTGGTCCAGGAACTGGTATAAACTCAGTATCCTCTGCCGTGAACTGATTGCCAAGAAATTTAGGATGAACAAAAGGAAGTATTTTTTCACAGAACGCATAATCAACCTATGGAAGTCTCTGCCACAAGATGTGGTGACAGTCAAGAGCATGGATGGCTTTAAGAGGGGTTTGGATAAGTTCATGGAGGAGAGGTCAATCAATGGCTACTAGTCGGAAAGCTATAGGCCACCTCCAGCCTGAGAGGCAAGATGCCTCCAAGTACCAGTTGCAGGGAAGTAACAGCAGGAGAGAGGGCATGCTCTCACATCTTCCCTGTGGGCTCCCAAGAGGCATCTGGTGGGTCACTGTGTGAAACAGGCTCCTGAACTAGATGGGCTTCCTTGGGCCTGATCCAGCAGGGCTGCTCTTATGTTCTTATGATGACTCCTGGTACTAGTGTTATGCGAGAGAGAGAGAAATTTCTCTCTTTCGGCCTGATCCAGCAGGGCTGTTCTTATGGAAGGACCTTTTCCAACTTGAAACATGCACAGGACTGGACTGGGAGGCAACTGGAAATGGGAATTATGATGATTCATTAAAAAAAAATTATTATCCACCAAGAGGAGCAGTCCTCTGAGTCTACCACTTTGGCAAAATAACAACAACAATAACAATAAAGTTACAACTCTCTAACTTTTGCCATTTATGAGTGGAGAGGTGCAGTTTTTGCAGAGCAAGGATGCAATTAATTGGTGGTGGGGGGACTTTGGGGGATGCTGAAAAATGGCAAGGACATGGGTGTGGGGAGAACATTTTCCTGAGCCTTGTATTGGCAGGAGGTAGGGGGCGGGGAATAGCCCAAGTTCTGATTTCTTCAGGAAAAAGAGCTCAGATCATTTCTAGGTCAGTCCAAGCTGAGCAAACCTGCCCGTTTCTGTCTGACAGACTCAGTGGCTCAAGATCACTCACAACTGAACAGGATTAAAACCTGGTTTTCTGCAGTTCCTCACAAGCACTTTAGTGCCCTGCTTAGCTTTTTACATCTTGCTGTGTTTAGTAAAGTCAAAAAGAATTATGCAGAACAACAAATGTTGCAGAGTAAATTATGCAAAAGGAGAAACACAATGCATATTTTCCCTATTGTGCATCGCCTCTGCACATCACAGAATTTAGGTTTTCAGGTGCAGAATTTTGCTAGAATCATATCCCTTAAAAAAAAAAAAATCACAGCATACTTGCAACCCTGAATATATGGATATGTTTAGCCTGAAGGAGAGAAGTCTAAGGAGAGATATAATCATCATCTTCAAATATTTGAAAAGAAGTCACACCCAGGAAGAGGAGCAGGTTTGTTCTTCATGGTCCTGGGGGTTAGAACTAGAATCAATGGGTTGAAATGGCAAGGAGGCAGATTCAGGCTAGACATGTTGGGGGCAGAATCTTAATAGTAAGGGCTGTTCAACAGCGCAACAGTCTGCCTTATGTAGTGGCCAACTCTCTTTCCCTGAAGGTGTTCAGACATCTGTCACCGATGTTGAAGCAGTTTCTTGCCTCCAGCAGGGGAGAGTAGAAGACCTCTAAGGTCCTTTCCAGCTCTAACGTTTTACATTTCTGTGAAGATAGACCATGTTAGAACAATCATCTGACTCGGCAGAAGATTACGGTACTATAGTCCAGGGAAAGTTTCATTCACATGGAAAAATACCGCCAATTCTGCTGCTATCTCAATATTAGCCACTTAGCCACAGTTATAAAGCAAATCCACAGAGGTCCCTCCCCGCTTCGCTCAATACATTCTTCACAGGTCAGTAATCTGCATTTAAAGGGCGCATCTTGTCCCAGTGTCCAGCATGACTTTTTTTTCCCAATTAGCTTTCATTTGCTTCCAACAGAGTACACATGGCTGCTCTCGGAAACTCTGAGCTTTTCAAAATGTCTCTTTTAACCAGCTTAATGAAAAATGACAGATGATGAATTCATAAGTATGCGCGCGTGTGTGAAAAGAAGAAGTCGTCCTGAATGCTGTAACTGGGGGAAAAAATGCTTCCGTAACTAGATTAGGCAAATCAGAGAAAAATGCAACGTCCTCCCTTACATTTTTTTTTAATTTGATGGACTACAAATAGGTGGTTGATCCATTGCTGGGCATTCCATACGTTTGGGATGACTAGAGAGCAGTCCTAATAAAACTTAGCAGTGGTCAGAAGATGGAGTTTTCACGATAGGGCTAAACTAAATATTTGCTTCAAAATATACATTTCCCCCCTAAGGGAGAGTTGCTCAGTGACTATACTCAGATCACTTGAAAAATTAATTGCTGTGCCATTTTCTGCAAGCACTTTCCTGCTGCTGTCCTCAGTGGCGCCTTCCTCAACAAAACGGCACGGGTCTCCACTCCAAAGCAGATGCACATTCATCTACAACGGTGGTCCTTAGAGGGCAGCCTGTCTAGGGAGCAACTTGAATGCTCCTCCGGGTTGCTGTGGGCAGCCCTGTTGCTGCTACTGATGTGAAGAGGTTTTACAGACAGAACGTCTGTTTGTATCAGTGGCAGTGCATCAGCAGTGTCCACTAAAGAAGGATGCCCGAGGGAGCATTCAGGTGGATCCCTGGAGCATCACGCCATGGACATAGCCATGCTGGATAGCTGCATGCCGGCATCTCTGCTTGGATATGCATGGTCATGTCATCTGTAGGAGTGATGCGGCCACCTACTGGGAAGGATTGGTCTTTGAAACATCTAAACAGTCAAGCCGTCCACAGTCAGAAATATTAACCTTTTAGTAAATATACACCAAGAATGTCTTACCTTCACATCCACTTCCCCACTCTGTTTAGGCCGGGGAAAGATGTCGCTCCATTATCCGCAGCGCAACCAACATTTTGAATCCGTCCTCCCAAAATGGAGTCGAAACCCCCCACCAATTAACAGAGACGTCTTTTTCTATAGAAAAAGCAGCTGTATAGAGCCCCAATCTAGCCTGGGTCTTGTGGTGTGAGGGAAAGTAGTTTAATGCCTTCCCCCACACACTGCTTTCCCACTGAAAACTGTACAACACCCCAATGGGGCTATTCACCCTGATTTTTTGTTGTTGTTATGTGACACTGAAAACCAGAGCAAATAGCAGCTTCAGCGGTGTGACTTAGTGAGAAAACAGCATGAAGGAAACGAGTTTGCTCCCCACACACCAAGGCCCTTCCACAGATGCACCCTGCCCCGAGAGAGGCTTTTGCTATCAAAAGCAAACATGGCCAGTCCCAGGAATGGTATTCAGGGCCCTGGACCACCCCAGCAGTCACAACCACGTTGGCTTATTCTCCCTGCACTCCTGGAAGTGGAAGAATGACTGAAAGCCTCACACTCCACAGCTAAGGAGAGTGTCCCTCCCTTCTTCCCAGTAACTCCCATTCCATTTTTGACTTTTGCTAGAGACAATCCGTTTTATTGGTATTTAATAAAGCCCAACACTGGAGATACTTATGAATCAAGCCACATCACACATGAAGCCAGTGTGTGTGTGTGTGTGTGTGTGTGTAATTTCTAGCTAGCTGGAGTTATTAATCTGGCTTCGAGCCTGCTGCTGGATTTAATATATTAAGTGAAATTGCTGTCCCTTGCCCCTGTTGCCTTTGCGCTAAGACAACAACACACACACACACACCATATTAGATTCCATTTTTGTACATTTCAGATAAGGAGTAAATTAAATAATGGATGAGATTCCCATTAGCTCAAATTTTTGCTTATTTCAAGCATCCTCTCTCTCTTTCTCTAAAAAAAAGAAAGAAAAGAAAATCAAAATGACTCCAGCACTGAATATTTTTGCATTAATTTGGAAGGGGGTCTCTCCCCCCTCCCCGGTCTCTTCTTTGGAACTCATTAAATTTGCATTTACACATCTGACACTACTTTATGTCCAATCACATTAGAAGGAGCCGCTTTTGTCTCAACTGGCGAGCAAGACTTCTCTTTCTAAGTTGTGCGAGAAAGATCACAGAGCCCTTGAAACCTTGATCTAACTGCCCAGTGAAGCCTTTCAGTAGAGTTTTCCTTGGACTTCACTGCCCTCCAGATTAGGGGTGAAAACACTGTTAGAAGACAATGAACATGCTCATTTAATTTTAAAATGAAAGAATGAGGTCACCCTACAGTGGTGAGGACCGCACAAAGGGAAGTGTTAGGGCCATTCTCGATATGATGCTGCATCTCCCAGATTAGTCAATTGCATCTCCCAGATTAATTAATTATTTTTATTTATTTATTTATTTGATTTCTATACCCTTCCAAAATGGCTCAGGGTGGTTTACAATTAAAAAATATTGTTGCTGTAGAATACAAGTTGCTGTAGAATACAAGTTGCTGTAGAATACAAGTTGCATCATATCCACACCTTGCTGTACACTTTTAAAAGCCTGATGTGAAGTAGCCCTCAGATGATGCTAGCCAAAGCATTTGCAGAAAAAAGGGAAGACCAATAAGTCTTGGCAGGATCAAGTAGATGGAGTGGGACCAGGTTCAGGGCCATGGATGAGGTAGGAGAAGATTGACAGTAAAGGTGTTAAAACCAAGCTAGAAATTTAGAAATATCATATAGTACAGTCCTTTGATGATGTACCATCGCAGGTGGGAGGATTACATGACCAAATGCACCCTTCCTGTGAAAATTACCCTACTTTCCTGAAGGATTCTACTCTAGCTTCCTTTCTGATGTGCTAGTTCTCTACAGTCAGGGAAATTAAAAACAACAACTTCCCCACCTGTACCCAGAGGGACTATACCACATGGTGGGGTTTTTTTTTTGACTGTGCAAATCATAATGGAGCCCCATACATAGAAGTGAGAGACCAGAAAAGTTTGCAAGAAGTTGATCCATAAGGAATCAAAAATCATCATCGTGAAGAAACCTTTGGGGAGCCTATGAAACAAAATATGGTTCTTGGTCCCACAGACTGAGGAAAATCCCAAAGATTTCTCTCTGTCCATATGACTCTTTATTCCTCTTTTCTGAGCAAGCTGAAGTCAACTCAAGCAGGGCTTTATCACATGGTCAACTCATTCTCTGATAGTGTCTACATATCATGACATAATCCATCATATCCTTGAAATTTAAGGAAGCTGACAGCTTGTGGTGAACTAGAGAGGTCATGAAACAATCGCATACAACCGGAAAGTCAACCTGGACTAATCTTTTATCACATCAATGGTAAAGTCAAAATGGCTGTGTGAATTGGCTTTCAGTTTCCAGTCTTCAAAGTGAAGAATTCTGAATCTTTAGGAATGAGGTTTCATGTAAGAATAGTTGGTTTCAATTTATACAGCACTTTTAACACGTTAAGCGGTAGTTTTCCATCATTGTTATCTTACCCTTAGGAAAGTTTCCCTGACATTCAGCCAAAATTTTCCTTTGCTTAATTTCCTTCTACGATACCTAGTAAATTTCCTTTTGTACCTTCCTAAGCAGTTCATCTCCCTCTTCGGAGTTTACACCTCTGCAGATATATGGAGATGAATATCATCACTCCCTCAGCCATCATTTGGCCAAGCTATACATATTTGGTTCTTTAAATCTCCCCTCATAAGTCATTTGCTCAGATCCCTTCATCATTTTTGTTGCTCTTGTCTAAACTCCTTCCAATTTGCTAGCAGCTTCCGAGATGCTGAGACATGGAGCCTCCCCACCACTCAGGCTTTTTTTTTTTAATCAAGGCACAAAGGTCTTGAAGAGATGGATGCCACCATCTTGATTCTTGTATTTATGTGAGCCAGATTGCTTTCCTTCTCATCTTTTGCAAAAGACTCCCTCATGTCATTCTTTTTAAATCCTGTTGTCCCATGTAATCACACTCCAAAGCCAGCATTCCTCAGTGGCATTTTCTCCCTCCCCTTCTCTGATCTCAACTGGAAGGGGGAAGGAAGGGGGTTATGAAGCCACTCTCATCCTACTCTTCCCTTCCCTTTGGCTTCCTCCGTGTCCACAGGCAGTTGAGCCACCAGCAACTCTCTGCCTCGGCCTTGGCCTCCCCATTAGGTCTCTCATATGATTACCAGCAGTGACAGCATCTGCAAGCTAGTGTGGATGATGCTGTGATTTCTGGGTTGAAGTCTTGGGAGACCTCTCTGTGCTGTGCTGGTGATACCACGCATCCAGCTCACATCACTGGAGGGCACTGGGGGGCTTGCTCACTATACCCTGCCTCCCTGGCTCAGCCCCCATGGCCATAACCTTGGAAACCTCTCCTTAGCAATCGTGTGAGGTAAGTCATTGGCAACCCGACACCCCCTCCATTCTCTATTGCAGCTCCTCCAGTGCCTACTTTCAGAAGAATATCCATTCGGGGTTTTAAAAAAATATAATGGATATCCAGACTAACAAAGCATGTGTGGCACCTGAATAGTTCTGGTGCTGCTGCTGAGTTTCTGACTAAAGCAGCATCGGCACTTGCACTGGAGGAGGGGCAAATTTTGACAACCTCCCCTTCTTCCAGAAGTACTTTGTGACATCCAGAAAATATGTCCCTGAAGGCTGTGTGACCCTCAGGGACACATTTTCATGTGCCACAGAAATGGCATCTCTGTATGAGCTCTTAATCAGGCACAACCTCTTCCCCTATACACACACCCCTGAAGGTTTTCCTGTGAGGAATCGATGATTTGATATGGGAGTTTTTTATTTAGAACTTCTCACACCTACTCTTAGGTAAAATTCTTCTTGTTTCCCTCCCCCTCCACTTCCTGTAGTAGAGAATCAAGAGAGGACATATTTCACAGGCTTTACAGTATTCAAACAACTGCGCCTGATTACAGTGAAGTGCATCACTCACTTTAGAACCAAATTTACCCACACAAATGTGGTGTTCTTGCACTGTTTATTATGGGGAGTTATTGCTCTTAGACTGCTGACTCAGGAGCCCGTGTGTGAGGAAAGAGTTCTATATGTAAAACTGGAAAATCCTCGCACTGATGACACTCCTTATACCTGCCATCAAAAGGGGGAGAAGAAACCATCTAACAAGCAGAACAAAGCATCAAAAACTGGGCCTCTGAGGCTTCTATTTTTGGTGCAAGCTCGCATTGCATGAGGGGGTGAGTCATTTACAGCCTAGTCTGCAACCCACTTAAGCAGCAGGTTCCAAATGGATTTAAATCTATTGAAGTCAATGGGACTTACAGTCATTTCACACAATCATTCATTAAGTAATACGGTGAATACAGGTATATTTTTTCATAGAGATGGGTGAAACCCCAGGAGAAATTCTGTCCCCAAAACTATTTCCCTGACTGAATACAAAAGATATTCATGAAAAATCCACCGGGTGGGTTATTTGTTTGTTTGTTTGTTTGTTTGTTTGTTTGTTTCAGGCCGCCAGATGCACACCCATAATTTGCAACATCTAAATTCAGCTATAGGCTCTGGATGTTCTCCATATGTATATTCCAATCACAGTCACCCTACATCAGGGGTTCCCCACCTGTGGTACTCCAGATGTTGCTGAACGACAACTCCCACCTCCAGCCACAGTAAATTTGTAGCTGAGGATGATGGGAGTTGTAGTTCATCAACATCTAGCGCACTACAGGTTGGGAACCCCACCCTACATAATAGGTTTTGTAGTTCTGAGCCCACATAAGCAGATAGACATTCTTGTGTTTGTTAGTGCAGCGGAACTGAGGAATTCCTGAAATCCTCAATATCCCTGCACTTCCTGATCCCCAAGATAAGAAAATACAGTGCTGTGTTTCCTCATGAGCCTAAGCAAAAGTGTTCTGGAGATGAGCCCACCTCAATCCATCTAGGGGAGGAGAAGAGATCTGGAAGCTGAACTTCAAGATGGTTATGTATTTCTGACATGTGATGGCATGGCTAGCAAAAGAAAGCCTCGAGAGCAACCCAGCTAGATGTGTGTGCACACGTATGAAGGGTGGGGGAGAGAGATGGAGGAGGACCTACCATGGTCTACGTTCATACTGCCTCAGTCATGCTGCCTTTTGCAGCAAGCGGCTCCTGTCACACTGCATCTCATTAGGCCTGGAGGCTCAACGCAATGGAAATTCATGTTTAAATGAAAAAAACCTACATTGACCTTGGGAGCCCATGAAGACTACATTTTTAATAACTAGGGGGAAAGGAGTGTGGGAGCATATGGGGGGATGGCGACGGGTGGGGGGAGATGCAAAGTAGAAGGCTTAGAGCGAGTCGATGAAGGGAGGCGGAAAACCTCCGTGAAGTGCTTCTCCTTCTGATTCACTAGCCTTATTCAGATGCTAAAGAAAAAAGTAATGTGTGCCATTGAGTTGGTGTTGACTCCTGGCGCCCACAGAGCCCTGTGGTTGTCTTTGGTAGAACACAGGAGGGGTTGACCATTGCCTCTCAGCTTCATCCTATATCGCTGCTGCCCAATATAGGTGTTTCCCATAGTCTGGAAGACATATCGGCGGGGATTCGCACTGGCAACCTCTGGCTTGCTAGTCAAGTCATTTCCCCATTGTGCTATTAGGAGGCTACAGTGTGTAAAATGGGAACCAAGTCCCACAATGACTGTGTCGGTCATTTGCGGCAGCACGACGCTCATGGTCAGAAGGCCATTCTTCTGGAGAGGCGAACGCCGTAGCTGTGATGGTGGGCACTTCCCGATCATGGAAGCGCCCCTCACGAGACAACACCACCGCCTCTTCAGAAAAACACCCTTCTAACCATGAGCAATGGGTTGCCACGTAGAGCATCGCACTAATCATGTCTGAATAAGGCTGCCGCCAACGCCAAAGAAGCCTCCTTTCCAAGCTGGATCTGGAAGGAGCAAAGGGTTAGGTTACTTTTAATGCTCTGATGCTCCAGATGTCACATTTTATACACATGCACACAAACACACACACACACACACACACACACACACGTTTTGTATTGGAAGCTGGGAGCTAGAAAGGAGGCGTGTTTGTTGACATGGGGAGAAACTGCTCAGCCGTGTGTGAGTAAACAAAGTGCCTCCAGGAGGGGATTAGCACAGCTACTCTGCTGCATGCGTCCGTCCACGTGGAGCACACCACTCACTCTCCCTCCCTCCCTCCTTCTTCTGCACCATGTCAGCTGCAATAATCCACATCACTCTCTTACTCTCTCCAGCACGTTGAAAGGGTTTCGACAGAGCGTTTTACAACCATGCTGACATTTCAGCACACGAAGAAATTTAGGGACTCCACGGAAGTTAACTGGGAGATTACAGCGCACACAGAGTCCCCAGCCTGTTGGAAGATCTCTCGCCACATGACACAATTTATTTCCTTCGGGGGAAGAGCACATGAACAGGGTGTAGAAAGCTTGGCCAGGAGCAAACTGGGAACATTTTGTGTACATTCTGGAAAATCTCTCTGGCAATGTTGAAGCAAATGCAGATCTCAACTCCTGATTCTAGATTATCCTGGAGAGCCAGTAGAGGTTAGAGTAGCCCTCTCCAAAGGTTATGTTCAACACTCGCATAATCTGTGTACAGTGGACACAGGTACAATTATTTGTGGTGGCTTTGGGAGGCTGGGAGGGGGGGGGTTGGAGGAGCCCCTGCCACCATCTCTGCCTTCTCCGCCATCCCCGCCGGTGGGAAGCTAACAGTAAGGATTCCCTTTCTGCCACCCCAACATTAGGCTAGGGAATCCCCCTTTACTTGTATTAGCCCAAAGCTGACCTGCAAGCCAGCTTGGCCCAGCTTGATGGCCGAACCAGACTGGGCCCAGTTTGGCCGAGCCCGGGTCTGTTTTGCACACACTCCTGGCACTGTATTCCCTTCCTAATGATCCCTAGCATGGAATTTGGGCAGCTTTTTCACAGCCGCCACACACTGAGTCGATACTTCCAATGAGTTGTCCACCAGAATCCCAAGTTCCCCCTCCTGGTCAGTCACTGACAGCTCAGACCCCATCGGTGTATATGTGAAGCTTGGGTTGGTTGGTTTCTTTGCCCCAATGCGTACTTTAATCTTATGGAATTGATCCACATTTGCCAATTTGCTCCCCACTCATGCAGTCTAGAGAAATCCTTTTGGAGCTTCTCACAATCTGTTTTGAATTTCACTACCCTAAATAGTTTATTGTCATCTGCAAATCTGACCACCTCACTGCTTACTTAAATTTCTAGCTCATTTGGAAACAAATTAAAAGGCACTGGTCCCAGTACAGATCCCTGGAGGACCTCACTTCTTATTTCTCTCCATTGTGAAAACTGTCCATTTATTCCTACCCTCTGTTTCCTGTTCTTCCATCAGTTACCAATCCCCCAATGAGCCTGTCCCCTATCCCATAGCATTGGGTTTGAATCCTAGACCCATACTTTGGGTGGCTTGGACCCGTCACAAGAATCCAGACCTACCTGTTCCACAGCATGGTTGCAAGGATAACTCAAGGTAAGCTACCCTGAGTTCTTTCCTGGTATGAAGGGTAGAAATGCAACATCTTGGGGCAATGGGCACTTACGGACAGTTTAGTAGCTGTTCAGGCCCACAGCTAGATATATTGTGATGAGCGGGCCTACGGTTGAATTTCTAGGTGTCTAGGATGTGGTTTCACACATATACTAACAGCCAATGATTTGTCTCTGCTTGATAACTGGCAGATGAACGTGTGAAATGAGTCCCTTGAAAAAGCATGGCTAGACCTTACATGAACTCTGTCTGTGGTATTTGAGCTGCAAGGTCCCATTCCCACAAGCAAATCATCACCTGCTGTTGCAGTCACCAAGTGATGAATGTGCATGTGCGAACCAGCCCCGATTTAAGGTACAGATTTGAGACCCAGGGCGGAGACCTTAACCACTAGGCAACATTGCCAACAAGTCACTGGCTTGTATGTTATGTTTGACAGGTTAGTCTAGGAGCAGCTACAATGTCCCTGTTGCTGAGAGCAGAAAGGAGAGAAACAGTCTTAAATTTACTACAAGAGCAGATGCAAGCTAAATGCCACTTTATGAACTCCACCATTTATTGACTAGCCATGTTGTTTACTTGTGGGGAGGAGAGGCTGCCTGGTAATCACTATTTCTTCTTTCTCAGTTGCACATCAAGAGGAGACTCCCGTGTGCATTTTAATTGAGAGCAGCCAAGAAAATGAATTTCAGAGGGTCCTGGAGGTTTGGGAGCCTAGCCAGCCAGTGGCCACCAGGCTCTCAGGCACTGAAGTGGACCCCAAAATTCAGAGCGGGGGGAGTGGGGAAGGAGTGAGTGAGTACATGCATGCACCTGTATAGGGAGAAGTAGTACCCTGTGTTTCATGCACTCTTGCTGAGACACGGTCAGGTGAGAGGGAAAAATTTTAATTAAGAATATGCATATGCTGCTTTTCAGCAGAGAAGTCCTGAAAATGGTTTACGTTACAAAGTGACAAGAGGGCTCACCATCTGAAAAGAAACATATGGCAGGCACCAGGAGCTAACAGTGGAGGCACTGGCTGACATACTGTGCCATGTTTCGTGCAAATTATAATGCAGCATTTGTACAAGCACAAAAACTGCACAAGTTGGCCGTTATCTCCCATGGCGGTATCGTTGCGTGACTGCCTTTGTGCAATGTTTGTGCAAGAACACTCTTGCACAACTGTGAAAACACTACATTACAAGGTCCAGGTCAAGGTGTGCAGGTCAGGAAGAGAATCAGTTGCTCTCTCCCTGATCAACAGAACAGAACCAACCACCACTTTAAAAGGTGCCTCTTTGCCCAGCTGCCAGGGACTAAGATACTGGTCACATCATTTATAAATACTCTGTATGCACCAGTCCTGTTACGGCAGAGGGTAGCTAGGGGAAGGCATCAACAGTGACAGAGGATCCTCAGTCTCCGGCTGAACTGCCCTGTCTACACAGCTGAGAGGTCTGAGCAGTGCAGTTTTCATCAGGGGACTGGGATCTGATGGGTGGAACAATCAAGAGTGAACACCCTAGCTTGCCTTTGGATTTCCGTACAAGAGGGAATGCTAAGGAAATTAGACTGGCTATCTGGGAAACTGGGAGGAAGCCAGATGCAAGGCAAGTGAGGCGTTTAACCTAGAGCCCTCTTCAGATGTTATGAGCGCCCTGCTGCTCACAGCTTCAGCAGACAAAAGCGGGGAGGAAGTCCCACCACCGCCCTGCTGTCAATCCCCCCTTGTGCCAACACCAATTACATCCATCTGAAGGGGATGACGCCATAAGCATGGTTGCAGTGAATCTGTGAGCTGGAACCTGGTTTGATCCTTCCTAACCATGAACACCCAAGGCACTCATCACGTCTGAAGAGGGCTTAGGCCAGTTTCAAAAGGTGCGTGTTGCAGGAGGGCAGTGGGATTATATTTCCTCAGTGAGCCATGAAGCTCTAATATTCTCATTCCTGCCACACTGCTAGGATCGAGAAGTTCCAGAAGTTATTTATATTTTCTTCACCGTGAATGGATTCTGTTAATCAGATCCTAGTGTCTTGGGTGACCCTAGGGTAAGCAGTCAATACACTGTCTTAGTGCTGGGGGTCCCCAGATATTGTTAGACTCTCCAGCCACAATGGCCATTGGGGCCATGGATGCTAGGAGCTGGAGTCCAGGAACATCTGGGCCCCCAAGTTTGAGAACTCCTGCACGAAGATATGAATATGTGAAACCTGTGTCAAGCAGACCAGTGATCCATCTAGACCAGGGCAGCACAGCTTTGGCCCTCCTGCTGATGTTGGACTACAACTCCCATAATTCCTGACTACTGGCCACTGTGGCTGGGAATGATGGGAACTGTAATCCAAAAATATCTGAAGTGGAAAAGCTGTGAAGTCCTGATCTAGACCAATATTGAGGCCATTCACACAATCAAGAACTATCCAGGTTTGGAAGCTGTGTGCGCTCCCAATTTTTGGTTGTGTGGAAGCAAGATAGGAGGGAAACCTGAGTAGAAATGATAGTGTGGAAGCAAGGTAGGAGGGAAAACTACCCAGGTTTTCCTCCTACCTTGATTCTCACATTCGTGTTTTTCTACACAATCCCTTCTACCCAGGTTTTCCTCCTATGTTGCTCCCACACATCCCAACATCGGAAGCACACACAGCTCCCAAACCCGGACCAAACACAGTGCTTGATGGTGCGAATGGCCCCATTGTTGACTCCAACTGGCCATGGCTCTCCAAGGTCCCAGCACTTCCTCCTATTGTTGTCTGAATTTATCATAACTACTATTCTGGAACCATTTTATGTGCTGCGTTTTCATTCCAACTTCCTCCCGAGGGTGGCAATGGGGTTTCTCTTCATTTCAGGGGTGACTGAAATGCCGTGAGTGACCTTGTGCCAATGTTGTATGAGGATTTGAAGACACACCTCCTCTGTACAGGGCCAGCTCTCGATTCCAAGGGTCCCAAACTGCAGCCCTCCTGCAGATGTTGGCCTATGACTCCCATCATCCATAGTTACTGGCCACTGTGACTGGGGATGATGGGAGTTGTAGTCCAACAACAGCTGGAGGGCCACCGTTTGAGACCTCTGCTCTAGCCACTACGCCTCATTGTCTCTCACTGGCCGGTACCCAATGAGCTACCTCTAAGGACAGCAGAATTTCAATAGGAGCAGAGAATACAGCCAAGTTTTGTAGCTCAAAATGGGTTGCTGCCTGACATCTCCCTTTCTATGCAAGGCCTAACTGCTATTCAGCCAAGGGCTTCTTGTTCTGAACGTAGGACACCCAGCAAAATGAAAGATTGTCACATCTTTTTATCGCCTGTTGAAGGGAAGGTCAGGGAGAATGAAAGGTGGTGCTGGCATTGGTGCTCCCCTTGGGTAGAAGCCTCCCAAGTTGCATTTATGGCTTCATTTGGATCTCCTTTCCAGATCTCCTGGAGAGGAGATCTGGTCTTCTGGTAGCAAGCATGGCTTGTCCCCTTAGCTAAGCAGGGTCCATGCTGGTTGCATATGAATGGGAGACTAGAAGTGTGAGCTCTGTAAGATATTCCCCTCAGGGGATGGAGCCACTCTGGGAAGCGCATCTAGGTTTCAAGTTCCTTCCCTGGCAACATCTCCAAGATAGGGTGGAGAGAGATTTCTGCCTGCAATCTTGGAGAAGTCGCTGCCAGTCTGTGAAGACAATACTGAGCTAGATAGACCAATGGTCTGATTCAGTATATGGCAGCTTCCTATGCTCCTATCTTCCTTGAGGCCACACCCTTCAAATATAGACCTGGGCATCATTCTGGCCCTCATCGAGTTAATCTGTTGCAGCTCTTGCCACGTGTGCTGTGAATCCAGCCACTTGATGGATGGGTGTGTTTACTCACCCCCAAATCTCAAGCTTCCTGGCCCTTTCTGCCTCCTACCTAGCGCCAGCCGAGTCAGCAACTTCTCCCTCTATAAAATATACTAAGCAAGCTGCAAGTTTGCAGTCTTACCAAGATTTATGGGCAGGCCTTAAATGACAGAGGGGCTTTGCCCCTCTCTCTTTCCCTTGACTTTTTGTCCTGTTAAGGTTTTCTAAACAATGTTTTACACCATTGCTTCCTCTCCTTCCTGCCCCCACCTCTTCCTGGGCCAATTATGTGCTTTTGGGTTTGTTTGTTTGTTTGTTTGTTTGTTTGTTTGAACTGTTAGAGACCGGCTTGGTCGCTCTCATGAGTGCACTGAAAAAGGTGGCTGGATTGAGCTTTGCTTGGGATGGCCCAATCTCCCCGCCACACACACCTCAGCCAGAAAGAGGAAACACAACCTTTTTATTTTGTTTGTTATATTTCTAGCAAGCCCCATCTGGAAGACTTGACGCACCAATAAGGGGTTGAAAAACCAACGGAAAATATCCCATTAAAATGAGATTACACCAGCTAAAATGTGACAGATGCTGCTCTTCTCCACCCCTCCCCAACTACTGTATTAACGCTGGACAGCAAAAACAAAACAAAAAGAAAGAAAGAAAGAAAGAAAGAAAGAAAGAAAGAAAGAAAGAAAGAAAGAAAGAAAGAGAAAACACAGCCCAAATGGAACTGTTTTCCAGATAAAGCACTTGAAATAGAAGCACATTTCTGACAGGTTGTAGAGCGTGTCATTTCTGCCTACCGGAATAATTACAGATCACCCTCAGACACCTGGGATTATGGGCCAGGTCCCCGGCTCAGAAGGTGCAAACTGGACCCCTTTCTTTTTCCTTCCAGGATCAAACCTTGTTTTAGAAATTTTTTGAACGTAGTTACACTATTTAAACAGCAGCACATGAGCTTTGCAAGACAGTGTGGAGTAGTAGTTAGAGCGCTGGACTAGGACCGGGGAGACCCGAGTTCAACTCCCCATTCAGCCATGATACTAGCTGGGTGACTCTGGGCCAGTCACTTCTCTCTCAGCTTAACCTACTTCACAGGGTCGTTGTGAGGAGAAACCTAACTATGTACACCGCTCTGTGCTCCATGGAGGAAGAGCAGAATATAAATGTTAAATAAGTAAATAAATAAATAAATATCTTCCCTTTACAACCCCGAACCACCCCATTGGGTCTGCTTGGTCTTCTTTGTTTCGTTACCTAACTGCACTCTCAACACAAAAGACAGTTTTGCTTTGTAGAGTTGGGAGAAGGGACTGTGTAGGGAAGGAGGCTGTATAAGGAGAGGCGAGTTGGGTCAGTGGGATAAGCGGTATTTAAAATTGTTTCGAAAACTGAATAAAATCATCCCCATCAGCATCATTCTCCTCCTTAGATACCCAAACCTACTGTCAATCCAGTGTTGCATAAACAATTCTCCTGAACTTCCTAGTGAGTCAAGTGTTTTGGATGCCCCACTGGATAGGAGGGTGTGCAGAGGGGGAGGAAAACCCAAGGTAGCCATATTTCTAACCCCCTGAGCCAATCCGTGGCAAGCCTTCCCAGCATCCTCCTGGATGCAGAGCTGTCAAGGCTTCACCATTGCTTATTGGCTCATGACAAGGAGGACACTAGGGAACAAGCCTTGTGAAAAATTCATTCTTGTGGAGCTGCTTAATGAAATGAAGCACTGCCATCTTCCCCCCACTGACATTTGGGTAGGGTGGGGCGGGGGGCGGATACCGGCAACTTGAAGCAGAACACGGGAAGTGCAGGCCGTGGAGGGAGGCCTCGTCTGCTTGGTCCACGGAAGAGTTAAGTGACAAAGCCTTATTCACTCCTATGAATTAATAATTGATTCAGTAACAAATCACTAATGTTGCCGTCGTCATGGTGAATAAGATAATAAATGTGCCCTGTCCAGGGAATGCAATGTTGTTCGAATTCTGCTGAAATTATTCATAAATGTGCTACTTTTTCTCCTCCCTCACCCCCCCCCAACTCTTGCTACTTTCATGGTTCTTTTTAATCTCCCCCAGCTGTCACATTAGAAGGTAGAGCATTAAGAGAGGAACGTTGCAGACGCTCCTTGTGGCAAGTTCCAATGGCAAAGAGACGCCGACTGGGAAACAAAGGGCCCCCCAACCCTTTTCACACACCTCCCCTCACTCGGAGGAAGCAGCAGCAGAAGCCAAAAGCTATTTAATAACTTGCCAGTGTGAATTACCTTGGGTAATATCTAACCTCCCTCTTTCTCTGCACTCTTGGGTGTGATGGCGTTAGAGATCCCAGGTGTGGCTCTTGCCCAGAAGTTGCGATGAAGGCGCTGGAGGTTTGAAAGTTATTTATTCTAGAAAATTCCATAATGCCCACCTTTTATTAACTGGGATTTTTTGTTGCATATCTGCAGCATGGCGAACACAAGGTCCTGAAGTATTGATAGATGGACAGCTAGCAACCGAAATGTGAAATGTGCCAAAAAACTATAAAATTGTCACAAAATGTGAGACCGAGGCAATAAACCTGTATCTGGCCTATGCCACTGTAGACTGCAGTTGGCAGCTGACATGATTGTCAATGCGCCTTCATATCTCTCTTTCTCTACATAGGGAGCGAGTCAGAGAGAAGCCTATTTTTGCCTACTCGGAGATCAAATCCATGCCAGCAGGCTTGCACCAGGCACCAGAGGAAAGTCAGAACAAAGGGGTATCAAAAATTAAAACTAGGAAAGTAGGCATCAAGCCCATGAAAAGCATAGGGAGACGGAAAGGGATTCACTGGGGAAATATGAGAGAAAAGAGAAGTTTGCAGCAGGTTTTTGGGAAACCCTTTCAAAAGTTTTCCCATCACCAATTAAAGTTGTCCTTCATCAATCCACCAAAGCTTCAGTTGATTAAGTCTAGGAGCCTTATAAAAATCCATCCACTACGTCCATTTTAATTGGTATGGTTCTATGCCATCTAGCATCCTGTGTCTGGTTGCTTGATCTTTAAGGGTTTTTGGGGTCCACTGGCTCAGTGAAAAGGCATCTGGCTGATTTCCTAGCACTAGCCAGCTGGGTTCACTACTGGAGAATTTGTTTGTTTGGTCTGGCCAGGTATCACCATTCAGAGGTGACTCTCAGACACGCTGACAGGCTGAAATGTTCTTTTGGGGGGAAAGGGTTTGGTAGCAATGAGTGGTTTCCTTCTCCAAGCTGATTGCTTCATAACAGATTGCAATACTGTATTTTCACACACATACCCCACTCACGGGAAGAGCCTGCACCTGCCTACTGCCCGCAGTTCATTACCATCCTTGTTGACAATCAAATGGAGAGCCAACAACCAGCTGCTTCCCACACCTTCCTCTCCTGCAGAGATCATGGGCAGGCATGTAGGGGCCATGGAGCAAGTGACCTGCTGGGTTTTCCTTCCCAGCACTGGCTATGAGGACACGGGCGGGGGGGGATGTGGCCAGTGCAGATGGCGCGTCTGGAGGAACAAGGGGGCAGCAAGTGGGAAGAATGCTAGTCCTCTGCTGAGGGATGGCAAGGAGAGAAATTGAGGCAGTGGTGGCAACGGCGGCCGGGGGGGGGAACGGGGTGGCAGGGTGGTAGGAAGAGAAACAAGGTGGTCTGTGCTAATGTATTGCTAGAAAGCCCACACCCTTTTAAGTCCCTGAACCCCCTTCTGTTGACAAACAAATGAGTGATAGGCACAAAATACGGTAAATGGCAACTGATGTCACTGGAAACCCCCCAAGAACAAATCATTTGGGATGCACGGTATGAATGGGATTATGCTTGAAATGGACACCAAACAACAGCTCCGTTTTGATCACCCTCCAAGATCCCATGACAACATCAGAACAGCTCTTCTGGGTCAGGCCCAAAGCCTATCTAGTCCAGCATCCTGTTTCACACAGTGGCCCACCAGATGCCCAGGAGAAGCCCACAGGCAAGAGGTGTGGGCATGCCCTCTCTCCTGCTGTTGCTCCCCTGCCAGTGGTATTGAGAGGCATCTTGCCTCCGAGGCTGGAGATGGCCAGCAGAGGAACTGGATCTTCCTCGGTCCAACCTGTTCTTTAACCCCTCCTCCAACATTACACAGACACTTGCAACAGAATTGCTGTCGGCTCTCAGCAGCCAAGCAAAGATCAAACAAGTGCATGGCTGGCGTTTACGGCTCCCCTTCTCTCCCCTGTCTTTTTCTACTTGACTGTCATCACGTCCAAAGCTGACACAGATGTCTGGGCTTTACCACAGTGGGACGTCATCTGTCCGTCTTCATCAAGGACAGCTGTGCAGTATTAAAAAAAATTAGACCCCTGCCGAGGGAAACGGCACAAGTCAAGTTTGTTGGGAAGTGCCCCTGCCAGCAAGGCTGTTGTCTGGGTAAATTGTTCATATGCCAGAAATGCTTTAATATCCTGCTTGGGGAGCCCAGAGATAGACGGGGTGGGAGGACGCCATTCTTGCGAAGGGGGTATGAGAGCGGGAGGGGGAGACAGAAGCAGATGTTCTGCTCCGATAACTGGAGAGCTCCAAGCGCCTCTCCATCTCCTTGTATTTTGGCGTCTTCTTTCACTCTTTTCTACGAGCTCTATCCAAGGGCCTTTTTGCACAACGTTGAAAGCTCCATTGATAATCTCTTGCCTTATTTGCAAGAGTGTGTGAATGACTTTAGTGTCTCATTTCAAAATAAAATAATCTAGCATTTCATTAAATCAAGGACCAGGGAGGAAAGTTGCATTTACAAGTGCCTGCCACTCTTTAGGCATTTTTGGTGTCAAACTAGGAGCAGTTGTGCTCCATCTGGAAACACATCTGAAATCCTCCAGCGGCAGCCACCCAATCAGGGACCACACAGTGAATGGGTTGGTGTCACAACACCGGATAGCTACATCAGTCCATAGAAGGCTACTGACCCACATTTTTCTGCATTTAGCCAGTTGAAAACTTTCAATGCAATTCCAAGGCTGGGGACAATGTGGAGTAAAAGAGAAACTGGAAGACACCTTGCTGGCCTCTGGGAACACCTGGTGCTTTAGGAGAGGCAGTAGCTGATAGTACGAAGAGGGAACATAGGAAGCTGCCATATACTGAGTCAGACCATAGGTCCATCTAGCTCAGTATTGTTTACACAGACTGGCAGCAGGTTCTTCAAGGTTGCAGCAGGCAGGAATCTCTCTCTGCCCTATCTTGCAGATGCCAGGGAGGGAACTTGG
The DNA here is from genome assembly GCF_027244095.1 of Hemicordylus capensis. NCBI lineage: Eukaryota > Metazoa > Chordata > Lepidosauria > Squamata > Cordylidae > Hemicordylus > Hemicordylus capensis. Next base: position 5,674,854 of record NC_069658.1, read on the forward strand.
AATATTCTGCTCTTTCCAGAGCAGTGCCATCCCCTAAGGGCAATGTCTTAGAGTGCTCACACACCAAGTCTCCCATTCATATGCAACCAGGGTGAACCCTGCTTAGCTAAGAGGGCAAGTCATGCTTGCAACCAGAAGACCAGCTCTACTGTTGGTGCAGAACAAGGAGCAGTGGCAGGAAGGAGAAACTCTCATATGGCTAAGGAAATAAGGCATTGGACTGAAAATCCACCTGTATCAGCTGGACCAGGCAGATGCAGAGCCAGCTGAATGGTGACATGTGTCTGGCCACACCTATCAGCCCCTCTAGTGATGCCCCATCTGCGTGACATCATTTCAGGCAGGGTTTGCTGCCTGACAGCCTTTGTTTCCCTTTCTCTCCCTCAAGTGTGAGAGGAAGAGAAATAAATGTTGTCAGGCAGCAAGCACTGCCTGAAATGGATGGGGGAGAATTCACTCGGGCTATCCCGCCCCGTGCACATGACATCATATGCAAAGGGTGTGTGTCCCAGGCTTGGGATAGCTTGAGCGAGCTCTCCCCCATCCATTTCAGGCAGTACCATCTGCCTGAAATAGATGGAGGAAGAGTTTGCTCTGGCTCTCCAGAGCTCAGGCATGGGCAGGGGAGAGTTCACTTGGGGTTCTCTGGAGCCGGAGCCATGCCCCCATGAGTGTGACATCACATGCATGGGGGCATTCAGTAGCCTTTTTGCATTGGTGGCCTGGGTTCTTTGAACCTGTTCGCACAATGGTGGCTCTGTCCCTGGGACCAGGGCTGCTCAACTTCGGCCCTCCTGCAGATGTTGACTTACAATTCCAATTATCCCTGGTTATTGGCCACTGTGATTGAGAATTATAGGAGTTGTAGTTCAGCAGTGCAGCAGGGAAATGTTTGACTAACAAACAGAAGGTTGCTGGTTCGAATCCCCACTGGTATGTTTCCTATGGGAAACATCTATATTGGGCAGCAGCGATCTAGGAAGAGGCTGAAAGGCATCATCATCTCATACTCCGAGGGAGGAGGCAATGGTAAACCCCTCCAGTATTCTACCAAAGACAACCACAGGGCTCTGTGGGCACCAGGAGTCAAAACTGACTCGACGGCACACTTTACCTTACTTTAGTTCAAAAACAGCTGGGGGTGCTAAGTTGAGCAGGCCTGAGCTGGAGCAACCAATTAGTGAACTAAATCAAGATGTCAGGAAGATGTCCACGGAGTTACCTTGATGGTGGCAACAGACCCAGCTATAGTTTCATTTTCAGAGTAAGCTTCTGTTCCTTCTCCAGTTCCTAGCACTTAGCACCCCCAAACGTGTCACATCATCTTTAATTACCACCCCAAACCCAAGTAATTAATTAAATCACGTAAATTACCATGCCAATACTGGTTGTGTTCGGTTGTGGCCACTGTACACAACCAGTTTCAGCATCAAGAGATATGCTCAAATAATTGGTGCTGGTCTTTCTTATTACACAAGGAAGGGTGAATTTTGACTCATACCCATTAACGGCTGGTCCTAACAAGCCAGGGGGCACCAAAGGCTCCAAGCTGCCTTCTTTTGCGCTCCGCTGGCTCATTTGGACAAGCTACTACTGCCCATACCTCATGTTCTATTGCATGGCTCAGCACCCAAACCCAAAGGAATGAAGAAAAGAGCATTTTTGAGCACACTTGAAGAGCATTTCCACCATAAGCCAACATAGAGCTGAGGATGGGATTTCAAGTTAGTTTGATCTCCAGCTACTCTCCATGCAGAAACTAAGCACTGGTGACTCATGGCATCTGAGTTCATCCCACATGCATTGCAGTGGGCTCTTTTCGAGACAACAGGTACCATTTCTTGAAACATACCAGAGACAGGAAGAGTGTTCGGGCAGTACAAGTACCAGCCACTGCTTGGGATTTTGTGAGAGAATGTAATTCAGGTCTGCCTGTACTTGACCAAGGTTGAAACCCACAGCACTGCATGGTAATTAGATTTTTAAAAGATTTCCCCCCCTCTGGTTTATTTATATAGCAGTAATTACCTCCAGTACACAGTCAGAGTGACTGCTTGTCTTTCACAATCACACTTTTTAACCTTTTCCCTCTGACTGTCCTGTGCTTTGATTAATTGAGATATTCATCAGTTGTCCCCAACAACTTCATTTCACACCCAAGGTTCTCTGCAGCCTAAACCAAACATGAAGAACTAATTCACACATGCGGATACATCACTTCCTATTTTCTTTCTCAACTTATCACTTGGTTGCTTTCCGTCAACCATCATGTGTGGATGGCTTCCAGCAGAAACTAAGTCTGAGCTCAGAGTTCTCCACTAAGACCTTCCCTTTTGAACGGGTGGGCCCACCTTTCTTTGCTGCCAGTTTTGCAGTCGCGGTACTCCTCTGGGTGGCTGCCATTTTTCTTTCCCAGAAGTCCCCCTGGCAATCGCGCCATGTCATTTAGCACTGTTCCTTGGGGTCTTCTGAGAAATGAAATTGGAAGTCACGAGTGGCCACCAGGAAGAGTGTCAGCAGCAGCTGTGAGTCACCCCCAGCTCTCTGTGAGGAGAGCTGGTCTTGTGGTAGCAAGCATGACTTGTCCCATTAGCTAAGCTGGGTCCACCCTGGTTGCATCTGAATGGGAGACTTGATGTGCGAGCACTGTAAGATATTCCCCTCAGGGGATGAAGCCGCTCTGGGAAGAGCATCTAGGCTCCAAGTTCCCTCCCTGGCATCTCCAAGATAGGGCTGAGAGAGATTCCTGCTTGAAACCTTGGAGAAGCCACTGCCAGTCTGTGAAGACAATACTGAGATAGATGGACAAATGGTCTGACTCAGTATATGGCAGCTTCCTATGTCCCCCTTTGCCCCAACCCCAAAATTGCCCAAATATCCCTCTTTTTAATCACAATATTTAGAAACAGAGTGGGGAAATTGGGGAAGGCATTTCTGTTTAGCCCTAAATGCATGTTTGAGGGGGAGATGTGTTAAAACTAACCACAGTTTTTCATAAATGTTTTAGGCAGGGCCAAAAAGCCCTCCCACACCTTTTGAACTCTTTGCAAAAGTGCCAATTCCTCCACATTTCCCTCAGTGGTGGGATTGTGCAGCCAAATCCAATTAGCTATAGCTTCGTCATTTTGCAACGTAACCCCATTCACTATGCACTTCTCTTATTGGCTGGGATCACCCATGAAACTAATCTAAGCACAAGGAAGTAGTAGCAGCTAGGGGAAATAACAGTAGTATCAAATAGGCTAGAAAAACTAAATGAATATTCATTAAAGATATTTAAGAAACAAATTTTCCGCATCCAAAATGGCTAGTTTCTAACAAAAACAAAAACTCAAACATATTTGGCAGTGTTTTAAGATTAGCTTATGAGAAGTGTTTTGTTTGATCTGTGTTCTAACAGGGATTCCCAGATGTTGTTGACTATAACTCCCAGAATCCCTAGCTGAAATGGCTTTTGCTTGGGGATTATGGGAGTTGTAGTCAACAACGTCTGGGAATCCCTGTTAGGGAGAACACTGCCTGTGATGCCCAGTTTACACGGGCAGATCATTACCTGCTGTTGCAGTCATCAAATGAGGTCACCATTAGAGTCCTTCTCCATAATTAGAGTCCACCTTGCTTGCGGAGGTTACTGAGTGGTAGCTAGAGAGAGGACATTTCCTGTGATTGGGCCAGGGCTGTGTGGGACTCCCATCCCAAGGGAAATATGCCTGCTGCCATCTTTCCTGTCCTTGAGGCACCAGGCAAAGGATGTCCAGCATATGTGGGCTTTTGAAGGTTTACTTTAATATGTGGTGTCCCTTGTTTTTTTTTAATCTCACCCTGCTTGTCTGCTCAGTTTGGCTTCTGATGTTTATTTAAATGCTGCATGTCATATGCATTAGCATTTTTATGCATTGCTGTGCTTTTTATCTCATCTGCTGTTTTACAATTGTTTGTCTGTTTTATGAATGTTCTGATGCTTTTATGGATGGTTGTTAAGTTGCCCTGAATGCGAGTCCTATACCCCTCTCTCCCATTAGCATCTAGTCTAAACGTCTACCAACGACTGTCTACCAACATCCCCAAGAAGCCACATAATCTTCTGGAGCTCATGCATCGGAAGAGGCTTCTTACTGTCTTCTGGGCACAATTCAAGTGGATATTTTTGATGTATCGAGATCTAAAGGCTTGAGCGCTCCAAACTAAAGAGGACCATGTGTGTGTCATGTTCAGACAGCAAGAGATGTTCTTGGTGACTACCCACCCTGTGAAATTCCCTCCACTGACAACTCAGCAAAGTCCATTGGAGACAACTGAAACAGCTCAGCTGTGCTTTGGTGCATCAGATTTCCTGTGGGTTTTTAAAAATAATTATTACTGCTGTGAAAATTATTGTATAGAAGACAGGACAGAAATGCTGGGAAAATAAGTAAATAATTTCCTAGATGCAGAATGTCCTGACACAAGATGGAATATAAACAATGCACAACCACACATCTAATCCCTGCACATGCACGCACAAACGCACACATATGCACACAGAGGGGCTGGAGAAGGAAAATCCCCAACCTGTTGAGACCCAGAAGTGATCACAGTCTAGGTCTCATCTCCTTCTGTGAGAGGAAACACAATGGATCATGCATGATGTGGAAAAGTCTTGAACCATAGAAAAAGAAGCAGAGGAAACTGTATGCTGGAGACATGGCCAAGAATTCACCTATACTTGCAACCCACACCATTTATTTTTTTCTTCCACAAAGGCTCTGCTGGTTTTCCAGTCAGAATAATCAGCAAAGAAATGCACCCTAACGCCCAGCGAGCTCTGCAAGTTTGGCCAACTTTATGGCAGCATGCTGAGCATCCAAGAATCCCACCCCCTGCTGTGTTGTTGCCAGCCATCTCCAATAAAAATCTGGCCTTTTTATTGTGTATTCTGTTCTCTAGGCAATTAGAGAACGGATCCAACTATTGAACACCAATTCTTTCACTAGCTACTTGAAATTAAGGATAATCATAAAGACATTATGGGACACAGAGATGTCTGTGATGTTTCCGTTAATAGGACATTATGTCTGGATCAGGTTCATGAGCCTTGGAGCATATCACTTATTAGGGCTGCCAAAGGTTTAGGACTTGCACATGTCAGAGATACATAGGAAATACTAAAGGGTACCACTACAGCAACCAGTAGGTGTCAGGAGGCCCAAGACTCAGGCCCCCATGTGGGGACCCCTCCCACAAAACTCTTTGATTTTCATCATGCTGAAGGGTAGTCATTCCTGCTAAGTAAAGCAGCCTGCAATGCAGAAGAATGCATATTCCTGGACTTCCAGAAGGAACAGTAGTGATTGGAGGAGCACAGGGCCACTTATGTCTGATTGGAAGAGAAATAAGAATTCAGCTCAAGGATGTCCAAAATTCGTCAGCTGTTTTAGATCGCTCCAACAGCTGTGAGAACTCTAGGGCTGGCTGAGCTCCAGATGACATCATTGGGAACATGATGGCATCTTGAGGTCTTCCTGTAAGTTGTGCTCACCTGGGGCCCTCTCTATCATTGCCCTTTTGGATCCCAAAGCAGGGGTGTGTGTGATGGAGCAGAAGTATCCCTCACACGCAGACTGGGGCAGCTAGCTGGCTTAGAACTGGGTGAGCCAGGTTTTATTTGCAGACTCCTGCGACCCACCTTCCTTCCCCGCTCTTGGCTCAGAACACTTATTGCATAATTCTGGCATCTCCATTATTCATTAGTATCTATTTTTTATTATCCCTTTATTTAGAGCTAAACCAGTTGCATAACCCCAACCCTCTATTATTAATTTTGCAAAGCATCAGAGACTTCTAGGGCCAGGGAAGACCATCGGAATGAAGGAAAGGTGGGCCTCCTCATCTTCAGTTATGAGCCAATGGACACCCCAATGTGGGGCATGAAAATGCAACCTCCCCTTCTGGCACCAGTGCAGGGGAACAGGGGCAGTGGAACGGGAGAACTGTTGGGTGGCATGTAGGTGCTAATTTTTGCCTGCATTACAAATCTTCCATAGCACCCTCAGGTAATTTTACTTGATTTTCTATCCTCCAGCCAGAAGTAAGCTCAGCCAAAGGGATACTGGTGGCTCTTGCAGCAGGGAGGCATTTGCAGAGGACAAGTGCAATCCTCCCGGGCTAGTGCCCCCTGGATCACATCCCACCATCTCTGCAGGTGTGGGTTTCAAAATGCACCGCACATTACTGGGGTAATTGCTAATTCTATGCTGACTTGTCCTTTGAATGCATAGAGAAGTCAGGGATTGAAGACAGTTGCAGGGTCATTGTGAAAGGGTAACGGATCTTGTAAAAAAGAGCAGCCCTTCTACGAGGTGAGGTGAGGTGGGTGCCTCAGGCAGCAGATCATTGGGGCACCAACAAGGAGGCAATATGACCTTCTGTCCCCTGCTTTTTAAAAAGGGAGGGGAGGAGGGTGTGCACAAGGGGAGCAGCATTTGATACCCTGCAATCAGAGAGGGAAATCAATGAAACAGGAATACAAATTAGGGATCTGCACAAATTGATTTTTTTAATTTGATTTGTGCCCAAAACAAATCACCCCTGATGTGTTTTGTATCCAAATCTACCCCCTCCAAATCACCCCAGATTCAATTTGTATTTGCTTTGATTTGATTAAGACTGATTCAGACCACTTAGTAAGGCCCTGGAAGCACCAAACTTGGGTGGTGAGTACGTCCCCATGGATGCCACCTACCAATCAAATTTCAAAACAGTGGGACACATGGTTGATTTTTAATTATTTTTTTAGTTTTTACTGATTTTGAACATTTCTGCCATAGGAAACAATGGAGATTCGAAGTTACCATATCCTACTCCTAAAACAGATCACCAGCTTTCATGGGGGAAAAAACAACTAAGCTCTAGCCCTTGCAGAAGTGGAGTTATGGAGCAAAATGTGCAGTCATTATTTCTCAAGTGTTTGGATTCTTTGGTGTATAATAACTTTTCCTCATAATGAATCCCTATGAGGATTCATTGCACAGCTTCATTTCTTCTGTTCATTTTGACTGTCATTGGACAGTGCCAACTGTGGTGTACTCATTTTAATTTTTAGGAATATTGAAATGTTCTTTGGTGTCTAATAACTTTTCTTCATAATGAATTCCTATGAGGATTCATTATATGCCTTCGTTTCTTCTGTTCATTTTGACTATCATTGGACAGTGCCAACTGTCAACTGCCATGTGTTAGCTACACCCTCCCCCACCACACACACACACACACACACACACACACACACACACACACACTGGGGTACTCAGTTTATTTTTTAAAGGTATTTTTTGAAGTGTTTAGATTCTTTGGTGTCTTCATTACACACCTTCATTTCTTCTGTTTATTTTGACCCTGCTGCTTTGCAGGTGGAGGTGAGGAATTAGTGGCATCCCATGTTCCAACTGCCCCACAACCCACAAGCCACTGGGTACTCAGTTTATATTTTAGGAATGTTTGAGGTGCTTAGATTCTTTGGTGTGTAATGAATCTTCATAGGGATTCAGGAGCCTAAACACTTGAAAAAAAATCAAGGAGCCTAAACACTTGAAAAAAATCTTAGAACATAAACTGAGTAGTACCCCCACTGCCTTGTGGGTGGGAGTGGGTGTAGTTGGCACAAGGCAGCTGACAATTGGCACTGTCAAAAAGAGAGTCAAAATGAATAGAAGAAATGATGGTGTGTAATGAACCCTCATAGGGATTCATTGATGGAAAGTTATTATACACCAAATAATCCAAACACTTGAAAAATAGTGACCACACATTTTGCTCCATAATTCCACTTCTACAAGGGCTAGAGATTAGCTTTTTAAAAGATGAAAGCTGGGAATCTGGGGGGATTAGTAGGAGGGATCCGAATCTCGAATCGATTCAAATCAAATCAGGTGCGATTCGATTTGTACCTGAATCTAGCCAACAGACCACAGGGGTGATTTGTTTTGTCTCCAAATCACCCAAATCAGCTAGATTCGGGTAAAAACTGATTTGTACCCGAATCAATTTGAACACCCCTAGTAAAAATCCTTCTTTAAAGGCAGTTGCAGCTCAAGGCCTTTGTGCACCAGATGCAGGGTGTCAAATGCTGCTCCCCTTGTCTTCTCTCTGATATGGAGACAAAAGGGAAATGTGTCCTAATGCCCTGTGCACAATCATTTGTGACCCAAGCCAAAGGCAGTCCATGAAAATGTAAAGATGGTGTGCAGCAGGGTTTTTCAAATGGGATATCAGCTGTCATCATCCCCAGTTGCAATAGGCCAAGGCCATTAGTCCAACAACATCTGGGGACCCAAGTTTGAGAAGCCGTGCAAAACCATTGCTCCATTGGCCATTCGTGGTTTTGCAAGGTCTTCAAAATTTGGTACCAAAGAACTTGTCAATGAGATTAAACTTGGGATCTTCCACATGTGAAGCATGTGCTCTGCCACTGAACTACAGACCCTCCCTGAACTCACGTGAAGCTGCCCTATAGTATTATTTATTCTATTTATATAGTGCCCTTCCAAAAATATGGAGGCAGATCACTTGTCCATCTAGCCCAGTAGTGCCTACTGTGATAGCAAGAAGCAATCCAGCTCCTCAGGCACAGCAGCGCCTCTCTCAGCTGTGTTATGTGAGCTCCTTTTAACTGGAGATTGTGGACGGGGACCTTCCTTATGCAAGGGATGGGCTCTAACACTGAGCTAGGGCCCTTCCCCAGCAGGGGCTTGCTAAGCACCTTGGCTTTGCAACAACAGGTTGTGTGGGGAGGGGAGGGAATTTGCAAGCACCTGACAGACCTCAAGGTGTGGCTACTGGGCTTGTTTGGCGAAGAGAGAGAGAGAGAGAGACAGGTTGTGCAGGTGAGGCCTGATGGCGGCATAAAACCCATGTTGGCAATCTTCCCAATCTGCTCCGGCAGCTTAAAAATATTCTAGAGAAAAAAGCTCATTGAAAGTGTTAGCGAACGGCATCATTAGCATTCCGTATAAAGAGCATGATCTCAGAAGTGCTCAGGTTTAATTTAGGGTGGCTAATTTAACTCTGACAAACAGTTTCTTGGTTTTGCCGGCTATCCTGGCAAAGGATGTCACAGCTTGAGTAATCTTCACACATTCAGCTGCCAGCAAATTTCCTAATAATAATCTAATAGTGGAAAGGTCTAATTTCTGGGGAGGTGGAAATTAAAAAGGGATCTTCTCCGGAAATGAGGGCAAGAGTGGATTTCTTGTTTTGGCATTAGCAACAATGCCTCCATTTCCCTTTAGGGCCAGCTCACACATACAAGCACATCACTTGTTCTCTCAATGACCGTTTATTCAGCTCTTGATGACTGGCAGCAGAACACGTTCAGTATAATTGCTTGGAAAGCGTTGATTGAGATGACACAGGAAGACACTGTCTCTTGCTCATTCCTACATACAACATGTCACTGGATGGTACAGTCATCAAGATGTGGACCCAGTGGTCCCTCTAATCTTTTTCATCTGTGTGCGGAATGAGTTTTGTTCTGGGTGGCCATATCAAGGCAGTGTGTGTGTGCACGTGTATTCAGAGTGAAGCCTTCCTGATCCAAGCTGAGCGAGATCTAAAATAAACTGAGCAGACATCAAAAAACTTGCGAGCACGTGCATTAATCAGCCCCAGAAGGATCATCCTCAGTGTCAAGATCCATATGTCTAGCTAGGTGGAGGTTCATAGATCAGAATGAATTCCCCCAAAGGGTATAAGGATGATAAAGAGGTAGGTTGTCACCAATCCATCAATATTTTGAGGGTTTCCTAAAACTTACAAACTGAGGCAGCAGTCCTAGGTGTTTACGGCTGGAACGGGAACTTCTCTCAAGTGAAATGTGGAAGCGTGGGACTTCAGTTGCAGGGCTTACAGGGACTTGCTTCCAGGACTAGGCTGTGACCATAGCAATGCCACCAATCACATTTCATTCCTTAGACTCCCGCATTTCCTAACACATTGCACCCACATCACTACCACTGGCTCCCTGATCAATTAGTTCTGGCTCAACTGTTTTAGAAGCATGCTCAATCTGGCCTGCAACATGGGAAACACTTCTGCAATTTGGGTTACTAATCTGCCCCTCTGGCTCAACACTCCCCCTCTCTTAAAGTAAATGACCACAGTGCCACAAGGGCGCTCCATCTTAGATCACAGTGCAACCCACCGACTGCTCTGAAAAGGATCTGCCTCCTCCAAATTAAAAGGCATGGTTGAAGGGCATGAAGAGTGACCAGGTAGAAGCTTCTGCTTTAAAAGGTATCAACAGAGGAAATGGAAAATTTCACAAATCCAGCTTTGAAAAATCGAAATGAAGAAGGAGAAAAGGGTGAGGCGTAAGAATGGTAGCTAGGAAGAGGCACAGAGGAAGCCTTCCATGTGGCCTTACCATGGAAAAGGACCAAATGCAAGGTGTAAGCGATCCCATTTTTATTTATCTATTTGACATATTTATACACCACCCCAAACTCATGTCTCTGGGTGCTTTCCAATAAGACAACACACGTTAAAACAAAATTAAAATGTTAAAACAATTCAAAATGCAAAAACAATGTTAAATTCTAGGAGTCTAATTAAAAACTTGGAAGAACAAATGTATCTTAACAGCCTTTTAAAAAATTGTCAGAGATGGGGAGACTCTGATTTCAACAGCGAGTGCATTCCAAATACCCGGGGTGGTAGCGGAGAAGGCAGAAAAGCTGGTGGCAACTGTAGACAGACCTCCCAGATGATCTCAATAGGCAGCAGGGCTCATAACAGAGAAGGTATTTTCTTAAGTAGCCTGGATCCAGGCATTATGGGTTGTAACCAGAAACATATTGGTAGCCAGTGCAGTTCTTTTAATATAGGTATAATGTGGTCTCTTCAAGATGACCCAGAGGCCAACCTGACTGCTGCATTTTGTACCACTTGCAGTTCCTGGACTACATACAAAAGCAATCCCACGTAAAGTGTATCACAGTAATCAAGTCTGGAAGGCACCAGCTTATGCATCACTGTTCTGAGGTTGTTTATCTTGAAAAATGGATGCAGCCGCCATTTTTCTCCCTAGAATGCCCTTTGGAATTGCACTTCATTGTGCTCATTCCTGGGGCAATCGGGTGGGGGGGGCAGTTGCAACCTGGTGACATCTGGGAAGAACACTGGTAACATTTGTCTTCACTCCCCAAAAATGCAAGCAGGAAGGCAGATTCACCCATCTCCCCCCAAACGGAGGCAAAAGTTCTCATAAATTTTGACAGGAGCATTAGAAAGAACAATAACCAACATTCAATTGGGAACCCAAAGTGCCTCTAGAGCTTTGATCCTGTGACATACTTGGCTAAACTCCCATGGGCCAGTATGACTTATGTAAATTGTGGAAGCAGGCTCATGTGGGGAGGGGCGAGTGTGTGAAGAACTCCCAGTGATTTCTTTCTTGGAAGGCTAAAGGTGAAGACCGGTGTGAACATTAAGTGCTACGGGCCTTTTGCTGCTTTAGTTACAGCCTCGATTCACATCATCCGGCTAATTTCTTTTAATTGAGAGTTTTACAGACTGCATCTTTTGTTTGGAAAGGCAAAGAACCAACACAAAGGAAAAACACAGAGGTGAATACAACTAACATTGAATTAATTTCCGTTTCAGAGCTGTGGAACCTTAGACACACAAGCAGAATTCTAAGGAACAGCATTGAAATGCAGATAGTTAACCCACTACTGTGGACGACCTCATTCTCCAAGGGACTCAAAATTTCAGCCTTGCCACATCATCATGTCTGTGGGCTTCCCAGCGGCATCTGGTGGGCCACTGTGTGGAACAGGATGCTGGGCTAGAGGGGCCTTGGGCTTGATCCAGCAGGGCTCTTCTTAGCCTTGTTAGGTAGATTCAACCTCTTCTATTCCCACAGAACCATTAAGGGTGGTGGTGGTGGTGGCTTATCCTCAGAACAACCACATTTCCAAACCAAATTTCCTGTAATCCTGCTAATGTTGTTGAGGTGTGCAAGAAAATACAGCATTTTGTTTCTAAATTCATTTCTGTTATTAATGTTTTGGTGCATTTTGGTATTCTTTTCCAAGATTTAATTAGTCATTTGTAAGCCCCCCCCCCGCCATTTTCTAAAATTCTCATTTTTATACCTTTCCAATTCCAATGGTTGCTGACATCTGTAGTGGAGAGTAAACATCTCCTGCACACCTGCCTCCTGGCACCTGCCATTATTTTACCCCAACGCCCCACAGCATTGTGGGAAATATCCCACTGCATCAGTCCAGAGCATTATGGGAGAGTAAAATAGTGGCTGCCACAAAAATGGAACAGCTCCCCATAGTGGCTACGACTCCCTCCTCAACGTCCCCGATTGATGATGCATCTGGGCAGTGTGGGAAAACAACATTGTGGCCATCAGGAGACCTCTGCTACTCCCTGGACAAAGTCAGATCCTGCTCCCATTCACAAAATGTCAAATGGAGTTCTGGAAATGAACCCTGTTGGTCCCCCTTGGCTGCACATAACATTAGCTCCAGTATGTATGGGAAACAAGCTGAACAGGCCCCACTGGGTTAATTCTCCATTGATTTGGAGACAAATGCATGCCTCTGCAACATTGCCATAGTACAGGCAACTGACCAAAGGCCTAGGCAGGCCAGCTCTTAGGGGAAACTCCAGTGGAACCTAGACAGCCCTGGGCTTGCTTAACTTGTATTTCTCATGCTGTTTCTTCTCAGCCGGCAGGTCTTAGGTTCCATGGGGAATGTTTGAACTTAAATCCTAATCCATAGCAGCCATGGCAAGGGACCACAGAAAAGTGGGAATCATACATCTAAAGGGTGTCTCTCTCCCCCGGCCATGCCCCGCCGGCATTGCCTGATTGTTCTGCAAGTCAGAGGAGTCAGGCTGCTAGGGGTTGTGTGTGTGTGTGTGTGTGTGTGTGTGTGACTGACACATAGCTAATTAATTTCTCGTTACACATCCGAGGATGGCTTCGTCTCCACCCCACCCTCTCTCCCACAAAGGCTAAATGACTAAAGAATTACGCCTACTCGAGAAGAAATGTCAGGCGATTGCAGGAGCCCAATATTTACTACTGCTGCTCACCATTTAAGTAGCACCAACAGCATGCCAGATGCTGTGTGCATCATAGTAAGTAGTGCAGACGAGGGAGGCTGCAAAGATCCATGATTTTTCTCTGTGGATGCCGATGCCCCATGCGGAAGCAAAATTCAATGTTGAAGGTTAATGTCAAAGAGAGAGAAGAAGGCCAGAAATAAAATGAAATCAATCAATGTGTCCCTCACTTTAGATGTCCAGTTGCTCTGTTCCTCTCCTCGGCGGCATCAGGAATCACAGTTAGATATCTGAGATGGCAGCCAGGGAAGCATAACAACTGGTGTCGAAGGTGTGGGGCACATTTCATGATACGTATAAACTGCTTCTTCTTTTTTTTTTTGCAAAAGAGTATGCACAGCAGTGCACAGTTTATCAAAAGCCAAATTAAATTAGCAGAAATTAAATTAAAATAGTCAATACGGCCATCAATAAAACAAACAATTAAAAAGGCGGCAATGGATCCGTGAAGGCAGTACCTTAAACTCCAAAATGATGATTTAAGTTTTGTTAAAATCTTAACAGCCTGTCTAAAGGGTCTGCCAGATGTCCCTGGAAGGGCCTTCCACCATGGGAGAGCCACCAATGAAAAGGCCCTGCAATAGGTACTCACCAACTCTATAGTCAAGGGTGATTGGCCCCAGAGCAGAGCCACTGAGCCAATCAAAAGGATCAAGTGGGGCGATATGGACTGTAGTCTTTCTGGTTAATTCGTTTCTTGGTCCAGGCCAGCTCCTGAATTGTGCTTGAGTTACTATTTAGTCCAGTCCTGGACTGGGGCAGGGGCAGACAGAGAACCACCCTAGAACAGAAAGTAATCTGTGTTTGCCTTGCTGTAAACAGAATCAGAGGACATCCTCTAAATCAGTGATTCTCAAACTTGGGTCCTCAGGTGTTATTGGACTTCAACTCCCATAATCCCCAACCAAAGGCCACTGAGGCTGGGGATTATGGGAGTTGAAGTCCAATAACACCTGAGGACCCAAGTTTGAGAATCCCTGCTCTAAAGGATCCTCAACGTTGGGCCCCCAGATGTTCTTGGACTTCAACTCCCATAATCCCCAGGCCCAGTGGCCTTTGGCTGGGGATTATGGGAGTTGAAGTCCAAGAACATCTGGGGGCCCAACGGTGAGGATCCCTGTGGGGACATTCTTAATTATACTCCACTGCCTTATCCAGAGCCAGTGTGGTGTAGTGGTTAGAGTGCTGGACTAGGACCACGGAGACCCGAGTTCAAATCCCCATTCGACATTCAACCATGAAACTAGCTGGGTGACTCTGGGCCAGTCACTTCTCTCTCAGCCTAACCTACTTCACAGGGTTGTTGTGAGGAGAAACTTAAGTATGTAGTACATTGCTCTGGGCTTCTTGGAGGAAGCACGGGATATAAAATGTAGATAATAATTAAAAAGATAATCATTATCCTTGTGTGCTGCAACCCCTTTTCTCTGGATTCTGCGTGGGCAAATGCAGTCTTCTAGGTCACCCAGGCCAGATAATTGGGCCTTTGCTGTCATTCAAGGCAAAAGGCAGTGGGGCAGCATCACAAACCAGAAATAAAAGAGCATAAAACTGAAGCTATGTGGGTGCAAGACGAGACATAATGAATGGGGGGGGGGGGCGGCTCATGAGCAGTCCCAACACATTTTGAAATGTGTCCTGCACCTTGGAACTCTTCATCAGGGGACAATATCTATATCTATACCTATATATGAGTGTTGTTGTTTTTAACAGTATTTTAATTGGTTTTAAATAGTTTTGGTCATTTTTGAATTGTTTTTGTATTGTTTTTAGCGTTGTGTTTGTGTTGTGGGTTTTGTGTCTTTTAGACAGTTGTGCACCGCCCAACTGGGGCGATTTATAAATGTAATAAATAATAATAATAATAATAATAATAATAATAATAATAATAAAAAAATAATAATAATAATAAAAGTGTGTTTTGGGAAGAAATTCTTCTGAAGATAGTCATCAGATTTTAACTGTTATTGTTCTGAAGAGATTTCTAACACTTAATAATCAGATCAATAATTCAAAAATAACATCATGCTCAAGAGAAGCAGAAGATCTTTCTCAGATTCAAATCTTGATTGATTGATTGAACATGATTGATTAAGTGCCGTCAAGTTGGTGTCGACTCTTAGGGACCACACAGATAGATTCTCTCCAGGATGATCTGTCTTCCACTCGGCCTTTCAGGTCTCTCAGTGCAGTTCCAAATTTACTATGATTCAAATTTACCATATATGATAATTATTCCATAACATGAATAATGTTTGAAGTTGACATCCTACAGATTTCAAACTGGTTTTTTACTTCCATTCTGCAAGCACATTAGTAAAAAATCCTTGTACACATATAAAAATTAATTATATTATATATTTTGAAGAGGTTGTTTGTACATTCCTTTTTGTGGAAAATAAAGTCATGCATCCCAATTACATACAGATACCAAATTTTGGATATGCAACCCTGCCAGTTAAAGTAGCTGAACGCACCATTTTTTACACTGGAATATGTTGGGGAAAAGCTGTAGATAACTTTCTTTTCTCAATCAGAATTACTGTGACTGGTTAATGACTAGCCTCACCTAATAGTCTTTTGGTATTTTTCTTTCTGTACTCCCAAACTCATTAAGATACATTGGACAAATCTTACTGAGGATGTGAGCATCCTAAAAGAAATGGCAAGATTTATTATCCCTTGATGAAGAACATAATCAAAATGTATTCAAAATGTTTTGAACATCTCTAAAGATGTTGGGACTGCTAGCGATTTTTTCTGTTCAACCGTCTCCTGCACCCAGACAACTTCTGTTTTTTTGTTTCTTCCTTAAAGGTTAATTTGAATAGTTAAATTTAAACCAGTTGCAGACGGTTGCATACACACATGCAACAATGATTTGAATCAGCTTTTTATTTTGATATTTTTATTTGGAAATCCATAATAGGCATTAGGAATGCTGTCCAGATGTTTTGCTGTGTATGGTCTTATTGTGATCTGCCTTGAGGGTCTTCCAGACATACCTTGAAGGAAGACATGCGGTAAATACAAACTGGAAGGATTGGATCTAAATCTAAAATGTATTTAAAAGGTTGGGGGAAACGACAAAGATAACCTGAAGGAAAACTGTTTCCAGAAGACCCCAAAGAGGGAAACTGATTGGACCCTGAACATGAGCAAAATTTATCCGCCGAGTATAACCAAGATCAACTGAACTTAGATATATATCCTCCCACCTAATGTTATGAAACGTGGAATTACATGGTGATGTTGGAGCTTCCTGATGGGGTGAAATGTCTGAGGAATTTCATAAGATTATCCCTGCTAGATCAGACCAAAGGCCCATCTACTCCAGCATCCTGCTTCTGTGTCTATCAGAGATGCCTCCTCAAAGCCCACAAGGAAGGCAAGGAGGGGCAACAACTTTCTTCTTTATCAGTCTCCAGCTTCTGGTGCTTAGAGGTATACTGCCATTACCTTTGGATGTTCTATTCCTAATTGTCATGTTTAATAAGAGCGCTGCTGAATCAGAACAAAGGTTCACCTAGCCTGGCACCCTGCTTCTTCCTACAGTGGCCACTAGATGCTCCCGGGAAGGAAGCCCACAAGCACAGCATGGTCGCAATAGTCCTCTCCCCTATTGCTCCCCAGCAACTGGTATTCAAAGGTATACTGCCTCTGAACCTGGAAGTTCAATGTCACCATCATGGTTCATAACATTTGATAACAGACCTTTCCTCCAGGAATTTACCCCTAGCATACCATCTAAGCCGTTTCAGAGGCAGTAAAAACAGTTTTTAAAGAGCAGTGAACCCTCTTTGACCATCCCTTCTGGAATGTAGCGAAATCATTCTACAGATTAGTTAGACTGTGTTGCGAGTATAACCCTCTGACTCTCAGCAGCACTGGATGTGCTGTTTGAAGCCCAGGGCTTATGGCAAACCTCTCTAGGTTGCAAGCAAAGTGCACTGGGGATAGAGTTGCCCCACATCTCTGCCATCTGGGGCAGCAGGGAACCTGTCCTTTGCCTGCGAGTATGGAAAGTCATGATCAGACACAGAAAAGGACCAAGGCAGATGTCAGTTCTCAGCTCAAGGCAGTAGCATAGAGGCCACCACAGCGCAGAGGCAGAGCACTTGCTTGCCACGCGGAGGGTCACGGGTTGTCCCAGTCATCTCCAGTGAACGAAGAAAGGTAGGAGGGCAGGAAAGGCCTCCTCCTGCTGGAGACCTTCAAGAGTTTTGCCAGTCAGAACAGGGACTTGAAGACTAGATGGATCAACGGTGTGATTCTAGAGAAGGCAGCGTCAACATTTCAGTGTACGTTTGGAGGTTCCTGTGAGCAAGGAACATCTGCGAAGATGCAAGAGAACAAACAAAAACCTGCTTGGGTCATATAACGAATACAATCTCCTTGGGAGAGTGTCTGGACAGCCCTCTCCACCTTATTGCTTTTGGTATAAGCAGTTCCCTGCACCCCAGAAAAGCTTCAGTCTGGACTGACCAAGTAGTCTCCACACACTGCATGACGCCTGCGCAAAGGCTGCGTTTGCAAAAGGATGTTGCACTAGCTAGCTTTGCTACATCGGGAGCTTGCAACCCAGATTAGGGTTGCACTGGTGCAAACGTCCTGGCACTAGCATAAAGTGTGTGTCACCTGGAGTGCGCCTCCTACCGGGGAGTCCGCTTTCTCAGGCCATTTACATTGTAGGGAGCGTGTTCTAGGGCACAGTTCCAAGCATCTCCGGGACTTTATGCAGCGATGCAATCTGCTTGCACTAGCACAACATCGTTGCCCAAGCAACAAATAAACCCAGCAGAAATAAGCACAAATCCTGATAGGCACAATTGAGAGAGAGAGAGAGAGAGAGAGAGAGAGAGAGAGAGAGAGAGAGAGAGCGAGCGCACACGCGCCATACAGAGCCTTACTCATTAGAAAGGAAAAACTTTGCCACAACTCTGCCTGAGCTGAAAGTCAAACAGCCGCCAGCTCAGACGAGAGCTGGCCTTGTTTCCCCATCCCTCCCCTCGTTCTGCACAGCAGCTGTAAAACAGAGAATTAAGTTAGCGGGTCCCTGAGAATTGCCTCACTCCTAGGGAGGATAATTCGTACTCGCTCAGCATAATAATCTGCTGCTCCTGGACCAGGCAACCGCTGACTTCCCGCATTAAGGCCAGCTAATTGCAAACATGTGGTGTTAAATGCCGGATGCCTGGGCGCAGAGCAATGTCAAGGTGTATTTCAGACGGAAAACCCAATGTTACCTGCATTTCTTCTTGCAGTCCAGAAATCTGGGCCACGCTGAAAGAAGTGCCCACTAGTGGGCGCTCTGATGAAGACAGGTCCTAAGGCTGCTGTTTCGTATTTAAAGTTACAGACAGTGCAGCGGTATAGATATAATCCCTGTTCATCTCTTTCGTCCACCTACCCCTGCGTGAGAAAGCGTCTCACGTTAGGGCGACAGAACACCCATGCTTCTTGTAGTAAACACAATAGGTACACGTGCGTGAGAAGCCCAGTTGCACCATGGTTCTCCGGCAAGGGGAATGCAAGAACCTAAGGATGTATGTCTCATTCACAATTCATGCATCTGCTACAGGAAACATCGATGTTTCCAAAGCATGTTTTGCCACATGAAGTGAACCATCCTCAGTCTGGAAATTTGGCAGCAGAAGGGTGGGGGGCAGCTAGGAGCAACCCCAAACCCTCAGCCCAATTTTGCCTCCCTGCTTGGCATGAAAAGGGGAGCGTGGTCCATGAACCTACTGATGGCAGCTGAACATCATCATGAAGACAGAGTGAGGGCAATGCTTTCTGCTCTCATGCTAGATTCTGAAGGGCGGAATGGTACCTGCCAACCGCTGTGACTCCTGGGAGAGCGTGTGTTGCCACTAGGCCCATGAAATAGGACGCGGAAAATGTGAGCGGCAGGGTGGTTTCCTGAAAACCTGAGCCTGAGCAGGAAACATTCCGGGAAGAACTTTGCTTCCAGCCCCAAGTGCAGCAGCCAGCCCAGAAAGCGATGGCTTGCAGGAAATGTCGTCACCTCAGACGCTGCTGTTTTTCTCGGGCCTCCCTTCCCTAACACTGGGAGAAGCAAATTCACTCATTGCCAGCACACATCTGCAGCTGGGGCTGGGACTTCAGCCTATCCAGATGTTACGTTGTACTGGCACTCAGGTGGCTGCACATGTGTCTGTGGATTGCTTGAATGACGGCACCTACGTTCATTTCAAAAGTCAGCCTGCGTACAGGCCCCCCTCAAATGCAGGGTGCACTTCTTTACCTGTGTTGAGCTTAACATGTGAACAACTATAATCTGTGTAGAGATCGGTACCTGTGCACACAGACTGTGCAAGTGTGGGGCATAGCCTGTGAAGAGGGCAGAAAGCCAAATCAGACTGGAGAGCTAAAGCAGCCAACAAGCTCCTCCGGGAGTAAGACTGGCCCAACTGAAACCCGGAAGGCTGGCCTTGGGCAGCCTTCTCCAAGGACCAAGCCACACCTGACCCCCTGCAGCATCCCCACGCATGACCAGGGGTCCTCCTCTCAATCCTGCCCTGCTTGAGAGCCACTCTGCCTGCAGGCTGGCCATTGGTCAGGTAGAGCTGCGGGTTACCAGCTCAGCTCTACCTGACCAATGGCCAGCCTGCAGGCAGTGTGCCTCTCAGGTGGGGCGGGAGAGAAAGAGAAGCACCCCGATCTGACTCCTCCCCAGCTCATGAGGACAAGCTGCTAGAAGCTTCCACTGGCCTCCAGTCACATTCAGAACATGGTGGGATATTTGGAGAACCACACCAAGCTTCAGAGGCATCTGCTGTTTTCCAGCGAGCGTTCAGCTCTCCTCTTTCAACACATGGAGGCTCTGCTTTCCAAGAGGAACAAAGGAGGGCTCCCAAAGTTACTTTCGAGAAGGTCATCTGGAGACAAGGAGGAAAAGGGAGGCTGTTTCCCCTCCAACAAAGGCATGCAGGCGGGTGACACTATGCTAATGAAGCCCATTCTCTCCCCGGATGAGTCACTCTGCAGCGGTGAGGTCTCTGTCCTGCCTGTTGATTCATCTATTTCCCCTTTAGCATCCTCGGAAAGAGAGCTTTAAAAGGCTTGGCTGGGTGACCTACCCGCTAACGAGGCTGGGCTTGATTTTGTTATTTATTTGGCATTAGCATAGGGTCACCCCAAGCTTCTTCGCCCACCGAGAAGGAAGATCCTCTGGGTGATTCGTCTGAGGAGTGAGGCAGGGAAAGACAGAGATGGAGGAGGCTGGGAATTGACGTAAGGGATGAAGCGGAGAATGGCTCAGAGCTCCAGGAAAGAGCAAGAGGGAACTCCAAAAGGGGATTTGGGGTTAGGAGGCCTCGCCTTCTAGCCCATGACTTCTATCATTTTGGTTCTCTACCAATGCTGACATGCCACGTGCTAAACAGGATGCAGGATGCCTCCGGAAGCAATGGACGAAACTGAGTGCCACTTAGGATTAGGTCCAACATAGCTTCCTCTCTGGTTGGTTCTGTGGCCAAAATTCCATAAAACATTCTAAGGAGCAGTCATTTGAGGGTACCTAGAAATCTGGTCGCTTTGTCACGAGCTGAGCACAAATGTGAGGGTCCATGTGAGTGTGATTGAGAAGTCACGCATTATTACAAAACTTGCTAAGGTGCACCCCTGGTTCATGTATCCAGCTCAGCATCACCCTCAGCATTTCGATCAGGATGGCAACAGTCATGAATTAATTTTTATTGAGAAGACACGTCCAGTTCTATTCCCCTCAGATCGCCTAAGCTAAATCCACTGCAATAGCATACAACCATTTCAACAACTGGGTCTTTTTAGTTTAGGGGGAAAGCAACTACGGAGGCATGGCAGAGGTCTGTACAATTATGCACAGTTTGGAGAGAGTAGAGAGAGAGAATTTTTTCTCCCCCTCTCACAACCCAAGCCAACCCAGTCCAATCCAACCCAACCCAACCCAACCAGAGGTCATCCCAAGAAGCTGATGGCAATTTAGGACTGACAAAACTAGGAAGTACTTTTTCATCCAGCACAGGATGCCTCCCAATACCAGCTGCAGGGGAGCAACAGCAGGAGAGAGGGCAGGCCTTCATCTCTTCCCTTGGGCTTCCCCGAAGCATCGGATGGGCCACTGTGGTGAACAGGAAGCTGGGTGCTTGGGCCTGATCCAGCAGGGCTGTTCTAACGTTCTTAAAGGAAGAGCCAATGCTTTCAGAAAACAGGAGCTCACAATCCATCAGCCCACTGAAAATAGAGTTGGTACCATTTTTTAAAAAAACTGAAATTCAAAGGGCATGCCAGGATTTCCCCCAATTAGATACATCAGAAAAGCGTCCAAAAGTTAAAATTCCCAGTGTTTTTCTGTGCATCCTTAGCTGGAGTCAAATTTGGCTGGAAAGCAGTGGATAAAAGTATAACAAATGCATTTCAAATTGTATTAAGGAAGGTGGATCAATTCATCCTCCTTTCCCATCCCCTAAATATATGCAGTTTTGAAGCATGGATCCAAATTGGAGCAAAAGCATCTAAAGAGGTTCCAGAAGGTCCTCCAAACAGGCTGTGCCCCCACCCACCTACCTTGCGCCAGTAGCACTGCTGCCAGTTATTTAAAAGTTATTTACTGAGATGAGAGGCCTCAGGACAGGGCATAAAAAACAACACTTTCCTACAACGCCCTTGATCAATTCGATGGGAACAATCAATGGCTTATTGACAAGTTCTGCGTCTTTTATTTTCTTCTTGTCATCCTGGTTAGTGCTCACGGCATCTGAAAGAGGTTTCTGACAATTGGCCCAGAATGGATACTTTCACCCTCCCATATTGACAAACTTCGGCCATCTCATTAGTGACAGCTCAGTGTCTGGATGTGAAGCTTACTGCGACAATTTTTCATTTCCATCAAATGTATGCAGATCTGGAGGGCCCTCGTCCTCCTCCCGCAAGCAGCAGCCTTGAATTTCATTTGTGTTTCCCTAGGAATCCAGACTTTCCCCTTTCTTGCCTCAGCATGAACCTTTTCATTTTCCTTGAGCTAGATGAAATTTGAGGTAAGCAACTCTCGCCTAGGAGGGGAAGCCATTGCCAACCAAGCAATCTTTTCAGCTTTGGTACACAATGAAACCCGAGGAAGAGTTCTGTCTGACGCAAAAGCTTACATGCATTTCACATTTTTGTTGGTGCAATGAGCACGTTCATCTCAACCTGCATTTCATTTTCTTTTTCAGTGGAACTAACAGAATGTAAACCATCTTTTCCTGCTTGAGGTAAGAATACTGAAGACTAGGAGCCAAAATGCAGTGCAGGGTATCCCAGGAATCTGAAGGATCCCTATGCTATCACAGTCAGACAGTAAACTACAGTCCCTGATCATGTCAACCAAGATGAGGTTGCAAAGATTTGTCCAGCAAAAGTTGACCATGCTTTAGTGCAACTAGGCTCCTAAACAGATAATGAATCCAGATGCCTACCTGTTTAGATTAAATCAGCGATTCCAGAAAATCTTAGATAGATGTATGTAATTTTGCAAATCCAACACCCAAGAAGAACGCTTGCTCATCAGGAACCTACAGTATTGTTACTGACCTGTCTCTACCAACCCCCCCACCCCCCCGCTTCTTCTCCTTCTTCTTTAAAGACAAACATTATGGATTTTTCACACACTGCAGTCCTACGGACAGCAATTAATTTCCCCCATAAATGAAACACCTTTCATATTGCTTTATCTGGGATAGATTAAATTGACATCCACATAGCCTGTTGGCCGGCATAACCCATCTGTTAGCATTAAAGCTTTGTGGAGCCTCTTTGGTTTTCTCCCTCCTCCCCTCCGCCCGCCCTTCCAATTTCTCCTCGAAAATTGAAAGGGATTAGGTTAGGATTAGGTTAGTGTTTTAATCAGAAAGTCAAAAAAGATGGATTGACGATATTTTCACCTGGATAAGACACTGGAGATCCTCACTCACCGTGGTCTCATAAGGGAAAGATGCTTTGCCTTAACTCAGTACAGCTTTGGAGTCATTTCTCTTCTCTTCCGTCAAGGTAAAATGGCAAAGAAATGGTGGATTACGATTAAACATTAAGGTAAATGTGCAACGGAGGAAAACTCCAGCCAAATTATCCCCTTGACTGTAGCCTAATTAGGCAAGAACATACAGTTTACAATTCCCAGAAGTTTAGAGTTCCTCTATATGTTATGAACAACAGGTGGAAACTACTGGAAAGTAATGTTTGCACAATGAATCAATCCCATGGCTGGAATATGCTGCACCCATCTCTGAATCCTGTTAGGTCGTCTTGGGTGCAGATGGACCCCCATCTCCCAAGCGGTCATTCATGACAGGAGCTGACATCCTGACCAACCGTGTGCTTGTGTAAGGGCACGGCACTGGTGCACAGCTGCCGTGCTAGCTAGTTGTGTGACACCGAGAGCTTGCACTCCAGACTAGTGTTGCATGAGCACAATCACGTTTGTGATTGTGCAACGGGGTGCACCACCTGTGTCACACCTCGTACATTTTTCAGAGCATTTTAATACCATAGCCGAATTCCAACACCCTCTTGTGATTGTGGCGCTACATGGTTTTCTTTGCACAACTTTGCCGAGCAAAGTCAGCATTTGTCAGGGATGTCAACCCACGTGCCTGCAGCTACTAACCACCAATACTGCTCTGGGCCACGCACTTATTTCTCAGCCTAACCTACCTTATAAGGTTGTTGTGAGGATTAAAAAAAACACGTGCACTGCTCTGGCCTCCTCAGGTGAAGAATCGGATATAAACGTAAAAATAACATGAAAAATAAAATTAAAGGCTTGGACTCAAAGATGGGATTGGGTGCATTAACTGGCATCATGTAAAAACAGAATTTTGTTTATATATTTTTCAGAGTAGGGGAAGGAGGGGAGAGAGAGATGTTGGCTGAAGGAATTCAGGTTGATATATACAGATTGTAATGAGAATCATTGCATTTGCTTTGCTTGATTTTTCCCTTTTCCCCTTTTTTCTTATGTCTCTTGTTTGTATTTCTGATGAAATAATATATATATATATATATATATATATATATATATATATATATATATATATATATATATATTTAAAAACCCTCCAGAATTTTGTGGGTGGCCAGGCCAGCATCCCAGAAAGGGAAGGAGGGACAGTTTTGAGCCGGCATAGCGTAGTGGTTAGAGTGCTGGACTGGGACCGGGAGGACCCGAGTTCAAATCCTCATTCAGCCATGACACTCACTGGGTGACTCTGGGCCAGTCATGTCTCTCTCAGCCTAACCTACCTCACAGGGTTGTTGTGAGGATAAAAATAACCATGTACACCGCTCTGGGCTCCCTGGAGGAAGAACGGGATAGACATGTAGATAAATAAATAAATAAACATTTAAGAGATTGGCTCCCTGTGATACTTGGGAAATTGCTCAGCCGGATTCTAAGTCAATTCAATGTTAGCAGCAGGGGAGAAATCTACCCACCTCTAACCACTAAGCGCCACTTTTTAAAAACGTAACCTAATCCAACAGCACCTTACTATCTGCAGGACATATTTCAATGAGTCGCTGAGAAATTGCTCTTCAAGGAGTGGGCCTCAGTGGGACACCATCAAACGAACAGAAAACATATCAAGACACTGGCTCACCCCAAGGCACAGACCCCTTCTGCAGAGTTTTCACACACACAGTCTGCACACATGTCGGCTCCATGCAGAAGCTCAGATGAGTTTCCAGAAGTGGGAGCAAGAGCTGTGAGCCTGACCCACTCCGTCCACCCTTCTTCCGGGTCAGACCCTTGGCCCATGGAGCCCAGCATCCTTTGCTCTGTTTTGGTCCATCCCAAGAAGAGGTCTATTGCCCTCTAGATATTATTTTAATAGGAAGTTGCAAGTATTGGACCTGGGACCTCTCACACGCTCTGCCACAGAGCAATGGCCCCTCTCTCTTCATAACTGCTTGTGGACTTGGCAACATTTAGAAATTGCCAGGGTTCAGTACTAAACAGGAGACACCATTTCCCCCATGAAATGCCAGAGAACAGAGAGAGGCAATGAGATATGCCCATTACAAGCTCCCCCACATGGAGTTTCCAAAAAGAGTCCTGTTCATTAAGCAAACTTGTCTGGAACTATATTCTAAGCAATGCCAACATTCATAGCTGTGCTAGCATGACTCGGAACCTGGAGTAACCACAAAGCCAACCCTTTCTCAGAGTTCAGTGGAGAGATATCCTACGGACAGAGCAGGTGAGAGGGAAGATTGTTTCAGGAGAGAAAGGAAGCAGGCTGTGAACTCCCATGTGGGCGCCTAAAGATACAGGTTTGGGCAGGGGGAAAAAAATTAAACATCATTTTGTTTTCTCTCTTTTGTATGTAAAATAATATTCTGAAAGCAGTGAGACTGCAGATCAAAGCCTAGGGTTTTTAACAGTAAAAGAGTCTCAGGAGGATGGAAACGCTTTCTAATTAATGAAGTTTGGAGGAGGAAGAGGGAGGAAAAACAGCTAAGTGATGGTATTCAGATTGTTGTAATTATTAATTTCTTCAATAAAGTGATAAAGCTCTAGGTGCTTTTCCTATTGACTATATCCTTTTGTGTTAACCATACCGGCAGCTCTCCTCCTCTTCTTCTTCTCCTTAGATGAAGGAAAACTGCATGGCATTCAAAGGGCCCCCGATCACAGCTAGTATCAGGAGGAGTAGAGGCAGAGGAGAAGTGGAGGTGCTTGCAGATTGTCAGCGAACACGACTCTCTCCTTCCCGTACCCGACACTCACATTTGTGCTCAGATTGCTGCAGCGCACCGGAAGGCATGTGAAGTTAGGTCACAGGGTTCAAGACCTCGATTCGACATGGACTTTCAAAAAGGAGACCTGGTAATGGGGGCCGTAGAAGGTCCTGGGCTTAATAATTTACAACCTCTGTTTTTTTAACTGCTAATTGATTTTGATTGTTTTGTTTTAATGTAAACCACCTTGAGCCATTTGGGAAGGGTGGTATAGAAATTGAATGAATGAATGAGAACGTAAGGATAAGCCCTGCTGGATCATGGCAAAGGCCCATCCAGTCCAGCAGACTGTCTCACGCAGTAGCCAGTCAGGTACATCTGGGATGCCTGCAAGTTGGGCGGGGGGAGAAGAGGGCAACTGCCACCCCCTGGGTGTTCATGGGCATGCTACCTCTCGGATATCACCAGCAGTCTGGGAAATACCCTTTTCTGAAGCCACAGAGCCACTGCCAGTCACAGTGGGCAAGACGAGCTAGACAGACCAATGGTCAGACTCTGAATTGGGCGGCTTCACATGTTCCAGCCCAAGGTCCATCTAGTTCAGCAACTGATTCCAAAACTGGCAAGTCAGATGTCTGGAAGTTCACCATTCGGGAACAAAGCTAATGGTCCTGTTCCATTGATCTTCAGCAGCTGGCATTCAGAGATGCACTACCATCAAGCCTAGTACCCACGATAGATACAGTATGTCTCCTCCCCTTTTAAAGCCTTGCAAGCTAGTGGCCATCAACACATCTTGGGGCAGCAAATCCCATAGATTAATTATGCACTGTGAAGGGATATTTCCTTCTGTTTATCCTGAGCCTCATACCAGCCATTTTCATTGCATGGCTCCTGATTTTATTTTATTTTATTTGTTAGTTAGTTTGTTTAAAATAGTGCAATACCACCCAAAACTTGCTTTTCTGGCCGGTTTACAATTAAAATCATTTAAATCGTTAAATCAATTAACAATTAAAATCATTTAAAAGATTAAAACCATTTAAAACCCAGTATTAACATCATTTAAAACTATAAATCTAACTAAAAGCCTGGGGGAATAAATGTGCCTTCAGTGCCTTTTTAAAAGTTTCCAGGGATGGGGAGGCTCTTATTTCCACAGGGAGTGCATTCCAAAGTCTAGGAGCAGCAACGGAGAAGGCCCATTCCCGAGTAGCCGCCAGATGAGTTGGCGGCAACCTCAGGCGAACCTCTCCAGATGATCTTAGCAGGCGGTGGGGCTCATGGCAAAGAAGACGTTCTCTTTTAGTTTTGTGAGAGTGGGAGAAAAACTTCTCTCCATTCAATTTCTCTATGCCATATATAATTTCAAAAGTCTCAGCCAAGGCTCCCCTCACAATCACCTTTAAAAGCCCCAAATGTTGTAGCCATTTCTCACAAGAAGTGTGGTCCGGCCCCCTGATCAATTTGGTTGTCATCTCATGCACCTTCTCTAGGTCTGTACAATCTTTTCTGAGAGATGGCAACCAGAACTGTATACAGTATTTCAAATGTGGCCACAGCATAGATTTGCATGCAGGTATCATTTTCAGAGCTTTATTTTCAATCCTTTCCCTAATGATCTCTAGAATAAAATTTGCCTTTTCCACCGCAGCCACATAGTGGGCTGGTGCTCATGACTGGAAGTAAGAGAGAGGTGCCCCCATCTAATATTCCAGAGCTGTGCACACTCCGAAAAAGTAAAAGTGACCACGTGGGTAGCCAAAGGGTCAGAGGAGATGATTGTGTTCAAGGAGCAATTGTAGTTGGCTGGTGTGGGCAGGTGACCTCCTCCATCTGGATCACATCTAAGATCACCAGTGTTGGCTGCCCATGCTGACCAATTACAGTTGATTCCTCATGCACAATCACTTCTCGGCCCTCCACCCAAGATTTTCGTCATCTGCACTGTTGATATTTGGGAGCTCCAGCATATTAGCTGGTGGTTCCTCCACGTCACTTTCATTTGTGAGAACCAGCCCCTGAGTTGATTTTTTCACTGAGATATCTACAACAACCCCAAGATCTTTTCCCTGGTTAGGCACCAGCAGCTCAGTTTATATGTGAAGTTGCAATTGTTTTGCTCCCGTGTGCATCACTTTATTTCTATTGAACTACATCTGCCATTCTGTTGCCCATTCACTAAGACTGGAGAAACCCTTTTGGAGCTGTCCATGACCCATTTTGTTTTTTCACCACCTGAAGAGTCAGATGTCACCTGCAAACGTGACCACCTCGCTGTTTCTTCCCAACTCCAGATCATTTATGAGCAAGTTAAAAAGCACCAGTCCCAAACAGTGTTCCCTCTAACAGGGATTCCCAGATGTTGTTGACTACAACTCCCAGAACCCTCAGCTATAATGGCTTTTGCTTGGGGATTCTGGAAGTTGTGGTCAACAACATCTGGGAACCCCTGTTAGAGGGATCACTAGTCCCAAGACAGATCCTTGGAGAACTCCCCTTTCTTACTCGGCTCCATTGGGGAAATTGTTCATCGATTCCTGTTCTCTGTGACCTGTTTTTTTTACAGTCCAGCTGCCCTTTCAGAGATGAGCAGCAAGCTCTTCCGAGGGCCCTGGGCCTTCAGTAGCTGCCCAAAAATTCCAGCCCTGTTCCAGCATCTCCCGATAAAAGGATAGCAGAGCTCAGAAAGACTGCTTCTTGAGGCCTTGTAGAGCTGCTGCCAGTCAGTGTCACTGGGCTAAGTAGACAAACGGCCAGACCGTGGAAGGCAGCATCATGAGTTTATATGACCTATAGCAGAATGTTTTTTTTCTACTACTTTCTCTCAGTGTCAAGCCCAAGGAGGCAGGTTTGTTTGTTTTATTCTAGTCATACATAGACAAAGAAGTCGGGTTCCAGTTGAAGGGAGGGAGGGCAGTGCCTGGAAGTTGCAGAGAGTGAATAATCACACAATAAGGAAGACTGTTGCAGTCCAGTTCCTAGGAGGACTATTTTAGCAGCGCTGCAATGGCCTAGAGGCTACTGGAATTATGTCAGCATGCAGCACAACAAAACCATTGAGCCCTGCATGTTTTGGAGAAAAAGAAACCCAGGAATGAAGTCAAGACCAGGCAAGTGCTCAGGTAAGCAGGGAGCAGTTTGATTCCTCTGCTCACAGAGTAGAGAGGCGTAAGGATGAGGTTCTGCAAACTTGGGTGCCCAGATGTTGTTAAACTATGAGGTCATTCACACAATCAAAAACAGTGTCCTACCCAGGTTTGGGAGCTGTGTGTGCTCCCAATTTTCGGTTGCGTGGAAGCAAGGTAGGAGGAAAACCTGGGTAGCTTTTCCTCCAACTTTGCTTCCACACAACCGAAAATTGGGAGCACACACAGCTCCCAAACCCGGGTAGAACACAGTTTTTGATTGTGTGAATGACCTCAGTATCTCCCATCACTACCTGCTATAACAGCCAAAAAGCTGTTGTAGTCCAAGAACTTCAGGGGATCCAGGTTTGACAGCTCCTATATTAAATCAAGGATCCTAGGGCCAAAGTGAGCTTAAGGATTCAGTTCTCGCAACACAAACCTGCTTTCCCCATCCATTATGTCCAGTTCACTTCACCGGAAAGTTTAGAGAATGTCAACATGGTACAGAGCACCTTGTCTACGTGAATCCTGTAAGAATACCTATAGCAATGGACACTCCAACTTATCTTTAATTTATGATTTCTCTGTCTCCTCTGTGTTGGACTTTGGATCCATCTCCCTCCTCTTTTATTGCTTATAAAACCATGACATCTCTCTCTCTCTCTCTCCCCCTGCCCCGCACCCTTCCTTTTATTTTGCTGCCTTTCCTCCCTTAGTGCTCCTTTTCTATGGACAAGCTCTCTAACAGTTGATATTCAATTAATTGGTTCACTTCCTCTTTTTAAAACAATGCCTTAACACATTTATTTCTGCTAGCATAAGTCTGATGGTTTGGATGCTTCACTTTCTCCAGTTTTTAGTTTGATTTTGGTCTGAGTCAGATTACGGGACTTCTCTTTTGGTCTGGCCCTGCATCTAGTGTTTTATGCACACAAACAATAGAGAATAACTAGCTGACCCCGTACAGAGCATCTGTGCACACTTTGGGGCCAGCGGTTACCTCTCCCCCTGCCCCACCTTCTGCCCCAGTCTCCACTTCCGGGCCCAGCCACCTCTCCTCCCCACTGCCACTTCTCTGCCTCCCACTTTCCTCCCCCCTTCTGGTCACCACATCTAAAAAAGGACCAAGCCCGCCGCCACCAATGGCCTCCTCGGCCAGGCCTGCCGTGGTGGCCACCAATCCTCCTGGGTGCTCCTCAGCCAATCAGGCACATCCGCCACCCAGCCAATCAGCTGGGTGCCAGACGCACATTCCAAGGCACACCCAGGAGAATTATATATATAGATCATTGATAAAAATCATGGGAACTGTGAAATGTGATTGCAAAATACATTGGTCTTTGTGCTCCTGTGTTCAAATTTTGTGCATGCTGACTTCTCAAATGCAGCCAAGCATGTACAGAAGACCTGGGGCTAGCTTTGCAACAACAGAATGGCACTGGTTACTAGGGCTGTGCTGTTGCAACCACTCAACAGACATGTTATACTGACATGCCCTCTATCATAAGTATATAAGAACAGCCCTGCTGGATCAGGCCCAAGGAGGCCCATCTAGTCCAGCATCCTGTTTCACACCGTGGCCCACCAGATGCTGCTGGAAGACTACAGGCAGGAGTTGAGGGCATGCCCCTTCTCCTGCTGTTACTCCACTGCAACTGGTATTCAGAGGCATCTTGCCTTTGAGGCTGGAGGTAGCCATTGATAGACCTCTCCTCCATGAAGTTATCCAAACCCTCTTAAAGCCATCCAGGTTATTGGCTGTCACCACATCTTGCAGCAGAGAATGCCACAAGTTGATTATGTGTTGTATGAAAAAGTACTTCTGTTTGTTGTTCCTAGATTTCCCTGCAATCAATTTCATGGGATGACCCCTGGTTCTAGTGTTATGGGATAGGGAGAAGAATTGCTCTCTATCCACTTTCTCCACACCATGCATGATTTTATAGACCTCTATCATGTCTCCTCGCAGTCGTCTTTTCTCTAAACTCAATAGCCCCAGGTGTTGTAGCCTAGCCTCATAAGAAAGGTGCTCTAGGCTGCTGATCATCTTGGTTGCCCACTTCTGCACCTTTGCCAGTTCTACAATGTCCTTTTTTAGATGTGGTGACCAGAATTGTACGCAGAACTCCAGATGTGGCCGCCCCATAGATTTGTATAAGGGCATTATAATATTAGCCGTTTTATTTTCAGTCCCCTTCCTAACGATCCCTAGAATGGAATTGGCCTTTTTCACAGCTGCCGCACATTGAGTTGACACTTTCAACGAGCTGTCCACCATGACCCCAAGATCCTTCTCCTGGCCAGTTACCGACAGCTCAACACTATCAAGCGTTGTCTGTCACAAGAGCAGGGAGCCTCCACTAAGTTGGCACCATCGGAATCCCCGGCCTCCCATCCCACTGTCATGACAGATTTTTAAACGTCTGTTGCATGGCAAAGCTCCTAGGTTCAATCTGCAGTTTCTCCAGATAAAGGATCATGGAGAGCACAAGTGGGAAATTTTCTTACCCAAGACTTTGGAAAGCCATTATCAGCCAACAGCAGCCACCTAATGGCACAGCAGGGAAGTAACCCGCCTAGGGAGCAAGAGGTTACCGGTTCGAATCCCCATTGGTATGTTTCTCAGACTATGGGAAACACCTATCTTGGGCAGCAGCAATATTGGAAGATGCTGAAAGGCATCATTATCTCATCCTGTGCAGGAGATGGCAATGGTAAACCCCTCCTGTATTCTACCAAAGACAACCATAGGGCTCTGTGGTCGCCAGGAGTCGACAGCGACGTAATGGCACAACTTCATCAGCCAACAGTAGACATTAATAGCTAAATGAGTCTGAGCCAGTAGAAATGGCAGCTTCATCTGTTGTGTCATTCTAAATATTTACTGTCATTATTATGGATGACAATTGCCCACAAGTTAGTGGGGGTAGAAGCACTAGTGCAAATGAATGGGTGTAAACTTTTAGGTTTTTTGGTTCTCCTCTCTTTCTATATGTAGCTGCCTTCTACCAAGCCAGACCATTGGTCTATCTGAGTATTGTCTACACTGACTGGCAGAGGCTCTTCAAGGTTTTAGATGGGTCTTCCCAGCCCTACCTGTAGATGCTGCCAGCGTTTTGAACTTCCCTTGCACCTGCAGTTGGGGTCCTCTTTGAACTGGGGCCTTCTGCATGCAAAGCAGATGCTCTTCCATTGAGCTATGTTCTTTTCCCAAGGCATAGACTTTTGTTCTGATCCAGCAAGGTGGCTCTTATGTTCTTAAGTAAATGTAAGTAAGGGCAAAAGTAGTGGCTAACATCCTGTCTTCCATAGCACTCATGCATGAGGGGGAGGAGCAATTTTTGCTGACCTTTTCTGCCTCAAGAAGTGCTCTGCGCCTTCCAAAACTATGTGCCCGAGGGTCGCCCATCCCTCAGGGACATATTTTCAGAAGACACAGAGCACTTCTGGAGGCAGAAAAGAGCAGCAAAAATTGCACATGCATGCTGAGAAACTGGGAGCATCTTTGTCTCCATTAGGAATAGTCTCCTACTACGTCCTTCCTTCAGCAGTCAGGATGTCAGCCATTGCCTTAGGAAGAAGCATAGAACACTTTTCCTTCATTTCCTTCAGAGCAAAGAGTTAAGAACTGTGGAAATGCAGAACAGCAAGGATGAAAGATGAAAAAAATCAGGCAGGAGGGGGAAAAGAGACAAGGACATTCTCACAGCAACTAGCATTAATGTCGCTGTATAAAGGGTCTGTCAGCATTTCCATTACAAACTCCTATTTTCAAAGGTTTATAACTTGTCCATAAAAATTCTCTCCAACAGGCCACTGGAAACTTGGCAAAGGTGGTTTCTCTCTCACAGGATCAATTGATTTTTCGCTTTTTGCTTTTTCTCCTGTCCATGCCCCACCACCTCCCACATCAGCTCTTGTAGAAGCTCTCCTTCTGTCTCTTCTGGCTGTAGATATTTTTAAATCATCCAGCCGGGCTTGTTTTCGTCATACTGCACAGGGACACCACACAGCCAGCCTTAAGACCCCAAGAATAGTAGGGGCTGATAATTCCAACACATGAACATCCACAAATCTGTTGAGTGGGGGTGGGATGTGAGAATCTTCTCAGAACATTTAGATGTCTACTTGAAAGAGTAAATTTATCCGGTAGTTCCAAGTTTATCTAGGGAAGGGGTTCTGCAGAAATGGGGCCACAGTGGGAAAGGTTCTGCCCCTTCTCCACCAAAGATGACGTTTCTGTTGACTCCTGCAGAGCGTGTCGTAAGAACCCAGAAATTGCCAGGAATCCTCCACAATCCAACAGTGGTTGATGATCTTAGTTTAATCCTATTTCCCCAGGAAATTGATTGCAGGGTGGAGCTAGGACTCCTGGTGATTTCCAACTTCAGGTCCTCACTACATGTTTCACAGGAGCAGACACACCTCGCCTTTGTTTAGCTGATACTGTGTGGGTCATAAAAAGCCTCCCCTTGTGCTGTTGGAACTAGCCCTCACAGAGAGAGACCTGCTTAACCCACAATGGCAACAAGAGGCTTTTGAGCTCTCTGAATTCTCTCTCCAATTGGCTGATGCGAGAGATCAGTATGTTTCTTCCTGCTCAAGGAGGACAGGAGACTTCCTCCTCTAAGGGTTTCAAAGAACAGACTGGACAAGGAGTGGTTTAGTTAGAGAGTATCCTGTCTCAGAACATGGAAGGTTACACTTCAACTGTTCCAGTTTTCTGTTCCCTGGTAAATCATTGTCCCCTATACACCTCTCCGGGAGATCCTGTGGATGCTTTTTCCTATTTGGTTTTTTTTACATGAGTTTCTCAAGTTGTCTTCAGAGCTCAACTCTCTCCCCAGGGAAATTAAGTGTCTGAACAGGGAGGGGATGCATCTCCTTTTCCCTTTTCTCATTCCTTTTGCTATGTAAACCAGTCTGTGAACCTTTTGCTGAAAAGCAAAATATGTATATATTCTTAACAGCCACCTCCTTTTCTAGTGCAGATCCATGTAAATGCAGGCAGATGAATGTGGAGGCCACACCCAGTGCCTGGGGAGGCTGCATGTGGAACTGTTCAGACCAGATTAGAGGATGTTTCCCCAGGAAATCTTTAATCTAAAGGACAAAGCCCAGGCAGGACTATCACAGAGTAAACAAATGCAGCGTCCAAGTCATGTGTAAGAGAAGAAGCCCTGGTGACAATCCTTGATGTGCAAATAGGAGCATTAACAAGGAGGTTCCTCTTTTCATCATCAAAATGTTGGAGGTGATGGGGAAGTGGACTAGAAGCTACCTCTGTTTCCCTCCCAGCCCTAGAATTGGAGGAGAGCCCCATAGAGTGGGGAAAGAGTCAGAGCAACAACATATGAAAAATATCAGTAGTTGGATTTAGGAATAAAGAGTTTGAGAATCAGATGGCATAAAAAGGGATCAAGTGGTAAGAAGCAGAACCGAAGGGAGAGGGTGTTTTTTTTGTTTTTGATGTTTTTAATTGATGCAAAGCATGGTTGATGCCTGAAGATTTGCTACCCATTTTGTTATTCTAATGAGCAACGCGTGCAGACAGGAAAAGCAACATCAAAACTCCAGATCCATCACTACAGAGCTACAGACCCGAGGCACCTTCAGTGGGGGCCAAGGGAGATCTGCAAAATACATGTTGCATCAAGACATCTCTCCCCACACTTACCAATTAAGCGAACAGATATACGCCTTAGCACAAGTTTGGAGAACCAGCTTGTTTGGGTGGACAACGGCCTGTGTCATCCAGGAATGGAGGGACCATCTTCTTTCAAAACAAGGAATGTCAGAGAAACTTTAAACTGCCAACACAAAAGACAGCACTTAAAGGATTTCATTTCCTAGAGGTCCAGGGATGTGTTTGATATGTAGATGTAGATTTATATCACTTAAGACAGGCTAACTACCATTGCTGGATCAGAGAGGCTAAGAAGGAAAGACTCTCAGGGATTAGAGGGTGATGGTTCAATGTTAATTAGGGCTTTGTATACACTGCAAAGAAAACCCTAATTTGCCATCAAGGAAAATCCGAATATTGCAGTCTAAATAATTATGCAAATGTGGGATACCTACAAATACTTGGTCATTTTATTTGGTTTCTCTCTCAAGGTCATAATATAAGCTTGTTTGTGTCTCACCCCTGCTAACTGAGCAAAGAGGCACTTTTTAAGGTGGTACATTTCTTATATTCAGAAGGGGGAGAGCAATGGTGGCTCCTTTGGGATCTCTTGGAGGCTTCGGATACTATCGACTATAGTATCCTTCTGGAACATCTGAGGGGATTGGGGGTGAGAGGCACTACTCTGAGGTGGTTCCCCTCCTACCTCTCAGGCAAATTCCAGATGGTGTCCCTTGGAGATTATTGTTCTTCAACATCTGAACTTTTATATGGCGGCCCCCAGGGCTCCATACGGTCTCCAGTGCTTTTTAACATCTACTGTTGGAAGAGATCATCAGGAGACTTGGTGCAGGGCAGAGGCGTATCTAGGGAAATAGCGCCTAGGGCAAGCACTGAAATTGCGCCCCCTGTCCAAACATCTGACACCCATCTTTCAGATTACTTTACCATAATATCAGATCAAAAATACAAGTCAAGCTCGTTAGTCTTTTAATATTTCAAAAACTATTTAGCAGTGGACATAGCCAGACCAAAAAATGCTGGGAAAGTACAAATGTCAGTATGCTGGGGCTGATGAAATACCCAAATACTATGTGGAGGTGTACTTGGAAAACTAAACAGAAGTGCCTGTCTAATTCTCTACTATGCATTGTAGCATCACTATTACATAACTTTTAAAAATAAATGGAGAATTTGACTTTTCCCAGATACTCTGAAAATAATTGAAGGATATGCAGAGTAAACAGTTAAAATGAGAGAAAGAGAGCAAGAAACTCCCACTGGGCCTTAATAATAAGGATTTCACACTGATTCAAAGACAAACTCACCATTAATATTATTGACATCACATTTAACTAACTTATCATAAGAAGCAAAGTAAGAGCCAATGAATACAATCCTAGCTCATAAGCTTCAGCTCAGTATTCACAAGCCCTGATTCTCTGTACATAGTGCCAATCTGAATATGTGTACAGTGACTTATATTATTTTTTTTAATTTTTTTTACCTGTAGCCCCTTTGGGAGGCTTCATAAAGGTCATGGGGGGGGTCTGCAAAGTTTCCCCCTCCCCCACTGGCCTCTAGGGCCTCACAGGGACCATTTGAGCATGTGCAGTGACCATTTTTTTAATTTTTTTTTCCCAAAAAAAGGCAGCTGGAAACAAAATGGCTGCTGTGCATGCTCAAATGGCCTCTGCAAGACCTGGCATGGTCTAGGGCCTCAGAGAGGCCATTTGAGCATGTGTGGTGGCCATTTTGTTTTCGTTGGCCTTTTTTTTTTTTATAATTAATTTTAAAAAATGGTGCCCCCTTCAAGTGGCACCCAGGGCATGTGCCCTGCCTGCCCCACCCTAGATACGCCCCTGGTGCAGGGTATTATCAGTATCCTGATGACAACCAAATCCATTTCTCCATGTCTGCATCATCAGGAGATTACATAACCTCCCTAAATGCCTGCCTGGAAGCAGTGATGGGCTGGATGAGAGATAACAAACTGAAACTAAATCCAAGTAAGATGTAGGTGCTTATTGTGCAGGTCGGAACTCAGGAGATGATTTTGATCTGCCAGTTCTGGATGGGGTCACACCTCCCCAGAAGGAACAGGTACGCAGTCTGGGAGTGCTTCTGGATCCAAACCTCTCTCTGGTGTTTCAGATTGAGGCAGTGGCCAGAGGTGCTTTCTATCAGCTTTATTTATGCCAGCTGCATCCATTTCTTGAGATAAACCTCAGAACAGCGGTACATATCCTGGTAACCTCCAGACTTGACTACGGCAATATGATCTATTTGCCTTTGTATATAGTCCGGAAACTGCAGTTGGTCCAGAATGCGGCAGCCAGGTTGGTCTCTGAGTCATCTCGGAGAGACCATATTATTCCTATATTAAAAGAACTACACTGGCTAAAAAGAAGTTTCCAGGCAAAATACAAAGTGCTGGCTATTACCCATAAAGCCCTGTACCGCTTAGGCCCAGGGTATTTCCGTGAACTTCTTCTTCACTGAGCCCCATCACCCATTGAGATCATCCAGAGAGGTTTGTCTGCAGTTGCCACCACTTGTCTTGTAGGAATTTAATAAAGTAGTTAAGAGATTTTAACATTTCCTTAATATGTTTAGAGTTTTAAGAATTGTTCTATTTGCTTATGTTAAAATGCGCTCTGCTACAGTCTTGTATCTACACAGGGTCGGGCCTTCTCTGTTGCCACCCAAAGACTCTGGATTGCTCACCTTGCTGAAATAAGATCCTCTCCACCTCTGATAAGGTTTAGAGATTCTCTAAAGACACATTTATTCGCCCGAGCTTTTTAACTAGACTTGTGGTTTCAAATTGTTTTAATTTGTTTTATGTTGCTGTAGACCCCCCCAGAGATGGATGTTTGGGGTGGTACATAAATATAATGAATGAAAAGAAATGAAATAAAGGAAAGCCAAATTTCTGTTCAGATGAAGACCTGGGAGCCTTCACTTGGGAGGCAGGTCTGAAATGAAATAGCCAAGGAAGGGACCCTAACCTCAAAAAGATAAAATTCACCTACAGGTAATCTTAACTGTAGAACATCTCAAAAATAAATAAATAAATATCAGCACTTCTATAAGTTATACGTTCATGCTGAAACCTGAAACCACTACATTTATAGGAGTTATGCTACAATCCCTGAAACCACTACACGTATGAGTTTGCATTTAATACCTGAAACCATTACACTTTAAGAACTTGTAAAACATCAACTGAATAAGCTTTAGTACAATACATCCAGCTATTCTAACATCACCTAGGTTCAAGAACATTTATTTCCTCTCCTGTGTTCACCAGAAGTGTTACACCACACTACAAGAACAACATATCAGATGGAGAAGCATAATAAAAGAACAAGAAATACCACAAACCCTTCTGAAGACTGTGATATTGGTCTGAGACCTTTCGAAAAGACTCTGAGGCTATTCGCACGCGCAGCAGAAACCGGGCAAAGGGAGCCCAGCCCAGTTTCTGCTGCGCGTGTGAACCACTGGGAACCCGGCGGTAAGCCCTCTTAAGTAGCCCACCACTTAACCCCGGTTTGGGGCATGAGCGGGTTAAATGATTGTGTGTCTGCTGCAGCTGCTTGCAGACACAGCAGACACACTGAAGGGGGGCTCCCAGAATGCATCGTGCCCTCATGTGGTGCATTGTTGGGGCTCTGGGGAGTGGGGCACCACGCGGCAACACCTTCCTGCACCTGACCCCTGGAGCTGCCGGGCAAGCTGCAGGCACCCCACAGGATTGCTGCTGCTCATCTGGGCAGGCGATTTGCCTGCCCGAGGTAGGGTGAGTGCTTGACAGCGGGGAGGGTTGGGAAAACCCATTCTCCATGCAGACCTGCCTGAGGTCCTTCACATAGATCATGTGAAGAGCTTCTCTGAGTGGTTACAGCATAGGAACATAGGAAGCTGCCATATACTGAGTCAGACCATAGGTCCATCTAGCTCAGTATTGTCTTCACAGACTGGCAGTGGCTTCTCCAAGGTTGCAGGCAGGAGTCTCTCTCAGCCCTGTCTTGGAGATGCTGCCAGGGAGGGAACTTGGAACCTTCTGCTCTTCCCAGAGCGGCTCCATCCCCTGAGGGGAATACCTTACCTGGGTGCCCTTCACAGCAACCTTCTGAGCTATAGCCCCTCATCTTCTCCAGGTGTTTCTGTCTTCTGAGGTTAAGTGCAGAGGGAGGGCCTTTTCTGCGTTAGCACCCACAGAACTGTCTCCCTAGAACCCCCTTCATCTGGCACCATTCTTGTTGTATTTATATGATAGGCAGTGTCCTACTCTCCCATGTTCTTAACAGCTTTGGGCTGCTGTCTTGTCTGCTTACTCTAAGCAGGGTGTGTGTGTGTGTGTGTGTGTGTGTGTGTGTGTGTGTGTGTGTGTGTGTGTTCCTGTGGTTCCATATTGGATTCTATTGTTTTTACCACTGTTTAAGGCAATTTGAAGTCTGTTACAGCAAAAGGCGGAATATAAATTCTATAAATGAACGATGAACAATTTGAGGCAGATTCTCAAGAGGATTTCACCATGGAAATTAGGTTATATTTGGACAATGAGGGAGATATTATTCTGTTCTCCAACATGCAATGTGAAGATAGGTAGCTGTGTGTGCGCACGCATGTATGCGTACTTCCTGAAGGGATGGTGTGGAGGGAGACACCAAACTGTGGAGAATTCAGGCTGCCTACCCTTCTCATCCAGACCTCCATTTATCTCCCCTTTAGGTGAGGATAAAAGAAAGGTCTGTCATCAATCGCATCCCATTAGAAAAGTAAAGTTGCACTCCTACATATGAAAAAAGCACTCTCCATAGGCAACAGTGAAACTGTGAAACCAGAGCAGGATGGTTATGCACGCTAACAAGCCTGAAATGGAGCCACTCTGCCTTGAAATGTATATACGGCACTAGCAGGGGGCTTCTGAGTGGAAGGCCTGGGGTTCAGCAAAGAAAGGAAGCAAATATCAAGACGGTGTTGAAGCGTGCCAGAGCCAAAGGCTGTTCAGATGTATTTTAACCAGCCTCATACAACTGTCCCTGGTGGTCTGGGCTGTTATTCTCGAAGAAAAGATACAGGAGGGGATGATCTGTGCTGGTTTATTGGTACGAACATAACTGTAGGCACAGAAAATGGTAGAATCATCGCTTCCATCCTTTGTCCACTGGAAAATCCAATTACAAACACACGGTCAAGAGGAAAAAACCCAATCAACCCTGCTTCGTTCTGGACACCAAAACCGGCCACAATAAGGGGGGAAAGTAGATTCCAACAGAGGGAGAGGCTTCAGTACACATGGGGGGGGGATTCGCAGGAGTGAGTCACCCACTGAGATTATTTCTCTCGGCACCCTTCTTGTCCAAGCATCCTTAAGAGGGCTGTTGGTCACACTTTAGGGCTATGTCACACAGGACATTTCTAGCTGTGCATCTAAGTGTACACTTAGCAATGTAAGAACATAACCCAAGCTGAAAGTTAATGGTACTCCCACAATGCTTTGCATTTTAAACAAAGCTGGATGAAAAAGCAAGTGTGGACAGCTTCAGGTTAACCACGGGACCAGTGGGGTGAAGGGACTTTCAATCCTGTGTGTTAATCATTTATTGCTGTATAGATAATTATGCAAAGGGGGAATACCTTCATATACCTGGTCATTGTCATTTTTTCTTCTTTCCAGGCCATAATATAAGGCCGTTGCTATCTACAGAAGAAAGGCACAGAAATCCACCATTAACATATGACCCCTCAAATGTGGAGTCCCCAGTAGCTCCAGTTACTGTGGCTGGGAATGATTAAAGTTGTACCCACAACAACATCTGGGGGCAACATCTGGGCAACAACAAGATTGGGGAGTCCTGACATGAGTGAAAGGCCAGCTTTTTGGACAACCGCTGGATCCATGCCCAACCACCGGGTTCCGCTGGCAAGCCTCACCCATTCTTCTTCTTATTATTATTAATTTTAAGAGCTGCCTATCCTACTTGCAAGAGAACTGTGACTAGCCAGGCTGCCTGTTGAGTGCCCACTTGGAGGGAAACCCAGGTTCGTATCTGTGTAATATGTGGCGCAGCAAGGAAATGACTTGACTAGCAAGCCAGAGGCTGCTGGTTCGAATCCTCGCTGGTATGTTCCCCAGACTATGGGAAACACCTCTATCGGGCAGCAGTGACACAGGAATGTGCTGAAAGGCATCATCTCATACTGTGTGGGAGGAGGCAATGGTAAACCCCTCCTGTATTCTGCCAAAGAAAGCCACATGGCTCTGTGGTCACCAGGAATTGACACCGACTAGACAGCACACTTTAATATGTGAAATGGCCCTTAAAGCTGATGAAAGGAGATGGTGGGGGGTGACCACGCCCACCTCCTCCATCAGTTGCTTAACTTTATTTATTTATTTGTTGTTCCTTTTCTGTGCCACTTTTCATTAAAATAATCCTAAAGTGGTTTACAATATAATTAAAACAAAGCACAATTAAAACACAAATTAAAAGTACAAATATTAAATAGAAACATAACATATCTCTATTTAAAAGTTTAAAAATCGATATAAAACAGTAACACATGAAACAAAATGTTTAGTACTACAAAATACTTTTAGATCTCATCACAATAAAATGTTATGATTTTTATCAATCCACATGAGAAATTTTATAGGCATATGCCCCCAATTTGTGGCTGGATTTTCAGAACCAGATTCTGCCCAAAATTGCAGTTTGTCTAAAATGAATCTCTTCAGAAAAGAAATCTTCTCCTTACTATGTTATTGACTGGTTTGTTTTATCCAGACATTGAGTGCTGCTATTATTATTATTATTATTATTATTATTATTATTATTATTATTATTTCTTCTTGTTGCATGGATTATGTGAAGTAAGACAGGCCAGAAAGGTTTGCTTCAGACAACTAGGCCTGAGTTCTTACCACTGCTCCACACCCCAGGATCTCACCCAGTTTCAGCGGGTCTTTGCAGAGGGTACGCCCATAATTTCAAGCATTGTTAATGTGGAATCTCCAGCCTCCAAAGCCAATATCAGCTCTGCCTCTGAACCACTCAGAGAGAAAGTTCTCTTCCACATGGCTCTGCACACCATTTTTGCTGTGGACTCATAGTACCCCCGGGGGAGTCTCTCAAATCAAATGAGAACTGTTGGAAATCCCTGCAAGTCCCTCCAGAAATCCATGAGGGGTTCTATATGACAAAAAACCCCAAACTGACAAAAGTTCCACCCAAGGAAGAATTTGAAGCAAATCTCCCTCTCTTTGAGAACCTTTCCCACATCATGTTGTCTGCTGAGGAGGCCAAATGTTTTGCGAATTATTCTGGGCCATGTTCTGAGGTGCCCAACCCAGTCACCTGGAGGCTCCAGGCTGGAGCACTGGCCAGACCTGTTGGGCTCCTCTGTCATCCCCTATGATCTGCAATTCTGAACTAACTCATGCTAAGCCTCCACCCTCTCCATTTTACCATTCAATTCACAGCTGGGAAAAGTCAGGTGGTAGTTGGGCAATTTTCAGAGGGAGGGATGAAAGGGAAAAAAGACAGGACCATGACTGTGGTGGTGGTGGTGAATTTCCTGATGGCTGCCACTTTTAGTCCCATAGATTGCCTGGCAATGATGCTTTGTCTTCATGTCAAATAATCCACAGGAAATTAAAATGGCAGCTGCTGGCCACCCAAAGAAGAGTTGCCTTCATGAAACGGATGGCAGTGGAGAAAAAGGTGAATTGGGGTGGTTTCCCCCGGATCGTCCCCAGTTTGAGCCAAACGTTCCCAGTCTCAAAGAACTTCTAGCCCAGTTTTACCTGGAACATACCCCAACGTTCATCAACACCTGAACAATGCTGGGGGTGGGATTGCTAATTCACCAAAACAGAAATTGTCCCTAGATTTTAGGGTTTCCAAGGCTCGACCCAAGCAGAATCCCCCAGTTTCTCCACACACCCCTCATGGACAAGATGTCATTCATGAGAAACTGACCCGCCATGTTCTTCAAGGAGCCTCAGGGCCTTCAGAAGCCACTGAGTTAGAAATAACACCTCAGACCATCAGGTTTTTTCCAACTAAGGACTTCTTAGTCATAAGGGATCCAGCAACTCCCTGCAGAGCTTTGCTTCTAACATATGTAATCTATGGGACTGTAGGGGCCTACAACATTTTGATCAAAAACCTTTTCCCGTGTCGGTGAACTGGCACTCCCCAGCCCTCCCCCCACTCCCCTCCCTCCTTTAACTTTATTATTATTTTCTCCTTTCATTCCATAAGTGCTTGGGATTTTTTAATATGAGAGCCTTTTATTTCTATAAAATTGCAGCTGCTTTCATTTAGTTTTATGGATTTAATGTATTTAGATGTTCCGAGAGAAGCTCAGAGCTGGCGGTATTATCCAGACATTTGCTGCTTAGTGCCTCCTCTAATGACAAGACTTATCTGATTCTGAGCATTTCATATCGGTGGAAAAATTAATTCTCCATTCCTTTTGTCTTTGGGCTTCAAGATTTAATTTGTTGAGGGGATTCTTTCAAGAGACGTTTGTTTCTCTTTCCTTCCTCCCCCTTTGCAGCCATCATAATGGGTTTGCTTCCTACTCCAAAGTTTCCAGCCATTTTCATCCTGAAACAGAACTTTCTCTGCCTCCTCTCTCCTTCTATGCTGGCCTTTCTCTCTCATTACTTAAGCAAATTTGCCCTACTTAAAGTCTCGTATTGCACAACCAGTTAGCCATGAAATGAGATTGATTCATAAGGCCAACGTACACAAGATGTGCTCCTTGAGGATTATGAGAAGACTGAACAGGAGCCAGTACCAGCTGATGGGTGCTAAGGAACAAAATGTTCACGGACAAGCTTGTTCCCCACCTTTCTTTTACTCAGTCTGTCTTTTGAAGAGAGAGACCTGAGGGAAATTCAGGCCCATATAGCACCTTTTGAGCTGGTGGATAGGGCTCCCGTAAACACGTTTGCAGGCTGTTTTCACATAGTTCCCAGAATGATCAGGAGCAGCTCTGTCCTCCTACCCACTTTCATCCAGTCCTCCTCCTCAGGGTTGCTCCTGGGATGCAGTCACCCAGTCTTAGAAAAGTCCATACCCACCAACGTTAACCCTAACATGTTTCAAGTTGCAGCTTGGGGGATATCCTGTGAGAGGGTTCACCAGTCTGGAAGTGGGTAAAATGCTGGGGAAATAGAGTGTGCACTCTTCATGGGTGCAACGTCTGAACCCACCCAAGTCTGATTCCCTATGCCTGTAACCAAGCCTGTATGTACTTCTGCTCAACTCCAAATTTATTTATTTACTTTATTTATTTAAGATATTTATACCCTGCCACTCCAGTACATTACTGCTTGGGGCAGCTCATAATATGAATAAAAAGATACAATTCAAAAAAAGACTAATAAAGTTAACCAAATTTACGTCAAAAGATCAGGCTAAAACCACATTTAAAATAACATTTTTTAAAAGAAAGTTTCAAATTAAAAGTTATTTTAAAAGCTAAAAACTGAGAACTATAAAAATTAAAGAAATCTTGGGGCTAGAAGTACGTAGAACATTGAAGAAGAACTGGACTTTGATAAGTGGCTTTCCAACATTCTGCCGACATTTTCCACACTTCTAGACTGGGCAGAAATCATGTGAACCCACTTGATATATAATATATGCTGTGTGTGTGTGTGTGTGTGTGTGTGTGTGTGTGTGTGTGTGTACACACACACACACACACACACACAACACACACACACCACATTGTGGCACATTTATAAGAACTACAAGCAAGTTATAGGGAAATGTAATCTTGTAGTAGCATTTCCCTATAAAATTTAACTTACAACTTTCCTTTAGACGGTTCGTCTGCAGAAAGAAGCTGTCTCTATTTTATCTCTGTAGAATTCCTAGGGCTTTTTGTTTGTTTGTTTTACAGCCCAGGCCTGTGCTCATTTATACTCCGGATTTATACTGTCAGTATGGTGTAGTGTTTAAAGTGTTAAACTTATCCAGAGGAAACCGTATTCAAATACCCCTCAACTACATAGCTTCCAGGGTG
The DNA here is from genome assembly GCF_027244095.1 of Hemicordylus capensis. NCBI lineage: Eukaryota > Metazoa > Chordata > Lepidosauria > Squamata > Cordylidae > Hemicordylus > Hemicordylus capensis. The sequence continues at coordinate 5,719,506 of NC_069658.1, forward strand.
GCCTTGGGCCAGTTAACCTTCTCTCAGCCTAACCTACCTCCAGGGGCATAGGGAGGGTGTTCACGACATGGGCAGCCTCCCCTCTCCCTGCAGTGCTCCCCAGCGGTAGCGCGCACACTCACCCCATTCACACATTTCGTTGGAGGCCTTCAGGAGAGCCTTAAAGACCCAACTTTTTAGCCTGGCTTTTAATGTTATCTAGTTTTAATTTTAATCTGGTTTAAATATTTTGTGATTTTAATAGTTTTATTATGTGTTTTCGATTTTAATGTAAAGCATCCTGATTTTAATGTACTCTGCCACTTTTGGAAGGGCGGTATATTTATTGATTTATGTATTTGATTTATATACCACCCTTCCCAAAGTGGCCCAGGGCGGTTTACACTAAAACCAGAAATGCATGGCAATTAAAATCAGGAACTAATTAAAAGCAGATTAAAATTACCATTAAAACTAAATATCATTAAAAGCCAGACTAAAAAGATGGGTCTCCAAGGCTCTCCTGAAGGCTTCCAGGGAAGAGTCCTTTAGGATATAAGGAATGAATGAATGAAGGAATGAAGGATGCCCATTGTATAGGGCAGCTCCATGGTTCCTCAAATTAGGGCATGATGGGTTTTTTTGAACTTTTCTGCTCTATTATAGCTCTGCCCCTGCCTACCTCCCAGGGTTGTTGTGATAAGGATGGTAAGTTCACCACTCTGAGGTCTTTGGGGAAAGGGTAGGATAAAAAAAAAAGATTCTTCTAAGTCTCACCAAGTTGTCAGCCTTAAACCTGACAAGTGTGCATAGGATTGCCGCTCCAGCCACTGACCTCTGGGCAGATCTAAAATGGGAAGGGTACACATTTTCGGAAAATCTTCACCCTTTGAACATACACCCAAATTGTGTCGACTTGTGGGGAGTGGCTGCAAACCATGGCAAAGATGTTCACGCAGAGTGAGGATGGATGCAGGAAGCATTGCCCACTCTCCGATTTGGCTTTGTGACATCATCCAGGAAACCTATCCAGAGCAAGGGCAATTCCTCCTGCTCTTGCCTCTGATTTCACTTTGTGACATCATGTCTGTTGTCAAATCTGATTGGCTGCATGATAAGTGTCACACAATCTGCTACCAACCTATGTGATCCCTAATTGGCTGGACTCGCTGTCTTTGGTAAAAAGAAAGGTGGAAAAGTAAAGAATACATCAGAGGATAATTTTTTTACAATGTGGGAATGGTTTATATATTATAATTTGGTTCATGATTTAACACTATATCCAAGATTTGGATTTTTTTTTTTGTAAACAAGGCTATAAGTTTTATATCTTTTGACGTTTGTATCTATGCGTAGATATGTTACTCAGCTGCCATTGGGTTAGAACGAATTGTTAAGAGGAGATATGATACGGAACTGGAATCCAAGTTGACGTATTAGATTATCGTGAGATGTCATGTTTCTTTTCTTTCCCCCCCTTTTCTTTCTGTGGTGGCTCTTCTTTAATATTTCTTTAAATAAATATTGTTGGTTTTTTAAAAAAAATAAAGATGCATATAAGAAGCTGTGGACAAGCAACAAACAGCATTAAAAAATGTAAGCAGCAGATGGTCTCAAGATACACCCCCCCCCGCAAAAAACACACAAGTTCTCTTTAAATCTCCCCATCCTCTTTTGGTAGATGAAAATTCAGCACAGCCCTTCTTATAGATAGAATTTTGGACATGGCCTCAGTTTTCTATTCCTTCCCAGCTTACTTGGTGACTTTGGGCCAGTGGATGATCTCTTTGTCTCAGCCGATTCTACCTCATAGGGCTGTTGGGAAGATGTAATGGAATAAACCCATGACATCCCGCTAACATTCTCAGAAGAAGTTTGGAATCTCAGTGTGACACATATGCTTCATATTCCCCCCCCACCACACACACATTATTATCCTGAAAAGGATGTTTGAAGATCACTGAATGAGTTTTTTTTTTTAAAAACCTGCCTGCCAGGGTTCAGTGTATTTTATAAAGCCTTGAGAGCTAGAAGCATGTTTTCCCCTGCTTTCAAAACAAAAATGAAAGCCAGCATGTTTAGAAGTTCTGATTTTCAGTTCCATGCCGCTTGACTCCCTTAGCCAGGAACATGCTCCTCCAAGCAAATTTCAGGCCAGCGGGTGTGAGCAGTAGATGCAGGGGCAACGGCAGTGACTAACCTTCTTTAAATGCAGATCACCCTTAATAACCCCAAAGCAGAGATCCAAGACAATCAGAGCATTGTGGGAACAGATTAATCTTTCAAGACAAAGCATGTAGAATTTTTCCCCTGGTATCTAAAGGAAGCCTGTCAAATGGCATTTAAATTAACGCTGTGTGACACACTACCCAGCTCACCCAGCAACTCCCACAATGTTGCAAAGCAGCTTTCTTTTTCTTTCTCTGCAGTGACTGAGACATTGCATTTCGCAAAAGGCCCTGCAACATTTGGTGCTAGAGAGAGTCTTTCTTTTTTAAAAAAGAAAAGAAAACTCCAGCAACAGAAGAGCAGAACTCCAGAAACAGAGCAGAGCAAAAAATGTGTGTGTGTGTACACACACACACACACACACACACACACACCACCTCATATCCTTTCCTTATAAAGCTTTATTAAGCCTCTATGTTATACAACTCTCCGCGATAACAGAACTATTGCATCTGGGTGCGCAGGCGACCGAGTGCATTAAAACTCCTTTCAGGGAATGGCAGGAACTAATTCCTCATTTTTACTGGCTGGGAACTGAACCTTAATAGAGCCCAGAGCCCTGGACTCATAAAGCATTAGAGTAACAGAGAGGAGGGGGGAGAATGGGAACAGGTTTGTTGCTGAGGTTATGATGTTAAAGGAAGGGAGAATGGTAATAAGTCCACCGCCAGCTACAGCTTGGAATAAAAGGGACCAATCGGGCAAGGCCAGAGCCGTATATTTTCCCACTTAAGAAAAATAGAACCATTACATAAGGCAATTTGGAGTTTAAAGATACCATGTGCTGGCACTCATTAAAATATATACATTAATGTTGGGGCATCTGCCCTCTTGCTAGGCCGGAGGGGAAAGGGCTGTGAAGACAACGTCCGGCTGAAAGGTGAGGTGCTTTGAGGGCAGAAACAGCTCCCAAAGTAATTTTGTTTCACCGTTGCTGCCTTGATTTACCTTTACCAATGCCTCTAAGGCAGCAGAACATCCTCTTGACAGCACGCATCCCCACACCCCGGAACTTCTTCCAAACATTGCTACATGCTAATTTGGAGTTGGGATGCTCAAACTTGTGTTTCAGATGTTGTTGGACCACAACTCCCATCATCCTCAGATGGAGGTGGTGGGAGTTGTAGCCCAACAGTATCTGGGAGCCCAAGTTTGAGAATCCCAGAGTTAGGGTCTCTCCAAGGGAGAGGTTTTTTTTTGGGGGGGGGAATAGCAGTTGCCAGCCAGTGGCAACTGGGAAAAACACTATTGCCCCCACCTGTGAATTTTGCCCCTACACAAATCAGTCCGCAGCCCTGAAAACTGTCAAAGCGCCCTCATTGTTGCCCTCTGCAAAATCACCACACAACTGGCTGGCAGGGGGTGTATTTCAGGACAGCCCTACTTTTTGCTGTTCTGGAGCAATACAGCTGCACACAGCAGATAAAGGCAAAGGTCAAGTGTGCCGTCAAGTCGATTTCAACTCCTGGCGCCCACAGAGCCCTGTGGTTGTCTTTGGTAGAATACAGGAGAGGTTGACCATGGCCATCTCCCATGCAGGATGAGATGATGATGCCTTTCAGTGTCTTCCTATATCGCTGCTGCCCGATATAGTTCCAGCGGGGATTCGAACCGGCAACCTTCTGCTTGTTAGTCAAGCATTTGCCCGCTGCACCACGTAAGCTGACTGCACACAGCAGACGCTAGGGGCCAAATGAAAGGAGGCAGTTGTTGCCTTCATGCCCTATTGCTAAGCTTCTCACGGGCAATAGGCTGGCCACTGTTGACCTCAGAAGATTGGATGGGATGGGCATGTCTTTGGGATGAGCCAGCAGAACTCTCCTTATATTCTCAACCTAACATTTTAATGTCTCCCTACAAATGTAATGCAATGATGGGACTATCCTTTTTCACATCAAAGCTGCTATTTCTTGTTCAGTGTTCCTATAGGTTAGCTCCCTTTCTACAAGGCCTCTATGCATCCTCCAGAAGGCAGAAACTGGCGAAGGCGGCCGGGCTATTCCAGCTTCAACTAGGAGCCACAAAACTTTTAGGAAATTAAGGGTAAGTGCTGAAGTCCAGTTTATGATCCTGTCTCAATTCAGGATGTTCCCTCCCATTCTGGTTTCAGAATCCACTGTGAGTTCTCCCTCAAATTCCAGACTTGGACATTTTTACACCATATTCAAGTTCAATATGGAGATATCACAAATTAAAAACAAACAAACTCTACAATTGCACTCATGTGTCTGGTCCAGATCCAGAGAGTGGAGATACCTGAATCTCTGAACAACGTGGTTTGGCACGGCCAAGTATGGAAGCTTTGACAAGGAGACGCGGGGAGGGTGGGGTGGGGACAAAGGAGATGGCCCTCACCTATGTTATATTCATTATCTGGTTAGCCAATACTGGAAACAGATAACTGGACTAGAGTAATCTCAGTCTGATCCAGCAAAACAATTCTGATGTTAAGAAAATTCAGAAACAACACCAGCCTTCAGCTTCAATTTCTTCAGTCCCGGTTGGCTCTCAGCTTTGCTTCCTGATTGGTTGGCATCCTTCTATAATGCTGCGTCTTCCTCAGTTCTGAACATTCTGCTGGGTTCCCTTACTCTCCTCCTTGGCATCCAGGCTCCTAAGCTTCTGCCCTGCCTTCATTGCCTCCTATGGACTCTCTCTGTGTGTGTACGCACGTGCATTTTTACCTGCCTCTTTCAATCAAGAGGTGGCCTGAAAATCACAGCTGTGCTTCACTTGGTCACTGGAATGTATAGACAGCCCTACTCTACCATGCTGACTCAACATGGTTATCTCAACATGACAGGGACAAGGTGATGTAACTTGCTGAAACAGTGAGAAGCGGTTGAACAGCCTGAGCCAAGATGGGAAATTATTATTAGGATATTAAGCAGGCAGAAAGGATATGAATCCAGCCTAATAAACACAAATGCATTTCAGTCAGCATTTGAGCAGCTGGTTCTGATCCAGAGAGAGGACAGAGTTGATCCCAGAGTTAGGTAGTTGCAGATCTCCCCACAGGGTGCAAAAATGCCTATTAGAGGGATCATCCTGTGCAAATACAACTTGATTTTCAAGAAAAAAAGGGAAGATGAGGTGGGCCAGATGTAGTTCCACCCCTGAATCTAATCGGGGCTCAGATGAGAGACTTGTATGGGAGCCTCACATAAGCTGCTCCTTGGACAAAAATACAAGATATAACTGGGAAAAACAGATAGATATTAATGTGAAAACATTTTCTGTTTACACACCCTTTTCAGATTAATCTGCATAAGGCTCTACAGTGAGGTTGCTGATGGAATCGCCCCAATGCCAGTTCAGTCAGCTGATTAGGGGAGCCTGCTTGGGGAGGCTGGAATATTCCCTTCCTCACTGAGCAAAGAGGCACCTTTTTAAAGTGGCGATTCTCTTGATTGATCAGCGGAGGAGCAAAGGGCCCTATCCATCCTCAGCACAGCATCCCTCCAGTGGCTGTTGCTGACGTCTCTCTTATGTTTCTTTTTAAGATTGTGAGCCCTTTGGGGACAGGAAGCCATCTTTATTTATTTATTTATATTCCTCTATGTAAACCACTTTGGGAACTTTTGTTGAAAAGCGGAATATAAATATTTGTAATGGTGATCGTAAAAGCAGAGGGGGCTCCACATCTTCCTCCTGCTGCCCTAGCAGAACTCCAAACATATCCCTACCCAGAGCATCCCATTGCTCTTCAGAAGATCCTCTGTTTGAGCCCCCATCCCAGATGGTGCCTCCCATAGGTGGGGGACTTCTAGGCAGTCATTTGAATGCTCCCACAGCAGAGATGGTGCATGCCAGGCATAAGAGGATCCTGGGTCAATGTGGCTTTCTGCTCAATGCTGCTGGATCCTGGGGAGGAAACCACGCCCATGGGCTGCGTCAGCAGAACCTCTTGGAATGGTTGCAGGGGGCTCTGCACATTTCTGCCACCTGGTCTGTTGATCCACCCTTGCAATCATGGGTCCATCCACCATCACAGAGAGGGCGTTTCCCTTTTCAGACAAGCTCCGGACCTGTGAGTGACGGGGCACAGGGATGAGTGATGCGGTAGGGCTGGGACTTCCTCCTCCTTTGCCCCGCTGCTCTTGATTACAGCAAATCTTCAGACGAATGCCTGAAGGCACCTACCCAGGGTTGCAGCCTAAACTGAGCTGGAGTCATTATCCAGTCAAGAAACCATCACATTATCAGTCCTGTTGGATTCAGTCAGAGAGATTTAAACACAAGCTGAACTCGAGCTAAAATCAATGGGACCAGGGCTCCACTTTGGGCTAGCCTGTGCTTAAATTAAATAAAATGGAAAGATACTCAAGGCCAGAATTCTTTTCTACATCTACAGTAAAGCGGCTCACAGCAGTGGCAGGGGAAGCGGGAGAGGCCAGCCTCTTGCTTTCTGCTGAGTACACCGAGGAGTTAATAGAAGCCAGCTAAATCCCTTTTATTTACCATGGGGTCAGGGGTCAGTGTGAGTAAATCATTAATTAACACACTGACGCCTCTGTGCTATTGACAAGGTTGTGTTTACACACTGGGACAAAAGCACCCCCTTGCAATTAAGCAGCTGGTGAACCTCCATGCTCTTGAGCTTGATTGTTTTTCCAGCTTAGTCCCTCACACAAAAACAACTCTTGATCCACTTTTGATGTAGTTGCCTGCACAGACTCTCCTGTTTTTAGGGAAGCCGTAAAAATCCAGAGGTTTCCCTTCTGAAGTGAAAACCACAGCATTCCTGTCACGGATGTGTGCCTGTCCCAAACAGGCAGCAAGTTGGCAAAGCATTAGGATGTCTCTGTGAAAAAGGAAATGGCAGCTTAATTGTGTGTGTGACGCACCGCCAAAAGTCGATCTCTATTATTCCTGTTAGAAAGATGGTAGGAAACAAGGAAACATTTCAACTAATTGTGCATACCATGAGTGACAGTACTCCAAGCATTCTGCAAGCCACCTCAACGCAAAAATCCGATAATTGCTTTTTTTAATTGCGTGTCCTAAACATGCAAGGCTCGGGTTAGAAAAGGTAGACATGTGCCTTGCAGAATATTTCTTTTTAAAGCAAGGTTTCATATATCCCAACTCATTTGTTTCTTCACCACCTGGAGAAAGAACAGACACTTTTAAGCTTCCGATTATCTTTCTTTTAATTCATCTGCCAACTATTCTTTTTGAAGGGGAAACCAAGTTGCACTTTACAAATGCATCACCACAGCGATGGCTGTCTGGGTAGATTCAGCTGGGCATTCCTGGCCAGAACAGGGCAATGGTATTTGTATCACGGTATAACAAAGAAGGCCACATCTGCAACACTGGTGTTCAAGAGTTATGGCTGACATCCTAAGCCCTCCCTGCCAGCATGCACATAACATGACACAGAGAGGAGCTGGTCTGGTGGTAGCAAGCATGACTTGTCCCCTTAGCTAAGCAGGGTCCACCCTGGTTGCATATGAATGGGAGACGATGTGGGAGCACTGGAAGATATTCCCCTCACAGTCTGGAGCCACTCTGGGAAGAGCATCTAGGCTCCAAGTTCCCTCCCTGGCAGCATCTCCAAGACAGGGCTGAGAGAGATTCCTGCCTGTAGCCTTGGAGAAGCCGCTGCCAGTCTGTGTAGACAATACTGAGCTAGGTGGACCTATGGTCTGACTCAGTATATGGCAATTTCCTATGTTCCTATGACAGGAGAGGTAGCCACTCAATAAATAAAGCTGCATGTATGCAGATGCCATGAAAAACAAGGACTACCATGCTAAAGGAATCATTTGCCTGGTCTAAGTATGAACCGAGCACAAGTTTTCTTCACCCACACAAACAGCGACCCACTCAGGGACTAACTCCACATTGCAAATAAGCATCTGCATCTGAGCCTCAATGCCCTTCCCATACACCCCTCACCTTGTGTGGCTTTCCCTCCCCCAGAATTGCTTTAGCCAAAACCAACATTTCCAGGAATCAAATGACTATCCCTGGCTGTGGCTGGCAAGAGGCTCACGCTACAAACACCATTTTAAGCAGGCCCCCGCTAGAGCAATGGGGAGACATGAGGAATCCGTGGTTTATCTCCACTCCACAGAATTCAAGATGAGAAATGGAACGTTCGGCTCCCCTATCATGATGGAGGAACAGTTAAAGAGCACTAAATCCTACAAAATAATTCCTGCCACAGCTGTAAGAAAAACCTTTAAGCCCCCTCAAGAAATAGGATGTTGACAAGCCAAGGTATTAGAACTCCAGCATTTATCCTTCTTATTCCTCCAAGCGATCCGGACTGTGCCAACTCAGAATTCATTTGCTCTTTTGCGGCATTCGGATGATGCCATTTCTAGATTCCTCCAGCCACTCAGTCACACAATATCATCAGCAACAGCAGTCATCTACAAAGGCAGGCTGGTTTCCCTTCTCAAGAGAAGCTTCTAACTTGTGTTACATGGATCTGGAAGCAGAAGGCAAGCAATTATTTCCCCCACAGTCCACATGACAATGACTTTCATCTTATGAAAATTTGTGCTATGCTGACCAGTCTATTGTCTGCACTGGCTTTGCAGCCATGATATCAGGTAATACTCCTAGGCATTCTAACTGGTCAGAGGGGAATAGCCATCAGCAGAGAGTGTCCAACAGTGAAAATTATGGGAGAGAAGGAAAGACCTGACACAAAGTTGATGGTCAGAATTGGTCAGAATTACAGGGTCAGGGGGAAAGGACAAAGGCAAGAATTTTAGGAAGGCATGGAAATTACAGAGAAGCCAATTTAGGCTAGAGATTAGGAGACATTTCCCACCGTGGAAAAATCTGTATCACACAGTGGTGGGCTCTCCTTCACTAGGGGTTTTCATACAGAGGTTAGGGTGGCCATCTGTCAGAGGTGTTGTAGTAGCAGTTCCGTGCATTAGATGGCCGGGGGATGGGGGGAGATGATGTGACTTCCAGGTTTGCTTCCGGCTCTAACATTCTAGAATTCCTCCCCCTGTGTTCCAGCATATATGGAAATCCTAGAATGTTAAAGGCTGGACACATCCTTGGAAGTCACGTAGATCCACATCTTCAGCTGAATCACTGGTTATGGTTTCTCCTTCCTGGTATCCTGATCATGGATACACTCAAGAGGGTCTTCAGCTGCATGGTGCTACAAAACAGCTCCAATAGAAGAACGCCTCCTGGACCCCACTTTGCACCTACCAGACCTTGAGGCGAGTCTCATGATCAGTGAGACTCACAGAAATGAGGTCAGTGGGGAGAGCAGGCCCGCTCTCCCCGCAGACGATCCAGGCTGCAGCCCTGGGCAGCCAGATTGGCTGCCCACATGACTGCTGGCTCCGTCATGGCCAGCGGGGGCTGCGGGGATCGGGGGCCGTGTGGCCCCCAGAAGTTCCAGGATGCCCCGCGTGAGTGCGTGGGACATCCTGGAGAGACAGGTCGGGAGGCTTGTTTCAGCCTCCCGGTGGGGGTCTCCTTGTGTGTTGCCATGGCACAGAGCCACGCCGTGGCAATACATGATCAAAAAGATGGGGTTAGCAGAGTGCTCGCTCTGCTAACTTCGTCTAAGGGGAGGGGTATGTTAGCGGGTTACCCGCTTTGGAGAAACTGGGCTCGCCTGGTGGTTCTCACATTCTGCCAAAACCGGGCTAGGCTCCCTTAGCCCTATTTTGGCCGATCGTGAGAATAGTCACCTGGGTGCCAGACCCACAGCATTCCAGTGGGCTCTGGATCCCATTCTAAAAATATAACGAATCCTCCAGGAATACTTGGACTGTGCTATTTAGACCTGGAAAAGAATATTCACCAAAGCATCTAACAGATTGGATCCAATATTTCTCTGAAATATTCCCTTCAACTATAATTAATGCGTTGGCAAATATTCTTCCCCACATATCCAGAAGTCTGCTACATTGCAAGGGTAGTAATTCATTGCATCCTATCCTGCTCAGTGAGCACATGGCAGTGCAGAGAGGTCTCATGCAGCATGTGCCCTCGGAGCATGCCCAGAGAGGATTATAGCATCCATTCCACAGTCCCCTGCAGAGGTGAAGTGGAACGCTCCATTGACCCACACCTCTTAGTCCCACCTTAATCCTGCACTCACTTTTGAGATGATCACTCAGAACTAAGCTTTGCCTGTTTATTGGAGGAGGCCTCCGCACCTTGACTGACATCTGTAAAGCCCGTGTGATGTAGGATGTTGGAGTTGAACTGGAGATCATTAGGATCCAATCCCTGGATTCCTGCAGGATCCCTGGCTGAATTGCTCTTGATGCACATTTCATTAATAAAGAATCCCCCACTGGTAGTCTTTGCTTGCTAGAAGGTACCGCCAGGGAGAAATACATGGCCTGATATTTTTAGTCACAGCATCACCAGCAGTGGATTCACACCACTTCTGCTGACATGCTAAGCATGTTCCCCATTTCAGAGGGCCATTTCCCAGCCCTTCCTGGAAATGCTGCCAGAGACTGAACCTGGGACATTCTGCATTCTAGGCAGATGCTTTTTCACTGAGCTACACTCCTTTCACCAATTTGTGTTGGATTGGAAATAGGCTGAAAGGAATGTAGCCCACCCCCCGCTGAAAAATGAAGAAATAACATGGCTCAGATCTGAGCCAATCAAAATTGAAGCCTTAACCACCCCTCCAACTCTTGCTTCTCCTCAAAGTCGCATCTCCCTTCCCTCACACTCCACTTATTGGGTTGGCACAACAGCTGGGCTCTGGTGGCAGCAGCAAGCCTCCTCTTCTCCCCTCTTTGGGAGAGTTGGCCAGTGGGAGAGGAATTCCTTTTGCCCCTCCCCTCTCTGGGACTTTCTGAACAGCACATGAGAATTTTCTCAGCGACTACCACCAACATTACTAGATGGGAAGGGAATTCTTCTCTCAGGTTAAAATCTGAGCCAGAGAAGAATCCAGGGGCGCAATGCAGGCCTTGTTATGAGACCCCAAGACTGATATTTATGAGCCCAAGTATGCAAGTTTCAGTGATTTCACGAGATGCATTATCCTCTGCTAGACAGAGTGAGAATGAGGCTCTCCCGCACTTCCTAGGATACCCGTATTCATCATTTGGACTGGCACAGCCTTGCACTAGCCCTTAAGAACCAATCAGCAGGCCCTGCAAGCATACATGTGCTTGTGGTGTCTGGAGTGGGAGTGCTTTCACCAGGACACCCCAGTAGCTGTTGCTTGAGCCTAGCACCCATGCAAGAAGACCTGTTCACCAGAGCCAACGCTTAGTATAGGCAGAGCAGCTATTTGGCCCACAATAGTTCCACATCTTAAAAAGTTGTTTCTGCAAATTGTTTAATGTAAATAAATCTTCTATTTATCTTTTGTCTGTTAATACATTCCTGCATTATTAGAAAAATCTTTTTCTCCTACAAGGAGGCCCGCTGAGCTCGATCATCTTATTTTAAGAGACTCCCTGTTCCCAGCATACAAAGCAGCCACCTGCACTGGCAGAGTGCACAAAAGGATTTAAATAAACACACACAGATAATTAGATCAGTTAACCTTGCAAATTAAAACAAGCACATCATACTATCTCCAGTTTATCCAAAAAGAAAACATGAAGCTCCCTCCGATAAATAGTTTTAATAACAAGAGCAGAGGAGCAATTGCGAGCATCTTCATGTTAAGCCTTCCGGAGGTGGTGAGATCCTATGTACAAAGGCCTTATGTGGCGAACACAACACTGGTGGCTCTTCCCCATGCATGGAAAGGTCACAGTCCAGGCTCTCAGACTGGCCCAAGGGTGAGCCTCTGAGTAGGAGGCATCTGATTTTCAGACTGATCTACTTCCAGACACGTTGATGATATCTGGCCTCTTCTTCAGGAGAGTATCCCACTCATGCCATGCTCAGCTCAGCAGACAGCAAGCGAAGTGCTTTCAGCACTGCAGGATACGAGGGTCAGGCACTGACCCTGGCTGTGAGGAAGAGTTTTGTCGACAAAAACCGTGTGCCCACTTGTAGCTGTGAGGAGTCAGAGGGCCTGCAGTTACATGCCAAAGCTCCCCAGCCATCCCTCCCACCTCCAGGAAATAACTTAAAGTGGGAAGGAGAGGCTCAGCCCCAGCATTTCCAAGGCACCCTCAGACAGTTGCCAGGGCTGCCCTGGCCCAGCAGTTCTATCACTGAACCCTGCTCTGGGCCCACTTTTTCTGGTGCTCCTCTTGGAGCTGCGCAGGCGGTGGCGGGCATCTTGGTTTCCCATTCCCACCATGCTCTAGAATGATGCTGCGTGGTGGGGGAACCAAGATGGTGACATGTGGCCACTGAGAGCAGCAGTGTTCCCTCTAATGCGGATTCCCAGATGTTGTTCACCACAACTCCCAGCATCTTCGGCTGCAATGGCTTTTGCTTGGGGATTCTGGGAGTTGTAGTCAATGACCTCTGGGAATTCCTGTTAGAGGGAACACTGGAGAGCAACACCAGTGTTTTTTTAAAAACAGAAACAAAGAACCACTGTTGCCACCCCACGTCGGAGGCAGTGAACTGGAGGACATTGGAGCTGGCCCAAGGCTCAGGAGTATCCCAGGTAAAGCTCGCCCAGGTGCTCCCCACTGTCCCCATTGCCCTCCGGGGTGCCATCCTGGCCACAGCAGACATGTGCCTGCCCTCCTCACTGCCCCCACAGCAATGGGGATGGGGGAAGCAGAAGGGGGTGGTGGTTATGTGGATGTTCCCCATTGCCCACCTGCCTGCCCTCCTCGCCACCGGCAGTGGTGGGTAGCAGCAGTGGCAGTGGTGAGGAGGGCAGGCGTACAATCCCCATCACCCACCCACTCTCCTGCCCGCTGAGGCCAGGTGGGGGCCCAGGTGGGCAATGGAGGCGCTTAGCCAGCTTTAATGGGTGGGCTGGCCCTGTACACAAGGACACACATCAAGGCCTCAAAGATTTCAGTAAGACCTAGCATTGCCCTGCAGCATGAGCCGGACTGAACTGGGAATCTAGATGAACTGTTTTGAATAGGCAGCTTCAGACATTATAAAAACGCAGATCGATTCCACCCTCGCAGTCAAGGGAGCACTCACGATCACAGGTAGGGCTCTGCCCTCTTCAGACGAGCCATACTGTAAGCCTGAGCAGTGGGGCGCACAGGTGAGTGATGTGGCAGGGCCAGGACTCCCCACCCTTCGCCCCATTGCACACGGCTGCAGTGGGGCATTTTTATAATGTCTGAAGAGGGCTAATGTCTGGAAAATACCTGAGAAATTAATGTGGTTATCCAAAATAAAAAAGTGGGCTGTAGGAGTTGGCCCATTTTCTATCAGGAACCCAATTCCTGCCAGGTTCTTTTTCACCTACTCAGTTTTCAAATGCATAGCTACCACATCTGCTAACATAGATAACAAACCGAGCCAGGCTTATGCTAGGTGTGTGTGTATAACTTTTCCCCCAGTTTCCAAGGCTATCAATTTAGTATTTTTTATTGGAGCTGAAAGTACCGAGGAGGAGGAGGAAGGGAAAGAAAGTTAAGGCACATAACAGAACTTCTGCAAAAGTAGCTCGCTGATCCCTTCCTCACTTTAATCTTACACCTCTTTCCCCATCCTCTGTTGCTGCTGATCCACTCAAAAGCCCAGGGTTTCATTTCATAAAGTGAAGCTACTAACAGCCTCGGAGTCTGACCTTTGCTTCTCCAATGAGCATTTATGGCAGGCAACACATACATCAACAACAGCAGCAAAAATTTTTTCCCTGATAACAGAGAGGCTTCCGCTGGCACTTTGGCTACTACAAGCACACATGATGTACAAAGACTCTTCTGATCAGATTAGAGGCACATCAAACCATGTTGGAGAGGCAGGGTGAAGGCCTCTGGCTTTTTCTTGCCAACAGCCCCGACGCTTCAAACCTGGCTGTGAAAAAGCAGCTCCAAAAGGGGAAAGTCACCAGCTCCAGAAAATAATCTCTGCTGGCTTGAACCGAGAGCTTGGCTGGTTCATTCACTGAACATAGTAATGATATCACAACATGCAAATGGAGTACCAAACTGTGAGGGTACACGGTATGCCATCTCTGGCTTACATACCTCCAAGAGGCTCGTCAGTCCTAGTGGTAGAATCTCAGCGTGGGACTAGACATTCAGGTGATATGAAACTGCCCTGCGTCAGGTCCCCTATTAAACTTAGCCTCCTTTGGACTCACTTTGTTTCAGGTTCAACTCTTTTATTCCACACACCCACACCCACACACACAAACTTTGCTTCACTCCCTACCTCTAAAAGTACTTACTGGAGAAGGACTCCCTCCTCCCTTCTTCCTTGGAGTCCAGGGAATGGCGCAGGTGCTCTTGGGACTTGTGGTCTTTTCTGAGGCTGCAGCAATGGCCACAGCCTTAGAAAATACTACAAATTCCAAGACGATATGTGCCATTCATATACTTCTAAGTGCATCCCTGAGAACTCATTGGTTTCCATAAACAAGTGTAGCATCAAATCATAACTAGTGCTGGAGTGAAACACCCATGAGCAATTTCAGTTAATTTCACAAGAGGTAGAGTGCTAAGTAGGCCTGGGATGAACTCAGGCACATTCAGGGGGAATCATTTGAAAGTTTTGCAGTGGGGAGGTTGCTTATCACATGGTGGTGCCAGTGAGTGTTCTTTCTTCTAGAACAACTTATGACATGCCTCTGTGGGTGACAACAGCAGCGCTAGGACCTCTGCAAGTCTTCCTGGCAGCCAGCTCCATCCAACTGTTATTTTTCTCCTTTGAACACCTCTCAGAAACACACATTATCATGATTGAGCCTATCTGCTAGGGCATTCTGGGAAGACAATCTGCAGACAAAGACAACCATCAGGGAGACATGCAGTACTTCTAATGAGAACACCAGTTGCCACTATCAAAAGCAGTAAACCATCTCACCTCAAATATTTTTAAAACCAAGGCCCCCCACAGGAACACACACACACACACACACACACCCCACTTCCACACTTGCAGATAAGGCAGTAAATGGAAAGTCTGCTTTAATCAGCTGTAGGTGTCATCCTTCTTATCTGGATTTTAGCCAGACACTTCATCAGATGTAGGCCAAACATTTTACCTGAAGAAAAATTGGAATACTGGGCCTCCTCCTGAAGCAAAAATATCCAAGGGATTCTGTAGCAAACCCAACTGTTTAAGACCCCCAAAACTCTGCTGGGAGCGGATGGACTCTGCACAGCTCTGTTTGTTTTCGGAATGCATTGATATTCATCCTGTACTTTGAGAACTGGGCAGTATAAAGATGTAATCAGCTTTGTTTTTATGTACAGTCTGCATTTACATCATCATTTGAATACTGGATTTTATCATGCTGGTTTTATCATTGTTTTGTAGACCACAACATAATTTTTACTGTAGAAATGCAGTTCAGGAATATATTGATGGCAAATAGCATACGTTGATGAAGAGCACAACCTGTCTCACCCTCCTCCATACAAGAAGGAATTAATGTGGGCAAGACTCTACCCAATGAGCTAAAAGTCTCAAGCATCAGAGCTAAATTTCTGCTTCCAATGGTGGATTCAGATAAGCCAGAAAAGTCTGCATTGGAACATCGTAGCATACCGACACACCCAGCAATGTACCCATACAGAGTATGAGAGTCTCTGTTCAACACAAGTGCCCAATAATGATACCCTATCCACAAATCTGCTCTCTGCGCCAATGCAAATATTAATGCAAATGGCTGGAGGGGAGCATGTTGGGAGGGAGCTGTTCAAATAGCAGAGGCAAAACCAGCACCGTAGAGAAGGAGCTTTGGGGACTGCAGCTTTGGGGACGCTCCTCTGTCATGAACTCCTTAGGTAGCCTTAAGCAAGCTTCCCTCCATTTGCACTATAGGGATAAACAACATGGCATATCTGAAACGTTGTACATGGGTAACTTGGAAAACTTTGCAAGAGCTAGATGGACCTGTTGCAAGTCTTTCCTTTCCCTCTCCAAAACTCTTGGGACCCCTCTCCAAGACTTACATGACCCAGCACAAACCTATATGCTTGGCTGTCCTATCCCCTAGCCGGTGCATGAGCACAAAAGTCAGGATCGAGCCTGATCCGATCTCATCCAGCCCTAATAATGTCAGTTTGGGGTCCCTTGGAACCTTCTCAAATTCAGGGTACGGGTCAGACAAAACATTTTAAAAGTTCTATCAGTAATCATAGATACTCACTGTGGACCCAGAAGGAAACTAACACAACACCAGAGAGTCGCAAGGAAAGTGACCTCACACCAGAGAACCACAAGAGAAACCCATAAATCGGCTGGTGGCTGCTAATCTGAGTAAAAGACAGGCTAAAAAACTTGAAAAAGAAGAAGGATGAAGAGGAGAAGCAGCTCTTGCCATTCTTTGGAGCTCTAGAAAGCTCAGAATTTTTGTGAAAGGGGTCAGAGAAGTCCAATCCCAGCTGGGCTGGCCAAATTCAGGTCCAGACACTCTCCAAACCCCGCCGATTTACCAATCCAATTTTGCACAGGCCTACTATCCAGTCTAGAAATGACCAAGCTATCAGTGTTTAATTAGATACTCCATTGGCCCAAAGGGCAGAGACAAAGACCTGTTTTTCGGTAAACCGAGGAGGGGTCAAAGCCCGCTTAGGTTCCCTTAGCAAGTCCATAAATCAGAGAAGAAAAACAAAAAGGGAGAACATACTTTCTAAAAGTGTCACTATGCTTTCATTGTTAAGTCCAATGCATTTTGGAGGACTCCATCAGGGTCTGTCTGGATGGCCCAGAAATTCTGCTGGTATCTTACAGCTGTAGTCTGAAGAAAAACACCTTCAACTGAGCAAGGAGTCCTCCAAAACACATTGGAAGTAACAATAAAAACACAGTTGCACTTTGAAAAGGTAGTAATGCTGCCAGCAAATCCACCTTAAGTTTCCCAGTCCCCAAATCCTTCAAACTTGTTCTATCTAATGTGTCATAATAGTGACATAGAGCCAGTGCTGACATGGCACACTTGCTCGAGGGATTGGCACCCCTGTGTCAAGTTCCCTTCCCACACATGCCCCATCCATATTGTTTCAAACAACTCACAACGGGAACATCATGTTGTGATTTTTTTCTGCCTCTGCTAGCAAACACCATTGGAATGATTAATGGGCAGCAAAACTCACAATGTAATGACCTCTGTCATATATAGACCCGGGTTTAATATCAGCCTGTCTTCATTTTACAATATAAAGTTGACCCCTCGCAGACATAACCTGTGGCTGACTTGGGGTCTGTAAAACTACAGCTGCTTGATAAGCGACTAAAATCGAGGCATTTTGTTGGAGTCGCACTGTTACAAAACTGCCTCTGCTAAGCCAGTATACAGATGTTGTTATCTGTTGTTATCGGTGGATCTAAAGATGTGCAACTTGGGGCTCTTCCAGACAACAACAAACAGGCCTTTGAAAAGAGCATGCAAGTAAGCTGAAGGTGAGCGTTTACTTCTCATCCACACAGACCCCATCAGCTTTTCCAGTGGGATCTCACACACTGGTCACACAGCCAGGAGGGACATCATGAGATTTCCACAGCCTCACCTAAAAGCCAGCTCTTGCTTTCTGTGATTAGCCCACCTCTTCTTCAATATTATATATCTGATGAATAGGAAAAAGGATAGGTTAATCACACACACACACACACACACACACACACACACACGATGGGGTTTTTATGCTTGTGTTTTAAATTTTTTAATCAGATTTGTTTTATATTTTTAGCTTAGTATTTTAATTGTCATGTTTAGAACCCTGTTTTTTAAATTTTGTGTAAACCGCTTTGGGATTATTTTAATGAAAGGTGGTATATAAATTTGACAATCAATCAATCAATCAATAAAATTGCAGAAATGTGAGGTCCCTGCTGGTCATGTGTCCTGCACGTGAGATCCCACTGGAAAACCTGTGTTTGCAAGCGTGCAGGGGCGTAATTAGGGGAGAGGGGGCCTATGTTCACCTCTCTCCCTGGCAGACCCCCCGAGTGAGGGAGATATTGAAGAAAATAGGGAGGGGTGGAGCTGGGGGCCCTCAGGAGCTTGGGGGCCTGGGTTCTTTGAACCCATTCGCTCAAATATAGCTGCACCCATGTGAGAGTGTGTGGATATGAAGTAAGTTCCTGCCTTCAATTTACTCACAAGCTCTGTTTTATTGCTGTCTGGAAGAGCCCTTAAAGCTGACATGGGTGACTTTTGCAGTGTTGTGGAATTCACAAGTCCCTAAGAAACGGGTGGCGCTTTCCCATATTCTCCAAGATAAAGCCCACTGAACAAACTAGCCAAGTTTACTTTTTACCATTTCAAGTCTCTAGGGATCTGTTCCGTATGTATCCTTTCCAAGGGAGGGAACCCTGTGGTTCTCAGGCAGACAGGCGGAGGATGCTGGATAATAGGAATATGCTTCGTTTCTGATAGCTCCAACTCACAAGAGTGAGCTCTTTTGAAAATTAAGGTGTAGGAAGAGACTTGGGACCCCCTGTCCAGCTATAGGCTCACACTGAGAATGAAAACAGAGGGAGGGAGTGGGAAGTGACTCATCCTAAGCCTTGGGAACAGAGCGGGCTAGACGTTGAACAACTCAAGATCAATAGCCTGGGGTTGACTCAAGGTGTCCTTGATTCTCATCTCACCCCACCCTTTATCTAATATTAAATGAATTCTCAAGATTCATTCCACTTATCCAATTTATTCCCCAGTAACAGTTTGTCCTCCTTCAGCCAAGGGCACTAATGCACAATTGTTTTAATTATTTTTTCTCATAATTTGCTGCCATCCCTGCTACAGATCCTTGCAAAAGGAAAAGTGGGGAAGAGGGGAGTGGTCTTAACGTATGATTTGATCTACAATAAAGGTTATTGCCTGGAAAAACACGTAAGGCTTTGAATGAAAAGAATCAAAATAAGCTGGGTGGGGGGAGGAGAGCTTTGGGGGTCCCTGGTAGAAGATGTGTGAGTCCTATCACCACAGCGAGTACTTAACGGATCAGATACCTTTTGCAACAGTTCCTGAATACACCTTTCAGTGTTTGACGATAAAAAGAGCAGCACATTATGTGAAACTGGTTGATTTCAGGGAATCGTGGGTTTTCTTGGAAGCTTATCAAAGGTCAATCAAATTATCAGTAGAAATATCAGTGCCCAAGAAGCTGCCTTATAGCGAGTCAGACCATTGGTCCATCTAGCTCAGGACTGTCTACACCGGGGGTAGGCAATGCGTGGGTCTCCAGATGTTCCTGAACTACAACTCCCGTCATCACCAGCTGTAATGAATTGTGGCTGGGGGTGATGGGAACTGTGGTTGAGCAGCATTTGGAGAGCCGCAAATTGCCTCCCCCTGGTCTACAGTGACCGGCAGTGGCTCTCCAAGGATTCAGGCAGGAGCCCTTCACAGTTCTGCTTGGAGATGTTGCCAGAGAGGGAACCTGGGATCTTCTGCATGCAAAGCAGACACTCTGCCACCCCATCCAGTTATGGTGGATGCACTTCCTTTGGTAGGGGAAAAAAAACACCCACTTTGCTCATCCCTCTTAACAGAAACATATACCGTTGCTCCATATAGAGCCGGTATTGTCTAAACTGAAGAAGTTCTTAGATGGAGGCCTGCCAGTTCTGCTGCCTAGAATCCTTGGATGGGAGATGCCAGGTGAGATACTGCCACTCTTGCAAAGCAGATGCTCAGCCTCCGCGCCATGGCTCTCTGCCAAGTCTTCTCATGTAAATCGCAACCATTGGGAGCAGTGATCCCTCTACCAGAAAATCCCAGATGTTCTTGACTACAACTCCCAGCATCCTCAGCCAAAGCCCACTGCAGCTAGGGATTCTGGGATCTGTAGTCAACAACATCGGGGATTCCCTCTTACAGGGAACACTGATTGGGAGCTTTGTTCCCTCTAAGGCATGTGCCCGTGCATGCGCTCACAAGTTTTTGGATGTCTATTCAGTTCATTTTAGATCCTGCTCAGGTTGAATCAGGAAGGCCCCATTCTGAATGCACACAGTGTGCACACACTGCCTTGATACTGCCGCCCAGAACAAAATTCATTCCGCACACAGATGAAAAAAATTAGAGAGGCCACTGATTGGGAGGCGTTGGCTATATCTGAGGGTATGCTCTTGGGTCATTCTATCACCCAGTATGAATGGAGAGGAGACTTTAAAACATGACCCATGGTCCTCTGGGCCCTAGCATGTGGCCCAGAATTCCCTGCGATGCACACCAATTCAACATGAAAAGGCTTCCCAGAAGACAGGTAATATGTGCAGGGCCAAGCCACCAGCTGAGGCTAGTCCTCCACTTCCTTCAGCCTGCAGCAGAGAGGGAACTAGCTCAGATGCAGCTTCTCCAAAACTGCAACACAATCCTTTCAACTGCCAAGGGGACGGCCCCATTGCCACTTAAAGGACCTATGAGCATAGCTTGCTTAGACTCAGCCAACATGGCATCTCTGGATGTTTGACTCCCAGTTCTGCTGGGCAAGAGGAGAGACTACCAGGCAGCTTCATGTAGGGAGAAATCCTTTCCTTTGTACTTAACCCCAGCTTCCTCCTGTAGTCCACTTTCCATCCCAGGTTCTTTCAAATGGGGGTCCCCAGATGTTGTTGGATTACAACTTCCATCAGACCCAATGACCAAAGAGGCAGAGGAGGAATCAAAGTGGTGCAAAGGAGTCAGCATTAGGAATTGGGGTAAAGGAGAGAGACAGGGGCACATTCAAGGATCAGAAGTATTAACCAAAGGCCATTGGGCCTGGGGAGAATGGGAGTTGTAATCCAGCAACATCTGGGGACCCATGTTTGAGAATCCCTGCTTTAAACTTTATGGAGACTGCCCCTTTGTAGCTTAAAGAACCGCAGGAAGGTGGGGGAATCTGCCAATTGCTTTGGGAATCCTATTCTTTGGTTGAAAAAGTGGTATATACATATTCATAATAGTGTTCCCTCCAATAAGAGGCAATCCACATTGTGTATTCTCCCCACAGATCTCCACTTGTACATCTCTATTACCCATTGCTTAACTTTACTCTCTTCCTGCTGTCACCCAAACCCTTTTCTTAGAAACCCAAACAATTAAACCATTCGGCAAATTCTTTAAACCCAGAAAGTTCAAAATAAATCCTTAAAACGGGAAACTTTAAGCCAAGTCAGACTTGAGCTGCTCTCTTCACATAGGATTTTCTCCACGTTGAACGGCTGGTCTGCAGAAGGAGCATGACTCTACTATGGCTCTTCTGTAAATGCTGCACCATACATTATCTTCAGCTGAAAGGTCCACAAATCTAAGTGCCATGTTTTACTGAATATCCCAAACTCCATAATTTAGACAGTGTCATTTTTTTCCCTTTCCCTTTTAACTCTGGGTTTTCCTTAAGAGTTAGATAATGGTTAAAACGGGCATGAAAATGACAAAATATGATCTTCCTTTGGATAAATTGCTAGCAAATGTAACACAGAATATGGTAAACAAGTCTGGATCCACCAGAAAATGTTGCATTGCATCCCTGGTGTGCAGGGGTTACCAGCACTGGGTTTGGGCCAGGCGGGCCTTCAAGGAGCAGCAGTACCCCCACCATGGCCACTGCCAGACCAGGAAGCCTCTTACATTGACTTTTAAATGTGCCCTCTTGCTCCGCCCCCCGATTGCCCTTTAGAAGCCATTCAAGGGTTTCCCTTTGCTTGTAAAGGGGAATCCTTGCTGGATTCCCCTATACGAAAATAGCCCCTCGAACCGCCGAACCGGTTCAAGCTGCTTCGGTCAAGCGAAACAGGCCAGCTGGTCGGTTCGACTGAACCAGTTTGCAGGCCAGCAGATCGAACTGCAAAAAAAGGTCCGTGCACACCCCTACATGAGCATTCTGTCCCACTGACTAACAAGGGGCCCTTGGGTTTGGTTTCGTTTCGTTTTGCCTCTTTAGGGGTTTTTCTTTAGAGTTTTGAGAACTTGTCCTATCTAGGGGTCACCCTGCCAGCACTGCCCTCAGGCAGTCTGGTTCTCCATCTATTAGGACTGCAGTATTTGCTGCTCTTCCAGAAAGAGTGTGTTGATTTGGCATCAGATCCTGGACTTTCCAGGGCCTTTGCACACTTAAAACCTGCAACAATGGAAGCAGTTGCTGCCACCCCTGTCTTCACAGACTTTAAGTGATGTGTATGATCCAGACAACCTAAAGCCCCACTGATTTCACTTGGGAAGTTAAGCACATGCTTCAAATGCCCATAGTAATAAATGGGGCCATGATGCACATTACCTAACTTGGCTCCATGTGAATGAATGTGAGCCCTGAGTCTCCCATTCCTGGTTAGCATCCATGGACATCTGGAGCAGGGTGTGGGGGGAAGAGGGCAATTGCTCTCCCCCTGGATTGAGCCAGTTCCCATTGAATTCAGTGGGGCGTACTCGCATGGAGGGGGATATTGGATTGCTGGCTTTGCCCCCCACCCCTGAAAAAAGTCCCGCAGACACCCATGTCAGCATCCCATGGTAGGTGTGAGCAACAGGCCTTGATGTTTTCTTCTTCACGGCTCTATGTGGTGCGACTGAACTGCCCCTCTGCAAACCACCCTGCATGAGATCCCAAAGGGGTTGCTAAGGCTTACAATACTGCACTGGGGTAGAGGGGCCTTGCGCAGGATCCTGCCCTTTTTTTGCTTTGCACAGCAGGGATCAGGCAGTGAAGGACGACACCGTCAATGTGAACTAAGAAGAGACAAATGTAACATATCCCTCCAAACTCGCGAAAGTGAAACTTATTCCTCACATCTCCTTATCTCCTTCTCCAGCAAGAACACATTGTGTGTGTGTGTGTGTGTGTGTTGGGGGGATGGTACCAAGAGAAGAAAAGGAGCGGGGGGGTGGGGGGTGGGAGGTTTCCTTGGGAAATCAAAAGCATCCCCTGAACTGAGCCGGATGGGTTGCAGAAACTGCAGCTGCGAAGCGTGTTCCTGTCAAGCAAAGATCTTGTTTGTAACTGTAAGGATTGCATACGGCAGGCCATTTGATCCTGCGAGAGCTTTGATCTGAGCCGGCACCTGAAATAAGGAACGTAACTAGACTTTGGAACTGAAAGGGAGGAGGAGGAAGGGAAATGCAGGTGCGAGGCATCAAACGGAAGCAACTGAATTTCACAGAAGCTAGCCAGTCAGTGTAACTGTGCTTCAGGCAGAGGGGAAAGTGCATTGCCCTTGGGGCAGGGGGAGTGACACTTTGCACCTATTCAGGGAACAGGGGGCTGCCTCCGACTGAGTCAGGTTATCGGTCCATCTACTCCAGGGTCGTCTGCTCTGGCTGGCAGCAGCTCTCCAGATTCG
This sequence comes from Hemicordylus capensis, assembly GCF_027244095.1. Lineage (NCBI taxonomy): Eukaryota > Metazoa > Chordata > Lepidosauria > Squamata > Cordylidae > Hemicordylus > Hemicordylus capensis. The sequence continues at coordinate 5,742,996 of NC_069658.1, forward strand.
CAGGTGGCCCTCTCCCCCATTCTCTGCTCTTGGACCTTTTGACTGGAGATTAAAACTGGGACTGCCTCTGCTAAAGGAAGGAAGGAAGGAAGGAAGGAAGGAAGGAAGGAAGGAATCTATTGAGACAGAACTTCTCATTTATTTATTCTCAAGGGGGAGAGGAGAAAAATATGTTTTTTGGGGGGACTGAAGATATGAATTATTAGGTTTGGCAGGGGGTATAGGGCCACATGAAAGGGGAATTCCTCCAATGCTTAGGAAGGGAGATATTCGCACCCCCTTTTGCTGAGCTACGGCTCACCTAGGAATCCTGGGCCGGATTACTCAGTTGCCTGACTCCATAGGGGGAAGCATGGTTGCCCCTGACTTGGCATCAGTGGGGCAAAAGCCACCCGGTTGGCTTCCACCCCTCCAACCCCTCAGCGTGTTTTTTCCATCCTCCCGAGAGCCCCGAAGGAGGCCAGGAGTGTCCGAGGCCTTTCCAAAACACCGACAAGAACATCTTCGTGCATTAACCGGTGGAGGACGTGAACAAGAGGATTCCAGCCCAAACACGGCAGGAGCCACACAGAGAGATGAGACTCCTCTTTTATTATGCTTGCTGTGACCTCCGTGCTCGCTGGCTGAGCTGGTGTTGGGAATCATGTCTTTTTATTGAAAGATATAACAGATCCAGGTTTTATTACAAATGTCAAAAAATCAGGTTTATGGAAGCTAGCACGAGGCGAAAAGGAGGAATTCCTGTCTTTCATTTTTATAAAATAATACTGAGGTCTGCTTTTTTTATGTGACGATGGCATTGTTAAGAGAGTGCCCTCAGCTCCGGGCTCAGCAGTCTTATGACAAATCATACCTTATAACTTTCAGTGAAAAAAATCACATCTTCTTCTCTTGTTTAGCCCGGCTTCCACTCCCCCTTCCTTCTGTTATCGGTGGCCTTCCTTCCATTATGTTCTAGATTGTAAGCCCTTTGGGACAGGGACCTCGTTTTTGGGAAAGCGTCATGTATACGGATGGCACAGAATAAGAGCAGCGTTTGGGGGGCATAAAGTGGTGCTTCACTTTTGCACCTCTTTGCTGCTGCAGTTGCAGCTGCCACTTTTCCTCACATAACCCCCTCTGTACAATATCGTATCATGAAATAGTGTCACACCAGAACATAATGCTGGCTGTCAGTTGCCAGGAGGAGGGCTGTGCACCCCACAGATAAAATTTCCCCCCACACACACACATATTCAGTGAAAGAACTGCCAGAATGCCCCCCCCCTGCAATTTTGCAACCTGTGTGAAAAGGGGTGGTGGTGGTGGGCATTTCAGGCCAGGCCTAATAATGAGCAATAAAGAAAGTGTGATGCTGGAGACCTTCAGACACTTCAGTCACTCCACCTCTCGGCCAGGGATGGTGTGGCAATTTCCCGCACTGAGCAGGGGTGGGGGTGGACTAGAAGGCCTCAAAGGTCCCTTCCAGCTCTAACATGCGACGATTCTAAATGTCTCTATCCGATAACAGGCTCTGAGAGCAGGACGAGAGTCCAGAATGGCCACTCACCCCTCCAGGTTGGACCAGGCATCCTACAAAATCCTTCCCAAAACCAGCTCAAGGTTTTTGCTGCCCTAGGGAGAGGATCAAGGGAAGGAGGCGGATACTTCACAAACGGATAGAACTGTACTGCAGAGAAACCCGTGGCTTGGCCTCACTTTGTGTGGGGAATTGCCTGCAGTTTGAGAACTGAAATTTGCACACTAGATGCAAATTCGGCATGGTGGGTACCACTCGCAGTACACCAGGCAATGATATGGGGGGCAGCGGGAATGCTCTCTCCTTCCCCAACAGGACAGGTGCCAGTGGGGCAGGGGGAGAGGAAGAGCGTGCATCATGTGCTCCTAGAGCCAGCTCAAATGCACTCGAGGCCACTGTCTGCATTGTTGAGTCAACACGTCCTCTCTCTCTCTCTCAGACCAGTTTGTGGCACCCGACAGACGGCTGTGGCACTAAGGAGCGCCATGTGAAAGAATGAGGGAGAAAGAGGTTAAACGTAGCTCTTAATCTCCAGCTATCTGCACGAAGAAAGATGATTAATAACTCCCAAGGCTTAACATCTCCTCCTCAGATAAGGTGGCCTTCTTGGAGCCCTGATTATCCGCTTCTAATGGGCTTCATTTATTGTGTAAACTAATAACAGTGGCTGGAGCTCTGCGCACTCCCAGGTCTGCAGGAAGAATCCTGGGCCCCAATGCAATTATGGCGGGGGAAATTGTCCAAGAAACAGGCCGGCTTGGGTAAATGTGGTGCACTCGCCAGCTCCCCCCCACCTCCCGCCACAAAGCTAAGATGCCCTGCTTGGAAGGCTCCTCGCTTTGAGCCATGGGCCTGCTCCCCCTGGGTCGCTCCAGGGACCCAGGACAGCGAATCCGAGGCCAAGGAGGACTTTATAGACCTGGCTGTGCTAGAGCAGAGCCCAAAGTCCTCAAATTAACCTTTTCAGCTCAAAGTTGTGGACGCCGGTGCCTGGGCGAGGCGAACATTCCCCTCTCACAAATGTAGTAATCCCACTCACCTTTTTGTGCGGTTTCCCCCACCCCACCTGCCCTCCCTCCCTCCGTTCCTGAGTGCAGCCCCCGGTGGTCGTTTTTCATTTAGCAAATATTAGAGCCAGGATTAAAGCACTTCCCCAACCCTGACAGCTTTCCTAGGAAGATCCCCAGAGCAATTTCACTTGTCGTGTACAACTCATTTGGCTTCCCATGAAAATTCTCAGAAGTTTCTCAGAACATCTCAGAAAATTCTCAGAAAATTCACCTTAGGGGGGAAAAACCCACAAAAATTCCATGTGAATTCCTTCCTTCCTTCCTTCCTTCCTTCCTTCCTTCCTTCCTTCCTTCCTTCCTTCCTTCCTTCCTAACTTTGGAACCAACTCTCCTTTGGGCATGAAATGGGGACAGGGCCAGAACTGCCCTGAAACCAGCCCCCATCAACCCCATACTTTTGGCTCTTCTTGTCAGTCTCCATACCGCACTCCCACACCCCAGCCAAATCTCCTATGAATAACAACATATGACAACACAGACATTCCCAGGGGACTTCAGAGAACTGACCATTCTGGCTGCCGGCTGCCTAGAGGTGTACAGGAGTTGCTAACCGCCTCCCCCCAATGTTTCACACACAGCCTACCTGCTTGGGCTTTGTTTCCCCTGAGGCTGAACATTGTCAAAGTCACCTCCCAATTTCACAAAAAAATGAGGCAGTGAAATTGAGCAGGGCATTTTGACTCATATCCAAATACACACCAGTTGTGAGACACAGAAATGCAGGGTAGCCTAAGATTTGATCATGGAAGAAGAACAAAAGATCCATTCACATATTATGTCCCACATTTGTACAATGAGTGTACAGTGTACACAAGAACAGATCTGTACACAGGTACAGCCATTCACATGTTATCCTGAAAGGAGGCACGGAAGTACATTTCCTATCTGTACCGTTCATTTGAAAGTCTGTATTGGAGTTTACTTTTAAAAGGAACACAGGTACAGATATTCACACAAGCATGTGTATGAGTGTACAAATATCCCATGAAACTGATTGCCAAGAAATTTAGGACCAACAAAAGGAAGTACTTTTTCACACAATGCATAGTTAATCTATGGAATTCTCTGGGACCAGATGTGGTGAGAGCCAACAGACTGGATGGCTTTAAGAAGAGTTTAGATAAATGCATGGAGGACAGGTCTATCAATGGCTACTAGTCTGGTGGCTGTGGGCCACCTCCAGCCTCAGAGGCAAGATGCCTCTAAATACCAATTCCAGGGGAGCAACAGCAGGAGAAGGGGCATGCCCTCAGCTCTTGCTTGTGGGCTTCCCAGCGGCATCTGGTGGGCCACTGTGTGAAACAGGATGCTGGACTAGATGGGCCTCCTTGGGCCTGGTCCAGCAGGGCTGTTCTTTTGTTCATACAGCATAATGTCTGAATCTGGCTATGGAGAAGTCCTGTTCAGATGTTATGCTGCACGAGGGTACAGATACAGTATCCGTGCATAGGTACATGTTGTGTAAATGACTGTAGCCTCCTTCAGGGCAAATGCCACTTCCACGATCAAAAAGCTCGGGCCTCCTCTTTTCCTTAATGTCTGAATGAGGCTTGTGTTCATTTTAAAAGCCAACCTTGTTACAAGTCCCTCAAATGCATGGTACAGAAAGGAAGTGCACACAGCTGTACCCGTGTTCAACATAACTGTATCTATGTGCAGATCTGTATCTATTCGCATATCTGTATCTGTATGTATCATACGAGTGTTGAACATCACATGAATCGGGCTACAGAGTGAAGTGTGACAAGGAATGAATGTGAACAAACACAATTTTAATCCCCCATGGAAAAGGAGGAGACGGAAAAGGAAGACATCCCATTCAAAGCACACTAGGTTGGTTTGACCAGGGTTAACTAACCCTGCATGAGCTTGTGTACACATCCTTAAAGCGATTAGGAGGAAAGCAACCCCAGAACGGATTCTGTAGGCAGTGCTGTCAGGCTTATTTCAAATATCTAATAAGGGGCATTAGATGAAGGAATACTCAAGCAACCCTGGCATTAATACCTGGGTCGAGGTCCTTAATCATTAATCAGTGTAATTAATGCACTAATCTCAGATTCAAAATGTGAGTTTTTAATCAGAGATGTCCTCTGCTGATGTCCTCTTGCCGATGGCTATAGCACCACTCTCAATTCAGACAGAAGTGGTAACTGAGTCAACAAGAAGCAGAAGGCACGTTCTCCAGCCGTCCTAGAAATGCGCTAGATTGTAAAGGCGAAGCTCCTTCCCAGAAATGGGTGCCATAAATAAAAGAAGAGGGATATACAGCACTGGGCAGACACAGGTAAGGCAACAGAAGGCACGAAACGGCATGGCAGAGTGGGGTCCTGGCGTCTGCAAGAAGCTCAGGGCACAGCCTGTTGGAATGGACAAGCCATCATGTTGTCAGCAAATGAGCTTCAGTCTGTCCACATGTGCACCAGCTGCTATAGTCTGCAGAAGGTGGAAATGCTCCCCCCCCCTTCACAGCCTACCACAGGAGTGGTGACATGGGGGGTGGGGGGTGGGGCAGGCAGTTCAGTTCAGCAGGCCCACTGCAATTCTTCTCAGCCACCCCCTTCGGGCTTAGGGGATTTTGCCAGCCAAAATCCAACACACTTTCAAGGATAACAGCGAGGGATTTACTAATTTAAAAAAAACACACAACAACAACACTGTTCTGGTTTTATTGGAATGAAATAAAAATTGAGTTTCCCAAGGAGCTGAACCACATGCCCCACGCTACACACAGCGTTTTGTGTGGGCTTCTGTGCAGTCACGGTATCCACACCACTCTGATTAGGTTTTGTAACATTTCCTATATCCCACATTTCAAGACTTTCTAGGCTTTGTGCTGATGGAGAGAGAAAACGTTGAGAAATCCAAACTTCCCATTAAAGAGAAATAGTGAAAGTCACAATTCTTCCTTGACAAATAGGTTCGGCTTAATTTTGTCCTTGTACTTACAGAAACTAATCAGAAAACTCTGACATCATTGGGGAGCTGCCAATTGCAGCAATTCAGAGGAAGGGGCGTTTTAAGAGTCACCACCATCGTTACTGAAGAGCACTGCAAAGTCACTCCAATTTACCTATTCCTTGCTGGTAAGTTCCGCAGACTATGGGAAACACCTCTATCGGGCAGCAGTGATATAGGAAGATGCTGAAAGGCATCATCTCATAGTGCGCAGGAGATGGCCATGGTAAACCCCTCCTGTCTTCTATCACAGAAACCCACAGGGCTCTGGGGTCGCCAGCAGTTGACACTGACTCAACGACACACTTTACTTTATAGAGTGACTTGATTAGCAAGCCAGAGGTTGCCAGTTCGAATCCCCACTGGTATGTTTCCCAGACTATGTTTCCCAGACTATGGGAAACACCTATATGGGGCAGCAGCGATATAGGAAAGACGCTGAAAGGCATCATCTCATACTGCACGGGAGATGGCCATGGGAAACCGCTCCTGTGTTCAAAGGAAAAGGGAATTCTCGAATAAGCAGATTCTCCTTTTTATCCATACTATTTTAACTTCTCATGAAACCCATCAGAAGTTTTGCCCAAGCAGGAACTTCCAAATTAGGGCTGAGGTGAAGCTATTCAGGACAGTAAATTGCCAAAATAAAGATAGCTAACTACAACAATCAAAGCCCAGTTTGGACTCTGTCTGATTTGTTTCCAAACCTATGGTGCAACAGCAAATGTTGCTGAAAGCTACCGAAGATCAACATATGACCTACTGAAACCCATTTGGTATACTAGATTTTAATCAGGCATGGTGACTGATATTAAGCTGCCTTTGATAGGGGCCGAGGCAGATACATCTGCATAGGATATCTGGAGATATAGAAGAGCCAGCATGGTGAAGTGGTTAAAGCACTGAATTAAGACCAAGGAGACCCAAGTTCCAACCCCCTTTGGCCATGAAACTCCGGTGACTCTGGGCCAGTCACTTCTCTCTCAGCCTGACCAACCTCACAGGGCTATTGTGAGAATAGCCATGTACACCACTCTGGGTTCCTTGGAGGAAGACTGGGATATACATGTTAAAATACATGTATCTCCAACTGGGGGGCGGGGGGTGGATTGCTATTAGGCAACTCGATTGGGCAAGACCACTGCTGCCTCTCCAAGTTGACAGCAGATTGCAGGTTAGGCATTAGGATGCAGTTCGGGGAACCTCCTTCGATCCTGATGCTTGAGCTGATTTGATGACCTTTCCCAGCTACCATATTTTTTGGAAGGAACTGATTTCAGCACGATCCGTTCACTCCCCAGCACGGAGCTCTCTGAGGGCAGTTGTCGCTGCACCAGACTTGAGCCGGCCCTGCTGCTGTCAGAGTGCCTCGCAATATGCCCATCTGTTGCTGATGACAGCTGCCATTCCCAAGCCCGGCATACCAATACCCTGTGTATGGCAGCCACCCACTTCACTCTCGGACTCCAGCAGCAGCAGCCAATCACTGGGCATCTGACAGAGGCAGAAACAGCCGCCCCTTCCACTGCAGGCTTCAACAGTGATTCATTACGTGAGGACAAGCTTGCTGAGCTCACATCGAGCTGGCTTGGAAATAACCTGGGCTGTTCTACCACACAGGATGTGGGAAATAGCTCCATATATTCTCAGGCCATTTCAAATGTGGTCCCCTAGCAAAGGTCCTGTTCGAGTCATGGGATGAAGCTGCCATCTGCAGACAAGGACCATGGGAATTCTGAAGCCCCATGAGCCCTGGTTGCAATTGCTTCCAATCCAATGGGATGTCTCCTGACCATTGTTCTTTGGGGTGTGGCTGGGTCACAGAGGGGAAAGCCAGGAATTCTTCTGCACCTTAGATTTTAATCCCAGCCACAGAGGCAGTCAGAGGATTCCTGCCACCTCCGGGACAAGGATTCTGAGCCCCCAATGGTCGCATTGGGCCCACAGCCCCACAAGCTCCATTAGCATCCCTATTTACTGACCAATTCGCCTTCCTTTTCCTCTCTAATATGCTTTTTACTTTTAGTCTGTAAGCTTACGGGAAATTTTGGACAGCACCTGGCAGTTTCCAGGACTTGACTAATCATCCACCATCGTCCAGTGGTTTGCTGCTTTCCAGACTCAGGCACACCAACTGCTCCCACAGCGAACACAAGGGAAGGGATGGGCAAGGGATTCATGTCCTACTTATATGCAGTTTCCCAAAGGTACTTGGGCTCACCACTGTTGGAAACTGAATGCTGAGCTAGAGGGACCTTTGGCCTGATCCACCAGGGATCAGGTGGCACTATGAGGCCAAGGGAGCTTCATGCTGATAGCCAGGTGTGTTGAAGTACACCCAGCACAATCCCAGTGCACTGGGGTGAGGTCACATAATCCACTTGCGGAATTCTCTGCCACAAGATGTGGTGACAGCCAAAAACCTGGATGGCTTTAAGAGGGGTTTGGATAACTTCAGGGAGGAGAGGTCTATCAGCGGCTACTAGTCAGAGGGCTATAGGCCACCTCCAGCCTCAAAAGCAAGATGCCTGAGTACCAGTTGCAGGGGAGTAACAGCAGGTGAGAGGGCAGGCCCTCAACTCCTGCCTGTGGCTTCCAGTGCCATCTGGTGGGCCACTGTGTGAAACAGGATGCTGGACTAGATGGGCTTCTTTGGGCCCGATCCAGCAGAGCTGTTCTTATGTCCAAGAGCAAAGGCTCAGTAGAATGACTATGTGGATGACCTGTGTTCATAGGACAAAGACTCCACACTTGTAGGAGGAAGAGGGTCGTGCACATCTTGCATCCAGAGCCTGAGTTGCCGTCGAAGCACTCGGCACCATCTATTCACAAGCCATAGCATCGTGGTGCTGGGAGGAGAGGGAGTCCTTGGCTCGCCGACAAGGTTGGGTGGCCTCTGAGGACGGAGGATTCTGCCTGGCAATGAGGCAACCACAAATATGCAGAAGAGGCCAAGTGCCAAATATATGGCACCTCTTTAAAATGAAATACTTTGATTGTTCCAATCACAGAAAGTTGTAAAAGCTACCCTGAAGAATTAAGGGCCTCAGAACACGCTAACTAACTCCATCATAAATTCTGCTTTGGTTTCTGTTATCATATCATTGTCTCCTGGGACCCCCCGTCCCTGTCATGAATTGCCCTTTATAATTTATTCAGCTTGTACTTGCCGGGTTCCTTTCTACTTATCATTCATCTTTACAGTTGTACATAAAATTAGATTGATCCGCCTCTGCCAGACCCGTCAAGAAGAGAAAAGTTGTCATTGAATAACACATAAAGCAAATGAAGACCCAATGACAGGCTTTTCTTGAATACCATGGAAATTGTCCTTTGAGAACCAAATGAAAAAAGGTGTCAGGAGAGAGAGACAGAGAGAGAGAGAGAGAGAGAGAGAGAGAGAGAGAGAGAGAGAGAGAGAGAGAGAGAGAGAGAGAGATGGAAGGAGATGGGAAGATTGTAATTTTTAAAAAAAATTGAAATCAAATTACTTGGACCTTTGGGAATTCTTAACCCCCTGCCCCAGTTCAAAAATATTGCAATGCAAAACTCAAATTGTGCTAGCAATATTTATTATGTATATTATTAACTGCAATAAGATTAATTGGTCCCACTGACATTTTTGCCTCTGGACTGTTTGCCTGGCCTCGTGACGGATTTTAAAATTCCTTTGTACAACAAGAGAGCTGGTGTGCTGTTCATCATTAATAACACAACATTAATTAAAAACATTGCAAGTGCTTCATAGACATTATCTCAGACTTCACAAGAACCCTGTGAGGAAGACCAGCACTACCATCTCCATACTGACGACAGGAGGCTGAGGCTGAGGAAGACTGGATTGCCTACAATCTTTTCCTCCCTCCCTTTCTTCCTAAACACTGTGCCAGTGTAGATGGCACCTTACAAAGTTACATAAGCAACACTGATAGGTCCCTGCACTCAAGGTGCTTACAGTTTGAAAATAGAGTTCATTTTCGGGGTGAAGGGCAAAAGGCACATGTCAAGAGTATATATTAGTAAAAGGAAGAACTTTATGGCATTTTAACCATCTATCAATATCAATGTTTACTTGTGGGCCAGCATGGTTGGTGTGATAAGTATAGGCATATATGAATGCACATATATGTGTGTGTGTGTGCTTAACACATTAAAGGTAAAAAGGTAAAGTGTGCCATCAAGTCAATGTTGACTCCTGGCAACTACAGAGCCCTGCGGTGTTCTTTGGTAGAATATGGGGGGGGGGGGTTGACCATTGCCTCCTCCCGCACAGTGTATGATGAAGCCTTTCAGCATCTCCCTATATCGCTGCTGCCTGATATAGTACCAGCGGGGATTCGAACTGGCAACCTTCTGCTTGTTAGTCAAGCACCATTGGGTGGCTTGTACTGCTTAACACATGACACAGTTTTTAAAACACAGAATAGAGCACTGGGTGGGCAGGCAGGACCAGGGCAGGGAGGTGCACGAACCGGTTTGAAGGCCCTTTTATGGACCTCCGAACCGGTTCCAAGGTCCAGCGGTTCAGCTGATTCGAAGGTCAGGGGATAGTTTTAAGGACCCGGGAGAGTGATCTCCCTCCACCCTGGTGTGTTTCCCCCGCTGGCACTGTGTCTAAAAATGGTCCCAGTATACGTCAGTCTGGAAGTACCCGGAAGTGCCTGGTGCGCTTGCGCACGGCATGACATGCGCATGAGCACTCAGCACTACCGGGTAGTTCTGGTCCGACATACACCAGGGTGGCAAGGAGGTACGCTGCTGCCCCGCGGGGCCACTTTTAGACACAGTGCCAGCGGAGGAACATGGCCAGGGCGGGATGGTAAGAGCACCCTCCCTGGTCCATAAAGCTACCTCCCCCCCTACCTTCGAACTGGCAATCTTCGGTTCCATGCACACCACTAGACTAGGGAGGGGACCTCATGGATAAATGCTGCTAAGAGTACTTACATTTTGCTAATCGTTGGGGATGAGGCAGAGGTGAGATGTGAACCTGTGACTTGCTTATGTATTATTTATGAATACATAAATTATTGATTGATTGATTGATTGATTGATTTAAACTCCAACGCAGCTTACCAAAACGGGGGCGGGGGCGGGATCTCCTAGTACTTAACAAAACATCCATATCAAAATAGTTTTTAAAAGTGACAAACTGAAAGCAGGCACAGAAACAAAATAAGCCGTTGCCTACAGCAGCAATTCGAGGCTCCTCCCAGAAGCCTGCTCTTAGGACAGAAGAAGAAATGCAGCCTCTGGACCTGCCCATGAAAGGCCACATATCCTATGGCCCCCTTCACACAGAACGGCAAACTGCAGGTACAACAGACCCACGGTTTGCCTCCATGCCCAGCCCCACTCACCCCCAGCAGACTCCCAGATGATCACAATCTCAGTATGGGAGCTGTCAACAGGGGTGGGACTAGCTGTGCGGGCTTCCTCTGACCTTGAAAGGAGAGCCTGCTAGCCAATGGGAGGGAAGCCCACCAGAGGACCTTCCTCCAGTTTGAGGTCAAATCTAACACAAAGGAAAGAATGGACATTCAGCTGGGTGAGTGAATCTCACTAGAGACCGAGGCTTCATTCTGAGGTTTGGCGACAAAATTGGAACCACACTTGGGACTGGAAACTGTGGCTCTAATCATTTGGATGACATGCTGGGCAAACTTGAGTTGAGTTCGCCTCAGGTTCCTTGTTATGTCTGAAGGCGATCTATGGGTTCAGAGATCTGGCTTCTAGGCAGCACATTGCTCTGGCTTACATGCTGCATAGCTTCCTAAGGGCCACTCAGAACTGCCTGCACTACTGCGAGTGTCTAAAACGCCAGCAAAGCTGCACAACAGAACTCTTCCCCGAGTACTCACCCTTGTGCAATTGCATGTTGCTACTTCCATTGGAAAGTAGCAAGTAGTGCTGTGCTGTGCAATTGCACAAGAAAGAGGCGGCTCCTCATTTGGGGCAGAGAGGGTGTTGCACTCCTTCTTGCCAGCCCCACATTCTTGCCCCCACCTCTCTCACCAAACATAACATCTCTTCCTCTCTGTCTTTCCTCTCTGTGTGTGTCTCTCTTGCTTGAATGTTGCTCTTGCATTTCCACTGCTTGCCAGTAGATGGCACTGGCTCTTGGTCTCCCCTCCCCCCAAAAAAATTCCTTTGTAAAGCCATTTCCTCCCTCCCAGGGTATTCAGTGGGATTGCTTGCCCACAAATGAAGTAATTGCCATACTTAGTCACTTTCCAAATGGCTTATTTAGTGCCCCAGCACCAATCAGGACTTGCCTTTTTTATCCCCCCCTCCATCCAAGAGTGGGCAGGGGCTAACCCTGCCCCCAACCAATCAGAAGTCAGAGTAGCTTACAGGCATCTATTTGGACCAATAGCCAGCAAACAAGGCCAGCCCAGTCATCTGATTTCCCAGGATCCTTCTAGGCAGGCTGAGCTAGCCCTTTGGAGATCTTTGTGCAAACTGGGAGTGCTCCGCCTGCAAGCAAATGGAGTTTGGAGCAGGAAGGAGCCCTAGATACCTTTCTCCAACCTCCTCTTCTCCAGAGGGAAGCCAGCCCTGTTTGATTCACTCAGCATCCCAACCAAGCCCTCAAGAGCCATTGGGTTTCTCCAGCATTTTCTTTCCTTTTCCTTTCCTTTTTAAAAAATGCCACTACAAATCTTGGCAACCTTCAGAGATCCAAAGAAGAAGGGAGAGGGGCGGATATGGCAGAAGAGCACTTCTGCTGGGTAGTTCTTTTATTAACAAGCAAACAAAGACACACACACACACCCCACACCTTCCCTCTTCATCTGGGACTTGAAGCATATTTTGCATATCTTAAGCAAAGCCTGTTAGCTCCCTTATCTTTCACTCACTCTCTTTCTTCCTTCTCTTGAAGGGGAAAGAGAGGGAGGGAGTTATGGCTTCCAAATAAAACAAGGCATTTTAGCTGAAATGACTAATTGGGCAACTTCAAACTTCTCCTGTCTGAAATGTGTATCTTTAATGCAGAAATGTGTTTGTTTGTGAAGAATTCTAGATTATTGTCTTTTATTTACGGGCAACCTAACAGGCGCGACTTGGAAACCAGACCAGTTCAAAACAGTCAAGTAGCTCCACTTCCATCCCATAGTCCTTATGCCAGGTTGTGTGTGCGGGTTGGTTATTTTGAGCCCATTCTCACAACTGAGTGAGAAGGCTACTGGGCGGGCTGTGGGAAAGGCAGCTTAAACTGACCTTCCCCGCAGACAACTGCTCCTCCATTGCTGGTAGGGCTCAACATGTGCCCAGATGATCCTCAGCTGCCCCAGGGTTGGGGGCTGGGACACCCCCCAGAAATCCCATCATGCACTGTGCAAGTGTGTGGTGCATTGTGGGAATCTCTACAGTGCCGGCTAAAATCAGCTGGGGCTGCACACAATTAAAAAATGGTGCTTTAGGAGGTGGGTTTCACAGTGGGGTTAGGTGGCGCTGGCCTGCCAGGATGTGGCCCGATCCTGGTGGTTCTCACGCGCAGTCTAACCCAAGCTGGGTGTCCCTAGCCCCGTTTAGGCTGCGTGTGAGAACCGTCTCATTGTGTTTTACTTTTGGGGGGAAGGAGGGCAAGTTTGAGCAAAGAAGAGGTCCTCAGCAGAAGTTGTTTGGACAGGCTGGTGATTTATATGGCTTAATTTTCAAATCCGATAAAGGATCCCCTCAAGTAAATGTTGCCTAGAACTGCCGCCACTTCTATGCAGTTTATTCCAAATAAAACCTTAATGAACTCATTGGGGCTTACTCCCAAGTAACTGCTGTGTGCATAGGATTGCAGCCCGAGGACATATCTCATAAATGTTTATATTGTGAGAAAGTGAGAAATCAGGATTGCTTTTTTTAAAAAAAAGTATGTGTGTGCATATTTGTGAGAAGAAAGGAAACTAGTGGGTTCTGAGTGTGTGGCCAAATAAATTGTGGTATTTCCAAGCAGTGGGACCCTTGTGTGTATGCAGGTGATACCCACAAATAGGTATTGAGGACTCCAAACCCCTCCTCCACCCACCTACACACTTCAGTTGATCTTTTTCACCTGGTCCAGCATGTGGGGGGGGGGGAGGAGAGGACTGAGACTGCAAAGGGTGGGGGAGATAAATGGAGGCATGAAGGGATGGAGCTACTGAGGGGAAGAAGAGACATGGGGACTTGAGGGGGCGGGTGGATTTGCTATTTGCCACAGTGGACACCTACTACTATTTATTTATTTTCATTTCATTATTTATTTATTTATTCGCTTTCTATACCGCCCTTCCAAAAATGGCTCAGGGCGGTTTACACAGAGGAATAACAAATACATAAGATAAATAAAATGGATCCCTGTCCCCAAAGGGCCCACACCAGTCTATTTACTCACAGCCAACCAAGGGGTAGATTTGGCACTAAACAGCCAGCTGCCAAGCAGTGTTCCCAGATGTTGTTGACTACAACTCCCATAACCCCCAAGCAAAAGCCATTGCAGCTGGGGATTCTGGGAGTTGTAGTCAACAACATCTGGGAATCCCTGTGAGAGGGAACACTGGAGGCCAAGTGCTAGTTTGAATGATGGAGGTTTTGGTTGAGGCAAGTAAACAACTTCACAGACTGGAGAAAACCATGGGCTGGTGATTACCCTTCCACTTCTTCCACTTTTTAAGAATAACTTAGGTTATTCTTCCACTTTTTAAGAATAACTTCCACTTTTTAAGAATAACTTAGGGTTGGACCTGCCTCCTATTAACTCCACCTATGGTTACCCCAGGCTCTCTTCCCTCTCTGCCTTCCACACCCCAGCCTAGGGTTGCCAACATTTCATTGCCAGAATGAGGGACACAAGGTTGCGGGGGCAGCTGGCTGGGGGCCCTGGGAGGTGTATGCAGTGGTATTCAAGAGCCTGAGTATCACTGACATATATATATAATTGAATGATATGCTATTGAATAAATGAGGGACAAATGCTGTCCCTATCGGGACCAACATTTCATCCCTGAAATGAGGGACACCCTGTGTAATGAGGGACAGTTGTTGGCAACCCTACCCCAGCCCAAGGAGGCAGCCACTGCCAGCACAAGGTTGAGCACTGGGAAAGACCTCTGTTGTGTGAGCGTGCTTTTGAGGTGCTTTTGAGGTGCATGGGCAGTTCTGAATCCCCCCATAAAGCCAGCATTCCTAGGTTGGATCTGCATCCCTTCATACCTCTAAGGCTCCAGACAAAGAGCTACAGCAGCCATCAACGGCTAACATATTGCAGAAAATGATTCAACATTGAAACGACCGAGCAGTCTGTTCTGAGCGGCCAAAGCGGCCGCCTACCCGACTGCTGGCTCCGTTATGGAGCCGTTGGGGGCTGGGAGGAATGGGGGCCATGCAGCCCCTGGAAACTCCAGCATGCTCTGCACGCGCGCGCAGGGTATGCTGGAGAGACCCCCCAAGCCAGGAGGCTGATTTTCAGCCTTCCGGTCGGGGGTCTACTTGTGAGTTGCCATGGTGCAGAGCTGTGCCACGGCAACTCACGATCAGAAAGGGGGAGGGCTACTTAAGCAGGTGACCCACTTTGACTGAACCGGGCTTGGCTATCTCACGATCGGTGGGAAGTGGGCAAAGCACCCTTAGCCCGCTTTCCACTGATCATCAGAATAGCTTCAGAACGTTGGAGAAAGAAAGGTCTTCAGTAGATAAAGCAGGTTTGCTTATCCTAACAGGGTCTGCTGCAAGGATACCAGCTGCTACACACAACATCCCCCCCCCCACTACCACCACACACACCTCTACCTGCCCTGAAACCTGAACACTTGGCAGTGTCAACTCCTCACTCCAAAATCCTTTCAGCTGGAACACAGAGAGCAAATTCGCTTTGCATTCCAGAGGTTGTTGGCATGGGGATGGGAGCAGCCAATCTTTACCTAGTGAAATGGAACTTTTAATGTTTACAAAAGAGATAGGACTCAGCTGTTTCATCTCAGCTGGCAAGCTTTGAAATACTGCCGAACTAACTTTAAAAACACACACACACACACCCTGCAATAGGAAATAGTTCCCCCTCTTCTTCTCTCCCCCCACCTTCATTTGCCCAATATTCTATGCTTTTGACTTATTGTTTGGTTGGCAAAAAGGGGGATCTTTTGCATGACAGTGCTGATGTCCAAACATTTCAGAAGACTAAAAGGACTTCTCTAGGCCTTTCCATTCCTGTATTCTCCTAGATCTCTCCCTCCCTCAAGTCCCTTTCATCTCTCTCTTTTTTTAATTTTAGCTTTAGAAACAAGGCAAGGTTCTCCCTGAGGAACAATTAGATGTGTTTTCCTTAAAAAAAAAAAAAAAAGTCTTAAGGGCACAGCAAATGGTTTGTGTACGTTCAGCAGATTTGTTGAGCCAATGGAGTCTTTCCCTAATCTGCTACTGCTGCTGACCCAACTATAACATCTCTTCTGAAAAAGGAAGGGAGGGGAGAAAGGCAGAGATGCAAAAATCTGTCTAAAAACTGAGCTACATGGTCCAAAGCTTCACATGGGATAGCTCTTGTAGGACTGCAAAACTTTAGGGTGTAGTCAGAGGAACTCCACTATGAATGTGTTCCCCAATAAGTCTCCCTGCAGACTGAAGTAACAGCATACCAGACTGAAAGCTTGGCTGAAACCAGACTCACTGGCATGCTGAGTTTCAAAGTGCAGGACTTTTTCCCTTTTAATTATGGGGAGTGCAGAAACATGCTATTCAGTCTCCAGCAGTAAGGAGGTCTCTTTTCATGAGATGCTTCCTCAAGAAACAAACAGATGACCAGGGCCTGTTCTATTGAGATTTGGTGGAGAGTGTAGCATTATTCTGCTGTGCACAGGATGTGGCTGTCGGGAGCAACTTTGCCCCATGGTCTGAACCTAGTTATTTACTTTTGAAATTGGCAAAGCAAGATAGATAGGCAACTGTCCAGGGTAAAGGCAGGCAAGCTAACTCTGAGAATTTGTGTATGTCTTTTAGATTCAGTGGTTTTCTCTTTTCTAGAGATGTATGGAACCTGTCCCCTTATTTCCACAGAGAGTGTCAACTTCTCTGCCCCACAGTCTCAGATATTTACCGAACTCCAGCATGCTGGATATCCTTGCTTTAAGGAACTGTGGAAGTCAATTATATGCTCATCAGAATCTGCATTCCCACGCAAAGCCTGTCCATAATTTCCAAAGCAAATTGTATTTGGATGCACATTCTCATTCTTTAAAAACTCAGATAACTTGTATAGGAGTTTGTGTACTGGGCTGCTGAGAATCCCTTCTCAAGGGAAAGTAAATCTAATAGAATGAGATAGAAGATTGGTTTGGGATCATTGTCTGTACCAATGAACTACAATAACTGTGCTGGAAACTGAACCTGATGGATTACTGCAACACCCCTGACTGCCCAGTCCAGATCCACTAAACTTCCTTGCTCAGAGTAAAAGACAACATTTCTCTGTAAAACTCCAAAAACCCATTCACCATCAATTTTCCGCAGTGTTCCTCATTACACAAGAGCCCCATTCAGACAAGCATACAGTGTATACACGCACAGATCACAGGTAAAGTTATTCACACATGATGTTAAACAAAGGTCCAGCAGTGCCATGTACCCTGCCATGCATGGGGGTGGGGGTGTATCTTTAACCAGGTTCACTTAAAAAAATGAACACAGGTACAATCATTCACACAAAAACATGTACAAGTGTACAAATGTGCACCTGTACAATGCAATGCCGGAACAGGGCCAAGATCTTCTGATCTTGCCAACTCTTTCAGCTGATTCCAAGTTTGTACCCTCTGAACATTAAACAAAATTAAAAGTGACAGAAGCAAATGCAAGGGCTATGGTGCCAAGGAAAGCAATCCCAGAGGTATGTCCATCAGGCTCTCTCATGAGCAGTGCACTAGTGATGCAAGAGGTAGTCTGGCGTACTAAAAAAGTTTTGAGAAGCACCAGATTCTCAGTTGTGTGTGCATGCAAATTGTGAATGCAGGTTAAGGCACTCTGTGTTACAGGTGTCACCAGCATTGGGTCCCACAAGGCTGATGAAGTAATCCTCTGCAAGGTGGGTGAAGCTGATAAGATGTGAGCCTACAGAGACTACATAATGGGAAGGTGGCATAGCTCAGTGGCAGAGTACCTGCTTTTCCTGCAGAAAGTTCCAGGTTCAATGCCTGGCAGCATCTCTAGGGATAGTTGGTAAGGACATCTCTCTGTCTGAAAGCCTAGAGCAGCACTGCCAGGCAAAATAGATAACATTGACCTAAATGGACCAATCGCCCGATTTGGTATTAGGCAGTTTCATGTGTTTAAGTTGCCTCTGAATTTCACCTAAAAAGGAAATTGTCAAGATATAGCTGAAGATCTTCCTTGGATGACAGCTTGGAAGCAAAAAAATAAATAAAAATAAAGTTTCTTTCAAAGCCATTTTCATTGTTTAAAATTGTAGGCCAAATTGTGCATGCCCCTTGAGAAAGAGCCTTTCCTAGATCAGTTAAGCAAACTGCACAAAAATCAAGCACAACGATCAAGTGTTTCCCTTCCTTTGGTCCTTAAAAACTAGCCTTTCGGGGGCTTGTTCAATTGACACTGTTTTAGTATGCACAAAAAAGATCACTGAAATTTTGAGTGGAGAGTCAAATGCTCACCAAAAAAGGCAAAGGTGCTCATCAACAATAAAATATCGTGAAAACGAGACCAAGACGGCTGGCATGGCTCAGTTCTCGTTACTGACTAGCAACATTCCTCTGCACGTCTCTGAAATAATATACCAGTGGAAACCACTCCCTGTGCTTATCTACAGGATCACCATGTAAAGGATACTGTTACACTCACAGGCCAAACCCAATTTTCATAACTTGCCAAGAAATCAAATACTAAAAACATTTCTCCCATGCCCTCTCCTTTTATCTACGGCATGGATTTTAATGGATCCTGACGTCTGGAAGGGCACTTAAAATGCTGAAGTTAACAGTTTGCCAGCTTCCTTACTTCCGTTATTTCTCTTCTGGAGTCTTTATAGAGACCTCATGAGGTAATGGAAAGAGGCAGCCCCCTCTGCCTTATGAACTCCTTCCTCGTAGCCAGAAAGAAAATGTGGAGGGCAGGGGGATATACCACCCTGCTTATTACACGCGAGCTCAGTTTATTTGGATCATAAATAAAAGCTGATCTTGATAGCGTAATTACATTTCACAACATTATCCTCTGACATTAACCTCAGAAAGAAAGGCGGGGGGTGAAGTTAGCCTGGTTGTAATTTAGAAACAGATTGACTTACACTTTAAAAAACATCATTATGCTCTTCCTCCCCCCCCTTCATTTTCTGTGGAAGCCAATTTGAAGTGGGGAGGGGGGATGATAAACTTCAACCGAGGGGACATATTTCTCACATTTTTTGGTGTCATCACAATCTAGATCACATTTGCTTTCCTTCCTAGATCATGGGGATGAATTTCTGATATGGCAGTTTTTATCACTGCAGATTTACTCAAATCTCTCACAAAGCACACACAAAAATCCCCACCAAGGATGACTCAACCCATACTTCTCCTCTTTCTCCTGCTTTTTCCACCCTCCACCCCCCACTCCATCAAACAGACCACTTGCCTAATTTGTCTGAAAATGCCAGTGGTTGTCCCCTGTATGAAGGATTAGCACAGATTAAGGGGGAACGGTGTTAATTGTAGGTGGGGGGAGAGTGCAAAGCGTCTCCTCAATCTGTTCTTGATTTCCCTTGTGTATGTCTGGCTGGTAATAAGCTTCCTTTAATCTGGAAGGCCCCTTGGTGAAATCAGCACCACGGACAGCAATATTGATTGCTTTTGAGAAACCATCACAGCTGCTCACCCAAATTACCTTTGATATGTGACCTTTAATGTAATTACCGCAACATCAAAGCATTTCTATAAATTATTAAAGAACTAATATACCTCATCATCCCACTATTCTATTCTATGTAAAATATAAACAACCACCGGCAAGCATGTTGCAAATTTGAATTGCCTGATGCACAAGTTGGCAAGCATTTGCGTCAACTCATCTTTCCTCTAGTTGAGGCAAGGAGGGGCTTAGGAACTGTCCAAACCATTTAGCCCGACAGGATGAAGGAGAGTCAAATAGTAATGCCAAGGTTTATATTCTCTCCTACCTGCCGCAAAATATTCGTCATTCTTCCTCTCCCTGCCCCCGCCCCACACTCCACATAGGAACGCAAAAGCCACAAATTCTTTGTCAGTGCATTCATTATAATTGAAGAGACTATTTCGGAGAATTATTCTGTCCATTCCACTACATGCATTGGCGAATATTCTTTTCCAAATCTAGTTCACACCTACCTGAGCTCAGGAACCTTGCAAAGACTCCATCAACTGAGATTATACCCCACATATCACACAGGAACATGGGAAGCAGATTTTTGTCATCTTACAGAGCACATCTCAAAAATAATTCCAATATAATGTGTGTGTTTGATCAAAGCATGCAAAAATGTATGAAACCATCTGGCAAGGCCCTGCTTCTATCCACAGACCTCAAGGGGAGACCACCTCCAGACATTTACATTTATATGCAGATTCATTTTAAGAATTCCTTGATTCAGGGCTTTTAAATAAACAGTGAGTATACCCACAGATGTTGTTTCACCTCCTGTGGGGTGGGGAGAAAGCAAGACCTTGAACCAATGAACTGGTAGATATGGGTTGCTCCCCCCACTCCTTTTTCCATTCCTGGATTATTAATAACGTCCCTACCTTCAATTATTACTTATTTATTATTATTATTATTATTATTATTATTATTAGCCACACAAATACTGTCAGGTCAAGAGAAGGGATGATGGATGTGTCAGATGTGAAGGCACACATGTGCATTTTACCATCCTACCCGGCTGACCTAAGGACTGGTGTCTCTTTTATGGCAATGAACTATGCTTCATATTAAAACCAAACATCATCAACCACAGTTAGGGACTGCCATGAATCTCACAGTGACAAACACGCAATAAAAACAGGATTCAGACTTTTAGCTTAAAGATAAGGGCTGCTTCCCTCTAAATCTAAACACTGGTCTCTTAAAGGGCCTACTTGCTACTGCTGGTAATGAAAAGCATCTAAAAATCTTCCCTGCTAACTGAAGGCAGGAAGCTCAGCTATGGCTCACGGCAGCCTTTACAGTGAGGCTCTCTTTTAGCAAGGAATGGCAAGGAAGTGAAGGTGATGGGAAGACGGGTGGCCAGCAACAGCCCTAACCATGGCCGTAGAATCACAAAGTTCAATGGGGCCTTGGAGTCCATCTAGTCTCCTTGATGGAGAGACTAGATGGAGAGATGCCTGAGCAGGAAATCCAGAGCTATAGCATTCCCAAAAGATGGCTGTCAGTTGATTCCATTGTTGTGGTTGTGGTGATTTTTTCTAAAATTTAATTAGTTTTTAAAGAAATAGTAATAATAATAATAAAACAGTGATTCCATTGCTGCATGGTTGTTCCTATTAAGAAATGCCTCCTAACATTCCACCAAAAATGACTCTCCTCTAACTGATGCCCATTCGATTTCATCCTGCCCTCTGGGGCAGCAGCAAACCAAAACCGATGATTCAGAACCAAGAACAACTCAGTATGGGGATTGTTGTGAGCCTGCATCCCCTCCAAAGGTCCATGAGAGGTACGTCTGGATGTCCGGTTGGGAGGCATGGGGCTCTAACGTGGCCTAACATGACACCCAGCATGGCTGGGGAGTGTCTGCATGGGGCCAGGCCTATAAAGTGTGCATACCTCGCTGTGGAAACAAATTCAATTTTTGGCCACTATCAACCATACAATTCAATTCACATACCTTTTGAGCTCACACCCACTCTTCTCCCCAGGGAACATGGCAGCCATCCTTTAAGCCATCTTTCCAGAAATCCCCCTTCCCATTATAAAAATCATCTCATTACTACTACTACTACTATGAATATTTATACACCGCTCTTCAACAAAATTCTCAAAGTGGTTTACATAGAAAAATAAATAATACATAAATAAGATTAACATCATTACTTCTTCTTTTTTGCCATCACTACATTGAAACATCCATGAGGACCTAGGCCATATGGAAAAGGAAATCAACTGAGGGGATGGGGTGGGTGGGTGGTGGGTGGGTGGGGATCCTTTAAATCTTCTTCAACAACAAATAAAATAGGAAAGTTAAACTTTAACAGATAGAATTTGAGTGCATATGGGAACAACGTTTCTCCCATCCCACAGGGCACTGAACACATATTATGGGAAAAGCCACTTTAGACACTTGTTTCCTTGGGGACAATATCTATCTAGATATGGATTTAAGAGACCATTCAGAGATACATGTTGCAAACATCATGTTCTTTTTGTTCTTGTGTGCATGCCTCTAATGAAATGCACTCAATAAAATCCATTATTTGAAACATCTTTCTCAAGTATCACCCTACATTTGCCCATTTAAAAAAAAACCTTTGCCTTGGAGCCCAAGCAGAGATTGCACAGGAGAAGAAAACAGAGAGATCTCATCCATTAGTGGCACCAATGAAGTTGGAGCCACTCTCCTCACTCAGACCTAGAGGCTAAGGTAGGAGCCAGGTAAGATGGCAATTTCTTTGAAGGGATTCTGCAAAGGTGTTTGTCAGCTGCAAAAGATATTCTTTAAATAAAACATGCCTTTGACCATGAAGCACACACAAGGGAGTGCAGGGATATTGCTACATGACATTGACAGCAACCAGCAGGGGCGAACATAAGACTTTGATGTGGTAGAAAATGCCCAGTGGTATTCACTGTCTCCAGTGGTGGCAAACAAAACATACTTGTTGGCAGAGACTTCCAGGTTGCCAGAAACAAGGTTAATCTGGAGAACCAAACACAAAATCAAGTTCTCTGAAGTATGCAAGAAAACGTAAAAGAAAGCAACATTTGAGAAGACTCAGGTTTTAGCCCAGTGTCTGGTAATTTGGTAATGAAGTTAATTTGGGGGACCATTCACAAACAGCAATTCTTGCCTCTCCAATTACACATTTGAATTCTAAGTATTTCTTTTATAAACATTCCCCCATTTATGATATTCTCACACGGATCTCCCAGTTTGCTTAGCTTCAGCACTGCTGCAGCACTATTGCGGAATGTTCACTGAGACCCAAATCTATATTTCTGAGTTGGGGGAAAATTCCAGTGTACATGAGATTCCTTTTCAGCGCTGTATCTTGCAAGTGTGGATAAGCAAAACTTGGAGATGGACCCGGAATTACTCACTGACACAATGAATGTAAGTTTGAAGTTATTCTTCTTTTGGCATTTCATATGCAGATACAGCCACAGAGGTCAAGCACGGCTCCTCTAGAGATGGGCTGTAACTGTTTCCCCTCAAACATTGCCTCCCTGTACTTCACTGATCCCATGGAATCAGATGCCCCTCTAGAAGAACTGTGCCATTCTAAGGTTCTATTTGCATTACTCAAATCTAAGTTTCTTACTTATGCAAGAAGAAAGGACCCTCTCATATTCTTCATCCCCAACTTCTAACTGTTTCTCCTTACTGCCGTTCCACCGCTCAGAACCATTCAAAACACTACAGTGCCAAATTCCATTTTTCGCCAGGCACGTCTTTGCTTGCTCGTTTTTCTGAACACGAAATTCATGGCACCACCCAGAGACTTGCAGGTTCTGAAAGTTTTATAACAATGGCAGCCAGCAAGATCCGGCCTCACACCGTGCTATTCAATGTCCCACTGTATGGTTTCCCCATGCTATATGAAACAAGGAAAGGGGCAGGTCTTCAAAAGCTAAATAAAACAGTGTGGATTTCCATTGATCCAGTGAAAACTGATTTGTCCCAGCAACCGGTCATCTCTCATGTCACTTTTCAGAGAGAACCATCAAATTGTGATTGTGAAAGCGCACCAATTGGAAGAGCAACTGGACTCACCCCTGGCAGTGTCTTCTGTTCATGCAGTGCACTCTGGGCTTTTAGAGCAGACTCCCTTTCACAGTATGTTAGAAAGGCACAGCCTATAAGAGAAAAGCATAAGGACATTAGAACCATTCTGTTAAATCACCCACCAAAGTCCAATCTCATCCAGCATCATAAGAACATAAGAACAGCCCTGCTGGATCAGGCCCAAGGCCCATCTAGTCCAGCATCCTGCTTTACACAGAGGCCCACCAGATGTCACTGGAAGCCTATAGGCAGAAGTTGAGGGCATGCCCTTTCTCCTACTGTTTTTCCCCTGCAACTGGTAGCAATAGCAATAGCACTTACATTTATATACCGCTCTATAGCCGGAGCTCTCTAAGCGGTTTACAATGATTTAGTATATTGCCCCCAACATTCTGGGTACTCATTTTACCGACCTCGGAAGGATGGAAGGCTGAGTCAACCTTGAGCCCCTGGTCAGGATTGAACTTGTAACCTTCTGGTTACAGGGCGGCAGTTTTACCACTGCACCACCAGGGGCTCCTGGTGGTACTCAAAGGCATCCTGCCTCTCAGGCTGGAGGTGGCCTATAGCCCACAGACTACCACCCACATTCCAACTGTGGTCAACCAGATGTTTAGAGCATCTATAAGCACAGTATTTTATTTATTTTATTGTATGGATGTACATATCACCTCAACTCTCCTCTCTAGGCAATAGTCTTCCCCTGTGCTGTTGCCCCCCCCCCGCAAAACAGCACCCCACTGCTCTTGTACACAGAGGCTCCATACAGCTATCATGGTTAACCACACTCAGTAGGCCTATCCTTGAAAGGAACAGCCTTCTTGAGGCAGAGCAATAGTCCATCAAGTTCAGCAGCCTGTTTCTAATAGTGGCCAACCAAATTCCTTTGGGAAGCCCATGAGCAAGATATCCAGTCCTCATCCTCCAGTACCTTCCCAGCAACTGATATTCAAAAGCATATACTAGCTGTAAATACATAGGTTCCATTTAGCTCTCATCGCTGTTGATAGACCTATTGTAATGTCCATGCCTTTGTTTCATTTCCTCTTAAAATCACCTACAAGGCAATGCCGAAAACCATGGTGGATGAAGGAATGAGATCTTTCCTTCCTCACTCAGCAAAACCACCAATGGGCACTGCATTTTGGTGACTAAATGGCTTATCAATGCACAAAATTATCTGAGAAGGTAGATAGGCAAGGCCAGGCATGCACACCAGTGATTCCCAAATGTTGGACAAGGCCATCTTAGAATGCCATAGCAGCCACTGACATGGGCCTTGAACAATTAAGCCCCCACGTTAGATACCTTCAGCACTAAGAATATTCACTTCCCCTTTGGAATAAAGGGGGAGACACAACAGGATTTCCTGAAGCAATTCACACTGTTGCTGGCAGATTGGGGGGAAAGAAGCATCACACTTCACTGATAGAGCACCTGCGTTCCCTGAAAAATGGCTTAGGATCAGCTCCTAGGCTAGAATCAGGGGGAACCCAAGGAGTCGTGGTGCCCGAGGCAAGGCACAACGTGCTCCCTTGTCCGATGCCCCTGGTGGTTTCAAAACTCCCCATGCACATTTGTAAGTAACATGGAGGGAAGGTTACCAGCTGCCTCCTCTTCCCTTCTCATGCTTCTTGCCCCTGTTGCAAGGAGCGTGAGGAGAAGCTCTCCTTGCCAAGGCAAAAGCTGCTTCAATGGCGACAGTGGGGGCATCTTGTGCATGGGCGGCAATTTCCATTAAAGGGTTTCAAGAAGCATTGCTGGGGGAAACACCTCTGCCCAAGACCTTGGAAAGCTGCTGCCAGACAGAGTGAAGAACAGTGGGCTAGACAGACCAAGGCCCCCATTATAACTTGCTAACTGAGCAAAGAGTCACCTTTTAAAAGCAGTGATTCTCTTTACTGAGCAAGGGGAGAGCAACTGGCCCCATCCAGCCCCTGCACAGCATCCCTCCAGTGGCTGTTGCCAGTGGCTGTCTTCTCTTTCATTCCTAGACTGTGAGCCCTTTGGGGACAGGGAGCCATCTTATTTATTCATTTTGCCTTAGGGACAACTGGCAGTGAACCCGCCCCAGTCAACAACTCTTGGGACGCACAAGGACTAACCCTTGTTCATAAGCATTTATATGGCACTTTAGAAGAGGGTCAGGCAAACGACAGATTGGGGTCCGTCTCTCTGGGCAATCTGCAGCAGATTAGAAGAAAGGGTTTCTGACTCCCAACGACAGCAAGGACGATTACAAGTTTAAAAAAGTTATCCAATTGCTTCATTCTCGGACTCAGCGTTCCTCTCCTGTAAAATAGGAGTATTAATTGGCAGGAGTCAACACCAACTTGACAGCACTTAATCAATCAATCAGTCAATCAATTAATTGGCTGCCTTTAGCAGGTCTTTGTGCAGCTCCCTGGCCAGTTTCAGGTCAGAAACCCTGATTTGTAGGAATACCGTTGTTTTATACAGGCCATCCCAGTATCTGGCTTCCAGCCTGAGGCAAGATTTTACATCTGGCTCCCTCAACACTATTGAACCTATGAGGCTGCCTTGTACTGCTCAGTCTTGTCTAAGGATTCCCAACCGTGGATCCCCAGATGTTGCTGGACTACAATTCCCATCATCCTCAGCCACCATGGCCTGGCAGCTGATCTCCGAGGTCTCAGACAGGGGAATTTCCTAGTCCTACCTCTCAGAATCAGGCACCAGGATACTGGGTTAGAGAGAGAAGGAGAAGGAGAAGGAGAAGGAGAAGGAGACGGAGAAGGAGACGGAGACGGAGACGGAGAAGGAGAAGGAGAAGGAGAAGGAGAAGGAGAAGGAGAAGGAGATCCTGCAAGCCCATGCAGGAGTGGGGGCAGTGAAGCTGAGAGAAGGAGACTTGCCAAAGGCCTCCTAGTAGGTTTGTGGCAGAAGGGATATTTCAACCATCAGCTTCCTTCTGATCTCTCAGCTCAGGCTTCCATCTACTAGAAGCCTATTCAGACAGCTGTCTCTATGCATGCACATGTATGTCTGAATGTGTTTATTTCAAACGTGGAGCTGGATACAGGCCCCTTCAAAGGCAAGATTGGGCTCGGAAGTGTACTGCTGTACAGGCACCAAACAGGTGTGCGTAACTGTATGTGCATACACTGCAGAGAGAGTTCATGTATTCTGAACATGATGTGTAAATAAGGCTTATGGTACTCATCACGGCACACCAAATAAGTAGAAGTCCTGCTTGCTTGCTTGCTTGCTATACACCGTGTGCAGGGACCACTGCATAAGTAACCAGCTGGGCATGTCAGAAGTAGTGGTGTTCACGGAGAACCTGCCAGTTCGAAGGAAGGAGGGGGATCTCTTTAAGGATCTGTCTCCTGCTGCATTTCCCCCTCCGGTGCTGTCTTTTAAAACGGTCCAGCCGGGTGGCAGCATACCTGCTTGCCATCCCAGTGCCTCCTAGGACTGGAAGTGACTGGAAGTTGCCGTGCACACGTCACGTTCGCTCATGTGCACGTTGCAATGTGTGCACACCCAGCGGCAACTTCTGGTCCAAGGAGGCATTGGAGCAGCAAGGAGTTATGCTGCCACCCTACCGGACCAAGGCAGCCCCTGCAGGGAAAACGCGGCAGGAGGGGTGAGAGCCCCCTCGCCAGTCCTCAAAGAGATCCCGCCCCCACCTTCAAACTGGCCAAACTGCCAATCTTTCAAACCGGTTCGGAGGCCCATAGAGGGGCTTCCGAACCGGTTCCATGCACATCCCTAGTCAGAAGTGGCTGAATGTCACCAGGGAATGTTACTAACAGCAAATGGAAGAAGGGTCACCGAGAGTGGGGGTGCGGATGAGGAATGCTGGGACAGAAAAGGGAAGGGAAGTTAGGAGCCCGTCAGCACAGAAGCCAACAACAACAACAACAACACCTGGCATCTGAAGGGGAACAATACTAGTGAGGGGGACTCCGGGGTCTCATGGAGCGCTGAAGACAGGTCAAGATCCAGGGGAACAAGAGCAATAATTCCTTTGCAGTCAGCAAGACTCAAATTCTGACCCTTCACCCCAGCAGGTGGGAGGTGATGGGAGGCAGGAGAAGCCATGGCTACATCAGCTCCATGTTAAAGAGGAAACACAACACGCCTGGGATGCAACCTGAATTGGGACTTTCCCTCATCCTCTGATTCAGGGGTGTAGGAAAATCAACCTGTCACATGAAAGGGATATTCCATGTGCTCTCTTGCAAGTCCCGTTCACGCAAAGGGGCACAAAGCAGAAGACTCCTCGCACAAATGTTACATCTTCCAGTGTGTGCTGCTAACTGCTGGGTGAGGTAGGCAGGGGTGGAGTGAGGGCCAACCTGCTAACCGCCCGGCCCCACTGCCCCGGCACTCAGTCAGGAGTCACCCCCAAAGGCCTTCACACACCGCAGGAAAGCAGAAGGTGGTACATGTCCCAGAATCTGATACGCAGCACCTTGCACATCTTTAGCCTTTGCTTTTCTAAAAGGTGAGTTACTAGTCCTGATGGTTTTGAGATACGCTTGAAAGCATAATGTAAGCAGTACTGGACATCATCGCAGAAACCAGAGCATGGGAGAGTGGGAGTTTCAGACTTCTGGGGACAGAGCTTTGGTGTCCGGCATCACTTCTACCCATGACTAGTAAGACAGGAAGAAAAACTATCCATTGATAAGTGTACATGGATATTTGCCTGCTCTACGTGATGTCCCGAAGCTAGGTTTTCTTGGGGCAGAATTTGACTTACAAAATTTGGAAGGGTTTTGTTTTGGGGGGTGGTTTTTTCTGTTTTGTTTTGGTAAGGCAGAGAGTATAGCTTGCCCCCTTCTAAGGATGATGGGGTAAAGGTGGTTGCTGTTTCCTCCTCCTATGGATGTATATTTTACATGCAGAAGTGTAGGGACTGGGGAAAAGGAAGGGAAGCAGAGCTAATGATTTCAGAATGGTCCTTAAAAGATAGTCAAAGGGGAAGCTATGCTTAAAATTTAATTCCGGTGCTAAATCAAGCGCCAAGAGCTCTCCGCTGACCAAACAATGAGAGGAGACTCTGCCACTAGTAGCAAACCTGGAGTAGTTGATACAGTCTAATTAGGCTGATCATAGCCGAGCGTTAGAGAGATAAACTACAGAGTGTAAAGCTCCTGTAATGGTAGCTATATATTTCCTCTTCTGGTGATGGCCCCGATGACAGCTGAGAGTAATGAAGTTCTGCAATGCTTCCCACACTGTGAACGTAATTCAGATGTTGCAGGTGGCAAAACTCCTCCTTTCCTTATAAAAACAGCATCCCCTTCCGAGATCCATTCAGAGCAGGATGAGTTATCGGGAGGGAGGAACCGGAATGAAATTCTTCCTCTGGCGTTTGGGCTCCAACGACATAGCGCTCCCAGTCCCAGGGTCCCTGGACACATAAACAGGAAGGCATCAAACAAGGAGGCCGTCAGCCGGGAGGCACTCCCTCTGGAGGAGACGCTGGGCTGGAGACTGTGCCAAGTGCTAGTCGATGGAAGCAGGAGGAAAAGGACTGGGGCCACGGGGGCATCAGGCAGGCAGGTGCTAGGTATAGCAGCTGAACAGGCAAAATTAGCTGCCTTGGGGTCCTTCTAGAGATGAAAGGTGGGGGTAGAAATGTTTCAATAGATAAAGGCAAGGCTGACTGTGCTGCCCTTCTCAAATGTGGGGCCCCAGGTGTTGTTGGATTACAACCCCCATAATCGGCATCAGTCAATAGCTGCCTTTGGGTATTGTGGAGTAGATGGTGGGAGGTGTCCAACAACACCTGGACTATGCTAACCCAAGCCCGGCCCAAATGGATTTACAGCCATAGCTGGTCAGTGGTAATGAACGGGCTTCTCAGGCAGCTCTTGAGAGGTGTAAAACTGTGTGTGTGTGTGTGTGTGTGTGTGTGTGTGTGTGTGTGTATGTGTGTGCGCATGCGCATTTGTGCACTATGTCTTAAATACAAAACAGGGCTCCCAGCAGTCAGCCTTCCAGTACCTTACCATCTGTAACACCAGTATTAGAACGGCACACAGGAAACGGCCAAGTCAGAGCACACTGGGCCATCTAGCTCCGTATTGTCTACACCAGGGCTGCTCAACCTCGGCCCCCTTGCAGATGTTGGCCTGCAGCACCCATGAGCCCTGGCTATTGGGCACCGTGGCTGGGGATTATGGGAGCTGTAGTCCCAAAACAAGAGGGGGGAGGCTAAGTTGAGTAGGCCTGGTCTACCCAGATTGGCAGCGGCTTCTCCAAGGTTGCAGGCAGGAGTCTCTCCCAGCACTATCTTGGAGATGCTGCCAGGGAGGGAACTTGGAACCTTCTGCATTCAAGCATACAGGCACTCTCTCCAGAGCGGCCCCACCCACTAGGGGTTCTTCTCATATCTTACAGTACTCCTATGTAGTCTCCTATTCAAATGCAAACCAGGGTGGACCCTGCTTAGCCAAGAGGAAAATTCATGCTTGCTACCACATGACCAGCTTTCTTCTTCTTCTTCTTCTTCTTCTTCTTCTTCTTCTTCTTCTTCTTCTTCTTCTTCTTCTTCTTCTTCTTCTTCTTCTCCTTCTCCTTCTCCTTCTCCTTCTCCTTCTCCTTCTCCTTCTTCGTACTGTAGGCCTGATAGACTGTGCTCCAGGCTTCAAGGACACTCTCTAGGAAGTAGTTCCTGCCTGCCTGTTAACCCAGTCAGCAGACCCCACCCTGACCAATCTCTATAAAGCCTCAAAGCTGGTCATCCAGTCTGAGCAACTCTTATCTAGTGGGAGGACTCTGTGCCTTTCCTCCTCCCTGACGGCTGCCTTGATCTCACTTTCTGCTAGACTTTGGCCACATGCCTGCCTCTTTCCCTCTCTGATCCTCTTGTGCTGCCCTGGAACTTGACCTCTACCCAACTATGCACCTAGGGGGATGGCTGTTCCCTGAAACCCAGAACCTGACTCTCTGGGTCCTGATCCCACTTAGCCTTGTCAGAAGGACATCATAGTCCTGGAAACATGTTGTCCTGCAGTCCTCATTGACGTTAGACAAGGAGGCTGTTCACACAACCAGAAACTGGATAGGACAGTCTCCCTCCCCCTCCCCTCCTTCTGGGTAGGGGGAGAGAAGAGCTGGAGAGGGCAGCTTTTCCTCCTACCTTGGTCAAATGCTGGGTATGCAAGCTGGGCAAGACAGTGCTCCTCTCTCCCACACAATACTTCCTTCTCCTCCTACCTAGTGGTTTGCGGCCACACAACTGGAAATTGGGAGCATGCAGAGCTCCCAAACCTGGGAAGGACACTGGTCTTACCCAGTTTTCAGTTATGTGAAGAGCCTCCAGGGGCAGCAGAGCTTTTATACAGATTTTCCGCAGGCTTAGCCCACTCTCACACTCCAAGACACGAGGGCCATGAAGCAGAGGGGGCAGCAGTGGCAGACGAGGAGCCCGGAATTTGCAGCATTGGCCATTCTCAAGGGCTGCAACGGAAGGAAGGCATGTGCAGGCTGAGGCTCTTTCAGTAGGGGCCGGCTGTCCACGTCCCCCAGTCCCCTTCCACTCACAAATGCCCCAGGAAGGGGAGGGAGTTCACAGTCACTCCAGGTCTCCTCCTCCTCCTCCTCTCCCAGATCAGAGGTGGTCACATTGGCCGCCTCTCTTCCTCCCTTGGCACCACCCTCTTCTGTCCTAAGCAAAACCAAACCTAGGCTGCACGCTGGAAGGGGCAGGAGAGGGAGGATCCACAATCAACTCTATAGAGCCAAAGCTTTCCAAAGTGAAACCAAGAGGTTAGGAACAAAGGAAGCTGCCTTATACCCTCGGTTCCCAAACTACGGTCCTCCAGATGTTGCTGAATTCCAACTCCCATCATCCGCACCCACAATACACTGTAGCTGGGAGTGATCGGAGTTGGAGTTCGGCAACAGCTGGAGCATCACAGGTTGGGAACCCTCTGCCTTATACCAGGTCAGGCCCAGAGTCCATCTAGCTCACTATAGTCTACACTGACTGGTAGCAGCTGCCTGTAAAAATAAAATAATTCCCAGCTCTACCTGGAGATGCTTCCAGGGCTTGAAGCTGGGACCTTCTGCATGCAAAGCAGGCGCTCTACACTGAGACATGACCCTATCACCAAAGTTAAGAACATAAGAACAGCCCTGCTGGATCAGGCCCAAGGCCCATCTAGTCCAACATCCTGTTTCACACAGTGGCCCACCAGGTGCCTCTGGGAAGCCCACAGGCAGGGCTCAAAACGCCAAACAAATCTAAGACTTGCTACTTGATGTACAACCCACAGAGCAAAAGGATCCTAGTTTCTTTCAAGGAAGTTGCAACTAACATAACATAAGAACAGCCCTGCTGGATCAGGACCAAGGAAGCCCATCTAGTCCAGCATCTTGTTTCACACAATGGCCCACCAGATGCTGCTGGAAGCCCACAGGCAGGAGTTTAGGGCATGCCATCTCTCCTGCTATTACTGCCCTGCAACTGGTACTCAGAGGCATCCTGCCTTGGAGGCTGGAGGTGGCCCACAGCCCTCCGACTAGTAGCTGATGAAGACCTCTCCTCCCTAAAGTTATCCAAACCCCATAAAGTTATCCAGGGTGATCTGAAGATACCTAATGAACCTCCACCACTAAAGCTAAACAGAGCTTGCTCATGCCAGGATTTGAAGAGGAGACCACCATGGGGATCTGCTGTGAGTTGCTCTGGCCTTACTAAGGTTGTCTTGTCTTGGTCTAGGTGGCACGGCATGTTCATCTCGCAACATCCTAGGGAGTGAACTTGGCAAGAAGGGGCCTCTCCCAACCTCACACTTCCTACCACCGGACAGCTCTCTCAGCTTCAACATACACATCTGGAAACTCCAGCCAGTAATTAACTGACAGCCTATTGAACCACAGTCTCTAGGAAACACGAGGATGTCTCGAGTGCTCTCCTTGGAGGGCGAGGTTGTTAAAGAGAAGAAGAAGAAAATAACCAGGAGTTGGAGAAGGAAGGAGCCGTGTGTGGGGGGGGGTGGGGGGGAGCCATCTATCTCTGCTCTATTTTAATTTCACCACCAGGGGATTCAGCAACATAAATAATAATTGCACGGAACACAGATGGATAATAATTGCAGCAAAGGTCACACCAACCCCTATAATCAATCCCTAAAGAGTTCTGAGGGCTGGAACACAATGGAAGTGGCATAATGTGGTTGTATAAGGATAGAGGAAGCTACCTTGTATGGAGTCGGCCTATTGAGCGCTAACTACTTTGCCAAGGAACAGCCTTCCAACATCTCAGACAGGGCTTTCCCAGCCTGATACTTGAGCTCTCGAGATCCTGACACCTGAACCAGTCAGGAACAATGCATGCTGGGTCACAGGGCATGGCCATAGAGAACTGGCAACCACACTGCTTAGATGATGCAGGGACTGGAGCTCAGATAAATTGCCTAAGCTGTCATGGGAAGCTGCCTTATACTGAGTCAGACCCTCAGTCCATCTAGCAGGATTGTTTACACTGACTGGCAGCAGCGTCTCCAAGGTTCCAGGCAGGAGTCTTTCCCAGCCCCACCTGGAGATGCTGCCAGGGAGTGAACCTGGGACCTTCTGCATGCAAAGCAGACTTGCTACCACTGAGCTCTGGCCCCATCCTAAAACGAATGACAGAAAATTGGCCGTTTGAGAATTCCATGCATCCCATGGCCATCTGATCCATCTAGCTCAGTATTGTCGACACTGACTGGCAGTGGCTTCTCCAAGCTTTCCCAGCCCTACCGGGGAGATCAGGGATTGAACCTAGAACCTTCTTATCTATTTTCGATTGGCATCTCGAGGATTAGGGCAGCTAGGAAAGACAGCTTAAAAAACATGCCTAAAACAATGTCTGTAGTGCAATATTGAACATTCTCTCAAAAAAACTTCTGTTTCTTCAACCGACCATTAGCACCCTGGATCAGTTTGCCCCAGCAGCACTGAAACACATCCGGGACGTGCCCCCCACTGCACTGAAACCTTTTCTTCATCCCCAGATGTATTGTCCAGACCTCTGGTAACATTGCAGTGATACATCCCAGGGGGAAAAGATGACGCATATTGGCCAACTATTAATAGTTGTAATTAAGGGCTTCCCCCCTCCCTTTCTTCGTTTTACTTTGGCAGTCGGCCACAGCTCTCTTGGCAGAAAAAGGCACCCCATTTAGACGAAAGGACAAGCACTTAACATCCACCTTAAGACCTCTACTTGTCTGGGATTTGTTTAGGTGATTTTTCCCACCACCCCGCTCTCCTACAGGTAGCAAAAACTTTAACCCACCAAGTGGGCCTCAAATATTCAGAACATGATCTCACTGTGTCAGGAGTCCAGGGCTGTAGTCTCAGCAAAAATGGACTGTGTTGCGCAGAGTGGGCGTGTGGGTCTAACCCAGGCCTAGCATTCTGTCTCCAACAGGGGCCAGCATTGGGAAGCTCATCACGGCTTGAGTATGATGTGATCACTATTAAGTGCCACTAGGAGAAGAAGGCCACACAGAGGATGCAACACCAACCGGAAACTCTATTTAATTCAAGAGGCTGCAGAGAAATCCCTGCAATGAGCTATCTGCAGGCAGCATGGCGCTAAACTGGAAACGGAAATTGCACAGCTGAATTCAGGTCCTTTCTGGTATGGCAAGTCAAGAGGGCCACTACACTCCAAGAGCGATGCTGCATCATCCAGCACTCAGAGGCACACTGCCCTTAATCAGGGATGCTCCATTTGACCTGTCCTGCCTGATCGGCTTGAGTTCCACAAACATGCCAATTTTGTTTTAGCCTTCTAAGTTAGTGGCCATTACTACCCTTTGTTCGAAGACATTTCCTAAGTCAAGTATACTTTTGGTGAAAAAGAACTAGCTTTTGGCTGTCCCGAATTTATCCAAGGAAGAGAGGAGCTCTTAGAGGAGAGCTGGTCTGGTGGTAGCAAGCATGACTTGTCCCCTTAGCTAAGCAGGGTCTGCCCTGGTTGCATATGAAGGGGAGACTTGATGTGTGAGCACTGCAAGAGATTCCCCTCAGAGGATGGAGCCGCTCTGGGGAGAGCAGAAGTTTCCAAGTCCTTTCCTTGGCAGCATCTCCAAGATAGGGCTGAGAGAGATTCCTGCCTGCAGCCTTGGAGAAGCTGCTGCCAGTCTGTGAAGACAATCCTGAGTTAGATAGACCAAGGGTCTGACTCAGTATATGGCAGCTTCCTGTGTTCCTATGTAACCTAATGAGTAGCAGATTCAGGGCAGAAGAAAGAGAGCCCTGAATTACTTGATGGAATTTTCTGCGACTAGATGTGACGATCACCACTAGCTTAGATGGATCAGACAAATTGAAGGGGCGCCGGGGGGGGGGGGGAGATTGCTATCAATAAACATCAACCATGATGGGTCTGTGTAATGTCTATGTTCAGAAGCAGTCTACCTCTGAATTCCTGCCATTGGGAGGGGCAACAGCAGGCGAGAGCAACTGCTTCCATTCTTTCACTGCTTGTGGGCTTCCAGGAAAGATCTGGCTGGCCACTGCAGGAAGCTGGATGTTGGACGACATAGACCGTGGGTCTGATCCAGCAGGGCTCTTCTTATGTTCGGATCCCTAATCAACTTCCCGGGGTGACCTAGTTCTGTGTATGGCTGGAAAATATCTCCCACCCTCCACAACAAGCGAAATCTCACATGGACAGCAGCTACGAAGACTTCTGACAAGCACTGAAGCACTGCAAAGGAGCTACTCTGCACCATCGTTTCTCAACATGCGCTCTATATTAGGGCTGTACGTCGCATTGGACTGATAGGGCGCAACCACGCCCTTCTCCCCATTCCCCCAGCCCCGTAATGCACCAGGAAAAGGATCCAGCATTGTGAATTTGCTTCCTTTCTTGGTGTATTCCAGGATGAGACCCAGGAAAGGAAAGAGGCAGCGAATAGGCCTGTTCACACAACCATTTGGGGGGTGGGTTGGTGGCTTATGGAACAGCTACCGCAGTAGCAGCAACCAGGACCTCTGTTTGGGTCGGCAAACCCAGGGAAAACACGAGTAAGCCTGCCCTAACAGGAAAGGAGAGCTGGTCTTGTGGTAGCAAGCATGACTTGTCCCCTTAGCTAAGCAGGGTCTGCCCTGGTTGCATATGAATGGGAGACTTGATGTGTGAGCACTGGGAGATATTCCCCTCAGGGGATGGAGCCACTCTGGGAAGAGCATCTAGGTTCCACGTTCTCTCCCTGGCAGCATCTCCAAGATAGGGCTGAGAGAGACTCCTGCCTGCAACCTTGGAGAAGCTGCTGCCAGTCTGTGCAGACAATACTGAGCTAGGTAGACCAATGGTCTGCCTCAGTATATGGCAGCTTCCTATGTTCCTAAGAGTTCCTATGTAGCAACAGCTCTCTATTGTTTCCAGGTCTGCTGGGACCTGGTGGTTGGGCACAAGAGGTAAGTGGATCCACATGGCCAGGAAAACAAGGTCAGAGAGCTCTCCCCTCCCACTGCCTTGGTTAAGAGCAAGCAGCAAAAGCTGGCCTACCCTGCTTGGAGCAACCTGGGCTGGAGGGGTTTTCGTGAGTTCACACGATCGTACAAACCAGGGTAGAATGCCTCCTCCCCTGATTCTGATGATGGTGTGCAGGCTTAATTTCTTTGGAGAAGCCAGATCTAAGTAAGCCCCCACAGGCATCCTGATGAATCTGGCTGATACTGAGTATTGGCTCAATGTGACCCAGACCCAGACCACCCCTTGCATTGTGTGCACAAGGCAAAAATGGTCCAGAAAGGAGAGCTGGTCTGGTGGTAGCAAGCATGACTGGTCCCCTTAGCTAAGCAGGGTCTGCCTTGGTGGCATATGAATGGGAGACTAGAAGCGTGAACACTGTAAGAGATTCCCCTCAGGGGATAATGGAGCCGCTCTGGGAAGAGCAGAAGGTTTCAAGTTCCCTCCCTGGCAGCATCTCCAAGGTAAGGCCGAGACAGATTCTTGCCTGCAGCCTTGGAGAAGTAGCCACTGCCAGTCCGTGAAGACAATACTGAGCTAGATAGACCAATGGTCTGACCCAGTATATGGCAGCTTCCTATGTTCCTATGCAGATTGTTATTAGGATCAGGCCAGTAATTCAGCCTGTGCACAGCTCTGTCATAGAGGAGACACAGGAGGGGAAAGAAGCCCAGCAAGGAGGAGGAAATGAAGAGTGCCTGCTTGCCTTTGCTGCCTGGAATTCTCTCTCTCTCTCTCTCTCTCTCTCTCTCTCTCTCTCTCTCTCTCTCTCACACACACACACACACACACACACACACACCTCTATCTTGTCCCTTCCTCTGCTCAAAATAATGCCAATACACATGGCATAGTATATTTCCCGGCAGTTATCTGGCATGCCACACTTTGCCCAGCACTGGGTTCAGCCCTCTAACTTTGGCTGACATCACCTCTAGCCCAGGCATATACTCAAGCTGTGTGCCCCTGTTATGTAGGTGGCCGTCCCACCTGCAATGGTAGGACATCTGACATATCGTGGCTCTATATACACAGCCTTTCTTCCAATCTTCCAACATATGGCACACAGGACTGTAAATATAAGCTCTACTGGAAGTGTGAGATGTCCAGAAGTTGGGACGGGCGACACCCTACATGAGTAGACCATGCTCCACCCCATGACCTGGGGGTGGGGGACAGAACAAGTAGTACAAAATAGTTCAAGCCTCCTTGGCAATTGTGCTCAGTATCTGAGGCCCTTTGCATTGTTTCCAAACCAACCAAGCTGAGACTTGTGGCGATGAGATAAAGCTCTTTTGCTCACCCAACTTATGGAAGAGCCTCCCAACCCAGGTGCATTGGGCCCCTTCATTGCTTGCCTTTTATTGTGCATTCAACACTGTTTTCTTTAGTGAGCTTTAAAAAAAACAACAACTAGTAGATTTTCATTTCTGCATCTGTTTTCTGTTTCCAAACTCAGTTTTTAATTGCCTTTTAATGAATCTATTACTGTTTGCTTTCAATCTTGTGAGCCGCCTTATATTTACATATGTTCATAGGGCAGGATGGGAAGTTTACACAGGCGCAGAGGGAGCTACCGTCTACTGAATAAGACCCTTGGCTCATTCAGCTCAGGACTGTTTGCACTGTCTGGCATTGGCTGTCCAAGAGTCTGGAGATGGTTGCTGGTTCGAATCTCCACTGGTATGTGGGGCAGCAGCGCTATAGAAAGATGCTGAAAGGCATCATCTCATACTGCACGGGAGATGGCCATGGTCAACCCCTCCTGTATTCTACCAAAGAAAAACCACAGGGCTCTGTGGGCGCCAGGAGTCGACACTGACTCGAGGAGAGCTGGTCTTGTGGTAGCAAGCATGAATTGTCCCCATAGCTAAGCAGGGTCCACCCTGGTTGCACATGAAAGGGAGACTAGAAGTGTGAGCACTGGAAGATATTCCCCTCAGGGGATGGAGATGCTCTGGGAAGAGCAGAAGGCTCCAAGTTCCCTCCCTGGCAGCATCTCCAAGATAGGGCTGAGAGAGATTCCTGCCTGCAACCTTGGAGAAGCTGCTGCCCATCTGTGAAGACAACACAGAGCTAGAAGGACCAATGGTCGGATTCAGTATATGGCGGCTTCCTGGGTTCCTATGACACAATTCTACAGTGGCAGAATGATGCCAAAGAAAGGCAGTTACATGAATGTTGCGACTGCACATCTTATACAGAGTGCAGAATGGCTACGTTTCGGTGGAGTGGACCCCCATACGATTTCCCACTGAGCATTGTAATGCTTGAGGCGGCTTCACAGCTCATGCAAGCACATGGTGTTCCACAGCTCCTGCAGGAGCTCGGCCTCAGAGGGAGGGTCAGTTCCAGGACTGGTTTGTCTCCTTCCTTCCTTTCACAACAGAGTCCTTGTAATTCGTTTTACATCCATAATTTAATGCTGTAATGTTTCCAGACCTCTTTTCTAAATGAAAAAAAAAAAAAGTCAACAGTATGAGAGTCATTGAGCATTTTTTAACTCTTCCATCTTCCTGAGCAATCTCCTTCAAAGCTCATTGCAGAATTTCAGGGCTGGGATTAGCTCTGGAACCTTGGAGAGTTGCTGCCAGTCAGTGTAGATAATCCTGAGCTAAATGGTCCACTCATCAGAGTCGATATATGGCAGTTTTATATGAAACTTTTTTTAAAAGAGTAACACTTTGAGCCCTTTATCACGATCAGTGAGAAGCGCTACCAGGTGGGCAGTGAGGAAAGGCTGAAGAAACTTCCCTTCCATTCAGACAATTGCCTAGTCCTTGCTGGGTACACAATTGTGCACCCAGACACTCACCAGCTGCCTCTGGCAACATGGAGCTTTGGGGGCCAGGACATATTGACATATTGACAGACGAGAAAAAAAAAAAAGTGCTAAGGAGCACTCACTCCCTTAACTCCATTTTAGAAGTGAGCGGGACACTTGCCATTGCTTCTCATGTGAAGACCTTAGCCTGGTCTTGGCTGCATGTGAGAACAGCCTCATAGGCCATTCAAAAGCATGGCACACATGCAACTGGCTGAATGCAAGATGCTCCCAGCAAGGAGCTTCTGAATGCCTCCAGGCTGCCAATTCATGGAGAGACAGAGAGGCCCATTTATTTTCCTCTCTGCTAACCAAAGCAGCTGTTTGTCTCTCTGTTTTAAAGCGACCCTAATTCCTTCTCCTAGAATGGACGGTCCAGTTGTAATCACATCAGGGTCCCTGGGATTGGTTGCTTTCTGTGGAGACACAAATCAATGCAAGATTTGTGGCGTTGGAAATGTTTTATCCGATATTTTCATAGTGATTAAGTGCCGTGAGGAAGGTAAGTACCTTCTCTTTGGAAGGAACTGGACTTTTTCCGTCTTCTCCTCCCTTCCATATCAGCTCAGGTTATTCAAGGGGCCTAATATTTTAAAAAGAAAAGGGGGGAAAGTTTCTATGTTTTTGTTAAAAGCAACCAAATGTGGCACCAGGGAACAGTGAATCCTCCCAGCTGCGTTATGCATATGGAAAAAGTGTGCATCTGTTGTATAACCCATTCTGCTGAGCATGTGGGACAAGGAATTACCCTTTCTCGACACTTTTGATAAAACGAGTAAATCAGAATAAAATACAGACTCTGTGCCATGTGTAGTTTCAACCTGAATTTCTTAGCCAAGTTGAAATATCTGTTTAGCGGTGAGGACCTAGCCATAGGAATTGAGGGAGGAGAGCTGGTCTTGTGGTAGCAATCATGAATTGTCCCCTTTGCTAAGCAGGATCTGCCCTGTTATGCATTTGAATGGGAGACTACATGTGAATGCTGTAAGATATTCCCCTTAGGGGACGGGCCTGCTCTGGGAAGACCACCTGCCTGCTTGCATGCAGAAGGTCCCAGGTTCCCTCCCTGGCAGCATCTCCAAGACAGGGCTGAGAGAGACTCCTGCCTACAACCCTGGAGAAGCCACTGTCCATCTGTGTAGACAATTCTGAGCTAGATGGACCAACGGTCTGACTCGGTATATGGCAGCTCCCTATGTTCCTGTGAATCAGTAAGTCAGCATCTGACACAGTTGAGACAACATCCCTTAAAACCTGTGTGTAAATATTGAACTTCTAGCACCCATTAAAATTCCATTCCCCGGAAACCCCATTCCTGTGCCTTGGGGGCCACAGGTTGATGCAATGTACACCACACCAGAGGTTCCTCTTACGTTAGATGCACACCAGCACAATGGTGTACCACACTGTAGTTCAGTGGTGGGAAGCTTTCGCTCTCCAGTTCTTGATGTCCAATAAATTGTGGATGGGGATGATGGGAGTTGTAGTTAGTTCAACAATGGGAGAGGCAAGGTTCCCTACTCCTGCTATAGTTGCTGCAGCTAGGAGCTGATGCCACCACTGTGTTGAAAACGGAAGTGTGCTGGCAATGGCACTGATGAGTTTGAACCAGAGCTCAGTCCCTAAACGTGCTTAGAATGTCCAGATGAGCCTGGAATCCATTGCATGCTACACAAGAGAGAGAACCTGGGTATATGAAGCATGAGGGGATTGTAGCTGAGCAGCCGAACAAATACTTTAAGGGCAGCAAGTCTTAGATTCAATTGGTGGCAGCAACTTCAGGCAGGGCTGAGAAAGACTGCTATGAAATCCTGGAGAGCTGCAGCCAAAGGTCTGAATAGGTGGCCCACATGATGGGCAGCCATCCACTGCCATAAAGGAGCTACGTTCTTCTTCCCCAAGGCTGCTCCAAGCTCAATTTGCACCTTGCTGAGCCACAGAGTGTGCAGGCGGTGAGGGCTGAGTGATCTTATCTGATCACCACCCCACCCCCATTTGTGCTCTTTGCCTTCCAGAGATATGTCCCTGAAGATCAGGCAGCCCTCAGGGACATAGTTCTGGATGGCCGAGAGCATGAACGGGGAAGGGGGAATCAGCAGAAACTCACCCCACCTTCGTCCTGTGCATGCTGTGCTGCTCAGAAAGGCATCGTCTGAGCTTAGAGCAACTGCCAGTATTATTTAAAAAAATACTTATATACCACTTTTCAACAAAAAGGTACTCAAAGTGGTTTGCACAGCAAAAGAAATGAGAAGTTCTTCTTTCCAAAACAGCCCACAATCTAAAAGAGAAGGAAATACAGTGAGAAGGAGAGGAGTATGCTGAGCAGAACAGGGATAGTTGTCTTCCCCTGCGAAATGGAAGAGAGTCATCATGGGCTTCTTTGCCCATTTAGCTCGCGTTATTAGGCAACTTCATATTTCTTGTCTTCCAAGATCCCCACCCCACCCTCATTTGTGCTCTTTGTCTTCCAGAGACATGTCCCTGAAGATCAGGCAGCCCTCAGGGACATATTTCTGGATGGCAGAGAATAACTGAATAACTGCAGGAAGATTCTCGTTCAAATAAGAGTTTCCTGGTCAAACAATTGATTCCAGGGAAAATTTAAGTAATTTTCTTGCAGATTTAAGAAGCAGCATCGGAACTGGGACATTTTACACCACACCACAGGCCTTCTAACAATGTTTGACCTAAAGGACAGCTAATTAGACATGCCCCTTAATCTAGGGTGCACTGGAACCTTAGAGCTGTGGCTTTCTTTCGAAAAATATCACATGCTAAAAATTAACTGCATCGGTTAGCGCTGCCAAGGATTTTGGGATGGGGTTCCACATGAAACCTAAAGGTCCAACACTCATGCAGACTGCAGGAGACATTACGTCAAAAGTGACTCTGCTTGTTAGAGAGATCTTAAGTGACCAGCCATCAGAAGACGACCAGCTAATCTCCAGCTCTCCACCTACTTCTGAAGTTTAATGGTGATCATGTACTGGACCTCTTGAATGGAAATTAATTCCAGAAGCTAAGAGGTCTAGGGTGACATCACTGACCATTACATTCAGTGCTGGTACATCTTTGACTGGTGATGTGTTCTCCCCCTTGGCCCAAGGTGGTCCAAGAGAGGTGCATTACTGGGAAGAAGGGCAAGAATAACAATCCATTAGAAGGCAGGCTGGATGCCAGGAAATCTTTCCTATTGGTGAGTTGTAGCTGACGGTAGACTAGCGCTCCCACGAGATCCGCTGGAAAGCCCCTTTTGCTTGAGTCGTTTAAAATTGGACTGGACAAAGCACTGATGAATAGACCAGAGGGAACAATACTTCAGTGTCTGGTGTACAGGCTGCATGACCTAGCGAGCTGTCTTTTTTTTCATCTCTAATTTGCACAAGCCTATGAATCACCAGCTGGCAAGGGCCTTGAAATACACACAAATGCCAGCTACTAATGATACCATTTTATTTTTTTTATTCCGTGTTTCAATCAGGTGTTGACAAATTAATTGCCCTTGTATTTTGGAATCAAGCATGAGGGAATCTGGGGATGTCTCTGATCTTATTGAAACTTTTATTGTTTCCTGAAAGCTCCTTGGATGTTTGGGGCCAGCAGGAACTCAGAAATCCAATTGGGATTTTTTTTTTAATTAGGCAAAATCCAGGAACAATTTAAGGTTGCCTCCATTATCTGATCAGAAACGTTAGCTGTCTTGCAACATCCACATTTTTTCTCAAGCAGGGGTTCTGAACCTTGGGACCCCAGATGATGTTGGACTACAACTCCCATCATCCCCAAGGAAAACATCTTTCAACCAACCAATTCACATACTACTTGGCTACAACAAAAATGTGGAATTCCAAGGAGGGACCAGCTCAGGACTTCTGCAGTTAAGAGGTGGGGTTGGAGACGGATCTGGAACTGGCATGCAACAGGAACTCACATGCAACTTCGACAGCAGCAGAAGGTAAGTCTCCTATACAGGGTTGCTTAACCTTGGGCCCCCAGATGTTGCTGGACTATAATTCCCATCATCCCCATATATGGCCTTTGTGGCTGAGGATGATGGGAGTTGTAGTCCAAAAACATCTAGGGGCCCAAGGTTAAGAAACCCTGTCCTGGTGTTTAAATTTAGGCCAATCCATTGGCCTCATGTTTCTTGCTAATCAAGAAGGGCTGCTGTTGCAATGCACACTACTCTTCCCTTCTGGGCCTGAAGAGACTTGAGCACACACAGTCCTCTGTCAACTGTCAGCTGTTGACTCTGTCAACAGTCAACTGTGGACTTGAGCACACACAGTCCTCTGTGAACTAGATGTTGGCTTCCTGATGACCAATGGACTGTTGAAGTTCCAGCCAATCAGATGGTGAACACATGCCTGTGACTCAGCTCCGTGTTACCGCACAAAGCTCTATGACCCAGAAAATCCAGCTAACCAGGTCACCCCAGCTGCCCATGACTCCTCTCTGCTCTTCTTCCTATTGCATTAGTGCTGTCTGTTCCCCTGTGAAAAACCCTCCTGAATTCCATTCTCAGGACCAAACTGGGACCCAGCATATTGCAGAGGGATCCGGGCCCCTTTCTGAACATCATTGACCTCCTAGCTGTGTCGGACTGGGGCGGTCCTTGCGTGAGGCTCCCCACTCCCCACCACCACTTTCAACGCTTGCAAGGGTCAGTTTCAAAAGGGCGCTGCCCCTCCCAGGGCCATGGATCAAGGCAGCACCTGGTGTCTGCATACCTTGAGCCAAGCCTGGTCCCAGAGGCTCAGGGAAGGGTGTCCCCAGGATGTCTGTGGGCTGTCCTGTATTTCTGCCTTGCAGGCTGGCAAGGTCTACTGTAGCTACCAGGAGGGATCATTGCTTCCAGGGACTCACACCAGCATCATACACCTTTGGGCACGCCAAAATGCATTCTGGAGTTTGGGGAAGAATTTGATGGGGGG
Source organism: Hemicordylus capensis (assembly GCF_027244095.1). NCBI lineage: Eukaryota > Metazoa > Chordata > Lepidosauria > Squamata > Cordylidae > Hemicordylus > Hemicordylus capensis. The sequence continues at coordinate 5,786,690 of NC_069658.1, forward strand.
TGGGAATAAACGCTTTCGGGGCATAACTGCTTCATTTCCTGCATGGCCATTCAGATAGTGCAAGCGCAGCTCTTCTGAATGCCAGGCCCCTCTCTTGGAAGGCACTCCAGCCACCCTTTCCATGGTCCACATTTCCCCCTGCTCACATTCCGAAGAAGAATTTGATTTAGGCCGCCAGGAAAAGCCCAAATGTGCTGCCGAGGACAAAAGCAGAAGCAATGAAAGGAAATGAAATCAGCCAGCATGATCAGCTCAAGTTATAGGTATTGCAATTTCCACGAAAGGAACTTTTCTCTCTCTCTCTCTCTCCCGGTTTTATGTCTTGGGGAAAAATGGGTGCCTGGGAGGAAAAAAGGCCCTCTGGCATCTTCAGGATGCATGGCCAGCACTTACTCAGCACATCTCACCCCTGGACTCATTGATCTTGGGAGCAGTACAAGGGTTGTATTTCCAAAGGGATGGATGGCTCCAGCACGATTCACTTGCTCTTTTCCCACTTCCCTGGCATGCACACAATGCACCCTCCTTTGACAGGGACACCCTTTTTGCCTCATGGCTAGCACCACTGCTGGGTGGCCCCAAGTCCTGTCTTACTGGTGGGGCCGGGGAGCTGTCTGCCAGGGCGGGAGGAGGGGTAAGGCTTCCAAGCAGCAAGGAATCTCTGTGAGCTTAGCAGAAGTAGCAGATGCATCAACACCTCCTAGGCGCTCACTGAGGTGCCCTGCAGCATGAACCACGTCCAGACTGAGACCAAGCATGCACTGTTTCTGGCTTCCCCAAAAGCCTAGAAGCAGGTTGCGAAGGCCATCACACTCCCCTGCTGTTTGCTGCCTGCAACTGGCATTCAGGGGTATACTGCTTTTGAATCTGGAGGTTCCACTCAGCCATCATGGGGAAGGCAGAAGAGGGACAAAACCGGAAGAACAGCAACTCTAGTGGGCATAGGTGAGCACACTTAATAAACTCCTCCCCAACACACACACACCACACACTTACTTTCCCTGAAAAGCAAATTTCGGACAGTTGGAATTGGGATTTACCCAGAACAGGTACAAAACTAGGGATTGCCCATAGTAAGTAGTGACAGATCTTGGGCAGATTTCAGGGTTCAGGCAGCATGTCCTAATCATCAATCAGAGATCTAGATGTTTTTGTTGAAAGCTATCTGTTTTTCTTCTTCTTCATACCTTCTCTTCTTCCAAGCTGACACATGCAGAATAATAGGTGCAGAGATGTGTTTAAATGGCTGTCAAGGTACGCTCTCTAGCTCCCACCCTAATGCTGGCATTCCTGTCCCCACACCTCTGGTTGAAGGCAAAGGGATCCCAAGATGTGACTTCCCTGTGGAAGATCCCTGATTCCATTCCAGCCACCACCTCCAGTTCCAAGGATCCCAAGTTGCCCAACTGGGAGGACCCTGTTCCTGCCATATGTTGCTGGTCTGTCCTCTTGTGCCTCACTTTACTGTGTGTCTTCTGGAACAACTGGTTTTGGTTTCCTTCAGGGTTCTCAAAACATGACCCTCCTGCAGATTTTGGCCTACAACCCATAATCCCTGGCTACTGACTGCTGTGACTGAGAATGATGGGAGTTGTAGTCCAACCACTGCTGCAGCGCCGTAGTTTGAGACCCCTGGTTTAATTGCAAGAAGCAGTAAGAAGAAGATTTGGGAGATTTCCTGGGTAGATTTGTAAGATGTTGGTAGGCTTTTGGAATGGAATACTCTGGAGATCTACTCAGCCCACTCTCCCTGCAGACAATCAAAAAGCAGCCCTGGGGCAGCCGGATCGGGCGCCCACATGACTGCTGGATCTGTCACAGAGCTGGCAGAGGCTGTGGGGATTGGGGGGCCACATGGCCATCAGAAGTCCCAGGATACCCCATGCGAGTGTGCAGGGCATCCTGGAGAGACCTCCAAGCCTGGGACGCTGGCTGCAGCCTCCTGGCCGGGGGTCTACTCATGTGTAACCGCGCACCGTGGTGACACACGAGCAAACAAATGAAGTTAATGGTGTGCTCGCTCCATTAACTTCATTTAAGGGGAGGGCCTTCCCTCCAGCCTTCCCCAGCCCTGCAGAAAATGGCCATGAGAATGACCTTCCTGATTCCCAAATTCATGGTGGATAGGGGTTTCAACAATTGCTGGCCATGAGAGTTGAATGGAAGGTCCATGTTCAGAAACAGTATAGGTCTGTTCATAGAATAATCAAAATCAGGGTAGAAGGCATTGCACTATGGATTGCATGACTGTGTGAACTCACAAAAATCCATCCAACTCAGGTTGCACAAAACCCAGGTTAGCCCAGCTTTTGTAGCCTGCTCTTAACCAAGGTAGGGGAGAGCCCTCCTATATTGCTTTTCTGGCCATGTGGATCCATTGACCTTTTCTAGCAGCTGCCAAGATCCAACAGGGCTGGAAGCATTAGAGAGCTGTGGCAACCAGAGCTGTCATCATGGATGTGCCATTCTACCAAACACACTCTATGGTCCTGAGGCAGGAGTGGCTTCAGCAGAGCTGGGTCCACCTCCTGCTCCTTTTTGGCCAGTCAGAGGGCAGCTGCTGATGTGATGAGGCCTTCCAGTCTATTGGCAGTGCAAAGCATGTTGGGAAGGCCTATTAGGCCTTTGGAGGACTTTGCATGCCTGCAGTTCCTAGTTCCTGCAATGAACAACTTGTCTGGCTTAATCGTGCGTTTCCTGGGTTTGCCGACCCAAACAGAGGTCCTGCTTGCATGTTACTGCTGGGTCAGGATTTCTCTAACACCCCCACGCCTATCCCCCAATGCAGCCCCCAATGGTTGCATGAAAGGCCTTTATGTCTCTGACTGCTGATTTCTGAGGATACACACAGGGGAAGAGCACCACCGTCATGCCATGCCTGTGAACTTCCCAGCTGCATCTGGGTGGCCACTGTTAACGCCAGCCTAGATGGGCTTTTGGCCTGATGCAGCGAGGCTTATGTTCCAACTCCACAATGAGATTTGCCTCACTTTACATGGTGAACTTCAGCTCACCCCAGCCCAGCTCCTAATCCCCAGCTTTCTACCCAACCAGAGTCCTCGAACACCACTATCACCCCAAGCTGCACCCACCAATCCATTTAGTGTCAATTTAAGTGGATTAAACTCTTGCCAACCTTTGGCTCCGCTGTCAGACAGACTCCATATAGATGGGAGCGGAGTCAAATGGAGAGCCCTTGGGGAAGGCCGGCTGTGGCACCTGGGGAACATTTTAACCCCATTTGCATGTGAGAACAGCACAGCACAATCTTCCTCCAAGGGCTATGGTCAATTCCTCCTCATGGATTGTCCAAGTGCTCTGACCCAATCCTTTTATTTTCTCATTGATGGAGATGAAAGGCATGCAAGCAAATAACAATTGCTTATTTCAAAACATCTCTTTCAAATCTCGCCTCTCTCCCTGCCCATCAGTGAGATTAATTTTTGTTTGGGTTGAATTTGAAAGGCAAGCACTTGAGTGGAACAGCAATGCTATCCCAGTTGTTCTATGGGCTCGCTTCCTTGTGTAGACTGTTACCCTCCATGCTTTGCAGCATGGCCACTGTGCCTTCGCAGACCCCATTCAGTTCCCCCCCCCTGCTGCCTTGAAGCTCCACTTCAGGAGGACAGCTCAACTACTCTTCCCCGAAGCTGCCCCAGAAGAGAGAGCAAGGTTTCTGCTTGATTTTCATGTCCGACAGCAGCTGAGGAACCTGAGGAACATTGTGTCCCAGCACAAGGGACCCTACAAGCTGCCAACAATGAGCTCGAGAGCCTTTTAGTGTTCAGAACAGAGCAGTGACAACTCATATCTGCATGTCTCTTTGCTTAGCAGTGGGTTGCCAGGTCTGCTGAGGCTCAGACCCTAGAATACAGTGGGAGGAGTCTGGGAGCTAAGGGGTAGTGCCTTGTAGATTAGGGGAGGAGCCTGATGGACATGGGGGAGGGGGAGATAGCACAAAGAGCAAAACATCATAGTAAAGTAAAGCATGCCATCAAGTCAGTGTCGACTCCTGGCGCCCACAGAGCCCTGTGGTTGTCTTTGGTAGCATACAGGAGGGGTTTACCATGGCCATCTCCCACGCAGTATGAGATGATGCCTTTCAGCAACTTCCTATATCACTGCTGCCTGATAGAGGTGTTTCCCGTACTCTGGGAAACATACCAGCAAGGATTTGAACCATCATAACAGACACACTATATAGCCCATCTCCTTGATTTCGATGCCTCCTCATCCCTTACACCAGAGACCATGAGAAGAAAGTTAAAACCATAATGCTTCAGGTCAGATTTGGAGTCCTGGCAACCCTGTTAGCCCAGAGGTTTCTGCTCTGGACTGGCTTGAAAATTAGGGCCTCCACCGCCATGAAACCATCAGTTGCAGGGGAGTAACAGCAGGAGAGAGAGCATGCCCTCAACTTCTGCCTGTGGCTTCCAGCGGCATCTGGTGGGCCACTGTGCGAAACAGGATGCTGGACTAGATGGGCCTCCTTGGGCCTGATCCAGCAGGACTGTTCTTATGAAACCCTCAGTGGGCTTGCTTAACGAGCAAGGGCTACAGGAAGTGGGCTCATGGTTTGACAGGATACCTGAACAGATGCCAAGTACCTAGAAAAGTCAAAATCAGCAAGAGAGATCTTCAATCACCTTCCTGCTCACTTTTTAAAATGAGAGTGCTCTTGACTGATGGGCCGGCAACAAAAGCCCCAGTTTGATGGCTCCCTGGAACTAGTGGTTAATTTGGCTGGAACTCAGGCCAGGAGATATTTATAGATAGGAGTGCTTTGCCATCTTTGTCTTCACAAGAGTCCTACGAGGGCAGGCATTTATGGTATGCTTTGGAGGATATAAACTCCCAAGCTCTTTAGAAACACCAAGGCTATCAATATAATGAACAAGATAAAGGTAGGTCACTTTTATCCCCATTTTACAGAGAGAAAACAGAAGCTGAGAGATGATGATGATGAGATGGCCAGACTTCCACAGTGAGTCCAGAGAAGAGAGGATCCTAGAACCCAGATCTCTCTCATGAAACACCATCTCCCCTAAAGGAGGACATTCTCTGCAAAAAGACCACATGGCTTCCAAGGCCACGTACGCACCCCCTCGTATGCACTGCTCTTTGATCCAGGTGACCAAGAACTACAAGCTAGCTTCTTAAAAGCTGATCACAGGGGGCCTGAAACTGCATATGTTGTCCACAGTGTCCAGACAGACGGTTAATCCCTGTATGACCACTCAGAAAGACAGAGAAGTGGCAGTGTATTTGTGATTGGCTAAACCACACGCCACAGCCTCTGATGATCTGATTTCCATGCAATCACAGACATTATCACAGACATTAGAAGAGCCCTAAAGACCTAGCTCTTTGGCCTGGCCTTCCAGGGTTTTTAAATTTTTTTTAAAGGATTCTCAGTGTATTGGGTTCTTTTAAAATAAGGTTTTGAATTGTTTCATTTTTTAGCTGCTTTCTTGTATTTTAAAACCTTTGTTTTCGATCATTGATTGATTTTAACTGTGAACTGCCCTGAGCTATTCTGTAAGGGTGGTCTGGAAATTGAACAAATAAATAAAAATAAAAAATTATGCAGCTCTTTGAAGAGGACATTGTATGACTGGTAACTCAGATCCATTTGATGTGTTACCAAGCCAATGAACACTTTGAATCTGCCTTCATCAGTGGCCAGAGAGATGCCTCTAGTCAGCCCTTAAGTAGGACTCAAAGGCAATAGCTCTCTTTCACTGTTACTCCCCAGAAACCAGTATTCCAACACAGACATGGAAGTTCCACTTAGCCACCATGGCTAGTAGCCATTGATAGGCCTTTCCTCCATGAATTTGACCATTCTTCCTTTAAAGCCTTCTAAGCAAAAGGCTGTCACCACACCTTGCGGCAGTGAATTCCCATAAACCAATTCCCATATAGAAATAACTATATTCTAGGATGTCAGACAACCCTACCCTTGCAAAATACACATGCCCAGAGATAAACCACCCAAAGGTGCACTGTCACTCTTTGCAAAGTGGCAATGTTGCACATTCCCTCCTCTCCCCACCCCCAACTCTGACAAACGTTCGTGTTTGTCTGTTTCGGAGAGAGAAGTCAAAGAAGACCCAGGGATGGCCTTCCATGCCTCCTCCCCAAAGCAGAAGCCATCGCAGCAGGCACGTAACAATGACAGGGCAAGGGGAGACAGTTGTCTGGGGGCCCCACTGCCTGGAGGGGCACCCCAGGGGCACCCCAGGGGCACCTCATGTGACTCCCCATTGCCCCCTGCCCAGCCCCATAGCCTCTCAGCCACTTGCCCCATTCGCCGTCTCTCCTGCTTGTTCTGCTGGCCCGCAATGGAAGCAGCAGCCCAGCTGCAAAGAGCTCCTTTTCTCCCGCCTCTCAGCTGATCGGCGGGTGGGCGGGGCTTCCAGGGGGGCCTCCTCCGTGTAGGCCGCAGTGAAGCCTGAACTCGAGTAGGGCCCAAGCCAGCCAGGAAGGAGGAGGCAGCCAGAGTGTTCTCTGCAGCAGAAGACCCCTTGCTGCCCTGCTCAACCCAGACCAGCATTTGCCAGGTAGAGTGTGAACTCCTTTTTGTGGTTACCTTTCCCGCCCCCCCCCCCCATATATAGGGATCTGCTTGCCATAGGGCTTGGATGGGGGGGGGGAGGGACCGAGAAGTCTCTGGATATTTATTTTGAAACAGCTTGGAAAATTTGCTGACTTAAAAAAAACTATCTAAAAAGTCCTATAAGTGGCTTGTTTCATGGCAGAAAATTGCAAAAACTTCTGGAACAGTATTTTATTAATTTTATTTATTCATTCATTCATTTATAAATGCACTTATGTTCAAGTTGTTTTGCAACCCAGAAGGTCTGAGTGAGAACTGTGAAGCATGTGTGGTGCTTTTATTTTATTTTTCTTGTGTGTGAACTGCTCCCCAATAACTTGCAGGGACTTCAGGGTAAATCTGGCCCACCTGTGAATGCAGCACCTCCATTCCAGAGGAGATGTGTCTTAAAGGGCTTTAAAAGCCTCCTGTGAAAAACCTCCTGCAATCAAACTTGACTGAATTTGTTCAGAATTCTGAGAAAACAAACATAGGTTCACCCTGCATGGTTGAAAGTCTCCTTGCTAATCTGCAGCGAGGGGCCCATTTTAATAATTCATCTTTCTAGTGTGTTCTAGGCATTAAAAGTAATACAAATGTATAGTACTCAATGTATATCACTATATATTGTGACGTGTGCGTGTGTATTCAGTGAAATGTATTTCCAGGCAGCATACTTATTTTGGAATATCAGACTTAAATCCTTGGGGGCCTGGGGTGTGCGGAGGCCCTGGACTTTGGGGGGGGGGGGCCCATTTTAAAATCTTGTCTCTGGGCCCACTCCAACCTTGCTACGCCCCTGCATCGCAGCACACTGACGTGATGTGGGGAAGGATTGCTCCCAGAGAGGGGTTTTATTTTTAAACGGCAGCATCCATGGGAGGGTAAAAGCCCAGCGCTGCTGCTGGTGCAGGCCTCTGCCTTACTGCCATCCTGGGGCTTGTGCAGCTTATTTTATGAAAGTGTTTCAGTTTTCCGCCTGCCTGAATTATGTCTCCCTCTTTGTGGCGGCTGCTTCCGCATTCTGCTGGAGATGTACAATCCCCTGTGGTGCATAACTAACTTAGAAGATGAGCGCTTGAGCATGCAGCCAGGAGAGGAGGAGGAGGAGGGGGGGGGGAGGAGTATTCGATTTCAAGGTACTGGTGAGAATCCAAGCACACATGCCAGTCTGCCACGTGCTCCATTGGAGCTGGAGGGGCCACCAGCCCACCACTCGCCTCCAAGGGCCGATCAAGTCCAAAGTGAGGCTTCCGCAGTTGGGCACCGCGGCCACAATGGCAGCACACGCATGGAACCCGGGATGGAGTCGTCCTAGGCATGCAAGGCAAAGTTACATTTTTGTTCTTAAAACCGTCTTTCCTTTTATTGTTCCTACATGAAGATCCCTTCAATTTTGCTGTTCATTCATTTGCCTGGCACTTCTTTCTGTAACTCCTGCTCATTTTAAATGAGCATTGACTTTAGTGTGTTCTAGAAAACGCAAACAAGATTCTTAGAGTGAGAACTTGTGGGAGGGGGTAGAAAAGCCAATATATTTCCTTTGGGCTTTATTTCATTTCAATTCCCATTTGTTTTCGAAACCTTAACAACTAAAACGAAAGGGTCTGGTTCTAGGTAAGTGCACCCTTATTCTAGGCAAACAGATACACATTCAACGGTGTTCCCAGGTCCTGTCCAGCATCACTCTAGCACCAAAAAGACAACCTGTTCTGGGAAAATGCAAACAGAAACGTAGGACGCTGCCTTATATCAGACTATCGGTCCATCCAGCTCAAGATAGTCTACACTGACTTAGGTCAAGGGAAAGTGTGCCGTCAAGTCGATTCGAACTGCTGGTGCTCACAGAGCTCTGTGGTTTTCTTTTGGTAGAATTCAGGAGGCGTTTACCATTGCCACCTCCTGCACAGTATGAGATGATGCCTTTCAGCATCTTCCTATATTGATAGAGTACCAGCGGGGATTCAAACCGGCCACCTTCTGCTTGTTCGTCAAGCATTTCCCCACTGTGCTATTGACTCAGCAGCCCTCCAGGGTTTCAGGCTGGCAACTTCCCTGGCTCTACCTGGAGATGCCAGGGAGTGAACCTGGGACATCCTGCATGCAAAGCCGATACTCTGCCACTGAGCTGTGGCCTATGTGCAGAGTGAGGTCCATGTATAGGGGGCATGCTCAGTTTTCAGTGGCACCTGCCAAGTGCTATGGGACAAAGCAAACAGGCTGTAATGATGTTGGCCACTGGAACGGGGCGAAACCTGGCATGCAGGGGGCAGGTTCAGCTCCTACCTCCAATCGTGGCCCTGCATGTGCTCCCATATAAAAGAGTGACTGCCCCCCTCTCCTATGATATCGTGGAGACAAACCCCACCCACCTCTCCCCTCCTAATGGGGGGCCTGGTTCCCACCAGAATGCACAATGCATCCCTGTGCCCAGACATACATTATTATTTTATTATTATTATTACATTTATATCCCGCTCTTCCTCCAAGGAGCCCAGAGCGGTGTACTACATACTTGAGTTTCTCTTTCACAACAACCCTGTGAAGTAGGTTGGGCTGAGAGAGAAGTGACTGGCCCAGAGTCACCCAGCTAGTATCATGGCTGAATGGGGAGTTGAACTCGGGTCTCCCCGGTCCTAGTCCAGCACTCTAGCCACTACACCACGCTGGCTCCTTCATGTCTTCAATATGCAGGCCCTCCCTCCACACCACATGAGCATAGGACGCTGCCTCGTTCATTCCCTTGGTCCACCCAGTGAAATACTGGCTGTTGGACGGGGAGGAGTGCCCTAAGAGCTCAGGGCCAGGCAGCACCTGACCTCAGATCATTAGCTCCTAGAGACTTAGTTCATCTTTAGCCGATAGCAATTCGATGGGCAGAAAGAAACCTCGCCTCCTCTTTTCTTCCTCTGCCCTCCGGGGCTGCCACAGCAAGGCCCTTACTCACTGCCAACGAAGCCGCAAAGAACAGAGGAGACATGGCAGGAATGGGGGCAGGGAGCAGGGGCAAAGAACAGAGGCAAGAATGGCAGGTAAGTGGGCCGGGGATGAATGTGTGTGCAGGTGGGGGAAACTACTCTATTTGAAGGGGGAAAGACAAGGACCTGTGGAATGGCCTTTTCTGTGGTGGCACCCCATCTCTGGTATGTTCTGGAATGCTAAGGAGCTTCACCAGCTGAGCTGGTTGTCCTTCCATGCACCAGGTGAAGCCTTTTGATTTGCTCAGGCCTTGTTTTAACTGGCTTCTATTTTGAACATAAGTACAGCCCTGCTGGATCAGGCCCAAGGCCCATCTAGTCCAACATCCTGTTTTGCAAAGTGGCCCACCAGATGCCGTTGGAAGCCACAGGCAGGAGTTGAGGGCGTGCCCTCTCTCCTGCCATTACTCCCCTGCAACTGGGACTCAGAGACATCCTGCCTTTGAGGCTGGAGGTGGCCCACGGCCCTCCGACTGGTAGCCATTGATAGACCTCTCCTCCATGAAGTTATCCAAACCACTCTTAAAGCCATCCAGGTTGTTGGCTGTCACCACATCCTGTGGCAGAGAGTTCCACAAGTGGATCACACGTTGTGTGAAAAAGTACTTCCGTTTCTTGGTCCTAGACCTCCTGGCAATCAATTTCATGGAGTGTCCCCTGGTTCTAGTGTTGTGTGAGAGGGAAAAGAATTTCTCTCTCTCCATTTTCTCCATACCATGCAGGATTTTATAGATCTCTATCATGTCTCCCCGCAGTCGTCTTTTTTCTAAACTAAAAAGCCCCAGATGTTGTAGTCTTGCCTCATGAGAAAGGTGCTCTAGGCCCCTGATCATCTTGGTTGTCCTCTTCTGTACCTTCTCCAGTTCAACAATGTCCTTTTTAAGATGTGGTGACCAGAACTGTATGCAGTACTCCAAGTGTGGTCGCACCATAGTTTTGTATAAGGGCATTATAATGTTAGCCGTTTTATTTTCAATCCCCTTCCTAATGATCCCTAGCATTGGCCTTTTTCACAGCTGCTGCACATTGAGTTGACACTTTCAACGAGCTGTCCACCATGACTCCAAGATTCCTCTCCTGGTCAGTCACTGACAGCTCGGATCCCATCAGCATATACTTGAAGTTGGGGTTTTTTGTCCCAATGTGCATCACTTTACACTTGCTAACATTGAACCGCATTTGCCATTTTGTCGCCCACTCCCCCAGTCTGGAGAGATCCTTTTGGAGCTTCTCACAATCCATTTTGGATTTCACTACCCGAAAGAGTTTGGTATCATCTGCAAATTTGGCCACCTCGCGGCTTACCCCTGCTTCTAGATCATTTATGAATAAATTAAAAAGCACTGATCCCAGTACAGATCCCTGGGGGACCCCACTTCTTTCTTCCCTCCATTGTGAAAACTCTCCATTTATACCTACCCTCTGTTTCCTGTCTTTCAACCAGTTGGCAATCCACACATGTACTTGTCCCCTTATCCCAAGACTGCTATGTTTTCTCAGGAGTCTTTGATGAGGAACTTTGTCAAAAGCTTTTTGGAAGTCCAGGTAGACTATGTCAACTGGATCACCTTGTTCCACACACTCGTTGACACTCTCAAAGAACTCCAAAAGGTTGGTCAGGCAAGATTTACCTTTGCGGAAGCCATGCTGGCTCGCTCCCAGCAGGGCCTGTTCTTCTAGGTGCTTTACAATTTTATCCTTGAGGATGCTTTCCATCAATTTGCCTGGAACGGACGTTAGGCTAACTGGCCTGTAATTTCCCGGATTGCCCCGGATCCCTTTTTAAAAATCGGTGTTACATTTGCTACTCTCCAGTCCTCTGGTACAGAGTCTGATTTCAGGGATAAGTTATATATTTTAGCAGGGAGGTCGGCAATTTCACATTTGAGTTCTTTGAGTACTCTTGGATGGATGCCGTCCGGCCCTGGTGATTTGTTAGCTTTCAGTTTTTCCAGACAGTTTAGAACATCACTTCTATCTGACTCAGCTCTCTAGCCTTTATCCCTAAAAAGCATGGTTCAGGAACAGGTATATGCTCAGTATCCTCTGCCGTGAAGACAGACACAATGAACTCATTGAGCTTCTCTGCAACCTCCATATCCTCCTTAATAATCTCTTTCACTCCCTCCCTTCCTCTGCCACTACTCTGTGTTGATGGTTAAATATTAGTATGGGTTTATGTAAGCCACCCTGAGAGGTTGTTAACCTGAACAGCAAAAGTATAAGTACACTGAATAAACAAACAGATGATCAACCACACATACTGAATGGCCAGATATCATGGGCGTAATAATGAAGTGCAGAAGAACCAAGTGGTAGGGTTTTTGTGAACCAGCTCCACGATATGTTTGTGTGAACCAACCCCACGATTAATCTGGAAAAATGAGAATATAAGAACAGCCCTGGTGGATCAGACCCAAGGTCCATCTAGTCCAGCATCCTGTTTCACACATCTGGTCAGTCATTTAGCATCGTACCTATCATGTGACTTGATACAGGAAGATGAAACAACCATCAGCTGGGGGCCGGGGTGAGGGTGGGAAGCAGCAATGGCTCAGTGGAAAGAAAGGCACTGAACTGGATTGCCTGAATATTGGCACATTTTGGAGGATGGGAGTATTTTGCAATCTCCCTGAAATTCCTAGCATCGATCTGAAAATCAAAATGGGAAGATATCCAGTAACTGCCTCTAAATCAGAGGTGGGCAAACGTGGCCCTCCAGCTGTTGTTGAACTACAACTCAACAACAGTTGAACTACAAGTTCAACAACAACTGGGGGGTCAAGTTTGCCCAAGTTTGCCCAAGGTCAAAGAAGCCCTCAGTATTTAGAGGTCTCCTCCACCTCCTATGGGATGCTTCCAGCTCCTTTGCTCTAACCAAAGGCACATCCCAGGACATCTGAGGCACTGCCTTTCCCCCTTTAAATTGAAAGCTGGAGTGGGGGCTGAAAGAAGATTAGGAATAATTTAAGGCCTTGCAGAACTGGTCTGTTGCCAGTTGTGTTTTATTCTCTAATGAACTCTTCCTTTTAAGCCACTTTGCAGACACTTTGGGAAAGGCCCAATATCAATAATATAGGTTAAATTTCACACACTTAACTATATTTAACCCCAAGGCCTCCCCGGGCCATTAAGCGCTGGCCAGACCAAATTGCGGAGGTCTCCCAGGGAAGAGCACCTTGAGGGTTAACGGAACGGGAGGGGCAGAGGATGAAAAACCTTGACCCCCACCGTGCACCGCTTGGCCTTCCAAATGCTCCTCTTTTTGAAGCTGTTTGTATCCACGTTTAAAGTAGTCAATAATTCACCACTTACAGTGAGAACATTAAATGAAGAAAGCAGCTGAATATAAATTGAAATGGCTAATCCTGTCTAGTTTAATCCATTAACCAACAAACTATTACAGGCAAATGGGGCAAGGAGAGCGGCAGCCGGGCAGATTAGCATGCCAGACTCCTACGGATGAAGGATCGCACACCCGCACTCTCGAAACTGGATGGCAGCTCATGAGGAAAGCCTTCTCTCGCCGCGTCGAATGGCAAGAAGATTCCTATGACAAATTATTGCACTGTATTACTCCATTATTAGCAAGGTGTGACACCAAGCCCTTGATTTCCACCTTCTCCCCATACTATTGTGTTCAGAACGCTTACTCACAAACGTCATGGGTCCCAGGGGTGGGGGTTCTCAAACTTGGGTCCCCAGATGTGACTACAGCTCCCATCATCCCAGTCACAATGGAACATGGGAACATAGGAAGCTGCCATATACTGAGTCCGACCATTGGTCCATCTAGCTCAGGATTGTCTACACAGACTGGCAGCGGCTTCTTCAAGGTTGCAGGCAGGAATCTCTCTCAGCCCTATCTGGGAGATGCTGCCAGGGAGGGAACTTGGAACCTTCTGCTCTTCCCAGAGCAGCTCCATCCCCTGAGGGGAATATCTTGCAGTGCTCACACATGTAGTCTCCCTTTCATATGCAACCAGGGTGGACCCTGCTTAGCTAAGGGGACAAGTCATGCTTGCTACCACAAGACCAGCTCTCCTCTCCAATGGCTGACGGCCATCTGGGGACGCAAGGCTAGGAAGCCTGATATATTCCAATGTGTGTGTGTGTGTGTGGGGGGGGAAATCCATCATTCTTAAAAGTGCAACATACAAGTTTGGATCTTTTCAAATATATAGCATGTATTGGCTTGAGCTGTATTGCAAAATGGGGGAAGGGGGAGCTAGATTTGTTGTACCTAAATAAGGGCCCTCAGTGGTCAGGGAAATGGCATGTTGAAGTCAAGGTTATCAGTATTCCTCAGCTGAGCATCTTTTTGTCCTTTATAGTCACTTTTTATCTTATAGCAGGGTAAATAAGCTTTGACACTGCTGCCAGTGTTCCCTCTAAAGCGTGTGCATGGGTGCACGCTCACACAGTTTTTGATGTCCGCTCAGGCAATTTTAGATCCCGCTCATGTTCAGTCAGGAAGGCCTCACTCTGAATGCATGTGCGCACACACTGCCTTTAATTGTAAACCACCCAGAGACACAAGTTTTGGGTGGTACAGAAATAATAATAATAATAATAATAATTATTATTATTATTATTATTATTATTATTATTATTATTATTTAATAAAATAATACTGCCACCCAGGACAAAACTCATCCTGCACACAGTTGCAAAAGAGAGAGAGAGAACACTGACTGCAGCAGCTGTTGAACGACAACTCCCACCATCTCTCACCACAAGTGATGGCCACCAGCTTGGATGGCTTTAAAGGGGGCTTAGACAAACTCATGGAGGGCAGGTCTGTCAACGGCTACTAGTCTTGATGGCTATAGATTGACTCCAGGTTCAGGAGGCTGCTGAATACCAGCCACATGAAAAAAAACAGCAGGAGAGAAGGCACACCCTCAGCTCTTGCCTGCGGACGTCCCAGGGGGATCTGGTGGGCCACTGTGGGAAACAGGAAGCTCAACTAGATATGTTCTTATCTAGATATGTCCTTATGTTAACAGCATCTGGAGTTGCAAAGGTTGCCTAGCCCTGTCTTACAGTTTGTACTAAGGGCTGTGTGTGTACATCTCTGTGCCAAAATTCTTCCCCAAGCAAATTTGAATTTTTTACATTCCTTGTGCATCTTCTCTTGTGCATAATACATTTTGCATACTGTATTCCACAATATTTGTTTTGCATAATCTCTGCTGGGCTTCTGAGTAATGGAGAGAAGACAGGAACTCTGTGAAACACTAAAGCCTCACCTCACAACCACTTAACACCCCAGGCAGAAAAATATAATGACCACACACTTGCAAGCATATCTTGGCACACACAGGTTCGGTGAACTCCTCCCAACCCCAAAACCCAGAGAACAGATTAAAGTTGAGTTCTTCTCAGGAGCTTTCTGACTTCAGACTGAGAATCATAGACTCTATCCGCAGCTGCCCCTTGTGGCAGACCACTGAACTGCAACAGTTTTTCAGAAAATAGAGCTAGTATTGAGCCCTGAACTAGCCTCGCCCAGCTAGGCTGGCCATTGGATTCTGTCAGAGCAGGAAGGAAACCATAAAAGCCTCGTCTTTGGAGTAACCTGAGCAAACTTGTGTCCTTGTTTCCTAGTGGCCGTGATTGCACGTAATGGGGGACTGGTGTTGGAGGGATCTGTGGTTTCCTTACCGTTACGTCTGAACCCAGCCAACTCCGGTCCCATCAGTACAACAGCCTGAGGTCACACTGACTAGATTTCAATTTGAGCCCCGAGTTTGTAGTGAGTTTCTCTGCTCGAAACCAAGGGTCCAGGGAGCCTCCGTTCCATCTGAATGCAGCATTGGAGGCTGCATTTGGCCAGACTGGAGTTGAGGCAGGAAGTTCCTCCCTCTCTCCCTTCCTGATTGGCTGTGTGGGCTGTCCTTCCCCTGGTGAGCCTCCAAATCCATGCATCCTCCTGCTTAACTCCTGCCCTTACCTGGCTTGCTGCTCTGACAGCTGTGGAATGGAGGGAAGGAAATCCTCCCACCCGGTCATTGCAGCCACTTGCAAGGAGTGCTGGATAATGCAGTTTCCCAGTGCAAATGACAGAAGCCAGTAAACCCAAGCTAGTGAACAACCTCCAGAATGCTAAAGCTCACCTTGTATTTGAAGTGAGCATTACAAGCACTGAGAGTCGTAATTCTGGGCCGGGAAACAGGAGCTGGAGCAACATCACCAGCACAGATTTTTAGAGATAGGCACCTAATTATGCCTATGTGCACCCTTCATGCTTGAGGACGTGTGCAAACATTTTGGACGTGGTTTCCCATGCCAGACTGCAAAACCTAAAGTGAGACTTGGCCCTTAAAAGCCTTAATTATTCTTCATTTGTGAGGATCTCCTCCTCACTCTCCAACCCTCCTGGGGAAGTTTGTGATCTGAAGCCATTGCTTTCCAGGCACTACTCCAGAACAAAACATTTCTATTGGGAAATAATGACCACAAAAGCACATTGTCTACTTAGCAGCAGTGAGGAAAACGAGGAGAAGTGGGCTCTCTCTTCGTTTTATAAAAGGCACAATAATCTCGCGCCTGAAGAGCCATATAAGTGCTTCTCATAAAACATCATAAAAACAATACAGTCCTGTAAAAACCCAACAACATGACATCAGCGCACTCTTATTCCTTTCATTAACTTGACTGGATCCCCAGAAGTTTCCAATGTGTGGTGTTGATGAGTTTTCCTCGGCCACACCTAAAAGAGACCACACTGCCGCTCTGAATCTCCAGCGGAACGTGGGAGGTATGGAGAGGGGGCTGTGGCCTTTCGAGGAAGAGGCAGGAGGCAGAGTCCATCTGTCCAGGACAATGGCTGGCATCCAGAGCAAGACAACACACCAGGGAGATGCATCTGTGCTGCAGAAAGCTTTCTTAGCTGCACCACATTGGGAGTGCAGTGGAGGGCACTCTCTCTCTCTCTCAATCTGGAGTCAAGGCAGAAGGTGGTGAGACAAAGTTAGAAGCCCCCTTGGCCCATTCCATGGAAGCTCCTGCTGAGTAAGAACCCACCAAACCAGGGGCAGTTCCAGTACCCCCTCTGGGGCCTGAGGGGGTGCTATAAGCCAGACCTGAGTTCAAATAGTGAATTCAGCCATGGTGCTAGCTGGGTGCCTCTGGGCCAGTCACTTCTCTCTTAGCCTAACCTACTTCACAGGGTTATTGTGAGGAGAAACCTAAGTATGTAGTACACCACTCTGGGCTCCTTGGAGGAAGAGTGGGATATAAAATGTAAAAAGTAACAACAACAACAACAGAACATTACAAATACTTGGGCATTCTCCAGGCTGATAAAATTGCATACACTGAAGTTAAAAGAAAAATGGGAAGTGAATACATCAGGAGAGTTAGAAAAATCCTAAAGCCAAACTCAATGGCAGGAACACCATACAAGCCATAAACACCTGGGCTATACCTGTTATCAGATACACTGCAGGAATAATAGACCCAGGCAGAGCTAGAGACGCTAGATCATAAGACCAGGAAAATAATGACCATCACTCATGCTCTACACCCCCACAGTGGTGTAGATAGGCTATGCCTCCCTCGCAGCTCAGGTGGAAGAGGAATGCTGCAAGTCCATCAAACAGTAGAGGAGGAGAAAAGAGGCCTTGAAGACTATATCAAGGACAGTGAAGAAGATGCACTTCAAATGGTCAAGAACAAGAAACTATTCAACACCAATCAAACAAAGCAGGCCTACAAGAAAGAACAAGTCAAGAACCGAGCAGAAAAATGGAAAAATAAGCCCCTGCATGGTCAATATTTGCACAATATAACTGGAAAATCAGACATCATCAAGACCTGGCAATGGCTTAAGAATGGCAACTTGAAGAAAGAAACAGAGGGCTTAATACTGGCTGCACAAGAACAGGCACTAAGAACAAATGCAATAAAAGTAAAAGTAGAAAAATCAACAACAAACAGCAAGTGCCGCCTTTGTCAAGAAGCAGATGAAACAGTGGACCATCTAATCAGCTGTTGTAAAAAGATTGCACAGACTGACTACAAACAAAGGCATGACAAGGTAGCAGGGATGATACACTGGAACATCTGCAAAAAATACAAGCTACCTGTAGCCAAAAATGGGTGGGACCATAAAATTGAAAAACTTGTAGAAAATGAAGATGCAAAAATATTATGGGACTTCTGACTACAAACAGACAAACATCTGCCACACAATACACCAGATATAACTGTAGTCGAGAAGAAAGAAAAACAAGTTAAAATAATCGACATAGCAATACCAGGGGATAGCAGAATAGAAGAAAAAGAAATAGAAAAAATCACAAAATACAAAGATCTACAAATTGAAATTGAAAGACTGTGGCAGAAAAAGACCAAAATAATCCCAGTGGTAATTGGCACCCTAAGAGCAATTCCAGAACAACTTGAAGAGCAGCTCAACACCATCCTTGGAAAAGACTTGATGTCTGGATAAAACAAACCAGTCAATAACACCTGCCTGACTGTGTAAACAAGAAATAATAATATAAGAACATAAGAACAGCCCTGCTGGATCAGGCCCAAGCCCAACTAGTCCAGCATCCTGTTTCACACAGTGGTCCACCAGATGCCTCTGGGAAGCTCACAGGCAAAAGGTGAGGGCATGCCCTCTCTCTTGCTGTTGCTCCCCTGCAACTGGTATTTAGAGGCATCTTGCCTCTGAAGCTGGAGGTGACCTATAGCTATCAAAGCAGTAGCCATTGAGAGCCCTGCTGGAGCCCGTATGGCTATGCCCTTGTATTCCAACTCAAGGGAGTTCCAACCCCAACCCTGAGGACGCAACAGTTGGTGGAATCCTGTCCCCATACTGGCAGAGTCAAAGCCTGCAAAATTGGACAAGTTCCCCTTAAGCCACAGAAGCTTCTTCAGAGTGAGGAAAGGGCCAACCACCCTAACTAGGCAGCAGTGGGCTGGCCTTTGGAACTGACCGAGGTTTGAATCCCTCCCAGGACTGTTGCTTCCACCCAGACCTGGGTCTCAGTGGAACCCCCGGCTTGGCTAACAGCCCCACTTCGAGCAGGATGATGCAAGGGATCACCCACTCACTCCCAGCCCTCACTTCTGAGGCACCCCCTGCCCTGAAGCTGTCTCCAGAGATCATGCTTCTTCCACTTAAAGCCTCTTTCAAGGTTGGGTAGTAGGCCTTCCAAATCCCCAGCTACATGAGCAAAGAGGCACCTTTTCCAAGTGGCAATTCTCTTTATCTAGCAGGGGGAGAGCAACTGGCCTAATCCATTCCCAGCACAGCACCCCTCAAGTGGCTGTTGCTGATGTCTATCTTGTTTATTATTATTTATTATTATTATTGTGAGCCCTTTGGGGACAGGGAGATCTTTCCTCAGATATCTTTTTCAGCTGCAGGTGGTGGTGGAGGTGATTGGCCCAAAAATTCTCAGATAATCAAATATTTAAAGCTTTATTCTATTGAAGCAATAAGAAAGAAAAATGCACTAATTACATAAACTTTCAAGACTCCTGTGTATAGCCCTTCCCAGGAACCTTAAAAAGCCAGAACACATGTCCCCCTCCCCCCAGCTCCTTAAAGCAACTGTACAGGTAGTCCTGAGTGCTTGTGACTTCTGCTATATTGTGATCACTCCCCCCGCCAACCCCTCGGTGCGTCCTTCGGAATGGTTCCTCTTTATAGCTCATGGTCAATAGAAGGCAGGCTTTGTGGCTTCACTGAGGAAGGAGAGACTCAGAGCAGAAGCTCTCTGGACATAGTTTCAGGGCAGAGGGTGCCTCATAGGGATGTGCACAAAACCAGTTTGCCCAGTTTGGTTTGAATCTGAACCGGATTCCAACCAGACTGGGGATATTTGAAAATAATTTCCCCCTTGAACATGGCTGCTGTGCATTCATAGAGGGTCGGGGGGAGGGGGAGACACTGGAGACCCCCCCACTGCAACTGCCCAAAGGCCACCACTACCCTTGCTGGGCGGTAAGTCATTTTTTAAAAACTGAAAATTGAACATGCCCCTGCCCTC
Source organism: Hemicordylus capensis (assembly GCF_027244095.1). Lineage (NCBI taxonomy): Eukaryota > Metazoa > Chordata > Lepidosauria > Squamata > Cordylidae > Hemicordylus > Hemicordylus capensis. The sequence continues at coordinate 5,806,276 of NC_069658.1, forward strand.
GAACCGGGCCAAAACTGGCCTGGGAGGTTGGGTTCGACCTCGGACTGAACTGAGTCTAGTTCAGTTCGAGGTCAGACCACTCGAACCGAACCAGTTCGAGTGTGAACCAGTTCTTATTAGAACTGGTTTACACATCCTTAGTGCCTCATAGGTGAGGGGTGTGCACATAGGTGCCCCGTCCATGGCCCCCTGGTGCAATACAAAGACAGGTCAGCCACTCACTTAAGGGCATGCATGAGTGGATGGAATATTCAATTTGGTCAAGTTATTGATGGTCCACTGACCAACATCCTGTAGTGAAAGGAGCAGAGAGTGGGACACATGTCACTGCCTTACACTGAGTCAGACCATTGGACCACATAGTTCTGGCTTGACGGACTGACAGTGGCTCTTCAGGTTTTCAAGCAAAGGACTTTTCCATAAGCACAAAACTCTGATGGAGCAGGCCCAGAGTTGATCTAGTCAACGTCTCCAAGACTGGCCAACTAAATGCTTCAAGGAAGCCCACAAGCAGGGCATGAAGGCAACATTCTGCCCCTGTTTGACCTCCCGCAACTGGCACTTAGGGATACATTGCTTCTGAACATGAAGGTTCCATTCTACTATGGCCGGAACTGACAGACCTTTCCTCCATGAAGTTCCAGCCCTTTCCCCCTGATCTCGCTTTAATTGGAGATGCTGGGATTGAATGGGAGAGGTGTTCTACAATTGCACTATAGTCCTTCCCCCAAAGAGGCTGGTCATTATGTGTGGATATTGGGACTTTGGATCAAGGTCTTTTTCTCCCTATCTTTCCCCCACTTCTTCAATGCTGCAGGCACCACGCAAGTGGCGGGGGTGGGGGGGACCCCATACAAAACAAATCAAAGTTGCCATAATCTCATGCTGCCTGCAAAGCATCGAGAATGAGGTCCCTGGCCTCCCATTCCCCACCCCAATAACTCTTTTATATGGAGTGTGAAATAATTAGGAGCAGCAAAAAAATCATTTAGAAACAAGAAGAATCTAATTGTATAAGCTTGTTTGGGGAAAACACAAAAGGACAAAAGGCAGCCCTGCTGGAGATGCTGACAGACAGAGCTACGGTGTATTAAAGCCCACACATGTATTAATAATAAGCTAAACTAATGGTCCCTTGCATCATCCACAATGAATTTGCTACAAGGCAGCCGGCTGTTTGGGTGCCCTGTGGCTCTCCAGAACCTTCCAGATCATGGTTTGTCAGGCAGGAAGCTTTCATATTATGACCAATTCATTGAGCTTTCACTGCCTTGAGGGAGAAGCCAAGCTGGCAGAGAATACGACCGGGAGCCAGGGAAAGCTGGAGTGCCAAAGTGAACTTCCAACAAAGATTTCTCTCCGTAGCTTTGGGGATGTCATGTTGCAAAGGCAACTTCTCGCAAACCGCAGGCCTCTGACTTATTACTACCATGAAATTTGCCATCTCCTTTGCCAGCTCAGCCATTATGGCAGGCAGGAATCCACACACCCCCCCCCAAAGTTAACATTGATTGCAGGTGGGGTAGCATCCTAGAGAACAGGCTGGACTGTCTGGGTGAAAGTCTCACCTCTGCAATGATTTGTGCCAAGTCTTATGAGGAATGGATGAAGGAGCTGGATATGTTGAGGAGGCCTGTGCGTGGCCAAAAAAGATGGATTCCAACAAGACAAGACCCACCACTACAGTAGCACTGTTGGGATGGGATGTGTTGGTCCCTCTCAACTGTTGGGTTGGATCTTGTCATTGCAGAACTCTACTTTCTGTTGAATTCCCCATCCCTAACCCTGCCTCTCCACCCCACCCTCAGCTCAGGAGAGGCTGCCTCACTTCTTCTTCCTCTAGAGGGAGAACTCAACCAACTGCCTGCATTGCTAGTTCAGCCTTCATTTTAAAAACCATGCCCCCCCACCCTTTAGTTATCCTTCTAGGTGCCTGAACATCCCAGGTAATCCCAGAAACAGCTGAGCTACTCAGGCACCTAGCACGACAGCTTTCTTTCTAGGGCCCCTCAGTAGGACGCTGATTGGAATCCTTAACTTTCAAAGATCACATATCCACTTTTGCCCACCATGTCTTGAACATGCAAATCCAGTGTCCAGCAAAGTGGAAATAGCCACAATAAAATAAAATAAATGGAAGGTTTCGCACATCCCTTGCTTGGCTGGTCAGAGACCATAATAAAGGACCAATTTGATTGATTGAAGGGTGGATGGATGAATTGATTGCACACCCCTTACATAGGCACATCCTGTCGGGTTTATGTGCTGGTCGTTTCTCCACAGCACATGTGCATCATGTGCATGTGGTAAAAGCAGGGTCAAAAGTTCTCAATGTGCATACATTCAATTATGTGAAGTGCTCGGAGATCAAAAAGGTGTGAAAGAAATGGAAGGATCTCACATGAAAAGAAGAACATCTCCTCGAAGATCTAATGCAATCTCAAGACTTCAGCAGGCCCTGCAGTTTGGAAACCACACTGAAGTTCAGTGTGACAGGTGTCAAATGGATAGGTATCATACGAACTCATTGACTGGATCAGACCCAATTCTAGTTTGTCCGGTTTCCTACAATGGCCAGCCAGATGCTTTGGGAAAGCACACAAGTAGGGTGTGAAAGCAATGATCTCCCTCCTATTAATCTCAGGCATTAATCTACTCAGAGGTAGATCCCCTCTGAAAATGGAGGCTCCATTTACTAACAGCCACTGATCCCCCCACCCCCGCCACCAACTATTTAAATGTCTTTGCCATGCAAAGCAGGTGCTTTACTGCTGAATTACAGCCCCTCCTGCGATGGTCCACTGTGATTTATCTTTCTGAGCGTTGGCTTTGAACTAGATGTGAACTTCCAGAGATGGGGGAAAGATTCACAAGCGTAGCCGTGCAGTGAACCAAGACCCTTTCCATCACTTCACACTTAGCGGCACACTGAGCATTCATAAATTATGCCTTCTTCGTTGGACTCTTTACAAAGGTGCTGGTTTGCTTTTCCACACATGCTAAAAGCACAGCACACAAGCAGTGACTTGGATGAAAAGGTGTGCATTGTGATCCCACCCAGTGAACATACATGTGCATGCACTCCCAACAAAGGGCTATTCACATGTTACCTTATATGCATCTAGAGCTGTCAGTACAAGGGTACACCTTTGCTGTGTGAATGACTTCACATGGCTTCATTTCAAAAGCCAATAGAGGGATTGTACCCCGAGCCCAGCACTGTTTGGAGATGCTGCCACCAGGGAGCAACGAATGTGCTCCCAATTTTTGGTTGTGTGGAAGTAAGGTAGGAGGAAGACCTGGGTAGAAGGAATTCTGGGGAAGCAAGGGAGGAGGGAAAGCTAGCCAGGTTTTCCTCCAACCTTACTTCCACATAACCAAAAATTGGGAGCACACACAGCTCCCAAACCCGGGTAGAACACAGTTTTTGATTGTGTGAATGACCTCCTTGTATGAGTGTTCAACATGTCTGAATAGGGCTTTAAAGGATGGTATAATGAGTGGTGAAGGAAACTTGCAGGCTGACCCCGCTCTTCCCCCCACCCAAGAATCCATGAAGAGCAGCATTCCAAACAGCCAGATATCTCTGGAAGTTCACAAGAAGAGGGTATGAATGTGACAACCATCCTGTGTTGTCTATGGCCATCATAAACATGACGTCCCCAAACCGGACACATTCTGTCCTTGTACATGAAGGTTCAATTTAGCTAAAAGCTAGTTGTATACAGAGGCTTTATAAATGTGTCCAATCCAGGGGTTCTCCATCTTGGGTCCCCAGTAGTGTTGGACTACAACTCCCATCATCCCCAGTTGGTGAAGGGGATGATGGGACTTGTAATCCAACAATCTCTCAACAATCCAGGATGGGAACTCCGGAGTTAGACCAGTAAGAAGCTGTGAGCCAGAGCAGCTCAGGAGATACTTCCTGTCCCCAATAAGAGCTTCAAGCAATCAGCAGACCTACTCTTGCTGTATATTTCCTTCACATCCCCAGGAATGCAACCGGGCAGAAACTCTTCACCTGGACCCCCAGCTTCACCTGTCCTGGATCGTGAAATGAGCCTTCCAGACTGGCTTCTCCTTTTCCTCCTCGGAGGTGGATTAATCTCTTTGCTGCCCATTGGCAAAGAGGATTTTTACCATCATGGGGAGGGGGAAAGAGAGGGGAACCCCCTCCTTTTTGTCTCTAAATATTGCTGCTGTTGTGGCCGGATAAGGTGCGCTGTCGGCTAACTGCAGGGAGGGTGGAGGGGGGCAATGAGGGAAGAGTACCCCCCTCTCTGGAGCCCTGGCCATGCCCCCTTTGTGTCATCACATTGCGATAGCAGCAATTTTTAGAGACAAAAGGGGGGGATTTCCCCTCACACACCCCAGCTACCACAGCCCCCAGAGGTGCCTGGCAAAATCTGAGGAATGGCAAATTTTGCCGCCATAGGCAGGCGCCTCCTCTGCCTATGGCTTAATCCGCCTATGCTCAGACGCCCTCATCGAAAGCTTTCCCGAGTTTGCAGCAACGGCTGCAAGAGAAAGTCTATGGGCATGAGCAGCCCAAAGGGTTGAGGATCATCAATACCAAATGACGCCACCCCAGATTTCCCATGTGGGTAGGGAGCTACGCGAGCCAGCAATAGAGGAAGAGTGCCAGAAGCTCTGAAAAGCCCCAAATAAAAACCGCTTGACATTTGGGGCTAGAAAAGCAAAATGTTCCTACCCAGAGTGGAAGGTGACTTCCTCCGATTGCAAATTTCCACCTAAATCGTCTTGCCTACCTAAAGGGAATAGAACTTCTAGGCCTGGCTTTATGAGTACTTTGACAAATGGCTTACTGTGCCTCTACCACAGCTGCTGCTGTTCTTACCCAAAATAGTTTTTAAAAAAATATTTCCATTTCAGGGAAGGGGGAGGGGGAAACCCCGTTTACACGAAGACTTGACCTTTAACGCAATGTCAGCAGCTCCCCAGGTGGGGAGGAGAGACTGACAGGAGCTTCATCAGTTGCCTGAAACCTCCCTGAGTAATTACCAGCTCCCATGGCAACCAAGAGGGTAACACTGGCTTATTGGGAGGGGGGCCACCATGGAGGGGGAGAGATTTTGCTAAGAATTATCTCCATTCCTAAAGCTTCCAAACGGCACTCACTCCCAAACTTTCAGGAAAGCAAAGCCGAAGCAAGCATGAGAAGTGGAGTGCACCCTTGATTACATGAATGGAGGCAGTCCCAAGGTCTCTCCATGGATCAGCCGGTGCTCAACATTCTGCTCTTCCCTCCCAACAGTTGATCACACTCCAGCATGACCAAGGAACAGAACTCAGGATGGAGAGAAGCAGAAGGCAGCAGACCTGATTCTTAGTGATCACCAAGGCAACGGCATCAACGGTGGAGAGGAGGCAGAACTCCCGTTATCTTCCTTGGAAGGAGATTCACAAGATTCCCAGAGGATAGGTCAAAGGGTGGTAGCCTTCATGAAACATCCATGTGAAAAAGAAGAAGCTGCTCACTGGATACCCTTCTATGGGGAGAAGCAGTGAGGGGCCTCTTGTCTTCATGGCCTGCTCAAGGGTTTCTCAAAGGCAATGGTGCTGGATTATGGTACCTGCCATTCACCACACCCACACCCACACCCACACCCACACCCACACACCCCCACACACCGAGGCATTGTTCTGGGGCATTGTGGGAAAGTATGATGGCTATCAGCTGGCCAGAGAAGCTCAACTGCCACTGCTGCCACAAGCATCGGACACAAAGTCCATCTCCACCACCATCCTGCTTCCATTGCTTCTGAGAACCCCATAAGTAGGGCATGAAGACAAGAATCTTCTCTCGCTGCTTCTCCCCAGGGTTGTTTCCTCCTGTGCACATGGGCCCTGCACAGAGGAACTCTGCTACCATCACAGGTGTTAGTGAAAAAATAGTTAACACGAGGGAATAGTGGCACCTTTAACATACGTAAACCACCCATTCTGTCCCATGGATGTTGCTTCCTTCCCTCCACCCAATTTTGAGTTGGTAGTTCTCAATGAGAACTTCAGCTCAGAACTAGAACCAGATGAGTTTCTGTGCTCTCTCTCTCGCTCTCTCTCTCCACCCCACCTCCTCGCTTTCCTGTCCATCATCAGTGAGACTGTCACCCTTTGGGCCTGGCCAGCTTCTCCACTTGGCCAAGGGGGTTCTGAGTGGAGAAAAGATGCAAACCCTCTGCCTTTCCCTTTCCTCTTCCTGTCAAGCCTGACAGGGCTTTCACTAGTGCAGGGCTTCCCAACCTGTGGCACTCTAGACGTTGCTGAACTACAACTCCCATCATCCTTGTGGCTGAAGATGATGGGAGATGTAGTCCAGCAACAGCTTGAGTGCCACAGGTTGGGAACCCCTGCACTAATGTGTGTGTGTGTCTTTGTCAAATAGAAGAACTAGTCCAAACATTCTATCGCCCTCTAGTGGGAAAAGACATAGGTCCGATGACTGGGGACACAACTGGTTGTTGCTGGTGGCTACTTTGGTGTCTTTGTAGACTCTGGGCTGGAGTCACCAGGAGAAAGAGTAGACCGAGTTCTGAACCTAGCGGTGTCCCCAGGCGAACTCTTTTACAATCTCCCAAAGGAATGAAGAGTTGCACTCAATCCTATTGCATGAAGGGTGGGAGGGTGGAATGAAGAGCACTGCTCTAGGGGACAAGACTCTGATGACAACAAAATCCTGCCCTCCCGCTCTGAAAAGGGTGGGTCCCAACCTGTACAGACTGGGACCTCACTGAATGCATATGAAAGCCAGCGTGGGGTAGTGGTTAGAGTGCTGGACGAGGACCAGGGAGATCCGAGTTCCAATCCCCATTCAGCCATGATACTTGCTGGGTGACTCTGGGCCAGTCACTTCTCTCTCAGCCTAACCTACTTCACAGGGTTGTTGTGAGGAGAAACTTAAATATGTAGTACACCGCTCTGGGCTCCTTGGAGGAAGAGCAGGATATAAATGTAATAATAATAATAACAACAACAACAACAACAACAACAACAATAATAATAATAATAATACAAGGATTCCCAATTCCCAAGCTGTGCAATGTTTCTCTGAATAGAGACAGGTCGTGTGCACAGAGCAGGTGCATAGCTGGATTCTTCTTGCCAAAATGCATGACCAAATGGATGGTTCCAGACCCTCCTGCTCCCCGGTGGCACATTTTTAAAATAATAATAATAATAATACAGTGATTTCTACCGTTACTATATATTCCATACATTTGTGGGGAAATACATATTTAAATGCATACTTGGAAACATTATCGCACCACCTGCTTGGATAGGAAATACGTGAAATTAAATACATATTTAAAGGTGGATCTTTTTCAGCAACAAAGATAAAATCTGGCAATTTTTAGCCAAAGAGAGTGGAACAGAAATCAAATGAAAATGGGTGACATTTTGATAGAACAAAAAGTGTCAATCCCTACAACAGACACCTCTATCTATCTATCTATCTATCTATCTATCTATCTATCTATCTATCATTGTTAGATTTTAATACCACCTTTCATTAAAACAATCTCAAGGTGGTTTACAAAATATTTAAAATGATATAAGACTATAAAACAGCTGCACAATAAAAATATTAAATTGGAATATACAAATACAAATCTAATTAAAAGTTTAAAACACACACACAGTGAGACCAGAATATACAGAACAGCAGCCACATTGGCCTAGAACAAACATATTTCCCATCCCTAGAACAGACACATTGGCCCACAGGGCTCCTTCCAAACTGCCAATATATACTTCCGAAATATACTTTAAAAATCATGGTTACTGGAAATTCCGCTCGTTACTAGCCAAGGTTGTGTCTGATCGGATGCATGGAACAGGAGCAGAGTTGAGCCTTCCAGTCCTTTCTGCAAACTTAATCTCCCACAGTCTACATCTCTTGTTCTGTCTGTGATATCGGTAACTGCCTCTCTGCAAGGATGAGGTTAGGAGGTGGAGAATTCTTCCATCCACCCCATCCTCCTATCCACCACTGAAGCCATTTATTATTATTATTTATTTACTTAACATATTTGTATACAGCCCACTACCGAAGTCTCTAGGTGGTTTACAGCAATTTTAAAAAACCCAAGAGATTTTAACAATTAACATTTAAAAAATCAAATTAAAATGACCAGACAGCTAAAAAGCTTGGCTAAAGAGAAGTGTTTTTAGTTGTTTCCTAAAAGCCAAGAGGGGTGCAGCAGCTCAAAGCTCAGCAGGAAGTTCATCCCACAGGCCTGGGGCAACTACAGAGAAGGCTCACCTTTCAGTCACCACCAGACAAGCTGGCGGCACCCTCAGACGCATCTCCACTTAAGATCTTAATAGCCATTGCCATGTGTGGAGAAAACCTGCTTCTCCCTCACACACCCTGCACACATGAACCCAAACAAGCAAATATCTTCAGGTTGTGAGAAGAAGGCAAGACACATACATTCACCCAAATACAGAAACAGTGATTCGGATAGAGGGAAGAGTCCTTCCATAACCATCCTGAACAAGATTACTTAGGGATTTGTATATGGGAACCCAAAATATGCTGCCTCATAGGAACACAGGAAGCTGCCATATACTAAGTCAGACCATTGGTCTATCTAGTTCAATATTGTCTTCACAGTCTGGCAGCAGCTTCTCCCAAGGTTGCAGGCTGGAATCTCTCTCAGCCCTATCTTGGAGATGCTGCCAGGGAGGGAACTTGGAACCTCAGATGCTCTTCCCAGAGTGGCCCTATCCCCTAAGGGGAATTTCTTACAGTGCTCACACTTCTAGTCTCCCATTCATATGCAACCAGAGCAGACCCTGCTTAGCTAAGGGGACAAGTCGTGCTTGCTACCCACAAGACCAGCTCTCCTCTCAAGCTCCAGAAGAAAGTCAGGAGATAATTTAAAGATGATGAATGGTCACCATTCATTCATCTGGTAGGTACAAGTTCTTAAACTCCAGTTCGAAATACCACTAGTGTAGGAGTGAAAGCTGGCTTTTGCCCCTGGTGACCCAAACCTCATCGAGTCTACTCCCAACTGTATTGCCTCATCCTGGGTTATATGACATCCTCTTTGTCATATCTGGTGGGATTAAACGTTGGGCACAGCCATTTTAGAAACCCCTGAGGAGTTTATATGGATCTCCCAAAAGTTTCTCATCAAGGTGCAGATCAGCAGCATGCCCACCTAGGTGACCAGATTTGGCTTTTAAAAAGCCAAATTCTGGCTTACGGCCCATTTGACCCACATGTGTACCCCTTAGGTTCTGGCAACTCTGATGCCCACCTAGCTTCAAGAAGGTGACAGCAATATTTTTCCTAAATCGATGCAGATTTTTTTTAAAAAAAATTCAAATGTTGCCTCCTTCCCCAGGTGAAATCTGGTGTGTGGAGGTAAAATCCGAAATGCCTTGACTTTCCAGACTCACAGTACTGATTTATTGACAAAACATCCTTTGAATGGTTGGAGCCGTATAATGCTGGCTGGTTGCCAGTCCTATAGTTAGACTGTACACAGTGGTTTAAGAACCACTTTATAGGCTACACAGAGTGTTGTGGTTACCATTGCTTCTGTAGCTACTGCCACATTGCTCTGGGGATGTGGGAGGCACATGGACGGCAGGTTATATAAACATATGGTGTGCAAGAACCACATGGCCAAAGATATCCATGTTCCCAGAACAGCATGGGTGTAGAAGAAGCAGAAGTCACCACAACAACCAGCGTAATCAACCAAGTTTAAAAGAAGATAGACCAATATTTGACACTTCAGGTTTTAGCGTGTGGGAGTAACCATTGCTTTCCCCTCCCCTCTGACGGATCCCTAAGGATCACCTTGAGGTCACTGCTGCCTTGAATCCAAAGAATTTGCTGCATCTAATCTTGGAAATTAAGCATCAGAAGCAAGCAGCACTCCCACCCCCCGCCACAAAAAAGTAGCTCCACATATTAGGTGGCTGAGATCATCTAGCTTTTTATCCCCCTTTGCATTTCACATGCACCCAGAAAGCCTCTTTTGCTTCCAAGTTTAATTGTATCACATGGAAATAGCAAAAATCTCTTTTAAAATTTATATATCTAACAGCCTTGAGAAAAAGAAAACCATCACGAACAGCAGCAGCAGTTAAAAAAAAAATCTATGTACACACTGGCACAATGAAACTGAAGTTGTGCTCCTCGTTCCAGCACACAGGTCTAATTTTAGACATGTTTACAAATTCTAATCATCTAGAAGAAGGGGGAAAATATATACAGGCATTTACACATACATTTTCTTGCTTTCTCTAGCTCTGCATTCATTGTGGAAGAGAACGGGAGGTTTAAATCTGCATGCAAAGCAATTATATCTTTGCCATCAAAAGTGCAGAGATGTGAGTTTTCCAACTTAAAAAAAAGAGAGGACATTCAAAGATCTTTTTTTTTTGGTGGCATTTAAATTTATTTCCCTCCTCCCCAACTCTAGCACTGACCTCACGCATCTCCCATCTTTTTTGGGCTTCAGGTTTTGCCTGTGAATTTACTGCTTTTGACAGGTGATGGATGGTGAATTGACAGCCCCAGAGAATGAAGCCCTACTTATTCAAGGAATTGTCAAGCATCGACACCAGGAAGTGACCCGGTGCTGCTGTTAGCAGATTTTGCAGGGTAGGCAGCATGAGGCTTCCCTTCACCTGAGATGCAACTTACAAGACATTATTTCACTGTCCTCACCTTGCAAGGCTGTTTTCATCCAGAGCCCTTAAAAAATTCAAATAAAAAAATTCTGCACCAATGTAACCCTAATCCTGTTTCAAGGAAAGCTGAATGTGAATGGTGCTACTAGTATGCATTATTCTAATCTGTATATATTTTCTTAAATTTGCATAATTTATTCTGCTAGGCAATGGAGGGAACAAGGCACTATCTCTATGCCAGCAGCATCTATGGAGGAGCTGTCCACGGTGCTGAAGGAACCATCCACCACCATACTTAACACTGAAGTTGCTGTCCCCCCTGGCTTCAGAGATTTTATCAGGTATTGAACACATTGAAGACCACAAGTAGGATGTGATGTCAATATCCCCCTTGCTCTTTTTTTCCTCCACTTCACCCCAGGTATTTAAAGAAATACTGCCAGTGAAGCTGGGTATCCATTTAGCAATTGCAGCCAATAGCCATTGATAAATAAAGGTAAAGTTGTTCCATCGAGTCGGTGTCGACTCCTGGTGACCACAGAGCACTGTGGTTGTCTTTGGTAGAATACAGGAGGGGTTTACCCTTGCCATCTCCCACGCAGTATGAGATGATGCCTTTCAGCATCTTCCTATATCACTGCTGCCCAATATAGATGTTTCCCATAGTCTGAGAAATATAACAAAGGGGGTTCAAACCAGCAACCTCTTGCTCTCTAGGCAAGTTACTTCCCTGCTGCACCATTAGGAGGCACAGCGGGGAATTGCCAATGAAGCTGAGGGTCCATTTAGAAATTTCAGCCAATAGCCACTGATAAATAGCACTATACAAACCCCCAGTCAGTGTTTGGTCTTGAAGCAAACTACTTCATCCAGATTCATCCCAACTGGACCTGAATTGACTCACTGGTGTCAGAAGTTGCTGTATTCGAAAGTCACGAGATCTCTTCCAATGGGAAGAGAATTCATTATCAAGACCTAAGAACAGCATATAGAAGAACAGGCCCTGCTGGAGGAGAACCAGCATGGCTTCTGCAAAGGTATATCTTGCTCACCAAGCTTTCAGAGTTCTTTGAGAATGTCAACAGGCATTCAACAGGATAAAGATGATCCAGTTGACAGAGTATACTTGGACTTTTGAAAAGCTTTTGATAAAATTTTTTTTATTTGATAAAATAAAATAAAATAAAAGAGAAAAGCCCTATGCATGATCAGGATCAGGGCATTCCGGGAAGAAGCAGGGGTACCTGGCCCATCCCAGGCTTGCTCATTGCTAGTGCAGCTGCTCTATGTGGAGAGGTTCAGGGGCGTAGCTAGGGGAGAGGGGGCCCATATTCACCCCTCTCTCCAGCAGCCCCTTGGAGTGAGGGAGATAATGAAGAAAATAAGGAGGGGTGGATCTGGGGGCCCCAGGTTCTTTGAAGCCATCCACTCAGTTATAGCTCCGCCCCTGGAGAAGTTCTTCACCCAGCCTTGATGGCCAAGCCCTGGCTCATCCCTTCTCTGGGCTGATCCGGACCCCTTACTTTGTGTTTGAGCCTCTGCTGCTTGGGACCTCCCACAGCACCGGTGGAAACAGGCACCTGGGTTCACATCCCACCATGTGACCTCTGGCTGCTCAGTGGGTGGGTTCTCATGATCAAAATCAGGATACGAGGAGCAACAGCCCCACGTGTGCTCTCCAGATGTGGTTGGGTGTGGGCAAAAACTGAGGTAGGAGGAGGGGATCGTTGTGACCGTCTGCTACCCCATCTGGTGGCAGCCAACCCACACTACGTATCTAGGACTGTATCAAGAGGGCAAGGAAAGCACACCCCACACCAGCCTACCGAGACCATGGCTAATGCACGATCCCTCCTCCTTCTCCCTACCTCGGTCTTTAGAAACATGTGGCCATTTCTTTGGAGCATGCAAAGGGTCTGGAGCCTGGCTCGACATCCCTCCTTCTCTGGTTTTGGTTGTGAGAACAAGCCCTGGATCTCTTAACCCAACAACACACACACAACCCAATATCTGAGAGGGTGGGGTCAAAGATGGGGTGATAACGCCACATGACTCAGCCACAATGCAATTGCACTTCATGATGGATAAGTTATTCATGACCGTTAGCCCTGTTGGCTGCACAGAAGCTCCATAGAACCTCCATGTTCAGAGGCAGTGTATCACTGAATATCAATTGCTGCAGGCCAACAGGGAGATCCAGCGATTGCCTTCATGCCCTGCTTCTGGCCTTCCTGAAGGCAACTGCTTGGCCCCTGCAGGAACCAGGGTGCTGGAGTAGCTGGCCTCTTGGTGTGATTCAACTGAGCTGTGCCCATTCACTCTGCACATTCTCAGAGGCTCATGTTTGGGGCTCAGCTAGAGAAAGGGTGAAGACAGGATAAAGGAGGAATATCTTTTTATCTTCCTGCCAAGGAACTAAAGATCCTCTCCTACCTGGGTGTCAGCTGCAGGAGTGGCAAGAGAAGGAGAAAGCGCTGGCAGTCGTACTGGGGAGTGTCACACAGCAGTTTTGAACTGATCGATGTTTTCTTGAGAGAATCCAGCTGCCTTACTCACTAATTAAGTTTTCCGAGTGTGTAATGAAAAACTGTGTGATTTCATGGCGTGGCAAGGGGCCAGGAACACAATTTGTTCCAGAGACACCAGAGAGAGGGGAGCTGCCGATTCTCCGGGTAAGAGGAAAGGCTGAGCTCCGTGCAGGTGTGCAGAAATCATGGGAGGGCAAGCAGGAAGGCAGGGACAATCCCCAGCCTGGCTTCTCTGCAAATAGAGTCAGTTGGCATTCCGTGCCATCCCCGGCCCTCGGAGCTCAGCTGCACTGAACTGTTGCAAATTTCCATTTTCCTGGCAAATATTTGGGCCTCTCGAAGAGGGAGGAGGCTTCAGAAAGCCCCTTGGACTGGTGGAGTAGAAAGACACCAGTGGGATGTTCTCCTGCACAAGTCCCACTGAAATGAATGGGAGCTGCGCCTGCTTTCTCATGGAGGGACCCTGAAAACGGAGAGAGCTACTGCATAGTCCTGCCCTGCACTCCACTTCCCAAGCTAATGCTGGAATGGATGGACATGTTCTGCCCGGTTTATTATTTATTTAATTTATTTGTTTATCTATTGATTTGATTTGATTTTGATGGGATGTGCTTTCAAATGATTGTCTGCAAGACACCCGCACATGCACACATTGGCACACTGCAGACATGCTTTTGGGTGTGCCTATGAAAGGGGCCAGATCCTGATGGCTCCAGTCATGTCCACGTTCATTGTATGTGCAGACTGAAGAAGCCAGCCCAGGATGTCCGGACAGAGCATGAGCTTCTCTGCAGGGTGTAGACCACCAGTTCAACTTACATAGTAAAACCTGATAAGGTGGGGTGAGCAGAGGGCTTCCTTCCATCTTCTGGGATCACTACCCCTTCCCCATATCAGTGTTGCCACTCCAGCATCCTCATGTTGGAGTGCCACAGAGTTTTTTCCTTCTGGAAATCTCCAATTCTATGGGTGATGGATCCGAGTCAAACAGGTATAAAGAGATGAGGGTCACACACACACACACACACACACACACACACACACACACACACACACACACCTCTCTCTCTCTCTCTCTCTCACACACACACACCCCTCTACTACACTAACCTCATTTCTTTGGGGGAACTGGGGGTGCAGTCAATTTAAGTGTCTGATTTCCTAAGGTAATTGGCTTTCCAGTACCCAAGGGATGGGCAGGTTTTTAAGCCCACACCCTCCATTCCTAGTTATTCTGCAGAGATACCACTAGGGTTGTGCCGATTCAGGGGCATGTACAGTGAGCCCCCCACCCCCAACACCACACACTTATGCCTACATATATCACAGCCGTTCCTCCCTCCCTGCCTATGCAGGGTTCCTACTTGCCAGCTGAGAGAAGTCATTTTTTTTAACGTCTTTTAGAATGGGAGTCCTAAAAGCTGTTTTGGATGCAACACAAGGAATTGTGGGGAGGGTGGGGGAGTAAGACACCCCAGTCCATGCATTTGTACAAGGACCTGTGTTTCTGCAAATCAGCTCTCTGGGTCATGTGTTGACCCTCTGCTGTTTAAAAACCACGATCTGGGGCAGGTGGATGAGAATAAGGATTTTGCCCTGTCTGGTAATTTAGGATTAGCATCATTGGGCCCTGGGGTGCTTATTTCAAACAAGTATTGTCTTAAGTCCTGTCTGACTCAGCCGATTGGACTGTTGAGCCTGGTGTTGTCTACTCTGAGCAGCTGTGGTCCTCCAGAGTCTCAGGCAGAGACCTTTATCAGTTACCAAAGATTATTTAAAACTAGAAACACCAAGAACTGGATTTCAGGCCGGCATGCAAAGATTTGCTCTACTGCCAAATGCTGACCCCCCCATCCCCAAAACCAAAGGGCTGAATGACAAGCTTTGTGCCCCTCCCCGATTCAGGCTCCCCCTGGTTTCTAGCCACCCATTTCTGCTTCTACCCCCACCAGTGGTGCTATTATTCTCATAGCTTCAAGCTCCAGCCAGGCAATCATATTCCATCCCCGAATAGATGACAATGAGGGATGGGCGCGAGGGAGGGAGGGTAAGAACCAAAGCATGAAAGGCCAATCCAAGGGACTCGGTGTCTCTTGGAATAAAACCATCTTGCAGATGGGGCTGTAGGCCTTCGTTGGGGTTCCTCACTCTGCAGGACCACTGCTGCTTTGCAGGATCATGGCAAAGTGGTGTTAACTTGCAGTGGCCAGACCTTGGAGTTGTCTGTAGCAGCACTGAAGGGAAGGAGCATTAGGGCCCAGCTGGGTCAGGGGCCAATGACGGGGTCGAGACCCCAAGATTTAGAGCAGGCAGACAAGGAAGGAAAGGGCCGGTAGAAGAAGAAGTGGTCAAAGATGGAATGGTGATCAGGGACCAGATCAGGCAGTGGGTGTGGAAACTAGGTTCAATAAGTTGCTTAGCCTGAGAAGCCCAGCCTAGGAGGGTTCGTATATAGACCAGCAGGGTCCCTATAAGCTCTCTTTATTCCTATAAAGGTAAAGTGTGCCATCAAGTCGGTGTAGACTCCTGGCGCCCACAGAGCCCTGTGGTTTTCTTTGGTAGAATACAGGAGTGGTTTACCATGGCCTCCTCCCGCGCAGTATGAGATGATGCCTTTCAGCATCTTCCTATAGCGCTGCTGCCCTATAGAGGGGTTTCCCATAGTGTGGGGAACATACCAGCAGGGATTCGAACTGGCAACCTTCTGCTTGTTAGTCAAGCATTTCCATACTGTGCCACTTAAGGTGACCTGGAGATGCATTTTCCCTTCTCTGTTCGTGCTATGTAGCAACCATTTTCAGACCAGCCAGCCTCTTCCCTGTAACCTGTCCCCGTGGCAAAGGAAGGAAAGCTCCCGGGTTCTGCTGCCTGATTCCTTGGTTCAAGTCTCACAGAGCCTAACAGTGGTGCAGATACGAAGATGGTGAATATTTATATACTGCTTTTCAGCAAAAGTTCCCAAAGCGATTTACATAGGTAAATAAATTTATGGTAAAGGACATGATCAGGATGGAAAAGCGGAGGGAACAGTTAAGAACATAAGAACAGCCCTGCTGGATCAGGCCCAAGGAGGCCCATCTAGTCCAGCATCCTGTTTCACACAGTGGCCCACCAGATGCCTATGGGAAGCCCACCAGCAAGAGCTGAGGGCATGCCCTCTCTCCTACTGTTGCTCCCCTGCAACTGGGACTCAGAGGCATCCTGCCTTGGAGGCTCGAGGTGGCTGAAGATCTTGCTTATCATGCTTATGGGCCTACTTACAAAATCCATACAGCAAAGGGAGACTGCACTCTGGACCCTTGATGCTTTCATTTCTAATGCCATCACGCATCCGCTAATCCAATGACTGGTTATCATATTAGCTATTCGGCTTGTCCACTTAGATTGCTGTCTAAGCTCCATTATTACTGAAATACATTTGGTAGCGTCTCTGCCAGGATCACATTACATAATGCATAATTGTTTGATATCGAAATACAAGGCCATACAATCTGCTTCTACATTAGTCAACAAGCGGATGGCTTTATTTGAAGACTCAATGAGACCGGATGGTTGGACAGTGCCCTTCTTTCCAGCTAATTGCCACAAGTGATACCTCCTCACATTCCTTTTTCCATTCATCTAGAGTTCTGTGGCACCAGGTGGGGTGCTGGTCTTATGCACACTTACCCAGGTGCAGGACCCACTGAAATCAGTGGGACCGTGTTCTGAGTAAACATGCAGAGGGGCCCCATTCACACATGCTCACTTGAACACCTAGATGTCAGGGGCACAGCCAGAGGCTGAACATCTGGGAGGGCTGAAGACTCAACGCAAATCCTTTTCAGTTGTTCACTGAATGCACACAGTTGTGGCTTCAGCAGACCCCAGACTTGGTTTACACACATTTAGTGTACTCTCTGCACAACCCCTGCATGCATACATGGACACAGGCTGCAAAATGGAAATGATATAAGAAACTACCTCGCACGCATGATTTTAGGGTCCACACACACCACCAAACACCTGAAGATGCCTGCAGTTCGATAGATTGAGGTTCTTTTACAGTTGAGGACTCAATATAAGGGCTTAAGCCAACGGCTTCATTGAAAAGGGAGGTTCTGAGGGGAGATTTGAAGAAAAACTAAGAGGTGACATCAGGCAGATGTTCAGGGCAGGAGTTCTAAGAAGGGAGGGTGGACTTATTTGAGAAAGCAGGAGACCTGTGGGCTGTGGTGGGCAGCTCAGAACAAACAACAGTACTATATTTTTGTTGTGTGCACCTTACAACAGCCCTGCAAGGTAGGTCCATAATTTACTCTGCAGATATGAAACTGCTGTTGAAAGGATGACCTTCCCAATGCCAGAGCGAATCCTCCATGGAAGAGAGAGAAAACCTTGAAGCTGAATATGTCAGGCTAAGAGAGAGCCCTCCTTAGCTGGTCACCACAGCTCTCTCCGACCCTCCGGTGCCAATTCTGCTTAGCCACATCCAGGTGGCACGAACCTCACTTAGTCCATGTACCAAAAAGGGATGCATATGTGTATGTGAACAAGCTTACGGCTTAGCCACTTCCAGTGCATTGCTGACAAGCGGGATATTACCCCTAAGATAAATGAATAAGAGTTGAGGTCTTATTGGATTACGGTTTATTGAACTTTATAAATTCCAATTAACAGACCCCTGAGCAATAAGAGACATGGAGTGTACTCTCCAGTTTATAGGACAATTATTATGGAGTTTATCCTCAGCTGAACAAGAGGTATTAGCAGATAAAACATGGGAGAGAAGACACACTAGTAGATAAAAGCAGATATTGGAGACAAGGCGATAAACAGATAGAAGGGAGAAAAAGAAGACGGGAGGGAAACACAAGCCCCTGGTATTTAGGCTGGCAATGCTTATTGCAAAGCCCATGTCCCTAGGGGAAAAAAGTTACCAAATGGAATGAAGGATGTAAGAGATGCAGCAGATACCATATTAATCCAAATAGAAGATGACTCTGAATTTAAGACAACCCCCTTGAAGAAGAGATTAATTACAGGGTATACCTGTATTTACCCCAAAGGAACAAGATTCTGAATTTTAGACAACACCCCACTTTCTAATATCAAGGAAATGGTGGGGGGGGACTAGTTTTAAAGTCAGGGAAATGTGGTACTTGCAGGTTGTGATTCCAAAGGTGGGTGGGTGGGCATCATGTTATTTGCAGCTACAGGTAATTGTCCAGAACAGGGAGCCCAAATCCACCCCCACCCCACCAACCAAGGAGAAAACAGCATAAAGGGTTGGTGACTTGCTGTTAATCCAATAGGAACCTAGGAAGCTGCCATATGTTGAGTCAGACCATTGGTCCATCTAGCTCAGTGTTGTTTTCACTGACTGGCAGCGGCTTCTCCAAGGTTGCAGGCAGCAATCTCTCTCAGCCCTCTCTTGGAGATGCTGCCAGGGAGGGAACTTGGAACCTTCTGCTCTTCCCAGAGCGGCTCCATCCCCTAAGGGGAATCTCTTCCAGTGCTCACACATGTAGTCTCCTTTTCATATGCAACCAGGGCAGACCCTGCTTAGCTAAGGGGACAAGTCATGCTTGCTACCACAAGACCAGCACGCTCTCCTGCAAATCCCAGCACCATCTTCAACAGCCAGTATTTTAACAGGTCACTTAGTGCTGACAGACATTCCAAGTGTCCACCAGGAAAGTGTGTCAGAGAAGGTCAATATTGTATGTATCCTCTGAACAGTGTCTTAAACATGTGACATCACCTTGGTGGAAACCTCACTTTTGCAGCTCTTGGGGGATTCTGAGCCACACTGTAGGCATGGATGCCCTAATATGGCACTCTGGAAAGTCCGAGGGGCTCTCAGGAAAAGTCCCAGAACATCCTGAGGAGCTGCAGGGATGGGAAATTGAGAGCCTTGGTATGCATGGAATTATCAGACCTGCACACAGAACTCTTTGGATTCCGGACTGAGATTATAACTCCCTCCACCCAGTGGAGGTGCTTTGATGGTTTGTCGCATCTGCTGCCAGTTCTTCCCATTGCAGCTCAGTGATAGAGCATCTGCTTTGCATGCAGAAGGTCCCAGGTTCAGTCCCTGGCAGCATCTGCAGGTAGGACTGGGAGAGACCCCTGCCTGGAACCTCAGAGAGATGCTCTCAATCCAATGTAGACAATGCGGAGTGAGGTGGACCAATGCTCTGACTCAATAGATGGCAGCTTTCTATGTTCCGATGAACAGAAGACACGTGTTTATAAGGAGAACCCTCCTCCTATTTGCTGCAAATTTGGATGTTCTGAGGTTGATCCTGTTGTGAGATGTTTCCATTTGATGTAGG
The DNA here is from genome assembly GCF_027244095.1 of Hemicordylus capensis. Lineage (NCBI taxonomy): Eukaryota > Metazoa > Chordata > Lepidosauria > Squamata > Cordylidae > Hemicordylus > Hemicordylus capensis. Next base: position 5,825,798 of record NC_069658.1, read on the forward strand.
TGTTTTTGCTTAAAGAACAATGTTCGTGGTGCTCAGTGAAAACTAAACATACCACATTGTAGTGAACAGCTTATGATAGTTATGACAGAGTGCCTTGCAAGACAATTTATTTGCAAGTTAAAGACAAGCTTTGCAAAACCTCAGCTCCAATTCTAAAGGCATTTTGAAAAGTCTGCATCATGTCACTTGTGGCAACTGCTAACATAAGATAAAAAGCAGAAGGGAGACATGATGCCATCTTGTCCTCTTCCTTTAGATCTGTCCTTAAGTCCCAGTTTTTGGATGTTCCCTAGCTCAACCCCTTAATTCTCATCCCCAACTGCAGTGAAACAAAGTGCATGCATTTGTTGGCGATTCCTTTATGTTCAGATGGTAAGCTTCTTGGGGCAGAGAACCATTTGAAAAGTCAATACTTGGGAGCCGTTTTTAAAAATGAATCTAACCTCTGTGAAAGAGCACACAGACATTGCTGGTGCTGCAAAAAGAATACGCCATTTAAACAGAATAATGAAGTGTAGGTTCGAACCAATGCAGGTCATCCATCCAGACCAGAAACACATGCAATCTACACATTACTGCAGCTAGTTTATGCTGAATATAGGTGCCAGGGCTCAGCTGAGTCTCAGGGTCCACACCACAGACTGACACCAGAGACGGTCAGGCCAACATCACGGTGGTAGCAAGAACCTGAGCGCCTCATGCCATCCTATTTTCAGTATTTATGGGTGTGTGCACCTCGCCCAAAGATCACCCTCCAAGTAGAATGTGCAGCTCTCCGCTCTGCAGGAGGTTTTTCACACATGGCTCTATGTGCCTTCGGGGTTTCTGAAGAGCAGATCTGCTTCACAGCAGATTCACAGCATTTTGAATTGAGGGATTAGATTACCCCGGACATAACTCGGACTAAGCCAGAATTTTCAGCCTTCCTTTGGAGGAAAACAAAGCCCTGTCTGTCCTGGTCCCTGATAGCCGGCAGGGAGTTGGATTAAATCCAGCAAATATATGGACTGGCACACTCCAATCAGGAGTGGATTCAGGGGGAAAGCACTGTCTGTAAAACCTCCTGGCATCACCTTTGGTTTCTAAACAGGAGGGCTGCGTGCGCCCCCCCCCCATACTCATCCCTTGTCCCAGAAGTTGGAGGCATTCGCACAAGATAAAGATTTTCCGATTCAGCACTTTTCACCATTCTGAGCAAAGCTAATGTGGAAGAATCCGGGAAAGCTTTTGTGTTTAAAAAGGGAGGTGAGGTGGGGGGGAGGGAAGAGATGAAAAATGGCCTGGGTATTATTCATCCATCAACTTAGAGATGTAAATAAGATGCAAGGAAATTTATCCTCCTACCCACGCTGGCGAGATACTGGGCTGCTAAAAAACAAAAACAAAAAGCCCCAAACCGAACTGTAGCTCTATTAAAAGTCATGAGAAAGGAAGATCACCCAAACGCTATAAGGAGACACCTATCTCCCTGCCACACACACCTTCCTACGCACTCTTTTGATTTATTGGACCTGTATCAGCTTTGTCTTTTAATGTCCCCAGATAAGAAAAGTATGTGGAGATATATAAACTTCTGCTGTATCTAACTGTATCCATTCCTTTTTCATTCCGGGAAGAGAAGAGAAGCCCTCCCTGCAGTGAATTTCATTTGCTCTATATTTATAAGAGCTCCCCGGCTTGTCTCTTCCTGGTATTCTAAACAACGACGGCACTGTGAAGGCAACATTAGTTGTCACAAGCCGGGAACAGAGAGATCCGTCTCCCTCTTTCCTAGGTACAGGGATGGTGGTGCTTGCATTTGGAATCTGAGAACGAGACAATAAATAAGAGAAGGTGGTATTGTGTACAGGAAATGGCTGCAAGTTTCAAGTTACACAGAGTTCTTTGTCAGAAAAAAGAGAGGATGAATCTGCCATAGAGAGGGACAGTGGGGAACAGTATTCACTGTAACAGGGATCCTCAGCCATTGTCAACTACAACTCCCATGATCCCCAGCCAAAGGCCACTGCAGCTTGGGATGATGGGAGTCGTAGTCAACAGCATCTGGAAATCCCCATTTCTGAGAACACTGGTGGGGAACTGGAGCAAAGCTTCATGTGTGATGATGCTGGAGAAGGCGCATCATCACACACGATTAGCGATCTAGCCCAAAACATCATCCTGGTGTACCCCAAGATGGTTCTTCTTATGAGCAATGCCATAGAGTGCACACTTGCACCCAAGGGGAATGGGCTGGGCCTGCCTTCCCCTACTAATTTGTACCAAAAAATAGAGCAGAGCCACTCCAGAATGCCCAGCGGCTGCCTTTCAACCCAGACCCTAGGTATCCCTCCCTGGCATGTGCGAACATTGTTGGGAAACAACCGGGTTGCCTGGTTCATGGTGCCAGTGGGACTCCATGTGCTTGCATGGAGATCCCCTTTTCCTGCAAACTGCCAGATGGGGGGCCATGGGACACAGTGGAAAGTGGGCATTCCCCAGTGTGGCTTTCCCCTTTGACATGCATTGACATTTGGGATGCAACAATGCGGTGTCCCTGTTGCTAGACAATGGCTGGAGGAGTGCAGAGACAGCAGGGGGGGGCAGGGCAAGTGCTCAGAGACGTGGCCAGAGAGACGTGCGGCAGGCATAGAGCTGGCAGATTTCTGGGCTGGTCTGAGCCACCCTCTCTATGGTTTTGGCAGTGGCTACAACACAAAACCCAGATCATGGCGGTGCAGAATTCAGATGACACAATGCCGCCTTCAACCCTCAGGTTGGAGCAGTGAAATTCCCTACAAATGGAAAGTGCAAATTATGGTCTGGTGAGAGAAACCTCGGGTCATTCTCATAATGAAACCGCGGTACCATGCATTCGGACAGGCATGAAATGGAACCTCTGCCTCCGTGGCCTCCCGTTTGGCGTTATGTGTGAAGGCAGCCAATGTGTGCAGGGGGGGGCAGTGAGCTGTTACCCCTGCTAACTGAGCAAAGAGACACCTTTTAAAATGGGTATTCTCTTATATTGAGCAGGAGGAGAACAACTGGCTCTATCCAACCCCAGCACAACATCCCTCCAGTGGCTGTTGCTGGTGTCTACCTTATGTTTCTTTTTAGATTGTGAGCTCTTTGGGGACAGGGGACCATCTTATTTATGTATTTTTCCTATGTAAACCACTTTGAGAACTTTGTTGAAGAGCGGTATATAAATATTTGTAGCAGCAGCAGCAGTAGTAATAGTAGGTCTGCATTGCTGGGTCTGGTCCTTTAGGGAAAGGAGGACCCTGTGCAGAATAAAAGGGCAGTACAGGGAAGCAAGCTTTGAGGTGCAGCCAGAAGAAGAAGTGTCCAGCACTGAGGAGTACAACATTAAAGATGCTTAGATTTTAAGTTTGTTTTGTCTCCATACTTCTAATAATAGTAGTAATAGTAATAGTAACACTAATACTAATAATAATAGTAATATATAATAGTAAATAATAATAATAGTAATTAATAATAGTAATAGTAGTAATAGTAGGTCTGCATTGCTGGGTCTGGTCCTTTAGGGAAAGGAGGACCCTGTGTAGAATAAAAGGGCAGTACAGGGAACCAAGCTTTGAGGTGCAGCCAGAAGAAGAAGTGTCCAGCACTGAGGAGTACAACATTAAAGATGCTTAGATTTTAAGTTTGTTTTGTCTCCATACTTGGCATGGAAACAAGCAGCTCACACGATTGTTTTAAAGGGAGAACTCCAGTTCCAAGCAGCTCCTCCCTTTCCTCTCCAGTGTTTTCACCCTTTGAATACATTTGAGATGGAGATAACCTTAAGCTATTAAACCCGCAAGTGGAATTGAAACAGTTCTGCTGGAGGATTTCTCATTGATAAAATGCAATCTGCTTATGCAAACACCCGCATGACACCAAAATCCATCAGCAGGCAACGAATGCTTTCCAGCCAAAGGAATGCAGAAGTGATGCTACTCGAAGCGGTTGACGTGAAGGAGGAGCTGGCCATGGACAGAGGCCAGAAGCCGAAGGCTGGCTTGCACAAGCATGACTCAAGGGGTTATGGGCTGGCTCATCACTTGATAACTAAACACCAAGCAGTAGAAAGTGTATTTGTTGCACACGATGTTGCACAATTAACCCAATTGCACAGAGTAAAGGTATGAAGATAGGAGCCTTTTTTTAAAAACTGCACCTAATTTCGATGTTCACTTTCAAAGCAGCACAGCTGAGGCAGGCAAACCTCCAGGGGAGGGTCCTCTTTAAGGATGTGGGGCTGCCCCCTCCCCACAAGAAAAAGAGAGAGGGAAATGCAATTAAAGTTGTGATTGCACAACATTAGCCAATTATTATTTATTATTATTTATTTGTTCGATTTTTAGACCGCCCTTACAGAATAGCTCAGGGCGGTTCACAAATATCATTAAACAGTTAAAATCAATCAAGGATGAATCAAGGATCAATCAATCAATTAGAGATTTCTGTGTGGCCGAAGTCACCAACTAATCGGTCCTGGCTTTCTTTCTTTCGGTTTCCTCATGGCTTCGCTTGAGTCTGATTTTAGCGTGGTCAGGAAGGGCGAGGGGGAAGAAGGGGCGTGCAGACCAGAGAATGACTTGGGTTTTCTTGCTCCTGTCTCCTCACTACAGCAAAAACCTTCCTTTCCCTTTCTTAGGGTCCCTCTTCTTAGGAGATTCCACGAGAAAACTCCAACCAATTGCCAAACCTGCCAGAAGTTTTAAGGCTGTTATCAGGCAATAATGTGGATTCAATTAGCCTTGTGTGGGTCAATTCCACCCCACATCCCCCCGGACCGCAAGATAGCTACACTTCCCTCCAATTCATTGCCTTTCCCTGTGAGGGCTGGTCCATATTAGGAAGGAAATGCACAAGGAGACACACAGAGCCGATTACACCCCCCAGAGTCCAATATTCCTGCCGGTCTGGCTGCCCAAGCAGGCACAGTTTGTGTACCTGGCCTAGCAGGGCTTAACGTTCAGATGTGTATCCCAGCACCCACCCTGCCTTCAAGTGGCTCAGAGTGGCACACATCCCCTACCCCTTCACAATAACCCTGTGGTTACGCTCAGTCTCTTGCTGCCCCATTCCACTTGCAGAAGGATAGCGGACAGCTGTGCATCATCATTCCCTGCAGTATCGATGGGCAGAGGAAGGGGTTTCCACAGCAGGAAGCACTCCCTGTTGTACCAAGCAAGCGGACCATTTGCAGTAGCTCAACACTGTTCCGGAATACATGCTCCCGACTTAGCGGAACTAGCAAGCCAACATTTGCACTCCTGCAACAATCATCTGGGTGTCAGCAAATAATAATACATTCTGTTTATGGGGACAGAGGAAGCTGCCATATACTGAGTCAGACCATTGGTACAACTAGCTCAGTATTGTCTGCACAGACTGGCAGCATCTCCTCCAAGGTTGCAGATGGGGCTGAGTCTCTCTCAGCCCTATCTTGGAGATGTTCCCAGGGAGGGAACTGGGAGCCTTTGGCATGCAGGTGCTCTTCCCAGAGCAGCTCCATCCCCTAAGGGGAATATCTTATAGTGCTCACTCATGCAGTCTCCCATTCAAATGCAAACCAGGGTAGACCCTGCTAAGCAAAGGGCACAATCCATGCTTGCTACCACAAGACCAGCTCTCCTCCCTTAAAGCATTCAGCAGCCGGTATTCCCAGGTGGTCTCCCATCCAAGTACTAGCCAAGCCTGACCCTGCGTAGCTTCCAAGATCAGATGAGATGGGGCATGTTCAAACGAGTATGTCCTCAGACAATGCTAGGTTTAGGAGGGGAGAATTAGTGTGAAATGCAGTACACTTTTTCTGTCAGAAATCTAACGTATGGGACAAAGATTGTCTCCCTAAAGGTACTTTGCCCCTCCTGTGCCCACCCACAAATATTTTATTTTTCTGGTGCTGCCACTGTGAACAACAGTAGAGTGAAGAGGAATTGTCAAGGCACAGCACAGGAAGGTTAAATCATAGACCGAGCTCAGCACAGGCAGACAAGGGAAAAGGCCAGAGTCTTTATCCAACACTGGGTGAATGTGTGGAGAAGGGAAATCAGGACTGTGCCTGCTGACCCTATACCTGACAGGTCTAAAAGAGCCTAGGGATGTACAAATGGGAGACTATGAGCCCGGCCTACACATACTGACCATCAGTATCATCTTAGGGGATGAATGCTCATCGTGATCTTTGGCAGTATCTACCCTTCTAGAGATGGAAAACAGGTGATAACACAGTTGCGCTGACAGCTTTCTCTCTGTTCTCACCCCTTCTGTATCGCTGCCCCCAAACAATCGTGGTAAAATTGCAGCCATTTTTTTTGCACAGAGAAGAGAGTAAGTGTTAGGGTGGGGTTAGGATCAAGCTAACAATGAACAAATAGTGAGGTCGACTTCGAGGAGTAGGAACGTTCCAAGGTGACCAGGCAGGCAAGGCATTCAGGAGACTCCGTAGCAGCGTGGCAGTCATAGGAGTGCAGGGACCACAAAGGCAAGGCCAGAATAGAACTGTGCCCCAGGCCAGGATTCTCAAACTTGGGTCTCCAGGTGATGTTGGACTACAACTCCCATCATCTCCAGTCAATCACCTGGGCACCCAAGGTTGAGAACTCCTGTCCCAGATAAAAACTCTGGCCCAACTTGGAAGTGTTTACAGGTGGGTCAGGAAGAACGAGGGAGTTGTCTGCAGGTGAAAAGGTGAAGATGTCTTATACAGAGTCAGACCATCAGCCCATTGTTTGTTTGTTTGTTTGTTTGTTTGTTTGTTTGTTTGAGTTCTATACTGTCCTTCCAAAAATGGCTCACGGCGGTTTACACAGAGAAATAATAAATAAGATGGATCCCTGTCCCCAAAGGACTCACAATCTCAAAGAAACATCAGACAGACACCAGGAACAGGTGCTGGAGGGGTGCTGTGCTGGGGGTGGATAGGGCCAGTTACTCTTCCCCTGCTAAATAAAGAGAATCACCATGTTAAAAGGTGCCTCTTTGCCCAGTAGGCAGGGGTTGACCTTAGTATTGCCCATTTTGATGGGCTGCAACTCTCCAACACCTCCAGCTGGGATCCTTCTCAGTCCTGCTTCTTGAGGTCCATTTAACTGAAGATATTTGGAACTGGACCCATGTGCACAGCCAAGACCAACCACCAATCACACTTCCACTCCCCCCCTCCTCACACTTCCAAGTGTTGAGTAACTTGCCACAAGGGGGTACCGGTCCGTAGCTTGTCTTGCAAGTAGCTTGCCTTGAGTCCCCATCTGAACTTGGCAGGGTGGCAGAATGCCCAGGAGACCTCAGTCAGTTGCACTACAGACAAAGACCGCAAAACAAGATTCCCACATAGGATAGTCTTCAGATCATAATATTCCCCATTCAGTCGTTCGTTGGCTCATTTTTCCTAGATGCTTCTGAATGGCATATGTTAATTGTCTATAAAGCATATCAACTTGAGTGATTCATTTTAAGGAGTGGTTGATTGATATCCGCAATGTTGAAGTCTTATAATCTCGAATCGTATTAATATTAATGGTAAAGATTTTCCGTCTTTGATGCGAGCCATTAAATCTCGAGTATCGGGCAAAATTGACAACACACATTTTGACAGCTTATCTATAATAAATATGCAAACCCTGACACCAAGATGTCATCACAGAACTACGGAGCAATCCTTTCTTTACACGGCATTCACAACAAAAAGATCGGAGAAAAACCCATGCGGGTGTGAACGGGCAAGGGAACGCCGCTGGTTCTTATGATATCGGTCTCCTATCTTATGGCACTGGAGGCGCTTTCAGCCCCTCCTCTGCACCCCTCTTCACAATGCCATCAGACAGGAAGCCAATGTATCCATTTCCAGAAGCAGGAAATTAATCTGGGGAAAACACATTTATAGACAGAGATACCACGAGCATACATATAAATGTGCACCTCTTCGGGGCTTGTTGTTCAGTAACCAATATTTTAGAAAGATGACTAAAAAGGGGAATTTTGAAAAAAGAAAGATATTTTTTATAAAAGTCTGAAGGTATTTTCTCTGAAAGACCGAAACCCACAGGCTTGGGTTTGCCCTAGCATGAATATATTTTGTAAGGGCATAAGAGCTACCTAGCTGGACTAAACCAAGGCTCAGTTTTGCCCATGTAATGCGGAACTCATCACTTGAAGGGCAATGGAAGGCATAACAGAGGTTTTCAACTCAACGTGCATGCATGTGTATGTGTGTGTCTGTATTTTGACATACCAACATCTCACGCAAATGGCTTCAGACTACTTAAAGAAGCCTTCAATCTTCCCATTCCTTCTTCTAATCTCATATGATCAATCTTATGGTTCCAGCAGGTCTTGGAGCTTGAGCAATATTTGAATTCCAATTTGAAAGAGAAAGGTTGGATGTAAATGTTTTAATAAACCAATAAACGAAACAGAAATATTCCAACCTAGCACAGGGAAAGACTAAGGTGGGTCAGTGCACTCTTTTACTGACTCACACTTATGCACGCACACACTCACTAGTGTGTTTCAGAATGAGGGTTGGCCCAGGATTTGCTAGACTGTAACCCATTCCTTGAGGCTCTTTGCACACACAGCCTAACCCAGGCTGAGTTAGGCTGTGCATGAGAACCACTGAGATCGGGCCCGATCCCGGAGGGGGAGCACCACCTAGTCCAGCTTTGTAGCCCGGCTGTTAGATGAGTTAAGGGAGCAAGCGCTCCTTTCAGTCTGGCTGCCTGCTCGCCATGTGCAGCCTCAGGCTGCTTCAAGCACAGCTGCACACAGAAATGGGTGCCTAGAGTGCTTCTTGAGGAGATCCTCCCATGTATTGTGTATGTCATGCGGTGCATTGTGGGATCTCCAGAGGCAGGATGACACAGATCAGGACAAATGCAGTCCGTGCTCACAGCAAGGTCAAGTGCCTGTCTGGGGGAAAGGTGAGTTAAACAATCCCGAGCCCCTGCCCCGCCCACCCAGTCATGTGAATGACCTCCCTGTCTGTTAGCTGGATCAAAGGAGGATTATACAGAGCAGAAACATGGGAAGCTGCCATATGCCAAGTCAGACCATTGGTCAATCTAGCCTTGATTGCCTGCACTGACTGGCAGCAGCACTCAAAGGTGACAGGCAGAGTCAGTGGCGGAGGGAGGCTGATGTCAGACACGGGGGCCCCATTTGGGAGGGAGATCAGCCCACGCTGTGTTGGGCAGTGAGGCCAGAAGTGGCTATCCCTGCCTTTAACTCCAGCTGCCCTGCCAACGCAGCGCGGGCCGATTTCAGTCCCCCGTGAGCGAAATAATGCCCCCATGTCTGCCGTCAGATGTGGGGGACGTGTCTGGGGCCACAAGGTGTGGCCCCTGGGGGCAGCGGCCCAGGTTCTTTGAACCCATCCACCCAATGGTCAATGGTGGGTTCCAATGGTGGGTTCACATTAAGGTTCACATTGGGTTCCAATGGTGGGTTCCAATGGTGGGTTCTTTGAACCCATTCACCCAATGGTGGCTCTGCCCCTGGGCAGAGTTTCTCCCAGTCCTGTCTGGAGATGCCAGAGAGTGAACCTGGGACTTTCTGCATTCAAGCAAGCAGATGCTCTTCCATTGAGCTATGGACCCATCCCCCTAAGGTAGGGTTTCTCAACCTGTGGTACTCCAGATGTTGCCAAACTACAACTCCCATCACCCCCAACCACAACAAAGTATAGCTGAGGATGATGGGAATTGTAGTTCAGCAACATCTGGAGTGCCACAGGTTAGGAACTCCTGTCCCATCTTGCAGTGCTCACATGTCCTCTCCCATCCAAATGCAAACCAAAGCAGACCCTGCTTAGTGAAGAGGACAATTCATGCTTGCTACCATAAGACCAGCTCTCCTCCCCCAATCTGTCACCACAGACAGTTTGCTTAAATGAAAATGTGAAACAACTTTGGAGATTCCTTGTGAGGTGAAACATCTGTAGAATTATGAGGGAAAGCCAAAGAGTTCTGAGAAGGCTAGTAAAAATTCTAAGGTGGGCCCACACATTCCTAAGTCAAGGTCAGATTTCCCCTGAAGCACAACCCAAAGAACACTCTGGAGTCTCTGTTTGGTCAAGTCAGAGGAACTTCAAGAGAAGATTTTTGATAAGACCAGAAAAGCTGCTCAGGAGGGTGCCTCACAGCTCTGCATAAACCATGATTGTTTCATCACAAAGTCAATCCATGGTAGTTTCACCACCTTAGCTGTTTGTATAAACTCAGTCCAAAAGTCAATGCGGTGACAGGGAACCAACTTGAATGGCAGCTAATGTGGAACTGAAATGCCAACTATATCATCTTGAAAATGTGAATTTAGGACATTGCTTTGGGGATTTTTTTAAAGAGGGGCTTAATAGGTGTGAAGTGTGGGGGGAAATTACTAGCAGTGGCAATCACGCTCCTGGCTGCTACAAATCTCCAGAACGCAAGCTGGAAGCATGGACCCCGTGGAGCCATTCAATGATGGGGCAGCTTCATGAGGATGTCCGAGTGAGGAGCCGTCTGTCCTCACCCTGGATCCTGGTGGGTGGGGCAGAGCAGCCTCAGAAGCAAGAGGGCACATGATCACCACCCCCCGGACTGTGAAACAGGCAGCGCTGGAAAGGAAGCAGTCCAAGAGAACAGTTCTGCGAAACCTCTCTGCACTGGCTCCAGGACATGAACCAGCTGGGGGTGATCGGGACCATCTGGGGAGAGAAATGCTCATGGTGGTTTTTGACAAGAAGATGGGAAAGAGGTGATAGCGTTGCAATACTTTCAGGGTGTTGCTGCCATGTTTTGATTGTCCTGACCATTGAGCCTGCAGTAGCCATATTTGCAAATGGTCTTCTTAAAGCTTTCAAGAGTTTTAAAAACCAACAATGATTAAATTTTATCGATGTTGTCAGAGGAATGGAAATTAAAATTGGCAGGAATAGTCTCCAAAGTTTATTCCACCGAGAGGGTACAATAAGTTGTTCATTGTTAGCCTGATCTCTGAACCCCACCCTAACCCTTACTCTTTTCTCTGTGCAAAAATGGCTCCAGTTTTACCACAATTGTTTGGGGGCAGCGATAAAGAAGGGGGGAGAACAGAGAGAAAGCAACAATGCTTTCTGACAATGATAACATTGTCAGAGCAACAATGTTATCACCTGTTTTCCATCTCTAGGAGGGCAGATGTTGCCTGGCTCATAGCCTACCCCCCAAATCAAGGGGGGAAGTTCTGTAAAGAACTTTTGCCTCGGCTCTGATTCCAGAGAAGAACACCAATAATTGCAAGCCCACAAACATGTGCACAACGGTGACATGGTAGTCATATGTAGCTTCAAAAGGAATTACATGAATAAAACCTTTGTAAAGTTTTTCTGCCTGGCAGCCTGGAGTGACTCCGTCTTTCCAAAGGTGAATTAGGTGAGTGAATATCTGCAAACCTAGTGCTATTCTACAGATGAGCTCCACCAAATGTCATTAGTTGGACTGCAGGACCAACCAGTGGGTGCATCATTCTCCTTTAACAACTCATTCCAGTGCTGTGTTCATCTCTAATTCTCCTCCCCCTGCTCTATGATTATTTGTGTTGACTTAACACACCTTTATCCCTGAGTCAGCTCCTATTTCTCATTAAACCAAAAGGTAAATTATACCAAGAGTACCTGGCAGAGCTAAAGCCTGCAGGATTTATAATGCGAACAAACAGCTAAAAATATACAGGCTTGATCATCAGCAGTGGCACCGAGAAACAGAAATAAGATGACATGGTAACCAGCAGCAACGGACGCATGAAGTACCCAAAGAAATTGACACAAAGGATCTTATTTCATTGGACAAACCACTGAACTTTGAGGATCACAACTTCAGTCACTGAGAAATGTGTAGGAAATAGCAATCAGTCAATCAAGTGATACCTGGGAGCAACAACCAGATCAGCTTTTTTCTCCCTCCTTCACCCCACAGCCAACCTCTGTGCATGTATATGAATGTGATTATGCAATCATTTCTCTGTCCAGACAGCAGGGATATCTAGCAATGTGCATTAACTTCAGTGATAACAGATCACCTGCATTTTTTATCATGATCTATTGCCTGGCTAGCACACGGGGACATTTCCAATAACATGGGGGCACTCGATAAAACCATGCTTCCATATAGAGGCCGATATTGTCAGCCACATATTGCATGAGCCCATCTTGTTTCGCTTGCTTTTGGATAGGAGATTCGAGTGTGCCCGTATGTGAGAAAAATTCCTCCCTTTGCATTGATTTTTCCCAGTCAATCCCTAGCCCCCATTTTGAAAAAACCTTGCTAAGCTTTCAATATAATATTTAGCAAGTATTCCATGCTCTGGAGCCTTCACCACACTTCCCATTCATCTTCTGACAGGAACCCACACAACCGCCTAGAAGTTTGGGGTGGAAAATATAATCCTAATTTTTTAACACTAGTCCTATTATATTAATATTCAGGGTTTAATATTCAGGGTTTGTTTTTTTAAAACAATCTATATTTTTAAATGATTATTCTGAATGCTGTACCATCATAATCTGTACCATCATAATCATAATCATAATCGTCAAGAGAAAAGGCTTTTCAACAATATGTTGTGTTCTTTTGTCACCAAAATCCACACAGAGCTGAGGGAAACCACAGCAGCAGCACTTCTTTGGCTGATGGGACAGACCAGAGTTTCATCTTGGGAGAAGAGCTGTTGGCCATGGAAGCAAGGCTGCTTGCCAGCTCTTGGCTTTGTGCAAAGGAGTCGAGTGGCTGCTGGCTTCCTGTCCACCTCCCACCATCCCTGACTGTCCCTGCACCCCTGAGACATCAGGCAAGGTCCCGCTCCCACCTGACTCCTGACCTCCCATTTAAGTTGCTTGTAACGTCTTGAATTTCCACTGAATTTCCACTCTAAGCACAAACGACCAGGCTCAAACTATCATACTTCAGACACATTATGTGAAGACCAAGCTCCCTTGGGAAGTCCATAATGCTGGGGAAAGTGGAAGGAAAGAGAAGAAGAGGACAACTAGCAGCAAGGTGGATGGACTCGATGACGATAGCAGTGAATGCACCAGTGAGAGACCTTGAAGGCCAAGTGGAAGACAGATCATCCTGGAGAGAACCTATCTATGTGGTCGCTAGGAGTCGACACTGACTTGATGGCACTTTATCAATCAATCAATCAACTTCTTGGGGGGTTGCGACTCACATTTTGAGCACCTCTGGTGTAGGTGGGCAAGATTTAAAAAAAATGTACACTGAAAGCAAACTCTGAATGTCAGAAACAGGGGTTTGAAAATATCTGCAACATACAGGTGCATTTGTCAGAGAGGAGAGCTTGGCCGAGTCTCCTGGTTCAGACTCACTCTACAAATCCAGATAATTTCCCAATCTGGAAAACAGGGCTCGCCCCCTACGCAGACCATGATCATACAAATGGCAGGAGGTGGCACGCTCTGCCCCTCACCATACATGCATTCAAACACGTGCATTCATTGCTCATGCATGAATTCATGCATTCATGCATTCATCATTCAATGTAGTCCTTGAGGCAGTTCTCACGATCGGGAGAAAATGGGCTAAGGGAGCCTAGCCTGATTTCGCCCGCACGTGAGAACCACGGTCTCGCCATAGTGGGGAACCCACTTAACTTACCCTCCCCTAAGCCCAGGTTAGCGGAGTGAGTGCTCCGCTAACCTGGTGTATCGGATCATGAGCTGCCGCCGCACAACTCCACGCTGCAGCAACTCATGAGTAGACCCCCAACCGGAAGGCTAAAAAGCAGCCTCCTGGCTTGGGAGTCTCTCCAGCATACCCTGTGCACTCACGTGGGGTATGCCGGAATTTCCGGGGGCAACACGGCCCCTGATCCCCGCAGCCCCCATCAGCTCCGTGATGGAGCCAGCAGCCATGTGGGCTTAACCTCGTCTGACGGTTCCCACTGATCATGGGAACCACCTCAGAATCTACCCCAGCCTGGCTCCGATCAGCAGCCTGTGGTTTGAACCCTGCTCTTTCACTGCTAACTATGGGGGCTGAGGAAGTTCTCAGCAGCAGCATCCCCTCCAACCACCAAGCCTTTGAGGATGTGACCAGCAGAGGGGATAGGTGTGCATTCCAAACCAATCCAAGCTCAGGTGATCTGTGTATTTGATCCATAACAACCAATGCCTAAACTTGGTCAAACCACCCTGTGAGAAGTGGTGGCAGTTCATGGCATTTCCAGCATCAGG